>NC_091626.1:34424500-36892000 GCF_027580195.1 Bos mutus
GAATATTACAAGCTGGACAACAGTTTGGTAGTTTGCTATAAACACACATGTACATGTGACTTAGCAGTTAACTCCTAGGTATTTATCCTAGAGAAATAAAAACCTAATGTTGACACTAAAATCTGTGTATCTGAGTATTTATAACTCCATTCACTGTCACCCAAAAAATAAAAATTAAGAAGTGTCTTTCAACACATGAATGGATAAATACACCACAGTATTATGCCGATCAGTTCAGTTCAGTAGAGTCGCTCAGTCATGTCCGACTGTTTGTGACCCCATGAATCGCAGCACGCCAGGCCTCCCTGTCCATCACCAACTCCCGGAGTTCACTCAAACTTATGTCCATTGAGTCGGTGATGCCATCCAGCCATCTCATCCTCTCTTGCCCCCTTCTCCTCCTGCCCCCAATCCCTCCCAGCATCAGAGTCTCTTCCAATGAGTCAACTCTTCGAATGAGGTGGCCAAAGTACTGGAGTTTCAGCTTTAGCATCATTCCTTCCAAAGAACACCCAGGGCTGATCTCCTTCAGAATGGACTGGTTGGATCTCCTTGCAGTCCAAGGGACTCACAAGAGTCTTCTCCAACACAACAATTCAAAAGCATCATTTCTTCAACACTCAGCTTTCTTCACAGTCCAACTCTCACATCCATACATGACCACTGGAAAAACCATAGCCTTGACTAGACACACCTTTGTTGGCAAAGTAATGTCTCTGCTTTTAATATGCTATCTAGGTTGGTCATAACTTTCCTTCCAAGGAGTAAGCATCTTTTAATTTCATGGCTGCAGTCACCATCTGCAGTGATTTTGGAGCCCCCAAAAATAAAGTTTGACACTGTTTCCACTGTTTCCCCATCTATTTCCCATGAAGTGATGGGACCAGATGCCATGGTCTTCATTTTCTGAATGTTGAGCTTCAAGCCAACCTTTTCACTCTCCTCTTTCACTTGCATCAAGAGGTTTTTTAGTTCCTCTTCACTGTCTGCCATAAGGGTTGTGTCATCTGCATGTCTGAGGTTATTGATACTTCTCTCAGCAATCTTGATTCCAGCTTGTGTTTCTTCCAGCCCAGCGTTTTCTCATAATGTACTCTGCATAGAAGTTAAATAAGCAGGATGACAATATACAGCCTTGATGTACTCCCTGTCCTATTTGGAACCAGTCTGTTGTTCCATGTCCAGTTGTAACTCTTGCTTCCTGACCCACATATATGTTTCTCAAGAGGCAGGTCAGGTGGTCTGGTATTCCCATCTCTTTCAGAATTTTCCAGTTTATTGTGATCCACACAGTCAAAGGCTTTGGCATAGTCAATAAAGCAGAAATAGATGTTTTCCTGGAACTCTCTTGCTTTTTCGATGACCAAGCGGATGGCAATTTGATCTCTGGTGCCTCTGCCTTTTCTAAAACCAGCTTGAACATCAGGAAGTTCAACGGTTCATGTATTGCTGAAGCCTGGCTTGGAGAATTTTGAGCATTACTTTACTAGCATGTGAGATGAGTGCAATTGTGCCCATACAATGCAATACTACTCAGCAAGAAAAAAATATACACAATGGAGTATTACTAAGCCATTAAAAAGATTACATTTGAATCAGTTCTAATGAGGTTGATGAAACTGGAGCCTATTATACAGAGTGAAGTAAGCCAGAAAGAAAAACACCAATACAGTATACTAACGCATATATATGGAATTTAGAAAGATGGTAACAATAACCCTGTGTACGAGACAGCAAAAGAGACACTAATGTATAGAACAGTCCTTTGGACTCTGTGGGAGAGGGAGTGGGTGGGATGGTTTGGGAGAATGGCATTGAAATATGTATAATATCATATATGAAACAAGTCACCAGTCCAGGTTCAATGCACGATACTGGATGCTTGGGGCTGGTGCACTGGGACGACCCAGAGGGATGGTATTGGGAGGGAGGAGGGAGGAGGGTTCAGGATGGGGAACACATGTATACCTGTGGCGGATTCATTTTGATATATGGCAAAACCAATACAATATTGTAAAGTTAAAAAATAAAATAAAATTTTTAAAAAATGAAGTATGGTTACATGTAACAATATGGACGGATCTTAAAGACATCATGCTAAATGTAAAAAGTCAGTTTCTAAAAGTTGTATACTATATGATTCTGGGTAGATAACATTCTGGGAAAAGAACAACTTTAGAGAGAACAGATTACAGGTTGCCAGGGGCTAAGATTGGGAAGGGAGTTTGACTACAAAGAGCATGAGACTTGGAGATGGAACTTTTCTGAATCATGATTTTAGTAAGAGTTATATAAATCTATAAAGGCATTAAAATTCACAGAACTTTACAAACCCAAAAATTCAATTTTACTGCAGGTTAACTTAAAAAATAAAATTAAAAAAATAAAGACTATTCTCCAAGGGACTGAAAGCCTAATGGAATGAGGAAGATAGTCAGTTATATACACAAACACACACAGAGTCTAATGCCAATTCCTGCTCGACCCTTGGGACAGGGAGCCTGTCTTGTTGAGCTTTATATTATCCTTCTCAAACTCTAACATTATTCTCAGTAAATATTAATGGGACTGTATAACTGATAAATGTTGCATGTGACAGCCAGGTTCACTGGCACAGAATTTACTCCATGGTGCTTTATTATTAGTGGACATTCTGTGTTAGGAAAAAGAAAGTAATATCTGTACCTCCCTTCCTGCAATCAAAGATCACTGTGAATGTGATGGATTCCCAAGCAAAAGTATATACCACATCACAGAGGGATGAGATCAGAGTGGACAAGAGATTGCACATGGTGAATCCTCAAAAACTAATTACTGGATGAATTCACTGAGGAATGAAGAAAGGGACGTTGAGGCATCTGACTTTGAACCCATTTTTCAGGACACATTGGCCAGGCTTTCCCACTAATTCTAGCTAAGGAAGAGAAGAGGCCCACTGGCCCTTGTAATATAATCTCGTCTCTGAATTTAGTTCCTTCTTTCAAAAGCAAGAATGGTTCCAAGGTCTCAAGAATATACTTCCACTATTAATATGTTTTCAGTTTGATTACTAAAGATACTCCTTCCCTTTCTAATAGCAATTTGCTAGAATAACTTAGCTTGCTGAGTTCTTCAGTTTTGTGTACACAAACACAGTGGAATAAAACACAAAACTTTGCTCTGTGGGAAAACAAACCTCTATGACCTTATTTTGAAGTTATGTGCTGGTGAGACCTGGAACATACAGGTTACAAAAAAGAAAATGAATAAGGCAAATATTCGGCCTTAAGGGCTTAGCAAAGGACAAATAAATACTCTAGACAGACTATAATTAAGTACCTGAGAGAGGAATGAATAGCTACAGGAGAGGTACATCTGGAGGAGGTGGGTGGGTTAAGGTGGGATCAGAAAAGCTTTACTGAAGATAATCTCTTTTCGTCTTTCCTTTGTTCTAACAATTGCCCCTTGTGGAGTATTCTCCAATCTTTCCCACACATATCAGATGAGGGCTTACAGTGTCCATTCAAACTGCACTTTCATCTTCCAGAAGGTAACCCTCTTTATGGTTTGTGCAACTGCCCTTTTCCCAGAGGTAGCAAAATCAACTCCTTTCCTTTTGAAATAGAGATACTTCTTAGGAGAAAGATGGATGCTTGGGATTAAAACTGGTGGTAAAGTCATCTCAGGCTTCATAAGACACTGTGTGAATCAGAGAAAAGACAGATGACTACCCACTGTCTGAATTATTGCTAACTCTCTGTTTTCTTCTATCTCCTAAATTCAGTTACATTATTTTCCTTATACAAATGCAGAGAGAAGCTATTTTTTATCACAGTCTAAGAAAGGTCATTCTAACTTTAAGTTTTCATTATATAATAACAGCAATTAAAAAGAAAATCACATGCTATGATATATGCTACTCCCCAACCCCCAGAAGAAATTCTCTAATTTCCACTGTAATAGCCACTGGCAGGGAAAACTTTGGAGACTAGCCTGGAGCTGAATTCCTTTGAGATCTGACACCACTGCTTTTTCTACTTTTCTCTAAATAATATATATTTTTACATATCAATCTGATAACTGTTTATAACTGACTATTCACCCATCACTTCATGGGAAATAGATGGGGAAACAGTGGAAACAGTGTCAGACTTTATTTTGGGGTGCTCCAAAAATCACTGCAGATGGTGATTGCAGCAATGAAATTAAAAGATGCTTACTCCTTAGAAGGAAAGTTATGACCAACCTAGATAACATATTAAAAAGCAGAGATATTACTTTGCCAACAAAGGTCCAACTAGTAAAGTCTATGGTTTTTCCAGTGGTCATGTATAGATGTGAGAGTTGGACTGTGAAGAAGGCTGAGCGCCAAAGAATTGATGCTTTTGAACTGTGGTGTTGGAAAAGACTCTTTTGAGTCCCTTGGACTGCAAGGAGATCCAAACAGTCCATCCTAAAAGACATCAGTCCTGGGTGTTCATTGGAAGGACTAATGCTGAGGCTGAAACTCCAATACTTTGGCCACCTCATGCGAAGAGTTGACTCATTGGAAAAGACTCTGATGCTGGGAGGGATTGGGGGCAGGAGGAGAAGGGGACGACAGAGGATGAGGATGGCTGGATGGCATCACCGACTCGATGGATGTGAGTTTGAGTGAACTCCGGAAGTTGGTGATGGATAGGGAGGCCTGGGGTGCTGCGATTCATGGGGTTGCAAAGAGTCAGACACGATTGAGTGACTGAACTGAACTGAACTGATTCACATATCAAAGTTACATACTCAATTGTTCTTTATCATTTGCACCTTATATTTAATAATTAAATCACAGTTAGCCTCATTGAGTTGCATTCCCACCAAGTACTAATCATTATATTAAAATCCCTACAGCAGCCTTTCAAGGTAATTATCATTTTGCCCATTTTACAAAAAAGGAAACAAAGCCCCAGAGAAATGAAGTCATTTTCCCAGGCAAGCTAGTATATGGTAGATCTCAGATAGGAACTCAGATTCATCTGACTCAATGTTACTGTCAATGAAAAATAATCAAAATCAATTTAAGAAAGAGTTGGAAATTGTATTCAAGCCAAATTTGAAGCTACAAACTAGGAAGAGCATCGCAGAAAGCTCTGAGAACTGTTCCTCCCATTAGAAATCAAGACATACTTTGTATAAGTTTTTTGAGATAGAGGGCTGTACATTAAAAGATGTATTATTGATAGGTTACATGATCCATATTTAAGCACCATCATGGTGGGTCATGTGACCCTTTACAAGATCAAGAAGAAATGTTATCATTTAAGGTAATGTCTTGATGCTAGGACAATGTTGCTGTTTAGGGTTGAGCAGATATATTCCTGCTGACACAGGAGGTTGGATCAATGCATAAGGTGGACACACAATGCGCAGTGGGAGGTAAGGTCAAAGAACAGAGAATTTTTATGTTTAAATTTTTTCTTGTATTGCCATAAATGTGAATTTTACTTAATCAGTTCAGTTCAGTCGCTCAGTCATGTCTGACTCTTTGCG
This sequence comes from Bos mutus, assembly GCF_027580195.1. Taxonomy (NCBI): domain Eukaryota; kingdom Metazoa; phylum Chordata; class Mammalia; order Artiodactyla; family Bovidae; genus Bos; species Bos mutus. Next base: position 34,430,006 of record NC_091626.1, read on the forward strand.
ACCCCATGAATCGCAGCACGCCAGGCCTCCCTGTCCATCACCAACTCCGGGAGTTCACTCAGACTCACATCCATCAAGTCAGTGATGCCATCCAGCCATCTCATCCTCTGTCGCCCCTTCTCCTCCTGCCCTCAATCCCTCCCAGCATCAGAGTCTTTTCCACTAAGTCAACTCTTTGCATGAGGTGGCCAAAGTACTGGAGTTTCAGCTTTAGCATCATTCCTTCCAAAGAAATCCCAGGGCTGATCTCCTTCAGAATGGACTGGTTGGATCTCCTTGCAGTCTATGGGACTCTCAAGAGTCTTCTCCAACACCACAGTTCAAAAGCATCAATTCTTCGGCGCTCAGCTTTCTTCACAGTCCAACTCTCACATCCATACATAGTACTTATTAAACTTGATGTGTGGAAGATGGCGGAGGAATAGGACGGGGAGAACACTTTCTCCCCCACAAATTCATCAAAAGAACATTTAAATGCAGAGTAAATTCCACAAAACAACTTCTGAATGCTGGAAGAGGACATCAGGCACCCAGAAAAGCAACCCATTGTCTTCGAAAGGATATTTTTAATTTTTGCTTTTAGGTATTTGTTACCAATTTTGTACCTTTAAGAACCCAATCTTCAGTACCCATTTTTTTACTAGGGAGCGAGATTACTGGCTTGACTGCTCTCTCCCCCTTCGGACTCTCCTTTTTTTCCACCAGGTCGCCTGTGTCTCCTCCCTAACCCTTCTCTACTCTACCCAACTCTGTGAATTTCCGTGTGTTCCAGACAGTGGAGAACACTTAGGGAACTGACTACTGGCTGGATCTGTCTCTCTCCTTTTCATTCCCTCCTTTTATCCTCCTGGCCACCTCTGTCTTCTTCCTCCCTCTTCTCTTCTCTGTATAACTCCGTGAACATCTCTGAGTGGTCCAGTTGTGGAGTGCACATAAGGAAGTGATTAATGGCTAGCCCGCTCTCTCCTCTATTGATTCCACCTCATCTCATTTAGGTCACCTCTAACTCCCTCCTCCCTCTTCTGTTCTCCATGTAATGCTGTGAACCTCTCTGGGTGACCCTCATGGTGGAGAAACTTTTCATCCTTAACCTAGATGTTTTATCAATGGTGCTGTATAGAAGGAGAAATTTTGAGACTACTGTAAAAATAAGACCGATAACTGGAAGCAGGAGGCTTAAGTCCAAACCCTGACTCCAGTATACAGGCTGCCCAAAGTCACCCCAAAACCATAGACATCTCATAACTCATTACTGGACACTTCATTGCACTCCAGAGAGAAGAAATCCAGCTCCACCCACCAGAACACCGACACAAGCTTCCCTAACCAAGAAACCTTGACAAGCCACCTGTACAAACCCACGCACAGTGAGGAAATGCCACAATAAAGAGAACTCCACAAACTGCCTCAGAATACAGATAGGACACCCCAAACTCAGCAATTTAAACAAGATGAAGAGACAGGAATATCCAGCAGGTAAAGGAACAGGATAAATGCCCACCAAACCAAACAAGAGGAAGAGATAGGGAATCTACCTGATAAAGAATCCTGAATAATGATAGTGAAATTGATCCAAAATCTTGAAATCAAAATGGAATCACAGATAAATAGCCTGGAGACAAGGATTGAAAAGATGAAGAAAGGTTTAACAAGGACTTAGAAGAAATAAAAAAGAGTCAATATATACTGAATAATGCAATAAATGAGATTAAAAACACTCTGGAGGCAACAAATAGTAGAATAACAGAGGCAGAAGATAGGATTAGTGAATTAGATAGAATGGTAGAAATAAATGAATCAGAGAGGAAAATATAAAAACAAATTAAAAGAAATGAGGACAATCTCAGAGACCTCCAGGACAATATTAAATGCTACAACATTCAAATCATAGGGGTCCCAGAAGAAGAAGACAAAAAGAAAGACCATGAGAAAATACTTGAGGAGATAATACTTGAAAACTTCCCTAAAATGGGGAAGGAAATAATCACTCAAGTCCAAGAAACCCAGAGAGTCCCAAACAGGATAAACTCAAGGCGAAACACCCCAAGACACATATTAATCAAACTAACAAAGATCAAACACAAAGAACAAATATTAAAAGCAGCAAGGGAAAAACAACAAATAACACACAAGGGAATTCCCATAAGGATAACAGCTGATCTTTCAATAGAAACTCTCCAAGCCAGGAGGGAATGGCAAGACATACTTAAAGTGATGAAAGAAAATAACCTACAACCCAGATTATTGTACCCAGCAAGGATCTCATTCAAACATGAAGGAGAAATCAAAAGCTTTACAGACAAGCAAAAGCTGAGAGAATTCAGCACCACCAAACCAGCTCTCCAACAAATACTAAAGGATATTCTCTAGACAGGAAACACAAAAATGGTGTATAAACTCGAACCCAAAACAATAAAGTAAATGGCAACAGGATTATACTTATCAATAATTACCTTAAACGTAAATGGGTTGAATGCCCCAACCAAAAGACAAAGACTGGCTGAATGGATACAAAAATAAGACCCCTACATATGTTGTCTACAAGAGACCCACCTCAAAACAGGGGACACATACAGACTGAAAGTGAAGGGCTGGAAAAAGATTTTCCATGCAAATAGGGACCAAAAGAAAGCAGGAGTAGCAATACTCATACCAGATAAAATAGACTTTAAAACAAAGACGGTGAAAAGAGACAAAGAAGGTCACTACATAATAATCAAAGGATCAATCCAAGAAGAAGATATAACAATTATAAATATATATGCACCCAACATAGGAGCACCGCAATATGTAAGACAAATACTAACAAGTATGAAAAGAGAAATTAACAATAACACAATAATAGTGGGAGACTTTAATATCCCACTCACACCTATGGATAGATCAACTAAACAGAAAATTAACAAGGAAACACAAACCTTAAACGATACAATTGATCAGTTAGACCTAATTGATATCTATAGGACATTTCATCTCAAAACAATGAATTTCACCTTTTTCTCAAGCGCACATGGAACCTTCTCCAGGATAGATCACATCCTGGGCCATAAAGCTAGCCTTGGTAAATTTAGAAAAATTGAAATCATTCCAAGCATCTTTTCTGACCACAATGCAGTAAGATTAGATCTCAATTACAGGAGAAAAACTATTAAAAATTCCAACATATGGAGGCTGAACAACACGCTGCTGAATAACCAACAAATCACAGAAGAAATCAAAAAAGAAATCAAAATTTGCATAGAAACTAATGAAAATGAAAACACAACAACCCAAAACCTGTGGGACACTGTAAAAGCAGTCCTAAGGGGAAAGTTCATAGCACTACAGGCATACCTCAAGAAACAAGAAAAAAGTCAAATAAATAACCTAACTCTACACCTAAAGCAACTAGAAAAGGAAGAAATGAAGAACCCCAGGGTTAGTAGAAGGAAAGAAATCTTAAAAATTAGGGCAGAAATAAATGCAAAAGAAACAAAAGAGACCATAGCAAAAATCAACAAAGCCAAAAGCTGGTTCTTTGAAAGGATAAATAAAATTGACAAACCGTTAGCCAGACTCATCAAGAAACAGAGGGAGAAAAATCAAATCAATAAAATTAGAACTGAAAATGGAGAGATCACAACAGACAACACAGAAATACAAAGGATCATAAGAGACTACTATCAGCATTATATGGCAATAAAATGGACAACATGGAAGAAATGGACAAATTCTTAGAAAAGTACAACTTTCCAAAACCAGACCAGGAAGAAATAGAAAATCTTAACAGACCCATCACAAGCACGGAAATTGAAACTGTAATCAGAAATCTTCCAGCAAACAAAAGCCCGGGTCCAGACAGCTTCACAGCTGAATTCTACCAAAAATTTAGAGAAGAGCTAACACCTATCCTGCTCAAACTCTTCCAGAAAATTGCAGAGAAAGATAAACTTCCAAACTCATTCTATGAGGCCACCATCACCCTAATACCAAAAACTGACAAAGATGCCACAAAAAAAGAAAACTACAGGCCAATATCACTGATGAACATAGATGCAAAAATCCTTAACAAAATTCTAGCAATCAGAATCCAACAACACATTAAAAAGATCATACACCATGACCAAGTGGGCTTTATCCCAGGGATGCAAGGATTCTTCAATATCTACAAATCAATCAATGTAATACACCACATTAACAAATTAAAAAATAAAAACCATATGATTATCTCAATAGATGCAGAGAAAGCCTTTGACAAAATTCAACATCCATTTATGATAAAAACTCTCCAGAAAGCAGGAATAGAAGGAACATACCTCAACATAATAAAAGCTATATATGACAAACCCACAGCAAACATTATCCTCAATGGTGAAAAATTGAACGCATTTCCTCTAAAGTCAGGAACAAGACAAGGTTGCCCACTTTCACTATTACTATTCAACATAGTTTTTTGTAAGTTTTGGCCACAGCAATCAGAGCAGAAAAAGAAATAAAAGGAATCCAAATTGGAAAAGAAGAAGCAAAACTCTCACTGTTTGCAGATGACATGATCCTCGACATAGAAAACCCTATAGACTCCACCAGAAAATTACTAGAACTAATCAGTGAATATAGTAAAGTTGCAGGATATAAAATCAACACACAGAAATCCCTTGCATTCCTATACACTAATAATGAGAAAATAGAAAGAGAAATTAAGGAAACAATTCCATTCATCATTGCAATGGAAAGAATAAAATACTTAGGAATATATCTACCTAAAGAAACTAAAGACCTATATATAGAAAACTATAAAACACTGGTGAAAGAAATCAAAGAGGACACTAATAGATGGAAAAATATACCATGTTCATGGATTGGAAGAATCAATATAGTGAAAATGAGTATACTACCCAAAGCAATTTATAGATTCAATGCAATCCCTATCAAGCTACCAACGGTATTCTTCACAGAGCTAGAACAAATAATTTCACAGTTTGTATGGAAATACAAAAAACCTTGAATAGCCAAAGCTATCTTGAGAAAGAAGAATGGAACTGGAGGAATCAATCTGCCTGACTTCAGGCTCTACTACAAAGCCACAGTCATCAAGACAGTATGGTACTGCCACAAAGACAGAAATATAGATCAATGGAACAAAATAGAAAGCCCAGAGATAAATCCATGCACATATGGACACCTTATCTTCGACAAAGGAAGCAAGAATATACAATGGATTAAAGACAATCTCTTTAACAAGTGGTGCTGGGAAAACTGGTCAACCACTTGTAAAAGAATGAAACTAGAGCACTTTCTAACACCATACACAAAAATAAACTCAAAATGGATTAATATCTAAACATAAGACCAGAAACTATAAAACTCCTAGAGGAGAACATAGGCAAAACACTCTCCGATATACATCACAGCAGGATCCTCTATGACCCACCTCCCAGAATATTGGAAATAAAAGCAAAAATAAACAAATGGGACCTAGTTAAACTTAAAAGGTTCTACACAGCAAAGGAAACTATAAGCAAGGTGAAAAAACAGCCTTCAGAATGGGAGAAAATAATAGCAAATGAAGCAACAGACAAATAACTAATCTCAAAAATATACAAGCAACTCCTACAGCTCAATTCCAGAAAAATAAATGACCCAATCAAAACATGGGCCAAAGAACTAAATAGACATTTCTCCAAAGAAACATACAGATGGCTAACACATGAAAAGATGCTCAACATCACTCATTATCAGAGAAATGCAAATCAAAACCACTATGAGGTACCATTTCACACCAGTCAGAATGGCTGCGATCCAAAAGTCTACAAGCAATAAATACTGGAGAGGGTGTGGAGAAAAGGGAATGCTCTTACACTGTTGGTGGGAATGCAAACTAGTCCAGCCACTATGGAGAACAGTGTGGAGATTCCTTAAAAAACTGGAAATAGAACTGCCTTATGATCCAGCAATCCCACTGCTGGGCATACACACTGAGGAAACCAGAATTGAAAGAGACACGTGTACCCCAATGTTCATCACAGCACTGTTTATAATAGCCAGGACATGGAAGCAACCTAGATGTCCATCAGCAGATGAATGGATAAGAAAACTGTGGTACATATACACAATGGAGCATTACTCAGCCATTAAAAAGAATACATTTGAATCAGTTCTAATGAGGTGGATGAAACTGGAGCCTATTATACAGAGTGAAGTAAGCCAGAAAGAAGAACACCAATACAGTATACTAACGCATATATATGGAATTTAGAAAGATGGTAACAATAACCCTGTATACGAGACAGCAAAAGAGACACTGACGTATAGAACAGTCTTTTGGACTCTGTGGAAGAGGGAGAGGGTGGGATGATTTGGGAGAATGGCATTGAAATATGTATAATGTCATATATGAAACGAGTCACCAGTCCAGGTTTGATGCATGATACTGGATGCTTGAGGCTGGTGCACTGGGATGACCCAGAGGGATGGTATAGGGAGGGAGGAGGGAGGAGGGTTCAGGATGTGGAACACATGTATACCTGTGGCAGATTCATTTTGATATATGGCAAAACCAATACAATATTGTAAGGTTAAATAAAATAAAATTAAAAAAATAAAATAAATCCAGAAAAAAAAATAAACTTGATGTGTGAATGAGATTTTATTATTGCCTAATAATTTTGCTAAAGACCCAATAATGAAGATAGTAGTCAGGACATTCTAAAGAATGTCTGCTAAACACATTTCTGCAAAACTAGTAAACATCTGCAGAGACCATCCCCTCACTATACACCTCCAACTGATAGAAGGCTAAATACTAGAAAAGAAAATTACTATGCAGGTACCACCAGAGGCACGGGGCTTCCCTAGGGGCTCAGTGGCAAAGAATCTGCCTGCCAATGCAGGAGACACAGGTTTGATCCCTGGGTCTGGAAGATCCCCTGGAGGAGGAAATGGCAACCTACTCCAGTATTCTTGCCTGAAAAATCCCATGGACAGAGGAGCCTGGAGGGCTACAATCCATCAGTTCACAAAAAGTCAGACACATTGAGCAAGTGGGCAGACACCACCAGAGGCAGAAGCAGAAACACAGCAAGGTACAGGGAAACAGATAATCTCAGCCAGAATACATATCACCCACATCAGAGAGCTCTAGTGTAGGGACCCCAATTATACAACTCACAAAGAACTAGCATTTGGACTCATTCCATAGAGAGGTCCATTCAGCCAATATTAGTCAAGTGAGAACCTTAATTATAGGACTAGATATGAAAAAAAAAAAAAAAAGATTTTTCTTCTTTCATCTAATCTCTTCTCCCCTCCAAATACTGAAATGTAGGTAGAGGAAATATAGAGAAATTGAAGGCTATAACTTCCCCTCTATAAGTCCCAGCTGAGTGTGGCCCAAGACTGGAAGGGAGGAAGAAAGCTAGGAATTAGATGTGAGATTCAATTTTTTGTTTAGACTTGGCAAGAATCTTAACCATTGAAACCAGTTAATAGAGGCCAAAAGACCATTTTTACAATGTAAAGGGTCAAAACTACAGGATTTCCCCAAGATACCAGAAAAGAGAGGCTACGGAGCATGTAAAAAGATGCGGGCTGGGGCTTTCATGGTTGTCCAGTGGTTAAGAATCTGCCTTGCAATGTAAGGGAAACTGGTTTGAACCCTGGTCCTGAAAGATCCCACATGCCATGAAGCAACTAAGCCCGGGTACCACAACTACTGAGCCCACACTCTAGAGCCCAGGAACCGCAACTACTGAAGTCCATGTGCCTAAAGCCTGTGCTCCGCAACAAGCCAAGCCCCTCCTGTGAGAAGCCCTCACACTGCAATAATGACTAGCGCCCACTCCCTCTACTTAGAGAAGGCCTGTGTGCAGCAAGGAAGATCTACCACAGTCCAAACAGAAGGATAAGGGTTGGATTGGTGGTGGGGAGGAAGAGGGAAGTGGGGGAGGAGAATGTGTCCAATATTCACCCCCCAATAAGTACATGTAAAATATGAAGCAATATTTGAAAAAATGATACTGATAAGGGCTAAAGATAACTATCTAAAGTAATATTAAAAAAAGATCCAATGTAATGTCGTGTGTTTTTTTCTTTGTTCTTTCTTTTTTAAAAAACATGAGAAACAATAGTGCTTATCTATGAAGTGGCTTGTGATAAGTGAGGAAGGGAGAATAACTTTTCAATTTATATCCTCCAACACCATTTGGATTTTTGCCATGTGCCTGTGTGTGTGTGTTAATCACTCCAAAATCCCTGAAGATGGTGATTGCAGCCATGAAATTAAAAGATGCTTACTCCTTGGAAGCAAAGTTATGACCAACCTAGACAGCATATTCAAAATCAGAGACATTAACTTGGCCAACAAAGGTCCGTCTAGTCAAGGCTATGGTTTTTCCAGTAGTCATGTATGGATGTTAGAGTTGGACTGTGAAGAAAGCTGAGCACCAAAGAATTTATGCTTTTGAACTGTGGTGTTGGAGAAGACTCTTGCAAGTCCCTTGTACTGCAAGGAGATCCAACCAGTCCATTCTGAAGGAGATCTGTCCTGGGTGTTCATTGGAAGGAATGATGCTAAAGCTGAAACTCTAGTACTTTGGCCACCTCATACGAAGAGTTGACTCATTGGAAAAGACTCTGATGCTGGGAGGGATGAGGGGCAGGAGGAGAAGGGGACAAAAGAGGATGAGATGGCTGGATGGCATCACCGACTCGATGGATGTGAGTTTGAATGAACTCCGGGAGATGGTGATGGACAGGGAGGCCTGGTGTGCTATGATTCATGGGGTCACAAAGAGTCAGAAACAACTGAGCGACTGAACTGAACTGAACTATGTGTGTGTGTTAATCACTCAGTTGTGTCCAACTCTTTGAAAGCCCATGGACTGTAACCCATCAGGCTCCTCTGTCCATGGAACTCTCCAGGCAAAAATACTGGAGTGGGTAGCCACTTCCTTCTCCAGGGGATCTTCCCAGCCCAGTGACTGAACCCAGTTCTCCTGCATTGCAGGCAAGTTCTTTACTGTCTGAGCCACCAGAGAAGCCTACCATGTGCCTATATTACATTTATAGTTAAAAAGTCAAAAAATTAAAAGTAATGATTCATGGTATTTCTAGATGTAATAGAAATCTATTGTTTGGAAAATTTTTTTAAAAATGTATTTTGGATAAGTCTGCAGTTACTTTACATACTTTTGAAGAATCAGGACAAATATAACTATTTTCACAAAGCAATTGTATATTCTTCCTTTTATCCATCAGTAGTTAAGTAGGAAGAAATCACCCTGGTCTGTTCATGAAAATGCTCCTTGCTCTGGATTATGTCTGAGATTTTTAACTTTCGTGTACAATTTTAGCAGGGTTCTGAAGCAGCCAGACCTGTGGGCTTTCAACTTTATGCTTGCCATGCTTGTGATGAGGGCTACAGAAAGCAAACTGATTGGTGTGTGTGCAGAAAGATCCCATCTACTGACAAGGGTGTTCCAGAGAAATGCCAACACTGTCACTGAAACTTACAACACAGATCCTCAAACTCCAATTATCACTCATTTTCTCCACCTTCTTATCACTTGTGTTTGACAGCTGTTCAGTGACAATGAAAAAAAGGTTTTCCATCTCCAGGTATTATACTGGTTGGCCAGATTAACCTTTGGAAATATTTAATTATCTTTGAGAAGGCAGTTCCTCTGACAACATCCCTTTATCTATCTCGTCCAAATTGGTATTTGCTTCGGTGATTCTCTTCCTGAGGCTTAACTCCCCTGTCACCTCACACTGTGAGTGGGTGTCATCAAACACCAGAAGCTGAGCCTCTTTTCAGGAAACATTAATTCTGTGGTTGCCTATTTCCAGCTGTATCTTGATACACAGAAACCTGCTTGAGGTTGTCTATCAGGATAAGAATTAAAATTAGGTCATGGGAAAAACAGGTTACAAAATGATCAGTATGGAATGAGCCCTTCAAATGGAGTAAATGTGTGCATAGCAATGTGGTCTAGGAAAATACAAGTGACCACCAGTGACTATCTCTGTATGGTGGGATCACTGATTGTCTTTATTTGCTTTATGCTGATGCACTTTCTGGTTTTTCAGTCTACATATATTGCCCCTTTAACCCCACAAAATAACAAGGCTATTTTAAGAATTAAATATGATTCAGAGTTAGGGAATTTTAGAAAGATGATTGAGTGTGACCCCTAACTTGAAAAAGAGCTCTAAAACAGTCTTATTTTGGAATTGGTAGACACGATACTCTACTTTTTTCCAATTCCAATTCATTTGATTGTTGAAACTGTTTGTTTGAAATAAAATCACTTTTTGGCTTCCAGACTTAATTTCTATGCTGAAGGGAATAGGAGATTGTGTGGCATCAATAACTGAATAACACAACACCTCAGCTAGATTTCAGTATCTCTGTAGACAAACTGTTCATGTACTTGTGTCTGTGTGTATGCAGGCATGTGTGTATATGTGCTTGTGTACATACAAGTGTGTGTGCACATGTGTAAAACCTTGTCTAATAGGTCCAATGGGCAAGGGTTACAATCAAAGCAAATCAACTTCCCCAGGAGGCCTCAGCTGAAGACAGTAACAAACTCAAGACAGGGGTTTCTTCAGTCACCTCCTGACTGCCTCTCTGCACATAACAGGATACTCTGGTGGTAGACCATTAGGTGAGCCTAGAACTTTCAAAGCAGGAATCTCATCTCAGAATGTTGGTGGCCTATGAATCTGCCCAGAAGCACAGTAATGGGGGAAAAAGTCATAGCCATAACTGGTCCATCCTCTGATGCTGACATTTGGGGTTTCTGGGGTGTCTTTCTGTAGCCAACATAAAAAGGATTACTGCTCCTCCGAAAGACAACAGTTTATGTTTAGGGCTTATGGAGATAAGCAATAGTAATCCTTTTCTGTGACTGAGTTCAAGATCTACAGTGACTTAGAAGCTGAAAAGATGAAAATTAAAATGTCCACTTTATTTTTGGAAAAACTATTGGAGAACATTCTTTAGGCATGGCAATATTGAATTTCCTGACACTGAACCCCAAAACTAGACAACTCTATCATAGGCAATCAGACATAGGAACTTCTGAAATTGCAGGCCTGTGTGTGTTGGAGGCACCTCAATAAATCTGGGACATAGAGGAACACGTTAGATCGCTTGCCCACTACTGTCAGGACTATTCCTCTTAGAGATCAAAAGAAAGAGACCGTAACTTAAAGACACATAGCTCCTTTTCTCAACTTACCCAACTGATAGAAGTGTGTGAGGGCAGGTAGAGAGATCAGGAGTGGAGAGAAAAATCCTTCTGGATGGAAGCAGAGTACAAGGGAATAAGCTGCTCACCCATTGTGTTGGGTCTTACCTGTATTCCAATCCTCATCAACACTATCTCTGTAAATCTGGCAGAGGGAACCTCTTACTGAAGAAACTGGACCTCAGTTTCTTCATCTTTACAATGGCCTGTTGGTCTAAATTAGTGATAACCCAATGAGACTGATCTGTTGTAATCATCAGAGAAGGATTTTGTCCACATTCAAGTGGCTTGAGAACCACTGAATTCAATCACCTCTGGTCTCTTTCAGGTCAGAAAATTTACTCATCTGTGTCTGTCACCTATTCCAAGTTATAACCATCCAATGCATATGTTAAACAATTTTGAAGTTAAAACAAGAAGTATGTGAATAGGGTGAAAAATGGGCCAAAACATTTTAGAGCAATTTAGTGTCATTATTAACCCAAGGAAAAAATCTGAAAAGCTAAATGCTAAATCATTTGTAAAAGTTGATTAATTAAACATTCAAATAAGAGCAACATTAAGCCGTGATTTATAATTCTCTTCTCTATGAAAGCACAGTGAACTAGAAGATAGCTTAGCTATTTTATCCATATCATGCAATTTGCTCATATCTATTACTCTAATGGATTATTCGTTTTGAAACTTGAGTCACCTGGGACAGAATATAAATAAAGAAGACCTAGAGTAGCTGCCAAATTTGGAGCCCAAGTTTGGATGTGAGCCAAGGAGAGGTGATGAAATGCAGATATTACCCTACAATAAAAGCTTGAATCTGCCAAAAGAATGCATTTCTGTTACTATGGTCTGAATGTGTGTATCCCCCTAAAAATTCATATACTGGAATCTTAGCACCAAGTGTGACAATGTTAGGAAATGGGGGCTTGGGGAGGTAATTAGGTTGTAAGGGTGGACCTCTCAGAAATGTGATTAAGAGTGTATAAAAGTGGCTCCAGAGAGATCCCTAGCCCCCTCCATCATGTAAGGATACAATAAGAGGTCTGAAACTCAGAAAAGGGCTCCCACTTAACCATGCTGGCACCTTGATCTCAAACTTTCAGCCTCCAGAACTGTGGAAATAAATATTGTTTATAAGCTCCCTAGTTTGTGGGATTTTGTTATAGTAGTCCAAACTGACCTTGATATCCATTAACACACTTATAGCATGGCCTTCAACCAAAGGGGAAATTAATTCATTTCTTCTTAATCATCTTTGTTTGCCTACATTGAAATGATCCCATTGGATAACCACAGATAAACTGAAGCATTAAGTCACAAACTGGCCAAGCAGGAGTTATTTAAAAAGACAGACAGGCTTAATCTTTCATTCACTCATTTATTCAACAAGAATTATTTGAGTACCTAACTATAGGAAATGGCAACCCACTCCACTATTCTTACATGGGAAATCCCATGGCCAGAGGAGCCTGGTGGGCTACAGTCCATGGGTTTGCAGAGTCAGACACGACTTAGCAACTGAGCATGAACACTGTATACCAGGCACTCACTGTGTTAACAATTAAGGGTTATGATAATAAATAAGATGGAGTTCTTATTTTGGATTTTCTCCTCAAACTGACTTAAATAAAGTAAGCCATTTTAAGCAGGACCATGGTAAAGGAAGCATGATGGAGTAGCATACTCCAGACAGATTAATCTGGTATGCTACTGATTCCTGACAAATTTTCCCAGGCCACAGCAAAATGAAAAAGAATCAGATGTATGTGAAAGTGGGGTGGGAGAGGTGGGGTTGGGACAGGGAGCTGGGTAAGGTGACCGCCTTGGAAAAATTATTCTTTAGTCTAATCCCAGTCCCTCCAAATTTGGGGTATTAAAAAAGGTTTTATGAAGTATAGTATGAATAAACGCTTGGGGTTCCTTTCAATATCTTCATTTTGCAAACTCAAAAGCTAGAAATCCTGTGTCAGTCCTCAAATTGTTTTGGAAATTTTACTTGCTCTTGATTACTGAAGGCTAGGGAATTCTGTGCTAAAAAGAATGAGGAAGATGTACAGGCTGAGTTGGCAGATGTAATACACCTTGGAAGAAAAAGAGCACTATTAAATCTCAGATTAATAGATGTTGACATAGTAGGAAAAGCCGGCTGACAGGCAGTAAGTGCAAAATCATTGAGTCAGCTCTCTCTCTACTTTGTTGGTTGACTCTCAAGTCTGGGTTAAGACTTGATTGTATCACAAGCTAGTTGGCATATATATGACATGTTTTTCTTCAGGAGCTCAGTATGCTCTGATCAGTAGTGGTCATTTCTTACTATCCTGTCTCCACCAATATTTGAGAAAAGACTAAGGAAGAAAGAAGCCAACGATGTTCTCAATAGGAAATACACAACACTTGCTCTGAATTGAAGAAAACCTTACTCCTTCTGAATAGGGTAAGATAAAGTTAATTATAAGAAACTAGAAAAGCAGAAGTCTAGAGAGCCTATTTGGAAGGTTACCAAGGGTCCGTGTGACTTTGGGGAGATCTCATACAATGCACCTTGCAGAGGTAAGCTCTTTCCTGGACTATGTGCAGTCCTGGCCCTGACAGTGTTCTCTATTCAATCTGAGAGGAGGTCAGGAGAAAGAGAGAAGACCAGGAGTGAGTCTGAGGCAGCCAAGTAAAACAAAAGCAATGCTGAGTAAACTAAAAGCAATACAGAGTGGACGAGTCACAGGGGTCTTACACCAAAGACTTTATATGCCTTCATACCCTTCTGCCCAACCACTCACCTTATGAGCCTATGTTCAAGTTCATAATTAATTCCTGTTTTCCAGGAGAAACTCTGCCATTTATTTAGTCCCTTTCCTTTCTCCCCCTGTTCAAAGTACATTAGTTGCCATGGAAACCATGATGCTAATTCTAGAGGTGGAGTCCAGAGAGATCAACAACCAGAAGAAGAGAGATTTAATCTCAGGGTTTGCAATACAGACCCCGAGTTGTAAAATTGCACAAACTGAATAAACGCCATGTGACTTCAACCTCACAAGTACATCCTACTTGGACCAATTCACTCTTTAACCAATTAATAAAATTCTAACAGCAAAATCAAACCTGTGCAGAGGCTTCTGGGCTATTCTTCACTGGAGCTTTCATATAAACTAATCCATCAAGGAAAGTGCTTCATGTAAAAGCATCTAAGTGAAGGATTTATGTTTCCCTGTCTCTCAGGTGACAGCCAGAGTCAAGCTCTTACAAACCATTGCCCTCTTTTCTTTGGCACCAATGTTATACATTGCCTTCTCCTAAATGTTATCTAATTAAAGCCCTCAAACCTTTCAACTTTCTTGCTTACCAAGAGATTTCTCCAAAGTGAAAGTGAAGTCGCTCAGTCATGTCCGACTGTTTGCAACCCCATGGACTGTAGCCTACCAGGCTCCTCTGCCCATGGGATTTTCCAGGCAATAGTACTGAAGTGGATTGCCGTTTCCTTCTCCAAGATTTCTCCAAGGAACCTATCAAAACCAGTGAGGTCTGAAGGACTGAGATCACTGTCCTCTCAGTGGTAGACCACTGTCATCTCTCTCCAACCTTTCTTCTAGCCATGAGCACCAGAATATCACCACTAGTCCAACCCAGACTTGTTATTCTTGGCCTTTTCATTCAACAGGCACTGAATGTTTGTATCAATACAACAGAATTAATGTTCAGAAGTTCCTTTATAACCCAGGATATTCTAAGAGTCATAATAAATTTATTTATTCATTTAGTTTTATTTAGAATTTAGCCTCAATTCATTTAGTTCCTCTTTTACATCTTGGGTTTTTACAATGGAAAGAATAGTATTTAACTATCTAGTAAATCAGTGTCCTGGTCTTCAAGCAGTGTTCTCCATATGCTGTGGAGCTCGATTTTGAAAGGGTTGAATCTGAACTTTGATATTACAGGGTCAGGTTAAAATGTTCCAGTTACTTCCAATCAGTAAGTAGGTACAGAAACATCAATCTTATCAATGTGTACCAGTTCCCTCAACAGATGGAGCTGAAGGACATTCAGTAAAGGGATGATACCAAGACATGTCAAAGATTAAGGGAACAAGCAGGGGACAGAACCTAGAACTAGCAACAGTGAGAAGTCCTTTAGATCTAGCACAGCTACTGGAACATAGCAGTAAGCTGTAGGGGAAGAGCCTTTTGTGAGGAGTTGTGGCATTTAGTAGAGGAAGGCAGCCCTTCCTGACAGCAGCCGTTCCTGACTGCATTCCAGCTGAAAGGAAAGGGAACGGGATATGAGGAATTTGGGAAGGATGAACAAATACTGCAGTCTCTCATCCTGCTGTCTCCTTGCCTTCCCTTTGACTGAACCTAAACAGAAGAGAGAAGACATGGAGCTAGGAGATGCACAGAGGTTTTTCTCCTGGGGCAAAAATCAGGTGGAGAAGGATTAAGGGAAATCTTGACAGGTAAACAAAATATTCAGCATGCAATACATTCTGTACGTAGACTAGCAAATAAGCCAGTGCCCACCGAGGAATATTCCTCACATATAATTATACAAGTCTTGGGAGCCTGAAGCATCTACTTTGTTGTAGAAGGAGGAAATATACACAAACCAACCAGAAAACACTAATGGACACACAATAGATTTACCACCAAGACAGGTGACGCCCACGTACATCTAGGAAATTAGTTGTCAGACCACATCTTGGAGGAGTGATTTTTCCTGTCTTTCCTTTTCACAGATAAGAACTCAGATTCCATGAGAAATCATCACCACCACAGCTCTAATAACTAACATTCAGTTGCACACTATGTGCTGGACTCTGTTCAAAATATATAACCCAAATTAATGCATTTAATTCTAACAACTCAATAACGAGCATTATTATCCCCATTTTCTAAAGAAGGAAAGTTTGGTGACTCAGAAGTTACATATTAAGTCAATGGTGATACCAGTATCTGAACCCTGGCAGCCTGACTCCAGAGCCTACACTCTTAAACCATACACTTAACTGGCTCCCAATTTATTTTCAATAGAGTTACACTGCTGCTGCTGCTGCTGTTGCTGCTAAGTCGCTTCAGTCATGTCCAACTCTGTGTGACCACATAGACGGAAGCCCACCAGGCTCCCCCATCCCTGGGATTCTCCAGGCAAGAACACTGGAGTGGGTTGCCATTTCCTTCTCCAATGCATGAAAGTGAAAAGTGAAAGGGAAGTTGCTCAGTCATGTCCGACTCTTAGCGACCCCATGGATTGTAGCCTACCAGGCTCCACCGTCCATGGGATTTTCCAGGCAAGAGTACCGGAGTGGGGTGCCATCACCTTCTCCGAGAATTACACTACTACCCATTATTTTCATGTTACTAGCATCTAAAATCATATCCAAACAGGTGTCAAAGTTCACATAATTACAGAATTTCATGGCAGAAATGGTTGGTAGCAACTCACTTATTAGAAAGGAAATGTAGAAAGGAAATACACACAGGTGGCTACATGGTATAATTTAGCTGAGGTGAGAATGCTTGGTGGTGCCAATGCCAAGATTAGAACTCATCTCTTCCAACTTCATCATGGCTTCCCCTGTTTGCAAAGACATGGACCAGGCTCTACACAGACCAAAAAAGAAGTCAGACAAGACTGCCTTCCAAAAGTGACCAGAGTCAACTGAGTGGAGAAAAGATGGACATCACCACTAGAATCTAAGTGGTCTTGCTGACAACCGTGGTTCTCTATAAAATGATGGAGTTCAAAAGAACAACTGTTTTCCAGAGGAGCAGCTGGTAGGATCTGGTAGTGGGGATGACCTCCAGCTTAGGATTTTCAGAATAGCTAATAAATAATGAATAATTACTAGCCCATGGAGTCTGTCCACAGCCATCATACAATCAATTTAGAAGCAAAATTGCTACTCTCTAGAAACCTGAGAAGCACTGAAGTTTATGAGTTTGTGGGGAAATGATTTGTCAATACTAACACACCAAGAATGCTTTGCCTTCATCTCACCATTCTAGATTTTTCACCAAATCACACATATGTGTGCCATCATTCAGGAGTTCTTTCTTTAAGAATTAGCAGTGGATAGAAATCAGGTTTGAAATAATGGAATTAATTAGGATCATCACTGAAAACAGCAATTGCAGAATGCTGGCAGGTACATTTCTCATTGCTGGAGTCAGACTGTGGGTTTTAGTGTTCAATGGAATAGGGAAATATAACTCTCTAACTTAACAGAGACTTTCAGAGAAGACAGAAGTAGAGTCTTCTGAAAGAATGTGCTCCAGCATTTGTGAGTCACACAAAGGCCCCAAGTGGAATGCAAAGCCCGATTTGTTTTTACTCTATAGGACAGGTGAGCCAAGTGAAGGGTGTTCAAGCTGCAAGCGTTCCTACTTTCTCTCCTATTGTCTCTCGACAGACTAAACACTCACCACTTCTGTTGCCTTCTCTCACTATCTCTCAGAATTTCTTTTGAAACTCAGCTGAGCCACTTGGAAGATAAATGAGTCCTCCATGAACCCTTCTTCCTTTTTTTTTTTTTTTTTTTTTTTGGTTACCCCACACTCCTGACACGTGGGATCTTAGTTCCACAGACAGGGATGGGACCTGAACCCTGTGCAGTGGATGCATGGGGCCTTAACCACTGGACCGCCAGGGAAGTCAAGAATCCTTCTAAGATTCAATTTCCACATCTAAAAACTCCTGGCCACTGCAGCCTGAATTCTTCCAGACTTCACCGGCCCTTCCCTCTCCTTCCTTCCTCATGCCATCTCCTCCATGGCATTTGGTTGGCTCCATCTCCTTCTCATGGCTCAACCCCCATGAGCCTCACGGGGATAGGTACAAGACATTCTATTTCAATATATCCTATTTTAATATATCCCATAATGCTTCCTCATAACCAGTGCAGAGTAAAGGTCTATTAATTTAATTTGACTTAATTACATGCTGGAAGACAGAACAGAAGTCTCATAAAATTCTTGCCAATGTTTTTTTTTTTTTTTCTTTAAAACTCCTGGTTTAGGAATTTCCACTTTATTCTGAAGAAAAAACACTTGGCTGTCTCCAGAGGCATTCTATGTTGAGTGAACCAGTTATCTGCTCAGGTATAACAAATCTCATTGTTTCTGCACTTTTCCTCAAGAACTAGGGCAAACCCTGTTTCTGATTGCTGTGAAGATTCTTTCAGACAGAGGGAGCTATTCCTGGAACTCACTAATACTGATCTCATCAAAATTACCTGGGCGGCCCCTGACAGCCATCCAGCAAACTCCCATGGTGCCCAGTGAGATTTAGTGAGCTGTGCAAGTATCCAACACCAAAATCTGTACCAGGCCCCAGTCTCCTTGGACAACTTCACACTCACAACTCCATTCAGAGTCATGGAAACCACCAGTTCCCCTGCAGAGCAATGATTTAAGCACAGTTTGGGGTGGCCTCCTGTAGGGGTCAAATGTAAAAGCATTAATGAGAATACCTAATATTAATGGAATATTTCTAGACTGTCACATTTTTATCCAAGGTCTCAGCCTCTGGGTGGACATAGAGGGACATTTTTATCATTAAAACTTGGAAGAATTAGATCCTCCAATAAGAGCATTAAAAAAAAAACCAAAAGCATATAGTAAATAACCAATGACAGGAAGGAGCCAGAATGGTACCAGATTCAGAGGAGGGAGGGCTCCCCTGCAGACAGAGGGTGCTTGAAGCTGGCCTTTGGAGGACAGGTAGAATTCTGTGCTGAGAAGAGCAAGCAAGAAGCCAGTCAAAGAGAACAGGATGGCCAGGAAAGGAGAGAATGGGGATCAGAGTATAAAATACGCCTTGTAACTGGAGAAAAGTAGGAGGTGTGACTGAAAAACGCAAGTTAGTCTCAAGATCCTGGAGTGTACTGAGAATCAGGCTGCAAAGTTTGAGCTTTAAGACACAGGGCTCTCAAAACAGTAGCAATGAAGAGTAAAATAGACTGCTCTTCATGTCCTTCCCTCATTACTGGTGTGTCACCTAACACTAGATCTCCTAGCGGTTGTCTGCCCTGTGTCATGGAATGAAGATTGGTTGATCCAGCAGAGACATTGATACAGAGGAACTTAGAATGTGGAGGAGTCAAAGACCTGGACTTGAGAGTCACTCTGCCTCTTACTGTTTTTGTTACCTTGTGATTATCATCAAGAGCCTCATTTCATCAAGTGTAAAATAAGCATAATAGTATCTACTTCACAGGGTGATTAGACATTCAAAGTGCATGCAGTGTGCGAATCTACTTTGTAAGTGTATAATACATTATAGTTAGTATTAAGGACTGTTACCCAACTCCACTCCAACATTTAATTTCTTGGTTATACTCTGGAAGTGTTATGGTTCAGAAGAATGTGTCATGATGAAAATTACATTGTAAGAATCATGAAATATTTATAAGGCAAGTAGGATTGGAATGTAGAGAAAGGAGAAATGGGGAGTGACTTCTTCATAGCCTAGGATGCCATCATGGGACAAGGAAAGACTGAACTAAGATGGGAGCAGTGGAGTAGAGAGGGCATGAGATAGTAATTTTAAAATTGGTGATGGAAGAACTTTGTAAGAAGAGTGTTTAGGAATTAAAGGTGATTCTGAATTACAGGAGAAATAGCTTATTTGAAACATCTCAACTCCAGATAAGAGAAAAAAAATTTTTTTTGAAGATATACACCCATATTTTATTATAATTGTTTTATAGTTTTAGCTTTTACATTTAGATATTTAGTCCATTATGAGTTAATTTTTGCATGTGGTATGAGAGATGGTGACTGCAGCCATGAAATTAAAAGACGCTTACTCCTTGGAAGGAAAGTTATGACCAATCTAGATAGCATATTCAAAAGCAGAGACATTACTTTGCCAACAAAGGTCTGTCTAGTCAAGGCTATGGTTTTTCCTGTGGTCATGTATGGATGTGAGAGTTGGACTGTGAAGAAAGCTGAGCACCGAAGAATTGATGCTTTTGAACTGTGGTGTTGGAGAAGACTTTTGAGAGTCCCTTGGACTGCAAAGAAATCCAACCAGTCCATTCTAAAGGAGATCAGTCCTAGGTGTTCTTTGAAAGGAATGATGCTAAAGCTGAAACTCTAGTACTTTGGCCACCTCATGCAAAGAGTTGACTCATTGGAAAAGACTCTGATGCTGGGAAGGATTGGGGGCAAGAGGAGAAGGGGACGACAGAGGATGAGATGGCTGGATGGCGTCACTGACTCGATGGACGTGAGTCTGGGTGAACTCCTAGAGTTGGTGATGGACAGGGAGGCCTGGCGTGCTGAGATTCATGGGGTCGCAAAAAGTCAGACACGACTGAGCGACTAATCTGATCTGATCTGATCTGAGAGAGAGGTCCAACTCCATTCTTTTAAATATGAGATCTTGTTCGAGGACCATTTGTTGAGAAAACTAAAATTTATCCAGGATAAGAGAAAAACTGTCTGGAGCTTCCTTATGCAATACAGTAGCCACTAGCCACAGCACGTGAAATGCAGCTCATGCAAACTGAGATACGCTATAAGTGTAAACCACACATTAGATTTCAAATATCTAATGTGAAAAAAGAATGTCGAGTATCTCAGTAATTTTTATGCTGCTTACATGTTAAAATGATATTGTTTGGGATGTGTGTGTGTGTGTTCAGTTGTTTAGTCGCCTCCAACTCTGAACCCCATGGACTATAGCCCACTAGTCTCCTCTGTCCATGGTATTTTCCAGGCAAGAATACTGGAGTGGGTTGCCATTTCCTTCTCCAGGGGATCTTCCCAACCCAGGAATCAAACCTGTGTCTCCTGCATTGGCAGGCAGGTTCTTTACCTGGGAAGCCCTTGAATTAAATCAAAGTATTTTAAGTTAATTTCACCTGTTTTACTTTACTTTTTTATGTGGCTACTAAAAAAAAATTAAAATAAAGATGTGGCTGGTATTACATTCACTGGTCCCATGTATAATTCTCAGTAGAATCATAATGGAGCTTTTCCCATCTTCAACATCTCAGAGTTCTCTCCTGCTGCTGCTGCTGCTAAGTCGCTTCAGTTGTGTCCGACTGTGTGCGACCCCATAGACGGCAGCCCACCAGACTCCCCCGTCCCTGGGGTTCTCCAGGCAAAAACACTGGAGTGGGTTGCCATTTCCTTCTCCAATGCATGAAAGTGAAAATTGAAAATGAAGTCGCTCAGTCGTGTCCGACTCTTAGCGACCCCATGGACTGCAGCCCACCAGGCTCTGCCATCCATGGGATTTTCCAGGCAAGAGTACTGGAGTGGGATGCCATTGCCTTCTCCAGAGTTCTCTCCTAGGCTACTTGAATCAGCAGTACCTATGAGCAACCCTCTGGGGTTTTTTAAGAAGCTCCCAATGATTTTTCCCTGGCAGCTCAGACGGTAAAGAATCTGCCTGCAATGCCAGAGACCCTGGGTCACAAAGATCCCTTGGAGAAGGGAATGGCAATCCACTCCAGTTTTCTTGCCTGGAGAATTCCACGGACACAGGAGCCTGGCAGGCTATAGACCATGGGGTCGCAAAGCATCAGACACAGCTAAGCCACTAACACTTAATGATTATGGGGGCCACAGAGCTTCTGCCTTAGAACATTTTAAGTGTATTTAAGCTTTATTTTAGTTTATATAATCATCACCAGGGGAGTTCTTTAAGAGATTCTAGCCCCAGATATTCTGATGACTTAGACCTAGAATTCTGGCTTGAAGTCCCTTGGCATCTTCATTTCTCATTTGATCTGATACACGTGAGCCAAGTTCTGTGGTAAATCCTGTTTACCTTGCTTAATTTTCTTACCTTCTGCTTTGGAATTTTCCTCCATTCTTCCAACTTACATGACAGGGGTGTGTTTGTGTGCTCAGTTGCTTAGTCACCTCCAAGGAATACTATCATCATTTAAGAGCTTGCAGACTCTAAAAATCTCATTCTGGCCCTAGGCAAGAATAAAACTAGTAATACTCTATCCATGGAGGCTGCTCTGTCTTCCTCTGTAGGCCACTGGGATAAGAAGGTTGTGTACACACACCAACCTTTTTGTTCATTAATCTTGAAGGCAGAAAGCCTCACGTTTTGGTCTTGATGCACGGCTTTTGGGGAAATCAGATTTTCCTTGTTAAAGGGTAAAAATACTACTATATTCAGAGGAAGATGGATCTTTTAGTAGGAAATGGCATCTGGCAAGAGGCCTTCGGCTCATTAAGTACCCTACTTAGGTCTCCCTTGCAGGCCCTCCAGGGCTGGCTGGTCAACAGCACAGCACAAGAATCAATACCTCCAGCAACCAGCTTCCTGCCTACTGGAAGTAGCTGTTGAAAGACTGATTCTAACGCTAATTAAAAGCCCACCCACTTTGAGCTGCTGGGAGCCCAAGTCCAGGCCATCTGCACCATCTCTGCATTCTCAGAACATGTAAATCACACCATGAGCTGGAACCCCCTTTTACTGTATTTCAAAACATTTCCCAAGAGGTCAGAAATCTTATCCCTGATATGTTTTGCTTCCTTCAACTAGCAAATTTCTTGCCCTTAATAAACAAATTACTTTGAGCCAATTTAAAATCCTAAGATTTAATCAAATTCCTATACCACTTAGTTTAGCAAATAGCTAAGAAGCAGACAGTAATCAACAGGCAATGACCTCCATGATAAGTGGTCCTCTGGAAGATGACACTCTCCTTCTCACACTTGGGCGATTTGATGGGCTAAACCTTCAGCATCAGGTGATCAGCTTCTTCTATCTTTCTGTCCTTCTCGAGAAGTCAGGGTGGCATGGCTGAAAACCCCATACTTCCAGAAATGCTAGTCAGACATACAACTGAGGTCAGACAATCTTGAAATACAAAATTCCGAAAATTTTCCTTGAGATGGAAAACCCAACCACACAGGAATCAAGCCTATGATCCCAGCCTCTCCAACTCCAGACTCTTATAACCTCAACAGTCACCAATCAGGGGGCAGAGCACCCCTGCCACACTGTATGAAGGCATCTCAGGGGAAATGCAGGCTGTTGGTGCCAACAGGGATTGAAGCAACTGTCAGACCCTACACTTCTCAGTTCCCCTGGTGGCTCAGATGGGAAAGCACCTGCCTGCAATGCAGGAGACCCAGGTTTGATCCCTGGATCAGGAAAATCCCCTGGAGAAGGAAAGGGCTATCCCACTCCTGGGGAATTCCATGGACAGGGGTGGGCTACAGTCCATGGGCTCACAAACAGTTGGACAAGACTGAGTGACTAATACTTTCACTTTTCACACTTATCAGAAGGTAAAGGACTAAAGCCTGGAGAAGTTCAGCAACTTGGAAAAGGTGATGTAACTAGTTAGTGACAGAGCCAGGACCAATTACCCAAGGTAGGGCAATTGCAGCTCCTAGGTTTAAACTTGTATTGATTATGAAAGCAATTAAGAATGATATGCCTTCAGCAAAAATGAAAACATTCTAAATACACATAAAAACCCTTTGATATCACACAATGCACAAATAATAAAAATATTCACATCATCAAGTTTTCCTATGGAACCAGCTTTATCACAACAAGTACAATTCACTGAATATTTACCACATGTAAAGCACTGTGCTAAGAATATGGACATTGCTAACCCCATTTTAGAAATTAAGGCTGAGGAGTAACTGAGTAACTGCATAACTAAGTAACTGGATATGGATACTAGGTGAAGAGTTCGTTAACTAGTAATGGCAGAATCTGAATCCAGGTCACTTTGTGTTCAGAGTGAACCCTCTTAACCATAATTCTACATCACCTCCTAGAACCACATCACCCTCCATAGATGGCCGGATTTCTTTAGAGTCCTGCAGCTAGCTCAAAGTCCTTCAAAAGTAGACCCACCCTGTCCCTGTGATCTGCCTCCAATCCCCACACACACCCACACGCTGCTGCCCAACTCCTGATCTCCAGGATCCACTCTCGATTTACCATTGGAAGAACCTACACACACTGTCCAACCAGGGCAAACACTATTCCTAAAGGCTACCAGATGGCTAGATTGTCCCCATTGGATGACAGACTTTCCTGTAGATTTCAGGCATAGATACTTGCTGCTGCTGCTGCTGCTAAGTTGCTTCAGTCGTGTCCAACTCTGTGCGACCCCATAGATGGCAGCCCACCAGGCTCCCCCATCCCTGGGATTCTCCAGGCAAGAACACTGCTTATATCAACTGAAAACAAAACAAAACAAAACAAAACTGCACAACATGAGAGTTGTGAGTTAAGCTTTATTTGGGGCAAAATGACTTCCATGGCCAAGAAGACAGCACCTCAGATAGCTCTGGGGTACCAGTTCTGAAGAGGAAAGGGGAAAGATCTGTATTAAATATGATCTTAGTGAAGGAGGTAAAGTGAGTAAAGTTGTTCAGTGGTGTCTGACTCTTTGCAACTCCATGGACTGTAGCCTGCCAGGTCCCTCCATCCCTGGGATTCTCCAGGCAAGAACACTGGAGTGGGTTGCCATTTCCTTCTCCAATGCATGAAAGTGAAAAGTGAAAGTGAAGTCGCTCAGTCGTGTCCGACTCTTCTCGACACCATGGACTGCGGCCTACCAGGCTCCTCCATCCATGGGATTTTCCAGGCAAGAGTACTGGAGTGGGGTGCCATTGCCTTCTCCAGGGGATCTTTCCAACCCAAGGTTCGAACATGGGTCTCCCTCACTGCAGGCAGACTCTTTACTGTCTGAGCTACCAGGGGGTACTTGCAGTCAAACACACATTTTGGCAGAGGCTTGCTGCTAGTCATGAGGAGCAGATGTCATTGTTAATGAGTTTAGTGCTTTTCTAGGTATGAGAAGATGCAAGAATTGGGGCTCATAAATCTTCTCCTGAAAATATTGACCTATAAGCAGGGCTGTTCTGCCAGTTTGTCCCAGAGCACAGAGTGCCTCATACCTGTTCTCCACCCTGAGCTCATTTTGGGGTGAGCTAAAGGTCAGAGGCTGCAGTGGCTCATGACTTAATCCTTGTCGAGGGATAGATGGCAAGTGCTGGTTGTTAGTTGGTACCTGGGATGCCTTCAGCAGGAAACAGGAAGCACCATGCCATACTGGAGGACAGGGCAACCTCACCATCTCTCTCACAGCTCTGCCACAAACCAGCCCAACTTTGAAGACAAGAGAGGGACAGTGTCCTCAAGCCCAGGTTCTCCTCTCTTGAGGAATCTCACTTTTATACTCTGACATCTCCTCACCCAACCTCTCAAGTCCTAGAGTCCTTCCCACCCCCTTTCTTAGCAGATGACCTAGCTGAAGACCACTCACCACCTCGTTTATCATCTAAACAAGGACACTTTGATAAGTGTAAGGGGATCTTAATAAATATGTTGGTACATTCCAACAGACCCTGTAAAATTTCCCTGTTGCCTTCTCTGCACGACAGATTTTTAATGGGCAGTGGAGGCAAACGGCCCACTTGCAGAAACAGGCTCTTTCCCAGTAGGGGTTCTGTCCAGAGTGTCCACTCTCTCTGAATCTCTCCACCATCACTGGCACAAGGAACTTACAAGGGCAACAATTGGCCAAGCAGATTGGCTAGTCTTAATTCAAATTTAATTCCTTCTTTCAAACTCTAATTTCTTCTGAAGTGGGTGCTGGTCAAGGATAACGGGTATGGATGTGAATTTCTTAGCAAACTAAGGCATCAAATAGAAAAGTTGGGTCCCTTGTGAGCCTTCAAATCGGGCTGGAAACACTTTCACATCGGTATCGAGCAAATGCGATGGTTTTCTGCCCCCTGCTGGTGAAAGTGAGTCTCTGCCAAGGAGAGAACTGCAGGCGGGCTCCCTGCATTTGAGTGCTTGGGGATGCCTTCAGGAATCCGGACTCAACTTATACCGGGAGAAATATCAATAACCTCAGATATGCAGATGACACCACCCTTATGGCAGAAAGTGAAGCGGAACTAAAAAACCTCTTGATGAAAGTGAAAGTGGAGAGTGAAAAAGTTAGCTTAAAGCTCAACATTTAGAAAACGAATATCATGGCATCTGGTCCCATCACTTCATGGGAAATAGATGGGGAAACAGTGGAAACAGTGTCAGACTTTATTTTTGGGGCTCCAAAATGACTGCAGATGGTGACTGCAGCCATGAAATTAAAAGACGCTTACTCCTTGGAAGGAAACTTATGTCCAACCTAGATAGCATATTCAAAAGCAGAGACATTACTTTGCCAACAAAGGTCCATCTAGTCAAGGCTATGGTTTTTCCAGTAGTCATGTATGGATGTGAGAGTTGGACTGTGAATAAGGCTGAGCGCTGAAGAACTGATGCTTTTGAACTGTGGTGTTGGAGAAGACTCTTAAGAGTCCCTTGGACAGCAAGGAGATCCAACCAGTCCATTCTAAAGGAGATCAGTCCTGGGATTTCTTTGGAAGGCATGATGCTAAAGCTGAAACTCCAGTACTCTGGCCACCTCATGGGAAGAGTTGACTCATTTGAAAAGACTCTGATGCTGGGAGGGATTGGGGGCAGGAGGAGAAGGGGACAACAGAGGATGAGACGGCTGGATAGCATCACTGACTCAATGGACGTGAGTCTGAGTGAACTCCGGGAGTTGGTGATGGACAGGGAGGCCTGGCATGCTGCAATTCATGGGGTCGCAAAGAGTCGGACACAACTGAGTGACTGAACTGAACTGAACTTATACCAGTGCTGAACCACAGAGTGACCATTTCAAGCATTCATTCAACAAGCACTTACTGTGAGCCAGCTGCACCCTAAGCCAGGGGAGGAAACAGTAAGATGATTAAGATTCCTGTACTTTGTAATTTTGAATAGTTGAAATTTATTTCATGGGAGGACAGAGAGCAGAAACATTGTATAATCATCTTTGTATCGTACACACACACACACACATACATACACAACAGCCTATGCCTTGATATGTTGAAATGTTTAGGAGATGCCCAAGAATGATACATGTTCTAGTAATTTCTCTCGTGTCATTTTGATTGGGAAACAATGAATGTGCCACACAGAAACTAATCCTAGTGGATAAATAAATAAATAATAATCTTTATTTCTACTTCTTGCTTCTACTTTCCTTATGACCTCTACCTTTTGTTCTATTACCATCAGACACAGGTACCCAATTGTCTCAGATTGAAAGGAAGCTAAACTTACAAAACTATTTCTAAATTATAAAAATTAAACCCTTTCCAAGTATGTTTGCAGTAAAGGAATTAGAGGAGGAGGGAGAGGTGGGAAAAGCAGAACAGAGTAAGCATAATACATATTAAAGAGAAAAATGCCATGAGGTCTCAAATAGGTTTTGGTTTTTGCTTCATTACCTTAACTGCTGCATTGGAGGACTGAATTGACAGGGCTTCTCAAATTGGATTCTGTGGATGATTAGTATAGACTTCAAGGTATGAACTTCATCTTCACTGCCTAGGAATTACATAACCTTTGACAAATACCTACCTTTCTGTGCCTGTCTCACTGCTTATAAAATAATGGTAACAATATAGCCTTCCTCAGAGGTGAAGATACTTTGAAAGTGCCAGTGTTGTTGTTTAGTCACTAAGTCCTGTTCAACTCTTTTGCAACCCCATGGGCTGCAGTCTGCCAGGCTCCTCGTGTCCATGGGATTCTCCAGACAAGAGTACTGGAGTGGGTTGCCATTTCCTTCTTCAGGGGATCTTCCTGACCCAGGGATTGAACTCACATCTACTTTGGCAAGCAGATTCTGTACCACTGAATCAATCAGGGAAGCCCTTGAAAGTGCAAGGGGCTAGTACTAATTATTATTATTCTGATGGAAATAATCAGAGAATTTGAGGGATTAAAATATGTCAAGTAGCTAAAACAGTGTCTGGAATATAGTAAACACTCAAATTGTTTGTGCTTGTGTATGCCTGTATGTTTGTGTATTTCCCTAATGCCCATTCTGTCAGGCACCTGCAATCAGGGAATGAACCAAAATTTCTACTGAGAGTTCAATGGCTTCTTCATATTAACCAATGGGTGGAAGTCAGAAATAGATTTAAGGGACTAGATCTGATAGACAGAGTGCCTGATGAACTATGGACAGAGGTTCATGACATTGTACAGGAGACAGGGAGTAAGACCATCCCCAAGAAAAAGAAATGCAAAAAAGCAAAACAGTTGTTTGAGGAAACCTTACAAATAGCTGTGAAAAGAAGAGAAGCGAAAAGCAAACGAGAAAAGGAAAAATATACCCATTTGAATGCAGAGTTCCAAAGAATAGCAAG
The DNA here is from genome assembly GCF_027580195.1 of Bos mutus. Lineage (NCBI taxonomy): Eukaryota > Metazoa > Chordata > Mammalia > Artiodactyla > Bovidae > Bos > Bos mutus. Next base: position 34,458,441 of record NC_091626.1, read on the forward strand.
GAAAGATAAGAAAGCCTTCCTCAGCGATCAATGCAAAGAAATAGAGGAAAACAATAGAATGAGAAAGACTAGAGATCTCTTCAAGAAAATTAGAGATACCAAGGGAACATTTCAAGCAAAGATGGGCTCAATAAAGGACAGAAATGGTATGGACCTAACAGAAGCAGAATTTATTAAGAAGAGGTGGCAAGAATACACGGAAGAACTGTACAAAAAAGATCTTCACGACCCAGATAATCACAAAGGTGTGATCATTCCCACTCACCTAGAGCCGGACATCCTGGAATGTGAAGTTAGGTGGGCCTTAGGAAGCATCACTACGATCAAAGCTAGTGGAGGGGATGGAATTCCAGTTGAGCTATTCCAAATCCTGAAAGATGATGCTGTGAAAGTGCTGCACTCAATATGCCAGCAAATTTGGAAAACTCAGCAGTGGCCACAGGACTGGAAAAGGTCAGTTTTCATTCCAATCCCAAAGAAAGGCAATGCCAAAGAATGCTCAAACTACCGCACAATTGCACTCATCTCACACGCTAGTAAATTAATGCTCAAAATTCTCCAAGCCAGGCTTCAGCAATATGTGAACCATGAACTTCCAGATGTTCAAGCTGGTTTTAGAAAAGGCAGAGGAACCAGAAATCAAATTGCCAACATCTGCTGGATCATCAAAAAAGCAAGAGAGTTCCAGAAAAACATCTATTTCTGCTTTATTGACTATGCCAAAGCCTTTGACTGTGTAGATCACAATAAACTGTGGAAAATTCTGAAACAGATGGGAATACCAGAACACCTGATCTGCCTCTTGAGAAACCTATATGCAGGTTAGGAAGCAACAGTTAGAACAAGACATGGAACAACAGACTGGTTCCAAATAGGAAAAGGAGTACGTCAAGGCTGTATATTGTCACCCTGCTTATTTACTTTATATGCAGAGTACATCATGAGAAACGCTGGGCTGGAAGAAGCACAAGCTGGAATCAAGATTGCTGGGGGAAATATCAATAACCTCAGATATGCAGATGACACTACCCTTATGGCAGAAAGTGAAGAAGAACTAAAGAGCCTCTTGATGAAAGTGAAAGAGGTGAGTGAAAAAGTTGGCTTAAAGCTCAACATTCAGGAAACTAAGATCATGGCATCCAGTCCCATCACTTTATGGCAAATAGATGGGGAAATAGTGGCTGACTTTATTTTTCTGGGCTCCAAAATCACTGAAGATGGTGACTGCAGCCATGAAATTAAAAGACGCTTGCTCCTTAGAAGGAAAGTTACGACCAACCTAGATAGCATATTCAAAAGCAGAGACATTACTTTGCCAACAAAGGTCCATCTAGTCAAGGCTATGGTTTTTCCAGTGGTCATGTATGGATGTGAGAGTTGGATTGTGAAGAAAGCTGAGTGCAGAAGAATTGATGCTTTTGAACTGTGGTGTTGGAGAAGACTCTTGCGAGTCCCTTGGACTGCAAAGAGATCCAACCAGTCCATTCTGATCAGTCCTGGGTGTTCATTGGAAGGACTGATGTTGAAGCTGAAACGTCAATACTTTGGCCACCTGATGTGGAGAGCTGACTCATTTGAAAAGACCCTGATGCTGGGAGGGATTAGGGGCAGGAGGAGAAGGGGATGACAGAGGATGAGATGGCTTGATGGCATCACCGACACAATGGACATGGGTTTGAATGGACTCTGGGAGTTGGTGATGGACAGGGAGGCCTGGCGCACTGCAGTTCATGGAGTAGCAAAGAGTCAGACACGACTAAGCGACTGAACTGAACTGAACTGAACAAGCGGATGCTGGAACCTGTAGTCAGTATAGCACAGTCTGTAGCCTAGAATAACCTCCGCACATTCTTTACCACTTGCCTCTTAAGAGGTCTCTATCCTGAGAGTTTATGGGTCACAAGCAGAGGACACATGAACTGATTAAGAAGCAAAACCCCATGAAGTAGCAAATGGGTCATTTTAAGTGCTGGTGTCAGTTAGGGAAACTGATAGAGCGACACAGAAATAAACTTCACTGTCAGGCTGGGAGAGATCGTTTTAGATGTACTCTGGCTGAAAGTCATTCCCTCCTCCTCCAAAAACAACGGAGGCTTATAAAGCCTGTCCACCTCTGTCGAGTACATATTTTGTCAGCAGCATCTACAATAAGCATTTTATAGAGTCAGAGCGGAGGTGCCTTGAAATCCCCAGTTTTATGTCCCCAAACAGAAACACAGCTGGTAAAAGCTCAATTTAAAGTTTAAGTTTTGAACAGTTGCAGATGGAGAAACTAAGAATGATCTGGAATTGATAAACTGATCCTAGCAGTTGACCTGTTGAATATGAGTAATTTCAGACCACAAGGCAAAGCAGAAGAGAATCGGGGCAGGACCAGAAGGGCCCTGACAAAGGAAGGAGATGCTCAGAGAGCCACAAATGAGACATGTCCTCTGGGTGACATTCTTTCCCCAGGTTTTAGTGAGGGAGGACCTACATGTAGATGTAGTTATAGCTATGTGTTATTTATAATGTGTTTTCTGGGTGTATTTAAATGTGTTAAGGAAAATGAACATACATCTTTCCAAGGTCTTTTTCCATCTCAGTTCATCACTTATTTGGTCTTCATAAAAATCCCAAGTTTAAATTAATTCCATGAAATTTAAAAAGATGCATAAAACAAGTCCATTCCTGACTGGGTATGTGACACATTATACTTAGCCTTCATTGACTATATTTTTATGCCCCAAGTGCAATTTTTAAGTCATCAGACTGATAAACAAATCTCAATGACCTAGTAAGAAGCAGTGGATTTCTGACCCAGTGAGTGTCATAGAAACTGGTCATCAATGTGACATGAAAAGAAATAGAAATTAGTGCCTAGAGAATGTCAACTCCTTAGCGTCAGACTCTATATTAATGGCTTGACAGTTTGTCCCAACATTGCTTTTTTATACTAAATAAAGAAATAAGCCCCTTCTCAGCTCACTTGAAGGATGACAGATTTATTCCCAATTCTACTGAGGTTACCCACATAATAGTTCTCAGAATTGCCTACCACTTTATCACCTTCACCCTGAATCCTAATAGACTTTCACATTAAATTTTATACTAAAATATTTATCATGGTCCTAGCAACATTTCTAATGAAGGCAGTTACTGGAAATGGAGGGAAATGCCAGACTCCAAGTCATCATTTTCATCATAAAGAAGAGCTGATGTGGCATTGCACGAAGAGATCACCCTGCTTCATGTTCATTTAAAATAATACAGGAAACGGAAAAATTGCTATCAATTTAGACTGAGCAAGAATTTCCAATTTGAGAGTGTGAGGTCGAAAGCACCCACTAATGAATTGCTCAGTCAAACTTGGTTGGTGAATACTCTTGACCTGTGACAGGACTGAGGAAGGCTCAGGCTAGCGTTTATTTCCCAACCCGAATAGAGTCGAGTTCATCATCTGAATAACTGTCCTGCACATCTGAGATGAATCGCCCCCAGCTCGCCCTTCAGCATCTATGCATCAGAGCCAAGATACCACATGTCACAAAGCCCTCGTTAGCGATTCAGACGAAAGGAACCTCAGACTCTCAAATATAACACTGTCTCTTTCAGAGAACACAGAGGAAACATGCTGAGGGGAAAAAATATTTCAGTGGAAGGAAAAGAAAAGTTCTATTAACTTTTCTCTTCCTCTCATTAATTAGCACAGCCACTAACTCATCATCTCCTAGCAGAATGCCAACTGTAATGCCATGTGGATTGTGAGTGGGATGAGATTCTAGTAGGTCTCTGGAGTTCTCCTCTTTTAAATGCCACTTTTTAAAGATTCTGCCCAAAGATTCTTTCCAGTGTCCTGTTCTTTCTCATCTCCCATTTATTTCCTCTTCTTTATAGAAAAATCTCTAAAGTGGGGGTAATCTAATCACATGAAGAATTAGAGATGGGGGCTAGGACTGATTTCCTTCTAAATTCACATAATACAAGGGCCTCCTCCTCCTAATGCATATGTGGTTAATGGCAGAAGGAAGAAAAAATGCAGACAGCTACTATAGGCCTGATAGAACCTATTAGTGGGAGCATGTCTTTAGTGAAATATCTAAATATACACTATAAAGCAAGAAAAAATGTTCTGCTCTGTCTTTAACAGCTGGCAGTAAATGAAGACTTCTACAATGAATTGGCATTTATAAGTTCACAGTGACACTAATTCAGTCAGCCAGATGAGAAATCATTGAGGAGAGTTAAACTAGCCATTTGGCATCTTGTACATGATGCATGTGAGCTACTAAAGAAGAGATTCCTGTTCCAATCTAGAGAAGCAAGTATCACAAGCTGCGAGCAGTCCTTCCTGGATGGAGAGTGAAGTTTTTGATGGCACACCATTTATTTTTTTGCACTAATAACTAAGCCACATGCCCTACATTTTTATCCCCTGAGATGGCTATTTTTGCCTAAATGTCCCTTCCATCCTAGCATTCTCAAAGCTTTGATCTATTCTTGCATTTACTAATTCAACCAACAACTGGGCAAAATATGGTTCAAAATGCTAGATGGGATTAAAAGACCCAGAACCCACCTGTAAGTGTCTCACAATATAATAGACAGCTCTACAAATAATCCCATTTCAGAAAGAAAATCATTCCTATTAAATACATACATATATACATGTATATAAGCATGCACACACACACACATACACACACATATGTACACAAACACACACATAGAGGGAGGAGGAGAGAGAGGGTGAACAAACAAAAAGCACAGACAGGAGTCTCTGTTAGCCTAGGAAATTGGGGAGGTATCACAGAAATGGGAAGGAATGTTTGAAACAAAATTTGACGTGCAGGAAGATTTTCTCAGGTCAGCAATGGAGGGGACAAGGCAAGCCACATTCAGCTAAAGGAACACCATCTGTAGAGATCCAAAGGCATAAGATAGCAGAGCTCTTCAGAGAACTGAAATCCTGTGACCAGTCAACATTTTCTTATTTCCCCTTTGGTTGACTCTAGATGGACAACGAACAGGCTCATGGAATGATCCCAATGCATTCATCTAAGATAAAAGAGTAAAAGCACTGGGCTCAGAAGGTTCTTTTCATGACCATTATCGGTGATGGCTGTCAATTAATTCAGTGAGCTGATGCAGTGAAGAACAGTGGCCCTCAACGATCTGCTGGAATAGGATGCAGGGCAGAGGATAGGAATGTGGGCTCTGGAACCAAGATGCCTGTGAGCATTATGCAGGATAATGGCACGATGAGGTAGTTAGCATAATGTCTGGCACAAAATCACTTAAAGATCAGGTGCTATCACTGTTATTTATATAATTATAGTTGTTATTTAGAGGTATATGCTAAAATGACTTTGTGGTAGCAATGAATTTTGGTATTCATTAAGACATTTAAATCTGCAGGACAAGGGTATGAGTTAGCACGAGTAAAATGAAATTATCTAGTAATATATCAAAAGAATTTAAATCTACAATTAGATCTACAAATTTATGTAAATTTTCATAATAAATTCATAGACTAAATTATATTCTGTATAATGAATATATACATATATGTGTATCTCTACCTGTAGCAAATATTCATAATATAAAAGAAACATAGGGGATGGGAGGGTGTGATTTTTGTTAAACAACAGTTGTTTGTGAACAAATTTTTGTAATGTTGCTTCCTAAAAGATTTTCTACATTTCTACTTTTACTGCTGCTACTGCTAAGTTGCTTCAGTCGTGTCCGACTCTGTGCGACCCCATAGACGGCAGCCCACCAGGCTCCCCATCCCTGGGATTCTCCAGGCAAGAACACTGGAGTGGGTTGCCATTTCCTTCTCCAATGCATGAAAGTGAAAAGTGAAAGTGAAGTCGCTTAGTCGTGTCCGACTCTTAGCGACCCCATGGACTGCAGCCCACCAGGCTCCTCCATCCATGGGGTTTTCCAGGCAAGAGTACTGGAGTGGGGTGCCATCACCTTCTCCGCTACTTTTACTACATTTCTTTATTAGTTTGACAATACCTACCAGGAAAGCTATTTTATGTCAGTTTGTGTATTTGTCCTCTCTTTATATAAAATGAGTATTATCAGTTGGCTGTCTTACCAAAATAATTTCTAAAGAGGTCAGGTATTTTAAGTCTAACACAAGTTGGACTTTTCATTGTGGATGCATCGTTAACTCTAAAAAGTGAAAGAAAACTTAGCCACATGCATTCAAATGAATTTTAAGTTGCCTAGTAATCTTCAAGCAAAAAAAGCCAGGAATAACACTGACTCAGTCATCTGAATAATGTCTCAGAAAACAATTAAAAAAAAAATCAGAATTTTTTTTCCAATTTAACATCTGTCCGGAGAACGCAATGGCACCCCACTCCAGTACTCTTGCCTGGAAAATCCCATGGACGGAGGAGCCTGGTAGGCTGCAGTCCATGGGGTCGCTAGAGTCCGACACGACTGAGCGACTTCACTTTCACTTTTCACTTTCATGCACTGGAGAAGGAAATGGCAACCCACTCCAGTGTTCTTGCCTGGAGAATCCCAGGGACGGGGGAGCCTGGTGGGCTGCCTTCTATGGGGTCGCACAAAGTCGGACACGACTGAAGCGACTTAGCAGCAGCAGCAGCAGCATCCTCCTCCGTGTAGTGGCAGAGCAGGCTTTCAACGTGATTAAACATCGCCATCTAGAGTAGAAGAGCGTGCACTGCAGCGTGTCTCCCAAAAGCGGATCTGACCGCAGAATCCTAGAATCACAGTTCATAAACTTGCAGAGAGCAAAGTGGCCATATGGAACGACATGAAAATCTTTACCTCCTGCGTCTCTTTTGAGATGGAAATACCTCCATTCAGGAATGTATACAAAAGGATTTATTCACAAGCTGAGGTCAACAAACCACAGTCTAGAAATCATTCGAGACTGTACAGGTGTGTAAATTCTGAAGTTTATGAAATGATCTTAAAAATTAAGCAATGAATGGACACAAAGATTTATACATTTCTCATCAGGGAGATGCTTGTGACACCAGAAGAACCAAAAGAATAGCAATGTCCAACAATAGAGGCTTTTAAAAATTGTGGAGCACTTTGAGACCAATACTGGAGGAAAATGTACAAATTTGCCTAAATGCTTGTTCCCTTTTTTTCCTATCATTGGTGCCTGTTGCCCTTTTTGATGGTGCCATTGTACGTTTTAATGCCACATCTGGTGACACTGAATATTCCCTGTAGTATTAGAAAGGTTGGTAGGCTTCTATTTGCTGCCTTTGGAATTATCTAACTTCCTCTTATGCCATTTGACTTTAGGAGTCTTAACATTTGCTTTGTCTATGGATGTTGCATGCTGGGAAGCTCACCCAATGCTCTGAACAGTGTCCCTGCATCTAGAGTGCTGAAGGAGGCTGCCAAGTGCCCCTTGGCTGTGATGTAACCAGGCCTAGAGCCCAGGAGAAAATAAAAGGTGATGAAGATGGGCTTCCCAAGTACAAACAGCGCCAAGGAAGGGAAGTTCGCATTTACAGAATCCAACACAGATCAAGTTACCAGTTGAATCATCAGCTTTTACACGGGAGAAAATAAAAAGAGCCCCTTTTGTAAGACTTTTATAAGTTTTAATAATTCACGAAGATGATTTGAAAATGTCATAGACTCTACCACTGCCACAATTTCAGACTTAACAAAAATAGCAGGTGGTTGAATTCAGAGATATTAATCCACTAGTCCTATTCAACAAATATCACTGAGTGCTTACCACACACAAGCTTGTAGCCTAGTGATGAAAAACAAGACAGGCATTGTCCCTGGGATCAGGGGTCTAATAGTCTAATAGATTACTGGGGAAACTGATGTTTAGAATGCAGAGCTCTACGAGTTATAATATCCATGGTTGCCAGGCATGCCACTTTTGTGTCCTGATTTTTATCTGGCATCTATTCCACCTCACAGTCCATCTGAGGGTAGGACATGTGACCTAAAGGCAACCAGTCGGCTCATTTCATTCCTCTCTGTTTAGGGACAGGTTCTGGATTGGGTTCAGAGTCCAGGGAAAGCCAGTCAGAACTAACAAGGCACAAATTCCAAACTTTGGTTTGAGCTATCAGAGAAGAGGGCACTCTTTTCTGGCTGGACGGTGGCAGGACCTTACCACCACCAGGGGGAGATGGTGAGCAGGCAGCGCAGTGGAAGCCTGCAGGGCACCGGCGCCTGTGTTAGAGTTTGTCTGAGCCCTCATCAGTTTCCCCTGCAAACCCAGCTATAATTCCAGCATTTGTGATTCATTTAAGTCAATATTTTCCGTATTTGGATTGTGTGAAAATGTTCAAATGGATAGGTGAAGTTCATTCAGCGTGCCATTGCAATTTACAGTCACCAAAGAAGTTTGCCCTGAAGTTCCTAAAATTTCATCAGACTAAGTAGGGGAGGGGGGAAATGCTCCCAGAAGAGGGAACAGCATACACAGGCCTAACGGTCAACGGAGCAGGGAGCCTGGACTATCATTTGTCACCTGATACACACTGCCTGCAACTGTTTTCATCTATATATGTACTAGGAATTGGGCCTCATGTGCATTCCTCACTTTCAGATGAAACAAAGCAAGATTTTGAAGCCCCCAAAACAACCTCATCGTTCTTAATGAGTGTGAAAGTGTGAGAAGTCCATGTGGTAAAAAAGGAAAAGAAACAAACAAAAAGATACGAAAGAAATCAGATGCAAGTCACAAAGAAAATACACATATACCAGACTCCCACTGACAGGCTTTTTCCAGAATAAGTAAGAGATAGACATACTCTCACCACACTTGTGCACACACATACATATTCCATGGTTGTTTCATGCTTTAACAGTGGTCATTTATTATGCTTTTTTTCAATGAAGGATATAGAAATACTAAGGTGTGCTAACATGAGCACTTTTAGATGCTATAACACAACTATTCTATAAAATAATTTGAGAATACATATTGAGTCTTATAAATATTAACTTGGCTTAGTAATTCTACTCCTAGAAATTGGAAACGCTTTAGGTATGATATAGACAACATCACCATATTTGTAATATTTTGATATTTATAATATCAAAAATTAAAGTAATTTAAATATCCAACAGAAAGGTAACATTAGTAACTTCTAATTGAATGAATATTTTATACCAAAGGATGTTTATCAAAAGTTAAGAAGCAGTTCAGTTCAGTCACTCAGTTGTGTCCGACTCTTTGCGACCCCATGGCACGCCAGGCCTCCCTGTCCATCACCAACTCCCGGAATACACCCAAACCCATGTCCATTGAGTCGGTGATGCCATCCAACCATCTCATCCTCTGTCGTCCCCTTCTCCTCCTGCCCTCAATCTTTCCCAGCCTCAGGGTCTTTTCAAATGAGTCAGCTCTTAGTATCAGGTGGCCAAAGTATTGGAGTTTCAGCTTCAACATCAGTCCTCCCAATGACACCCAGAACTGATCTCCTCTAGGATGGACTGGTTGAATCTCCTTGCAGTCCAAAGGACTCTCAAGAGTCTTCTCTAACACCACAGTTCAAAAGCTTCAATTCTTCTGTGCTCAGCTTTCTTTATAGTCCAACTCTCACATTCAAACACGACTACTGGAAAAACCATAGCCTTGACTAGACGGACCTTTGTTGACAAAGTAATGTCTCTGCTTTTTAATATGCTGTCTAGGTTGGTCATAACTTTTCTTCCAAGGAGTAAGCGTCTTTTAATTTCATGGCTGTAATCACCATCTGCAGTGATTTTGGAGTCCAGAAAAATAAAGTCAGCCACTGTTTCCACTATTTCCCCATCTGTTTGCCATGAAGTGATGGGATCGGATGCCATGATCTTCGTTTTCTGAATGTTGAGCTTTAAGCCAACTTTTCCACTCTCCTCTTTCACTTTCATCAAGAGGTTCTTTAGTTCTTCTTCACTTTCTGCCATAAGGGTGGTGTCATCTGCATATCTGAGGTTATTGATATTTCTCCCAGCAATCTTGATTCCAGCTTGTGCTTCCTCCAGCCCAGCGTTTCTCATGATGTACTCTGCATATAACGTAAATAAGCAGGGTGGCAATGTACAGCCTTGACGTACTCCTTTTCCTATTTGGAACCAGTCTGATGTTCCATGTCCAGTTCTAACTGTTGCTTCCTGACCTGCATATAGGTTTCTCAAGAGGCAGGTCAGGTGGTCTGGTATTCCCATCTCTTTCAGAATTTTCCACAGTTTATTGTGATCCACACAGTCAAAGGCTTTGGCATAGTCAATAAAGCAGAAATAGAGGTTTTTCTGGAACTCTCTTGCTTTTTCGATGATAATAGAATACATTTTGCTACAGTAAGTGAAACAACTGAATACAAATTTGCAAGTAGGGCATAGTCTTGACTCTGGGAAAACAAGCTATGCTCATTTCAATCTCTTTGTTGATTCAGCTTTTAGTTTGTATGAATAAAATGAGAAATGGATTAAATATATTTCCCCAATTCAGTTCCCTGATGTACTGATACAAGCAGCCATTGGTGAAAGACATGTCCATACGTCACCTCAGAAGATGTTCTGTTACACTCTGGAAAGTGGGAAGGGACAATCAAGTTGAGAGTACATTTCACAAACAACAGTTTTCACTTGATTGAGGGAAAAAATAGCATAAGCTCCTACTATAATTGTTTTTTTTTTTTAATCACACAGAAAATGCCTGAAAATTTTAATCTCCAGTAGCTGCCTGAATACAATCACCAACAGCCTAAATCTGAAGACCAGTGAGTTCACACTGATGTTGAGAGGAGCAATTGCAAAGGCACATACATCCTCCCCTGGCGGTGTTGGTTCTTGCATTTCTCACAAACCACGCAGAGCCAGTTACCACAAAACCCAGAGGGTGTGGAGTCTATTCATTAAGTTGGTCCCAGCCAACCTAAAGAGCCCCATGGGTGTTGGGACAAGATTCATAGGATTTCAGATCTTGTCTTGTATGTCACCAAATATAGCACCTTTGGAGATGTTTAGAATTTTTCCACTTATCTACAAAGTATTTCTACTTCAGTATCTCCTCTCTCATGTCTAACTCATGGACTCAAGGTATCCTTGGACTGGAAGAAACCCTAATAGGGGTCTCCAACCTCTGGAATCTGATGTCTGATGATCTGAGGTGAAGCTGATGTAATAATAATAGAAATAAAGTGTACAGTAAATATAAGGTGCTTAAATCATCTGAAACCATATCCTACCCCCCACCCCCACCGTGGAAAAAATCATCTTCCATGAAACCAGTCCCTGGTGCCAAAAAGGTGGGGGACCACTGCCCTAGAGGATTACCACATTCACCAGGTAGGGAATGGGGAGAGAGCAGGTGTCAGAGATAGGGATACTTACAAAGGCAGGGGTGGGAGTGTTTGGCTGGAGGGAGCATTCATTCCAGGTGGTAACCTGAGATCATTTTAGGATCTATTTGCCTTCAAGGCCACTGAGGCTCTTCCTCAAAAGCCAGGGTTTCTCATTAATTCAGCCCACTGGCTCTCACCAGGGATGAGTGAGCAGCTAAAGCAAACTGAGATTCTTCAGCTGAGCACACAGGCCCAGATGGCTATCATCTAATAGAACAATGCTTTTCTTTCCTGTGCTGTGTTGTGCTCAGTCACTTCAGTTGTGTCCAACTCTTTGCAACCCAATGGACTATAACCCACCAGTCTCTGTCCAAGGGATTCTCCAGGCAAAATACTGGAGTGGGTTGCCATGCCCTCCTCCAGGAGGTATACCCGACCCAGGGATTGAACCTGGGTCTCCTGCATTGCAGGCAGATTCTTTATCGCTGAGCTACCAGGGAAGCCCAATTTTCTTTCCCCATTTTCTATTGGTATGATATGGAGAGCCCTCTCAACCTGAATATTCATGGGAAGGACTGATGCTGAATCTCCAGTACTTTGGCCACCTGATCCAAAGAACTGACTCATTAGAAAAGACCCTGACACTGGGAAAGATTGAAGGCAGGAGAAGAAGGGGACGACAGAGGATGAGATGATTGGATGGCATCACTGACTCAATGGACGAGAGTTTGAGCACACTCCAGGAAACGGGGAAGGATAGGGAAGCCTGGCATGCTGTAGTCCATAGGGTCACAAAGAGTTGGACATGACTGAAAAACAACAATGCCCTGGCTCATCTTGCCTTGCCAACCACCTCCAATTCACTTAATAAAAGTCTACCCTTATTTTGATCTCCTAGCAATTTTGGAGTTATTCTAGATTCTCTTCTCTTCTTTCAATCCGATCAACCTATTACTTATCCAGCAGTTGGTTCCTCTGCAAAGGCTCCCTCTCATGCCATTTCCTCTGTTCAGCACTTGACTCTGGGATTGATAGGTGATGCCCTGCTGGTTCCCTTCACTATCACTTCTTCAGCATATTGTACACTATTGTCAGACTAAACATCCTTACAAAATCATTGTCATCCTGCTTGCCCTTGCTCAAAAAGCTACAGTGACTCTCTGCCATCTGTCACTTCAAGCATAAATTCCTCTCCTTTGTCTTTGTGCTGTGCTGTGCTTAGTCGCTCAGTTGTGTCTGACTCTTTGTGACCCCATGGACTGTTGCCCACCAGGCTCCTCTGTCCATGGGATTTTCCAGGCAAGAATACAGGAGCGGGTTGCCATTTCCTTCTCCAGGAGATCTTCTCGACCCAGGAATCAAACCCACATCTCCTGCATTGCATGTGGATTCCTTACCACTGGGTCACCAGGTTTCTCAGGTGGCGCAAGTGGTAAGGAATCCGCCTAGCGATGCAATTCATGGAAGCCCATTGAAGGAGACAGCCCACATCAAAGCAGATAAGAGGGTCTGTTACACAATCTCACTAGAAACCCCACTCCTGGTGCAGATGCCCACAGTTGGGAGGGACCTCAAAACCCAGAGTCTCTCTGAGGAGTCAAGGGTTTCAATCCTGCATCAGGGACTTCCCAACTTTTAAGACATGTATCGCCAAAACATTGAAAGCCAATGGGGATCACACCCCTGAGACCTACAGTCTGTAGTAACCTGAGAAATGGCTATTAAAAGGTTTACCTGCTCAGATACATGGGCCCAGCACGGGAGCAACCAATGGAGGAGTGCCCAGACTTTTTAAGAGAGGCTCATTTGCTTGTCTTGGAACCTTAACCTGAAGGGCAGCATCTCATTTGGTGCATATTTCCAACTGGGGTGATCTATAGTAGTTCTACACACATACTGTTGTCTGTTTTTATATCTGATGCCCCAGTTTTTACTGCTGCCAGGGGATGCCTCTACATCTCCTGGCTATGTTGCCAGTGGGACACACTTGAAGGTCTTATAGGACTATAAACAATGGAGAAAAAGTTCTCTGACAGCTACCACCCATGGGGCCAGCCAGCAGCAACAGACCCAGGAGTTAAGTCTTCCTGTGAGAGAGGCCTATTAGAGCTGCAGCCTAAGAAGCAGGCTTCTCATTAAATACACATCTAAGGGCTGACTATAATCCCTTCCACAGGTTCCAGCAAGTGGACACTCTCCCTCTGCTGCCCTCCAGAGCACCAGTACCTCCCAGACTGGAGCTTATACACTCATCTGGAGCCCTAGTTTTTTGACAGTCACCCAGAGGATGCCTCTAGATCATTTGATATTGGTGGCCAGCAGGGCTGATGCCTATAGGACTTATAAGGCTTATGCAGCCTATAAGACTGCATGTATTTGACAACATATATTTTCATACTTTAAAAACTGTTGCCTGAAGGTCTGGCTTCCAATCAGCCTGAATCTAGATGCTAAATGATACCCTTCCCTTTGGGACACTGACAGTCTTGGCATACCCTCAATTACCGGAAACCATTAAAAATGTGATAGGCTGCTTAGACAATCACAAAGCTTTGAGAGATGAACAAGAGCTAGAGCAGGGTTAAGCAGTAATTTTCATCTCCTACACAAGTCCACTCCCTCAAAACTGGAAGCGGTGGCTGTTTTATCTAACTCATAGAAACCAATACAGAGAATCAAGCAAAATGAAAAAAAAAAAACAAAACACAGAGGAATATGTTCCAAATGAAGAAACAAAATCAAAATCTCAGAAGAAAAGACTTTAATGAAACAGAGATAAGTAATCTATCAGATAAAGAGTTCAAAGTAATGGTCATAAAGATATTTACCAAACCCAGGAGAAAATGGATGAATACAGTGCAAACTTGTACAAAGAGATTTTTAAAATATATGAAAGTCCCAAATAGAAGTCATAAAAGAAAATGAAAACACTGATTGCAAAATACATATTCACTCCCATGTTCATTGCAACAATTTTTTAATACCATACGATCTATGTGGAATCTAAAAAAGAAACAATAAAAGAGCTCTTAGATACAGAGAATTGCCAGTTGCCAGAGGTAGGGTGTGGAGGGTGGATGAAATAAGGGAAGAGGATCAAACATATGAATTTCCAGTGACAAAATAACTAAATCTTGGGAAATAATGTACAGCATGATGACAATAATTAATAACACTGGATTGCAAATTTGAAAGTTGCTAAGAGAGTAGATCTTAAAAGTTCTTAACACAAGATGAGTGGAGAAATGTACATTGTATGTATATGGGTTAATATATTCAGTAAGATAATTCAATTAATATATTCAGTAAGATAATTAAGGTAGTATCAATTATGCCTACATTCATCAACACAATCCCAATCAAAATTTTGGCAGTTTTTTTAGTAGCAACAGATATATGAAAAGTCGGACACGACTGAGCGACTGATCTGATCTGATCTGAGGATCACCAAACAACTTGAGGAAAGAAAAAAAAAAAGTTAAGTGACAGATACTACCTAATTTCAAGACTTATACAATTATGTAAAGTTTAAAAATAAAATAAAAAAAAAGACTTTTCATAAAGTAATACAACAGTGTGTCACTTTTGTTAACGTAGATAACTTTGTAACTAGAATCAAAAAGAGTCCAGAGTTAGACCCATATCTATGCAAGCAATTGAATTTTGAGAAAGATAAGACGTTTATTCAGTGAAAAGGATAGTCTTTGCAACCAATGGTGCTAGAAACATTGCGTATCCGTAGGCAAAAAAGAAAAAGAATCTTTATCCATTCCTTATACCATATAAAAATTAACTAAAATTAATCATAGAAAACGAAGATCATGGCATCTGGTCCCATCACTTCATGGGAAATAGACGGGGAAACAGTGAAAACAGTGTCAGAGTTTTTTTTGGGGGAGGGTTCCAAAATCACTGCAGATGGTGATTGCAGCCATGAAATTAAAAGACGCTTACTCCTTGGAAGGAAAGTTATGACCAACCTAGACAGCATATTCAAAAGCAGAGACATTACTTTGCCAACAAAGGTCCGTCTAGTCAAGGCTATGGTTTTTCCAGTAGTCATGTATGGATGTGAGAGCTGGACTGTGAAGAAAGCTGATCTAAGAATTGATGCTTTTGAACTGTGGTGTTGGAGAAGACTCTTGAGAGTCCCTTGGACTGCAAGGAGATCCAACCAGTCCATGCTAAAGGAGATCAGCCCTGGGTGCCCATTGGAAGGCATGATGCTAAAGGTGAACCTCCAGTACTTTGGCCACCTCATGTAAAGAGTTGACTCATTGGAAAAGACCCTGATGCTGGGAGGGATTGGGGGCAGGAGGAAAAGGGGATGACAGAGGATGAGATGGCTGGATGGCATCACCAACTTGATGGACGTGAGTTTGAGTGAACTCCGGGAGATGGTGATGGACAGGGAGGCCTGGTGTGCTGCGATTCATGAGGTCGCAGAGTCGGACACAACTGAGCGACTGAACTGAACTGAACTGAATCATAGACATAGATAAATCTCCTAGATGAAAAAATAAAATGAGAGTTTGGGGATCAGGCAGATGTTTCCTATAAAAGACACTAAAAGCTTGATTCATAAATCCAAAAGTTAATAAACTAGATTTTATTAAAATCAAAAAAAAATGTAGGTATGTGTGGTGATGGATGTTACCTAGTTTAGTCTAGCTAGAAATGTAATCATTTCATAATATATACAAAAGCTGAACCATTGCAGTGTACATCTAAAACTGTGCTGTGCTAAGTCGCTTCAGTCATGTCTGACTCTTTGCTACCCATGGACTGTAGTCCACCAGGCTCCTCCGTCCAGGGGATTCTCCAGGCAAGAATATTGAAGGGGGTTGCCATGCCCTCCTCCAGGGGCTCTTTCCAACCCAGGGATGGAACCCACGTCTCTTTATGTCTCCTGCATTGACAGGCAGGTTCTTTACCACTAGCGCCAGCTGGGAAGCCAACATGTGAAGCTAATAGGCTGTTATATGCAAGTATGCCTCAATCTTAAAAGAATTAACTATAATTAAATTAAGCTGGTCTCCTGATGGCCAAACTATTGATTGGATATGTGGACTATTTTGTCTCCATTCATGCTTAAGATACTCTTCTCTTAAAAGTAATAAATAATCCTCAATGTGGAAATAAACAGGAAAAAGAAGAGGTTCTATGGTGTCTCCAGTAGGATGTGCTTACAAAATAGGCATTAGTAACTGTTATTAAGTTCAGTGTTCTCAGAGTCTCCAATAATCTGGCAAACGTGAATGAAAAAAAATTGTTTTCCCATGAGTCTGAGTAAATTTTGTGAAAAGATAAAACAGAAGTCATTTTACTAAAATGCTATTAAACATAAATTAATTTGGGAAAAACTACATGTTCATAGTTTTCAGGAACTCCCACTCAAATATATGGTTCCCAGCTCTTTCATATATCCGTTCAATACTATGGTGACTCTATTATACATTATATACTCGTTATTACTGTAAATATTTGTTTTTATTGCAATTCTAAATGGTATCTCTATGACATGTTTTTTTTTTCTAGCTGATATTTACTAATCAGAAAGCTAGTTTTTTAACAGCTCCTTATTTAAATGTTTTCTTTACTAATAGTGGCTTTTTAATAGATTATCTTGTATTATGTCTGTAGAAAAATGCCATCTAAAACTAATAATGTCTACCTCTTTCTGAACCCATACCTAGAAATTCTAGGGCAATATTAAATAAAAGTAGACAATAGTAGACATTCTTGGCTCACTCCTAATTATAATGAAAGTGCTTCTGGGGTTTCAGTAAGTACCTAATGTATAGATTTTTGATAGAATGATATTATCATCTTTTTAAAAATTCTTACACATCTAGTTTACTCAGAGATTCATTTTTATCAGAAATTTTAAATATTCCATTTTCTTCCTTTAACTTACCAATGTAATATGCTTTATCACTAGTTTCCTAGTCAAATCATCCATATATCCCCAAAGTAAAATTAATTTGGTCTTGGTAAAATATTCTCCTAATTTACTGCCAAACTTAGTATTTAGAATAAACAAAGTGAGTTTGTTCTTTCTTCTCTGTATTTATTTTATTGTGTTACATATATAACTGAATCACTTTGCTATATACCTGAAACTAACACTGCGATTCATGGGGTCACCAAGAGTCGGACACGACTGAGCGACTGAACTGAACTGAACTGAATACAACATTATAAATCAACTATATTTCAATAAAATATTTTTGAAAAGTGAATTGAAGAGATAATTTTTTTCTACATTGCATAACAATTAATACATGTCTCCAAAGCTTGAAATAATTCGTTGGTAAGAACATCTAAACCCACAGCTTTTTTATTGCTATCACTAGTTTGATAATTTTTAAAATTTTTTCTTAGATATCTATATCTTCAGCTTATCCACTTCGTGTTTTTTCATTTTTACAAATTAATATTTAATAAAATTTTGATTAAAAAGACATCTTTATTTTCAGATTATCAATTCATGTTATTCAGTTGTGGTTATTTACAATTTCTCAGAAAGTTATCCATTTTAGTTTGATTTTCACATTACGGGCATAAAAAGCTATACATATCTCCTATTTTTCCAAGTTGCCCATTTATGGTGTTATAGCACTGTTTGTTGGAGAAGGCAATGGCACCCCACTCCAGTACTCTTGCCTGGAGAATCCCAGGGACGGGGAGCCTGGTAGGCTGCCATCTCTGGGGTCACACAGAGTCGGACACGACTGAAGCGACTTAGCAGCAGCAGCAGCAGCAGCACTCTTTGTAAATCTTTTTGTCTGTGTTTTTAATCCAACTGGCAGTGATGACTCTATTTTATGGTTTGGTTTTTCTGAGAGCTATATATTGAATTTACTTACCAAAGCTACAAATTTCTGTTTTATAATACATTAACTTCTGAATGTTATGCTTTTTTCATGTTTGTTTTACTGTAATATTCTAAATTCTGCAATTGAATGCCTTATTCATCTATTTTTATTTGCCTTTTTAAAAAAATAAAGAATATATATGACTATAATATTTTCTCTGATTGTTATGTTCCACCATAGTATATAATTTATTATATATATATATATATCTTATATACACACATACAATGTGCTTTTTATTTTAAAATAATCTGTATCTTTTCCTCCAATAGAATCATTTACTTTTATTATGTCAAGTTCCATAATGGTTAATTCAGCCTTAAAATACCATGCTTTCAGATTTTATGTTTTCGTACTTATTTTATAACTTGTATCACTAAATGAGTCAGGAAGATCCTCTGGTGGAGGGAATGGCAACCCACTCCAGTATTCTTGCCTAGAGAATCCCATGGACAGAGGAGCCTGGCGGGCCACAGTCCATGGGGTCGCAAAGAGTCAGACACGACTGAACAACTAACACTATTACTACTACTACTGCCTAAATGGAGTGCATTTCCTTTGCTTTTACCTTTTCCAGGGTAATAGCTCAAAGTCATTGTAATTTTGATACCAAAACAGAAGAAAAAAGAACCATTTCACTACAAACAGAGAAAGGAAATTCCTAAACAAGACCTCAGCAACTCAAATTCAAAAGTGAATTAAAAGAATATGACTTTACAACTGAATAGCATTTATCTTACAAATGTTAAGAATTGTTCATCATTAGGAAATCTATTAAATAAAAAAATGAAACTAATCAAAGCATCTTATCAACAGATAACAAAAATAATTTCAATAAAATTTTACATGCTTCCTAATGAAAATCTAACTGAGGAAAACTACAGTAAATTGTATACTTAGTTGTATAACATTTAAAATATTTCCACAAAGAACAGGACAAAGAAGCCCATTAGAACTGTTATTAGTCAACACTACATCTCAAGTCCAAGGAAAATCTATAATTAAAATGACCAGAAAAAAAGCAATGAAACTACCATTTTTGAAGTTACTCTATTATCTAGGTAAATGAGGTAAATCAAGTAGAAAACTATTACAGTCAGTAAAGTGGCCAGATAAGATCAACAACAAAACAATCAACAGATTTCTTATAACCCAACAATGATAGCTGAGCAAATTTAATTTTTAAAAATGATCCAATTCTCTATAGCAACAAAGCCCATGAACTAATTAGCAATAAAGCTAAAACAGATGTGCAAAGCCTTAGAGAAATGAACTGTAAAACCCCACCAGATAAAACAACATTGTAAATTAAATATACTTCAATTTCAAAAAAAAAATGCTCACTGGAGGATATAAAAGAAACTTGAAAAAACAGAAAGACTTAGTGTACCTGTTGGTTTACAAGTTGATCCCCATACATGGAGGGCTGCTGCTGCTGCTGCTGCGTCGCTTCAGTCGTGTCCGACTGTGTGACCCCATGGACTGCAGCCTACCAGGCTTCTCCATCCATGGGGTTCTCCAGGCAAGCAAGGAGAGACTAAAGAAAGATGTAGAACCCCCAGATTGGTAGGAGGCAGGTTTAACAAGCTAAGGAATTTATATAAATGTATTAATACCTGTGAAGCTTGCCCTGGGCAGCCGCAGATGAATAGATCTCCACAGCTCCCCACCAGAATCTTGAGTTTCTACAGAGGCCTTAACTGGGTTCAGCCACATATTCAGATCACATGGTCTCATTAACACCTTCTTTTCTCAAGGCTATGTCCTTGGAATAGTTCCTAATGTGGGAATGGTGGGCAGAATGTACCTTCAAAGGACAGGAAAGGAGGTGAGGTGCCTACGATTACCCCAGGTGAGGCTCACTGGTCACACGGTACTCAAGTCCTCTAGACGACCTCCCCAACAGTGTCCCTGTATGGACAAATTTACTACTGTAAATATATAACTTCTCTCCAATGAGTCTACAATGATCACTGAACCTGACAGCTGATTCCCAACTGTATGAGTAAGAACACACAGACCTCTTTTTTAATGTGAAAAACAATAGTATGTGGTGGCTTACTCTACAGGATATCCAAATTTCCATTAAGGCTATCATAAAGTAGTGGAGCAATGGCAGAAGAATAGGAAAGCATATCAATGAGACAGAGCAGCAAATTCAAGAATGGACTCTCATATACATGGAAATATAATTCAAGGTAAACATTGTCTTTCAAATGATGGGACAGAAAGCCTGGGGTACTCCTGGTGAAGATTACAAAGTAAGCAGACAAAGGAAAACTCACCACTACTACACACCTGACTCTCAACAATTAGTATCACCAGGTTTTTTTTCTTTTTAACATAGCTTAGCTAAAAGCAGAAAAGGAAATCTTCTGGAAATCTTCAGAAATAAACTACTTTTTTTGAGCAGGAGTTGAACCTATATGTCTCAGATAAATAATTGTATTTGACATTAATACAGGCTTAGGGATTTATACTTTAATATCGATACCTGCATTATTATGTTAAGAACCAGGAAAGGATGGTCTTGTCAGGAAAATATCGCCTAGCAATACAAAACTGTAGCCTCAAAGTCTCATGGTTATTGGTGAAAATAGAGTAAACCCAGAAGCCCTTCCATCTATAGCTTCTCATCACTGGCAAGGAAGACATGGCAGAAACCAGGCCTGTGAACACTGCCCACGTCCCATGCTAAGTTGCTGCATTTGGTCCAACTCTTTGCGACCCTGTGAACTACAGTTTACCAGGCTCCTCTATCCATGGGATTTTCCAGGTAAGAATACTGGAGTGGGTTGCCATGCCCTTCTCCAGGGGAGCTTCTCTATTCAGGTATCAAACCCGTGTCTCTTATTTCTCCTGCATTAGCAGGTGGGGTCTTTACCACTAGCACCACCTTGCTAATGGTAACAAAATCACTGATGCTATTTTTGACTGGATTAAAAAGCTGCTGGCCCACTGGTAAAGAATTCACCTGTCAGTGCAAGAGACGTAGGAGACGTGGGTTCAATCCTCCGGTCGGGAAGATCTCCTGAAGTAGGAAATGGCAACCCACTCCAGTATTCTTGCCTGGAAAATTCCCTGGACAGGGAATTTTTTTTTAAGAATATGGAATTAATTAGATATAGAATATAAAAGTTAACCCATCTAAACAGGGGCCCAGAGAGCTCCTTTTATTCCTCCTCTAGGCTTTCCCACCAGAATCCCCATAAAAACATTTTGCACACACACAATGGCTCATAAAGACTAAGAAGATGTAAAGCTTCCAAACTCACAGATGCTTAAGGGGCTGATGGGGGGGGTCAAATGCACTCATGCCTGAAGGAGCCCACTGTTTGGTTACAGCTCCAGGCCAGCGCCCAGCCTTCCAGATCCGAACCTGGCAGGTTACAGTACATAGGGTCACAAAGAATCAGACACGATAGAACATACAAACTGCTACCAGAATACAGGTCTGTGAGCTTCTTGATTTAGTAGTTTGAAGAATAGGTCTAGTTCTGATATCGGTGATGATACTGAAAATGATAAGAAGTCAAAGTTGGAATTCTCTATTCCCTAGCCCATTGTGTTCCCATAGATGTTGCCAAGCTCTATAACTTCATTATTATCACCACGACTGCCTTGCCACTGCAGTGAATCAGAAGGTTATATATGAGATGAGTTGAAACTTCAGTTGATTGAGTGTCCATATGACACTTTTATCGCATGAATGGGCTGAAAACCCTGTTGCTGCTGCTAAGTCACTTCAGTCGTGTCCGACTCTGTGTGACCCCATAGACGGCAGCCCACCAGGCTCCCCCGTCCCTGGGATTCTCCAGGCAAGAACACTGGAGTGGGTTGCCATTTCCTTCTCCAATGCATGGAAGTGAAAAGTGAAAGTGAAGTTGCTCAGTCGTGTCTGACTTAGTGACCCCATGGACTGCAGCCTACCAGGCTCTTCCATCCATGGGGTTTTCCAGGCAAGAGTACTGGAGTGGGGTGCCATTGCCTTCTCCAAAAACCCTGTAGGCATGCCTTAGATTCCTTTACTTTATTCTAATGGTCCTCCCTGCCTTCCTGAGATTATCTATGCCATATGGTCTCTTTATTTCTGAACTCGGATGAAATGACATGCTGCGAAAAAAAAAAAAAAAGAAATGACATACTATAGGCATGGTATCATACCTGCCTGAATATTCACTTAGTGAATCTTGGAAGCACTGGTGGCCTTGGCCAATGAGAAACAGGGAATAGGAAGGAGCTGAGCAGATAAATTCTCTCTCCCTTCTCCCCTCCATGGACTATCCAAAGTGAAGCTCCTTTCTTCCAACCTTTCAACTTGTGTGCCAAGTAAATGCTCCTGGTACATGACCTACTGAGTCTCCTCTTACTCTCTGTGAAGCTATTAACCACTGATCCATTTTTCTTGCTTCACTTCACTTTTTCCAGGTCTCACTATCCTTGGCTTGTGTTCCCCAAATAAAGTATTAGTATTTTTGATCCTTAAATCAGCTTCCGCATTTTTTAGAAAGCCCAGACTCATTGGTAAGATTATTCCCTGGTGGCTCAGACGGTAAGGCATCTGCCTACAATGTAGGAGACCCGGGTTCAATCCCTGGGTCAGGAAGATCTCCTGAAGAAGGAAATGGCAACCCACTCCAATATTCTTGCCTGGAAAATCCCTTGGACGGAGGAACCTGGTAGGCTACAGTCCATGGGGTCGCAAAGAGTCGGACATGACTAAGCAACCTCACTTTCTTTCTATTTCCTCAAATTTAATAATACCCTAAATTTATACTGACAGAATTTCAAATCAATCCCCATATCCAATGCCCTCAGACCACATGTGCTGTAGTCACAACTAATGGGAATTCTGTTATAAAAGATCACCCAGAGCAGAGTATATTCATGGATACGGCACCCATTCAGTTGGTTTAATGTCACCCTTATTAGGCAAACACACTTTCTGCTGTCTCTTGTGTTGGGTTATCCAATTCTCAATTATGGCCACGCTGCCTTTGCCTTCAAGACCAAGTGGAGCATGCAGTTTCTAGTTTGGTGCCCCACTAACTTTCAAGTCATTCTCTATTACCAGCTTCCCATTATCGTTCCCTAAGGAGATCTGATCAAAGTTACTGGGAATCATGCTCAAGTTGAGCAACACCATAGATGTTGCTGAGGACTTCCGTGGACTCCTCTTGACCTGATGTACGCAATACATGCCAGTGGTACAGAGGCGATAGAGGCGAGGATAAAGAGTTTTCTGAGGCACACAAAGACATGGCAGTTTTCAGATGCACCAGTTTTCAGGGCAGGAACAGAGACACAGACATAGAGAATGGGTGCATGGATACAGGAGGGGGAGAAGGAGAAATGGGATGAACTGGAAGACTGAGACCAACATACATACACTGCCACGTATAAAGTAGCTAGTGGGAAAATGCTGTATAGCACTGGGTGCCGGGAGCCAGCGAGAGACATTCCGCTCGTGACAAAGGTCATGAGGAAGGAGGCTCGGCATACGCAAAGGCGGGATCGAGCCTCAGGAGTCCCCCTGGATATTCTCGAGCATCTACCCCCAAAAAGCCAGAGTCTGCCTACTTTATTGCTTTGTGCTCTCACCTCTGACTTTACTGGGGGCTGTCCCCCACCACCATCTCGCTATCTGTGTCAAAGAGTTAACTTACAGCTCCAATTAATAAAGTTCCTGGGCAACTAAGAGTGTTTAAATCCAAACCCCTCAGATGGCTCTCTAACTCGCCTGACAAGTTTACCCGGACTCCTACAGCTGTGCATACGATTGTTTACAGTCTCCCAGCCTCAAGAGGCTCGGGAAGCTTAAGATATTCAAATAGCTTAGAGCCTCTCAGAGAGTTAGAAACTGTCAGAATAAACTAGTAAAAGATTTCATTGATGAGCCAATGCTTGCTGCCAAGTTTCCACATCCTCTGTATTGTATCCTTGAATATGTATTAATTAAAATAGTTGGTATGTAGAAAAAATAAGTAGTGGCCTTGGTGTTAGTAACTTTAGACCCTTAAGGTAATAAATTATTTCCTTTGTTGTAAACCCAATACACATCCGCCCTATAGGAATGCAATTTTATCTTCGGAAGATGGCGCCAAACCTTAAAATAATTACTCTTAGGGAAAATAAGTCTTTGTTGATAAGTCTTTGTCAAGAGTCATAAAAGTTAATAAGCCTTCTGGCCAGAAGATGATGTAAATCACCTAAACCATTTGTATACAGTAAATTTGCAGGAAAGAAACCCTGGTTTTTGATAAGGATCAAAGACTGCTGACTTTGCATCCCCTATTATCCTCTATGTGTAACTTAGGGTATATAAGCCCCTGTTGAAAATAAAGCTACGGGCCTTGCTCACCAACGCTTGGTCTCCCCATGTCATTCTTTTCACATTCTGGCTGAAGTCTCCATCTGGAGCGCGGATATCCTCTGCGACCATTTATTTGCCTGGGCTTCTAAGACCCACTTGAGAAGGTGTCTAAGGTGGGGCACCTTCTGCTATTCGAGAGGGCACCTGCGGCCTCCGTGGTCAGAGCAGGTGTCACAGGTTATATTGATTTTCCGCGTAAACCAAACTACTCAGCTTCTTTTCTCCACTGAATTTTCCTACTGAGCTATCCTCATTCTATTACTCTTTATATCTCTAATTAACATTTGAATTGGTCGCCGAGGCTGTCTCTCCTTAGAATACCCTGGATCAGCCGGGGCAGGACCCCAGCAACTGGGGGCTCAGCTCGGTGTTCTGTGGTGACCTAGAGGGGTGGGACTGGCAGGGAGAGAGGTCCAAAAGGAATGGGATATAGGTATACATATAGCTGATTCACTAAATTGTTTAGTAGAAACTAATTATGGATTTCATATTGACAGTTTGCTTTGTTTCCAATATTAATTTTAATCTGCTTTATATTTTTAACTATTGTGTAACTTCTCTGATCTCACTCAACTGCATCTTCACTTTTAACTGAAGTGAAGTGAAATCGCTCAGTCGTGTCTGACTCTGAGACCCCACCGACGGTAGCCTACCAGGCTCCGCCGTCCATGGGATTTTCCAGGCAAGAATACTGGAGTGGGCTGCCATTTCCTTCTCCAGTGGACCTTCCCAACCCAGGGATCAAACCTGGGTCTCCTGTATTACAGACAGACGCTTTACCGTCTGAGCCACCAGGGAAGCCCACTTTTAACTGAAGCTCAACTGAAATCTTTTGTTTGCAACTTATTCTCTTTTTATAGCTTTCTCTTCCTTTTTTATAGATGCCACATCGTTACATATGTAACTGTGGACATTACTTTTTTCTAAACACTTTTCTAACTCTGGCAATTATTCATTTAGAAAGATTTCTATTTTTTGAGGTATAAATATTATGTAATATTTCTTTTATTCTGAAATAGTTTTACATGTTGAGCAACACCACAGCTATTGTTGAGATCTATTCTTATTTTTAAGTTTACTCCTCATGGAAAGAGAGGAAAATAGTCTAGACTCAATGTTTACCAACTGAGCTTTAGTACGGAGCCTTTACAAGTGGAAGGCAGTGATATACAAAGCATCTAACTCTATTTCCAGAGCTTGCAGATATTTCTCTATTATGACTTTGCTGGATTCAGTGAAATCATTAATCATCCCTATTCCTGCCGTTTGACTCTCTGATATTGTGAACCATTGGAGATTTACAGCTATTTTTGGTTTTGCCTGCACTAAAAGCCTTTTTGAACTGTATCTCCGATAATACAAAACAGAACTCTTTGCCACCTGTCCACCCAAATGCTCATTTCTTGTCCTGTTGTTTTGTGGAAGTTTCCATCCTCAAATTAATGTGTAAAGACAAGTACTAATGAGGCACAGGGAAATAGAGGAGTGGCTGCTGCTGCTGCTAAGTCACTTCAGTCGTGTCTGACTCTGTGTGACCCCATAGACAGCAGCCACCAGGCTCCCCCCGTCCCTGGGATTCTCCAGGCAAGAACACTGGAGTGGGTTGCCATTTCCTTCTCCAATGCATGAAAGTGAAAAGTGAAAGTGAAGTCGCTCAGTCGTGTCCAACTCCCAGTGACCCCATGGACTGCAGCCCACCAGGCTCCTCCATCTATGGGATTTTCCAGGCAAAGTATAGAGGAGTGGAATGGTACTCAAATAGGAGAATAAAGTTCCCAGTTAGAAAGCAACAATGAGACAAGGATGAGGATGGTAAAATGTCATTAAGTTTCAGGTGGCAAAAAGATGTCAGCAATCATTTCAGTTCTATTTGTCTTATACAATAGAAAATAATCCCAGAATCCGGAAGCAGATAAAGTGCAGCTTAGTTTTAAAGATATGTTGAGTTCTTGGTCTGGTGCATGTGGCAGAGTTGGGGCTGGGGAGAGCTGTAGGGAAAGGGTGGCTTTAGAGTGGACATTGTATTGGAAACTTGAAACTAAGTCAAGGAATTCTTGACATATCCATTTCAACCTCGAAGGCTTTTTCCCCCCACATTATTTCCTCAAAATTCAGTTTTATTATTCATATAGTCTGTATAAATCTGTTAAGAAATTGTTGAGATCACCCATTATCTAAAAAGTCCTGAAGTTGGTAATCACTTGATGTACTGTAAAAGAAAATACAGACACATTCAACCTCTGCTGGTATCAGGTGGAAGAGAATGAAGAGAGATTTCATATTTAAAACACAAATTAAATACCATTAATTTATGTTGAAGTTACTGAAACTACTCATATTTTATGAATAATATTAATCACTGCTAGTAGAACATCCCTTTTTCATTTGGGCTTATAACATCAGCAGAAATCCCAGTCTATCACAAATTAGTGTAATAAGATGGCTGTTCTGAAATATTATCTGATGTAGTTTTTACTTTCAGAAATGCTGGCAACACACATTAAAGCTGAAGCATCCAATGTTTCAGAAGAAAGATAGATACAGACAAGAACAACAAAAGAATTGCCCAACATTGACTTTCAAAATAAACTCTCTAAAAGAGTGTAAGTAGAAACAATAATCTTCAGTTCCCAGAACCAGGCACTGGAGCGAGTTCTTTGAATCCAACAGTGTCTCTTTAAACATACAGAATTAGCCCTGGCTGATTCTCCGCCCCTCCTCACCCCAACTCTTACCTAAACTATTTGGGTTTCTGTCACGTGAGACAAAAAGAATTCTTATCGATATATCATTTTTTTAAAATATGTTAAACTCTAGCCTCACTCTAGCCCAAGTGTACAATACCAGAGGCTACCTTTACGAGCAGTGGACTGAGCCCTGGGTTTGAAATTAAGACCCCCAAATTGTATATTTACTTACTACTGACATTCAATATAAAGTTGAACAATCATTCGTTTATTGCTTCCATGGAAGCACCCACAACTTTTCATGGATTGCTCCTAAAACCTCCTTTTTTTTTTTTTTCCCCTGAAGCCTGTCTAGGGTCTGGATAAAAACACAGTCAATCCTAATCTTTCCATCAATTCATATGATCTTTTGCAATGTATTCAAAAACTACTATATAAAACACTTACCTCCTCTACTCATTTAATCTTGGCAAGATTTTATTTACCTGTTTAAAGATTTCCTCTGACCACACCAGCACCAGTTGTTCTCCATGGCGATGCTGACAGAGATTAGGAATTAGGTCTGTTTACCTTGCCCTGAAAACACCTTCCCTAGCAGCACATCCATTTGTCAATGTGTTCTACTTTAGCATCCGCGTTTATTTAGCAGGTCTTTTACTTGGTAGTTTCATTTGTCTGTTAGTTTTTCATTTGAAATATTGATTCTCTTGGATTGTAAACATCTAGTGAATAGGAATTGTGTGTTTTGTTCAAAGGACCTACTTTGACTATCATCCCCTACCTGAGTTTCACTGTGTGTGAAATGTTCTATAAAGGGAATTTCATAGCCATGTGTATCTCTCTTCATTTATTTATTCAAGAAACATTTATTTAGTTCTGGAGGATAAAGAGAAAAGCAAAAGACACTCTGTCTCTTGGGGACCTCAAGGTGTAGTGAAGGAGACAGAAAAAAATCACGAATTACACAAAGAGTAACACACCTTTAAACATGCTTAGTATGAAAACTAAACCCTTAAATTATCAAGCATTTGTTAATAATAATGTTAACTGCATAATAAATAAAGCTAGTGAAGAAACTCTTCTAGTAGTCCAAACTGCAAACTCTCAATAATGTACTTTTAAACAAACAGCTTTGAAATTCCAGCTCTCTGCCAAATTGCCTAGCTGTGTTTATCTCCTCTCAAGGTGAACTGTGGGGGTGGGACTTAAAAATTGGACACGTCATTGGTCACCATACTACATTCCTGTGAATCAGACCAATAGCCATCTGGCTCATGGGTGTGTTTGCATATACTGCCAAACTTGGGAGAAGGGCTGTTACTCAGGCTTCTGGCCACAGGTATTGAGTCAGATTCTCTGTCTAATTAGTACCCTTTTTTGGGAGAAGGCTTTGTGCTGGGAAGTCTATGGTTGTGGTTGTGTGATTGTGGATATCACTTAGCTCAAAAGAACTTGGCCTGGAAAATACCCAAGGGGAGAATGCTATAGTCATGCTTTACTCTTTGTCCTCTGACATCAGAGCCCTCATTTCATTTGTGGTGTGTATGAGTATATATATCTCAGGTTTCTCTAGCATGTGTTTGGCAGGAAAAAGGGACTCTTCTTTTGAAGCCTCCCATACAGAGATAATGAATACATATGCACTGGAATAGAACAAAGCATCCTTTACAGAGAAGAAATGCCTCATGTTTTGAGACCTTTCCTGAGAAGCATCGGAATTATTCATTGGGAGGCATTTTCTACCAGGCCTTTTTGGAGGGGATTCCAGGATAAATGGAAAACTAAAGATTTATTATTATTTCTGAATTAGTAGTAGCACTTTAATAGATAACATTCAAAGTTTTTATAAAACATACATTCCCTGCGCTGAACAATACGTTTTTGTAGCTTATTAATTTTATATGTGGTAGTTTGCACCTCTTAATCTCATACCTCTGTCTAGCTTCATACTTCTTCCCACTCTCTGCTGGTAACCAGTAGTTTGATCTCTATATTCGTGAGCCTCTTTCTACTTTGTTATATTCATTTATTCATTTTATTTTTTATATTCCACATATAAATGATAACATAAAATATTTGTCTTTCTTGTCTGACATTTCACTAAGCTTAATACACTCTAGGACCTTTTATTTTGTTGTAAATGGCAAAATTTTATTATTTTTATGGCTGAGTAGTATTCCATTGTGTGGGTGTTTGTGTGTATATACCACTTCTTTTTATCCATCCATCTGTTGATGGACACTAAGGTTGCATCCATATCTTGGCTATTGTAAATAATACTGCTATAAATATTGTGGCAGGTGTATTTTTTTGAATTAGTGTTTTTGTTTGCTTCAGACATATACCCAGGAGTGGATTGCTGGATCAAGTGAAAACAGTGACAGGCTTTATTTTCTTGGGCTTCAAAATCACTAGTGATGGTGATTTGTGGATGGTGACTGCACCCATGAAAGTAAAAGATGCTTGCTCCTTGGAAGAAAAGCTATGACAAACCTAGACAGCATATTTGCTTTTTAAAAGCAAAGACATCATTGTGCCAACAAAGGTCAGTATAGTCAAAGCTAGGGTTTTTCCAGTAGTCATGTATGGATGTGAGAGCTGGACCATAAAGAAGGCTGAGTGCCAAAGAATTGATGCTTTTGAATTGTACTGGAGAAGACTCTTGAGAGTCCCTTGAACAGCAAAGAGATCAAAGCAATCAATCCTAAAGGAAATCAACCCTGAATATTCATTGGAATGATTGATGCTGAAGCTGAAGCTCCAATACTTTAGCCATCTGATGCAGAGAGCCAACTCATTGAAAAAGACTCTGATGCTGGGAAAGATTGAGGGTGGGAGGAGAAGGGGGTGACAGGGGATGAGATGGTTGGTTGGCATCTCCAACTCAATGGACATGAATTTGAGCAAACTCCAGGAGAGAATGAAGGACAGGGAAGCCTGGAGTGCCGTAGTCCATGGGATTGCAAAGAGTCGGAGATGATTTAGTAACTGAACCACATGGTAGTTCTATATTTAGTTTTCTGAGGAAACTCCATACTGTTTTCCCTAGTGCCTGCACTAATTCACATTCCCACAACAATCTACAAGGGTTCCATTTTCTCCACATACTCACCAACACTTGTTATTTGTGGTCTTTTTGATGATAGCCATTCTGATGGGTGTGAGGTGATATCTCATTGTGGTTTTGATTTGCGTTTCTCTATTAATTAAAATGCTGAGCATCTTTTAATGTGTCTCCTGGCTATCTGTACATCTTTCTTAGATAAATGACTATTTGAGTCCTCTACCTACTTTTTTAATCAGGTTGTTTATTTTATGATATTAAGTTGTATGAGCTTTTATATAGTGTGGACATTAACCAGTCATTTCATTTGCAAATATTTTCCCGTTCATTAGGCTGTCTTTACACTGTTTTGTCAATGGTTTCCTTTGCTGTGAAAAAGCCTTATGTTTTATTAGGTCACATTTGTTTAATATTGCTTTTGTTTCCTTTGCCTTAGGAGACAGATCCAAAAATATTACTATAATTTATCTGTTCTGCCTAAGTTTTCTTCTAGGAATTTTGTAGTTTCCAATCTTACTTTTTTCCGATCTTAACTCTTTAATCCATTTTGAGTTTATTTTTGGATGTGGTGTGAGAAAACATTTAATTTCATTGTTTTACATGTAGCTCTCCAGTTTTCTGTGTGTGCATGCTGCATACATGCTCAGTCGCTTCAGTTGTGTCTGACTCTTTGCGATACTATAGTCTGTGGCCCGCCAGTCTTTTCTGTCCATGGGATTCTCCAGGCAAGAATGCTGGAATGGGTTGCTGTGCCTCCTCCAGGGGATCTTCCCGCCTGGGATCAAACCTGCATCTCCTGCATTGCAGGCAAATTCCTTACCCACTGAGCTATCTGGGAAGCTGTTTCCCAGTGACACTTATTAACGAGACTGTCTTTTCCCTATTGTTTATACTTGCCTCCTTTATCATAGGATAGATTAATCGATAGTAAGTGCATCAGTTTATTTCTGTTTTTTTAAAATTCTGTTTTATTGATCTATGTGCCGGTTTTTGTGTCAGTAACGTACAATTTTGATGACTGTAGCCTTTTAAGATAGCCTGAAGTGAAGGACTATGATATCGCAAACTCTGTTCTTCTTTCTCTAGATTGCTTTGGCTATTCAGGGTCTTTTGTGATTCCATATAAATTTTAGGGTTATTTCTTCTGATTCTGTGAAAAATGTCATGGGTATTTTTACAGGAATTACATAAAATTTGTGGATTCCTTTGAGTAGTATGGACATTTTAAAAATATTAGTTCTTCCAATTCCATGAACATGAACTATTTTTCCATTTATTTATATTATATTCAGTTCCCTTCATGAATGCCTTACAGTTTTCAAAGTAAAAGTTTTTCCCCACTTGGTTAAATTTATCCCTAGGTATTTTATTCTATTTGATACAATTGTAAATGGGATTATTTTCTTTAATTCTCTTTTTGAGAGTTCACTATTAATATATAGAAAAGAAACAGATTTCTGTATGTTATATTCTGCAACTTTACTGAATAATTTGCTAGTTCTAATCATTTTTGGTGGAGACTTTAGGGTTTTTTTATATTTAGTATCATGTCATCTACAAATAGCGATAGGTTTACTACTTCCCTTCCAATTTGGATGTCCTTTTTTCCCCTTGTCTGATTACTGTGGCTAGGACTTCTGGTACTATGTTAAGCAGAAAAGAACATTCTTGTTTGATCCTGATTTTAGAGGAAAGCTCTCAGCTTTCACCATTGAGTATGATGTTAACTACGGGTTTGCCATAAATGGCCATTATTATTTTAAGATATGTTCCCTGTATACCAAGCTTGATGAGAGTTTTTCTCATAAATGGACGTTGAATTTTGTCAAAAGCTTCTCTGCATCTATTGAAATGATCTTGTGGTTTTTCTCCTTACTTTCTCTAATGTGGTACATCACATTGATTTGTGGATATTGAAACATTCTTGCATTAATGGAAAAATTCCATCTTGGTCATATAATACACCATGTTGTATTCTTTTGTTTTTAATATAAATTTATTTATTTTAATTGGAGGTTAATTACTTTACTTCTTTTTAATGTATTGTTGGATTCAGTTTGCTAGTACTTTGCTTTGGATTTTTGCATCTCTTTTCATCAGAGATAGTGGCTTGTAATTTTCTTTTTTGATGAAATCTTTGCCTGGTATGGGAATCAGGGTAATTGTAGCCTCACAGAATGAACTTGATAGTGTTCCCCTCTCTTCAATATTTGGTGATAGTTTGAGGAGGATAGTTATTCACTCTTCTTTATATGTTTGGTAGAATTCTCCTGTTAAGCCATCTGGTTGTAGACTTTGCTGGAAGTTGGTCTTTTGTTTGTTTTTACAAATTCAATTTCATTACTAGTAATCAGTCTGTTCAGATTTTCTCGTTCTTCCTGGTTAAGTCTTAGAAGATTGTATTGTTCTAGAAATTTATCCATTTCTTTTGGGTTGTCCAATTTGTTGGCATAAAACTGTTATACTTACATGATTTTTTAATCTTTCTGATATTGATTGTTAAGTCTCCTCTTTCATTTCTTACTTTGTTCTTTGGGTCCTCTCTTTTTTCCTTACTATTGCTACTGCCCAGCTTCTTGCCATTTCCATTTACATGAAATATCTTTTTCCATCTCCTTACTTTCAGTCTGTGTATGTCTTTAGACCTGAGGTTTGTGTCTTATAAATACCATATAGCTAGGTTTGGTTTTTTCATCCAATCAGCTACCCTATGTCTTTCGACTGGAGCATTTCATCCATTGAATGTTTAAAGTGTTTATTGATATCTATGTATTTATTGCCATTTTGTTACTTGTTTTCTAGTTGGTTTTGAAGTGTTTTTCTGTTTTTTTCTTCTTCAATTTCTTCCCTTGTGGCTTGATGTTTTTCTTTAGTGACATGCCTGTGTTCTTTTTTCTCAGATTTTGTAGGTCTATTGTGAGTTTTTGATTTGTGGTTACCATAGGGTTCATACATGTTGACCTATAACTATATATTCTTATTTTGAACAAGCAGTCATTTAAGTTCAAACACATTCTAAAAGATCTACATTTATTTTACTTGCCTACCCCATCTTTTGTGTTTTGATGTCACATTTCACACCTCCATGTCTATTGCTTCACTGTTTTGAGTTATGGTTTATTTTATAATTTTTTTTCATTGTTAATCTTTGTACTAGCTTATTTAAGTGGTTGAGTCACAGTCTTTACTATTATATATATTTGCTTTTACTAGTGGGATTTTTCCTTTCCTATAGATTCTTAGTTCTTACCTTTTCTTTTCCACTTAGAGAAGACCATTTAACATTTATTTTAGGGTAGGCTTAGCATTAATGGACTCTTTCAGGTTTTGTTTGTCTAAGAAGTTCTTTTGTCTTTTCTTCAATTCTAGATGAGGAGCTTGACCAAGATGCCAGAGTAGGGAGACTCTGAGTTTATCTCCTCTCAGAGGCACACCAAAACTACCACTATTTGCAGAGCAACTGTTGATCAAAAAGCATAAAGACCTTCTACAATGAAAGATATAAAGAAGGAACCACAGTGAGACAGATGAGAGAGCAGAGTTGTGGTATAGTCAAGACCATACCACATGGTCTTGACTTCCGGTGCATGATCAAGCAACTGCAGAGACTTTCCACAAGTAGCAATGGCTCTGAGCCTCACTCTGGACTCCCTGCCTGGGGGTCCACACTAGGGAGATTAGCCCAGAACATTTGGCTTTGAAGGCCAGTGAGGCTTACTTTCAGGAGACCCAGAAGGCTGTGGAAAATAGAGATACCACTCTTAAAAGGCAGTACAGGGCAGAGGCAATAATTTGAAAGAAGCCTGGGTCAAACCTACCTGCTGATCTTGCAGAGTATCCTGGAGATGCAAGAGAAAACTGGAGCTCACCCATTTTGGGGAGCTTGTTCAACCACATAAACACTGGTTCTGGTAAGTGCCATTTGGGAATCTTCCTTCTAGCCCATTAGCATAGGGTCCTGGTATCAACAACCAGCTTGTCAGCACCAGTACTGGAATGCCAAAGGCCAAGAAACTAGCCAGGCAGAGTTGCAGCCTCACTTTCTAGCGGGCAGGCTGCCTTAAGACCTCCTAATCTCACAACCACCCCAAGACATGGGCCTGTCTACTAGAGAGCCCAAGATCTAGCCTGACAAACTAGTACACAAGCACTAGCCCTAGGATTCCCATAACCCTGCAGCTAGAGACTCCAGTACACAACGCTGCCCACCAGCGGGGCAGGCACCAGCCTTGGAACCCCCTGAGGTCCTGAAGAAGCCCACCACCCAACCCACACACCAATTCTGGGACCCTCAGGTCCCTATAGCCAGAGGCCCTGGGACCTGGCTCTACCTACCAGTGAGCCAGCAGTATTTCCAGGAAAAAGACTATAACAAGAGACAAAGAAGGATATTACATAATGACCAAGGGATTAATCCAAGAAGAAGATATGCATGGTCAGGGCATGGACTGGGGCAGACCCAGCCCTGGTCAGAGTTCCAGACCACTCCAAAGATACCAGCATGGAAAGCAACTTCTAAAAAATAGCTTTGCATTTTTCAGGCAACAAGAAATACCCCAAAAGCAAAATATTTAAGGCAATAAGTTTTCCTAGTAAACTTTAACCGGAAAGTCAAGATTTAAAGTCAATACTTAGCCTACAGACTTTCTTTTAAGGATATGTTTTATAGGTGGAGTTGTCTTGAAAAGAACTGGATATTAGAAAAAGGGCTGGAACCATTACTGAACTATTGTCATACTATAATTCAGATATAAAATATAAGCTTCTTCACCATGTCTGAGAGCGTTTTCCAGTACTATAATTTTGATTATGGTTGAGGATGCCACCTGAATTCTCCCAGGTAATGTCAAACTCTACATCTAGGACTGTCACTGAGTTTTTGTTCCAAAGCAATAGGGCACAAGTTTATAAAGCAGTGGCTGCTGCGGCTGCTAAGTCACGTCAGTCGTGTCCGATTCTGTGCGACCCCATAGACGGCAGCCCACCAGGCTCCCCCGTCCCTGGGATTCTCCAGGCAAGAACACTGCAGTGGGTTGCCATTTCCTTCTCCAATGCATGAAAGTGAAAAGTGAAAGTGAAGTCGCTCAGTCGCGTCCCGACTCTTGGCGACCTCATGGACTGCAGCCTACCAGGCTCCTCTGTCCATGGGATTTTCCAGGCAAGAGTACTAGAGTAGGGTGCCATCACCTTGGGCTAGTAGTATGCAAAGAAATAAAAAACTTTCTTCGGATGAAACCCAACCAATGAAAAGAAATTAATTGTGAATTATGTACAGAAGTGAGAGTAGCAATCACTTTAGCCATCTGTCTGAAATGCACTCACACCCGTAAAGCAAACTCAGTGAAGGAAAAACAACAATACTAAATTTTGGACCCATGCCCAGAGCCTTTTTCAACTAAATATGGAAATAGATATTTAAGTCCCTGGTGCATTTTGTATCCATTGTCCAGGTGGTTTCTGTGGTTCTGCCTCCCACAACATGACTGCTTCTTCTCCCCCGGCAAAAAGCTCTCTCCATCTATGCTGACTGCATCAGTTGAATTCCATTCAATTATGCAGGGATCCAGGAAAGCGGACATAATTCAAACCAGAGACAGTGAACTACTTAGTATTTTAGATTTGTCCCAGTTTCTAATGGCCTATCAACTATGGCAGAGTGAAGAGTTTTTAGAGTTGGTTTATTTTGAAAGCTAAATAGAAACAACAGTTGCTCGTTTATTTAGATCTCCTGATTATTTAATATTAACAGTATAAGTTTCCTTGGAGAGTCTGACATGAGAAGGAGTTTAACTTACATGTGTTTTTAAAAAATAGGGCAACCAAGATAAGGAGACATTTCCTTACTCACAGCAACCACAAGTAATAAGGCTTAGTTAGCCCTGGCTGATATTGGTCTCCATGGTGACACCACAAGATTGACACTTGAACTACTGCCACGTTTGATGGCAAGATGAGCTGATCTAAAGGGTCCCCCTTTCTTGTGTTGGGCTGAAGCTGAGCAGAGAAAATGGCTGTGGAACACCTTGGAAAAGAAGAAAGTTTCCAGAAGAAAGACTGGACTTCCTGACAATGAGGTCAAGTGAGGATGAAGTTGTTTTAATTTGATAAGTAAAAAATGGTGACCTAGTTTGTATCACAAATTGATTTTAAAAAAAGAGAATATGAGACATACGGATAAAACTTTTGTTTCTGACATCTCATAAACTACATCAATACTGTGACTGTAATCAAAGTGTTGCCATATTCTGCTTGTAGGTATGAACCAATAGTTTATTTAATATATTCTCTTTTAACTAGAGAGGAGTCATGATAATTTAACATAACTTGTATTTATACAGTACCGTTTACAAACATTTCTAATTGTAAAATTCATGGGGCAACAGTAAAAATGCCTTCCAGGGAAGTGAATGTTTGGGATTGGCCCTCACACTGTGAAAGATATTTAATTCTGTGGACTCATATCAAACGATTTTAAGAAAACTGCCACAGTACGAAGGAATGATTATGATTATTTAACCAGGACTTTATAAAGATAGGTCCTGGTAGAACTTGCCATGACCATTAATTTCGGCAATAGCAATCAAGTCACAACTAGAGGGCCTGGGTCAGGGCTGGGGTGGACGGAGGTGGGAAAGTAATGTTGGAGGAATGAAAAACAAGGGGAAAAGATCATCAAATCCTTTTTTTGTGCTGGGTCTTTGTTTTGAGGTTAAACTTTTGCTGTATATGCTACCATCAACTCAACAATGCTATAATATTTATGCTTCTCAATGTGGCTTATCCAAGCTGTTTCTGTGGTTCTGCCTCCCACAATATGACTGCTTCTTATCCCCAGGCAGTCATCTGGAGATGCTCTCTCCATCTATGCTGACTACATCAATTGAATTGCATTCAATTATGCAGGGATCCAGGAAAGTGGATTCTCATGTAGATTCCAGGCTTCCTAAAAGAAGTACCCTGGAGTATTCACACTTCTTTTACTTTTTAATAATAATAAATTTTTAAAAGCCCATCCTTCTGCGACTTGTGATTTCTCAGTGTGTATATGTGTGTGTTCCTTAAATCTTAAATTAGGAAAGAAAATTATAACAACCTGCTTTTGGACTCAAAATAGAGCACAAATGGAAAAAATAAGAATCACTTAGACAAGATTTATTACCATAAAATACACTACTCATTGGTTCCTTATAGATTTGTTAGGCAAAAGGGCAGGTGATTCACACCAGGAAGATACATTAATAGATTGCCTCTCTTTCTAGTAGGAAACGGTGTTTATTATCAGTTTTGCAAGCCAGGCACTGTCCAAGCACTTACATAACATATAAGGATTTTTTTTCACTTCCGGAAATGAATTGGCTCTTTATGTCACCCTCTTACATGTGTTCATCCATATGTGTTCAAGTTTCCATTAACACATACATGAAAGTCTCTGTAACTTATACAGGTTGGTTGTTCCTAGATTGCTCAAGTAACTAAAATTAATCAAGCCTTTGTCTTGCTGGATGCACACAGAAAAATGTTTTTGTGGTTCACTCAGTCATGTCTGACTCTTTGCGACCCCATGGATGGCAGCACACCAGGCTTCCCTATCCTTCACTATTTCCTGAAGTTTGCTTAGACTCGTGTCCATTGAGTCCATGATGCCAATGTTGGTTATTTGGAAATAGCTTATACTTGGGTACTGATTTCCCACATAAGTCAATGGATTATAGGGGACATTATAATAACTGGCTGGCAAAACTGATAACAAACACCATTTCCTACTGGAAAGAGAAGCAATCTATTAATGTATCTTCCTGGTGTGAACCACCTGCCCTTTTGCCTAACAAATCTATAACAAGGCTATAAGGAACCAATGAGTAGATACATCTGCTGTTCTATGGGTAGAAAAATTATCTTTGACTCTGAGACTTATGATCTCATACTTGAATAAGACCTAAATTGAGTGAGTTCTGTCATGTGTTCTCATGACTCACGCTATCTAAAAAACATTTCAGGGTCAATTCTAGTGAAAAAATTCACTAAGAGACTGGAAACGTCTTCTGAATATTTAGGCAAATTTTGCAATGAAAATAAACTGTTCAAAGAAATATAGCTATATGCATTTAAAATGAGACCTCTGGAATTGAGAGACATAAGGCAAATGCCATAGTTTAAGACCCTCCCTCCCCTACTTAATAAAAGCACCTATATTTCACCAGAAATAAAATTTTATTAGTAACATGTCAAATATGCCTTAAAATACAGTGACCTTTCTTCTTCTTCTAAGTTTAAAAAACAATTCAATAAAAACTAAATCATGACCCAAATATTTTAAATGTGAAAAAGACATATTTTAGATTATGTAACAGATACACATTTTCCCACACAAATGTTGTAGAACACCATCTGTTTGGTTTTTTAGTGCATTCCACAGAACTAAATTTCTGCTTTTCTCCTTTCATTTTGTGACAAACTTATGGCACTATATTTCACAATAGCTATACCAAATTTAAGACCAAAAGAGAGCCTGACAAAAATCACTTGGCATGCTCAAATCAGACAATTCAGGTGACTCCCTCATTCACACCAATCCTCCACCCCTCACTCAGACACCAACAGCTTAAGAGAAACAGAATGTCTGTACCAAAGGGAGGACTTTTCATGGCATAAAACTCAAGAAAGAGTTCAAGACAAGAAGATGAAGTTCCAGGTACCATTTTCAGTTCAGGTTTCCCAAATTCTTCAACCCACGTGGATCCTCAAGAATGGTACATCACTACCTCCTTATCCCCTTTCTGCACTTGATGTAGATAAAATTTATAAATCATTTTCTAGGGATTTTACTGTATAGAATATTGTCATATTTGTGGCCAATTTGAAAAATTAGCTTATGATACTTCTTGCCTTTCATTTCTTTGAAGAAAAAATTTCTATGGAAAAGCAGACATGAATGCATATGCTTTGAAAGTAGTAAGACTGTAGACTTGAGTGTGTATTTTCATTCTCGAAGCCATGTAGAGCATTGCTACTCAAAGTGTACTCAGTGAGCCAGCAGCACCCATATCCTCTAGGAAACTTGAGAAACGCAGACTCTCAGACTCCACACCAGGCCTACTAAAAAGAGTTTGTATTCTAATTTGATGTCTCATGACTTGTATGCACAAGATTTGAAAAGTGTTAATGTAGAGGAATGTTCTTTATCCACTCAACTGTAGAATAATCTTTATGGAAAGACAGAAACTTTAATGGAGAAATACAATCCAAAGGGTTCAACCATGAAGGGACAAACTTTTAGACATGGCCCACTTAATAAGGAAATAATAATCATGAGACATGTCACATTGCTGATTTACAGTAATGAAGTTTGATGGGAAAAAAGAACATAAATTTAAATTTCAAATATTACATAAATACTCATGAACCAACTGCTTGAATTAATTACACATGATCTTCCATTGTTTCCAACCTAAGGTATTTAGCAAAACATGTAGAAATTATAACTGTTACAGTGAACTCCAGAAACATAAAGATTACCTTAGTAGATAGTTATTTAATGACTACGTCGAATAGTATTTAAAATAATTCTATCAAGAAACTGTGAAGGATTCTAGTTTGATACACTCTGGAAACCTTTCTCAAGGGGGTTCAACCAGTACTGCAAATTGTTGCTTTCTTCCAAATAGTTTTGAACAAATCAGTATCAAGAGTATAAAGTAGATAACTAATAACCTGCTATATATGACAGGGAACTTTACTCTACTTCATTCTTTATGGGAAAAGAATCTTTAAAAACAAAGAGTGGATAAATGTATATATATAACTGATTCACTTTGCTGTACACCTGAAACTAACACAGCATTGTAAATCAACTATACACCAATCAAAATTTTTAAAAAAGAGAGGGGAGAGAGTATTAGAACCATAAGCTCCACTTCCAACAGACTGAAAAGACAGAGCTTGGCTGAGCTGTGACTCAGAAAGGAAGCAACTGGGAGAGGAGCATGCCTCTAGTAGCTGATGTTAAGAAATCCCGAGGTTCATTTTAGCAATTTACCAATACAAGGCAAATTAAAGAAAACTGCCCTTTAATTTGAACACATTATATACAACCCTTAGACTGTGATTTCCTGATTCTGCTATCCCTTCAGGGATATCGTTGACAATATTAACCTGATATAAGCCACGTAAAGTACATCAAAGCTAGAGAGGTCGGGGAGGAGGAATTGTTCTGCACTTTCACTGGTCTCCCTTCCTCACCTACAACCTCTTGTGCCCCAGGGATGAGCGACACCTCCCTTCTGCAGTACTGGTTTTCTCTCATTCTTCCAAGTATAAAATACACTGCAAAGCAGAATGTACTCTTCTTCCACTCTGAAATCTAGCTCAGTATACCTTCTCTTCTCCCTGTGCCTCTTCTTGGCTACAAACACCTTTGGAGATACATGTTTGATAACCATCCCATAGTTTGGAAAAGAGAAATGCAAGTGCTACTCGCAGTAAAGAATTCTTACATTTTAAAATGAAACCAAATATCTCCGAGTTCCTTTCTCATCAATGAACAGCTTGGACAAAAGAATTGTGCATCATTCACCTATGTATCCTCAACCCTGGCACCATGCCCGACTCATAACTGTTAATCAATAAATGGTGGGGAATTGCACTTATTTCCAAGTCCTCTAGCACTGACTTTATTACATCTTGGGATGCACACTGAAATCTGTTCATGTGCTTGAGATTAACCACATGTACACCGGCTCACTCACCATTTAGTCTTTCTTCCAACTTAATTTCTATTTTTCCTTTTCTCATCCACCCAAGGAGTTCCATTTTAGGAATATTTTGTAGTGGTACCACATTTCAAATAATCTATGTACTGAATAGAATCTAGTCTTATGCATCATTGGTGAATAAAAGAGAAGATCAATACTGTGCGTATTCAGATTTGGGGAGTACAGCAGACATAGGAAAGAACAATTGAGTATAGCAAGCAAGCAACAACCCTCACACGAAACGACTTTTGCTTTCACTTACTAATTCTATTCCTCATATCTCTGCACCTCCCCCTCCTTTTTTCTTCCTCTTTTTTCCTCTCTGTTTCTTTTTCTTCTTCTTTATGAGAACTTAAGGCTGTTTGGGCACCCACAAAATTAGTCTACATTACCAAAGGCATTCATACATTTCCCATCCTATCTTACCTTAAGCATGGCTCTTGTCACCAAAGAAAGGGTGTCCAGGTTCAGAAAAGTTGTCACTGTTTTCAAAACTTGCCATTGTTTTCCTACCTTTGCATCTCCCATAACAGATCGTGCAGGATGGAGACAGTAGAGCAGGCCCTTATGTAATAGGTTGCCATGGTAAAATCACAGCAATCTTATTGGTTAACTCAGACAAGTTTAAATAGTTTAAATACAAATTATAATTTTTCAATGAGTCAAGATAACATTAGTCAGATCCTTATCTACGAATTGTTTATTGGAAAAGAAATTAAATGCTCTAAAAGATAGTTTTTAAATAACCTGGTTTGAAATCAACACATATTTCTTAAAAAAGAGAAGCATATTCACAAATACCAATGAATTCTAAGACAGTTCCTTCTCTGTATATGAATGTAAAATTCAGAGAGCTCAGTTAATGATGTCATCAAATAAAACAGATTTTATGTCTGTTACAGGTTCATTGCCCAAGAGTTCTTGCTTTAAGATTTCGGACAAACAGTAAATTTTACAATATTACACTTTCTTGGTAATTTTTTCTCCCCCTCTCTTTTCAATCCCCAAGTATACACATTTATATCCTCAAACAGTTTCAGTATGTTGCATTTTTGTAAGTCATATCTATTAGCACTGGTGTGTTTTTTTCTTATAGATACTGTTCTAAACCAAGCCAAATGTCCCTATTGATAAGAAGTTTTAAACTATTAGAGAACTAATTCTATTTTTCAAAGTACATAATTATCCTATAAAATTTAGAGTCTTCAATTAATATTTCCATTATTTAAGAAAACTACATTTTAATAAACACATTCTGGGAAGTAAGGTATGGTATAAGTAGTGAAATAAATTTTTTGAAATTTGGTAACAAATTTTGCCCTTAAATTAATTTTTAAATATATTTGTATGTCAAAGCTATCTCACCATTCATACTAAATTGCCTTAAAAATTAGCCCCAACTATAATATTTTAATTTGTTCCAAATCATTTTTCTCTAATTCTGACTGAGCAATTAAATAGAAACCTGATAATTTTATCAGTTATATATCTATGTGGTCTTTAACAATGCATGCTAATTAGGGAACTCATATTCTTTATACCAAAAGCATCCATGTTAATCACCCTGATAATTCATTAGAGGGAGCAAGTAGTGAATCAAAACTAAAAACAAAATTCTCTTGAAGAGATAAAGACCTTCTTGATTACAAGATGGCATTCAACAAGGGAAGATACAATGTTGAAAAGTCACAATGTTTAGAAAAGTCACATATGTTTGTGAAAACATATGACCACTGAAGGCCCAAGCAGTGCCCTTGACTATTACTATCATGTATGTAGAAAGTGCTCTGAAAGCACGTTAGTAAGCAAATCATTCCAAATCCCTTTAATAATGTTCTTCCATGTCCTGTATAATCCTTACTTTAGGTTCTTATCTTCATTATCATAGTCTATCTAACACTCATCTTTGGGTCTTTGGTATTTTCTTAAATGTACCTTTGGCACCTAGTTTTCCAATCTGTTTTATCAGTTAATGACAATTCTTTAAATGATGTGCGCCATGGAACATAAGTCCAGACATTGAAATCAGACATTTCACTCAAACCTCAAAGAACATCATGAACCATTTCAAACAGTTTCAGGAATCTATGCAACTTGTTAACTAATTATCTTTCAAATTGCAAAATATAGGAACTTATCTCAACTTCACTACTAAAGGCATTCTGAAACGTTTTGTCAAATAGTGAACGGTCGACTATTATACAAAAATCAGTGCAAAGGTTCATCTAGACAGCCTTAAATGAACTCTCAGATGAAGAAATAACATCATGTAGGATTTCTTGTTCTCACCATTTTTTTGCAGATAAGATTCTCTAAAGATATCTGCCTATTAAAATCAAAGATGACCTGCCCACCCATTTCCTGAGCTTCATGGCCTGTAAATGTGACATCATAAATAAATTTAAATGCAACTAAAGGCCAACCACAAATTTTAATTGACCCCTAGAACTTAGAGATAAGCCTATCTGCAAGGCTATTTTATAAATTCCACTTCTAAAGAGAAAATTCTATGAAGCAAAAAAAAAAAAGAAAGAAAGAAATGTAAAATGGATCAGTGTGGAGTGTTCTGGTTGTTAACATTCAGCAGTTAAATTGTAGAAGGTTGGTCACATCTTGAATTGCCACTAATGGTAAAAGGAGAATGGTGTCAATTATTTGGCACAATGCTTGACAAACCAAAGCATTTCAGAAAGGACTGACCCTTCCTTTCATCATTTACAGAAAATTCAATTTGGTCCACCCTTAATTCTCGGGGACAAGACATTATCTGTTTAATATGAATCTGTTACTTTCCACGAGAAGTGGTAGAATTTGGAAATAGGTGGTTTGAAATGTTTAAATCTGCAAAGGAACTTATTTAGGTCCCTTCCTACATACACGATCTTAAAAAAAAAAAAAAGGCAAGAAAACT
The DNA here is from genome assembly GCF_027580195.1 of Bos mutus. Taxonomy (NCBI): domain Eukaryota; kingdom Metazoa; phylum Chordata; class Mammalia; order Artiodactyla; family Bovidae; genus Bos; species Bos mutus. The sequence continues at coordinate 34,502,387 of NC_091626.1, forward strand.
TAGCTTCTAAAGCACTTATTCTCTGCTTTATAATACGTGGACATATTTTCAATTTGGCTGGATGATACTAAGGACTGCTGAATAATAACCAGGGTTCTCTCCAATCAGTTCAGCATGCATCTCATCTCTGATCTCAAGGGCACTGATAATTAGCGCCTTATGTTAACATCTTCACTATGAACAGTTCAGGCATTTAGAAACAGGTATCAATGGACTTTAACAGTTAATTTAATTCATTTTATAAATAAGCAACTGAGAATTTTGCTCCAAGTGGCTGCTAGTGTAGCCCATTCCATAAATGGCATTCTCCGAAGCATAAGGCACAATATGATACGAATGCAGCTCTTCGTAATAGAGAGACTGAGAACAGCATTCCTGTACCATAAACTTCAGCCGTTTTCTTGTATCAGAATAAGCAGTCTTATAACAGGGAGCTTCTTTAAAGTATTCATAGCTCTCTTTCTCCGTCTCTAGATGGATCTTCCTCAGCAAATTGTTAATTAACACAGACCTTCTTAAGTAGGTTTCTGGGTCTTCAAGAAATCTGAGCTTCTCCAGCGAAAGTTTAAGAATGCAAGTCCTGTCCTCAGGCAATATCAGGTGCTGAAAAGCAAATACAACCATCATTCAATCGACATTTTAGAAAAATGAAAACAAGAGCTTTTGCTATTGACAAGACTCAAACAAAATTTAAAAGTATACCCTTACTTTTGGAAAATACCCATGGTAATCTTGATGTAAATCTTCTTCTTCTGCATATTTTCTCTTAAAGTAGGCTACTTTCGACGTTGTTAATGTATATGTTAATACTTTTGTTGGATAAGCTAAACAAAATAAAATAATTGGAGAAAAGTCAGATTTTAACTTTAGCAAAAGAGTGTTTGAAAGAGCGTTTAAAAATAAAAGTTTTTTGTTTTACTATAGCAAAAGAGTGTTTAAAAGAGTGTTTAAAAACAAAAGTTCTACTTGTCAAAGTAAACTAGTGACCCCAGAAACTAACATTCTCTCTTTACTTACTACGCAACTTACTTATCAAGCAGTGAAGAAGTCAGTGGCAATTGTCCTGTGGCTAAGAAGCCTGTTTGCAGGCAAATGACACTATTCAGACATGCAGCCCCTCAGAAACAAAGTGTTAGAATTATAATACATTCTTGAAGTGTTAGTAACTATGTCTGTCCAACTCTTTGCAATCCCATGGACTGTAGCCTGCCATGCTCCTCTGTCCATGGAATTCTCCAGGCAAGAATACTGGAATGGGTAGCCTTTCCCATCTCCAGGGGATCTTCCTAACCCAGGGATCTTCCACACTGCAAGCATATTCTTTATTGTGTGAGCCACCAGGAAAGCCCCTAATCCTCTACTTAATGTCATGCCATTTAATGTCAAAAAATATCCACATTTGAAATTGATGCACAAAATGAATGGAAAGAGATGTTATTTTTCATCATGCTTTTCATTATACTGCTTCCATAACAGAAGGCATTTAATGTTCCTCGGTTAATCAAATCTAGCAAAATGGTTGGTGACCCAATTATATACTTTAAAGAAATAATTGCATGTCTACAGACAAACCCTATTATATGGTCATGGTATAACCATCCTCATAACACCTGGCTTAGCATAGGTTAATCATAAGCAAACAGTTCAAATATCATACTGATTAGAAAACTTGACCTTGGTATAATTTTTAAAGGAAAAATGTTGTCCTCTCCTTTAATACGCTATTGTTGAAAATCCTAACTTGTTTAGGGAAGGATGGTGTTCTGAAGGCCGATTTTCAGAGGCTTGGTTTAAAGGGAATTTTTAGTGTGTACACTAGGTGGCGCTCTTATCATGGAAAAGAGGCAAGTATAGTCTTGAAACCTAAAGATATACAGAAGGCGCTTCCCAGGGAAAGCACTGAGTGAATTTAGAACAGAAATTGAATCCAGTTCACAGTACTCATTCAACCTCAGTAGACCAGATCAGAAAACAAATTTATACTTAAGCATTATCAATTTTACCCTTAAACACACCTTTGAATATTTCTGGGTGTTGAGACCATTTGATTCAAAGAATGAGTAGTTTATTAATGTGTTGGCTAAATAAATCCATGGTTAAAACATTTGATGTTTTTTCCCTGACATCTTGAATTTTTTAAATCTTAACTATTAAAAACATACTCTTTAAAAACATGACTCTTCTCAGTTTTTCCTCCTTTTGGTGGCATCTGTATAACATTTCCTGTAGCTTTTTGTAGCTGGGTGGTTTTCCTTAACCAGTAGAAAAATCTACCAAAAAAAAAAAATCACACCTAAAACTTTCCAAATTTTCACTGGCACCGCTGTGGATTATAAACCCAAGAGAGTCTTAAATTAGAGTTGGCATGTTCTGTAAGGGAAATTAGAATTTTAAACCACTGGTGTGTCTGACCTAAAAAGAGATGAATGTGTAATGATCATTGACAACTGAAAAAGTCAGTACACAATTCCTGAGTTAAGTTAGCACATCTCAGTTTATATGAAATTTTCACAGATTTCAGAGGTTAGAAAAAAAGGAAAACAAAATTATTTGTAATGAAAACATCAATGAACCTAGTTTTCTCAGGGGCTATTTTTTTTAGTTAACATTTTCTTAGGCATATTTTTGAGCTTCTCCGGTGACTCAGATGATAAAGAATCTGCCTGCAATGAGGGAGATCTAGGTTCAATCCCTGGATTGGGAAGCTCCCCTGGAGAAGGGAATAGCTACCCACTCCAGTACTCTTGCCTGGAGAATCCCATGGGCAGAGGTGCCTGGCGGGCTACAGTCCATGGGGATGCAAAGAGTCAGGTATGACTGAGCTGCTGACACACGAACATTAGGTATATTTTTAAAGGACTGAATCAATAAGTAGGCGAAACTTTGGGTTATTCTGTGATAACAGTTAATTATTACTTATTGCTTTTTAAAATTTTTTAAACTTTTTACTTTATATTAGAGTATAGCCTGTTAACAATATTGTGATAGTTTCAGGTGGACAGCAAAGGGACTTAGCCATACATATACATCCGTTCTTCCCCAAACTCCCCTTCCACCCAGGCTGTCACATAACATTTAGTAGAGTTCCCTGTGCTACATAGTAGGACTTTGTTGGTTAACCATTTTAAATATAGCAGTGGGTACATGTTGATTCCCAATTCCCTATCTCTTCCCCTCATTCTTCCCCTGGGCAACCACAAGAATTACTGATTTCTTTTAAACCACTTAACCCGTTGATGCCATTATGGTTCTCAAAAGTTAGGAAGCATCAGAATTGTCTCTCTTAAAAACACAAATTGCTGGGTCCCACCCCCAGAACTTCTAATTCATTGTGTCTGGGCTAGGAGCAGAGAATTTCTATTTCTCACAAATTCTCAGGGAATGCTGAAGTTGCAGACCTGGGGACCGAATTTTGAAAGCCTCTATGTCATAGCATTAGGCAAGTGTAGTAGCACTACAACAGCAAGTGGAAAACAGAACGTTCAGCCCATCAACTGATTGCCTAATCGTGAGACTGCCAAGCAACTGACTTGATTGATTTTTGTTGTTGTTATTGTGACATTGGCTACATTGACTTAGATGTTTTAGCTTTATGAGCAAAGCCGGACTCCATTTAAACTAGTAGTGAAAAATGAATGAGATCACTTTTCAACATAAATTCCTCGGTTCACATTAAGAAATATCAATGATTGACACTTATTAGCATTATAAACGACTGGACAGGTCACTAATTTTTTTTTTTTTTAACAAGGCTCGATGAATTACTATAGTGCAAGAAAGGGTGAGGAAAGATTTGGAAATATATATGTATATATATTCACATATATATTTGGAAGGAAACACATATTCATTTATTTTACAAAGTAATGTAATGTCTACAGCATTAATAGCCAAGTAAAGACCTTTTAGTGAATGACACAAGGCAGGGCAGGTGGCAATTTGGAGAAACAAGTGTCAAATAAACCAAGTGATGATCTGGTAAAATACTTTTATTTAACAACAAGACCAAAAAATACATATGGTCCCAAGCAAGGTTCATAAAGATTCTGTCTGCTGTATTCAGGCAGTTATCCTAAGATAGAGAATGTATTGGACCCTGGAAACACAGTAAATTCTCAGGGGTTTAGATTTGTGTCTCAGCTCTGTGGGCGACACACTTAGCCACTTAGTTTATTGCTCTTAAAAAATACCCCCATGGGTTGTTGAAATGCTGAAAAGCTTTACAGCTGGTATCCATTCGACAATTACTTCCTTGCATGCTGTTTAGCTATTCACAATGTTTTCGGCATCAAATTTTGGAGGATGCTTTTAGCCACTTTGAGGCTAAAATATATAGCAAACATAAGTTCCTACATCTGTTTTCTTGGCTGGATGAGAATTCAAAAATTTCAGAGCTGGGAACTATTTATTGATCACATGGTTCCGCCTCCATGATCTGCAGATGGGGAAACTGAGACCCAGAAAGGTTCAGTGGTTTTCAATTTGGTGTGTGTGGCTGAGTCTGGGTTTTGAAGGCAGATGGAAGCGGTCCAGATCCATCACTTCTTAGCTGTGTGACCTTGAGAAACTTACATGAACGCTCCACAAACTTCATTTGTAAAGTGGGGATAGAAATAATACTGGCTCACAGGATCACTGAAATAATTCGTGGAAAGTGACTGGCATTATGCCCAGAATATAGTAAGCACTCAATCAATCCTAGTTCTTATTATGGCCAATAGGCACAGATCTATCCCAGAAGGAAATCCTAGCCTGGCCTCCTAGCTTTGACCCTAAGATTCTTTCTACCACCCTGCCTCCTAGAGATACTGGATTATAATGAGAGACTTAAATCTGTGTTTGTGTGTGTGCGTGCATGCTCAGCTGTGTCCGACTCTTTGCAACCCCATGGACTGTAGCCCACCAGGCTCCTCTGTCCATGGGATTCTCCAGGCAAGAATACTGGAGTGGGTTGCCATTTCCTCCTCCAGGGCATCTTCCTGACCCAGGGATAAAACTCAGGTCTACTGCATTTTCTGCATTGGCAGGTGGATTGTTTTCCACTGAACCAACTGGGAAGCCCCAACTAGAGAGTTAAATGACTGCAAAAGTGTATTTCAAATGATCAAGATGAAAATAGCACAGATACTATAACAGCTCCAAGAAAATGTTTCTAGATATATTGTCACTGGTTATACATTTCAGGTGAAGGAAATATAATTGTTTTTTAAAATATCCAAATAGTTATTTGGAGAACTAAAGTTACTCTGAATTTCCAAATAAGTTTGGCTGTTATGACCCAGTAAACATATGTAAATCTATTTTTATAATTCTCCCATAACTAAAAAGCCCAGCTCAACCCAGCCTGTTATTCAAATAAAGCTGATGAAATAGACAAGAAAAAGTAAAATGGCCTTATGTCTTCATAGTCCATGTCCTGAACTCTGAGAACAGCATATAAATTATAAAACTGAATGAGGCTGAGCCTAAATTTATCTCTGAAAGTAAAATGGCTAATGCTGACTTGAATATTCAAATTGTTTTTAATACTTTAACCTCTGGGTACATAAAATATCTGTGCCAACCTCAATGTCTTTCCTAGTCTAAAACGTCAACAAACAAATGAAAAGTCACAGAACAAAATGACCATCCTTGTCATTCAAGTTCTGACAAAACAATTTATACATATTTCTTTAAATAAATGTTTAAAATGTAATTACAAATGGTTGCTTAAACGCTCTTTCTTACTCTTCTGCTTCTGCTTCCAGACAACTGAAATCCCATTAGCGCACAAGTGATTTCATTTGGTGCACAGCCCACGGGCAGTACATTAAGGAAAAATCATCAGCAAATTAATTTACAAACACTTCAAGAATACAGACGATCATAAAAGGACAACTTCTGTGATAGTAAAACCATTCTTCGTCCAAGACTGTAAAAAACCTAAGAAACGGTAAAGAAGTGATGAATTTAACATATCTTAATTTTGGTAAGGTTTTCATTTTCTACCCCACAATACTTTAATCAAAACAGAAATACCACAAAAACAGAGTTTAGACCATCCTATTGGCTGTATGCATCTGTACCCAAAGTCAAAGGAAGAGTTTGATCAATGGGGAAAATAAAGAGCTTCTAGTCAGATCAACAACCAATCCGTGATGTGGACAAACCACGTGACTCAGCTCAGTCTCTCAATGATTTCTCTTTGCCTAGCGTTAGCCTGGCATGAGCTTTAAAAAAGTATGTATCCCTACATATCTACATAATGCTTTCCCAATGGCAAAGCTACTGAAATCCTTCCTTAAGTGCCATGGGCACACCTGTTTACAGAGAGCTACTCTACCTCTTAATGTTAGTTACATTCTGCAATCTTGCTCCATTGGCTACAGACACTTCAGTACGATCTTCTGGGGTCACTGGTTCTGATCCCAGTAGTACAATTTATTTTCTTAGTGACTTAGGACCAAGTATTTAATCTCAAAGAACCCTGAGTTTCCTCATTGATTCAGTTCAGTCATTCAGTCATGTCCAACTCTGCGACGTCATGGACTTCAGCACACCAGGTTTCCCTGTCCATCATCAACTGGAGCTTGCACAAACTCATGTCATCGAGTCAGTGATGCCATCCAATCATCTCATCTTCTGTCATCCCCTTCTCCTCCTGCCTTCAATCTTTCCCAGGATCAGGGTCTTTTCCAATGAGTCAGTTCTCATTGACTAAGTGAGGCCAAATATCAAAATCATTGAGTTGTGTGTGGATTAAATGAGATGTTTAAAAAGCACTGAGAACCTGTCATACATCCACATATTTTCTGCTCAATATTACATATTACTATTGCAGTGGCCTCATTTTTGAAGCCATATATGTGAGTGTATACATGCCACTCAGCAGCACTGTGTTGTATGGAGGACATCTGTCCTCTCTTTAGTGTTAAGCAGAGGATGCATGAAACATCCGTGAGTGGATTCAGGAAGACAGACAGGTGCAATATGCAAGGCTGTAATGCTACGTCTTCTGTAGACCTTTAGCTTTGCTGATGCTTAGCAATATCCCATCAATTTTCTCCCTCATAACCTCTTGCCTGGCACCTTTCTGGATAATATGTTCTAGAGGAGCAGAAATCATTGCCAGTTTTTAGCTGTGACTCAATGGAGCAACCTGTTCCTTCAGAAGTATCTTCCACCCCAGGCACATGGTTGATCCTACTGGCAGTTTAAAATTACCAATAAGTTGCAGCTTCTGGAAAACTTTCCTAGGAACTTCCAAGGGATACTGACAGCCAGGGAGTTACAGATTTTTTTTTCAAGAAACTAGCAGCATAAAAGAGAGCCCCAAGCGCAGATATGTAATATTAAATAAAAGACCATTTGATGTTCCACATGCCTACCTTGTTTCACTGGTGATGGTCTTGGAACCAAAGAGAACATCTTTAAATGGACAGGATCAGCCAGGTAACCATATTTACCTTTGATACTGCACTGAAGCCTACATGAGGAGATCTGGCCCTGCTAATGAGAGAGACCTAGCGCAGCAGGTTCCTGGGGCAAGTTTTGTGACTTATCACCCCTCAGAAGTGCATTCCTTATTTTGAAGGATGAGGCTCCCTTACACTCTACCTTTTACCTTAGAAAGTGGGAATGAATCAGAAAGAAACCTGGCAAAGCAACCACATTGACAGGTGGAGGTGACAAGAAATATCAGCAGTGTCTAGGGAAATGCTCTACTTCCTTAGGTACCCCAGTCTGTTGCTCAAAGAGAAGGGTTTTAAATCCCTGCTATGTGTATGGAAGTAGCCTTTTTTTTTTTGAAGTATAGTTGATTTATAATGTTAGTTTCAAAGTAAATCTACTATACATAAATGCATATCCAGTCTTTCTTTTAGATTATTTTTCCATGCAGATCACTAGAGTATTGAGTAGATTTTCCAGTGCTACACAGGAGGTCCATGTTAGTTATCTATTTTATATGTAGTAGTGTGTCTATGTTAATCCCAATCTTTCGATTTATCCCCCCTTATATCCTGATAACCAAAAGTTTATGTTCTACATCTGTAACTCTATTTCCATTTTATAGGTAAGTTAACTGGTACCCTTTTTTATACTCCATATATAATATGATATTTGTTTTTCTCTGTCTGACTTACTTCACTCAGTTTGACAATCTCTAGGTCCATCCGTGTTGCTGCAAATAGCGTCATTTCATTCTTTTCTAAGGTTGAGTAATATTCCATTGTATATATGCACCTGCTGCTGCTGCTGTTATTCAGACACTAAGTCATGCCCAACTTTTTGTACCCCATGGACTATAGCCCACCAGGCTCCATGGGGTTCTCCAGGCAAGAAGACAAGTGGGTTGTCATTTCCTTCTTCAGGGGATCTTCCTAACCCAGGGATTGAACCCAGGGATCAAACCCACTTCTGCATTGCAGGTAGACTCTTTTACTACTGAGACACCCAGGAAGAATATATGTACCACATCTTTGCTTCCATGTCCTCATGGCTATTATAAATAGTGCTAAGGTATCACCTTACACTAGTAAGAATGGCCATAATAAAAAAAAAAAAATCTACAAACAATAAATGCTGGAGAGGGTGTGGAGAAAAGGGAACCCTCTCACACTGTTGATGGGAATGTAAACTGAACAGTCATATAGAAAATAGTACAAAGATTCCTTAAAAAAACTAAAAACACAGCTACCATATGATCCAGTTATCCCACTCCTGGGCATATATCCAAATTTGAAAAGATTTACTTAATTTTACAAATTTACTTAATTTGAAAAGATCCATGCACCCCAATGTTCAAAGCAGTAGTCTTTTCAAAAGTACCTCATGTGTAACACCCTCATTTTCTTCCACTTTGATACTACCATCGAGTTTGGGTATATCACCAAAAACATTAAGCCAAATATCCAGACGTGTTGTAGAAAAACATAAATTAGAACTAATCATTAACTTTACTCACTAAAATAGAGTCATTCCTCAATATCAGGGCACTGGTTCCAGGGCCCCCACAGATACCCAAATCTATAGATGCTCAGGTCCCTCATATAAACTTGTGTTGTACAATTGGCCCTCATATTTGTGGGTTCCATGCCCTTGAACATCTTGCTCTGGAGTTGGTTCTCTGCCCTCACTCATAACTGCCTCATTTATGTCACCACCTGGAGTTGTTGTGGTGATAAAATGTTCTTTATTCACAGGGCACCTTTATTCTAAAGAGTGATAGATACTTCTTTAAATTACGTTGTGTTCAACTCATGCATACCACTTAGTAGATGTCTTATCCCCCACATAAGATATTAAGCCATAAAGTGGTATAATAAGGCTCCAGGTTTCTTAGTCCTGATTCTCTTTGCAACGTCCCCAACTTTTCTTCACATCTTAACCCATGCCCCCTTTTAATAAACATTTTAAAAGTATTCTGATACACCACCATGGAGGGGATTTTACAGGTTCCCTACCCCTCCTCCCCTCTTGATTATCACTAATATTTAGAAGATTCGTATATTTCTACCTACCAAGAAGATTTTTTTTTTTTGCATTTTACTTTCTATAATTTATACCATGAGAAAAGGTTTAATTTTTTCTAAGTACATTACAATACTGAACATAACACTAGCAGATCCTTTGTTAATATCCTCCTACCACTCCTATTGAGAATTATGGCAGCAAACTAGCTAACTGCTTTTAGCCTGTTAAATTTAATCATGAAAAATTAAAAAATAATTGTGTTAGACTAAAAAGTGGAAATATTAATGCAATGTATTGAGACTATCTAGATAGACAGCTTATTAAAAATAAGATGGAAGGCAGGGAGTGCTGACAAAAATTAGCTCCTCCCAATATCTAAAGGTGTACTTCTTCAGTTTTCGTATTACACAGTTATGGTAAATTTGCCCCTGCTTCTGAAATCATTATATAGGCTTTTTCTGGGGTTCTGAAGCATATTGCTTTGACAGATACAACAATCTGAACCGGTTGTGCCTTGGCTCTAGAGCTATTGTTTGGGTGTTGGTATTTTGACAGTGAAAGCCAGCTGGCATGAGTCCTCAGTGGAAAGCCCAGATGTAGAGGCAATGGCCTCAGCATCTTAAACCTTTCAACATTTCTCCATGTTTCAAAGCATCTTCTAAATCCCACGAAAGTAACATGACATAAAACTGAATGCAGAATGATTTCATGAACACCTAAAAACTTCCAAATAGAGTACTGGATGAAAAATTGAAACTAAAAAAAAAAAAAAAAATTGAAACTAGAACTTGATTTCAGTTATAACTTGCTTGATCTTAGCCTTAAGTCTTAGTATACTCCTAAGCCTTAAGTATACTCCTCTCTATAAGACATGGTATGTTCAAGTACAGCTGGTCTTCCCATTAACAAGAGTGACTAGTTACATTGACAAGAGAGACTAGCTACACTGGCTAATTACAAACTTGTGAAATATTTTTTCATGCTCTTAGAATCTACTAATGTCTCTAGGATTAAATGCTTAGGTTATAATGATTTGTTTTTGTTTATTTAAAACACCATGATAATATTTTCTGGTGAATGACTTGAAATAGATATGGTCATCAAGATTTCATAGTAAATATTCTGCACATTATACATTCATGATGGAATCAAAATTAAAATTTAAGAACTCCTTTCACTTGACCTTTTGATTATGACAGTGGTTTCAATGAAAAAGCAGACTCATTCACATAAATTGAAGGGCCCTGAGTGATTTTAAACTTCTATGCATATTAAATAGGGATAGGATGTATATAAATTACTAATGCAAAGGCTAATAATGCATATACATGAGCCAATACTTATGGTTGCTTTACTCAAACTTTCCTCAGATTGATAGCATGACTAGAACTCTATATGCATCTCATGTCAGCTGACAGTAAATCTTATTGGTCTCTGGATTTGTTTCTCACCATAAAATGTAGTAATTATGGTGGAGGAAGGAAAACAGGTGGATGGTGCTAAAGACTAATGAAACAAGCATTTCGGGACTCAAGCAGTAATCTTTAGTGCTTAAAATTATTAACCTACAGATATTTCAATAAGTGATCAAAGAGACCAGTACTTGTAAAGTCTTATGACATCCACAAAAACTAAACAACCAGATTAGAATAAATTTTCAAATAGGTTTCTGAATAAAATTGTTCGATTATTTATTTTTGCAAAAGGAGGTAAGGAAAGAGAAGAAATGTGCCATGGTATATTTTTATGTATTTAATTATAATCTGCTAGACTGGTTACCTACAGGAACCTCACATGGATAGCTCAGTACATGTGAAAGCTACACTGGAGGGCTCAGTAAAAGACTATGATATATTCTGAAAATTGAGTTAAAATGCTTGACACTCATGGGTTTCTATCACAATGACTTTAATGCAAATTAAATTTTAAAAATCACCACATTCTCTTTTTGCAAAGAGCTCTCTTTATTGCCTTCATTTCGGACATGTACCAGTGTGCTCATAGGGTTTCCGCTTGACATGTTCGCCAAGCCAGGCTACCTAATTTGGCCCCACCCTACTCATATGAGTCTTCAAGAGGAAAATCTGCCAGCCCACAAATGTCCTTTCTACAGAAAACCTCTGTTGACTTCTACCCAGCAACCATCTATATAAACAACCCCTTATATTGATCTTGTAAGTTATGGTAATGCTGCATTAGCATTTATTTCTCTGGATACATATTTAAACAGTAATTTCTTTTAAACTAGTGATTACCTGGTAATGCTGAATCAATCTGAAAAGTGTATTTCTAGGACAGCTTCAGAAAATCTGGTGAAAGTTCCCCTTTTCACAGTGAGCATTTCTCAAAGCCTCAGACTCATGAATGGCTACCTGAGATTTTGAAACAAGGAGAGAAACACAAATAACATTGGAAGAGTCAGAACTGCACTGACTTGAACTGGTTATCAAGTCAGGAGAAGGCATGCAATAGGAAGACACTAAGATGTTTGAGGTGGAGTTGATCTGGACCAAAGAAGTAAGTAAACCTTCAAAAACACAGTTACTATAATGTTCTCCATTTAATTTAATTGTAAACATGAGGACTCGTAACTATTCTAAGAAATGTGGAAAGAAATGAATATCTCATCAAATATTTACTGGGCAATTATTTGGGGGATGTTATTAGTAGGTTGATTAAAAAAAACAGGTATAATTAGTTCTTTAAATGCCAGATTTTTGTATGATTTCAAGAAATATTCTCTCTAAAGTAACAATTCAGCAGTTACCTCAAAACAGACTTACTCAATCGTTCACCGGAATACACACTATTTCTCCCAAGATTTGAAATTGTCAAAGGGTACTTTATCTTTGAAGACAGTTTTTCTTTAAAGGGCCATGTTTAACTGCACCTTTATTTTTACATGGATGTATGCTTACAGATCTCATCATCTTCTATATTTAGAGAGATGAGCTTTCCAAAGGAAGATAGGCAGCCAATGAGGAGGATCCCGTTAAAAGAGAGGTGAGTTACTATGGTTACTTTTCAGGAGATTGAGTAACAGTGAACTGGCTGCTCCTAGCCAAATGGACCCTTTCCAGAGCAGGACCTAAAAAGAATGTTGCTCTCCATACGTGTTGATTCAATTAGCCGAAGCTACACTATCCTTTTCGCCTTAACCACAGGTTTTCTTTGGGAGCTCACTGCTTCCAGCGCTCCTAGCTGCACACAGGCAGTAAAGTCAAAGGAAAAACAGGACTGAAAACTTCCAAGCACAAACCTAACAGCGATGGGCAGGGGCATCTGCAAGAACAATCCCAAGATTTAAAGAAGAAAAATCAAATTATATTGTTCGGGACCACCAGCTAGCTACTTTTCAATGGCTGGGGCGGGGTGGGATCCCAGAACACGTCCCGATCAACGCCCTCAAGGAAAGAGTCTTTTCTGAGCCTGGGGCGGGCACCTGGCTGGATAAGTTCAGACATACCTTGCAAGCTGGGTCCACTCACCAGGAGACCGGAGCATGCACCTGTTTCATAAAGGCGCGGGGTTAGGTGCTCCCTCCCGCTTTTACGGCGCTGTCACTCTTCAGAAGGGCACTGACGGCGACAGCGACGGCGGTGGCGGCGGCGCGACAGTGGCAGCGGCGGCAACTGCAGCTCGGCGGGCAGCCCTGGCTCCTGCAGGTCCGTCCCTCCAGTCTCTGAAGCGCCTCTCGCTCGGGGTTCGCAACGCGAGGCAGGCGCGCAGCTGTTCTCAGCTCGCATTGGACCAGAGGGAGCAGATGTTATCCGGTTGCTAGGAGCGTTGCTAGGAGGCGATGACGCCCCTCCACAGCTCGGGAGCAACTTTTCTGCAGGTCGGTGCGCTGGTGGGGGCTGCTGGGAGGAAGGTTTAAGAGCAGGAACCAGGAAGGTGGCGAACAAAGAGCCCCAAATGGAGGGTCCTGTGCTCGCCTGAACTGAGGCCTGAAGGGCCGGTTGGGTTGCTGCGGTCGGGTGAACGCCGTGGCTCTGCGTGCCGGGCTTCAGGCCCTGGTCTGCTGGACTGGGCAGGTGATGATGGCCGCGCCTCTTATGCGAGGGTCACTCGCTGTAGGCCCTGGCTGAGTGTCCTGTAGAAGGATCGGGTTTGGGCATGCGAGAGGGTTGGCACTTCCAGCGGCTGAAGAAGCAGCAGGACTCTGTTAGTGCCTCTAGACCCGCTGGGATGCTATTCACCTTGGGGCAGGTCCCTGGCAAGGTGACAGAGGAAGGGGTGTGCGTGTGTGAGGAGGTGAGGCGCATGGGACAATGAGTAGAGGATCTTCCGCCCTCTGGGACTCTTCTCCCCAGTGTGTTCCTGTTTGTGTCTGCAGGTTTGAACATTTGACAGATTTTGAAGAGGGGAAAAACATCTAATACATGGAAATCAGTCCAGAGTCTAAATCCTTTTGGCACTGTCTGTCGCTGCCTACTGGTATTTTGCCAAAGCTTTCAGAAAAAATGACCCTGTGGTCTGAAGTACTTTATGCAGTTAGAAAGGCTTCATTTTGATCCAGTGGCTAATTAAAACCTCAGGCTAATAGGCAAACTTCTTTAAAATGAAAATATACAAAAGAAAACGTACTTTTCACAAAGGAGACTGGAAAAGGTATGCATGTTTCAGTCATTCACACTTTAGTATAAAGTCGCCCAAAAGCTTGTGCTGTCTCTGTACTGTATCACTCAGGCTATGTTTTTATATTTTATAATTGCTTGTTGTTGTTGTTCAATGGGGTTGTTGTTCTTGGGTGGAGGGGGATGTTGAGAATGCCAGTGTGGGCAAATTTGGGTAGCCAGTGAGCCAAATGAAAGAAAGGAAGATGACAAACATCTCAGGGAAATTTTGCCCAGTGCCATTCTCAGAAAGGAATATCATTGAAGAAGTAGATGCACAACTTCCTATAGGGTCAGGTCAGGGTCTGGAAGGAAGAGGACACCTCTGGGAATCAATTAAAAAGAGAAGTTGCTTTCTTTGGAGCCAGAGCAGAGCTGCTATACAGTGTCAAGTTGACTCCTGCAATGGCAGCTTTTCTTCACAGTTGAAGGAGCTACAGAAAGTGGCCCTACAAATCTCAGGGACCTCTGCCCCCTCAGGTACCCAGTACCAACTTAATACCTATAATAGAATGTAGAGTTAAGAGTTTGTTGGCCCTAAGATTGAAATACTATAAACTTGTACTAATAATAAACTCAATTTTAGACATCCACTCACAATACATATGTATATCAAATCATTATGTTGTATGCTTTAAATATTTTAGAGTTTTGTCCATTACACCTCTGCAAAGTAGGGCAGGGGGGAAGTTGGTAACTTAAAATCCATCTGGAAAAAATAAATAAATAAGTAGGTCGAAGATCTGATGATTTCATGTCAGCTATAAGGCAATGGCAACCCACTCCAGTACTCTTGCCTGGAAAATCCCATGGACGGAGGAGCCTGGTGGGCTGCAGTCCATGGGGTCGCTAAGAGTTGGACACGACTGAGCGACTTCACTTTCACTTTTCACTTTCACGCATTGGAGAAGGAAATGGCAACCCACTCCAGTGTTCTTGCCTGGAGAATCCCAGGGACGGGAGAGCCTGGTGGGCTGCCGTCTATGGGGTCGCACAGAGTTGGACACGACTGAAGCAACTTAGCAGCAGCATAAGGTAAGAAAGGTGGCTTTGAGACTGGCACACCTCAAATCTGGGCAATGGCCACAGCCAGAATGATACCACTGCTACCTGTTCTTTACGGTGAGTGAAGAAAGGAGCTGATATCTCAGTCAGCCTTGCCTTCTTGACTAGCTCATTTCAGAAGGTGCTCTCAGTTGCTGTTCATGGTCCACTTTTTTCAGTTTCCTTGAATGGGGAAGGTTCTCATTGGTCTCAGGTATTTTGTACACGCTGTTTCTCCTTCCTTAATGTGCCTCTCTTTCACCTGGCTTACTCCTACTCAGCCTTCAAGTCTCAGCTTAACTACCACTTCCTCATAACTACTTACTTCTTTAACTACTCACTTCCTGAGTGACTTCCCCTCACAGACTCCCATCAACTAGATTAACCCTCTAATTACGTTCCCGATCTTCCTACTGATCCCACTTCACAACAGTCATCACACCAGGTTTTCAGCTAGTTCCACCTTGTTAACACTGTGTCCCCAGCACCTAGCACACAGTACTGGCTGCGTTGTGTTAGTTGCTCAGTCGTGTCCGACTCTGTGACCCCATGGGCTATAGCCCACCAGGATCTTCCATCCACGGAATTCTCCAGGCAAGATCACTGGAGTGGATTGCCATTCCCTTCTCCAGCAGTACCTGGTACCTCAAAGCTAATTATGATGACATGTATGCATGGTATCACCTAGCCTGGCTTGGGGCTTCTGTTTTCACCTTAGCTGTGTAACTATCGGTTAGTGAACTTACATACGGGTGGCCAATACTTGTTGTCCTTTTTGTTAAGTGAAGGAGAGGAAAAAACCCTATTACACAGAAAACTGTTTTCTGCCCATAACGAACATTGTATTGGTACAGCAACTTCTCTTCCTTCTTAAACCATTTTATAAAGGTCACTTACTCTCTGTACACCTAAAACTAACATAATATTGTAAATCAACTATGTGAAGTGAAATGAAAGTCACTCAGTTGTGTCTGACTCTTTGCGACCCTGTGGAGTATACAGTCCGTGGGCAGCCTTCCCTTCTCCAGGGGATCTTCCCAACCCAGGAATCAAACCCAGGTCTCCCACGTTACAGGCAGATTCTTTACCAATTGAGCTATAAGCCAATATAAAATAACAAATTTTAAAAAGAACACTGCCTATGGCTGAATGTGATTGGAAAAAACAAAACTTGAACTGATTTCCACTAAAAAAAGTCACTGTCTGGATTTTAATGGCATTGGAAAATAACCTAAAATCCTTTATACTCCTAATTCTCTTCCTCCAAAGTAGGTGTGAGTCCTCTGAGCTGAACTGTTTCATTTTTCCTTAAACTCTTTTCCAACCTCAGGTAAAACATAGCCTCCATCATCACATGCTGCATCTCTATGGAGCAAAAGAAAAAAAAATCTATTTAGAAGCAGCTAGCTAACTTGACCAACATGGACAGCACTTCTAGTATACATTATTAGAAAAGACCAGGAAACTGCCTTTTTGCTGTCAATATAACTCATCAAATAATTACCAAATTCCTCTTCATCTTGAGGGACCACCTCAAGAAAAATAACAGATGTTCGAAGACACGAAGGAAAGGTCAAGGTAATCTCAAGATCACAGAGTTACTTGGTGGTAAAGTCAGAAATAGAAACAGGTATAAGAGTTTAATCTGTACTAAAACACACAGTGGTATGTCCGCAGATATAATTTTTAAATTCTTTAATTCTTCTGGTAAGTGATTAAAGCAAATCTTTCACTAAACAATTTTGGGTTTAAAAATTAAATCTTAAAATACCATACCACTCACTTGAGAATTCATCTAAATTCTAGTCTTTTCACTATTGAATCTTGTCCCTCCTTGAAACAACCACAGAAATAACACTAATCCTGTCTCCTACTCCTTATCTATTTGGTGAAAAGAATTAGATGTTTTATTATGTAGTAGAATGCACATTAAAATTCACCAGAGCTCTGAATTGTCACCCAAGGCCTCTTGAGCCATGTCTCTGAATCTCCCTGGCGAGACCCTAGAGAAATTATAAAGAGACTATGAGGTTTACAAGACATATAATGTGATTTGATTCATCCATAAAATGTTACTCAAGATAATTAAGATTTTTTTTAAATTGCTGCAAAAGACTTTAAGAATCACAGTCATGGATGTTGTCGCAATTATTTTAACACTTAAGGATGTTTAAGTCTCTGTTGAAGGAATGTCAGGAGACAGCAATCATTTGTCAAGTTTGGTTCTGCAGATGATTGGCTTTAAAAATATCTTTCCTTGGCAATATTCTGCTTTTGCTCATAATTTTATATATTTTCTTTGGTGTTTTAAAATATCACATAGGTATGCAGTGCACAGACACATGTAGAAACGCTCAACTGCACTCAGTGTGACTGCTCAAACTCTGCCCTGTGACTTTAGAAATGGGACCTCAAATGATCTTCATTTGCAGCCCCCACTTACTACCCTACAGAGTGTTGGAAATGCTCTAAGATGACTAGGGGAACAAGTAGAATTCTTAATTAGCACATAATGTTCTAGTACCACCATAGGTTAGGAAGAACTTCAGCAACCTAAGAAATGAGCTTGTAGTTAGGAAGCTTTCCTTAAATAATCATGGCTGACTCGATAGACGTGAGTCTGGGTGAGCTCCGGGAGTTGGTGATGGACAGGGAGGCCTGGCGTGCTTCGATTCATGGGGTCGCAGAGAGTCGGACACGACTGAGCGACTGAACTGAACTGAACCACAACATTTGAGATAATTTTTCTAAAGAAAAGATAAAAAACTAAGTGTGCTAAATGCTATCTAGAAGATTCTCACTAAATTGATTCGTTTTCCTGTATGCACAAATAAATGACAATTCCAAGCCTTCTTAAATGTAAGTGGAGCCAAGTGACTAGTCCTGGTCAGTGGACAGAAGTAGAGATTGCCACCACTTAGCCTGACTCCTTAAAGAGATTTGATTCCCATGCTTTTTCTTCCCCCTCTCTTTGCATGACTGAATAAATAAATATTTCTCTAGAGGCTCTAAGGATTCT
This sequence comes from Bos mutus, assembly GCF_027580195.1. Lineage (NCBI taxonomy): Eukaryota > Metazoa > Chordata > Mammalia > Artiodactyla > Bovidae > Bos > Bos mutus. Next base: position 34,520,519 of record NC_091626.1, read on the forward strand.
GAGATGGGCCTCAATCCCTAAAATGCTAAGATACCAAGCTGTATAGACAAGAACGTCTTAATGAGAAATAAATCTTTATACTACTAACTCGTTGAAAGTTTGGTTTATTATAACACATAGCATTAATCCCCTCAACTAACACAGTATGCAAAATGGTAAAAATAAAATTTCCCTGAAACATCTATAGATTTTTTTCCATTTTCTTTTTTGGTTTGGGGGATGTCAGTGGTGTTTTTACTGCTGTGGAGGTGTCTGTTCATAACAGTTCTGTTCCCTCTACTTCTGGCTTGCTGCATCTGAGCCTTGTAAACTTATCAGAACTGTCTATACATAGAAGGGAGAGGACTCTGGAAGAGGGCCTTTCAGATGAGTAATTCCCCACACATTCCATTTGTACAGGAATGCCTACATTTTTCTCAGAATCCTCCTCAGATGAAATTCAGTTATTTCAGGTGATCTTTATATTTATAGAGCTCCTTGTGCTGTGTGCTAAGTCACTTCAGTCGTGTCCAACACTTTGCAACGCTATGGACTATAGCCCAACAGGGTCCTCTGTCCATGGGATTCTCCAGGCAGGAATACTGGAGTGAGTTGCCATGGCCTCCTCTAGATCTTCCGAACCCAGGGATCAAACTCACATCTCTTCTGTCATTGGCAGGCAGGTTCTTTACCCCAAGTGCCACCTGGAAAGTCCACAGAGTTCCTTGAATGTATGCTAAGTTGCTTTAGTTGTGTCTGACTGCCCACCAGCCTTCTCTCACTTACCTAACATTCTTAATTTAAACTCAGCACTTTAGCATTTGAGTCGATATATACTGATATGTATCTGTGTTCCACATAAAAGCCTACCTCACCCTAAAACCAAAATAAATTATATGGGTCATAAATGTAATGCTTATAGTTCTAGTATATCTGTCTGAAGTTGGTATGATTTTGGAGTTAATGTTTTTTGTATATGCTAAAATAAGCAATATCATTCAGGCCCATAAAATTTGCATGTTGATGCTGCAAAACTGTATCTTTTTTAAAGATGCAAAAATTTCACACGTATGCATAGAAGCCATCTGCTTAAACTTTATTGATAAGACCAGTAGCAGCAGTTTTACAAAATTGGAATGATTTTCAGTTTTGAACTAATGTGAGTTCAGTTGCAGCAGACATTTTGTACAAACTGGGGCTAATGCTTCTTCTATGTTTTTGTTTTAAACAAAAAGCAATTAGAATTTATCCTCATGCATTTAAATATCTAATACAGAAATAGTTTTTAGCCTGCATAAAATATGCTTCCAACATCACTGTGAGACTGAACATCTGCCTTAAGGATTATTTGTACATGAAAAACAGTATAATTCTTCCAATCACAAACTTATTCTTTATCACAGGTAAACTATTTTATATTTTCCAACATAATTTCAAAGGGTATTTCTAATATAAAAGTATTAATCTTGAATTGAGTATCAACATTGAATATTTCACTAGCTTGCCCAGTTAAAACGTAAGATATAACAGTGTAAGAATAGTACATTAAAACATTGTTATGAACTTTTGAACATTACAAAAGGTAGAAAGGTAATCTAGTTAAGCTGAACAGTTAAAAAATTTCCAAACCTTTTCCTAAACACTATTCACTGATAGAATTTAGTAGTTTTAGAAATAGGGTAGGTCATTACATTCTATAGCTGTTCGTTCTGGTAACAGCTAGAAATACATTCATGCTTCTTAAATAGGAGACACCATAAGTCAATAAGTCACATTGTGAGAAATACAAGGACACCTATATGGAATGTTCTTAACATTTTCAGAAGTTTCTAAAATAAAAGTTCAACCTTTTAGGAGAAAAAAATAATTTGTTTTTCTCTTAAACCTCTGTACCACCCAGAGATTGATTCTCTGCTGGAAAATTGAGAAAATATGACAGCAGCTGGATCTGAAAAGGCCCATGAAGCAATGGGAAAGGTAGGGGACAGCTCCTACCTTACAACCAGCAAGTTGTAAGGCCCTGCACAACAATTTACCCAGGTACACCTGCTAGTGACTTAGAAATCTAAAGGAGGACCGGCTTTTATATTACACCATATCATAATAAACTTTCCCACAAGTGAAATCCATGAAACTAATAACCAGAATTCACAACCACCAAAAACTCAGGACAGTCTGGTACATATAAATAACTCATTGAAGTAAACACAGGAAAGAAAAGGTACAGATTTACAATATTAATACATCTCCAGCATCCAGCTGTGAACAGAACAGAAATACAAGACACACTCCCTACTAAGAATAGTGTGTTCCATGTAGGGTAGCACAATCTCCCCAAAATAGTTACATATGTTAAAAATGAATGAATCATTCACATTTTTTCATGCAAGTTCCTCAAGAACACCCATCAAAAGTTGAGATATAAAGGAAAACCAATAAAATATTTTAAAACAACAGAGTTGCACACAGTATGCATATGGTAAAACATAAATGTGTGAATGTGAACAACTGTTTCAGATGCCATATGAAGACCAAAAAAAAATTGAGTCAAATTTATCTTGTACTGTGAATACAAAATATTGCTATGAAATCTTGGATGTACCTTGAAAATATTTCTTTTAATCTTTACTTCCTTCTGAGAGATAATAAATGCTATTTAGGAAGAAAATGATTTTGTGGATGAGGACAGTCATTTGAGAGAAGAGAGATGGAGAAGACTGCTTCAAAAGAAAAAATAATATAGACTGAGGGACATTTTTTGATGGGGGAAGAATCTTTCCAAATACTGTATTCAAATCCCATTTTGTGGAAAAAAAATGCTATTTAATACTTTCCTTGTTCTTGACCTAAATCAAACCCCTTATGATTATACAGTGGAAGTACCAAATAGATTCTGATAGAATGGCTGAAGAACTATGGACAGAGGTTTGTGACATTGTACAGCAGGCAGTGATAAAACATCTCCAAGGAAAAGAAATTCAAAAAGGCAAAATGGTTGTCGGAAGAGGCCTTACGAATAGCTGAGAAAATAAGAGAAGCTAAAGGCAAAGGAGAAAAGGCAAGATATACCCATCTGAATGCAGAGTTCCAAAGAATATCAAGGAGAGATAAGAAAGCCTTCCTCAGTGATCAATGCAAAGAAATAGAGGAAAATAATAGAATGGGAAAGACTAGAAATCTCTTCAAGAAAATTAGAGATACCAAGGGAACATTTCATGCAAAGATGGGCACAATAAAGGACAGAAATGGTATGGACCTAATAGAAGCAGAAGATATTAAGAAGAGGTGGCAAGAATAAACAGAACTATACAAAAAAACCCTTAATGACCCAGATAACCACGATGATGTGGTCACTCACCTAGAGCCAGATATCTTGGAGTCTAAGTTAAGTGGGCCTTAGGAAGAATCACCAAGAAGACAGCGTATTAAAAAGTAGAGACATTACTTTGCCAACAAAGGTCTGTCTAGTCAAAGTTATAGTTTTCCCAGTAGTCATGTATGGATGTGAGAGTTGGACCATAAAGAAAGCTGAGCACCAAAGAACTGATGTTTTGAACTGTGGCATCAGAGAAGACTCATAAGAGTCTCTTGGACTGCAAGGAGATCCAACCAGTCCATCCTAAAGGAAATTAATCTTGAATATTCATTGGAAGGACTGATGCTGAAACTCCAATACTTTGGCCACCTGATGCAAAGAACTGATCCATTGGAAAAGACCCTGATGCTGGGAAAGATTGAAGGCAGGAGGAGAAGGGACAATAGAGAATGAGATAGTTGGATGGCATCACCGACTCAATGGACATGAGTTTGAGCAAGCTTCAGGAGTAGGTGATGGACAGGGAAGCCTGGCCTGCTGCAGTCCATGGGGTCACAAGTTAGGACATGACTGAATGACTGAACTGAACTTGTTCTTGAGGTTAAAATGTTCTTAAAATAAACAAAAAGGTCTGTGTTCAATTCAAAGCTTGGCAAGCCTACTGAGAAGATATGTTTGTGATTTGTTCTGTGGTCAGGTGTCTGAGCAAAAGAATTAAAACCTAATACCTTATTTTTAACTTCTCAGAGGCAAAATGGCTAAATACCATTCCAACTTTAACTTTTAGTAAAATTACTAACATTCTATGAATATAGCTCAATGATCTAAAAGCATCAATTACTTCAATGTAAGTAAGAATTGATTTACCTTAAAAAATAATGAAACATCTCACAGTCTTCACAAACTCTTAATTCTGCAAAGTATTTTTTCATCTGTTACTTTGTCAGACCTATGGCCCTGCACATAGTAGGGACTCAGAGTGTTTGTCATATTAATGAAGGAATGAATGAAATGTATTCTTACAACAATCTGGCAAAAATAAGTAAAATGAGGATTATCCTTCCCATCTGACAACTGCAAAACCGAAGGCTTACAGAAATTGTGACCTGATAGTCATTTTATAGCTCATTAAAGGAAGACTTGATACCAGAACAGAGGCCTCATTAATTTTAACCTAATCCAATATTCTTTCTACAACCATACCATCTCTGCAATAATGCCTAGTTCCACAGGTTGCTGCAGCTACAAAAGGGCAGTTACTACACGTATAAATGACATCAAAATATTCCCCAGATCTTGATCATCAATCAGGCTTCTCCCTTCACCCAGTGTGATTATCAGTGTTATCACTCCACCAGCCCTACTTGCTTGGTCAGCCTATGCGTTATCAGAGCAGGCCCTTCCATTCAGCATTCAGAGCTCCTGTATGGTCTGGATGCTTACATACCACTTTCGGCTAATTTGTACAATTGACTATGGCAGGGCATGATCACAAAGCTTCCTTTCTCTTGGCAGCAGTAGAGATGTAAAGACATATAAACTAGTAACAGAAGGTAGTTTTCTGTCGTGAATCAGTAATAATGTAATTAGCACTTTTATCAATGTATATTTAAATCATTGTTCAACAACAAAAATACCACAGTGTCTCTGAATTTAGGGATTACATTCTCAGAGCCTTTGGAATTTTCTCTGATTAGCCTTTGGAACTGAGTGAGGAAAGGCTTACATATGTTAACATGGATGATAAAACTATGTGCTTTTTTATGAACTGTCTCCTCAAATGTAAAATAAACTCAGTTTCACATAGGTGAAATTGATCCCAGATTGTAAGCTGCTATATTTTATTTGATGAATCATATGAATTAATTCATCTATTATTGGATTCAGATCAGACACATTAACAAAATGTAACATAGCAATTAGAACTGTAAATAAAATTAAATAGATAATAAACAAACTGGCACATGCAGACAATGGTATATTATTACTCAGCACTAAAAACAAAATGAGCTATCAAGACATGAAAAGACATAGAGGAAACTTAGATCCATGTTACTAAATGAAAGAAGCCAATCTGAAAACACCACACACTGCATAATTCCAACCATATGACATTCTGGGAAAAGCAGAACTATGAAGACAGTAAAAAGATCACTGATTGCCAAGGATTATCAGGGAGGGGTGAATAAGCAAAACACAAAAGATTTTTAGGTTTGAGAAACATCCAGGAGTGAACCCTAACGTGAACTATGGACTTTGGGTGGTAAGGATATGTCGATGTCATTTCATCAGTAGTAAGAGATGCACCCATCCTGGTGTGGAGGGTTGACAGTGGAGGTGGGTGTGCAAGTGTGGGGAGAAGTGAGTGTATAGGAACTCTGCACTTTTGCTCAATTCTGCTGTGAATTTAAAACTGCTAAAAAAAATTAAGTTTATTAGTTTTTAAAAAAAGTAAACAGATCACAAAGACTATCATGTTTTTTACCCAAAATAGAGGTCAAATCTTATTTCAACAGATATTTTTATAGAAATTCCTGTCACAATAAAGTATGCAGATACTAACTTCTTACAAACTTATTAATAGAATCTTCAATAAAATAAAATTTAAAATTCTGGAAAAGACTCTGTTTCGTAATATTAATACTAAAGTTTAATTTACAGCTGCATTATTATGGTGGTATAATAAAAGATTGCATTATATTTGGGGGTAGTTGTAAATTGATAAACATTATCATGTCCACAAGGAAATGTGGCAAAATTAGTAAGCTTTGCTGGAAGGTACCAGCTATAAAGAACTTGACAAACTCTTGAGAGACATGTATTCCTAGAAAGTGAACATATTATGTAGAATAAATTACATGAAAATATTCTTTTAGTGCATATTTTCTTCACCGATCAGAGTTTTTATTGGCAGCTATCTGATATATTTTCCCAAACATATAGGTCTTAGTAAATAAGAGATATGAACTTTTCTATTATGGACCATCAACTAAGCAACACTAAAAAACTGTCTTCAGTAAGAATTTCTAGGCCACCAAACATTCTGACTTAACTTACATGAATTGAGACATGTTTAGTATTTATCTGAGATAAATTTTTATGATAAGAATTATAAGCAATAAATCCACTGGAAAAATTCCTATTTTGTCTTCTGTTATAAAATTTTAGGCATTAAAAGTTAGATTCACACTGATTTTACATTATTTGAGACTAGAAAACAATTATTGGTTCCTCTGCCAACACCCCCAATGTTGATCTTTATCCATTTAATAGGATGCCCCACATGTGTTTAATGTGTATAATATCTAAGACAAATTTTCATCAAAAGAAACAGAGGAACATAGGCATCTTTGCTTACACTGTCACCCCTTTATCTGGCAGCCAGTATCTCTAGTTTACTTTTTCAAAAAGTAAAAGGTAGCAATGCCTTTCAACTATTAAATCACTGGGCTTATAAAAACTGTGTCATATATGTTTGCACAGACCTAGCATTCCAGGGTCTAACTTACTGCCTTGCAAAGGGCATTCAATATTCCATTCTAAAAATAAAATATATTAAATAACCAACTTCTATCTCATTTTATAACTCACTTCATTAGTGGAATGGAAGCTGTATTTCCTTCTTCTGAGGCTAAAACATATCTATCTATTTCAAAGAGAAGCATAGACTAACAACCAATGTATTTATTCCTCAAGTAAAGGCAGAGTAATAATTTCCACTTTCCTTAAATCCTCTCCTTTTCAGTGGAAAAATGGAGGTGTGGGAGAAGAGACCATCACAGAAACACAGTAACTCAAAATTAAAGGATAATTGAAGATCTTAGTGTATACCTAGAGTTCTTATCAGAATCTAATAAAATAAATAAGTATTTATAAATGAAAATGATTGAGCTCAAACTGTTTTACTCACCTGCTATTTTTCAGCCCCTAGCCCAGTGTCTGGGATATAACATACCTACTATCTTTTGAATGAATAAATTATGTATAAACTAAAACAACAAAATAGAGCAAGTAGATACTTAAAGGGGAAAATGAAACAAAAGTACTCCAGAAGCATGGTGATTGGAAGACAGCCTTCTCACAATCTTTAAAGTGGAACTGGGAACTCTGTCACCTGAAGGCATGATGTAAAAACTCCCATGGAGACACCTGAAGGCAGCATTAGTGAGCTATGGAGAGCTGGAAGCATGGTTTTATTCTAGTGTCCTAGGCTTCCATGCCTGCCTCTGAGTTTGTTCTCTAAACCTCAAGCTGTTTTATCAGGTCCACAGTGGCTATAAATAAAGCTGATTATTGTCTGTGTGTCTAGGATACTGCTTCATAACCCGAGGGAAACAAAAACAGTCAAAGCACCCCAGGAGAGGAAACTCACCTGGAGCCTGCAAGCATCCTCAAAGTAACCTAAACAAAGCCTGAGCAGAAACTCCCTGGAGAAAGCCTTCTATGATACAGAAAAAAATCAATGTGGAAAAATGTCCAAAGGGGAAGAGGGCAGACCTGGAGTGTTGTTATTGTTGATCCCGTTTGCAGGTTCTGTGTACAATATCAGACTCAGGAGGAACTTCAGAAAGACTGTCTTTCTGGGTGCCCTGCTGTTCTCCTTTAGTCAGAACCCACCACTAATGCAGATGTTTCTGTTTCAAAAGACTTCCAAAAGTGATGATTCTATGATCTCTCCAATGTGACCAAGGCCTGCTCCAAGTCTGAGACTTCCCACATGTTTCTTCCAATAAATTGAATAGATACATGTCACCTCTTTCCAATAACTCAAAGCAAGGAACTTGACTTCTGTGGTACATAATGAGACTAACTGAACAACTGCATGCTGCTAAGCACTGTTATTTATATTGTGACTAATTGCGTCAAAGTGTAGTCACGGCACTCATAAAAGATTTTAAGTCTTGTGTTATCCCAAAGAGCATGGTGCCATAGACAAGGAAATCCAAAGAAAACATTATGAATTAGCACAAAACCCCCTTCATGCCATTCTCCTTACAGCTCAGTTAAACTCTCTTGACTTAAAGCTCTGACTCTGTCCACATGTCAAGAAGAGAGGGGATGACTGGTCCTCTTGGTAAGCACTCTTTACATCCTGGATAACTGTTCCTAGAAATCACGCCTCAGCCTTCTCAATACTCAGCCAACCCCTTTACCTTCCCTACATGCTGAATTACTCCCAACTAAAACCCCTAAGCTAAGGAATTCTCCAATCTCTTCATGTTTCTCCTTAACTGAGAATAGTAGGATGTGAGTCAACACTTTAGCAACTTAGGAAATGTGGTCTCACACGTCCTCATCTCAGAAGCCTGTTCAGTTTAAATCCACTAGTATGCACGACTGGTTCATGGCACCTGGTTGCGCTCAATATGCGGACTGAATGTCCACAAAGGCTCTTCTAAGTTCTTTGGAAACTCTTTACTGGAGGACAACAGAACACATTTTCTATTATATCAACAAGGCACTCTTGAAAACCACTTAAAAAGGACTTAATTTCAACCCTGATAAAATTCCTTTCTTTATGGTCTCTGAAGGGAAACAGAGATAAATCATTGGTCCTGACTATTACCTTCCAGTCAAACAGCTAAATGTAAACAGCTGCATCATTAGATCACAAAAAAAAAAAAAAAATTACCTAAAAGGATATAAAAAAAGCTGAGTGCCGAATAATTGATGCTTTTGAACTGTGGTGTTAGAAAAGACCCTTGAGAGTCCCTTGGACTGAAAGGAGATACAATCAGTCCATCCTAAAGGAGATCAGTCCTGGGTGTTCTTTGGAAGGACTGATGTTGAAGCTGAAACTCCAATACTTTGGCCACATGATGCAAAGAGCTGACTCATTTGAAAAGACCCTGATGCTGGGAAAGATTGAGGGCTGGAGGAGAGGGGACAACAGAGGATGAGATGGTTGGATGGCATCACCGACTCAACAGACATAAGTTTAGGTAAACTCTGGGAGTTGGTGATGGACAGGGAGGCCTAGCATGCTGCAGTTCATGGGGTCACAAAGAGTCAGACATGACTGAGTGACTGAACTGAACTGAAGGATATAATATGGATATAAGAGCTCCCAAAAAGAATGTTTTCCATTTTGAAAAGGGTGTCAGTAGTGTTAGTTGCTCAGTCATGTCCAACTCTTTGTGACCCCATGGACTATAGCCGCCAGGCTCTTCTGTCCATGGAATTCTCCAGACAAGAATACTGGAGTGAGTTGCCATTCCCTTCTCCAGGGGATCTTCCCCACCCAGGGAATGAACCCAGGTATCCTACATTGCAGGCAGATACTTTACCATCTGAGCCACCAGAGAAGCCAAAGCGTGTCAGTATGTGTGTTAGTTGCTCAGTCATGTCTGACTCTTTGCAATCCCGTGGACTGTAGCCTGCCAGGCTCCTCTATAGTGCCACACTATTTATTTTACTTTTCAGATCAAAGCTGAAATAGGTACTCAAGTTGCCACCTTTACCAACTCCTTTGATAGGAACAAGGTGCTCTGTCCACATATGAGCAGTGGATAAGAGCTGGGTGTGAGGAGAGGTCTTGAGTGTGATTTATCAAGATGTACATACAAGCACCAGAGTGGATAAACTGGCCATCATACAATTATAAATTGGATTTGGTCATTATACATCATTTAGGGATTTATTAAGACTTAATTTCTTCCACACCCTAGGCTTATCATGGTTGAGGTTGTCCCAAATGCAGACTAGCTTCGTGCAGTGTTACTAGTATAGCGGTGAACATAGCTGCCTTCCAGACTAGCTTCACCTCCCTACCCTTTTTAAAGTATCTGAAATTGTTCTCACTACTTCTCTAGCATTACTATTACTTTCACTAGAAAGAGAAACAAATCTTAAATGCATTTTTAAACATGATCATGAGAAGGGAACATTGAATGGTTGGTATATGCTCATCTCTATTTTGTTATTTCATTATCAAAAAAAAAAAAAGACCTTTTGAGGTAGGTATTATTTCCATCTTCCAGTTGAATAAGCAGGGTCACAGTCTGGCTAAGCAATTACCTTAGGGCCACACAGTAGGCAGAGTTTATTTAAAACCAGACTAGGGCCACAGCCTGTGCCAACTTCTCTGAATTGTTTAGACTAATTTCATTCACCCCATCTTTCTTTTCTAGAATTCCACAAGTTGTGAAAAATGACAGTTAATCTAAAATGGCTTTTCATTTATATTAGTTTATTTTTCTTGCATATATGCAATAGATGCTGATGGTATCTAGCATATTTATCCTTTAATTCTTCCATACTCATGCTATATCATTTGTTTCTTTTATAACTTTTTCTAGCTTTTCTCTTTGGAATGAACAATTTCTAATACAATAAAAATACTTTGGCCATTTCAGGATTATCTATCATTTGTTTTCCCTGTGGATCAAACAGAATGGAATGGTCTTTAGCCACAGTTTATGCAAAGGTTAGAGGAGAGGTCACATGTAATTTCTACTCCTGTTTCTTCATCATTAAAGGACATGATGCTTGCTTTTGGTTTTATGTCATCTACAAATAATCCTTTCACATTCACTTTTCTGATCTTCATGTCTGAATACTAGCCCTCTGCTGCAAATGGATAACCAGGCTTTTGAGAAACCCTTAGTTCCACGGTCCTTGCTAAACCATCAATTTAATCAATGCAATGGCTATCAGAGAAGCATTTTCACTTAACCTGATGGGAGTTCCAACTTAAATAACGCATTACTTGAAAGGAAAGAGTTTTGGTTGTCAGATAAGACCATGTGGTACAACCAGGATGCAAAACATAGAGACTGAGAGGTGTTAACAATCTGTCAAATATTGTGAGTGCTACATGTTACAAAGGCAGAGGCTGTGTTTCAGGCTGTAGCACCCTGGAGAATACCAACGTTTGAGGTCAATCTGTTACTGTCATGAAAGTTGATGCAGAGTGAACAGTGCCTATACTGAGCAACAACATAGCACCATGCTTTCTTTTTCTCTTCTCATCTCCCATCATGGCGAGGATTCTTTCTCCAACTTTGTACAGGTGGAATATCAAGTCTATTACATCCAAAGATGGTACAAGCTCTTTTTCTATTAAGAGAAATAAGACTTCCCCCTTCACAGTTATGCAACAGCAGCAAAAAGAGGGTCCAAAACAACTGTGTATCACACTGGGAGCCAGTGAAGGAGAGAAGTGAGAGCAGGTGCTCGGCTGCCTGGTGAATGGCCCATTTAAAAATTCAACAATAGTCAAAGGGGTGCAGGGAACACAAGAGCACCTCCGTGACTGGGGAAACGGGCACTTCCCAATTCAGTGTTAACTCATGCCCTGAAAGAGGGCATGCTGTAAATCACATTTCCATAAACCTCCTGCATCATATACCTTCCAAAATAATATTTTATAAGCATTCTCATAGAAAGAACTACTCAAACAACAAATTCTAGTACTTCTTCAGCTTCATATGTCACTATGAGATATTGATTATTAGCTAGATAAAATAGGCAAAGCAGCTTTAACATGGCAGAACCAACAAATTATCTTTCATAACTCTTTTGAAAAGCAAATGTAGATATAAAAGCTCGAGTGAAAAACACGTTAAGTGCATTGTGTCTAGACTCTGCCAAGAAAACAAGGAAATTTAAGTGCACAAAATGAAGATTTTACTAAACCAGAATTTAAATCAATGTAAAAAAATTCAGCCTCATATTTTAATGTGTCTTGTCATTAGCATTTTATATTTATACAAGCTTTAGGGTGAATGTGGCTGGATATTCAAGATGTACATGCATCCTACATGGTGAATAGCACCAACATAGTAAAATTATACAAGTGAAAAATGCTTTTCAGGCAGCCCTCCCTTCAAATTTCCGTAAACTCTACCATAAGCAGACTATGAGAGAAAAGATCAAGCACGCAAGGATATTTTCACTGTATCAGAAGAAAACCTTAGAAATGGTGGGTCAAGGCAGCAGAAAATGAAGTATAGGTGATTATTGGGTACCATAAGACTAAGGATGCGGCAAACATAGAGCAGGAAAATATGAGGAGGAAAAATCCAGGCCCGTCTGTACAACACATGCAGATTTTTTTCAAATGTAAATTTTAAAGTGAATGCTGCTTTTATGTCACTGGATAAAGGAAAGCATAACAAGGCTGCTCTGCTTCCCCTTAAGCACAAGCGCATAAAGAGAGTAAGGGATGTGAAAAGCCAATTCTTTGTGCCACTACTTAATCAATTGCACTCAGTTCTACTCAATGACACAGCCACACTGCAAAGACCACTCAGCAGTTAATGGATATGATGTTGGAAAAGCACTTTGAGGTCTTCCAAAGCAAGGTAGGGCGAAAACCCAGTGGAACATGGTTTTACTACTTATTCACAGTAACTGAGCAGCATTATGTACAGAACTCCCGTGACCTGAAAAGAAAGGAAGATATTCATTTATTCTTCTAATTCTGATTATTCCATAGGAAATCACTTCTTTCATAAGCTTGAAATTGGAGTCGAGTTATCCTGTGTCCTAGTCTGGGCTTGTCAGGATAACCATTACAGGCTGTAAGGAATAAATATGTGCTTCAAGTGCTACAGCCTACGTTTACAATCTGTCAAATGCAGAGCTGAGGAGGAGTTATGTGTTTTTAACTGTATACATCCATCACTAGCTATCATCCTTCCCACAGACAGTGAAAAGTCAACAATGAAACATAAAAGCTAAAAATAAGTGACAGCAATTGCTCAGAAGAGCTGCACATGGGGCTCAGTGTTACACATACACACACTCCTTCCTTTTTCATGACTGCCAATTTAAAGGAATTGAAATTAAGGGCTCAGACCTAAGAAAATAAACATGCAGTGCATAATAATGTAAAAGTCAGTCAGAAGTAAAATTTCATGCTCATAAACACATGATCAGTGTTCTAAATGGTATGTGACCAGAATGCAAGTAGTGGCTAATACATGTTGCTGCAAATACCATGAAAAATGACAATTATAGGCACTTCAAATGCTCAAAGAAGAATCAGTTTCATTCCTCACAAACTGAAAATATTCTTCATTCATGTTATAACATATTCATTTCTAAGTATCAATCAAATCAACATTTATTAAAGATCTATTGTATGCAATGCACTATGCTTTGATGGTCAAAAATATTGCATTAAAAATATGGTTTACATGCAAGTACACAATCCAAATATATGTATGAGTGAGTATATTGTATTGAATATAGAAAAAGTGTCATCTAGGAGACCACTAGATTCAGAAAAACCAATACACCCATGACTTAAATAGGTTTTTTTGGTTTTCTTCTCAATCTATAAGAATTTGTCAGGTAAGAAAAACAGCATAAAAACCTTGAAAGTTTTAACTTTGAAATCTTACATGCTCAAAAGGAGACAAGTTGTCTTGTAACAGCAGTTTTCTAATTCTTTTTCAGATTCAAAATGGTTCACCTAACCAAATCTCATAGGAAACCACAATATATAAGATAAAAAGAGCTATTTAATTCATACAAATTTGCTTTATAAGTGCAAGTTTATAACATTTATTTGTTAGTCAAATAAATGAAGGTTTTTTTTTTTTAATAAAGAGAAAAATGTGAAATGGGGAATTATGGATGAGAGCTACATTCTTTTATGAGACTTGGGGTTAGATTTATTTCTGTATTTTGGAGTGTTTTGCACCATATTAAGGAAATTCTGATTCCTACACAAAAGTGGTTTACAAATTGTAACTTTTAACAGCACTCTTACTGTTAAATCTCAGGGAACAGAGGCAGCCAGAGAAGTTTCATTCCAGAGCCTGACCCAAAACTCAATAACCTACTAACACAAATTAATTTATCATCATTCATCTTAACCATGATGATATTTCCCATAAAGTATACTCGACAGCACACATCTGGGCTTTTTTTAAATTATAGTATTTAAATCTAAATCAAACCTTTAAGAAACTCAAAGATCCTCCCACCCTCACAAGGTCTTAGGGGTTAGTAAAATTCAATCCCTTCTTACAGCCTGTCTGTAAAAAGCCTGCCAGCAAGCACTGAGTTGGTATCAGTAATCGAAACACGTATCACCAGGGTGGGTACAGCCCACAAACACCTCTTGACAAACCTAGGATTCGAGCAGTGTGTGCCACCTGCAGACCTGCTGCCCTTTGGTCTCCTTCATTTCCTCCCAGTGGTCTCGCTCCTCCTCTCCACTGTTGTTTTGACCCAAAGCAATCCAACCAATCATCTCTTTACGCTTCATGGTACGCCTGTTATACACGGAAATCATCAGTGTGACATCAGACAGCTGAAAGAGGGCCACCTGGAAAACAAAGGTCTCCTTATAGACGGGATTGGGCTGCCCACGGCGGATTGACGTCTTGCAGCGAGACATCTCTTGACCCACAGAATTGAAGAGAAAGAGCTTTCCGTATGTATCTAGGAAAAAAACAGTGGAAATGAGAAGCCATCAGTGCCTTCTGTTTTGCTAGTTTAATTGCAATATCTACACGGGCAGTACATTTTTCCTTTTTAACATACTGAGCAGCATCTTTAGGCCTGGAACTTGCTGTTGGACTAACACATGGGCTTCTCTGGTGACTCAGTCAGTAAAGAATATACCTGCAATGCAGGAGACCTAGGTTTGATCCCGGAGTTGGGAAGATCCCCTGGAGAAGGGAATGGCAACCCACTCAAGTATTCTTGCGTGGAGAATTCCATGGACAGAGGAACCTGGTGGGCTACAGTCTATGGGGTCGCAAAGAGACATGACTGAGTGACTATCACACACACAACACACACCTTACACGAACTCTTCAGGAAAGGGATGATTACCTTTAATGCTTAATGTTGCATGTGGCCCACCATGGGGTACCATGCTGATGCTCATCGGAAGGACTACATGTGCAGGGGTGTGTACGTGCAAAGGCATGTGTGCAGTGGTATTTGTGGACACACACATTCTTCATCCATATTTTATTTATGTAACAATATATATACATTTTGCCCTATGTGTTTTTCTTTTCATTGTCCAAGTACTATTTATGCCTAAAAAGTCTCTTCTTTTCTCATTCTCTACATATTCTTTGGACCATCTCATATACCTACCTGATCTGTATCTGTGGCCTAGACTTCCCTTCCAAGCTCAAAATCCAATGGAATACCACATTGTTTCTTGTAAAATCCCATCTCACAAATATCATGTCTCCCTTTTAAAAACTAGCTGCTTTAGTGTCCCCCAACTCTGTGAATGTAGCATCATCTGCTCAAGTCCCAAATCAGAACTCAGGACCGCATTTTTTTTTTAAGTTTTAATTTAATTTAATTTTTTTCTTTTTTTAAATTTTATTTTATTTTTTACCTTTACGCATTTTTGACAAGACTGGCTTCCTTACCCCTAGTCCAGCTGATCAATCACTAAGTTCTGTTGATTCTGCCTCCACAATAGCTCCCAAATCCACCCACTCTCTTCCCTCCCAATGCTGCTGAACTCCTGGTGTATACTGTCGGCTCAGGTCACCAACCTCTCCCACTTGCATTACTGCATGTTTCTTTGCTGATGTCCAGTCACTGGATTGACAAATCCCATAGTCAAAGGTCTGTATAGTCAAAGCTATGGATTTTCAAGTAGTCATGTATGAATGTGAGAGTTGGACCATAAAGTCCTGAATATTCATTGGAAGGACTGATGCTGAAGCTGAAGCTCCAGTACTTTGGCCACCTGATGCAAAGAGCTGACTCATTAGAAAAGACCCTGATGCTGGGAAAGACTGAAGGCAGAAGGAAAAGGGGACAACAGAGGACGAGATGGTTGGATTTGGCATCACAGACTCAGTGGATATGAGTTTGAGTAAGCTCCAGAAGATGGCAAAGGACAGGGAAGCCTGGCGTGCTGCAGTCCATGGGGTCGCAGAGTTGGACACAACTGAGCAACTGGACAACAACAATAGTCAGAGGGGTCTTTATAAAGTACAGATCTGGTTGTATCACTCTCACTAATAAACAAAGACTAAACCTTCAATACATCCCTCTAGTCTCAGGATAAAAAACTAAATTTCTCAGCATAGACTACACACCCTGACCCTTTTATCTTCCAGTTTCATTGTGCATCTCAATTGCCTTTATACGCTACATCCCCACTCCACTGAACTACCTTCATCCCCCCAACCCATCCTGCTTCTCTTTCTCTTTCACCTCTACGTAAGTTATACATGCCCTCACATCCCAAATGATACCCACCTTTCAGTTCAGTTCAGTCACTCAGTCATGTCCAACTGTTTGCAACCCCATGGACTGTAGCATGCCAGGCCTCTCTGTCCATCACCAACTCCAGGAGTTTACTCAAACTCATGTCCATTGAGTCAGTAATGCCATCCAACCACCTCATCCACTGTCATTCATTAGTTTGATTTAGATGTCACTTTATCTGAGAATCTTGGATGACCACTTTCCCCCATGCTGACCATCTGCAGGCTCCATCAAAATATAATTTTACCTCTCTCAGCACTCATTACCCAGTATTTCCATCGCCTGTTTACTTGCTGTAAAACTGTCAGTTCCCAGATGGGAGAAAGGGAGATTTCCCTGTTAACCATTGTACCCCATGCCTGGTATAATGCCTAACATGTGATAGACACTCAATAAATATTAAATATTTTATAATGAATGTTTGTGACCATCCAGGAGGCTCAACTTTCTGTTTTCTTTTGGACTTAAGTTTTCAAATTTGCAAAATGGAGCTAAATCCCTCATTTTATAACCCCTGCACTAGAATGCCATCAGATGGTAACTAGCATCATAGGTTTAGTCATTTATAGAAAGTAAGTACTAACATAATCTACTACTTTTGCTAAAATTCCTGAATGGATAATTATAAAAAATTATATCTTAAGACAATTCTATTTTTACTAAAATCACGTAATGTATCAATATCTTGACTTTCTCTTAACTACAGCTTTTGCCACTAATTTATATGTGTTTTATCCTTTAAAAAAAAATCAACATTTTGGTGTTTCCCAAATTTTATCATTTTGTACATTGTGTTCAATGTGGGCTAAATGCCGATTAGTGTTTACTGCTCACTTCCCCACCTAACAACCAGTCAAACTTTTTAAAGTGTAAACCCAGATCCCTGTAATTTATCGTTCTCTACAAAGGCATTGTAAGATAGGAAACAAATTACAACCTGCAGTTTTCTTTCTATGTTGATCTTTTTCTATTCCGGTTTGATGTGTTATTTTATGCACTTATCTGCTGAGAAACACAAGGTGTGAAATTGCACTTCAGGTGTGAAAACACTTCTCTGTCTCAGAAAAAGGGCTCTCCACTCTTCAAACTGCTCTATGGAAAAAGCTGTCAGCAAACTGACAATAAGGGAGTGAACTTGTGTTTCTGCAGCTGTACAGCTACACAGTTCCTGGAGGAAAAGTTCAATCCAGTCACCAAACTGATCTGGCAATTCTGCTGCCAGTTATGGCAGTGGGAATTGAATTAATCTTGCAAACAAAGACTTGCTCATTTCACAAAGAGAGCAATTTCCAGCTTTCTCCTGGTCAGAAGATTATTTTCTAATTATGAGAAAGGCTATTTAAAATAAGCCAGAAAGAAAAATACCAATACAGTATACTAATGCATATATATGGAATTTAGAAAGATGGTAACGATAACCCTGTATGTGAGACAGCAAAGAGACACAGATGTACAGAACAGTCTTTTGGACTCTGTGGGAGAGGGAGAGGGTGGGATGATTTGGGAGAATGGCATTGAAACATGTATAATATCATATATGAAACGAATTGCCAGTCAAGGTTCGATGCATGAGACAGGATGCTTGGGGCTGGTGCACTGGGACGACCCAGAGGGATGGTACAGGGAGGGAGGTGGGAGGGGGGTTCAGGATGGGGAACACGTGTATACCTGTGGCGGATTCATGTTGATGTATGGCAAAACCAATACAATATTGTAAAGTAATTAACCTCCGATTAAAATAAATAAATTTATATTTTAAAAAAAGGCTATTTACAACCAAACCACCATCACTGAAGCTGAATTGTACATGTATGACAAGAGAGGGGAATAATAAAAGTATAAACAATCCAGTCTGAGGACATCTGACCAGAAGAAGAGAAATGCCATGCCAACTGTTCCAGCTCAAAATTATTGACAATAATTGTATGCTTACATTTAGCTATCCAGGGCTATGACCAGAAAATTCTGCTTGTGAGGAATAGTGAGGAGTAAGGTTGGAGTCTTTGGGGGTTCAGTGAGCATCAGTCAGAATGGAAGAGAAAAGGTCAAGTAAATACGCAATTTTACTGAGCTGTTTTAATTCTTTGGGATTGATAGTGTAATACTTGCTGTAGAGCACTACCAAGCAGTATTTTATCTTCTGTTGATGATTCAGATGCCTCTCAGCGTCTCTAGCAACATAAAGCCATCATCAACAGGCTGAATGGGTCACAATCCCCTGGTAGTTCTGGATGCTGTCCTTCTGACTCAGCCCATCAACTGTGTTATGGGTCACTCACTTTCTCCACAAAGAAGACACCACATGAACCAAAAAAAATTATAACAGCAAAATATTTCCAATTTATCATGGCACAAACCTATGTCATTTGGGATTCAGGAGTCATCTTTTCAAAGAAACAATGCAATACCACAAAAGTTAGTTACATAGGTCATACAGAACAGCTGCCCCACAGCAGCATGATGGTCTGCCATTTGTAACAGACTTAGCCTTGGGGTGGGGGCGGGGCACTATGATTCTCTGGGCAAAGGAAAGGAATTTGGTCATTTAACTTCTCCTTAGCTTCTAATGTATTCATAATTATTAAACATCTTCAATATACATAAGAGAGAATAATATTAATACTACCCATACTTAAGTACCAATCATGGATGCATGCTTAGTCGCTTTTAGTCATGTCCAACTCTTTGCGACCCTGTGGACTATGGCCTGCCAGGCTCCTCGGTCCATGGGATTCTCCAGGCAAGAATACTGGAGTGGGTTGCCATGCCCTCCTCTGGGGGATCTTCCTGACCCAGGAATTGAATCTGCATCTCTTACTTCTCCTGCATTGGCAGGTGGGGTCTTTACCACTAGCACCACCTGGGAAGCCCCATTTGATATTTAGCATTTTTCATATTTACTATTGACCTTTCTGGAGAAGGCAATGGCACCCCACTCTAGTACTCTTGCCTGGAAAATCCATGGACGGAGGAGCCTGTTAGGCTACAGTCCATGGGGTCGCTAAGAGTGGGACACGACTGAGCGACTTCGCTTTCACTTTCCACTTTCATGCACTGGAGAAGGAAATGGCAACCCATTCCAGTGTTCTTGCCTGAAGAATCCCAGGGACAGGGGAGCCTGGTGGGCTGCCGTCTGTGGGGTCGCACAGAGTCGGACACAACTGAAGTGACTTAGCAGCAGCAGCAGCAGTGTTCTAGTATATTAATAAACCACAAGTAGCTTATTCATTATTTTAATTAATGGACATTTGTTTTTAATAACAAAGAATTGAAAAGATTTCAGTGAACACTTTGGTATTTTATATCATACCAACACTTAAGAATTTCTGTAATACATCCCTATGAGTGGATTATTGATTCTTTATAAATTCCAGAGACAAAATCTTGTTACTTTTATTGTTAATACCTTCTCCATGCCTGTGATTTATCCTTTTGCTTTGTGTATAGTAACTTTTGCAGTTTAAATGCTTTACATTCTGTGGAGTCGGTCAGATTTATCAATGTTTTCCTTTTCAGTCGGCACATTAAAAAATTATTTAAGAAATCCTATCCAAACTCAATGGTCTTCCATATTCCTTCTATGAGTCTTAAGAATTTATTTTTCAATCTGATCTTTAATCCACCTAAGATTGATTTTTATATGTGGCATGAGGTAGGGATCTAATTATTTTCCCAAATCAGAAGCATTATACATTAAATAGCCCATTATCTCCCAGTTGACTTGTAATATAATGTTGATCAGATACCAAGCATCTAGCTTTGGTGTCCTTCCCTTAACTTGATATTTATTATCGTCCTTTTAGAATATGTCTTGATATCTGTTAGGAAGAATCCTTATATCATCTTTTTAAAAATTTAGTTATTCCAATCTCTTTCTTTAACTGGCTCTTGCATATGAATTTGAGAATCAGTTAGTCAAGTCCTTTTAAAAAAAAAATCTGGGGATTTTGATTGGGATTGCACCAGATATATAAATTCGAGGAAAGCTATTATTTTCACAATATAGATTATTCTAACCAATAAACATGTTCATCTATCTATTTAGTTTTATTTTGTGTATTTCAAAATGTTGCAATTTTTAAATAATTTTCTTACTCATCTTTTATTAATGCTATCTTTTGGTACCATAGCTACTGTTACTTTTGTATATATTAATGTGTTAAAACTCTACTTTCTATCTGTCCTTGATGTATTAGAAAACAAGTTTGTATTAAAATATGTTATTAGTTCAAATTTATAGGTTTTCTTGCATTTTTAATGCAATCATATTTTCTATAAAGAATGGCAGTTTTGTTTCCTCTTCTCTAGCTTTAAATTTTTATTTCTTTTTCTTATTCTACTAAACTGCCTTGAGTTTCCAGTTTAATGCTGAGTGTGAGTGATTCTAATGGGAATCCTTATTTCTTTCTTGATGGATTTCAATATTAAGAATGATAGCTAGTGTCTATTTTCTTAAAATGCTCACCACCAGGATTAAGTATGTTCCCTTCCTTATTCCCTGGTGTCTCAGATGGTAAAGAATCTGCTCCAATGCAAGAGACCTGGGTTTGATCCCTGGGTTGGGAAGATTCCCTGGAGAAGGGAATGGCTACCCACACCAGTATTCTTGCCTGGAGAATTACATGGACATACAGTCCATGGGGTTGCAAAGAGTTGGACATGACAGCGACTAACACTTCTCTACCACATGCTAGTTGTTGACATTTAATACCATTTCTGCCTTTCTAAGCTCTTTTCTTTACCAAACTTAAAATTACATTCCCCTGAATCTCTTGCCAGTAGGATCCCAGTTAGATTTCACTAGTGAAAGTGAACTGTATGAGAATGGAAAGCAAAAGGAAAGGGGAGCCACAATCCTTTCAGGCCACAAACCAGTTGCAGGCATGTGGACAGGAATTAGCAAGCAAATGGCAAAGCAGGGTGTTCACCCATGGCATTCAAAGATCCTTATGAGAACCAATCCTTTCACGTGCACAGCTCAGACTGTACCCGTACCTTTCCTGTGATGCCTGTACTTCTGGATTTCCTGGAGAGAGCCTTCCTGACCTTTACTGACCAGACTTCCCATGCTTGAAGCCTATGAGAAACAACTTCTGATTCAAAATATAGCTAGAGTATTTTGTATTTTCCTGACAAAAGTGTGACAAAGTAATCAGTAACCTGAACTGGAATGCAACTAAAATAAAAATACAAGACCACTGGCCTAGAAGTTGGGTGCCAGGGAATGGAGAAACTCCTATCAGAGGCTAGGATAGTGGAGATCCATCATTCACATTAAGTGATGGTAAACTGTCATCTGCTATCACTTGGAAGGAAGCAAATATGCTTAATATTTGTAGTTATAAGGGAAAAAATTGAAAAACAGAATGTTAGAAGTGTGTATTCACTACTACTGGCTTCATCTAGAGGCTGGGAAGAGGTGAAAAGTAACCTTGGGAAAGATGAAGGTGCAGGGAAAGAGAAAGAGAATCCTGAAATTCAGACATTTCTGTGATTGGAAAAGTCCCTTGCTTCCAGATCTCCAAACAGTAAGAGATCATTTTGGGGGTGGTGGGGGTGGGGGGTGGGGTGGGGCAGAGACTCTGAGATTTATTTTTTTTAATTTATTTATTTTAATTAGAGGCTAATTACTTTACAATATTGTATTGGGGAGGGAGGTGGGAGAGATAAATTTTTGAAGGCTTCAAGCAACAAAGGCTCAATAAACCTTCTTGAGTGAATAATGTGATAATGACGGGTTAAGTATCAAATTAAGGATGAAGGCTTCACACCAGATTTGAGGTAACTGAGCCATGTGACTGGCTTCTGAATATAGAATATTAGAAGTAATACATTACCTTCAATCACAGCTAAAGTCAGTCATTCCCCCTGTCTCTTCCCCTTCCATGACAACAAGGCTGGTCACATTTTGAATATATTATCACCTCATTAAATAGAAAGAATCTGTATCCCTTACTTATAGCTTAGAGGAGCATTGCCTGCCTTACTTTGGATTGTGATGAAAGGGAGAAATAAACCTTTGCTGTATTAAGCCATGAACTCTGCAGCATTTGTTATTGCACCATAACTTTGCCTATACTGATACATCTTCTATTATTCATCTACTATGAATTATTTTTGCCAATAAAGCATAATGTATTTCATCAAGAGCTTCTTTTGTAACTATTGACATGATCAAGTTTTCCCATAAATCAGTTGGTATAGTGAGCTATTAAATACATTAGATTTCCCTAATGTTAACTCATTCTTGCATTCCAGAACTAAGCCCAATTTATTGGTAATTAGTGTTTCTTTTTCTTAAACATTATGAGGCTAGGTGGACACCCAATATAAAATGTAGTAGAAGTGAGAGGATGTGAGGAGAGAGAGAGAGGGAGAGATTGGGAGGAAGAGAAATATTAACCTAATGCTATATCTATCATTTTCAAAGCAGTTTTAGTCCCTTGACATTTATTATTATCACCAATATATTTTGATTTATTTTTATTGATTTTGTTTATACCATCTAGTCTGCATTTTCTAGGCTTTTAAATATCTCTGCTTTGTATGGGATTAACTGAATTTTCTTTATTCTAATTTAGTCTCTCCATTGGGTTAAAAGTTGGATTATAATTTTAACATGCACCCTTGATTTAATGTCCAAAATGAATCAATACCTCTACCTTTTTTCTGTGGCTCAGCTGGTAAAGAATCCGCCTGCAATGCAGGAGACCTGGGTTCGATCCCTGGGCTGGGAAGCTCCCCTGGAGAAGGGAATGGCTACCCACTCCAGTATTCTGGCCTGGAGAATGCCATGGACTTTATAGTCCATGGGGTCACAAAGCGTCAGACATGACTGAGTGACTTTCGCTTTCACCCTCTTTCTAAGTAGCGTAAGTGCCTTAGAATTCTTTGATTTCGGTCTCCCCTTCACATCTTTCGTACTATTCCTGCTAGGAATTTCAGTTCCACATTATTGCTGTAGTCCCAATATCAGGCACGTTTCCCACTTTTGCTGTTTCTGCTTTACGCAGTCTGCACATGCTCACATTTACCTACATGTTGATCTTTTTGTTCCTGTTGTTCATTCCCTTTCTTGCACTTCACTCCTTTCAGGTTCAATTTCTTTCTCCCTGAAATCACACCAGTTAGTAGTTCTTCCAGTGATAAACCCTTTCAAGCTTTGTAAAAGAAAGAAAGATCTTTATTCTTCTGTCACTTGAAAAGCATAATCAGTGGAGAGTGTTTTTCTCTCCAGCCTGTGACAATACTCTCCCCTTGTCTTCAGGCTTCTGTGGTTGCTGTTAACAAGGCTGTCTTCAGTCTGTCATTCTTCGGAAGAAAGCCGAGTGGTTTTTTTTAAATCAGTTTTATTGAGATATAACTCACATACTGTGATAACTGTATTTTCTCTCCTGTTGCCTTTCAGATTTTCTAGCTTTGACATTGTTGTGAGAATTAAATGAGGTGATATAAGTAAAGGAATATCACATACGCAGCCAATAAGTTATGGCTGCACATAAATCTTCATATGCATTGGCCGTAATTTTGAACACATAATGGCTATTAATAAGTATTTACTATACCTAACTGAAAGCTGGACCAAGATTTTAAAAGAAGGTGGTATATCCTATATTCATTTCTGTGCAGTCCTTTTTCCCCTGTGTTTCATCCATAGAGGTTACCCCCCACTTCCCATTTGTTCCTCACACTAAACACAAGCCTGCTTGATTTGCTTTTTTGTTTTTCCTTCCTCTAGTCTCTGCTATTGTGAATGCCTAACAAGGTTAATATGCTGCTGCTGTAAGTATTATCATTGGGGATGTAATTATCATATATGGCTAATCATGCACACACTGAGAGGCTGGGGAATGCGTTGTTTTTAACTAGAGGGGACATCTTAATGGTAATTTTTGACTGGGACCATTATATGTGTGTATATAAACACAACGCAGTAATGCACTGGAGAAGGATGGAGAAACAGAACCTGCCAACAGAATAGCTAACTTTTTAAAATGCAGACTTGTATAGGTAGGAAAAGAAACAGGAAAAGAACAGAACAGAGTTGCTAGTTAGTTGTTAGTGAATTGTTTTCCCACAAAGCCAAATTCAAAAGATAATCAAATGCTTCTAATTCTCAATGGGGACTTCTTCAAAAGCTTCTGTACAAGGATTTCAAATGTCTAGCAGACACTGAAAGAGGGATTTTCACCTAGATCATCTGCCATGTGGAGACTATTCCTTGTCATCATGTTTGTAGACTAGCCTGTGCTATCTTAATAGCAAATATGACAACAATCATGATCTCTTGTACTAAGATTTTACCTTGAAAGTGCCTGGAATGGTTCTTGACACATTGTTACCTGCCTTGAGCTAAGATTAGTTCATTTGGTTAACTTGTTTACGGATTGTTTCTGAATAGGTTCTATGGAATAGTTTCAGTAATTTTCAAATAGCCTATGTTACCTTCCCTGGTCCACCTATGATTTGAAAAATATATGTAAACATATTTAAATTTTTATAATATGGGCATTTTCACCAAAATGGAAGGAAGGAAAGAAAGAAGGGAGGGAGAAAGGAAAAAGGGAAAGAGAAAAGAAGGGAGGGAGGGAGGGAAGATGGCAGGAAGAGGGATGTAGATATAAAAATCTATCTATCTGATGAATAGAGAAAAGGTTAAAGTTAGAAAGAAAGAAATGCCCAATCATATACTTTGTCTTGGGATGGATGTGGTTTATGAAGGATGCTATAGAAGATGCTGTCAGGTTATTTGATTGATATCCTATCTATTTTGTCCAAGATTGAGTCAAGGGTGGACCTTGAGATTTCAACATAATTTAAAAAACAATGTAATGCCCATCACAGTATTCCCTATCAATTGCTACATTCATGTTTTATTTTTATCTACCTAGCCCAACTGAACTATTCCAGACCAGACCAGATTTTTATGCCTACTATTTTATAACAATTTTTCAAGTATGCTGAAAATTTGAAATAATTATACAGTGGATACCCATATATTCATCACCTAGATTCTTCAATTGTCATATTTTGTTCCACCTATGCTATGGCCTGATGTGTCCTACCAAAATTCATATGTCGAAGCCCTCATCCCCAATATGACAGTATTTGAATGTGGGATCTTTGGGAGGTAACCAGGTCATGAGGGTGGAGCCCTCATGAATGGGATCAGTGCCCTTAGAAGGACAGCCATGAGATAGAGGTACTCTCTCTCCATCATGTGAAGATACAGGAAGAAATCTGCCTGAAGACCAAGAAGAGGGTTCTTATCAGGAACCAAATTAGTTGATCAAATCCAAATTGATCTTGGATTTCCCAGCCTCCAGAACTGCAAGAAAAAAATTTTCTGTTGTCTAAGCCAGCAGTCCCCAACTATTTCGGCATCAGGGACCAGTTTCGTGGAAGACAATTTTTCCATGCATTGGTGGGGGGATGGTTTCAGGATGATTCATGCATATTATATTTATTGTGCACCTTATTTCTAGTAATGTTACATCAGCTCCACCTCAGATATCAGGCATTAGATCCCAGAGGTTGGGTACACCTGGCCTAAGCCACCCAACCTATGGTATTTTTGCTATAGTAACCTGAGATAACAGACTTTGCTTTCTCGTATATCTATACATCTATCAATCTGTCATACCTGTAGCCATCATTGTTCTTTACCCCTAAACATTTCAGCATGTTTCATTAACTAGAGTTCAATAATTTATGGTTCTTTCATATTATAAGATGAAATTTACATGCAGTGAAGTGCACAAAGCCTAACACCATTCAGTAAGTTTTAACAAATGCAAACATCCATTTAACCCACATCCCTATCAAAATATAGAATATGTCCATCACCCCAGAATACTCCCTCATGTCCATGCCCAGTCATCTTGATACCAATACCAATCCTGAAGCAACCACTCCTCTGCTTTTTTTTCACTATATGTTTAAACAAATTTTGCCTGTTTTAGAATTTCATATAAATGGAATCATCCAGTAGGTACTTGGTATGTTCTTGAAATTCCTCCATGTTGTTGAATGCCTCCGTTAATTTCATTCATTTTTATTGCTGAATAGTATTCTACTATAGAAACATATCTTAATCTATTTATTCAATTATGAGGACATAAGGGCTCTTTGCCATTTTTGTACACTATAATAAAGCTGCTATAAACCTTCTAATGAAAGTCTCTTTTTTTAACTTATGGACGAATGCCCAAGAATAGAACTGCTGGATTTTCAGTGCATGTTCAGCTGTATGAGATACTGCCAGGCCTTCTCCCAAGGCTGTTATTCCATTTTACACTCCCACCAAGAATGTATTTGCCACATCCTCACCAACATTTGGGGGAATCAGTCTTTTTAATTTTAACCATTCTGGGGTGGGGAGGTGTGGTAGACACTCATCTTTAGGGATGCTCCCACCAGCTCCTTCCCACTAGAGCTAAACCTGCCTCTCACTGAGCTTTCTCCCCCAGGGATCTGGGGAGAGGAGCATACATCTGGTGGCTCATTTCTTCTAAGGCCCAAAAAGAGAAAGGTAACTGCATCTATTATTAGTCCACCTCTCCTCTATCTTGCTTAGAAAGAAAAGTTTAAAATATCAGAACAGTCATCTAGCTGGATCAAGTTGGCAAATTCAGTTATCTTTTGGCTGACAAAATACTTTGATACAAAAGATCCTCACTTCAAAATCCTAGCCTTTGTCTCTTTCCATCAAGATTTAGCACCTTCAGCATTCTATAGAAGTTCCTAGTCATCAGGCTCAACTTCTTTTTCTTTGGACTTCCTTAAGAACCATTCTTTACATTATCAATGCCACCCTGCAAGGCAGGATTGATGACCCCTTTCTACAGAGGAGGTCACTGCCACTGAGCTGAGGGTCTCAAGCACAGGATTTGTGACCTTCACACACGTTTCTACCCACGCCTCCCTCCCAGCAGGCAGCTCCCTCGGGGTAGACTCTGACGCAGGGTCCTGGGACACCCCCTGCCCTCTGTCCACTTTCACCATGGAGATGAGTGCAATTGGCAGTGTCCCCATTCCCCACTCCAGGCCCATTCATTTCCCAGCTTGCATCCTGTCCTCTTCTCCCTCTCTTTCTTCCAGTGCTGCTCAGTTACCTCATAAAACTCTTGTTCCCTCATCCTTTCTCTCTCTTTTTCTCTTCCATATGGGAACTCGAACTGTACCCTAAGCTTGTCTGATGACTGCCAAAGTCCTGCTAGTGGCATAAAGAAGTGAGACATAATGAAAGACCAACATCATCAACATCTCAAGCCCTTGAAAGTACCAAGAGGTCCCTTTTAGAATCTCCACAAAAGAACCTTCTACTTTCTCAGTCCCTCCTAATTAAACTGGCTTTTCCTTAAGTACCAGCATTTCATGTAAACAAAAAACTTTTGTCTTCACTATTGGGTTTCTGTTTTAATTACTAGCATCACAGCAACATTGTCTTCTATTACTTTGGTCGCAAAGATACAGCACGTCAGTTACATTTTCAGTTACACTGCATCACTATTCTATGTAAAACCATGTAGTAAATGCCAATATGACTTAAACTTCTGGAAGGAAATCAATTTCAAAATGAGGACTTGCCTTGTTTTCCTACTCAGTTTTAAATATTTGTTATAATAGTTTCCTTTTTGGTATATTTTCTTTTATAAAGAAATGTGGAAACATACCTCAGCACCATTCTCAAAGCACAGTTTTACATGTAATATCCCTACCTGAAAAGTATATATTATTATGATCCCATTTTACAAATAAGAAAACAGAGTCAAAAAAATTCAGTAACTCACAGCTAGCAAGTGGCAAAAACCTTAGTTTGGCATCCTCCAGTTGATACTTTCTTAGCCACAACACTGTCCTTCTCTCCTGTATTGCCTGGAACCTCTCAGCATGCAAATTAAAGCCTCCCAATGATTGTGTGGTCCATCTCCCCCATCATTCTCTGCAGCTGCACCATCTTCTTCCCCCCAAATTGTTCAGATCTCACCAAATCTCAGAAGACAGGAAAGTGAAGTGAAGTCACTCAGTTGTGTCCGACTCTTTGCGACCCCATGGACTGTAGCCTACCAGGCTTCTCAGTCCATGGAATTTTCCCAGTAAGAGTACTGGAGTGGGTTGCCATTTCCTTCTCCAGGAAAAGAGACCAGCAAAAGTTCTACAGGGAAAGCAGTAAATCTAGATCTTTAGTAAATCCAGAGCTATTTTTTAAAAGCTATATCTAGAAAGGAGAGCCTATCCATGCAATTAATAATCAATATGTACTATGGATTTTAAATAGCTCTTACATGATTCTGAGCCTTGATACAGAATATGGTTTATGCCCCTGGTTTCTTTTGTTACCCAGACTGTTGCGCTTTCCTTACTAACTTGCTCTAATGGCTTTAATACAGACTGACTAACAAGATACTACTGAACAGAGACATTATGGGTGGTGGCACAGTTAGAGACTAAAAGGAGTGAGAGTCCAGATTTGATTGTAGGAGCTGACCTTTTCCACCAGCTTGGCTGGCTCTCCACCTAGTGCTGACAGGTGAGGCCAGAGTCCATTGGCTCATGCAGTCTGTGGAGAACAGGCTCACTCACACTCTACCCTACCCCCATCTATTTTACCTTCTTGGACTCAAAAGCCTGGAATTTCAACATTTCCCTGACTCAGCATTTCCCAGACTCTCTTGCAGCTAGAATTCTAGATATAAATTAGATTCCTCTAATTAGATGTGATTGCATGAGATCCAGCAGACAGTAGTGAGGCAGAAACCATCTTCCCACCCTTTATTAAGCTGTTTCTGCTAATGAGCAAGATCATTAAATGTGAGCTGATTTTTCAGCAGCATTATTCCAAGGTTCAGTTGCTAGTTTCTTGGGTACTGAGAGGCAGTTCGGGCGGTTGGCAGCAGCAACACTTTTATTCTGGCTTCCTGAGCCCTGGACAGCCACTATGGGGTATGTTTTGAGTTGCTCTTTCCAGGGGGTAATCTCAGAAGGTTCCCTAGTGAGTCAGGCCTGGATTGCCCATGTCTTCTTACTCCACCTCCTCTGCCATCAACAACATAACCACTCACATTTCTTGCATGCTCACTATGTGTCAGGCACTATGCTAAATGTTCTACATAAATCATTTTATTTAAGCCCCAAAACAACACATGAGGAAGGTATTCTTACTATTCCTTTGTTCCAGATGAGTTTGCTGAGGTTCAGAAAGAGAGGTAAAATGTATAGGATCAGAGCAAAGCTACCAAGTAAATGAGCAGAGCTGGAGTTAGATCCCAAGTCTGCCTGGCTCCAAAGACTGAACCCTGCCTCTTTAAAGTATTTGAAGGCCTGGGACTATTAGCAGATTTTAATTGTTCATACATGTTATGCTGCTGAAAAGACATCATTCTTTTCCCTTTAATACACTCACAGAGGCCAGCCTGTTTTGTATCAAGATTCATCCAGGTATCAGAGAAGCCTTCAATTTAATTAAATAGAAAAGTATTTGAAAAATCCAGAGGTATCATTTGGTAAAAATTGTCTAAATCACACCAAGATCATTTTTATTCACAAGTTACAGAAATGAGATGAAAGCAGACACAACCTTTTGCCTGCCTCTGGGAGGACCAGAGCTGGGGGTGTAGGCGTGAACTTACCAGGTGCTCTGTTCACAGCGAGGTTTCGGAAATGGCTGCCTTTGATCATCTCCACGGATAATCGCCCCGTTGTGGCATTGTATGACAGCCCCACCAACAGTTCTGGCGCCCCTCCATGCGACAGCGACTGCGTGGATGAACCACTATCACTGTGAGACACTGCAGATGGGCTGAGCGGAGACTCTCCACTCTGGAGGGGAAGAACAACAAAGCATCCATTGGCCCGGCTGCACGCCTCTCCCATACAGAAAGCCGGTATGTGTGGCGAAATTGTGGCCCCAACCTCCACTGCTGCCAAAGATTACTAAGGGCGCACTCGGTGTGAATGATAATAGGGCCTGGGGAGCGCAGTCCTGGATGGGATTCCCTGCATTATTAGCTGACATATCTGTTTCAAGCGCTGTCTCCATTCACCCTCTCCTCTCCAAAGACAAAATGGACAAAGATGTTATTACTAGTGTAAATCAAACCCAGAAAGATACATGGAGAGCTAAGAAGACATTTACTATAGACCCAAATTCCCTCCTGTGCAATTTGTGCTTAAATGCTTCACATCCACCCCAGGCATGAGTTCAGCTTCTGTTTTCTGCAGCTTCTTGAGGAATGCAGCAATATAGGAGGCATTTTGCCTTCACCAGAAAAGAAATGACCGCTGGCTGCCTACCACCCCATAGAACATTTGGCCCCCAGTTCTGCTTTTTAAGGTTGTCAGGAATACAGCAAATGCTACATTTTTTTTTCTTCCTATGGAAATGAATTCTATTGAACAGGAGCACTTTTACAACTGCTTAGTAAGGAAGTTGACACAAGGACTGTGTGTCTTAGAAACCTTAGGCACCAGCGGAGCCCACACTTTCTGTCATATATTCGTGTATTGCTTCTCCAAAGCATCTGCCCCTGTGCACCAGACATGCCGGGAGGAGGAGAGCAAAGATCAGGACACTGACTCTCACCCAAGAAGCAGCAGTGGGAATGGGCTCTGCGGGCCAGCAAGCCAGCCTCCTAGAGCCACCACCTCCTCCATCAGAAACATGTGCATCAGACTGTGACAAGCTAGAGGGGCGGAATAGGGTGGGTGATGGGAGGAAGGTCCAAGAGGGAGGGATTCATGTTGATGTATGGTGGAAACCAACAGGACATTGTAAAGCAACTATCCTCCAATTAAAAATAAATTTTAGAAAAAGAAACATGTGCATTGGACTCTGCTCAAATCTTTCTTCTCAAAATCTGAAATTGTTTCCTAAAATTTCTCATCAGGAACCTCGATAAATAAATGCACTGAAAGAAATCAAATATTTCTTAACATCTTAGGAAACTACCCTATTTAAAAGCCACAGGATCCCTATAGAGCCCACAGAGGTTTTCATAGAACATAATTTATAAACTTGGAGAAGGAAATAACAACCCACTCCAGTATTCTTGCCACAACAGAGGAGCCTGTTGGGCTACGATCCAAAGGGTTGCAAAGAGTCGGACACTACTGAAGCAATTTAGCACACACAATTTATGAACTACAGGGCAAGGCAGTTTTAAGAGATACCTTATAGTCCCTGCTGTCTGGATGATGATGATCCCACAAGGAGATACTTGCTTAGTTTGGGGTGAGGGCCACCCCGTCCCCTGGGCTTGTGCAGAAGTGTCCACTGTGACACCCGTCACTGCACAGCTTACCTCTCCCCTCAAATCCTCAGCCTTATATTATAAACCCCTCAGTCTGTCACAGTGCATTGTCCAGTGCTTAGCTGATAATCACGCTCAACAAGTAACAGGTAAATGGGAGGATTTTTACTTCAAGGTTCTTTCACACAGCTCATTTCCCCTACTCAGCTCTGTGCCCCCAGCACAAAGCACAGGGTCCGACACAGAGTTACAGGGATGGGAGCATCCCTGTCTCCATGCTTTATGATGCAGGACTCCTCTGAAGTCCCATGACTTCTGTTCCCCAGGATTTAAGACACACTCTACTCTGAGCTTAGGGAAAAAAGAGGGATTTGAACAGAGACAAGAGAGGGAAGCCTGATGTGCTGCAGTTCATGAGGTCTCAGAGAGTCAGCCATGACTTAGTGACTGAACCACAACAATAAAGATGTGATCTAGTTTATGTCTTAAAGTCTCCTTCTGGTCCCCAAGCTAGAAATAGTTTATAGGGGACAAAGGTGGAAGCTGGGAGATAGGAGGAGGCCATTTCAATAATCCAGCAGAGAGTCAGGCTCTGGTTGGATTTTTAATAAAAAGCCAGTAGGATTTCAGATGGAGAGAAGTCACAAATGACTTCTAAGATTTTGGACCTGAATGCAAAGCATGAGATTGTCTTTAGCCAAGATGGGAAGACTGCAGGTAAATAGATTTGTTGCTGTTTAGTTGCTAAGACTCGTCTGACTCTTGCTACCCTATGGACTGCAGCCCACCAGGATCCTCTGTCCCTGGGATTTCCCAGGCAAGAATACTGGGATGGGTTGCCATTTCCCCCTCCGGGGATCTTCCCAACACAGAGTTCAAACCCACATCTCCTGCATTGACAGGTGGATTCTTTGCCACTGAGCAACCGGGGAAGCCCAAAATAGATTTTGTGAGGCAAAAATCAGGATTTTGAGTCTAAAGATATGAACTTTGAGACATCTATTAAAAATGTAAGTGGCTGGATCTCCCATCAGCACAGTCTGAACTCTCTGGCTCCTTTCTTCTTCCTCAGACAAGTCAAGCCCCTTCCCACCTGCTGGTGTCTACATATACCAGCCCCTCTGTCTGGAGACTCTGTCCACACGGCACCTAGGTTGGCTCCTTCAGTTCCTTGTTTTCTATGTCATACCACCACCTGAAAGATAATTTTTTGACCCTTCAAAAGAAAATACAGCCTCTGTCATCCTCTACCCTGGCTGTCTATTGTCGCCCTCCTCCACCAGGTTGTAAGGCACCACCTGTTTTGTTCACTTTGCAAGGGAATTCCCTGTTTTGTTCCTTCCTCTGCCTATGTGGCACCTGACATATAGCAGGTACTCATAAACATTTTGGAATGAATGACTGATTGGCCCAACAGCCCAAGGTAACTACTTGATCTTTTATGTGATTTTTAGAAGGAGAGCCTCACACTGGATGATATATATATAACCCACAGGAAGAGAGAGTTACTTGTTTGTAGATATAAAAGCTGTGCTGTCTTATTTTGAAACCCAGGGACATAGAAGATGGGCATGTGGAAGAAGCCCAGTCTTATAAATGGAAGGTCTTAGAAGTGGCTGGAGTTCAGGGCTACTGTACAGCCTACTCAGGCACACTTGTTAAGAACCTCACTTTGAAAGCCCCATCTCTGAGATTCATCATCAGATGTATCTCATACATCTCTGAGATGTACACTGGGGTCAGGGCAGGGGGATGGGTGGTAGAACCACTTATCAGCTAGTGAGAAGGCCAAGAAATCTCTCGCAGTTTCCCTGTGTCCTCCTTTACTCTGCTGCTGTCATGTCCAAAAACAGATAGGGATACATCCATCAGGTTATAGGGGCTATGGGCACACACACACACAAATAAAAACCCCATTGTACCATGAAGTGCAAAGCATGGTGCAAAGGATGAGATGGGCAAAATGGAAATTAAATTAAGGGTGTCTGAATTCACAGGCTGAATATACTACATTAAGGGCTGACAATTCCAGATCCTCCA
The DNA here is from genome assembly GCF_027580195.1 of Bos mutus. Taxonomy (NCBI): domain Eukaryota; kingdom Metazoa; phylum Chordata; class Mammalia; order Artiodactyla; family Bovidae; genus Bos; species Bos mutus. Next base: position 34,554,311 of record NC_091626.1, read on the forward strand.
ACGTAGCACGTCATTAGCAGCAGCATTTAACATACTCACACTGATATTACTTCTTGGCTCCAGAACAAGAGTCACTTTCATTTCCCCATCTTGGTGCAGGTGGCTGAGATAGAAGAGCCTCTCACCCATCATTCTCTCCCGGGTCATCTTGCGGGCAGCATACAGGCGGAAGCGGACTGCACAGGCAGCCACATCTCTGGGCTCCAGCTTGGCGAAGGTGACTTTCTCCTTGAAGATGGGGTTGGACCCTCTCTGTATGCTTGTCCTGCCCCTCTGTTTCTTTGTGGGCAGCAGCACCACGTGCACTTGCCAGGAGTTGACGCCACTTCGGTCCTTATCCGGGAGGCCCTGTGCTCTGACAATGGTCACTGTGAGCTTCTGGCTGGCAGCTCTATATTCAAAGATGACATCCAGGTCACCGCATTTTGAGATGGGCTCTGGGACCCCAGGTGGCACCTGAAAATTGTTTCCATCCTGTTCCTGTTGTGGACAGAGGGAAAGATTAGAAATGGAACAATGCCTAATGCATCTTGGAGAGATGGTGCCCCTCTATGCTTCTTCAGAACCTCACACTTTTGGACTGGTAGCTTATAACCTCATACATTAAAAAGATCTGTTTCCTGGTCTCTCCATCGGACTGGGAGTTCCTTGAGGGTACAGCACCAGACATATGGTGAGCCTTCAAAGCATATGAATGCTTTTGGAATGAATGAACAAAGTTTTTACAATTTGCAAAGTGCTATCATTGAAACCAATTGAAATACTAAGTCTAAAATTAGTTAATTATGCAACTGCCAAAAGCTAACTTTTCCTTAAGTTCCCAGGAGAAATGATTCTGCCTGGGCCTGTGCTCTCTGAACCAGGAGCCCCTGCAGAGAAGGATCCTAGCAGGAGTCATGGACAGGTGAGCCTTTAATAGATTGTCTATCTACATGGTGGAAAAGGTTTAGGATAGAGTTTCTCAAACATTCTAGTGGACTTGAATCATCTGGGAATTCTGATTCAGTAGGACCAGGAGTCAGGTCTGGGATTCTGCATTTCTCAGGTTGCAAGGAAGTCTCAGCTAGTCTCCAGTCACTCTTGGAGTAGGAAGGGTTTAGGAGGGCATCCCCTGCAGCCATTTAGCAAATACAACGCTGGGCTTGGGGACAGAACACCTGGGTTGAAATTAAAATTCAACATTGAATAGCTTTTTGGTCCTGGCCAAAAGCGTCATGTTCTCTGTACCTCAGCTGAAAAATGAGCATTAAGGTGCCCGCTTGATAGAGTGTCATTCTGAGGTTTTAATGTGCCAAATCGCTTCAGTCGTGTTTGACTCTGTATGACCCTATGGACTGTAGCCTGCCAGGCTCTTCTGTCCATGGGATTTTTCAGGCAATAATGGAGTGGGTTGCCATGTCCTCCTCCAGGGGATCTTTCTAACCCAGGAATTGAACCCATGTCTCTTATGTCTCCTACACTGGCAGGCAGGTCTTTGCCACTAGCATCACCTAGGAAGCTGTGGGAAAATACTCAGCTCAGACAAGCCTCTGTAGATATCTAGTCTCATCACTGAACTGATGCTTATTTCCAATCATGGCCCCTTGTTATGAAATATCACTTTTAGACAGCAGTTCACCTCAGCCAGTCAGATTCAATGACCTCACTGAGAAAACTGAGCTGAATCACATTTGCAATAATGAACCACCCTCGAACAAACTATTACTAATGTCAACATAATTTGATTTTTTCCTCTGAAGGCATGCCTCTTACTCATGACTAAATTTTGGTCTGATTCTCACTGTAAATAAGAATCAGTTCTTCTTTATGTAATAGAGTATCAGCTGTGCTAAGATAAAGAACTCTTGTATTTTTAGATCAATATGTACACACTGCTGTTTAAAATGGGTAACAATCAGGGTCCTGCTGTACAGCATGGGGAACTCTGCTCATGTTATACAGCAGCCTGAAAGGGAGGGAGGTTTGGGGGAGAATAGATACCTGTATATGTATGGCTGGGTCACTTGGCTGTATACCTAAAACTATTACAACATTTTTAATTGGCTATACTCCAATATAAAATTAAAAGTTTAAAAAGCAAAGAACTCTTTATTTTTAAAAAATATAATAACAGACCTCAAAAATGCATGTTCATTAACAAAACTTACCCACAGAATTCAGGTGAAAGTGCATGGTTCTCCGGAACGAGATATTGTTAGGAATCCCAAGTCTACCACATACTACCTCTAGGACACTGGGCAGTTATTTAATCCTTCCCACTTCCTGTTTTAATCAACAGTAAAATGGAGATTATACCTGCTTTACAGGGTTGCTGTGAAAATTAAAGGACTTGACACCTAGTAGATGTCTAATAATTGCCCTCTCTTTTAAAACTCACGTTAGTCTACCAAGAAAACTTGGGCTCCTTGTTTAAGGGAAAATTTAGGCTTCTTACATTTTTTCCTCTGAGCATGCATTCATGTGTGAGTGTTTCTATTCAGAGGTACTTAGTTTCAAGTGATAAAAGTGGTTGCTATAGAGACTTTTGAATACAACTGACTAGTGTAGATATAATATTAGAAGCGAGTCTCCAAGGAGTTATGCCAACTCAAAAATCAAGTCACAGTATTCTGTTAAAACTCCCATCTATTTTAGCTTACCCTTGATCATCTCTACATTGCTTGCTGGACCATAAGGAATAATAGTTAACACTCACTAAAGCCCTTCCTTACACCAGGTAGCACACTAAACCCTTTATGGACGCAAAGCCCATTCTTATGCACTTCAGACCTTCTTGGCCTCTTGTTCCTTCTTCCCTACAGGCTGGGCTCTAAGGAGCTTCTGTCTGGCACAAACCAACAAAGTCTTTCCTCTGTCCCACACAAGGTAACTTTCAACTCTCACTAAAGGCCTATTCGTTGATGTCAAGGCTTGGAAATTTACAGAATACTTCTTGGCACCCATGAATATAAAGTCCAGAGTATGTGGGGGGTTCATGCCCCATGCAGTAAATTTTTCTCCCCTTGGACAGATGTCCTAGGACTAATTTCTACAGTTTCTTATAGTATAGTTGCACAAGATCAAGTCAGGAGACACACTTAGTGGTAGACAACTGGATTATACACTCTCATACTGGCTCTCCCTTCCCTGTATCACTTCTCTTGCCCCTCACTCTTGATTCCTGGGACTGCATGTCCTAACAAAGTAAGCTGTACTTTTGGGAAATCCAACTAAGAAGCATTATCTTTTTAGATATGCATATTAACTTTTCATTAACCTAATAAGATAGGTTTTCAATACCCTCATTTTGGGAGCGAGTGGAATAAAGCCTTAGAATGCCTAAATAACTCATTCTTTGCCCCCAAAATCATATGCTCAGCCAAAACTACCCAAGATTTGCCAGTATTAATGCTCAAAGTCCCAAATCTCATATGAAACGATGGTGTCTACCTTCCTCCCCCACAAACCTGTCACTCTAACTACTTATATGCATAGTAAGTGTGTGAGATGAAGAGGAAATAAGATAGGAGATGGGAGGTGGAAACACACACTACTTTGAATTTCACATCCTTTTAAGCCTCTGCTCTTGATATTAGCTAACAGTTCCTAGCTTTGTCATCAATGTCAATGCCAAGGTAAAAATATCTAGTTAATGAGCATCTCCCCACTTATCTACCAGGCTCTGCATTCAGATAAGCGTTCATTCCATCTGCAGCTTTGTGCTGAGGTCCTGGGGAAGGGTCTGAAATAATTGTCCTGAGAATCTTGAATCAGACACAGCTCCAGGCAACAGCCAGACTCTGGATGAGGACAATCCAAGCTATGGCTCATGAAAAATGGGCTTTGTGGTCCCTTCCTGGGTTGATCTGAGACCAAGATTTGTGAAGGCTGATATTTTCATAGCAAGTAATTATTTCAACACACTCTACCTATCACCAGGCAACTAAAGGCACTCCTCAGGTGGGTACTGTTAATACAGCTAATCCATCTGACCTTCCTGCAAGGTAAAAATCTCTTCATTTTTATCCCCATTTGGCAGATTTTAATTAACTTCTCAAGGCCAATCAGTTAATCAGTGGAAAGCAGAGATGAAAAGTAGGACAGCCGCCTCCCTGTGCGCTCAAAATCACCAACCACCCTCCCATCGTTGTCCCTGCCAAGCCTTGGGTCTGCAGGAAAAAGTCAATGGCCTTTTCCAGCAGAGAAAGGCAATGCTTGCAAAAACCATCAGCCTAACAGGTAGGCACACTGCATAATCGGTTTCCTTCTGAGGCAAAATAAATGATCCCTTTGGCTCTCATATCCTGGGTTTTCCTTTAAGATGGGAACACTTGGGCCACATTGGCAAAACCCATGAAGATTTAAAGATGTTTCTATCAAACTGAAAGCTTTTCTGTTTTAACAAGATACTGTTGATGTCATCTGTGTGGCCCAAAGTAAACAACCCCACAGTGTGTTCCTGATGCCAGATACAAAGGGGAAGAGAGGCTTCTTAATACAGCTAAGAGGTAAATAAATCAATTCTTAAAAGGCGAGCTAAGCCTGCAAAAGCAGGCATTTACAGGAACTGCCTCCACACTGCATCTGAGGTTCTACTGTAGGAGCACCAAATTACAGTTTTTGTCTCAAAATAGATAGGAGGTTGAATGGAGCACACAGAGATGTCTGGGTATTTTTGGAATCTGAGAACATTTAGTGCCCTCAACACCCAGTCTTCTATTGAAGCTCCATGAGGCAGGCAAATGGGAGGTTGCCTGGAGAAAGTGATTCCAAGCCCAGTGGTACGGTTATCAAGGGGACAGACTGTCAATAGGCAGGTAAACAGTTCTGTTTTGTTTATGTGGTGAGAGAGCCAAAAAGAATCGTATTTTTAAATGTTGAATGTTAGTGTGTGGGATTTGATCTGATTCTTGGCAGTAAACCAGTAGGAAGCAGACTTTTTTTTAAATAAAATGTATACTATAGATAGCTTTGAGGGTCTCTATATGAAGGCTTTCTTTTAACCAGCCACAAACCACGTATCTGAGTTGCCATCCCTGGACTTCAGCAATACTCTACACAGAGTACACATATCCCTGTGTCATCTCCTTATGCTTTCTCTATGTGCTCCAGTACCTTAACAGTCAGGCTTTGAAACATAATTTTCTGTGATTTTTTTTTTCTCCTCCTTGACGAGCATTTGGTGTGTATGACAGTCCAGGTTCTAATAAGAGATTCATCCTGTTTATTTTTTCAGGCAGACTGATGCTAACAAAATCCATCTACCCTTCTCCTTCCTCTATTCACACAAATTTGTATATAACTACATGAGTTATTTTATCAACATTAATTTCAAAGTAGGTATTAGACATATTAAATATTAGAATATTTAATATCTCTTAAAGTCATGCAAGGAGATCAAACCAGTCAATCCTAAAGGAAATCAACCCTGAATATTAAATGGAAGGACTGATGCTGAAGCTCCAATACTTTGGTCCTGATGCCAAGAGCCGACTCATGGAAAAGACCCTGATGCTGGCAAAGATTGAAGGCAAAAGAGAAGAGGGCAGCAGAGGATGAGATGAGATGGTTAGATAGTATCAGTGACTCAATGAACATGAATCTGAGCAATCCTCCAGTCATACTTCTGGATGCTTAGGCATATTTGGGAGTAAGTTTCAACTGGAAAAGAAATTAGGCAATGTATATTTTATCAGAGATTTATCCAAAAAGCAAAGTCAATGGACAGAGAGACATGACTGACTAAGGCCATCTCCTAGAACTTCAGCTCAATTTGGACCTAATAAATATGTTCATACTGTAAGATCTTCATCATAACACCTTGTATAATTTCATTTGCAGGGCCACTGTATTTTTCATTTCATTCCCAAATAATTCTCATATTCAAAAATTCATAATTTAAGATTTGGTATAAAAAAATAGAGAGAAACTCCATTTAATTGAAACTATGAAGGAAATAATCCAGCCTCCCTATGCTAAGTCACTTCAGTCGTGTCTGACTCTGTGCAACCCCATAGACGGCAGCCCACCAGGCTCCCCTGCCCCTGGGATTCTCCAGGCAAGAACACTGGAGTGGGTTGCCATTTCCTTCTCCAATGCATGAAAGTGAAAAGTGAAAGTGAAGTCATTCAGTCGTGTCTGACTCTTAGCGACCCCATGGACTGCAGCCTACTAGGCTCCTCTGTCCATGGGATTTTCCAGGCAAGAGTACTGGAGTAGGGTGCCATTGCCTTCTCCGAATCCAGCCTCCCTAAAGAACTAAAAACTCCTTTATATAAAAAAAGAAGCCTGATCATTGCTGGGTTCAATCTGCCACCAATGCTTCATTTTCCATTTTGATAGATTTCACTTATATATGATTTTTTTAGTGGCACACATAGGAACTGGGACTTGGTTATCTAAATAAAAAATACATTTCCATTAAAGGCTGTTTAGGTGTTTGTTTTTCAAAGCAATGCTTCCTTTTTGGAAAAATTTTCTTCTTAAAGGGAGTGGAGAAAAGGAGGAGAAGAACGGGGAGGAGAAGGGGAACAACGAACCAGGGGGCAGACAATATTCAAGCAAGGAAAAACAAACAACTTGCCTCTGGACTCCACACAGAGGAGCTGTCAGTAGCATAGGAATCTTCGAATCCCCGGTTATTAAAAGCTGTCTCCATCTCCAGGCTGCCCTCTGTGGACTGCCGGCTGAGGCTATGGACCACGCTGGTCTCTCCAGGAGGTACACCATGGTGCCTGGTGCCCCCCAGCTCACAAGTGGACTGTGAGTGGGCAGAGATGGGATCATCTTCACCATAAGACAGACTCTCAGAGTAAGTCAGTTGGCTGGCTCCATCCAAACCTAAATTTGCAAAAAGGAAATTCTTTCAAATGTATTATCATGTTTCATCTTTTTGTCTAGAGAAAATGGGCAATAGCAACTACCCCAATCAAGTTTGCTAAAACAAAACCCATTAAATAACATCTGCTGAAACACACTTTCATCTATATGGTGGATAAACTTGGCCCATAAAACCAAAACCCATTAGTTCATTATATAGGATACAAGAAGACTGAATGCTTTATGATAATATGAGCGTATTTAGGATGTACATTATGTTAGAAGGATAAAATAAGTCCACTCTTCACAACTCCATGAACTATAACCCACTAGCCTCCTCTGTCCATGGAATCTTCCAGGCAAGAATCCTGGAGTGGGTTGTCATTTCCTCCTCCAGGGGATCTTCTGAACCCAGTGATCAAATCCACATGTCTTGTATCTCTTGCATTGGCAGGCAGATTCTTTACCACTAATGCCACTAGTGCCACCTGGGAAGCCCCTGGATTCAGAGGATCTGGGTTTAAAATCCAAGTTCTGTATTAAGAACTTGAACAATTTTTGAACTGTCTTAACCTTTGTTTCCTTGTCTATGTGTGTTTGCTTACTCAATCATGTTCGACTCTTTGTAACCCCATGGACCATAGCCCACCAGGCTCCTCTGTCCATGGAATTCTCCAGGCAAGAATACTGGAATGGGTTGCCATTTCCTCCTCCAAGGGATCTTCCCACCCAGGGATCAAACCCAAGTCTCCCGAATCTCCTGCATTGCAAGCAGGTTCTTTAACCACTGAGTCATTGGGAAAACCCGTCAGAAATTCACTGTGAACATGTGAAATAATATCTGTCTAGCAACCACCAGCCTTTCCATAAATATTAGCCTTGCTTACCTGTCTGGCCTCATCCAGCCCAGCAAAGCCCACTCAGTACTACCACCAAACTTGTAGACATCTGTGGTCTCATCGGCCATGAAAACACCAGCTGTATGTTTTTGTTCACAGCAGTCTTTAAGCCCTCACTCCTCTCCTTTCCTTCTTGTCCATCTGAAGTCCCGACAACTCCCAAATCTTCCCTGACTCGTTTAGACTCAGAGTCTTTCTCAGCCCTTAGTGTCATTCTCTTCTCTCTCAGTGCTCCCTTACCCTGTTCATCCCCTTCCTCTTCCTTGACAACCAGGCTACCCTCAGATAATAAGGAAAAACTGGCAGGGTCTTCCTGTTCTTCCTAAGCAATAGCTTTCACCCTAAATTGCCTCCCACATCCAGAAAGTAGCCAAGGATGTCTTTTCTCTTTGGCCTCTACTCTTCTCCAGTGTCCCCTACTCCCAGGATGATGGAAAATTAGAGATATAGACAGGATTCGTGAGGATGACAAACTCAGCTCCTATTTACACACTGTATAATAGCAGTTGTTCCCACCATTGGTCTAAAAATCTGAGCTAGAACATAAGGTCCTTGAAGCTGCTAAGCAACATCCATATACTGCAGTCTTGTCCATGAAAACAACAGTTGTGTATTTTTGTTCACAGCGGTCTTCAAGCCCTTCCTCCTCTCCTTTCCTTCCTGTCCATCCAAAGTCCCAACAACTCCTGAATCTTCTCTGCCTCCTTCAGACTCAAAGTGGGTTTTATTAAATCTCAAGTAGCTTTCAAGGCTACGCAGATAACAGATACTTGAAACAACCAGATGTGTAGCAATATGGAGCAGTGTGGACAGTGGTTTAGCAGACAATATTTGACCCACCTACAATAAACACATAAACTTAAAAACACATCATCACCCTCTGCAGACCAGATATAACAATCTTTGGGAAGACTTGGTTTTCAGGGCACAAAATCCAACCCCTCATTTGGGATTTTGCCAAATCATGGCAAGCCATTGAGAAGTTCTCCATCTGCCTTGTTTTTCTTAATAATTCACTTCAGGCCTCTTGGAAATACTCTCATAGGATACCTAAAATCTTGACATTCATACTTTCAGTTATTTGGCAAACACACACACACACACACACAAGACCCAGAAAATGACGGAACAAGGGTTATTCCATTTGCAAAACCCTATAACACAAAGCAGAATTTTCTTCTCAGGCTCTAATTAGCCCATCCATTCCTCACATACATGAACACTAAAATGTCCCGTTAAACAGTGGGTCATCCATCAACGTGTGTGGTGCCCAGCAGGATCTCAGCACAAAATCTAACTCTGCCAAGAAATTACCCCCATAAAATTGTCTCATGACTTCAACTCCTACAGTGATAATACTTAGATCAGTAATAAGAGAATTTTCAAAAGCTACATTAAAGCCTTAAAAAGCTATTCATAACTGAAAAACATAAGAACTATATTAATGTAACAAACCATTTTCCTTGACAGACAAGCAAGGAATGAATTAGAAAGGCAAATCTGGGGGACAAGTCAAGTTGCAAGGAGGGGGAAGGGTTATTCACTGTTACATAAAGCATCTTCACATGCTTTAAATTAAAGAAGGTCATGTCACCTTAAACATATACAGAAAAGTAATCGCCTGTTGTTGAGAAATGTATCCTGGCTTCTTAGAAATTATAGAGCATAATTGTGTCACATCAACCATATTTATTTTATGAGAGGAAATTTTTTAGTCCATATCCCACTTTGATGGAATATAAACCTATTATCCTTTTATGCTTTCTTTTCTACTACAAGACCCTTCCCTCCATCACCCATACTTTGGCCTACCATTCGTGATGGTCAATTTTATGTGTCAGCTTGGCTATAGGCCTCAATTATTCAATCAAATGCTAATTTAGGAGTTGCTGTGAAGGCATTTTGTAGATATAATTAAAGTTGACTTTCAGTAGAGGGGATTATCCTACATAATCAGTCCCTTGAAAGGCCTTAAGAGGAGAACTGAGGCATTCCCGGAGGAGAAGCAATTTCATCTATAGACTGAAGCTTCAGTTCCTTCCTGAGTTTCAGCCTCTCCTTCTGAACAGTGGATTTCAGAGCTCCCACAATCACATAAGCCAATTCTTTGCAATAAGTCTCTTAAAATACACACACACACACACACACGGGATAACTGGCTTGTTTTAAGTGACACCAAGAAGGTAATGATTAGCTACTATGAAACATCTTAAGAACTAAATATTTCACAAACAAAAATAAGGCTTTGGTCAAAACAAACAAAAAGTCCAATAAGTGGGCTATTATTCTGTAGCCCATCTTACATTCATAGAGACCTCATGCACAGCTCCTGATTCAGATCACTTAGGACAAGCCCTCTTTGACATTATCAGGAATACAGTGACAACTAATTCACAATAACACTAAATCAGATATGTGAGACAAGAGAGAACTTAGCTGGAATATGATGAAGGTTTTAAGTGGGTTTAGATCTTGAATTTCACTGGTTCTACATTCTGAATGCACCCTTTAAGTGAAAGAATTGTCTACAATTAAATTTGATCTTGGGGCTTCCCAGGTGGTACTAGTAGTAAAGAACCCACCTGCCAACGCAGGAGACATAAGAGATGAGGGTTCTATTCCTGGGTGGGAAAGATCCCCTGGAGGAGGGCATGGCAATCCATTCCAGTATTCTTGCCTGGAGAATCCTAAGGACTGACGAACCTGGTGGCCTACAGTCCATAGGATCGCAAAGAGTCAGACACAACTGAAGCAACTTAGCATGCACGCATGCAAATTTGATCTTAGAAAAACATGTTTAAGGTAGAGGGGAAAATAGCTAAATAGAGAATAGGAGTTAAAAAAATTCTCTCTGGGGTGCATGCTTAATCTTTTCATTATTCTTTACTGCTGACACAAATTCAATGATCTAAAAATGAACAAAAAGAAATGACACAGAAAAAATCATGCAATAAAAATTACATTAACATTTCCATGGCATTTGATAACCTAAAATTTTGCATGCAGTTAATCATTCTTATGAAAACTCCTGCTGATTTTCTTCAAAATGTACAGGTAATTCATTCAGTGTAGTAGACTCATTCCACCCTCCGGTAGAGAAAAATGTAGCCTTTCTATCACGATCTGTCAAAAAACTCAGAATCACACCAGTTACGACAAAAGTTGCTGCTAATTCCAGGAAGGTGGAGGGCTAGAGTGTTTGTCAGAATTCTCAGAACAGTGTGTTTGTATAAATCAAAATCTAGACACTTAGGCCTCTGGGAAATGGGGCCATTAGCTTTAGAATTAAACAAGCTACTCATAGGGGATCAACTGCGATTAACTTTCATTAGCTAACATTTGCCCTCTCAGTGGAGAGAGAAGAGTGCTGTGATGTAACAGCAGAGAAAAACCAAACAGGAGAGAGGGTGAGGAGATTACAGAGGGCCTCTGGCAACTGTTACTATCCTTTGGTTACACTGAGTGTTTATCTCTTGGCTTACCTGGGCTAAAAAGACGAGCAATAAAATGCTACGTGGCCCATGTAAATAAGTAAAATTACATTAGATCCACAAATTATTATATTCCTGCTAAAAAATAGGGCTCATTTTTTAATTTTCCTTTCTGCCTCCTTTGTTCTTTTTTTGCCCACTTCATCCACATCATCAAATCAGAAATTTCTTCTCTGTTATCGTCTCTCAGTTCTACACTCTCCTTTTTGTCTTCCTACTACTAAGTGCTGAAAAACAAGGAAGACCAACTATGACCCCATTGGTTGGATGAGCCACAGCCCCAGAGGAAAGAAGAAAAAGATTAGAGAACCCAGGTCATTTTAGACCAGGTCACTATGGTAGACAGTTTGACATTTTCTCTGGCTTATTTCTTTTTTTTTTTAACCAGATACACTTCACAGACTGTTCCCTGTTTCAACGTCCTATGCCATTCAGGGTTCTGGGCATAAAGGAGTCAGAGAGATAGAGACCTTTGCTGTGGAAAGCACTAAGAAATATCATACTGTTCTTTCCCTAGCTTCTTTTGTGTGCCTGGTGGGCAGGGAGAAGGACCCTTGACAAGCCTTACTCACAGTCACAGGCTGTGCTCACCCTGCCCTGAGTGTCCCCCTCTCCCTTTGTGAAAAGTACACTTAATATGAAGATGGAGGGTGGCAAGAGACCTGCTCATACCCAAGATTCTAATACAGGCTGGGCTCCAGAAACTACAGGGCATGAGGGAGAGTGTGCAGGGTACACGTTGTTTAAAAAAGATTATTCAATATTATGAAAATACATTATTTTTATTTGGAAGGTAAAACATACCTATTGTTTTAATAATACAACCTATCTCCTGAGGTTACATAGATATATGGAAAATGGATCCTACATTTTCAAATGGGAGGAAAGACACAGAAGTGCAACATCAGCAGACATGTATATAACATTTTTGTACTTGTCAGAATGGAATGAAATTTTATAAACCTTAAAAAATACCATTCTAGTCATTAGCTGTCAAAATGTACAAAGCAGTAAACTGTGAGGAAGGAAGGGGTTTCCACAATTCAGGATTAAGACTTTGGTACTGCTGATCCATTCTCTCTGCATGAGGCTCCTTGGAAGATCTGAAGCAGCCCTTTTGCCCTGTCCCACCTTCTGGACATCCCTCTTCTTTTTGCTCTCCTCTCTGGACTTGCAAATACCAGTGCAGTGACTCAAAATCATTCTTACCATTAGACATACCTGGTCTAGATAAAGGAAAGGTTTGATGCAAAGAATACCTTTGCAGGTGGACACTCCTGTGCTGTCTTCTTTGTGGGTGGAGAGACAGTGACTGGGTTTTGGTTTATGCTCCAATCCTGTCTGCTTTCCTTTCTCAGATGCTCCCAAGCGGAAACTCTGGGACCGGGACACAGAAATCTCAAATTGTTTGATCACCTCCTCATCACTGTCAGAAGATGTGGACAGCTCTTCATCATCTCCGAAGCTGTTAACTGGAAGCAAACAAGAGCCATGAGTCTTCTATGGGGCCCCCAAGAAAACAGAGACAGGTAATCCAGAGAAACAGTGGCCAATTAATCTGGATCAAAGCAGACCAAAGGTGGGTAGAAAGAATTTAAAGCACTTTTGAAACACAAGTTTTGAGTCCAAAAGAATGAAACAGGGAAAGAAAGCTCAGAAGGGTAATTAGAACTACTGTGCTAGAGGTCAAAGAGAACACTGGTACCCCCTTCCCTGTGCCGCCCCCCTGCCAGCACCCTGTAACCAACATACTGAGCCCTCTTGTTGAGCTGGGCAGCCTGCTGGGTCATTATGCTGCTGACATGTGCTCACGACTGGGAATAGGACCAGCATCTGGACACACGTATATCTTATGTGTATTTCTAGCTGGTGGTGATGAAAAATATGCTCTTTGCCTCATCTCAGCTATTAACACACAGAGTGAAGACCCAGTTCAGAAAAGAGATATTAGCTACTGAGATCTTCCAAAAGCTTCCCAGATTTGAAAAGTGACACCACATTGTATGTGTCTTAAAAAATAATGAATAACTAGTTTATACTAGAAATCCCTTTCTCCATCGCCAACAACCCAACCCAGACACTCTGAATCATTCGTACGACTTCCCCCACCCCCGCGCACTGGTCAGTCCTCTTCGTTTCTCCAGCAGTATCTGATCATTCCTGCCCTTGCCCATGTTGTTCCTTCTGCCAGAAACCCTCCCTCCCCAGGTGTTTACCTGGCTGACTCCTCTCAACTTTGCGGTCTCAGCTTGACTTCATCCTAAACACTTCCCTGATTGTTCTACCTTAAGGATCTTTGTGGGCTTACCTAGACAGCATATTAAAAAGCGGAGACATTACTTTACCCACAAAAGTCCACCTAGTCAAAGCTATGGTTTTTCCAGTAGTCATGTATGGATGTGAGAGTTGGACTATAAAGAAGGCTGAGTGCTGAAGAACTGATGCTTTTAACTGTGCTGTTGGAGAAGACTCTTGAGAGTCCCTTGGACTGCAAGGAGATCCAATCAGTCCATCCTAAAGGAAATAAATCTTGAATATTCATTGGAAGGACTGATGCTGAAACTGAAACTCCAATACTTTGAACACCTGATGCAAAGAACCGACAAACTTGAAAAGACCCTGATGCTGGTAAAGATTGAAGGCTAGAAGAGAAGGGGACGACAGAGGATGAGATGGTTGGATGGCATCACCGACACGATGGACATGAATTTGAGTAGGCTCCAGGAGTCGGTGATGGACAGGGAGGCCTGGCGTGCTGCAGTCCACAGGGTCGCAAAGAGTCAGACATGACTGAGTGACTGACCTGAAGGAGTTCTGTTCCCTGCACTTGATATTTTTTTCTTTCTTCTCCCCAATAAATTCCATGAAAATAAAGATATCCCCTGTTTTGTTATCTGATGTCTCTATAGTATGTAAAACAATGCATGCTGAGGAGTAAGTACTTAATTAAACACTTGTTGAATGTTGACTGGATTGATGAATACCCAGTGTTTTCTCTCAAGCCTGAGCCCTTCTCTCACCCCCAACACTCACACATGATCCCTGTATCCGGAATATTCTTCTCCAGTCCCCATCTAAACTAGTCAAGAATCCAGCTCACCACTAAGGTCTCAGCAGAGGTATCACTTCTTCCAGAGAGTCCTTCCTTGATCTCTTAAGTCAACTTTAGGGATTTAAGGCTCCTTCCATGTGCTGTAAAATCACGATCTAGCCTGTCCTGCCAGTGCCTCCTCCAGCTTCGTGGCAGAAATTACCTATTTAACTGCCAACCGTTCCATCTAACTTGCACACACCCTGAGGATAAGAAGCACATAAGACCACCCACCCCTGTGTCCCTGCAGGCACTCTCTCTGTGTCAGGCACAGGGCAGATGACACGGTAAATATCTGCTGAATATGGACTGGAAATATAAATAATAGGGAATTATTTTTTAAAGATTTCCTCTTTTCATCCAAAACTCACAGTGGTTCCAGGGAAGGATATGGTTGTTAACAGGACAGTGGGTCCTGAAGATCAGTTAAGAATTAGAGGCTAGGAAGAAATTTAAAGGCCATATTTTAAGCAAGAGAAAATACTTGAAAACACTCACCTGGCCAAAACATTTACTCTCTGGCTTAAGAGCTGATTTTCCTGAGGCTCTTTGGAAGCAATTATTGAATGTCTTTAATGTGCCAGGAAGTGTCCTAAGTGTCTTATACATATCTCATTTCATCCACACAAAACCTCTATTATTGTTCCCATCTTTCACATATGAAAATTGAGGCAGAGAAAAGTCTACAACTGTCTGAAGATCACACTGCCAGGAGAGGGTAGAACCAAAATTTGAAACAAGGCAGTCTGTCTCTAGAGGTCACACTTCTAATCACTCTGCTGGAGAATCGGAGAGAGGTGGTAGAAAGAACTCTTATTCTTTGTGCTCGCTCATATTAGCTAGCTGAGTCTATGCGGCTGAGACTCAATCTCTCTGACCCTGTTTCTTCATTTGTGGATCACTTCTAATGTATGGATCATTTTCCAGGTCTTTTCTGGATCTAAATTCTCTGACTCCAAACTTTCTACGTGACAGGTGTCAACATTCAATCTATTTCTCTCTTTTATGGAGTAGCTGATCCAATGACTTAAGAGCATATTGTTTTCAGCTCACTCAATTTTATTGTTATCTGGGACCAGACCCATGGCAAGACATTGAAAGCTAAGTGTTAGAAGAGATTCCATTACCATCCAATAGAACACCATTACAATAAACAGTCTCCTCAAGTCTCAGTGTGCTAGTCATAGTTCTCTAGCATGGGATGGACCATCACATATGGACGAGATCCATAGACTAACAGGACCAAAAAACCAAAACTAAACTTTCCCCACCTTTAGAGTATAGGACCATCTACACGCCTGGGAGGTACTCAGGGGGATATATGTACTGGAGAAGTGGCTGTATTAGACATCCACTGGCACTTTTTCCAACTCTGAGATTCCATTCCATGTGTACTACTAGGCCATTTGTATTCCATTAGTATTACTATACCAGGCCACATGGCCTGCCTCCTGAGAAATCTGTATGCAGGCCAAGAAGCAACAGTTAGAACTGGACATGGAACAACTGACTGGTTCCAAATCAGGAAAGGAGTACGTCAAGGCTATATTTTGTCACCCTACTTATTTAACTTATATGCAGAGTACATCACGCGATATGCTGGGCTGGATGAAGCACAAGCTGAAATCAAGATTGCCAGTAGAAATATCAATAACCTCAGATATGCAGATGACCCCACACTTAACAGCAGAAAGCGAAGAAAAACTAAAGAGCCTCTTGATGAAAGTGAAAGAGGAGAGTGAAAAAGTTGGCTTAAAACTAAGATCATGGCATCTATCCTATCACTTCATGGGAAACAGATGGGGAAACAATGGAAACAGTGACAGACTTTATTTTTTGGGCTCCAAAATCATTGCAGATGGTGACTTTAGCCATGAAATTAAAAGACACTTACTCCTTGGAAGAAAAGTTATGACCAACCTAGACAGCATATGAAAAAGCAGAGACATTACTTTGCCAGCAAAGGTCCGTCTAGTCAAAGCTATGGTTTTTCCAGTAGTCATGTATGGATGTGAGAGTTGGACTATAAAGAAAGCTGAGTGCCAAAGAATTGATGCTTTTGAACTGTGGTGTTGGAGAAGACTCTTGAGAGTCCCTTGGACTGCAAGGAGATCCAACTGGCCCTCCTAAAGGAGATCAGTCGTGGGTGTTCATTGGAAGGACTGATGTTGAAGCTGAAACTCCAATACTTCGGCTACCTGATGCGAAGAACTGACTTATTGGAAAAGACCCTGATGCTGGGAAAGATTGAAGGTGGGAGGAGAAGGGGACAACAGGGGATGAGATGGTTGGATGGCATCACCGACTCAATGAACATGAGTTTGAGTAGGCTCTGGGAGTTGGTGATGGACAGGGAAGCCTGGCATGCAGCAGTCCATGGGGTCACAAAGAGTCAGACACAACTGAGCAACTGGACTGAACTGTATTACTATTAAGTTACATACTATTAATATACTTAATTACATTAATTACATTAACATATATTAATTGTATTAATAGTGACTAATATCATTAATAGTATACTATTGTTTTACTATTAAAACTTTTCAGAGTCAAAAGTCATCAATTTCAAATTAAGTGAGTTAGTCCACAAGTATCTCCTCATATATAAAATTAAGAATTAGAATTCATTAATTTAACAGTGTGGGGTCCCTGATTTTTTTCCCAGTGAGTCACTGATCATCCACAGAGCACAGATTCTCCTCACTCAATATAATAACCATTACCGAGTCCAAGCTTGCTCTGCCCGCTGCACGACAGGCCAATGAATCCGATTCTCAAAGGGTTGCAGCAAGGAAGAGACTTTAATCGGAGTCGGCTGACCAAGAAGTTGGCAGGCTATCATGTCAGGGCCTGGTGGCCAGGTTCTTTATAGATCAGAGGTTGGGGGGCAGGGGGCAGAGCGGGGTGAGGAAACAAAGTAAAAAGACTATTCAGTCCTTGCAAATGTCCCCTAGAATGCAGGGGAATGTGCTAGTTTCACTTCCTTAAAATCCTTCACAGTTGGGCTGCTCAGGTTATCTCCCTGAGGCAGACCATTATGTATTCTTATAATACCAAAAAAGGGTTAAAGTCACAGAAACAGATCCAGCATAAATTTAAAATTACTCTTCCCTGTTGCATAATCATAACAGTAATTATAATGTTTCCCATTAACTAAACATAGACTATATGCCAGGTATCTTCTGGGGACTTCACATATATTATTCCATTTAATCACCACAGCAACACCATGAAGTAGGGATAATTATTATTACTCTCATTTTAGAGATAGGAAACAGAGGCATAAAGAGATTAAGTAACTTATCTTAGGCAAAAAAGTTAGCAAAGTAACAAAGCTGGGACTTGAACATAGAACCTCTGTTCTTGGTCAGTGCACAAATCATCAGACATTATTGCCTCAGGACACTAGAGCCATATCTAGATTACTTTCCAGAGTGCGCGAGAGGGGGTTTTGCCATTCCCACTCTGAAATCTGCCAGGACATTGCTTCTTTTGTGAGGAGAGAGCAGTGGGAAGAAGAGTCACCCTGTATGAGAGTGAACGCACCCAGGCTGCAGTATAACTGGTCCATTCTCCTCATGGGATTCTAAATGCAACTGCACATGCTATTCTAAGCCTCAGTCCTCAAGGATCTCAGGAAATTCTCTGTCTAAAAATGAAACCTATCATCTCTCCTAAAAACCCACTGGTAGCAACAGAAGTCAATAGTGGTGCTATTATAACAATAAAAGCAGTCCCATATACAGCATTGATCATGAGCCAGGCACTATTCTAGAAAGTTACATCTGATAACTTATTTACTCCTCACAATAACCCAATGAAATCAGTACTTTATTATCCCCATTCACAGAATGGGGAAACTGAGGCATCATGAGGTCAGTAATTTGCCACAGTGATAACAGGCAAACATTAATAAACATTGTAACCAGGATTCAAACCCAGGTGGTCTGGCTCCAACATCAATATTATTATGACCACATTATGCTCCTTCTGTCATCTCTTGCTTGAAGGAAAAAAATCCTGGTCAAAATCTATACAACTGTGTTTGGTCATTAAGAATATAAAATCACATAGGTTGGGTTAGAAAGGATTTTCATGAGCATCCATCTATTCTCTCATTTTCACAAAGAGAAGCCAAAACCCAAAGAGGCAAAGTGTATACCAAGCCAGGACCAAATGGAGGTCTCCAGGTTTCCAGGTCAATGGTTTTGCCACATTATTTTCCATGTTCTCTCACCAATCAGTTATTTTCTCAAATTCAAAATTTGATTCTTACCTTTTTGAAAGTTCCCAGCTGCTACTTTCCTTGTAATGAGTCTGCGCCAACAACTAGAGTGGATCTGGATTTCATTCAACTTAAATCTTTGAAAATCACTAAGTCTTTGCCAACAAAGGTCCGTCTAGTCAAGGTTATGGTTTTTCCAGTGGTCATGTATGGATGTGAGAGTTGGACTGTGAAGAAAGCTGAGCGCCAAAGGACTGATGCTTTTGAACTGTGGTGTTGGAGAAGACTCTTGAGAGTCCCTTGGACTGCAAGGAGATCCAACCAGTCCATTCTGAAGGAGATCAGCCCTGGGTGTTCTTTGGAAGGAATGATGCTAAAGCTGAAACTCCAGTACTTTGGGCACCTCATGCGAAGAGTTGACTCATTGGAAAAGACTCTGATGCTGGGAAGGATTGGGGGCAGGAGGAGAAGGGGACGACAGAGGATGAGATGGCTGGATGGCATCACCGACTCGATGGATGTGAGTTTGATTGAACTCCAGGAGTTGGTGATGGACAGGGAGGCCTGGTGTGCAGCAATTCATGGGGTCGCAAAGAGTCGTACACGACTGAGCGACTGAACTGAACTGAACTGACTGAAGTCTTGTCTAAGTTGTGGCACTTAATTTTCAGACATAAGATAGTGCTTTCTGAAACACAGTTCAAACCTCTTTCAAGCTAAGCACTTAGAAAATAATATTTAATACAAATGGAAATTTGTATTAAAATCTTCACCTCTTCATCCAATTAGCTTGCTAAAATAACAGAGAAAATGTTGCACAAATGCCAAGGATGTGGACACATCTTGAAGTTGAGATTGTTCACTTCACTCAATCACAGAATTTGGAGAGATCTTAGACACCACCTCAGTATCCACCACCAAAGAAAAGTCAGACTCTTCTGCAATCTTCCTGATGCATGGCCACCCAGCTCCTTCCCTCTGTTCACACACTATTGAGTTGCTACTGTGGGCTTCTTGCACTGACAGGAAGTTCATGACTGAATGAAAAGAGAGAGTTATCTATAGATCCATCAATACCAAGTCTCTATAGCAGTGCAATCAGAATATTCCTCCCTTTGATTTTTACTGAATCTTTTTTTTTTCTTGTGAACAGAGGCAGAGGAAATGCCATCTTCATCTTTCACAATGAAAAGACAGGAAAGTGGGGTCTCAGTGCCCAGAAACTGCCTGTCCAGGTCTAACATCAGTGAAGGCAGAATCTGGAGTCAAGCTGCCTCTGTATGAATCTGGGACCTTCCATTTGCTGGTCTGAGATCTAAGCAAGTTCCTTAATCTTTCTGAACTACAATGTCCTTATCTTGATATTCCTTACATCTTAAAGTTGTTGATAGGGCTAAGTGGGATAAATCATGAAAGGGGGAAAAAATGCTTGGCATATGATATGCTAAAAAATGTTAATGATTATTATTATTACTCATCGCAGCAGTGCCCTATATGGAAACCCATCTAGGAAGCCCTGCCATTTATAAGCAAAGGGAAGAATGCCTATTCTTGCAGGGTCTGACTTGAAAACTCCTCAGAACTGTTTCAGGGAAAGGATGAAAGAAACGAGGGCTGGAATAAGAGAAAATTAAGCTGACAATGTGGGTTGTATCAGCTTCCTTCCCTCACTATGCATTTTTCCAAGTTTAGAGGTGGAGCACTCTGTAAGAGTTGGCAGTGCTGTCTGGATGTGGGCAGTGCTGTCTGGATGTGGGCAGTGCTCAACACCTGCTCATTTTGTTGTTTCTTTTAAGGCAACAAAACCACCAACTGGTGGTGCAAAGAGAGGCTTTCTTAAGCCTGTCTGCTGCTATTTTACAGATGGAGAAAGACTTTATAAATGATCAGTGCAGATCCAAACTTATTAATTCCTTCCCACCCACATAGGAGCAATTAGGTGGAGGGAAGTACTGCTCATATATTGTAGATGGGACATGGAGACATGAAGAGGTGGGTTGTGCTCGGTGGTGCGGTACCTGAGTGCTCATTTTAGCTACAATTGCAAGAATCCCTAATATACCAGATTTCTCAATACCTACAGCAAGTGTTTGCCCAGGGTGGTTGGATAAGGATAGAAATAAGAACAAGAAGTTGGTTAAAGTGAAAAAAAGCACAAAGGGAGGGTCAAAGGTGACAACTGCCCCTCTCAGATCCTTAAAAAAATGACCACATTTTTAGATGCATAATCCAGTCATTTTTTAACTCAAACAGGATAGGAAAAGATTTATATAAATCATCAACCTTGATTTTTTTTTCAGACTATGCTCTGTGGAGGTCTGGGATTCCACAAAGGAGCTTCAATGCCACCCACGGTAAAAGTAAAGATGTGGGTGGTTGCTCTGAGCAGGCTGAGCTATACACTCTGTACAATCAGGGCTGTTTTGCTTTAATTCAGTTTATATTTTTATAAGATTCTGTTGGGAAAAAATAAAAGTCCTGACATTTTTTTAAAGGTTGAAAAACATTGATATAACCTAACTCGTTCATTCTACAGAATAGAAACTAAGGCTGAGACTACTTAAGGCACATACCTATATGTCAGGCAGCTAGTTAGTGGCAGAGGAAGGATTACAAACTGGTTCTCCTGTGCACACTTGTTATGTCACCCTATACCTTGTATGAGATGTTTTGACAACTCCATTTCATATATGAACAAAGAGATGGCACTTGTAACAGCTAAATATTAATTAGTCACATGGAAAAACTTTTATGAGTAACATAAAGATCACTGCACTAGGGAAAAGTTATAATATTGAAGATTCTAGTTATGACAGCAGCAGAGTACATGACTTGAACTAACCTAATAATAATTATAAATTCATGTAAAAAAATTAAACTATCTGAAGGCATAGAGAATGAACAGAAGGTAGAAACTAGAGGAGATCTAATTTGTTAAAGAAGAAAACATTACTGGATGACTACATGGTTATACTATTTATCTGCTAAAAGCATTCCTAAGTCTATGAGGCACAGGGCATCAAGGACTCAGGCAGAAATCACAAGCCTTATTGACCTGAGGTGTCAGAGGGCAGGATTCAAGGCAACCAGAGCAACTGGAAATGGAAAAGGAAATCCTAGAAAAGAGGGACCCAGAGAGAGAGAGAGAGCTCCAAAATCTGCATATGAATTTAGCTCAAGCATTTGGCTGAAATCTGTACTATGTATACGTATGGAAAAATTCAAGAAAATTAGAAAAAGTAATAGCTAGAGGACCAAAAATTTGATTAGACATTTTGTCTGAAGCCTGTCTCAGCAGAGTCTGAGTTAGGAGTTTGAATTTGGCCAAGGCAGAGTAGCTTGGTAGACACTCCAGATTTTCTGTTCAAACTTTAGAAGGGCTAACACTAGAAATTAGACTGAGTAAAACTGAAATAAGTCCAACATAACAAACTATAAACCATTATACTCAAAGGAATCAACTAGTAATTTCACTGTTGAAACTAGGCTAAAATGAAAAGCAATACTCTTTACAGGAAGATTAAAGAATCCAATATCTTTATAACATTTGATCCACAATGTCTAGTATACAATCAGAAGTCACTAGACATACAAAGAAATAAGAAAAATGTGAATCACCAAGGAAAAACAGCATTCAACTGAAACTAGCCTCAAGATGACTCAGATTTTGGATGCAGAAGACAACATCTTTAAAGTATCTATTGTATAACTTCAAAGAATCAAAGGAAAGGGTGATCATAATGAACATAAATAAGGATAATTTCAGTGGAGAAATGAAAACAATATTAAAAAAACTAAATAAACTTAAAATTGAAAATTAAATCTTCAAAGTTAAAAAATTCAGTTTGCTTTTTAGCAGGTTGGAGATGGCAATGAATTTTGAAGGAGCTCAATAAAAAGTAATCAATCTGAAGAACATAAAAAATTTGGAAAGAAAATAAACAAAACCTCAGTGAACAAGGATAGCATATCTAGTTGTCTGAAATATGTATAACTGGACTTCAAGGAGGGAAAAACAAAACAAAAATATGTGGAAGAAAAGTACTTGAAAAAATAAGAACTGGGAGTCACCCAAATGTGCTGAAAAAACATACAGAAAAAAATCAACATACAGAATCAAACATTTTAATAATCTAGCTCAAAAGTTCTGCAGTGAGGCACATCATTGTCAAGTAACTGAAAATCAAAGATAAAACAAAATATTTAAAAGTAAGAAGAGAAAGAGAAATGCATTGCATACTAGAAAATAATAAAACAAAACTGTCATCTCTCAGAGACATTGGAAGCCAAAACACAACAAAATGATACGTTTAAGAGCTGAAAGCAAAAATAAAACATCAACACTAAATCCTATATCCAGAGAAATCATCCTTCAAAAAAGTATGTGAAGTAATACATTTTTATGTAAATAAAAAGAGTGTTCATCAGACCTTCATTTCAAGAAATGTTAGAGGAAGTTCGTAAAAGAAAGGGAACTGGCAACAAACTAAATCTCAGATCTAAGGGAAGGATTGAAAAGCAATGGTAAATATGTGAGTAAAAATAAAAAATATTGGATGTTTTCTCCTTTTACTTTTTCTGAAAGACAACTGAAGAAAGTATATACTCTTCTGTGGGAGTGGAGAGTTGACACTGGAAAAGTAAAACATGAGATAACAATAGCACAAAGGAGAGGGGAAGGAAGTGACTTATTCTGTCACAAAGTTGTATAATGTGACATACAACAAAGAGCAAATATAAAGCAGTACAATACTAACTCTAAGTGGACTGTGATAAACTAAGGATGCATGTGTAATTCTTAGAAAATCCATGAAAAAAGAAAATACGAATGTGTATAGCTAAAATTTTAGAGGAATTTAAATGGAAAACTAAGCACATAGATGATTAACACAAAAAGAAACTAGTAAGAGCAACAGAAGATGAAAATCAGAAGCAACATTTAGAAAGCAAATAGCAAAATGATATACTTAAATGCAATAATTTCCACACATTAGATGCAAATGAAATAAAGACCACATTTGAAAGTAAAGATTGTCAAACTGAAGAAAAAAGCAAGACCCAATTATTTAATGACCATAAGTACAAATACAAGTTATCAAGACAAGCAAAAGGATTTAAAAAATAAGTTATTCAAACTGTAAGTATAAAGAAGTTGACGCAGCTATTAACATCAAGACAATAGTTTTACCAGAGAGGAATTATATTTTAAAACAATAAAATGATCAACTCATGAAGACATAAAAATTGTAAGTGTGTATGAAACTATTAACAGGGTTTCAAAACATGTGATGGAAAAACTAACCGAGCTCAAAGGAGAAACAGACAAACTCAAAATAAAACTAGAGATTTTGACACCCTTTCCTCAGTAGTTAGTTGATAGAGAAACTAAGAAAAAAATCAGTAAGTGTATAGATTTGTATGACTCAACATACAGTCCACTGTGATAATGTGACTTAAAAAGAAAAAACATTCTGCAGTTTTGAGGTACAGAGTTCTATGAAGGTCAAATAACACCAACATCTATACAACTCTTCCAGAAAGCAGAGGAAAAGAGAGCATTTCTCAATCCACTTTATGAGGCCAGCATAATACTAATGAAAAAAACTGACAAAGATGTCACAAATATAGAAAATTATATACCTATATCCTAAAGTTTAACAGGAGGCATTCCAATCTACTATACCAAAAGCAATAAAATATTCCTGAGAAAAAAATTAGAGAAGACTCAGTATTGTTAAGATATTAATTTTCCCAAATTATTCTGATTTAATGCAATCTAAACCAATATTCAAGCAGACATTTTGTAAAATTTGACAAGCATACTCTAAGGTGTATAAGGAAACATAAGGACTTAGAATATTCAAAATAATTTTTAAAAAGAACAAAGTGGGAGTACCAACCTACCTGCTTTTAAGACTTACGATACAGCTACACTGATCAACAATTTGATAATGGCAAAAAGGTAAACTAATTAATCAACAGAATTTAGTCCAGAAATAGGACTACGGAAATATGGTCCACTGTTTTTTTGTTTGTTTTTGTTTTTTAAAAAAGATTCCAAAGCAATTTAATGGGGGAAACTGAAGTCTTTCAAATAAGTATGCTTGAGCAAAACGAATTTTATTAATAAAGTAGAACATCAACCCATAGTTCACACTATGTGTGTGGGTATAAAAATTAATCATAGATTGAACTGTAAAACTTTACAAAACTCCTAGGAAAAAACATATAAGAAATTTTTGCAACCCTAAGATATATAAGTCCATATAGTCAAAGCTATGGTTTTTCCAGTAGTCATGTATGGATGTGAGTGAAAGTGAAAGTGTTAGTCACTCAGTTGTGTCTGACTCTATGAAACCCCATTGACAGTACCCACCAGGCTTCTGTGTCTAAGGAATTCTCCAGGCAAGAATATTGGAGTGCATTGCCATTCCATTCTCCCGAGGATCTTCCCGACATAGGAATCGAACCCAGGTCTTCTGCATTGCAGGCAGATTCTTTATCAACTGAGCCACTAGGCAATCCCAAAGAAAGGCAATGGAAAGACTGTTCAAACTATTGCACAATTGCACTCATCTCACACGCTAGCAAAGTAAGGCTCAAACTTCTCCCAGCTAGGCTTCAACACGTGAACCGAGAACTTCCAGATGTTCACTCTGGGTTTAGAAAAGGCAGAGGAAACACAGAGATAAAATTGCCAACATCCATTGGATCATAGAAAAAGCAAGAGAATTCCAGAAAAATACATCTACTTCTGCTTTATTGACTATGCTAAAGCCTTTGACTGTGTGGAGCACAACAAACTGTGAAAAATTCTTCAAGAGATGGAATTACCAGACCACCTTACCTGCCTCCTGACAAACCTGTATGCAGGTCAAGAGGCAACAGTTAGAACCGGACATGGAACAACAATCTGGTTCCAAATTGGGAAATGAGTACATCATAGCTGTATATTGTCACCCTGCTTATTTAACTTATATGCAGAGTATGTAAAATGCCAGGCTGGATGAAGCACAAGCTGGAGTCAATATTGCCAGGAGAAATATCAAGAACCTTAGATTTGTAAATGACACCACCCTCATGCCAGAAAGTGAAGAGGAACTAAAGAGCCTCCTGATGAAAGTAAAATAGGAGAGTGAAAAAGCTGGCTTAAAACTCAACATTCAGAAAACTAAGATCATGGCATCTGGTCCCATCACTTCATGGCAACTAGATGGGGAAACAATGCAAACAGTGACACACTTTATTTTCTTGGGCTCCAAAATCACTGCAGATGGTGACTGCAGCCATAAAATTGAAAGACACTTGCTCCTTGGAAGAAAAGCTCTGACAAACCTAGACAGCATATTCAAAAGCAGAGATAGTACTTCACCGACGAAGGTACGCCTAGTCAAAGCTATGGTTTTTCCAGTAGTCATGGATGGATTTGAGAGTTAGACCATAAAGAAGGCTGAGCACCAAAGAATTGATAGTTTTGAACTGTGATGTTGGAGAAGACTCTTGAGAGTCCCTTGGACTACAGGGAGATCCAATCAGTCAATCCTAAAGGAAATCAGTCCTGAATATTCATTGGATGGACTGATGCTGAAGCTGAAACTCCAGTACTTTGACCACCTGATGTGAAGAACTGACTCTTTAGAAAAGACTCTGATGCTGGGAAAGATTGAAGACAGGAGAAGGGAATGACAGAGGATGAGATGGTTGGATGGCATCACTGACTCGATGGACATGAGTTTGAGCAAGCTTGAGGAGTTGGTGACGGACAGGGAAGCCTGTCGTGCTACAGTCCATGGGATCACAAAGAGTCGGACACAACTGAGCGACTGAACTGAACTGGACCAACTACGCCAAAATCTAGAAGCAACCCATATGTTCAGCAACAGGAAAATGGATTAAACAAGTTATGGCAAATCAATGCAATGGAATACTAGTAAGCAAGAGGGCTGAACTATTTATACCTCCAACAATATGGATGAATCTCAAAAACATTAAGCTAAGAGTAGTGGGAAAAAAGTCAAAAGAGTACAAATAACATAATTCCATTTATATACTATTCTAGAAAATTTAAACTAGGATACTATGTCGGAAAATAGATCAGTGGTTGCCTAGAGGGGGTAAGGGGAAGTTACAGAGAACAATGGATTACGAAGGAGAATGAGGATACTATCGGAGTGATAAAAATGTTCATTTTCTTGCTTCTTGTGATGGTTTCACAGGATGTCAAAATTGACAAATTGGACATTGTGTACGTGTGTGGTTTATCAATTGCACCTTGGTAAAGCTTTTAAAATGTGAATCGAAGTAAAGCTGGTTCCCATGGCAGCCTTCTCTCTCTCCCCCACTGCAAGGTACTGAAGTTCTGTCTTCCCCTTACCAACTCAAATATTCCCAGCCATTTCTGGGCAATTGAGAAAACTCAAAACCAATGAAATCTAGCACTTGTCCTTCTGCTCTAGCCCAAGGAGAGAAGTTTGAGGACCACACCAAATGGAATGTCTCTCTGATCCCCTCTGTGTCCTCCTGGGAAACTCTCCTGGCTTTCTGATTTATATTTGAGTTACTAGATAAACCTTGAGATGTAGGCCACAATGTAGTTCTTGTCTGACTCCTCTGTGTCCCGTTACTGGACCCTATTTGCAACAGTCAGGAGCCACTAACTCAAGTCAAACCTAAAGAGCCCTTCAGACAGATAATGCTGACACAGCCTGGATTCCCCTGCTGCCACATTCAGCTCACTGTTTATTCTCGTGAGCCAAGTGTTTGCCAAATAAGCCCCCAGTTTTCCTGGCATCTCTGGACAGATATGTGTAAAGCTAGTTAATATGTAAAACTAGCTATGTGAATGGTCCTCTATCCAGGGCTACTATAGCCTCATTGAAGCTTATTTCTCTTCCCTTCCAGGCTACTAACCCAGGATAAGAAATGAAGCAACATGAAAGGATTGAGAGGGAGAAGGAAATGGCAACCCACTCCAGTAGTCTTGCCTGGAGAATCCCATGGACAAAGGAGCCTGGCGGGCTACAGTCCACGGGGTCGCAAAGAGTCAGACACGACTGAGAGACTAACACACATACACATTGAAAGTGAAAATCACTCAGTCGGGTCTGATTCTTTGATACAGTCCATGAAATTTTCCAGACCAGAATACTGGAGTGGGTAGCTGTTCCCTTCTCCAGAGTATCTTCCCAACCCAGGGATCAAACCCAGATCTCCTGCATTGCAGGCAGATTCTTTACCAGCTGAGCCACTAGGGAAGAACAGGTCTGACTGGGAAGATTACAAAAAGCCTTCTCTCCAGGTAGTATTCTGAGTAAGACCTATATTTGTACTCATTGGGTCCTCATTTCTCACTATTTTGGAGTCTCTCAAATAAAAATGTTTTCTGAACACTTGGCTTTGACAATTACTCTAAGCTGTTTGATTGTTGTAACAGGGCTAACCTGAACTAGTTGCTGCTGCTGCTGCTGCTAAGTCACTTTAGTCGTGTCCGACTCTGCGACCCCATAGACGGCAGCCCACCAGGCTCCGCCGTCCCTGGGACTCTCCAGGCAAGAACACTGGAGTGGGTTGCCATTTCCTTCTCCAAACCTGAACTAAAGTAAGTGCTAAATCATTTACTTGCCTGACTCTTTTAAGCTCTGATAATTTGTATGCCTCCTACAAGGGCATCTCTTGATAGGACTCAAGCGTTGTGTTGTCTTCCTACAATGGTGGCATTTACATACAAATTAATGACCAGGACGGTAATTTACTCTGCTGAGAATGAAGTGACCTGATAATTAAATTTCTGCACATGCAGAGAAAACATGAAACCAGAATGCTTGTTCTTGCTTTCTTTTACCCAGCCCCCAATAGTTCTCTCTCACTCGAATGAATCCTTATAAGCAAATGTGAATCAACATTTTAACTTACAAACGTTCTGATTAAGAAGAAAAAAAAAAATCTCATTGCCATGGATACTAAAATGAAGGGCTTGGGATATATTAGCAAGGCTGAGAAAGATACTGAACAGATCGCGTACTTTGCAGGTGTTGAGTTTCTAGATTTCTATAATAATTGTTCAATTTATTCACTCATCTTCCCATTCCATGCAGCAAATCATCCTTAAGGCAATTTCCAAAGTTGTTTTATCTTGAGGTAAAACTCAACTGTAGCCCAGTCAAGCTACAGTGATAATTTCTATAAGGTAATTTCCGTGTCTTCAGCACCAAATTCACAGTAAATATACCCAAACATATCATGATAACTGAAAAAAATATAGACTGAACATACTCACTTAGCTAAGTAACAGCTTTTTGAGGAAAAATAAAAGCAGAAAAGCTCTATTCCAAAAGTCACACAATTTGCACATCAGATATTCAGTGGTGGTATGCACATATCATAATAATAGCCCCCCTAATAATCTCCCTGAAAATTAGATAATAAATAATGTTTCTCCATTTTCAGAAAAATTAATGGAATATTTTCTAAATGTTCCATTTTTTCCCATACAGCTTTGGACGCCCATATGCTTTGGGTGCCTATTATCACACATATGCTGACAAGCACAAGTAGGTAATAACAGAAATGAATATGAACAAAGAAATATGAACATCATTTATCATGCTTCTATGAAGTGACTTAGCAGCAGTGCCAGGGCTTCCCTGGTGGCTTAGTAGTAAAGAATCTGCCTGCCAATGCAGGAGACATGGGTTTGGTCCCTAGGTCTAGATCCCCAGCAGAAGGAAATGACAACCCACTCTAGTATTCTTGCCTGGGAAATCCCAGAGGAGCCTAGCAGGCTACAGTCCATGAGATCTCAAGAGTCAGGCATGACTTAGTGACTAAATAACAACAACATATCATGCCTCTTTCTTTAACATGCTTTGTCATGCACATGCATACTCATGGCTATGACTATTACATGGCTTACACAGTCCAGCTATAGTTTCTACTGATAAAATGATGCAAATAAATGCATTAAAATTTCATAGGGTACCACAAAAAAACACCTCAATTTTCAGACACTGAACCAATTGAACAAGCCTAGCACCACTGAATGAGAAATGCTGCCCTGGGTACAGTAATGTCCCTTGTTCTCTCTATATTCTTAACTGCCATGAACAGTTTACCTTCTATGACTTTTCTTACTTACATTTTCCAAGTGGGTTTTTCTGTAGCTGTGACTTCTCTAACACCTTCAAAGAATTGCAGTCTTAACTCATTGTTCTCTAGTCTGTCCTCTTAGTGTCTAACATACAATTAGAAATAAAACAAATGCTTCAGTAATTAATAAACACATAAACTTAAAATCAGTATAATACCATATTAGTTGGAGTTCTCTAGAGTAACAGAACCAAAGTAGAAAAAAAATACATACACACACACACAACTGGCTCCCATGTAATTATGGAAGCAGAAAAGTCCAAAAAACTGCAGTTGGCAAGCTGGAGACCTGGGAGAGCCAGTGAGTCATTCCATCCTGACTGAGAGAACCAGGAGAGCCAATGGTATAAGTTCCAGTCTGAGGGCAGGAGAAGATCAATGTTCCAGCTCAAGGAGTCAAGCAGGCAGAGCTCCCCCTTGCTCAGGTCTTCAGTTGATTAGGTAAGGCACACCCACCTTAGGGAGGGCAATCTGCTTTATTCTGTTGACCAGTTCAAATGTTAGTTCAGTTCAGTCGCTCAGTTGTGTCTGACTCTTTGTGATCCCATGGACTACAGCACAACAGGCTTCCCTGTCTGTCACCAACTCCTAAAGCTTGCTCAAACTCATGTCCATCGAGTCGGTGATGCCATCCAACTGTTTCATCCTCTGTTGTCCCCTTCTCCTCCTGTCTTCAATCTTTCCCAGCATCAGAGTCTTTTCTAAAGAGTCAGTTCTTCACATCAGAGGTGAAAGTATTAGAGCTTCAGTTTCAGCACCCATCCGTCCAATGAATATTCAGGACTGATTTCCTTTAGGATGGACTGGTTTGATATTATTGCAGTTCAAGGGACTCTCAAGAGTGTTCTCTAACACCACAGTTCAAAAGCATCAATTCTTTGGTGCTCAGCTTTCTTTAGAATCCAACTCTCACATCCATACATGATTACTGGAAAAACCACAGCCTTGACTAGATGGACATTTGCTGGTAAAGTAATGTCTCTGCTTTTTAAAATGCTGTCTAGGCTTTTCAAGGCAATGGCACCCCACTCCAGTACTCTTGCCTGGAAAATCCCATGGACAGAGGAGCCTGGTAGGCTGCAGTCCATGGGGTCGCTAGGAGTTGGACACAACTGAACGACTTCACTTTCACTTTTCACTTTCATGCATTGGAGAAGGAAATGGCAACCCACTCCAGTGTTCTTGCCTGGAGAATCCCAGGGACAGGGGAGCCTGATGGGCTGCTGTCTATGGGGTCGCACAGAGTTGGACATGACTGAAGCGACTTAGCAGCAGCAGCAGGCTTTTCACAGCTTTTCTTCCAAGGAGCAAGCATCTTTTAATTTCATGGCTGCAGTCACCATCTGCAGTGATTTTGGAGCCCAGAAAAATAAAGTCTGACACCGTTTCCACTGTTTCCCCATTTTTTCCCATGAAGTGATGGGACCGGTGCCATGATCTTAGTTGTTTTCAATGTTGAGTTTTAAGCCAGCTTTTTCACTCTTCTATTTCACTTTCATCAATAGGCTCTTTAGTTCCTCTTCACTTTCTGCCATAAGTGTAGTGTCTTCTGCATATCTGAAGTTATTGATATTTCTCCTGGCAATCTTGATTCCAGCTTGTACTTCATCCAGCCCAGCATTTCACATGATGTACTCAGCATATAAGTTAAATAATCAAGGTGACAATATGTCAAAATCAAAGGAGCCTTGATGTGCTCCTTTCCCAATTTGGAACCAGTCCGTTGTTCCATGTCCAGTCTAACTGTTGCTTCTTATCTCACATACAGGTTTGTCAGGAGGCAGGTAAGGTGATCTGGTATTTCCATCTCTTGAAGAATTTTCCACAGTTTGTTGTGTTCCACATAGTCAAAGTTTTAGGCATAGTAAATAAAGCAGAAGTAGATATTTTTCTGGAACTCTCTTGCTTTTTCTATGATCCAACAAATGTTGGTAAATTGATCTCTGTGTTTCCTCTGCCTTTTCTAAACCCAGAGTGAACATATGGAAGTTCTCGGTTCATGTACTGTTGAAGCCTGGCTTGGAGAATTTTGAGCCTTACTTTGCTAGCGTGTGAGATGAGTGCAATTGTGAAGTAGTCTGAACATTCTTTGGCATTGCCTTTCTTTGGGATTGGGATGAAAACTGACATTTTCTAGTACTGTGGCCACTGCTGAGTTTTCCAAATTTGCTGACATATTGAGTGCTGCACTTTCACGGCATCATCTTTTAGGATTTGAAATAGCTCAGCTGGAATTCAATCATCTCCACTAGCTTTGTTCCTAGTAATTCAAATGTTAACCTCATCACAAACATCCGCCCAGACACACTCAGAATATTTGACTAACAATCTTGTTACCTCATGGCCCAGTCAAGTTGATATATAAAATTAACTATCACAAATACCATATAAAAGCCAAAGGGAGGAAGAATGCCAACAAGAAGCAGAGCATGCACAGGTTTTAATCCTAGCTCTGACAATTTCCAGTTGAATAATCTTGGGTCATCAATAAACCTCAGTTTACTCCTCCTTAAAAATTAGACCAGCTTTTTGTTCTTGCTATTCAGAAGCCTGAGGCCATACAGAACCTCTTGTACTACAAACTCACAGAAATGCTGATAAAATTAGAAAGACACCTGGTATTAGCCCAGAGGGGTAGCCAACTTGTTTGCAGGTCACAGACTGATATCTCAGATATGAATAGCCTTGGGATCATGCAAGGCTGGATTCAGCACCTCAGCATAAGACTTCTATTCTTCATGTACACCCATGGCTGATTCATGTCAATGTATGGCAAAACCACTATAATATTGTAAAGTAATTAGCTTCCAGTTAAAATAAATAAATTTAAAAAATAAAAGTGACTAAGGAAGCAAAAAAAAAAAAAAAAAACAGACTATTACTCTTTAAAAAATGCTGCCCCTTTCTTTGAAAAGAGGACTAGTAAAATTTCATCTAACAGTTTGTACTTAGAGAAGTGGGAAGAAAGCTTGCTATTTGTTTGGAGCTGTGAATGGAAAAAAAAAATTATCCTGTGAGAAATAAAAACATCAAGTCTTTACCTCTTACAGAAGTATAATATCAATGCAGGGCAGAAATCTGAAAGCAAGAAATTACTAAGCAAATCCAAGAGATTTTGTACTAACAGAGGCAAGTACAAAATTGTTCACTTCCATAAGCAAAAGTACAGGGGATTATATCCATCACCACATTCAAAAACAAATGCCTTCTGAAGATGAGCTCACCCACAAACACACAGAAGATAATACATAAGAGGCATTAAACTAGCATGAGGTGAAATGCAAAACAATCTAAGAATATATAGTAATCGTAAGCATATGTGGAAGAGTTATAAAAATCAGCCATGTATCAGGCCACAAAAGAAGCTTCAAAAATACAGTTAGACCACATTTTAATTTCAATGCAGTTAGAAATAAAACAAGACTTTTTTAAATTATAAAAATGCTTCTGGAAACCAGAAACCACAATTTTAAATAATTGATGGGTCAAAAAAAGAAACCCTAATTGGAATGATAAAATATTAATAACTAAAAAATAATGAACACATCACATATCATATACTTGTGGGATATAGTTAAAGTGGTACTTAAAGAAAATTTATGGATTAATTTAGAGTATATATTATGAGTCAAGAAAAAGATGAAAAAATTAATATGATAGAAATGTCAACTCAAGGTATTATTGATCAACAGATTAAACCAAACTACACAGAAGAAATAGAAAAGAAGAAAGCAAATATTAAAAAAATATAACTATAAAGAAAACACTAAAAAATACAGAAGATATTATAAAAACTATCTTTTAAAGATAAACCATTGACAAGGTTGATTCAGACAAATATAACTATAGACACTGTGGGCATTTAAGAATCACAAGAGAAAAAAGATTTAAATGTTTTTTGAAAAGAAAAAATAGAAAACACATAGACCAATAACCACTAAAAAAAGTAAAATGTAGAAAAACAATTCAAAAGGGACATATCACATGCAGATGGATTTATATGACTTTTTCTAGCCTTCAAAGGAAGGTAACTTGCTCTTTTATATAAGCTATTCTAGAAGGGAAAACCCATATCATTTATGAAATCAAAGAAGGTAATTTATATAGTAACTCAATTTCTGATGATCCTAGTTATAAACATCCTAAAGAGCAGCAAACAAAATTGAAATGTATTTTTAAAAATGCACTGAAAATAAAAATTCAGAGACGTTTAAATACTTGGAAATTATCTAAAGTATAAATAATCACGCTAATATAATCATCTCAATAGATGCATAAAATCATTAAGTAAATTTCAACACTTTCAAGAGTTTTTGCGATTAAAAAAAAAACTCTTCAGATACTAGGAATAAAAAGAAACATTGTCAACCTGAAATAGATAATCTACCATTCATCACACTCAAAGATAAACTTTAACATTCCTTACAGACTATACCAGGTTGCTCAGATGGTGAAGAATTCTCCTGCAATGCAGGAGATTCAGGTTCCATCCTTGGGTCAGAAATATCTCCTGGAGAAGGGAATGGCAACCCACTTCAGTATTCTTGCCTAGAAAATTCCATGGACAGAGGAGCCTGGTGGGCTATAGTCCATGGGGTCACAAAGAGTCGGACATGACTAATGCTTTCACTTTCAGAGACTATGTAAAACTTGGAAAACAAGGAATAAAATTCCAAAAGATCAAACTAAGTTAAAAAAAGAAGAATTGAGGTCAATTTTAAATTAAGAGTTCATTAAGGAGATCTCTGCCTCTGATCAAGACAGAAAAACAAATACTAAGTCTGCTCTCTCACATGAAACAACTAAAAACCTGGCCATAACTCATGGCTCGAAAAATACTAAACAAAGGCAATAAAAAATAGCAATTCCTAAGAGATGAGATATAAGCAAGTAAGTCCTATGATAGTCCAAGCTGATTACACGGAGAACGTTTTGAAGCCATTGTCTAGGGAAGGGGAACCCAGGCAAGGTTGGTGGTCTCCCTGATTTGAGGTGATAAAGCTAAGAGGCCAGGGGTGCCACACTATGAAAGCTCAGGAAACAGTATTAAAGAGGAGAGCTAAAAAGAGAGAGAAATCTAGAGATCTGCCATACTTGAGTTTTCAGCTGAAAACTGGTAAGTGAGCAAACTATGGAAAGAACCACTCAAACTGGTCAGGAAACAGTCCCTTGAACTCACACAGAGTCAAGAATAGTGCTCTGGTCCAACTAGCTAGAGTAGAAAATCTTATAATTGATGTGGCATTGAGTAAACCACTCAGAAGGGTTTTGGCTCAGTGGGGAAGAACAATTAAATCTAGATCAAACATTACTTAGGTCCTACCTAAAAAGGCTTAAAACAAAGACCTAAAAGGATCAAGCAGTTTTCAAATTGTTTAACCACAACTCAGAGCAACACTTAAGAATATTTCTATATCCAACATGCAACAAGATAAAATTCATGATGTATGACATTCAATCAAAACTTTCTAGGCACATTGAGAAGCAGAAAGATATTGTGTGTAATGAGGGGGAAAGTCAATCAATTGAAATGGAATAAGAAATGACACAGATAATAGAAAACATAGGCAATTCTTCGCCAAGGACATTAAAACAGTGACTATCACTGTATTCCATGTATTCAAGAAGTTAGAAGAAATTACGAACACAATAAGTAGAGAGTCAAATGAAAATTTTGAAGCTGAGAACTACACTAAAATGAAAAAACTAACACTGATTGGGATTAATCACAGAATTGGACAATAAAGAAGAAAAGAGTAGTGAGCTTGAAAACGGTAAAAGCAATTCAAAATGAAACACTGAGAAATATAATCACTGGGCAAAGATGAATAGAGCGTCAGTAGCAGTGGCACAATTTGAGGTAGCATAAAATATATATCAGAGAAGGCAATGGCACCCCACTCCAGTACTCTTACCTGGAAAATCCCATGGACGGAGGAGCCTGGTAGGCTGCAGTCCATGGCGTCGCTAAGAGTCAGACACGACTGAGCGACTTCATTTTCACTTTTCACCTTCACGCATTGGAAAAGGAAATGGCAACCCACTCCAGTGTTCTTGCCTGGAGAATCCCAGGGACGGGGGAGCCTGGTGGGCTGCAGTCTATGGGGTCGCACAGAGTCGGACACGACTGAAGTGACTTAGCAAAATATATATAATTGATGACCCTGAAGGAGAGAGGGGAGCAGGAAAAATATGTGAAGAAATCACGGCCAAACTTTTCCATATTTGATGCAAATTATAAACCCACCAATTCAAGAAGTAGAAAACATCCTAAGTCCAAGAAATATGGGAAAACTACACTAAGGCAAATCATAACCAAATTGCTAAAAACCAGTTGGTCTGCTAAGTCGCTTCAGTCGTGTCCAACTCTGTTCGACCCCATAGACGGCAGCCCACTAGGCTCCTCTGTCCCTGGAATTTTCCAGGCAAGAATACTGGAGTGGGTTGCCATTTCCTTCTCCAATGCATGAAAGTGAAAAGTGAAAGTGAAGTCGCTCAGTCCTGCCCGACTCTTCGAGACCCACCCCATGGACTGCAGCCTACCAGGCTCCTCTGTCCAATGGGATTTTCCAGGCAAGACTACTGGAGTAGGTGGCCATTGCCTTCTCCAAAAAACCAGTTGGAGATGGTCAGAAACAAAACAACACAATGAACCCTAATATAGACTATGAACTAGTCAACAATAATGTATCAATACTGCTTCATCAATTATAACGAAAGTACCACAACAATTTAAGATAAATAACAGGAGAAACAAGGCTGGAGGAGAGTATTTGGGAACTTTTCATACTTTTTACTTAATTTTTCTGTAAACCTAAAACTGCTCTGGGAAAGTAGTCTACTGATTTTTTTTTAAATAGAGGGGGAAAAAAGACACTATGAACAGAGAAATGTAGACAAGAATGTTAGGAGACTTCTCATTGTGAAATCTCACAGTGAAAAAATATTTTTAAAGTGCTAGAAGAAAAAGCTGAAAGTATTCTAGACCTAGAGAAAATATCTTTCAAAATACAAGGCAAAATAAAGACTTCAGAAAGAATCTAAGTGGCAAAAAAAAAAAAAGTTAAAAAGTCCTTCAAACAGAAGAAAAATGATACTAGACATAAATCTGCATCTACACAAAGAAATGAAGAGCACCTGAAATTACTATGTGGGTAAATACACAAAGACTTAGGTTCTTTTAAATTTTTTTAAGTGTCCCAAGTTTTACAACAGACTGGTTCCAAATAGGAAAAGTACGTCAAGGCTGTATATTGTCACCCTGCTTATTTAATTTATATGCAGAGTACATCATGAGAAATGCTGGGCTGGAAGAAGCACAAGCTGGAATCAAGATTCCCGGGAGAAATATTAATAACCCCAGATATGCAGATGACACCACCCTTATGGCAGAAAGTGAAGAGGAACTCAAAAGCCTCTTGATGAAAGTAAAAGTGGAGAGTGAAAAGTTGGCTTAAAGCTCAACATTCAGAAAACTAAGATCATGGCATCTGGTCCCATCACTTTGTAGCAAATAGATGGGGAAACAGTGGAACCAGTGTCAGACTTTATTTTTTTGGACTCCAAAATCACTGCAGATGGTGATTGCAGCCATGAAATTAAAAGATGCTTACTCCTTGGAAGGAAAGTTATGACCAACCTAGATAGCATATTCAAAAGCAGAGACATTACTTTGCCAACAAAGGTCTGTCTAGTCAAGGCTATGGTTTTTCCAGTAGTCATGGATGTCTGTGAGAGTTAGACTGTGAAGAAAGCTGAGCGACGAAGAACTGATGCTTTTAAACTGTGGTGTTGGAGAAGACTCTTGAGAGTCCCTTGGACTGCAAGGAGATCCAACCAGTCCATTCTGAAGGAGATCAGTCCTGGGTATTCTTTGGAAGGGCTGATGCTAAAGCTGAAACTCCAGTACTTTGGCCACCTCATGCGAAGAGTTGACTCATTGGAAAAGACCCTGATGCTAGGAGGGATTGGGGGCAGGAGAAGGGGATGACAGAGAATGAGATGGCTGGATGGCATCACCAACTCAACGGACATGAGTTTGAGTGAACTCCAGGAGCTGGTGATGGACAGGGAGGCCTGGTGTGCTGCGATTCATGGGGTCGCAAAAAGTCGGACACGACTGAGTGACTGAACTGAACTGAACTGAAGTTTTACATATGTGTTACAATATACAGATGTTAATTTTGACATTTCAGAATCTTTCTCTCTCAGGAAAGACATCTGGTTTTCTTTTATGAAAACATGCCTCCATGAGGTTTGAGTAGGCAAATAACTCAGACACTGGCAATGAGAGCCAACCTCAGAACTTTGCTATGTGTATGCATTAGTCACTCAATCATGTCCAACTCTTTGTGACCCCATGCATTGTAGCCTGCCCAGTTCCTCTATCCATGGAATTATCTAGGCAAGAATACTGGAGTGGGTAGCCATTCCCTTCTCCAAGGAATCTTCCCAACCCAGGGGTTCAACCCAGGGGTTGAACCTAGGTCTCCTGCATTGCATGCAGGTTCTTTACCATCTGAGCCACCAGAGAAGCCCTAGAACTCTACTGGAGATATTAAAAAAAGCTTCCCAGGTGGCACAGTGGTAGGTTCGACCCCTGGGTCAGGAAGATTCCCTGGAGTAGGAAATGGCAACCCACTCCAATATTCTTGCCTGAAAAATTCTATGGACAGAGGAGCCTGGTAGGCTGCAGTCCATGGGGTCACAAAGAGTTGGACACAACTGAGCCACTAAACACACACACACACTCCTGCAGCTGAGGTTAAGGTAGTAGGATATAGGCCTGTATCTGCCATCACCTAGGAGACAGTCTGCCTGAGAAAAAAACCAGCACAAAAAACAGTAGAATCAAGAATTTTGGATTCTTAATACTAAGACCCCCTGTGAAGTAGAGCCAATCGTTTTCATTTGGAAGCACAATTCACTGGGCTTTTCACTTCTGTGAACTAAAAAACTCTAGTGTGTGTGTATGTGTGTGTGTGTGCACGCATGCATGCACACGAGCATGTACACTTGAGCCCCTTTTGATTTAATTTCTGTCACTTGCACCCAAAAGGATTCTGACTGGTGTAGTCAAGTGCAAAGAGTATTACAGGTGAGAGTTAAGAGATCTCTGTTTTAGACTTTCCCCTGACAATACAGAATTATAAAATCTTGGCCAAGGAACTTTATATCGCTCTCTTCTCTGAATTTCTACAAGAAATGCTGTCTACATAATTCATTAAGCAAATAAGTATGTATTGCTTTGTGACATGTCTTCTAGCTTGACTATTTTAAAATCTTTATTAACATTTTATTCACTTATGCCTTATTTCCCCAGCTGAATTATATCCTTGATTCCTCCCACACAGCTGATGTATCCGCTGAACCCAAACACATTTACAGCACAGCTAATGTGAGTAAGCTAACCTGTTAGGGTTCTCTCAGTTTAAAAGAAATTTGTGATACTTTAAGAGTCAGAAACCACTGAGCATCTGAGTACAAACATAGTTTAAAGCAACCAAATACCACAAATACCACAACTAGGGCCCCAAATACCACAACTGCTCTCTGATTCCACAGCATTTATTTCATACTGACAAAGCTGCCCCATGTTTTGTCCCTTAAATACCATGATTCTCTGGAAGCAGAGTCCACGATAGGCCTTTACAGCCCCAAGATGGAGCTCGGTGCCCTTGACTCTGTCAGCATCCTGAAAGCACTGGCTGAACTGAACTCAGCTCCATCCAAAATTCACTTTATGTTCAGAAATATTTTCCTTCACTTATGAAGATAGGAAGTGAAAAGCCAAAGAATTTAGAATCAAAAGACACAGGTTTTAGCCTTGATCCTGCCACATGTTAGCTGTGTGACTTGTCCTTTGTTACTTGACTTTTCTGAGGCTTCCGTTCTTCATATGAAAATAATGATCCCTGCCTTCCCCTTTTTTAAGGTTTTGGTGAGGAACAAGAGCAATCATTAGGGGAGGGAGGAGGGAAGAGGGTTTAGGATGGGGAACGCGGGTATACCTGTGGCGGATTCATTTCCATATTTGGCAAAACTAATACAGTATTTTAAAGTTTAAAAATAAAATAAAATTTAAAAAATTAAATTAAATTAAAAATTAAAAAAAAAAAAGAGCAATCATTTGTAGGCAAAGGACTCTAAAAGCAAAATTTACTAAACCACAAAAACAAAGGAGAAAAGGAAAGATATACGCATTTGAATGCAGAGTTCCAAAGAATAGCAAGGAGAGATAAGAAAGCCTTCCTCAGTGATCAGTGCAAAGAAATAGCGGAAAACAACAGAACGGGG
This sequence comes from Bos mutus, assembly GCF_027580195.1. Taxonomy (NCBI): domain Eukaryota; kingdom Metazoa; phylum Chordata; class Mammalia; order Artiodactyla; family Bovidae; genus Bos; species Bos mutus. The sequence continues at coordinate 34,594,259 of NC_091626.1, forward strand.
AAGACTAGAGATCTCCTCAAGAAAATTAGAGATAACAAGGGAACATTTCATGCAAAGATGGGCTCGGTAAAGGACAGAAATGGTATGGACCTAACAGAAGCAGAAGATATTAAGAAGAGGTGGCAAGAATACACAGAAAAACCGTACAAATAATATCTTCACGATCCAGAAAATCACAACAGTGTGATCACTCACCCAGAGCGGCCTTAGGAAGCATCATTATGAACAAAACTAGTGGAGGTGATGGAATTCCAGTTGAGCTATTTCAAATCCTAAAAGATGATGCTGTGAAAGTGCTACACTCAATATGCCAGAAAATTTGGAAAACTCAGCAGTGGCCACAGGACTGGAAAAGGTCAGTTTTCATTCCAATCCCAAAGAAAGGCAATGCCAAAGAATGCTTAAACTACCACACTATTGCACTCATCTCACACAGTAGCAAAGTAATGCTTAAAATTCTCTAAGCCAGGCTTCAGCAATAAGTGAACCGTGAACTTCCAGATGTTCAAGCTGGTTTTAGAAAAGGCAGAGGAACCAGAGATCAAATTGCCAACATCCGCTGAATCATCTAAAAAGCAAGAGAGTTCCAGAGAAATATCTACTTCTGCTTTATTGACTATGCCAAAGCCTTTGACTGTGTGCATCACAATAAACTGGAAAATTCTGAAAGAGATGGGAATACCAGACCATCTGACCTGCCTCTTGAGAAACCTGTATGCAGGTCAGGAAGCAACAGTTAGAGCTGGACATGGAAAACAGACTGGTTCCAAATAGGAAAAGGAGTTTGTCAAGGCTGTATATTGTCACCCTGCTTATTTAACTTATATGCAGAGTACATCATGAGAAAAGCTGGGCTGGAGGAAGCACAAGCTGGAATCAAGATTGCCAGGAGAAATATCAATAGCCTCAGATATGCAGATGACCCCACCCTTATGGCAGAAAGTGAAGAAGAATTAAAGAGCCTCTTGATGAAAGTGAAAAAGGAGAGTGAAAAAGTTGGCTTAAAGCTCAACATTCAGAAAACTAAGGTCATGGCATCCAGTCCCATCACTTCATGGCAAATAGGCGGAAAAACACTGGAAACAGTGGCAGACTTCATTTTTGGGGGCTCCAAAATCACTGCAGATGGTGATTGCAGCCATGAAGTTAAAAGACGCTTACTCCTTGGAAGAAAAGCTATGACCAACCTAGACAGCACATTAAAAAGCAGAGACAGTACTTTGCCAACAAAGGTCCATCTAGTCAAGGCTATGGTTTTTCCAGTAGTTATGTATGGATGTGAGAGTTGAACTAGAAAGAAAGCTGAGTGCTGAAGAATTGATGCTTTTGAACTGTGGTGTTGGAAAAGACTCTTGAGAGTCCCTTGAACTGCAAGGAGATCCAACCAGTCCATCCTAAAAGAAATCAGTCCTGAATGTTCATTGGAAGGACTGATATTGAAGCTGAAACTCCAATACTTTGGCCACCTGATAAGAAGAGCTGACTCATTTGAAAAGACCCTGGTGCTGGGAAAGATTGAAGATGAGAGGAGAAGGGGACGACAGAGGATGAGATGGTTGGATGGCATCATCAACTCCATGGACATGAGTTTGAGTGAACTCCAGGAGTTGGTGATGGACAGGGAGGCTTGGCATGCTGCAGTCCATGGGGTCGCAAAGAGTCAGAGACAACTAAGCGAATGAACTGAACAATGTACTCATTATATTATATATAATATCCCATTTAAAACTGAGTAATATGCTTAGAGGTAGCCATTGTATGCTCACTCAACAGAAGAAGTTCCTGGGATCCACAGAAATCAAGTAATGTGTAAGCTCTATCTGCCTCCAAAGCCCATATTCCTTCCATTACATTATTCTACTTGGTAAATACAAAGCAATATGCAAATAACAGGTGTTTCATTCCCCAGGTGCCAGGGAACCATGAAAAAAGAAAGGCTGGGCCTCAAATGATAAAGGACAAACACGATCAAAGTGGGACCCAAAGAGTTTCTGCTTATCCACAGTAGCTGGGATTGTCAAAATTCAGGTACGTGTCCCTAGACAACTTTTCCCTCCTATATCCGAAGCCAAAGATACTAACTGTTTATGCCCTCTTTCCTGATGAGGCTCAGAATCTGTAAATTCACTTCAAACAGCAAAATCCACTGATCAGAACTGCCTACAGAATGAAGCTACTATTCAAACTTGTGCCCTGTAAAGACAGCTTTCATTCTGTTTAGAGACTGTAGAGCAGAGGTACAGGCAAGCCTGGAATCAGGAGAGGAAAAGGAAAGATAATGCAAAGGAATTCACTTATTCAAAAGTCCATCTGCTAGGACTTCCCTGGTGATCCAGTAGTTAAAGAATCCACCTGCCAATTCAGGGAACATGGGTTTGATCTCTGGTCTGCGAAGATCCTGAATGCCATAGGGCAACTAAGCCCACGCACCGCAACTACTGAAGCCTGAACACTCTAGAGTCACCGCAATGAGAAGCCCATGCACTGAAAATAGAAATTAGCCCCCACTTGCTGCAACTAGAGAAATCCTGGGCACAGCAACAAAGACCCAGTGTAGTCACAAATAAATAATTTTAAAACATGCTTTAGAAAAAAAGTCCATCTGCTTAATAAACAGCATGAGATGCCAGTCCCAGGGCCTGATGTCAGACACAGTTGACAAATAAAAATAGACCCAGCCCTCACCTGGCAATTATAATCCCATTAACTCTCTTCTATGATATCAAAAGCCTTCAGAGGGCCAGAAAGCAGGCAGAAAAAGTGGGCTCATCTCAGAAAGCAGAAATAGCCTAGATGGGTCAGTAACTTCAAAGACTGCCAAGCATGCAGCTGGAACACTTGGCACTTAGATTTCAGAATTCATGTTCTCTTGGATTTTTAAAAAGGAAAAAACTGTGTACATATCATAATCTATTTAACACCCCAGTAGGGTCTGGGGCAACATCTTGTAATAAGATGCATTAATAATTAAAACATGCAAATATTCACTCTAAGATAAATAAGTGAAAGTTCTAAATAACCTCATCTCAGTTCAAGTAATCCCTGATATTTTGAAAAGATTCCGGTTTTCAAGGTCTTGGATTTGGAGATTCCAAATAAGGGTTTGTACACTTGTATCAAGGATAAATACTGCATATATCAATCTAAGATAAAAGTTAATTTTATGTGTCTGATCTCTAGAAGAGACATCCCAAATTATATGTTGGTGTTTAAAAAGCTATGCAAAATTTTTCCCCACAAGAATTATTGAGAAATATTTTTTTTAGATATAAGAATCTCAAATATTTAAAATCTTTTAAGATATTAAAGAAATCCATTTTTAGAATAAAACATAACTCTACGGGTTGGAGATAGCACAGAGTAACTGAAGAAATTATAAACATACAAGGTAAACATGAGAAGTGCTTATCTACCGAAACCCAGGAATGAACCAGAACTGTGGTGTTGGAGAAGACTCTCGAGAGTCCCTTGGACTGCAAGAAGATCAAACCAGTTCATCTTAAAGGATATCAGTCCTGAATATCCATTGGAAGGACTGATGCTGAAGCTGAAACTCCAACACTTTGGCCACCTGATGCAAAGAACTGACTCTTTGGAAAAGACCTGATGCTGGGAAAGATTGAAGGCATGAGGAGAAGGTGATGACAGAGGATGAGATGGTTGTATGGCATCACTGACGCTATGGACATGAATTTGAACAAGCTCCTGGAGTTGGTGATGAACAAGGAAGCCTGGCGTGCTGCAGTCCATGGGGTCACAAAGAGTCAGACGCGATTGAGCAACTAAACTGAACTGTAACATGAGAAAAGTAAAAGGACCTTGTGAACTGAGTTCCTGCCACAATTAAGCTGAAGGGGTCAGAAGCCCATGCTGCTGAAAATCACTTAATGTGGAAACCAGGGTTCTCAGGGCACCTGAGACCTGCTCTTGCAGCTCAAAGGCAAAGATGTTGAAGAAATGCAGTGACTTGTCCGCTGATGATGCACTCCGAGGTTGCTGCTTTTGAGTCCTACCTATTGATCCACACATGAAATGTGATACCACGGAGGAGGCTATTCCCTTGATCTTCCACAGCAAGGCAGCCTCATGCTTCCCTGCAGCCTCCCTGCTCTCTTGGCGCCAGTGCTCTGAAAGGTTCTGCCTTGAGCACTTGGCTCAGTCCACATGCTGGACCTGCTAATCTCAGACCACCCACAGCTTCAACTGCCACGTCCAGAACGGCGACTGGCAAAAGCAGTTCCTCCATTCCCTCCCAAGCTCTTCATTCATGCATTCAACACCAGCCTCCAGCCGGGGTCTCACTACAACCCCCACCATGGCCATCCTGCACCCACCTACTCCCAACCTTTATCCTTTATTCCCATCCTCATGTTTCTGTGTGCAGAATGACCTCTGCGCCCTCTATTCCCATTCACAATTTTTTATTGGAGTAAAGCTGATTTACAATGTTGTGTTAGCTTCATGTGTACAGCAAAATGATCCAGTCATACATATATATGACAATATATATATGTATATATATATGAAAGTGTTAGTCATTCAGTCGTGTCCAACTCTTTGTGGCCCCATGAACTGTAGCCCATCAGGCTCCTCTGTCCATGGCATTCTCCAGGCAAGAATACTGGAATGGGATGCCATGTCCTTCTCCAGGGGATCTTCCTGACCCAGGGATCAAACCCTGGTCTCCTGCATTGCAGGCAGATTCTTTACCATCTGAGCCACCTGGGGAGCCCATATATCTATACATATTCCTTTTCAGATTCTTTTCCCTTATAGACTATTACAAAATACTGAGTACAGTTTCCTGTGCTATACAGTAGGTCCTTGTTGGTTATCTAGTTCATATATTGTTGTTCTTGTTTAGTTGCTCAGTTCTGTCTGACTCTTTTGGTACCCCATGGACTATAGCCTAACAGTCTCTTCTGTCCACAGGATTTTTCAGGCAAGATTACTGGAGTGGGTTGCCATTTCCTCCTGTAGATCAAGGGATCTTCCTGATCCAAGGATTGCACCCATGTCTCCACGTCTCTTGCATTACAAGTGGATTCTCTACACCAAGCTGCCAGGGAAGCTCATTTTATATATAGAAGTGGGTATGTCAATACCAAACTCCTAATTTTAACATCATTCTTCAAAATGCTTAAACTTCTTTAGGATCTGTTCTCCCCTCCCTTTTCCAAAACACAAACCTGAGCTTGGGTTTCTTTCCCTTATTTTTGCTCCTCCTCCTGTCAGCGCTTACCCCAGTCAAAACATTTTACCAAAACAATTTAACATTCTCCATGTACTTGTACACATCACCTCTAGAGAGGCAGCTCTTTAAAAGTGGGAGCAGAGTCCCTCTCTTTGCATCCTCACAGCCAAGCTAGTGTAGTGTCAGACTAACAGCAGCTGCTCGATAAATATTTATTAAATGAAAGCAGTAATTAATTAGCCACATCCAACTATAGTGGGAAGAATTGGAACCCTCAAAGCATCAACCACAGAAAAGTACCTGTCACCATAATCAGGCACAGAGTGGGTGTTTAACACAGATGTGTCCAGTGGTTGTTATATATTTCACTAGAATTTATTCAACTCTTTATCTTGTATTTCTGATATACACAGATTAAATGGGCTTATGTGGTCTGGACGACAGCCCCAACTCTTAACAGGAAATAGCCTTTCACATTCCAAGTAGCTTATGAAGACGCCCTTGGAACAGAACCCATTGGTAAGCAGGGGTGGAAAGTAACCACTGTTCATCAAAATTAGCTTCTATGAATCTATTTCAATTTCTTTTTGCTAAACTTGTAAGTGAATATCTACTTGTCTCTTTAATAAAATTTAACACATTTTCCCTCATTAATTTCTTCCTGTATTCTACATTCTACTGTTCTTCTTCTTCTTCTTTTTTTTTTTTTTTTTAACTCTATTGCAGAATGTCTTCCAATCACCAGCTACTAAGCAAACTGGGAATAGAATGGGTACCTCAGTCAAGCTTGCTTTCCCTCCTGACTCTGAGGGAGTCATTATACTAGCCATTCTCCAGATGTGATCCTGGGAGGTTCAGTTCAGTTCAGTCAGTTCAGTCGCTCAGTCATGTCCAATCCCTTGTGACCCCATGAATCACAGCACTCCAGGCCTCCCTGTCCATCACCAACTCCCGGACTCTACCCAAACTCATGTCTGTCAAGTTGGTGATGCCATCCAGCCGTGTCATCCTCTGTCGTCCCCTTCTCCTCCTGCCCCCAATCCCTCCCAGCATCAGGGTCTTTTCCAATGAGTCAGCTCTTCGCATGAGGTGGCCAAAGTACTGGAGTTTCAGCTTCAGCATCAGTCCTTCCAATTTACACCCTGGACTGATCTCCTTTAGGATGGACTGCTTGGATCTTCTTGCAGCCCAAGGGACTCTCAAGAGCCTTCTCCAATACCACAGTTCAAAAGCATCAATTCTTCAGGGCTCAGCTTTCTTCACAGTCCAACTCTCACATCCATATGTGACCACTGGAAAAACCATAGTCTTGACTAAATGGACCTTTGTTGGCAAAGTAATATCTCTGCTTTTGAATATGCTATCTAGGTTGGTCATAACTTTCCTTCCAAGGAGTAAGCGTCTTTTAATTTCATGGCTGCAATCACCATCTGCAGTGATTTTGGAGCCCAAAAAAATAAAGTCTGACACTGTTTCCACTGTTTCCCATCTATTTCCCATGAAGTGATGGGACCGGATGCCATGATCTTAGTTTTCTGAATGTTAAACTTTAAGCCAACTTTTTCACTCCCCTCTTTCACTTTCATCAGAGGCTCTTTAGTTCTTCTTCACTTTCTGCCATAAGGGTAGCGTCATCTGCATATCTGAAGTTATTGATATTTCTCCTGGCAATCTTGATTCCAGCTTGTGCTTCATCCAGCCCAGCATTTCTCATGATGTACCCTGCATATAAGTTAAATAAGCAGGGTGACAATATACAGCTTTGACAAACTCCTTTTCCTATTTGGAACCAGTCTGTTTTCCATGTCCAGTTCTAATTGTTGCTTCCTGGCCTGCATATAGGTTTCTCAAGAGGCAGGTCAGGTGGTCTGGTATTCCCATCTCTTTCAGAATTTTCCACAGTTTATTGTGATGCACACAGTCAAAGGCTTTGGCATAGTCAATAAAACAGAAATAGAGGTTTTTCTGGAACTCTTTTGCTTTTTCGATGATCCAGCGGATGTTGGCAATTTGATCTCTGGTTCCTCTGCCTTTTCTAAAACCAGCTTGAACATCTGGAAGCTCACGGTTCATGTATTACTGAAGCCTGGCTTGGAGAATTTTGAGCATTACTTTACTAGCATGTGAGATGAGTGCAATTGTGCAGTAGTTTGAGCATTCTTTGGCATTGCCTTTCTTTGGGATTGGAATGAAAACTGACCTTTTCCAGTCCTGTGGCCCCTGCTGAGTTTTCCAAATTTTCTGGCATATTGAGTTTAGCACTTTCACAGCATCATCTTTCAGGATTTGAAATAGCTCAACGTACCCTGCTTTTTTATCTTCATTTTTTACCCCCTTAATTCAATGGATTCAGTGTTGTTAAGAGCTATTGTAATACAATAAAGAGATGAACAGAATCATATAATTCTGACCAAATAATTCAAAGTACAAATCAAAGCAATATACAAGCACAAATAGAAACAATGTGTATTGTCAAAAATAAGATGTTAAACAATTGAGCTATGTGTCCTTGGAACTACTTCACCCTGAGTTCTAGAACAAACACTAAAAGTGATCATGATGCAGGTTGAAGTTAAGGGGGCGACCATTTCCATCAACGTGTCAAATAACCTGAAGGTTGGAATCTGACCCTAAAACACCCTAGGGGCAAGATTTGACCCTCCACAGGGCTTCCCTTGTAGCTCAACTGGTAAAGTATCTGCTTGCAATGCAGGAGACCTGGGTTCAATACCTGGATTGGGAAGATCCCCTGGAGAAGGGAAAGGCAATCCACTCCGGTGTTCTGGCCTAGAGAATTCCATGGACTGTACAGTCCATGGGATTACAAAGAGTCAGACATGACTGAGCGACTTTCACTTTTCACTTTCAGGGCTTCCCAGGTGGTGCTAGAGGTAAAGAACCTGCCTGCCAATGCAGGAGACAAAAGAGATACAGGTTAGATCCCTGGGTTGGGAAGATCCTCTGGAGAATGGAATGACAACCCATTCCAGTATTCTTGCCTGAAGAATTGCATGGACAGAGGAACCTGGCAGGCTATAGTCCATAGGGTCACAAAGAGTCAGACACAACTGAAGCAATTTAGCACAGCACTCAAAAATTACCCATCTCGTCCAGGACAATAGATAGGCATATGGAAACGTGAGGTCACTTTAAAAAAAAGACACTGCACCTGTCATAGCCACAAAAGACACAAGACAAACTTGGTCTGCAGGTACGATGTTCAGTCAAGTTCACCCTTGACAGTAAAGCTTCTGTCATTTTCTGGAAGATGACTGTGCTGACAGACAAAAAATTGACAGTTTTTATTTCAGAGTGAGGGGTAAGGGTTTTGAGGGTTATTTAAAACAGCTTTGAATTGTGGTGCTGGAGAAGGCGCTCGAGAGTCCCTTGGACAGCAAGGAGATGGATCCAGTCTATCCTAAAGGAAATCAAGCCTGAATATTCACTGGAAGGACTGATGCTGAAGCTGAAGCTCCAATACTTTGGCCACTTAATGTGAAGAGACCATTCATTGGAAAAGACCCTAATGCTGGGAAAGATTGAAAGCAAGAGGAGAAGGGGGTGACAGAGAATGAGATGGTTGGATGGCATCACTGACTCAATGAACATGAGTTTGAGCAAACTCCGGGAGATAGTGAAGGACAGGGAAGCCTGCCGTGCTGCAGTTCATGCAGTTGCCAAGAGTCGGACACAACTGAGCAATTGAACAATGACAATATTGTAAATCATCTTGTGATAGTTTCAGGCAAACAGTGAAAGGACTCAGCCATACATATACATGCATCCATTCTCCCCTAAATCCCCCTTCCACCCAAGCTGCCAAGTAACACTGAGCAGAGTTCCATGTGTCACGCAGCAGGTCCTTATTGCGTGTCCATTTGGAGTATGACCTACCTGTGCATTTACAGCTGATGTATTTCTAAAACTACAGAATTAAAAAATAAACAAAATCTGATGAGGGTACCCAAAATAATGAGGGATAAAAATTTATTTCATACATGGTAATGACATTTTCACTAGATAAATGGGCTGGGAAAAAATCTGTTTACCAAAATACTCTATTCCTGGGGAAAAGAAAATATTAACCATTCCTACTTTAACACTTCCTTAATTAGCGTTCTAAAATTTTGTTAAATGTACCTTAATGAGTTTTTTCTTAACTAAATTTGGAACCTCCCCAATCTACCAATATTATGTTTAATCAGATTTTCAAAACTTGTTAATGATACTTTTGTCTGCAAAATTTACCAGGCATTTAGAGGTAATAGACATTGTCATTATTCAGTCATTACCCTATGTGGATTCATTTTTATAAACTCAAATAAATGATATATTTATAAATGCAAGTAAGGATGTGTTGCTGCTGCTGCTGCTGCTAAGTCACTTCAGTCATGTCCAACTCTGTGCGACCCCATAGACAGCAGCCCACCAGGCTCCCCCGTCCCTGGGATTCTCCAGGCAAGAACACTGGAGTGGGTTGCCATTTCCTTCTCCAATGCATGAAAGTGAAGAGTGAAAGTGAAGTCGCTCAGTCATGTCTGACTCTTAGCGACCCCATGGACTGCAGCCTACCAGGCTCCTCCGTCCATGGGATTTTCCAGGCAAGAGTACTGGAGTAGGGTGCCATTGCCTTCTCTGAGAATATATTGGGTATTGGCTAAATGAAAGCATCCTAAGCTAATGGATACTACAAAATAATAGGATTGAAATTGTCACAATTTAGAGAAATTTTTAAGTAAATGATTTCTGACCCTCCTAAATGTCATAATTAAAATAGTATTAGGAGAGTATGCTATTTTAATTCTGATCACACAAGGAAAGAAATTAAAACCAAAAATACTAAGTGGCTTTTCCATAGTGAAGAAAATGATAAAAGTTATCTTCAAATAATCCTACATTTCTGACATTTCAAATTTTATTAAGATATTCAGTTGCTGACAATAATTCCAACATTCACCTACCTTCTTTATTTTTAGGATTCTACCATCTTTCTTTTATAATCTGACTTTCCTTCCACTTTCCATGTTTCTCTTTCTTTCAACTTATTGGGTCATTTATCTCAGGATTCCTGTTTCATTCATCTATGCTACTGAATTCCCTCCTAACCTCTCTAGCCATTGTCAAAGTAATTCACCTGCTATTCTGAACTCTATAAAATTCCCTTCCAAATTTATAGTCTGAAAATTGTGCTGCTGCAATTTTTTAGAATTTTAGTATCTGCAGCCTCTTGCAGATGAAGTCCATCTTTCCTGAATAGGCCCTTTCTCATGTCCAGATTTCCTAATTTACCCAGGGAGGTGAGCCTTCCAATACCAGATAAATCTAAAGCCTTCTTCTTTGGCCAAACTCACACACACAGACACCACCCACACTTACCTTCAGTACAAGGCCTAGATCCTTGGTATCAAGCATCACTGAGTTAGAGTCACCACTTGATCCAGATTTCCTAATTTACCCAGGGAGGTGAGTTTGCTATCAAGTCAGTGCCTGAGTCATGATGCAGGTTCCCCATCATCATCTACTTGTGTGATATAGAGCAAGTTCAGTATATCCTCCAGGTCCCAGCTTCCCAGACCGTAGCATGCAGGGACTCTGATTTCTAAATTATTTTCAGTCCTAAAACACTATCACTTACAGGCTTACATTTGCCTTTCTTGTTTTCACAATCGGTAGAATTTAAAAGATGTCCCAAAGTTCAGCTACCCTTCACGTAGATTAGTAACTATTTGCCTTTCAAATGAGGTTGAACTATTTTTTTCCACCTTTGAAATATACTGTGAACATCATCTCCATTTCTGAACAGCTTCACGGTGTTTTTCTAACTATAGTGTTTGTGCTAAATGTGAATAGACCTGCAAATTAATGCAGTTTAGCTCATTTGAAACCCAGATTGTAAGTCTTTCTCTGAACTCAACCAAACAGGAGTTAGTTTTGAGGACATCATCATGTTTAATATCAAGAGGCCTACAGTTATTTGTACATTGTAACCTTTTATCCTTTAATGTGCTGCAAATATTTTCAAAGAAACTTTACAGCCAACATTCAAAATAATAAACAAAGTAGATTTTAATAGTTCAAGAAAATCTATTCTATGTAGCTTGTGTGCTTTTCAATATCTCATGTAATCTTCACAACAGTTCTATGAGACAGATATTATTGTTTCTCCCCATTTTATAGATAAGGAAACTGAGGCACGGAGAATGTAACATAACATGCCCAAAGTCACCTAGGCTTTAATCACAGGTAGTTTGTTTCCAAAGTTCATGTTCTTCAACTTGAATTAAATGATATGACATCTCTGATGTTTACTAATAACCAAATGCAACAGATACATTACGACCTCAATTTTCTTCCTTTGCAGCTTTTCACTTGATGAATACAAAAGGCCACTGTCGGGAAATCCATTTTATTGCATTTATGCTTGACTTCAATCAATGATAACACACTCTATTCACTAACAGAGAGAAAGGTTAAAACCACCTTTGAATCTGAATAACATATAGCAAATGAAAATCTCTACAACCATGCTGCAGACTAATGAAAGCTACATTCTGCTCCTGGCAAGGAAGTGAAACAGGTAGTTCAATGCTAACTATGTGAGAGAGAAAGTGAGAGCAATAAACAAAATTTACAGCACAAAACTAGATGGGATTTGGGCTGGTGTGGGGCTGGCCTCCATGGATCTTTTATTCAGTATTTTCCAACCAATTAAAGTCAATCAAGGCCACACTTGTCTCAGTACAATTCGTCATTCAAAGACATTTCAAAATGATTTCTACTCAACGGATTCATCTCCTTTGGGTTGAATTTTCAATATCCCATTCAGCAAGCTCTATTATAGCACTTTCAAAAGTAACTTCTTCCCCTCACAGCACAATAAATGTGGCAAAGGTACCATTCTACTGAAAAGGAACTGATGGGAAAAAAGGAGTCAGAGAAAGATGTACAAGAACGGCTTTCATCTAAGCAGAAAGACACATTTCAATTTGGTTTTGTATTGAATCTTTCCAATAATGGTCAAACCTCCCTCACAGAGCTAAGCCTCCCCAAGCTTTCCGGCACTGTCTGTTGATGCCCAGCCGAGGAAGAGAGTGGGAGGAACGGGTGGTGGAGGGTGGTCACCTACCAGCTGCTGTTAAAATCTGTCAACTGGCAAATGAAGCCTTCTGATTTGTGAGCAATTTCCAAAACAACAACAAAAAAATCAGAACTACCATCTGGGAAGTGGGAAGAAGATACCGCTTGGCAAAAATGTTTCATAAAACATGAGCAAACACAGAAACACACACAAATACACCGATGTGTACACACACATACACATACAGAAAGGCAATGCCCTCAGAAAAACCGGCAATCTCTCCCTACTACTGAGACTTTTTTCCCCAATTGCCTAACATGAAGAGGGAGCTGGGAGATCTTCTCCAGAGAGTCAGCAGGTGACAGAAAAACTGGATTCTGTTGGAAGTCCCACTGCTGACTCACTACCTGACTTCAAGCAAACCACCTGTTATGAATGTAGGGCATAGTTTATCAATTTGCAAAGCAGGTGTGAGCATTCTCACCTTCTGCAAACCATGCAGTGCATGTAAATGAGGATTTCAAAGAACTGTACTATTCTGGGAATAGAATTCCCGAAAGGAAGTGTAACATATCATTTTTAGAGTTCCACATGATCTCCACAGATGCAGCAAGAAGCTTCACAATCAAGATCAAACCACTGGCGGGCATCGCTATTTGCTCACACAGGTGCAGCAGAAAAGCCTGACGTCTGTTCCCAGTGGGAAGTGTTGGCACAGCCAGTCTAGGGGAAGGTGATGGATGCTCTTTGTATCTCCTTTCACCTCACATTCACCCAAGACATTGCTCCAAAAGGACCACTTCATTCCTGATGGTGATGCTTAGGCTGGACCTATGGGGACCACTAAGATGAAAGGTAATTGTGCAAAACATCACACACTGCATTAAATGCTGGTCCCTGAACGAATTTTTCTCTGTGGAATAGACCAATATTTTTGCTTTAAAGAAATAGCTCCCAGAATACTGCTGCTGCTGCTGCTGCTAAGTCGCTTCAGTCGTGTCCGACTCTGTGCAACCCCATAGACAGCAGCCCACCAGGCTCCCCCGTCCCTGGGATTCTCCAGGCAAGAACAATGGAGTGGGTTGCCATTTCCTTCTCCAATGCGTGAAAGTGAAAAGGGAAAGTGAAGTCGCTCAGTAGTGTCTGACTTGTAGCGAACCCATAGACTGCCATCTATCAGGGTCCTCCATCCATGGGATTTTCCAGGCAAGAGTACTAGAGTCGGTTTCCATGTTCTATATTTACTTTTCATTATACTTAATAAATTCCACTAAGTTTCTCCTACTTCTTTTTCCTGATTACACTTCATGGTACTGTCTATAGGTTTAGCACTTTTAAGTTTCCATTTAGAAATTAATTTTCAAATTTCCTCTTTATATTGTCTTTTAAACCCAATATAAAACTGTTGTGTACATACTTTACTAAAATCTCTATCAATACGGGTTATAATAATAATATAAGACTTCAGCCTTTCAGATGTTTATACTTTGGCGACTTTCTGCATTCAACTATAAACCTGTTCTTCTTAATCAGTCCTTTTAAATAATTCTTCTATTTTGACAACTATAATTAACATGAAAATTCATATAAAATACTCTACAACTCACCTAAAAGTTTAAGCAAACAGAAGGATGATACAGCTTAATTATTATAAAGACAATACCATTTTGGTCAAGAGCCCAGACTTTCTGTGTTCAAATCCTGCTCTCTCATAAACCTGTATGTCCTCTGTGCCTCAGTTTCCTCTTTTGTAAAATGGAGTCAACAATAGGACTTAAGACTTACATATAAAGCACTTAGAATTGTGCATATAAAGCAGTTAGAACAGCCTGGCACCTAATTAGCTTTCAAGAAAAGTTATAATACCATCACTACCACCACCACTACACTGTTCAGTATAACCCAGTAAGTACACAACCCACTTATTTGAAACTCTGATTGAACAATTACAAGACAACCCATTGAAGGCAGAGGCCAAACATAAATTCCTATCCAGGGCACTGAACAGCAGCACAACACAACTGAGAAAATTCTGTCAGCCAAAGCCCAGCCAGGCCTGCAGCAGCACAGTCACAGTCCCTGAATAGAGTTGCTCAGGAGGAAGCAGCAAAGTCTTCAGGAATCCAGAGGATAAGGATAACAACTTTTTGGTGTATAAAATTCAGAGGTTTCTCCTTCCTAAGAAATCATATCCCACGTTTGACGTTACCCCTAGTAATGAAAAGCTCTGCAGTAAAATTGAACAACTTTTAGAGACACACTGACTACACACAAAATTCCCTCTGAAATAAAAAAGTCTCTTTTCAAGCAATTTGGGGGAATACAACAGAAGGAACAGAAGATTCATATTGAACATGACCGTTTTGAGACTTCTGAGTTGTGTTTCCAATCTGATAATCACACCTGATTAAGTGGAAAGATCAAGAAGAATAAGACTTCCAACATCACATCAAACATGCAAGGTCATGACCCTGGAGGAACTAAAGGATAGTGATCAGTGAAATGTCATCTGTGAGTATTAATGCAACGCAGGTAAGGTTGGGTTGAAATACACTGGGCAGCAAACTCACACTTCAATCTAAAAAACAGAATACCTTAATGATAGCAGGATAATACTAAACATTTTTAACAGCCAAAGAGACATCAGCACTGATCAATCAGAATAGCCTCTGGCTGTAAAAGCTCTTATACCTATTCCTAACATGCCCCTAGAGAAACCCAGGTATAGAGCCACCAACCAAAAAACAAGGTATGTCTTTAGTTCAGACCACAATCCCTCTTTCTTGGGCTCTGTCTTTGAGGTACTAGAGTCATTACTTTTTCCTGGCTCCATATGCTGTATTCATTCCGGAAAGCACAGCTATCAGAGATGCAATATGGCCAAGGCTGCAACTGGGTATGAATCCAGATACTGAAACTTATGGATAAAGTCACAGAAGCTAGGGGAGGAAACAGAAAAAGTAAGACCCTCAACAAGCTCTTGGGGAACTTTCCCCATTTTTCCCACAGATTTTTTTGATGAAATAACTTACAGATTAATTTCAGAAAAAGATGAATCTAAGGCAAAGAGCACTGAGTAGTCAGAGAAGTTAGTTTTGTAAATGATGAAAGAGAAACTCCACGATGAAGACACCACTATCACAAACAATTCTGTGGAGAAGATACAGCACCTAAATGTGCAAAGGGAAAGACTAGAGATCTCTTCAAGAAAACTAGAGATACCAAGGGAACATTTCATGCAAACATGGGCTCAATAAAGGACAGAAACAGTACGGACCTAACAGAAGCAGAAGAGGTAGCACAGAAGAACTATACAAAAAAGATCTTAATGACCAGGATAACTACAATGATGTAATCAATCACGTAGAGCCAGACATCTTGTAGTGCGAAGTCAAGAGGGCCTTAGGAAGTATCACTACGAACAAAAGCTAGTGGAGGTGATGGAATTCCAGCTGAGCTATTTCAAATCCTAAAAGATGATGCTTCTAAGATGCTGCACTCGATATTGCAGCAAATTTGGAAAACTCAGCAGTCGCTGCAGGACTAGAAAAGCTTAGTTTTCATTCCAATTCCAAAGAAAGGCAATGCCAAAAAATTTTCAAACTATCACACAATTGCACTCATTTCACACAGGTTAGCAAAGTAATTCTCAAAATCCTTCAAGCTAGGCTTCAACAGTATGTGAACTGAGAATGTCCAGATGTTCAATCTGGATTTAGAAAAGGCAGAGGAACCCGAGATCAAATTACTAACATCCATTAGATCATAGAAAAAGCAAGAGAATTTCAGAAAAATATATACTTCTGCCTCATTGACTACGCTAAAGCCTTTGACTATGTGGATTACGACAAATTGTTGAAAATTCTTCAAGAGATGGGAATACCAGACCACCTTACCTGACTCCTGAGAAACCGATATGCAAGTCAAGCAGCAACAATCAGAACTGGATATGGAACAACGAACTGGTTTGAAATTGGGAAAGGAGTATGTCAAGGCTTCATATTGTCACCGTGCTTATTTAACTTACCTGCAGTGAAGAACAAGCTGGAATCAAGATTGCTGGGAGAAATATCAATAACTTCAGATATGCAGATGACACCACCCTTATGGCATAAAGCAAAGAGGAACTAAATAGCTTCTTGATGAAGGTAAAAGAGGAAACTGAAAAAACTGGCTTAAAACTCAACATTCAAAAATCTAAGATCATTCCATCCAGTCCCATCACTTCATGGCAAATAGTTGGGGAAACAGTGGAAATAGGGATAGACTTTTTTGAGGGGCTCCAAAATCACTACAATGGCACCCCACTCCAGTACTCTTGCCTGGAAAATCCCATGGACGCAGGAGCCTGGTGGGCTGCAGTCCATGGGGTCGCTAAGAGTCAGACACGACTGAGCGACTTCACTTTCACTTTCCACTTTCATGCATTGGAGAAGGAAATGGCATCCCACTCCACTGTTCTTGCCTGGAGAATCCCAGGGGCAGGGGAGCCTGGTGGGCTGCCGTCTATGGGGTCGCACAGAGTTGGACACGACTGAAGCGACTTAGCAGCCAGCAGCAGTAGCAGCAGCAAAGTATATGTATGACAGCAAAGGACCTTAGATAGGAATTAGAAATATACTGTTGTAAGGACTTTACATTACACAGGAAGTGGTAAAATATTTAAATTATTCCTCAATAGAAACAAAAATTAATTACAACTCCCTGGGATATTTGTATAAATAAAAGATATGACCACAGAAACACAAAAGTATAGAGGAGGGTATATGAGATCAGAATGTTATAAAATTTTTACACTGCTCAGAAAGTATCTGATAAAAGTACCTAATTTAGAGTAGACTTTAAAAAGTCAATAAATGAATATTATAATCTCTAGAGTGACCACCTAAGGAATAAAAGAATACATAAATAAAAAGTTAAGAAAAATTAGAATAATACACATATTTGATTAATCCAAAAGGCAAGAAAGAAAATAATAGAGCAAAGAACAGACAGAATGAGTATAGAAAGTAAACAGTAAGATGCCTTAAACCCAATTATGTCAGTAAATGTAAATTTATGGACTGCTGCTGCTAAGTCGCTTCAGTCTTGTCCGACTCTGTGAGACCCCATAGACAGCAGCCCACCAGGCTCTGCCGTCCCTGGGATTCTTCAGGCAAGAACACTGGAGTGGGTTGCCATTTCCTTCTCCAATGCAGGAAAGTGAAAAGTGAAAGTGAAGTCGCTCAGTCATGTCAGACTCAGCGACCCCATGGACTACAGCCTACCAGGCTCCTCCATCCATGGGATTTTCCAGGCAAGAGTACTGGAGTGGGGTGCCAGTGCCTTCTCCGAAATTGATGGACTAATCCACTTAAAATATAAATATGGTTATACTAGATAAAAATGAAAAAAATCCAACTACAGTTGACCCTTGAACAATCCGGGTTTGAACTCATGGGTCCACTTATTTTTCAACAATAAATAATACATACTCCAAGACTGATTGGATCTGCCAGATGCAGAACTGCAAATGTGGAGGAAACTACAAGGAGGGCTGACTGCAAAATACACACAGATATTCGACTACCTGGGAGAGTCGGTGCCCTTAACAGGCTGTTGTCCAGGGGTCAAATGTATATCTGTTTACAAAAGACCCACTTTAAATCTGATATAATTGAAAAGGAAAAAGATCTAACATGTAAACAGTAACCTAAAGTAGTATGGTACAGTTATATTAATATCAGAATAAACTTTAATACAAAAAGTATTATTCAAAATGAGAAACAATGTTTCATAATGATAAAATGGTAAATTTAATCGGAAGACATAACAACCCTAAAAAATATAACTTCAAGTTATATTCAAGAAAAAAGAGAAAAAAGAGCAATTTTTCTTCAAAAAAAAGAGAACAACTTCTTATATTTCAAGGTTTTTTTTTTTTTTTTTTCCCACTACAACATCTTGAACTTCCAGCTGCTCCCACCAATACATCAACTCTTAGGTTTATGCCAAGGTCTAGGAACACTTCAGCAGTCATCCAATAGGAAAACAGAGACTATAGCTACAAAAATAACACATAAATGAGGTAGATAAATTAAAGCTATCACATCCAGGATTTGCCTTTTCCAACTTGGTAGCCTTCATGCAATACTCAGAAGAAAAAAAATTCTTCATAATTACTTGGCATAAGTCACAATCAAGGAAGTGTTGGTACAAATTAGTATAAGAAGTTATGCTGCTGCTGCTAAGTTGCTTCAGTCGTGTCCGACTCTGTGCAACCCCATAGATGGCAGCCCACCAGGCTCCTCTGTCCCTGGGATTCTCCAGGCAAGAAGTATATAATAAAAAAACACACCCTTCCATGAGTTTGTTCCTTCAAGAATGGACACCTAACTCTTCAACGGAGCAGGCACTGGTTAACTTAATTACATCATCTGAGATGTTTTTAACATTTTTTAACATTCCCCTCACCAAAACAGATATAAAAAAAAGAAAACAGATCACATTATATAAAAATTGAACATGATTAAGCAAATTACCTTAATATAGAGAATATACATAACACACATCTTCTTGCTACTCCTTATGGTTATCGAAAATGAACTTTCAGTTCAGTTTAGTCACTCAGCTGTGTCTGACTCTTTATGACCCCATGGACTACAGCATGCCAGGCTTTCCTGTCCATCACCAACTCCCAGAGCTTGCTCAGACTCATGTCCATTGAGTTGGTGATACCATCAAACCATCTCATCCTCTCTCGTCCCCTTCTCCTCCCACCTTCAATCTTTCCCAGCATCAGGGTCTTTTCAAATGAGTCAGTTCTTCACATCAGGTGGTGAAAATATTGGAGTTTCAGCTTTAGCATCAATCCTTCCAATGAATATTCAGGATTGATTTCCTTTAGGATGGACTGGTTGGATCTCCTTGCCATCCAAAGGACTCTCAAGAGTCTTCTCCAACACCACAGTTCAAAAGAATCAATTCTTCGGTGCTCAGCTTTCTTTCTCAAGTCCAACTCTCACATCCATACATGACTACTGGAAAAAACTAGCCATAGCTTTGACTAGACGGACCTTTCTTGGTAAAGCAGTGTCTCTGCTTTTTAACATGCTATCTAAGTTGGTCATAGCTTTTCTTCCAAGGAGCAAGTGTCTTTTAATTTCATGGCTACAGTCACCATCTGCAGTGATTTTGGAGCCCCCCAAAATAAAACCTCCTGGTGTTTCCCATCTATTTGCCATGAAGTGATGGGACCAGATGCCATGATCTCAGTTTTCTGAATGTTGAGTTTTAAGCCAACTTTTTCACCCTCATCTTTCACTTTTATCAAGAGGCTCTTTAATTCTTCATTTTTTGCCATAACTGAAAGTGAAGTCGCTCAGTTGTGTCCGACTCTTTGCAACCCCATGGGCTGTAGCCTATCAGGCTCCTCCGTCCATGGGATTTTCTAGGCAAGAGCGCTGGAGTGGATTGCCATTTCCTTCTCCATGGGATCTTCCCGACCCAGGAATCGAACCCGGGTCTCCCGCATTGCGGGCAGACGCTTTACCGTCTGAGCCACCAAGGAAGCCTAACTGTAGTTACTGATATTTCTCCCAGCTATCTTGATTCCAGCTTGTGCCTCATCCAGCCCAGCATTTCTCATGATGTACTCCTCATATAAGTTAAATAAGCAGGGTGACAATATACAGCCTTGACATACTCCTTTTCCTATTTGGAACCAGTCTGTTGTTCCATGTCCAGTTCTAACTGTTGCTTCTGACCTGCATATAGTTTTCTCAGGAGAACCATAATGAAAGCATCACAAATTTCAAAGTTCAAAGAAGTGAAATCATGAGTATATTCTCTGACTACAAAGAAGTAAACTAGAAATGAATAAAAAGAATGATATCCAGAAAAAACAATTGGAAAATCAGAAACTATGTTGAAACTTACTTCCAACAAAAATATAACATATTCAACTTGTGGATGGCAGCTAAAGTAGTATTTCTAAGGAATAATTTTACATGCATACTTTGGGGAAAAACATTATGCAATTGGGCTTCCACAGTGGCTCAGATGGTAAAGAATCTGCCTGCAATGTAGGAGAGCCGAGTTCAATCCCTGGGTCAGGAAGATCCTCTGGAGAAAGGAATGACTACCCACTCTAGTATTCTTGACTAGAGAATTCCACGGACAGAGGAGTCTGGCAGGTTAGGGCTACAGTCCATGGAGTCACAAAGAGTCAGACACGACTGCACGATTAAAAGAAAATAATAGAAAAGATTCAACAAAAGAAGAAAATCTGAAAGATCCACTATGTATTACGGAGAAGGCAATGGCAACCCAATCCAGTACTCTTGCCTGGAAAATCCCATGGACGGAGGAGCCTGGTAGGCTGCAGTTCATGGGGTCGCTAGGAGTCGGACATGACTGAGCAACTTCACTTTGACTTTCCACTTTCATGCATTGGAGAAGGAAATGGCAACCCACTCCGGTGTTCTTGCCTGGAGAATCCCAGGGACAGGGGAGCCTGGTAGGCTGCCATCTATGGGGTCGCACAGAGTCGGACATGACCAAAGAGACTTAGCAGCAGCAGCAGCAGCACTATGTATTAAATAAATTTAATCAATTATTTCTTTTCATCAATAAAACTCCAGCCTCACATGGCTTTACTAGTGAAATCTGCAAACCTTAAAAGAAGAAATAATATCAAACTTACATAGTAGGAGAATAGAAAAAGAAGTAAACACTATCTCATGTGATGGGGCAAGCATAACCTTGGTTCAAAAACCTGAAAAGGACATTTCAAGAAAATGACAGGCCAGTATCATTCATGAAAAAGATATAAGAAATCATAACCAAGATATTTGAAATTCAAATCCCTTTATAGGAAAAATAAAATACATTGCAACCAGGTGGAACTTATTCTGAAAACGCAAAGCTGGTTTAACATTTGAAAATCCAGTATAATGTACCCAGTGGAATAAAGAAGGGGAAAAAATCCTATGGTTACTTCAAAAGATGCAGAATAAGTGTATCATAAAATGTATCTCCTATTCTATTCCTAAACAAACTCAGAATAGAAAGAAATGTCCTTAATTTATGGTGGTAGAAGTGAGAAGAGTGGTTATATTACAGAGCAGGTAGGAGGAAGAGGCTTGAGGGGTTTCCAACTGGATGTGGGTGGTAATGACAAGAGTAGAAAGACAAACATTCTTCAAGTCTGTACAGTTAAGACTCGTCACTTCACTGGCTATAAGTAATACTTCAATAAAAGAGTAAAAAATAAAAGAACAAGAATTGAGCAACAACTAAGAAACTAGAGAGGGCATCTCTGGAACAAATAACAGAATGCGATAAATGATAAAGGAAGCTCCACAGCTTCCCAAAAATCAATGGGGAAGGAAGAAATTGCTCAACAGATGGTACTCTTTGAAAAATATGGCCCATCAGAGAAGACTCCAATTTGGAGTTTCACCTTACACCATATCCAAAATGAACCCCTAAGGGATTAAATAGCTCATTAAAAAACCATCCCCATCTCACCCTTACCAACCTCATGGGCAAAAAAGCTACACAACAATGCAGGTGAACGTTCAGCTGATGAAACTTCATATGGTTAATGTTCATGAGGACCTGCCTACAGGCCAGGCACTACTATAAACCCTGCATTCAGCACACAGGAACATTCACAATTAGATTACATAGATAGGAAAACTGAGGCCCTGGGACCCCAAGTAACTTGCCCAGGAAATAATCTCTTAGATCAGAACTCAAAATCAGATTTCTCTTACTTATTGCATGGCATCTTACTGCTTCAGAGTGGTACCTTAGAAAATGAGACATTCTGTAAAATTTTGGGGGGATTTTATTCTTGTCTCCTGGAGTGATTCAGAACCAAACAACAATAACAATGAAACAATCAGCTCCCCGCAAATGACCACCTGACACTAGATCAAAGCCTATTTGGGAAAATGACAAAAGTTTACTAGTTACACAAGAAGAGCTCGTAGGTAGAGATGGCTGCTGCTGCTAAGTCGCTTCAGTCGTGTCCGACTCTGTGCGACCCCATAGACGACAGCCCACCAGGCTTCCCCGTCCCTGAGATGGATTAGGAAGAGAATAACCGGCAATGAATAAACCCATGAGGTCACCTATACTGTCAGCAGACACGTTTTTATAAATCACCAACAGTTCACACTCCAACAAAGAATAAAATGTCGCCTCTCACGAGTGTGAACCACACGACTTTTCTTTTTCTCAAACCACCTGCACCCTGAGAACTCAAGGACTCGTTTCCAGCGAAGACCCACATAGATCGCATGCGTATGAATGTCGGTGCTGGCGGTTACCGCCAAGGGGCGCAAGCGGCGCGCACCAGCGCTGGGGACCCCGGCTTCCGGAGGAGCGCGCCGGCCATGCTCACCGCTGAGCCTGCCAGGTTCAGCGCATTCCCAGCGCATTCAGCGACGTCCAGTGTGTGCCCACTGGGAATTTTAACTACATCTCACAGAGACGCCACATGCTCGAACAAAGACGTGTCGGAGGTGGACAGAGCCCACCGAAGGTGAGGGCCGGGTCTGCATTTCTGCTGAGAATCAGGGAATGCTGGTTGGTGGAAACAGTTGTGGAGAAGGAAGCTTTTGGGGAGATGAAGGGAAATCTTCATTAGCTATTGCCTGCCCCTTCCCTAGGAAAATATGGAAAATGTAAAACTGAACGCTTCAAATTCAGTTCCACACTTGAATTCAACACGGGCAGATTTATAGATAAATTTAGGAACTCTTCAAAGCTCTGTAAAAATAAATAAAAGTTTTCTTTTGTTTGTTTAAGAGAGAGGTGCTAGGTTTGTAAGCTACTCTTTTCAAAGAGAAATAAGGTGATAGGGAGATAAAGAAAAAAAATTATATAAGCTTTGACAAACTTAAGTTTGCACATATGTTAATTTACTTTTACCTATTTACTATAGAGGGAAGAAAAAAACTTCTTTAATAAAATGAAATTAGTGAGAGTCTCAAAGGTCTTAAAATCTCTAAAGTTCTTTACAACTCACTAAAATAAAGAATAACAAATTTTCGAAATTCAACATAATTCTGAGATTGTCAGGTCAATTTCTTTATAAAGCATTAAATATGATTTATGGAATAACCCAGATAAAATCAAATGCCTTTGCTAATCCAATGCCTTTGCTATCTCTAATAAGTTAGGAGGAGAAAGTGAAAGGATTTGTTTATAGAAAAAAGAATTCCCTTCACTAATTCCCACTGCTGCCCATCTCCAAAGTTTCAAACACTGCAATAATACCGTGGGATGGGATTATGCTATGTCACCATTTAGAATAGAATGTTGGATCAGAAGTATTAAAGGATGCAGTTCAGTTCAGTTCAGTCGCTCAGTCGTGTCCAACTTTTTGCAACCCCATGAACCGCAGTACGCCAGGCCTCCGGGCAGCTCATCTTTCTCAGGGGGTCCTGGGAAAGAAGAAGAGTTTCCTGTCTGCTGGGCACTCTCCTCCCAGAGGGTGACTGGAGTCTTTTTCCACAACTTCAGCTCTACTCCAGCTACTGCCTGATCACATAGCAAAAGACAGTTCCGTGTGTTGGCAAATGTATCACATGAAGAAACACCTGGAAGCCTGGAGCACCTCCTCTGTATCTAGGCCAACCCACAATTTGCAAAAGACAAAAAATAAAAAGTAGGGATATTTGAGAAAAAAACAATACACCTGTTACATGCCTAACTTGTCTTGTGTAGGTTTTCACATTTAACTAGATATTGCTATTTACATGTTATAAATGAGGAATGAGAAGCCTCTTTAAGTGATGCCCATGCACAGCACACAAGAAAATAGGGGCTTCCCAGGTGGCGCTGGTGGTAAAGAATCAGCTTGTCAGTACAGGAGAAGCAGGAGAGCTGTGTTCGATCTCTGGGTCGGGAAGATGCCCTGGAACCCGCTCCAGTATTCTTGCCTGGAGAATCCCATGGACAGAGGAGAATGGTGAGCTACAGTCACTGAAGCACTTAGCATGCAGTACGCAAGCACACAAGAAAATAGCAGTGCTGACATATGAATCCAAGTGGCTCTAAAGACCAGAGTCTTCACACCAATGGTTCATGATAATTCAGAAAATAGAACTAATTTGTTCCACAAGAGAAAAAGGCATAACTTCATTTGTAGGTTTTCTCCAGGTTCACTTAAATAAACGCATTCTAATTCTGTTTGATCATCTGTTGAAATCTAAGCCTTAAAAGAAAGTCTTTTGGGCTTCCCTGGTAGCTCAGCTGGTAAAGAATTCACCTGCAATGCAGGAGACCCTAGTTTGATTCCTCAGTCAGGAAGTTCTCCTGCAGAAGGGATAGGCTACCCACTCCAGTATTCTTGGGCTTCCCTGTTGGCTCAGATGGTAAAGAATCCATCTGCAATGCACAATCCATGAGTTGGGAGGATCCCTTGGAAGAGGGTATGGCAATCCACTCCAGTATTCCTGCCTGAAGAATCCCATGGACAGAGGAGCCTGACAGGCTACAGTCCATGGGGTAGCAGAGTCAGACATAACTAAACACAGCACGAGTTTTGTATTACTATAGTGTTACTTCTTCCATTAAAGTTTTAGCTTCATTATTTACAATATACTGTGAAAAGTGAAGAAAAGCTATAGTTCATACATTTCAATAGCTTATCATTCCTCTTATTACAAATCTAAAAGCATCTCATGGCAAATTCAACCACTTAATTTGTTAATGCCGTTGGAATAAACTATTTGAAAATAGGATATACCAATTACCAAAAAGTATTCACTAATTTATTCAACAAATATTTCTTTCTTATCACCATCAGGTAAGCACTTCTAGATGCAGGGGGTATGAAATTGTGTGAAGAAATGAAAAGAAATGGTGAAATGAAAGAAATGGTAGGAAACGCCTCCTGCCTTCACTGAGACACACAAATAAGTAAAACAGGTCAAATAGTGAAAAGTTCCATAGAGGAAAAAAAATGGTATAGAAGTGGATGGATAGAGTTTAAACTTGTGTGATCAGGGAGGCCTCTGATAAGGGCCATTTGAGTACAGGGAACAACCGTAAAGATGTGAGGGTGCAACCCTGCAGCTATTGGAGATTGGGCATTCCAGGCAGAAGAAACAGATGATGGCAGAACTGGAGAGCCGCACACTGCAAGTACGGGGCCCTTGTGCTCTAGAGCTGCATCACGCAACTAGAGAGAAGCCCCCATGCCTACAACAAAGACCCGATGCAATCAAATAAATTAAAAAAAAAAAAAAAAAAAAAACCCTGAAGCAGTAGTACAGCTGGTATTTTAGGAGAAGAGGTAAGGGGGCCAGAATTGCTGAAGCAGAGCAAACAGAGGGAAAGAGTGTAATGAAGTCAGAGCAACCATATGGAGCTAGATTATTAAAGACCTTATAGCCACTGAAAGGACTGTGGCTTTTACTCTAAATGTGATGGAAGTTACTGACTGCAAAGGAATGATGACACACTACCTTTAGTTTTAAAGGAACACTGAGTACCGTGCTGAAAACAGATTACATGGGAGGACAGGTGGATTCATAGAAATCAGGAAGTAAGTTCAACTACACAGGGGCAAGATGGTTGTTTAAAGCACCACGGTAGCAGTGATGGTAGGAAGAAAGAGCCTGATTCTAGATATATTTTTATGGCAGAGCCAACAGGGTTTGCTGATGGGTTATATGCAGAAAAAAAGGGGAGAGGTGTGAATGATGACTCCAAGAATTTTGGCTGAGAAATTGGAAGGATGAAGTTGCTATTTAGAGATAGGCAAGACTGTGGGAAGTGTAACATTTTGAGTGGAGATCAGAAATTCAGATTTGGACAGATTGGATGTGAGGTGCCCAGTAGACTGGGCTTCTCTAGCGGCTCAGCAGTGAAGAATCCACCTGCAAGGCAGGAGACGCAAAAGATGTGAGTTCAGTCCTTGGATGGGGAAGATCCCCTGGAGAAGGAAATGGCAACCTACTCCAGTATTCTTGCCTGGGAAATCCCATGGACACAGGAGCCTGGTGGGCTACAGCCCATTGGGTCTTAAGAGTCAGACCCGACTTTAGCAAATAAGCCACCACTACCCAATAGACATCCAAGTAGAGTGGCAAGCAAGCACTTAGACACAAGAGTAGACCGTAGACTCATTAACATATGTTGTTGTTCAGTTGCTCAGTCATGTCATGGACTGCAGCACGCCAGGCCTCCCTGTCCCTCTCCATCTCCCAAAGTTTTCCCTAGTTCATGTCCATTGCATCAGTGATGCCATCCAGGCATCTCATCCTCTGAAACTCTCTTCTCCTTCTGCCCTCAATCTTTCCCCAGATCAGGGACTTTTCCAATGAGTCAGTTGTTCACATCAAATGACCAAAGGACTGGAGTTTCAGCTTCAATATCAGTATTTCCAACCAGTATTCAGGGTTGATTTCCCTTAAGATTGATTGGTTTGATCTCCTTGCTGTCAAAGGGACTCTCAAGAGTCTTCTCCAGCTCCACACTTTGAAGGCCTCAATTCTTCCAGGCTCTGCCTTCTTTACAGTCCAGCTCTCAAAACCGTGCATGACCACTGGGAAGACCATAGCCTTGCCTATATGGACCTTTGTCAGCAGAGTTATGTCTCTGTCTTTTAACACACTGTCTAGGTTTGTCATAGCTTTTCTGCCAAGAAGCAAACATCTGATTTCATGGCTGCAGTCACCATCCACAGTGATTTTCAGAGCCCAAGAAGAGGAAATCTGTCACTACTTCCACTTTTTCCCCCCTCTACTTGTCATGAAGTAATGGGGCCAGATGCCATGATCTTAGTTTTTTAATATTTAGTTTAGGCTGGCTCTTTTACTCTCCTGCTTTGCCCTGATCAAGAGGCTTTTTAATTCCTCTTCACTTTCTGTCATTAGAGTGGCATCATCCACATATCTGAGGTTGTTGATGTTTCTCCCACTTATCTTGATTCCAGCTTGTAACTCATCCAGCCTGTCATTTCTCATAATGTGCTCAGCGTATAGGTTAAACCAACAGGGTGACAGCAGACAGGCCTGTCATACTCTTTTCTCAATCTTGAACCAATCAGTTTTTCCATATTAACTGTTGCTTCTTGACCTGCATACAGATTTTTCAGGAGACAGGTAAGATGGTCTGGTATTCCTATATCTTTAAAAGCTTCCATAGTTTGTTATAATCCATATATTCAAAGGCTTAGGTGTAGTCAATGAAACAGAGGTAGACGTTTTTCTGGAATTCCCTAGCTTTCTCTATGATCCAGTGAATGCTGGCAATTTGATTCATTAACATGTGAGTGAGGGAGGGAGGGAGTTGCTCAGTCATGTCCAACTCTTTGCGACCCCATGGTCTGTCCATGGAATTCTCCAAGCAAGAATACTGGAGTGGATTGCCACTGCCTTCTCCAGGGGATCTTCCCAACCCAGGGATCAAACCCAGGTCTCCTGCATTGCAGGCAGATTCTTTACCATCTGAGCTACCAGGGAAGCCCCCATTAACATATGAATAGTATCTAAAACCTTGAGCTGTGATGAGATTAGGAAGAGAGGCAAGTTCAAAGGCTAACCCTAACCTTTGGAGGTCAGGGAGATGTGAAGATCAGCAAAGAAAACCAAGAGGAACTAGTCAATCATCAATCAAGTAGAAAGAAGCATTTATATTCCCATGCCAACAATTGGATCTTTTAAAAATTATTAATAAAACAGGCATTTGATAAGTATCAGTTTTCCACAAATTTTCATCTTAAATTCCCCATATTTCAAAAATTCCTGAATAACAAGGCAGGCTGAAAGAGTAAGCCACCATGAATTCTTTTGACTTGTCCCCCAAGTCACACTTGACTTGTCTTTGATTTTGCCTAAACCTGACCCTGAACTAAACCTAAACCTGAACTATGCCAGAACCTGAGCAAAGTTTAACATTCCCACTAACTTAACTGACAAAATATTTGTTATGAATCTAGCATATGCAAGTCACAATGCTATAGATAGTGGTGACAGGAGATAGGGTTGATTAATACGTGATCCTTGTTCTAAGGAGTTGACTGTCTAGCAGAGAAGATAAAACACGTACATAAGAAGTAATGATACAAAGTTAACATAGATAAAATTACAACAGTTTCAGAAACATATTTGGGGGCCAAATTCTTAGAGTTTAACAAGGATTCCATTATAATCAGGGCTTCCCAGGTGGCTCAGTGGTAAAGAATCCGCTTGTCAGTGCAGGAGACACAGGAGATGTGGGTCTGATCCTGAGGTCAGGAAGATCCCCTGGAAGAGGAAATGACAACCCACTCCAGTATTCTTGCCTGAAGAATTCCAAGGACAGAAGAGCTTGGTGGGCTACATTCCATGGGGTCACAAAGAGTCAGACACAACAGAGCATGAACACATGCCATTATAATCGAGGCCATATCTCCAAACCAAAAATGCAATAGAAATATTTCAAAGATTCCATTGATCATCAGCAAAATAAATATTCTTCTGCACTAACATTGAATGGTAGTACCTCTCTGATACATAGAACATCTTGCCCATCTTAGCCAAACATCTTCTGACAAGGAGACACCTCTTAGGAAAATGATTTGGGGCTGTGCTGCTGAGAACTGAGATATCATGACTTCACTGCTATAGCTGGAGTGCCAAAGAAGAGTTATTGCTCCCTTGATCTTTTGTCTCCAGTGCATACTCAGGAGATGTTGCCAGAACATATCAATCGGATCTACACTTTAATGGTTTTACCCCTGCCAACTTGTCTGGGACTGCCCCATTCACAGGTGCTCCACGTGGTAATGTCACAGCCATCTCTCCCATGCACTGGAGCTCCCCACTTCAATCACAGAAGCAGAACCCCTGTGTCTTGCTGTATAGCTCAGAGAAAGAATGAACAACTACAAGTAAAGGCTGACACACTAACATTCACAGCTCATTTTCACTTGTCTTTTAAGTGGGTGGAGAAGGTCAAAGCAAGCCTTAAGGTACTTATGCCTATGTCTTCCAACACAGTGTCAAATGTGTTAGGAAACCTGGAGAGTGGCATTGACTAGATTTTTCCAATAGTCTGAAATTTATAGTTACTTGTAGATTATTTCCAGGCTGCTCATTTTCTTGAAGGTAATGAGATATGATGGGGCCAGCTAAGATAAGGTGTATGTTCATTCATTAAGTCTTTTTTTTTTTCCATTCATGAAACTGATGCTGTGCTAAATTCTCGTACTCTAAAGATAATGAAAGCACAAACCCCTGCCATCAAGAAACCTACAGACTTGAGTGGGTGCAATTATTTTTTTTAAGTTATATACAACATGAAACCTATATTACTGAGAAATGAGAAATGTAACAAACAATTGGAACAGATAAGGAAGCAGCTAACCACCAGAAAAAGGCCAGGGGCATGGGGTTGGGTTGGGGAGGGGCAGTGTGGGGAATATGCCAAAATATTAGGAACTGTTATGAACTGAATCCTTGTATCCTTCCAGAATTCCTATGGTAAAATCCTACTCCTTCAATGTGATGGTATTAGGAGGCACAGCTTTTGGAAGGTGATTAGCTCATGAGGGTAGAGTAGTCAGAATGGGTCTCTTGCCCTTATAAAAGAGACCCCAGAAAGCTCTCTTACCCTTTTCTACTATGTGAGGACACAGCCAGAAGACCACTGTCTATGAACCATAAAGTGAGCTCACAGAGACAAAGAATCTGCTGGTGCTGGAAAACTTGAGTATCTAGAGCTCTGAGAAGTGTTAGGTCACTCAGTCTATACTATTTTTGTATAGCCGCCTAAATGAACCAAGCTTGCTAGAGATAATGGTACTTGAGAGGACTCTCGAAAAATGAGCAGTTTTCACTAAGCAGGAGCCGGAAAAGGAAACCAAATGTTTAGATGTGAGTTATCTTGGTATTTCTGGAAGCTGGAAGACAATGGCCCAAATCCTTGAAGGCTATGCATCTTTCAAAGGAAAGAAGTCATCTTGGAAAGCTTTTTGTATGAGAAGATATGAAATATGGGGCAGAGTTTGAAATGAACATTCTGAGGAGAACTTATAAAATGGATAAGAGGTGGAAAGAACATAGAGAAACCAGTTAGGACATTATTAAAATAGACAGACCAGCAGAAGAGTATATAGATAGATAAATTAGATAGATAGATACAGATATAGATAAGTTAAGGCAGAAGGGACAAAGAGAAGCTGGACTGATCCAAGAGAAATTGTAGAGACAGAATCAACATAATTTGGTACATACTAAATGTAGGGGAAGGTTAGGAGAGCCACGAGGGATAAGAAACTGAGTGTGTAAGAAGGAAACCAGTGTTTAAGGGATGGGCAGAGGAAAGTGAACGAAAAAGACGTGGCAAGGAGAAATCCAGGACAAGTGGTATCCAGAACCCAGGTGAGGGATGAGTTTCAAAGGAGGAATATTCAACTCTGTCATTCCCAAATAAGTCAAGTAAAATGAAGGTGGGGGAACTAGTCAAATAATTCAGTGCATGGTCATTAGAGTTGAAGACTAGAGGCCAAACAGTAGTGAAGAAAGAAGCAAGCAGGGGCCAGGGAAATGGAGACTGCAAAGGCAGCCTATTTCTCCATTAATCGCTTAAACCAGACTTAGGAGGATTTAAGTTCACTGTCAGAAGCTATTGCTAAGTCACTTCAGTCGTGTCCGACCCTGTGCGACCCCATAGATAGCAGCCCACTAGGCTCCGCCATCCGTGGGATTCTCAGGCAAGAACACTGGAGTGGGTTGCCATTTCCTTCTCCAATGCCATTTCCTTCTCCAATGCATGAAATTGCATATATGAAAGCTATAATGCCCAGTAATTTGTTGCTAGTAACTGCTGTTGAGCCGGACTTCTTGTAACAGAGGACAGAGGTGCAGGACGGCATGGGAGCGCTTCAGTCTGCTTTGGGATGCTGGCTACATGGGGAAGGCACCTTGAGGTTTTGAGTCAGGCACATGTGGTTTGAAATCTCAGCTACTTGACCAGCTAGGACATTACTGAACCTCCCTGGAACTCTTGTCTTTTCTTTAAAAACAGAAATAATAATCCACCCACTTACTCATGGACACACCTCACAAAATTATGATGATTAAATAACATAATGCAATTAGATAGACTATTTAGCACAAAGGCAAGGTTTCCCTTTGTTGAATACCTATTGCTGTTATATTTATTATGTCTAATATTAACAGTAAAGAAGTTCTTCACTTGGAATGATCTACAAAATCAATAAGGACTCTTGGCAAGGTCTCTTGGGCATTTGCAATGAGAAAGCACATGCCAGTGGTGAGTTTTCCTGTGAAGTCTGCATTCCCTTTACACTCTACCATCTGAAAGTTGATTCAGGTCTATAGATCTAGGTTCTAACCAAAATCATTTTACGAACAATTCCTGGATGAATCATTTGTAGAGCAGCCAAGAGAAAGGAACAGTTGATTTTCAGAACAGAAATACAATTTTCTCATTAAAAAAAAAAATCTTTAAGAGTAAACAACTCACATGAAGTCATTTAAGTAGCTTCTATCTTTCATGTAGTTTCTCTGCTTATATAGCAAATCTAGGATCCTTACCCACCCCACCCCCCCATCCTGGCCTCCTAGCATCCATAACTTTGTATGATCTCCTCCCCTTCAGTGTGGGCAGGACTTGCGATGTGCTTGTAACCAACAGAGTATGTAACCACCAACTTGCGAAGTGCTTGTAACCAAGAGAATGTCATGCCCATGATTTCATTACATAATATAAGATGTCTTTTCCCAGTGGCCCCTCCTTGCTCGCTTCATGTAGTAAGCAACCACATGCTCATGTGGCAAGGAACTGTGGGCATCCTCTAGGAACTACAGGTAGCCTCCAGGAGTGAAGGACAGCCTGCAATCAACAGCCAGCATGAAGCTGGCACCCTTAATCCTACTTCTACAAGGAAATCAATTGTGCCCATGACCTGAGAGAGTTTGGAAATGGAATTTTTCCCAGTCCAGTGTCCAGATGAGAACACAACCCAGTTGATCCTTTGTGAGACCCCGCGCAGAGGACCAAGCTAACTCATTTCTGGATTTCTAACCCACAGATACGGAAATAAATACATATCATATAAGCTACTAAGTTTGTGGTGATTTAACATGAAGTTGAGTGTGCAGTTAAACCAATCTAAAAAGATGAGCTAGGGAGATTTTCTAATATTCAAGGGAGGGCTTCCCTGATGATTCAGATGGTAAAGAATTTGCCTGCAGTGCTGGAGACCCAGGTTTGATCCCAAGGTCAGGAAGATCCCCAGGAGAAGAGAATGGTAACCCACTCTAGTATTGTTGCCGAGAGAATTCCATGAACAGAGGAGCCTGGTGGGCTACAGTCCATCAAAGAGTCAGACACAACTGAGTGACTAACACTAACTAAGCCATGATCAAAATCCAAATTATCAAATAAAAAATTACTTTTCCTGACTCATAAGAGATGTGCATTCCTAAACACTGAGAAACAGGTGTTCATGGCACCTGTGATGACAATAAGCCATATGCGATGATACAAGGAGTCCAGATTCACCCCTGAAACAGGCTTCTGATCAGTGTATAGTGTAAGGGCAATGGAGACATCCATGAGAGGCACTGACTCCTCCAATAGAGCCTCATTTTCTTTGCCACCCGATATCTACTCTTTCAACTTTTGAAACCCTGATTTTCTTCTAGGTAAACCACCTTTTCTCTATGCTTAGACCTTACTTCTGATAAAGCTCTCTCTGTCTACACCAGCTATAGAAATGACAAATGACTTAGGCCTGGCCAATCAGAGTTCCATATTTCCCTGATTTCAAAGATTACTAAGGTTTGCCACATAATTCAAGCCGAGCGGGGAGAATCAAGCCAATGAGTGCTAACCTCAGGATTTTTTTCAGTTGCCAGAAAGCAGCATTTCTTTCTGCACTGGATTATAACCTAAGAGGATATAAATCTGGAGCTTTGGCAACCATCTCACTACACATGGAGCCATAGAAGGGAACCAGCCCAGATGGATGCAGAAATAAGAGACATAGGGAGGGAGAGAGACCAAGTTCCAAAGACAACATTTGAACTCCTGGATATAACTTTTCAATGAACCAGATTTATCCCCACACTTATCAGTCACTTGAGCTCAACCACTCTTCTTTGCTTATAAGAAATTGAGAAATCCTCCATATAGTTTGAGTTTAGTTCAGTTTTATAAATAGCATCTCTTCTGGTACATAAACAATATTTGCTCAATGCCATCTTTATGGCTAAGAAGTCCAACCTTGCAAAGCAAAGTAGCAAGAGTAAAGCTCATCCATCACAGACTCAAATGAAAGTAACTGCTTGTCATTATGGATCTAAATGCAGGAGAGCAATTTTCAAACGTTCCATATAAGCAGTGACTGCTTTTTGTAGGATCAAAACAGAATAAAATCTAGACAGTCTCAGAAAAACTTGAAGTTCTAATTTTGATTTTGAAATAGACTTTGATATCATAGCTTAAGAAGGTAATGCTTTAAGTTTCAACTTCATAATGGTTTCTTTTTCCCTAAAGGAACTGATTTTTGAAATGGTATAAAAGTCCTTCCATGTCATGAACAAGAATGTCTCCTGTGATAATCCTGTACCTGACATCCTTAAGAAAAAGATTCATAAAACATCAGGAAATCTCAAGAACAACAGAAACTCCAGAGTAATAACTAGACAGTATTACTGATGACCAGCTACTGAAAAGTTTTGGCAAAGCCACATTTTATAATCAGTCCACCAAACACAATTCCCATGCTACCCTATGGCTTGTCCTTTTACTGTTCTGTCTAGTAAGATCACTCTTTCCTTCAGACCTCAGTGTAACCGCTGTCTTCCCAGACAGTTCATTGTGTATAAAATTCAGAAAAGACCACCCTATATAAAACAGCACTCACTCAATTCATTTTTAACCTCTTGTTTTATTTTTCTACGTGGCATCTCTCACCTGACATGTTATATTTATTTGTTCACCTGGTGAATATCAGAATGGGTAAGACTTAGATGTCCATCATGTCAGTTACCTATCATCTCCAGAAAGTCCTAGTTCACCTGCAGATTGTAGCTCTTGCACATAGACTACTTCAAAACCTACACAGCTGCTTGGACAAGACTTTAATTACTACACTGGTCAAGGTCCAGCCAGGAAACAAAACCCACAATAGGTATTTCCACAGAGGGAATTTAGTATAGAGAATTGGTTCCATGGGTAGTGGGTATTGGATGAATAGGAGGAGGAACAGAGAAACAGCCAGAGACTGGCACTGCAGGAGGCAGCTACCACCCTCTGGCTGGGGAAGCAAAGGGAAGAGGTCAAGGTTATTATAAACTAGAAGCTCAGAGGTGAGGCCCCATGGATATGCAGCTCAGACATCTGTGGAGGGAAAATGACCTGACAAGTGCTCCCACCTCTGAGTGGAGTACAAAAAGGCTGGCTCTGGAATGCTCAAAGAACGCTGGAGACCAGAACCCATGCTGCTGACAGCACTATGAAGGGCAGTGCTAAGATGCCAACAACAGAAACAGTGAGCCAAAAACTGGGAAAAGGAAGCCCTTTCTCCCTACTCCCATCTCCCAATAGTCCTTTTGTCACAAGATCAGAGAATGCCCCCAAGCAAAGGCAAACTGTAGTTTGCAGAATTCCAGCCTTAATATTCAAAGCAGGATATGAAAGAATGGATTTGAACGGAGAGAAAATAGTTTAAAAACCAGCACAGATCCTAATGCATATCTCCAATTTACTTTTCATAAAAGAAAAGCCAAACTTCAAATGAAATGGTACAGTGGTTTTCTCCTGACTATATTGTCACTAGTTCTCTCTTATAAACTGTGTTGATTTTAATCTAGAGTTGTTGTTCAGTTCACAAGTCATGTCCAACTCTTTGGAACCCCATGAACTACAGCACACCAGTTCTGCTGGAGTTTGCTCCCCTGTCCTCCACTATCTCCTGGAGTTTGCTCAAATTCATGTCCATTGAGTCAGTGAGGCTATCCAGAGTACCAAAGATGAACTCTGGGTGGTGCGGGAACACATGAATTGTGTTCCTACTCAGGACCCCATCAATAGTGGGGCTAGAATACGGGGATCTATTCAAGGGACCTCAATCAAAGAAGAAATTACCATGTTTAAAAAGGGGGCTCAAAATAGGACTGTCTCTTTCTTTTTTTTTTTTTTATAGGCATCAGATTAGCTTTATTTATTTATTTTTTAATATATTTTAAAGGTATACATGTGCCGTCTAAATAAGCTTTAGTATAGGTGCTCAGAGATATACTTACATTACAGAATTATCTGTTATGGTAGTGAAAATTTGGAAATAAATTAGTTGTTCACATGAATAGATAAATTAGATCAATAGAAGAACAGATCAATTAAATGGAATGTTAATTAATACAGTGGATTGCTATATAGCTGTTAACATAAACCATACAGACATGTATCTGAACAATTTAGAAGGGTAACTTTTAGTGGAAGCAAAAACAAGCTGCAGGATAAATATGTTCAATATTCTATCATTTGTATAAAACTTTAAAACATGCCAAGTTATATTGTGTGTAATTTACAAATACTTGCAGCAAAAGGGTAAAATCACAAAGAGAATCATAATGCCCAAATTTAGATTTGTTGTACTCCTACTAGGGAGAAAAGAGAAACATAGAGGCATCCTCAGGGGACTCCAATGATCTCCAACCTGGATGACTTCTTTAAAGTAAATCTGAATTAAATATAGCAAAATGTTAAGACTTGGCAAAGTTACACGGTGGGTGTTTGTTGTACGATGCTATATTTTTCTATGTTTTTGAAATGTTTCATAAATTTAAAAACTGGGAAATATGAAGGGCACTAAAAGCTCCATTAACAATGGCCTAGACCACCCCTTGGCATAATTAACAAGAGCTCGAAGAAAAGAGGAATTTATAACCACATCTTAGCAACTCCATTTCGAGGTTCCTTTTC
This sequence comes from Bos mutus, assembly GCF_027580195.1. Classification (NCBI taxonomy): domain Eukaryota; kingdom Metazoa; phylum Chordata; class Mammalia; order Artiodactyla; family Bovidae; genus Bos; species Bos mutus. The sequence continues at coordinate 34,630,471 of NC_091626.1, forward strand.
AGAAACTCTCTCTCCACAAAAGTGGACACTGGAAAAGAGTACCGGGGAGGGAGAAGGAGGACTTAACAAACAAAGGGAAAGATAAGAGGGGAAGAAGAGACGAGGATAAATTCTCCATGGTATTTTAAAAGATAAATACACAACACAGAGAACAACACAGGTAAGAATCTTCCTCAGCAAGAAGAATCAAGGTACATAAATGCAAAAAGTTATTATTAAATTGTAGTTACTACTTGACTCCAGCTTCTTCCCTGTTGGGCTAGATAATTGCAAAAAAGATACACCTGCATCAATTACAGTGTGTGTCTCAGGGCAAGGAAGCCTCCTGAGCTTTTAATTATCAGGTAATTTCATTATTAAGGAAAATTTTCTGGTTCCCTGGGAATTGTGAAAATGGAATTAAAGCTTATTTGTAGCATAATTTGCCTTTAATTCCTCTAATCCGTTCCTAATGGTAGTAAGAAGAGGAAAATAGAAAATGGGCTCTCCTACTTCAAACTTGTCCTTAAAAATGTCCTACCGCCTATTATAATAATATTCAGAAATCGAGGCAAAAATTGGATCTCTATTTGACCACTCATATAAGTTATATGTTCTAACTTCTGTCCATATAAAATTGTGTTACACATCTGAAATTTCCTTTTAAAATGACACAAAGTTGAAAAACAAGTAACACTGACAATAACAACCTCTGAAAACTAGAGGTTTTGTCAAGGTTCTGAAAACTAGAGGTTCTGAAATGTCAAGGTTCTAGAGATCAGGTACTGGCATGTTCATTAATGCCCAGCTTTTCTAAAACATGCAAGTCATCATAGTAAGAAAATTAACTTCGTAAAGCTTTTAGAAAACAAATTCTGAAGCTTTTGCAGAATACTCAAACTTTTTCATGGACAGTTCTGGATAACCAGTGACATGGTGGCAAATGCAGTCAAACGAAGTATAATGTTGTACTAACAAATGAAGATAAATTTAACCAGGGATGGGTTTGCTTTCAAGAAATCACTTGGGAAATAAAAAAGCAAAGTTCCAGTACTGCAGTTAAAGGAAAGCAGCAAGTAGCATTCTGTGTTCAGAAAGGCATCCTCTAGAAAAGAAATGAAAGCTGTATAATTTACAAATCGACTGCATTCTCCTGCCTGAAACCATTTAGTCTCAATTGCCACAAGTAATCCTCAAACATCAACAGAACAAAATACCTTCAATCCATAAAAGCTTGAGATCAACGAATAACTAAGAACACAGTGTGGTTTTCCCTTCCATGTTACATTAGCCTTGTAGAATAATCTGATTGAAAAGTCAAATTATATCACCATGATTTCAAAGCCTGCTGTTCTATTTTTTAAATACATTCCATCTAGCCAAAGAGTATTTCTAAAGTTCTATATGCCAATGTACTTGGAACACATTAATTCCATTAGCGAGCTATTTCAGGAAACAGTGAGCATATTTCTTGGAAACAAATACATGTGGTTAAAAAACAGTCTCAAAAAAAAAAAAAAAAAAAAGTACGAGGTGAAAAACTATAAACAAAGATGATTTTTAAATGCAATTAGAACTCCTTCCCATCACATATCAAAGGTGTCATAACTGCTTCTAGACTGAGAAGTTGCTGTTTGGGATTTGGGTCTTTTAACCAAAAAGCCTATCTTGAGATGGCACTATAAGGACTCTATCTGTCTCTTAATCATAGGCAACTGCTAAATGAAGTGTATCTATTTTCTCTGTTGCATTACTATTGGCAACCAGGTCCTCAGTAAGTGCCCAGAAATGTTTCCATGGTTACAAAAAGCATTCAGCAGCCCTCTTGTTTTGGGCCAATTTAGCTTAAAATCTATTGTGGAGAAAAAATATGGCACATTAAAAAGCATGAAATCAAGATACAACATTATGAAAAGAATTCAAGGTTAAATGGGAAAAGCAGGCTTGACAAGGCTTTTTAAAAAGTGCATATAAATCACTGATTAAAATGCTGCCTTCTCCTACGGTATCTCCAAATACATCTCTCTAGTAGACTGCAAAGAAGCCCATATGCTGAAGCTGATGTGATTCTCTGGTATAAAGGAAAAATTGAGCACATGACAATAATTTAAGACTATTAACTGGCAGGTAAAATCCCTCCCCAAAATAGGCTTTTAACATTCATGAAGCTGAGAGTCCAGTCCCTTATCCCAGTTTAAGACAGTCCTGAGGGCATTTAAATAATTTGATGAAAGAGAGGAATAAGAGCTTTTGTTCATTGGCTATAAGGCATCTGAAGTAAATTAGTGGACTCCATCTCATCAGGGAGAGGGAGAGAGATGGAAGTTCTCTAGAGATAACTCGGTAATGCTCCTCCATCTATAAAGTAATGAGCGACTTGGGATAACAGAACTATCTCATTCTCGTTTTCTGCCGCATTCTCAACTCCCACTGCCACCAAAGAGTCAGGGCATTGAAGACATTTTTGAATCTTCTGTAATGTATTAAACAAATTGTATAAACATTTCAATAATCTGAAGGAGCAGTCCACAGCTTATGCTTGTGTAGGTGGGTCCATTCCCACAGTGCTTTGTACATGGTAGGCATTCAATAAATATTTGGTTTACTGAGGAAGGCCATCATATAAGATGTCTCTTTATAGAGGAATATTTCTCCCTATACTATCTACACAAACATTTGCCCCTTTATCATTTTTTCTATTCCTCTTATTTTCACTGTGAAATGGAGAGAATTGGGTGGAAATTAAAGTCACAGTGTTATAAAGGGCTAATTTGAAGATTTTTACTTCCAAGAAGATAGAATAGATATACTTTTCCCTATTCTTCCCTCCAAGTACAACTCAAAACTCTGGGCATTGTATATAAAACAAAGATTAGAAGATTGAAAGGTCCCAAGAAGAAGGCAAACCAGCAGGGACCACGAGACTCAAGGAACAACACAGTGGTGAGTTTCCTGGGTTCTTCTGCCTCACGTATCACAGACTTGAAGCTGAAGAGGCTGGCAACCCAGAAACACCAATAAGCAAAGACACAAAACTCAAGAAATGCCTGATCTCTCTGTGCAAAGGGCCAGGAAAGGGACAGAATACCAAAACAGAAAAGTTTTAAACAATAAATATTATACTCTAGTCAAATAGCACAGGAAACCTGTGTCCCCCACGCTCAATCATGCCAGCAAAGGCCAAGTAGGCAACCTAGACTTGCAATCTCACTAAGCTTTAACGAGGGTCATTTTGGCTTGTCTCAGGTCATATTTGGAGAAGGAAATGGCAACCCACTCCAGTATTCTTGCCTGGAGAATCCCATGGACAGAGGAGCCTGGCAGGCCATGGTCCATGGGGTCTCGGAGAGTCCTACATGACTGAAGTGACTAAGCATGCATGCACACCAATATCCCCCACTAGGGAGTCCAGAGAAGGCTGAGGAGAAATCCGGAACTTTCATCCTTGATGGCTAGTAATAAGTATCTTGTGCCCCCACAGTATCAGTGGAGGGCTCATAGGAAGTCTGTACCCCACCTGGAGTAATGAGGCACCCCTGCCCCTCTCCACTTGAGTGGTGTCAGAGGAAGGTCTAGTGGAGACAGGATTCTCACCATCATCAAGGCTACCTTCAACTCTATGTCAGCAGAGACCACATGGAGAAATGAATCTCTCATCTAACCCAGCATTAGTGAGGAGCACCCCTTCAAGGGTTAAGGAGGCCAAGAGAAAAACTGGACGTTTTTCTGGATGTAATTGGAACTGGATGTTACTGCCTCTGCCTAGCATTAATAAGGAGGTACCCCAATACCCTGCTACAAGCTTGGCAATGACTCTCTTTAGTTGAGAGGCCTTTAAGGGGGAGTAATGTCAAAATAAGGACAATCATTTCTTTTTATGCATTCACATTGGCTTACACATTGTTTCTTCTTACCAGCTACTATGAAAACTGTATTTAATTCAGACAACCATTATATCTACTATTGTGGGCAAGAATCCCTTAGAAGTGGATTAGAACTCGTAGTCAACAAAGAGTCCAAAATGCAGTACTTGAGTGCAATATCAAAAATGACAAAATGATCTCTGTTCGTTTCCAAGGCAAATTATTCAATATCACAGTAGTCCAAGTCTATACCCCAACCACTAATGCCAAAGTAGCTGAAGTTGAATGGTACTATGAAGACCTTCAAGACCTTCTAGAAATACACCAAAAAAGATGTATTTTTCAATATAGCAGACTGGAATGCAAAAGTAGGAAATCATGAGATTCCTGGAGTAACAGGCAAGTTTAGCCTTGGAGTACAAAATGAAGCAAGGCAAAGACTAACAGAGTTTTGCCAAGAGAACATGCTGGTCATAGCAAACACCCTCTTCCAACAGCACAAGAGACGACTCTAAACGGGGACATCACCAGATGGTCAATACCAAAATACAGATTGATTATATTATTTGAAGCTGAAGATGGAGAAGCTCTATACAGTCAGCAGAAACAAGACTGGGAGCTGACTGTGGCTCAGATCATAAATTCCTTAATTGCCAGATTCAGACTTAAACTGAAGAAAGTAGAGAAAACCACTAGGCCATTCAGATATGACCTAAATCAAACCCCTAATGATTATACAGTGGAAATGATAAATAGATTCAAGGGATTAGATCTGATAGAGTGCCTGAAGAACTATGGATGGAGGTTCATAACATTATACAGGAGGCGGTGATCAAAATCATCCACAATAAAAAGAAATGAAAAAAGGCAAAATGGTTGTCTGAGGAGGTCTTACAAATAGCTGAGAAAAGAACAGAAGCAAAAGGCAAAGGAGAAAAGGTAAGATATACCCATCTGAAAGTGGAGTTCCAAAGAAGAGCAAGGAGAGATAAGAAAGACTTTCTAACAGAACAATGAAAAGAAATTGAGGAAAACAATAGAATTGAAAAGACTAGAGATTTCTTCAAGAAAATTAGAGATACTAAGGGAACATTTCATGCAAAGATGGGCACAATAAAGGACAGAAATAGTATGGACCTAACAGAAGCAGAAGATATTAAGAAGAGGTGGCAAGAATACACAGAAGAACCATACAAAAAAGATCTTAATGACCCAAATAACCACGAAGCTGTGATCACTCACCTAGAGCCAGATATCTTGAAGTGCAAAGTCAAATGGGCCTTAGGAAAAATCACTAAGAACAAAGCTAGTGGAGATGACGGAATTCCAGCTGAGCTATTTCAAATCCTAAAAGATGATGCTGTTAAAGTGCTGCATGCAACATGCCAGCAAATTTGGAAAACTCAGCAGTGGCCACAGGACTGGAAAAGGTCTGTTTTCATTTCAATCCCAAAGAAAGGCAATGCCAAAGAATGCTCAAACTACCACACAATTGCACTCAGTTCATATGCTAGCAACAGACTGATTCCAAATAGGAAAAGGAGTATGTCAAGGCTGTATATTGTCACCCTGCTTATTTAACTTATATGCAGAGTACATCATGAGGAATGCTGGGCTGGAAGAAGCACAAGCTGGAATCAAGATTTCAGGGAAAAATATCGATAACTTCAGATATGGAGATGACACCACCCTTATGGCAGAAACAGAAGAAGAACTAAAGAGCCTCTTGATGAAAGTGAAAGTGGAGAGTGAAAATGTTGGCTTAAAGCTCAACATTCAGAAAACTAAAATCATGGCATCTGGTTCCATCACTTCATGGCAAACAGATGGGGAAAGAGTGGCTGACTTTATTTTGGGGGACTCCAAAATCACTGCAGATGGTGACTGCGGTCATGAAATTAAAAGACGCTTACCCCTTGGGAGGAAAGTTATGACCAACCTAGACAACATATTAAAAAGTAGAGACATTACTTGGTCAACAAAGGTCCATCCAGTCAAGGCTATGGTTTTTCCAGTAGTCATGCATGAATGTGAGAGTTGGACTCTAAAGAAAGCTGAGTGCCAAAGAATTGATGTTTTTGAACTGTGGTTTTGGAGAAGACTCTTGAGAGTCCCTTGGACTGCAATGAGATCCAACCAGTCCACCCTAAGGGAGATCAGTCCTCAGTGTTCATTGGAAGGACTGATGTTGAAGCTGAAACTCCAATACTCTGGCCACCTGATGCAAAGGGCTGACTCATTTGAAAAGACCCTGGTGCTGGGAAAGATTGAAGGCAGGAGGAGAAGGGGACGACAGAGGATGAGATAGTTGGATGGCATCACTGACTGAATGGACATGAGTTTGGGTAAATTCTGGGAGTTGGTGATGGACAGGGAGGTCTGGCGTGCTGCGATTCATGGGGTTGCAGAGTTGGACACGACTGAGCGACTGAACTGAACATATCCTAGCAAAGTAATGCTCAAAATTTTCCACATGAGACTTCAACAGTACATGAACCGAGAACTTCCAGATGTTCAAGCTGGATTTAGAAAATGCAGAGGAACCAGAGATCAAATTGCCAACGTCCGTTGGATCATAAAAAAGGAAGAGAATTCCATAAAAACATCTACTTCTGCTTCATTGACTACTTAAAGCCTTTGACTGTGTGGATCACAACAAACTGTAGAAAATTCTTAAAGAGAGAGGAATACCAGACCACCCTACCTGTCTCATGCAAAACCTGTATGCAGGTCAAGAAGCAACAGTTAGAACCATACAGGAACAATAGACTGGTTCAAAAGTGGAAAAGGAGTACATCAAGACTCTATATTGTCACTTTGCTTATTTAACTTAGATGCAGAGTTCAGTTCAGTCACTCAGTCGTGTCCGACTCTTTGCGACCCCATGAATCGCAGCACGCCAGGCCTCCCTGTCCATCACCAACTCCCGGAGTTCACTCAGACTTACGTCCATCGAGTCAGTGATGCCATCCAACCATCTCATCCTCTGTCGTCCCCTTCTCCTCTGCCAGGCTGGATGAAGCAGAAGCTGGAATCAAGATTCCAGGAGAAATATCAATCACCTCAGATATGCAGATAACACCACCCTTATGGCAGAAAGCAAAGAGGAACTAAAGAGCCTCTTGATGAAGGTGAAACAGGAGAGTGAAAAAGCTAGCTTAAAATTCAACATTCAACTAAGTAAGATCATGGCATCTGCTCCCATCACTTCATGGCAAATAGATGGGGAAACAATGGAAACAAGGACAGGCTTTTTTTCTTGGTCTCTAAAATCACTGCAGATGGTGATTATAGCCATTAAATTAAAAGACACTTGCCCCTTGGAAGAAAAGCTATGATAAACTTAGACAGCATATTAAAAAGCAGAGACATTACTTTGTCAACAAAAGTCTGTCTTCTCAAAGCTATGGTTTTTCCAGTGGTCATGTATGGATGTGAGAGTTGGACCATAAAGGAGGCTGATCACCAAACAACTGATGCTTTGAACTGTGGTGCTGGAGAAGACTCTTGAGAGTCCTTGGAATGCAAGGAGATCAAACCAGTCCATCTTAAAGGAAATCAGTACTAAAATGGAGTTCTGGTGGTATCACGCTTCATTAAGAGTTCTTTGAGAGTCCCAGCTACTTACAAGATAAAAGGTAAATCCTTAACACACACAAAAAAGGCTTTCCCAATTGCGGCCTATGCTTCTAGCCTAGCCTTATGATCCATCCCTGATAATGTCACGCTTGTCCACACATCTGTGTTCATGTCATTCCTTCAAATGGAATGCTTTTCTCTCGCCATTCATTTGTTAAATTATAACTCATTCCTAGAGTTTGTAGTCTTATATCATCGGCTCTGTGGAACCTCCTCTGATCACTACTGGCAAAACCATCTCAAAAGTTACCATGTTAACAATTACCATGTTAATTGTTCTAATTTTCCACAATTTTTTAAAATGGAACCTATTACATGTAACTATCTCTTAGACATTAGGAAACTCCTTAAAGGAAGATCAATATTTTATTTGTACGTGTATCTCCCAGCCCAAACATGTGACCCAAATTAATGAGAATGTCCAGCTTAATTTTAAAGTAGAGTGTTGTGTTCCAAGTTCCACTTAGAATGTAAAACAAATGGAAATAATGCTATTACTCTTTAAATAAAAATAGAATCTACATAATATATAAAAGTATACATTTTAAAACTTATGAGAGAGCTGAGGTCATAAGGCAACCAACTAATCCAAAAGTTACAAAAAGAAAACTTCTTTCAGTGGGAGAAAGAGCACAAGCATTTGCTTGCCAGGGGTAAATGCTGGGTTCATACTAGCTGGCAAGAAAAATTAAGATAATATTTTCAAAGAATTTCTAAAGATCAAGTGTGTACTGGCACAAGAGTAGAGACCCACAGGAGCCACAAACCCCAGGGAAATTGAAACCCACTGAGAGGCTTGGCTCCACAGAAGTTACCTGGTACTCACAAGAATGAGAAGAGCAGGGCAGGCAGGGCAGGGGTGGAGAAAGCTTCCCACATGGTGTGGTTCTGGAGGAGAGGAAGAGCAGCTGCTATGGGAAAAATCAGACGCCTCACCAGGATTCCTCTCTCATCTCATCTTTCCACTATAGAATAAAAGCCACAAGCTACTTGGGAAAGGGCAGCAAATCCCATCACCCTCAGACCATAGGTAGAGACACATGAAGGTAATGAATAGAACAGAATAAAAATTAACACCTCTGGGGAAGAGGTAGAAAGAAGTCCTGGGGTCAGATGTGTGAAAATCCCCTAACTCTGAGGGAGGGGCAGGATAACTGAGAAGGCCCTAACCCAAGACACAGGCACATATCACCTGCCTAAGACAGAGGCTGCTCCAGAACAGCAGAAAACAGAAACTTCCAACATAACCACAGCAAACACCAAGTATTGAATAACATCAGGCTCCTTCTGGGAAAGGGCCGACATCCTGCAAAGAGAGACCCTCTCTGAGGTGCAGGCAATGAGAAGAGACTCGATGCTAAAGATGGAGCAGATAATGACCAACTCTGTAGCAAACATGTCTGAGCCCTAAATACAATGTAATAATAGAGGGTTTTGAAGGTTATGCTTCCCTTGAGGCTCAGCTGGTAAAGAATCTGCCCGCAATGCAGAAGACCTGGGTTCAATCCCTGGGTTGGGAAGATCCCCTGGAGAAGGAAAAGGCTACCCATTCCAGTATTCTGGCCTAAAGAATTCCATGGACTGTATAGTCCGTGGGGTCACAAAAAGCTGGATACGACTGAGTGATTTTCACCTTCACTTCATTTTGAAGGCTATACTACAGGGAGATTAACAATAAAAACAAAAAAATCCAAGCCCAGCTCAAATTCTGACTAAATCACTCAACACCTTCACACTAAAGGCCCAGCATTAGAAAAGGCTAATCTACTTCTAGGCAGAAACACCATTTACATCCCCTACATATGATGTTCAATTCTCAGTTAAAAATACAAGACAAGCAATAAAGCAGAAGGGAAAAATCACACTGTCAAGACACAAAGCAATCAAGAAAATGAAACTCAGATACAACTCAAAGGTTAGAGGTATCACAAGGAATTTAAAAGTACTGTGACTAATATGCTAAAAACATATTAATAGTTGAAAAAGGGAGAAATATGCATGAATTGTTGAGGAATTTCATCAGAGAGACTGATATAATTTTTAATCAAATCAAAATTTTAGAAATGAAGAACAAGGCAACAGACATCAAAACATATTTTTGATTGGCTCATCACCAGACTTCATACAGCCAAAGAAAAGAGTAGTCAGCTTGAAGACTATGTCATTAAATACTACTACCCAAACTGAAATACAAAGGAAAAAAAGAATGAAGGAAAGAAAAAGAACATGCAAAAGCTATGGGATGATATCAACTAGGCTAATAATTATATAACTGGAATACCAATAAGAGCAAGAGAGAATGGATTAGAAAAAATGTTTGAGGAGGTGATGGTCAAGAATTTTCCAAAACTAATGAAACTCACTAAACCACAGACACAAGAAGGACAGAGAACACCAGTAAAAATGAATGCCGGAGAAACATACACATATACAGTATTAATAGAAACGCATACACACATGCCCAGATATATGCTTCTGAAAACCAAAGATTAAGTCTCTAAGGCACCCAATTGTGCGGAGGGGTGGGGGGCGACACATTATATTATATGCAGAGAAACAAAAGTAAGAATTATAGCATATTTCTCATATGAAAGCTATGCAAACTACAAGAGAGTGAAATGGCAACATTAAAGTGCTAAAAGAAAAATAACTGTCAACTCAGAATTCTTTACCTATCTAAAATGTATTTCAAAACTAAATATTTTTCAGACAAACAACAACTAAGATAATTTATTAGCTACATATATGCACAAGAAAAGTTAAAGAGTTCTTCAAACAACATCAATGAGGTAAATATAGAATTATTATTATTCTAGGAGATAGCCAACTAAAACAAAACTGTATCAGCATACTGAATATTACTGAATATGTAAAAGTAAAATATGTAGGAGCAAAAAGTGAAGGATGAGAAAGAAAGAAGTTGGAGCTTACTGTTGTAATATCACCTAACTATAACTGAAGTAGTACAGTATTATTTCAGGATAGGCTGCAATTAACTAAAACTATATGTTGTAAAATCTTATGATGATCATGAAACTTTCTTTTAAGAGATAAAAATAATGAGCCCATAGTGGAGTTAAAATGGAATAACAAAAATATTCAATCCAAAAGAATGCAGAAGAAAACGAGATAGAAGAAACAAAGAATGCTGCTGCTGCTGCTGCTACTAAGTCGCTTCAGTCGTGTCCCACTCTGTGCGACCCCATAGACGGCAGCCCACCAGGCTCCCCCGTCCCTGGGATTCTCCAGGCAAGAACACTGGAGTGGGTTGCCATTTCCTTCTCCAATGCATGAAAGTGAAAAGTGAAAGTGAAGTCGCTCAGTCGTGTCTGACTCCTAGCGACCCCATGGACTGCAGCCTATCAGGCTCCTCCATCCATGGGATTTTCCAGGCAAGAGTACTGGAGTGGGTTGCCATTGCCTTCTCCAGAATAGATTAAACAAATAGGAAAAAATCTAACAAAATGACAGATCTTAGTTCATTATCGATAATTACAATAAATGCAAATAGTCTAAACACACCAAATAAAACTAAAAGACTGTCAAATTGGATAAAAAAGCAGGGCCCAATTATATGCCACGTACAAGAATCCCACTATAAAGATAAGGATAGGTTTAAAGTTAAAGAATAAAAAAAACATATCATGCCAACACTAATCAAAAGAAAGCTGGAGTAGCCACATTAACATCAAAGTAGACTTTAGGTCAAGAAATACTGCTAGGGATACAAAAAGGTGTAATATATAATGACCAATAGGTCAATTCACCAAGGAGACATATATTTCTAAAGTGTGTACGTATTTAACAACAGAGCTTCAAACTACATGAAGCAAAAATTGAAGAACAGAAAAGAGAAAAATAGCCAATTCCACAAGTAGAGTTGAAGGCTTTAATACTACTGTCTCAGTAACCAACAGAAGAAAATAAGTAGACAAAATCAGTATAAAAATAAGTATATAGAAAATCTGAAATGGCATCAAACAGTTTGAAGTAATTTATAGAACACTGTACCCAACAACAGCAAAATACATAGTCTTTTCAAGTACACATGAAACATTCAACAAGTTAGAACAGGTCAAGATGACAAAACACAAACTTTAATATTTTAAAACTAAAAATGCTCAAGCCACAACTGAATTAAACCAGAAACTGATAACAGAAAGTTATCTAGAATATTCCCAACATTTGTAAACAAACTATACACTTTTAAGTAAACAATGCATCAAGACAGGAATCAAAGGTAAATTAAGAAATATTTTAATACAATGAAAATAAATATATATAATATTTTTAGGTGTAGACAAAGTAGTATCTAGAAAAAATGTATCCATTAAATGATTGTATTAGAAAAAAAGACAAATAATACTCAAAGCAAGCAGAAGGAAGAAATAATAAATAATAGAAACAAATCAATACAACTAAGAAAAAAAACAATAGGGAAAAATTAATGAAACCCAAAACTAGTTCTTTGAAAAATATATAGACATATAGAAAGTCCTCTACTCAGACAGACCATTGCAAAAAAATGAAGATAAAAGTTACCAATATCAGGAAACAATGGAGAACTAGCATAAATACTACACACACTAAAAAAATGAAAAAACTATGCCCATAAATTTAACCCAAATGAAATGAAAAAAAAAAATTCTTGAGACACCAAATTCCCAAAAGTCATTCAAGAAACAGACATTTTGAATAATTCTATATACCCTAAAGAAATGGAATTTGTATTTCAAAATCATCTAACAACAAAAATCCCAAATTCAGCTGATCTCTATAGAAAATTCTAGCAAACATTTAAGAAAAAAATACTGATTTAACACATATTTGTCCAGACTATGAAAAAGGAGAAACATTTCACAACTCATTTTATGAGGCCAGCATTACCCAGATACCAAAACCAAAGATATTGTGAGAAAACTATATATTAATATCCCTTATGTAAATTGATGAAAAAAAATTCCTCAACAAAATATTAGCAAATAAAATCCAGCAATATATGAGAAGGATAATATATCATGACTGAGTAGATTTTATCCAGGTATGCAAGATGGGTTCAATATTCAAAAATTAAACACTCATATGATCAATTCAATAGATGCAAAATTGCATTTGACAGAATTAAATATCAGTTTTGATTAAAAATTCTTAACAAATTGGAATAGAAACAAATTTCTTCAATATAATAAAGAGCATCTACAGAAAGTTACACCTAACTAATACTAAACAACAGTGAAAGACTGAGCTTATCCACCAAGCCCAGGATCAAGACAAAGATACCCACTTTCACCATTAATTAGTCAAGAAAAAGAAATTATAGACATGGATATTGAAAAGGAATAAATGAAACTGTTATTTCTCTGATATTATCTACAAGGAAAAGTCCAAAATAGCTATTTAAAAAAGTTATCAGAACTCATCATTGAGTTCAAGGAGGTTGTAAAATTCAAGATTATATGCAAAAATCAATGACATTTTTATATATTAGCAAGTAGCAATTGGAAAATGAAAGTTATAGATACACTATTTCCAATTATATCTAAGAAAAGGAAAATTCTTAGGTATAAATCTAACAAAATATATATAAAACCTATATTCTGGAAACTACAAAACAGATGGAAAAAATTAAGAACTAAATAAATGATGTGGTATACCATATTAATAGATTTTAAAATACAGTATTATTAGCATATTATTGTCTCCAAACTGATCTATGGATTCAACACAATTCTAATGAAATTCTCAACAAAGTTTTTTGTAATAATCAATAAGCCTAATTTAAAACTATATGGAAACAAACTAGATTAGTCAAAGCAATTTTTGAAAATATAAGTCAAATACCTGATTTCAAGACCATAATGCTATAGCAATCAAGACAGTGTGTTATTAGAGAAAGAATACAAATACAGATTAAGGGGGGAAATGGAGTTTAGAAATAGACCCACACATATGTAGATAATAGATTTCTGACAATGTTATCAAAACAAGCAATGGAGAAAGAATAGTCATTTTAACAAATGGTGTAGGAATTATCAGATACCCATATGGGGAGAGGTCTTCATTCATACCTTACATCATGTAAAAGATTAACTCAAAATAGCTCTAAATGCAAAGTTTGAGCAAACTTGGGGAGATAGTGAAGGACAAGGAAGCCTGGTGTGCTGCAGTTTATGAGGTCGCAACCAGTCGGACGTGACTGAGCAACTGAACAACAACAAAATGCAAAATTCATAACTTTAAAATTTCTAGAATAAAACACAGTAGAAAGGTTTAGATATGATACCAAAAGCACAATTTATAAAAGCAATACTTGATAAGGCAGATTTCATTTAATTAAGAATCTGTTCTTTGAGGGATATTGTGAAGAGAATAAAAACTCAAGCCACAAAACTAGGAGAAAATATTTTTTAAAGTACATACCTAAAAGGTAACTCATATTCAGAATATCAACATAACTTTCAAATCTCAAGAATAAGAAAACAAACAATTCAATGAAAGTAGGCAAAAAAATTTTACAACCCTACAAAGATGTCTTACAGAATACAACTACATGAAAATATGCTCAGTGTCATTAGTTGTCAAGGAAATGCAAATGAAAGCCAAATGGGATGTTAAAACCTATGAAGGATCTATGATTTTACCCTATTTGCACAATAACAAGTTTGTCTGCTACTGTTTTACAGACTTTGGCAAAGATGCAAGACTTCTGGGTCAGAGACAAAGGACAATTTATTACTCACAGTACGTCCAAGTATCAAAGGGGCAGCACAGAGGCAAGCCCAGAGAGATTCCATGCATGCGTTGGGTTTATGTCACAGCCAGGGAACACCAAGTTTGGAAAACCTCTATCATTTGCAAGCAAATTTGCCTAAGATTTGCCCTGAAGAGAGACACTACTTTACTAGACTGGATAGCAAACAAATATCCTCTGTGCTCTGGAGGGAGACACTAACTTCCAAGGCTGTCATACAAACACCCTTGAAATCAAAAACAAAAGGCTGCTTGTGGTTCTGCCCTGCTCATAGCATATGCAAGACACCAATGGAAACTTATCTCCCAACATGAGTTATCACTACACACCTATGAGAATGGCTAATAATAATAATATCACAACCATAAGGATATGAGTGACTGGAAATCTCATACAGAACATTTGAGAATGTAAAATTATACTCTGGAAAACAATGGAATATTTTTTTATAAAGTTAACATATACTTTCCTTATGACCCAGAAATACCACTCATAGGCATTCGCCTAGTTGAAAACAAAAAACCTGTTCTGCAAATATTTATAGCACCTTTACTCCTATTGCTAAAAGCTGTAAACAACACAGATATCCCTCAAGGGATGAATGGATCAATAAACTGGGGCCATCGTGAAATGGAATATTATTCAGCAACAAAAAACCAAACTACTGGAACACAGGACAACATGAATAGATCTCCAGTGCACTACAGTAAGTACATTATGGGAAGAATCCGACTCAAAAGGCATGATTCCATTTATATGACATCCTGGAAAAAGTAAACAATAGAAAGAGAAAATATATCAGCAATTTCTAGGAACTGGAAGTAGGGAAAAGGATTGACTCCAAATGGGGGAATTTTTTGAGGTGATGGAACTGTCTTCTAATCTGAGTGGTGGTGAGGATACCATGTGTTTGTCAAGGCTCACAAAACTGTACACTAAGAAGAAATTTTACTATATGTAACTTGTAACTTTTAAAAGATTAGGGGCAAGGAAAGTTACATGTATCAGCTCTAACATTAGACTACCTAAGCTCTGTGTGTGTGTTAATCATTCAGTCGTGTCCAACTCTTTGCAACCCTATGGACTGTAGTCCATCAGGCTCCTCTGTCTATGAATTCTCCAAGTAAGAACACTGGAGTGAGTTGCCATTTCCTCCTCTGACCCAGGGATCGAACCCAGGTCTCCTGCATTGCAAGCAGATTCTTTACTGTCTGAGCCACCAGGGAAGCCCCCTAAGTTCTGCCTTTTCCTAAATGTCAATCTTGGGTATATTCTTGAATTCTAAGCAACAGTTTTCTCAACTGTAAAGTGAGATTAATAATAGTATTTAGAGTTGTTAGCTTTCTTTGTTGTTCCATTGGTAATTATTATTTGATGTCCTATTATACATTCAACATTGTATTTGATATTGCTGCTGCTGCTGCTGCTAAGTCGCTTCAGTTGTATCCGACTCTGTGCGACCCCATAGACAGCAGCCCACCAGGCTCCCCCGTCCCTGGGATTCTCCAGGCAAGAACACTGGAGTGGGTTGCCATTTCCTTCTCCAATGCATGAAAGTGAAAAGTGAAAGTGAAGTCACTCAGTCGTGTCTGACTCTTAGCGACCCCATGGACTGCAGCCTACCAGGCTCCTCTGTCCATGGGATTTTCCAGGCAAGAGTACTGGAGTGGGGTGCCATACAGAAATTAATCTTGTTACACGGCTCCAGGCTTCCATAAGGCTACAAACATTTCCTGAATGAACAAATTAACCACAATTGTTTAACTGCCATTAGATTATTACAAAAATTAACAGAAGCCAGTGTTAAACAATTATTGAGCCAAGTTCATGTTAATTATTTTAAATATAGTTCAACTTAAGCAAGAATTTTCTAAAATAGGAATAGAAATTTCAAGGCAAGTCTAAGAAATCCTATTAGTAGACCAGATATTTCTAAGATTATCTCTATAGATAATTTTTAAAGACTTGAAATTGCATCTATTTATAGTTCATCAGATACAGAAAGCATATTAGTCTAAATTGTTTTCACCAATTGATTCTAGCATATAATATTACTTTAATTTGAGTAAGAGGATCAAAAAAGCATTATAAAAAGAATATGAAATTATATTTCTTCATTTACCAAGACTTCATGTATCTGGATAAAACATTTCTCTAAAAAATAAAGCTACAAGGAATCACTGAAAATGGATGAAGAAACTATGAAAGTATTCCATAAAAATCTATTCCTGTCACCGAGAAGAGAATTAATGATTTCACTTTTATATAACATAAGAGATCCAATCATCTGCATGAGCTTGTATACAAACCCACATCCTATAAACACACCCAATACCTTTCTCTGTCTATCATGTACCTTCTGTCTGTCAATAATATGGAATGTCCTTACTTCAGGCTTAGTATAACAGAAATGTGAGGAATTTATGCCAGAACATACTACAGCTACTTTTATAGAGTTAATTACATTTTCACCATATTCATTATGCATTTATTGAAGGCCCATTATATGCTCAGTTCTGACAGGATGATGCTCTATAGGCAGTTTGTTTTAAATGTGTCCTTTCCATTCAAGGCTAGAAAAAAAGTGAGCTATTCTTATTCCAAAGATTTCCTATCTACTGTCATCTCACATCACGTCTCAGTACAACACTGTGAGAAGTGTTCTTGGAGTGTTATCAACTAAAAATTCTGCAACGAGTATGGCTTTTTGCACAGGATTTCACACTGAATAATATAGTAACATCTAGAGATTCCTAACCTAGTTTAAAAAAAAAGAGAGAACATTTTAAAAGATATTTTAAACAGCATGACATATGCACAAGGGGCTTCTCAAACAGAACCCACAGACTCGTTTTCACCATTTCACTTGCTCAGAACTATTATTTTGGAATATGGAGCCCACCAATATGGATCTCCCAAAGTTTCATATGTTGAAAATATTCTTACGGATTATATCACTCATTAAGAAGCCAGTGTGTGAAAATATATGAGAGAAAAATAAAATTCAAATGATAACTGAAACAAATAAAAATAAAATGAGTACAAATTTCCCTTGGACAAACCCAGAGAAAATGATTACTAGCTAGCTTACCTTGCTTTTTCCCATTAACACTTTCTAAAATATCAGAGAGGTGGCTGTCAAAGCCATGTTGAAGGCTACTCCTTTGCTTTTCAAGGTGATGTTCTTCCTCAACAATAGAAGAAGCACATGTGGCGGCTTCTGGGCATCAAGGGTCTGACTGGGCCACAGGGTCATTATGGAACATGATGGAGTTCTTTACATGTTGGCTAAGTCTGGGGCTTGAACTTTGGCCAAAGTCCTGAAAATCACTATTACAATAGGAGAAATGATCCACTTCAAGAAACAATGAATCTGTGTTCTCTTGGCGCTGATCAGTGCCTTGTTCTTCATCTTCAAAGCCAGTTTCCGGAATCTGAATATCATTTAAGTCCTGGTCTAGCGTATCACTCAATTTAGAGTCTTGTTTGCTGAAGTTAGCCAGCGAAGCAGATAACGTATCTCCTGCTTGCTGGAGAGCTTCATAAACCCTAGATATCCAGGAAGAGAGAGGCTGGAAGAAGTTCTGAGCATCCTGAGATGCCGTGGCCAACAGCATGGCCAGCTATCTGATGTCTACAAGTCCACTTGCTCCATTCCTTCAATACTCTGGACTTAATGTGAACTATAGAACATGCATGATGAGAAATTAAACTGGACATCTTTTAATGGCTGTGAATATTTCTCTCCCAAAACTTCTCAGCTGAAACAGAGGAAAGAAATACTTACACCTGTTAAAGTTATAACCTCAGGCCACCACCAGATTCCTACAGTCTATGTCAAACAGCATTTGGGGACTAAAAGGGGTCATCATTGGAATCCTTAAGGCAGCTAAATAAAACTGACTGTGAAAGTCTGAATGTAGATTATTTCAATGCCTGTTCACCTCTGCAAACATGTGCAAAACTTCCATTAGCAGTAATGGGCTCTATTCATGTGGACTGAAAGAAGTCTGTCCTCATAGGCCATGTTTAACAGCGTGAAAAGGATAAATGAATCTTCATTAAGAGGCAGTTGAATGTGACATCTCAAAATAGAAGAAAGGTTGGATGCTTCATCTGCAGATCCCAGAGAGCAGGCTAATAAGCATCTCTGCCTTGTGATACAAAGAGTTATCCTTTCAAAGGAAAAGTGTACCTAGAATTAAAAAGCTTTGAACAAATCTTAGAGTAGGGTTATATATTTTTATGCAATTTTCAAAAATTACACATATTTTTGGGGAACAACTACCTCTGAAAGATTGAGGGTGGCAAGTGGATTACACAGCTTACTGGAAACAGGCCCTTAGCATTCTGTTACCCTTGTCTGTGTTCCAAATGCCCAAAGATAGCCCTCCACAACCTGTGAGATTCCTGGGAGATACTTCTTCCCACAAGATTCACAGCCTGAAGTAGGCAGCTACAGGACATCGACAGAGTAACAAGGTACACTGAAGATTCTAGGGCTAAATAGCTATACTTTCACAGATATACAAGCATACAAACAGGCACATATATACCTGTGATACATAATCATATGGATGTACATACTTATTGCCTTTTCACGGCTCATCAGTATCTCACAATGAAAGTTATAAATGACAGCAGAGCATTCATTGCTTGTACTTAATCACCCCATCTCTTTTATAGTAATAGCTTCTTTCTGACCAAATCTATCAACCATCCTTTCAATTTCAGCCCTCTTGACCTCAGGCTACTACACGTGACATGACTGCCTACCTAAAAATTTCTCTTTAGACTTTATGATAGCCACACATTGATTCATTCAATAAACAAATATTGATTAGGTGACTATGAAGGGCCGGGCACAATGCCAGGTATAAGGTATCTGTCCCTGTGGAGCCCACATTCCAGTTAAAGGGAAACGGAGCTCTCTGCACTTTCTTGAGGCTGAATAATTCATGTGCCTGTCTTTCAGGCTCTTCCTTGTCTACCCACCAACTACATATATGCAATCACTCATTATCCTACAGTTTCTCCCCTCCTCCACTTTATACTCATCAGTCGGGAGAGTTGACCTATCCAGAAGTCTCAATTAACACTCTTTTTTAAAACTCCAAAATATACACCTCCAGGCCTAGCTAAATCCCTTTTACCAGACTTGCATATCTGTTTATCTAAGCCAGTGGTTCTCAAACTCTGCTGTGTGAGCTAATAAAGAAAACAGAGGCCCAGGCTAATTGAAGGCCCTGGACCTCTGCATTTTTGTACGGTGCTTCAAGTGATTCTGACACCCACCCCCCAACATGTGACAAATGCTGTTCTAAGGAAAGAGCTACACTTGGACACTTCACCCAAATCTCAACTTCAGCTCATCAAAACACAGCACACCACTTTTGCTACAAATGTCCTACTCTCTAGACTTACATTTGGAAGTGAAGTGTTCATTGCTCAGTGATGTCTGACTCTGCAACCCCATGCAACAGGCTCCTCTGTCCATAGGATTCCCCAGGCAAGAATACTGGAGTGGGTAGCCATTCCCTTCTCCAGGGGATCTTTGGTTGTGAATTTCTCTTCAAATCTCCCCCTTTCCATTCCTTCCATCCCAAGTTCTAAGAATTTGGGGTCTATAAAGACTCACTTCCATTATATCTTATATAGTTATCACTTTTCCCCACACTCTAATATCCTCAGATATTACATACCCACTCGCTTTCAGTTTCTAGTCTTCCCCAGCTTCAATCTATCCTCTAGGTTTACTCACCATACTTGACCTTGCATTGGGCGTATTGCCTGTCTTCTCCCTTAGAATGGAAATTCCATGGAAGGCGGGGACTGTCCATTTTGTTCTCTGGTTTATCCCATTGCCTTCAAGTATTGAGCACATAATAAATCCTCAATAAATGAATTAACAAATCCTATTTAAAATTGTGCAAAGAACAGTGTCTAGCATATAGTGTGTACTCAAATGTGTTAAACTAATTAATAAAGCTTTCTCGGAACTGTTGAAAACATCTTAATGTTCCCATACAATCCCCTGCTTGTAACACTGAAGAGTTCTTCCAGCATTTGTTCCACCCCATTTCACCATCCACAATTTTGGGTGTGTTTTTTTTTTTTTTTTGGTACGTTTGTTTGCTTTTCCTCTATAAATATTTTGCTTAATTTAATATGCTTTGGGGCATGACAAGCCTTGAAAGTTTCCTAAAAAAGCACTAGGCTTAGCTTCTACCACTGTGCCTTACGTGAAACTTTTTAAGATAGAAATGACATATCTTCCTTAGTAATCCAATAATCTTTTTATTTTTCTGTTATACAGAGAAAACTTTATTTTCCTATACAACCCAAAATCTTTGAATTTATACCAGAATTTTCTTATCCAACCTTGGATCTAGTAACAGCCTATGCTTTTGGTCTCATGTCTTCCTGTCTTCTGAAATCTCGGTCCATCAAACCCTCACAGCAACATTTTTAAAAACAAATCTTGCATCATTCTCCTAGTTTAAAAATGAACAAACCACAAAAAAATAAATAACAGTATAGCTCCCTATTTCTTCTTCTTCAAAATTTGAGCAATGGCAAAGGTTAATTCATGTTTGTTAACACAGAATTTTTTAAAAATTAATTTGAATGCCTCCAGCTCACTGAAGTCATCACCTCTCTCTTTTTATACCCACTAGCTTCACTCCTTTCTGTGTAGTCTGTCTGACTCCTGGAAGCATGTGGTTTTCAAGTTCTACCCTGTAGGATAAAGTTTACATTCTTTACCATGGCAACCAAGAGGAGAGAAGCTCAAAAAATTGATACCAGCACTGCCTTACTGCCCTTACAGCCAGAGGGGGTTCCCTAAGGGCCTCCTGCTGGGTGTCAACTCTTCAACTGCTGAATCACTAGCTCTGAGGAGGTCTAGGGGTGCAACAGGACAGTTGCAGGGGCCTCAGATCAATGGCTCTTATTCAACCAACTTGGAACTATTTCAATACCCTACCTTTTGCCCTAACTGAAGGTCCAGCTGAGTGTGAGCATTCCCACTGACACTACCCACAGTGGAAACTCCGCCAGTCCTCACCACTCCTCATTCTAACGTCCTACTGACTCATCACACTAACACACTGAGCGTTTTCCAAAGTGACTGTGCTCCTTCCTGAGTTCTGTTTGCTCTGTCCAGGATGCCCTCTCTTCCTACCCTGCCTGGCAAATACATATCTTCTAGAATGAGTCAACTCTTCATCTACAAAGGTGTGGCCTCAGAGTGCTTTGAGTGTGCCATTATGTTAGAAGGTTTTACTTGTTGTGGTAATTATTGGCCAGGCTTCCTCTTCCAAAGGACTGTGAGACCTTCAGTGCTGGGACTGTGTTCATACTTTCTAGTTCCAGGACACACACATGGTAGAGACACTATCAAAGTTTGTTGAATGAGTAAAGGAAAAGTACTAGTGAAAAAATGTAAAGCTAAGTGGCCCTAATTCCTTCATTTTTCTTCAGCAGTAAAGTAGGTGACCTCTAACAGTGCCCTTTCACTTTAAAACCCAAGGATTTATCAGTGTGGGGCAAAAAGCATTTTAACACTGAGGCTGGAAGTGTTCTACAGTAAGTCACCTTTTCAGCGATTTGTTCTTTACTTTTCTCAATAACTATCATTAGATGATCTCAAAGTGATTGAAAAGAGACCAAGTCTCAGTCTATACGTGAAAGGATGTTCAGTTGTTATATACCAAAATAGTTCAAGGAAAAGACATCTAGAACCAGAATCTGAAAACTTACCAAGTTAGCAACACTGGAGAGCTTTCATTGTATATTAAAGCAGTCTGAAGCCAAAGGGTTATGAACTGGCAGAGTAATCATGGAGATATCTTCACTGCTTAGGTAAATTTCAACTTAATTGGTGAAGCATGTCAAGGGTAATACCAGTTATATATCTGGTATACTAGCTGGGGCGAAAGGAGGTGGCTTTCTTACTGCTTAGAAGACAAAGTTGATTCTGGTGCTCTATTAAAATTTTTTAATAAAAAATAAAATGAAACTACATGAGAAAAGAAAAGATGGTCCAGGTTCCTAGATAAGAAGGAAAATACAGGTAAAGTCTGTGGTAGTTGAGAGGCTGAGATGACTCATTATTCAAATTAAAATAGTTCATGAGCTATTCAAAATCACAGAAAATCAATAGTTCTGTGATTTTAAGTATAATATATACTTAGAGGCCTCTCGAAGTATTCAGAATAAACTAGCAAGCTAATAAAAAAATAGTAGCAACTGATAAAGATGAAGACTCTTGAGAGTCCCTTGGACAGCAAGGAGATCATACCAGTCAATCCTAAAGGAAATCAGTCCTGAGTATTCATTGGAAGGACTGATGCTGAAGCCGAAGCTCCAATACTTTGGTCACCTGATGGGAAGAACTGACTCGTTGGAAAAAACCCTGATGCTGTGAAAGATTGAAGGCAGGAGGAGAAGGAGATGACAGAGGATGAGATGGTTGGATGGCATCACCAACTTGATGGACATCAGTTTGAGCAAGCTCCAGGAGTTGGTAATGGACAATGAAGCCTGGCATGCTGCAGTCCATGTGGTTGCAAAAAGTCAGACGTGACTGAATGACTAAACTGACTGGCTAACTGATAAAGATAAAAGTAAAACCACTGATGAATTCCTAGTGGCTACATTTCTTTAAATTTTGTTTTAATTAGAATTACACTTTAACTATAAAAGTGTTCAACTAAGGTCATTTAAAACATAAGAAATGACCACACAGTCACACTTAAGAGTTGTGCTTATGTAGGGAGAAAATGATCAAATTCCTGAGCCATATGCTTTCTCACACATTTTGACCATCCTGTGAAGGGTTAACTGTGAACAAGTGTGTGCCATCCCCAGAAGAAAAATGCTCAGGGTCTTTTAAAGGCTATTAGGTAAATCTTTCTGACCTCACTTCCTATCTGATGACAGATGGTTGGATGGAAGAGGAGAGTGATGACCTAAGAAGAAAACCAGCTTCTAGGAGCTATGCCTTAAAAAATCCATGTTATTTTGATGAAATCTCAAGTGGAAGCCCATAAGCATGTATGGTTTTTAAAGGATTATCAACTCCTGGAGAGAGTCAGATACATTCTGAGAGAGAAGAATATGTTTCAAATGCTATGGTCCCCAGGAAACCAAACACCAGATCAAAATCTTATACAAGTTCATCTACTGAAGTGTGTTGATGTTTAACATTTTTTAAAGGAGAAATCACTTTGAAAAATATACTCTTCTTATTCTCTACCAAAATCTGTAGGGCAATCATAAGTAAACATCAAGAATACTGGGTTTATTTAAAGTCCCTTCTGGCAGCCATTAGTTAACTTCCTTGTGTCATCTGTTAAATGTGGTTATTTATTACTGGTTTCCTGGAGTGGCCATGAGGCTAATTAAGTCTATAATTTTTATGACAATTATCATACCTTTAGGAGAAAGGCATTTTGCATTACCTAGCATGAACAAGAAGGCTTAGAAAGATGAATAATGCATGAAGTCAAAATAAGAACTATAATATAGGCTGCAAGCCATCTTTAGCATGAGTCCAAAGAGTCTACAGGTGTTTTCTGTTAAGAGCAAATTTGGTATGTGAGTATGAAAATGTGAAATTGAGATGAAATATCTTCTGTAGCATTTGTCCAAAGTGTGTTCTAAATGTTGGCTTTTAACAAACATAAAAATTGACTACTGAAGACTCTTGATGTCAACAATATAGATATAATATAGCCATATAGTCATTCCTGAGGAATGGGCAATCCAATAGACCCTTCACTGCTGGGCTTCGGGGTGGGGGGGGCAATTAGCATAAAGCAAAATATGAAACTTCATTCTAACCAAAACACACTTTCATCAGTAGACACTGAGAAAAATTAGTCAGTGTGAAAAGAATTAGCAATGGCTTTGGAATCACACAAAATCAGTGTTGGATCTTCCCTCAATTATGGCAGAGCATGGGGCCAGTCAGGTTACCTGGGTGCGCCTACATGTCTTTATCTGTAATGTGGGGAACACTATCCCCTACCCACTGTCTTGCTATTCACTATGGAAATTGGATTATATAATGTTTTTAAAGCACCTGGAAGAGTCCGGTACATAACAGGCAGAACTCAATATCAGCTTTTCATTACTAAACTAAAATTTTTGACATTTTAAAAGGTAAAAATACATTAGCCTTACATATACAATGGATAAACAACAAGATTTTACTGTATAGCACTGGGAACTATATTCAGTATCCTTTAATAAACCATAATGGAAAAGAATATGGTGTACATACATATTACTGAATCACTCTGCTATATACCAGACACTAATACAACACTGTAAATCAACTATACTTCAATAAAATGATTTTTTTTAATTGTAAGGTGTTTTCCTAATAAGTAGTCGAAGTGGGATTCAAATCCAGGTTTAAGGATTCCATGGTCTATTTTCATACCGTTTCCATCCCACCTTGGTTGCCTATTTTACTAATGAAACCCTTCTAAAAATAAAAAATGTTGCAATTTTCCAAAATAAGTTTGATAAAGTTTAAAGAAACTACCCTTTTCCAAAGTAAGTAATAAAGTAAAAAAAGTAATAAAGTAAAAAAAAATCTAAACTATGACCTAAGTCAAGGCAGACTTATTTTAAAATCTATTATCAGACTCTATGCAACAGAAAGCTTTGTACATGAGCATAATAATCTCAAAAAGACTTGGGTTGATGCAACAAGAATTTTTAATTGCTCAAGATTTCTACCACTGTAACAACATCTTTTAAATATTCTCCAAATTTCATAAGCCCATTGGGTATTTTGAAGCACCTATTATCTCCAAGGCAGAGATGTAAATATGCTTCACAAATATTCAGTGGTTATATAAACACATAAGGTCTTCAGCATTTCCAGAGGAACTATTTAACATGACTTTAATAATACAATTTTCTTAAGACATTGTCACTGCTTTTGCATAGAAATACATTTTCAGACACATATTTTCATTGAGAATTTAGAATGAATTATATATGATTAATATTTACCTTTTTAAAGACCCAACCAAAATGAGGAAGAATCTCACTTTGCATCACACTAGCTACAGTGATCACAGTCGACTTCCCACAAGAGTGCACCTGTGTTCCAAGGCCACTGGCATACATCAAGGCTTCCCTGGTGGCTCAAATGGTAAAGAATCTGCCTGCAATGCAGGAGACCCAGGTTCAATCCCAGGGTCAGGAAGATCCCCTGGTGAAGGAAATGGCAACCCACTCCAGTATTCTTGTCTGGGAAATCCCATGGACAGAGGAGCCTGATGGGCCACAGTCCATGAGGTTGTAAAGAGTCAGGCTTAACTGAGTGAGTGGCACATATTCAGATCAGATCAGATCAGTCACTCAGTCATGTCTGACTCTTTGCAACCCCATGAATCGCAGCATGCTAGGCCACCCTGTCCATCACCAACTCCCGGAGTTCACTCAGACTCATGTCCATTGAGTCAGTGATGCCATCCAGCCATCTCATCCTCTGTCGTCCTCTTCTCCTCTTGCCCCCAATCCCTCCCAGCATCAGAGTCTTTTGCAATGAGTCAACTCTTCGCATGAGGTGGCCAAAGTACTGGAGTTTCAGCTTTAGCATCATTCTTTCCAAAGAAATCCCAGGGCTGATCTCCTTCAGAATAGACTAGTTGGATCTCCTTGCAGTCCAAGGGACTCTCAAGAGTCTTCTCCAATACCACAGTTCAAAACCATCAATTCTTTGGCACTCAGCCTTCTTTACAGTCCAACTCTCACATCCATACATGACCACAGGAAAAACCACAGCCTTAACTAGACGAACCTTTGTTGACAAAGTAATGTCTCTGCTTTTGAATATGCTATCTAGGTTGGTCATAACTTTCCTTCCAAGGAGTAAGCGTCTTTTAATTTCATGGCTGCAGTCACCATCTGTAGTGATTTTGGAGCCCAGAAAAATAAAGTCTGACACTGTTTCCACTGTTTACCCATCTATTTCCCATGAAGTGCTGGGACCGGATGCCATGATCTTCGTTTTCTGAATGTTGAGCTTTAAGCCAACTTTTTCATTCTCCACTTTCACTTTCATCAAGAGGCTTTTGAGTTCCTCTTCACTTTCTGCCATAAGGGTGGTATCATCTGCATATCTGAGGTTATTGATATTTCTCCCAGCAATCTTGATTCCAGCTTGTGTTTCTTCCAGTCCAGCGTTTCTCATGATGTACTCTGCATATAAGTTAAATAAACAGGGTGACAATATACAGCCTTGACGTACTCCTTTTCCGATTTGGAACCAGTCTGTTGTTCCATGTCCAGAACCCCATGAATAGTATGAAAAGGCAAAATGATAGGATACTGAAAGAGAAACTCCCCAGGTCAGTAGGTGCCCAATATGCTACTGGAGATCAGTGGAGAAATAACTCCAAAAAGAATGAAGGGATGGAGCCAAAGCAAAAAGAATACCCAGCTGTGGATGTGACTGGTGATAGAAGCAAGGTCTGATGCTGTAAAGAGCAATACTGCATAGGAACCTGGAATGTCAGGTCCATGAATCAAGGCAAATTGGAAGTGGTCAAACAGGACATGGCAAGAGTGAATGTCGACATTCTAGGGATCAGCGAACTGAAATGGACTGGAATGGGTGAATTTAACTCAGATGACCATTATATCTACTACTGTGGGCAGGAATCCCTCAGAAGACATGAAGTGGCCATCACGGTCAACAAAAGAATCCGAAATGCAGTACTTGGATGCAATCTCAAAAATGACAGAATGATCTCTGTTCGTTTCCAAGGCAAACCATTCAATATCACAGTAATCCAAATCTATGCCCCAACTGGTAACGCTGAAGAAGCTGAAGTCAAACGGTTCTATGAAGACCTACAAGACCTTTTAGAACTAACACCCAAAAAGATGTCCTTTTCATTATAGGGAACTGGAATGCAAAAGTAGGAAGTCAAGAAACACCTGGAGTAACAGGCAAATTTGGCCTTGGAATACGGAATGAAGCAGGGCAAAGACTAATAGAGTTTTGCCAAGAAAATGCACTGATCATAAAAAACACCCTCTTCCAACAACACAAGAGAAGACTCTATACATGGACATCACCAGATGGTCAACACCAAAATCAGATTGATTATATTCTTTGCAGCCAAAGATGGAGAAGCTCTATACAGTCAGCAAAAAGAAGACCAGGAGCTGACTGTGGCTCAGACCATGAACTCCTTATTGTCAAATTCAGACTTAAATTGAAGAAAGTAGGGAAAACCACTAGACCATTCAGGTATGACCTAAATCAAATCCCTTATGATTATACAGTGGAAGTGAGAAATAGATTTAAGGGCCTAGATCTGATAGAGAGAGTACCTTATGAACTATGGAATGAGGTTCGTGACATTGTACAGGAGACAGGGATCAAGACCATCCCCATGGAAAAGAAATGCAAAAAAGCAAAATGGCTGTCCAGGGAGGCCTTACAAATAGCTGTGAAAAGAAGAGAAGTGAAAAGCAAAGGAGAAAAGGAAAGATATAAACATCTGAATGCAGAGTGGCACATATTAACTGGCCCCAAATAAAGGAGATTCTAAAATCTCAATTAACATCCATAGCACAAAAGAATGTAATTAGAAGGTAATGTAATGAAATTGAGGAAAGCAAAATGCAGGCACAATTAACAGGAATTACTCTCAGACCACTCAGGTAAATCTCAGGATATTTACCAGGTTGTTGATTTTTGTTCCAATAGAGGAGATAGAAACATCATTCATATCATTTGAAAATGCACTAGACTCAAAGATAGGAAAAAACTATGGAACTAAGATAATTGCAGCCCTCTAGAGATAAATTAAGCAGTACTGTAATTATCAGCAATCATTTAGTGTTTGTTAAATTTTTTTCATTAATTATAGAAATAAATCAGCTTGATGAAAATTTGTTTTAAATAAGAGGGAAATAATGTATAAGTCCCCCACCTAAACCCACCTCTTGTTATTTTTGTGTATTTCTTCCATAATTTTTCTTTGCAATTTGCATGAATGGTAATCACAATACATAGCAACCTAATAGTTCACTTATCTCATCTTTTATCTAGACTTCACCAAGGCCTACTCATTCTTTCATCTCTTGAATCTATCTACCTGCCTTCACCCCTCTGCACAAGTAATACCCAAATCCAAGTCACCATTATTTCCCACCTAAACCACTTCAACAGCCTCTGAAATGAATCTCTACATTCTCTTCTACCGACCCCTCAAAAAAATATCCTCCTCAAGATTTAGAAGGCTATGGATGGTTTGACTTCTTTTCTTTAATCACTCTCTATTTGCTGTCTATGTTTTAGCATCTCACCACCTCCTTTCAGCATCTTATTTCACCAGGCTCTTCCCCACTGGCTGAGAAAGCTCTCTTCTCTCTAGGTCTCTCCTGTCCCCCAAAACCCATTCATCTCCTTTCAGGACTTAACTTATACTTTGCTCTTCAGAATGCTTTGCTTGACAACCAAATCTCATAATCCAGACCCAAATGTGTCCCCCCAAAATACTCTCTTCTAGTATCTCTTTCTTCTTCTTCTTCTTAACACATTATAATTGTAGCTTATTGATGACTTATGTAATTATTTCTTTTAACAGTGTCTTCCTCACTAAACTAGAAGCTCCATGAAATCAGGTACTGTTAATTTTTCTTTGCCCTTTTGTCAGCATCCAGTTGAGTCACTACCATAGAATAGGCAATCTATAATTTTGGATATCTGAATACACACACAGACAGTATTATATCATATTTCATTCATTTAACATTTTAAGGCCTTCTGTGTATTTTCATCGTGTTTTGTGGTTACCATTTTTAATGATTTAACATTTAAAAATTAAATTTTCCATTAAAACCTGAATAACTTTTCCCAAATTCGAATCTATGAAAATACTTGTTTTAAAAACAATATGCAATCCTTTACATCTCATAAAAAATATATCCAGTATAGTCCATCAGAATATAGTTAAATTATATTAATCCAGACATCATAAATTTTACATTTATAAAAACTTTGACCAAAGTGAAGGTAAAGCTTACTTCTGCATTTTCTATTGAAGTAAAATTGAAAACAAAACTAGCTAAATAAGATTATCATCAGCAGCACCCTCATCATCAAAATATTTCAGGGGACTATTTACCTTACAGTTCTTTTTTTTCATTAAGAGGTAAGGAGAAGGGTCTAAAAGGTTTTATTTTCCAATCAGGTCCCAGTAATGCTCATGCTGCTGGTCTTTGACACCTCAAACAGCAAAGTTTTACTGAGGGATGACTTACATGTCATAAAATTCACCTTTCTAAACACATCCATTCTAATTATAAACAGATCAATACTTTTTAGTAAATTTATTGAATTGTGCAACGATCATTATAACCCAACGTTGCTGCTGCTGCTGCTAAGTCACTTCAGTCGTGTCCGACTCTGTGCGACCCCATAGACGGCAGCCCACCAGGCTTCCCCGTCCCTGGGATTCTCCAGGCAAGAACACTGGAGTGGGTTGCCATTTCTTTCTCCAATGCATGAATGTGAAAAGTGAAAGTGAAGTCGCTCAGTCGTGTCCGACTCTAGCGACCCCTTGGACTGCAGCCTACCAGGCTCCTCCGTCCATGGGACTTTCCAGGCAAAAGTACTGGAGTGGGGTGCCATTGCCTTCTTTAGAATGTCTTTATTACCCCAGTAAGATTTCTAATGACCATTTACAGTTACTCCCCATTCCCACCTCCAGTCCCAGGCAACGACTAATCTACTTTCCATCTTTATAATTTGCCTTTTCTGGGCATTCCATATAAATGGAATCACACAATAAAGAAAAAGATTATGAGAGACAATTGAAATAACACTAAAATAGACATGTGGCACCATCAGCCAGTTCCACTTCTGCAACTACTTACGATCTTGGGAAAGATGTTTAAATCCCTAGACACCCATTTCCTTATCTGAAAAATGATAGAGTTGCACTTGGAAAGTTGTCACTATTCCTTGCAGAGAATATTCTAAATCAGGAGTTTGGGGAGCTCTCCTTAGCCACCCTCTGTTGGACTTTGTACTCCAACACACATGAAATTCATTTTGCTTCAAACATAGCTATGATACAGACATCACAAATTCAAGAATTTAGCAACCATCTCAAGCATATAGAAGGCATTCATTTTCTGAATTAAACTGAACTGAATTTGGTTGCCTCCACAAGCTAGGTTTCCTTAATCCTGTAAGATCTGGGAATTTTTTTTTATAAACTCTAATCTATTTGTAAAATGTTGAATAAATAAACTTTTTCCTAAAGATTATTTTCTCATTTTTTCAGAATCTCAAAAGGACTCTTTTTAATTTTAATCTTTTTAATTGAAGGATAATTTCTTTACAGAATTGTGTTGGTTTCTGCAAAACATCAACATGAATTAGCCACAGGTGTACATATGTCCCCTCTTTCTTGAACCTCTCTCCCACCTTCCTCCCCATCCCGCCCCTCTAGGTTGTTACAGAGCCCCAGTTTGAGTTCTCAAAGGGGCTCTTTTACCCACTGTCACTTCTATAAATAGCACAGGCTTGTGAGGTTAGTCTGTCTCTGAAAGATACTCAGCAATCAAAATTACACAAATTTTAATCTGGTTCACACCATGTCTGTGAGGAGGGAAATAGGAATCTTTCATCTAATGAGATTTTCATGTATAGCCAGAAAACCATTCCAACACAAATTATTAATCCATTGCACATGTTCCTGCTAGGTCCTGGAACATGGCCTCACATTCTTGTTTATACTTGCCCCCTTCTGTCTATGAATGAACACAGCAATACTCTTAGGTTGGAACTCTCAACCTAAATCAATGCTAACAAATGTTCAATATTTTCCTTATGTTTCCCTTTCCTTTGTTTACAAAAGCTACAAACTAAACAGGTAGTAAAATTGCTTATTTTAAAATGATGATTGCTACACATTTTATCTCCTTCATTAGTGGTTACCAAAACAAGGTCTCCAGGGGTCCTTAATGACTTGGCTCTTAGAATAGTAATGTTAATAACACGACAATGTCAATACTTCTGTGTCTGGCAAACATTAATAATCAGATCCCCCTGGGATCCCATCAAAAGCAGCAGCCTTAATGGGATCTTTGTGGCTTCAAACATAAGTAGGTTGGGTGGGTGGTACATGATGTCTCTCAGGTCTGCCCAGCCACAGTGGCCCCAATCAAAGAACATTTGAAAACGTCCTTTTTACATTTACCATTGCACTGGGAGGGAATTTCACATAAGAAATGGGAGCATATTTTCCAAGCATGGTAGTGAATTCAAACATTCTTAACTAATTATACATACAAATGTGACCTATTTTATAACATTATATATAGCTATACAAATACAAATTGTATCTATTCGGTTAGACCTAAATAATAGTTATTTTTCTAATTTAAGCCAACAATGCCTGTATTTTACTTTTTACTTCTCTTTCTTGTTTAATACTTCCAATTTCTCACTAAAAGATATGAAAGTTTACTTACTGAAGAATAACAAATACCCCTTCAGACTTCTGTTAACACAGCTCAGTTCAACTAGCATTTACTACCATAATGAATGGGATCCTACTTTCTAGTAGTAAAATACTACCTTTCATTCCAAAAATCATCCTAGTATGAGTCCTTCAATAGAACAGTTAATGGAAAGGAAAATCCTCCAACTGATATGGAAAATGACATTTCACACTGGTGTCCTATTTCTAAACAGAGTCCCACATAAAATACACATTTGGGGTTAGTTTCAGATTTGGTTGGGGGGATGGGAATTCAAAATGGAACTCACGCTAAAATGTTCTTAAAATTAATACCTGTTGGGCCTTTGACTATAAAGCCTACCCGTGGGTAAAACAAACATTTAAAAGGACTCTGACATCCTTCCAACACAGAATAGTGAGCTACAAAGTACATCTTTAATAAGCATTACTTGTTTAGGGGCAGAAGAGTGATGGAAAGATTTGGGAAGATCAAAGACCAACTTAAAAAACAACAAAAAAAGGTTTTCTGCTTAAGAGTCCCAGTAAGACACAGCGCTTCATCATACTTTCCATAATGTGCCTTATAATGCATGATTTGTATTTTGCTTCAAGATAATTTTAAAAGAAACATTCAAAGAGTTAATGCCCTAACGGTAAGGTTTTCTCCATCACCCTCTTTCTCATCAAGTGGCCCACACTATTGTGGAATGACGATTATAAATTACCATTCTGTGGTTAATATTCACTAGGGGAAATAAAAGCAAAAATCAGTTTTTAAGCAGATAGCAGTGACATTCTATAAAAATGACATAATTGTTCCTAAATAATAAGAACTGCTTTGAGGATCCAGAGAATAGAAAGTAAGACAATAAGATTCAAAATGTTTTTGGAATCCTTAAATTAATACATTTCAAACAGTACCCATCACCTTGTCATTAAACCTCAACATTAAACCCTGAATAATATAAGCTCGCAATTATGTGAGATTTTGTGAATAAGGCATTTGCTCCCGTAAGTGGGTTTTAGAGGAATGTGGATATTTTGATGGAACTATATAACCATAGACATGCCCTTCCTTTTACCTTAATCTGTCAGACTGAGAAAAATCATGAGATTTTTAAAGCTGGTACTCCAATAACTAGTTTAGAACTGACAACTCAAATAGCTAGCTAAACATACGCTCATAGACACCCACTTCAATGCAGAAACAGTGACCTGTGCTACTGACTATTCTACAGAAATAATGATCCTTTGTCTTGCTGCCTACTCATCAACTGATTTTTTTTAAGGCATGTGTCTCTTTAAAGTATAATGACCCTTGCTGACAAGAGAAGCATACAACCCAGGATCCTCTGATAAATCTAACTCATAGCATGATGGACCTCTGAAGGATATCACAGTGAAATCAGTTGTTGGTGATGATAACATTCTTTAGCACATGCAGACCAACATACGAGTGTTAAACTTACAAGTAATTTCCTCATCTATAAGTGAAAATGACATGTGCATCTTCAATACATCAAAACCCCTCAAAACTACCCACAAAGTTGGTAAGACAGTTTCACTAGCTCCAGCAAAAGATGTGTGTTTAAGGCCTTCTCAGATTATCCAGGGAGCCCATGCTGGAGGAGTAAAGAAAGACTTTCAACTCACCAAACAATCAGCAATTGCTTCAATCTAAACTATCTAGGTTCAGTGAGGTTTACCCAGAAGTCAGTCATAACATTTCATAGTATGGCTATTCCAAATACAAAAAGGCTCAGAGTTTCTGCCAAAAATTGACTCGGGACTGTATACAGTATAGACACACACACACACACACACACACACACACACACCCCACACACACACACCCCCCACACACACTATAGTCATTGGGAAGGTGAAAAATCATGAAGGGAATTATCTGCAGCTTTTGAAATAGTGATGTGTGTTTTGGGAGTTCTCAAACTTAGGTGTTAAACATTTCCACAGCAGCTTGTACCTACAGAGAGCTTCAGATTTATTTTTATTAATATCCGAGCATCACAGAAGCAGCTCAAATGCCACAAGAAGAATCTGTTTCTAAGGTAACTCACTAGGCACCCTCACATAAATAGCTTGGAAAATAGAGCTGCTCATTCTCCGACTGTAAAGTGCCCAGATCTGTTGAAGGACTTTTAGTATCTTCCCAACCTTCAACCTAATGTCTCCCATCACCAGCAATCAGCTAGCTGTGTAACATGGTCATTTGCTGGGTTAAATTCTTGAGCGAGGGACAATAACCCATCATCTAAATTGCAAGAAAATAAACAGCAAAGGATGGAAAATTTAAAGAGACAGATCTATTCCCTCTTGGGCAAGGAAAACAAGGAAATGGAAACAATAGGATGAAATTTAGAAACAAAATGTCTTTGTTAATAAATGCTGAAACTGGGTGATGGGTACCTGGGCTTCATTATACTATTCTCTATTTTCCTATAAGTTAGAAAGTGTCCATAACAAAAAGATATTTTTTAAATGAATATCTCCTCGCAGCCTCCCTACCATAATACACTGAAGGAAACAGGGATTCAAAGATATTAAGTAAGCTCCACTGATGGTTAATTTTATATGCCAACTTGGCTGGACTACAGTGCCCAGATCTTTGATCAAATATTACTCTGGATATTTCTGTGAGGGTGTTTTTTGTGCAGGAGATTAACAATTAAAATGGTGAACTTGTGTAAAGCAGATTTCCTTTCATAAAATGCATGGGCCAGACCTGATCAGCTGAAGACCTTAACAGAGAGTGACCTCCCCTGAGCAAGAAGGAAAGTCGCCAGTAGATGACCTTCAGACATCAAATGCAACATTTGCTTTTTCCTGGGTCTCTAGTGTATCAACCTGCCCTGCAGATTTGGACATGCTAGCCTCTGTAAGATAATAAGCTAATTCC
Source organism: Bos mutus (assembly GCF_027580195.1). Classification (NCBI taxonomy): domain Eukaryota; kingdom Metazoa; phylum Chordata; class Mammalia; order Artiodactyla; family Bovidae; genus Bos; species Bos mutus. The sequence goes on from NC_091626.1 coordinate 34,665,133, forward strand.
TAAAAAACATAAAAAAAAAACAAAAACAGAACCAATATAATGTATTTGTGTGTTTATCTCTCTCCACCCAACAATGAGCAAGATGTGTTCTACCACATCTAAGGTCAGTCTCTCCATCCTGTCAATTAGTCTTTCTTTTAGGCCCTTATAGCATTTATAATAATTTATAATTATTTTATTTGCTTTTGCACTTTCAGTTTTGTCTTTCTGTCATTATCCAAAAGTGGAATTTCCAAGAGAGTGGGGACTATATCTCTTTTTATCATTTTTTTCCAGGATTTAGAAACTGAGTAACATAACATTGATTCTTAATAAATAATGAGTGAATAGATGAGTGAATATTCTCAAACCAGTAACTTTTCAACTGCATTCTTTGGAATTTTTACCATCAAACAAGGTTCAATCAGTCCTACTTTGATGGGTTTGTTAAGAGCATTCTCGCTCATTTGTGTCTTAAGTCACCAAAACAAGTAACTAGACACCACAATGAATATTAACAAGGCTTATTCTGGTGTTTAAACTCTTAAGCTCCTTACAGCTTTTCATCTCAGGTATAAGTTGAAACATATGAAACTTCCAACCTACAAAAACAGTAATTTCAAAAGGTTCGACCTAATATAACACATACTTAGAAAAAATATGAAATAGCATAGCACAAATGAAAGCATTAAAATAGGAAGAAAAGATACTTTTCAATTTAGACTGTTAACCAGTGGACTTCCCCCTCTAGGCATTATTCTCCAGGCTGGGTCTTTTTTTGCATAAGCCTCATTGGGGAATGGTGACAAGAAGAAAAGAGGGGCTATTCCATTTATTCTACTATTTAAGGACAAAAAAGTACAATGAGGGGAGATGATGGGAGGGGTTGAAGGTTTCAACTTAAAAATAGTTAATTCATAATTTTAAAACAAACTGTTGTACAATCCAAAAGTTTATAAATTGTATCAACAGCATTTCAGTAGTATTGACAGGTTTTAATCATCCTATTGGAAAAAGGAGGGAGGGGCATATTTAGCCTTTGCTTGATGCCAACAAAGGTCCATCTAGTCAAGGCTATGGTTTTTCCAGTGGTCATATATGGATGTGAGAGTTGGACTATAAAGAAAGCTGAGCACCAATGAATTGATGCTTTTGAACTGTGGTGTTAGAGAAGACTCTTGAGAGTCCCTTGGACTACAAGGGGATCCAACAAGTTCATCCTAAAGGAGATCAGTCCTGGGTGTTCATTGGAAGGACTGATGCTGAAGCTGAAACTCCAATACTTTGTCTACCTGATGCGAAGAGCTGATTCATTTGAAAGATTGAGGGCAGGAGGAGAAGGGGACGATAGAGGATGAGATGGTTGGATGGCATCATTGACTCAATGGACATGGGTTTGGGTGGACTCTGGGTATTGGTGATGGACAGGGAGGTCTGGCATGCTGCGGTTCATGGCGTCACAAAGAGTTGGACACAACTGAGCCACTGAACTGACTGACTGATTCTAAAATACTTGATTCATTTAAAATTCATCTGATCAGTCCAAACCCAAAACCACCCCCACAGACCTGCAGGCAAAGAAAACACAACTTTAACGACAGCAAACAAAACCTCCCAGAAAAGAGAATGAATTGTATTGCTTTTATATTATCCTTTAAAACACCTTTTTCAATGTATACTTTATTCATCAATCATACTAAACATGAAGTACAAAGAAACCAACACTGTTTATTTACAACTGCAGGATGGGTACTTGGGTAAATGTCCTTCTCTATCTTAAGAAGCTAATAATGATAATGATGATGAAACTATCCATATCCAATATCAATACCCTTTATATATATATTTACATCTGTTTCAGATCCTGATTCATACCATCTGTAAAATTTGTCATTGCTCTTTCTTACTTGGGCATAAAAGGAAAATGGAATATAGGCACAATCATTCAGAAAACAATGGAAAGTTACAAAGATGGACAGCCAAATTCTTCTGTCTGGGTCCAATTTACTAAAATTTTGTAAACTCAGAATCTTGAGTATAAATTACAGATGGTTATAATTTGACAACTTTGAATAATCTTATAGACACTTTTTCTAAATACTTTTTCCTTTTTTAAAATCCCTGTGCAGAAGTCATCTGCTAAGAGTGCCATGGTATACATAGGGTGAGAGGGGAAGCATCATAAAGGAAAAGCTTGCCTGCTGACCAAGGTAGAACTGAAATAAACCACTCAGGGAGAGAAATAGGTGGGGAACCACCAGATGGATACTTTGTGGGTAGAAGTAAATGTGAATTGAGCCAGCATTAACATTGCTCAAACTCTATCCTTTCCAACTTGAAAGGGGATGTTACCAATGAACACACCCCTTCCATCCATGGCACTCCACTGCAGCCATACCTTTAAATTACTTGGTATTCTTTCTAAACCTGTAAAGTTTGCCTCATCACTGTCACTCCCTATTCTGATATAATTAGTTTGCAGTGGGATTTGATCACTGGTTGTTTTTAAAAGCCTCCCAGGATTGAGACTCAGTGTAGTTCAACTGGGCTCACAGCTGGGAAGCACTCTGTCTGCTGATTATAGTCTATACCAAAAATATCTGACCAGCTTTTGTTATCTCTCTTTGTAAGAATCATTCTAACCCAGAAGGAGAATGTGAAATACCACTGCTAAAGGAAAATGGAGAAAGAAAAAATTTCTATTCAATTCTTCATCCACTCTCCTAATGCTAAATGGTGGTCCCTAAAAAGATATGTCCATGTTCTAGTCCCTGAAACCTCGAATGGTGGAAGGATATTTGCAGGTGTGACTATGTTAAGGATCTTGAGATCTTCCTAGATTATCAGGGTGAGACCTAAATCCAGTGACAAGTGGCAGAGAGAAGACACACACAGGAGGTAATGTGAAGATGGAAGCAGAGACGGGCATGATGCAGGCACAAGCCCAAGAATGCCAAGGATGATTGGCAGCCACTTGAAGCTGGGAGACAGTGTGGACACCTTGATTTCAAACCTCTGGTCCCCAGAACTGTGTGGAAAATCAATTTATGTTCTTTTAAGACACCAAGTTTGTGATAATTTGTGTGGCAGCCACAGGAAACCAAACCATCCTCCAAATCCTCCCTTTCCCCTACTTTCTCCCATCCCAGAAGTTCAAAAGCATGAAAGAGTGGCTTGCATTGAGAAGAACAGGTGGGCAAAAGAGCAGTGCAATTAAGACCCTAGCCTCTGACATTAGTCAGTTTTTGGATATGAGTCTCCACTTTGCCACTTAATACCTTGGAAAACAATTCATCTCTCAAAGCCTCTGTTGCCTCATCTATAACATGGAGATTTTAATAGTATCTACTTACTGAATTATGCTGTAGAAAGGTTGTACATGAACATACTCTGACCTAAATGCAGAACTGAAACCAAAAGTATCTGACAACCACAGCCATCATGACCCAAGCAGAAAAAGGTGGGGCTGATAGGAGCTCCTGCTAGACCAGAAGTTAACCATCCCATTGAAAGTGAAGGGATGGGAGTAGTCTTGAGGAGGAACTGACCTCCTCAAGGTCAGTTGGGCTTTCCAACCAACTGGTAGGTAGGGAGACACTGTCACATGTGAACCACCTCACTCCCGAGCTCCAGCTGACACAGCTGACTGCTGAGCCCTGGCTGAGCACCAGCTTTGCTTAAATGTACAAAAGCTGTCAACACCCTGTCTGGGTTTCCCAGGTGGCACTAGTGGTAAAAAAAAAAAAAAAAAAAAAAACCATCTGCCAGTGCAGGAGACATAAGAGGTGCAGGTTCAACCCCTGGGTCAGAAAGATCCCCCGGAACAGGTCATGGCAACCCACTCCAGTATTCTTGCCTGGAAAATCCCATGGACAGAGGAGCCTGCTGGGCTACAGTCCATAGTGTCACAAAGAGTTGGACCCAGCTGAAGCAACTGAGCATGTAGATATATGCTGTCTCATGGGGCTCTTGTCTCTGTCACTCCCACGCTCTCCCATGCTCTGTGGTGAGACACTAAACTTCAACTTGCTTCCTCAAAGTCAGTCAGTCAGTTTCGTTTGGGATCAATAATCAGTTTGGGGGATTAGCACTCCCACTCCATGCTCTTGTTCATCAGAGAGCAATGGGCACAGATGTGTGCTCATTTACTATGATGTGGTATTCCTCCCTGCTGGCTCCCCTGACCCGCAGAGGAGTGTCAGCCTCTGCCTCTACAGCCTTCCCAGGGAAGGCTGTGTACCTGCAGTACCTCCTAGGATCCTTCCAGGCAAGACAGGTACATAATTTGAAGACCCAGTGCAAAAATGGAAGGATCTTTGGTTCAAAAACCATTAAGAATTTCAAGAGGGCAACAGCAGAGCACTAACCCGAGAGAAGCGTCCCTTTCTGGCATGGGGCCCTGTGCAACTGCACAGTTTATGTGCCCATGAATCCAGTCCTGGCTCCAGGAGGCCTCAGGTGCTGTGCTTCACAGCCTCTGAAACAGGCCACCTCACCACAAGGTGCAATTACTCCCTTGCAGGAAGACAGTGACTCTTAGACCTCTACTGTCTTCTCCCCAGAGGGTCATGCAGAAACTCCTAAACTCTATGTGACATGAGCTACTCAGTGAGGAACCGTGCTAGAAATCTTCTCCAGGTCTCTTTCCTCGCATCCCCACCAGTATGTTCCACCTCTGCAGCAGCCACGCTGGGCCCACGTGGGACCCGTGAGAGGCAGTCTCCAGCCACCGTCCACAAGGGGACGCACATGGCGCTCTGCTTTTCGTCGCTTCCTTGGGCCGTGTTGGACTCCGATCTCACTACGACCATGGCAGGTGGCCCCACACCCGCCACCCTTTTCAGGATCCAGGCAACTTTCAAGCCCTCCAAATCTCTTTTCCTGTATCCATCCAAGCCATGGGCTGCCCTTCCCAGTGGTGGAAAGCCTTTCTTCTTCTCCTCCCTGCCTGGGAGGAACCACCCTCCTATACATCCTCCATCCTTTTTATACTGTGCTTCTGGAAATTAAGCTCTCTGCTCCAACTTCTAAATGTTGCCTTTGATACATAAAGAAAGCTTCGGAGGGAAAAACAAACAAAACAAAATCTTATCTCTCTTTCAAAGCTAAGATTCTTTAAAAACTATTATTTCACCATGGGATTTTTATTTTTAATCAACTTTTATCTCAACACTGAACATTTCCACCAATTAAAAATGAATAAAATTTTTAAAAAACACTGAACAATGGCTTCTTTGTGACAACCCATATCTACCCCCCCAAAGCAATCACTACCAATAAATAACACAAGTACTTTGCATTAATAAGTCTAATGATCCATGTAACAGATTTAGCAAGTGTATGAATAGTAAATGCTAAATAAATGATAGCCATCAATTATCATCATCTAATTATTATTATTACCTATGTTATTAGGAAGAAACTGTTTCAGTTCTTTATCCCTTACCTATATTTAAGATAAATGATATGTGAAAATCCATTGAATTTTGAAAAAAATATATAGCCTAAAAGGCATTTTTGTGGAGTAAATTATTTTGTACAATGGGTTCAGAAAATAAACTGTCATGTCTGCTTCTCTAATATTATCACAGAAACAAAAAAAATTATTTTATTTTTCAGAACCTCACACATATATTAGATTATAATGATTAGGTTGCTAATATCCAGCCATTTTTTGATCTATAAAAATGGAAATTTCATATGGTTCAACCTCAAAGTAAGATGGCCTTGTTGGTTTTTAATCATTTTCATTAAGTCTCCTCCATTCATAGACTGAGACCTAGAGAAGAAATTGCTATGGTAACCCCAAGGATCAAATAGGACTGCATTATAGCAATGGAGAGAAACCTAGCCCAGACTCATAAATTTGCAAGTGAGGACTTAAGCCCCAGAGAAGTGAAGTGAACCTCCCAAAATACCACAGCCAATTAGTGGCAAAACTAAGCTCTGGCTGTCTTCACTGTGTTCCTTTCTACCATACCAGGCTGCCTTCCTCCCTTCCTAACATTTGTCAAAATATGTTAAGAACATCCCATCTTCACTGAGAAGTCAGGGCTCTGCGGATGATAATTAAGGCAGACATCAAAAGTTAGATAAAATCTGGGCTAGAGGCACATTTTTCAAAGACTCTTGATCAATAATAATTAAACTTTCAAAGGAGAAATGTCAAAATGAAGGTGTTTGTTTCTTCGTTGTAATTTGTAGATTCTCCTGATTAAACTATTTTTAAAGCTCCCTTCAGTTGATCCCACTCTCAGTGTTGCTTGAGCTAACAGCTTCTGGTTCATGGTTTATTGTTATTATTTCAATATTATCTTTGACTTATTTGCAAGTATAATTCATAATTGTCTCTAAATTACTCAGATAACATGTCAAACAAGACAAAAGAAAATAATCTCAAATAGCTCTAACCTTAGTTCTTTGTACTAATTAAAGTCTGAAAAGGAGAAAACATCACCAACTTTAATCTCCCAATTTAAGTAATGAATACAATGTGTTCATGTGTGATGTCACTCCTAGAATCCACTACTGCGACTGGAATTGTCTTAATACTACAAAACTATGGTTAAAGTTCTATTAGGTCTTTTACCATAGGCATCATGCTGGTATCTTTACAAAATTAATTCACATAATCGAGACCAACCCTGTAAGGGGTGTGTTGATGACCCCGATATACAGATAAGGAAAACACTTAGAATGGTTCCATAATTTGCCTCGGTCATACAACTAGTGAGAGTGAGTTGCTGAAAGAGGAAAGAATCACTATGAACCGTAACTCCATATCACCTCGTGACCAAGCAGAAGTTTCACCTATGTCCCAGCTGAGACAATAGTGCTAAAGCATTTGTAAGTCCAAGATTTCACATGAAAACTTCTATTTTAAATATTCCACTCTATTTTCCACTCTATTTTCAGAAGACAAGCCAGATGTCCCAAGTGGAGTTCAAAAACTAAGGCTACTGAAACAGTAGGAATGCCAAATCAACTGTCAGAACCACACTTTACACCCCTTCCATTATTCTCCCCTATGGTAATTTTAAGAGACATCACACACTCTTTGATACTGTGTTGGGGGCCAGAGTGAGGCACTCGGCCCGTGGCAAAGGTCATGAGGAAGGAGGCTCGACATACGCAAAGGCGGGATTGAGCCTCAGGAGTCCCCCTGGAAATCCTCGAGCATCTACCCCCATAACCAGAGCCTGCCTACTTTACTACTTTGTGCTCTCACCTACACCTCTGACTTTACGGGGGGCTGTCCCCCACCACCTCTTTTGGAGAAGGAGTTAACTTAGAGCTCCAGTTAATAATAATTCCTGGGTGTGACAGGAGTGTTTCAACCTACAAACTCCTCTGAAGGTTCTCTAGCCTGCCTGACAGGCTTGTCCGGCCACATGTGATTGCTCACAGCCTCCCAACCATGAGAGGCATAAGATGCTTTAAACCTTCTAAAAACAGGTTCCTTAGAAAAGTTAGAAAACTATTAGTATAAGTATAGTGGGCTGATTAGAAATCGTATTGGTGAAGAGTTTTTCATTTGTTGAGCCAATGTTTGTTGCTAAGTCTCCACATCCCCTGCCCTTATACACATTAATGAATATATAAAAGAAATAAGTATTAACCTTTGATATAAATCACGTTAGACCTTAGGCTAAGTAAATTCTTTCCTTAACTAAAACCCACTATACCCTCACCCTATAAGAATGTACCTTTATTTGGGTGGCGTCTGTTTTAAGAATAATCACCCCTGGAGAAATAAGTGTCCTGGTTGACTGACCGCTGTCACAAGGAGAGGGTCATAAATTGTCAGCAGGCCCCCTGGCCAGAAGATGATGTAACATCCCTAAGACCTCTGTATACATTTGTATGAAGCACCTGACTTTGATAAAAGTCAGGACTGCTGACCCCGAGTGACTTTTGCAAAACATCTCAGTGTATAAAAGTAGACCATGGAAAATAAAGAATTGGGATCAGTTTCTCAAAATACTGGTCTCCCTATTTCGCTCTCTCTCTCAAACTCTGGCTGAGTCTCCATCTGGAGCGTGGAACCCGCCATGCTTACTAATTATGCCTGGGCTTCTAAGATCCGACCGGGAAGGCCTCAGTGTCTCCTCTCCTTTGGGAGAATGGAAGGATGCCTGCGGCCTACGTAAGTGGTGCAAGCTTCTTGTCTTGAAGTTTTATTGGTCTCCCGCGTAAACCAAGCTACTCAGCCTCTTTTCTCCACTGAATTTTCCTACTGAGCTATCCTCATTCTATTACTCTTTACATCTCTAATTAATATCTAATTGAAGCTATTGTATCCTGATCCTCGCCGACGCCGTCCCCGCTTCGAACTCCCTGGATCAGCCGGGGCTGGCCCCCGGCAATACTGTTTCCTTAAAAAGTGGAACTTAATCCCCCTTCCCCTGAAGATAGACTGTACTTAGTAAACGACCAGAATGTGGTGAAGGAGGTATTGAATGACCTTCCTAGACTAGGTCATTAAAAAACTGACTTCCTCTTGCTCTCCTTTCTTGGATCTTTCACTCTGGGGGAAGCCAGCTGCCATGTGAAAAATACATTCAAGCAGCTCTGCGGAGGGTTCACATAGCAACTAAAGCCTTCTGCCTGGAAGTGAGGTCATCAGCCCCAATCAAGCCTTTAGATGACTGCAGCTGACATTCTAATTGCAGCATCATGAAAAACCCTGATCTGTAATAACCACTCAACTAAGCTAACCCCATATTCATCAACTTTGAAAACTGTGAGATAATAAATATTTGTTGTGGGGTAAAGACTCTGATGCTGGGAGGGATTGGGGGCAGGAGGAAAAGGGGACGACAGAGGATGAGATGGCTGGATGGCATCATGGACTCGATGGACGTGAGTTTGAGTGAACTCTGGGAGTTGGTGACGGACAGGGAGGCCTGGCGTGCTGCGGTTCATGGGGTTGCAAAGAGTCAGACACGACTGAGCAACTGAACTGAACTGAACTGAATTTGTTAAAGCAATAAGTAATTAATACATGACAGCAAAGTGAAAGTGTTAGCTGTTCAGTCATGTCCAACTCTTTGCAACTCCAGGGACTGTATCCCACCAGGACCCTCTGTCTATGAAATTCTCTAGGCAAGAAAACCACAGTGGGCTGCCATTTCCTCCCCCAGAGGATCTTCCTGATTCAGGGATCAAACCCAGTCTCTTACATTGCAGGTGTATTCTTTACCATCTGAGCCATCAGGGAAGCCCCATATTCATCAATTTGAAACTGTAAGATAATAAATATTTTTGTGGGGGGTAATTTGTTAAAGTAATAGATAATTAATACATATTTATTCCTAAATTATGCCTTTTATTATAACAAAGTGAACAAGTTAAACCATATCTACATAAGGTACCATATCAAAAAATCAAATATTGTCCAGGCTGTGGGATAGCTAAGGGCTGTTTTCCTCAAGGCCTTGCCCCAGCTCAAAAACCTAATGTAAGACTGTCCCTCCACCAGTTCTGTCATGCCCCACCCATGGGCCATGGAGGGCAAGAGAGAGAATCAGACTAACAATTTTTTTTTAAAGCCAAGTGGTTACCTATAAAATAAGAGCACTATCTTTAAACGTCCAGCTTTTGTGTGATTATAATCACTTTGTGATAACATTCTGTATCACAAAGTTCTATCCTTCAGTAATTGAAAATAGAATATGTTCTTTAAGAGCTGGAAGCCAATTATTTCTTTTAGTGTGTTATTTTCCCCATTAAATTGAAGGAAGGAAGTTAGTAAATGGTGTAGTAGATTCAATGAACTTAAAATCTCCCTTTAGAAAAATGACTGTTGCCATACGGTGGGGAATGGCCCTAAGCACTGAAAATCTCAGAAACATCAAACCAAAGTGAAGGGTCAATATCATTCCAAAATAATGAAACCAAAACACATCAAGGCTCTTGTCAATCAAAATCCTTTTTTTTTTTTTCCTTTTCCTTCAAGCATTAATCAGAGGGAAACTCAACACAGACATCTAAAAAGCTAAGAAGACGGGAAGCGGTGGTCAGCCTTTTCCCATCTGCTCTTTGGACCCTAAAGAGAGCATTACTTTCCTAAAGCTAATGTATTCTTTGGTAATGTCCATTCATCATGCCACCACAGCAGCTGCTAAACTGCTCATGTGTGATTTCTTAATGGGGTCCATCCAGGAACAGTGACATTCCTTCCCTGACCAAAACCACAGCCAATGCCAAGCTCAGGAGACTGCGAAGCATAATGCTTACCTGGCCCTTCACAGATTCCAGTCTTGTCTTTAGAGTGCTTTCTCTTCCCGCGTTGCTCCAGGCATGGAAGGCCTCCTGTGGTCTCGAAACTCAGCTTCTTGTTGATGAAGAGGAAGAGGACAACCAGAAGAACAAGAAAGACCCCAGCTGCAGACAAGAAGCCGATGGCCTCGGGAGGGACTAGCAAGAGAACACAAAGGAAAAAATATCACCAAGTGAACCACCTTTTAGTTCTAACAACTGATCAAAGTTATCTGGAATCTTCACAATTATTAGAATGCCAGATACTCTACAAGTCCTGACCTGCTGGCATCCCAGAACTGTGTACAGGGGAAAGGAAAAGGACTATTGCCAGGTGCATCAAGCTAGGCTGGTTCCTAGATGACAGACCTCCATTCCTTTACACATGTGGCTTCTTCTGCCTATAATATAACTCCTCTAGCCCCTATCCTTTGCTTAATATTCAACATCAAGCATGCAAGCTATTAGATATCAGTCAAATGGGTTGAGCTTGAAATGGCTGACCAGTGTTATAAAAGCAAGTCTTTTAAAAATACAACTGCCTAAAACTTAGAAAAACTAATTACACAAGACAAAGTTGCAGACATACATCCATCAAATTAGCAATTGGAGGAAAGTCATTTCCTGGATGTGGTTTTTCTAATTCAAATAAGCAACACATGAGGGTGATGATTACCAATGGTGACAAGAAAATTCCTAATCTGTGCATCCATATTATAAATTAGAATTATATTTTGAAAGCTAATATTTTAGACTATTAGAAGATAAACTTCCATCTTCCCCTGTCCCTTCCTCATCAAAAAATTCCCTAGCTTTAAATGACTCTGTGCTCCCCAGGTCCATAGTCCCAGCTATTGAGTTCAGCTGTGAGGTACATAGAACAGAAAGGTCAGAGCTAGTTTCAGGTTGAGAAAAGACTCCTTCAAAGAAATGTCATTTGAGTAAAGCAACATTTCATAAAGAAATCCAAAAATCAAGTTGTATAAAGGAATCAATCACAAAGCAGGTGTCAGGAAGAGTTATTCAAGGCAGTTGGGTATATGTGAAAGCTTATGAAAATGACTCTCCTGAGAGTAGTTTTAATCCTTGAGCAGGTTTAATATGTGGATTAATAATATGAAGAGATAATATCCAGGTTGTGCTACCTTCCAGATAAAGAGAGAGAGGATGAATCAAACCAGTCCCAACTCCTATGAAAAGAAAATAAATGTCACTGCCTCACTAAATCAATTTAGTGGCAAGCCAGAGAAAGAACAAACAAGACAAAAATAGCGTTGTAATCTGCAAAATGATAATAGTGCCTGCTTATCAAAACCAACATATATTGTGAATTTAAAAAGTATGCATGCATTGATTATTCCCTCTGCCTCTAGAGGTAACACAGGTAGCAACGTTTACTGGCATAGGTTCAGCAGTCACACCTCCTGGGAAGAAATCACAATCTGCCACTTATTATCTGTGTGGCCTTGAGCAAATTATTTAACCTCTCTGTGCTTCAGTTTTCTAAGTAATAAAAGAAGACAATAAATATAAAACACATGGAAAATAACCTGTATGGCACCTAGCACATAGACAGTTCTCAAAAAGGAACTAACATCTTCCTCAGTAGCATCATTATCGGCTTTGCAGACCTTTTAAAATACCTAGGGGCAATCAAATATGAGATGGATGTGTTGCTTTGTACACAGGCTGTGCTCCACACCCCTTTCCCTCTCTTGCATTAATTATCCCAGAGGGATGGGGAAGGGATAAAGTAGGAGCCTGAGAATAGCAGCTACAAACTACTACATATAAAATAGATTAAAAAACAAGGTCCTATTGTATAGCACCAGGAACTATATTCAATAACCTATAATAAACCATAATGGAAAATGATATGAAAAAAGAGTATGTCTGTATATTTTTGCTTAATCATTTTGCTGTACACCTGAAACTAACACTGTAAATCAACTACACTTAAAATCATCTCTATCTCCCCCCTCCCACCAATTCTTGTATTTTCAACTACTTCCCTTAGTAGATACCATATTGTTTTCACCTGCATTAAAAATTCACTGTGTGTCTCCCATCCTTAAGAGTCCTTCCTCGCCACCATATGCTCTCTTCAACCATAGCCCTGCTTTTTCCTAGTCACAACTGACCATCTTCAGAGTACCCTACATTCACCTCCACTTTCTTACCTCCAAAGCCTCTAGGATCCTTTACCCAGATTCCCACTGATCTCCAGGTACCCAGCCTTACCCACCACAAATCCCTTTTCCACATAGCAGCCCGACTGATCCTTCTGAAATAAGTCTGATTTGTTCAATTGCCCCACTAAAGCCCTCTGCAGTGGGTTTAATTGTGACCCCCAAAAGAGACATCCACTCTGAATCTCAGAATGTGACATTATTTAAAACAAAAGGGCTTTGCAATGTAATTAGGGTAGGATCTTCAGATGAAATTATCCAGGATCAGGGTGGGCCCTAAATACAGTGATAAGTATCCCTAAAAGACACTGAAAAGGAGAAAACACAGAGAGAAGATGACCATGTGAAGATGGGAGAAAAGATTGAAGTTATGAAGCCAACTGAGGAATGCCAAGGCTTGCCAGCAGCCACCAAGAACTAGGAGAGAGCCCTGGAAGAGGTACTCTCTCAGAGATTCCTGAGGAATCAATTTTGCTGATATCCTAATTTTGGACTTCTGGCCTCCAAAACTGTGAGAGAACAAATTTGTTGTCTTAAGCTGTCAAGCATTTGGTAATATGTCATGTTAACCCTCAGAAACTAATTTACCCTCCAACAGCTTCCCATCACCCATAGGACAAAACTTGAACTCCTCATCTTGGTTTGCGAGACTTTTCATGACCTAGCTGCTGTTTCTAGCCTTTATCACTCATCACTCCCCAGCATCAAACTCTTTTTGCCATCATATTCATCTATTTCTGGTTGCCCAAACATAGCTCACCTCCAGACCTTTGGAGAGACTATTTCAAATCCATGGAATGACTGTGCACTCTCTACTGTCTAACACTGATACTAGACTTCCTCTGAAAGCCTTTTTTGTTCCTCTTGACCAGGCTGGATGCTTCTACTATGAGTTTCCACCCACTGAGACTTCAATAGATTTTTCAAGTGTTTTCAAATGTTAAATTTTCAACTTCATAAGAACAAGGACTTTGCCTCAGTTACCCGATGTGCTCTCAGCAGCTAGCCTAGGAGATGCATGATACATATTTGATGCTTAAATAAATATTGAATTCTTCTGTGCTATGACATGTTGATACATAGAAAGAAAATATATGCCTCAAGTAGGTCAGTAACACTAACAACATAAGATATGATTTATATCAGATCCAGGCTTGGGTTCATCTATTGTCTATAATGCCATTCATTAGTGAAACTAAATCTTGATTTTTTAATACACTGTATTTTTCCATTATAAAACAACATGATGCATATTACATAAAATCTACAAAATATAGAAAAAGACGATGACAACCACAGTTAAGATTTTATGTACTTCCTTCCAGTCATTTTGATATTTGGGCAAATACTAATTGTCTGTATTGATTTTACCTTTACTGTCTTGTAAAAAAATTTTCTAGATAAAAACTTCTATTTATTTTTTAGAGACTTAAAAAATGATTCATGCATTTAGTAAAATATTTTTAAAATATTGGAAAATGTTTTTTAAAGATCATGTTGCAACTCACCACCTATCATTTTTTTCTCTTATATTTTCTTAACTGTTTTTACCAACATTGAGATACTATCTTATATCAATGCATTTAATATAAAAATATTCACAAATTCCAGATTGAAGACAATATATAAGGAGTTTTGATATAAATCTCCAAAGATGAAAGAAAGAATTGGGAGAAAGCTCTTGTATTATTCAAAATAACTCTGCTTTTTGTAGATGAAAGTATTTTTGTTAGGAATCATTCTTGTAGCAGTGACTAAACTATGGGTAGGTACAAAATTCCTAGGTAGCTACCAAAATGTTTCTCTCCTCAAAACTATCTAGACATCAGGGCATTAACTTTTAATGTTTAATGTGTCATAAATGAAAGTGACACTGCAGCTACCTTTTGCTACTGTACGGGCAACAGAATTTTTTGGTCTAGAATCTTTTCAATACAAAATTTTAATTTAATTTTCCTTTTAATACCAAAAATTATCGGAATGTGACTTTTTATGGAATCTTTTGTTGATTTTCCCTAGAACCTCGTCTTTTCAGCAGCATATCCATGACTTTTTTAAAGCTTGGAAGAATTTTCTTCAATGATGTCTGACAATTTGTGCCAATTGTTCGTGTTTCTGTCTTAAACTAGGGAACTATTTCTTTAGTTACCAATTTTTAGGGTTTTTTTTCTTCTGTATCCTAGCAGATCTCAAATATGGCCTACACTTTTCATTTAACTAAATAGGTGTAAGTGTGCTGTAACCTACTTCACTACCTTAAACGCTGTATATCTGAGTCAGTGGCAGACAGTGGAAGATAGTCTTTTGAGTTGGATGGTGAAGAACACTAGGAATAAGCACAAATGTAGGTAAAGCAGAGGAAAACTTAGTTCAAGGAGTGTGGTTATTTCATGAGACTTCATATTCCTCTCAGAATGTATCAATTTTAATTTCATCTTTTTCTGTGTATTTATGGGTACTTAATTGGAAGTCTGAAGAGGTGCATGAAAGACTGGGAGCCAAATGCTACATTAAACTATAGTTTAGTGTGTGTATCTGGTTGGCCAAAAAATTTGTTCAAGTTTTTTTTATATCTTATGAAAAACTTGATCAAAATTTTTGGCCAGCCTAATACTTTCTACATGAGTAGAGTTATCAAGGAAATGACTGAGAAGTTAGCAGTGACCTCAGACTTGTAAGAACTGCTTAACCAGGGTTGCAGACAAACTAACCTCTCTAAAAATTGTTTAAAATTACAAATATAACCTAGCAATTCCACTTCTAGGTATATATCCAATGGAATTGAAAATACACACATTCACAAAAAAAACCCTGTGAATGAGAGTGCATAGCATTATTCATAATAGCCAAAAAGTGGAAATAGACCAAGTGTCCAGGCACTGATTAATAAAATGTGGCATATCCATACAATGCAATATTGTTCCACCAAAAAATGAAGTACTGATACATGCTACAGTATGGATGAAACTTAAAAAAACTACACTAAGTGAAAAACATCTGACAAAAGGCCACGTAATTGTGTAATTGATCCCACTTGTATTAAATGTCTAATGGACAAATCCAAGGAGACAGAAGGTATATGAATTGTTTCCAGAAGCTAGCTGGATAGTGGGAGGAATAGGGAGAAATGAGGAGTAACTGCAAATGGGTATGGGTTTTGTTTTGTTTTTTGAGATAATGAAATTATTCTGAAATGAGATGGTTCTGATGCTTGTGCAATTTTGTGAATATACTAAAACCAGCGAACAGTACACTTTAAGAGGTGTGAATTTTATGGAATATGAATTTCATCTCAAAAAGATGTTTCAATTCCAGTCTTTTAGTAAAGACTGGGAAGAAACATGAGAAACATGAGTTTTCTGAGATTTGGCTTGGAAGTGATTTTCTTCATGTTTAAACATTGTGTAATTTTATTATTCAGAATTTAGAATTAAAAATAAAGTCTGAATATTGTAGAGTATGGGAATTGTATCAGCAGAGCTCTAGCATCAATGTGTAACACCGAACACAGCAAGCCAACAGTTCTATTGGTCAAAGCCAGAGAGTTTGATGCCGCTGAGTTTGAATCTAAACAAAATAAGGGATTTTGGCACAAAAGTCTAAAGTCATCTTGCATTCCATATATACAAATGCTATGATGAAGAACAAGCATTACATGTATCATTTGCTGTAGATGACAAGGGCACATATGTCAAGAAACTTCACTGCCATCTGCAGAGTAACTCATCTAATTATTCCAGTAATTACTAAATTGGAAATCAGATGGCTGTGAAGTTCGGTCACATAGTTCATATTGAAAACTTCCTCAAAGTTAAATATACCTCTCAGGTTCCACTGGAGAGCCCCACCTGTTGGTTCACAAGCAGTGGCTCAGGGAGAATACAGAGCATGCAAAGATATGAACAAAGAGGCCTCTGCATGTCACATGGTCTATGGATGTTTGTACATTTCATTCCACAGTTGTTTAAAAGGTTAAAAAAAAAAAAAAGGCTAGACAATTGCAGCCATCTGACTCACAAGTACTAGATATAACATAAGAGGAACCTGAAATTTTACTTAACAAAATGCTAAGGCAGGGAAATCAGAAATAACTGAGCGATGATAACAGAAATAATTAAAGAGTAAAGTTGTAATTTCTCAGGAATAAACTTTCTTGGCACTGCTCTGAAGATTGTAAGGAATCTCATTTAAAAAAAAAGAGGAAAGCCTGAAGTAAATCTAAAACTCTACTCACTTAAACACCTCTACCATCCTTGAGTAGCCATCAACCTGACAGTCCTATTTTCCATCGCACCATTTTGATTTCATTTATCCCTTTAAAAAGCAGCATTGGAAGAGAACAAGATGGCAGAGGAGTAGGTGGGCGTGGACTCTCCACAGATACCTCAGGAATACACCTTCAGACCTGACCAGCGGAAAAGAATATACAGAACCACGCAAAACTCGGTAGGAGGAAGGAAGTAGGGAGAAAAACAAGAGTGTTAGAAGGACTGTACCTGCCCTCAGCAGGTGGGGGAACTGAAGCAGGGATCTGATCTCCACATCGGGGCAACTGGAGGAGACTCTGATAGGGCCATAACTCCTGGGACAGAGCAGTCTGTGACCCTGCACACTTTGCACTGTGCCATCTTCACGCTCAACTCTCACGAAGGCAGAGCTGCCACAGGAAAAAGAAATCTTGTCTCTACGTGCTCAGGGTCACTTCAGTCATGTCCAACTCTTTGCGACCCTGTAGAAGTCTGAGTCAGAGGAGAAACATTTAAGGCTGAGAGTCAAACAGCTGATCTGGGGCAGCCTAAATAGAATGAGACTCAGACAGTCCTTGCCACAGCCATACTTACCCCGGACAGGGATGTATATCCCTGGAAGGTGCAGCAGCTGGAGCTGGAGTTTAGGGATCATGGAGCAATCCCAGGGTAAGGGCTGCTGTTGACTGTGGAGAGACTGATAGAGGAAATGTGAGGGAGGAGACTGTGGTGGGAAATGCCTGTGGAAGAAAGCCAGGCAGCCATGGAAGCAAGGCGATACTACTGAGCCACGTGTAGGGCGGTGGAGCCATCACCATAGCCTCTCTCCCCACACACCAGCATCAGCAGCTGAACTGAGGCAGGCCCATCAAATGCCTGACATACTGAACTACAGAGTAGAACCCCAACCAGGGGGGCCCTCTATGTGCCTGACGCACCAAACAACAGAGAAGGACCCCATGCAAGGGAGCCCTCTAAGTGCCTGAACAGCAGAGCTATGGACAAAGACTGGCCAAAGAGGCCTTCTGACCACCAGCTACAAGAGGCTTGGAAAATACTGGGACAAAGCAGTCTGTGACCCTGCACACTTTGTACTGCACCATCTTCACACTCAACTCTCACGAAGGCAGAGCTGCCACAGGAAAAAGAAATCTTGTGTCTATGTGCACAGGGTCACTTCAGTCATGTCCAACTCTTTGCGACCCTGTAGACTGTGGCCTGCCAGGCTTCTCAGTCAGGGGGTTTCTCCAGGCAAGAATACTGGAGTGTATCGGCCAATACTGGTTGCCATACTCTTCTACTACTACTACTACTACTACTACTACTACTACTAAGTTGCTTCAGTCATGTCCGACTCTGTGTGACCCCACAGACGGCAGCACACCAGGCTCCACCGTCCCTGGGATTCTCCAGGCAAGAACACTGGAGTGGGTTGCCATTTCCTTCTCTAGTGCATGAAAGTGAAAAGTGAAAGTGAAGTCGCTCAGTCTTGTCCGACTCTTCAGGACCCCATGGACTGCAGCCTACCAGGCTCCTCTGTCCATGGGATTTTCCAGGCAAGAGTACTGGAGTGGGTTAGAGCACTATATTTCCTGCTGCCCTAGCTGCCAACTCCCCTGAGTGCCTAGTGCTGCCAGAACCCCTGCGACCCAAGCAGCTACACCACTTCCACACCTGGCCCTCACAGGGGCAAACCCAAGTCCTCCAGGGCAACCTCAGAAGCAATCCCTGGTGGACGACCCAAATGCAAAGGTGAAAATAAAACCACAACTGAAACCCAGGGGCAGTGTGGCTAAGGAAGAAAACTCAAAAACTTCCCACCAGCTATACAAGCTGCAGATTAAATCCACACGATCAACGAGGCAGACCCTGTGTCTATAGCACATTGAGAGCTCCTACAAAAGAAGACGCACTAGTTTAGACAGCTGTGGACATTGGAGGCAAGAAGCACAGTAGGACCAAATTAGAATCTGAGCTGCCCCCACAACAGGTCCAGAGATGAGCACAGTGTTGGAGGGCATCCTAGGGAGGGGAGGTAGACTGTGACTCCCAGCAAGGGAAGGACTCTAACAGCAGTGACTTAAGAAAAACATTATGCTTATGTTTTGACTTGTTCTGTAGATGCTTTTGGATTTATTTTTCCTTTTTTTTTTCCACTTCTGTTGTAGTTGACGATTTTATTGACACTATGAAATTTAATTAAGCTTTTGAGCTTTTTTTTTTTTTTTTTGCCTCAGTCACATTTTTTATTGCTGTTATAAACCTCTGCCTCTATGTTGGGCTTTTGCAGTTCTGTGGTTTCCTTTCTTTCTTTCTTTCTTTCTTTTTTTTTTTTAATTTTAAACCTATTATTTTTTCTACATTTGTCCCTTTTTTTTTTTGCTTTTCCTACTGTTCTTTCTTTAATATATATAAATCTTCTATATCGACCTCTATTTAACTTTGCATATCTATTCTTTCTTTTCTTTCCTGTCAACATATTTGTTAGTTTTATTTTCATTGCTTTATTCCCCAATTGGTACCTTGCTTTAGTTTTGTTTTCCAGTTTATGCTTTAGGTAGTTTTGTTCTTACTGGTAGATATAATTTTTGGTTTCCTTTGTTTGCCAGGTCAATCTATTGTACTTTATTTTTATTGGACTGTTTTGATTTTGCTTATGGGTATATATGTATATGTGTATATTCAGTTACACTTTTTATTGTTGTAAACCTCTGCCTCTATGTTGGGCTTTACCAGTTTTGTGGAGTTTTCCTTTTTTTTCTCTTTTTTTCTTTCTTCTTCCTTTTTTTGCTTTTCTCGTTTTTATAATTGTAATTTTTAATTTTTTAAAAAATATTATCTTTTTCTACATTTATTCCTTTTGTTTGACTTTCCTACTGTTCTTTTCCCTTGCTGCTGCTGCTAAGTTGCTTCAGTCGTGTCCGACTCTGTGTGACCCCACAGACAGCAGCTCACCAGGCTCCCCCATCCCTGGGATTCTCCAGGCAAGAACAGTGGAGTGGGTTGCCAAATCTTTAATGTATATGAATGTTCTTCATCTATCTCTATTTAACCTTGCATATCTATTATTTTCTTTCTTTCCTTTCCTCTAAACATATTTGTTAGTTTTGTTTTCATTGCTTTATTCCCCACTTGGCACCTTGCTTTAGTTTTGTTTTCTGGTTTGTGCTTTAGTTAATTTTGTTCAACTGGTAAATATAATTTTTTATTTACTTTGTTCACCAGGTCAATCTACTGTACTTTTAGTTGGAATGTTTTGATTTTGCTGATGGGTGTATATGTATTTGTGTATATTCCATTATTTTAATTAGTATTTGCTTGATTTTGTAATTGCCATTTGTCTGGGGTTCATCTTTGGTTTCTCCTTTTTGGGGATTTGCTTTCATCTCACTTAATGCCATAAAAAACCACTTGTGGAATCTTCATTCCTGATGAGAGATTAAGCCCTGATCCTTTGGAGTGGGAGCACTGACTCTAAGACCCTAGACTACCAGAGAACTAACCCTAGGGAGTATCAACTATTGAGAACTCACACTAAGGAAACCACTTGAATGCAAGACCTGGCATCACACAACCACCAGTAGCACTCTGTGCAGGACATCTCATCTAAACAACAAACAAAACAAAAATACAAACCCAATCATCAGCAGACAGATTTACCAACTCACTCAGCCTTACCCATCAGAGGAATAACAAACAACAACAACAATAACAACAACAAAAAAAAAAACTCAGCACAAATCTCACCCTATATGAAGCTTACACAAACCACTGGACCAACCTTAGGAGGGTAGAAACCAAGAGGAAGAAAGAATTCAACCTTGAAGCCGGGGAAAGGAGACCTCAAACACAATAAGTTAAAATATATATATAATGAAAAGGCAGAGAAATACTACACAAATGAAGGAACAAATTAGAAATACAGAAGTCCAAATAAATGAAGAGGAAATAAGCAAACTACCTGAAAAATAATTCAGAATAATGATAGTAAAGATGATCAAAAACCTTGAAAACAAAATGGAGAAAATGCAGGAATCAATTAACAAAGACCTAGAATAATTAAAGGATAAACATACAAACAACACCATTACTGAAATTAAAAATACTCTGGAAGGAATCAATAGCAGAATATCTGAAGCAGAAGAATGAATCAGTGAGCTGGAAGATAAAAGATGTAAATAAGTTTTGAAGAGCAGAACAAAGTAAAAAGAATGAAAAGAACTGAGGATAGTCTCAGAGACCTCTGAACAATATCAAACACACCAACATTCGAATTATAGGGGTCCCAGAAGAAGAGAAAAAGAGAGGGTATGAGAAATTTTTGAAGAGATTATAGTTGAAAATTTCCTCAACATGGAAAAGGAAATAGTCAATCAAGTCTAAGAGGTGCAAAGAGTCCCATATAGGATAAACCCAAGGAGAAACATGCCAAGACACAGACTAAACACAAAGAAAGAATATTAAAAGCAGCAAGGGAGAAGCAACAAGTAACATATAAGGGAAACCCCATACGTTTGACAGTTGATCTTTCAGCAGAAACTCTGTAGGCCAGAAGGGAATGGCAGGATATATTTAAAGTACTGAAAAGGAAAAATCTACAACAAGATTACTGTATCCAGCAAGGATCTCATTCAAAATTGATGGAGAAATCAAAAGCCTTTCAGACAAGCAAAAGTTAAGAGAATTCAGTACCACCAAACCAACTTTACAACCAATGTTAAAGAGACTTATATAGTTAAGAAATACAAGTGAAGGAAAAAGATCTACAAAATCAACCCCAAACAATTAAGAAAATGGCAATAGGAACATATATATCAATAATTGCTTTAAATGTAAATGCATTCAAATGCTCCAACCAAAAGACACAGACTGGCTGAATGGATACAAAAACAAGACCCCTATATATGCTGTCTACAAGAAACCGACTTCAGACCTAAAGACACATATAGACTGAAAGTGAGAGAATAGAAAAATATATTCCATGCATATGGGAAGCAAAAGAAAGCTGGAGTAGCGATCCTCATATTAGACAAAATAGACCTTAAAATAAAGAAGATTACAAGAGATAAGGAAGGACACTACATAATGATCAAGGAATCAGTCCAAGAGGAAGACATAACAATTGTAAATATCTATGCACCCAACATAAGAGCACCTCAGTACATAAGACAAACACTAACAGACATAAAAGGAGAAATTGACAGTAACACAATAATAGTAGGAGACTTTAACATCCCACTCACACAAATGGACTGATTATCAAAAGAGAAAATTAATAAGGAAACACAAGTGTTAGATGAAATGGATCTCATTGATATCTTCAGGACATTCCATTCAAATGCAGAAGAATATACCTTCTTCTCAAGTCCACATGGAACATTCTCCAGGATAGACCACATCTTGAGTCACAAATCAAACCTCAGTAAATTTAAGAAAGTTGAAATCAAGCATATTCTCTGACCACAACGCTATGAGACTAGATATCAATTACAAGAAAAAAACTGTAAGAAACACAAACGCATAGAGATTAAGCAATCAGATCAGATCAGATCAGTCACTCAGTCGTGTCTGACTCTTTGCGACCCCATGAATCGCAGCACGCCAGGGCTCCCTGTCCATCACCAACTCCCGGAGTTCACTGAGACTCACATCCATCGAGTCAAGTGATGCCATCCAGCCATCTCATCTTCTGTAGTCCCCTTCTCCTCCTGCCCCCAATCCCTCCCAGCATCAGAATCTTTTCCAATGAGTCCACTCTTCGCATGAGGTGGTCAAAGTACTGGAGTTTCAGCTTTAGCATCATTCCTTCCAAAGAAATCCCAGGGCTGATCTCCTTCAGAATGGACTGGTTGGATCTCCTTGCAGTCCAAGGGACTCTCAAGAGTCCTCTCCAACACCACAGTTCAAAAGCATCAATTCTTTGGCGCTCAGCCTTCTTCACAGTCCAACTCTCATATCCATACATGACCACTGGAAAAACCATAGCCTTGACTAGACGAACCTTTGTTGGCAAAGTAATGTCTTTGCTTTTCAATATGCTATCTAGGTTGGTCATAACTTTCCTTCCAAGGAGTAAGCGTCTTTTAATTTCATGGCTGCAGTCACCATCTGCAGTGGTTTTGGAGCCCAGAAAAATAAAGTCTGACACTGTTTCCACTGTTTCCCCATCTATTTGCCATGAAGTGATGGGACCGGATGCCATGATCTTCATTTTCTGAATGTTGAGCTTTAAGACAACTTTTCCACTCTCCGCTTTCACTTTCATCAAGACGCTTTTTAGTTCCTCTTCACTTTCTGCCATAAGGGTGGTGTCATCTGCATATCTGAGGTTATTGATATTTCTCTCGGCAATCTTGATTCCAGCTTGTGTTTCCTCCAGTCCAGCATTTCTCATGATGTACTCTGCATATAAGTTAAGTAAACAGAGTGACAATATACAGGCTTGACGAACTCCTTTTCCTATTTGGAACCCAGTCTGTTGTTCCATGTCCAGTTTAGCAATACATTTCTAAATAACCAACAGGTCACTGAAGAAGTCAAAAGGGAAATCAAAAAATTTCTAGAAACAAATGACAATGAAAACATGACAACCCAAAACCTATGGGATGCAGCAAAAGCAGTTCTAAGAGGGAACTTTATAGTGATACAATCCTACCTCAAGAAACAAGAAAAACATCAAATAGACAACCTAACTTCATACCTAAAACAACTGGAAAAACAACAAAAAATAACCAAAATTAGTAGAAGGAAAGAAATCATAAAGATCCAAGCAGAAATAAATGAAAAAGAAATGAAAGATAAAATAGCTTAATAAAACTAAAAGCTGGTTCTTTGAGAACATAAACAAAATTGACAAACCTTTGGCCAGACTCTTACCGAAAAAAAGAGAGAAGAATCAAGTCAACAAAACTAGAAATGAAAAAGGAGAGGTTACAACAGGCAATGCAGAATTACAAAGGATTATAACCGACTATTATGAGCAACTACATGGAAATAAAATGGATAACCTGGAAGAAATGGACAGATTCTTAGAAAAGTTCAAACCTCCAAGACTGAACCAGGAAGAAATAGAAATTATGAACAACCCAATTACAAGCACTGAAATTGAAGCTGCTGAGATCAAAATTCTCCCAAAAAACAAAAGCCCAGGACCAGATGGTTTCACAAGAGAATTCTATCAAACATTTTGAGACGAGCTAATGCCTATCCTTCTAAAACTCTTTCAAAAAATTGCAGAGGAAAGACCACTTCCAAACTCATTCTACAAGGTCACCACCACCCTGATACCAAAACCAGACAAAGACAACACAAAAAAAGAAAACTACAAGCCAATATAACTGATGAACATAGATACAAAAATCCTCTACAAAATTTTAGCAAACAGAATTCAGAAATACATCAAAAAGCTCATACACCATGATCAAGTTGGGTTTATTCCAGGAATGCAAGGATTCTTCAATATACACAAATCAATCAATGTGATACACCATATTAACAAATTGAAAGATAAAAACCACATCATTTCAATAGATGCAGAAAAAGCTTTGACAAAATTAGCACCCATTTATGATTAAAACTCTTCAAAAAATGGGCCTCAACATAGTAGAGGCCATATATGATAAGCCAAGAGCAAACATTATTCTCAATGGTGAAAACTGAAAGCATTCCTCCTAAGATCAGAAACAAGGCAAGGGTGACCACTTTCCCCACTATTACTCAACATAGTTCTGAAAGTCCTAGCTACAGCAATCAAAGAAGAAAAAGAAATAAAAGGAATCCAGATTGGAAAAGAAGCTCTCATTGTTTGCAGATGACATGATACTGTACATAGAAAACCCTAAAGACAGTATCATAAAATTACTAGAGCTTATCAGTGAATATAGCAAAGTTGCAGGATACAAAATAAATACACAGAAATCACTTGCATTTCTATATACTAACAATGAAAAACCAGAAAGAGAAATTAAGGAATCAATCCTATTCACTATTGCAACAAAAAGAATTAAATATCTAGTAATAAACTTACCTAAGGAGACAAAAGAACTGTACACAGAAAATTATAAGACACTAATGAAAGAAATCAAAGATGACATAAACAGATGGTGAGATGTTCCCTGTTCCTGGGTAGGAAGAATTAATATACTGAAAATGATTATACTACCAAATGCAATCTACAGATTCAATGAGATCCTTATCAAATTACCAATGACATTTTACACAGAACTAGAAAAAAAAAATTCACAATACAAATGGAAACACCAAAGATCCCAAATAGCTAAAGCAGTCTTGAAAGAAGAATGGAGCTGGAGGAATCAACCTTCCTGACTTCAGATTATACTACAAAGCTACAGTCATCAAGACAGTATGGTACTGGCACAAAAACAGAAATATAGACCAATGGAATAAGATAGAAAGCCCAGAAATAAACCCATGCACCTATGGGTGGGTTTTGACAAAGGAGGCAAGAATATACAATGGGGCAAAGACAGCCTCTTTAATAAATGGTGCTGGGAAACTGGACAGTTACATGTAAAAGAATGAAATTAAAACACTTCCTAACATCATACACAAAGATAAACTCAAGATGGATTAAAGACCTACAGGTAAGACCAGAAACTACAAAACTCTTAGAGGAAAACATAGACATAACACTGAATGATAAATCAAAGCAAGATCCTCTATGACCTACCTCCTAGAATAATGGAAATAAAAACAAAAGTAAACAACTTGGACCTGATTAAACTTAAAAGCTTTTGCACAGCAAAGGAAACTATAAGCAAGGTGAAACGATAACCCCCAGAATGGGAGAAAATAATAGCAAATGAAACAACTGACAAAGGATTAATTTCCAAAATATACAAGCAACTCATACAACTCAATGCTGCTGCTGCTGCTAAGTTGCTTCAGTCGTGTCCAACTCTGTGCGACCCCATAGACGGCAGCCCACCAGACTCCCCAGTCCCTGGGATTCTCCAGGCAAGAATACTGGAGTGGGTTGCCGTTTCCTTCTCCAACGCATGAAAGTGAAAAGTAAAAGTGAAGTCGCTCAGTCGTGTCTGACTCTTCTCGACCCCATGGACTGCAGCCTACCAGGCTCCTCTGTCCGTGGGATTTTCCAGGCAAGAGTACTGGAGTGGGGTGCCATTGCCTTCTCCAACAACTCAATGCTAGGGAAAAAAAAAAATCAAAAAGTGGTAAAAAGACCTAAACAGACATTTCTCCAAAGACATACAGATGGCAAACAAACACATGAAAAGATTTTCAACATTGCTCATTATTAGAGAAATGCAAATCAAAACTACAATGAGATATCACCTCACACAGGTCAGAATGGTCATCATCAAAAAGTCTACAAGCAATAAATGCTGGAGAGGGTGTGGATAAAAGGGAATGCTCTTGCACTGTTGTGGGAATGTAAATTGAAACAGCCACTATGGAAGACACTATGGAGATTCCTTAGAATCTAGGAATAAAACCAACATATGACCCAGCAATC
Organism: Bos mutus; assembly: GCF_027580195.1. Taxonomy (NCBI): domain Eukaryota; kingdom Metazoa; phylum Chordata; class Mammalia; order Artiodactyla; family Bovidae; genus Bos; species Bos mutus. The sequence continues at coordinate 34,691,304 of NC_091626.1, forward strand.
CGACTCCTAGGCATACACCCTGAGGGGATCAAACTTGAAAAAGACAAATGTATCCTATTGTTCATTGCAGCACTATTTACAATAGCTAGAACATGGAAGCAACCTAGATGCCCATCAACAGATGAATGGATAAAGAACTTGTGGTACATATACACAATGGAATATTCAGTTCAGTTCAGTTCAGTTGCTCAGTCATGTCCAACTCTTTGCAACCTCATGAATCACAGCACGCCAGACCTCCCTGTCCATCACCAACACCTGGAGTTTACCCAAACTCATGTCCATCGAGTCGGTGATGCCATCCAGTCATCTCATCCTCCGTCGTCCCCTTCTCCTCTTGCCCCCAATCCCTCCCAGCATTAGTCTTTCAAATGAGTCAACTCGTTGCATGAGGTGGCCAAAAGTATTGGACTTTCACCTTCAGCATCAGTCCTTCCAATGAACACTCAGGACTGATCTCCTTTAGACTGGACTAGTTGGATCTCCTTGCAGTCCAAGGGACTCTCAAGAGTCTTCTCCAACACCACAGTTCAAAAGCATCAATTCTTCAGCACTCAGCTTTCTTCACAGTCCAACCCTCACATCCATACATGACCACTGGAAAAACCATAGCCTTGACTAGACGGACCTTTGTTGGCAAAGTAATCTCTCTGCTTTTGAATATGCTATCTAGGTTGGTCATAACTTTCCTTCCAAGGAGTAAGCATCTTTTAATTTCATGGCTGCAATCACCATCTGCAGTGATTTTGGAGCCCAGAAAAATAAAGTCTGACACTGTTTCCTCTATCTCCCCATCTATTTCCCATGAAGTGATGGGACCAGATGCCATGATCTTAGTGTTCTGAATGTTGAGTTTTAAGCCAACTTTTTCACTTTCATCAAGAGGCTTTTGAGTTCCTCTTCACTTTCTGCCATAAGGGTGGTGTCATCTGCATATCTGAGGTTATTGATATTTCTCCCAGCAATATTGATTCCAGCTTGTGCTTCTTCCAGCCCAGTGTTTCTCATGATGTACTCTGCATATAAGTTAAATAAGCAGGGTGACAATATACAGCCTTGACATACTCCTTTTCCTATTTGGAAGCAGTCTGTCGTTCCATGTCCAGTTCTAACTGTTGCTTCCTGACCTGCATACAGGTTTCTCAAGAGGCATGTCAGGTGGTCCGGTATTCCCATCTCTTTCAGAATTTTCCACAGTTTATTGTGATCCACACAGTCAGGCTGTGGCATAGTCAATAAAGCAGAAATAGAGGTTTCTCTGGAACGCTCTTGCTTTTTCGAAGATCTAGTGGATGTTGGCAATTTGATCTCTGGTTCCTCTGCCTTTTCTAAAACCAGCTTGAACATCTGGAAGTTCATGGTTCACGTATTGCTGAAGCCTGGCTTGGAGAATTTTGAGCATTACTTTACAAGCGTGTGAGATGAGTGCAATTGTGTGGTAGTTTGATCATTCTTTGGCATTGCCTTTCTTTAGGATTTGAATGAAAACAGACCCTTTCCAGTCCTGTGGCCATTGCTGAGTTTTCCCAATTTGCTGGCATGTTGAGTACAGCACTTTCACAGCATCATCTTTCAGGATTTGAAATAGCTCAACTGGAATTCCATCACCTCCACTGGCTTTGTTCGTAGTGATGCTTTCTAAGGCCCACTTGACTTCACATTCCAGGATGTCTGGCTCTAGGTGAGTGATCACACCATCTGATTATCTGGGTCGTGAAGATCTTTTTTGTACAGTTCTTCTGTGTATTCTTGCCACCTCTTCTTAATATCTTCTGCTTCTGTTAGGTCCATACCATTTCTGTCCTTTATCAAGCCCATCTTTGCATGAAATGTTCCCTGGGTATCTCTAATTTTCTTGACGAGATCTCTAGTCTTTCCCATTCTGTTGTTTTCCTCTATTTCTTTGCATTGATCGCCGAGGAAGGCTTTTTTATCTCTCCTTGCTATTCTTTGGAACTCTGCATTCAGATGCTTCTATCTTTCCTTTTCTCCTTTGCTTTTCACTTCTCTTCTTTTCACAGCTATTTGTAAGGCCTCCTCAGACAGCCATTTTGCTTTTTTTGCATTTCTTTTCCATGGGGATGGTCTTGATCCCTGCCTTCTGTACAATGTCACGAACCTCCGTCCATAGTTCACTAGGCACTCTATCAGATCTGGTCCCTTAAATCTATTTCTCACTTCCACTGTATAATCATAAAGGATTTGATTTAGCTCATACCTGAATGGTCTAGTGGTTTTCCCTACTTTCTTCAATTTAAGTCTGAATTTTGCAATAAGGAGTTCATGATCTGAGCCACAGTCAGCTCCCAGTCTTGTTTTTGCTGACTATATAGAGCTTCTCCATCTTTGGCTGCAAAGAATATAACCAATCTGATTTTGGTATTGACCATCTGGTGATGTCCATGTGTAGAGTCTTCTCTTGTGTTGTTGGAAGAGGGTGTCTCTATGACCAGTGCATTCTCTTGGAATATTACTCAGCCATAAAAAGGGCCTTTGAGTCAGTTCTAATGAGGTGGATGAATCTAGAACTTGTTATACAGAGTGAAGTAAGTCAGAAAAGAAAGATAAATATCATATTCTAATCTAGAAATTTGGTACTGAAGAATTTACTTCAGTTCAGTTCAGTTCAGTCACTCAGTCATGTCCGACTCTTTGCGACCCCATGAATCGCAGCACGCCAGGCCTCCCTGTCCATCACCAACTCCCGGAGTTCACCCAGACTCACGTCCATCGAGTTACAGGGCAGCAATGGAGAAACAGACATAAAGAATAGACTTGTGAATATGGGGAGAGAGGAAGAGAGGATGAGATGTATGGAAAGAGTAACATGGAAACTTACATTACCATATGTAAAATAGATAGCCAATCGGAACTTGCTGTATAGCTAAGAAACTCAAACAGGGGCTCTCTATCAACCTAGAGAGGTGGGATGGGGAGGGAGATGTGAGGGAAGTTCAAAAGTGAGGGGATAGATATATGTATACCTATGGCTGATTCATGTTGAGGTTTGACAGAAAACAACAAATTCTGTAAAGCAATTATCCTTCTACAAAAAATAAAATAAAATAAGTACATAAAAAGCAGCATGACTTTGTTTCTGTGAGGTTCTCAAGTGTGGTCATACAGCATAAGTCCCTGACTTGAGCATAAGCTTGTTCACCTTAAAAATTCCAGCTCCATCTAAGGCTCAACACAATGGCTGCAGACAGCAGGACTCAAAGCTGCTAAGAGACTAGATCTTAACTGTTCCCGCCACACAAAACCAAATGCATGTTGTGAATTATGTGACAGAAAAAAATCCATTATGTGACAAGATGGAGGTGTTAGCTAATGCTATGATGGTAATCATATGACAATATATGAATTATCAAGCCAACACACTGTACACCTTAAACTAACACAACATATATCAATTGTGTCTTAATACATTTTCAAAAAGAATTTAGGGTTGCCTGGACATGTCGACAGGCTTCCCTGGTAGCTCAGCTGGTAAAGAATCTGCCTGCAATAAGGGATACCTGGGTTCGATCCCCTGGAGAAGGGAATCCTCCTCCAGGGATCCATCCACCTCAGGACCCAAGGATCCTCCCAGAAAGGACAGTGAACAAGGTCAGAAAAGAGGTGACCTGAGTGCAGCATGGGTGTCCACCACTAAGGTTAGCCCAAGCCCAGACTCCTTTGGTCCCAGGGCAAGGAGGTGACAATAAAAGCTATAGCATTAGATATCAGCAGCTTTTGCAAAACAAGGAGTTGTTTTCAAAAATAATGGTGGCACAATAAGAGTTGAGGTCCTTGAGCTATAGTTTATGCTCAGAACTTCTCTGAAAAAAGAAAAGAAGTTAAGAAATGAGAAACTTTTTTTAAATTATATTTTATTTTTAAACTTTACAATATTGTATTGGTTCTGCCATATATAACTTTTAAGAGCTGAACACCAATGTGACAACTCCATATACAGCTTAATGCAGTGCACAAATTCAAAATATCTGTACAATTAGACTCATTTATATTATTAGCTTAAAGCTCAACATTCAGAAAACAAAGACCATGGCATCCGGTCCCATCACTTCATGGGAAATAGATGGGGAAACAGTGGAAACAGTGGCAGACTTTATTTTCTTGGGCTCCAAAATCACTGCATGGTGATTTTGCATGGTGACTGCAGCCATGAAATAAAAAGACGCTTACTCCTTGGAAGGAAAGTTATGACCAACCTAGACAGCATATTAAAAAGCAGAGACATTACTTTGCCAACAAAGGTCTGTCTAGTCAAGGCCATGATTTTTCCAGTAGTCATGTATGGATGTGAGAGTCAGACTATAAAGAAAGCTGAGTGCCAAAGAATTGATGCTTTTGAATTGTGGTATTGGAGAAGACTCTTGAGAGTCCCTTGGACTGCAAGGAGATCCAACCAGTCCATCCTAAAGGAGATCAGTCCTGGGTGTTCATTGGAAGGACTGATGTTGAAACTGAAACTCCAATACTTTGTCCACCTGATGCGAAGAGCTGACTCATATGAAAAGACCCTGATGCTGGGAAAGATTAAAGGCAGGAGGAGAAGGGGACAACAGAGGATGAGATGGTTGGATGGCATCACCGATTCAATGGACATGAGTTTGAGTAAACTCCAGGAGTTGGTGATGGACAGGGAGGCCTGGTGTGCTATAGTCCATGGGGTCGCAGAGTCGGACACAACTGAGCGACTGAACTGAACTGATACTATCAGCCATGCTTTTACAACCAAATACAAAATTAAATGTCATTTAAAAAATTAAGAACAAGTTAAACTGAGAGTTTTAATGTTCCTTTTTCCTACAGTGATGCTTCTGGAACCAAAAAAATAAAAGAACAAAGCCTTAAATACTTAGAAGCATATCATTTTGCCAGTATACTAAATTTAGGGCTAGTTAGGCACTATAACCTCAAACAACCATCATGTATAGTCAACCACTTCTTTAAATATTTCTAGAACTACAAAATATAAAATATTACATATATATGTGTGTGTATGTGTGTGTGTATATATATATATATGAAAATGGGTAGTGCTACTTAAATTTTCTTCCTAGTAGTAGCTAACAAGGATATGCTAACTACATATTCAAATGAATTTTTTGGAAGGGAAAAATAGGCCTTTCAAAAAATAGGGAAAAAAATTGGCTTAATGAAACCCAAGTGAGATTTTAACATGTTCCAAAATAAAACATAGCAACATATGGAGTCACTAGCAACCAATCATTTCTCAAACACTTGAGAACACAGCATTTGGGGGTATACATGGGGTGCTATCTTTAATACAGTAATATATATGTGTTGAAATGTGTCCATCTTCTCCTGAGAATTAAGTAATCTAACTTGTCTGTTTTACATGTTTAAAATGTAAATCCCCCTTTAACATGAACATGAACACACATACACATGCACACACTCACACGTCTCTAGAAGCCAAGAATTATCAGCTAGCTTGCTTTCCTTTTCTTTAATACTCAGATGGTGAGCTCAGAAGCAGCATTTAAGGATGAAAATGGTTGAAATGCACCAACAGGTCCACAAAAGGATCTCTGAGACTTTGTTCATTTATCTGAGTTTCCCGAACTCTTTAGCTCCTCTCCACCATCCCTCAATCTCTCCATTTCCCTACATCTTCCCAGTGGGGAGGACGACAGAAAAAGAAGCAAAGGAATGAGATGATGTTGATGGTTTATAAGGCTACAATCAACATTTTTGGATTTTTGGATTTTAATGGCATGTTTATATTGCTGAAATTAAATAAATGATATATAGGCCGTGTACAACTTATATGTCATTCACCAAAAAAAAATTTATCAGTTAGCATGGATATAATTCAATATAACTAGAACATCACTGAACTTAACTATATAATCAAAGTAGGAACATACACCCAATAAAAGCATGTCATGTAGAAACATCAAGGAACAGACACAAGATTTTGGTGGAATGGTTGTTAAATCAACGTGGCAATTTATCTTTCAAGTAAAAATAGAATATTTTTATAAATGAGAAATTGAGACACAGGTCTACTTAAGACAGGAAAAATGTCTCAGTAGAAAGATACCCAAATTCCTTCAACTCTCCAAAACAAATCCATTTGGAGAGCATTTGGAGTGAAATATAATTTTGATTTGTTTATAACATTTTTTCAACTCACAGAACTGCCCACACAGTGAGACTGAATTTTAACAGAACTGTTTTTCACTAATCCAGTATCCTCAAAACAAATTTTTTCTTGCAGTCTCAAGCAATTAAATATTTTTAAAGGATTATTCTAAAGAGTCTTCAAATTTACATTTTGACCCTAAAAAGTAGTATGTAGATCTTTGTGCTCACGGGCCAAGCAGCACATGGGACATCTCGAAATAGGAAGATTTAAGGGCCATTTAAATCCCCAGGTTCTCAGATGATATAAGTATTGCCTTGTGTTCAGAAAATTATGCGTCCACAGAGATATAAGTTCACCCTGTTACTAAGAATTTGTTGGGAACACTCAAAGTCTACTGGCATTTTAGCTAAGAGCATAATGGATAACAGTAAAATTGGTGCTTCCCTGGAAGTTCAGCAGAGAGGCATCTGCCTGCCAATGCAGCAGACACAGGTTCAATCCCTGGGTCGGTAAGATTCCCTGGAGAAGGAAACAGCAACCCACTCCAGTAATTCGTGCCTGGGAAATCCCCTGGATAGAGGAGACTACAGTCCATGGGCTCACAGGTGAGCTGGACAAGACTTAGCAAATAAAACAAAATCTACTGTCTACTCTCTGTCCTTTTTTAAAGTTCAGACCACACTTGACAACCATTTAAGTAACAACACTTGAACAAAATTATCATTGTATTCAAATAAACTAGGCACATTTAACCTATTCTTGTTCCTTAGTGGATGTTAAGAAGCCTCCTTGGAATTAATTTCTGAATAAAACAGATGGGATTCTAATCAATTCTCAGATTTTTCTACTAGAAGTATTTACTGGTTCTTTTTCATTACAAAGAAAAAAAAAAAACCACCATAAATTGTCTGTTTTACTGTCTGTGCTAATTTCATTTCATTATATCCTTGGAGTAAGCTATTATTTTCCCACTGGTTCCCATGGCATTCTTCATTATCAGCTGCTAATTGTCTAGCATTCACATAGGACTGTGAACCAAGTAGGCTGCTGCATGGGCTGAAGTTCTAGGGGAAACTGAACAGCAGTGGATTCTGCTTTGTTATTATTGTGACACATTAAGAAAGTTTCCACCCACTTACATGCCCACATCACTCCGCTGCACAGAATCCATACCCAGAGGGGCTGCGTGCTGAAGCTGGGAGGCCATCTGCACTAGGCTTCCCCATGGTGATTAGCATCACACATCAGGGCAACATTACACAGGGCCAAACTGTTGCCCCATGACAGCCAGAGATCTGGCTCCATATGGCAGACCTGAATACTAATCTTAAACACAGCTATGAAAGGTTCATCTAAAAGCTTTGTTGATTTTTTGTTTTTTTTAATCTCCTCGCCCTCAGCATAAGTAACCGACCCAGCCCAACTACTCCCTCAAACTTCTCCCCGTTTATCCATCCAGAATCAAGGTCAATTTAGAAATTTAAACATTTTTGAAAGCTGCAAAGAGGCTAGAGACCTGTAAGTACATTTTGAGATGCACTCCTCTTTGGTGGTTTAGTTGCTAAGTCGTGTCCAACTCTTGCAAGCCCATGGACTGCCGCCTGCCAGGCTCCTCTGTTTTTGAAATTATTCCTAATGGAGACTTCGGTATCTGGAGATAATTATATTTGACCTTATAAATTCAAAATGTGCCAAACAAAAGCTATTTAGAAGAGCCAAAACAACATGCAATATTTTACACATTTAGGTCAAGAGGGAGTTGTGAAAGTCTCTTAATTAGCAAAGCAAACAAGGACTACGAGAGCAGGGTTTTGAGGCACAGAACGTGATGTTTCTATTCACGTGCTTTGTGGGCACCCTGTTGTGAAGTCTGGTGAAACAAAGCCCTGATGTCAGAGCAGGCTGTGTGCTGATCACTTTCACCAGAGAACTGTGCCTCTTGAGACACCTGTGCCTACTTCAGGCAGGTCCTTTCAGGGTACAGAGCTACTCTCATCAGTAAGAGTCACAGGGAGGTGGATTTCCTTCCTGGGTTAACCAGGATCATTTGAACGCTCTAAAATATGAAAGAGGATGACAGCTTCAAGTGGAATCTTACTTACTGGTGCATCCTGGTGTAGCCACCAAAATCCAAAAACTATTTCAGGCCTTAGAAGTTTAAGAATACGATATTCAAAGTCTACTTTAGACATGCTCAAATTCTTGAGGACTAGGTCACTTTAATTAAGCCAGAGGCTGAAAGGCAGAGAGGCATAGAAAATACAAAAGAGTACTTGGCCCTGAGTTAGAAAGTTCAGGTCCAGCACCTTACTACCAAACTCTACAACCCAGGGTGATATGAAATCTTGGGTACAAGGCTGTGTCTTGACTGCATGACATCTATGTGCTTTTCCAACAATAATATACGTGATAAATCAAAATCCTTCAAGCTAGGCTTCAACAATAGGTGAACAAAGATGTCCAGATGTACAAGCTGGATTTAGAAAAGGCAGAGGAGCCAGAGATCAAATTGCCAACATCCTCTAGATCATAGAAAAAGCTAGAGAATTTTAGAAAAACATCTACTTCTGCTTTATTGATTATGCTAGATTATGCTAAAGCCTTTGACTGTGTAGATCACAACAAACTGTGGAAAATTCTTAAAGAGATGGGACTACCAGACCACCTTACCTGCCTCCTGAGAAACCTGTATGCATGACAAGAAGCAACAGTTAGAACTGTACATGGAACAATGGACTGGTTCCAAATTAGAAAAGGAGTATGTCAAGGCTATATATTGTCTCCCTGTTTATTTAATTTCTATGCATAGTACATCGTGTGAACTGCCAGGTTGGATGAAGCACAAACTGGAACCAAGACTGCCAGGAGAAATATCAATAATCTCAGATATGCAGATGACACCATCCTTATGGCAGAAAGTGAAGAGGAACTAAAGAGGAGAATGAAAAAGCTGGCTTAAAACTCAACATTCAAAAAACTAAGATCATGGCATCTTGTCCCATCACTTCATGGTAAATAGATGGGGAAACAATAGAAATAGTGACAGACTTTATTTTCTTGGGTTCCAAAATCACTGCAGATGGTGACCGCAGCCACAGAATTAAAAGACGCTTGCTCCTTGGCAGAAAAGCTATGACAAACCTAGACAGAGTATTAAAAAGCAGAGACATTACTTTGCCAACAAAGGTCTGTATGGTCAAAGCTATGGTTTTTCCAGTAGTCATGTAGAGATGTGAGAAGTGACCGTAAAGAAGGCTAAATGCTGAAGAATTGATGCTTTTGAACTGTAGTATTGGAGAAGACTCTTAAGAGTCCCATGGACTGGAAGGAAATCAAACCAGTCAGTCATAAAGGAAATCAGTCCTGAACATTCATTGGAAAGACTGATGTTGAAGCTGAAGCTTAAATACTTTGGCTATCTGATAAGAAGAGAGGACTCATTGGAAAAGACCCTGATGCTAGGAAAGATTGAAGGTGGGAGGAGACAGGGATGACAGATGGTTGAATGGCATCACCAACTCAGTGGACATGAGTTTGAGTAAATTCCAGATGTGGCGAAGGTCAGGGAGGCCTGGTGTGCTGCAGTCCATGGGGTCACAAAGAGTCAGAAATGACTGAGTGACTGAACAACAAAAATCAGGACACCAGCTTTTATTTTATAATGGTTATGCCTGGTCCAAAAACTAGAACAAATCTTGTATCCACAGAACCACAATGAACCTCCTGCCTCAGTTCAGTTTAGTTCAGTTCAGTCGCTCAGTCATGTCCAACTCTTTGCAACCTACCTCAGATGGCTCCATTTAAGATGAAATCATGGTTCCAAGGGTTGCCTGGTGAGCAATGAATAAAGGCAAGAAAAGTTGGATCTTCTTGAGGCCTCTTTCCACCCATGTACAGGATAGATGTTTCAACAGTCTTCTTTCAAGGACTCTCTCAGTCACATCTCAGAAGAATCCTTTAAAATCAAAACACCTAACCCTCTGAACAGAGCAAGAGCCCATATCACACACCTTTAATCTTCAAGTTTTCTTTCTGTGTGCCTAAAACATCACCAGAATCTTTTTATTTAGGGTCCTCTTCCGATCACACTCCCCTGGTGGCTCAGACAGTAAAGGATCTGCCTGAAATGCAGGAGACCTGGGTTTGATCCCTGGGTTGGGAAGAACCCCTGGAGAAGGGAATGGAAACCCACTCCAGTATTCTTGCCTGCAGAATTCTGTGGACAGGAGTCTGATGGGATACAGTCCATGGGGTCACAAAGATTAGAACACAAATGAGTAACTAACACTTTCACTTTTTTCTACCACTCTAACTCTGTCAAAGCCCCACTTCCCACAGTTTTTATATTCTTAAGGACTCCGTGTTTTGTCCATTCCCACTTTAACAAGAATTTCTTTTCTTTTTTTATGTATTTGCATGGCTTCAGCCATCATTGAGGTCTACAAGTGGAAATGCTCGTCAGACGCATATATATCTACCAGGATGTCCTACAGGCATTCCCGAGATTATCAAGCCTAAGACTCATTATCCTCTTCAAATGTCCTCTGAAACTGCTGAATATACACCATTCCATCCCCAGGGCAGTGCTTTAGACAGACCTTTACCATTCTGGGGCCAGGTTGCTATAAAAGCCTCCAAATTGATATTGTCTTGCATCTCCTTTCGCTTTTACTCCATTTTTAAAGATTTTTTTTAAAGTCTAGGTCAAGTTTTCAACTGTTCAATTTCTTTAAAATTATGAATTTAATTTAAAATAATTGATTAAAGAAGAAGAGGAAAACAGAAGATGAAATGGTTAGATAGCATCACCAACTCAATGGACATGAATTTTAGCAAACTCCAGGAGATAGTGGAGGACAGAGGAATCTGGCATGCTGCAGTCCATGGGGTCACAAAGAGTTGGAGACAACTCAGCGACTGAATAAACAATAATAATATAGTGTAGACTCAAAGTCATGCATAAAAGTGCCAGAGTCCAACTCCAGGAACCAGGGATTCAACCAGAAGAGATGGACAGTGTCGGCAATGAGACAGCCTCTCATTTTCCTATGGATTGCCTGTTTATTCCAAGTTTAAGATTTTCTTTTATACTTTTACAAAAACATTAGGCCAGAGGTTTGACATTTTCACTTCCCCCTCTCCCAGATTTATTATCTCCATAAATCATTGTTGCTCTTCAAACTGAGTTCCTGCTTCAGGGATTCTCTCAGAATCAGCCTTATCTATTATGAGCTCGATAAAGGACAGAAATGGTATGGACCTAACAGAAGCAGAAGATATTAAGAAGAGATGGCAAGAATACACAGAAGAACTGTACAAAAAAGATCTTCACGACCCAGATAACCACGATGATGTGATCACTGACCTAGAGCCAGACATCCTGGAATGTGAAGTCAAGTGGGCCTTAGAAAGCATCACTACGAACAAAGCTAGTGGAGGGGATGGAATTCCAGTTGAGCTATTCCAAATCCTGAAAGATGATGCTGTGAAAGTGCTGCACTCAACATGCCAGCAAATTTGGAAAACTCAGCAGTGGCCACAGGACTGGAAAAGGTCAGTTTTCATTCCAATCCCAAAGAAAGGCAATGCCAAAGAATGCTCAAACTACCGCACAATTGCACTCATCTCACACGCTAGTAAAGTAATGCTCAATATTCTCCAAGCCAGGCTTCAGCAATATGTGAACTGTGAACTTCCTGATGTTCAAGCTGGTTTTTGAAAAGGCAGAGGAACCAGAGATCAAATTGCCAACATCTGCTGGATCATAGAAAAAGCAAGAGAGTCCCAGAAAAACATCTATTTCTGCTTTATTGACTATGTCAAAGCCTTTGACTGTGTGGATCACAATAAACTGTGGAAAATTCTGAAAGAGATGGGAATACCAGACCACCTGATCTGCCTCTTGAGAAATTTGTATGCAGGTCAGGAAGCAACAGTTGGAACTGGACATGCAACAACAGACTGGTTCCAAATAGGAAAAGGAGTTCATCAAGGCTGTATATTGTCACCCTGTTTATTTAACTTATATGCAGAGTACACTGAGAAACGCTGGACTGGAAGAAACACAAGCTGGAATCAAGATTGCTGGGAGAAAGATCAATAATCTCAGATATGCAGATGACACCACCCTTATGACAGAAAGTGAAGAGGAACTAAAAAGCCTCTTGATAAAAGTGAAAGTGGAGAGTGAAAAAGTTGGCTTAAAGCTCAACATTCAGAAAATGAAGATCGTGGCATCCGGTCCCACCACTTCATGGGAAATAGATGGGGAAACAGTGTCAGACTTTATTTTTCTGGGCTCCAAAATCACTACAGATGGTGACTGTAGCCATGAAATTAAAAGACGCTTACTCCTTGGAAGGAAAGTTATGACCAACCTAGATAGCATATTCAAAAGCAGAGACATTACTTTGCCACAAAGGTTCATCTAGTCAAGGCTGTGGTTTTTCCTGTGGTCATGTATGGATGTGAGAGTTGGACTGTGAAGAAGGCTGAGCGCCGAAGAATTGATGCTTTTGAACTGTGGTGTTGGAGAAGACTCTTGAGAGTCCCTTGGACTGCAAGGAGATCTAACCAGTCCATTCTGAAGGAGATCAGCCCTGGGATATCTTTGGAAGGAATGATGCTAAAGCTGAAACTCCAGTTCTTTGGCCACCTCATGCGAAGAGTTGACTCATTGGAAAAGACTCTGATGCTGGGAGGGATTGGGGGCAGGAGGAGAAGGGGATGACAGAGGATGAGATGGCTGGATGGCATCACTGACTCGATGGACCTGAGTCTGAGTGAACTCCGGGAGTTGGTGATGGACAGGAAGGCTTGGCGTGCTGCGATTCATGGGGTCCAAACAGTCGGACACGACTGAGCGACTGATCTGATCTGATCTGATTATCTACCTCCTCTAATGTGTCCTATAGTTAACTTGTGATTACATTGTAACTCATGCTACATTCCTCAGTTTACTACTTATCTTCCTAAATCCTGTTTGCCCCTAACATCCTGAGCTCACTATCTCTTAAAAAGGCTTCTAGCTACAGTGTCTCTAAAAATTCCTAACTTCTATAAGCTATAGTAAAATATGCTAACTTTACAACATTCCTTAAATCTTTAACTTCTGTTTTAATTATTTCTAAGCCCTAAATTCAGTAAAGTCCTTTGCCATAAACTTTCTCCTCACAAATAGGCTTCAGATATCAATCCCTCCATGGCCTCAAGCTACGGCCTATGTGCTCATCCTGGAACACTCTTGTAAAAGTCCTTGAACAAATGTCAATGATTAACTTTATGAATTATTTTCTGAGCAATGCTGCAGAAGGCTTTGTGCCTTCTCATGCTCCTCTCAAGACCAATAAGCACCTTAATATTCCTTTTCAGTCAACTCAGCCGAGGAGAGGAAAAGACAAGTTAGAATTACAAGGCCTAACTCCTTCATCCCTGGATCCGTGCCTGAGGAATGAGGAGAGGGGGCTGGGGACCGTGCCTCCATTTTGTCAGTAATGCCTAATGCGGCTCCCGACATAAAAGCTTCTAGGATTCCCCCTGGGCTAAAGATTAAAGCTCAAACTAGTACCTTAACATCTGAGACCCTTTCCAAACTAGTCCCAAAGCACCTTTCCAGTCTGGTCACTAACCAAACATCCCAGGCCCTGTGTTTAGCTTTACCAGATACCTATTATTTCCTAAGCATGCCATGGCCTTTCAAACCTCTGTGTATATCATCATAAGAATCCCTATCCCTGGAATGACCTTTTCAAACAGGCAAAGTCCTCCGCAACTTCTAAGAACCCACTGGAATGCCAACTCTTCTGCAAGTCTTTCCCTGTCCCACCAATCAGTGTATACAACCATGCTGTATCTTTACATTGAACTTGGGACACTGCATTACTGTTAGTTTAATCCAGCTGTAATCCCCACAAGACTAAATTTATTGAAACTAGAGACGGGGTGTTCTTACTTATCTTTATAGTCCTGATGCTTTGCTCATAACAGATCCATAATGCAGGTGAGTTTAATTAAATTAAAAATCATAACCCCCAAGATTATATTTTATTTTAAATGGGCTAACTGATGGGTTATTGCATACAAACCATTACTATATTAGAGTATGGAACAAGAGAAGTCTCAGGAAGGTTCCTTTCAAATACAAGTCCCATATACAGTACGTCGTTGTCTTCAATAAGCATACGGTTCTGTTGTCCCTGCCTTATGGTTTCGGTCCATTAATATTTTAGGACCTATAGTCAACTATCAAAAGTGCTGGCTGGGAAAACTATTACCCTAAACTGTTGATCCAGAAAGAACCCTGGATGACATTGATTCAAATCTCTTTGTTAAAATAAAGGCTAAAGAACAAAGAGGCCAAGAGACCTGCACCAAATACTTGCCACTACAGTGTCAGCATCTAGGCTTGCCCACGTATTCTAACAGTGTTGATTTCACCACTCTCTGATGTTTCTCCCCTTACAGAAGCACAGCATCTTTGGAACAGGGTGCTTCTCTTCACTAAGAACTTCCAATATCTCACTAAATAAAACAATCTAGTATATGCTACCCTGATTGACAGCTATTAGCATCTACCTGAACATTTCTAGAGCCTGGGGAGCTCACTACTCTGCCAAGCAACCCATTCCTTCTTGGTCCCTATCTTCTGAGTATACTTTCTTCTTCACAGAGAAATACAGTCTGAACCCTGCCAATAGCTGAAGATAACAATTCCATTCAGTTCAGTTCAGTCACTCAGTCGTGTCCAACTCTTTGCGACCCCATGAATTGCAGCACGCCAGGCCTCCCTGTCTATCACCAACTCCCGGAGTTCACTCAGACTCATGTCCATCGAGTCAGTGATGCCATCTCATCCTCTATCGTCTTCTCCTCCTGCCCCCAATCCCTCCCAGCATCAGAGTCTTTTCCAATGAGTCAACTCTTCGCATGAGGTGGCCAAAGTACTGGAGTTTCAGCCTCAGCATCATTCCTTCCAATGAACATCCAGGACTGATCTCCTTCAGAATGGACTGGTTAGATCTCCTTGCAGTCCAAGGGACTCTCAAGAGTCTTCTCCAACACCACAGTTCAAAAGCATCAATTCTTCAGCACTCAGCTTCCTTCACAGTCCAACTCTCACATCCATATACGACCACTGGAAAAACCATAGCCTTGACTAGACAAACCTTTGTTGGCAAAGTAATGTCTCTGCTTTTGAATATGCTATCTAGGTTGGTCATAACTTTCCTTCCAAGGAGTAAGCATCTTTTAATTTCATGGCTGCAATCACCATCTGCAGTGATTTTGGAGCCCCAAAAAGTAAAGTCTGACACTGTTTCCACTGTTTCCCCATCTACTTCCCATGAAGGATGGGACCAGATGCCATGATCTTAGTTTGCTAAATGTTGAGCTTTAAGCCAACTTTTTCACTCTCCTCTTTCACTTTTACCAAGAGGCTCTTTAGCTCCTCTTCACTTTCTGCCATAAGGGTGATATCATATGCATATCTGAGGTTATTGATATTTCTCCCGGCAATCTTGATTCCAGCTTGTGCTTATTCCAGCCCAGTGTTTCTCATAATGTACTCTGCGTATAAGTTAAAATAAGCAGGGTGACAATATACAACCTTGACATATTCCTTTTCCTGTTTGGAACCAGTCTGTTGTTCCATGTCCAGTTCTAACTGTTGCTTCCTGACCTGCATATCCAAGCCTATGCCCCAACCAGTAATGCTGAAGAAGCTGAAGTTGAATGGTTCTGTGAAGACTTACAAGACCTTTTAGAACTAACACCAAAAAAAGATGTCCTTTTCATTATAGGGGACTAGAATGCAAAAGTTGGAAGTCAAGAAACACCTGGAGTAACAGGCAAATTTGGCCTTGGAGTAAAGAATGAAGCAGAGCAAAGGCTAATAGGGTTTTGCCAAGAGAACACACTGGTCATAGCAAACACCCTCTTCCAACAACACAAGAGAAGACTCTACACATGGACATCACCAGATGGTCAACACCAAAATCAGATTGATTATATTCTTTGCAGCCAAAGATGAAGAAGCTCTATACAGTGAGCAAAAACAAGACCGGGAGCTGACTGTGGCTCAGATCATGAACTTCTTATTGTCAAATTCAGACTTAAATTGAAGAAAGTAGGGAAAACCACTAGACCATTCAGGTATGAGCTAAATCAAATCCCTTATGATTATACAGTGGAAGTGAGAAATAGATTTAAGGGACTAGATCTGATAGACAGAGTGCCTGATGAACTATGGACGGAGGTTCGTGACATTGTACAGGAGACAGGGATCAAGACTATCCCCATGGAAAAGAAATGCAAAAAAAGCAAAATGGCTGTCTGAGGAGGCCTACAAATAGCTGTGAAAAGAAGAGAAGTGAAAAGCAAAGGAGAAAAGGAAAGATAGAAGCATCTGAATGCAGAGTTCCAAAGAATAGCAAGGAGAGATAAAAAAGCCTTCCTCGGCGATCAATGCAAAGAAATAGAGGAAAACAACAGAATGGGAAAGACTAGAGATCTCGTCAAGAAAATTAGAGATACCCAGGGAACATTTCATGCAAAGATGGGCTTGATAAAGGACAGAAATGGTATGGACCTAACAGAAGCAGAAGATATTAAGAAGAGGTGGCAAGAATACACAGAAGAACTGTACAAAAAAGATCTTCACGACCCAGATAATCACGATGGTATGATCACTGACCTAGAGCCAGACATCCTGGAATGTGAAGTCAAGTGGGCCTTAGAAAGCATCACTACGATCAAAGCTAGTGGAGGGGATGGAATTCCAGTTGAGCTATTCCAAATCCTGGAAGATGATGCTGTGAAAGTGCTGTACTCAATATGCCATCAAATTGGGAAAACTCAGCAGTGGCCACAGGACTGGAAAGGGTCTGTTTTCATTCCAATCCCAAAGAAAGGCAATGCCAAAGAATGCTCAAACTACCACACAATTGCACTCATCTCACATACCAGTAAAGTAAAGCTCAACTCCAAGCCAGGCTTCAGCAGTACGTGAACCGTGAACTTCCAGGTGTTCAAGCTGGTTTCGAAAAAGCAAAAGCATTCCAGAAAAACATCTATTTCTGCTTTATTGACTATGCCAAAGCCTTTGACTGTGTGGATCACAATAAACTGTGGAAGACAACAATTAGGCCTCCCAAATTTATCCTCTCACGTAAAGAACTGCAAGTTTCTTCAACTGTTCCTCATGACACAGTTGTGATCCACGATTTTACTGGTTTCCCTTTTCTGCCCCATAGAATATGACCAAGCCCTACTGAAAATGGAATAGAAATAAAGCCTTTGAAAGAAATGTCCTTCAGGGCCTCTTTAATTGTTCAATGCAAAATTGCCATCTCTATCAGCTCTATAGGACATCCAAACAGTACTATGAAGGACCCACTGACAGAAAACATTACTGGAGAATGTTGTTTCGAACCAGTTTATATTTGGTACAGATCTCCCAGGTGGCGCAATAGTAAAGAATCTGTCTGCCAGGGACATGGGTTAAATCCCTGGATCAGGAAGATCCCTCATAGTAGGAAATGGTAACCCACTCCAGCATTCCTGTATTCCTGCCTAGCAAATTCCATGGACAGAGAAGCCTGGCAGGCTACCATCCATGGGGTTGCAAAGAGTCAGACATGACCAAGCACAGCACAGTTCAGTTCACAAGGAGGAGAAACTACATGAATTATGCAAATACCAAAAAAAAAAACAAAAAAACCTTTTTATGGCCACAACATCCCAGAACATGAACAAATCCAATTAAAAATTTTCAGAATGAATTCAAACATCTCAAAACAGTCTATTTTTTCTCCTTTCAGTCCTCATCCCAATTTTTGAAAGCACTCACTAAAATATCAATTCAAAACCAAAAATATTCTATACATAATCTTTGATAAGATCACAACCATCACCATCTAAACTCCTGCAGTGATTGTTTCAGAATCCCACTGTGAGTAGAAAAACAGAAGAAGAAATTTCTCTCTTGGCTTATCTAACATCTCTTCCAGCTAAATTTTCATATTTAAACCTGGTGGAGTCCCATGTTGATATCATCACTGGTATCTCCACTGAAGAGCAAAAAGATTGAACAGAGCCTGTTCTCCCACATGGAAAATCAACCTGAGGTTATTCCTTCAACAATTCAATTGGTTATTGAGCACCCACTCATGACTTGACTTTATACCTAACTCCACGAAGTTTAAAAAAGATTTTTAAGGAAGCCTTCATAGGTAGAAAAGGTATTCGACACAAAACAATAATTGAAGAAGGGAATTTAAGAATCAGTTGTTGTAAAATAACAAAAATGTTAAAGGAGGCTGAATGACTTAGCAAGAAGTGTTCCAACAATTAAAACATCCCATAATTCATGTCTATAAGCAATGTCTTATCTTACTAATAAAAACACAACCAATATATGAAACTTGTAATTTATATAATATACCTTGTCAAATTGCAGTAAGATAGTCCAGTCTGCCAAACTTTTGAACATTTTTAATACTGATAAACAAATGAGTGTGACTGATGAGTAATATTTTGGTATATATGGCCAAAGAAGCCTTAACTCGCAAAAACAAAGAACCTCTTCTGCCTTTGGATGAATTTAATCTGGCTCCAGATATTTTCCTGAAATGCTTGTTGACTTGTCTTTAGATACCATCTTTAAGATAAATCATTTCGATTGTCCACAGACTGGAAATTAAGGACCTGCCCCCACACTTCATTCACTTCACTGAAGCAGAAAGATGAGAGTTTGCTGTTGCTATGAAGAGATAGGCATGTTTGCAGCCTGGGTAATGGGATTCATCCATCTAGAGGAACTATGGAGACTGGAGAAGAAAAACAGGAGCTTCTAGCTGACTAGGTAAGGAGGAAGCTGCAGGCTGGAGAGAGAGGTTAGAGTGAGAGGTGATAAGAAAGAGGCTCTCTCTTATGGACAGGAGCATCCTGGAGAAAGAGGAAAGGATCAAGAACTCACAAAATCACCAATAATTTCAAGAAGAATCCAAGATTGCAGGGAAGAAATGGAGAATTAAGAATGCAAATTTCAAAGATTAAAAAAAAAAAAAAAACCATCGCTCTTTGCCCAAGGCAAAGACTAACCTGAAGAGTGAGGGTACTGGTGTAGATCTGAATTACTATGTGTTGATACCTTAATGGCAAAGCTGTGAATCTCAGAGCCCCTGGGGTCCCGTTACAATCGAGTGTTTCACTAGGGGTCTCTAGGGGCTTCCCTGGTAGCTCAGATGGTTAAAAAAAAAAAAAAAAATCTGCCTACAGTACAGGAGACCTGGGTTCAATTCCTGGGTTGGGAAGATCCCCTGGAGGAGGAAATGGCTACACACTCTAGTATTCTTGCCTGGAGAATCCCATGGACAGAGGAGCCTGGTGGGCTTGAATCCACAGGGTCACAAAGAATTGGACACAACTGAGAGACTAACACACACAGGGGACCAGGTTAGTGGTTTATAAAGTTCCCAGCAGTTGCCAGCCCAAGACAGAAACAGAGAAATTTACCTTCAAGACCAACAGTGATGCCTTTGCCCTGCAGATCCTAAGAAGAAGGATAGTAAGAAGGTAACAAGAAGACATACCACTCCTCCCCAGTGGGGACCGTGCAAAATTCCCCTCAGATCATAACAGGTTCTTGGCTCCAAAATGGTGGCACTTCTTGCCAGGGAAAGGAACAAATGTCTCCTTTCTGTGGAGCCTTTGAGGGCCCATGGTGGCTGAATAGGGGCCTGTTCTCCAGGCGCCAGCCTGAGGGGAAGGCAAAGACCCCAGAAGAACCTTTTGTAACTGTGCCAGCATATAACGGCCTCCAAGGCCAGAATAACTTACAGACCTTGTCAGCTACTTCCAGTTACTGGTCAAATATATAGACAGCTGATCAGAGGGGGATTGTAGGGAGGGCTGCCCACGCTTACGTGAGTACAAAAGGGAAGTCTGGAAGGGGGAAACGGAGAAGGAACCAACAAGATCTGACTCTCCAGGGAAGTCACTCAGAACAAAAGCAAGCATAATAATAATTACTATATTTTACACTTACATGGTATTTACTCTGTGCTAGGCACTATTTCGGAGAAGGCAATGGCAACCCACTCCAGTACTCTTGCCTGGAAAATCCCATGGGTGGAGGAGCCTGGTAGGCTACAGTCCATGGGGTTGCTAAGAGCCGGACACGACTGAGCAACTTCACTTTCACTTTTCACTTTCATGCATTGGAGAAGGAAATGGCAACCCACTCCAGTATTCTTGCCTGGAGAATCCCAGGGATGGGGGAACCTGGTGGGCTGCCGTCTATGGGGTCTCACAGAGTCAGACACAACTGAAGTGACTTAGCAGCAGACACTATTTAATTTCATTTACAGTGCTCATTACAGGCACTCATTTAAACTTCACAGTAAACCTCTGACGTTAGAACTATTATCATCATCATTTAACAGATGAGGGGAAAACGAGGTTTGGAGAGTAATTTATACAAAGTTATAGGGTAGGAAGTGGCAGAGCCAAGATTTGATCCCCACAGGATGGTTGGAGTCCCCAGTTGTTTGGGTTTTTTTTTTTTCAAATTGATTGAATGATTGATTGATTGTATTTGGCTATGCTGGGTCTTCACTGCAGTGCTTGGGCTCTGTTGTCCCACAGCATGTAGGATCTTAATTTCGTGACTAGGGATCGAACCCACATCCCCTGCATTGGAAGGTGGATTCTTAACCACTGGATCACCAGGGAAGTCCCTGAAGTCTCCAGTTTTAATTACTCTGGTATCCTGCCTTTTTTCAGGGCTTTTTTGAGGTTGAGCTGCAACAGACATTGTCAGTAGGGGTTCATACAACTGTGAGGAAAGCAATTCTAGCTTGAAGTCCAGAGTGGAATAAGAATTTAGAAGTGAGGACATGAGGATCTGGGGCCTCAGCCTGAGCCAGCTGATGGAAACAGAGAATACAAGAAGTAAAGAGGATGCCCCTCAGAGACTGAGGTCAGAGAGGTTTAAAAAAAAAGTCAGTGCCAATCCTGTAAGGAGGACAATAATGAGCACTATGTAGCTGTAACTTCATGCATCTGTTTATTGTACATATTCTGTTCATTTTCAAAGATCCCCTCCCATCGTGATAGAATTATCATGCATATAAACAGATGACTGCAAAAAATTTGGTAAGAGACTAGCACTGCCAGAAAGTTAAAAGAAAATAAAAAGGAAAAAGACTGCTCCTCCTAAAACTGGGAATTGAAAAGCCCCCAAAGATGACATCAGCCTAAATTGTCCGAGAAAAGAATGACAGAAGGCTAGCTCAGGGAACTTTCTGTCTGGGGATGGCCTGTTTTTCCACCAGGAGAGAGAGCAGGGGGCCAGAGGCAAGTGAAATGCTTGACCGATGTCCTCCTGCAGCTTCTCTTCCTCTTCCCTTTTGGGTGCTGTTAGGGACACAGCTGTGTCCCCTACAAATTCAGATGTTGATGTCCTGACTCCCAGTACCTGACAATGTGACCATATTTGGTCTTTAAAGACGTGGTTACATTACGAAGTCTTTTGAGTGGCCCCTAATTGGATAGGACTGGTGCCTTTATAAGCAGAGGATACGTAGACACAGGGACAGGTGGGCACAAAGAAAAGACCACGTGAAGGCCAGCTTGGAACACAGTTGACCAGAAGCCAAGAAAAGAGGCCTCCAAATAAAAGCAACCCTACCCATACCTCGATCTGGGACTTCCAGTCTCCAGAACTGTGAGAGAATACATTTCTGTTGTTTAAGTGTGCAGTGTTTGCTATGAAGCCCAAATGAATTAATACAGGTGTCTTCCCTTGAACTACAAGTGTACATCATTGAATGAGTAGCTGTCTCACTGAATAAACATGAATGTCTCCTGCCCTGAAAGAGACTGACCATCAGTTCTTAGAGGGGATTACACACCTAGTGGGGATGGAGAAGAAAATTATTAATGTCCCTCCAGACTTCTGCAGCTGACTTTCCAAGCATCACCACCCTTCAGTTCATATCCTTTTTGTACCCATGATGAATGACCACAAATTCTCTGTAGAATTCTGTTTCTATGCTGTTTCCTAAATTCATCCTCCTTAGCACTCTTCCAAATTCATCTTCCCCCCTCCCGAGTACTATTTTTATCATGTCACTCCCCCTCAGCTGGTGGTAGTGGTTTCTCACTAGTTATAAGATACGGTTCAAATTCCTTTACTTGTCTCATAAGACGATAAAGGGTCCAACCCCTAGCAATCGCTCCAAGGAGGGTAATAAAACCAATCCAGCAAGGTTGTTTGGGAAGAACTAAGCATAGAATTGGCACATGCTAAAAGTATGATGAATGCTAGTTCCTCCTCCACATCACATTTCACTGGAAAAGTGCTTGGCTTGTGAATTTAGAACCTTCTTCTGGATGAGTCACCTATTGACTCTAAGTCAGACTTAGCAGGATGTTTCTGATCATAATTGCATCTTGTTTGTTCTTGACCGTTCTTTGCATTGTGGAATGCACAAAGGAGGTGCTTTCTAAATACAAATTCTTTTGAATGACTTTTTAAAACCACTCAACAAGGACTTAAGAAAATCAATGTCATCTGGATTTTTAGTGCTACACTTTTCATGATCATCAGGGCTTTAATAAACTGAGCGAAGGACACAAATACTTTAACCCTTTGACCAGGGCTTGGAAATATTCTCACTGAGAGAGCTTTCACTTAAACTATATTGCTTTAATGGAATTTGAGTTATAAAGGAACATTTTAATTATCAGAATCTTCTTTAGAAAAGGCCTCTGAGATCTGAGATAAGTTTACATATTATTATATGAATCACAATTTGCTTTAAGAGCTTATCTAAATCCCATCTGTTTGATTGGAAAAGGGAACTCGGAATGAATCCATCTAATTTTTAGTTTTCTTCCTTGGAGAGAATCGTGATTGAAAGTTAGAGTAGGGTTATGTGCTGCCTTTTTTTTTTTTTGATGATTTCTAGAGGAAGTTTTAGGGTTTCCATAGTAATGCATAAGGAGTCACTATTTTCTGCTACAATTTCCCAGCACAGAGAAGAGCACTGGGAGCCATGGTTTAGTAAAAATGAAAAAGTCAAGAGTAGATCATTCTAAATTTGTTCTGGCTGTTGGGGGATGGGTGGGATACAGCATTATACTGTTAGCTGAAGGGGACTGACTCCCAGCTACTCAAGATGTGAAAGGTGCATTTACTGGTCTTGCAGTGGCAATGTCAAAGATCCCCTAGGCATTTTGACCAGGCGTGAGAAAGGTACAAATCCCCTCCATAGTGACCCTAAAATTCTTGAGAGAGCTTGCATTTCAGGAAATACTGATGTTGCTACACCTCCTCCATCTACTCCCTTTCCTGTCTCTCTCTCCCCCTCATTTTTCTCTTTTCCTTTCCCACACTCCCTTGTCCTTCCCCCTCTGCTCCTTGCCCCACCCCTCTCCTCTGTTCCTGTCTGCTCTTACAGCTGTGGTCTCTGCTGTTCTGGAGGCAGAGGACAGTGGTATAGGATGTTGATGAGGCAGGTCCCTCACCTCCCCAACCCCTGTTCTGGGAGGGGTCACGTTCCAAGGCACTGTCCCTGGTGTCTTTTCATCACCCTGGGGCTCCTGGGCCTGGCATAGTCCCTTCCTTGTAACAATTCAGCCTGTTTTCAGGTTTTTTGTTAAAAAAAAAAAAATAGCATCTCTTTACCTCATGTCACAAGGTGTCCCTGCACATCCTTGTTTTGTTAAATCTGAACAAACTGTTCTCGTTGGTGAATTTAGAGGGACTAAAAAAGCCTCCCAGCAGCTGTCCACTGTAACCAAGGACTCGTCTCAGAGACAATAAGGCCACAGAAAGGATTGTTCCAACAATGCTGTTACCATGCACCTCAGTGGTGGTCGGGAAGGGACTTCTCGGCAGGTGGCTACGTCTCTGTGATTCCATTTGCAAGAGTTTCAAAGCCTGCATTTGCTTTAAACTGATTTTACTTTGAAATGGTATTTCATCATGATTTTCAAAGTTGGTTATTATTCATAATCGCTAGAGCAAGCACACTAATAGCAACCATACCTAGCCATTTAAAATGCTTTCTCTGCTTATTCAACAGAGCTAAGTGATTTAGCAAACTTTAGAAAACTCAAGATGATCCTTGGCTTTAGCAGAAGGCTAACTTCCTAACCTTGCCCATCATGAAGGCAAGTCCCTTGAAAGTAAGACACTGTACATAAGAGATCAAGGTTTAACTTAGCTTTTAACTTTTAGTTAACAGTTATCAATTCCTACCTATGTGCCACCTCTCTCTGCTCTTTTGGTTAAAATCACTGACGTATATGATAACAAAGTCTCTGATGACCTTGAGACCAGTCAAGGTAATTGTCTTGGCATGTGGCAACTTCAGATTGGCAGGAATCCCTCCCCCTCCTTTCCATGTAGAGGTGGGGAATACTGAGACAGTTTCCAATAAGAGCAGAACTGCTGACACTGTTGTTTCTATGGCAGAAACGAGGATCCATCTGAGATCCCAGACCTCCCAGATATGATACAGTTAGGGGATTTGGTGGGTCAGAGAATTGGAGAAAAGAAGAAGAATGGGAACATCTCCCTGCTGTGACAGTGTGAAGCCCCAGAGAGTAACGTGATTGCTTAGAATCTATTCATTCACCCAGGCATCCATCCATCATACATTGAAGGAATTCCCACTTGCACAGGAAATAGGGAGTTAAGCATGGCACACAAGTGTCCTGACTTCATAGAGCTGGTGGTCCAGTGAGGAATACTCACTCTAAATTTCACCTGAGGCCTCTTCTGAACTCTCCCTGCACATGCGTGCATACACACACACACACACACACACACACACACACACAGAGTTTCAGAGAGGAAACCTTAAGGGAAGAGATCACACACATCTAGGCTATAAGTTTTAATTCTCTAAGGATGAAGAAACTTTTACGAAATGAGATGCTAAAACAGGGCAGAGACTCTCAGGCTGTCTCTTCACCTGTTTTCCCCCTTCACTCCTTCCCTGGCATTTAGTAAATGTTTCTGTTGCCAAACTCCATAACAGATGCTGTTTGAGACTGAGGGTGAGGCAGGGTACAGAAATATTAGACATTTACCTTTAAGGATTTCCCAACACAAGAAAACTAGCTATAAAAATCTGCTGAGCTTGCCCTCAGATGTGTACCAGGTTAAGTGGTGTGGAAATGCCATAGAGTTCACCTTCAGAGTGGGCTGGAAAGGAATCATGTAAGAGGGGACTTGAACGGAGTAGCATCTGACAAGGGAGGCATCCTGGGGGAAGGGGTTGGAGTATAGGACCAGAGGGCTAGAAATGGTCATGGACCACTCCGTCTTGGGACAATGAATTGAGGATGCTAATTTTGAACCAGAAGTTTCCCTCAGATGGGATGAGCTCACTAATACAGATCAGGACACACAGGCTTAGAGAAATGGAGTGACCTGCCTGTTGGTTCCAAAGCCCTGGATAGCTGGAGAACCAGCACCAGCAATGAGAGTTAGGGTTTTTCTGTAGCAGACAGCAAAATCCAACTCTGGCTAAAAAGCAAAACCATAATTTGATGAAAAGATATGCAGAATTCATAGATTAGAGAGAAAAAAGAACAAGTAAGAGTAGAAAAGAGTCAGAATGAGGGCCGTTTGGGAACCTGGATGTGGCGAATGAATGGTAGTCACTATCAACATGATTCAGTTTTGATAATTGCAGGGCTGTGAATCTTGCTGAAGAGACATGCAGATCTCCCGGCTGGAAGGGTGGAGCCACTTGATTGACAGTACACCCCCAAATGCCCACCATTGGGACTGGTGGCTGTCCCAGGCAAAATTAGCAAGGAAGAAAAAACAGACACTGGGCAAGCAAAAATATTCTTGCTGTAAATAGTATTGAGCCCATTACAACAAAATTGCAGTAATTTGCTCAGGCCATAAGGTTTAAAACTCTTAGAGGTATGTGAAAATTTCATGCTGTTTTCTCCATAGATTACTACACATGAATTAAATAAAGCAGAATCAGCTTCAAACCACTGAGCTTTAGGGCTAAAAGGAACCTCAGAGCTCAAATAGAACAATTCTATCACATTGTAAGTAAGGAACCAAGGACTTGTACAAGGTTCTACAAGCTAGTTAGTGGCGGAACCAGGAGAAGGCTGGCTAGCTGAGCCTGCCTAGCTCCAGGCCAGGCTCCACTATGCTGTACCACATGTCATCACAATAAAGTCTCCACACAGTATAAAAATCTGGCTACCAACTTGGCATTGGATGTGATGCAATTTAATGTCTCCTACTGGTAAATAAGCCTAGAAAACAAGGCAATGGCACCCCACTCCAGTACTCTTACCTGGAAAATCCCATGGACGGAGGAGCCTGGTGCACTGCAGTCCATGGGGTCGCTAGGAGTCGGACACAACTGAGCGACTTCACTTTCACTTTCATGCATTGGAGAAGGAAATGGCAACCCACTCCAGTATTCTTGCCTGGAGAATCCCAGGGACAGGGGAGCCTGGTGGGCTGCCGTCTGTGGAGTCGCACAGAGTCGGACATGCCTGATTCGACTTAGCAGCAGCAGCAGCACAGCACATTTTACTCACTAGTGTAGTCCCAAATCATACTATGTCTTCCTGAAGTTTCCTTTACATAGCCGTGCCTCAATTTTAAGCTAATATGGTAGCTTTAGAATGTCAAATGTTTATAAAGCCACTTTATGTTTTCAGTCATTAGAGTTTTCTAGGCTTATTTACCAGTTTAGAAAAAAAAAGAGAAAACTTAGATGACTAACATTTAATAGGCTCTTGCTGCTGATTTGCTGGGTACATTCTTTAAGACATTTACATACAAGTACTGCTGCTGCTAAGTCACATCAGTTGTGTCCAACTCTGTGCGACCCCATAGATGGCGGTCCACCAGGCTTCCATCCCTGGGATTCTCCAGGCAAGAATAATGGAGTGGGTTGCCATTTCCTTCTCCAGTGCATGAAAGTGAAAAGTGAAAGTGAAGTTGCTCAGTCATGTCCAACTCTTCATGACCCCATGGACTGTAGCCCACCAAGCTGCTCCATCCATGGGATTTCCCAAGCAAGAGTACTGGAGTGGGTTGCCATTGCCTTCTCTGACACACAAGTACAAAAGAATAATTCCAGAATTGTTAAAAGAAAAAAAAACTAAAAAATAACCTAAATGTCAAAGGGTGGAATGGTTGAATCAAACCATACTATAGCTGTATGATTAAAAAAGATTATATGATTATTAAAGTTACAGGCATGGAAATATGACACTAATACATAGTTGAATGAAAAATTTCGACAACAAAATTCCATATTTCTATGAAAACAATAGCAATGCACATATATGAATATCTGTATAGTTACGCATGTGTATATGTCTTTGTGGTTGTTGTTCAGTCACCAAGTTGTGTCCAACCCTTTGACCCCATGGACTGCAGCACACCAGGCTTCCCTGTCCTTCACTCTGTCCTGGAGTTTGCTCAAACTCACGTCTTTGAGTCAGTGATGCCATCCAATCATCTCTGCCTCTGCTCCCCCCTTCTTCTCCTATCCTCAATCTTTCCCAGCATCAGGGTCTTTTCCAATGAGTTGGCTCTTCACATCAGGTGGCCATAGTATTGGATCTTCAGCTTTAGCATCAGTTCAGTTCAGTCACTCAGTCATGTCCAACAGACGTTCCAATGAATATTCAGGGTTGATTTCCTTTAGGATTGACTGATTTGATCTCCTTGCTATCCAAGGGTCTCTCAAGAGTCTTCTCCAGTACCATGAACAAATACATAAAAACATACATATATGTATGCATGTGTGTGCGTGTGTGTATGTACACATGTACACGTATAAAATTTGTACCAAAATGTTGATTGGAGGTGTATGCAGTGAAATACCAGTGACCTTTCTCTTTTTCTCCTTATTTTGTATTTCATATCAAAATTATTTTTTCCTTAAATAGAAAATATATTTACTTTCTACATTTTACTTTTTTAGGATTGCTTTAGGCAATCCTAGACCTGTTGGATAACCTAAGCCTCACTATCCATACAATCGCACTGTACTGAAGAGGAGCAAGGCCCCCAGGGTTGGAGAAACCATGCTGGCTGCTGCTCACAACCAGCTGTGTTAGCCGGGGAAGGACCACACGTCCTGGACACGTTCTCCTCAGAGCACAGCAAGAAGGGTAATGGTGGGATCGCCTACTCTGAAAGGGCCAATTTTGTTTTTCCCAGAACTTCTGTTTCCGAGTCCACAGAGGGCCCAGCACTCCTCTTGTACCCTTGGACTTTCAAGAGGAAGTATATAACTGCACTCTGTGTTCCTGGAGTAATGGCAGTGGAGGGCTGGGAAAACAGGATGAAAAATACAGGTATGGTGGTTCCAACTCTCAGTGGTTTTCTTTTATCATTTTAGAGATACTGAGAGACAGCTCTTGCTCCAGATTCAGGTACCTCCTCTCCAAAGCCAGACTCTTTTGAAAGCAGACAATGAGAAAAGAGCTTCGTGGCTGTCCCTTTGCCTTCCCCCAGCTCTCCTCTCCGACAGGCAAGAGGGTGATTTAACTGTCCAACACTAGGCAGCGCATCTTCTTTCAAGATGCTGCACAGACCACTCCATAAACCAACAAAGGAATAGAACAAACAAACAAGTGTCTGCAAGCTTTTGTGTTGCTATGGCAACTAGCCTGGCTTTCCCAAACTCACAGGGAAAAACTCTGCCACCAAAAAGAGAATGTAACGAATAAGCCTGACATTTTATGAATGCTTCTGCACATACTAGATCAATGATTCTAACACAGCCACAACCAAGTCTAACTACCAACCATCCCAATGCTGACCTGGGCTTGCAGGTCCAGCATTAAGCTTCTGCAGTTAATGTTGAGTGAGCAGAGGTATCAGGCTGGTCCACTCAGTAGATGCTTATGGGACTCTAAGCATCCATACAAAAATACACTCTATTTTTTATAGAATATAAACCAAGTTTTATATTCTATAATGCAAACAGGTACCTATCTGTTTCTAAATAAAACTGCTTACATTCAAAAAAAAAAAAAAAACCCTCTCACCTTAAGGAGATGTCTACATTACATAATATGCAGCACCTGCATACATGAGTCATGAGTAGCTCAACTTCATGAATAAATAAGTTCTGGAGTAAAGGTGGTGGGGGGCGGGTCTCAGAGAGGTAGGAGGGTCTGTGTGCCCCCATACCCAGTTTTCTTTACAGACTCCTGCCAGAGACTGGAAGCCTATAAAGACTGGAGGGGGCTGTGAGTCTATGCTTAGTCCCTGGTATTTGGTGAGGTGGGAAGGGGAGGCCAGTTCACAAACTTTTCTGAGTAGTTGTGGTACCAACCCTTTGGAGGGATGACAGGAGGCTGTCTCAGTTATGCTGGAGCTGTACGTGCTGGTTCTGACCATGGAGCTCTCTGTGTTCAACTGGTGAAAGCAGTGCCCACTTTCATTGTAAAATAACCTTCTCCTCACTTCGATGTCATGCTCTCTAGTCCTCCCACATGTTCAGAAGACGGAAAGAGCAAGAAGGTCAGCTGGATGAAAGGACTGGTGGGAGCACAAATTGGCACAGTTTTCCTGGAGGGCAGTTTTGTGATACGTACCAGACACTATAAAAATTCCAGAGTCTTTGGCCCAGTTAGTACACTTAAAGAATTCATTCTAAGGAAATAATCAGAGACATGCACAAATATATTGCAAATATATTAATTGCAGTGTTCACAACAGAGAAAAATTGGTAACAGTATGAAAGCTTAATAACATGAGAAAGATGTTCACAGTAAATTTTAGTACAGCCCACCCAGAGGAATGCTGAATGCCTATAAAAGTGCTATAGAAAAATATTCATACTATACTATGTAAAACTTTATATATGTATTTTTAAAGTATCATTTCTCACATACCATTTTGCTAAGTAATATTTTATAATAAGTTACTAGACAGCTACACATCAAAATAATGGCAATGGTCATCCCTGAGTGACTTCACTGAGTTGTTTTTTTTTTTTTAACTTATCAAATTGGCTACAAAAACTGCTATTTTATAATTTTAAAACAACAGAAGCTAAAAAAAGGGGAAAATAAGAAAGAATAGAATATATTTCAGCTCCATCCTGTTCTCAGAAAGAGATATATAAAATGCAACCAACTGATTTTTAATTTATCTCCTCAAATTAAAAATCATGAATTGGACCATGGAAAATGGGCTATTTTCTTTATTCATCCAACAGTTGTTAATTGACCCCTATGTATAAAGTGTTGAGGTGCTGAGTTAGAAAAAGACAATGTGAATGTGGGGGTGCCCACCAAAGGTTTCAAAGAACAAGGAAGTAGCATGAGGTCTGCATATGGACTGGGAGGGCAGCACACCAGAGGTAGAAAGGCCAGTGCATTACTTTTTTATTGCTGCTGCAATAAATTGTCATGAACTTAGAGATGTAAAACCACACAAATGTATTACCCTATAGTTCTGTAGGTTCAAAGTCCAAAAGGAGTCTGTTGAGACTAAGATCAAGCTGTCAGCAGAGCTGACAAAGAATCTGTTCTCCTGTCTTTTCCTGCTTCTAGTAGCAGCTCAAATTTCTGGTTCCATGACCCTTTCCTCCATTTGCAAAGCTGCAGTAGCAATATTCAGAAGAATCCTAAGAGATAATCCGCTTCCCTGCTCAGTGGTAAAGAATCCACCTGCCAATGCAGGAGACACGACTTCAATCCCTGATGTGGGAAGATTCCCTGGAGAAGTAAATGGGAATCCACTCCAGTGTTCTTGCCTGGAGAATCCCATGGACCAAGGAGTCTGGCGGGCTACAGTCCATGGGACCACAAAGAGCCAGACATGACTTAGCCACTAAACAACAACAAGAACAAGAGATCATCTAGTGAATTTAACCTCCTCTTCCATCTGAGGCTGCTAAGGAACAGGCAGTTAGTGGCATGCCCAAGGCTGCTTTACCAATGGCAGCATCAATCCAGGATCCTGAGCCCAGGTCCCAGGCTACTCTTCCTCACAAGACCCTTTCCAAAATATCTTCCTCACCTGCCCAGTACACATTCTCCCCTACATACACCTTACAGCTTTCATCTGTTCCTGTCCTTCTCTCTGTGTTAAGTTATACATGCCTAGAATTCTTCACTTCATGCCCACCACCCAAACCTCTAGCAACTCCAGCAACACTTTTCCATCTGCCAAACCAGAGAGGTTGGAGAGGAGGCTTGACGAGCAAACTTTACAGAATCTGCTCCATCAGTTCCTACAGAGATGTACGGAGCAGAGCTGGAAGAACTGACTACATAAATAATAACTAGAAGTTTCTTTCCAGAAGTCCCCTTATCACTGTCCCTTCGGGCCTCAGAATGGATAGAAAAGCAGAGCTAAGCCAATATTGAAGAGGCAAAGAAGCAAAATTTGTTGAGCATGAAAAATTTTCATAGACATTTAGCAATGTTCTTGCTCCACAGGACAGAGTCAATTTCCCCTCACCCTCACAGGTTGTCACTAATGACTATGTATGCAGGAAGTGTCAGGCTTATGTGTATTAAATCACCTTTTTTCCTTCAAGAGCCGGGGCTCTGGGATGTGCTTTCACGCTTATTTATGTACTTATCCTCATTATCATGTTCCGGATAACAAGCTGTGTACTAGGCTCCAGCCCCCGAAGGAAGCAGTGCTCAGTTCTTAACCCAGGTTATTTAAAAAAAGAAATAACCAGATGCCTCCATGTGTCTTTGCAGAGAGAAATAGCCAATATCTACAGACATCAGCCAATCTTACAGCAAAGAAACAAACTCTGTGAATGAGAACAGAATGTCATTGCCACCACCTGCTCCTGACAATTCCCAGAAGACTGGGCTTCTCACCTAGACTCAAAGGAATCAGGGGCCCACAAATGTCAGACCATGTTGCCATGGGATTTCTGATGACTCCAGAAACTTATAGACTACCTCTCCTAGCTAGGTATTTAGACAAACAGATGGGGAAGCTATATACAGGCTCATTAGGCTCAAAGCTCTGTGTCAAGGTCAAAACTAGTTTTAAAATGGACACAAGCACAGGGGAGCAGACTTTGGTTATGTCCTTTCTTCCTGCCGATGGCTACTCAGAACAGCTATCAGTTACTTCCCTTCGGGCCCTAAATGTCCATTCCTATCTCTGGTGATGGGAGTCAAAAACAAAGCAATTCCATCGCAGCACTGGTGAACATCCCTCCCCTCCTTTCCAGGCATTTTCGCCACCTCCAACCTCTGTCCACCTCCAACTTTCAACTCCATTCATTTCTAGACATGGTCAGATGAACTCATAAGACACAGATCCATAAGGGGTTTAAAAATCCATAGCACAAAAGATGCTCAAATTAATTTCAAATAAAACAAAGCTTTAATAGGTTAAATATCAAATTTGCATCTATTGTGGTTCTTCCTCTATTTTCAAAAACCATGCCCTCCCTCAGAACAACAAGTGAGCCCAAGAAATGCTCAAAACCAAACACACCTGGCTTTGTGATAGTCAGGACTGCAAAGCAAATTAAATCATGGTATTTCTTTGATAAAGTTGATTAAGTGACTGCTTCAGTTCAGTTCAGTCGCTCAGTCATGTCCGACTCTTTGCAACCCCATGGACTACAGCACACCAGGCCTCCCTGTCCATCACCAAGACTGCTTCATGGCTACTTAAATACTTTCTGAAAAAGCACCCCCACTTCCCCTTCCTGTCTGAATTCTTATTATTAATTTTTCTCTAGTTCTAAGTCATAATGACTTTTTGCCCTTCTTGGAGTTAATAATATACTCTCCAACCACGGAAGATCACAGTTCCCATCTAAAAAGGGTAAAGGAAAGCATACTTAAATGTGAGAACCACCCAAAGGAATGTTTGCTAAAGAGGAGGTAGAGAAACTGGTCTGATTCACCACATAGCTATTAGAACCTTCTGCCTTAATAACCCAATTTTTTTACAAATATATAACCACCTGTTCAATGGTACTATTAGTTTTCTATGGGCAGAATTATCTTCCTGATAAGTTTGCTACAAATTAATATTCATTTGCTATCAAACTGTAAGTAATTATTCCCTTTGGGGGACAAATGTAATTCACTGCCCTGACTAAACTCAGACTCCGATTATAAATATTTTGGTTCATCATAAAAGTGCTTTGTTTCTCTTATTTGTAGCTACAGCTCTTACAATAAAAAGTAAGTACAAGATCACAGCTGGGATTCTGATGAAGACAAAGTGCCTTGTCTCCTGTGAATACTGTAACCTGGAATAAACATACAGTATTTTCCAAGCATTAATCATTTACTTTTTCACTGCATAGCTGTATAGAGCTTCAGACTGAGATGAAATGGATAAAATTCACTTCCTGGATTTTAAACCTGGTGGGTCACAGAGGTCATAGGTAAAACTGTAAAGATAGAGGCAATCACTAAGCTTATACTTTTTGAAAACTAAAAATGTGAAGTTATATGGCATGAAGGACCATTGCTGATGAGTTGTAACAGGTTTTAAAATACTACTTCTTCATATAAGAGGATTCACATAGTCACAGCAGAGAAATTGTTATAGAATGTCTAATTAGTCTATTTCCCCTATGCATAAAAGAAAGAGAACTGGTATTTTATTTTCACGCATACTTATTTTTCATAAGCATAGAAACTCAGAGTTATAGAAGACCTTCATATCTTTGGAACTAAGAACTCCCATTTAAACTGATAAAACCTTTGAATCCTCTCCCAGGGGGCAGGCAAAAAGGAAAAACAATGTCCTATAAATACATTCATAGAACGCATTGCTGCTAAGTCACTTCAGTCTTGTCCGACTCTGTGCGACCCCATAGACGGCAGCCCACCAGGCTCCTCTGTCCCTGGGATTCTCCAGGCAAGAACACTGGAGTGGGTGGCCATTGCTTTCTCCAAGAATGCATTGATGCTCCCTTAAAATCTACCCCCAAAGCCCTTTGGGTCCTCAGACTCCAGGTCAAGAATTTCTGCTTCAGAGGTGATATCTGGCCCATTCTGAAGTCCAGTTCTCCCATCAAGCCAACACAAAAAACATTTCCTCTCTTCAAAATAATAGAAGGTGCTCTCCTTCCAGCTGAGCCTGATTAGACATTGTACTTGCACTCATTTTTTCTCTTGGTCACACTCTTCTTTTCCCAAAGCATAGAAGCAGAATGTTCTAGTAAATGGAAGGGTATGTCTCTAACTAAATTGAGTCACTCATCACTCATTAAGTGAGACTGGGCCTTCACTTGTTAGCAGTGTTGCTGAAAAGATCCAAGAATCAGGAAAGAAACTGGAATACACAGCCTCTCCAGTCCACTCCAATATGAGACTCATATACTCGGATGCCTGTGTGTCTATGCCCTTCCTTCCCAGGGGTGATGCTTTGTGCTGTGCTTATTCGAATCTGACTCTTTGTGACCCCATGGACTGTAGTTCACCAGGCACCTCTGTCCATGGGATTTCCTAGGCAAGACTACTGGAGTGGATTCCCATTTCCTACTGCAGGGGATCTTCCCGAGCCACACATCAAACCCTTGTCTCTTGTGTCTCCTGCATTGGCAGGCAGCTTCTTTACCACAGCACCTCCTGGGAAGCACAGGGGTGGCCAGATCAGATCAGATCAGTCGCTCAGTCGTGTCTGACTCTTTGTGACCCCATGAATCACAGCACGCCAGACCTCCCTGTCCATCACCAACTCCCGGAGTTCACTCAGACTCATGTCCATCGAGTCAGTGATGCCATCCAGCCATCTCATCTTCTGTCGTTCCCTTCTCCTCCTGCCCCCAATCCCTCCCAGCATCAGAGTCTTTTCCAATGAGTCAACTCTTCGCATGAGGTGGCCAAAGTACTGGAGTTTCAGCTTTAGCATCATTCCTTCCAAAGAAATCCCAGGGCTGATCTCCTTCGGAATGGACTGGTTGGATCTCCTTGCAGTCCAAGGGACTCTCAAGAGTCTTCTCCAACACCACAGTTCAAAAGCATCAATTCTTTGGCACTCAGCCTTCTTCACAGTCCAACTCTCACATCCATACATGACCACAGGAAAAACCATAGCCTTGACTAAAGGACCTTTGTTGGCAAAGTAATGTCTCTGCTTTTTAATATGCTATCTAGGTTGGTCATAACTTTCCTTCCAAGGAGTAAGCGTCTTTTAATTTCATGGCTGAAGTCACCATCTGCAGTGATTTTGGAGCCCAGAAAAATAAAGTCTGACACTGTTTCCACTGTTTTCCCATCTATTTCCCATGAAGTGATGGGACCGGAGGCCATGATCTTCGTTTTCTGAATGTTGAGCTTTAAGCCAACTTTTTCACTCTCCACTTTCACTTTCATCGAAAGGCTTTTGAGTTCCTCTTCACTTTCTGCCGTAAGGATGGTGTCATCTGCATATCTGAGCTTATTGATATTTCTCCCAGCAATCTTGATTCCAGCTTGTGTTTCTTCCAGTCCAGCGTTTCTCATGATGTACTCTGCATATAAGTTAAATAAACAGGGTGACAATATACAGCCTTGATGTACTCCTTTTCCTATTTGGAAGCAGTCTGTTGTTCCATGTCCAGTTCTAACTGTTGCTTCCTGACCTGCATACAAATTTCTCAAGAGGCATATCAGGTGGTCTGGTATTCCCATCTCTTTCAGAATTTTCCACAGGGGTGGTAGGAAGAACTAAATACTGGGCTTCCCACCATGAGATTCAACCAAGCTGAGTACCTACCCTACTTTGGTTCTGTACATTAATTTGGGCATGCTGCTGCTGCTAAGTCGTGGCAGTCGTGTCTGACTCTGTGTGACCCCAAGGATGGCAGCCCGCCAGGCTCCTCTGTCCCTGGGATTCTCCAGGCAAGAATACTGGAGTGGGTTGCCATTTCCTTCTCCAATGCATAATCAACGTCAAACTCATGTTACCTCCAAAATAAATTCCTCCTATATCTACTGCCTCATTAATTGTTTGGAAGTCACAACTTGACTTCTGTTAAGTTCTAAGTAGATCAAACCCCAGTATCATAAGCACTGTTAAGTCACATCACCCACCATTGTTGGCAATGCATGCATTCAGCTGGTTCATTTAGACAATATATTTTTATTAAAAGTGGACCATGAACCTAGCACGTCCTAGAGCCACAGCCAGGACTGAGGCAGAAAGTTCCTGCTCTCATGGAGTATCCACAGTACCTTCCACAATCTGAACTGATTCTGGCTGTTGAATGTCCAAGTTTTCACGTAATTTTTCATTCTTGTGAAATATCCACAATAATAGAGGATAAAACATCTCCTTTTCATTAAAGATAAAACACAAGTTCATGTGTAGGCCTTTCAGATGATTCTTCTGGGACTTCACCTTCAAGATGACAGATTCTGACTCATTCACTTTAAGTGAAGAGAGGAATACAACAATTACATCACAGAATATCAGAAGAAAATAAAGTAAAACCATGAAAACCATCCACATTAAAGCCTAACCTTGAAATTTTCCTAAGAAGAGAATGCATAATATAAGTGCTTAGGAAAACTGTAATTACACATTCTTTAAAAATTCTGGAGAAGAATCCCTTCTCTTTATTAATTACAATGGGTCTATGCAGTGCTAAAGAGCCCTGAAGTAATTTTGGGAAGTGTTTGTTTTCCACATTTTTAAATGCTGAGAATATAATTAGGTACTTAAACACAAATGCTAATACATCAGTTTGTGTCCACAGAGAACACACTTTCCACAACACATGATTTGATACTAATCTACGCCAAGATTTTCTTCCACAATCACAAATTAGCTGAAACTGGCCACAGGAATTCCTTCCTTACTGCCAAAAATTTCTCTTCTCACACTTAACACTTTCCAATCTAAACATGAAGACTCATACCAGGTGTGAAAAACTGAGAAAAGTAAAAAGGGGGAAGGAGGGGCAGGGAACAAGCAACTGAAAAACATGTTAGGCCAGAAATTCTCCTAGGCTGCCAGGCCAAAGACTGCTAGCTGCCCCCAATATCTAGTCTCTTCTTCTTCCTTAGGAATAGAACCCACCAATTATTAGCCAAACAGTTGGCCATCCCAGAACAAAGATGGCACGTCTCAGCATCCCCCTAAAATGGATGAGGTCATATGATTAAGGGGGAAGGCAATGGCAAACCACTCCAGTGTTCTTGACTGGAGACTCCCCAGAGACGGGGGAGCCTGGTGGGCTGCCATCTATGGGGTCACACAGAGTCGGACATGACTGAAGTGACTAGCAGCAGCAGCAGCAGCAGCAGCATATGATTAAGGGCAGCCTGTCCAAGGAGACACACATACAAGCAGTCCTAGAAACTTTGAGATTGCATTAAGGATGGTGACACACCAAGACAGAAGGAGCCTGAATCCCTGATGATGGAGAAGCCAGAACAATGACTCCTAATTAAAAGACCCTGATGCTGGGAAAGATTGAGGGTAGGAGGAGAAGGGTGTGATACAGGATGAGATGGTTGGATAGCATCACCCACTCAACAGACATGAGTTTGAACAAACTGGGAGATGGTGAAGGACAGGGAAGCCTGCAGCCCACAGGGTCGCAAAGAGCCAGATAAAATAGCAACTGAACAACAAAACTACCTGTGGACTTTGCTCAGAGGAAGGAGAAATAAACTTCTGACTTGTTTAAGGCATTGTAATTTGGGGTTTTCTGACACTTGTAGCTGAATTTAGGAGACAGTAAACTTATTTAATCCATACACTACTTCTATCAGGTCAGTATTATCATCACCATTTTACACAATAAGGAACTGAAGAATGTATCTGCTCAGCCCCTCATAAGCAAGAGAATCACACACATGAAAAAGAAAGCATGACGGCATGAGAAGCAAGCAGCTTGGTGCCAGATGTAGACAAGGGCACAAACTAGATCACTGAAGCTTTTATGTAGAATTTTGAGAATTTATATAGAATTATAAAAGAATTTTATATAGAATTTTATATATTTTATATAGAATTTTGAAGCCAAACCAAGGCTTCCCTGGTGGCTCA
The DNA here is from genome assembly GCF_027580195.1 of Bos mutus. Taxonomy (NCBI): domain Eukaryota; kingdom Metazoa; phylum Chordata; class Mammalia; order Artiodactyla; family Bovidae; genus Bos; species Bos mutus. The sequence continues at coordinate 34,729,430 of NC_091626.1, forward strand.
GTTGGTAAAGAATCTGCCTGCAATGCAAAAGACCTGGGTTCAATACCTGGGTGGGGAAGATCCCGTGGAGAAGACCCACTCCAGTATTGTCTGGGAAACCCCACTGACAGAGGAGCCTGTCGGGCTACAGTCTATGGGGTCACAAGGAATCAGTCACTGTGACTGATTTCAATATCCAAGTGACTAACAATTTCAATATCCAAGCTAAGAGTTAATTCAAGTACATGATTTTATACTAAAAAGGAAATACACCTCAGTTCTGAATGTATAACATACTAGTCATTGACACACCAAATTGCTGCTCCTGCTATTCTTAGGTTAAACTGCAATGTAGTTTTCAGGTCTTGCTCCACAATTTCATCCAAATGACACTCTAAGCCTTATATATCATAGTCAAATATTCCATAAATGATGAGATCTGGGCATTACCTTGGCTTAAATGTCTCAAATTATTTTGAATATTCTCAAAAACCCACAAATTATTATGAGTCCTGTGGTGCTTGAAATTTCATCATCTCAATAAATAAGCTTCACCCAAATAACCCTTACTCTTTGCCCCCTATCTTCCCTATATTCCTCTTCTGTGTCTCTCCATGGCCCTAGCAAAGTGACAGGTATATATAAGGTCATAAAAAAGGCTATTCGAAGCAACTGTCTAATGTGTAAGAAGTACCACCTCAACTTTTATGTCAAAATAACTTCAGTGTCTTCATACCCCTTTCCCATCCATCCTGATCCAGCAAGGACCATGGCATTTCATAGATAGCACTGTCTAAGTATTAAGTTTGCTTGAGTGAAGCTTAACTTTTAAGAGAGACTATTCATTTCTCCAAACAAAAAGACTGACAGCTGTTCCGCAATTTATTAATTATGGTCTTAATAAAGAATGTAGTCTTAAAACCATTTTCATCAACATGGTTTTGAAGAAAGGTCAAATTTCTATTAGTAAGGTGTTAATTTTGAATCATTATAAAGAAGTGACAGCATGATTTTCAAGAACTTTAGAAAACATCCCAAATACCAGATAATTAAATTCTGAGTATTATAATAAATACTTGAGCTGAAATTTCTTTTCCATTTGTTTGGCACAGGCATTTAACTGTACTGCATCCCAAGAATCGCATTAGGGTGCTCAGAGGTTATAAATAATGTTTTGCTCCTGATCTTACCTGGTCATCTAGAAAGATACAACTGCACAACAATTAACTCAAAGTATTACCCTCACTCATCAGCCAAAACACACAAAAAAAGATTGTCATCTAGTGGTGAGGTCAGGAAGTAAGAGATTTGAGGAAGAGAGATTTTGGGGTCCCTGGAATGGTTGCTTGACTCTGCACAATCAACCAGAGAAGTAGAAATCTGTACAACCTAGCATATAGCATTTTAAAAAAGAAAAAGGTAAAGAGATAACTGTTTGATTTTATCAATATACTGGCTTGAATGAGTTTGGTATCACAGTTGCCATAATTTGTAGACCAACTTCTTGGAATAGTCCCTTGTTATCCTAATAACTTTCTACATAATTAAAAATTCTCAAGGCCCATTCTCTTCCAGTATGCCAGAATGAACAGAAAGAATGGTACACAAATAATCAGTCTGCTTTTTTCTAACAGTAGATTCATCACCACCAATAAGAATTTGTAAAGCATTTCTTTACTGAAAGGCCATAAGTGAGCTCTTTCTTTTGAAACTGTGCTTTGACTACTCAAGGCATGTATGTTTAGTCACTAAGTTGTGTTCAACTCTCTGCAACCCCGTGGACTGCAGCCTGCCAGGCTCCTCTGTCCACAGGATTTTCCAGACAAGAATACTGGAGTGGGCTTCTATTTCCTACTCCAGGGGATCTTCCCAACCCAGGGATCAAACCTGCATCTCTTGCATCTCCTGCATTGGCAGGTGGATTCTTTACCACTGAGCCACCTGGGAAGTCCTGACTATTCAGTATGTACTAAATAGTCTCATTTTACACATAAGAGCCCTAGGCCAGCTGTAAAAGCCAAGGGGAAGATCTCATAGAAGGACTTGTCTTGAGTAAAGTAGCTAGTATTTTATTGAAGCTGAGACTTGAGACCAGGCCTGCCTCTTCCAAAGTCCTTTCTCATGACCACTCTACTAACTCTTTCATCCCACTTCCAATGGGAACTGTACTTTGAGGTTGTCACCCCACAGATGACATACTGTTATTTCTCTCCTGTTGAGTCCCCATGTAACTAATAACTTGCAGAGGAGCTGGTTTGGGTCAGACAATGTTAAAACAGAAGAAGTGAAGTTGCTCAGTCATGTACGATTCTCTGCGATCCCATTGACTGTAGCCCACCAGGCTCCTCCATCCATGGCATTTTCCAGGCAAGAGTACTGAAGTGGGTTGCCATTTCCTTTTCCAGGGGATCTTCCCAACCCGGGGATCAAACCCAGGTCTCCCACGTTGCAGGCAGTCGTTCTACCCTGTAAGCCACCAGGGAAGCCCTAAAACAGAAGAGGCCAGGCAAAATGCTCCTTCTGTGGCTTTAAGCCCCTTATTCTAATCAACAAAGCTGCCAGGACTCAGAGAAGCAGCTCACAACCTTAGGTGACACTGCTCAATATGCAACATAGACAGCTAAGGAGAAAACCGAGAAAGAATACACAAACAGGGCAGACACGAAATTCAATATTGACACTGCCTACAGAGCAAAGGTTATGAATACAACAGAAACCCAGAAGTTTCCTGTTAGTGATATGGAACTAGGAAAATGGTCCCCTCGCTTTCTATGATTAATTACAGATGGCTTCTCAGAGGAAAATTTCAGGTGCTGTCAGAATGAGGATGTTGCTAGTGACCTTGATGAAAGGGAAAAGTGACACCTTGTGAGGGACAAGATTCTAAGAGAGCCCACTGTTACAGGAACATGGGTTATGAAAAGAATGAAGCAAAATAGGAGTGTTTGTTTGGTCCAACAACAAATTTTCTGGTGCTTACTGTACCCAGGTCTGTGCTGGATGCTGAGGAAACAAAGATGAGGAAGTCCGTGTGCATTCTCCAGAGGGAGATAAAAGACACAGATTTAGCTATCATGTGTTAACTACCAAGCTGGAAGTGAGCACAGAGGACTGAGGGAACCCAGAGGAGGTGCTCCTAAGTCAGCCTGGAGGTTTGAGGAGAGGTTACTGGAAATCAGTCTGACACTGGTAGCTGTCTAACCTAGTTATTGACAGCAGGAAATCCGCAGACTGTCAAGGTTCAAATCCAACCACTCCCTCCTCTATAAATGAGGCAGATGACTAAGCCTTTGGGGGCTTCAACTTCACCTGTAAAAATGGAAATAAGAATAATTTATAAGAATATAAATAAGAATAATAATGAAGATGAATACTTTTCTAAGTTTTTCTGGCACCTGCAGTAGTCAGTCCATAAAAGTTCCTGGTTGCACTGCAAAACAGAACAATAAACATGTATTCAAAAAATAAGTGAATGAATTCAACAATTTGGAGGTGGAAGGAAATCACGAGGGAAGCCTGTCTTGAATGTCAAATGTCTACCACGTCTATGGGACACACAAGTGAAGTTTTCTAGTCAGCAATTATACATGCAAGTCAAGGACAGATCTAATGTTAGAGGTATAAATTTGAGAATCAGGTGTTTGAAGTCATGAGAAGGATGAGATCATCTAAGAAGGGAGAGAGAGGACAGAGATGAAGGTTATGAATAAGTTCTGAAAGCTCAAACATTTAGAAATTATGAGGGGAAGGGGAACCAGCAAAGGAAAGTAGGAAGATAGGAGGAAAATCTAATGCATAGGAACCAGATGAATAAAGAGGAAAAGGATCAGTATCAGCAAAGGCAAAGGGGTGTGAAACAGCACTGTGTGTGTGCAAGGTCTGGGGAGAAATTACTGTAAGGTTAGTAATATCTGTGCACAGACTGAGAGGCAAGGGGGACACAAAGACTGAGATAAAAGTAAAGCCAGAGGATGACAAACCTTGAATGCCTTTGGATGACTAAGAGGCTCGAAGGGATTTTAATCAGGATAGAGTTCTACCCAGGTGTGCATACTAGAAGACTTATTCTGGGAGCTATGTGAATGATGTCTATGGGAAGCAGAATAATACCCCCAAAGACGTCCATGTTCAATCCCTAGGACCCATGAATATGTTAGGTTGATGGCAAACAGGCATCAAGGTTGCAGGTGGAATTATGGTTGCTGATCATGGCATCCGGTCCCATCACTTCATGGGAAATAGATGGGAAAACAGTGGAAACAGTGTCAGACTTTATTTTTGGGGGCTCCAAAATCACTGCAGATGGTGACTGCAGCCATGAAATTAAAAGACGCTTACTCCTTGGAAGGAACGTTATGTCCAACCTAGATAGCATATTCAAAAGCAGAGACATTACTTTGCCAACAAAGGTCCTTTAGTCGAGGCTATGGTTTTTCCTGTGGTCATGTATGGATGTGAGAGTTGGACTGTGAAGAAGGCTGAACACCGAAGAATTGATGCTTTTGAACTGTGGTGTTGGAGAAGACTCTTGAGAGTCCCTTGGACTGCAAGGAGATCCAACCAGTCCATTCTGAAGGAGATCAGCCCTGGGATTTCTTTGGAAGGAATGATGCTAAAGCTGAAACTCCAGTACTTTGGCTACCTCACGCAAAGAGTTGACTCATTGGAAAAGACTCTGATGCTGGGAGGGATTGGGGGCAGGAGGAGAAGGGGGATGACAGAGGATGAGATGGCTGGATGGCAACACTGACTCAATGGACGTGAGTCTGAGTGAACTCCAGGAGTTGGTGAGGGACAGGGAGGCCTGGCATGCTGTGATTCATGGGGTCGCAGAGTCAGACATGACTGAGCGACTGAACTGAACTGAACTGAATCATATACCCATAAAACAAAGATTATCCTAGGTTTTCTAGATGGATCTAATGTAATCACACAGGTCCTTAAAAGTAGAAAGGGGAATCAAAAGACAGAACCACAGAAACAGTAGTATGAGATGAACATAACTATCTATTGTTGGCTTGATGATGGAGGAAGAGGACCATGAGCCAAGGAATGTGGGCTGTCTCTAAAGACTGCAAAAGGCAAGAAAATTCTCCTCTAAAGCCTCCAAAAAGAAGTGAGATATGTTTCAGACTTTTGAACCACAATAAAGTGAGTGAAGTGAAGTTGCTCAGTCGTGTCCGACTCTTTGCGGCCCCATGGACTGTAGATTACCAGACTCCTCCATCCATGGGATTTTCCAGGCAAGAGTACTGGAGTGGGTTGCCATTTCCTGCTCCAGGGGATCTTCCCAACCCAGGGATTGAACCCAGGTCTCCCGCATTGTAGGCAGACGCTTTACCGCCTGAGCCACCAGAGAATTCCCAAACCACAATACTGAATGATATTAATAATAAAAATCTGTGCATGTTTAAACCACCAAGTTTTGTGGTAATTTTTCACAAAAGTGAGAAGAAACTAATACAGTGTCTTTCAGAAGTAAAAAGATTAGAATCAGATCAGACAAGAAAAAGAAATAAAAGGAATCCAAATTGGAAAAGAAGTAAAATAGTCACTGTTTGCATATTACCTGAAACCATCCATAGAAAACCCTAAAAGATACCATTAGAAAACTACTACAGTTCATCAATGAATTATTTAAAGCTGCAGGATACAATATTAACACACAGAAATCTGTTGCATTTCTCTACACCAGTACGCCAACAAATTTGGAAAACTCAGCAGTGGCCACAGGACTGGAAAGGGTCAGTTGTCATTCCAATCCCAAAGAAAGGCAATGCCAAAGAATGCTCAAACTACTGCACAGTTGCACTCATCTCACACTCTAGTAAAGTAATGCTCAAAATTCTCCAAGCAAGGCTTCAGCAATACATGAACCACAAACTTCCAGATGTTCAAGCTGGTTTTAGAAAAGGCAGAGGAACCAGAGATCAAATAGCCAACATCCGCTGGATCATCGAAAAAGCAAGAGAGTTCCCGAAAACCATCTATTTCTGCTTTATAGACTATGCCAAAGCCTGACTGTGTGGATCACAATAAACTGTGGAAAATTCTGAAAGAGATGGGAATACCAGACCACCTGACATGCCTCTTGAGAAACCTGTATGCAGGCCAGGAAGCAACAGTTAGAACTGGACATGGAACAACAGACTGGTTCCAAATAGGAAAAGGAGTACGTCAAGTCTGTATATTGTCACCCTGTTTATTTAACTTCTATGCAGAGTACATCATGAGAAACGCTGGGCTGGATGAAGCACAAGCTAAAATCAAGATTGCTGGGAGAAATATCAATAACCTCAGATATGCAGATGACATGACACCACCCTTATGGCAGAAAGTGAAGAAGAACTAAAGAGCCTCTTGATAAAAGTGAAAGAGGAGAATGAAAAAGTTGGCTTAATGCTCAACATTCAGAAAACTAAGATCATGGCATTCAGTCCCATCACTTCTTGGAAAATAGATGGGGAAACAGTGGAAACAGTGACAGACTTTATTTTCTTGGTCTCCAAAGTCACCTCAAATGGTTACTGCAGCCATTACTTTAAAAGATGCTTGCTCCTTGGAAGAAAAGCTATACCAACCTAGACAGCATATTAAAAGCAGAGACGTTACTTTGCCAATAAAGGTCCATCTAGTCAAAGCTATGGTTTTTCCAGTATTTATGTATGGATGTGAGAGTTGGACTAGAAAGAAAGCTGAGTGCCAAAGAATTGATGCTTTTGAACTGTGGTGTTGGAGAAGACTCTTGAGAGTTCCTTGGACAGCAAGAAGATCCACCAAGTCCATCCTAAAGGAAATCAATCCTGAATATTCATTGAAAGGACTGATGTTGAAGCTGAAACTCCAATACTTTGGGCACCTGATGCAAAGAACTGACTCATTGGAAAATACCCTGATGCTGGGAAAGTTTGAAGGCAGGAGGAGAAGGGGATGACAGAGGATGAGATGGTTGGATGGCATCACCGACTCCATGGACATGAGTTCGAGCAAGCTCCAGGAGTTGGTGATGAACAGGGAAGCCTGGTGTGCTGTAGTCCATGGGGTCTCAAAGAATCGGACATGACGGAGTGACTGAACTGAACTGAACTGCAGACTATTCTACAAAACTACAGTGATCAAAACAGCATGATACTGACACAAAAACAGACACATAGGTCAATGAAACAAAATAGAGAGCACAGAAATAAACCCACACACTTATGGTCAATTAATCTATGCCAAAGGAGGAAGAATATACAATGGAAAGAAAGACAATCTCTTCAATAAGTGGTGCTGGGAAAATTGGGCAGCTTTTTTTTTTTTTTTTTATGTACAAGCATTAAATCATTAATAGAATATCTTCTATTCTAGGATTAAAAACCTAATTATAAAACCAGAAATCATAAACTTTCTTTCCTAGAAGAAAACACATACAGAGCATTCTTTGACATAAACCATAGCAATATTTTCTGGATCTCTTTCCTAAAGCAAAGGGACTAAAAGCAAAAATAAATAAATGGGGCCTAATTAAACTTAAAAGCTTCTGCACATCAAAGGAAACCATCAACAAAACAAAAAGACAACTTGCTGAATGGGAGAAAATATTTGCAAATGATATGACTGACAAGGGGTTAATAGCCAAAATACCTAAATAACTCAAACAGCTCAACATCAAAAAAAATTTTTTTAATGGGAAGACCTGAAAAATGGGAAGGCATTTTTCCAAAGAAATGACAAATGTACACGCATGTGTAATTCATGTTGATGTGTGGCAAAAACTACCACAATGTTGTAAAGAAATTATCCGCCAATTAAAATAAATTAATAAATTAGAAAAAAAGAAATGTGCCATACAGATGGCCAACAGGCACATGAAAAGATGTTCAACATTGTAATAATCAGAGAAATGCAAATTGAAACCACAATGAGATATCACTTCACACTTGTCAGAATGGTTATCATCGAAAAGAACAAATGCGGGTAAGGAGAGAAGAGAATCCTCGTACACTGTTGGCAGGCGTGTAAATTGGTACAGCCACCGTGGAAAACAGTATGGAGGTTTCTCAGAAAACTGAAAACAGAATGAACATATCACCCAGCAATTCTGCTCCTGTGTATATATCTGAAATAAACAAAATCACTAAAATGATACACACACTGTTCATAGCAGCTTTAGTTACAGTTGCCAAGATATGAAAGCAACCTAGGTGTCCATTAACAGATGAATGGAAAAGAAGATGTGTTTTATATATATATACACAATGAAATATTACTCATACATAAAAAAAGAATGAAATTTTGTCATTTGCAACAACATGGATTGACTTAGAAGGCATTACGCTAAATGAAATAAGTCAAACAGAGAAAGACAAATACTGTGGAATCTAAAAAATACAATAAACAAGTGAATATAACAACAACAAGAAACAGACTCACAGATACAGAGAACAAACTAGTGGTTACCAGTGGGGAAAGGGAAATGGGGAGGGGCAAGACAGGGGTAGGAGATTAAGAGATACAAACTACTACATATAAAATAAGCTACAAGGATATATTGCACAGCACTGGAAACAGAGCCAATATTTTATAATAACTTTACATGGAGTATAACCTTTAAAAATTATGAATCACTGCATTGTACACCTATAACTTATCTTTAAAAGGCTGGGATGAGAGAAAACAACTAGGAGACTGTTGCATTAGAGCAAATGAGAGATGATGGAGGTCTGTCTTAAGAAAACGAGAACAGGATAGGAAAAAAGCGGTGCCTCTCTGAACAGACAATATTTCCCTGTTTTGTGATCATTAGCAATATATATTTCTATCAGATGGACAGGGAGGTCTCTTCATTAAACAATGAAACAAGTATTTCAGTGACGTTAAGATATATCCCCTTTGAAGAAAAACCTAAGTAATGGGCTGACTTGGAAACCACCACCAAGGAAAGGTTAAGATAGTGGCCACTCTCTGTAATGCTGAATCTTTAAGACTGCACAGCAAGATCTGCCTTTCTTCTATGCCTCCTCCCCAAATGTTGAGTTTTCTTTTTTATCATGTCCAAAATTTAGGGAACGGTTTTCATAATTCTCGATTCTCTACTCTGTATTTCTCTGACCCCTAGAAACGCCGCCTGCACGCTTGCAATGCTAGGCATTTTCTCTCTCAGAAGCTAACTTCTGCTTCTGTTTTTTGACACAAGTAATTCATACTCACTATCGAAAAATTAGAACACAAGCAAAACTTTTTAAAGGTAAATCATTCTAATCCCACTACAAGATAATCATTTTTGCATGTTCAGAGGCATCCTTGAGAATGTTTTATTATTGTTTATATATATTAATGTGTTGAGGAGAAAAAACAGAACCATACTCTTCTAAAATGCCATGCTTTTCTTCTCAGGCACTATATTATAACTCTTTCCATGAAAATAAATAAACATTTAAAACACAATTCTAAAAGGCTACTGGATATTTCAGTGTTAGAATATATCATAATTTATTTACCCCATCTCATCACTGGACACTTGGCTCGTTACTTCCTTTACCCCCAAATTCTATGTTCCTCGCTCTTCATCCTCTTTTCATTTGGATATTCTTGGATAGAGCCACTGGTTGCCTTTAGGTTAGCCTTGCTGCAGTATCTGGTTCCCCCTCCCATGATTGTTCTGGGTAGCTGCTATCATCTTCCCGATCTGACTGACTACCCAAATCTCCCAAACCTGTCTTACTAGCATGACACTGGCTAATACAGATAAAAAATGTGCTTACGGCAGAACAACAAACTCGATCTTTGTCAATAATACTAAATAGTGACTTGTGATATATATCAGCCAGAAAATCCCTCAGTCCCAAAACTCTGGTTACTAAGACTAAAAATTTTTCTAGTTTATTATTGCTTATGATGTATAGTTTTATGTTTATTTATAATTACGGGGGAAAAAAACCTACCTGCAATGCAGGAGACCCAGGTTCAATCCCTGGGTAAGGAAGATCCCCTGGAGAAGGGAATGGCTACCCATTCCAGTATTCTCATCTAGAGAATTCCATGGACAGAGGAACCTGGCATGCTACAGTCCAAGGGGCCACAAACAGTTGCTATATTGTAGTCCTGACTCTTCTGTGCAAGTGATAGAAAAGCCAACCAAAGTAGCTTTAAGCAAGAGAACAGGTGGTTTCACATAACTTAGAATCCAGCATGATCAGACAGTATCAGGAGGCAGTTCTTCCTGACCTCCGGGCTCCTTTGCCAGTGGTGCAGACTTCACTTTCAGCTTGGGGAGAGTTCCCCCTACGGTGGCAGCAGCACTTCCAGGGTTCTATCATTGAAGCTCCAAGTCCAGGAGAAGGTTGCTTCCTTCTTTAATACCTCAAAAAGCATCTTGGAACTGGCTCTTATTGGACCATTAGGGCTATGCACTTGTCCTGTGGCCCAGGGGATGGATACGCTCATTGACTTAATGAGAGCCAGGTCACAGGGCTCCCATACTGTCTATGTACTGTTAGTTGCCCAGTCGTGTCCAACTCTTTGTGACCCCATGGACCGTAGCCCACCAGGCTCCTCTGTCCATGGAATTCTCTGGGCAAGAAAACTGGAGTGGGTAGCCATTCCCTTCTCCAGGGGATCCTCCTGACCCAGGAATTGAACCCAGGTCTCCTGCAATGTAAGCAGATTCTTTACCATCTGAGCCACAGGGAAGCCCTATACTATGTCCTAAACACAGTTAAAGATATTGGGCACAATTACCAGAAGAGGGAAATGAATGCTGTATAAGCAATACAGCAGACATCCATGTAAGGATGGAATACTCTAGGACAGTAATCTTAACTTTTAGGATCACGAACCCCTATGAGAATCTAATACAAGCGCTGCGTGGACAAAAATGAGCAAAAGCACTCACAAGCATACAAGGCGGTTGTAGACTAAAAATGTATGTCCTTCACGCAAGCAGCCTTGCAGAGAGTTACATTTCTTGCTCATTTTTCTTATTTTTATAAGAAATTAATAAGTTTTATAAGAAAATTATAAAATTAATAAGTATTTCCTGAAAATGATAGAAATAAATCCAAATTTCCCCTTCCCCAAAAAATCTGCTCAATGGTAAATTTCAACAAAAGCTTGAAGGTTTTTACTTAAATACAAAGTTGAAAGTATGAGACGGTTCTGAAATAGAATGCAAGTCATCTTTAATATTTAACCAGTTTTTCATTTTGATACCAACTGGTCCTGAGGAAAATAACTCAAAAAGCCATAGCAGCCAAGAATCAAAGCCCCCATCTTTCACCTTGACAGACACACAGGCTTGTATCAAGAAGAACAAGAATGCTCCAAGATTTGGGTTGAATTCAAGTTGTACCATTTCCTTTGTCCTCAGATTCATGAGATCATCTTTGGCAAAGACTGTATCATTGATGCACTGATGTCAGCAGGGAGAGGATTAATAATCCATGCTTTAACACAAAGGTCTTCCAGTAGGAGCAACCTTCAAACGAATTCTGCAATGTTTCTAGAGGCCTGCAGATTTATTCCTGTAGAAAGAACAACTGACAAGGTATAGTCACACTAGATTCCAGCACACAGGAGAAGTTTTTCCACCCATAGAATTAATATAGATATCTACTTTATAATGGCAATCTCATCAAAACTATCATCCATCATGGGGAGTTAGGAAATAAAACATATGCTTAATTCATATATATATATGTGTGTATGTGTATGCACACATATTCGAAAAGGAAGCCAAAAAATAACTCCTCTCTGCCAAATGGCTGCAAGTGGGTTTTTTATTTCTCTCAAGATAAATTAGTTTAAATGTATGCCTATCGCTCAATCAAGTGCTTCAAAAATTTGATGTTTAGAAATTCAAAGAATTTCTGGCAAGAGCAAATTTCATAGTGCGATCCCATTCTTAAGCTATGTATCTTATAGGGATACTCCATATACATATAATATACTCCATGTACATATACATATACTATGTACATACATGTATACATACATATTCATATAAATGTATTTTAAAAATCCATCATTTTAGAATGTGAGTTCCATGAGAAAAGTGTCTCTGTTCTCTTCAGTGCTGCATCCCTCTTGGCTAAACATCTAAAGCCATGTTCATCCATCAAGTTTATCATGAAAATGGCTGACATCTTGTTCACCACCTGACTGTCTTTGACATCCTATCTATAAAATTAAGAACACGGCAGGAAAGGGGGGTGTTGTTTAACGTCTCCCCAAAACCACAAACTTATGAAGAAAACTAAGCAGTGAAGGCACAGAAAGTGACAGAAGTGAAGAGGCTTTTCTTCCAGAGTAAGTGATGAGGTGTTCCTACTAAGGAGAAAAGATGGAATAAACGAAGTTGGGTCAGATCATGTATGACTCTGTGGGCCATGGTGACAACTTGGATCTGACTCTAGATATGATGGGAGCCAATGGAAGGCTTTGAGTGCAACAAGGCCTGATTTATAGTTTAAAAGGCTCATTTTGCTGCAGTCTGGAAAATAATATAGAATAGTGGTTCCAACCTTTTTGGCATTAGGGACCAGTTTCCACAGACTGGGGTGGAGGGGGCAGACGGTTTGGGGGATGCTTCAAGCACATTACATTTATTGTGAACTTTAATTCTACTCTGTGGCAATCTCAGGTATTCCACCTTGACTTCAGGGTTAAGGTTTGCACTCCTATGAGAATCTAATGCTGCTGCTGACCTGACAAGAAGCAGCACTCAGGCAGTGATGCAAGCAATGGGGAGCGGCTGTAAATACAGAAGAAGCTTTGCTCACTCACTCTCCACTCACCTCCTGCTGTGTTGTCCAGTTCCTAACAGGGCCAGTACTAGTCTGTGGCCCAGGGGTTGGGGACTTTTGGGCTAGAAGGAGCAGGGAGAAAAAAGGGAGATTAATTGGGAGCCTCCCACAGTAGTTCAAGATGGATAGTGGTGGCCTATGGACTGCAAGGAGATCCAACCAGTCCATTCTGAAGGAGATAAGCCCTGGAACTTCTTTGGAGGGAGTGATGCTGAAGCTGAAACTCCAGTACTTTGGCCACCTCATGCAAAGAGTTGACTCACTGGAAAAGACTCTGATGCTGGGAGGGATTGGGGGCAGGAGGAGAAGGGGACGACAGAGGATGAGATGGCTGGATGGCATCACTGACTCGATGGACATGAGTCTGAGTGAACTCTGGGAGTTGGTGATGGACAGGGAGGCCTGGTGTGCTGCGATTCATGGGGTCGCAAAGAGTCTGAGTCACAACTGAGTGACTAAACTGACTGACTGAACTGATACCTAGGTGACAGTGGTAAAGTTTGATATATATGGCTGATAGAATGGACACAGGGTATCAAGAGAATGAAATAGTCAAGGACAACTGCAAGGCTTCGGCCCCAGCAAACAGATGGCACCACTTCCCACAACCCAGGGATGTTTTAGGAGGAATATGGGTGGTGAGGAGGAATCAAAAGTCTGTCTTAGAAATGTTCAACCAAAGATGCCTACTAGACACCCAAGTGAAGATGTCACTTGGATAAATGAGTCTGGATTTCGAGTAAACACTGAAAATAAAAAAAAAGAAGAGTCCTAAAAGTATATTAAAATAGCACACAAGTACTGAATGGGATTCCTTCACATAGACAGCATGATTCAGCAACAATATAACATGTGGAGCTCTTGCTTCACCAAAAGAGCAAGAGTAGATGTGTTTCATTTGTACTTCATCTAGGTACAGAGGCCAAACCTTTCCTCTCAGTTGGACTGTTGCCTGGTTAAGAAACTTCCCTTGAACCTGAGCTTCAGAAGTCATGAGGCTTCTCCAATCCTGAAGTGATATAAAAACTTACTACAGAGAGATTAATGCTCTTTCAGACTGAACAAATTAGAACTCCCTATATCATTTCAAAGATGTCAACAACTTTTAAAATTTCCATAAAGGACTCTCCAAATAAGAAATACAGGTGAGGCGATCATGACACAGCCAGTAATGTCATCCATTTGCATGCTAAAGATGTGACATAACTGATTTCTCCAAAACCTGCTTCAAAATATTAGATTTGCCAGTCAGTCTGGAGCTTCTCCAATTCCGTGTGGCTCCTTTTCCTTGACACTGCAATAGAATAGTTTGTAGACAAGGCTGCTGTGTTGGGCAAAGCCAAGTTTTGGCCTCGTCCCATGAAGGAGAGCCATTTTGCCTGGTGTATTTTCAACATGCACAGATGTAAGGGCTTTCCTTTAGCTTTATTGTCTCCAAGTTTTCTTCAGCCAAAAAGAACAAAAAATGCCATGCCACACAAAGATCTTATTTCCTTCTCTATCATTTTCAGTTGAAGCCAAACCAAGTGTAAATGAAGTCCAGTGTCCTAAATCATAACAGAGGGTATATTTTCTTTAACTTCCATCAACAGGAATAATTGTCCATCACCTAACAGAGTATAACAGCACTCCATGCCACCCCTCCTAATGTACTGTATTATGATAGTGGTTTAGTCCCTAGGTTGCGTCTGACTCTTTGCAACCCTGTGGGCTGTAGCCCGCCAGGCTCCTCTGACCATGGGATTCTCCAGACAAGAATACTGGAGTGGGTTGCCATTTCCTTTTCAAGGGGATCTTCCTGACCCAGGGATTGAACCTGGGTCTCCTGCATTAAAGGCAGATTCTTTACCAACAGAGCCACCAGGGAAGCCCATATTGTATTATATTACATCATTTTTTTTTTCTTAAGGGCAATATTTACAGGTTCAAGAAGAAAAAAAAAATTTTTTTTTAATTTGGCCAGCTCACCAAACTCTATTTAGGGTCTTTACAAGACTTAGTCTTTGTAATCTAACATGTAAAGTAAGTCCTCAGGCTTCCATGGTGGCAAACTGTTTTCCCAGAACCCATCGTTCATTCATTCTCTCATTCTTTCAACAAATATGGGTTGAGCTTGTCCCATAAACTGGGCACTGGGGCTCTGGGAATACAGCAGCAAGCCAGGAAAAAGCCCTGTACTTATGAGTTCACTGTCAAGTGGGAGAAACAGACAAACTAGCAAACAAATAAATATTTGATACATTTCAGATAGTGACAAGTGTAAGAAGAAAAATGCAGTGAGGTAAGGAGACAAAGATATTAATAGATTTGAGCTGTTTACAAGGTATGGGGCAGGGAGTGAGAGAAGCTTTTAAAAGGATGTCACGTCTGAACCAAGATCTGGGTGAAATGAGGGAGGAGCAAGACTCCAGATTCCCCAACGGAATTCATCACTCCCTGCTTCATGCTTCCATTGCACTTTGCGTCTCCATTCATTCGACAAATATGTCTTGAGTGCATACCGCATCCCAGGCACTACTTCAGAGCTCTATTGTAGCTTTACTTTATCCTATTTCTATCTGTCTCTCACTACTAAGAAATTACAGTGATGAGGACTAGGTCTCTGTAACTCCTTTTGTGCTTTGTATTTGGGGGGATAAAGATTGACAGAGAGCTGAAGAGATGGATAAGCAGATAGATACACTGGAACTCAAGTACTTCTAGAGTTAACACTGTTCTTTCCCTTGCTGCTCCCCCAAGTCAATGTTCATCTTTCCTCAGAAGAAAGCCAAGGTTACACAGACTCCTCCTAGAGAACTCAGCATAATAAATCAGGTTAGGCCTACTGGGAAATAAAGGATTCGAGTAAAGGGAAATCTTTGATTAAAAATGTAGTTCATTATTCAACACTCTTTGCAAGACAGCAAATAGAAAGGCCATAAACCTTGTCTTAATTCAATAATTCAAAGAGCTCCCAAACACAAGGTAATATAAGCTGACTCTTTTGAAATCGTACCCAACAAGTGACTCACTGCTCATAAGTGCACACAATGTCACACTTGTGTGTGATGCTGTCAGTGTGACAACAGTGTTCACATGTCAAAAGCAAAATGAGTTTAGTAATTTTATTCAATCCTCCAATTTTAAAGAAGCCCACACATTTCTCTTTTTATGCTTAATTCTATGTTTCTCAGTGCTTAGAGAAATCCGTTCAAATTAGAGGTAAGTCTGATAAATCCTTAGTTTCCCAGGATGTACCCAGAGAAGCAGTACCAAGTATTAACTGCTTGCTCAAAATTAGCTATAAAATGCCATTAAAGCCTAAAGACTGCCACTCCCATCACTATACTGAAAATATACACGACATTAACAAATTTGCACTTGAATTTTTGCCAGCATCCCTTGTTAGGTGCGTACCAAATGCCTTCCCAACAATTTCCTGCCTCTATAATCATTTGGTAAATTGCAGCAATAATACACGTTTCCCACTAACTGCACTTTTTGGGCAATGCAGATAATATTCCTCACGTAAACCCCTGATTCTGTTGTTTTAAAGATCAAACATCCTTTCACCTGAGAAGCACAGAGGTGCTGGTTTCCCTGGCAACATAATGTGCTTCCAGTTCAATGGAACATCGAGTTCTTTTTCACAGGTTCACTGCACTGAGTGGCCAATCCCAGCTTAGAGAGGCTCACTTCCTTTGCAATGCATGTAAAAAAAAAGTCTGTTGCTAAGGTGTTTTGTTATGGTTAAATGAACCTCTTAAATATTGATTTTAATGCTTTCAATTTTTTAAGCTACTCTGCTTTTAGCTTTTTTCTTAAACACACAGGAAGCAGCGCCTCTGAGTCTTACTCATCTGCTGTGGCTCTTTTCATTTCAAGGATGCAAATCCTCCAGCATCTCCTTTTATATATTTTTCAAGTGAAAACAACAATCATTTGACTGAGTGAAGATGGGTTGGGAGAGCACCTGATTTTCCAACCCTGGTATGAACAATCCAGAACTATAACAATGTGAATGCCCCTACTAAATTGTCCAAACCTTGACTTCTAGACCTAACATACTTAAAGGTATGTTTATGCAGGTTGAGTCGGTATTAAAGGCAATAGTCTTAAACCATTCTGGCAAATGTCTGGTTCTGAGAGCAGTTCTTCAGAGCTGGTTAGGCTCTAGTGTGTAGCCATTCCTTCAAAAAAAATCTAACCTCTGCATCCATTTCAAAGGCATCTAGTTAGCCAGCTGATGTTCCTGTGAAATGTCTATCCAACAGGATAAAAGAAAACTGTCTAAGGGAATACCTTACACATTTTATTCGGAAAAGTTCAGGTGGGTCCATTAATATCACTGCCCACATAGTTAGTAAATAGGCAAGAAGCCAATTGACTATAAAACTTCAGTGAAACAGCAAGTTGTTGCCAAAGGACAAGCAGCAGCTTAGGGTAACATATGACAACTAAATACAGAAAACAAACACAGGAAAACAGCTTCTGAAAAGCGGTGGAAGCTATCCAGTACTCCACATGGGGGGTTATTATATCTCACCAAAGCGAGATTCAAGTGTCAGGACACACTGAAAGACAGTGGACATTTCATAGAAAGCATCAAGGTAATATGATATCATACTGGAAAAGATATATAGAATTGTAGTGTCTGTATTTATAGGGATGTATAGGACAACGGGGAGTGGGAGGGGGCTTCCCAGGTGGAGTTAGTGGTAAAGAACCCACCTGCCAATGCAGGAGACTTAAGAGACGTGGGTTCGATCCCTGGGTCAGGATGATCCTCTGGAGGAGGAAATGGCAATCCCCTCCAGTATTCTTCCTTGGAGAATTCCACAGACAGAGGAGCCTGGGGGGCTACAGTCCATAGAGTCACAAAGAGTCAGACACAACTGAAGTGATTTAGCATGCACACACAGGGTAACAAGAGAAACAGAAATACTTATCATAATGGAAATAGAGTTGCCAAATTTGGGGCAGAAACCTCTTGTTGTTTAAGACTGAACTTTAAATGAAACAGATACTGAAGACTCTAATTGCATAAAAATCACAATATCAAAAAAAAGAAAAAAGAAGATAGCATGGAGTGTGGAAATGGACATAAAGAATGATGCAGAAGCAGTATAGAAGGAAAATAGAGCTAAGTATGAACACAACCAAAGGCGTGGTTAAATTCTGCCTTAGCTACTTTTGATTAAAGACTCCACAAATATTCAGTCAAAAGAAAAATTATTTATAGTTACCCTCAGACATTACAACTTATTTGGTTTGCTTTCATTTTTACAGTAGAGTGTATAGTGGCTTGAATGGTGATTCCTCAAAAGATATGTCCATAACCCCCAGGATCTGTGACTACTATGACCTGACTTTTAAAAAGAGGTCTTTGCAGATATAATTAAAGTGAGATCTCAAAGAAGATCATCTTGGATTCTCTCAGTTCAGTTCAGTCACTCAGTCATGTCCGACTCTTTGCAATCCCATGAACTGTAGCACACCAGGCCTCCCTGTCCATCACGAACTCCCGGAGTTCACTCAAACTCATGTCCATTGAGTCAGTGATGCCATCCAACCATCTCATCCTCTGTCGTCCCCTTGTCCTCCTGCCTTCAATCCTTCCCAGCATCAGGGTCTTTCCAAATGAGTCAGCTCTTCACATCAGGTGGCCAAAGTATTGGAGTTTGAGCATCAATATCAGTCCTTCCAATGAACACCCAGGACTGATCTCCTTTACGATTACAATGGACTGGTTGGATCTCCTTGCAGTCTAAGGGGCTCTCAAGAGTCTTCTCCAACACCACAGTTCAAAGGATCAATTCTTCGGCACTCAGCTTTCTTCACAATCCAACTCTCACATCCATATATGACCACTGGAAAAACCATAGCCTTGACTAGAACAGACCTTTGTTGGCAAAGTAATGTCTCTGCTTTTTAATATGCTGTCTATGTTGGTCATAACTTTCCTTCCAAGGAGTAAGCGTCTTTTAATTTCATGGCTGAAGTCACCATCTGCAGTGATTTTGGAGCCCAAAAAAATAAAGTCTGACACTGTTTCCACTGTTTCCCCATCTATTTGCCATGAAGTGATGGGACCAGATGCCATGATCTTCGTTTTCTGAATGTTGAGCTTTAAACCAACTTTTTCACTCTCCTCTTTCACTTTCATCACGAGGCTCTTTAGTTCCTCTTCACTTTCTGCCATAAGGGTGGTGTCATCTGCATATCTGAGGTTATTGATATTTCTCCCAGCAATCTTGATTCCAGCTTGTGCTTCTTCCAGCCCAGCGTTTCTCATGATGTACTCTGCATATAAGTTAAATAAGCAGGGTGACAATATACAGCCTTGACATACTTCTTTTCCTATTTGGAACCAGTCTGTTGTTCCATGTTCAGTTCTAACTGTGGCTTCCTGACCTGCATATAGGTTTCTCAGAGACAGGTCAGGTGGTCTGGTATTCCCATCTCTTTCAGAATTTTCCACAGTTTATTGTGATCCACACAGTCAAAGGCTTTGGCATAGTCAATAAAGCAGAAATAGATGTTTTTCTGGAACTCCCTTGCTTTTTCGATGATCCAGTGGATGTTGGCAATTTGATCTCTGGTTCCTCTTCCTTTTCTAAATCCAGCTTGAACATCTAGTGATGTTCTCTATGTGAGCTCTAAATCTAATGCCAAGTTTCCTTCCAAGAGACACAGGGGCAGAAAAGAAATCCATGTAAAAACAGATTGCAGTCATATAGCCACAAGTTGAGAACACTGGGCACCACCAAAAGCTGGAAGAGGCTAGTAAAGATTCTCCCTAGAACCTTCGTAGGAAGCAGAGCCCTGCCAATACCTCAGCTTTGGACTTCTGGTCTCCATAACTGTGAGAGGATAAATTTCTGTTGTTCTAAGCACCCTCCAGGTTTGCTGTATTATAGTGGCCACAGGAAACTAAACAAATAGTACATATATGCCATGAAAAAATGCAGTATTATCACTTGTAGGGTTTTAAAGTTCACAATATGAAGTAATAATTGACTACCTTGAAATAGACTACCTTGAAAATTCCTTGTATTACTCTGAAAGTACTCTCAAAACAAAATAATATGGCTCATTTTGGTTTTAATGTTTAAAATGGTTGGCTGTGTTTTGGTTGAACATCAAGCTGACTTGCGTTTCGAGAACACTTACATTTAAAAACTCCTGTGTCTCTAAGCATTAGATTTTCAATCAGGGAGTGATGCTCACAGCCCGGAAGGCACCATGAAGCCCAGACTACCAAAGGAGCATCAACCAGTCCTGCTCAATTCAGAACAAATGTTCATTGAGAAAAATCCGGAAGCCAAACTATCTGCCTATTAAAATTGTTCTCTTTATTTTAATTCAAATTGCAACTTATATTTGAGCTCCAAGAAGTCTGATATACATTTGACTGGGCCCATTTTGATCTAACACAGTGTTTCTTTCATCTTACAGGACTTAAAAATTACCTGAAGTGCTTTTGTTTAAAACCACAGATCTCTCCTCAGAAGAACCTCATTCAATAGGTCTGCACCATGCTGAGAATCTACATCTCTAACAAGTGGCAGGCAATTTCTCAGATCAGGCAAGTTCACTGATTTAATCCATGTCATATGCTTGACTCTCCTCAGCTTGGTTTTGTTGTCTTTGAAAAGTTTCAAATAAAAGGAACAGTTTATGATATCACTAAGCAGCAAAACTTAGGACATCCAAATCAAATCTGCATTCAGCTTGTGGGGGGAAGAACAGGAAAGGAAGGAAAGGCATGTAAGGAGTAGCCACTCAAGACCAAAGGCTGGTCTTGTCCTACATGGGCATCCCATCACCTTTCTCACATGAGGGGATGTGAGACATCCTTGTGTTGTGAAACAAGGGGACCCACAGTTAAATGGTCACCAAGGTTTTAAAGTCACATAGTGTTAAGTCACTTCAGTCACATCTGACTCTTTGTAACCCTGTGGACTGTAGCCCTCCAGACCCCTCTGTTCATGGGATTCTCCAGGCAAGGATACTGGAGTGGGTTGCCATTTCCTCCCCCAGGGGATCTTTCCGACCCAGGAATTGAACCCACACCTTTTATGTCTCCTGGACTGGCAGGCAGGTTCTTTACCACTAGCGCCACTTGGGAAGACCTTTAAAGTTGCAATGTATTTGAAAAAAGAAGCTACAAAATCAAAAGTGTATGACTATGCACACACAGACCCCCACCTAAAACAAAAGCAGTCTCTCATAACCTCAGGCTTTGTATGTGATCCTAGAAGCCCTAACATGGCCTGAATCTCTTTGTAGGGACATGGTCATATGCATGTATGACTGAAGTGGCATTTCTAAGAGTGAAAAAATAGTTATGTTAAAAGGATATTATGGTAGCCATTCATCAAGGTGGCCCCCAATGACCTCTGCCTCCTAGAATCCATGCTTTTCTGTAGTCTTGCCCCATGTTGCACAGGGTCATATGTGTGGCTGATAGAATATGTCACTTCTGAGGCTAGGCCCTAAAGGATACTGTGGCATGCTCTCTCTTTTGGATAGCATGCTGTGGGGAAAGGGAGAAGCCAGGTCATGACCAGTCCTACAGAGAGGTGAGGAGCTGTGAGTGAGCCTTCATGGAAGTGGATCTCCCAGCCCCTGCCAAGGCTTCAGATGACTGCAGCCTTTGCTGACATTCTAACTGCAGCCTCAGGAGACAGCCTGAGCCAGAGCCACACAGCTAAGTGACTCCCGGGTTCAACATCACCAACTATGAAATCATGCTTGCTGTTTTAAGTTGTCAACTTGTGGGGTAATTTGTTTCATGCCAAAAGATAACTAATACAGATGTCATTTACAAATGAAGCAAATTTTCATTAGTAATAATCACTCATAAGAACATCATCTATAGTCAACGTACAGATCTCAATCAGGAAACACAAACAGGTGTTTTACCAAAAATTCTCAAAGCAGCTATAACCAAGAATAAAATGGTCAGTATTTAAAAGTCATTCGTATGACGCTTTTGGATTCAAGTTCCCATGAACCAAGTGGCTACTGAGAGAACTGAGCCACTGTGCTCAACTCTCCTCACCCTTAATGCATGCAGCACCATTAGTTTTAAGAGCAAAGGGGTGGTAGGCCCATCTTTGCTTCAAACAGACTTTTAGAGCAGAAATTCTGTGTACTAATATCTACTGGGACTTCTTGCACAGGGTAGAGATGATAGGCATTTAAAATACTAATTCACCTCTAAAACGCTTTCTAATTTAATCCAATCCATAAGATGAGGTGCAATGTATCTCATTTATCACTGTGTCCTCAGAGCCTCATAGAGTTCCTGGTACAAAATAGGTGGTGAGAACAAGCAACGCTGCTGCTAAGTCGCTTCAGTCGTGTCTGACTCTGTGCGACCCCAGAGACGGCAGCCCATTAGGCCCCGCAGTCCCTGGGATTCTCCAGGCAAGAACGCTGGAGTGGGTTGCCATTTCCTCCTCCAATGCATGAAAGTGAAAAGTGAAAGTGAAGTCGCTCAGTCGTGTCTGACTCTTAGCGACCCCATGGTCTGCAGCCTACCAGGCTCCTCCGTCCATGGAATTTTCCAGGCAAGAGTACTGGAGTGGGGTGCCATTGCCTTCTCCGATGGATGGATGCAAAAACAGATGGATGGATAGGTGGATGGATATAAGAAAGGACAGACAAACAATACATCCTCAGCTGCTTGGTGTAAGTGCTTATTCGAATAAGTTTGAAAGTTTGACATGGGAGCCAGGAGTGAGGGGAAATTAAAACAAGTATGCTCTATTGCTTAGGGAGATAGGAGAGGATTTACAAATAGTCATTGCAAGTTATGAAAATAGGAGAAGGAAACTTTATGCTAAGAAAGCTGAAAAGTGGGAAAAGAAATCTTAAATGTCAAGTCAGCAAGAAATTCCTTCTAACCAATATGCTACAAGCAGTACACAGTCCTCACAAGAATGATTAGGTAAGGAAATTTATTTGGGGGCCCACTCCTTGCTGTTCTAGATCCTTTCTACCTTCACCCTTAGCCAAAATCCCTCCCTCCTCTATCCTCAGGAACTGGCTATCTCAAACTATCTCTCAAAACATATTTTTAATGAAGAGTTTTCCACTTTATTTGTTAAGGTAGCATTAGAAAGGTCATAGATAAACTCCAATTCTCAGTGGCTTAACACAGGAGAATTTCAATTGCATCATGAGGTCTGAGTGGAGGGGAGATGTTCTACATTGTTCTTTGAATAATAATTTTATTCAGATCGATGAAGACCCTGCTGTCATCAACTCTTGACCTACAAGGAGCCCTGGGTGTGGATGGTCAGCCAGCAGGCATAACAAAAGGACAAGTATGTGACTACACAGAAGGTTGTCACAGGCAAGAAGCTAATGTCACTTCCATCCACACTCCACCAGCCAGAACTCAGTCTCATGGCCCCAGACAGAGGCAAAGGGGGTTGGGAAATGTAGTTCCTGCCTGGAAGGCCACTTTCCAGCAACCACACTATACTACAAAGTGAAAGCCTGAATCTTCGCAAGATGGTTAACATCCATACCCACAAAACTCACTCACACAAAGGTGTTAATACTTGACAGCAAACTGAAAGCTTCCCAAGGAAGATTTGCTAGCAGAAATCCAGACGGATGATTTGGATGAAATGTCAGGCATCTGAGAAGAGCAGTGGGTTTCTCTCATCAGTAATGGTCCTAGGGTATAGACTGGTGCTGGCAGGTTGTTGAAGAAACAAGGAAGAAATGTTTAAGGCAGAGGTTTTCAAAGTGGGTGATAAGTAAATGCATGATACTCTACATTGACCCCAAGCATAACAGAAGCAATTAGATGGCCTTACAAGTCTTAGGCTACCAAAGAAAATGTGTTCATGATTATTCTTTCATCTTCTCTAAGTGAGTTTTAATGATCTCCCTCTTTCAATAATTGCTATGTTTCTAACCTCCCAGCGGTCCCACACATTCAAGTGAATTATGATTAGGAGCTGCTAATTATAGTAATGAGATATAGGAAATGAAAGACAAAGGGAAAAATTTATAAATATAATTCATGTGACAAAAGTGGGCCAAGTGCCAGTGGAGGGGCCTTCAGAGGCCCAGGGAGAAGAGTACAGGGTGCAGTGAGCACTCCACCTGTTTACACCCCAGCGCTTCGTGGCACATGGATTTTCTTTCTCTGGTAGCTTCTCTTTATCTCACATCATTATACTGCGGTTCATGCTGCCCAGCTGGTCACTTAAATGACCACACAGCAAATAGAAAGCATATGTTTCAGTGACAGAGACATACTCCAACTGTGCAATTCTAGAAGGATGCAAGGTGGCTATTTATATTCTTTGTCCAGAGTTTAATAGTAGCTCCACATACTAAACTTTCAAGACTCAAACCAGAAAAAAACCATTACTCAAGGCTCTTCTTATAGTTTGACCTAAACAGGAAATGATTATTAAGAAACAGAAACCTCAGAACATCATGCAAACTCAAAGACTGCCTCTCTGTTGTCTCTGGGGTACAGGGACTCGCAGATTTGCCTTTAACCTTCATAATGAGCTGCCGCCAAGTGATCCCAAGAAAGCAGCTGTACCCTCCCTTTGCGACTTTGCTGTGCAGTGGGGCAGCTGAGCCCACACCCACGGAAAGGAGTCCAGGGGAAAAGCAAAGGAGTGAAGGAAACAGGCAAATCTTGCCCTCCTTTAGGATGACGGTCCTAAATCAGGACCCAAATGAGGCATAACTGGGAGCATCCATGGTCCAAAACTCCCTGGGAGACCCTGGGAGAAGCCAGGGATGGGCAGTTTCAGTGCAACCAGGCAATTATCAATTAATGCCAGGTAGTAAACATCCTGAATTGAGCTAAACATCCAATTCGGGCAGCACACAGGAGCAAAACTAGGTTCCAATTTCCTATGATTTGGGAGTTTTCAGGAGTAGACTGAAAATCAAAACCAACTTTTATCAGGGGTTATTGGCAAAATTTCCCTCCTTGTGGCACCCTTGAAGGACAGGAAGGACCCACCAAGACTTCAGTTCAGTTCAGTCACTCAGTCGTGTCCAACTCTTTGCGACCCCATGAACTGAAGCACACCAGGCCTCCCTATCCATCACCAACTGCCGGAGTCTATCCAAACACATGTCCATTGAGTCGGTGATGCCATCCAACCATCTCATCCTCTGTCATCCCCTTCTCCTGCCCTCAATCTTTCCCAGCATCATGGTCTTTTCAAATGAGTCAGCTCTTCGCATCAGGTGGCCAAAATATTAGAGCTTTAGCTTCAACATCAGTCCTTCCAATGAACACCCAGGACTGATCTCCTTTAGGATGGACTGGTTGGATCTCCTTGCAGTCCAAGGGACTCTCAAGAGTCTTCTCCAACACCACAGTTCAAAAGCATCAATTCTTCGGCGCTCAGCTTTCTTTATAGTCCAACTCTCACATCCATACATGACCACTGGAAAAACCATAGCCTTGACTAGAGAGACCAAGACTTCAGGAGGATGCCAATTTACGGACAAACAAACAAACACAAGCTCTAATGCCATTAGCACCCCAGCAGTGGTTACCTTTATACCAGCCTCCTACCCTCTGCTGAAGGACAGGGAAGCCTGGCATGCTGCAATCCATGGGGTCGCAAGAGAGTCAGACATGACTGAGCGACGGAACAACAACAAAACCCTCGGGCTAGCAGCTTGGAAGGCTCAGCTTTACTTGCAAAAGCTTGTGAATGCAACAAAACAACTTGGCAAAGACCTGGCCAGGGTAAAGACCGGAAAAATGTTTCTAAAATTATCTGTTATTTATTTCCTTTCAGTTTAATCCACTCATTCAATAGTTTCCATCCAACTAAAAATGTATGATGGTTTAGTAAATATTTACTTAGCACCTACTCTAAGTCAGGCATGTTCTGAGCATTAAGGATATGTTAGTCACCAAACAGGCAAAGTCACTGTGCTCATAGGATTTCTGTGATAGCAAGAAGAAATCTGGATTCACCTCCGCTTCATTCATAACCTAATGAAGGATGCACGACTCCTCTCCTTCCTTCTCAAAATCATCTCATGAACGAGCATAAACACATACTGAACATTTCATAGGAGCCTGCTATGGGACAGAGCAGGCGGGGAAGGCCACATATTCACAAAAAGTTAAGAAAAGACAGATGCTAAGGATTTAATTGTGTCCCCACTCCAAAAAAACGCATGCTGGTGTCCCAACCTCCATTTTTTCAAAATGTGATTTTATTTGGAATCATGGTTATTGTAAACGTAAATAGTAAAGATGTGGCCATACTGGAGTAGAGTGGACTCTTTTCTAAAAATTCTTATTGGAGTACAGTTGCCTAATGTTGTGTTAGTTTCTACTGCACAGCAAAATGAATCAGCTATTCATACACATATATCCTCCACTTTGGGGATTTCCTTCCCATTTAGGTCACCACAGAGCACTGAGTAGAGTTCCCTGAGCTACACAGTAGGCTTTCATTAATTATCTGTTTCATGCATAGTAGTGGATATATGTCAATCTCAATCTCCCCGTTCATACCCCTTCCCCCTCTTGTTTGTTCTCTACATCTGTGTCTCTATTTCTGTCTTGCAAATATAATCATCTATACCATTTTTCAGATGGTGCTAGTGGTAAAGAACCCACCTGCCAATGCAGGAGATATAAGAGACATAGGTCCAACTCCTGGGTCAGGGAAGATTCCCTAGAGGAAGGAATGGCAACCCACTCCAGTATTTTTGCCTGGAGAATCCCTTGAAAAAAGGAGCCTGGCAGGCTACCGTCCATAGGATCACAAAAAGGAGGACACAACTGAAGCAGCTTAGCACGCAGCACGCATACCGTTTTTCTAGATTCCACATACATGCGTTAGTATACAATGTTTGTTTTTCTCTTTCTGACTTACTTCACTCTGTTTGACTGTTTCTAGGTCCATCAGAGTAGAATGGACCCTTAATTCAACATGATTGGTGTCTTTATAGGAGAAGAGCCATGTGAGGAAGAGCTGGGGAAAATGCCCTACGACTACAAAGGCAGAGATTGGAGTTAAACAACCACAAGCCAAGGCATACAAGAAATTGCCAGTAAATCACCAGAAGCTAGGTTTCAGAGAGAGGGCATGGCCCTGTGACACCTTATTTCAGACTTCTAGCCTCCAGAACTGTGAAATGGTAAACTTCTGTTGTCCTGATCTATCCAGTTTGTGATTATTTGCCACCAAAGAAAATAAGTCCACCAGGTAAGATAGCTAGGAAAAAACTATGATGGAAACAGAGAAGGAGATAACTTCACTGTACCTGTGATGACCGGGAAGGCTTCCCACAGGAGATGCTATTTGCTCAGTGTCTTAGAATAGAAACATTTCTTTGACCAGACATGTGGGGGAAGTCAAGACACAATGGTCCTTCAAGGCTGTGCCAGGGATGAAAACATATGGCCTGTTGAGCACTGCCAAATTATAAAGCACATAACATGCCCCCGGTCCTCTCCTAAGCCATATGCAGGGATGCATGGAGCTAAAGATTACAGGCAAGAGTGTAAATGATAGATGATGCCACTGGAAAGTAAGTGTAGTTGCTCAGTTGTGTCTGACTCTTTGCAACTCCATAGACTGCAGCCCTCCAGGCTCCTCTGTCCATAGAATTCTCCAGGCAAGAATACTGGAATGGGTTACCATTTTCTTCTCCAGGGGATCTTCCTGACCCAGGGATTGAACCCAGTCTCCTGTATTGCAGGCACATTCTTTACCATCTAAGCTACCAGGGTTTGGGTAAAGTTAGACCCAAATTATGTTGGCACAATAGGTAACAGGAAAATTTTAATTATAAGCAGATGAACAATGTAATCAAGTATAATTTTTGGTAAGATATCTTTGGCAATGGGGTACTGAATATACTTGAGAAATGAGGACCAGTTAACACGCTACTCAAGCAGATCATGAAGGAGTCAAGGAAAGCAGGTGTGATATTGTGATTTCATATGAAATACACATTTGGTCCTTGTTCCAGTTCCTGGCAAAGAGCTTCTAAAGCACTTGGAAATTTCCTGAGTGCCTGGGGTGAGGAGAATGTCTTTTGTTATTCATAATTAGTCCCTTTCAACCACACCTGAGTTTATGTTAATGTGGGGCCTTTGGGAGAATAAGGGCTGATATCAAAGCAGTGGGAATAGAGGGGAAAATGCAGAATTATGAAGAGGTAGAACAGATGTCTGATGGGTGTGGAGGGTGTAGGAGGCAGGAGAAAAAAAAAAAGCAGGACTAGTTAAGGGCACAAACTCTGCTGCTACAATGCAGTGTTCCAATTCTGTCCCAGCTGTTTGACCTTGGACAGGTTAACCTAACTTCCCTTGCAGTGTCGCTACCTGTAACACAGAGACACTAGCCACATAAGGTCCTTGGAGGATGTAATGGCTTTTCATGTAGACAGTGCTTAGAAAAAGCTGAGGACACATTCAGTGCTCTGTCCGAATTCTCTATAGCAGCAGCAACATGTACTCAGGGAATTCCTGGGCCAGGAAAATGAGGATTATAAGAACACCTCCAAAAACAAATAGTTTGGGACTTCCCCAGTTGTCCAGTAGTTAAGAGTCTGCCTTCCAGCAGGAGTCATGGGTTCGATCCCTAGTCAGGGAACTAAGATCCCACATGTCGCAGAACAACTAAGCCCACACGCCACAACCACAGAGCCCATGCACTCTGGAGTCCCAGCACCACAGCTACAGGGAAGCCCGCATGCCACAACTAGGACCCAGCACATCATAAACAACTAAGTAGATATATAGAACAAAAGGCTTTATGAGAGCATACAGGAGGAAGACATTAGTTCCTGGCGAAGAGAAGTTGATGTTAGAGTAGATGAGGCAAAGACAGCCAGGTCAGAAAGGGAAAGTTAGACGGGAGTAAACTGAGGGCGTGGGAAGGTGTTAGGGTCCTGGGGAACTGCTAGCACAGGCATGTCCAGAAACAAGACAGCAAGATTATAAAAGGCTTTTAAGACCTATACCAAGGTCTCACAACCTATACCTAGGTCAACGAGAGTTTCAGGAAGTTGAGCCTTCCAACCAAGGTGCTCAGGGGTTGCCCAGCACCCACTCCACCTTCTGATGGTAAAGTAAAAAGTTCAGCCACTCAGTCGGGTCTAACTCTTTGCAACCCATGGACTGCAGCATGCCAGGCTTCCCTGTCCTTCACTATCTCCTGGAGTTTGCTCAAACTCATTTCCATTGAGCTGATGATGTCATCCAACCATCTCATCTGGTAACTTACCACCTGTTTCCTTGAGGAATTACTGCTTCTCCTTTAGATTAGTCTTTAGGCTTAAATCAAGATGCTTTGCCTTCAGCGGGGCATAAGGTGGGTACCAAGTCCAGGCCAGACAGATGCCCCTCTTCTGGGATGGAATTGAGAGGGGAGTGATGAAAAGACTAAGTAAGGCTGGAGTTCACCAGTGGTGGTGCTGGGAGCAATTCCTGCTTCAACTCCTGCCTTCTTCAGTGCTACCTGCTTCCTGCCCTTTCTGAGCCCCTCTTTCTATCCTGTGAGCTCTCTACATTGTTCCAATTAATTCTCTTTTATTAACCAGAGCCAGTGTCTGTGGCTAACCACTAAAATTTCCTACAACTTCAACAAATGGGCCTCCCTGACCATTTGTTTTCAGAACAGAGGTGCCAACAAGAAAACAGCAGAAAGGTGGGGGACCCCTCCCATTGCCTGGCAACCAGAAATCACTACGTGCATCTGCCAAACGTAGGAAGCTGTAACTGACTTTCTTCTTTCCTTAGAGAAACCTGGGCCTTGTTGTCTATCCTGTATTCAACAGTGTGTGCGAGATGTGACATCAGAAGTTATATGACCTAGATTCCCTACCTACATCAACCATTTCATTAATCCTTTTTTTAGTTTGTGGACAACAAGAAATGGGTGCAGTTTCCACAAACAAGTCCTTCTGAACACAGTTTCACCCTCAGAGAGCCACTGACTGATTTCCTTCATCAGTACCTCATTGATGTTAAAAATAAAGGAACACTCTCAGATCAGATGAGCCCATCTCTTTCCACTGAGCCCAATTGTTCAGTGAGAATCAGGTTCCTAACCAACAGCCCTCCGGCACTGCCTAAGGCAGAGACCATTCTAAAATCAAATCCCTATTTTCACCAGAATCAGTGTTCTGATTCTTTCAGGTTCCCTCTCTATGGGCATGGTTGCAATATTCTTGTTGCTACATCTGAGATTAGACATTCTTTCCCTTACCAGTCCATACCGAGTCCTTTCCATGTGTTAGAACCAAACGGAGGCAGATTGCCCCATCCCTGGAGGGAAGTGAATGTTCCTCATCTTGTATCCCATGCTTAGCTGAGCAGCTGGCACGTGACAAGAGGCCCAGAAAGGGTTCCTTGTCAAAAGAAAAGTTTGCTTCACTAACAGCTACATGCAAAGTAGATTTCAGTGGCCTGCCATAAGGTCCCATCTGACCCTCAGCTATTAGATGTGGAGCAGGTGGGACTCCAGAGTCATTACTGGCTGACCCAAATCCTAGCTCCTTCCCTTCTGACTATGTGACTTCAGGCTAACAAACGTACTCTTTTTTTAAGATTTTTTTTTTAAATGTGGACCATTTTTAAAGTCTTTTATCAAATTTGTTACAATATTGCTCCTGTTTTATGTTTGGCTCCAAGGTATGTGGAATCTCAGCTCCCTGACCAGGGATGGAACCCACACTCTCTGCATTGCAAGGCAAAGTCTTAATTACTGGAAGTCCCACAAACGTACTCTTGAAAACCTTAGTCACCCCTAGAATGAGATTAGTAATACATGCCTCAAAAAACTCATTAAAGGAATTAAATGAGAAAAGGCATAAAAACCATTTCATAGAATACCTGGCACATCATATTTAATAAATGTGACTATATCTGGTACAAATTTTATAATCACAAATTCTGGTATGTAATAAATATAACTTCATTTCCTATAACTCACTTTAATTTCTCATTTGGGGCTCCAGTTCTGTCCTTTATGAAAAATAAGCTCAGTTAAACAGAAAAATGTTCTCCTGGTCCCTCTCCTCTCTGCAGTCATACCTTAGATCCAGCCAGGGCCAGCTTTGCATTGGGGGGAAATGGGGCATAAGCCCTCCTTCTCAGGATGTAACTCATCTCATCCAGTCCTTAACACAGGCAATGAGTAGTGGTAGTTTCTTGAATAGCTCTCTGGAGCTCGGGACCCACTGAGATGCTGGCTCCCCATGGGCAGGGAATACCCACATCCTGTCTTACCAATATACATACCCCTGTGCTGTCCGCAGGACCGTCTCAGGTCTTGGACATACACGAGCACTTGGTGTCTGTACCATAGGGACTTTCGGATGCCCTGCAGTCCTGCTGAGCATCTGTGGAGATCTCCAAGCCTAGATGCACCCAGCAACCAGTTCCATGATACGACAGTACCATGAGGACAACCAGAATTCCTCCATGAGATCAGCCATCTCCCTGAATCAACTCAGCTTGAGGAGGGGGGCAAAAGAACAGGCACAGAGAGTGGTAAGGGGAGGATGAGAGAGAGGAGAGGGTGGCAGGTAGTGAGGGGGAGAAGGGAAGAAGAAGGTTGAGAGAGAGGAGTGAAAGGGGAGAGGGAGAGGAGAGACAGGAAAGGGCGGAGAACAGAAAGGATGCAGGGAAGAGGAGATAAAAAGAGAAGATAAAAGCACAGAGAGTAGATGAAGAGGTCTTTCTCACTTCTTCTCTCCCTCTCCTCTGTCTTCCTGGCCAAAAAAAGTCTTTCTACTCAAGGAGAAACACTGGGAGGGGGTTAGAGAGGGAGAATGTCAGGGAGGAACTCAATTAGGGTTGTTCTGACTCATCACACTGACTTCCCTAATCCTTGTTTCAGGCTTCTATTTTGCATTCAGAAGCTAAGAGTTGCTCCATTTTCTGCAATTTGCTTCTGACAACTCCTCTGGGGGTAAACAGTGGTTGGGAATAGTTAGGGCAAGAAAGAAAAGAGAAAAAGAGCTTCAACCAGTCATTAACCTCTGACATCATTAAGATGAATGCACCATAAAAATCGGACTTGAGTGGAGATGTAGAAACGCTCTCTGATTCAAATGTCCCCAGGAAGAGCCCCCAGGGCAGTAGGTGCAGTCCCACAAGAGACCGAGTCCCACGACTGTTAAGCCTGCTAGGATCTAGGAGAAGAGAACACCCCAGAGTTCCAGGGCACAGGGGTTCAGGATGGGAAGACTAGCTCCGGCCCAGTCTCTTATCCAAGTGTGCCCACGGGTTTCAAATGGCTTTTATTTTCCCTTTCTCTTCCAGAGGGCTCCCGTCTGCCTCCTTTATCTAGTCAACACTGGCACCTCTTTAGTAACTCCTTGACTTGGGAGCCAATCAGCTGCATGACTCTTGCGCTGTGTGCTACATCCCTCAATCCCATATTCTGGGAGTGCTCGCTGCTCTTTATTTTTCATCTACAGATGGCTTCATAAAAGCCATTCTCCTTATTCTGAAAAAAGTCCAAGTGGTAGCTGGATATTCATTTAAGATGCAAATCAGGTTATGCAGGTGGCATAAAATAACAGCAGGCTCTAAGAAGCACGGCTGAGGGGTGGAACTGACACAAACGCCATGATGAAAGCACAGCTTCTCCCACCTGCTTTCCTTAAGATCAGCACCTCTGCAGGGGCTGACTGCTCTTACCTGTAGACTGTATACAGAGGATGCCGAACAGAAGGCTATCCCTAAATCTCTCTGCATGTTCATCCACATCTTAGACCAGAGGTCAGCAAACTTTTCCCGTAAAGGGTCAAATACTAGGTATTTTTGGTTTTGCAGGTCTTCTAGTCTCTGCTGAAACTACTTGATCTTGCCAACATAGTGCAAAAGCAGCCCCAGACAATACGCAATCGAATGAGTATGGCTGTGTGCCAATAAAACTTTGTTTATAGACATTGAAATTTGAATTTCCATAATGCTCACATATCACATATTTTTCTTTTGATTTTTTTTCTATTTGAAACTGTAAAAACTATTCTTATGCTCTCAAGATGTATAAAGCAGGCATTGGGCAGCGTTCAGCCCACAGGGAGTACTTTGTTACCCTCAGACTTAGATCATCATGATCTATAGGGTAAATCTTAATTCTGACCAATAACTAACTCTAGTCCCAAGTAATTGGAGAAGGCAATGGCACCCCACTCCAGTACTCTTGCCTGGAAAATCTCATGGACAGAGGAGCCTGGTAGGCTGCAGACCATGGGGTCGCTAAGAGTCGGACACGACTGAACGACTTCACTTTCACTTTTCACTTTCATGCACTGGAGAAGGAAATGGCAACCCACTCCAGTGTTCTTGCCTGGAGAATCCCAGGGACGGGGGAGCCTGGTGGGCCGCCTCCTACAGGGTCGCACAGAGTCGGACACGACTGAAGCGACTTAGCAGCAGCAGCAGCAGCAGTCCCAAGTAACATAAGAAAACTCATTAATTCATCTCTTTTTGAGTATATGATACAGGAGAAGGGGCTAGAGTTTATATATTTCTTTAGAAATAATGCAAAATTATAAGATGCCCCAAAACTTCAAAAACAATTTTCAAGTACAAAGTCTATACTAGAAACTCATTTATTCATTGAAAGTGTGACAGAGTTTCTTATTGGCAGTATTTTATTGGCCTATGTTGAATGGACTTGTATTCAGTCAAAGAAATTGTATTTCTTTGTGTTTAGTCTATAGTCCCGGAGAAGGCAATGGCACCCCACTCCAATACTTTTGCCTGGAGAATCCCATGGATGAAGGAGCCTGGTAGGCTGCAGTCCATGGGGTCGCTAGAGTCGGACACGACTGAGCGACTTCACTTTCACTTTTCACTTTCATGCACTGGAGAAGGAAATGGCAACCCACTCCAGTGTTCTTGCCTGGAGAATCCCAGGGACGGCAGAGCCTGGTGGGCTGCCGTCTATGGGGTCACACAGAGTCACACTGAAGCGACTTAGCAGCAGTAGCAGCAGCAGTCTATAGTCCAGAAATTTCATGTGTCCATTCTAGCCTTAGCACTACCACCTATTTTCAGTTTGAATTGGTGAGTTGTCCATACTCAGAAATTTTGTTACACAGCAACAGTTAAGACACACATTGCTCACAGTTAACAATGTACTTGACTCCTCACTGGACACTTCCATGCTATGATTTCAGAAGTACTGCTCAAGTACCTCCCAATAGCCTTTCCACTAACACAATAATTAAAAAAAAAAAAAAAAGCTTTTGCCTGTTCCACACTTGGATTTCTTTCATGAATGATGAGTTTTGATTTGAAGAATTGGGAAAAAAATAAATAAATAAAATTTTAGAGGTGCTATATTTGTTTGCGGGGCAGGGGTAGGAATACACAGATAAGTTTGGGGAGCCCAGGACAAGGAGGTTTGGTCCTCATTTCCTAAAGTACAGCCCAGGGAGCCTATTGGCTTTGCAGGGAGTCCTCTGGTCCAGTTTGGTCCCCAAAAGTGCGGAGACAAGAATCATGAGCTCAGCTTCATGAGACATGAGACCAGAGAACATCTGACAATTCCTCCCTGGTGTCTGTCCATCCCATCTCCCACCAGCATCGGGCCCAAAAATGGTTCAGAAGAGATCAGCCCAGACCTCAGAGATGTATAAGGACAGAGGCCAAAGAGCAGAGTGCAACAAAGACAAGGTAGCCCCATGCAGATAGAAGACAATTATGGACCACACAGCCCGACCCTCAGTGATGGTTAGCTTGCCCTCTGAGAAAAAGTGGAATTTTTCAAATAACTATTTACCTAAAATCCAATAGAGAATAAATTTACCTTAACAAGATTAGATTTTTATTTTATCTAAGTTAGATTAGAAATTTACCTTGACAAGATTAGATATTTTCTGCAATTAAGAGAAATACAGGCTGAAAATGTAAATTAAGAGTAGAAATAACATAGTAGTAACAGTAGTACAGTGGTAATAACAGTAGTGATAACAGTAATATAGAGTAGTAGCCGTCATAGAGAAACAGCAGCAGTAACATACCAGTAGTAGCAGTAATATCCCAGTAGTGGGCAGCAGTGGCAGCACTAAAGAGCAGCTAACATTTGAGTACTTTCTATTTGCCAGGACTTGTTTTCAGTATTTTACATAAAAGTGCTCATTTAATCCTTATAACAATCCTACAAGATAGGTATTTATCTTCATTTTAAAGAAGTAAAAACTGAGACACAAGAAAATAGCTAGTGGGAAGCTGCTATATAACATACAGAGCCCAGCCTGGTACTCTCTGATGACCTAGAGGGGTGAGATAGGAGAGGGGAGGGAGGTTCAAGAGTGAGGGGAGATAAATATATATACACACACACACACATATATATATATAATTATGGCTGATGGACATAGTTGTACAGCAGAAACCAACACAACATTGTAAAGCAATTATCTTCCAATTAAAAAATCAAGAAGAAAAAGATAAAAGCTTGAACAAAGAAAGATTCAATGAACATTTGTTCAGTGGATGAATGAACAAATTAGTTCACTAATGAACTCAAATATGAACAGAAAGTGGCTCTCACATAAAGTCAGAAGGAAGTGGCCATCCCAAAGTCACTGATGAAGCTTTCTAGTGCTCTAGATTGAGAAACCAAAGTTAGCAGAGGAACCTTTCAAAAAAAAACAATCAGTAAGATGACAGAGACAATGCTGGGTAACCAATACAGGGTAACATGTTATCAGCTTACCTTTCCTCTCTCATAATTTCCTCCACCCTGTCACACCAGTTCACAATAGATTGCTTTATTTTTCCTCTGCAAGCGAGGGTGCTCCGTCGCTAAGTCCTGATGGGACTCTTGCGACCCCCTGTACTACAGCCTGCCAGGCTCCTCTGTCCGTGGTATTTCCCAGACAAGAATACTAGAGTGGGTTGCCATTTCCTTCCCCATGGGATCTTCCCAACCCAGGGATCAAACTCGCGTCTCCCGCATTGCAGGCAGATTCTTTACCACTGAGCCACCTGGGAGTCCTATTTTTCCTCTAAAATAAGGTTATTAGCTGTATAAACTTTCAAAATGAAGTTTCTAGAGCCAGTTTTTCCTGCTATTCTGCCAGCAGTGGGCAAGCCTGAAGAGGAGGGAGGTGGTAAAAAGAAAGTATTATTAGGACCAGAGGAGCCAATGATTGAAAGACTGTTGGAGTCCAGAGCTACTCCTGGCCCAGACACTGCCCCCACTCAGCCACAGCCCCATCTCTTTAGTGATTTAGTACCCCAATATGTGGCTGGTTTCTCTCCATGCGGAAGTCCTCAGTGATATATATGTACTTTAAACTTAATGTGATTTTAAGTCTTTTAAAATCGGTAGTCTCCTATTCAGCCACAGGACTGGTCTGCAGTCCCAGTTAAGGAAAGAACTAAGGGATTCTTGGGAGTGCATAGAATCTGGTCTCCCTCTCTCCGAGAGTAGACAACACGGGCCCTGGCTGATCACGCCACCTAGCGGCAGGCACATTCTCCCGTGAGCCTCCCTCAGTCTGAAATGAGGGTGCCCAGCCATCAGTTAAATTATCCCATCTCACAGCCTATGCATTTCAATAATCTACCATCTGTTCACCTTCTGTGTGGGAGTTCAATCATCTTCTTGGCAGCGGGATTATTCTACAGCAATTACCTATGTCTTTATCACCTCTCATTGAGCTGCAGCAGCGTCTCTAAAACCGACAGGTTTTCAACCACTGTTTGCAGGTAGGACAGTCTCTCGAGTTAGAGCCCAGAAGAATATCTATGCTTAACTGGGAAGGGGATCCACAACCTGATGAAGTGAGTGGGCTTCCCTCTGAGCGGAGGAACAGAACCACAGAGCCTTCATTTCATGCATGTTCAAGTGTCAGGACTAGAAAAAGGGAAAGGCTACGCTGGAGAGAGGAGCCTCGTGCCGAGACGCAATCGGGAGATGTAGGCATCACCTCCAACTCTGCCACCAGCCCCCTGTGAGACTGTGTGCAGTCAGCTCTCTCTGGGCCTCAGTTTCCTCTTCTTTAAAATGAGGAGGAATGGGTGACCTCTGCACTGTCCTTTAGTGACCCTAGAGCTCTGAAACCGTAGGATCCTCATGGATGGAGACTTGGAGTGTACACTGCAGCCCACGCCCACCAGCACCAAGGACTTGCTGAGTTGCTAAGTAAAACCACAGCTAGAAAAAGACGACGTCACAACCAACAAGGGTCATCTGAATGGTTTTTTTTTAAATTTAGATATATCAGACATACACTTCATATTAGTATCAGGTGAATGCTTTTTAAATTTGGATTATCATTAATGATATATTCTTACACAAACAGGCATATATATTTCACTGTGCTTCACTTTACTGCACCTCACAGATACCGCAGTTTTTACAAACTGAAGGTTTGCAGAAACTCTGTCAGGCAAGTCTGTCAGCACAATTTTTCCAACAACATTTGCTCACTTGGTGTTTCTGTGCCACACGGTGGTAATTCTCGCAATATTTCAAACTTTTTCATTATGATTATATTGGTTATGGTGACATGATCAGTGATCTTTGATGTTATCAATACTGTTATAAAAATATTAGGACTCAAATGAGGCTTAGCTTTTCTAGCAATAAACTTTTTTATAATTTTATTAATTTTTGGCTGTGCTTTGTCTTCATTGCCGTACAGGCTTTTCTCTAGTTGCAGCGAGTAGGGGCTACTCTCTAGCTGCAGCACACAGATCTCTCACTGCTGGCTTCTCTAGTTGTGGAGTACAGCCTCTAGGGCAACACAGGCTTCAGTAGTTGTGGCTCCCAGGCTTAGAGTATGGGCTCAATAGTTATGGCTCATGGGCTCAGTTGCTCTGCTGCATGTGGAATCTTCCCAGACCAGGAATCGAACTCAGGCCCCCTGCAATGGCAGGAGGATTCTTTATCACTGGACCACCAGGGAAGTCCTAGTAACAAATTCTTAATGAAGGTATCTACATAGTGTTTTTATAAACAACGCTGTTGTACACTTAATAGACATCCTTGTTCCTCTTAATCCAAGATAGAGCAGAGCCCCGCCTCTTCCTGATCTGTCTCCACTTGTCAAAGGGTATGGTCATTCCGCAGTGGCTGGCCTGAGTTGTGTGATCTCAGGGGCTGCAAACCCCTGCTTCGCTGCAGTGACTGCCAGAACCTCTCCCTGGACCTCCTAGTGTGAATATAATCCTATGCCTTCTATGCCACCAGCAAAAACCAAATGCAAAAGTGGATTACAAGATGTGACATTACAGAGAGAGCTATCAGATTTATCCCCATTGTTGTAGCTTTTCAGGGGAAAAAAAAAAGGTAGAAATAAGATCTTTCTCTCTCTCTCTATTAAGACACCATGAAACACTGATTCCATTTTTTAAATTTCCAAATACCTGCTTGCTTTGCCAAGTGTTGGGTGACCATTTATAAAGATTTACCTGGCTATATGTGCAAGGATTCATCCATCCACAGACACGAATGCCAGGTGGAATTTACCTTCAGTGTCCCCGGAAAGACCAAAAAAGAATTTTTGGCCATTCGCCCAAACTTCAATCATATAGTGACACTAGTAATGGCCATCATTATCTGCCACACATTTTATGTAAATAAATTTGATTATTACAGAAACACTTTGTGGGAGGTACTCTTATCTTCCTCCATTTTATAGATACAGAAACTGAGGCAAAGATTAAGTTAGTCACCCAAAGTCGCATGACCCACTGAGTTAAGATTTGAATTCAGATCTCTGGTTCAAGAGCCCATGGTCTTAAGCATTTCACTCTACTACTTTCCTGTGCCCATTTAAAATAAGGTATTTTGTTACACAATATTAGATAGGTAATGCATTGCTAGTGACACTATCTCAAACAACAGGACCTAAGAAGAAAAGAAAGCTGGGTGTGACTTAACCAAAGAAATCAGTAGAGATTATTTTTTGCTCAAATCTTTCGTAGGAGAAATCATTCCATTATGTTTATGGCCCTGTGTCAAAAGAGGACAGTTTGACTTTATTTCCTGGAGTCCTCTGGTTTTTAGTGAGTCCCAAGTGAGAAATCTGCTGGAGACTTTTCAATGTTGCACAAAGCTGCCAATCACATTTATTGACTTTCTGCCCTACCAACAGTGGGAAGAATGATGTCATCCCCCATCCGCATAACAGATCTTGACAATGAGTGAGCAAAGCTTCCTGCACTCCAGAAAAGCAATTATTTTCTGGGGGAAAAAAACCCAGTCAACTTCTTAGGCATAATGAACCCACCTATTAATCTTGTCTGGCTACTCTTGCTAATTCTGGAAACAGAAGCATAGTCATGCCGTATTGCTCTCAAATTTTAAAACCATGCACATCATCAAAAACAAAGGACTTTTCAACTTTGCCCTTTGATTGATTATGCTTTTCTGCAAGCAACTACTTAGACACCAACTGATGGAGAAGAGAAGCTGTTTAATATCACTTATGTTCTGGCTTTTGTTGCAGGTAACTGGTTATCACTGAAATAACAGGGTCCTTTAGTAATTACAAAATGCACTTCATTAACTAGTTGAAAATCTCCATCTAACCAAGTAAAGAAAGCAATAATAAATTGACTTTGGATCACTAAGAATTCTTAATATTAACATAGGGAGCCAGTGTAGGTCTCTTTTACAATTTTTACAACAGTTGTTGACAAATGAATAGCCACGTAGTGCTTCAACCCCAGATAACTAGTTTTGCTTATACATTTCTTTCTAATGAGGAATGAAATCTGCCCTCTGTTACTGAGAGTCTACAGAACTCAATTTGAAGAAAAGGTAGGTGCAGAAAAAGATAAGAATCTGAAAGATCAACAGTTGTAGAAGACATAGAAGTTGTACAAAAATTCAAGGGGGTTTTCAAGATTTGGAAAAATACTGAAATTGAAATCAAATATAAATGACTTGGTAAGTACAGTCCTGAATTGCTTTGCTTACCCCATGTTAATTCTATTTCTATATTTCGGAGGACAGAACAAGACACAATGTCTGCCATATGAGGATGATGTAACTAGTCATATTTTTTAAAGGGCCATGTAGAACCAACTGGAGGGGAGAAATACCAGAGTTTAGAACAGTTTAGAACAGAAACAGTTCAGAAATTGTTGCACTAATTCAACAAAGTGGCATCTGGCAGGATGAAATGGAAATAAAAGGCAGTAGGTGGATTTGGAAAAGGTATTTAGGCAGCAGGATGGTCAGGTACTAGTGATGGATTAGACGTGGGGATGAGAAGAGGAATGAGTTGCAGTTTTTGATTCAGTGAATGGTAGTGACATGTCCCAAAAGAGGGAAACTAGTAGAGTGAAGAACTTGTGGACTATTATGATAAACACATCTTAGACCTGTTGAATTTGAGGTACCTGCAAGACATCCAAGTAAGCATGAGACAAGAGTGATTGAATGTGAACTGCAATCAGTACAGTCCAGGCAACAATCTACTATCTACAGAGGCTGGACTGGATGCTGGTAATGGAGCAGTGAAAGAGTTGGGCATCACCCCTGACCTGTGAAACTTGGAATCTTGGTGGAGAGAAGGGCAGTAAACAAATATTCACTTAAATGAATAAATGGGAGCCAAGAAAAGGAAGTATTTTAAGAAAGGGCCAACCACATCAAATCATGCTAAGAGATAGAAAAGGATACTGACAGAGCTCTCAGTTGGATTTGGTAACGTGAAAGTCACAGTAATCTTCACAAGAGCTATTTCAGTAGAATCCCTGAGACAGAAGCCAGAATCAAGTGAATTGAAAAGAAACTGCAAAGTAAGGAAACAGAGACAGTAACTATGGAACATTTGTTCAGGAAGTTTCTCTGAGAAAAGGATTAGCAAAAAGGAGTGGTGACTAGAAATGGACATGGGTCAAGGAAGAGTTATTCAAGACAGATGATTGTAAAGCATGTTTGTATGCTAGGTAGGGAATATTCCAGCAGAAGAGCAGGAAGTGATACATTGGAGAGAGGGGACTCTACATGAAACAAGTCAATAAAGCCAGAAAAAAATATTAAAAGCACAAGAGTTATTCTTTGGGGAGGTTACAGTGGAAGGGATTGGTAGGAGGGACTTCTGAGGTACAAATAATGTTCTGTTTCCTGATCCAGGTACTATTTAAATAAGTATGTTCATTCTGTGAAAATGTTTCAAGAGTTAAGCTTATGTGTGCTCCTTCCTGTGTGTATACCGTATGTCAATAAAAAAGTTTTTTCCAGCCGAAGTATTAGAAAGGAAAAAACAAAAACCATCAGTTTTTGCAAGTGATGATTACATAGAAAACCCTGACAAATTTATAAACTATTATAAACAAAAAGTAAGTTCAGCAAACTGGCTACATATGAGAATATAGGCCAAAGGTACCATAACAACAACAATAAAATATATATATACATATATATTTTTTAAAAGTTTAAATATAATACATGCAATAGAAACAAAAACTATAAAATACCTAGTAAGAAACTGACAACATACACATTGAACCTGGATACAGAAAATTGTGACGTTTTACTGAAAGACATTTGAAAAAAAAAAAACAAATCGTGCACTACACATGTTGATAAACAGGAAGATTTCACTTTGAAATGATGTCAGTACTCCCCCAACCTGATCTAGACACTCGATGAAAGCCCAGGATTTTGTGGAACTTTACAAACTGGGTTTAAAATGCAGATGAAACAGCAAAGGTCTAGAAGAACCAATACACTTCCAGCAGAGAAAGGAAGGGAGGACCTACCCGCCACGTGCTGTGACTTACTGTAAATCTAGGGAACGACTTGTAAAGTAACCAGGACAATGTGAGAGCGACGTAAAAGCTGATTTGAAGAGATCATCTGCTGTACGAAATTCTGTCATATAACTAAGAGGCCCATGTAATTTATCATCCAAACTGGAACACTATACACGGAACTTTTGTTGTTGTTGTTCAGTTACCAAGTTGTGTCTGACCCTTGCAATCCCAGGGACTGCAGCCCACCAGGCTCCTCTGTCCATGGGATTTCCCAGGCAAGAATACTGGAGTGGGTTGCTATTTCCTTTTCCAGGGGATCTTCCCAACCCAGGGATCAAACCGGCATCTTCTGCATTAGCAGGTGGATTCTTAAACACTGAGCCACGAGGGAAGCCCCATACAGGGAACTACTGATTCACAATTATGTCAAGCCAACAAATGTAAACTATTACTGAAATGAGCTAGTGAGGGTGCAGACTCAGTCTATATGTGATGCAGTTGGAAGAGAACAAGTAGAAATAGCCTTTCAAGGGAACAAAGACACTTCATCTGCAGATACAAGTGGGAAATGGAACATGGATCAAGATATAAGAGGGTTGTGAGACTTGATGACGGGTATCTGGTCCACCTTTTATTTCCTCAATAAATTCTGAGGCAAAGTCATCAGCTAAAGGTAAATGGGAAAGGAGCCTCAAGAGCTGGGGGTGAGAAAAGAAAATCTAAGTTCTGGAGAGTAGGATGAATATACTAAGCAAGTGAAACAGGATTGCCAGGGTTAATTCCAGAGTTATGTCATGAATCTATAAATAAATAAGCACAACTATGCATTTTCCTCTTGCAACATGTGGCTGCTTAACTAATAAAAATGACAGATTGTATAATCTAAACTAGGTTTTTAAAAAAAAAGAATATTAAAAAGGAGGATGGTAGACAATGAAAAT
The DNA here is from genome assembly GCF_027580195.1 of Bos mutus. NCBI lineage: Eukaryota > Metazoa > Chordata > Mammalia > Artiodactyla > Bovidae > Bos > Bos mutus. Next base: position 34,771,840 of record NC_091626.1, read on the forward strand.
GTGATTAGCCAATGGATTACAAATCTGCCAGGTAATAGGATAAGAGAAGGTGAGCTGGGAGGATAGGATGGGTGTCAAAGAGCAGGTTCCTTAAAACCAAGATGTTAGTGATATTGCTGTTCCTTGGTGATATTAATAGTAAAGGTCAAGGGGCCATGGGAATGCAGGATCTGGAAATAACTATTATTTAAGTCACAAAATCATGGATCATAAAATGTCAGTACTGAGGTCCAGAGAGGCGAAGTGACCTGCCAAAAGTGGTAAGGGAGAACACATCCTAAACTCTCATTATTTGCCACGAGCCCAGAGGCGAAGGTGTGACAAGCATGTCTGGTACACTAATCAAAGGGAATCTTGACTTCTTGGCAGTTGCAATCTCTCTGTCACTTATTTGATTAACTTGGAGGTCAAGTAGGAGAGGCAAGAAAAGACACACTTCTATTTTTATTTTTACATCATTATGGGAGCCAACTAGGAAACTATTAAAAAACAAAGTTACTAAGTGTTCGCTCCATTGGTAGCTATTATGGTGGGGTTCTGGCAGGGAGGGGGTTATGGCTGACCTCTTCATTATAGGTCTATCGGGAGAAATGGACTCACACAAAGAAACCAAAGTACTAGCAGGAGGCCTGGGGAGAGGGCCCAGCTCTGCAGCAGCAGCACTGAGGGGTGGTCTGGGGGTTGTAAGCCAATACTCTCATCCTCCTTCATGCGTGCATGCTAAGTCACTTCAGTCACGTCCAACTCTTTGCAACTTCAGCCTGCCAGGCTCCTCTGTCCATGGGATTTTCCAGGCAAGAATACTGGAGTGGGTTGCCATGCCCTCCTCTAAGAGATCTTCCTGACCCAGAGATCGAACCCACATCTCTTTCATCTCCTGCATTGGCAAGTGGGTTCTTTACCACTAGTGCCACCTGGGAAGCCCCTCATCCTAAGTAAGCGTTACAAAGTATGACTGCTAGATACACACAGCTTCTAGAGAAATCCTCTACAACTCCTCGACTTCAGGCCAAGCCCTGCCCATTCAGGAGCTCTGTGCCTCGCATGACAGGGTGTCTAAAACCTCTGAAATGTCCTCTTGGTCTCTTCTTAGCCCACATGCCAGGTTCATGCTGGATTCTGCATTCATACGAAGGGAGTCAGCAGAGGGCCAAAGAAAAGAATAGGAAATTCAAATTACTTCAACAGGTTTCACTATGAATTGGGTTGAAATTTCTTTTCTTTCTCAAATCCACATCCTTAGGATTTGGCAATCAGTGGGGGAGATGCAAGTCTGTTTCCAGTGTGACCATGAAGCCGTTGAGACTGACTTCATGGCCAGGAGGACAGCCCCATCCTGTTTTTAGCCCCACGCCAGCACTCTGGGATCATGCAGATCAGAACTGCCCACGGAGCTCCCTCTCCTGTATGTGATAGCTCTCTTTAAAACGAGATTTCTGGATCAACTCTGGTGTTCCCACAAAGGCCCATTTACATAACTGAGCAAAAATGTGCCAAGAAATAACTGCCTTTGGCTTGCGGCTTTCTAGGAGAAATGGTTGACACTTCTTTTATTATCAGACTGAAGATGTTTTAAGATTATATAATTTCTAATATACGTTCATTTTCAATGTAACAATAATCACTGATTTCTTCTGAGGATTAAAAAAAAGAGGCAAATGGGAACTACATCTCATTCGCCTTTAAAATTATTTGCTGCTACAACTAAAATACTCTTAGTTAAGCTATTTGATTTTCCTTGAACCCCTAGAGAAGGGTGAGTAGAATTAAGAGGTGTTCACACCCTCCAGGTCCTTTCTCAGGCATGATGTGTTTATGATGTATGCCTACATGCCCAGAAGGTTCTGTTCTTACCATTCTTGCAGGTCAGAAACACTTGGGGATCAGAGCTCTTCTAACCCGTTTCCTATAGGCTTCTTGTTGTTGGTTCAGTCACTAAGTTGTATCTGACTCCTGCCTGACTCCATTGGAAAACTGTAGCTGGCCAAGCTCCTCTGTCCACGGAATTTCCCAGGCAAAAATACTGGAGAGGATTACCATTTCCTCTTCCAGGGGATCTTCCCAACCCAGAGATGGAACCTGCATCTCCTAAATTGGCAGGTGGATTCTTTACTGCTGTGTCATCTGGGAAGCCTTTCCTATAGCCTAGTCACTGCCTCAATATTTCCACTGTTTTTCTACCCAACCACAAGTCTCAAGTCTCCTTCTGAGTGCTCCTATGAGAGTAACTATTTCCATTTAAACTATGGAAAAACAAGAAACTCACCCTTGCAGGAGCCATGTAAGTGTCCACAGAGCTTCCTAGAGAGAAGGACTCGGGGCAAGCATGCAGCTCTGGTCAAGAACGAGGAAGCCCAAGAACTTCATACCCAGGGCTTCCTGTCACCGGCCTGTTCTAGGCACCCAACACTCTTCAGCAGGAGCTGAGTAGGGAGAAAATGGGACTGACTTTTAAGCTCTGATTACCTGGGAAATTTTTTACCTACAGGGGCCTGAGCTATACCAAAGACCCAGAGAATCAAAATTTGGGGAGTAGGTCTCAGGTTAATTTATGTTATAAAATCTCCAAAAGAGATTCACATACACGGGTAAGGTTGTAAATCTTTGTCTGACCTTCTTAGTATGAGGACGTGGGCCCTCAGACTTCACAAAAGATCAATGTTCCTGCCTCCCTCCTTGACTTCAGACCAAAATGTGAGGGTGCATATGTGACAATCTGCCCTCCTTGAGGTAAGAGTGAGGACACCAATAAGATATCAAACATTGCATGCCACTCAGGTGAAAGAAAATTCTCTACTCCACTCACGTGGGGCTCCATTTGCTTTCTGGTTGAGAAAAATACCCAAGGGCCAGCTCCTGAAGAAAATCTGTTTTATCCCCAATTAACAGACTTTTGATTGGCATAGTTTTGAGACAATGCATTAGAAACAGCAGAGAAGTTTGCTGAATGGGAGAAAGCTAGGGGTCTAATGACCACTCTCCCTCTACTCTGCAAAGCCAAGATAAAAAGAGGGCTCATGTCAGCTCTGTTTGAACAGGAGATGGGTGAGCTCTGAAAGCAAATTACCTGGTTCCTCCAGCTGTAGCAAAGGCACAAGATACTTCTGCTCCTAAGCAACAGACCGATGCCTTTATTTCCTGTCATTGCTCAGGCTGGAAAAATTCAGTTCCCTGTTTCCCTTACATCACACTCCCTGCTTCCTACCTATCTGCAGAACAGAAACTTGAAATGGTGTCCTGGCCCTTCCCTGATGCTATCTCGCACATAGACAAAAATTCTCTGCGAGACCCAGCCCTGTTCTTTTGGGCTATGAGGAAAGGAACACAATCTAGAACGCCATCTGTCATCCTGAAATAGCCAATAGTGGCACTATTTTTATCCAGCAATTATCAAACAAATGGAGTCATTTGAAAGAGTCACAGCTGTTCCTCTGTGTTATCTCAGTACAAATATGACACAGTGCAAGTTGATTTTGTTTTTTGCTTCGTGTCTCATGTACACCAAGCAAGTGTTAATTTCTCAACCTCCCAGCAGAACACAAGTCAAAGTGTGTACTCCACAACTGAGTCATTCGGGCAAATTAAAAATCCCTTGTTATCTTGATTATATGGGTCAGGATTTCACTAAATGAGAACGTCATTCCAAAAATGAAGGCAATGAACTCCCTATTTCAGAGTTAGTGTCAGGAAATTTTTTAATCTCACAGAAACATCAAGTTTTCCCCTGGCTAAATATGACTTAAAAGAAGGACTGGTACTTTTGAAATGTGTGTGTCGGCCCTTTCAACAAAAAAGCAAACTTTGTAAAATCAATCCTACTTTCCTGATTGACCTTCATCATAAAGTCAAAAAGACGTCCTATTGAAATAAATGTCTCTAGGATACTGAACACACACATTCATACACACTCAAACACCCAGGCAACTTTCTCCAACGTTTATTGTTCTTTTTGTCCACCTGTATCCCAACCCCCTTCCTATGGATGGAGAATTCCAGCCTAAGGAGGCAGTGCTCTCCCACAATGACAGTGAACATGCCGAAGACTTGCTTTCCCAGCTTCCTTGCATTGGTCACCACCAATCAGACAAGCCCAAAAGTACAGAGCTCACCAGAGATCCCCTGCAGCAGCAGGGCTGATGTGAGCATGCAGTGTTCAGTACCAAGGGCATGTGGGGTGCAAGCTGAAGCCGCTAACACTGTGCAATAAGAGGAGTGTCCACCAGACTAGTTCCGCAGGCTGACTCCCCAGCCCACCCAGAGACCTGTGAGCCAGACAGCACCCTTTCAAACCAGCATTCTGGTTAATTGCTACAAGCAAGGACCTTAAGTTGAAGAGGTTTTTTCCCAATGGTTTAACCATGTGGATACCAATAATCTGCTTGGAATTGTTATCCTTCAAAATTTTCCAGTTCTTACCCAGTTCCTAAGTTTATTTTATGCATACTCAATTCACTGACATTTCTCTAACCCCTTAAAACTTCCTGATTTTCTCATTTTGAACTAGGAAAGTAATCAAATGTAGGAAGATATAAGTCATAGGAGGAAGGTGCAGGTTGCTTCTTAAAAGTATTCCCCAAGGAATCAAGAAGGATAACTCAGACATCGTGATACACTGGCAGACCTCATCGGTTTCGAGAACTGCCTCTTAAACTTTACTGTGCTTATGGACCTCATGGGGATTGTGTTAAAATGAACACTGATTCAATAGCTCAGAGACTCCACAGGCCTCCTAAGCTCCCAGTGAAGTCCATGCTGTGGGTCCACAACCCTACTTGGCATAGTAAGGCTGACAGGGACCTAGGCACTTCTTCTAAGTCACCAAATAAAACTATCCCAGACCAAAAAAAAAAAAAATCAATGCATTCTCTCTTCGTTTTCTAGAGCTCAATTCCTTTACCTCTCCTTTTAATTTTATATTTAGAGAAAAAGACTTAAAGTGACAATACATCTCATCATTTGGTTCATGACCCACGCCAAATGAAAAAATTTCCATGTGCCAAGTGTTAGAACATATGAAATACATTAGATCTTGCTTCAGTGGTTCTGAAAATATTCATTCTATAAAACTAGCCCATTTAATACAAAGGCCACTCAGGCTTTCAGTTTGGAACCTACATATTAAATGGTATTAGAAACCTCTACTGTTTTACCATTCCCAAGATTCTCACTTAAGTGGCCTTTAATTTTTTTCAAATGTATATTAAAATATAAAGACACATCCTTGAAGCATAGTAAATCCCATAGTAACAAAGTTATAGGGATACAAAGAAGAAATATTCTCTGTATGTATCTCACTCGGATGTAAAAATATATATGTATTATCTCACTTTTCCCTGATGTACTTGATAGATTTTTAAACAGCAAGGTCTTTAAAAACGGAAGGCTTGTTTCTTTCCAATATCAACAAAACTGTCTTGCAACATGTAATGCAAGTCGAGTTCATATCCACCATCCTCCTTAGAGCTCATATACCACTTCAGCAGCTTTTATCCCCAAAACTGTCCACCATATTTTTCTGATCATTCATCAATGTCATTTCTGAAGGCAGAATGTATTCTACTTTACTTGTAACACTGATAACTCATCATTAAACACGTCTAAAATTTCACAATACATAAGAAAATCAAAAGGGGGCCACAATCTTCCCCTACCCCCAGCCCCTGCACATCTAGATAAAATGTAGTCAGCCTATAACTTCCTGGAAAACCACAAAGTAGCTAGGAACATCTTACTTTTAATTCTCCTAATATGAAATTCTATCTTTTTATATTATGATGGACAGCTTGGATTAAGGTTCAAAAATAGGAAAGAGTTCATAAATTAGGGACATTTTATCACTTCTGTTATGAATATTAATCCTTCCTGTGTTACAAGGGATTACCTGTCCCGTTTGCGCTCTTGAGAAATTTGTATGTAGGTCAGGAAGCAACAGTTAGAACTGGACATGGAACAACAGACTGCTTCCAAATAGAAAAAGGAGTACATCAAGGCTGTATATTGTCACCCTGCTTATTTAACTTATATGCAGAGTACATCATGAGAAATGCTGGACTGGAAGAAGCACAAGTTGGAATCAAGATTGCCAGGAGAAATATCAAAAACCTCAGATATGCAGATAACACCACCCTTATGGCAGAAAGTGAAGAAGAACTAAACAGCCTCTTGACGAAAGTGAAAGAGAGAGTGAAAAAGTTGGCTTAAAGCTCAACATTCAGAAAACGAAGATCATGGCATCCAGTCCCATCACTTCATGGCAAATAGATGGGGAAACAGTGGAAACAGTGACAGACTTTATTTTGAGAGGCTCCAAAATCACTGCAGATGGTGATTGCAGCCATGAAATTAAAAGACGCTTACTCCTTGGAAAGAAAGTTAAGACCAAACTAGAAAGCATATTAAAAAGCAGAGACATTACTTTGTCAACAAAGGTCCATCTAGTCAAGGCTATGGTTTTTCCAGTGGTCATATATGGATGTGAGAGTTGGATTGTGAAGAAAGCTGAGTGCCGAAGAATTGATGCTTTTGAACTGTGGTGTTGGAGAAGACTCTTGAGAGTCCCTTGGACTGCAAGGAGATCCAACCAGTCCATCCTAAAGGAGACCAGTCCTGGGTGTTCATTGGAAGGACTGATGTTGAAGCTGAAACTCCAATACTTCGGGCACCTGATGCAAAGAGTTGACTCATTTGAAAAGACCCTGATAACTGTGGCTTTGTAGTAGAGCCTGAAGTCAGGTAGGTTGATTCCTCCAGTTCCATTTTTCTTTCTCAAGATCGCTTTGGCTATTCGAGGTTTTTTGTATTTCCATACAAATTGTGAAATTATTTGTTCTAGCTCTGTGAAGAATACTGTTGGTAGCTTGATAGGGATTGCATTGAATCTATAAATTGCTTTGGATAGTATACTCATTTTCACTATATTGATTTTTCCAATCCATGAACATGGTATATTTCTCCATCTATTAGTGTCCTCTTTGATTTCTTTCACCAGTGTTTTATAGTTTTCTATATATAGGTCTTTAGTTTCTTTAGGTAGATATATTCCTAAGTATTTTATTCTTTTTTCGTTGCAATGGTGAATGGAATTGTTTCCTTAATTTCTCTTTCTGTTTTCTCATTATTAGTGTATAGGAATGCAAGGGATTTCTGTGTGTTGATTTTATATCCTGCAACTTTACTATAATCATTGATTAGTTCTAGTAATTTTCTGGTGGAGTCTTTAGGGTTTTCTATGTAGAGGATCATGTCATCTGCAAATAGTGAGAGTTTTACTTCTTCTTTTCCAATTTGATTCCTTTTATTTCTTTTTCTGCTCTGATTGCTGTGGCCAAAACTTCCAAAACTATGTTGAATAGTAATGGTGAAAGTGGGCACCCTTGTCTTGTTCCTGACTTTAGAGGAAATGCGTTCAATTTTTCACCATTGAGGATAATGTTTGCTGTGGGTTTGTCATATATAGCTTTTATTATGTTGAGGTATGTTCCTTCTATTCCTGCTTTCTGGAGAGTTTTTATCATAAATGGGTGTTGAATTTTGTCAAAGGCTTTCTCTGCATCTATTGAGATAATCATATGGTTTTTATTTTTCAATTTGTTAATGTGGTATATTACATTGATTGATTTGCGGATATTGAAGAATCCTTGCATCCCTGGGATAAAGCCCACTTGGTCATGGTGTATGATCTTTTTAATGTGTTGTTGGATTCTGATTGCTAGAATTTTGTTTAGGATTTTTGCATCTATGTTCACCAGTGATATTGGCCTGTAGTTTTCTTTTTTTGTGGGATCTTTGTCAGGTTTTGGTATTAGGGTGATGGTGGCCTCATAGAATGAGTTTGGAAGTTTACCTTCCTCTGCAATTTTCTGGAAGAGTTTGAGCAGGATAGGTGTTAGCTCTTCTCTAAATTTTTGGTAGAATTCAGCTGTGAAGCCGTCTGGACTGGCACAAAGACAGAAATATAGATCAATGGAACAAAATAGAAAGCCCAGAGATAAATCCACGCACATATGGACACCTTATCTTTGACAAAGGAGGCAAGAATATACAATGGATTAAAGACAATCTCTTTAACAAGTGGTGCTGGGAAATCTGGTCAACCACTTGTAAAAGAATGAAACTAGAACACTTTCTAACACCATATACAAAAATAAACTCAAAATGGATTAAAGATCTCAACGTAAGACCAGAAACTATAAAACTCCTAGAGGAGAACATAGGCAAAACACTCTCTGACATACATCACAGCAGGATCCTCTATGACCCACCTCCCAGAATATTGGAAATAAAAGCAAAAATAAACAAATGGGACCTAATTAAACTTAAAAGCTTCTGCACATCAAAGGAAACTATTAGCAAGGTGAAAAGACAGCCTTCAGAATGGGAGAAAATAATAGCAAATGAAGCAACTGACAAACAACTAATCTCAAAAATATACAAGCAACTCCTCCAGCTCAACTCCAGAAAAATAAATGACCCAATCAAAAAATGGGCCAAAGATCTAAATAGACATTTCTCCAAAGAAGACATACAGATGGCTAACAAACACATGAAAAGATGCTCAACATCACTCATTATCAGAGAAATGCAAATCAAGACCACTATGAGGTACCATTTCACACCAGTCAGAATGGCTGCGATCCAAAAGTCTACAAATAATAAATGTTGGAGAGGGTGTGGAGGAAAGGGAACCCTCTTACACTGTTGGTGGGAATGCAAACTAGTACAGCCACTATGGAGAACAGTGTGGAGATTCCTTAAAAAACTGGAAATAGGACTGCCTTATGATCCAGCAATCCCACTGCTGGGCATACACACTGAGGAAACCAGAAGGGAAAGAGACACGTGTACCCCAATGTTCATCACAGCACTGTTTATAATAGCCACGACATGGAAGCAACCTAGATGTCCATCAGCAGATGAATGGATAAGAAAGCTGTGGTACATATACACAATGGAGTATTACTCACCCATTAAAAAGAATACATTTGAATCAGTTCTAATGAGGTGGATGAAACTGGAGCCTATTATACAGAGTGAAGTAAGCCAGAAGGAAAAACACCAATACAGTATACTAACGCATATATATGGAATTTAGAAAGATGATAACAATAACCCTGTGTACAAGACAGCAAAAGTGACGCTGATGTATGGAACAGTCTTATGGACTCTGTGGGAGAGGGAGAGGGTGGGAAGATTTGGGAGAATGGCATTGAAACATGTAAAATATCATGTATGAAACGAGATGCCAGTCCAGGTTCAATGCACGATACTGGATGCTTGGGGCTAGTGCACTGGGACGACCCAGAGGGATGGTATGGGGAGGCAGGAGGGAGGAGGGTTCAGGATGGGGAGCACATGTATACCTGTGATGGATTCATTTTGATATTTGCAAAACTAATACAATTATGTAAAGTTTAAAAATAAAATAAAATTTAAAAAAAAGAAAAGACCCTGATGCTAGGAAAGATTGAAGGCAGGAGGAGAAGGGGATGACAGAGGATGAGATGGTTGGATGGCATCACCGACTCAATGGACATGAGTTTGGGTAGACTCTCGGAGTTGGTGATGGACTGGGAGGCCTGGCGTGCTGCGGTTAATGGGGTCACAAAGAGTCAGACACGACTGAGTGACTGAACTGAACTTTACCCTCTTTGTACTGTCCTTATTTAGGAGAAGAAAGACTTTTTATGCATCAAAGTTATGCTGTAAGATCAGATCAGTTGCTCAGTCATGTCCAACTCTTTGTGACCCCATGAATCGTAGCACGCCAGGCCTCCCTGTCCGTTCCCAACTCCCAGCGTTCACTCAGACTCATTTCCATCAAGTCAGTGATGCCATCCAGCCATCTCATCCTCTGTCGTCCCCTTCTCCTCTTGCCCCCAATCCCTCCCAGCATCAGAGTCTTTTCCAATGAGTCAACTCTTCGCATGAGGTGGCCAAAGTACTGGAGTTTCAGCTTTAGCATCATTCCTTCCAAAGAAATCCCAGGGCTGATCTCCTTCAGAATGGACTGGTTGGATCTCCTTGCAGTCCAAGGGACTCTCAAGAGTCTTCTCCAACACCACAGTTCAAAAGCATCAATTCTTCGGCGCTCAGCCTTCTTCACAGTCCAACTCTCACATCCATACACGACCACAGGAAAAACCATAACCTTGACTAGACAAACCTTTGTTGGCAAAGTAACGTCTTTGCTTTTGAATATGCTATCTAGGTTGGTCATAACTTTCCTTCCAAGGAGTAAGCGTCTTTTAATTTCATGGCTGCAGTCACCATCTGTAGTGATTTTGGAGCCCAGAAAAATAAAGTCTGACACTGTTTCCACTGTTTCCCCATCTATTTCCCATGAAGTGATGGAACCAGATGCCATGATCTTTGTTTTCTGAATGTTGAGCTTTAAGCCAACTTTTTCACTCTCCTCTTTCACCTTCATCAAGAGGCTTTTGAGCTCCTCTTCACTTTCTGCCATAAGGGTGGTGTCATCTGCATATCTGAGGTTATTGATATTTCTCCCGGCATTCGTGATTCCAGCTTGTGTTTCTTCCAGTCCAGCGTTTCTCATGATGTACTCTGCATATAAGTTAAATAAGCAGGGTGACAATATACAGCCTTGACGTAGTCCTTTTCCTATTTGGAAGCAGTCTGTTGTTCCATGTCCAGTTCTTACTGTTGCTTCCTGACCTGCATACAAATTTATCAAGAGGCAGGTCAGATGGTCTGGTATTCCCATCTCTTTCAGAATTTTCCACAGTTTTATTGTGATCCACATAGTGAAAGGCTTTGGCATAGTCAATAAAGCAGAAATAGATGTCTTTCTGGAACTCTCTTGCTTTTTCCATGATCCAGCGGATGTTGGCAATTTGATCTCTGGTTCCTCTGCCTTTTCGAAAACCAGCTTGAACATCAGGAAGTTCACGGTTCACATATTGCTGAAGCCTGGCTTGGAGAATTTTGAGCATTACTTTACTAGCATGTGAGATGAGTACAATTGTGCGGTAGTTTGAACATTCTTTGGCATTGCCTTTCTTTGGGATTGGAATGAAAACTGACCTTTTCCAGTCCTGTGGCCACTGCTGAGTTTTCCAAATTTGCTGGCATATTGAGTACAGCACTTTCACAGCATCATCTTTCAGGATTTGGAATAGCTCAACTGGAATTCTATCACCTCCATTAGCTTTGTTTGTAGTGATGCTTTCTAAGGCCCACTTGACTTCACATTCCAGGATGTCTGGCTCTAGGTCACTGATCACACCATCGTGATTATCTGGGTGGTGAAAATTTTTTTGTACAGTTCTTCTATGTATTCTTGCCATGTCTTCTTAATATCTTCTGCTTCTGTTAGGTCCATACCATTTCTGTCCTTTATAGAGCCCATCTTTGCATGAAATGTTCCTTTGGTATGTCTGATTTTCTTGAAGAGATCTCTAGTCTTTTGCATTCTGTTGTTTTCCTCTATTTCTTTGCATTGATCCCTGAAAAAGGCTTTCTTATCTCTTCTTGCTATTCTTTGGAACTCTGCATTCAGATGTTTATATCTTTCCTTTTCTCCTTTGCTTTTCGTTTCTCTTCTTTTCACAGCTATTTGTAAGGCCTCCCCAGACAGCCATTTTGCTTTTTTGCATTTCTTTTCCATGGGGATGGTCTTGATCCCTGTCTCCTGTACAATGTCACGAACCTCATTCCATAGCTCATCAGGCACTCTATCTATCAGATATAGGCCCTTAAATCTATTTCTCACTTCCACTGTATAATCATAAGGGATTTGATTTAGGTCATACCTGAATGGTCTGGTGGTTTTCCCTACTTTCTTCTATTTAAGTCTGAATTTGGCAATTAGGAGTTCATGGTCTGAGCCACAGTCAGCTCCTGGTCTTGTTTTTGCTGACTGTATAGAGCTATGCTCTATGCTGTAAACATACCCACAAAAGTAATTTGTTTTCCTGATGGATATTCTAAAAATGTCAAGAGCCATGACCATTGAAACTGGACAGGAATTATAAGGAGGTGAGGCAAGTGTCAGGCAGGGCCCAGGCGGAAACAGGGCAGAGAAGGAAGAAGGAGGTTGCTAAGGAGAAGCCAAGAAAACCTACCAACCAAGAGGAGCTGGAGAGGAACCAGGAAAAAATGGCTCTCCATTCTTCAGACCCCAAATTCATTGCTGGTGACAGTGAGCAGGGCAGGGTCCTTTCAGATAACAGGATAAACCTGTGAGTCTTTCCCCTCTCTGTTTGGACTAAAATATCACAGTTGCAGTCTTCCAGTCAAGGGCTCTGTGAGGTTTGCAATAGCAAACATTAGAGCACATTTGAGATAATACTCAAACTTTACAGGTTTTTATAATTCACACGTTCTCTTTTTCCCAGGAAAGCTCTATCTACAGTCAATATTTTAGTCAGCCTGTTCTCAGTAAAACATTGAGCCCTCATTAACAAATAATTACCTTTCATGAGAAAACCAAACAGATAAGGCTAATTAATTTGCCATTATAACTCCTTAACTTTAAATATCATGTTGCAGTATAATTCTTCACTATAGTCTACTCAAAATCAGATTCTGCTAACATAATTGTGTAATGGAAACAATGAAGCATTATTACCAAGATGGAAGCAAAATTGTGCAAAACTAAAGTCAGTTTTTAGAGATTGATTTACACATCCCAACAGACAAAGAGCCTGCAGGAGAAAAAAACAAGAGGAACCATGAATGGTAATGAAGGCAGTCAAACCAAAGTCAGTGGTATTTCCCAAATCTCAGGACAAAGAGTAGAAAGAGTTTAGAGTGGGAAGTGTCCCTTGCAGCTCAACCCTCACAGCTCAGTCCCTCTTCTTAGCTACCACAGGAAACAGAGCAAGAACATTCTCTTAAGACTAAGAAGGGTCAGGGAAGACAGAGTGAAGAGTTGAGATCCAGTTAATTTCACATGAACTAATGCAGGAACATCTGTTATAGAGGCCAAAACTATCTTCAAATTAGCTACATTAAGAATTTTTAAATTTACATAAGATAGCAATAAAGATGTATTGTAATCACAGGAAAAATTATAAATAAACCAGACACAATTTATGTCTATAAACTAGGGAATAGTTTATGCATTTGGTAATTAATTATGCATCAATGAATGCTATAAAACAATGCATCAAATGATTATAATTGGATTTTAAATCAGGATGTGGAGCCCTATACAAAGTGTGATTACAACTATCAATAACAACTACTGTTCCTGTAGCTCAAACAGTAAAGAATCTGCCTGCAATGCAGGAGACCCACATTCGATCCCTGGGCCAGGAAGATCCTTTGAAGAAGGGAATGGCAATCCATGCCAGTATTCTTGCCTAGAGAATCCCATGGACGGAGGAGCCTGGTGGGATACAGTCTATGGGATCGCAAAGATTCAGACATGACTGAGTGACTAATACTACGCTACTGTTTAGTAAGGACTTCCCAGGTGGCACTAGTGGTAAAGAACATGCCCTGCCAATGCAGGAGACATTAGAGATGTGGGTTTGATCCCTGGGCTGGGAGGATCCCTTAGAGGAAGGCATGACAACTCACTCCAAGATTCTTGTCTGGAGAATGCCATGGACAGAGGAGCCTGGCAGGTCCATGGGGGTTGCAGAGTCAGACATGACTGAAGTGAAAGAATGAAATTAGAACATTTCATAACACCATACACAAAGATAAATTAAAAATGGATTAAAGGCCTAAATCTAAGACCAGAAACTATAAAACTCTTAAGAGGAAAACACAGGAGACTATTTGGCATAAGTCGCAGAAAGTCCCTCCATATCTCCTAGAGTAACGGAAATAAAAACAAAAATGAACAAATGGGACCTAATTAAGCTTTTGTACAGCAAAAGAAACCATAAACAAGATGAAAAGACAACCCTCAGAATGGGAGTAAATAATTGCAAATGAAGCAACTGACAAAGGATTAATCTCCAAAATATACAAGCAACTCATGCAGCTCAATATCAGAAAAACAAACAACCCAATCAAAAAATGGGCAGAAGACCTAAACAGATATTACTCTGAAGAAGACAAATAGATGGCTAATAAACCATAAAAAAGTGCACAACATCACTTCTTATTGTGAAAGTGAAGTTGCTCAGTCATGTCTGACTCTTTGCGACCCCATGGACTATAGCCCGCCAGGCTCCTCTGTCCTTGGGATTTTCCAGGCAGGAGTACTGGAGTGGGGTGCCATTTCCTAGAGAAGTACAAATCAAAACTACAATGAGGTGTTACTCACACTAGTCAAAATGGCCAGCGTCAAAAAATCTACACACGAAAAAAGCTGGAGAGGATGTGGAGAAAAGGGAACCCTTCTGCACAGTTTGTGGGAATGTAAATTGACATAGCCACTATGAAGAACAGTAAGAAGATTTCTTAAAAAAAAAAAAAAAAAAAGACTAGGAACAAAACTACTATATGACTGAGCAATCCCGCTACTGGGCATATACCCTGAGAAAATCACAATTGTAAAAGACACATGTACCCCAATGATCACTGAAGCACTATTTATAATAGCCAGGACAAGGAAGCAACCTAGATGTCCATCAACAGATGAATGGATAAAGAAGTTGTGGTACATACATACAATGGACTATTACTCGGCCATAAAAAAAAAAAAAAAAAAAAAACAAGACACAGTGGGGGAAGGTGAGGGGGGACAAATTGAAACATATACATTACCATATGTAAAATAGATAGCTAGTGGGAAATTTGCTGTGTGACACATGGAGCTCAACCCAGTACTCTCTGACAATCTAGAGGGATGAGATGGAGTGGAAGGTGGAAGGGAGGTTCAAGAGGGAGGGGACATACATATACCTATGGCTGATTCATGTTGATGTATGACAGACACCAACACAAAATTGTAAAGCAATTATCTTCCAATTAAAAAGAAATAATTATTGTAAGAAAATAAAAAAGACTTTTAATAAAGGCGATCCTGTGGTTTTGGATAATCACACAGCCTAACATGTAACAAGAGTGCCAAAGGAGAACAGTACAGAAAAAAATATTTGAATAAAAAATGGCCACAAGATCTTCCATACTTTAAGAAAATTATAAAATCACTTACATAAGAAGCTGCTGCTACTGCTGCTGCTAAGTCGCTTCAGTCCTGTCCGATTCTGTGTGACCCCATAGACAGAAGCCCACCAGGCTCCCCCGTCCCTGAGATTCTCCAGGCAAGAACACTGGAGTGGGTTGCCATTTCCTTCTCCAATACGTAATAAGCTAAACAAACCCAAATGATAAAAATGGCAATGGGCTTCTCATAAGAAACAATGCAAGTCAAGGATATTGTGAGAACCTCTTCAAAGTTCATTAACAAAAAAGTGGACCAGCTAGAATTTTATACCTAGAAAAAACTTCCCATAAAAATGAAAGTGCAATAAAGATTTTTTCAGACACACAAAGTCTGAAAGACAATATCACAAGAATCCCTGCATGTGTTAAAGGATGTCCTTCAGTGGAAGGAAAATAATGCCAGGTGAAAATTTGGATCTACAGAAAAGAATGAGGAGCATTGGAAATGGTGAAAATGTAGATAAATGTAATTTTCAAATTTCTAATCTATCTATAAGATCATTTAAAAGCAAAGATAATAACAATGTATTGTTGGGTATACAACATATCTAGTAGTAAAACAATGGCAAAAGAAAAGGAGAGAAAGTATACAGTTCTCTTGTACAGTTGGTGGGAATGTCTATGGAAAGGACTATAATATTATTTGAAGGTGGACTGTGATAAATTTTTAAAATATACTGTAAACTCTAGTGCAAATACTAAACAAAAAGGTATAGCTAATAAGAAATAAAAAACTAAAACAGAAACATAATATGCATCCAATCTAAAAGAAGGTAAAAAGCAAAGAAGAACAAAGAGTAGATAAGACAAATAGAGAACAAACAGTAACATTTAAATCCAACAATAAAAATAATTACCTTAAACAGAAATGGCCTAAACTCACCAATTAACAAACAGACTAAGATTAGATAAAAGAAAGCAAGATTCAACTATGTATGCCATCTACAAGTATCTCACTTCAAGTAAAAATTATATATATAGAAAGAGAGAGAGATTACAAATTTTAAAAAAGGATGAAAAAGATAAATTACACTAATAATAATCAAAAGAAAGCCCAGTGGCTAGACTAAGATCTATGTAGATTTCAGAATAAGGAATATTCCCAGAAAAAAAAAAAATCATTACATAACAATAAAGAGATTGATTCATCAGGAGTACACAACAATCCTGAATGTTTATTCAGATAATTTAAAAGTTTCAAAATGTATGAAATAAAAAATAATGGAATTAGAAGGATAAGTAGACAAACTCATAATTAAAGTTAGAGATTTCAATATCTAATTTCAATGATTAGTAAAAAACCAGACAGAAATACAATAAGGATGTAAAACACTACAAAAACATTACCTAACAAATTAATCTAAAGGCATTTATAGAACATTGTCCATCAGCAGCAACAAAAATATGCATTTTTATCAACTGCACATTTACCAAAACCATAATCTGGGCAATAAAATAAGTCTCAATAAATTCAAAACGATTCACCTCTCCAAAGTATATTATGTAATTACACAGAATTAAGTATGAAATCAATAACAAAAAGAGTTCCAACTATTTAGAAACTAAAGAGCACTTCTGAGTATATATCCAAAGGAACTGAACTCTAGCCCTCAAAGAAATATCTGTATTCCCATGTTAATTGCAGCATTATTCACAAGAAACAAGATATGGCAATAGATAGGATTACTGTTGAGACTTTAAAAAGGAAGAAATCCTGCCATTTGCACCAAGATGGACGGACCTGCAGAACGTTACACTAAGTGAAATACACCAGTCACAAAAAGACAGACACTACATGATCTCAAATATGGAATCTAAATAATTAAACATAGAGAGTAGATGGTGGTTTCCAGGGGATAAGGTAGAAAGAAGGTGGCCATTAGCGGACAAGGGAGAGACAAACTGGGGAGGTATTGGTGAAAAGGTATAATGTTTCAGTGACACAAAATAAATAAGTTCTGAAGATTTATGGTGCAATGTATGGCATGTGGTTAACAATACTGTACTGTATACTTAAAATTTTGCTAAGACAGTAAAACTTATGTAAGTGCTCCTACTACATAAGGAAAAGTATCTACAGCTTTTTGTATGCAAAAAAGAAAAGAAAAAGAGAAACAACCCAAAATGCCCTTATATCTATTAAAGAAATTGAATTTGTACTAAAAAAGAAAAGCCCTCCAGGACCTGACAGCTTCACTAAGGAATTGTACTAAACATTTAAAGAAGAAATAATATCAGTTTTTCACAAATACTTCAAGAAAATGGAAGATAAAGAAACAACTCCCAACTCATTTTATGAGGTCAGAATTATCTTGGTAAAAACCCTGGGCAAAAACATTAAGAAAACCAACATTTTTCATTAATAAGAACATAGACATAAAAATTCTTAAAATTTTATCCAAAGAAATCCAACAATCATTAAAAAAGAATAATACATAAGACCAAGTGGTGTTTATTCCAGGAATGCAGGAATGGGTCAACATTCAAAAATCAATCAACACAATTCAACATACTAACAGATTAAGGAAGAAAAATCATATCATCTTCTCAATAGATGCAGAAAAAGTAGCTGACAAACTTCTACATCCATTCTTGATCAAAGTGCTCAGCAAACTAGGAACAGAAGGCAACTGCCTCAACCTGATAAAGGAAAACTACAAAACATCTACGGGTAACATCAGACTTAATGATGAAAGACCAGATATTTTCACCCTAAGACTGGAGCAATTCCTTTCTATTCAACACTATCATCTTTAGTTACATTGTTGTCCAAGTATTTCACATTTTTATGCTAGTATACATAGTATTGTTTTTAATTGTAAGTTTTTGGGGGGCTCCAAAATCACTGCAGATGGTGACTGCAGCCATGAAATTAAAAGATGCTTACTCCTTGGAAGGAAAGTTATGACCAACCTAGATAGCATATTCAAAAGCAGAGACATTACTTTGCCAACAAAGGTCCATCTAGTCAAGGCTATGGTTTTTCCTGTGGTCATCTATGGATGTGAGAGTTGGACTGTGAAGAAGGCTGAGCGCCGAAGAATTGATGCTTTTGAACTGTGGTGTTGGAGAAGACTCTTGAGAGTCCCTTGGACTGTAAGGAGATCCAACCAGCCCATTCTGAAGGAGATCAGCCCTGGGATTTCTTTGGAAGGAATGATGCTAAAGCTGAAACTCCAATACTTTGGCCACCTGATGTGAAGAGCTGACTCATTGGAAAAGACTCTGATGTTCGGAGGGATTGGAGGCAGGAGGAGAAGGGGACGACAGAGGATGAGATGGCCGGAAGGCATCACCAACTCAATGGACATAAGTTTGAGTG
This sequence comes from Bos mutus, assembly GCF_027580195.1. Classification (NCBI taxonomy): domain Eukaryota; kingdom Metazoa; phylum Chordata; class Mammalia; order Artiodactyla; family Bovidae; genus Bos; species Bos mutus. The sequence continues at coordinate 34,790,249 of NC_091626.1, forward strand.
AACTCCAGGAGTTGGTGATGGACAGGGAGGCCTGACATGCTGCGATTCATGGGGTCACAAAGAGTCGGACACGACTGAGCGACTGAACTGAACTGAACTGATCATTGTGTTTTAAGTTAATTGCTAGACTATTAAAAAAAAAAGATTGCATTTTTTGTATATTTTACCTTGCAACCTTTGAAACTCTAGCCTCACTCAATACTTCTAGTAACTTTAATACAGATTATAATTGACAGCTCAGGGACTATAGATCTTCTATGTATTGAATACAGGGGAAACTCATGGCTGATGAGGAACTAGCAAAATTCTCACCAACCATATGAAGAAATGAATCACCATGAGAATAAAACTGCAAATAAAGAGAGTTTTACTTTTCCTTTTCAATCTGTACATCTTTTATTTCTTTTTCTCTCCATACAGCAATATATTACAATATAACAAGAAAATCTGGGAGAATTTATTCATAGAAATTGACACACTGATTCTAAAATTTATTGGAAATACAAATGGCTTCAATTATCCAAAAGTGTTTAAAAAAAAAAAGAAAAACAACAACAAAGGGGGAAGAATTACACAACCTGATCGCAACACTTATTTTACTTTTTTTTGTATAATAGGTAGTATACAGCAGACTGTATATAATATATAAAAATATCTGGTGTAAAGACAGACATACACACCAATGAAAGAGAACAGACACTCTGGAAATAATCTCACACTAATACGGTCAGTTAATTTTCAATAAAATGTCAAAGCAATTCAATGGGTAAAGGATAATCTTTTTCAATAAGTGGTGCTAAACAATTAGATATCTGTGTGCAGAAAAAAAATGAACTTTGACACTTAGTTAACAGCATGAACAAAAACATAAAATTGATCATTAGAACTAAATGTAATATCTAAAACTATGAAACTTCTAGACAAAAAATGGAAAAATTACTTGTGGTTTCAGGCAAAGATTTCCTAAGTAGAACAGAGTAAGCACAAAGTAAAAAAAATTGTTTCCAAAAAACACTAATTTTATGAAATTTAAAACTTGCTCTTCAGAACACGTTGTTAGGAAAATGAAAAGGCAAGCAGTAGACTACAAGAAAATACAGGTAAAAAATATCTGACAGAGAACTTGCATTAATTCCATCTACCTAAAATTTTAGAAAAGGAAAACTGTAGTGAGAGAAAACAAACCACTAGTTTCCAGAATCTGCATAGGAGTACAAGCAAAATCTGGGAGTGAGGAAAATGTTCTATCATGGGCGTGGTGGATACTGAATTGTGTACATTTTTCAAAACTTATACAATGGTACTTCCCCAGTGACTCAGGGGTAGAGAATCTGCCTGCAATGCAAAAGATGCGGGTTATATCCCTGGGTCAGTCAGGAAGATCCCCTGGAGAAGGAAATAGCAACCCACTCAAGTACTCTTGCTTGGGAAATTCCATGGACAGAGGAGCCTGGCAGGCTCCATAAGGTTGCAAAAGAGTCAGACACAACTGAGCAACTAAACAACAACAACAAATACAATGGTGCACTTAAAATAGGTGAATTTTATTTTATGTAAATTGTGTTAATAAAACTATAAGAATATAACAATAACATATAATCTAATATTATTAAACAGAAAATAAAAAGCACCTGTAATTAAGATATCCAGACACTTTCGTGGTTAAGGCGTCTGTGCATTAAAATGTTTACATTTTTACCTTAAAAACAATCATCGTAAATTCTACAACTTAAATCTGTAAATTGTTTTATTTTGTTCAGTCGCTCAGTCACATCTGACTCTTTGTGACCCCATGGACTGCAGCACACCAGACCTCCTTGTCTTTCACTATTTCCCAGAGTTTGTTCAAACTCACGTCCATTGAGTCAGTGATGCCATCCAACCATCTCATCCTCTGTCGTCCCCTTCTCCTCCTGCCTTCAATCTTTCCCAGCATCAGGGTCTTTTCTAATGAGTCGGCTCTTTGCATCAGGTGGCCAAAGTATTGGAGCTTCAGCTTCAGCATCAGTCCTTCCAATGAATATCCAGGGTTGATTTCCATTAGGATTGACTGGTTTGATCTCCTTGCTATCCAAAGGACTCCTAAGAGTCTTCTCCAGCATGACAGCTTGAAAGCCTCAACTTTTTGGCTGTACATGATCACTGGAAAAACCATAGTTTTGACTAGACAGACCTTTGTTGGCAAAGTGACATCTCTGCTTTTTAATATGCTGTCTAGGTTGATCATAGCTTTTCTTCCAAGGAGCAATGGTCTTTTAATTTCATGGCTGCAGTTCCCATCTGCAATGATTTTGGAGCCCCCCAAAATAAAGTCTCTCACTGTTTCCATTGTTTCCCCATCTAGTTGCCATGAAGTGATGGGACCAGATGCCATGATCTTCGTTTTCTGAATGCTGAGTTTTAAGCCAACTTTTTCACTCTCCACTTTCACTTTCATCAAGAGGCTATTTAGTTCCTCTTCTCTTTCTACCATTAGAGTGGTGTCATTTGCATATCTGAGGTTATTGATATTTCTCCTGGCCATGTTGATTCCAGCCTGTGGAATTGTTTTGTAACCCACCTTTCTTTCACTTATATGTCCTGAACATTTCTGTGTCCACAAAGAAACAGGACAACCACAGGACTTCCAATGGCTTCAAAATTGTCCATTGTATTCATGCAAAATATTGCATTCAGTTTCCCAGTGCTCGTTGTTGTGAGCAGTGTTGTCAAGAATCCTGCTCTTTCCCTCAATTCTAGGTCTCTCCTCTTAGAACCCCAGTCTCACCACCTGATTCTTCCAGGTCTGACACTCCCTCAACCCCACTACCTCCTCAGAACCTCTCACCCACCTCACAATTTGCTGCCTTTCCTCCCCAGGTCCCAACGCCATGGTGGGGCATCACACATCTCACTGGAAATTCCACAAACTCATTACATCTTTCCACTGCGTCAGATTGGAAGAGGGCATGGCAACCCACTCTAGTATTCTTGCCTGGAGAATCCCCATGAACAGAGGAGCCTGGCGGGCTACAGTCCATGGGGTCACAGAGTTTGACATGACTGAAGGGACTTAGCACATACGCACTGCGTCAGACCCACTTAGCAAAACCGCACTCCATAAAATTCAACTCTTGTTGAATCCAACCCCAGCTGGACAAGATTGGAGGAAACCACTGGGGGAACTGAGTGGCCTCCCACAGTACTCAGGACCACAAGCCTCAGGAGCCCCTCCGGGCTGTGTGGCCGTCAGACTCTATCCCTGGTCCATCCTCTGCCAGTCCAGTGCCTCTCAAACTATCTGTTGTGAAGGGCCACGTATTCTTATTTCCAATCCAGTATAGACCAATATTTTTGTAAAATATGATAAAAGCGTTACAGCAGTGCCAACTTTCATAGACGTTTCTAAATCCTGACTCTCACTTTCCATGCCCGCTGCACTCATGCTTTGCAATCCCAGATGACCCTCCCACACCTTCTCCTCACCTCAAACCACCAGCACCCCCACCCCGCTCCTCTCTCAGGGATAATTGTGTTTCTTCCTTCTCAGGGAAGGAACAAAGACCATCAGAAGGGGCCAGGCTTTCCATACGCTCTCTCCCTTCGCTACAGATGAACTGGCCACGTTCCCATTGAAGCCCAAATGCTCCATTTATGACTGGGTCTCACTTTCTCCACTTAAGAACACTCTTCTTTCTCTCACATTAAAGATTTTTCCCTTCACTGAATCCATCTAAATGCTGCTGTTTCTCCCATCTTAAAAATAAATAAATAAATAAGCCTCTCTTGATCCCACTTCCCTCTGCCTCCTGACTCCTCTCTCTTTGATGCTCCTTTCTCCAGTCCTTCTCCTTAACCTACACCAACCAGGCCTGTCCCACCACTCAACTGCTTTCTCAAGGTCAGAGACATCCACTTGGTAAAAACCTACGGTTGACTGTCAGTCTTTGAAGCAGACACGTGTGATGGCCCCACTCTTGTTCCCTGGCCCACCTCTGATTTCAGCCACAGCTGTGAAAGTTCCATGCTCATTAACAGCATTCCTCACCAAGCACCCACCTCACCTCTCTGCTCTTCTGTCTCAAGGCTTTCTCCTACCAGAGCCTGTGAAGCACAGAAGCAGAGGGGGAGTTAACATTCCCAGGAAAACTCTCAACCAGTGGGGGACCAGATGAATGTGCCAGCTTCCCATCATTTGTACAGATGAATCTGGGGGCACTCAGGCCCCTTCTCAGTGGAGCTGACCCCATAATCCAGAGCAGTTGCCTCAGTCACATACCCTTTAATAGCTTCTTTCTCACTTCTAACATCCTCTCATTCCTGTCTCTTGGATCACCTCCAAATAAATACCTGTACTGAATACCTTGTTCACAGGTTCTGCTTTTAAAGGAACCCACACTAAGGTGATCCTTATCTAATTTACCAACCACATTTGACATGGCTGATCATTCTCTCCTCTTGAAACAGGTTCTCACTTGGCTTCTAGGACATGAACTCTCCTGTTTTTCCTCCCACCTCCCTGCTTGCTTCTTGTAAGTCTCTGCTGGTCCTCCTTCCTGACCCCTGGGTTCTTGGCCACTTCTTTTCCACACCTGTGCTTACTCCTTGAGGGGGATGTGAGCTAGTATCATGGTTTTAAATATCACCCAAGGGCTTCCTTGATGGCTCAATGGTAAAGCCAATGCAGGAGGCACAGGTTCGATCCCTGATCCGGGAAAAGCCCACATGTCGTGCAGCAGCTGAGCCCAAGCACGACAAGTGTTCAGCCTGTGCTCTAGAGCCTGGGAGCCGCAACTACTGAGGCCATATGCTGCAACTATTGAAGCCCACGTACCCTAGAGCCTGTGCTCCACAACAGGAGAAGACACCCCAATGAGAAGCCCACCCATGGCAACTAGAGAGCAGCCCCCATTCATCACAACTACAGAGAGCCTGCACAGCAGTGAAGACCCAGCATAGGCAAAAATGAGTAAAATAATAAACGAACATCACCCAAATGTTTATGACTTTCAAAATTCTATATCGAGACCAAATTTTCCTTTAAACTCCAAACTCAGACATTTAACTAACTACCCACTCGACATCCCTACGAGGATGTTTAAAAGACATCTCAGACTTGATGCTACAGAACTTGATTCCTGGTCCCCTTCCCGTGCCAACCCTCACCTGCCCAAACCTAGTCCTTCCAGTGTCTTCTCTCACTGTTCATGGCAACTCCTTCCTTCTGGCACTCAGGCCAAAATCCTTCCAATGACCCCTGACAGCTTTCTTTCTCTCATACTCCATGCAACTAGTGAATTCTGTCAGTTCTAGCTGATGTATGTCATATAAAGATGAGTGAGTGTGTGTGTGTGTGGGTACGTGTCTCCAAATCCTGACTAGTTCTCACCACCGCCACTGCTCCTCTCCTGAATCAAGCTGTGATCATTGGTAGCCAACACTCTACCCAACTGGGGTCACCCTTCATCCACCTTTCACCAATTCTCAAAAAAGCACCCAAGTAAATGTATATTAGATCCTATTCTTGCCTGGAGAATCCCATGGACAGAGAAGCCTGGCAGGCTACAGTCCATGGGGTCACAAGAGTTGGACATGATTTAGTGACTAAACCACAACCACCAGTACTGTCAAAATGTATATTAGATCACATTGTACCAGTTGTCAAAACCCTTCACTGCTTCAAATCCCACTGAGAGCAATATGGAGTCTTCATGTCAGCTCCCAGGACCACCCCACCTGGCCCTCCAGGGTCTCCCTCACCTCACCTCCTGCTCCCCTTCTCTCGCCCTGTTCCAGGCACACTGGCCTTCTCCTTGCCATTCTCACTCACACCAGGCACATTCCTGGATCTTCCTTTTCATACAATTTGAGGACTTCAGGGGTAAGACTTGAGTGGAAAATTCATGTTTTACTTTGGCATGTTAGTTGCAAGAGGTGTTTTTTTTTTTAATCAACTGTGTCAGTTTTAGACTTATTCAAACCACTCAAGTTTACCGCAAAAGGACTGAATCCCCATTCATGGGATCTGTTGGAATCTGTTCCAAAAACACTAAGGATTATTTTTAAAAACTTGCCTGGATATTATAATTGATAAACTAACAATGCAATTACCACTCTACTCCTATGGTAAACTACTAATATTATGCAGAATAATTTTTAATTGCTTAATAACCATCCTACAATATACATCTGTAGCTCCATTCAAAATTATAGTTTAAATAATCCACCAGTGGCCATAAGATAAGCTTGTTTCTTTAACCCTACTTAGGAAATGAACTTGGATTCAGATAGCACTGAACAGGGACTGGCAGTGCACACGTGCCCTACCTGTGTCACCTCTAGGCTTCAAGGACTTTGTATGTGATCTGTAATTCATGAATTATTAAAAAAAAAAAAAAAAGCTTTCTAGACACCAAGCCAACAATCAATGAATTTATCCAGGTCCTTTCAGAAGGAGAAGAATATTTATTCAATCAAGCACTCACAGTTCATCTAAACTAGCCTCCCCCGCTTCCTATAAAAGCAAATGTGATGAGAGAAAAAGCCAAGAGTCTTTAAGAGGTGCTAGAATTTTCAGTACTTTGAGACAAACAGAAGATCTCTAAGTCCTTTCTGTATACAAGGGAGGTGTTTGCTGCATATGCCATGGATATGCAAGGGGAAGAAAAGAAAAAGCAACAGTTTTGATAAACTTTAGGTAAATTCCAAAATAACTCATTTGTTCTCTATGCTTGGGTTTCCTCATGTGCAAAATGTAGGCTTTTCATTGTGGATTAAAACCTGAGACTCATAAATATCCCAACAGGGACAGCCTGAAAAGGCACAGTACCCTGAGGGTCCAAAATGATTTCTGAGCTCCTGCCTTTAAAACTGTGTTTGCTTGGGACAAAAAGAACAATGAAAAGTCAAACTCTACACTTTATAATTGTCAGTAATTCAAAAGGTGATAAAACTCTGTGTTTATAATGTCAACATGACTCAAAAAAATTCTAATTAACGTTCTTACAAGTAAAAAAGATGCCCTGCATTTTCACATAATCCTTTGGAGCAACAGTCATTTTCACAACAGCCAGTTGAGCTCCTTAACTCAGTCACAGCGTCAAAAAGAAAACATAATGTTGGCCGCAAGAGTAATCAAAAGAACACTGTTTCACTAGTTATCACCAACACATACAGAGGTGAACGGAAGAAGGAGAGCCGTTTCTCATTCCAACCAAAACAATCAATTTTTGTCAAATGCATCTCATGAAGACAAGGCCAAAGGGATAAACAGAAGAGAATCCCTTTCTTCATAATTAGAACCTAGTTACTGGGTAGATAAAATAATATTATTAGAAAAAAAATTTTTTTTCTTGTTAATCAGTTAAAATTAAAGAATTTTAAGTTAATCAGACTCAGATGTTTCGAAAGACTTCTAAATACACACTGCTAATCTGGTAACGCCCCACTGCTTCTAATGACATGTTATTGAATCTGCAGGCAGTGACACAAGATGAAGTCAGTCCTTTTCGCTATAATCAAACCGGGTCAGCTGGGGAGCTGCCAAGCATACTCTGTGGAAAACAAAAGCCTGGAACAGAGTTGTAAGTGTCTCCCAGCACAGTGACTGAGAACTTGCAAGTTGTTTCGAGAGTAGATCTTAAATGTTCTAACCAAGAAAAAGAGATAGCACTGATGTGATATGATGCAGGTGTAAGGTATGGTGGTAACCATTTGTTAGTGTATCAAATCAACCCTTTGTACATCTCAAACTCACACGTGTTATATGTCAATTATATATCAATGAGGCTGGAAAATGAAAATACAAAAAGAATGGATGCTCTATGACTTTTTTAAACCTAAATTACATGCAGGTCCAACCAGAATGTTCCCAGATAGTTCTAAGAGGCCACATCACCATCTCCAAATAAGCCACGGAGACCTTTGGTTATTTCCTACATCAACTATTATCTAGCCCAGGGAGATCCCAGGGGATTTCTACCCCATTTCAATAGATTCTCAAGCCAGATTGGTCCCTGGACCCCAAAACTGGCTCCAAATGACAGAGAACCACAGGGCTAACTAGTCCTACTGCCTCCCTCTCGCCTGGGTGACAGCTCGTTAATTAGCCCTTGCTTGTCACATCTCCAATCTCTCCCCCACCCTCAGCTTCCCCCTGGAGCCTTTCAATAAACTCAAATCTCCTCTTAACTCTTGTACTGGAATGCTAAGCTGCCATCTCATCTCCTTGCATCTCCCACATACTCCTTGACAGAACAGCCCATATTCCCTAGCTCTGCCTCTTCACCCCTCTTTACAGCATAATCCCTCTAGTCCAGCTGGCTCAGCCACCGCGACACTACCTGGCTAACCTACATGGCAAGTCACCAGCCACCGTGGTCATGGCCATTGGAAGGCTTTTGCTCACTCCTCTTCCTGTCTGATCTCTTGGCTTTAGGACATGGAAAGCGTTGCCTTTGCCTCTGTGACCACGCCCTCCCTGGGCTCTGCTCCTGTCTCCCTGCTTTCTCTCAGGATGTTCTAGTTATCCACCCTCATCAACAGCGGTACCCCTAATGCTTTGGTTGTCCTGTTTTCTTACTCCACACAGTCTCCTTGAGTGACTACTCACTTGGATGGCTCCTCTAAAGCATACTCACCAGTGAAAAGTGAAAGTGAAGTCGCTCAGTCGTGTCCGACTCTTTGCGACCCCATGGACTGTAGCCTACCAGGCTCCTCAGTCCATGGAATTTTCCAGGCAAGAGTACTGGAGTGGGTTGCCATTTCCTTCTCCAGGGGCTCTCCCAAATCTAAAACCACCCACTCCCTGGAGAGCTCTCGACTCCTATTTCCGACAGCCTATCTCCTTTCTCTGTCCAGAAGTCCCACATGCATCTTAAATGTGTCCCCAAAACAACTCAGCATCTTGGCCTCCAAATGTGCTTTTTCTCTCACCTTCTGTTTGAAACAATGAGAGCTTCATGGAACCAGCTGCCTAATCTTGAGAACTCTAAAATCTTTTATTTCTCCTTTATCCTCTATATCTAAGACCTCTAAGCCATGGATTCTATCTGCAAATTATCTCTTATATCTGTATGTTCCCCAGCATACAGATATAAGCCTGAGCTCAACCCCTGAACGCTCAGGGCTTGGCTTGGTCCAATAACTGCTAACTCACCTCTCCCTCCCCCATCCCTCTCTCCCCTCACCTACATTCCACAGGGCTCCCTCCCAGGTTAATTACAGTTTCTTGAGCAGTAGAGAAAAAGGCAGCTGTACAGTGAGCCCTGAGGGACTGGCTCATTTGCCTAAGTAAGCCCATAGGAATCCAGTGCATCCGCCAGGGGACTGTGACTTGTTGGCCTAAAAGATAAATTAAATCCTTCCTCGTACAGTAAATGAGGTGCTCTGGGGAGGAGGTTCCCATCCAGCTCACTTCCCCAAATAACTTCCACATGGGCATTACCCCTGCACCCTGCTGGCCCCGGAGGCACCCTGCCTCTCTTCCTTTCCACCATGCAGATGCTTCCTCTTATTTCTAGGCCCAGCTCAAATGTAATCTGCTGTCCCACCAGGTGGAGTCCTTATCACTGTCCCCCAGTCTCTCCACACAACTCTGTGTGCCCCTGTCCTGGCATTTAGTACCCATTTCCATTATGTAATGACCATAAGGTCATCTCCGAACTGTGAGAACCAAGTAAGTGCTTGGCCTACAGCAGAGACTCAGTAAGCAAACACCTCTTCAGCGGTGAGTGCTGACTCAAGTGAAGACGTGATTCTGCCCTGCCTTAGGCCTGTTGCCTACGGCAAACACGGGGTGATTTCATGAGGTGTTCATTTATGCTTTCTTCTGGCTTGCTATTGCTGTCAGCACTTTTCCTTCCCCTCCCAAGAAGGCCGACAACTGCATGTGTGGCCTTCTGGGCTCTTTGGCCAGAGTTACAGGAGATGTCATGGTTCTGTCACGTGAGTGTATGTTCCTCGGTTCTTTGTCTCGGCACAACAAAGATTTGGAGGGACGGACATTAAAACCCTCAGCGCGTCACAGCTCTTGGGTCTTGGACAAACAGTGCTACAGCTCTTTACAGCTCTATTTTATTTAGAAGATGGCAGGAGAGAGAGAGAGAGAGAGAGAGAGAGAGAGAAAGAAAAGAGCGCACGCACACTGGAGAGAGAGTCCATCAGAGAGCGCTTTGGCTCCTCCTTTTATGTGTTTTTTTCCTCCACCTGGCCTGCCCTATGCAAATTGGGCTTAGCCAGGAGTGTGGTTTGTTCTGCCTGAAGTCTTCACTCTGGTCCTTGGACCTTCCTTTGACCTTCCTTGTCTTTTAGCCACCACCATTTTGGACTCCTTTTCCCTATTCTATCTACCTAACATTCCCCCCTCAAGAGACAGGAGGCCCAATTCTTTGGGAATAGGGGCGTCGAGGCCCTTCTGGCTACTTCCTGCTGAACTGGGATGGCAAGGGGTATTGGGCCTCCCCTTCTTGCTAGTCTCAATCCTCAGAGTCCTTATAGTGGTGTCCAAGGGTGTGTGATATTTTCCGTGGTCAGCTGTAGTTCTATATCTTTGTTGAACTGGCCTGCATGTTGTAGCTGGTTGACCTGGGCAGAGACAAAACAGGTTAGACAATTGACAGTACATGGAATAATCATAGGCATCATCAATATAGCATAACAAGGACTAGTAGGGACATTGGTCAATTTTAAATTCACATGGCCAGGATGGCTCAAGTCCCTCCTTGTTCAGGGATCAGAAGATCTATCTCCTGTCTGTTTTGGAGTACAGTCTGTGTCAAGCTGTGTTGGCTCCTTAGAGTTATCCTGAGAAATCTTATCCCCAGAAACCAGGTTTTGGGGGTGTTCATTAGAATGACACTCATTGGTAGTTCTGAATAGGTATCTGAGAGCTCCCAGGGGCTCACAGGTGTATTGAGTGTCCTCTTCTGTTTTCTTCCATGGCTTGACTCGTGAGTAGTGAATCCAGGAGTCATGTCCTGGTACCTTGACTCCTGTGGGGGTAGAAAGTATTACAGGGTAGGGGCCCTTCCACATGGGCTGGAGTTGAGCCTTTGGGACCCATCTTTCCAGACTTTAATTAGGACTTGAGTTCCTGGAGCATATAGTGGTGACTCTTTAGAATCTTTTGGGTCCTGGTTCATACCCCACAAGCATATATCCCGTTGGAATTGCCCAATGGCCATGGTATAAGACTGGAGGGTCTGAACCTCTGGATCTAGGAAGAGGTCATTGATATAAACAAAAGGTCTCCCATATAGCATCTCATAAGGACTAAGACCAACCTGTTCCTTAGGGGCAATGCAGGTGTGGAGGAGAGCTATTGGTAAAGCCTCCTTCCATCCCAGGGAGGTCTCCTGGGTTATCTTTTTTATCACTGATTTTAAGAATTGATTGGCTCTTTCTACTTTTCCTGAAGATTGAGGCCTCCAAGCACAATGAGATAATAAGTAATGCCCAATGCTCTCGAGACTCCTTGGGTGACCTTAGAAGTAAATGATGTCCCATTGTCACTTTGTAATGACCTGGGCAGACCAAATCTTGGAATGATTTTATGGAGCAGTTTTTTAACTACCTCCTCAGCCTTCTCGATCCGGGTGGGAAAGCCTTCAATCCATCTTGTGAATGTACCTATCATAACTAATAGGTATTTATACCCTTGAGAAACTGGCATCTGGGTGAAGTCCATCTGCCAGTCCTCTCCTGGGTAGGCCCCACGTCGATGGACGGGCTGGGCCAGCTGCGGTCTTCGAGCTCCTTGGGCGTTGTTTAATTGGCAAATGGGACAAGAGGAGACCACCTGTCTTACAGTTGTTTGGAGGCCTGTTCCTCTGAAGGACCTTCCTAGTAATATTTGGAGGGCCTTTTCTCCTAAATGAGTAGCGGCATGTAAGGAGTTATCCAACTTCCATTGGAGGTTTCCAGGCAGAAAAAGGAGTCCCTCCTTTTGGAACCACCCCATATGATCTTCTTGAAAGCCCTCGCTCTTAGCTTTAAGAGTTTCACCTTCAGTATATGAAGGAGTTTCTGACAAATTAGTCTGTGGAACTAAGGTGGCAATCCCTATTAGGTCATGGTTCTGTAATGCTGCTCTCCTAGCTGCCTGATCAGCTGCTTGGTTCCCTCGTGCCACTTCCGTGTTCCCTTTTTGGTGTCCTTTACAGTGGGAGACTGAAACCTCAGTGGGCAGATGGACTGCCTCCAAGAGTCAAAGAATCTGATCACCATATTTGATTGGGGACCCTCGGGTGGTAAAGTGACCCCTTTCTTTCCAAATAGCCACATGTGTATGTAGCACCAGAAAGGCATACTTGGAGTCAGTGTAAATTGCTATTCTTTTTCCTTTTCCCAGCTCTAAAGCTTGAGTCAGGGCTATGAGCTCAGCTAATTGGGCTGAAGTACCTGGTGGCAGAGGTTTAGCCTCTATGGTCTCAAAATTGCAGACTACTGCATACCCAGCTCTTCTTTTTCCATCCAAGACAAAGCTGCTTCCATCAGTGCACCAGATTTCCTCAGGATTGGTCAGAGGATCTTCTGAAAATCCCTCTCGGGGTTTTGTCCAGTGGTCCAAGGTTTCCAGACAAGAGTGAAATGGGAGAGAGCCCTCAGGGGTAGGTAGGAGGGTGGCTGGGTTAAGAACCTCACAAGGGGATATAGTGAGGCCTGGATTTTCCATCAGCATTACTTGATATCTGAGGATTCTTTGATCAGACATCCATAAATGGCCTCTCCCATTTAGGAGTTGTTTTACTTGGTGGCTGGTAAAAATAGTTAGTTTGCCCCCAAAGGAGAGTTTTAAAGAATCTTCTATCATAATTGCAATAGCTGCAAGATTTCGAAGGCAGGGGGGCCAACCTCGGGAAGTTGGATCGAGCCTCTGGGATAAGTAAGCTACAGGCTGGGGCTCAGATCCCAACCTTTGAGTTAACACTCCCAAGGCTATTCCCTCTCTTTCATGGACATAAAGTTGGAATGCTTTTTCTGGGTCTGGCAACCTCAAGGCAGGTGCCTGAGTTAAGGCCTGTTTTAGTGTAGCCTCTGCCTCCTTTTGAGGAGTTCCCCACATCAGTGGGATTGAATCATCTCGTCCCTTTAAGCTTTCATATAAGGGCTAGGCAATTAGACCATAGTTGGGTATCCAGATTCTACAATAACCAGTTAGCCCCAGGAAAGCTCGCAATTGTTTTCGAGTCATGGGGGAGGGCAACTGGAGGATTCCTTGTACCCGATCAGAGGACAGCCTCCTGGACCCGTGTGTAATCTGAACTCCCAGGTAAGTGACCTTTGTCTCGACCATCTGTGCCTTAGCATGGGAGACTTTATATCCCCTTTCTGCCAAGAAGTTTAGAACCTGAATTGCATGTTGTTGGGCACTTTTCTCATCTGGAGAGCAGATTAGTAGGTCATCTATGTATTGTAATATTTTCCCATTAGGTCCCAGGTCCAGATCTAGGAGATCCTGGCTAAGGGCCTGTCCAAACAGGTGGGGGCTATCTCTGAACCCCTGAGGTAATACTGTCCAAGTCATCTGTTGGTGTTTTTCTCCTGGGGCCTCCCACTCAAAGGCAAAAAGGTATTGGGATTCTTTAGCCAGTGGTATGCAAAAAAAATGCATCTTTGAGATCCAAGACTGTAAACCATTTGGCACTGGGTGGGATTTCTCCCAAGATTACATAGGGATTGGGTGGGATGGAGGGGGACTACACTTCATTTATGATCCGGAGATCTTGAAACATTCACCAGGTTCCATCTTTTTTCTTTACTGAGAGGACTGGGGTGTTACATGGCGAACTGGTAGGGACCAATAGCCCACAAGCAAGGCATTTATTTATTAAAGGCTGTAGTCCCTCCCGAGCCTCTCTTTTGAGAGGATATTGTTTCCGGTTAGGAAACCAAGTGGGATCTCGGAGGACAATGATGACCGGTTCAGCTTGGTGGGCTCGTCCAGGAATCCCCTGGTCCCACACCTGGGGGTTAATTTGTCTTCCCATAGTTTTTGGTCCCTCTCTGTTGAAGGTGTAATGGGTTCTTCAGTAGTAACCAGGAGCTGTAGAGCTCTAGGGGCTGAAAAACTTCCCATCATAAGGGTGGTCCCCAGTTTAGTGAGTATATCTCTTCCCAATAAGGGGGTAGGACACTCAGGGACCACCAGAAACTGGTGGGAAAATATTTGTCCATCCCAGCAACAAAGAAGTGCTCGGGTGAATCTTTTAGTAGTTGCTTTTCCTGTAGCTCCCAAAATGGTACAGGTTTTGGAGGAGAAGGCTCCGGAGTAGGAGATCAAGACAGAGTAGGTAGCCCCTGTGTCACCCAAGAAATTCTCGGACCTACCTGCCACATCCAGTTGCACCCTCGGCTCCAGCCCCATGATGGTTATCTGTGACAGGCGGGCTGGCTGGAGCGGGCCGCTTCAGTCCTCTTGAACCATCGTGAGGGTAGGCTTGGCACTTGACCTTGAGGCTCTTGGGTCCCGAGGGCAGAGTGCCGCCCAATGTCCCAGTTGATGGTATTTGTGGCAAGCCATTCTAGGAGACTTGTTACAGTTTGGACACTCTTTGGCCCACTGCCCCGCCTGTCTACAGATTAAGCATTTGCCTAGTGCCTTGTCCTTCCCCTCCCAAGAAGGCCAACAACTGCATGTGTGGCCTTCTGAGCTCTTTGGCCAGAGTTACAGGAGATGTCATGGTTCTGTCACACGAGTATATGTTCCTCGGTTCTTTGTCTCATCACAACAAAGATTTGGAGGGATGGACACTAAAACCCTTGGCGTGTCACAGCTCTTGGGTCTTGGACAAACCGTGCTACAGCTCTTTACAGCTCTATTTTATTTAGAAGATAGCAGGAGAGTGAGAGAGGGAGAGAGAAAGAGAGAGAGAGAAAGAAAAGAGCACACGCACGCGGGAGAGAGAGTCCGTCAGAGAGCGCTTTGGCTCCTCCTTTTATATGTTTTTTTCCTCCACCTGGCCTGCCCTATGCAAACTGGGCTTAGCCAGGAGTGTGGTTTGTTCTGCCTGAAGTCTTCACTCTGGTCCTTGGACCTTCCTTTGACCTTCCCTGTCTTTTAGCCACTGCCATTTTGGACTCCTTTTGCCTATTCTATCTACCTAACAGTTCTGTATATTGCTGGATTGTAAATAGAAGTTGCAAGGTATCCACAAAAGTCCCCACTCAGTGGTTTGTGGAAGAAAGCCAATGTCCAAGGGGAAAGATAGGCCTCAAGCCCAGGCGAATTTGCAGGACTGGCCTCTGCCGGAAACACTGTGTCTGGATGAGTGGGTGCATGGGAAAGCTGCCCCAGAAAGCCTGCAGGGGAGGCACACCGTGCACTGTCTCCCAGAGTGGTCAGTGCCATAAAGGCTGGCAGAGTCAGCTGACTCCACCTTGCTGCCCCTTCAGTCTTCAGCTGCAGCACGTCAAACTATGCAACTGTCTTTACGGAGCCAACTGTGCACAACAGACTGGGCCTCATCCAAAATGTGTGGCCTTAAGTTCACCTGGAATTCTTATGTGATCCCTTGGATCAGGCAGTTACTTCAGTAATGATTTAGACTGAACTTTCGCTTCAACGGGTCACCGATTCTCAGTGTAAATAAAGCAATGTGACCTAAAGTAACATTGTGATCTAACATCAATGCCTAGTATACAATGATCATTTAAATCCCCAGGAAAATTACAGGATCCCTCATGGCATCTTTGAAAGAGCGTTGGGACATAGAATTGGCCCATTCTTACTTTGAACACACATTATCTAATATACCAAGACGCTATTATACAGAAATGAAATTTCTTCCACATATATATATATCTGTTTAAAGCTATTAGAAGGTCGTCTTTTGCTATGTGCTGTGACAGATCTCTTCAAATCATACTGGTTTGCAAAACCAAAGGCAGAAACAATCCAGGATGACCAATTCCAGTTTTTAAATTTTTTTAATTTATTTTTAATTAGAGGATAATTGCTTTAACTATCATGTTGGCTTCTGCCATACATCAATATGAATCAGCCATAGGCATACATATGACCCCTCCCTCTTGAACCTCCCTCCCACCTCCCCACCCCATCCCACCCCTCTAGGGTGTCACTGGATTTCAACTCCCTGCTTCACACACCAAATTCCCACCAGCTATCTAGGTGGCGCTAGTGGTAAAGGACCCGTCTGCCAATGCTGGAGACTTAAGAAATGTGGGATCGTTCCCGGGGTCAGGAAGATCCCCTGGAGGAGGGCATGGCAACCCACTCCAGTATTCTTGCCTGAAGAATCCCATGGACTGAGGAGCTTGGCAGGCTACAGTCCGTAGAGTTGCAAAGAGTCGGACACGACTGAAGTGACTTAGCACACAGGCATCTTTTTTACCATGTACATATGGTAATGTATATGTTTCAGCACTACTCTCTATTCGTCCTACTCTCTCCTTCCCCCACTGTGTCTACGAGTCTGCAGCCATCGCTGCCTTGCAAATAGGTTTATCAGTACCATTTTTCTAGATTCCATATATATGTGTTAAAATACAGTATTTGTTTTTCTCTTTCTGACTTACTTCATTCTGTATAATAGGCTCTAGGTTCATCCCTGGAGAAACCATAATCGAAAAAGACATATGAACCCCAATTCCAGTTTTGCAAGATAGCACAGTCTAGGAAGAAAGCGGACATCTGGGGAAATGCAATTCTCGATAATGGCCACAAGGTGGCAGAGTAGTTCTGTACACCAGAAACCGAACGCTAGCAACCAATAGTTCTGTAGTCTAGGATTTGTTAGATAATCCCAAAGATAGTTAACATAGGACAATGGGAAAACCTCTTTCTAGGGGACTTTTCTGCTGAGGAATTTATCCTCATATTATTAACATCCTTCTGATGTTGAAGCTGAAACTCCAATACTTTGGCCACCTGATGCCAAGAGCTGACTCATTCGAAAAGACCCTGATGCTGGGAAAGATTGAGGGCGAGGAGAAGGGGCGACAGAGGATGAGATGGCTGGATGGCATCACTGACTCAGTGGACATGGGTTTGGATAAACTCCAGGAGTTGGTGATGGACAGGGAGGCCTGGCATGCTGCGGTTCATAGGGTTGCAAAGAGTCGGACACAACTGAGAGACTGAACTGACTGACTTTTTTAAAGGCAGGCTCTCCATGAACCTTCCAGAAGCCTGAACAGTTTTCAGATATTGAGGACCAGCCTCCCACGCCAATGGAGGACCAATTCCTGTGACCAGTCCTGGCCCTGCTCACCAGCACAAAGTCACCACTGAGCAGAGGGCTAATTTGAAGCTCCCTAATCTCAAGACCCTGATTGAACCTCCCAAGAGGAAGAAAGGAATGCCAAGCTCAATGTTAATGCTAAACATTTCTCAATGCTCAGTGTTAAACATTTCCGCAAAGGTAGGCTCAGTAACCTCCTGACCTGAGTCTAGCCTTTCAGTGACATGAGCCCACCATCTTCAAACCACTTCCCTCAATGTGCATCAGCGCACCTTCTGCAGGGAGAAGGGAAAACCCACAGATGGCCCTGGAAAATTGCTCTGAACTCATAAACACCTAACTGGATATTAATTAGAGGCAACAAAAAAATTCAAAGTTTAGAAGATCCTAGAGGAAGAAATAAGGACAGACATAAATAACTGGAGGTACGTGTTACCTGTGACTGAGCAGCTAATAAGCTTGTCTCCCTGGCACCCTCACATAATCCTGTGAGCTGCCATACACTCTAGAGTTACATCCCTCTTTTCTTAGAGTAGCTGAGTGGGTTCTATTGTCTTCAGTAAAAACCCTGGTTATTACAGAAGACAAGGGAACAAATGGAATTCCTAAATCACTGTATAGAAAAAAGATAATCAGAGAGAGAAAGACAGAAAAATGAGAGGCCAGCAGAGGAACGCCTGAAGGACTGTGGAGTGGGTGTGTCCTGCTTTCAATGTTGTCAGGCTGTTTGTGTTACTGAGATATAACTATCCACTGCTCTGAAACATCCACCCATTTTCAACACATTCAAATGTCCTTCAAGCGAATGAATTGCAGGTGCTTGTGTACATGAAGAAAAATGGATTCGGTCCCTCATCTGTGTCAGTGCAGTGTGGACATGAGAGCAGCCATCAGCAATAAAACTGCAGCAATCAAGACACACTTCGAAGCAGGAAGAAGAGCCAGAAGAGACTGAGAAATCGCCTCTAGGAATTCGATTTCTATTATTTGTATGAAGGAGTGAAATGGAGCAGGACCTTATGGTTCTTGTCCCCCATGTCCTCTGTTTGCCTTTTGTCTGTGGCAAAACCTTCGTCAAAGAATAAGTTTAATCAGAGAGGTGAGAAAATGCAGAGACAATGGAAAACAGTGAAAGAAGAACAAGTACTAGGACGTTTAGTCATTACACATTGTCAAGTTGTCAAGGACCTTTAGTTCCTTCTCAAGGGCTATAGATAATATTCTGAGCCATAACCTGTGAGCTGTCTTATAGATACTGAAACCCCCACCGGGTGGAAGAAGTCAATTACATGACGACCAGGCTGTAGCTACGACATAAGCTGCCACAATTCTAAGGACAAGCTTCAAGGAAATGGGGACAAACCAACCATGGAACTGAAGACTAACTGTAAAGCAATCAAGATGATGCCGATCAGACCACTGATGACCAATTTCAAGATGACTGTCAGAGCTGACTGTGCTGTTTCCATATGTTGCCCCATCCCTTAGCCTATGAAAGCTCTTGCCCCTGAATGTCAGTGGGGAGGAGGTGGCCTTTGAACAGAAGTCTGCTCCCCTCCTTAGTTGCCAGCATCCAAAATAAAGCAAACTTCTATTTCCCCAACGTTGTCTCTAATTAGCTTTTGAGCAGTGAGCTGCTGGGCCCCACTTTGAGCTGCAGGAGAATGTGGGAGTAAAGAGCTTGAGCTGACCTCTAAGTTCCAAGGGAACAACTGCTTCTAGCCCCGTGGTTCTCAGACATGGCTGCATCAGAATCACCTGGAGGGCTGATTAAACAATGCTGAGCTGTGCAGGTTTATCAGTCAGTAGGTCTGGCACAAGGACTCATAACTGACCTTTCTCACAAGTTCGATGTAACATCAATGCTGCTGGTTCAGTGATCACACTTAGTCAACCACTGTTCTAGACCCCTGAAAGTAGGTCTCATTAAGCTGGGGCATATGATAAGCTGAGACAGGTAGGACACAAGCCTGTGAGCCAGGGAGAGATTATTTTTGTCCAGTTATCTACTATCTGCAATTTATTTTTGTAGAAAAGTTTTCCTAGATTTTGTCATCAATGTACTGCAGGTGAGTACAAATTGGCATAATCTCCTCAAAGGGAAACTTGGTAACATTAAAATAGCAATATCAAATGAGTATATCCCTTGTAAGCTCCTTCAGCTTAGAGACCTTTTTCCATTTTAATCCCTGATATAGCCTAAGCAGGGTTTCCCTGGTGGCTCAGTGGTAAAGAATCTGCCTGCAATATCGGAGATGCAGGTTCAATCCCTGGGTCAGGGAGATTCCCTGGAGAAGGAAATGGCAACCCACTCCAGTATTCTTTCTGGGAAATCCCATGGACAGAGGAACCCAGCAGGCTGTAGCCCATGGGATCACAAGAGTAGGACACGACTTAGCAAATAAACCACCATCACATATCTGAAGCAACTAGAACGATATCTGGCACATAGTAAGTGCTGAATAAATGTTATCTGAATGAAAACAAACAAACAAACAAAGAATAGATCCTTTGACTCAGAAGATTCACATCTAGAAGTAAATAAGCAGTATGAAAAGATAAATCCAACCATATTCATGGCAGCATTTTTCTTATCTTTCACTTCTCCATGAAAAGATAAGTGACAAAGTATGTCATAAAATAATCACTGTCCATGAGACAACCTTCCCAATGTACTATTTAGTGAGAAGGCAGGTTAGTACTAGTACATGTTACAGTACTCTATTTTGTTCTACTCAACGTGCCAGTCTAGTAACTGATTTTTAGCCTCTATGAATATAAACCAACACACTGCCTCCTTTATTGACAATCTTTTGTCATAGAAAATAATACAATAATTTCTCCTAATCTCAGTATCTTCATATGCTTAATGGGGATAAAAATCAAGCATGATACTGGATGCTTGGGGCTGGTGCACTGGGATGATCCAGAGGGATGGTACGGGGAGGGAGGAGGGAGAGGGGTTCAGGATGGGAAACACGTGTATACCTGTGGCGGATTCATGTTGATGTATGGCAAAACCAATACAATATTGTAAAGTAATTAACCTCCAATGAAAATAAATAAATTTATATTAAAAAAATTTTTAATCAAGATTTACAAAACATATTTCTTTAAGGCCTTAATGAAACTAGTTCTTGGAAACAAAGATATTACCAAGCACATGTCCAGTTTTGTGGGGATGCTAGGCTATGTGCCATCATATGCCAATACAACAAACACCATACACCTTTTCAAATAATTGGTAATTGGAATACGGCAATGTGTTTAATAAATACTTTCAAAAAAGAAAAAACCAGAGCACCAAGTAGTGTTTATATACCAATATATTGAATATATGGGTATACAGATGGTGCTCTATTAATACATCAGATGTGAACTCAGGCCATGTGGAGCACAGAGCTGATATGCACGTGCCCTTTGCACAACAGACAAATGGAAGCTCCAGATTAAGTATCACCAACAAACTAAATTTAATTACATACGTCAGCTCCCAACGACAAACATTCCCTAGATTCCAAAATCAAAGAAAGTCGAAGCCTTGGCAACCCAATGGGGTTTTAGTCTCAGTTTTAGGGATGATGGGACTACACAAAGACGAATAAAAGGCACTGAAGCTCCATCCAGAACTCCTGGCCAAAATGAAGCACAGATCACTTTAAAGAACACTCTTGCAAGCATAAAATAAGACTGACAAGGCCTGCTCACTAGCACACAGAAACAGCAAAGACATTGCTGAGTGCCCCAGGCATTGCTGAGTTAAAACATCCATGAAAAATGGAAATCCTAAGCTCACGCAGGTGAGGGGTCTAAGTTTTTTCTCCATGCATAGCTTAAGAAGGCAGATGAATAGTTAATATAAAAAGTGATCCAAGACCACTAACTCCCTAGGGGTCTAATAAACACACCATGAAAATCTTTATCCTGAGCAAGTCTTCCACAGCTCAGGGCTTACAGGAAACTCTCACCAAAGATAAACTACCAAAATTAAATATCACAGACCACAGAGGAAATGAAAAATCATCATAAGTGAATCAGCAGACACCAAAATTGACACGCAGGAAGGAAAAACAATAGACTAGAAAAGAATCATGCCTTTAAATAATTTAGAAACCATGGTAAAGAAATAAGATACCATAAGAACAAATTTTTTTTACTAAATGAGAATTTTTTAAGGAAAATTATCACTGAAATGAAAAATGTTCGATAGGTTAAATACCAGACTAAATTTAAGAAGAATTGCTTAAGTATAAGACATCTGAAGAAATTATGAGATGGAGAAGGGTGGGAAGAAAAGAGAAAAAAGTAATTATGACTGGATGAGTGGTTAATAGACATGAAACATGGAAAGAGAAGCTTTAATATGTCAGCCTAATAATGCTTAAGAAGTAAAGAAGTTGCGGGAATGTATAGAGAGAGAGGTAATGTCCAACATAGACAGCATATTGAAAAGCAGAGACATTACTTTGCCAACAAAGGTCCGTCTAGTCAAGGCTATGGTTTTTCCAGTGGTCATGTATGGATGTGAGAGTTGGACTGTGAAGAAGGCTGAGCGCCGAAGAATTGATGCTTTTGAAGTGTGGTGTTGGAGAAGACTCTTGAGAGTCCCTTGGACTGCAAGGAGATCCAACCAGTCCATCCTAAAGGAGATCAGTCCTGGTGTTCTTTGGAAGGAATGATGCTAAAACTGAAACTCCAGTACTTTGGCCACCTGATGTGAAGAGTTGACTCATTGGAAAAGACTCTGATGCTGGGAGGGATTGGGGGCAGGAGGAGAAGGAGACGACAGAGGATGAGATGGCTGGATAGCATCACTGACTCGATGGACGTGAGTCTGAGTGAACTCCGGGAGTTGGTGATGGACAGGGAGGCCTGGCATGCTGCGATTCATGGGGTCGCAGAGAGTCGGACATGACTGATCGACTGAACTGAACTGAACAAGTTCTATTATGGTATCAACAAACTGATTCTAAAGTTTGTGTGGTGTGGCAAAAAGACCCAATATGGACAACACAATACTTAAGGAGAACAAAGTTGGAAGATTTAAGTTACCTGAATATTAGATTAACTAGTAGTTACAGTAATCAAAACAGTGTAGTATTGGAGGAAGAATAAACAGACTAGTGGAACAGAAAAGACAGCCCAGAAATAGACTCCGCATAGTCAACCGATCTTTGACAAAGGCAAAGGCATTATAATGGAGCACAGATAGTCTCTTCAACAAATGGTACAGGAACAACTGGACATCACATGCAAAAAAAATTAATCTAGACACAGACCTTACATTCTTCACAAAAAAATAATTTGAAAAAGATTATAAACCTAAATGTAAAACACATAAGTATCCAGCTCCTAGAAGATAACATAGGAGAAAACCTAACTGGCCTTGGATATGGTGATGCCTTTTTAGATACAACACAAAAGGCAGGACCCATGAAAGAACAGATAAACTGGACTTCAGTAAAAACTTCTGATCTGTGAAAGACAACGTCAAGAGAAGTAGAAAACAAGCCATGGACTAGAAGGAAATATTTGTAAAAGACACATCTGATAAAGGAGAGCTGTCCAAAATATACAAGGAATTATATAACTCAACAAGAAGAAAACAAACCACTCAAATTTTTAAAAATAGACCAGGAAGGTTCAAGAGGGAGGGGATGTATGTATACTTATGGCTGATTTATGTTATTATCCAGCAGAAACCAACACAATGCTGTAAAGCAGTTCATTTCCAATTAAAAATGAAATTTTTAAAAATAGACCAAATTTTCGTGAGCACCTCACGAAAAAAATATATTCAGATGTAAAACAAGTGTATGAAAATATCTCATCAGGAAAATGTGAATTAAAACAATGAGATACCACTTCCAAAGAGGAAGTATACTTTGCATGACAATAATAATGGGTATATGTCATTATACATTGTCCAGATTCCTGGTGCAACTGGATTTGGACAGTCACCAAAGGTTCAGCCTTGATAACAAGTGATGCTGACAATGGGACAGGCTATGCATGTGTGGGGGCCGTAGTATACAGGAAATCTCTGTACTTGCCTCTCAATTTTTTTGTGTGTGTGTGAACCTTACACTGCTCCAAAAAAATATTGTCTTTAAAAAAAATGCACACCTATACACATAAAGGTTAAACTTAACATAAAAGAAAAAGGGGAATTATTAAAATCAGAGATAAGACATTTTACCTTAAATTATAAATTATGTTCAGTTCAGTTCAGTCACTCAAGTCATGTCCAACTCTTTGTGACCTCATGAATCACAGCATGCCAGGCCTCCCTGTCCATCACCAACTCCCGGAGTTCACTCAGACTCACGTCCATCGAGTCAGTGATGCCATCCAGCCATCTCATCCTCTGTCGTCCTCTTCTCCTCCTGCCCCCAATCCCTCCCAGCATCACAGTCTTTTCCAATGAGTCAACTCTTCGCATCAGGTGGCCAAAGTACTGGAGTTTCAGCTTTAGCATCATTCCTTCCAAAGAACACCCAGGACTGATCTCCTTCAGAATGGACTGGTTGGATCTCCTTGCAGTCCAAGGGACTCTCAAGAGTCTTCTCCAACACTGCAGTTCAAAAGCATCAATTCTTTGGTGCTCAGCTTTCTTCACAGTCCAACTCTCACATCCATACATGACTACTGGAAAAACCATAGCCTTGACTAGACGGACCTTTATTGGCAAAGTAATGTCTCTGCTTTTCAATATGCTATCTAGGTTGGTCATAACTTTCCTTCCAAGGAGTAAGCGTCTTTTAATTTCATAGCTGTGATTACCATCTGCAGTGATTTTGGAGCCCCCCAAAATAAATTATGTTACTCATCAATGATAGATGCCAAAGGACTAAAAAATAAATAATACATTAAAATATTGAGGGGACTTCCATTTCTGGAGAAGTTGGAATAAATATATTTTTTTAAAAGCTGCAAGAAAAATATAGTCTCTGTGGTTCAGGGTTTCTCAACCTTGACACTATTGACATTTCGGCCAGAAATCCCTCTGTTGTTGGGGCCCTGATATGTATTTAGCAGCATCCCTGGCCTCTGGCCACTAGATGCCAATAACAACATCAGTTGTGACAACAAAAAATGTCTTCAGACACTGTCAAGTATCACCTGAAGGGCATATCATCCCTAATTGAGAGCTGCTCTCTCTAGCCACAGGACTTAAAAAGGATAGCCCTAGAGGAATGAACCCTCTCGAATAAGCCTAGCCTACTCTAGAAAACATCACGACACAGCCACATCGCTCGGCCTCCTCCCAGGCACTGCTGAAGGCCAAAGGAGGAACACTGCTGACCTTCCTTGCCCCACGCTAATTGAGCAGAGACAGCATTCATCTCCCTTCCCACCAGGTGCTGCAGAGATGGTGGGTGTAGCCCCATTGACCATGCCTGCTTGGCACTAAGATAAAAGGAATAAGACAGTGCCCCTTCCTCTCTTCCTGGGCATAGTTCCCACAGAGGCCACACAGCACATAGAGAAACCCTGTTGACCACCACAGGCACTGTACCAAGTAAAGGAGAGCAAACAGGCCAGCACCCACCTCCTTTCAACTAGAGAGAACCAAAGACACAGAGAAGAGGAAACTGGATAAAGGACTCTCATAAATCTGTACATGAAATGGTCATATATGAAAATTTGTATAACCTAAATGGTCCATGAAAAGAAAGAAAGTGTTAGTCACTCAGTCATGTCTGACTCTTTGCGACCCCACGGACTATAACCCATCAGGCTCCTCTGTCCATGGGATTTCCCAGGCAAAATTACTGGAATGGGTTGCTATTTCCTCCTCCAGGGGATCTTCCCAACCCAGGGACTGAACCCACATCTCCTGCATTGCAGGTAGATTCCAGGGACTGAACCCACATCTCCTGCATTGCAGGTAGATTCTTCACTGTCTGAGCAACCAGGGAAGCCAAATGGTCTATGCATGGAATCAATCTAAATCAATACAGAAGAAGTTTGAGAACTGAGCTATAATGAGAAATACCACCCAGGTTTCAAATTAGCCTGTGGGTAATCAATCAGAGCAGACCAGAATAGCAAAACAAAGGCTATGAAAACCAAACTGACAGTCAAACCACAGCCCATAAAAGGCTGAGAACATGAGTTTTGAACCTAAGCTGGCTGATTGGTTCCTACTTAAACATGATACTTTTGGAGGCAGTCTCATGTAATACTCAAAATGTCTAAGATACAACCCAAACGTATTTATCATACCAAAAATAGGAAATCTCAAACAAGAACAAGGCAATCAACAACAGTAACACCAAGAGGACACAAATGTTGGAATCACATGGCAAAGATTTTAAAGCAGTTATTTCTAAAATGCTCTAAACAAAAATGATAAACCTCTTCAAACAAATGGAAAATCAAATCTCAGAAACATACTGAAGATATAAAGAACAATGAAGTAGAACTATTGGAACTGAAAAATACAGTAACCAAAAATCTTTTTAAAAATCATTGTCTGGGTTCAGTGGCCAAATGGAAATGACAGAAGAATCCAAGGTCTTCAAGGGACCTTAAAGATTTATCAACAGAAATTGTTCAGTCCAAACAATAGAGAGAAAAGGGTAGCTGTGGGACAATAACAAAGGATCCAGCATTTGTGCCATCAGATCCCAGAAGGTGGGGAGAAAGAACACAGGACTGAAAAACTATTTGAAAAGTAACGACTGATGGACTTCCCTGGTAATTGAGTGGTTAAGAATCTGCCTGTCAGTGCAGGGTACTTGGGTTTGATGCCTGGTCTGAAGATTCCACAAGCCACGAGGCAACGATCTAAGTCATGTGCCACAACCACTGAGCCCGAATGCCCCCGAGCCCATGCCTCACGACAAGAGAAGCCACTGCAGCGAGAAGCCCGTGCACCACAGCTAGAGAGTAAGCCATCTCGCTGTAACTAGAGCCTGCATGCAGCAACAAAGACCCAGCACAGCCAAAAGTAGATAAATAAATTTTAAAGAAAAGAAATAACAACAAAAGTTCCCATACTTGGAGAAAGACATAAATCTAAAAAATCAAGAAGCTGAATAAATCCCAAATAGGAAAAGCCCAAGAAATCCACACCCAGACTTAAATTTCTAAAAACTAAAGACAACAAAACATCCTGAAAGCAGTCAGAGAGAAACAATGCTTTGCTACCTATAGTGGAATAACGACTCAGACGGTGTGTTTCTCATCTGAAATAATGGAGACCAGAAAGAAGTGACACTTTTTGTTTTTTTTTCAAGTGATAAAATTAAAGAACCGGGAAATATTTGGCTTATCAGGAATGAAGAACAGTAACAAAGATGATAAATATTTGGGTGAATATAATAAACAATTCTCCTCTTGAGTTCTTTAAAATATGTTTGACTTTTGAAAGCAAAACTTCTAACTCTGTCTTATGGGATTTTCAATGTATGTGTAGTGGTTTTTAGGGCTGCCAAAACAAAGTACCACAGACT
The DNA here is from genome assembly GCF_027580195.1 of Bos mutus. Lineage (NCBI taxonomy): Eukaryota > Metazoa > Chordata > Mammalia > Artiodactyla > Bovidae > Bos > Bos mutus. Next base: position 34,816,890 of record NC_091626.1, read on the forward strand.
GGGTGGTTTAAACAATATGAATTTATTTTCTCACAATTCTGGAGTCTAAAAATCTGAGCTCAAAGTGTTGCAGATGTGATTTCCTCTGAAGCCTCTCTCATGCTGGTAGATGGCTGTCTTCTCCTCGTGTCTTCACATTCTCTTCCCTCTATGTCCAGATTTCCTCTTCTTATAAGGACACCAGTCATACTGGATTAGGGCCCACCCTAATGATTTCATTTTAACTTAACTTTTAATTTTACCTCTTTAAAGGTTCTATTGCCAAATACAGTCACATTCTAAAGTTCTGGGAGTTAAGATTTCCACCCACGAATTTTTGAGGGACACAATTCAGTCCGTAATAGATGTGAATAAAACATATAACTAGAAAATATAAGGGGTTGGGGAGGGAGTCACTAGGGACTTAAATGGTGGTAAGATTTCTACATTCCATTGAAATAACACAATATTGATTAGAAGTAGACTGAGAAAATTTAAGTATATACATTATAATTCCTGTGCAACTATGTTAGGCAACAAGATAATCAATAGTTTGTTCTCTATATCTATGAGTCTGCTTCTTTTTAAATTCATTTGTGTGTTGTATATTTTAGATTCTACATATAAGTGCACTTGCATTTATCTCCATTTTTGCATCTCTGAAACTAGAGAAAAGGTAAAAACCAGACTAAAAGCTAAACTAAAACTAAACTAAAAGAGCAAGGGAGAAACAAGAGGAGGTGAAAAGATCAACACATCATTGGAAGATTGGAAGGAGATAGCAAAAAACCAAATCTTGCTCATCTTTCCCCAAACTACTACAGGGGATACATCACAATAAGCAAGCCAATACATGTTGTAGAATCCCAGAATGACTCTGTAATTGTAAGTGGCAAAGAGGGACCAAGACTGAAACAGAGGAATGGGCTGAAGGACTTGTAAAGCACTCAGAATCCAGAAGGCCCCGGCTTCTGCTAATGAAGCCAGAGGACTATTTCTTTCCTAACACTAGCAACTGAACTGTGCTCCCCTAAAATGCGTAATTCACTAACCCCTAATGTGATTGTATTCAGAGACAGGGCCTGTAAAGATGTAATTAAGATAAAATGAGGTCATATGAATGGGGCCCTAATTCAAAAGGCCGATGTCTTATCAAGAGGAGGAGACATAAGAGGACACGGTGAGAAGGCAGCCATCTGCAAGTCAGGAAGAGGATCCTCGCCAGAAACCAGCCCTGTGGGCACCTTGATCTTAGACTTCCAGCCTCCAAAATCAGGAGAAACTGTTGCTTAAGCCACTCAGTCTGTGTTATTCTATTATGGTGGCCTACACTGACAAAGACACTATGGCAGAGAGGCTCTGGGTTTGGAAACCAGTCATCTGGTGTTAAGGATGAAGTTCTGTACTGAAAACAGGGTCTTCAGGAAGAGCCCAGATAATGAAGGGAAAGACCACTGGATACCTTCACCTCCCAAACTCACAGAATCATAGAAGCTGGGCCTATAAGTATGTGTGCAGAGTGAGAAACAGAAAACTTTGTTCAAGGGTCAATGACAGCATAAAAGGAGTTTTGACCTTGCAGACCCTCTATAATTCTTAGGCACTTTGACCACCCTGGGTTCCCAGGTCCACACTGTGAGAAGTGAGTAAAGGATGGGATCCAGGAAAAAGAGGAGGCTCACAGTAGAGAAATAGACTGAATTTAGCAAACATGTGCATGGTTAGTCTATGCAGGCCACCATACTTATTCAATAGAATGACAAAGTTGAGGAAATATACATAAAAGTAGATCATTTCCTCAAGAGGCATATAGAACAGACAGGGGTTAAAATAGAAAAATATAACTTAAGAAATTTATATACAATAAATGATGGATTCTGTTTGGGAGAGTGATAAAGACTTCAGAGAGAAAACAGCATGTGGTTTGGAACACAATGTAGGAGAGACACCTTTTTAATAAAATGATTTCAGACTCTCCCTTTCGTTTTATTCCTTTTAATATTTATTTGGCTGTACCGGGTCTTTGCTGTGGCATACAGGACCTAGTTCCCTGACTAGGGATTGAACCTGGGTCCTCTGCTTTGGGAGTGTAGAGTCTTAGCCAGCAAAGTCCACCACCAGGGGGAGTCCTTCCCTTTCATTTTACATAGGCTGATTTTACTGGATAAAAACAGAAATGTTTGTCTCAAGGATCTAACTCAATTTCTAAAGACTAGGATAGTCTTACCTCAATTACAAGGAGCTAATGACTCTAGTTACAGCTCTTTCACTATAGAATAGCTTTCAGGTGATAAATAGCAACCAAAAATGAAAGTGTCCCAAGTTTCAAGAAAGAGACATGCAATCAAAATCAATACTTTCCATCAGGCAAAACTTTTTATGATAGCTTCATTTTCTAAGCTCTAACTTAGAGTCAATAATTATAAAGCAAGAATTCAAACAGTAGTTTGTCATTACACAAAACTATCAGCCAGTCAGGAACTATCCAGTTTTCAGGTATCTGTCACCCTGTTACTAACTCAAAAACAATGATTTAAAATGAATAAAATCACTGGAAAGAGAATACAGTACAAGCATATAGAGGCTTAAACTTTAAATAATCTCTTATTATTTACATGTAATCTCCCACGTAATGCCTCACACACAAGCAAGGCGGCTTAATGAAATTAAAATCCTTTTGTCCCTAAGAGAGGATTGATACAATTCTCATCCCCTTATTTTTCTCAGTCTGTGTCCTTCACCAGCTTTCAACCCAAATTTTAGTTTGTCCTGTTTTCCTTTACTTTTTAACTCCCAAAAATAAGACTTTGGGTATTTTAATTTTTATAAATTTCTAACAGCTTTCATGAAATGAATTCACTAAGCATACAGGCTTCGGCTTATTTCAAGCTCCCTAAAGCAGTATATATTCGGATATGACTTTCCCAATAATAGCTAAAGGTCAAACATTACCTTCCCTGCCCCTCTTCTACCACCATCCTTCCTACAGCACATCAGCTCTCTGTAGGTGGGAGGGCCATTAGTTTCTAAGGAAGGCAATTATCATCAGGACCTTAACAACCTAATGTTGTCTAAAGTTTTAAAGAGGAATGTGATACTCCAAAAAAAAGTCCAATTGAAGATATAGATTAAAAAGTTTAATGGGAGTATGGCAGACAGAATTCAAGACGGTCTTCAATTGTCCCCATCTCCTAGTTGTCCACTCTTGTTCAATCCCTCCAAGTTTAGGCAGAATCTATAACTTGCTTCCAACCAACAGAATATGACAAGGATTGTTAATGCCTGTCTTTCTAGGAGATTCTGTTCCTTCCTAACTTTGATAAAGTGGCCATATTGTTGAGGCTAGTATCTAAGGATGACCTCTAGTCAAGAGCCAGCAAGAAACTGACGTTCTCAGTCCATCAGCCCACCAGCCTGAGTATTTACAGGGCCTGAGTCTTGGTGATACTACGTTAGCTTAGAAGGGGATCCTTCCCCAGTCAAGCCTCAGTTCTTCAGATGAGAATCCAACCCTGGCTGACACCTTAATTGCAACCTTGCAAGACTCCTGACTTTCAGAAGCCTGCCCAGACTCTTGGCCTAGAGGGATAACAAATGTGTGTTGTTTTAATCCACTGAGTTTGTTGTAATTTGCTATTCAGTAATAGATAAAAAATAAAGGGAAAGCACAAAGAAATATAACACATATAGCTATAATTATGATGGTAATTATCACGCCTAAACTCTAATAGCTGACTCTGTACAAACAGACCCATTAGGGAAAACATAGCAGTGAACCTCTAAATAGCCTGAGGAAAGGGTGGTAGGGGCTGAGGGTTGTCCTCTACCTCCATGGAGAAGCAGGAGAGGGCTGGTTGAAGACAACCTAACTTCTGGGGACTCTACAAACCTGAGACGGACAGAGCAGTGTATCTCAGGCAAAACCCAAAGGAATAGTGAAACCAAAGGAAAATCATGATTGGCAGGTACAAAGATTAAAGCATGAGCTGGGAAGCAAGGGAAACCATGGAACTATCAAGATGTGCAGAGACCAGCCCCCCAGCGGCACAAGTGAGACAAAGGCAGGCTACTCTCAGAGCCTGGATGGCCAAAGTCAGGACCGATAGAGAGAGCAGGCAGATGAGGTCATTACATACGGGCATTACTAGAAGGTTAAGCCTTTTTAGACCACCAGCAACATGCTCAGGCTTATCACCATTATTGGACAAGCTTTTTTGAGACTTGAGAGCCAGGAGGGCATCAAACGCTGAGGATACACCCTGAAGCAACCTCCACCCGGTGCTACAGCTGCCCATCAGTCATGGCCACACACGAGGGGCACATCACAAAGCCCAGAGAGGCCCCCAAGAGCCAATCAGCAGAGACGGTCCCAGAATCCTCCTGGATCTTCAATAAAAATGGTAGTTATTGGACCCCTCTAAATGCCCGGCACTGAAACCTCACAAGTTGTTCAAAGCTGTACGTGTGCACATGCACCACAAGCCCATGTGTCGCATCACATTTGTGCAAAATGATAAGCCTCAGGGAAGAACACATCACAATTAATGTTGCTGTTTAGTTGTTCAGTCATGTCCCCACGACTTCTGCGACCCCACAGACTGTGGCCCACCAAGCTCCTCTGTACATGGGGTTTCTCAGGCAAGAATACTGGAATGGGTTGTCATTTCCTTCTCCTGGGGATCTTCCCCACCCAGAAACTGAACTTACATCTCCTGCACTGCAGGCAGATTCTTTACCACTGAGCCACTTGGGAAGCCCATCAATACTTCTATTTAAAATCTGAGTTCTGTACCTTCAGGTGATTTTTCCTCGAGTCTCTTCCTTGGAGTCTTCATTTCCAAACAGATCATTTGGTCTTCACTTTATATTCTTCAGCAGTCCCTGGTGGCTCAGACGGTAAAGAGTCTGCCTGCAGTGTGGGAGACCCAGGTTCGATCCCTGGCTAGGGAAGATCCCCTGGAGAAGGGAATGGCAACCCATTTCAGTATTCTTGTCTGGAAAATTCCATGGATGGAGGAGTCTGACAGGCTACAGTCCACGGGGGCGCAAAGAGTCGGACACAACTGAGCGACTTTCTTTATATTCTTCACAAGGAAAAATGGAACCAATGACTGAGGACCCCATTTCTGAAGGTCAGATTGTTCTTGTAACACAAGGTACACATTACAGGAAGAATGTTGTAGGGAATGAGAAGAGAAATATTTAATGGCTACTGTGTGCACAAGCTCAGTTAATTCTTGCAACTCTTCATGTGGAATAAGACAAACCTCTGGGAAGTTAAAACAACTTCCTAAGGTTATGCAGCCAGAATGGCAGGGCCAGAGTTTGGAATGTGGGTAGCTCTGAAACTGGGTCTGTGCTGTCTTCCACCATCCCACACTGAGTTCCTCAAGCTCGAAATTTCTATTGAGCTAAGTCAATTGAAAATCTAACTTTGACTGGTAAAAAGATTATAATTAAGGTAGTGTATAAATATATTAGTATGTAAGCCAGGGAAATTTTTTCAAATAGGGTAGATAAAATCATTATATGTCTCTTAATCTTTGCTCCATTGTAAGTTAAAGTATAAAATGTGATTTAGTGCATTCCTAAAATCAGAACTCTCAAAAATAATATACTCTGGCAGTAAGAAAATCTAATGAAGGGGGTTCCCTGGCAGTCCAGTAGAGTGTAGTAGTCCCTACACTCCCAATGCAGGGGGCATGGATTTGATCCTGGGTTGGAGAACTAAGATCCCGCATGCTGCACAGATCAAAAAAAAAAAAAAAAAAGTAAAGGAATGGTATCTGTGCTTAAATTTAAAGTGCCTAAAATCAGTTGTGTATAGTCCCTTAATGGAAGGTTGATAAGAACTTTATTTGCAATATATATGAGCTTCAGAAACTGCCCTAATTTATTACAAAGAGCTATCAATCAATTTTATGATCATTTTAACATACAGATAACCATTGTCAAATGGCATAATGGACATGTTTTAACCAACCCATAAGGCTAAACCATAGTAGTTAATTACTAAATGATACCCTAGGGACCTAAAAGAACAACTGCCATCCACATCTACCCACACTTAGGAGACTCCTCCCAAGAGATTTGACCCATTTCTATTTCAAAACATTAGAAAGTCAGCTCAGTCAAGAAAAAACTTCACTGAGCTTTCTAAATCAAAGATGCCATGCTGAAATTTAAACTTGGGGAATTCTAAATAGTATGAAATTAATCATTCTAACTTTCAGAACGTTTCATCAGGGTAGCATCAAATGAGTAAATCAGTTCAGAACACTGTCTCCGTACCCATATTTATGTTTTTTCCTGGAATTTAATTCTTGGTTTAAAAACAGGAGGAGGTGTTTGCAAAACAAAACAAGAATAAGCAGCTTCTCATACCCTTTCTTCTACACCATTTGTAATTACCCAGGCTCTCTCAACTTTTCAAACTTAGAACAAATCCACAACCCATACATGTCAAATCAGAGCATTTCTCAGAACTCTGGTTACTATCTTGCATCGCTAACAAGTTTTAAACATTATCATCACTAATTGCAGAATCGTTACTTCTCTTAAGTGCAAGAGCAGCATGGGGGTTATGGGAAGAAAAAAGTGTACACAGAGGCATACTAACCATCAGTGATTGAAATAACATGATATCTTGGAATTGCTTTCAAAAACAGCACCTAAAAAGGGGGTGTGAAGATAGGCAGATGCAAAATGCTGATAATTTTTAAAGCTGGGTTACCTGAGTACATTGGGTTCATTATCCTATTCTCGGTTCTTTCATATGTATATGAAATTTTCCACAATAAAAAGTTTTGTGAACATTATCATCTCAAACCAGATTTAGGAGTCCAGAATTAAGTCTTTCAGTATTATTTTGCTCAATAAGTAAACTCCAAAATATTAGACAAAAATGCCTAGAGTTAAAAATCAACATCCCAGACTGTTGTTTGTTTTTTATTTTTTTTAATAGAAGTATAGTTGATTCACAATATTGTGTTCATTTCTGTCATATACCAAAGTGATTCAGTTACACATATATGTCAGAAAGGGGATGTTTAAAAAAAGCAATTCCTTTTAGAAATCACACTAAAAAAAGAAAAATACGTAGGAATAAACCTGATTGAGGAGGTTAAAAGAATTGTATGCTAAGAACTATAAAACATTAATAAGGGAAATTGAAGATGATTCAAGGAAATGACAAGATATCCAATGATCTTAGATTGGAAGAATTAATACTGTTTCAAGAAGAGGATGACAGAGGATGAGATGGTTGGATCGCATCACTGACACAATGGACATGAGTTTGAGTAGGCTCCAGGAGTTGGTGATGAACAGGGAAGCCTGGTATGCTGCAGCTCATGGGGTCACAAAGAGTCAGACACAACTGAGCAACTGAACTGAACTGAATATTATTAAAATGGCCATACTACCCAAAGCAATCCACAGATTTAATACAATCCCTACCAGGTGACTCAAGGGTAAAAAATCCTCCTGCCAATGCAGGAGACACTGGTTCGATCCCTGGGTCAGGAAGATGTCCCAGAGGAGGAAATGGCAACCCACTCCAGTATTCTAGCCTGAAAAATCCCATGAACAGAGGAGTCTGGCGGGCTACAGTCCATGCAGCTGCAAAGAGTCAGATATGACTGAGCTATCAAATTCAGTTCATTTCAGTTGCTCAGTCATGTCTGACTCTTTGTGACCCTATGGACTGCAGCACCCCAGGCCTCCCTGTCCAGCACCAACTCCTGGAGTCTACCCACACTCATATCCATTGAGTCAATGATACCATCCAACCATCTCATCCTCTGTCATCTCCTTCTCTTCCCACCCTCAATCTTTCCCAGCATCAGGGTCTTTTCAAATGAGTCAGCTCTTCGCATCAGGTGGCCAAAGTATTGGAGTTTCAGCTTCAACATCAGTCCTTCCAATGAACACTCAGGAAATTACCCATGACATTTTTCACAGAACTAGAACAAATAATCCTAAAATTTACATGGAACCATATGTTTTGATTTGCAAATTTACAGAAGACTTGGAAGAATAGTACAAAGAACTCCTAGATTCACCAAATGCTAAGGTCTGGCACATTTTCTCTCTTTTCTTGTATAACACACATACACACACAAGTGCACACATACACATGAGCATTTTTCTCCTAAACCATTTGAGATTTTGTTGCAGACATCATGTCCCTTTACCCCTAAAGACTCCAGTTTCTCCTAAGAAAGATGGTCCCTTCCAAACTGCAGTTAAAACATCCTATTTACGGAATTTAGCATTGATACAAGGCTATTTTAATGGCAAAAAGTGAAAAGGAACTAAAGAGCCTCTTGATAAAGGCGAAAGAGGAGAGGGGAAAAAGCTGACTTAAAGCTCAATATTCAAAAACCAAAGATCATGGCATCCAGTCCCATCACCTCATGGAAAATAGATGGGGAAACAGTGGCAGATTTCATTTTCTTGGACTCCAAAATCACTACAGACTGTGATTGCAGCCATGAAATTAAAAGATGCTTGCTCCTTGGAAGAAAAGCTATGACAAATCTTGACAGTGTATTAAAAAGCAGAGACATCACTTTGCTGACAAAGGTCCATTTAGTCAAAGCTATGGTTTTTCCAGTAGTCATGTATGGATGTGAGTGTTGGACCATAAAGAAAGCTCAGTGCCAAAGAATTGATGCTTTTGAACTGTGGTGCTAGAAAAGACTCTTGAGAGTTCCCTGGATAGGAAGGAGATCAAACCAGTCAATCCTAAAGAAAATCAACCCTGAATATTCATTGGAAGGACTGGTGCTGAAGCTGAAGCTACGATACTTTGGCCACCTGATCCAAAGAGCCAACTCTGGAAAAGACCCTGATACTGGGAAAGACTGAGGCCAAGAGGAGAAGGGGGTGACAGAGGATGACATGGTTGGATGGCATCACTGATTCAATGGACATGAGTTTCAGCACACTCCAGGAGATACTGAAGGACAGGGAAGCCTGGTGTGCTACAATCCATGCGGTCACAGAGTTGGACATGACTTAGTGACTGTACAACAACATGGCTATTATCCAACATACAATCCATACTCAGATTTCCCAATTATCACAATATTGTCCTTGGTAGCATTTTTTCCTAATTTGGGTCTTATCCAAACCATCTATTGCATTTACGTATCTCTTTAGTCTCCTTCATTCTAGAACAGTGCCTCAGCCATCTTTCATGACACTGACTTTTGTGAAATGTCTCCAAAAGTGGGTTTGTCTGATATTTCTCCCTGATGAGAACCAGGGTACCCATTTTTGGCATAAGTAACCCTCTATCCTTCTCAAGGTTTCAGATCAGGCAGCACAGGTTACCAGCTTGCCCTATTACTAACTAGTGATGCTACCTTTGATGGTTGGTTAAGGTAGTGAACCCCATGTTTCTGCACTATAACATTACCATTTCCCCCTGTGCAATTAATAAGAAATCTGTGAGGAAATTACCCCAAAATGTAAATATTCTGGTGTTCAGGTTTTCACACAATAGTTTAGCATCCACGGATGATTCCTGTATGAATCAGTAATCTATGATGGTTGCAAGGGCTTCCCTTGTAGCTCGGTTGCAGTGCAGGAGACCTGGGTTCAATCCCTGGGTTGGGAAGATCCCCTGGAGAAGGAAATGGCAACCCACTCCAGTATCCTTGCCTGGAAAATCTCATGGACAGAGGAGCCTTGTGGGCTGCAGTCCACGGGGTCGCAAAGAGTCAGTCACAACTGAGCGACTAACACTAACTTACTTACTTATTTATGATGATGGCAAAGTAGTCATTTTCTAACTCTTTTTGTCTCTGTTTTTTAGTTGGCATTATTTGTAAGCTGTTTAATAATAATTATGACTGGAAATAATTTTACTTAAGAATTTGAGTTCCTTTTCACTACAATCAAGCAATTTTCTTTTAAATACTCAACATCCTAAGTCCTAAACATCTTGAGTAGCTATTTGGCAGAGCTTGCTAACCTTCACCTGTGTAGGGTCTAAATTTGATTTTCCCTCCCCTGCTGTCTCTTCCTTCTATCCTCCAGGACTAGGCACAGAGTAGAAATCACTGCTGGGATAAGTAGGGTGGGGAAGAAGTAAAGTGCAGGTTGTCGACCAGTAGCAGGAGGAGGAATGGCCTGTGGGGTAGTAACCTGGATGTACCCAGCCAAAATGATAGACAACCAACCAGTAAACCAGGAGCAAGCAGATGGGGACTAGAAGTTTTCCTGATAAAACCAAATATTCATCCACAGCAAGAAGGGCCCGAGATTGCCAGGGCATAATACAATTATATATTTCCAACATTGCCCAAATATGCCTGGCTGTTCCTAAGAAATTACACTTCTGAACAGATGACAGTGACTTTAACGATAAAGACTCATAAGGGCAAGTACTAATAATGGAACAAGTGACACAAATGGAAGAAAAAGAGAAAAGCACCTCACTGTGATCTGGAAACACAAAACTATCTGGAATACTTGTTACTGAGAAACTCAAGAAGCATAGGCCGAATACGTAAGTACCACCACTTTATATAATAACCGAGCTGCTCATACTAACAGAGTTTGGGTTTGTTTTTTATCCCCTACTAGTCTCCTTTTTTTTCCACTATAGTTCCTCCCAATTGTTTCAACCTTTTAAGATCTCATAAACCTGAATTTTACAAATAAAAATATGAATTGCCCAAGGGGAGTTTAGTTTGATGGTCTCAAAGATCCTTCCCATTTCACCACACCTCTCTGAAAACCAAGGTGAGGCCCTCAGAGTCTCCATTCTTCCTCTGGAATCTGCCTTCAGAGGGCATGTTGTCTGGGCATTCTTCTTGTGAACATTATAAGTTGCCAGGCAAATATTTTTAAAATATCTGTGTATTTTATATACCTTTACATACCACATTTGTAAAAAAAAAAAAAAGTCCTTCTGGATTACTTCCAGGAATAACTGGAGAGGATTCTGGTTTTGCTTAACTTTAGAACCAATTTTTCTCTCAAGAGTAAATTTCTTTGGGGACAAAAATAGAGAAAGCGTCCACTGTAGCCCAAAGGCAACACTGCCCAGGTGTGATATATGTTCACGATGCCATGTACCTGCAACACATTGACAGGACTGAAGAAGTGACCGTCTCTCTGTGCTCCTACCTGCCTCTCACCTGTCATTCCCACATCTACAGAGAGAAGACAGGGAGCATAGTAGCTTCAGCAACACCTGAAACTTGAATAAAACATCAATTCTCAGGCTACAACACAGACTTACTGAATTGCAGATTTTGGAAGTGGGAGCCAGCAACCTGTGATAACAAGCCCTCCAGGAGATTCTGATTCAGATTAAAATCTGAGATGTATTACTTTAAAAAAATAAAAATACTGATGCTCAAGGATTTTTGAAAGCTCTGGGAGTAATTATAAAATGCAGGCAAGCTGAGAACTGACCAAAGAACTCTGCATCTAGGAGAAGCCCTTTCCAGGATCACCTTTACACTAACAGTAAAAGAACTGTGGATCTTTAAGCTGCAGACGTGGTCAAGATCTGGAGAGAATTTTTCAAGACACTGGCTGAGAATACTTTCTTTTCATTTCCCTAGTAGGGACACACAGTAAGTGTCTTATCCTACTTCTGAATAAGAACAAAGACAAACTAATTATCCTCTACATTCTGGAAACCTTCATACTTTCAGCTCCATGCCAACTGAAAACAAACATAATTAAGGTCGTACTTAAAAATCAGCTCAAAAGCTAAGCTGGTAGAAAATCATTACCATTTTCCCATAAACAAAACCAATGGGCTAAAGTTTTATTCTTCAATCAGTAGTTGAACATGGGGCTTCCCAGGTGTCGCAGTGATAAGGCATCTGCCTGCCAATGCAGGAGACGCAACAGACGCCAGTTCTATCCCTAGGTCGGAAAGATCCCCTGGAGTAGGAACTGGCAACACACTCTAGTATTCTTGTCTGGAAAATTCCTTGGACAGAGGAACCTGGCGGGCTACAGTCCATGGGGTCGCAGAGTCGGACATGACTGAGCACACACACGCACGCACACACACTCCCTTTGAGGCTCCGCTAATGCGCATCCAGCTTCCGACACATCTAACTTAACCAGCTTTCGTAGACGTGATTCCATTTCCAAAAGCACTGAGCCAATAAAACAGTGATGCCAAGATGCCAAAAGCAGGCCAACCCAGCCTCTTCCAACACTTCCATTCAGTAGTTTTAACCTGACATCCACGCGCTCACCTGGTTCGCTGTCCATGGTGACCAGATAAGGTCTCTGGCCCCTGGGAACATGGCCCGGGTGGGCACATGGGGCAGTCGAGCAGTCAAGCCACCCTCATCCCCAGAAGGCGAACACGCAAAACCAGCCCCAGCACTCGGGGCGAACCTTAAATTCAACGCTAAATAAGCTCCCGGCGCCTGGATGGCAAGGTTCCCAAAAGGCCAGCTCTGGGCCCAGGGGCATCCCCAGAAGGGCTGCGTTGGCATCGAGCGTCCCCTCCACCTCGGCGTCCGCCGCTCGCCCTTCCACCGCATCCCTCCGGGACCGGGCTGCCGGGGCCGCCTGTGCCTCTCCGATCCTGCTGGCTGCAGAGGGTGATGGGCAGAGGGGCGCGGGGGCACCCGGCCGCGGCCCCCGCGAGCCCGGCACAAAGGCGGGCATCACAAAGAGGAAAACTTCTCGCCCCCGGGCCCCGCAGCCCCCCACCCGGGGCCTCCGCCGCCCGAGCGCACTTACTGTCGGTCGCCATGGTCCAGCCCGGGGCCGCGGGGCGACCACCCGCGCCTGGGGTACCGGAGCCGAGCCGGGCCGGCGCGCTCCTCGCCAGGCCCCGCGCGCTCGGGGGCCGCGCCGCGCACAGCCCCTCCCGCCGCGCGCCCCCGCCGCGCCGCCCCGCGCCCCGCCAGCGCCCCGAGAACCCCAGGCTAGCTGGCAGAGCCGGCCGAACCCCTGGGCCCGGCGGCTGGCCCACCCTTCTCCGCCTCGAAGCATCTGTCCTCTCTGCCGGACCCTCTCCCTAAGACAATGAAGGTAGCCACTTGGATAAATGCTCCTGGCCACGCTCCTTTCCCACTACACTCCCCCTATGTTCTTGTTTTTGTCTCTCCTTTTCCCAGTGGCCACCTCATCCTTGCCTCGACCTTCCTACCTGTGGCTTGGGAGCTCCAGCCACCGAAAGGAACAAAGCAGGAAGAGATGAAGAGTGGAAAGTGACGTTCAGCCAGGTGCCGGACATTGATCTCCAGGCCCCAGAACTCCTGAGAATCCGCCCAACACCAGCCTGGTAGCTTTCAAGGGTCCAGTGTTCCTTGTGTTATCATCCGTTTTGTCTCCTGTGTGAAGAGAGTGTCTGGCACTTAGTAGGCTCTCAGTAAATATCTGTTGGGTGAATGGTTCTGTGACAGAGGCCTGCAGGAATAAATGAAGGATTGAATAAAATGCCCAACTAACTGGATGCCACCTGGGTGAGCTGATTAACCGATGACCACTGGGAACCTAGCCCTACCAGCTGACTGCATGGATCCTTGAGTCTTGAATCAGCCTGAATGAGGGAGCCAGTGAATGAGTTTTGTGCCTCAGGGACCCTTCCTAGTTCAGGAGGGCTCCCAGCTGAAGCCACCTGTAAGAGCTGTATACACGTCCCTGAAGTGCAGAAACCAGTTTCTGATGGACTCTTGATTTGTCAGAGGGAGTGGTACACGAGACCCTGGATCCCTGATGTAAAGAATCAAAATGGCTCAAACCTGTGTTCTGAAGCATTATGGCGGCTCTTGACTTCTTACAGGTACACCTGTTTGTTGCATTTGGGAAGCATCCTCCACCCAATCAGTAGGGAACCCAGTAGGCTTCATTCCAGCCCTGGGCTGGATACCAGGAAGACCCTGGAGTAAGGCAGGGCAGAGCAGCTCCTGTTTGGCTGGGAAGACACAGGAAGCAACTGGACAACAAGGCAGGAGTCCCTTCTGATCTGTCCACAGAGCACAGATGAGGGAGACTTTGATATTGATTGGGCCCCACATTCAGAGTAAGTCCATCTGAGGTGGGACTGGGGGCATCATTTTTAGGTTGTTTGTTTTTGATCTTTCTGTGTGTAACACAGGTGATTCTGAAGCACACTTCTAGTTAATAACCACAGAGATCTGACTTATTGGGCTTTCACATCAACCCTCTGTGGTAGCCCTCAAAGTAAAGAGACTTGAAATGAGTTAGATGGAGAACAGGAGGTGGGAGGGGATTAAAGGTGACCCAGAAGTTTTCATCTTGTTGGAGGCTCACAGACCAGGAGGGTTAAGCTGATTGGCGGGGAGGGGTGGGGAGGGGGAGATAGTGGTTTGGGTTTGGATTCATTTGAAGGGTCAGTAGAACATTGGTGAGGTTCTTTAATCATCAGTTGAACCTACTTATTTAAGTCAGAAAGAGGAAATAACTCAAGGTATAAGTTCAATAATTGTTTTCTCAATGACTGACCAGTTTGACAGCAAGTTTGACAGCCTGGAGCCAGATGTCAGACGAGGAGGGGTTAAGCAATAGGTAGATCTCAAAGAACAGTGACCCAGTATCAACCATTTTCTCCAAAAGTTTGGCAGTACAGGGAAAAAGGGATGGAGAGCTTCAGAGAGTAGGATTGAGGTGAGGCTGGTTTTTTGTTTTGTATTTTGAGATAGAGGATTGTTCAGGAGGAAAGGTACATTTGTCCATATATTCAAATATGTAAAAAAAGAAATAACATGCTTTTCTATAAGTTAGCTTTCTGGGCCATCTCCCAATTCTACGTATTGTTGGGTCAGTTCACGGTAAACTCCCTCAGTTCAGAGCAGTTCTGAGATTACCCTCCCCACTTTCTCTTGTGGTCATGTCCATGTTCAAAGGAAACGATTGGATTGCTTTGGGGATGTGAAGAGGTATTGAGCACATCTCCTCCCTGTGAGGGACTGCTTGTCTGGATTTCAGGGCTCATCAGACCTCCTCAGTCAGGACTGGCCCCTAGTTATTTGTCCACAAGCGCGGCATCCACTGCTCTGTCCTGTCACCCACACCCAAAGCCTCTCCGGGTCTGACTTTTTGTCCTTGAGGGGAGGGATGGCTCCCCTCAAGGGAGCCCATGCCATTCTGAAATCCAAAGGTGGGTGGTCCCATGGTTAGTATAGCATCTCCAAATGTCAGGGGAAACTCAGACTACTTCCATCTGCCACCTGGAGTCCCTGGGCAGCAGGCCCCCCTCATGATCACAATAAGATAAAATCTCATATCCTCAAATGATAACTTTCCAAAAGTGGGGAGGGGGGCTATTCCAGCTATTCCTTCTCATATCTCTCTCTGCAGACAGGGAGAACACTCTTTGTAAAAGCTCCCTCCATCAACTCTTTCAGGATAGGGAGAAGACTGGACCAAGCGTTCGTTCATAAAATGCTTTAGTTAGATTTCTAAAGGATGAGGGCTTTTCTGACTTTGACGTAATTGTGACTCAACCATCCCCATCCATGTTGCTTGAGTTCATTTCCAGGATAAGAAAAGACAAATACCTCTTATACACACACTGCATGGAAATCACCATATAGTCCCTCTGACCCTTGACCTGTGACCACATCCTGTTGACTCTATCACCACCCTGGCTATAAACAATCCTGAGAGCAGGGAGTGGGGAGGGGCTGCAGCCACTTGCTGTGGGTCTGCATCACGACAGAGGTTATTTTTGGTTGAAATAGTTATTGCTTTGTCTCTTTGTTAGAGTAGATAAAAATAGAAAAATTATTTTAACTATGACTTGTGCATGTAGCCTGTGAGCGTCTAAGGAATTTATCTGATAAGAGCAGAGAGGAGCTTTATTTTATATTAAAACTTGCCTTGATTTTCATTTGGACTCTGTATCTGTTCTAAGCATCTGAACTCAAATACCTCAGAACATTCAGATACAATATGGATAATGCTAACAAACAGGGGAAGCTTTTTCAAAATAGCTATTAGGTAATAAACATCATGCTTTCATTTAACCCTTGCAGGTCACACAGGGAAGGGCAGAAGAGAGACAGGGCTAATAGGTACAAGTCTGGTCCAGAAAGTAGAGGGCAAGGGCCTGGGAATTGGCCCTACTGTTTGGTGATTAAGTTTCCAGTAGTCACTGGAGAGAATCAGCGGCTTAAAATAAGAAAATTAGGTAAGGGAGAAATAGTAAGGAAGAGTCTGGGAACCAGGAAAACAAATAGGTCAAAATGATGGCTTTGCTCTTCAAAACTCTTATGAACTCAACATTAATTTCTTTTTCCCAATAGGGATAAAAGACATATTTGTTAAAGAACATTCTAGCAGTTATTTTTCTTTAAAGTCAAAAATACACAATTATAGAAATAATACTAAAAATCTCAAGCCATATATGCTTACCCTACAATCAAGTAATCTTGGAGTAGGAGGAGGCAGGGGCCAGAGAATGCATCCTTGCTGTTATTCAGTTGCTAAGTCCAGTCCGACTCTTCACGACCCCATGAACTGCAGCACACCATCCTTTCCTGTCCTTTACTATCTCCCTGAGTTTGCTCAAATTAACGTCCACTGAGTCAGTAATGCCATCCAACCATCTCATCCTCTGACGCCCCCTTCTCCTCCTGCCCTCAATCTTTCCTGGCATCAAGGTCTTTTCCAGTGAGTCGTCTTTTCACATGAGGTGGCCAAAGAATGGGAGCTTCAGCTTCAGCACCAGTCCTTACAATGAATATTCAGGGTTGATTTCCTTTAGGATTGACTGGTTGGATCTCTTTGCTGTCCAAGGAACTCTCAAGAGTCTTCTCCAGCACAATTGGAAGGCATCAATTCTTCGGCGCTCAGCCTTTTTTATGGTCCAGCTCTCACACCTGTACATGACTAATGGAAAAATTATGGCTTTGACTATACGGACCTTTGTCAGCAAAGTGATGTCTCTGCTTTTTAATAAGCTGTCTAGGTTTGTCATAGCTTTCCTTCCAAGGAGCACGTGTCTTTTAATTTCATGGTTGCAGTCACTGTTCACAGTGATTTTGGAGCCCAGGAAAATAAACTCTGCCACTGTTTCCACTTTTTCCCCATCTATTTGTCATGAAGTGATGGGCCGAGATGCCATGATCTTAGTTTTTTGAATGTAGAGTTTTAAGCCAGTTTTTTCACTCTCTTTCTCCATCATTCAAGAGGCTCTTTAGTTCCTCTTCACTTTCTGCCATTAGAGTGGTATCATCTGCATATCTGAAGTTGTTATTTCCCCCAGCAATCTTGATTCCAGCTTGTTTCATCCAGCCTGACATTTTGCATGATGCACTCTGCATATAAGTTAAATAAGCTGTGTGACAACATACAGCCTTGAGGTACTCCTTTCCCAATTTTGAACCAGTCCGTTGTTCTATGTCCAGTTCTGTTGCTTCTTGTGTTGCATACAAGTTTCTCAGAAAACATCCTAACAGCTCTCAATTTTTGCCAAAGGTAAGCATATACCATCATTCACCAAGTCTGGGCCTCAGGGCACCTGGTCTAGAATCACCTTGAGAACTTGCTAAAAATGCATATCCTTTGACTCTTATCAACAGTTACTGGATCAGAAGCTGTAACAATGGGACCCTAGAATCTGCCTGTTAAATGAGGTGCCCTGATGGTGTTTCTAACACAGTCTAAAACTGGAGAACCTCTAACCCAAGAAAGAGTAGGTCCTCACAGGGTAATAAAACTGAAGATCTAAAACTTCAGACCCGGGAATTTCTGCTTTGCTCTTCTCTGACAGTGAAGAGTGGAGACATTGGTAAGCTACTAAATGCTGAGAGATGAGCCACTAAGAAACAAAGGCAGTGCTAATAAACTTGCTCAGTAGATGGCTCTTACTTGGATCTAATTAAAGACCTCCATTTAAAAATGAAAATCCATTCCTTTTTATTGTTCATAAGGACAAGAACTGGTCACAATTATCTATAATTCCTTGTATCATAGTAAAAAGCTCCAAGTTATAGGGCCACATAGCTAAATATGTGGCCACAAGCTAAGTAACTTGGAGGAATAGTTGTTTTTTTAAGCTAAAATAACAAGATATAATTTTTCAAAGCTGTATTTTACTTAAGCAATAAGTCTTGGACAAAGAGGGAATTATGGCTGGTAGGAACTAAAATACCCACTTGACTTCACCTCTGAGTATTTAATTTTCCCATTTGATGTAAGAAAACAGAGCTGGATAACTATAAGGGGGAATGTTACTGAGTTTTAAACTGCTGATCTGCAATAATAATTTATTTCAAGGTAGAGTAAAATTTATGATTTAAGTAACTCATTTTTATGTCATTCTCTTTAGTTCTACTTTCTAAACCTTTAATCATCTTGCCCTCTTGATCTTGTGTTTACCTCTCACTGGGCCACCCAGTTTCTCTTCCTCTCATGCAAACTTCAGAAAAGAATGATCCAACCACAGAGCATCACTTCCAACTTAATCCTTAAAAAAGCAAAAAGCTAATCAAAGAATGAGAAAATGTCAAAAGTATCTACAGGGATATAAATAAAACTCTCAGAAATTAAAAAAGCAAACTGGAAATTTAAAACTCAGTGGATACAGCCATGGCCTGGCTTGGTACTTAGCTCCCTTTTGGTTCCATGAATTCCAGCCTAAAGAGGCTTGCCTGGAAGGCCATGCTTGCCTGCTTTTATTGCATGTAGTCACCTAGACTGTACAAATCGCTAGAGATACTCTCCTCATTTAAAACTTGTTATCAGAAAGTGTGTAAATCCACCAAAGAACAAAGAGATATCTGACTGTACAGCCCTATCATTTTCTTCCCTGAATCATTAAGTCCCAGTTATATAAGAGTGCAGTTTTGTGAATGAATTATATTTGTAAATATAAGGGATTTTTTAGAAAGAAGTCTAAGAGTTATTTACTGGTACAATATGTTTATGGGTAATTTTGCTGGTAATTCAATATTTTGTTGGGCATCGATGGTAACACTAAAGAAAACTAGTAACACTAGAGCTATATCTTTTGATTGTTGATTAATCTTTAATTATACACAGAATGACTTTTTAGACATATAATCTCTAAATAAAGGACAAGGTATTTGGCTCTTAAATTCAACACCATCAGTTTCTGCCAAGCAATTTTATAGGCAACTAGTTGAAGTTTACAAAGAGAATACCTTCAGTTAACCAAGTATAACAACATAGACAATGGATTGGGTTGGCCAACAAGTTCATTCAGGTTTCTCCATAAGATGTTATGGAAAAACGTGAACTTTTTAGCCAACCCAGTATCAATTATGCTGCAAGAAACTAAGAAACTATGAGCTAATCAACCATTTAAAACATTTAACAAAAAGCAGAAGAGTTAACAAATTTGAGACTTTAACAAAATTCATTTCATTTAAATCATGTACACTATATGAAGTTCTGATTCAACAAATTATGTGGATTAACTAAAATAGTTAACTGAGCTAATATAGCCCAATTCGTTAAGTACTATGGTGACAAGGTATCTGAAATCAACCTGTAGATAATGTATTTATATGAAAGCTTTTTTGCTGTTATCTACCTTAAGAATTTTTAAAATCTCATATTAAAGTGCTTGTAAGAAAATACTGGTGCATGTAAAAAAATCCCCTCATGGCATAACCTGTAATTGGCCTGATAGGCTTTGTAACTTGCAACCAAAAGCAAATTAATACACAATTTGATTATTCTCTACTGCTGAGTTAAAATTTGGAGAAGATTAACCTTCTTGAAGTATCAGGGATTTTGAACATATTTTCAGAAGTGCCCCAACTTCTTTCAAGCCATTCAGTTCAGTTCAGTCGCTCAGTCGTGTCTGACTCTTTGTGACCCCATGAATCGCAGCACGCCAGGCCTCCCTGACCATCACCAACTCCCGGAGTTCACTCAGACTCACGTCCATCGAGTCGGTGATGCCATCCAGCCATCTCATTCTCTGCCGTCCCCTTCTCCGCCTGCCCCCAATCCCTCCCAGCATCAGAGTCTTTTCCAATGAGTCAACTCTTCGCAAGGGGTGGCCAAAGTACTGGAGTTTCAGCTTTAGCATCATTCCTTCCAAAGAAATCCCAGGGCTGATCTCCTTCAGAATGGACTGGTTGGATCTCCTTGCAGTCTAAGGGACTCTCAAGAGTCTTCTCCAACACCACAGTTCAAAAGCATCAATTCTTCGGCACTCAGCTTTCTTCACAGTCCAACACTCACATCCATAGATGACCACTGGAAAAACCATAGCCTTGAATAGACGGACCTTTGTTGGCAAAGTAATGTCTCTGCTTTTGAATATGCTATCCAGGTTGGTCATAACTTTCCTTCCAAGGAGTAAGCGTCTTTTATTTATTTATTTTTTTTTTTATTTCACATGTTTCAATGCCATTCTCCCAAATCTTCCCACCCTCTCCCTCTCCCACAGAGTCCATAAGCCTGTTCTATACATCAGTGTCTCTTTTGCTGTCTCGTATACAGGGTTATTTACCATCTTTCTAAATTCCATATATATGCGTTAGTATACTGTATTGGTGTTTTTTTCTTCTGGCTTACTTCACTCTGTATAATAGGCTCCAGTTTCATCCACCTCATTAGAACTGATTCAAATGTATTCTTTTAATGGGTGAGTAATACTCCATTGTGTATATGTACCACAGCTTTCTTATCCATTCATCTGCTGATGGACATCTAGGTTGCTTCCATGTCCTGGCTATTATAAACAGTGCTGCGATGAACATTGGGGTACACGTGTCTCTTTCCCTTCTGGTTTCCTCAGTGTGTATGCCCAGCAGTGGGATTGCTGGATCATAAGGCAGTTCTATTTTCAGTTTTTAAGGAATCTCCACACTGTTCTCCATAGTAGCTGTACTAGTTTGCATTCCCACCAACAGTGTAAGAAGGTTCCTTTTTCTCCACACCCTCTCCAGCATTTATTATTTGTAGACTTTTGGATCGCAGCCATTCTGACTGGTGTGAAATGGTATCTCATAGTGGTTTTGATTTGCATTTCTCTGATAATGAGTGATGTTGAGCATCTTTTCATGTGTTTGTTAGCCATCTGTATGTCTTCTTTGGAGAAATGTCTATTTAGATCTTTGGCCCATTTTTTGATTGGGTCATTTATTTTTCTGGAGTTGAGCTGTAGGAGTTGCTTGTATATTTTTGAGATTAGTTGTTTGTCGGTTGCTTCATTTGCTATTATTTTCTCCCATTCTGAAGGCTGTCTTTTCACCTTGCTAATAGTTTCCTTTGATGTGCAGAAGCTTTTAAGTTTAATTAGGTCCCATTTGTTTATTTTTGTTTTTATTTCCAATATTCTGGGAGGTGGGTCATAGAGGATCCTGCTGTGATGTATGTCAGAGAGTGTTTTGCCTATGTTCTCCTCTAGGAGTTTTATAGTTTCTGGTCTTAGGTTGAGATCTTTAATCCATTTTGAGTTTATTTTTGTATATGGTGTTAGAAAGTGTTCTAGTTTCATTCTTTTACAAGTGGTTGACATCTGCAGTGATTTTGGAGCCCCCAAAAATAAAGTCTGACACTGTTTCCACTGTTGCCCCATCTATTTCCCATGAAGTGATGGGACCGGATGCCATGCTCTTAGTTTTCTGAATGTTGAGCTTTAAGCCAACTTTTTGACTCTCCTCTTTCACTTTCATCAAGAGGCTTTTTAATTCCTCTTCACTTTCTGCCATAAGGGTGGTGTCATCTGCATATCTGAGGTTATTGATATTTCTCCCGGCATTCTTGATTCCAGCTTGTGTTTCTTCCAGTCCAGCGTTTCTCATGATGTACTATGCATATAAGTTAAATAAGCAGGGTGATAATATACAGCCTTGACGTACTCCTTTTTCTATTTGGAACCAGCCTATTGTTCCATGTCCAGTTCTAACTGTTGCTTCCTGACCTGCATACAGGTTCCTCAAGAGGCAGGTCAGGTGGTCTGGTGTTCCCATCTCTTTCAGAATTTTCCACAGTTTATTGTGATCCACACGGTCAAAGGCTTTGGCATAGTCAATAAAGCAGAAATAGATGTTTTTCTGGAACTCTCTTGCTTTTTCCATGATCCAGCAGATGTTGGCAATTTGATTTCTGGTTCCTCTACCTTTTCTAAAACCAGCTTGAACATCTGGAAGTTCACGGTTCACATATTGCAGAAGCCTGGCTTGGAGAATTTTGAGCATTACTTTACTAGCATGTGAGATGAGTGCAAATGTGCGGTAGTTTGAGCATTCTTTGGCATTGCCTTTCTTTGGGATTGGAATGAAAACTGACCTTTTCCAGTCCTGTGGCCACTGCTGAGTTTTCCAAATTTGCTGGCATATTGAGTGCAGCACTTTCACAGCATCATCTTTCAGGATTTGAAATAGCTCAACTGGAATTCCATCACCTCCACTAGCTTTGTTCGTAGTGATGCTTTCTAAGGCCCACTTGACTTCACATTCCAGAATGTCTGGCTCTAGGTCAGTGATCACACCTTCGTGATTATCTGGGATGTGAAGATCTTTTTTGTACAGTTCTTCTGTGTATTCTTGCCATCTCTTCTTAATATCTTCTGCTTCTGTTAGGTCCATACCATTTCTGTCCTTTATTGAGCCCATCTTTGCATGAAATGTTCCCTGGGTATCTCTAATTTTCTTGAAGAGATCTCTAGTCTTTTGCATTCTGTTGTTTTCCTCTATTTCTTTGTATTGATCACTGAGGAAGGCTTTCTTATCTCTTCTTGCTTTTCTTTGGAACTCTGCATTCAGATGCTTATATCTTTCCTTTTCTCCTTTGCTTTTCGCGTCTCTTCTTTTCACATCTATTTGTAAGGCCTCCCCAGACAGCCATTTTGCTTTTTTGCATTTCTTTTCCATGGGGATGGTCTTGATCCCTGTCTCCTGTACAATGTCATGAACTTCATTCCATAGTTCATCAGGCACTCTATCTATCAGATCTAGGCCCTTATATCTATTTCTCACTTCCACTGTATAATCATAAGGGATTTTATTTAAATCATACCTGAACGGTCTAGTGGTTTTCCCTACTTTCTTCAATTTAAGTCTGAATTTGGCAGTAAGGAGTTCATGATTTGAGCCACAGTCAGCTCCCGGTCTTATTTTTGCTGACTGTATAGAGCTTCTCCATCTTTGGCTGCAAAGAATATAATCAATCTGATTTCGGTGTTGACCATCTGATGATGTCCATGTATAGAGTCTTCTCTTGTGTTGTTGGAAGAGGGTGTTTGCTATGACCAGTGCATGTTCTTGGCAGAACTCTATTAGTCTTTGCCCTGCTTCATTCCGTATTCCAAGGCCAAATTTGCCTGTTACTCCAGGTGTTTCTTGACTTCCTACTTTTGCATTCTAGTCCCCTATAATGAAAAGAACATCTTTTTTGGGTGTTAGTTCTAAAAGGTCTTGTAGGTCTTCATAGAACCGTTCAGCTTCTTCAGCATTACTGGTTGGGGCATAGCCTTGGATTACTGTGATATTGAATGGTTTGCCTTGGAAACGAACAGAGATCATTCTGTCGTTTTTGAGATTGCATCCAAGCACTGCATTTCAGACTCTCTTGTTGACCATGATGGCTACTTCAAGCCATTAGGTTAGTCTATCATTAAATTATGATCAAACAGCACTTTGGGGACCTAAATGAGTTAATAAACTCCCAAAGAACGCTAAGTGGAATCTTGATAACCTAGGAGACACTTGACACAAATCCAGTGAACAAAGTTCAATAAGTTCCAGGTAAATAGGAGGCTATCATCTGGTTCTTTTCTATGATTAAAAACTGTAGGGCATGCCATCCTTGAAGGGAGAGATCCATGTTTCTGTAACATCACACCTGAGTGCACACCCTTGTCCATGGGACAAGACAGGTGTGCCGTGTGTGCTTAGTCCTCAGTCGTGTCCAAATCTTTGCAACCCCATGGACTGTAGCCCACCGGTCTCCTTTGCCATGAGGATTCTCCAGGCAAGAATACTGGAGTGAGTTGCCATGCCCTCCTCTAGGGGATCTTCCCAACCCAGGGATCGAACCCAGGTCTCCTGCATTGCAAGCAGATTCTTTACCATCTGAGCCACCAGGAGACTAAGTCTTACCTGGGCAGTCAGAGAATGGAGTTGGGGCTGTCAGGTTAGAAGTCAGAATGGAAAATCCCTGAAAGTAGCAGTTGCAGGGAGGGCAGCCCCAAAATGTGAGTGTAAAATTATCTCAGATCTTAGCCTGCAAGCAGGACAAGAACTCCACTGATTCCACGGCAAATAAACTGCTGGCGACCTGAAAGTGCCAAGCAGATATTTCAGCATCTACTGGCTCAAGCTGCCCCTGAGTTCAAAGTTTCAGCCCTGACAGGATGGAGTAATGTGGCAAATACTGTCAGCTTTCCACTAAACACAAGGAGGGGCACACCTAAGAAATAAGGGGCACATACCAGGACTAAGTCATCTGCCCTAAAACTAAGGACAAAACCAAAACAGATCCAGCCTAACAAGCCTACACACAAACCTCTCCAAGTTGTAATGCTCTGGCGGTAACTGAACTGCCTTTTAGAACAAAATTCAACACTCTGGAGGGAGATAATAGAATCCAGAGTCTCTAACATGCATCTTCATACAATAAAAATAATTACTAGACAGAAAAAGAAATAGGAAAATGTGACCCACAGTCAACAGGGAAAAAAACAGCCAATAGAAACACATACACTGATAACCCCAATATTGGACCTAGCAAAGGTGTCAAAATATTAATAACTAGCTAAGTATAATGGAGTAGGAAATGGCAACCCACTCCAGTGTTCTTGCCTGGAGAATCCCAGGGACAGGGGAGCCTGGTGGGCTGCCATCTCTGGGGTCGCATAGAGTCGGACATGACTGAAGCGACTTAGCAGCAGCAGCTAAGTATAAACTGAAGTAAAAGATGGATATAATGGGCAAAGAAATAGAAAACTCCAGTGGAGATATAAAAACCATAAAAAAGAACCAAGGAGACTCCTAAAACTGGTCAGACTCCTACTGGATGAGATTAACAGCATATTGAATAATGAAAGAAGGGATTTGTGAACCTGAAGTCAAAAGGAATCATTCAGTTTGAAGCACAGAGAGAAAAATCAGTAGGGGCAAAAAGCCACGATGACCTGTGGGACAGTACAAGCAGTCAATACACATATACCCGGAGTCCTGGAAATAGAAGAGACTGCTGCAGAAAAACACAGATGATACCCTGAGAAAACAAGCCATGATAGGCACGTCATATCAAACTTGAAAACCAAAAATAAAGAGAAAATGTCAAAAGCAGCCAGAGAAAAAGGGCACGTCATATAC
Organism: Bos mutus; assembly: GCF_027580195.1. Classification (NCBI taxonomy): domain Eukaryota; kingdom Metazoa; phylum Chordata; class Mammalia; order Artiodactyla; family Bovidae; genus Bos; species Bos mutus. The sequence goes on from NC_091626.1 coordinate 34,842,134, forward strand.
AAGGGAACAAGATGAAAACTAGCTTCTCATCAGAGACAATGAAGGCTGAAGATAACGAGTAGAATAGTCTTTAAAGTGCTGAAAGGATAAAAAGAAAAACATTTCCTACCTAGGATTCTAAACCCAGTAAAAATATCTTTCAAAATAAAAGGTGAAATAAAGACATTTTCAGACAAACAGAACCTGAAAGAAATTTTCTCCAACAGAGCTGAGATGCAAGAAATGAATATTAAAAGAAGTTCTTCAGGCTGAAGGAAAATCATTCCACAGGAAAGCAAAGACTTGCATGACAGAAAAGAACACTGCAAAAAGTTCCTATCTGGGTAACTCGAATATACTTTTTTATGTTTTCTTTTTTTAAATTGAGAAAAAATGTATAATGAGATTTATAACATATAGAACTAAAATATGTAACAGTATGACAAAGGATGAAAGGGGGCTTTAAATGGAATTATACTGAGTCAAAGATCCACATCCCTAACTTATTACAGGTAGGTTCTACTAATTCAGATGCATACTGTAATCCCAGAGCAAACCCAGGTTGTCTGGCCCCAGAGCAACTTCTCTTAAGTGCTGTGCAATGCTGCTATTTGTCAAGTGTACATTTTGCCACTACTTTGATTTCTTCCTGAAACTGCAATATTGACAATGATGTAGATCATCATTATCATTTTAAACCCATCATGATTATACTAAGAAACCCATGATTTTCTGAAGGCCTGTCTGTCCTGCTCACAGCCTCTTTAAGGAAGGCTGTCCGAGTTGGGTCCTTCCACATAATTGGCTGTGCCCTCTGGCTTGTGGGGCTTCCCTGATAGCTCAGTTGGTAAAGAATCTGCCTGCAATGTAGGAGACCTTGTTTCGATCCCTAGGTTGGGAAGATCCCCTGGAGAAGGGAAAGGCTGTCCACTCCAGTATTCTGGCCTGGAGAATTCCATGGACTATATAGTCCATGGGGTCCCAAAGAGTTGGACACACTGAGCAACTTTCACTTTTCCGGCTTTGACCTATTGCATTGGCCACAGTCAATTATACCAGGTGTCTCTGCCCTAGTTAAGGGCAGCCATCCTTTGGCTGGACATGATTTAGAGGGCCAGAATGATTTAGAAGAAAAGAGAGTGAGGGGGCTCTCTTTTGGATTATAATAGAATCAATCAGAACCTCTTTCAGGAACAACAGAAGCTGCAGAGGGCGAAATGTGCAGGGAGAAGTTGGTAAACCAAGTAAGAATAGGTACATGATGACTACTGAGCAGTGGATATCGACATCAAAGTTGAGGGCACTACCCAGCTATGAGAGCTGCTGTGCCCACTACAAGACAGTAATTTTCCCAGCCATGCCTTCGATGAGGCGGTCACCTTCCTGTCCTCTGTAGTCTTAAAATAAGCCTTCAGCATTTAAGATAATGTGAGTGTGCCTTGAAACCTAAAGGAGCATGTCTAAACTGTTCTTTAAAAACTCCAGACCTGCAGTATATAGCATATTAAACCAAATAATCCAAGCGTAAAAAATACGACATAAAAGGAGGTTATACAGCCTGAGACTTTGTATTACTTTAATACAGGGAATTTTTTTTAATGTGCAATAAAAATTACTACACAGTTGTTCAAAAGATAAATGAAAATGTGGCTAGTTAAGCACCCAGTCTTCTCAATGCCATTTAAAAAGCAGGCATTCTTCAAACCGTAATTTAATTCAAGAATCAAGGGTGGGTTGGGAAGCCATTAACAACTCTGCTTATTTTCCTAGGCTCTTTATGTCAAAGCAAGAGTAATTTTCAGCCCATAGAGTTCATTTTTAAAGACACCTCAATATATTTTCTCTATATATATTAATATATAGGCTTGTATATCAAGCCTTTATGTTATCCCTGAAATAGGTTATTAGAAGAGCCTATATAAAGAAAGCTGAGCGCTGAAGAATTGATGCTTTTGAACTGTGGTGTTGAGAAGATTCTTGAGAGTCCCTTGGACTGCAAGGAGATCCAACCAGTCCATCTTAAAGGAAATCAGTCCTGAATGTTCATTGGAAGGACTGATGCTGAAGCTGAAACTCCAATACTTTGGCCACCTGATGCGAAGAGCTGACTCATTTTAAAAGACCCTGATGCTGGGAAAGATTGAAGGCAGGAGGAGAAGGGGACAACAGAGGATGAGATGGTTGGATGGCATCACCGATTCAATGGACATGAGTTTGAGTAAACTCCAGGAGTTGGTGATGGACAGGGAGGCCTGGCGTGCTGCAGTCCATGGGGTCGCAGAGAGTCGGACATGACTGAGTGACTGAACTGACTGACTGATACAGCATACCTAATTCAACTTGAAAAAACCAACTCTTCCTTGTGAACTGAGTCATGAGAGCTTTGTTTCACATCAATCTGAAGATCTGTGTAAACACATAAGCTTTCAATTATTACTTAAGAAAATCACCTCAAAAATCACCACATTCACTAATAATCACTTTCATTTCCTTGACATCCAAATACTTTCTAAAATCTTACAATTTCCAGCTGTAATTATTTTGAAGTTCAATATTCATATCTTTGCATTTTTAAAGCAATATGCAGTTCTTAATATTCTGAAGTTAGTAAATGGTTCTCGATTATCTTGAATTTACAGCTAAGAAAAGGATTTAAACATAATGAATTTATTAAGGACACACAATGAATCAGTGGCAGAACTAGGATAGAAATGTTTTACTTTCTAGCTTTTAGATTAAAAAATTATAAGTTTTCAAACCAGTTGGATAAAGTTGTTAATGCATTTCCTTATATGTTCAAACTATCGTACAATTATGCTCATTTCACATACTAGCAAGGTGATGCTCAAAATCCTTCAAGCTAGGTTTCAACAGTATGTGAACCAAGAACTTCCAGATTTACAAGCTGGATTTAGAAAAGGCAGAAAAACCAGAGATCAAATTGCTAAAACCCATGAGATCATAGAAAAAGCAAGGAAATTCCAAAAAAACATGTACTACTGCTTCATTGACTGTACTGAAGCCTTTGACTAGGCAAATCACAACTGTGGAAAATTCTAAAAGACATGGGAATACAAGCCACTTTACCTATATCCTGAGAAACCTGTATGCGAGATAAGGAGCAACAGTTAGAACTGGACGTGGAAAAACAGACTGGTTCAAAAGTGGCAAATGAGTATGTTAAGGCTGTATATTATCGTCCTGCATATTGAACTTATGTGCAGAGTACATCATGTGAAATGCCAGGCTGGATAAACACAAGCTGGAATCAAGACTGCCAGGAGAAATATCAACTACCTGATACGCAGATGACACCATCCCAATGGCAGAAAGTGAAGAACTAAAGAGCCTCTTGATGAGGGTGAAAGAGGAGAATGAAAAAACTGGCTTAAGACTTAACATTCAAAAAACGAAGACCATGGCATCCGGTCCCATCACTTTGTGGCAAATAGATGGGGGAAAAGTGGAAACAGTGACAGATTTTATTTTCCTGGGCTCTAAAATCATGGTGGACAGTGACTGCAGCCATGAAATGAAAAGACACTTACTCCCTGGAAGAAAAGCTATGGCCAACCTGGACAGGGTATTCAAAAGCAGAAGCATCACTTTGACAAAGGTCCATTATAGTCAAAGCTATGGTTTTTCCAGTAGTCATGTATGGATGTGAGAGTTGGACCATAAAGAAAGCTGAGTGCCGAAGAATTGATGCTTTTGAACTGTGGTGTTGGAGAAGACTCTTGTGAGTCCCTTTGACAGCAAGATCAAACCAGTCAATCTTAAAGAAAATCAATCCTGAATATTCACTGGAAGGACTGATGCTGAAGCTACAATACTTTGGTCACCTGATACAAAGAGCCAACTCATTGATAAAGACCCTGATGCTGGGAAAGACTGAGGGCAGGAGAGGGGGCAACAGAGAATGAGATGGTTGGATGGCATCACTGATTCAATGGACAGGAGTTTGAGCAAACTCAGGGAGATAGTGAAGGGCAGGGAAGCCTGGCATGCTATAGTTCAGGGATCTCAAAAATTCGGACATGACTTAGAAGCTGAACGACAATCATATCACTATTCTGGAAATCCCTATAGAAGACAAAATCTTTGCCTAAAAGCTGGTTCTGTATCTCTCCCTTGGCAGTATAAAATAAACTGCAGATGGTACAACTCTGTCTGTCTCAGGAAACAAGCACTTTAACTGGGTGTTAAGGAGATTGGGAATGTTTCCTCGTTTTAAATATATCCACTCACAGTTAGGACATTTGAGGCATTAAGAGAAAAGGGTTATAAATGGGATCTTAGAAGGGCTTGTTGTTGCTGTTCAGTCGCTCATTCATGTCTGACTCTTTGTGACCCCATGGACTGCAGCATACCAGGCTTCCCTGTCGTTTACTATCTCCCAGAGGTTGCTCAAACTCATGTCCATTGAGTTGGTGATGCCATCCAACCACCTCATCCTCTGATGCCCACTTCTCCTCCTGCCCTCAATCTTTCCCAGCATCAGGGTCTTTTCCAATGAGTTGGCTCTTTGCATCTGGTGGCCAAAGAATTGGAGCTTCAGCATCAGTCCTTCCAATGAATATTCTGGCAGGGTTGATTTCCTTTAGGATTGACTGGTTTGATCTCCTTGCTGTCCAGGGGACTCTCAAGAGTCTTCTCTGCCCCATAGTTGAAAAGAATGAATTATTTGGCGCTCAGCCTTCTTTATGGTCCAACTCTCATATCCGTATATGACTACTGGAAAAACCATAGCTTTGACTATATGGACTTTGGTCGACAAAGTGATGTCTCTGCTTTTGAATACACTGTTTAGGTTTGTCATAGCCTTTCTTCCAGGAAGCAAGCAGCTTTTAATTTCATGGTGACAGTCACCATCCACAATGATTTTGGAGCCTAAGAAAATGAAGTCTGTCACTACGTCCATTGTTTCCCCATCTATTTGCCATTAAGTCATAGAACTGGATGTCATGGTCTTCGTTTTTTGAACGTTAAGTTTGAAGCCAGCTTTTTCACTCTCCTCTCTCATTTTCATCAAGAGGCTCTTTAGTTCCTCTTCCCTTTCTACCACAAGGGTGGTGTCATCTGCATGTCTGAGGTTATTGGTATTTCTTCCAGCAATCTTGATTCTAGCTTGTGCTTTATTCAGCCCAGCATTTCACATGATGTACTCTGTACTCCAATTTTGTTGCTTTTTATCCTTCTACATTTTCTGCTCTTAAGATTCTGCTGTATTCAATTGACAAAGACTGATAACGTAATGGTGAAAGTGTTAGTCATTCAGTCATGTCTGACTCTTTGCAAATTCATGGACTAGTTTGCCAGGCTCCTCTATCCATGGAATTCTCCAGGCAAGAATACTGGCGTGGGTAGCCACTCCCTTCTCCAGGGTAATCTTTGCAACCCAGTGACTGAACCCAGGTCTCCTGTACTGCAGGCAGATTTTTTACCATCTGAGCCACCAGGGAAGTCCAAGGGTCCTTTGCAAATACTGTTAGTAGGAATGTGGAGAAGGCAATGGCACCCCACTCCAGTACTCCTGCCTGGAAAATCCCATGGACGGAGGAGCCTGGTAGGCTGCAGTCCGTGGGGTCGCTAAGGGTCGGACACGACTGCACACGACTTCACTTTCACTTTTCACTTTCATGCATTGGAGAAGGAAATGGCAACCCACTCCAGTGTTCTTGCCTGGAGAATCCCAGGGACGGGTGGGCTGCCGTCTCTGGGGTCGCAGAGTCGGACACGACTGAAGCGACTTAGCAGCAGCAGCAGCAGCAGCAGCAGGAATGTAAATTAGCAGGCTTTTTACAGTTCAATTTGGCATAATTACCAAAATTTTATATATACACAGTGTTCAACAAATTCATGTGTAGATCAGATTGATCCAGCAGAAACACCAATGTAAGTGAGTCAAGATACACACACAAAGATCAATGCAGCATTGTTTGAAATAGTGAAAAATGAAATGAACTATGCATTAGAGGTAACAGAGCAGGCCTGAGACTACTGTCCTAAAAAGGCTTGCTTTGCAAGGTTGCCCCTCAGCTGGAGGGTAAACAGTTCTCTACACTGATATAAAGCTTTCCCTAAAGATCCACACCTGGGTAAATGAAGCCATCATGGCAATGAGACCCTACATAACCCAGAGCCACCGACACTGAAGCTCAACTGGTTTCAAATAAACTTTCCTTACTGTTTACGCCATCTGAAGTGGGGTTTTACTGCTTTCAGTCCATCTGGATTTCCACTTGTGTTGGCTTATATAAAACTGACTCTGAAATTATAAGCCAGAGCCCTGTGTGTGTATCCTAGGTGCATCACTAACTTCGTGAATGTGGGCAAGGCGTTTATCATCCACAGATAACAGTTTTTTAATCGTACAAATGAAATGATACCTTTTAAAAGTACTGTAGTGAAAAAATAACAGGGAAACTCACTGTTTTGGTTATACAATGTTTGTAAAGTTTAATGATCAGAAAGAGCTTAGCAAATAACCTGGTATATAAGTCACCAGGTAATGGATCCACATCTCTGCATGCCCCAATGCTAGAATATTTAAACCCTAGAAGCTCTGTCCAGTAAACACATCATAGAAACTGTCCATCAATTATCAGAAAAATCTGAAATCAGCCAAGGGAAACAATTCTGTTTCACAGCTAACATTATAGCACAGATTCTAATAAATGAAATTTTTATCTGGGCTAGCATTAGTTATTTTCACTCACAGGGCATTTGCAGAATTCCTGAACATACCACATGGGAAAACAACCTGGAGTATAATCAACTTTAAGACAGGCTGAGCCAGCCACATGATGTGGAGGTGGTCTGCTACTGGCAGCAATTCAAACAGTATGGCTGAAGCAATCTCCATCTAAATCTCTCAAATGAGAAATTAACAGAGAGGCACATTCACGAAGCTACAGAATTTTTTTTTCGAGTACCAACTTTCTGTGCCACAGACATGTTCTGAAATATATATTACCACTCTTAAAGGTTTTACTAGAAATAATCAGTATTTAAATGTTGTACCCAGTGTGCTGACTAATCACATTATATGCATAAATGGACACATACATAGATATATCTACACATACACAAACATGCATGTATACATACTGACATGTTAGGCCAAAGGGAGCTTTAAAACAAGCATCAAAGGATACTTAATCAATTATAGAAGTAGAAACTGAGCTTCCTAAATTATCAATCATATAAGCTGACTATATTGTCTCAAATATTCAAAAATAAAGCAAATAAGGCAAAAACTTTAGTGCACTTTACAACATAATATATAAAATAGTTAATATACATCATAAACAAATCTGTTATCAAACTGTAGATATAAAATAACTAATCATTTACATGTGAGTAAGTGAGTAGGTCAAAGTCGCTCAGTCGTGTCTGATTCTTTGCGACCCCATGACTATACAGTCCATGGAATTCTCCAGGCCAGAATACTAGAGTAGGCAGCCTTTCCCTTCTCCAGAGCATCTTCCCAACCCAGGGATCGACCCCAGATCTCCCGCTTTGCAGGTGGATTCTTTACCAGCTGAGCCACCAGGAAAGTCCAAGGATACTGGAATGGGAAGCCTAGCTTTTTGTTCTCTGTTTTCTTCTCCTCTTGGGTGCTGTGAACTCTAAAGACAAAAAATTAAGGCGTCTGTCAGATCTAAAAAAGAATACTTAATTGATAACACACATTAAACTAAATAGGTTGGTATAACAGTAAGAACACCTTCACAACAATGATACAAGACATCTTAAACCTGACATATACATGAGTTTTTCCCTTCAAAATGACATTGCAGTTGTAGACTTACTAATGTAGATCCCAATCATCCTAAATGCTACTTGATAATAAGCTACTTGGAGGTCGTTTCCTATGGGTATGCCCTCCCTATAGTTAGTATAGGCCCAGCATGCCAGATCGGAACAGTATCTGGGCCAGCGCTAACAGAAAGTGACTGAGATGTCAACTGCTTTCCACCTGACATAGTCACTTTCTGTTAGCACTGGCCCAAAACACTAGCACCATACCAAAAAGGTAGCATCTTTTTGGCTACCATGGCACATTCCATGACCAATACCCAAGTTAAGTCTCCATCTAGAAACAGTCGAGAGCCTAAAGTCACTGATTATTAAAAACAAAGCAAATAACAGAAGATACAAAACATGAAAATTATGGAAGACACAGAAGAAAGAAATATTCCCCATCAATGAAAACTAAAAGAAGATGACAGAAAAAGGAATGAGAAAAGACAGAGACAAAATTAAGAAGAAAAAGAAAACAGATTCCTGGAAGGCAGCAGCATCAGGCCAAGAGTACATAAAGCAAGTCTGAGACCCGGTGGAGACCTCCTTAAAAAGATGACAATGATAAAATGCCTAATGTGCTCAAGTGTTTCAAGGGGAAGGCTTATACATTGAGCAATAGTCTGAGGATAAACTAGTGATAAGTACATAAAGAAACAAATTAATAAGGCAAAAAAGTTATTAACTCTCTAAGGCCAACAATAAATGCTCAGATTAAGGGAGAATCACAGATTATGTTAGATGGCCCTACTGCTAATAATGTTTCATAAATGCTGAATACTCACGTAACTAAAATAATGACTATACTTGGAGGATGGGGGATAGGAAGTATCATGTGTTTGGGTTGGGAGGTGAAGAATATATAAAATTATTATACTGTACCATCTTTGTATGGTGACAGAGCTAACCCGTCACATGTATCTCTCTCTCTCATGGTGACCACCTTGTAGTGCACAGAAATATCCATTATGTTGTGCACCTGTTACATTAACGAAAACTAAATCCTCATCCTCCTCAGTGTGCAAAGTCAACAGATAATTCATAGAACTGAAATATGAATAAGTGACAATATAAACATGCTATTTAGAAACATGGAGGTCAATGCCAAAATAATTACGAAAGAGTTAAAAGTGGTTGTCTCAGGGAATAAGAAATGGGAGTCAATGTCAGAAGTCCATCATTTCTTATAATCAGTATGATAAAATTGTTAAGTATTAAATTATATGCTTATGTATTTAATAAAAACCAAATTTTAAAAACTCGCACTCTGATAGAGTTTAGAATGTGACTTGCCAGGTAGCCATAAAAGTGTACACGTGTTTGTTTACTTGCGACAAAACTAGAAAGCAACTATAGTCTGAAACTATACAGGACTATATAGGATTATAAAGAACTGTTTTACGCTGACACAAGCAAATCACAGAAGCACTCAGACTTCTGAAGCAACAAATATTCTCTTGTCTTTGTCTTCCGTATGGTTCCATAGCACCCTGTCTCTTTACCATAATGTACTGGGTCGTTTTTTTTTTCACACTAAGCCATAAGGTTCTTTGGAACTTGGACTGATCTGATTCATTAGTACCTTAGGCCCACTATGACCCACTCACTCTCCTCAGATCTATTCACTGTGATCAAAATAAAACAGTTCTTAAAACTCTTGTACTATATATCTTTATATTCCCATACCTCGCTAACTACTTCAAACATAATAGGCACTCAATAAATGTTTGCTGAATGAATACAGCACCAAAATGGAAAAGTCATTAGGCAGATTCTTGATATGTATTACATTCATTATCATTGATGGATTACTAAATATCAAGCCTAGCCAGCTAAATATGACTTATTCTCTATGTTACTGTAATTATTATTAGAGATAGTTATTTAAACTATTGTTTAATAAATATTATAAATTATGAAAACCACAGCAGCACAAAAAGGTATAGCCATTTTAACTCACATTGTGCAATTTACCACTTAGTTACAATCATCATCTCATAGGTGAAAATTTTACATTTACTAGAATTTGAAATGAGAAATTTTTAGCAATAAAGTATTTTTTAAAAAGTTATATCCAGTAACTCACTTTGTGAACTTTGCCCTTTGTTAGGAATACATTTCAGAAACCCTCATGATTACAGATATTCACTTACTAATAACGATGTATTCCCTCTCCTTCACTGACCACTGACCGCTGCCACTCCATATCCATCCATTTACTGTATTATCACTTACTTTTAAGTGTCAGGATTAATGGTATGATTAATGGTAAAATTCTCCAGTGTACCAAAGATAAAAACATCACAGGAACACACAGTTGTCATGCTCTTCTGGGTTCTAAACCTTGATGCTCTACAAGGAGTTTGACAAAATTTCATCTGTACCTGTTTCACTAAAACTTTCATTCTCTTCATCCTCTTCTGTAACCACAGGCATACTCAGATTTAAAGATTTATCTTCCATATGTATATTCTGCATGTCACCTGGAAATAGTTAAACAAGTAATTTTATATGAAAACAAAGAATGTTAACCTTTGAGAAAAATTTTACACAAATTATGACAAGACTATAATAGCACATATTAGGTGTTTAAAAGCTAAAATTGTAATGGTGAACAGAAATATGCATTTTAAAATCACACCATTTTTTAAAGTATTAATATATTTATACCTATGTTTTGAAAATAGCCTCTAATTCTTCCATTAAAGAAAACAGAGGAAAAGTGAAGAAACAAAATTAGCCAAACACTGATACAGGATTCAATCCTTATCACACACAGCATGAGTTATATCTGTAGACACCATGGAATAATCATGTGTTACTTCAAGTTAATCACAAATGTAATTCTAAAGTTAACAGTCTTTTGTTTTTAAGACTGATATGGACTTAATGACAAATATTCTATATCAGTTGCTGAACACCAGAATGCTGTCCAAGAACCATTATTAAATAAAACAACCTGAAAATAAGGCAATTCTCACATACACAAGCACACACACAAAATCTGTTCCTTTAGGATCATTATTCACTAACTTAACAAACAATTGTAAGATCACATTACAGTGACTAGGAAAATGTGCACAAACTTCAGAAACACAGTTAAGATTGGAGGTCGTCTATAGCAACCTTCTATTGCCGGAAGAAATATCCTCATCAAATTATCAAATACCATTGTCGTATCAGGTCTCATTCAGCATATCATTTTCTGTTCATGGCAATCCCTTGACACAGTCACTCTTTATTTCTTATGCTTCCTGATTCTTCTCCACAACACTTATTCCACCTGTTATCTGTAGTAATTTGTCTCTTTATAGCCTGCCTCTTCCCACTAGAATGTAAACTTCACAAGGACAGATTCTGGTTTGTTTAGGTTGATGTATCCCCAGCACTTAGAAAAGTGCCTGGCAGAGAGGAGGGCCTCAATTAACCACGAATAATCAAATATGGATTCAAGTATTTTATAACACAGTATTTCACAGAGTATATATGTTACTAAGTACCTGCCAGTACAGAAGGCAACAAATTCAATAAAAATGAGTTTAAGCTTTCTGCTCTGAACACACATATGCTGGCATCTTAATGCGATGCAGATTTTATGGAATGAAGAGATTGCTCTCAGTTCAGTTCAGTCGCTCAGTCATGTCCGACTCTTTGTGACCCCGTGAATTGCAGCACGCCAGGCCTTCCTGTCCATCACCAACTCCCAGAGTTCACTCAAACCCATGTCCACTGAGTCAGTGATGCCATCCAGCCATCTCATCCTCTGTTGTCCCCTTCTCCTCCTGCCCCCAATCCCTCCCAGCATCAGTCTTTTCCAATGAGTCAACTCTTCACATGAGGTAGTCCAAGTATTGGAGTTTCAACTTTAGCATCAGTCCTTCCAAAGAACACCCAAGACTGATCTCCTTTAGGATGGACTGGTTGGATCTCCTTGCAGTCCAAGGGACTCTCAAGAGTCTTCTCCAACACCACAGTTCAAAAGCATCAATTCTTCGATGCTCAGCTTTCTTCACAGTCCAACTCTTACATCCATACATGACCAGTGAAAAAACCATAGCCTTGACTAGACGGACCTTTGCTGGCAAAGTAATGTCTCTGCTTTTCAATATGCTATCTAGGTTGGTCATAACTTTCCTTCCAAGGAGTAAGCATCTTTTAATTTCATGGCTGCAATCACCATCTGCAGTGATTTTGGAGCCCAGAAAAATAAAGTCTGACACTGTTTCCACTGTTTCCCCATCTATTTCCCATGAAGTGATGGGACCAGATGCCATGATCTTTGTTTTCTGAATGTTAGCTTTCAGCCAACTTTTTCACTCTCCACTTTCACTTTCATCAAGAGGCTTTTTAATTCCTCTTCACTTTCTGCCAGAAGGGTGGTGTCATCTGCATATCTGAGGTTACTGATATTTCTCCCGGCAATCTTGATTCCAACTTGTGCTTCTTCCAGCCCAGCGTTTAGATGAAGTTAACTAGCAAAAAGCTTCCATTTTAAACACGATTCAAACCAAGATTATAATCAGTACAATCTATCCCAAATTACTAATACTCCTCTTAACAATCTTGCGCCATGTCCATCCATATCAACTATTAATGATTTTTTCAAACCCACATTTATAACCTAAGGGAATCTATGCAACAATGTCAAGGGAAGGATTTCTGAGTTTAAAACTGTCAGCTGTGCAAGAAAACCTTCATCTAGTCACATGATGATTAACTACATTTTAGATATCATTTCTACATTAAAGGAATAAGTTTAAAAAAGAAAGGCAATGTTCTCCAAAAGCTCTTAAAAACAAAATAAAATGCTTCATCCAGTTATGCAGCTAGGAACCAAGAAGTGAACACACAAAACTTCAGGATGTTTATCTCAGAGTCAACATATTAAATAAAAGCTATAAAAGCTCACGATACGTTCCTCAGGCCTTTATCCAAAACCTAATTATTTTACATAAAACTGAAACGAACGGCCAACCTGCTTCTTAAAACCCACTAGTTAAAGAAGCAGCAAAAGGGCAAAAAACTGCTATGTTTGCACACTGAGAACATAAAGACACCTACCACAACAAATGTGCCAGAAAAACAAGGACAGTCCTGCGTCCCGAAGCCATAGTATAATGATCAACTTGAGGTATCTGATAGGATTACTATATTACAAAATCCAGTAAAAAGAATATGCTCATGATGAAAACCCTGAATCATAAAGTGAATACTAAATTATGTTCAGGATACACTGTTCAAGAAAATAGGAGAGCATAAAATACCTGTAAAAATGATAAATGCACATTGTAGAAAACAAGAACCATATACATGTAGTATGCTTTAGAAAGGTATCAACCAGAATAATTAACTGTTTAAAAAGTAAATTTTGACATTTAAATCATTAACTTCAGTTATCCACAAAGCTAACTTCCTAGGGGGTGTTAGGTTGATAGTTTTCCTCTGCTCCAAGCTCATCACAATTATGGGATGCAATTATAAGTCACAGATTATTGCTCCATCTCAACACATATGATTACAGGACATGCAGCTAGAATACGACAATTACTTAAGTGCATGTCTAATCTGAGCTCCAGAGCCACATTTCCAATTACGTGAGAGATAACAAGTATGGAGTTAAGGACTCAGGCTTCGATTCAAGCAGACTGCCACTCAAGTCTCAGCTTTAAGTATTAGTTAGGTGACCTTGGACGTGGGAAAAAAGTTCAGCAGAAAATAAGTGTTACACCGCTATATGTAAAATGATAACCAACAAAAACCTATTGTATAGCACATGGAACTCTGCTCAATTTTATGTGCCAGGCTGGATGGGAGGTGGAGTTTGGGGGAGAATGGATACATGTACATGTTCGGCTGAGTCCCTCATGGTTCACCTGAAACTATTACAACACTGTTAATTTGGCTATACCCCAATACAAAATGTTTTTGGTGTTAAAAAAAATTAATTAAAATTTTAAAAAAATTAAAAAGGAAGAGTGTTACATAAGCAACAGTTGTTATCATCTTCACCATCATGTGTCACCATTACTATTAACTAATGTTCTTCCAGAAGCCTGCATGTTATATTCTAGGAATGGTGAACAGGTATAGCTTAAGTAATACAAAGTGGGTAAATCCAATCAACATACGTGAGCACTTATTTATGCATTAGACACCCTTTACAAGAATTGAGCCTGGAAAGGCAGATTGTGGCAAGTTCTTCCCCCAAATGAAATCTTCATCCTGTGACCCTTAGTCTGTTAAAGTCACCAACATTCCCCCAGTTGCTGAGGCTGTAAGCGTCCCTGTCTCATCTCTCTCCACCAGCCTCTGTATGTGGTTACCTGTAGATAGCCGCTGGCTCTCCTAATTGTCAGTCTACTTGTCTAATTCCTACAACCTGGCCAGATCCTCATTACTCCTCAACAGCCTTTTACTTAGAGCTCCTATTTTCAGTTTGTTCCCACCTAACTACCATACTACTGCCAGACTGATCTTCAAAGAAAACTGGTCATACCACTTGCTTGCTTAGCAGTCTCACAAGACTCCCTTCTGCCTACTAAATGAAGTCCTAATTTCTTGGTTCCACACTTCAGGCCTGGTCACAATCCAGTTCTCAACATATCTTTCTATATTAACAGTAACTCTTCAATACAGCAGTCACAATCCACATAAAATGGAACCTTCGTATCCTATACTTCCACCCACCTTGCCTTTTTTCATGTCAATCTTGTCGTAGTCTAAGGAATTATTTTATATTTGTTTGCTTTTTAATCTTTGGATTTTTCCTGATTACTAAACATGGTTATCATCTAAAAGTCAAACATTATGGAAATTTATGGACTTAGAAATTTCCATGATCCCATCCCTGAGAATTAACCTCTGTTATATGCATCTAGTTTCTTCAAAGATATATATATATATATATATATATATATATATATATATAAAACTTCTGTCTACATATTTTTTTATTATAGTTCACTTACAATGTAGTTTCTAGTGTACAAAAAAGTGATTTAGTTTATACATACATATGTGTGTGTATATATGTGTGTGTGTGTATAGTGTTGTCGCTCAGTCGTGTCCAACTCTTTGCTACCCCATGGACTACACAGCCTGTTAGGCTCCTGTGTCCATGGAATTCTCTAGACAAGAATACTGGAGTAGGTAGCCATTCTCTTTTCTAGGGGATCTCCCTGACCCAGGGATCAAACCCGAGTCTCCTACATTGCAGGCAGATTCTTTACCATCTGAGCCATCAGGGAAGCCTTGATTACTTGATTACACATATTACTCTTTTTCAGGTTCTTTTCTATTGTAGTTTATTATAAGATATTGAATATGCTTTCCCGTGCTATACAGCAGGACCTTGTTGTTTATCTATTTTATATTATAGTAGCTTTGTGTCTACATATGTATTTATTAAGAAATGAATCATACTTGTCTTTAAAAAAACATTTTCACTAAGCAATGTATCAATATATTTTGGACATATTTTCATGTCAGTATACAGAAAACTTTCTCCAGCTTTTTAGGAACAGCAAAGTATTCCTTTATATGGACAAAAATTTCATGTACACAATTTTTCAATGTTATACATTTGAGTTGTTAACAATCTTTGCCATTTCAAATAATCCTGTAATGAATGTCCTGTTTTTGTCACTTGGACAAATCCCTAGAAATCAAAAATACTTTTCTACTTTAATGAACTTTTTGATTAAAGAGAATCTTTTTAGTAAGCACTTGAATATTTATTAAGGTGAAGAATAACAAATTACCTCTGCTTCAAAGTATTTACAATACCTTCTGAGCTATAATAGTAGCTGGAATAGTTGAGTTATAATTAAAGATCTTAATTCAGATCACATTTTACTGTACTTTCTTTCTGATGGGTTAAATCCTCCCTAATACACCTAGGTAAATTCAATAACAAATCTCAGCCATCTTTAAAAGTTAATTTCAGAGTTTATGAAAATGTTTTAGGTAACTACATAAAGTAAAACAAAATATGACTAGTGAAGGAAGTGATCTTTCACAAATTACATGTGTCAAACCTTTCAGATGAAAAGGAACTTTCATTTAATTTCTTTTCTAGCTTGCATTTGCGGAGAAGGCAACGGCACCTGACTCTAGTACTCTTGCCTGGAAAATCCCATGGACCGAGGAGCCTGGTAGGCTGCAGTCCATGGGGTCACTAAGAGTTGGATACGACTGAGCGACTTCACTTTCACTTTTCACTTTTATGCGTTGGAGAAGGAAATGGCAACCCACTCCAGTGTTCTTGCCTGGAGAATCCCAGGGACGGCGGAGCCTGATGGGCTGCCGTCTATGGAATCGCGCAGAGTTGGACACGACTGAAGCGACTTAGCAGCAGCAGCAATAAACTTAGATATACAAATTTTTGTGTGAATGTAAGTTTTTATTTCTCTTGCATAAATATCAAGGAGTGGGATTGCTGTTATATGGTCAGTATATGTTTAACTTTATGAGAAACTGACAGTTTTTCATGGTCAGTATATGTTTAACTTTATGAGAAACTGACAGTCTTCCAGAGTATAGATCTAGGAGTTACCATTCTGAATTCCCACAAAAAATGTATGAAAGTTCCACTTAGCTCTAAAATATTTACTATCTGGCCCCTTACAGAAAGTCTGTTGACTCCCAACAGCTAGAGACTATTTTTTAAAATCAAGATGGATGCTAGACTTAATCAAATGTTTTCTTGGGTAACTATTAAAATGAATTCACATTTTCCCCTTTAACCTATTTACACAGCAAATCATATTCATAGATTCCTAACTGCACCATCCCTGCATCATAGAATGAATGTACACAGTAAAGCTGTTCTGTATCTGAGATTCTTTTGATACATGTAACTTAGAATTTTTCCATTAATACTTATGAGACTGGCCTAACAGCTTTCTTCACAATACATGCTAGTCCTGTAAAGAAAACTAAAAAAAAATTCTCCTTCGGAAGTATTTCTTAATTATCCTTAACAAATGTAGTATCTCTGCCTCTGAATTCTCAAAGCACTTCATGCATTAATTGATGGAACTTATCATATCTGGACTATATTAAAGGTACTAAACTGTAATTCTCCCTCTACCATCTCAATATAGGAAAAAAACATGCTAAAAGGCTATTATGCTGTCGCTTCAGTCGTGTCTGACTCTGTGCGACCCCAGAGACGGCAGCCCACCAGGCTCCCTCGTCCCTGGGATTCTCCAGGCAAGAACACTGGAGTGGGTTGCCATTTCCTTCTCCAATGCATGAAAGTGAAAAGTGAAAGTGACGTCGCTCAGTCGTGTCTGACTCTTAGTGACCCCATGGACTGCAGCCCACCAGGCCCCTCCGTCCATGGGATTTTCCAGGCAAGAGTACTGGAGTGGGTTGCCATCGCCTTCTCCGAAAAGGCTATTAACATATCTTCATATACTGCTGCAGTGGCTTTCTCTGTGCTTCTTATATCAGGCACTAAATATTTAGTATGTTTCTAATACTTTTTTTCCCTTGAGCCTGCTAATCAGATTCCAGCTTTATGTATGGTGAATATATTTGTGCAGTGCTCAAAAATTAAACTACTTGAGTACATGAATTCATGTTTTTAGAAAACAAACAGCAAAGTTAACTTTATAGATAAGCTATTTCAAAAGAAAAGCAGGTACAGCTTAGTTAGTACAGATAGTGGAAAATATGGTTTATAGAATGTGCTACTTATCATAACTTATTCTACATGTAAGTTTGATTCACACACAAAAATTACTAATGAAGTATAATATGGATAATTCTAAACTGATTCTATAACTAACCATATCACTTGGACAAGTTATTTAATCTGTATGGGCCTAAATTTTATCATCTATGAAACGACCAATTTTATGACTTCTAGGGTTCCTCTCAGTAGTAAGATTCCAAGAATCTAAGACAATTTATTTCTAATATTAATCTCACAAGGTTCTTAAACAAGTATCTAATGCTTTTTAATCAAGAAAACATGGTGAGGGAAGACAGTACGTAAGACCCATTCTCCCTTTTTAAGGTTCTCAAAAGGTACCTCTGTCTCTGGAAGACACTTTCTTTCCTGCTGGTTTCAACGTTTCTTTGTTTTTTCTTTTCCTAGTTGTTTTGGTTTGTACTTGGCCGGATTCAGAATCAGAAAAGTCAACTTTGACCTGACGGTGCCTTCTTGACTTCGATGCCTAAACAGTTAGAAATCTAATTAATCACAATGAATCACAAAATGAATCCAACAATACGTCATTTAGGGAATGGCAAAACATTACTGCATGGCAAACAGAAGGGGAAAAAGTGGAAGGAGTGACAGACTCCCTCTTCTTGGGTTCCAAAGTCATTGCGGACTGTGACTACAGCCACGAAATCAGAAGACGATTGCTTCTTGGCAGGAAAGTGATGGCAGACCTAGACAGTGTGTTGAAAAGCAGAGACATTACTCTGCCAACAAAGGTCCATACAGTCAAGGCTGTGGTCTTCCCAGTGGTCATGTATGGTTGTGAGAGCTGGACCATAAAGAAGGCAGGACACCAAAGAATTGATGTCTTTGAACTGTGGTGCTGGAGAAGACTCCTGAGAATCCCCTGGACAGCAAGGAGATCAAACCAGTCAATCTTAAGGGAGAGCAACCCTGAATATTCACCAGAAGGACTGATGATGAAGCTGAAGCTCCAGTCCTTTGGTCATCTGATGTGAACAGATGACTCACTGGAAAAGTCCCTGATGCTGGGAAATATTGAGGGCAGAAGGAGAAGAGGGCATCAGAGGATGAGATGGCTGGAGGGCATCACCGATGCAATGAACATGAACTTGGGCAAACTCTAGGAGATGGTGAGGGACAGGGAAGCTTGAGGTGCTACAGTACACGTGGTTGCAAAGAGTTTGACATGACTGGCCAAATGAACAACAGGTCATTTAGGGAATGACAAAACAGATAGACAAAGATGAGGAAAGATTTACAGAAATACTTGTCATAAAGTACTTTACTAGGATACTTGCTTGCTTAGTATTTGTCACAGGTGTATATACCCGTTTATCTTTATAACAGGAAGAGGTCCCTGCAGCTGTCATCATCATCTATTCAAACTGGGTTAAAATTTCCTTATTGGGTTAAACGGTTGTAGATGCATGGTTGGAAGTGGAGGTAAAAAGGACAAGTATATTTTTCCCAGCTAACAACCTATTCTCCTTTTCTTCTAAAAACATTTTATTTTCCTTTGTTAGCACCACGTATTTCAAGTGAAACTACTTTATGCCTGGCTCTCCAAATGGTCATGTGGTCCCAATCTAGTCAAAATAAGCCTCACATCCCCAAGGCCACCAGGGGAAGGGCGTGTGATCTGCCATAGCTGATGTAACTCAATTTTTGAAATCTGTTTAACTATTAGAAAGGAAAATTCTCCCTTTCCACTGAACCAAAAGCTGGGAAGGCTGGAGTTGTCATGAATAGCACTTGAAGATAGTGAAAGCAATATAAGAGATGAGAAATAGAGGTAGAGTCCTAGGACTTTTTAGTTACATCAGTCAATAAATTCCCTTGTTTAAGCAGAGCTCTAACTAACACAGTTTTCAGTCAATGTCATCTATGTGGTACATGTATTATCAACAGTTTAAAAGCTACCTTGCATTACATGTTAATTGTACCTCAATAATTAAAAAAAACCACAACCATGCAATGACACATTCTTATAAAAATTTATGGGGATTATAATTTAATTATTTAATAATTTTAAAAGTACTTCATAATATCTTAAGAAATTAAACAACAACTTGCCTATGCAATATGGAAATAGTTCTGGTTTAAAAGAATTTGGAATAATTCATTTATTGTCCTGATGCTTTCATTCAAAACTGCAGTAAAGCAAATTGGTAACACTTAACTAATCTATAGTCACTTCCAGTTTTTTCATTTATTCCTTTTTATTTCAACAACCAGAGAATTATAGTAGTTTCCCACAAAGTAAAGACACTTTCAGATTCATAAAAAAATCCCAGGAAAAAATATGAGATGAAGCACATAAGTTTATCAGTGCTCCTTCCTGAAACCCCACTAAAAGTGGAGGAGAGGAATAAAAATGAATGAACTCACAAAGTGGACATAAAAGGAAACAATATAGCTGTAAACAAAACAACACATTCTGGAGGCAGAAAAGTGATGGCTGACTTAGAATGAAGAAAGGTGAACAAGGAAAGCTGGTCCAAGTAGATCAGGAACTGGGGTCATTAAAAAATGTGTAGATATGTGAAAAATCTACAGAAGGAATAGTATCCCATTTTCCAGCCTCAAAGCTGAACAACTGACCTCTTCCTGTACAAAACAGGTGAGCTCTCTGGAGAGGCTAAGCCAGAGCATCTGAAGGCTTTTGACAGCACTAGAAAAGCTAAGGAAGGGGTAAAGCCTCTTACTGGAAGCAGGGGTGTTGAATGAAGTCTCTGGAAGGAATGAATGGTGAGCTTGTCAGTGGATTCTCTGTAGGCACCCAGAACACTGCCAGCTGGGCTTATTTACTACTTTCCTCCCCCAGCTTGCTCTCTGATAAAAATGGCTAGATCTAAGAAAAACATGGAGACTAAAAGGCTGTATCTCTAAATGGTGGTTTAGGCACTAAGTTGTGTCCGACTCATACAACCCCAAGGACTGTAACCCACCAGGCTCCTCTGTCCATGGGGCTTTCCAGGCAAGAATACTGGAGTGGGTTGCCATTTCCTTCTCCAGGGGATCTTCCTGACCCAGGGATTGGACCCAGGTCTCCTGCACCTGCAGGCAGTTTCTTTACTGACTGAGCTACCAGGGTATCTCGGACACGACTGAGCGACTTCCCTTTCACTTTTCACTTTCACGCATTGGAGAAGGAAATGGCAACCCACTCCAGTGCTCTTGCCTGGAGAATCCCAGGGACGGGAGAGCTTGGTGGGCTGCCATCTATGGGGTCGCACAGAGTCAGACACGACTCAAGCGACTCAGCAGCAGCAGCAGCAAATATGATCTCAAGATCTTCAAACGTTTGCAAAAAGTCACCAAAATGAAAGATAGAGAACAGAATAAACAAAAATAAGAATTCTGGGGGAAAAGGAAGAAACATCAAAAAACTGTAATTAACATCCTCAAATAGATAAACATATTGAACCACGGTGGGGGGGAAAAAAGAAGAAATCCATTTTTTAATTAATAACAGATTCAGAGAAAAGAAAAAAAATCTTAGTAATGAAAAAATGTCAGCAGAAATTTAAAAAATCCATTATAATAGTTCAGAAGATAAAGAAAGCTCTCTGAAAATAGATAAAAACAAAGAAGAAGAAAATAAAAGTTCCAGAAAATAAAAAAAGCAAAACTGCAGCAAAGAATTCGATCAGAGAAGCATTTACAGAAAAATCCATCAGAACGGAAGGCTATCAGATCAAAAGGACATCAATCATAAGAGCCCAGGGCACTGGTGGAAAAAAAGACCTACACCAAGGTACATTATCATGAAAATCCAGAGCTCTGGGGATAAAGATAAAATTCTAAAACCTTTCATAATTAGGAATACTAGAAGCTGGAAGACTATTAATAAAGAACAATGGGATCAAAATTCCAGGTAAATACCAGGAAAAAATAACTAAAAGAGAAAAAGGGGAAGATAGCTGCCTTTTGAGATCAAAAGTCCAGGGGCAGGAAGTGGTGGAGCAGGACTGCTGAACTGTATAAGCTACATAGTATTATTAGATTTTTTAAATTATGCAGAGGTGTTACTCTGATGAAAAAATTAAAATGTGATTAAAAGAGCATCAAGTAAATTTCTAAATTACCTTATTAAATAAATAACGTACCTGAGCAACAACTGAAAAGGCCTTTGATTTTATTTTCGCTAATGATTCTGCCCTTTCACATCTCTGGAAGTAAAAACAAACCGGAAGGGGAAAAAGTTAAAACACACAAACATTAAGTAAAATTACGAATAATTAAGTATTTTTTTTACCAGAAATAAGATTCAAGACAGAAGGTTAGGGTAAAAGAAACTAACATTTATTGGACACATATTAAGTAAAGACACATAGACATGGCATTACTTTCTAACAGGGGCCATGATAACAACCCCATGGCTACTGACTGTTTTCATTCAAGATTTAAAAAGGATAAGAATGAAAGCCGTGAGCCCTGGTGACTATGCCACTCCCTCTTCATCTGCCTATGCCCAAAGATGGCTCTTTGCCTCATTCACTAAGATGGATGAAAACCTTGAAGGCAGAAAGCAGTGAATAGTAGCTTAAGCTGCAGACTACGTGAAAGACTGACAAGCAGGGAGAAAAGACATAGCATTACAGCAGTCTTCCTCTGCCCCTGTAAGGACTGAGGGCACCTTCCACCACCATCTGTCCCCTTTCCCGCTGAAAACGGTGAACATTCTCATGCCCAGTCTATACCTGATGTGGTCTTTCACAAGATTTCCAGGAAAGAACAGACTAGCTCTTCACAGAACCCATGTTACAGAATTTTCTGAAGTATGTATTAATATAATATTGACCACAGGATGTTATGGTTAATACACAGAATCACAGCCACACATAAAATGAAAAGAAGCTAACCAAACCTCTGCCTCGTAAGCAATCATATAATGAATTTTTCTGACCTCTGATTGTTGTGAATTTCTCTCACTCTTTTCTTCTCCTCCTTTAACTTTCAGTTTTAAGGGTGGTTTCTAAAAGATAAAGTAAGTTATATTTACATATTTACAATTCAAACCAACTAAAAATTAACTGAAAATTATTTTCAGAACAATGGAAATCATTTACTTAATTACTGAAAAACTAAAAGAGTATTTCACAAGTACTGAAGCATGGCTCACCACCAGATATTAAGATCATGGTTAGGTTTCATTAGAATTATAAAATCAATAAAAATTAATCCTAACTAATGAAAGATAATATGCAGATTTATGTGGTGGCGAGAGAATTGGTTTATTCTCCTTTCCTTCAGGTTTTCAAAGGTCTTAGTCATGATCATTAAAATGAGTTATTAAAAGAGTGCTACAAAAAATGTTTATGTAAGTGCCCAGGTCATCTGTGCAACCCATTTGTAGCACTTAAAGTAGTCAAACATTAAAATAAATGTCCATAGAGGAAGCAAATTATTTCCTTCTTCCCAAGGCTGTTATCTCATCACTTTCCTTGTTCATCTTTTATAAAATTGAGTTTTGAGCCATTATCCTTTATATAAGCCAAAAGTAGCAACAAATCTGATATATAACACATAATGATGAAAGATAACACGTAAAAATGCCTTTCTAGCATTTGTGAAAACATTAACACATTATTAAACACACAGTAAGTAATAAGAAATTACTTGTTTTTTTCTTTTATCCTTTTCCTAGAAGTATTTAGTAAAATTAGATGGAGAAGTGGTTTCAAAGGGAAATTTAGCAAGGCTGGCCTTCAGAGGTAAAGTTTCTTTAGCTGAAAAGACTAACATGGAATATGGGCAGCTCTAGCATCAGCATTTGGGTCAGAAAACTAAATGGAAGATATGCATTGATGAGATTTGTAAACAGTTAAACCAAGGCAGGTAGAGCACTGGTAAACAGAGAGCATGCGCTCTGTCACAATGGGAGAAGCCACCCTGAAGTCTAGCTGTCCGCTGCCATGCAGCAAAGCAGGACCGGTATAACCAAACCTCTCACCTTTAAGAGAAGTCAGATGTCTGGAATCTTAAGACCACAAATACTTAAATGTTGGTAATTAATTCAAGTTTTTAAAACATTAGGAACAATGCTATGTAAAGAAAAAAAAAAGTTATGTGTAGGATTTGGATTAAAGATGGTCTGTGTGCAATCTCCAGAGAACGCTAAATTATAAAGATTGTACTAAATCCATGGTACACCAAGATTATTTATTTCCTTATAATTATGTATACTACATAATGTATACATATATATTAAATGGATATTAAACTATATATTATATAGTTGCAATTATAATTATATAATATTATTACACATAAAACATTAAATAACATCACCTAGCTAATAACTGGTAAAGCTAAAACTAAGGAAATTAAGCCCTGCAGATCTTTATTTCACAGGAGGTAGCCACTAAACAAGGCTGCCTCTCAACACCCTCAACCCATGTCCAGCCAGTCATGTACGATGCAAATGCAAAGGTGACGTATCAGACAGCTACAAACCTTTCTGTCTTTGTGCCACTGCTGATGCTCCAAAACTATGTTCTTGATATTGTCAAAAAAATCATCTTTTATCAAGTCGAGGGATTTTTCCGGATTGGATTTGTCAGCTGAAATTACATGTTTCATTCTCTGATAATGGTCATGAACATTCATCATTTCCTATAAGTGAAAAGATGAGTCCTTTAATTCAGTTTTTGAGGAGAAATGCACCAAAACAAATAAAATCAAATCACCTTCCAAAGTGACAGAGTTGAGAAGGAATAACTTATTACTGTATATTAAAAATAATATAACTATGCAAACCAGTACATTATTAATGAAAAGTCTGCTTTCCAGAAATATGGAATCATTATAATTAATGAACATTAATTAATATACAATATATGGAGAGATGATGCGGAAAGTCTAATTAATATAGGACTGCGTTCCTGGATGTAACAAAACTTATTTGTAGTATAGCATATCTTTAAATATTACCCCTAATAATTAAGATCATATTTTTATTTCATATTGTCACATAAAGGATATTTACACAATTCTTTATATTCAGCTGGGAATTCGTATCTCATGACTCTCACCCAATCCTCCACAGAGATGTGATTTCAGAAATCTCAAAGCTCTTGTGTCTATCTCCATAAGTTTCTTCATTACTTAAGTGATAAGATTCAAGATTAAATGAAATAGTGACTTATGACACCATTTGAGGCATAGTTATTAGTAAGACCTTCCTACTCAAGAAACCTCCAGACAAATGGGCAGGTCTACAGGGTAAACAGAGAGACAGCCTATGGCAGGCAGACTTAAAACTCACATAAAACCAGCACTGACACTCGGCTCCAAGACCAGCAGAGAACCATCCCTCACCGATTGTTACCACGTCCTCTGAGTCACTCCCAAGATAGGCTAGTCAATGCATTTCTAGGAGATTTTTATGGACTTGATCAACATCTGTTCAAGGAATGCAAAGGAGTGCTGAGTGCTTACATATGCGGGATCTTCAATGAGGAACAGTGTGCTGACATGGGCAGCCCCTAACATTTTACATGGTACACTGTGCTGTATTCCCATTATTTTGCATGCACTACAATACAGGACAAAGACAACTAGCTTGGGGCCTGAGACCTATCACTTGCTAGATTGTGACCTTGAACAAATCCCTCAGTCGCAATCATGTTCCACGTTTGGACAAACACAATGCAGATATATAAAGTGAGCTTATACAAGTGGAAGTAGTCTGTAAATGTAAAACACTATACAAAAATCAAAGGATGAAGAAATAAAAGGTAGTGTAGGGCTTTGGAGCTTTACACATTTGGACATTCAAATCCAGTGTCTGTACCTTATGCTACGTAAATTACTTAATTTCTCTAAGCCTCAGTTTCCTTGCTTTTAAAACTGGGAAAACACTACCTCCTCTGCAGGACTATTATAATTAGTGAAAAAACATACAAAAAACCTTCAGCATAGTTCCTGGCACACAGTGAATACGCAACATGTAATGCCATTATTATAATTTTATAAATGAAGAAAATAGATTCAAAAGTGGAATGACTTGCTAAAGGGCATATTTAAGTAACAGAGTTGGAATTAATCAGATGCTTTAAAAAACTGTAATCATGTATGGTGATGGATGTTAACTAAACTTACTGTGGTGATTGACCATATATATAAATATTGAATCATTATGTTATATACCTGAAACACAATATTATATATTATGCCTGAATTTTTTAAAAAATCAGCTATTTTGATTCAATATTCTATTCTCTAGTTTTATTAAACCTCCTTAATCAGATAACTGAGAATCATAATCAGAATTCAAATACGCTGACATGAAGACTTAAGAGCATTCGCAGGAGGAGAAAGAAAATAGAAAAGTATTCAATTTAGGGATTATCAGTGAAAATGGGTAATAGACTATGCAGAACAGGAAAAATAGAGCCAACACAAGCACAGAAGGAAAAGGCCTTCAAAGCAAATCTGTGGCAAGCCAAAAATGCTAGATAAAGTCAGGATGGCGTCACAGTCTTCTCCATTCCTAAAGGCTTCCATGAAAAGGGTCCTTCTGACCCTCCTCTCCAAGCACAAAAGAATATGGCTTTATGCATCACCCCAGCTCTGTTCTCTAAAACTTCCCATTATCTGCTTGCTCACATATACAATTATATAACAGAGGAACCTTTAATTAAAGAGCTTCAAATGAAAAAAAAAAAAGTTTAAGAAGGCATATTGAAAAAAATTAAGGCTCTATCACCAAATTAGTCAACAATCAAAAATTACAACCAACTGGGTTCAAATCATCTTTTTTTCATTAAGAGAATACTAATAAGAGCAACGTCTTGCTGTTCAAAAACAACCTCTGCCTCTCTCTTTATAATTCACACCAGTACTTCTTGGCAAATCCTTTCTGGTCTCCCCAAATCTTTCATTCTTCATGGTACTCCAAACTTTCTCAATTCTCTGTTCCAGCAGGAAGCCCCCTCTTAAAGTTAAGGCTATTGGGTCTGTTTGCTTTCTGCTTCTCTTCTTCACAGTTATGAGTCCATTTCCACTTCCTTCCCTCAGGTTTCCAAGGAAAAAGTACCTTCTCCAGGCCAAAGGAATCTCTCCACCGGGCTCTTGGTCACTGACCCACCACCTCCTCCACAGAAGGGACCTCATAGCCTCTTTTCTACACAAAATCTCTTTCTAATGGCTCCTTACCCCAAACCTAAATATATACTCTAATTTTCTCCAATCCCTAAAACTTTTAAATGATTCCCCTCTCCCCAAAAGATAAAACACAAATTCCCTCTATTATGCAAAGTTTTTTTCCTATCTTTATTTTTATACATGACCTTCTCCCACTTCTTTCCTGCTCAGCTGCTAGAGGGCAAAGATCTTAATTCTTGTCATACTTCACTGCTGCTGCTGCAAAGATCTTAATTCTTGTCATACTTCACTAGACATCTGCAAAGGATACCTTTCCAACCCCAGTCCCAGCTCAGACAAGGTCTCTGCTGTCCAACAGGCAATGCTACAGAACCTTAGCTCCACTGCTTCCTAACTTAATGTCTCCATGCCTCAGTTTCCTTAGCTTTTAACCAGGGATAAAACATCTTCTGTTTAAAAAAAAAAAAAAGAAAGAAAAAAATTAAATAAAATTTGTTTAAAGCACCTGTTTTGCAGGGATGTCGTTGAGGAGTAAAATATTCATAATATACAGAAAACATCTTGTATAGCTCCTGCACTACACCACAGTCCAGTCTTTAGATACTTAGTAAATAATTTCCTTCTGTGTAATTCTTAACATTCTGGGTAGATGAACACCTTTGTCAATCTGAGGATAGACTACCTCATCCTCACCAAGTGTCCATACATATGAAAAATTTATATACAATTTAGAGGGGGAAAAGGATCCATGGACCTTCTCAAGACTATTCATGGACCCCTGATTAACAATTCTTGCTCAAAACTGAAGTCGGTATACAGAGCAGACCCAGAGTGCTTTGAAAAATCAATCAACCTGACAGCTGAAGCTATGAGCACATGGTGGCATCTAGGACACAGAGAAACAGTTGAGCAAATCACAGATCTGATCCCCTTTCCACTCCTTATGTAGGAAAAGACTGAACAGGGATGAGGGGGGAAGTAGTAACATTTACTAAGCACCTACTATGTGCCATAGGCCACACTCAGCACTCTTCAGGAATAATCTAGTCTCAACTCTTACAAGTGGATGAAATAAGGGTTGCAATCATAATATTAAAGAGGAGGAAACTAAGGCTCAAAGGAATGAAAAAACACAACAAGGCCCCCACCTGCTCACACTAACTCCACACATTTTCTATGTACATAGGAATCTATTCTTTAGAAATAAGGAACGGATCACTAATTAGAAGGCTGCAACCCTTTAGTGGGGTTTTGTTTTAACCTCGGGGCAACTTTCCCACTCAGGTAAAACTCTCTGTAACTATTTATCAATGCAAAAGATTTTCCTGAATACTGCACATCTCAAAATACTGAAATACATTAGATTGAAAAGCTGTTTTTTTAAGACTCTAACTCTTATCCATTATTCTTGACTTCAAATTTTTGTTTTATCAAAATAAACTTTTCAATAGTGGGTTTTTACTCAAGCATTGTTAAAAAGGAATTTAGGAAATGAACATATATATTCATGTTAAAACATATATATATTCATGTTAAAACATATATATTGTTTTAAAAAAATAAAGTCACTAAATTCTTGTTTTATAATAGTGGGCTTTTACTCAAGCGTTGTAAAAAGGAACTTAGGAAATGAACATACATTGTTAAAAAAAAATAAAGTCACTAAATTCTTGTTTCATAATATATCTAAAGTCAAATACAAATGGTAGTTTCAGTATTTGAATCCCAGTATCCCTAGTCCAAGTCCAGTCTTTTACATCTATTTCTCACTCTTTCAAAATTTATTCCAGAAATTTTGATATATTTAGGGTATAGTATTCCTGACACTTGAGAGAAGGTAACAGCATTCTATGATTAGAAAAATTTTCAGTATCCAGTAGATGAAGGTATAAACTCAATATATAGTTAACAACAAAACAGTTTTTAAAAAATTTTAAGAACATAAAAGCAAATTTACCTCTAATACATCAGAAGTGATAAGTTTCAATACACGATCATTTGGGTCCTTAAATTCTTCAGTAATTTCAGCTCGTTGCATTTTTTTCTTCATTCTGTATGACAGCTAAATAATAATGTCTTTTAAAATAGATGTTTTAAAAGATATATTTTAAGTACTGAAATAAGTAAGTAAGCCAATAATAAAAATCATCTATAAGTAAATATGAACCAAAAAAAAAACCCCAGCTCTAAGTATGTACTTACTAAATAAGTACATATTTAGTAAGTACATACTTACTCTGGAAAAAATATTTTTCAAAGACTGTTAAACAACTTTTGAAATAACCCTTAAGATGCCAGGCCACATGCTTACAAATTCAGAGAAGTTACATGATTTGCCAACTGACAGAACTAGAATCTTTTGATTAAAATGCTCTTTCAGTCTAGCATCTGAAAGTATCACAAGACTGAAGAAATATATATTAATGGAAGTTTCAACTTTTCTCTAACTGGAATTAAAATCCCTTAGTTCTCTTTCAGTAGCCTCTTTGATGTCTGAATACAGGCATAAGCAAAGCAGATACCCAACTAACTTCTTCTTCTAACCATCTACTTAATGGACAACATTCAGAAACACTGCATTATTAGGAGAGACTGAATTTTGCTTTCAAAAAAAAGTAAGCAGAAGGCATTTTTTCCTCTTTTCTTTTTTTGGCCATGATACACAGCTTGTAGGATCTTAGTTTCCTGACCAGGGAATGAACCCAGGCCCTCAGCAGTGATAGGAGTCCTAACCACTGGATCACCAGGGAATTCCCAATATTTTTTTCCTACTTTAAGAAATCTTTTTTCTTTTCTTTTTTTTGGCCATACCACATAGCATGTCGAGATCTTAGTTCCCTGACCAAGACCTGGGATTGAACACATGGCCCCTGAATTGGAAGCACAGAGTCTTAACCACTGGACCACCAGGGAAGTCCAAGAAGCCTTTTCTCAAGTATTGGAAATTATATAATACTCTCCACTTTCTGGAGACTGAGGAACTTTACGGACAATGAAACAGAATTTCTCATTTTGAAAACCAGTCTCTTTCAGATAACATACCAATTTAGGCATTGCTGTAAAGTGAAATGCTCTGTCTAGTCGTAGCTTCCTAAAAATATAAGCTGCATCAAAATGTTGTGCATTTATCAAATCTTGCTGAAATTTTAAAATTTCATCCCAATCCTTCAGGGCAACTCTAATCTACAAACAAGAGGAATAAAAAAATTGTTAATAAATGCAAATCTTTCTTCACAAATGTATTATAATTTTGAAACACTGGTATTTCTCTTTAAAATCAGTTGGCTATGAAAATATTGCACCTGTTTCATATTTCAGCTGGAGGAAAACAATTCACAAATATTACCTTTTGTTTTGGTTGACACAGTTGCATGTTATATAATCCATATAGCAGATACAAAGCACCAACTCTGATCTGGAAGGTATATGGAGGTAAAAAGTATCGCCAAGCCAAAGTCAAAGCTTCTTTTGTAAACGTGTTCTTTTCTAAATTTCTCATTCTACCACTAGAAAACAGAAAGAACCTATATTATGCCTGTGAAAAAAAAATAACAGAAGAGATTTATACTTGTTTAAATAGCAGCTGCTAGAAAGTGGACAGGCATTCCACACCTGATCCTTTCATGATTCAAGGATAAAGACCTAATTTTCTGCTGTGTTTCTTACAGTGAGGCCCTAGATACTCTTGACGCATCTTCCAAAAGCATCAACTTTACTGCTGAATTGGGAGCAAAAGGACCAGGGTTACAACTAACTACTGGTTTAAGAATTTTAAATATGTAATATATTAAAATAACCATGGTAATGTTACAGAATAAAATACAAAGATCAGGAGCATTTTGACAAAATAAATTGAACTAAAGGGTATTATGCTAAGTGAAATAAGTCAGACAAAGATAAGTTCTGCATAATCTCACTTATGTGTGGAATCTAAAAAACCAAGAAACAAAACTGAAACATATAAACAGAGAGCAGGGTGATGGATGTCAGAGGGGAAGAGGATAGATGGATG
This sequence comes from Bos mutus, assembly GCF_027580195.1. Lineage (NCBI taxonomy): Eukaryota > Metazoa > Chordata > Mammalia > Artiodactyla > Bovidae > Bos > Bos mutus. The sequence continues at coordinate 34,872,739 of NC_091626.1, forward strand.
GGCAAAATAGGTGAAGGGGATTAAAAGATACAAACTTCCAGTTATAAAACAAGTAAGTCACTGGATATAATATACAGCATAAGGAATAAAGCCAATAAAAATAATACTTCAATAATTTTGTATAGTGCCAGATGGTCACTGAACTTGTGGTTGATCAATTGTAATGCATTTGACTGTGGAATCACTACACTGCAAATGCTGTAACTCAACTATCAGTCAGTCAGTTCAGTCACTCAGTCATGTCCGATTCTTGTGACCCCATGGACTGCAGCATGTCAGGCTTCCCTGTCCATCACCAACTCCCAGAGCTTGCTCAAGCTCATGTCCATCGAGTTGGTGATGCCACTCAACCATCTCATCCTCTGTTGTCCCCTTCTCTTCCTGCCTTCAATCTTTCCCAGCATCAGGGTCTTTCCCAATTAGTCAGTTCTTTGCATCAGGTGGCCAAAGTACTGGAGTTTCAGCTTCAGCATCAGTCCTTCCAATGAACATTCAGGACTGATTTCCTTTAGGATGGACTGGTTGAACCACCTTGCAGTCCAAGGGACTCTCAAGTCTTCTCCAACACCACAGTTCAAAGGCATCAATTCAACTCAACTATACTTCAATTAAAAAATATATGTGCATATTAATATATAATAGAGTTTTTCCCCAGTAGCCTCAGGGGGTCCTAATCTGTTCTGGAGACATTTGGGTGAAAAAGTTGGAGAACCACAGCAAAATGTAACCCTCCTCCTCCTCCCAATTCTGCAGGGAAAAAGTTCACCAATGTAAACAGCAGGGTAACAAAGGAGACTCCACTATATTCCAAAGCCTGGGCTCTCTAAGTAATGAATATACTACAAAAAAGAGATCTTTTTTGACCCAGATAATCATGATGGTGTGATCACTGACCTAGAGCCAGACATCCTGGAATGTGAAGTCAAGTGGGCCTTAGAAAGCATCTCTACGAACAAAGCTAGTGGAGGTGATGGAATTCCAGTGGAGCTATTTCAAATCCTGAAAGATGATGCTGTGAAAGTGCTGCACTCAATATGCCAGCAAATTTGGAAAACTCAGCAGTGGCCACAGGACTGGAAAAGGTCAGTTTTCATTCCAATCCCAAAGAAAGGCAATGCCAAAGAATGCTCAAACTACCGCACAATTGCACTCATCTCACACGCTAGTAAAGTGATGCTCAAAATTCTCCAAGCCAGGCTTCAGCAATATGTGAACCGTGAACTTCCTGATGTTCAAGCTGGTTTTACAAAAGGCAGAGGAACCAGAGATCAAATTGCCAACATCCGCTGGATCATTGAAAAAGCAAGAGAGTTCCAGAAAAACATCTATTTCTGCTTTATTGACTATGCCAAAGCCTTTGACTGTGTGGATCACAATAAACTGTGGAAAATTCTGAAAGAGATGGGAATACCAGACCACCTGATCTGCCTCTTGAGAAGTATGTATGCAGGTCAGGAAGCAACAGTTAGAACTGGACATGGAACAACAGACTGGTTCCAAATCGGAAAAGTAGTACGTCAAGGCTGTATATTATCACCCTGCTTATTTAACTTATATGCAGAGAACATCATGAGAAACATTGGACTGGAAGAAGCACAAGCTGGAATCAAGATTGCTGGGAGAAATATCAATAACCTCAGATATGCAGATGACACCACCCTTATGGCAGAAAGTGAAGAGAAACTAAAAAGCCTCTTGATGAAAGTGAAAGTGGAGAGTGAAAAAGCTGGCTTAAAGCTCAACATTCAGAAAACAAAGATCATGGCCTCCGGTCCCATCACTTCATGGGAAATAGATGGGGAAACAGTGGAAACAGTGTCAGACTTTATTTTTGGGGGCTCCAAAATCACTGCAGATGGTGACTGTAGCCATAAGACACTTACTCCTTGGAAGGGAAGTTATGACCAACCTAGATAGCATATTCAAAAGCAGAGACATTACTTTGTCAACAAAGGTCCATCTAGTCAAGGCTATGGTTTTTCCTGTGGTCGTGTATGGATGTGAGAGTTGGACTGTGAAGAAGGCTGAGCACTGAAGAATTGATGCTTTTGAACTGTGGTGTTGGAAAAGACTCTTGAGAGTCCCTTGGACTGCAAGGAGATCCAACCAGTCCATTCTGAAGGAGATCAGCCCTGGGATTTCTTTGGAAGGAATGATGCTGAAGCTGAAACTCCAGTACTTTGGCTACCTCATGCAAAGAGTTGACTCACTGGAAAAGACTCTGATGCTGGGAGGGATTGGGGGCAGGAGGAGAAGGGGACAACAGAGGATGAGATGGCTGGATGGCATCACTGACTCGATGGACGTGAGTCTGAGTGAACTCCGGGAGTTGGTGATGGACAGGGAGGCCTGGCGTGCTGCGATTCATGAGGTCGCGAAGAGTCGGACACAACTGAGCGACTGAACTGAACAAGAATGAAAACTACCTATTACAGTACTGGCAACCAAAGCAATTTCTAAAGAAAATCCACCACTCCTTAAATAATCTCTACTTGTTTTCTCATTTTAGTTTCTTCTTCATTAAATTAGAAGTTGGGGCAACCATAGCAAAATTTTTCTAAACCACCACTTTTCCCAAGAGGGCTACAGTGAAAAAGATCACGGGTTTCAGAAACAGTCAGACAAACTGGTTTCAATACCTGCTGTACCACCTACCAGTTGTGTGATCATGGAAAAATTACTTAACCTTTTAAAATCTCAATTTCCTCATCTATAAAACAAGGATAATTACTGATCTCAGAGTTGTTCTTTGGATTACATACAGCTATAAATGCATTACATTTAGTACCCGTAAAAAAAAAAAAGAGTTCCTCTCCTTTCATTAATTGTACAACAAACGGTTCTCCATTCTCCATCCCCTGCAATGGACAAACTACACAGGTAGTTATTTTACAGCAACAAGGAGAAAAAAGAGAATGTTCACATTTTATTCAGCAGAACATAAGAGTTATAGTCACAAAGACTCATTCATTTTATTAATTTAGCCTTTTAAATATTTTAAGTATTCTAATGGGATACTAGATCCATCCAGTCATTGTCTTCACAGAGCTAAGTCTAGTGGAAAGAAAATTTAAAATAATAATAAGGAATATTTCTTGAGCACTTAAGAGTGCAATTATTACCACAGTCAGTAGAGGACTCTGACCACAATCAGGGAGTGGGGCTCCATAATCCATGCTTCTCACCACTACACTATACTGCCTTCTGAACTACACAGGTAAAATGTGATTAAGTCAAGAGATAAAATAAGCACAAAGTGCTACAATAAAAAGAGCATGAACACTTTATTTAGTCCAAAAGGGCTAAGAAATGTTTCCCTGAGGAACTGTCACAAGAGCTTAACCCTGAATGAAGAATAAGGTAGCCAGGCAAAGGCAGTTGGGGTAAAGGTCCAGACTGAGGAAACGCATGTAGAGAGCCATGGAGTGGGCTGGTAGATAAAGCTGCAACGCTGGGCAAAGGCCAGCCACGAAGGGTGTTGCCAACCTTGTTAGGGAATTTGAGCTGTACTCAGAGGCAACGGAAACCATTAAGGGTGGTATGATAGGCCGTGACATGATCAAATCTGCACTTTACAAGTTCAGCGGTTGTATGAAAAATGAATTCAATCATGCAGGGTTTTGTCTTTGCTTGTGTGTTTGTTTTCAAACATGGAGTTCTAAGAAAACAAGACTAGAGGGAGGGCACGCGACGGTGATCTCGATCAGGGTAGTGGAGGTAGAAGAGTTCAGAAGGGCGGCCAGGTAGAGGTATACGTTATCTGGGAGGAGGCCCCAAAATGGATGGATGAAACCCAAGCCAACGAAATCGGCCAGGGAAAACGCGTAGCCAAGCATAGATGACGGCCCAGAAGAGACGAAGGCAGTGTTCAGACTGCCACTTTCCTCAGCCCTTCCCAGGTGCCGCAAAGAGAAAGGGAAGGAAGAAACTTGTTACACCGCCCCTGAGCACAGAGATAGGCGGCATAAGAAACACCCACCAGAAGATGGTTCCGAACTTCATACTTCTCCAGAGCTCAGCGAAGTCCTCGAAGCGCACGCTATCCATCTCCTGGAAGCGGCTGAGCAGTGCCTCGCAGTCGTCCTTCAAACCTGAAGGAGTCCCCATGTCTGCAAAGCAAGCACGCCTCGCTCAGGGTAGCTGCCGGTGGTAGCCGAGGAAACGAGGCTCTGAGCCCCACCTCCTACGACCTGACGCACACGCCCTCCGTGACGCGTTTCCGGCCGTTTCAACTCCACCTCCAGCTGGATCTACCCAAGCTTTCGCGATGTGTTCTGCGCCTGCGTAACCGTTTGCCTCAGGAGCTCAGATCTCTAGGGGAAGTAACGTGGGCGTGATTAATTTCAGTAAATAAGTTTACTTCTCAAGGGGACCTGTGAGCCAAAGAAGGAATTTAGGTCTGTATTATACCTTCTACCAATCATTATTACACTTACCATCTCTCCCCTTTAAAGTGATCCTAGGGGAGAAGGAAATCGCAACCCACTCCGGTATTCTTGCCTGAAGAATCCCATGGACAGAAGAGCCTGGCAGGCTGCAGTCTATGGGGGTCGCAAGAGTCGGACACGACTAAGTGACTAAGCGCAGTGCAGACTCTTGCATAAAATAAATAAATAAAGTGATCCTAGGGTGAGAAGTCAACTTTTACACCTAAAAAGGAACATCTCCCAACCTCAACCACTGCCACGTAGAAATAGGATCCAAAGAGGGTTTACTGAGAAGTAGACTGGACTTCAGAGGCGGGCATGGCAACCCACTCCAGTATTCTTGCCTGGAGAAGCCCATGGACTGAGGAGCCTGGCGGGCTATAATCCATAGGGTCGCAGAGTCAGACATGACTGAAGTGACTGAGCACAAACCCACGCAAACTGGACTTACTCTCTTGTAGGCTATAATACCCGTGCTTAATGTGTGGCTCTCTGGTTGTAGCCTTAACACCCTTCACTCTTGAGAAGCTCTTGTAAATATACCCACTACCACCACCACCACCACCACAGTCTAGCACATTACTTAGCAAAAAGTACTGTATCTGATTTTGTTGTGTTCTGTCGCTAAGTCGTGTCTTTTTTTTTTTTTTTTGACCCCGTGGACTGCATTACTGCCAGGTTTCCCTGTCCTTTATTATCTCCCAGAGTTTGCTGAAGCTCATGTCCATTGAGTTGGTGATGCCATCCAACCATCTCATCCTCTGTCGGCCCGCCCCCTACTTCCCCGCTTCTCCTCCATCTTTTCCAGCATCAGGATCTTTTCCAATGAGTCAGCTGTTGGGAGTCTGGTGGCCAAAGTATTGGAGCTTCAGCTTCAGCATCAGGCCTTCCAATGAGTATTCAAGAGTTTATTTCTTTTAGGATTAACTGGTTTGATCTCCTTGGTGTCCAAGGGACTCTCTAGAGTCTTCTCCAGCACCATGGCTGAATCTGTCTTCTTTGTACATTCCACCTTCTAGCATCTCTCAGGAACTGGCTATCAAGTAATATTTTCTATCTTTCACTATTTCTGTGATTGCAAGTCATGCTATTCTTATGCTTTTGGAGAGTTATCCTAAAAGTATAAGGGCTCTCTGTAACTTTCCTTATCATTCATCTTTTTTTTAAAAAGTTATGTAATACACATTATAGAAAAACTTATGTAACATGTCTGAATAAGACGCATAGCAGGTATATGAATACCTGTGTACCTTCTACATGTATAGGAACTGGAACGTGACCAACACCTTTCCTCCTCTATTCTCCTGCCTCTGCCATTACTTTAATAACAACTACCTTATTTTGTTTCTCATTCTCTTGTAAATATTTTATCACGTGTTCAGATCTCTAAACAATATATTGTTTACTTGTGGTTGATTTTGAGCTTTATAATGGTGTTGCAATTTCTAATACATAGTCTTTGAATTGCTTTTTAAGCTTAATAGTGTTTCTGAGATTCATTTATATTATTTCTCATAGCTGTAATTCATTTATTTTCATTATTTCCTAATATTCCACTGTGTGAATATAGTTTATTATTTCCTCATGAAAATTTAGGTGGGTTCCAGATATTGCTGTTATAAACCATGTTTTATGAACACTTTTTCCTGTCTTTTTGGAGGATTGCCAGATAAAATACACGAGACCAAATTAAATTTGAATTTGAGGCCAACTAAAAGAATTATTCATTGTTCATCTTAAATACAGTTTCACTGGGTACCCCTTATTTTTGTTGGTTTAATATGGATTTCTACTTATATGTTGCAGGAATGTGGAGTATATATATCTGAGAGGAATTATTAGATGATAAAGAGTGCAAATGTAAAACTTATCAAGATTTATACTTTACTATCAGTGAATCAGTTCAGTTCAGTTCAGTCGCCCAGTCATGTCTGACTCTTTGTGACCCCATGAATCGCAGCACGCCGGGCCTCCCTGTCCATCACCAACTCCTGGAGTTCACTCAGACTCATGTCCATCAAGTCAGTGATGCCATCCAGCCATCTCATCCTCTGTCATCCCCTTCTCCTCCTGCCTCCAATCCCTCCCAGCATCAGAGTCTTTTCCAATGAGTCAACTCTTCACATGAGGTGGCCAAAGTACTGGAGTTTCAGCTTTAGCATCATTCCTTCCAAAGAAATCCCAGGGCTGATCTCCTTCAGAATGGACTGGTTGGATCTCCTTGCAGTCCAAGGGACTCTCAAGAGTCTTCTCCAACACCACAGTTCAAAAGCATCAATTCTTCGGCGCTCAGCCTTCTTCACAGTCCAACTCTCACGTCCATACATGACCACTGGAAAAACCATAACCTTGACTAGACGGACCTTTGTTGGTAAAGTAATGTCTCTGCTTTTCAATAATAAGCATTCTCATTTCAGCCGAATCACCTCAGAAACTTGGTATCTAGTTCTGGTCTTAAAGTGCATTTTCCTCACAAAGCCAAAGGAGCAATGGAACTCTCTGGAGCCTCTTTTAACAAGGGCACAAATCCCATTAAGGTCTCATCCTGAAAACCTAATCACCTCCCAAAGTCCCCACCTCCTAATACTGAGCTATCATCTTGGAGGTTAGATTTCAACATATGAATTTTGAGGTGCCACAAACACACAAAACATAGCAAACACCTTGGACTCACTCAAGCCTCAGAAACTTTTCTTTGAATAGATAGATTTTACTGGAACAGCTAGAAAATGGCCCTGTTTCCCCCATACTTCTGGTCATTTCTTCTCTGGTCTGTGTCACACGAGATCCTCTCCCACCCTCAATCATGTGTGTGTTGTCCTTGTGCAAGCAAAGTGGAAAGTTTTAGGAACAATCAAAGATGAATCAGATGGGAACCTTGCTCTGAAGGAACTCAGTCTAATAGGGGAGAAAAGACATACATAAATGATCACAGAAGGCTGAAAAATAATCAGAAGCAAGGGCTTAAGGTGATGTTCATAGGGCCGAAAAATATTAGCAGCTGAATTTGCCTAGAAAGAGGCAAACCACCTACCCAGGCTCTCCACGCTCCTCTCTAATTGGTGATTGTCTCTAATTTTATCTCAGTTAAGTTTTTGCTTTAAATAGTCTACCTGCAGGCTGGGCAGTCAGGCAAGTTTATAAAGGCTTACCCCAAAACTTGTCCAGTAGTCCTGTTCAAGTAATCATAAGCAGTTCTGTGTGGAAGCATTGAAAAAAAATTTTTTTCAAAGAGCCAGTAATATTGTCCAGAAATATATGGAAAAGATCTCTACATAAAATAGTGTTTCTTAATGTTTTAATATTCCAAAGATCCCTAAAGAATATTTGACTTGACAGTATTCTAGCCTACTTGTCAGGCTACATATGCAATTTTAAAAAATGCTTTCGTGATAAACATTAAAGCATATCACTCCCCCAGACCTCCAGTTTGCTCTCCTCTGTGAAAGAATCACCAGTTTACAGTGATTGAACATCCATAAGATGAAAAGGGTTGTAGCACTCTCCCTGAAGGGCACTTCTCTAATTAAACACACACAGAGACTGAGGCTACACATCAGGCTTTATTAGGAAAAAATATTCACAACAACTCAGCCCCATTTTTTTACATGTCAAATAAGAGAATGTTTAATGTCCTACTTTTTAGGGAATTCTATTTGAGAAAACATAAATAATGAATTTTCCTGAAGAAAACATAATATAAAACGTAGTCTGCTGCGGATATACAGAGGGTAATTTATTCTAAACAATACCTCGCCCCGCACTTTACAACAGACTGCGTAATCATAAACTGCGTAATCATAAACTAATTACAGATTCAATTTAAGGCTCCGAGCTTTTCCACTTTGCGTAAACTCACTACCCTTCTGTCCAAAAAGATTATCTTCTCCCAAAGGATTCTCAGGGTGCAGTCACACAACAAATTCAAAAAACAGGACAGGCAAAAAAAACCAAACCAACAATAAAAACCCACCTGGGGAAGCTAAAGTTTCTATTAATCAGGCATATCTCAAATGCTTAATTTAAAATAAACGAAGTCTCTGAGTGCCTTTAAGGCTAATATCTTGAAATAAACACACAACTCTATTTTTGACCAGTTATTAGTAGATGAGTAATTTTTAAAAAATCTTACATAGCTACTCAATCTTTTAGGCAACCCCTCGGTATTTCTCTGGTGGATTTTCTCGGTATTTGGAGTGGAGGATCACACTCCAAAGCATCTATCTGCTTCAGAGTTCAGAAGACAGTTCTAACTAGAGCAACAATTCCTGTCTCAGTCCTTCAGATCTCTCGGCCACCTTCTACCCCTCTCCTTCCGCAACCCCAACATCCAAAGCGACCAAGTTTGAGGAAGGGCGGGCAGCAAAATCCGACGAGTCTCAGAAGACAACAAGCAACGCGGAGCCCTCGCGCCAAGCGCCTCCCCGCGATCACCCGCCCGCGCGCGTGCTTTCCAAGGCCGGGCGGGGCAGTGCCTCCACATGCTCTCCCACACGTAGGCGGGAGCCTGGGGCAGCGGCTCCACGCGCCGCTCCTGCTGCCTCGCGCTGGCCCCCAGTCCCGGGGAGGGGCTAGGGCTGCGGTGCTGCGCCCCAGCACGTACTGGGGCGTGGCCTGCAGGGCGGTGGGCGGGGTTTGGGGAAGTTTCTTTGGGCGGCTCACGTTTCACATCCTTATCATGTAGGCACTAGGGCGCTAGAAACAGAAGGGGTAGCCGGTCCCTTCCGCATCCTAGCTATTTTCCCCGCTGAGGGTCTGATCACTGCCGCTCTCAGGCACCTGTCTTTCCTCTCCGTCCGGGAATGGAGCCAAGAAAAGGGAATAAAAGAAATTAAATAGTACAAGGAGATCGGGTGTCTGAGCAGCGTCTTGGATAAAACCGTCCACTACAGGTAAGAATAAAAATTATGTCCAAACCTCGGAAAGGTGTGAACACAACAAAGCTCCAGAAGGTGTTCATAGGAGGTAGTGGTAAAGTGTGGCTTTTGTCTTACAAGGAGACTATTTTATTTCAGATCCTACAGATTGAACTAATTGTCTGTAAAATGATCTGGGACAACAGGTTCAGCGCTATTTAAAGGGATGAAATACGAGCGAAGTGGTTAGTAACAGACTTAAAAAAACACCCGAGTAACATTTTTTTCTTTACACTTTTGTTGGTTTTAGCTAACATGTTTGCAAAGGTTTTATTTAATCAAACCCCGTTAAATTTTTTTTTGTATTCGTTGCAACTTGTTTTTGACGTTGCTACATTAGAAATGTGAATTTTAGAATGCTTAGGTTTCAGCAAACCCTGTAACTTTAAGTTCTTTTTTTTTTTTTTTTGTATTTTAAAGATTGTAAGGAGAAATCCAAATTTAGAAATGGTAGTTGTGAGGTTAACACAAGCTTAAAGAAAATAAATGTGTCTAGCATGCCTTTAAATCAAATAGCGCTGACAAAAACCATACCATATATTCATGTGGCCTTTTATAGTCTATCACTGTGCTTTTCATAAACCACCTCATTTACCTGTGAGTTAATGTCACCATAAGCAGACACCTGAATCTCTAGTTCAAACTCAAAACTCACTAAATAGCACCAGAACACTTTTATTCATTTCCATTTGTCTTGCCATTCCTCTTACAGAACATCCCCTCGATGTCCTCTGTGATTGCATTACCACCCTCAGTTCCCTACATCCCTATTGCTTTCTATTGATATTTGCCATTTAAACAGTTAATTGGGAGAGGAGTAGGGTTTTACTGGACTGGCTAGCACTCCACCAGCTCAGAGGCTCTGAATCTTAGGCTACCTCTCCAAGACTTTTGTCATCTACAAAATGAGATACAGGTCCTAATTCATAGGGTTTTTTGGAAGATTGTGAGATAACATGCAAAAAGCTTAGCACAGAGTACTAACAGCCATTAGGTTCATTTTAACTTTTAATCTAAAACTTGTACGCAGCAGTGGTAGAATCTCTGTGGAACTCTTTCAGTTTCAAAGTGAACAGTGAAACTTAGAACAAGTGAACAAAATACACCAAACTCCTTTGCCATACTTTCTTCAGATGTGAAAATAACACTATGGTCGTTCAGTCACGACAGCATCAGAGAAGGGGAAACTATAGCCATGCATAAGGAAGGGAGACATTACAGGTCTATCTATGGTTGCTGGGATAGGGCTGTATTTAGATGAAGACATTATAAAGACATTTGTGATGGTCTCAAAGAGGCTGGTACACTGCTGGAGGAAGGACTGGTTCTGCTATTTAAAACAGCTTCAAGCACTCCAGGGGGCTTGTTTTCTGAATGAGAGGGGTGGATACTTGTTTTCTTCCAGCTGCACTGTCCTTTAAAGTGGCTTTCTCATCTAAACCCTTGCTCCCAAAAGTCATTTTCCTACTCTTGGTCATTACAGATCTGACCGTTACTAATACTTGAAAATGATAAACTTCTAGATTTCAGCTTAATTTGCTACCAAAATGAGAATTTTTAAATTTCAACTGGGAATATTAAGCAACTACTTTATTCTAAAATACCACCTCCAGTACTATCTGTAATTAAATTCAGAAGCACTTTGGATCATAGTATTTACAGTGAAATATGAGTCTTAGTAAACATTTGTTCCCAAACTTTCATGTAATTGTAATCACATTTTCTTCATTCTACGATTAAAAACAGACACTTAAGGTCTGTGGCTTAATTTTATTCAGGTTGTTCCTGTAACCTCAGTATACTGGGCCTAAGGCTCTGTATGTATTTACTTTATCCATAAAAATAATCTGTTGTTAATTTTAGGAGAAAGGATTCACTGTTTGTTATATCTTTTTGTGCTGAGTTTTAAAATTTTAAGTGAGAATGTATTACTTTTACAATAAAAAAATGCTATTTTTAAAATGGAAAATGAATATAAAGCTATTAAAGAATTTTAAAACATACAGTATCATTAACGCAGAAACAAAGCAAGGTTTTTCTGGTTTCATATTAAGAGTCAGAAGACCTAAGTTTAAATCTTTGGTCTGCCATTTATTACCCTTAAGGCTTGGACAAATCCTTTATCACTCAAGGTCTAAATAGCTTCATCTGTGAGTGAAAATAGATTGGAAATCTTACAAAGAACTTCTAACCCCTACAAAATTATGTAACTATAATGTTAAGGATTTGTTTCATTCATCCCATTCATATTAAACATTAAAATTTTGTTTTACTTTAATAAATTAAAGGTCCATAAATTCATAAATGACAGTTTTCTAAAAGCATATTTTTTACAGTGGAATATTATGGTTTGCTATTATTTAACATTACAGTTAGGGACACAGTATAAATTAAAGTGATGGCAATAGGGTAAATGTAGAAATAGCAAGAATAATGTAATATAAAATACTTAAACTGTCGGTAAACAATTTTATGAGTTGGATGTGTTGAAACAAATATTATTTTAACATAAAAGCTGGTCAAAGTGGGCCTGGTCCACAGAAGATGTTTATTTGATGTAACAAAACAATACAGTTAGTGTTAGAAGATCCAACCACAAAGAGCAAAAGGAATGAAAAATTTGTACAATGCACATAGAAAAACAAGATGTTTACTGTGACAACTATATATTTCTAAAATAATGCTTCTAAAATTACTCAATTATTGAAATCTATATGAAAACAGAAGGATGTTAATAGCGACAAAGTGCATAAAACCAAACATCAAATTTTGAGCAAATTAACATTACTAGGCAATTTTGCTAACAAAGCATGATTTTTTTTTGTTGTTCACAATCTGCTCAAAATACCTTTATACCAACAGGGTGGGCAGAACATTTAGGTTTAATATCAATTACACAATATTAGCATAAACTTCCACAACTACAGATAGGGTATTGTCTTCTTTTGAGCTGGCAAAGTGACTACAGAAACATCAAATCATTTCTCTGAATTGAGAATTTTATCCAAATAAATGCCACATACCTTCCAGATATATGTATATCTTTCTATATCATGTAAATGGCTTTACCCATTTAAATAATAAATCATACAAGCATTTAAGAATCATTATTATATGATTAACAATGTCATGTTCCAGGTTTAATAATTTCATAGGCCAAAAAAAATTTCTTCTTAAAAACTAGTTTTATAAATGCAGAATATATTGCATGAGTAACTGCTGGTATTTTTTTAAGAAAATATATTGTGCAATTGCGGCTACCATGTACTGCTGGCAAATCATTATTGTTTATGTAAAATGTGAAAAAACTGAGTAAAAATTTTTTAAACTCATCATGATGAAAGGTTACAGCCTTCTTAAAAAAATTATATTGGCATCTTATTAAAAATAATTCGATAAGGGACAAACTCCCTAGCCCAAAATAAATAAATAAAAAGGTGCATTTTAAAAATGATGCTACTGCAATGCAATGGTTTAAATACCGAAGAACTATGAAAATGTGCTGTGTGTGATCTGGCATTAAAGAACATACTAAAAAAGAGCATTAATGTAAATTAAGTAGAAAGGGGATCAAAATTGAACTAACCGAGTTTGTGCAGTATTTGTAGCCAGGCTTCTAAAATTAGATATAGAAAATATAAATAGACTGCTTTAGGTAATGAGCCACCAGTGTCCAAAAAAAGGAATGAGATTATGAAAAAGCTCAGTTAACTTGATCCAAAGCTCTGAGTAATTCTTCACCCTGCAGTAGGTTTCTGCTGCCTTGTATAGGAGCATTAACTTCACAATCATAACTGGTCAGCTGTGGTAGTCCACTCTCATCCATTGATTGCCCCAGCAGTCTACATGCTAAATCTGAAAAACAAAGAGATATATATCTAAGTATTCATTCATCTAATCAATGAATATTATTAAACAGCAACTATACACTAGGTATTGGGGAGAATAAGGCCAGTTAGCTCTAGAAGGGTTTTTAGTCTGTTAGGCAAAACTACAATTATGTAATCAAGAAAGTGCAAACAAGCATTACTGGTGCTATGTCACAACTGTTTAAAAGAACCTTGAAGGTGCAGAGGAGTGATTTAAACCAATTTAGAAAAAGGCATTAAAATATACAAGTTTCAGCTTCTATTCATTATTGATAGCACACAGACACAGATCAAAGAAGATAATTCAGAGTTCCATCTGGAAACTATTAGTGATCAAATAAAATGCAACCTTACTTTTTAATCCTGGTAAGGAATGGAAATCACTCTCACTTGGAGTAAAGCTCCTAAATAAAAGTTTCATATACTTTAATTCTCTTTGTGATATTTAATGGAAGAAAGAGTAAACTAACCAGAGGGTATTAAAATAATTGTCTTTTGCTCCATTCCATTTTGTTCACTAGATTTGCATCCTTTTACACGTTTCCAAGAAAGTGATGTGGTAGTTGCACGATCATCTGGTTGCTGTAATAATGTTCCCTGAAAACAGTAAAATTATTTCAATTTTACTATGTTGAATTTTTTTTTTAAATCACGGACTTTGAAATCAGTATAGATTTGCTAACAATACATAGGCAGGATTCTTAAAGACTGCTCTCAGTTATTTAAATTCTATTTTTTAATGCTGCTGTGATGAATTCATTTGCCACTCATATGACAACTATGTAAAAATGCTTTCCAGTTAATTTGGTCTGAAAATATCGGTATGGCTTATACTAGCACTGACTGTGTTCTGTGGGTAAGAAGGAAAAGTAACCAAAAGGGAAGAGAAAGAGACTTGGTAATGATACTGGGTGTGGAATGAGGGGAGAACTATACTTACTCTAAATACATCCCTAGTGTTTGGAATTTTTTGAGACTGTATTCTTTAAATGTTTGTACTTTTAAGAAAGACCATGTACAAAGTGAAAGAAACCAATGTGTAACTTCTGAGAATGTACCATTAATATTTGGAAGATACAAGGAGTTACCTATATATCTAACTCAGAAATAGCACATCAGCTAGAATAGAAAAGCAAACATGCTGTCACACTTACAATTCCTACTGCTTGAAAAAGTGAACCATCATGTTCAATTTTTCGCTTTCTCTGAGCATTCTGCAAAGCTAGTATCTTTGGATTTAGTTCTTCCTCAGGAGCAGTAGTTCTGCAAACAATTTTTTAATAAAAAATATGGTTGTTTTATTTATTTTAAAAATATCCCGTTAGCTTTTTAAACAAAATATATTATGCCTATTTTCCAACATTAAGGGATATAATGTTATACATAAGTTTTCCTGATTATACTAAAGTTTATTGCCCTAAAAGTCAAAGCTTATTTTTTAAAACAAAATTTCCTAAACTATTCATTACCCTATTTATAAAACAGAAGTAAACAGAACTAAATTGATGTTAAAGAGTTAAATAGTGGCCTTTCATTCCACCTAGTACATACATATTCTTGGGACTACTGTAATACAAGATCAGTTTCACATTCGAATAATGCTTTCACTGTTTATAAAACACTGCATCTTAATTAGTTCATTTTAGCTTTGCTCTAGTCCCCAAGATAATACATGTATATAATACATATTTTATAAATGAAAAAATTGAGGCCTGTTAGGTAACTTGCTCTGTTCCTAATTAGCTGCAAATATGGAAGTACACTGTAGGTCTCCTAATACCCACTCTCCTTCCCAGTGATCTTCCCACTAAGCTGTTTTGCCCTCAGTATTGATCTGGTTATCAAACTTGAACTATCTGCAACTAAAATTAATAGTAAACAGTAAAGAACTGTTTTATGTGTCAAGTACATCAATTTTGTTATATGTTTTGTCTTTTCAAGAACCAGCTCCCTACCCCGAACCCCAACATAATGATAATAGATCCTTGCTCTGTTCATCTAGTTGAGAATGGCGTATGGGTAAGTGAGGTACTACTCTAACTGCTCTCCTACATGCAGTCTTGTTTTGCATTCTTAAAAAATTCTATAAAACCTTCAATATATAGACAGGCATATTTTAATTTTTATATACATGTTATCTTTATTAAGGATAACTCAGTCTATCATGTAAATATCATCTTAGTAGTACTTTTAATAGTTATTTTCGATCTTTAAAACTTCAAGTTGTCTGGTTTGATACAGCACTTTGATTTTTTCAAATTACCAAGAGAGGTAGTAAAGAAAAAGCTTCCATATAGTTCTGAAAGGTAAATTCATTTCTTAAAGTGTTTAGTGCATACTGTACTGGAACTAATGTAAAAAAAAAAAATTGTTAATTTGACTAGATGTTTGTTGGACTTTGGTTTTCTTATTTAGAAAACTGAAAAATCTCATCTGTGTAACTAAATTACAGATCACTGCTAATTCTGTTGCTAAGTTCATTCTTTTCTTCATCCAATAACCATTTATAAAGCAAGTACTCCATGTTAGGTACTGAGTTAAATATTAGTAACACTGTCATTGCCCAGAGGAGCTCCAAAGTTGGTTGGTGATACAGTAGAAAAGTAATGTAGAATACTTCTTTGTTAATTTAAAGTTGCAAGATCTTTTCCAAGTTCCGGGAAAAGGTCTCTACTAGCATTCTAGGTCAAAGTAGTGATGCAGGGCAGGAGAAAAAGCCATAAGCTCTGGCTATGGCAGTGCTTTTTCCTATTGCTATTAACATCTCAGTCTAGGCACTGTGGAGAAGGAATCGTTTCTGTCCCCACACACTGCCCCACTGACTCGTTTTCTCTATATAGCCTCAAAGTTAAAATACAGCAAATCCTATTGCAAATCATACACCAAAATTATAACTTAAAATTTTGGTGGTGTCCATATGTTTGCTCAAATTAACTCCATAGAAGCAATGTCATAAAACATGCTTAGATTCCTATTGTACCTCTTAAAAACCTATTTTAATACTTAGGGACTTCCCTGGTGGTCTAAGAGTTAAGACTCTGCACACCCAATGGATGTATTTATCAATATATCCATTTCCAACTCTATGGGTTTGATCTCTAGGTCCCACATGCTGCAACCAAGGCCTAGTACAAACCACCCTCCAAAAACCAACCTATTTAATCTGTGATATAGCTAGTGTTCTACAAATGAAAAGGAAAAACAAAATGCAGTAGTTATAATATGGTTATATATAACTACATAGTTATCTATCTACTAGTTATCTGTCTATATATGTGTGTGTATAAATATAGCTGTAACTATACATCCAAAAGTTTTAAATGCTTATTAAGTATCTGTATTGAATGCTGAGGACTGAAGACCATCAATTTCAATTTGGAATGGAGAATTATTAATACTTTTAAGTTGGAATGGCTTCCCTGGTGGCTCAGATGGTAAAGAATCTGCCTGCAATGTGGGTTTGGTCCCTGGTTGGGAGATCCCCTGGAGAAGGAAACGGCTATCCACTCTAGTATTCTTGTCTGGAGAATTCCATGGACAGAGGAGCCTGGTGGGCTCCAGTCCATGGGGTTGGAAAGAGTTGGATACAACTGGGCAACTAACACACACACTTAAGTTGGGATGTGTGTTACCTTTTCTTCAGGTAAGCTTAAAAAGAGCTCCGAGAGGATAGTTAACTAGTCTGATTTAAGCAATTGCAAGAAACTGGGCCAGTTTTTATACATTTATAGAACTTACTGGCTGGATTTTATTTTTAGAGGTATTAGAAGACCTCCTATTCCTACATTTAGATAAGTGATGTGACTATAAAGTAATACATAAGCTAATTTAGAAACAATTTTTTGAGTGCTTAAGTTCAGAATTTGTTATGTCAATTTTATGTTCCTTAAAGTATAAATATGAAAAAGTTTGCTATGTTTAAAAATAATTTACCATCATACACATTTCCTTAAGAATAATGACCAAACTATAAGTTTAATGTTACATATAAATACCTTTGACTCAAAGCGACAGATAACACATTAGGGCTTCTTGGATGAGATTTTTCTGTCTGTTCTATGACTCCTTTTCCTGCTCTGTTGGGTGAGGCTGTCCGACTTCCAGTATCACTATATGGTGACGTTGTGGCACAAGGAGGTTCTTTAGGTACGTGGGGAGGAGATGGAAATGCAATCAGTATTTTAATGTCTTCCATACCATCTTTTGTCACTGTTTTCAATTCATCACTGGTGGCTGTGGTAGTGACGGTGGCTATAGGAGGTTCTTGCATTTGAGTGGGCTGGAATACTGTATTTGTGCTTGCACTCTGAGGACTTGTAGAACTGTTTTCCAGTGGTGACAACTGATCGAAGGAACGTAACTGGAAGTCATCATCCATTGGGATATAAGGAGCTAACATCTCCAAGTCTAAATCAGTGTCCTTTAAAACAAGATACATGAGTTTTTACAATGGCCATACCTTATGAAGCAAAAATAAGTTAAACCCACAGCCACTTGAGAATAAATTTTAATAGAAAATATATATAATAAACAAGTTTATATACCTGAGTGGAAAATGGGTTCTTTGCTTCTGTATCTTCAGCAAAAAGTTTCTCTACCAATTCCAACTTGAATTCATTAACCATATCACTATCCACATCAAAACAATATTCACTGGGACTGTTAGGCTGTAAAAAGAATTAATATATTTTACTTTTCTCTGAGGAAGCTTGCATAAATGTTTTGCTAGTTGTTAGAATTTGCAAACCTGATCTCAGAGAATACACAACAGAACTCTTCTCTTCTATCAAATTATCTAACTAGTGAGAAATTAAATTTTTGAACTTACACTTATAATTTTGTCAGTATAATCATTTCTAACTGTGCATAACATCATTTATAAAATTAAAAGATGTGTTTATCTGCTTATTCTAAAGAATAAAACTCACCTAATAGTTCAACTCCCAAGGGTGCCTAGCTGGCCAATACCTAGATGATACACTCACTGGAATCTAGCTGTGTACTGAGGCCACGTTGCTATAGTGATCTACCTAAAAATCGCACAGCAAATCTGGGGGCTGGAGTAGGGACAGGGCTGCAGACTGAAGTTCTTTACTTGTATTCCCCTTAATGAACGTAGTACTAGTTTAGTTTTCAGCAAGAATTCTAACCAAAAAACAATAGCTGTATATTCTAAGCATAAACTTTTGCCTTCCTCATCTTAACATTTTTGTTAGATTTATTTTGGTTGGATTAAAAACAAAATGATTCCAACATTTTTGTGCTAGACAAAACTGAGCCCCCAGAGAATAGATACATTCTCTGAAAGGCTATGACATGTCAGATCTGCTACTTTTAGCTTACCAGTTTGAATGAATAAGTATTTAATGTAAAATAATGTATCACTTGTAAAGGCTTACTTGAGCCTCATTTATCAACTCATAATACTCAAATATGAGTAGTCCCCGTCCATGAGCATGTTTTTAGACATAAGAAGCTCTGAAATCAAGTATGTCTAGATTGGGATATAGAGCCCTATTTGATACCTTCAGTCTTGGCCCAGCTAGCCCTTAAAGATTGTTTTTATTCTGTATATGAGAAAACTAATATCAAGACAGAACTTAAATTTAATATAAAGCTTTTACTCTGGGTAAGACTTGGTATTTTCATATAATACTTACACAGAATGTCAATACAGTGATGGAAATTGTACTAAACTGGGCAAAGCCCTTTGCTACTAGATAATTCTCGAACTCAACGGGTAATATGAATGGGCTTGGAGCAGTCATAAGCACACAGTATTGCCCTCTGTGGATGTCTAAATTCAAGACTTTTATTGTCCTGCTGATATTAAATACACAGAGGAGCAATGTATGTTTTACCTTTTGCCTTATGTTAAGGCATCTCCTTCCCACATTCCTGTTTTTGAGCCTGAAACATGAGCCTGAGGTCAAAGGTAGGCATAGCTTTTGCAGTAATTTTAAAAGTGCTAAAAGTCACACAAACAAAACTATGACACGTGGTTCAAATCTACAAATACATCCCCAAACATTAAAATCTATAAGTTATCCTTTTCTAATTATATTATGACACCTACCTCAGGTGAACTTTGTCTGGTGCTTCCATCAGAAGGACTAGCTGGCTGATCTTGAATCTGGGGCATGGTAAAAGAAAGTTCCAGTGACTCTGGATTTGGTTCTAACTTTAATGCAACTTCTTGGTTGAGTGCAGGGTCAGCACTACTTCTAAGTGGCTTTGGAGTTTCAGAGGCAGGTAATGGAGACATTGCCAAATTTATATTCTGCAATTTCTCATTAGATGAGGGGAGCATTACATCATTATACAATGGAACTTCCTCAAGTTGTTGGTCATCAGTCTCTGTGTCTGTAGGGGAAAAATCAATTTAAAGATTACCTAGATTTTAACATATACAGAAATTTATGCCCCCTCTTACAAAAGGTTTGTCTAGTTGACTTAAGTAACAAAAATGTTACCAAATTTTACTTAATCTAAAAGTCTGCAGATACTATGGTATAACTGTGGGTCTGAGTTATCCTACCAATCCACTACTGACAACTTCTGTAATCTATATAGCCTAAAAACCCCTGCATTCCAACCTTCTCATACCTTTTATTCATTAAAGTTTAACCTAGTTTGAAATTAGTTTTCTTTTTCAATATGTGATATTATGGTACGACTCCTTATTTATTCTTTAGCTCAACTTATGGCTGCTGCATATAGCTGTCCACTTGTGCAGAAAACATGGCAGCAGGGTACAGAAAGAGAGCAGCTGAGAGCAGTCAGAAGCAGGAAGGAGAGATGCCCTAAAGATATTGAAGCATCATCTCCAAATCACAGGGCCCAAGGCCACAATGTCCAAATGATTATCAACAACAAATGGTAAAGTTTAGGCAATTAACAAAATAACTAAAGACCCACCATTGCTGCCAAAATCTAAAGATATGATTGTGTCTCCAGCAGCTGGGGCCAGCAAAGTTAAAGCATCAGGCTCCTTCTTAAGTTTATCAAAGAGACTGCTTGTATCTTCTGATTCAACTTTGGTGAATAGCTGAGTCATTTTCATGTCTGAAGATTCAACTGGTTTGAGAACACATTCTGTTTGTTGAAGGGAGAAAATCAAGTCGTGCTGAATAATACCACTGTCAAAAAAGAGAGATTAGTAATTCTTAAATGACCACTTGACACAATGTTGGAGGAGAAGGACTCTGAAATGTCTCAAAAAAATTCAAAATTCTGCTTTATGGAAGGATGCTTAAAACATCTCTCATGCCTACCTGGTCATGTTCAGGGTTTAAAATCCCAATATGAAATAAAGACCTATTATATTAAAATTCACAATACAAGATAATTCAAAAATTTGATTAATTTCAATTAAGAAATTTCAGCTATCCCTTTGAGAAGATTGGTAGTGACAAAGAAATATAATAGTCAAGTACATGTAGGACAATAAACAGATCTTTTGTGCCCACATGGAATGAAATTAACACAGAACTCTTGGACACTAATATATGAAGCATGATCTAAGGATGGTCCTAGAATATTAAGATATAAATGACAAAGGTCCTTCGCAGAGGGGCACTGTTTTTTCCATGGTGGTAAGAAAATGATCTGTGATACCACCTATAGGATAGAGTTGAAGAGGGATGATGAACAACAGCTCCATCTTCATGTTTCGCTTAATTTTGTTGTTGTTTAGTTGCCAAGTCATGTCTGACCCTTTTGCAACCCAATGGACTGTAGTCCACCAGGTTCCTCTATCCATGGGATTTCCCAGAAAAGAATCCTGGAGTGGATTGCCATTTCCTTTTCCAGGGGATGTTCCTGACCCAGGGATCAAACTAGGGTCTCCTGTATCCTCAAGCGGATTCTTTACCACTGAACCACTGCTGCTTTAATCAACAAACTTTAAGTGTTTACTAAATGAACTGAGGATTCAAAGTTCAAAATATCTAACCCTTGCTTTAGGCAGTGTAAAATCCAATGTGAAAGTAGGTGTGCAAACAATTAAAATACAAAGTGATAATTTCTAAAATGGAGGAGGTTTGTGTCACAGAGGTCAACAAGCTGAAATTTGATAGCCACAATATTCACAAGCCAGTCCACTAAGAGAAGAGTTCATGAATACACAAGAGTCATGGGTCCCACCATACAGCCTTTTATAGTAATCTCACAAATAATTTAACTTAATCCTCATTTTAACCTTTTGAGGTAAGTTTTATTATCTCTCCTAAATGGATGAAATTCAGAGAAATGAGATTTCCCCAAGTCATGGAATTAATGAGGGACAAAGCTATGACACAAACCTAACTATTCCAGGGCCAGAATTCTTTTTATAAAAATAATATAGTTGCCTTGAGATAATTTATGATGATAGCTGTATGACTAGAACAAACTAATCCATCAGAGATGTGGTATTTTTTCAAGGTCTTTTTTTAAATGGGAGTAGAAAGGATGGGGATGACTAGCTACTGATGGTAATTAGTGGAATCAGTGAAAGATAGCTGGCTTAGAAACTCAGAATACTGAAAACAGTAATTGGGTAGAAACGTGAAAATTCAGTTATCATTTATAATCTTTTCTATAAAAGAAAAGAGCATTCAAAGACTTACTACTTGCTGCCCCCAAATATTTATTTTCCAAGCTTACCTCACAACATAATTTACACATACAATGCACTGGGGCTGAGAGTTCTTAGTGTTATATATGACAGTTGCTTGAGTTTCTATCCAGACATATCCACCTCTTTTGGCAAGCATTCTGTACTGTCCTGTTGTGACTTGTCCTTTAGTAAACACTAGGAGTGAAAAGGAAAAAAGTGTCATGTAGAGAAAATAACTTCAAATTTTCAATTGAATGAATAAATGCAGAATGTTGATCACTGTTTTAGAAAAAAAGAGAAATGTTTAATCAGTTGTAACTGTTTAAATTAAGAAACAGTGAAAACACCCCAGGACAGCTGAAAAAGTACCTATTCCATTCTAATCCCCCAAATACACTCCTTTCTTGCCAACCTTCACTTTAAATAAGATGAAAGCCAGGAATGAAGGACAGCAGTGACTAAAACTCCTTTAACAACTTACATGTTGAACATATCAGAAATATTAAAGAATGAATAACTAATTCTACTGAGAACATTTAAGAAAGGGGCACTGCTACCAGTTCCTTAAATTCCTACTATAGTTTCCTGCTATAGTTGTGCTAGCATATGTGAATTTCAGTTGGTATGCTAAAGTCTTCTGGCAATGTAGGCAATCTTAATTATTGATTTGGAAGAAGTACTAGATAAACATGATGATGTTATCATGGAGTATTGAGACCCTGACTGCAGACTTAGGCCCATTCTATAGTTCAAGGCTAATCATGCTAACTCAGTGACATTCAGGCATCCCCAATCACATTGGGAAGTCATATTTAGGGACAGATTAAACAGGCCAGTGAGAAATTCCAAAGTTTTACTTATCACGCGGTCTTCAAATAACATTCATATGAGTAAAACTGAGAATTACATCTTATGTCAAGGTTCTTATTTCTACTAACTGTGCATGATGTTGATCATATTCATATTCATTAATCCATTGAACAGTTACTTTCTGAGTGCCTTCTTTGTGTTAACTGTTCTTAATACTTAGCCATGAGTTCTGAAAATGATACTATAATAGTCTGTTATTTTTTGTCTTTGTAAAATGCCAGGGTAGTTTTATATATTATCAAATGATTCTGCTTTAACTGGTATTAGTTATAACAAATATGAAACAAAGATTTAATGATCTAGATTACTTAAGAAGAGGTTTATTCAAGTGTTTGGTCTAGGAAGATTAGTCAGATATACAACCAAACAGTAGAAATTGCAACAGTTAAATAATTAGAATGTCTATACTTACTATCATGATGAGTTTTGGTCAGATGGTCAGAGTCCAAGGCATGATAATATTCATAAATTGAGCGGCCCAAAAGTTCTTCTGGCTCATATCCCATCAATTCTGTAATTCTGTTAAGTAAAAAATATAAGAATAAAACTGACATAAACTAACTAATGAATACAATTTTGCTTCTTCGGAGTATCTGCTATGCATTAATCTTATGGATAATTGAATTTTCAAAAATAAAGAGCATTCTTCTTGGTTTGAATAAACTTATACCTCACCTTTAGTAAGTCTACAGATACTAAATGCAGCACCATGCATTCCTTTAAGCTCCAAGGGTTCACCCTGCTGCTTAACCCTTCTATCTCCTTCACCCAAACTTGTTACCTACTTTATCATATTTTATTGTACATACTTTTGGTAATAAGGCAATTAATTAATATAATAGTTATGAAGGACTGCTAAATTAAATGATAAAAGCTTCAAAGGCAGTTAATGATATTTAAAATATACACTAAACCCATAACATTATTTTTACCATAAAACCAGATTCTTTTTGTGTGTATACGTATAAAATCAGATTCTTTATGTGACAGTTCTCCTAGGCAAGGCTTCACACCTTGGGGGATCAATATCTATGATAAAATTTTAATATGGGAACTAAATAAATTCTTATTATGTTGGTTTGGGAAGATGCTCTTGTACTTACTTTTTGAAATTACAAAAAATTATAGAAATTCATCTTAGATGAAACAGTGATATCAAACTGAAAATGAACTAGAAAGTAATTCAGTTACCCATTCTGTTCCTTAGCAGTTCAGTTTGGACACAGACTATATTTTATGCATCTCTCTAACCACAGTCTGAAATGGAACCTATTTCATGAGAAATAGTATCATGCTAACAAAAATATTCTCTCCTCTTCTGGGAGCAAAAGATGAGTTAAGTTCTTTGATTTCTCAGGCTTTAGAATTCAAAGGACTTTCTAACTGAGGTTCAAGCAAAAGTTATGTAATATACTGTATACAAAAATATAAAAAACCAACTAACTCTAGAAAACACACAGGGGAGGTATCTTTATCCAAAGAAATGTATAAAAGTAACACTGTTTGTTGTCGCACCTTAAGGAAAGATCTGCCATAGTTTATTCCAAAATAAATAAATAGATAAATAGCTTATTTGTAAAAAAAAAAAAAAAACAAACTCAACCTTGGACTGCAAGGAGATCCAACTAGTCCATCCTAAAGGAGATCAGACCTGAATATTCATCAGAAGGACTGATGCTGAAGCTGAAACTTCAATACTTTGGTCACCTGATGCGAAGAACTGACTCATTTGAAAAGACCCTGATACTGGGAAAGATTGAGGGCAGGAGGAGAAGGGCATGACAGAGGATGAGATAGCTGGATGGCATCACCGACCCAATGGACATGAGTTTGAGTAAACTCCAAAAGTTGGCAATGGACAGGGAGGCCTGGTGTGCTGCAGTCCATGGGGTCGCGAGGAGTCGGACACGACTGAGCGACTGAACTGAACTGAACTGAACTGAAAGCAAACTAAGCCAAAATCGAAATTTGTTTACTAAGGGCTATCTCTAAACACATCAACACTAGGTGGCAGCATTACAAGGAAAGCTTAAAAAAAAAAAAATCACAACAGTCCTAATTATGCTTTAATAGTGAAGTCACTCAGTTGTGTCCAACTCTCTGGGATCCCATGGACTGTAGCCTACCAGGCTCCTCCGTCCATGGGATTTTCCAGGCAAGAGTACTGGAGTGGGTTGCCATTTCCTTCTCCAGGGGATCTTCCTGACCCAGGGATTGAACCCAGGTCTCCCACATTGCAGGCAGATGCTTTACCATCTGAGCCACCAATATAATTTTAATTGGTCTTATATGGGTTATATATTTTTAAAAATTCTCATGGAATTAAAATTTAATTATTTAAACCTTAATATTCTCATATGTGCCTGGCATTGTTCTAGATATGAAAATGCAAAGGCAAAAAAAACTCAACCTATGGTGAATTTTCTGGTGCACTTAACCATAGTACTTAAGAAATTATGTGGCAGGTGCAGTGATAGTAATACTACAGGAATTAGAGGAACCACCCCTGTCCATGATAAGGAATCATGGGGATGAGGGACAGCTTCTTATAGGAGACTTATGAGTTGAGTATAGAAGAGAGTCAAAGAGAGAGTAAATTATTTGGGGAAGAAAGTACACTAAAAGCAAAGACAGAGATAAGAAAATGCTTGACATTGTACAGGCAGGCTAGTGGGGAGGTAAGGCTGCAGAAGTAGGCAGGAGAATCAGATTAATGAGAGCTTTTGGTTTCCCTAGCGGCTCAGACGGTAAAGCGTCTGTCTGCAACGCAGGAGACCCAGGTTCAATCCCTAGGTTGGGAAGATCCCCTGGAGAAGGAAATGGCAGCCCACTCCAGCATTCTTGCCTGGAAAATCCCATGGGTCGCGGAGCCTGGTAGGCTACCGTCCATGGGGTCGCAAAGAGTCAGACACGACTGAGTGACTTCACTTTCATTTTTGTATATCATGTTAAGGAGCTTTGATTTAATCAGACGTCAATCAGTGCTTCTCAATCTGAGTTGAGGTACCACTATCACTAAGGGACAAAGGATGTCAAAATATAACAACATGGTTTCCTAGAAGGTCATTTTTATTCATATTTGAGGGAGAAAGGTAAAGTTAATTTAACATTAGCTTTTTATACCAAAAGGGGGAGGAGTGATCAGGAAAATTTAACCAAAAAGTGTTTGTAATGGACTATAAACCTATAATCTAAACCAACTATGCAGTACACAATTCATTTGTTCTAAGTATCATGGGGCAGGAACTATTTAATATTAAGCTTCATTTCTACCTCAATATGTTATTGTGCCACAAACATAGTAGCTACTCAAATGTTTGAATGATTACAAATGGAAATTAGTACAATTAATAATAGTTATTTGTGGGATATTTTAGATGTAAGAAGTCTGATATGTTAGAATTCCTCAATAATGAGCAAAATTTTTTCCACGTTGGTTCTTAATGGGTATAGCTGTGAGAAGTTCTGAAAAGAATAACCAGAAAACATCTATCTCCTGGTCAGACTCAAAATCTTACTTGGTTGGTCTCTAAGCAGGCTGCTTTTAGCTCTCTATCACAACCATTTTGCTAACTTTCTGATATAACCAGAAGGGCAGTGTCACTCCCTTTCATTATCATTCTAACTCCATCACTTTCCTTTCTTCCCAACCCACCCCTATACTTTATATATTGAGTTCAAAAACATAAAAATAGTTTCTAAAGAAGGATGGGCAATATCTGTTCTATCATGCATTGATATAAATACTGGCACCAAACACCATAAAATATGTCTTAGCATTTCTGTCTTCATTTTTCTTAAAGTTAACCCCAGTGGTAAAGCAGTCACTATGTGCACTAGGCACTCAACAAACTCTTAAAATCCTTACCACAGCCTTCTGAAGCATGACCCTATTTGGAGAAGGAAATGGCAACCCACTTTAGTACTCTCACCTGGAAAATCCCATGGACGGAGGAGGCTGGTGGGCTACAGTCCATGGGGTTGCAAAGAGTCAGACATGACTGAGCAACTTCCCTTTCTTGTCTTTCTTTCTTATTTAACAGATAAGGAAGATGAGATTTAAAACAGCTAAGTTCTAACACCCAGGCCACACTATAAGTACCAGGACTACAAGCCAGGATTGAATCAAGAATGATGTGATTCCAAAGCCAGTGCTTTGTCATATTTTCCCGCCCAGTAGGAGAAGGCAATGGGGCCCACTCCAGTACTCTTGCCTGGAAAATCCCATGGACGGAGGAGCCTGGTAGGCTGCAGTCCATGGGGTCGCTAAGAGTCGGACACGACTGAGTGACTTCACTTTGACTTTTCACTTTCTTGCTTTGGAGAAGGAAATGGCAATCCACTCCAGTGTTTTTGCCTGGAGAATTCCAGGTACGGGGGAGCCTGGTGGGCTGCCATCTATGGGGTCACACAGAGTCGGACACAACTAAAGTGACTTAGCTCAGCTTAGGATAGGGCTTAAAATCAATTTTCTTGTATAATGTTCAATTTTAAGATAATACAAATACATGTATTATACTGTGACAAACTGATGCTCAAAGAAAAGTAGAAATGTGTCTAAGATCATCTGGATATAGGCAGCAAAGTCAGCATTTAGTAGTCTAGTTACAAAACCTATGCCTTCAGCCACTATGTTACAGTTTTACAGTAAAAAATGGGACAAGCAAGCAAATAATTACAAAACAGAAAAAAGGCTATGACAGACCACATATAAGGAACAGTGGCTTTTTTAAGTTTGTGTTTGGAGTTAAGAAAACTATCACTGTACTAAGACAACAAAATAGCATGTGGAGTTCTCTGGAAGTAGGACATTAAGGGCCACATCAGAAGGGTCTTCCCACCCTCCTGATTAATTTGGGGAAATCAGGAACGTCCATGGCAGTCCAATGGTAAAGAACTCACCATCCAAAGCAGGGACACGGGTTTGATCCCTGGTCACATCCCACATGCCACAGGGCAACTAAGCCTACATACACGAGAAGGCCGTGCACCTCAACAAAGGCCTAGCAGTCAAAAATAAAAGTCTCCTCAAAAAAAAAAAAAAAAAAAAATTGGGGGGAGAAGTCAGCAGGGGCCAGATCATAAATATCTTTCCTTGCCACGCTAAGAAGTTTAGATTTATTAAACAGGTCTATTTTTCTTTCAGCTTTTCAAAACGCATGTCTTCTTTTGATAAATAAAAATCTCCTACCCTTCTAATATTTTTTATAAACAAAAGTTTGTGTGTGAAGATGAAGGGAAGCAATGAGGCATTTTCACAAGACGTGATCTGATTTCCACATTAGGAAGTTCACTTCTTGGAAACCAGGATGAGATTAAAAGGGCACAAATCTGTTGGCAGAGATGCAGTTAGGAGACTTAAATGGCAACAGTTCAAGCCAAAGGTAATAATGAGCTGAAGAACTCAATGGCAGGAAAGCAAGAGTGGAAGGAGGGAATGGAGGAGACATACATAGTAAATCTATTAAGATTTTGAAACAGAATGTAGATCAGTGAGCAAAAGAAAAGTTAAGGATGACTTTCCAATTTTTGTTGGAGTTATATGTCTACACTGGTATATTAATCATGACAGGTATTGTAAGAGGAAAAACTGTTTCTGAAGTTGTTTTGGGATAGGAGTGGTTCAGTCAGATATGGAAATATTTAGTTTATAATACAGAAGAATATGTATCTAGATAAAAATATCAAATTGGCAATTAAGTAGAAATAGTTATGGATAGAAATCTGCAAAACAGCACCATCAGCAAGGATAAAGCTGCTCAGGAAAAATATGTAGGATGAGGAGATGACCAAAGGCTTTCCTTTCTAGTCCACAACCAGAAGTAATCCTTCCTCAAATTATGTATTGTATGTCTCTGAAATATATTTATTTTTTTCTTTAAATAAATTAGAACACCTAAAGGAAAAAAAACCTCATCTTAATAATCACTGGATAGCACCTGCTAGAGTAAGTATGCATGGTACACAGTAAATATTCAATAAATGTGGTTTAATTAATCTATAAAGTTAATCTTACAAAATTCTAGGATGTATGATTGTATTCAACTTAAGTGGAAGGAAGCCTACACACCACAACTAGAGAACTAGATTTATTAAAGAGGTCTATTTTTCTTCCAGCTTTCAGTCTTCACTATAGTCAACAGTTAAAACAATTTTGTGGACTAATTAAAAATTTCAAGTTATATTTTCACTTACCTTTCATCACAATAAGAAAATTTCATATCCAGACTGTGACGACTGAGAAAAGTCTTGCTGTCTAAAGGAATTTCAATATTTGATGGATGAGGAATGGGTTCACAAATCAGCACCAAGCACGTCATCGGTGGTTTCTTATACCCACACTGAGATTGGTTACTGTTGGTATCGTATACATGAATATGGCCTGTGCAGTGAAGTACCTGAGTATGAAGAAAAACAAAGCAGTTTTTTAAAAAAACTTATGCTAGTAAAAAACAAAACGCAGAGACAGTTGAGTCTGACATGGCAAGTAAGCTTTGATAAAATTTACTATCATTAGTAGATCACTATATTTTTGAAAATCAGTGTTTTTCTCTACACTACCACCCTAAGATTAGTCTTTGAAAAAATTTCCCTTCACACAAATCTGAGCTTGTTTTTCATTTATCTGGCCACTATACCTGTTTGATGGTTATTTCTTGCTCTGATGACGATGTTTCAAAACTGAGCAAAGAAATGATACAACAATAAATAAAATATTAATGTGTATCAAGATTCAAACACTGGGTAGTTGGCAAAGCCAAATGTGCACATAACTTAAGTTCATGCCTCTTAACTGATGAATTACTAAACTTTTTTGGATATCAAATCTATAAACACAAAGGAACAATAAGTTTTCCCTCACAGTTCTAATGCTGTCTTAATACTAGTAATGTCAAGATGCATTCGGAGAAGGCAATGGCAACCCACTCCAGTACTTTTGTTTGGAAAATCCCATGGACGGAGGAGCCTGGTGGGCTGCAGTCCATGGGGTCGCGAAGAGTCGGACACAACTAAGCGACTTCACTTTCACTTTTCACTTTCATGCACTGGAGAAGGAAATGGCAACCCACTCCAGTGTTCTTGCCTGGAGAATTCCAGGGACAGAGGAGCCTGGTGGGCTGCCGTCTATGGGGTCACAGAGTCGGACACGACTGAAGCGACTTAGCAGCAGCAGCAAGATGCGTTAATTTATCTAGAAATCAGCTGCATTCACAGATCATTTTTATACTTACTTTCCATGTTGCAGATTTTATGTTCATAGTTCTCCCCCGGCTAGTTAGGGTACACTTCATTCTGAGAAAAAAGCTCCGCTGTGTATTTTGCTCTTTACCCTTTTTCACAAGGCCTTATGAAAACATGAAATAAAATTTAAAAACATAATTAATTACACAAATTTGTTACAGCAGAAGTAGCACAGTGCCCAGTACTTAGGTGCTATTCAATGGAAAGTCTCAATATGAGAACAATGCTTCACACCTGCTTTGCTCACTCCAATACATCCAAGGGATTTAATGCACTTGTAGTAAGTAACGGGTTCACAATAGCAGTGATTCCCTGAGATGGTGAGATGAGAATAACACTTAATCATTGCACATTCAAGCCAGTAGAGTTGGCCAGATTACAAAGAAATATAAACACGGTATGAATTTGCTCCCTAACTGTGTTATCAGTGCATAAAGCACACCCCCGTCCCCAAAAAAAGAACTTAAGCAAACTCCTCCAAACTTTTACTAGATGTGTTAGCTCAATTTATAACATTCTGTATATTTATAGAACTTTTAAAATATAAAATTTCTTTTTAATACCAAATAACATTTTTATATATCTGATTTTTCTAAAATCTTCCTGTAAAGCAAGGAGGAAATTATCTCTACTTTGTTACTAGGGGGAAAAAAAACATATTAAATGACTTTTCAAAGCAAAGTTAGAATTAAACAACCTGAAGTGTATTTACTCCCATTCTAAGCCTCAATAACTAATAAAATGAGATTACACTCAACTAACAAAGAGCAACTTGATTTCTTCTCTTCATTGATCAGTCTGATTCAAGCCAAGTACTTCATTCAAATATTTATTATTCAGGATCTGGACTGGATATTTCAGGCAATATAAAGATGAACAAGACACAATGCCTGTCCTGAAGAAGTTAAAAATTGAGTAGATGTAGTGACGTCAGTGACAATAACACAATGTAAAGTAAATGCTCAAGACTTACAAGAACACTTTATAAAAGTACAAAGAGAGATCAAGAGATAACTTTAAGTTAAGGGGAAATCAAAAAGTCCTTCTCAGAAAAAGAGACATTAGAATTTCAGTAAGTAGAGATGAGTAACAACATTTGGGCAGAAGGAAGAGCGAAAAATATAGAGGTGAGAAAAAACATCACACATTTGGGGAACAGTGTGCATAATTCAGTTTGACTCTAATATAAAGTATATACAGAAGAGTAATCAAAGTTAGAAGGGATGGTTAAGGCTATAACTAGAGAGGGCCACGGGTGCCACAATTAGATCAGTCTTAAATATACAAATGCAGCTTCCCCAAAATTTTGAGTTGGGAAGCAAAATAGCAACCTAAGGAACATTAATATAGCAGCAATATATGTGTGTTAGAATATAATGATGGTAACGAGGGGCTGAGCAGCAGGCAGTAGAAGTGAAAAAAAGGCTGACAAAAGACAAATGAAGAGGTAGAATCTATAAAAACTTGGAAGATTAATGGAAATAAGGGAAAAGAGAACTTAAAAAAAAAGATCTGGAGATTTTAAGGCTAATATATTGAAAGAGTCAAGTCAAAAAGAAAACATTTAAATTTAGGCTTGCATAGCTAGAAATACTGGACTCTGGAGAAAGAAGAGTTCTAGTTCATACTCAGAATTATGGAACATAGGCAAGTTGGGACAGTCTTGGTGCTGATACAAGTGATTCAGGTTTACTTAAATAGGACTGAATTTGCCCTCCCTAGAAGCAATTGAAAGTAAATGTTAAAAAGATGCGACAAGAACGATAATGGCCTTGGTGATGGTATAGGAGTGTGTGTATGGGACGGGTTGGGGCGGGGGGAGAGGGGCAGGGAAAGGGTCCTTGTGGTAGCAGCAGAGATCCACATGTAAAGTCTCTGAGGTATTTTCAGTCCTTCATAATCTAAACTTGAATTAGACTGCCCAATGGAAACCTAAAGCATTTCAACTGGGACATGAAGATAAATTTAACACTAAGGTAAGTGAAAACTACTAGCATTTTCTTAATAAAAAAATTTTTAAACAACTAAGTTTTCAGCTCTATAAAAATAAATACTTTACAATAATTTAATGAACTCTAAATTCTATTTAGAATTTAAATGAAATAGGACTATGCTGTATAAGCATACCATAGGCTCTTAGTGTATCATTAAAATGTCCTGTACTGTAGCAGCCCTACTTTGCTAAAGGTGAAAGTCTGCATTTTTGTTTCCCAACAAAATATCAGAAATTCACTAACCACCATTAGGAATTATTTTTTTAAGTTCATAATTAAATCACAAATCTATTACAATAAGAGTAGTACATGTGCTTTAACAGAAGCATTTGGTTAAAAACATACATCTAAGCTCTAATAAGTATACTAGATCTGATTTAGAATAATGCATTAGCATCATCACCAAACCAAAATAAGACTTCCAAATATTTATGCATTTATAGTCTAGACCAAGGGAAGCAATAAACTGCCAATACAAACGTCAAAGTATAAACACTAGAAGTTATATATTAAACTCATCAACAATCCACTTAAGTCCTTGCTCAGAGTATATTTACTCCTCCTTTACACAAAATTCTAAAAAGTATGCATTTGCTTTTCCAAGTTCACAGTAAACACACAACATGAAATTAAAAGAAGAGGGCTCCAAGGTAAGAAATGGCAGTAGGAATGTATTGAGAGTTGGTGAACATGGAAAGAGCTCTAAAGTACTAAGGAGTATGGACTTGAACCACTCTACCTTAGTTTAACGCTCACTGTAGTAACCAAATAATCTTTGGCAAGTTACTCAGTAACTCTGTAACTCAGTTTCCTCTGTAGAATAGAAATTGTAACTTCATAGGGTTTTTAAAGGAGTAAAAGCACAAAAAAATGCAGAAAACAGTGTCCTGGCACAGATAATCTCTAAATAAAAGTTAACTTTTAGTAGAAATGAGATGAGCTTTAAAACGAAAACCATAAAAAATGACTGACAATAATCAATGAGGTTTAATGTAGAAACAAACAAACATATACTTAAATGGGAGACCTACAAAGAACAACTGCAGAGCACAGTGACAAATTTTCAGTGTGGTAACTTTGAGTCGTGAAAGAAAGATCAAATTATGATCCATATACTCTGCTTAAGGCACAGTTATGAAAAGACTTTATTTGCTAAGATTTGTAATGCACAAAGTACTTTTTTCCCAAATCTTGGAACATTTGATTATTTTTAACAATTCATTCCTAAAAGTTAAAGGTCCTAGTAGGTCTTTTTTACAGAGATGGGAATACCAGATCATCTTACCTGTCTCCTGAGAAACCTGTATGCAGATCAAGAAGCAAGTTAGAACCTTACATGGAAGAACTGACTGGTTCAAAATTGGGAAAGGAATACCTCAAGGCTGTATATTGTCACCCTATTTATTTAACTTATATGCAGAGTACATTATGTGAAATGCCAGGCTTGATGAATCATAAACTGGAATCAAGATTGCTGGGAGAAATACCAACAACCTCAGATATGTAGATGATACCACTCTAATGGCAGAAAGTAAAGAAGAACTAAAGAGACTCTTGATGAGGGTGAAGAGGAAAACAAAAAGGCTGGCTTAAAAACTCAACATTCTAAAAATTAAGATCATGGCATCCAGGCCCATCACTTCATGGCAAATAGAAGGGGAAAAGGTGGAAACAGTGACTGATTTTCTCTTCTTGGACTGCAAAATCACTGTGGACAATAACTGCAGCCATGAAATTAGAAGATGCCTGTTTCTTGGAAGGAAAGCTATGACAAACCTAGACAGCATATTAAAAAGCAAAGACATCACTTTGTCGACCAAAGTCCATATAGTCAAAGCTATGGTTTCTCCAGTAGTCATGTAAAGATGTGAGAGTTGGACCATAAAGAAGGCTGAGTGTCGAAGAATTGATGCTTTTGAACTGTGGTGCTGGAGAAGATTCTTGAGAGTCTCTTGGACAGCAAGGAGGTCAAGCCAGTCAATCCTAAAGGAAATCGACCCTGAATATTCACTGGAAGAACTAATGCTGAAGCTCCAATACTTTAGCCACCCGATGCGAGGAGCATACTCATTGGAAAAGACTGTGATGTTGGAAAGGATAGAAGGCAGGAGGAGAAGGGGACAACAGAGAAAGAGATGGTTGGATGGCATCACTGACTCAATGGACACGAGTTGGAGCAAACTCAGGGAGATAGTGAAAGACAATCTGGAGTGCTGCAATCCATGGGGTCACAAACAGTTGGACACGACTTAGCAACTCAACAACAACAACAAAAAATGCAAGGGCATCCGTAATATAATACTTTGTAACTGAACTATATAGTCTTCAATTATTATGAACAATCTAAGGGGTCAAATAAGCAGTTATGTTTTAAAATTTGGTTAACTTTTTCTTGGGCATTCGGAAGCTTGAACCCAAACTGGCACCTTAACTTTAATATTAAACTATGTAAAATTCTATTATTTGTATGACTGACTTCCTTGCCTTAATGTTAATATTAAATTAACTTACTTGGTCCTGATTTTTATTTATTTTTCCATTTTATTTTATCAAGTCTTATATCTCTATAATTATTTACAGAATTAGATGGGCTTTTTTCAAAACGTAGGTATTTTTATGAAATTCCTAAAAAATAGAATAACAGATATAACAAAGAACAGAGTAACATTTTATTAAACATGAAATGAAGTTTTGCCTTAGGTTAGTACAATAGCAAAATTTTAAGATTAGTGATAGTATCCAATTAAGTAGAATCACCTGTCACAATAAATCAAACAAAAAACTTCTTCTCACCATTTCTGTGTGTAAGCATTTCTCTCATTTCCTCATGGTCACATGGATGAGTAAAATCAAACACACTGTGTCCAGTTAGTTCAAACTGTAAAAATAAACACATTTAAAAAATTAGACCTGTAACACAATCATAAACACATACAGAACAGCTCTTAATATGTGGGCATTTTACCTGAGTTAATCCCATGTATTTGTTCACATTATCAGAAATGTAAATCATGTCACCATCATCTGTGAGAACCATAACAAAACCATCCAAGGCTTTCAAATAAAAGCAATTCATCTGTGCCTTCATTTCATCTTCAATATCCAAATCACCTAAAAAAGGCACAAGAAGAAAAAATGGTTAAAATTTTATACTTAAATGATAGGAACAGAGACTAAATTTAGATTTGCCAGCTGCTTTTAATGATTATTTAAAGTAATGAAGCAAGGCAAACCACTGAAAAGAGAAGGGTCATGTCATTAAAAGTAAGATAAATATAGGTAGGTAGGTAAGTATGGCAAGAGTAAAAGAGGGGGAGGGAGGCCAATATCTTAACATTCCTGACTGAAGCTTTAAAAGCAGGTAATAAAAAGGATATCATGTTAAAGAAGTGAGAGTATGACCACCTTCTAAAAGTAATTTCCAATTTACTTTTGATTTCTAATTTTTAGACCTATCGTGTCCTTGTAAAACAACTCACCAGCATCCAGAAGTTTCCTCACACGCAAATAGCTGATGGTGAGCCTCATAACAGAAGCCTTATCAAGATGCGAGCTTACATTATGGGGGAGTGGCAACTGATGAGCAAGCTCATAAAAAACTTCAGACTCTTTACTTCGACGAGATCTGGCTGCATCTCTAGACTTCTCTTTTCGACGTTCAGAACTTATCCTATTTAACCAAAAAGGAGCAGGAGAGGAAAAAAAGACAAAACGTCAGTTTGCCTTTGCTTGAATAAAATTCATTTTACATTTTTCTTACCACGAAAAGATTAGAAGATGCCACGTAACTGTATAAAGATTTATTCTACTACATAAATGTATTTTTCAAGACAGCTATACAATTTTTTGGATTACTATAGACAAAAGGAACTCTCACAAGAAGTCCAAGATAAAGCTCTTCATCTCTCCAAACCAAGTGTTTCCTCCCTGGCACATCAAATTGGACTGGATGTTTTTGATTTGGTCAAAACCTTACAAGTAGCCTGTATATCTAAAGCTGTACTTTCATAGCCATTCACAAGTAGTCTTAGAGCTTTCTTACTCTCTCCCCTACCACACGAGCAATACAGACTATAAGCTCTAGGAATTTACATTAGCATCTATAATCAGCTACTGTTTTCAGGTTGCTTACTCCCTTAGCAGTCCCTTATCTTTACTGACACAAAAGGTACCAAATAAATGCAGGGGTATGAAAAAAAAAAAAGATGTGGCACAATACTAAAAATTTAAGAGAACAGGCCAAGAAAGATTACTGGTGAAGATGCATGCATGTGTGCTCAGTCGTGTCCGACTCTTTGTGACCCCATGGACTGTAGCCCACCAGGCTCCTCTGACCATGGGATTTTTCCAGGCAAGAATATTGGAGTGAGTTGCCATTTCCTTCTCCATGGGATCTTCCCGACCCAGGAATCAAACTTGAGTCTCCTGCATTGGCAGGTGGATTCTGTACCACTGAGCCACCTGGGAAACCCAAGAAAATTACTGAGGGTGTCAATATAATTATGTATCTTTAGGCAACTCTTCCAAGAATAAAACCAGTTAGAAAGATTTTCGTAAGTCATCCAAGCAGAACCATCTTTCTTTGCATCACTGTAGCATTATCTATTCCTCCTGACCCAGCTGAAGGTAGACAAGGCTAACCTGGTTCTGGCCTTAGCTGCTTCTTTAGTAGCTATTGTTTATTAATACCTACTACATGTCAAATATTATCCTGTACTACTTCTCTCAAAACAATCTGTAAATAGATTAAATATTATCCCTATTTTATATATTAGGAATCTGGGATTCATTAGGTTAAAAATAGCCATGCTGTAGCAGACAGGATTTGAATGTAGGTGTTTTCTTATTTACTTCTCTGCTCTTCCACAAGACTTTATCTTCTTAATGCAAAATGTGGCTTCTACCTCAAATAGCTGCTCTCCTATGACCCTCAACCTAATCCAATTAAGTCAATTATTTATTAAATGTTGAAAATAACCATTACCATTTACTAAGCACTGAGCAGTATGTTAAGGATCTTCCCAGCATTATTTCAGTTAATCTTCCTTATATTCTACGAACTAAGTACATAATTGCTTCCAGGTAAATCTCTTCGCCCTCCAGCAATCTGCAAAGCTACAAAGATTCAATCACAGAAGTAACATGCCCAAAAACAAGCAAGGTCCTCCTCAGAGTATGCTCCTGTTAAGCTGTATAATAAAAAGCGAAATTCTAGCATCTGCCTTGTGACAACAGTGGTGATAGTTTTAGCACTTGCTCAAGTTTGTGTGCTCATCTGACTTTTACACGTTCATAAGGCATGTGAATATTTGCTATTATCAGTAAGTGAACTTTGATAGAAAAAGTTCAATTCAAGCATCTAGATCAATTTAACTTGAGTATCTAGAGATTTAAGGTGAGCTATTAAAAAATATTACTACTTATAACTTGGTATTTGTGAATCAGGATTATCTCAATGCTGTAGAATTTTTTTAAAAAAACACAAAAATATATTACATGCTAAGGCTAACATGAAAATCTGACAATGTCCTCAGTCTAAAACTTCATTTTTTTATTTGCATTCACTGTTCTCATTGACTTTAAGTAGATGTTTTAAATGTACAATAATAAAAGTTTAACATCTCAGATACTGCTTCTCTCACTTCTTTACACTTATGGATTGGCAGGTAAGAGGCAGAAATGGCAGTGGGAAACAGATTCCTATCTGGTTCAAGTAAAATCAACAACAACAACAAAAGAGTGATAATCAATGATCTTATGATAAACATGGATATTGGTTCAAATGCCATATTTAGTCCAGGAAATCAGATTTTTACCAGAAACTTCCATCAGATTTACTAAGCCCTCTTTCATTTAATTACTCAACCAAATCTAAGCTACCAACAAATTACTGCCCAACTGAAATACTTGGTGAAAAACAAATCCTTATATTACATATTATATGCTTTTAAAGGGCATCTGATCAAGCTAACCATCATGATGCATTATCTCCATACTTTTAGAAATATTTGTATTGTTCAGAACTTTAAAGATAATGATTGTCCAAGATATGGCAACTAAGTTTATAAGACAAATCCATTACAAATGACAGTTTGGAAAAAACATTTAAAGGACAACGTATAAGCTAGTGAAGACTGTGAGAACAGGAATTTGAGCATTAGCCAAGTTTTTAGAAAAAAAAAAATAAGCCTTATCAAAAAAGTAATATGATACCTCAAGAGTTGACAAACCTAAGTTAGATGAAGAA
Source organism: Bos mutus (assembly GCF_027580195.1). Classification (NCBI taxonomy): domain Eukaryota; kingdom Metazoa; phylum Chordata; class Mammalia; order Artiodactyla; family Bovidae; genus Bos; species Bos mutus. The sequence continues at coordinate 34,910,903 of NC_091626.1, forward strand.
GGTGATGAAAATCAGTATATCTTCTATTCATAATCAATCTAGACATAAAGCAATCAGGAGACCTGTAATAAAGATTTAATGAAGAAATTTATCTGGTGTTTTTCACATGTGACTATAGGAGCTCTTAAAACATTTCTCAGGTTAAAACTAAAACTTCCAAAACTCTTAATAAAGTTTCAGCATCTGAACTGCCCAGTTTCTTGTCTACTCACAGGAAGGCTCTTTTTATCAGGTCATACCTCATAGAATTATAGTACTTCTGGTAGAACATGGAGTCTAGGTTCCACAAAGGAGAATCCTGTACTATTTACTTACTTATTCTTAGATGGCACAATACAACTTTTGTAGACCAGAACAGGCAGATTTTTAGCATGCAAATAAGGGCACCGTTTTTCTCTAAATTATAAATTCCATCTATGTTGTTTTTATTAAGTACAGATCAAGTAAAGTTCTGCCATTAATATGTCTGCATAAGGTGCCATTCATAATCTGATAGTCATGCTAGAAATCAGTCAAGAGTACAGTAAAAATTCGGTCTTTTGAATAGTTTGCTTACCCATTTCCATGACCATTTTAGAATCAATGTTTGAGTAAACCAGCAATACAGCTCAATCTTTGTGATACTCTAGTTTTCACATACTTATTATTTCATTATTATTTAACATACAGTACTGGACAAAAAGCTTACAGTTATACCTTCATATGATTTTGTATAGGAAATACATTTATAGCTACAGTCTTATTCAGTTTCTTGTGTACAGAGTTCATGAATAAGCAGTAGCCATTTTACAGAGAATGACAATTATTCTTCGGATTAGTAAGAATAAAAAATAATTGCATATGTTCATTCATCTGTATTGTCTACTAATTGCACAAGAAAGGCCTGTTGGCATTCCTAATTGTAAATGACTTTAAGAACTGAAGTTAGATCATAATCATTCAAAATGTTAACAGATGATCAGACATTTCTAATAAAGTTAATGTATAAATTTCTTAAAAATCAACTCTATTATTTGCTGCTTTAAATATTCTTTCTGACCTTGAAGGTACAAGTTGTTGTTTTGCACTTCTTGTGTAAGTATTTATATAAGATAGACATTCTGAAGTGAAATTCCATGATCTAAAGGATGTGGCATTTAAATTATCCTTTCCAAAACAGTCTGTTTCCATTTTTTTGTCTCTGCCAAACCACGAATGTGTGCATTTATTTGCCCATGTTTTCTGGGCATATTATTTCTGTGCATAATATATCAATATTATGGATCTTTTTTATCATTCTAATTTTTGCCAAGCTGTTAGGTAAAAATTGTGTATCTCACTGTTTTCACTGCCCAGTACTTCTTGATGTCTCCTCAGGTCAGAGGAAATACCAAGGAAATTTTCATTCTTTAGTTGGCATTTTGGCCTGCAGCTTTGAGTCTAAACATCTATACATGGTACATACTACGTACACATTGGTATTCTAAACGTTTTTCAACTATTAACTTATTTAACTTATTTAAACCTATATGCAGGTCAGGAAGCAACAGTTAGAACAGGACATGGAACAGACTGGTTCCAAATAGGAAAAGGAGTACGCCAAGGCTGTATATTGTCACCCTGCTTATTTAACTTCTATGCAGAGTACATCATGAGAAACACTGGGCTGGAAGAAGCACAAGCTGGAATCAAGATTGCTGGAAGAAATATCAATAACCTCAGATATGCAGATGACACCACCCTTATGGCAGAAAGTGAAGAGGAACTAAAAAGCCTCTTGATGAAAGTGAAAGAGAGTGAAAAAGTTGGCTTAAAGCTCAACATTCAGAAAACGAAGATCATGGCATCTGGTCCCATCACTTCATGGGAAATAGATGAGGAAACAGTGTCAGACTTTATTTTGGGGGGCTCCAAAATCACTGCAGATGGTGATTGCAGCCATGAAATTAAAAGACGCTTACTCCTTGGAAGGAAAGTTATGACCAACCTAGATAGCATATTCAAAAGCAGAGACATTACTTTGCCAACAAAGGTCCATCTAGTCAAGGCTATGGTTTTTTCAGTGGTCATGTATGGATGTGAGCGTTGGACTGTGAAGAAAGCTGAGCACCAAAGAATTGATGCTTTTGAACTGTGGTGTTGGAGAAGACTCTTGCGAGTCCCTTGGACTGCAAGGAGATCCAACCAGTCCATTCTAAAGGAGATCAGTCCTGGATGTTGTTTGGAAGGAATGATGCTAAAGCTGAAACTCCAATACTTTGGCCACCTCATGCGAAGAGTTGACTCATTGGAAAAAGACTGATGCTGGGAGGAATTGGGGGCAGGAGGAGAAGGGGACGACAGAGGATGAGATGGCTGGATGGCATCACCGACTCAATGGACGTGAGTTTGAGTGAACTCTGGGAGTTGGTGATGGACAGGGAGGCCTGGCGTGCTGCAATTCATGAGGTCGCAAAGAGTTGGACACGACTGAGCAACTGAACTGAACTTAAATTATTATATCATCACTGTATTACAGATAATGGAACGTGAACAGTTTACCCAAGTTTACGTAGTTAATAAATGGTAAGCCTGTATTCAAATAAGCAGTCTGACTCTAGAAACCATGGTATTAAATAACACTAGACTATGCTGCCTCTCAGAAACTTATTTTAATTACCAAGATAAGTACTTATAAGTCCAGACCATTATTATAAAGTTCAAAATTGGTTTCCTTCACATCTCCAAAGACATAAAGGGGAGGTACAGGGATTGGCTTTGGAATTTAGAACCTGATCCTCAACTATTCAGAGGAACTCTTTTCTGGAGTCTGCTTGTAAATCCAAACTTCTAATCGAAAGGCAAGGCCTCTTTCTGCCCCACTAACTACCTCTTAAAGCAAAACAACTTTTAATTGGTACTGCCAACCACTAAGGGGAGAGAATCAGTTATCCAATCTACCTCATATACTCTCACTAGACTTTATTTTTAATTTGTACAAAGGAGTATCTCTGTACTTAATTTGAATATCTTGTTGGTGTTTTATTTGCATAACATTCAGCTCCCCAAAGTAAAACCAATCTGCATACATACTTCAGGAGATCTGGCCAGGCATAAGCCAATTTCCAAGATACCTTATTTACATAAAGTACCATGAGAGAAAAGATGTAGAGAATCCCCCCCACCACCAAACACTTACTGAGCACTTACTATGTGCTAGGCACTGTGTACTGCTTTCACATACATACAATGCTTTCATTATATGTATTTAATTGTCATAATATTTTAGAGAACCAAAACACTAGATGGGAAGTGACCTTCCTGAACCTCAGAATAAACTTCATTCAAGAACTATTAATTCAACAAATATTTATTGAATATATATCAAGTACTATGCACTGTGTAGGAACTCGGAATATAGTGATAAGCAGAACAGAACTCATGGAACATAACCAGCCTCCCCCTTAGTCTACTAAAGTAGTTACTTAATGCAATATTCGCAAATGCCAGTCAAGGAGCATTGTAATTACCTGGGAAAGTCAACATTTCAAACTTCTGGGCTCTATCTTTGTAAATCTGATTCAGTAGATCTGAAGTAGAGCCCCCAAATCTGGGTTTTTTTAAACTCCCAGAATGTGCATTATACACAGTGAAATTTAGGAATCATTGACTGAACTAATCTTCACTGTCACATTCATTTAATGTTGCCCTCAAATTACTACCTCAATGATACTTTCAAAGTAAGAGCTCTGATATTATGTCCTTAAAATCCCATCAAATGTACACTTCACAAAGTCTAATTATTCAGGTGAAACCTTCCTTTAACTAGTTTTCCTGCCCATCTCTTCATCCTCATCATTTCCCACATTTCTTCAGCCACAGTGTAGTTACTCAGAAGCATAATACCTTATTCATTTCTGGCTCACTACTCTACTCTCTCTGCTGAGGTATCCTTCTCAATATGTAACTTGGTAAATTTATGTGAGAAACTCAAAATTCAATTCCATCATCATTTTGTCTCTGCATTCTGTCTTTCAAAACTGCTCCTCTCCCCTAGATCTGACCATTCTGGTTATTTTGCTATAATTATGTCCCTCTATAGTCCCTTAACGGAGAAGGCAATGGCACCCCACTCCAGTACTCTTGCCTGGAAAATCCCATGGATGGAGGAGCCTGGTAGGCTGTAGTCCATGGGGTCGCTAAGAGTCGGACACGACTGAGTGACTTCCTTTTCACTTTTCACTTTCATGCATTGGAGAAGGAAATGGCAACCCATTCCAGTGTTTTTGCCTGGAGAATCCCAGGGACAGCAGAGCCTGGTGGGCTTCCGTCTATGGGGTCGCACAGAGTTGGACACGACTGAAGTGACTTAGCAGCAGCAGCATAGTCCCTTAAAGCTTCTTGGAGGCAGGAAACTGCCTCATTCATTTGTGTTCTTAGTAGGCAATGTGCACAAGTGGCTTTAGTACTTTGCCCAAATCTGCTATTTGATTTGACTTCAGCACTGAATTTGTGCTTTACCAGCACTCCTATGATCCTATAGATTTACAATCATAATTAAACAGCATAACAATGTCAGCACTATGAACAAGGCATACTATTGGGATTTACTGTGATTATCCAGATATGCACTTTCAAATATAAGTAAGCATACTACACATAACTTAGAATGGGGGAAAAAGCTAAAAAAAAAAAAAAAAAATTCACTAAGCAGTATTAACAGTGAATAGCACCAATATCATCACCAAGGAAGAGTAAGTGATCTCAACAGAGGAGAGATTTAGAGCACAGGCAGAGAGCTGAGAAACTAGAATACCAACTTGCTAAAAAGAAACTTGAAGTTTAAGATTACTTCCCTTATCACTGCAATCTATGTCAGGAAAAAGCATGACATATAGTTAATGTTGTTAACCACTTAAATCAACACCTTTATCACATTTATTTTATGTCATCCTAGGCCATCTGGAAACATGATAGCTGATTCACTTTGTTTTCTATATAATCTTTTCCAAGAGAGTCTTGTAATTATTATAATTCATGAAAATTTTCATTAAGTTGATTTCTAACCTCGTTTCCCCCCCCCAAGGGAGGGTTACCCTTAGACAAGTATTTTGTATTTATTATTAAAAGTATTCTTATTATTCCTGGAGGAATAAATGGCTACCCACTCCAGTGTTCTTGCCTGGAGAATCCCAGGGACGGCGGAGCCTGGTGGGCTGCCGTCTATAGGGTAGCACAGAGTCGGACACGACTGAAGTGACTTAGCAGCAGCAGCATAGCAGAAATTTAACAGGCTAGCCAGCAAATTTGAAAAATGAGAAAAACGTATTTTTAGTTATAACTACATATATATATATATCCCTAGCTATCTAGGTGGCTCAGTGGTAAAGAATCCGCCTGCCAATGCAGGAGACACAAGAGACCTGGTTTGATACCTGGGTCAGGAAGATTCCCCTGGAGTACGCAATGGCAACCTACTCCACTATTCTTGCCTAGAAAATCTCATGAACAGAGAAGCCTGGCAGGCTACAGTCCATGGGGTAGCGAAGAGTCGGACATCACTGAGTGACTGAGCATGCACGTACATACACACACCACAACTATGTTTGTCAGGCAGAACACTGAACTGAGTGAGCAGTAAAATTGCTGGGAGAACAAGATACAACTGCTGGGAATAAGAAGCTAGAGGTGATAACTCAATGATAAGTCAGTAATAAAGTGTGTGCACAGTAAAACCAGTAACTTTTCTTCAAAAAGATCAGAGCGTAATTAGGCTTTGCATGTGTGCTCAAGTAGTGTCCAACTCTTTGCGACCCCATGGACGGTAGCCTGCCAGGCTCCTCTATCCGTGGGATTTTTCAGGCAAGAATACTGGAGTGGATTGCCATTTCCTCCTCCAGGAGATCTTTCTGACCCAGGTATGGAACCCCTGTCTCCTGCATCTCCTGCACTGGCAGATGGATTATTTACCATGGAGTAAAGATGATTACATGAAAAATGTGACAATGGTGCAATGTTTTTTCAGTTCTCTGAAATAATTTTTTATAAGTCAGTTCTGAAAACTCTTTAATCAATGTCACAAACATCAAAGCATCAAGATTCACTCTCCGTAACAGCTGTGATTTAACAGCTTTCCCAAAATTCTATCACCTACTCTACCACTCTTCTCCCTTTGCATTACCTCCCTTCTCACCTTGTAAATTCCTTTCCATTTCCCTTATCATATGCTTTCTGATAGTAACAGAACTGAGACTGGTAATCAAGGTCAGTGACATTAAACTTTACACATGCGTATATTCAGAAAAACGTGTCCTTTTTATTATCTTTATTTATTTGGGTTTTCTTTAATCTAACTCAGCAATATTTTATATAAATATTTTATAGGTCTTGCATCTCTTTTTGCCAAATTTATCCCTAAGCATTTCATAATTATAATTTTTAAATGGTATTTTAAATTTTAATTTTTGATTCTTTGTTAGTTTATAGGACAAGTAGAAAGAAAAATCGGTAAGGATATAGAATTAAAAAAAAATTTTTTTTTGATGTGGAGCATTTTTAAAGACTTTGTTGAATTTGTTACAATATTGCTTCCATTTTATATTTTAGCTTTTTAGCCCTCAGGCATGTGGGATCTTTACTCTCTAACCAGGGATCGAACCTACAATGCCTGCATTGGTAGGTGAAGTCTTAATCACTGGACCACCAGGAAAGTCCCAGAAAAATGTTTCTTTAATTATTTGCTTAAAATATAACAAGATACATTTCTCATATAGGAGGAGGAAAACACATGTATCAGAACAAAGGTATATACACAGAAATCATATCCTGAAGATTTTTCCTATTAGTTCTAAACCCTGACCATGATGAAGTTTCTGAAAATAATGACAAAAGAGAAGCTCTTCTGAAGCCTTGGCTTGATTCTCCACCTACACTAATCCATCCTGTCCAATGTTACAAAATAAATTTTCAACTAACTCTCTGATCCTGTTTGTCTATAAAAAGAGGATAAATAACACTATTACTAAGCAGCAGCTTTCAGATTCCACCTAGAAATAATGCCCCTGTATTTAATATGGCCTATGCCATTCCACAAATCAGAACTTAACATAGAATTTTTAAATTAAAATATAAAGAAATTTAAGGATGTTTTTACTTAGGAATAGAAGAAAGAGACGCAAGTACCTTCAGATATTTGAAAAGGATGTCATACAGAAGGCAGATTTATGCAATTATGCAAGGTATGCAGTTTCAGAGAGTAACAAGTGGGAGTTAACATGGCAGGCTTTGCTCAATAGAGTGAAAGTAGTGCTGAAGGTAAACTCTGAGAATTTCAGGTTTTTATTCTTATTTTGGTGGCAATGTAAGAAAAAAGGGGAAAAAGCATGTTCTGGATCATCTAGAAGATCTCTATAAGGTCTCTATTCTTGCTACAAACCTTCTATGTTTGAGGTTGCTATGTTTCTGATCAAATTGGTACCAAACAATCACTAAAAGGAACAGGGTTACATTTTTAAATCTGGTATAATCATGTTGAGGTCACATGCATTGGAGCAGGAAATGGCAACCCACTCCAGTGTTCTTGCCTGGAGAATCCCAGGGACGGGGGAGCCTGGTGGGGTCTATGGGGTCGCACAGAGTCGGACACGACTGAAGCGACTTAGCAGCAGCAGCAGCAGCAGCAGGCACTTCTCAAAGGTTTACAAGTATTACTTTGCTCCAAAAGAGATCTAAACATTAGTTGGTATTGAGAAATATTGGGATAAAGAACTTTCTAACATTTAAAGCTGCAAAAATGTGCTTTTTGTGTCTCTAAGAAAATTCTTCGGCTCCAAAATCACTGCGGACAATGACTGCAGCCACGAAATTAAAAGACAATTGCTCCTTGGAAGAAAAGCTATGACAAATCTAGACAGCGTATTCAAAGGCAAAGAAACTATTTTGTCAACAAAGGTCCGTCTAGTCAAAGCTATGGCTTTTTCCAGTAGTCATGTATGGATGTGAGAGTTGAACCATAAAGAAAGCTGAGCTCTGAAGAACTGATACTTTTGAACTGTGGTGTTAGAGAAGACCCTTGAGAGTCCCTTGGACTACAAGGAGATCAAGCCAATCTAAAGGAAATCAATCCTGAATAATCATTGGAAGGACTGATGCTGAAGCTGAAGCTTCAATACTTTGGCCACCTGATGCAAAGGGCTGACTCACTGGAAAAGACCCTGATGTTGGGAAAGATTGGGGGCAAGAGGAGAAGGGGGCAACAGAAGATGAGATGGTTGGATGGCATCACTGACTTAATGGACATGAGTTTGAGCAAACTTACGGAGATAGTGAAGGACAGGGAAGCCTGGCATGCTGTAGTCTATAGGGTTGCAAAAAGTCGGACATGACTGAACAACTGAACAACAAAGAAAATTCTCAGAGTAGATTGGCAAATTTGTAAACACAATTATAGAGGATATTCCTATGATGGTTGATATTAAATTAATAATACTTAAATCCTAAAGTCAATTATTTTGCAAGAATCTCAAACCTAAAATCACACTGTACTAAAAAATAAAAGATGGAACACATAATAAATGAATCAATTAACACCAAAAACTGAATATTTAACTATGGCCTGAGCCATCAACAGTTCACTTCTCTGCTTAACAAATAAGATGCACAAATATCTGCTGAATAAATGAATGTGCAATAATCTGTAGGCCATGGTGCTTAGGTATTAAGAGTAGTGGTCTAGGGCTGAAAAAAATTTTTGAACCATTGAAATAAATCAATTCATTATCCAAGAAAATATCCCTTCCTCCACTCCTAATGAAGGCTCTACTGATTTGAAACATAACATTTAAACATTTTAGCTATGTTACTGCAAAGGTAGGCAATTTCCAACTCTTCTCTGTAAACAGACTAAATAGACATTTAATGAAATTTTGACCCCCAAAATGCATGGAAAAGTAGGCTTTCTTAATTTTCCATCCTCTAACAACCAAATAAATAAACTTCAGAGTATTTTTCTTCCTTTACTATTACCACTGTAGAAAATGATTATTTAGAATGTCTGTACAAAAAAGTATGTCCATGTAATTTTCAAAGGCCAAACATTGATAGAAAAATACCAATGTAGAGGAAAAGCAGCACTAACTATTCTTACCACTATTATAAGTTCACTGATGGTTTCGCTCAAAAGGACATCAGCCTTTGTCAGATTGTCCTAAAGAAGGCTTGACGGATTCTAAATAATACCATGAGATTTCAGGGAAGTGGAACTCTTCTGAAAACAACTTAATAAATATAACTGTATGAATACAATTATGGTTCCCAGTTTATTAAGCCCTTACTTTATGCCAGAACTGTTTTGAGTGCTCCACATGGGTTAATATCTTGTTTGTCCTCACAACAATCCAATCAGGCAATTATTCTTATCCTAATTTACATATGAACAAAGTGAGCCCTAGAGAGGTAAAGCAACTTGTGCGAGATCACACAACTGAAGGAGCAAAGCAAGCAGCCAGCCTCTAGAGCCAAAGCTCTTAGCCAGTAGTCAGTCATTATGACATTTCTCTTAAAGAAATGAAATGAAAACCCTAGTCCAGAGAAGAGATTTTAAGCTTCCCCAAAGGCACACAGCAAGAACAGTTGTAGACTGAGGAGGCTTGAAAAAAGACTCTGTAGCATATGAATTCAGGCACTTTGCAACAAAAACCTATAGCTCATTCATTAGGATACCAGCACTGATCAAGAGTCCTTTATAAAGAGATAATTAATAATCTACATCAAGGCAATCAAATAATATACAAAACGATATTTGACTCATGTAATCAGAGAACTCCACTGACATAGTTAAAAATAATGGTCCAAGCAGGGCAAACTGGAATTCATCCAGGAGACTGATATGTAGACATGTAGATACTAGAAGACAGAGGGAGTTTTTCTTCTTTTTCCTTTTTATCCTCACAAACTGTATGGAGGCAAGCATGGGAATGCTTAGTGGCCATATTTCATACCATATTAATAGAATGTCGGTGGCAGAATGAGGCAACATGCAAATCAAGCAAAATATAAACCAAGTAAAATTCAAGAGAAAGCCTGAGATGACATTTTAAGGACATCACTTAAGATACTGGGTCTAGCTGTCCCTTAAACCAAAGCCAAATTGTGTGAGCTAGTAACAGGCTCCCCATCGAGCCTCCGAAACTAGTTTGAGCTGTGTTTCATCACTTGCAATAAAAAGAATCCTAATATACTAACAAACAGCCAGTGTTTCATCTTAAAAACAAACTTTAATGATGATCAAGTATAAGAAAAGGGCACTCTCAAATACTGCTAGAGAATATAAACTGATCTAAACTTACTAGATGTTTAGAGTAGATTGTAAGAAATGTTTGCTAAAGATGAAACAAAAGTAGATATCTTCCACATTTACCTAGCTGATTTTCCACAACCATACACATATGCGTCTTAGTAATATAAACTTTTAATTTGGTGTTCTGCATATAGGAAAGTACCTGATGGCTCTGTCAGTAAGGACTCCACCAGCAATGCAGGAGACCTGGGTTTGACGCCTGGGTGGGGAAGATGCGCTGGAGAAGGAAAAGGCAATCTACTCTAGTATTCCTGCCTGGTGAATCCCAGGGACAGAGGAGCCTGGTGGGCTACAGTCCATCAGGTTGCAAAGAGTCAGTCGTGACTGAGCAACTAAGATACACACACACTGCATATATAGAATTAGTTTTTAAGATATCTTAAGATAGGGTATTGAGTTATTTTCAAGGCTTGTACATGTTGCTGCTGCTGCTGCTAAGTCGCTTTAGTAATGTCCGACTCTGTGCGACCCCTGAGACGGCAGCCCACCAGGCTCCCCCGTCCCTGGGATTCTCCAGGCATGTTACATAGCTATATTCATTAACACAGTGTGTTTTCTGATCTGGTATTAATCAATTCAGTTCAGTCACTCAGTCACATCAGACTCTCTGTGACCCCATGGACTGCATGCAGCACGCCAGGCTTCCCGTTCATCACTAAACTCCTGGAGCCTGCTCAAACTCACGTCTATCGAGTTGGTGATGCCATCCAACCATCTCATCCTCTATCGTCCCCTTCTCCTCTGGTATTAATAAACAGCATAAATATTTAAGTGACAAAAAAATTAAAACTCAAGATTCAAGAATGTTCTAAAGTAGCACAAGAGATGCAGATGCCCCAGCATAAGAAAAATTCCTATGAAAAGAGCAACATGGAAGAGCAATGATGACTTCCAAAAAATCCTCTTAAACTCACTCTCTGCTTTCTTTGTTCACTCAGTTATTCTCATTGTTTATTTATTCATTCAAATACTTATTAAGAGGTCACTGGATACCAGTAATCTCTTTTACATTACAAGTTTCAAGTTAGGTCTATTTGTGACCTTGTTCATTGAAACGTTTCCATTTCACAACTGAAAAAAAGAGGAAGGAATCACTTTAAAGAAATTTGCTTAGCATCTGAATTCTCAAGAAAAGATCTATAAGATCTATATGTAAGAACAGAAATACACTCAACTCAAAGATTTAAACGTTCTGCCTTTAAACTTTATGTTTACCACAGTATGATTCATTTGGAAAAATAAATTCTCACAAACTATTAGAAAAAGTGGAGAAGCACATGGAAATGTCACTAATAAGGGGAAACTCAATATTAACTAGTAGTCATTTTAAATACTGTAACTTCAAAACCAATAGGTAGAACTACAGTAGAACTACAAGAACTACAGTGAGTTATATTCCATTACTAAATTCTGTCCCATTTACGAAACAATAAATTTTGAAAATCATACTTGGGAATAATCTTTATGTTTAATATTATAACCAAGTGAAAATTTTAAATGAAGACACTCATAACAGGTGAGATCACCAGAGCAAAGAAAACATAACATCTAGAGAATAGTTTTCTAATAAAAGTAAGTCACTTCAATTATTGGTTTAAGTACTTTAAAACAAAGTTACTAATGAAATGGGGCTTTAGCAACAATGTAACAGGTAGAGACCATTTTAAACACTAAATACTTCTCTGAGAAAGTACTGGTACATCAAATCTTTCAAAGTCACTAGAAAAACTTAATTCTCTTTTCACAGATGCTTAACCTCACTTCTGATAAAGCTTCTAGTGGCAACTGTTCTCTGTTGTTTTAAGTTGGTTAATTATCCACAAACAAACCCTTAAAAACACAACCACTTCAACATATCCATTATGATGGCTACTGTCATAAAAACAAAAGAATAACAAGTGTTGGGAAGGATGTGGAGAAAACAGGAACCCCTGTGCACTGTAAGTGGAAACGTAAATGGTGCGGCCACTGTGGAAAACAGTATAGGCAGCGCCTTAAACAATTTAAAAGAAGAGCTATCACATAATCCAGCAATCTACTTCTGGGTATATATACAAAATAACTGAACACAAGATCTCCAAGAGATATTTCCACACCCATGTTCATAGAGTCACTATTCACAATGGTCAACAAGTGGTAGCAACTGATAATAGAAATTTTCACGTATTGACCTATGAAGAAATCATTCTGGCTGTACATGAGTTAACTTAAATTTTATGCTAACTAGAACAGACTGTGGTTTACCAAATATACACTGTACATATGCTTCAGTTATTTAAAAAAACAAAGGGGGCACACTGACCAGAAGTATGATTTCAGTTCTTCATTTTGCCTTGTGCTTGTTTTTTCATCTTTCCTTGCTCTTTACCATTTGCTTTCTATGGTAAATGGTGTTTTCTTTCATCCACTGATTTAAAAGTTATGTCTATTTTTGTTCTACAAGTGATTTCTTCAATTAAAAAATATATTTGGGGGAAAAAAAGATTAAATGCCTCCCTTTGGGATGCCAAAGCTGGTACTTCTTGGATGATAAGACTCCCTTCCCAGGTGCCAAGGCCATACTGACTCGCTGTGTACATGCTGATCTGTTGTGGTTTTTTTTTTTTTTTTTTTTTGAAACCTTGTATCAATGTATCCCTATTGTTCTGACAAGACATAAACTGTGCTGAAACCATGCTTCCCCAGAGCAATTTCTCAGAGTAATCTAGGAGGCTGTCTTCTGGGCTACAGTCCTCAGTTTGGTTCAAAGAAAACCCTTTTCTATTTCTATTATAGATTGTTTATTGATTATTTTTGTCAATATTATCTAAGTGTCCACTGAAAGATGAAAGGATAAACAAAATGTGTTATACATTATTCAGCCTTAAAAAGGAAGAAAGTTTTCACACATGCTACAACATGGGTGATCTTAAGGACATTATATTAAGTGAAATAAGTGAACTGAAAATTTCTCAGTTGTGTCCGACTCTTTGTGACCCCATGGACTGTAGCCTGCCAGGCTCCTCTGTCCATGAAATTCTCCAGGCCAGAATACTGGAGTAGGTAGCCATTTCCTTCTCCAGGGGATCTTCCCAACCCAGGTCTCCCGCATTGCAGGTGAATTCTTTACCATCTGAGCCACCAGGGAAGCCCCAGTGAAATAAACCAGTCACAAAATGACAAAAATTGTATGATTCTATTTATAAGAGGGATTTAGTAGTCAAACTCAAAAAAACAGAGCAGAATGATGGTTGCCAGAAGGTAGGAAGAGGGGGAAATTGGGGATAGTTGTTTAATAGTTAAGAGTTTCAATTTTACAAGGTGAAAAATTCCGGAGATTGGTTATACGACAATGTGAATATACATAACACTACTGAGTTGTACATTTAGAAATAGTTAAGATGGGAAATTTTATGTTGTTTTTTAAAACCACAACTTAAAAAAACCCCTAATCATTTTAAAAGTTATGGGAGAAAAATGTCATATGAGGTAATCACTTATAAATGTTTTTATATAATTAATTTTATATTTTTTCTAAAAGAATCATATCTGGCAAAGATATGTTTATTATTTTTTACTGCAGAAAACACAACTTTTAATATAAAACTCAATGCACATACAAAATACTTAATTTTTTGATGCTCTAAGAAACAGAGATACAATTATTTTTAAAATCCCAAGGCCTATAACAAATTTAAAAATTATCATTATACTTTTACCAAAAATAGTGAGCAACAAGAAGATTGGCTTATCTAAGTTTCAAATTCTTTTTTCTAACCCTCTAGTTAAGCAGAAAACATACACAACACATACATCACAAACAGCAGAAGGCTGAGTATAAAATCCACCAACTTGGATAATCAGTCCCAATGTTTACAAAAGAAAAAAGAGAAAGAAAGAAACAAGGGGAAAAAAGAGCATTCTTCTTATGAATTAAAATCAGTTTCTTAATAGAAAACTAACCCAACACCACATTTAAGTCAGTATTTTCTCCTACTTGGAAAATCAGACCTATGTTAATAATCTTAGACAAGGAAAGAATATAGTACTTTAAATATCTAAATGTTTTAAAATTATATTTTAAGAGGACAAGTCTATACACAAGCACAATAATCTAACCCAAATCTTTAACACCCATGCATGGTAAGGTTTTTACTTTACCACCAAACATAAAGACTGTTATAAGCTCTTCTGAAAAAAAGTCAGTTGAGAGACTAATCCCTCAGCCTTCTACACACCATTCCTAACATACAACAATAGAATGTCACCACAAAATCTTTACCTTGAGCCCAAACCCCAATAGAGCTGCAAAGACAGTGAACGTCAATAGGTAGAAAGACTGGATATTATCTAAACTGCACAAAATGCTTCATAGTGGACTACAGTAATGAACTACCACACTTAATCTAAAACAACGTGGTAGTTCAGTAAACAGATACATGTGGAAGAGTGCACTAATATAAATATTATACAAATTGAGCTACAAAAACCAGTTAAATAATACAGACTTTAAGCTTTGCCTTGAGATAAAGCCAATGATCTTACCTCTGGACAAATTCATAAGTAAAGGACAGTTTTTCTACTATGTAGACTCATATGTTTTACCACACTTATTTTATCAACTCATCATATTTAGGAAATATTAATATTTACAAAACTGTCTACTCCAAACTGGCATCAAGACCAAAAAAAAAAAAGGTTTGTTACTGCCATTTGTAAGACTGCAGTGCCTTGCACATACCCTGCTAAAATGAACTGTCTGACTAGTATATGTGATTATGACTCCAGTCTCTGAAGTCCACAGAAAATTTTTAGTAGCCTATTTGGGGAGGAAACAAGGGGGTAAGGAAATGTGAAAAAAGGGGGCCTATGGTAGACACTAGATTACATGCTCAAGAATACTTGATGCTAGATGCCAACATAATTCAGGTACTGTTTTAACTAAAAAGAATCCCTTTAGACTTCTGGGTCCAATGACAGTCTTTTCATTTTTAGGAAATAAAAGAAAGTAGGGAGAAGAGGACATAACACAAATAGCTGGAAGGACTTGCAAAACAAACAAAAAAGTGTTTAAGTGTTGTGGAAGTTCAAATTAAAACTTTAACAAGTAACATCTACTTTCAAGTATATAATGTTAACCAAGACTCCTAAACCAAACACTAGGCATTATCTCATTTAATCTTCTCAATAACCACTAAGATGGCTGCTATTATTATCATCATTTCAAAAGGAGGAAATAGGCTCAGAAGCATTCAGTAATAATAACTTGCCCAGGCTCACAAAGCTAACAAGTAAAAAGCTGGACTCAGAGGTGTCCGGTTCAAATCTTAAGCTCTTAACCAGCAGGCAACCTCTTCAAAGAGGAAATCAAAGTAAAACTGTAACAAGAAAAATGTTCACTAGTGAATGAGAGGTTCTTGATTTTTAATGACCAAAGTTAAGAAGTTAAGGAATATCCATTCTCAGAGATTTTACTTTAATGATACAGCTATGTTTTGAAAACTCTGAAGGAATCTGCCCTGAAACCTAAAAGAGAACAATGAACCTCTTGACATTCCACTGAAATCTAAAATTCAATATTAATGTGCTATTAAATCCAATCCCTGTTACTAAGCAGTCAATGTGAAATTTCCTATGGGAAATCTATTATAACCATACCCAACTTCTGTTCTGATTTCTTCTAATCCTTTAGCTTTTGAATTTCCTAGCCCTCCTTTAGAAAAAGACAAATTTGTCTCCCCCACCTGCTCATTTAGTGGAAAAATTCTAAGGAGAAAAATCTCTGCCCCTCGATCTCCCAGTTTTCTTTTTTAAAAGTTTTAAAATTGTTAGTTAGAAAAGGATAAAAAAAAGACCTCTTTAACAAACAGCACCTATAAGTTGTTGAGTACCATTTTTGTGTTTAACTTAATTTACCAGTTATAACAACTTCTGTAATAAGAAACATTAAATCCAATTCAAGTTTATGCTAAATTTTCAAATGAGAATATTTTGCAAATAAATGGGACTGAGGAAAATTAAGAACTGGTTTAGACTTGGGAGTGAAGCACAGTAGGTAATTAATTCATTTATATTAAAGCTGCTTATGCTCGTCTCAACTTATGAACTGCAAAGAAGATACAAGTACAATAAGGCCTACAAAAAGGGACTGAATGGTGCATAACTTCATGTACAATGTTAAATATGTTTTAGCACTAAGGACAGAATATTGACAATACACTGAGGTGATGTGCCTTAGGTTTACAGCAGCCTCATCATTTCATCAAAAGCCTGGTAGTCACCTCTACAAAATTAATTAATTCCTGGCAACTCTTGGAATTAGGTCTAGATCTGTTTACTCACTTTTTAAATTTTATACACGCTTTCTCTGGTGTATACAAACTGAGAACTTATCATTCTATTAGAGAAAGACCAAAAAAGAAGCCACAAAATCGCAGGAACATAAACAAGTTTATCTTCTGCTGATACTGATTAGGGCACTTAATCTGTCCCAGAAGAGTGCAAGGACTTAACAGTAAAGCCAGCCTACTAACCAGAACTCTTAGCATAAATCTTCAATTCCTTAAAATAATTTCCTCAAAGGTTAAAATACCAGAGTGGACCAAAAGGTGGGGGGCCACGGCGGGGGGTCGGGGTGCGGGGGGGCACTTAATTCCACTGGTTGGACTCACAATTCTTAATCCTATAATGTACCAGTTAAGACTCAAACTTCGAGGTGTTTTTAAAACTTGCATTAAGTTCTAACAAGATGGTTATTTATTTACTTCGCGTATATTTTAATATACCTCAATTTCAGAAAAATCAGTCGGGTCAATCTAAAAACTTCGTAACATTTTAGTGCTACATTTCATTTGCTCTGATCATATATCTATATACGCCGCCCCCCCCCCGAACCTCATTAAAAGTGTTTGCCTGAATTTAGCCATCCGCTACGTTTTCACTAAGATATTTTCAAGAATGAATGAAACATATAATTCACTTATAACATCTGGGCTCTCATGACAGGTGATAGAAACACAGGTATCCAATTCTGATATTCTCATTAAAATGTTACTATTTCTCAAAATTCCCGTTACTCCGAGTCTTGCTCTAGGCAAGTTTTTCAACGCGATTAAAACAAAACCAAACCAAACCTGCACGTGCAAACGAAAAAGTTAGCATCCCAGGCCATCGCGGCAAATCCCTAATGCACAAAGGCAAAGTCACCCGCCTGGCCGGACAACCGCAGAGCAAGATCTCACCCAACCAACCACGCGAGCTCCTAGGTCGGAAACCCAGGGCCCCGAACCCATACCGAAGCCAGGACCTGCGTGCAAGGGCCGCCCCGGGGCCGAGTTTTCAATGGAACAGGAGAGGATGGGGGCGGGAAGGAGCGGAAGCTCGGGTGCAAGTGGCGGCGACCAAGCTGCGGCTCATTTCTCTTCCCGGGGTTTTCAGGCTGGGGGAAGTCCACCCGGAGCAGGGCACGCGGCAGGCTGGGGGTTTGAGGCGGGCAGGGAGGGCGATGCGAGGCCCGGGCTGCCGGGAAAGGAGGCGAGCAGGGCCCAGCCCCCGGCCCCCGGCCCCTGAAAGCACTTTAGACGCGTCTCCCACCCCCACGACAAGATGGCGACGTGGACAGTGGGGAGCCGGGCCGGCGAGGCTGGGGGAGAAAGAGAGGAGGGGAGAGAGGCAGAAACAAAAAGGCGGCCCCCCGGAACGCGGAGGCCGGCCCGCGAGCCCCCGGCGGCGGGCGGGGGCGCCGGGGGGAGAAGGCGGCCGGCGGAGGGGAGTGGGCTTACTTTTTCTTGTCGTTCGCGCCCCCGGCGCCCTCCATGGTGAATCGGTGCCCGCGATGCCTTCACGGCCCGCGGCCCCCAGGCTCGCTCCGGCCTAAGCGCTGGCTCCCTCCACACGCGGGGAGGGGAGAAAAGGCACGTCCAGAGGTGGGGGGTGCGAGGCGGGAAACCCCTCGTGAGATCAGAGGAGGGAGAGCAGACGGCAATCGCAGAGGTCCAACTCCGGCTCCGAAGAGCCTCCCCAGGGGCAGCTTGTCAGGGCCCGAGCCGACGCACTGGCCAAAGCGGCGGCGAGGGCGATCCTCGCGTCCCCTCAGACGAGGCGGTTCTGTGCACTGAGGAGCTGAGGCAGCGGCAGGGGGCGGGCAAGGGCGGAGGCGCGCTCGGGGGCGCGCGCGCGGAGGGGAGTGTTGGGGGCGCGCGCCCCCGCGGAGCCCGGCGCGCGCTCACGCAAGCCCGCCTCACCTGAGGGGGAGGCGGGTTCCTTGAGAGCCAATGGCGAGGGACGCAGGCGGCCAGTCCCCACCCCAGCCCACGTCTGTCTCAGCCAATCAGGAGGCGGTCAGCTGAGGCACAGCTGGGACGCGCTGCCGCGCTCACGTGCTCGTCTGTGTGCCGCTGCGGAGGCAAGAGAAAGGAGATGGGGTGCGGCCAGACTGGGTCTGGGGACTCTGCGCCTTCTCCTAGAGAAAGCAGTGGCTGGCTTTGGGAGGCGCTGCTGAGAAGGGATTTCGGTGTTTGGGTCTCAAGCCTGCCTCACACTTCCTGCTGTCGGTGCAGCAAGTCTCCAGCTCTCTTTCTTTTCGGCAGCTGTGCTGTGCAGAGTTGCCGCCCGCTCTTCCAAGTCCCAGTTCAGAAAAGCAGACTTTTTTGCGTCGTGGCAGCAAACCCTGGTCCTTCTACTCAGATGTGTTACAGTGGGGTCTTTCTTGCCAGGTTACCCAACCAAGCCATGTCACCGACCGCACCCTTTGCCATATAACACTAGGGTACTCTCTTTATCTCTTTATTAAGTTTCTCTGTGATGAAGTTTGATTCCTGAGTAAATACGAATGCAAATATAAAATAAACAAGCTCCTCTTGCTGTAAGCCTCTCAAGGGGAGTAGTTAAGGCAGCGGGAACTCAAAATCTGAAATTATTTTAAGCAATACAAATAGGCGTAAGTGACTTTAATAAAAGTATAAACCTGAATTTCAAGGTGGGGGGAGTAGGAAAAATGGCTTTAGGTGGACAGTTATATTCTTGTTGCTTTTAAAAGAGTAGAAAATAATCTTAGATGGATTTACAAAAAGACGAAGATGACCCTTAATTTGAGACTTACCACCTTGAATTGAGATCACCGTGTAGACAGGAGAGAAGGAAGGAAAACCCTTCCAAGACTTAAGCAGGAGACCTGCACCAGAGTTAACTCAGTGGCAGCAGTATTGCCTGTTTGCTAACATGATCTTGCAAGCTTCTGGATAAGACTAAATCACTACTTGGCTTTTGAAGCCTACTTTTCAAGCCTATCAGTCTTTGAAATGAAAAAGAAATGTGTTTTGAGTCCAACAAAGGAGCACTGCACACGTATCTCCAGTTTGACAGTAGATTATTTTACTTCTCACCTTTGCCTTGTTAGTTATATTGCTACAATCTGGCTTCAGATTATAAATTAATGTGGATATCTGAGTAAATTTCAATTATATTGTCATGTAAAAACAATGGTCTATGTAACAATGGTCTACATAGATTAAACTCTAATAAGACAAAAATCAATTCACATAAAACCTATTTTTAACTCATCAGCAAACCCATAGAGATAGGATTAAAGATTGATCTTAATGCTACTCCACCCCCCCAAGATCTACAACTCTGAATGACATGCCTTCTTGAAAAGTAAAATGGGAAATGCCTGAAAAAAGGAAAGGACCAAAAATTACTCATGTTTTCCTTCTTAATTGTGAAAAGAATGACTCTGTAAATTAACAGTTGTTTAATTTAATGTTCTAAAAACTCAGTGTTAAGAACACTGATTCCAGAGTTAAGAGTGAGCTTAAGTACCAGCTCTGATACTTACTAACAAGTCATGTAACTTGTGCCTAAGTTTACTCATTTATGTCTAAACCACAGAATCAGGGCATGATTAAATGAGATAGTACATGTAAAGTACTTAGAACAATACCTGGCACATAGTAAACTATCAATAAATGTTAGCTATTAGTATTGTCAGGGTTGTGTTTTCATTATTCTTATCATTATTATTACCTCCAAATTTGTGCCACTGCTAGTGGTAATTACTTGGGCTTCTACCAAAGGTTAGCAAGTTTTAACTATCCAAGACTGCCTATTATGTTAATATACATTCACATATATTCTTTGTTTTCAACTGTGAAACTGCTCACAGTGTTCCCACACTTGTATATGAGCATGATTGCAGAGATCTTCAACTATTTCCTTTTTTATTTTACTGGTAAGAAATTCTCTCTGGCCAGTGATCATACCTGAAGGGTATAGTGTTTATTACAACAACAAAAAAGTGAGCCTTTTGTAATATCAAATCTAAGTCATTTTTTAAAGTTTACAGCAGAATGCTAATCCAATCAGCAAATATATTTTTGAATAGTCATTACATTTACTCAGAGTTTACTTTTCCTTTCAAAAATATATAAAATACAGTATTTTATGTGTGTGTGTATGTATATTTGTGTTTACCCACACATGTGAACTTGGAAAGCAGTAATATTCAGCTTGTATTTTCACATAATCAAAAAGGAGCTAAATAGTATGCCCTAAATTAATCAATTTTGTTAACTAACAATTCTAAAAAGCAAAATGTCCTATGGGGTAAAATTTTAAATTATCCTCTTTATAAACATCCATTAACAAATGCATTTAGATGATTATAATGTGACTAAACCTTAACAAACAGTCATATTTACTCTCTAATCTTTGTAAGTGTTCAAATTTCATTCCAAGTCACTTTGCAGAACTTTCTAAGTAGGCTGAAAGATTACTTGAAAATGATGCAATTGACCCTTAACCCATATTTATAGTAGGAAGTTAGACAGTGACTCAGGAGGAGGCAGGATAAAACCTGAAATTTTAGTACTAAGTAACATAGAGTGTTGAGCCTTTTAAAGAGTGAAACACATCAGATTCAGATAATTAAGAATGCATCAAACTGTATAACAAGACCTAGTGGTCAGTAAGTGATTCTTGGCTTATTATTCTTAGTTCTCCTCCTCTTCTCCATCTTTATCTATTCTAAGAACAACAAAAAAACATATCATTTGGAAGGAAGTGCTTAGCAGATAACAGACATTTTAAAAGTCTCTTTTTCTTTTCTTTCAAGGATCAAAACAGAAACTAAATATGTATATTTGTCTGAATTTTTGGAGAATAAGAATACACTGAGATTTTGACACTAGCACTTTTCAATTATGATAGGTATTTTAAGCATAAATTTACAAAGGAATGTCAAAGAATTTTCAGTTTCTGGTCCAACATGTAAGGAGCTTGGAAGCATCCATCCTCACAGTAAGAAAAAAAGCTTAACAAACTGAAAACCAACAACTCTTCTTAGACCCACCAGGGAAATGAGGCCACAAGGCAAACTGCCACCCTGAAGTGGGAGAGACAGACAGACAGTTATAGAGAGTCACAGCTTACCAGAGGATCACAGTTTACCGGGAACAAAAGCCAGAAGTTGAAGTCAACATCACAGCTGGAGTCAACCAATATCAGTAGGAACATTTTTAACTGCAAGTGAGGAACTGCTGGAGGCTCTAGTTCACTGCTTGAGAGTTAAAAACTGCAAAGGAGGCTCAGCCTTCGAGGGGCCCCACAACTTTCTTGCATTTCAACTCCAAAAGCCTAAGAGATTATCAGTGTGAAGATCGGAGGAAAATATCTTGCTTTTTGCATGGCTAGAGAAAAAATAACCCTTTTGAAATGCTTTCAGAGCATTCTGTTTTTCTTAACAAGATCCATCCTCAAGGGAAACTATTTTACCAGAGCCTAATGTGCGTTAGGGAACAGGGAACACCCAATGCCAGCCCCTTTTAGCCTTCAACGTGAGAGAATGAAAGTGCTCAACTCAGTCTCACAAAATAGCTGATCCCTAATCACAGGACTATAGCATGTTTCTCTTCTCCCACACCTTGCCATATCACCACATCAGTAGGGCTCTTGGGTAATAATAGAGGATTACAGCTAAGAGAAGTGCAAGCCTCAGACCCTAGTTAAAGATTTACTAGGGATATCCAAAAGCAACAAGAGAAACAAAAACAAGTACACTAGAGGAAATTTTAGCTTCAGACACCACAGCTATAGCGAACAATAGCATAGCCTATCTTCTAGCCAAACAATTATAAATTTCATAGTAAAGGCCTATCTACCTAACTTCCTTTTACCTGATATTCCATGTATGGTTTTCAACAACAAAACTATGACTTGCTAACAAGCAAAAAGCATAATTGAAGAGATAAGCCAAACATTAAAACCAGACTCAGATATGGCAAAGATTTTATAATTATCTGACAAGACCAAGAATTTAATATAACTATGATTAATATGCTCCTGGATCTAATGGAAAAATAACTATATGAAAGAACAGATGAATAAAGTAAGCAGAGATATGGAAATTCTAAGGAAGAATAAAAAAAATATTAGAAATTGAAAGTAATGTAACAGAAATAAAGAATGCTTTTGATGGGTTCATCAGTAGACTGGACATAGCTGAGAAAAGAATGAATGAACTTGAAGATATGCCAAGAAAACGAGTCAATGAAAAAGATGGAACAAAATATCTAAAATCTGTGGGACAATTACAAAAGGTGCAACCTAACTGTAATGGAAATCCTGGGGAGGGAAGAGGTCTAAGAAAAAAAGAATATGTAAAGAGACAATGGCTGAAAGTTTTCCAAATTAATGACAGACACCAAACCACAAGTCCAGGAAATTTAGAGAATGCCACATAGGATAAATATCAAAAAGTTTGTTCAAACCAGAAAGGCAAAGACAGAAAATCTTGAAAGAAGTCATGGGGCAGTGGAAATACTTTACCTCTAGAGGAGGAAGGATGAGAATTACATTGGATTTCTCTTTAGAGCCATGCAAGCAAGAAGAGAGTGGGTGAAATATTTAAACTGTTGAAAGGAAAAAACAAAACACCAATCTAGAATTCTATTGCCAGTGAAATTGTCATTCAAAAGTGAAGGAGAAATAAAATGGAGGAAATTTATTGCTGGTAGATCTGCCTTATGAAAAATGTTAAAGGAAGCTTTCCAGAGAGAAGGAAAGTAAGATAAATTAGAAACTCAAATCTGCATAAAAACCAGAAAAATGTTATGGAATGAATAAATGAAGGTAAAATAATTTTTTAAATGTTCTTATTCTTAGTTGATCTAGTAAATAGCAGTTTGTTCAGAAAAATAGTAATAAAGGTATATTTGATGATTATGTTTTACAGATAATGAAATGAATGACAGGCATATTAAAAGGGATAGGAGGGAAGAATTGAGAAAATGCTAGTAAAAGGTATTTGCACTACTGGTGAAGCAATATAATGTTGGACTTGGATAAAACAATGGAGTATTACTCAGCCATTAAAAAGAATACATTTGAATCAGTTCTAATGAGGTGGACGAAACTGGAGCCGATAATACAGAGTGAAGTAAACCAGAAAGAAAAACACCAATACAGTATACTAACACATATATACGGAATTTAGAAAGATGGTAATGATAACCCTGTATGCAAGACAGCAAAAGAGACACAAATGTATAGAACAGTCTTTTGGACTCTGTGGGAGAGGGAGGCGGGGGATGATTTGGGAGAATGGCATTGAAACATGTATAATATAAGAAACAAATCGCCAGTCCAGGTTTGATGCAGGATACAGGATGCTTGGGGCTGGTGCACTGGGATGACCCAGAGGGATGGTATGGGGAGGGAGGTGGGAGGGGGGTTCAGGATGGGGAACACGTGTACACCCATGGCAGATTCATGTTGATGTATGGAAAAAGCAATATAATATTGTAAAGTAATTAGCCTCTAATTAAAATAAATAAATTTAAATTAAAAAAAAAAGTATATTGTAAACTCTAGAGCAACCACTAAATTTTTTTAGATGTGATTGATATGCCAAGAGAGGAGAGAAAATATATAGAATGAATCATGATGAAAGCTTCTTTTTAAAACCAAAGAAGGCAGAAAAGGAGTAGAAGACAAAAAAGAAACAAAGAACAAGGCAAATAAATAGAATTCACAGAAACGACAAGAAACAACACAAACAGAAAAACTCTGGAATGAATAATCGATAATAGCAAGATTTGGATATAAGGTTAATATTAAAAAATCAATTGCTTTCCTAAATAAAGAAATAAGCCATTGGAATTTGAATTAAAAACATACAATACTATGAACTATAGTTAATGATATCATATTGTATACTTGAAAGTTGCTATGAGAGTAGAGTTTTAAGGTCCTCACCATAACAAGAACAACTATAACAAAATGGTAATTGTGTGAGGTAGAGGATGTATTAACCAACCTTAGAGTTCTCAGAATTTCGCAGAAGATTCATGTATCAAATCATCACATTGTACATCTTAAATTTATACAGTATTATAAGCCAATTATATCTCAGCAAAGTTGGTGGGGGAATGTGAGACTGTTTATATTAGCAGCCCCCTCCAAAAGAAATACTTAGGTAAAAATCTAACTTAGTATGTACAAGACTTATGTGAGGAAATGGCAACCCACTCCAGGATTCTTGCCTGGAATTCCATGGACAGAGGAGCCTGGCAGGCTACAGTCCATGGGGTCACAAAGAGTCAGACACAGCTGAGTGACTATCACTCATTATGTGAGGAAAACTATAAAACTCTAATGAGAGAAACCAGAGAAGAGCTAAATAAACAGAGATTTCGTGTTCATGGATAGGAAAACTCATAATTATTAAGATGTCAGTTCTTCCCCCGATTGATCTATAGACTCAGTTTAGTTCAGTTCAGTCGCACAGTCGTGTCCGACCTCTTCGCGACCCCATGAATTGCAGCACGCCAGGCCTCCCTGTCCATCACCAACTCCCAGAGCTCACTCAGACTCACGTCAGACTCAGTACAATCCAAATCCATAGCAAGATACCTTGCAACATTGAAAAACTGATTCTAAAGTTTATATGGGAAGACAAAAGATCAGAACTGTAAATACAGTATTGAAGAAGAACAAATTAGGAGGACTGACTCTACCAAAATTCAAGATTTACTACAGAGCTACAGTAATCAAGACAGAGTGTTATTGTTAGAAAAGTAGACAATTGGAGCAATGATATAGAATAGAGAACTCAGAAATAACCCCCACAACAATAGCCAAATGACCTTTGACAAAGAAACAAAGGCAATCCAGTGGAGAAAGAATAGCCATTTCAACAAGTGGTGCTGAAATAACCGGACATTCAAAAAACTGAATCTAGAGTTCAGCTTTATTACACCTTTCACAAAAGTTAACTCAAGATAGATCCTAGACCTGGATGTAAAATGAAAAACTATAAAGTTTCTTTATGATAATATAGGAGATAATCTAGATGACCTTCACATTAGTACCAAAAACATAATCCATGAATGAAAAATTGGACTCCATTAATTTAAAAACTTTTACTTTGCAAAAGACACAGCTAGGAGAATGAAAACTCAAGCCACAAACTCACAGAAAATATTGGCAAAACATCTCTCATAGAGGACTTCTATCCAAAATATACAAAGAACTTAAAACTCAACAATAAGAAAATAGATAAATCAATTAAAAACTGGGTAAAAATTCTGAACAGATACCTCACAAAAGAATATATACAAATGGAAAACAAGCCTAAAAGAAATGCCCAATATCATATCTTGTTAGGGAATTACACATTAAGTAACAGTGATATACCACTGCTGCTGCTGCTGCTAAGTCACTTCAGTCGTGTCCGACTCTGTGTGACCCCATAGATGGCAGCCCACCAGGCTCCCCCATCCCTGGGATTCTCCAGGCAAGAACACTGGAGTGGGTTGCCATTTCCTTCTCCAGTGCATGAAAGTGGAAAGTGAAAATTGAAAGTGAAGACGCTCAGTCATGTCTGACTGCAGCCTACTAGGCTCCTCCGTCCATGGGATTTTCTAGGCAAGAGTACTGGAGTGGGGTGCCATCGCCTTCTCCAGATATACTGCTACATATTTAAAATGGCTAAGATCCAGAATATCACCTAATGTTAACACAAGGAGCACTAGGAACTCTCATTCATTGCAGGTAGCAACGCACAGTGGTACAGTCATGCTGAAAGACAGTTTGTCTTTTACAAAGCAAACGTAGTCTTACCATACAATCCAGCAGTCACACTCCTAGATATTTACCCAAAGGAACATGAAAAGTTAAGTTCACACTAAACCTACACATAAATAGTTATAGCAACTTTATTCCTAATTGTGAAGAATTTGCAACTAAAACTTGCCAAGAAGTAAATGGATAAACAATGGAATATCAATCAATGCTAAAAAGAAATGAGCTATCAAGCCACTAAATGGCATTAAATGCATGTTTAAGGAAGACCTTAAATGCATACTGCTAAGTGAAAGAAGCCAATCTGGAACAGCTTCATTCTGTATGATTCTAGCTATACGGCATTCTGGAAAAGGCAGAACTTTTGGAGACAGAACGAATACCATTGGCTGCCACGGACTAGGAGGAGGACAGGAGAAATGCATAGGTGCAGTACATGGGATTTTTAGGGGAGAGAAACTATTTTGTATGATAATCTAATGGTGAATACATGACATTATGCATGGCAAAACTCATTGAAATGTACAAAGTGTGGACCTTAATGTAAACTGTGAACTTTACTCAATAGCAATATATCAATCTTGGTTCATCAATTATAACAAATGTAACACACCAGTACAAGATGTCAGTAATAGAGAAAACTGGGTTTGTAAGTGGAGTAAGGAGTACATGAGAATTCTCTGTACTTTCTGTTTAATTTTTCTATAAACCTAAAATCACTATAAGAAATAAAATGTATTGATTACAAAAGAAAAATGGAATACTCTCCCAAAGTCAAGTTTTCATATATTCCTGAATAAAACAAAGGGCTTAAATTTGTAGGAATAAATCTTGATGAAGCATCCCTTTGACTAGGAAGAAAACTGATCTTTGGATATTTTTCCAATATCAGAGTCAGTCGGGAGATTCTGAAAAGTCACAGCTTCTTAAGATTTTTCATTTCTAGAAAGTAAAGATATAAGAGAAAAGAGAACTGTCTTTTCTTTGAAAATAAATGGAACTAATGCCTCTTGATCTGATCCAAATACTTTCAGGATTTCAACTTTTTTCACCTGTATAAAAATTGATAATTTAATAAACCAAAAAAAGATGCTTATTAAGAGTCTGTCTTGCCCACTTCCTAGTCCCCATCCCATCCCAGACCATACAAATATGTTAGCATATTTAAAACATATCATGTTTCATTCATTGATTCAATATATATAGTAACCCTTCTATTATGGCCAGACATATACTTCTCGCTTAATATGCAGATTTGTGTGCCATTATAGAGTGTAGAGGGGCTTCCCAGGTGGCATTAGTGGTAGAGAACCCATCTGCCAATGCAGGAGATGTAAGAGATGCAGATTTGATTCCTGGCTCGGGAAGATTCCCCTGGAGGAGAACATGGCAACCCACTCCAGTATTCTTGCCTGGAGAATCCCATGGACTGAAAAGCCTAGCAGGCTAAGGTCCATAGGGCCACACACAGTCAGACACTACTGAAATGACTTTGCACGCACATAGAGACTTTTTATGGACAGGAACTTTTATCTTGGCAGCCCCAGAAGATAGGATAGTAACCAGTACAAAGAACAATCATCTCTTGAACACTGGCCATATTCTAAGCACTGTGCTAAGGATTTTTAGAAGTGCTCTTTCATTTAAGCATGAGGACAGCTTATGAGTTCGAAATTGTGGTGGTCCCATTATGGAACAGTAAGTTTATGGTCAAAGAGCTAGAAATACAAAGTCGAAAAGCTAGGAACCAGTGAAACCATGACACTCCTTTATGTTATTCAAACTGTGATACCTGTGTGGCAAAAAATGTTCAAAGCAGTGGAAGATGTGGGTGGGGGGGACAAAAACCTAGTGTCTATTTTAGAACAAGGAAAAGTCAAGTAATATAACTACCTGTGTGGGTGTGTTATGCATTTGGCTGGGAAAAAAATCAAATGCAGCAAATGAACAAATATAAAATAGTTGTCATGACTTCTCTTGCCTATTCTTTCTTTGTAGTAGGACCTGGTGTTACCAATTATTTGTGTCCACACAGAGATATTCAATTAATATACCAAAAAAAATCTGTCTCATGTCCTTTCCTTTTTGTACAAATGATAGACTAGTATATACTTTGTCTCCCTGTTGAGTTCATTTGATGTGATATTGTTTGTAGGTTATTTCTTCTCAATGTGTATATATCTAACAATTTCAATATTTATGATAAACAGATGTAGAAGAATGAAGATGTACAATGAAGAAGCATGCAAAATCACAAGAATTTTAAAGTAAAATTAATGTAACATTAACATCTATGAAAAAGATCTCTTAAATTTGATAACAAATGAAATGGAGTTTATCTAGATTAGCAGAGACATTCAACAACTAGAAAGACTAGTTTTCATAATACAATTTGCTTTGAGAAAACCCTACCATGTCAATTTCTGTTCGTGGAAGCTATCAACCTTAAATGAATTATGAGTAGAGAAAATTGCTTTCTACCTATACACACTATTCTAACCAGTTAAAAAATATTTTCTTCTCTTCTTCATCCTTACTATCTCTACAGCAGCTACTCTGATTTTATGTATCATGATGTGCTGTGGTTAGTTGTTCAGTTGTGTCCAAATCTTTGCAACCCCATGGACTGTAGCCTGCCAGGCACCTCTGTCGGTGAATATTCTCCAGGCAAGAATGCTGGAGTGAGTTGCCATTCCCTCCTCCAGGGGATCTTCCAAACCCAGGAACTGAACCCATGTCTCCCACATTGCAGCAGATTCTTTACCATCTGAGCCACCAGGGAAGCCATACATATCATGTATTCTATTTTTCTACCTACAAGGACATGAAGCCTCTTTATTGTAAATAACTAACAATTTCAAAACCTGGTTCAAACCAGCTTAGCTCCATCTGATTTTTATGAAAACGAAGGGTGAAAAGTACACTATGAATTTAAGAATTCTAAATTAGGAGTTTTAAGAATTTGCTTGCCAGATTTTGAGTATTTATAGTTGTGATATTAATTAATATTATATAGTTATTGCTTATTTGGGGCCAAAATTCAGATTTGCTCACGTATCTCTAGAAGAAAAAATCTTCAATTTCAGAATACAGTCTGCTGAATTTCTACCAAAACCCTGCTAAACGATAGCTCTTGCTAGACTGTAACCTTCCAGAATTTCTGTACATCTCCATCCAACTTTGTTTTGATGCCACAAAGAAAACTTTTTTTAAATGTAGTGATTCCAGCAGTCAGATGACTGAGGGTAGGTGAGAGAATCCCAAAATAAGTATTATGTCAGAAGTGCTTACTTTTATAAACTTTGCAGTCTAGTCATCCTCTCCAAAACAACTGTGGTTTCTATCAGGAAGAAAACACTACCAGAATATTAAAAATGCCAGTGAATATGTCATTTAAAAGGTATTTTTCTTCTAAAATGATGATAATTTCCACTACAGGTTGCATGTTTTGTTTTATCCAGGGATTTTCAAATAGGCATTTTTAAATGAAAAACTGATAGAAAAATTAAAGGAGAAAAAAAAGAAGGATCTTACATGGCCTAATATTTATTCTAGCTTGGTTTTCTTTCCATGTGCCCTAAGCCACAACTCACATTTTCCAAATTTTGGGTGGATAATGTTTTCCCTTTGATTTGTGTGTGTGTGTGTGTGTGTGTGTGTGTGGGTAATGCAGAAATATTAGCTGTTTGGCTCTTATATTGGAAAATTTATAAAGGTTCTTTGGTTAAGTGTGTCAGAACTTGCCTATGAAGAACCAGAGGCAGTTGCAAGAAGTTGGTTAATTTTATACATGGACTTGCAAAGACAGGTTAGCTACTCTCCTGTGTAAGTGTGAATTACAAGGCAATATCAAGGCAGCCAAAGATTCACAGCATTACCTTATTATCAGGAGTTAGGATATTGAGTATGTCCTGTGTGCCAAGGTTTGGGGTGGATCTTGAGAATTACAGACATTGTCTCTCATTACTTCAACGAATACTTTCTAGTCCCAATCCTCACCTTCACCTTCACCTGTTTCCTGCCTACACTCTTGGGATTGAGAGATAAAAGGAAGACATTCCAGTAAGTTGTTAAAAGGTTTTGTATTTGGACAGATAAGCATCTGGATACATGACCTGACTATTCCCTCTACACTCCCCATGTGACCAAGCAGTGGAACATCTGTGATCCTTGCTTCATGGGTGTTCTCCAATCCCTGTCCAGATCCTGTTAGCAATATCTATGGCAACCAGCTTTAGGGACAAGATTTTGCCTTAAGGTTTTGTTGCTACTGGTACTTCCCTGATACTTTCTGTTGGAGCAAAGACAATCCCAGAGCTTGCCTATCCTAGGACCTCTAGGAGAACCCAAATGAGAAAATTATGTTGTAGTAAAACAGGAATCTGTCCTGAAATTATCATATTGGTGTCATGGTAGATAAACAAGTATATCCATATTTCAAAACATATCAAATGCATAAAATGGATTTATATTATTGTTTGTGAATTATACCCCAATGAAGTTAATTAAAATTGACACGATCATAGGAGACTCACCACCTGTTTGCTGTTCCACTCTTTTAATTTCTGAC
Organism: Bos mutus; assembly: GCF_027580195.1. NCBI lineage: Eukaryota > Metazoa > Chordata > Mammalia > Artiodactyla > Bovidae > Bos > Bos mutus. The sequence continues at coordinate 34,941,844 of NC_091626.1, forward strand.
CCTTTACTTGCCATCATTCCCATCAGGTTATATTTCAACTAGCAATTAGTTGATCATCAGAGAGTTGTCTGCTGCTGCTAAGTCACTTCAGTCGTGTCCGACTCTGTGCGACCCCATAGACGGCAGCCCACCAGGCTCCCCCGTCCCTGGGATTCTCCAGGCAAGAACACTGGAGTGGGTGGAGAGTTGTCTACACCTTAGCTTTTGCTTTTCCATCTCAGCTCTGTCAGTGGCCCATTGGCTCCTGGATCCCAGCTCTGTTTCTCAGAACTTTACACACCCTATTCTCACTACTCCAACCAGAAGAACATATATAGCAGTTGATTGCCAGCTGGTGCAAAGAAGAAGAATCCAGAGGATAAAATAGCGGGATGAATACTCTCTGCTCGGAAAAGTAGAGGGCAAATAAAATGGTCAGACCCAGATTTTAAAAGGTGGCTCTTTTCTTCTTCTTGCTTAACCAAGGGCTGCTGGGTGTTTAGGAAATGAATGCCACCAAGGGTATAAGCAAAATACATGTGTCATTCAGTACAAGGCAGATATGAGACGTACAAGTGGTTCTCATATTGCATGTGGGTTTCCATAGACATATTCTTAGAAGACTCAAAGACTTGCAAACTACCTCTTGGAAGACTGAAACTTGAATATTAACCCAATATGGAGAAGCAGTGGTCCAATAGAGCCTTCCAACTAAAGAAATATACTGCCCAAAGAGTATTAGCTGTGTGTCCTATAAGCTTGAGATAATAGGTTACTTTTAACAACACATGTATCCTTTTATGACTAGTATTTCAGTAGACTATAAGCTCTGGATGTGAGAGTTGGACTGTGAAGAAAGCTGAGCGCTGAAGAATTGATGCTTTTGAACTGTGGTGTTGGAGAAGACTCTTGAGAGTCCCTTGGACTGCAAGGAAATCCAACCAGTCCATTCTGAAGGAGATCGGCCCTGGGATTTCTTTGGAAGGAATGATGCTAAAGCTGAAACTCCAGTACTTTGGCCACCTCATGTGAAGAGTTGACTCTGATGCTTGGAGGGATTGGGGGCAGGAGGAGAAGGGGACAGCAGAGGATGAGATGGCGGGATGGTATCACTGACTCGATGGACCTGAGTCTGAGTGAACTCCGGGAGTTGGTGATGGACAGGGAAGCCTGGCGTGCTGCGATTCATGGGGTCACAAAGAGTCAGACACGACTGAGCGACTGAACTGAACTGAACTGATAAGCTCTGGCAGTGGTTTTCTGTCTTGTTTGAATGCTAAATCTTTAATGTCTTGAATAGTGCCTAGAACAAAAAAAGAAGTCAATAAATACCATTTTGTTGACCTCCTAAAACCTGGGCTCCATGAACACTAGTGTTAAAAGATCTGGGAAAAAAGAGTGGTGGTAATAAATATCATATAGCTTACTTAGAAGCCTGTGGAATAAGCATGGTAGACAATTTTTCATTGAATAATTTCTGATAGAAAGCATAATATCTGAGAGCATTCTTCTTTGATGTGATGAAATAAGTATGATATATGCATCAATATCTTGGATACCTGATGTTTTATCCCATCTGCTATCTAGATAACCTACTCTTCTTTGGGACTCAATTTTATCATCTGAAAAATGAGGGATTTGAGCTATAGAATCTTCAAAGTCCCTCCCAGCTCCAAAATTTTATGCCAAAACTCACCTAAAATAATTTAACCCACAGATTCAAAAAAATTAAACAGAGAAATACAGAATGAATGTCATTACTTAGTAGTAGGTGGACAAAGACCAAAATTTTAATTAATGAGAATAATAATCCTTCATCTTTTATTAGTACATTTAATATTTTTAAAACACTTTCACATCTATCATCCTATTTGATAGTCAAAGCCAGTTTACAAAACTGTTGAATATAATTCTCTAAGAAATAGCTTCATGGCATGAGATCTCACAGAAAATTAGTCACAGAGATAAGATTATAATCCAAATTTCCAGAATTCTAGTTTTAATTTTAACTTAAAATTGAGTTAAACCACAGCCTTGTATAACTCAATGAAACTATGAGTCATGATGTGTAGGGCCACCCAAGACCTTGAGAACCCCATGAACAGGATGAAAAGGCAAAAAGATAGGAAACTGAAAGATGAACTCCCTAGGTCTGTAGGTACCCAATATGCTACTGGAGAAGAGTAGAGAAATAACTCCAGAAATAATGAAGAGACAGAACCAAAGCAAAAACAATGCCCAGTTGTGGATGTGACTGGTGATGGAAGTAAAATCCACTGCTGTAAAGAACAATATTGCATAGGAACCTGGAATGTTAGCTCCATGAATTGAGGTAAATTGGAACTGGTCAAACAGAAGATGGCAAGAGTGAACATCGACATTTTAGGAACTCAATGAACTAAAATGGAATGGAATGGGTATATTTAACTCAGATGGCCACTATATCTACTACTGTGGGCAAAAATCCCTTAGAAATGGAGTAGCCCTCATAGTCAAAAAGAGTCCAAAATGTAGTACTTCGGTGCAGTCTCAAAAATGACAAAATGATCTCTCATTTCCAAAGCAAACCATTCAATATCACAGTAATCCAAGTCTATGCCCCAACCAGTAATGCTGAAGAAGCTGAAGTTGAATGGTTCTAGGAAGACCTACAAGACCTTCTAGAACTAACACCCCAAAGAGATGTCCTTTTCATTATAAGGGACTGGAATGCAAAAGTGGGAAGTCAAGAAATACCTGGAGTAAGAGGCAAATTTGGCTTTGGAGTACAAAATGAAGCAGGGCAAAGGCTAAACAGAATTATGCCAAGAGAACGCACTGGTCAGAGCAAACATCCTCTCCCAACAACACAAAAGACGACCTACACATGGACATCACCCGATGGTCAATACCAAAATCAAACTGATTATATTCTTTGCAGCCAAAGATGGAGAAGCTCTATACAGTCAGCAAAAACAAGACCGGGATCTGACTGTGGCTCAGATCATGAACTCCTTATTGCCAAATTCAGACTTAAATTGAAGAAAGTAGGGAAAACCACTAGACCATTCAGGTATGACCCAAATAAAATCCCTTCCAATTATACAGCAGAAGTGACAAATAGATTCAAGGGATTAGATCTGATACACAGAGTGCCGTGTGTATCCGTGTCACGACGGAGGTTCGTGACATTGTACAGGAGGCAGTGATCAAGACCATCCCCAAGAAAAAGAAAGGCAAATGGTTTTCTGAGGAGACCTTACAAATAGCTGAGAAAAGGCAAAGTGAAAAAAACCCTAAGCGAAAGGCAAAGAAGAAAAGGAAAGACATACCAATTTGAATGCAGAGTTTGAAAGACTAGCAAGGAGAGAAAAGAAAGCCTTCCTCAGTGATCAATGAAAAGAAATAGAGGAAAACAACAGAATGGGAAAGACCTGAGATCTCTTCAAGTAAATTAGAGATACCAAGGAAATATTTCATACAAAGTTTGACACAATAAAAGACAGAAATGGTGTGGACCTAACAGAAGCAGAAGATATTAAGAAGAGGTGGCAAGAATACACAGAAAACTGTACAAAAAAGATCTTCACGACCCAGATAATCATGATGGTGTGATCACTCACCTGGAGCCAGACATCCTGGAATGCGAAGTCAAGTGGGCCTTAGGAAGCATTACAATGAACAAAGCTAGTGGAGGCGATGGAATTCTGGTTGAACTATTTCAAATCCTAAAAGATGATGCTGTGAAAGTGCTGCGCTCAATATGCCAGCAAATTGGGAAAACTCAGCAGTGGCCACAGGACTGGAAAAGGTCAGTTTTCATTCCAATCCCAAAGAAAGGCAATGCCAAAGAATGTTCAAACTACTGCACAATTGCACTTATCTCACACGCTAGCCCAGTAATGCTCAAAATTCTCCAAGCCAGGCTTCAACAGTATGTGAACCTTGAACTTCCAGATGTTCAAGCTGGATTTAGAAAGGCAGAGGTACCAGAGATCAAATTGCCAACGTCCATTGGACCATCAAAAAAGCAAGAGAGTTCCAGAAAAATGTCTACTTCTGCTTTATTGACTATGCCAAAGCCTTTGACTGTGTGGATCACAACAAACTGTGGAAAATTCTTCAAGAGATAGGAATACCAGACCACCGGACCTGCCTCCTGAGAAATCTGTATGCTGGTCAAGAAGCATGAGTTAGAACTGGACATGGAACAACAGACTGGTTCCAAATTGGGACAGGAGTACATCAAGGCTGTATACTGTCACCTTGCTTATTTAATTTATATGCAGAGTACATCATGTGAAATGCTGGGCTGGATGAAGCACAATCTGGAATCAAGATTGCTGGGAGAAATATCAATAACCTCAGATGACACCACCCTTACGGCAGAAAGCAAAGAAGAACAAAAGAGCCTCTTGATGAAAGTGAAAGAGGAGTGTAAAAAAGTTGGCTTAAAGCTCAACACTCAGCAAACTAAGATCATGGCATCTGGTCCTATCATTTCATGGCCAATAGATGGGGAAACAATGGAAACAGTGAGAGACTTCATTTTTGGGGGCTCCAAAATCACTGTAGATGGTGACTGTAGCCATGAAATTAAAAGACGCTTGCTTCTTGGAAGAAAAGCTATGACCAAGCTAGACAGCATATTAAAAAGCAGAGACATTACTTTGCCAACAAAGGTCCATCTAGTCCAAGCTATGGTTTTTCCAATAGTTATGTATCGATATGAAAGTTAGACTATAAAGAAAGCTGAGCACTGATAAAGAAAGCTGAGCACTGAATAATTGATGCTCTTGATTGTGGTGTTGGAGAAGACACTTGACAGTCCCTTGAACAGCAAGATGATCAAACCAGTCCATCCTAAAGGAAATCAGTCCTGATTATTTATTGGAAGGATGGATGTTGAAGCTGAAACTTCAATACTTTGGCCACCTGATGTGAACAACTGACTCCTTTGAAAAGACCCGGATGCTGGGAAAGATTGAAGGCAGGAGAAGAAGGGGATGACAGAGGATGAGATGGTTGGATGGCATCACTGACTTGATGGACATGAGTTTGAGCATGCTCTGGGAGTTGGTGATGGACAGGGAAGCCTGGCAAGCTGCAGTCTATGTGGTCGCAAAGATTTGGACATGACAGAGCAACTGAACTGATACTGATAGTTTTAATTTTAGTTTCTTATATATATATATATATATATATATATTTATTTATATATATATATGTATATTTAGTTATATATATATATAGGCTTCCCTATGGCTCAGATGGTAAATATCTGCCTGCAATGAGGGAGACCTGGGTTCGATCCTTGGGTCGGGAAGATCCCCTGGAGAAGGAAATGGCAACCCACTCCAGTATTCTTGCCTGGAAAATTCCATGGACGGAGGAGCCTGGTGGGCTACAGTCCATGGAGTCGCAAAGAGTCTGACACGACTGATGACTTCACTTTCATATGTAAGTATATATATGATATATAAATATAAATATATATATTTATAATGTCCAGAAATATCTTTTGTATTTCCTCTCAGAAGGTAATAGAACATTCTAGCTGGGCCAAAACTGGAATTTGAATAAGCTTACTTATGGGCAGGTAAATAACTTCCTTTCTACCTGCATCTGTGTCTATTCTATTTGATTTGATTTAGACAAATATATCTGGAGAAAACCATAATTCAAAAAGATACATGTTCATTGCAGCACTGTTTACAATAGCCAGGACATGGAGGCAACCTAAATGTCCATCGACAGTGGAATGGGTAAAGAAGATGAAGTACATATATACAATGGAATATTACTCAACCATAAAAAGGAATGAAATAATGCCATTTGCAGCAACATAGATGAACCTAGAGATTCTCATACTGAGTGAAGTCAGAAGGAGAAAGATGAATATCATGTGGTATCACTTATACGTGGAGTATGAAAAAGGATACAAATGAACTTATCTACAAAGCAGAAGTAGAAGAGTTATAGATGTAGAAAACAAACTTAGGAATACCAAAGGGTAAGGGGTAGGTATAAATTGGGAGATTCAGATTGACATATACACTGTACCATATATAAAATAAATGACTAATAAAGACCTAGTATATAGCATAGGGAACTCTGCTCAATACTCTATAATAACCTATAAGGGAAAAGAATCTAAAAATGTGTGGATATGTGTATTTGTATAACTGATTCATTTTGCTGTGCACGTGAAACTAACACATTGTAAATCAACTATACTCCAATAAAAATGTTTAAATAAAATAATTTAAAAAATTAAATTAAAAAATATTAATGAGCTATGCTGTCTGCCAAGTCATTTCAGTGGTGTCCAACTCTTTGCAACCCCATGGACTGTAGCCCACCAGGCTCCTCTGTCCATGGAATTTTGAGGCAGGATACTAGATTAGTTTGCCATTTCCTTCTCCAGGGGATTTTCCCAGCCCAGGGATTGAACCCATGTGTCCTGAATTGCAGATAGATTCTTTACCACTGAGTCAGTGAGCACTAAACCTTTATGTCTTCCAATCCTGTAATTTGCTCCATCAGAAACACAGGGAACCAAATTCTATGGTACTTGTTTTTTCAACAAACCAAAATTTTACATCAGCAAAAACAGATGCCCTAGTATAGTCAGTTTCTTAAAAATTTACAAACATGCATTCTTACCATTTAAAATCACAGGTTCTATCCCTGGGTTGGGAAAATCCCCTGGAGAAGGAAATGGCAAGCTACTCCAGTAGAGTTATACAGATAACAAATCATTGTCGAATTGTCAGAAGGGCTTTACTGTCAGTAACTGTGTTTTATCAACCTAAGTTGAAATTTTTATTTTTTAATGTACCAATTAATTGTTTTTCAAATGTTAACTGATATCTTTGAATTGAATTATTAATCAATGGTAGTTCTTTTAAAATACCACATTTTGTTGCATCACTATTGTAATTGCAGTCTTAGCAAGTATATGAGAACTACCAGATTTTCCAGTGGTTTTTGCAATCTTTTAAGACCTAATCATTCCATTGTTATTTCTTTACATTTTAAGACTGAGTTTTGAGAGATGGCCCAGGAAAAAAACATCTTTCAATGTACCCATGTTTAACTAGAAGTTCACATATTAATTTCTTTTTTATTGAAGTAGAATTGGTACAGAACATTATATTTCATGTGTACAACATTATGATGCCACATCTGTGCTAATTACAAAATGATAATCACAGCATATTGAAAAGCAGAGACATTACTTTGCCAACAAAGGTCCGTCTAGTCAAGGCTATGGTTTTTCCAGTGGTCATGTATGGATGTGAGAGTTGGACTGTGAAGAAAGCTGAGTGCTGAAGAATTGATGCTTTTGAACTGTGGTGTTGGAAAAGACTCTTTTTTTTTAAATTAAATTTATTTATTTTAATTAGAGGCTAATTACTTTATAATATTGTATTGGTTTTGCCATACATCAACATGAATCCACCACAGGTGTACACATGTTCCCAATCCTGAACCCCCCTCCCACCTCCCTCCCCATACCATCCCTCTGGGTCATCCCAGTGCACCAGCCCCAAGCTTGGAAAAGACTCTTGAGAGTCCCTTGGACTGCAAGGAGATCCAACCAGTCCATTCTGAAGGAGATCAGCTCTGGGATTTCTTTGGAAGGAATGATGCTAAAGCTGAAACTCCAGTACTTTGGCCACCTCATGTGAAGAGTTGACTCATTGGAAAAGACTCTGATGCTGGGAGGGATTGGGGGCAGGAGGAGAAGGGGATGACAGAGGATGAGATGGCTGGATGGCATCACCTACTCAATGGACGTGAGTCTGAGTGAACTCCGGGAGTTGGTGATGGACAGGGAGGCCTGGTATGCTGTGACTCATGTGGTCACAAAGAGTCGGACACGACTGAGAGACTGAACTGAACTGAACTGAAATATATATTCTTCTTAACTAAAAAAGTATTTATATTACATAACTCCAAATTCTGTTTTAACATTTTGAAATATTCTATGCATTTACCTGCTTTCTCAAGATGTTTGCTTTCCAAGTGACCCAAAAGTCTCAATCATTTTGTAGCCTCAGTTGCAAAAGTACTATCATAATATACGACATATAGATTGTCTTGAACAGAGTTTCAACAAAACCATAGGCTGATATTTAATAAGATATTGTTGACCATCTTTTCTATTTTGGCACTTAAAATAATTAATGGTAGGTTGAAGGACTTTTATAGAATCATAATAATAAAATATCAATTATTTTTACCTAATCCTTAAAGTCCAAATCACACATAAACACTGAGAATCAAATATAGACAACATCTACAAGGTAGTCAATGGCAACCCATAGGCACAAGCAGTGTACTCTCGATTTACAACTTTAAGATAGAGCAATCCATTAAGAGAAAACCTGCCAATCACAGCTATAGTTCATCATAGTTTTCTAGCACTCACCTTAAGCACCTTTTGTATGTTTTCTGTGAAATCAATGTCAATCAATTCAGTTCAGTTCAGTCACTCAGTCATGTCTGACTCTTTGCAACCCCATGGACTGCAGAACACCAGGCCTCCCTGTCCATCACCAACTAGCAGAGCTTACTCAAACTCATGTCCATTGAGTCGGTGATGCCATCCAACCATCTCATCCTCTATCATCCCCTTCTCTTCCCACCTTCAATCTTTCCCAGCATCAGGGTCTTTTCCAATGAGTCAGTTCTTCACATCAGGTGGCCAAAGTATTGGAGTTTCAGCTTCAGCATCAGTCCTTCCAATGAATATTCAGGACTGATTTCCTTTAGGATGGACTGGTTGGATCTCCCTGGACAACAAGGGACTCTCAAGGGTCTTCTCCAACACCACAGCTCAAAAGCATCTATTCTTCAGTGCTCAGCTTTCTTCACAGTCCAACTCTCACATCCACACATGACTACTGGAAAAACCATAGCTTGGACTAGACAGACCTTTGTTGGCAAAGTAATGTCTCTGCTTTTTAATATGCTGTCTATTAATGTCAATGCTGCTCATATAATGCCCATGAAAATTCAATAAGAGAAATGAAACTTTAAGGAATAATGATTTTGGTCAGATAGAGTTGAACGTTGGAGAAACATGAAACATTGTAATATCTAAGAGTTTTTTCCATCCAATAATCAATTTTTGCCCATGTTCAAAATGCACATACTAGAGGTATTTGTACATGGGAGACAGTAAAGGACAGGGAAGCCTGGCATGCTGCAATCCATGAGGTTGCAGAGTCAGACATGACTGAGCAACTGTACGACAACAACATGTATTTGTCATGAGAAGTGAGATCATTTGTAGTTCATGGGGAATCTCAAAAGGAAAACCATAAGGTATGCCTCTGGTGTTCTGGCTCAAGACCATGCCTTTTGCTGCAAAGAACTATAAACCACTCAAAAACCACTCCATAGGCTCTTGGGCCATGATAGAGACAGAGCATATGACCATGAGACATCAAGTACCCATTTAGCTAGTGCAACCCATCATAACTTACCTAGGGACCCACTTGATAGCAAAGAAGTGCAGCTATGGAACATGGGCAGGGATTCATTGGTCCTATCTCACTGTATCCCTCAAAGGCCATCAGTCTGATAGAGCAGTGAAACAGCCTCTTAAAGATGCATCTGAAGCTCCATTTTCAAGGTAATATCCTGTGAGCTTGGTATTATTTCCCAGGATGTTGTGTACATCCTAAATAACAAAGATTATATGGTACTCCTGTATTCCTTATAGGTAAACCACAAGAGTTTGGGAACCAAAGAACAGAAAGGGACTGTCTCTTTATATTATCATCTCAGAGACCCATTTGAGAAATCTGTATGTCTTATCCCTCCTTTGGGAATTGTGGGGCTGAAGGCCCTTTTATTAGAGGATATAATAAAATTCTCACTGCATTTTAAGGTTTAACATTCATCTGGTCACTTTGGGCTCCATGTGCCAAAAGACCAGTAGGCAAGGGAAAGAACCACTACCCTGGCAAAAGTAATTGCCCCTAATCATCAGGATGAGGTAGGGCTACTGTTCTCCTATAGGGGCAGGAAAGAAGATGTTTGGCATGCAGGTGATCCACTGGAATCTCGCTTGGTTTTCTCATGCCCTCTTGTTAAGAGTAAATAGAGGGACTTCTCTGGTGGTACAGTGGATAGGACTCTGCCTGCCAAGGCAGGGGTACATGGGTTTGATCCCTGGTTCAGGTAGATTCCACATACCATGGAGCAACTAAGTCTGTCTGCCACAACTACTGAGCCTGTGTGCCACAACTAATGAGGCCTGTACTCCTAGAGCCTGTGCTCCACAAGAGAAGCCACCCAGTGAGAAACCTGTGCACAGCAACAGAGGATAGCTGCTGCATGCCATGACTAGAGGAAGCTCAAGCATGGCCACGAAGACCCAGCACAACCAAAAATAGAAATAAATAAATAAAATTTTTTAAAAGAAAGAGTAAATGGATACCATCAGCAGCTACCACCTGAGGAGGGCAATGGTAAATAGAGGCTCAGATTCCTCATGCTGCCTGGATCACAGAGGAGCTAAATGAGGGTGGATAGTGGAGGAGGATAATGAGGAGGAGGATTGCGATTTTAAGGTCAAATGCAGCTTTGGGTGCTGTACTTTACTTTCTAGGTTGCCCAGAAAACTTGAGATTTCCCAACCAAACTCCTGAAGAAGCTGCTCTGAGATTGGAACAAACTTGTAAGAAATAAGTGGATTGCTATGTGTGATGGGGGGATCTAGTGGATTCCATGGGCTCCACCCTCATCTACTCCCCAGTGCTGGCTCATCCAACCCATGCTGCTGGGAATGGCAACTGACAACACAAAGCTCTGTCTTTCACAGGGTATTGCCCTCAGCCACAGAGAACTGCCTTACCACGTGCTGTATCCTCCCTTGTGGAATGGTCTGTAGCCGGAGGCTGGTTGATTTAGGTACAAAGGCACATCCCAGTTGCCTTAGTTTGAGACAACTCAAACTCTGTCTGTTTGAGAAAACATACTGTTCAAAAGGCAAAAAGATAGGAAACTGAAAGATGAACTGCCCACGTTGGTAGGTGCCCAATATGCTACTGGAGAACAGTAGAGAAATAACTCCAGAAAGAAAGAAAAGACGGAGCCAAAGCAAAAACAACACTCAGTTTTGGCTGTCACTGGTGATGGAAGTAAAGTCAGAATCTGCAAAGAACAGTATTGCATAGGAACCTGGATTGTTAGGTTCATGAATCAGGGTAAATCGGAAGTGGTCCAAAAGAAGATGGCAAGAGTGAATATCGACATTTTAGGAACTCACTGAACTAATGCACTGGAATGGGTGAATTTAACTCGACCATTTTATTTACTACTGTGGGCAAGAATCCTTTAAAAGAAATGGAGTAGCTCTCAGAGTCAAAAGAGAGTCCAAAATGCAGTACGTGGATGCAGTCTCAAAAATGACAGAATGATCTCTGTTCATTTCCAAGGCAAACCATTCAACATCACAGTAATCCAAGTCTATGCCCCAACCAGTAATGCTGAAGAAGCTGAAGTTGAACAGTTCTAGGAAGAGCTACAAGACCTTCTAGAACTAACACCCCAAAGAGCTGTTCTTTTCATTATAAGGGACTGGAATGCAAAAGTAGGAAGTCAAGAAATACCTGGAGTAAGAGGCAAATTTGACCTTGGAGTACAAAATGAAGCAGGGCAAAGGCTAACAGAATTATGCCAAGAGAACGCACTGGTCAGAGCAAACATCCTCTTCCAACAACACAAGAGATGACTCTACACATGGACATCACCAGATGGTCAGTACCAAAATCAAACTGATTATATTCTTTGCAGCCAAAGATGGAGAAGCTCTATACGGTCAGCAAAAACAAGACCGGGATCTGACTGTGGCTCAGATCATGAACTCCTTATTGCCAAATTCAGACTTAAATTGAAGAAAGTAGGGAAAACCACTAGACCATTCAGGTATGACCCAAATAAAATCCCTTCCAATTATACAGCAGAAGTGACAAATAGATTCAAGGGATTAGATTTGATAGAGAGAGTGCCTGAAGAACTATGGACAGAGGTTCGTGACATCGTACAGGAGGCAGTGATCAAGACCATCCTCAAGAAAAAGAAAGGCAAAATGGTTTTCTGAGGAGGCCTTACAAATAGCTGAGAAAAGCAGAGAAGCTAGTGAAAGTGAAGTCGCTCAGTCATGTCCGACTCTTTGCGACCCCATGGGCTGTAGCCTACCAGGGTCCTCTGTCCATGAGATTTTCCAGGCAATAGTCCTGGAGTGGATTGCCATTTCCTTCTCCAGGGGATCTTCCCAACCCAGGGATCGAACCCGGGTCTCCCTCATTGTAGACAGAGGCTTTAGCGTCTGAGCCACCAGGGAAGACAAAAGGTAAAGAAGAAAAGGAAAGATATACCCATTTGAATGCAGAGTTTCAAAGACTAGCAAAGAGAGATAAGAAAGCCTTCCTCAGTGATCAATGAAAAGAAATAGAGGAAAACAGTAGAATGGGAAAGACTAGAGATCTCTTAAAGAAAATTAGAAATACTAAGGGAATATTTCATGCAAATTTTGGCACAATATAGGACAGAAATCGTTGGACCTAACAGAAGCCGAGATATTAAAAGAGGTAGCAAGAATACACAGAAGAACTGTACAAAAAAGATCTTCATGGCCCAGAAAATCACCACGTTGTGATCACTCACCTAGAGCCAGACATCCTGGAATGTGAAGTCAAGTGGGCCTTACGAAGCATCACAAAGAACAAAACTAGTGGAGGTGATGGAATTCCAGTTGGGCTATTCAAATTCTAAAAGATTAAGAGAAATTATGTGAAAGTGCTGCACTCAATATGCCAGCAAATTGGGAAAACTCAGCAGTGGCCACAGGACTGGAAAAGGTCAGTTTTCATTCCAATCCCAAAGAAAGGCAATGCCAAAGAATGTCCAAACTACCCCACAATTGCACTCATCTCACACGCTAGCCCAGTAATGCTCAAAATTCTCCAAGCCAGGTTTCAATAGTATGTGAACTGTGAACTTCCAGTTGTTCAAGCTGAATTTAGAAAAGGCAGAGGAACCAGAGATCAAATTGCCAACATCTGTTGGATTATCAAAAAAGCAAGAGAGTTCCAGAAAAATGTCTACTTCTGCTTTATTAACTATCCCAAAGGCTTTGACTGTGTGGATCACAATAAACTGTGGAAAATTCTTCAAGAGATGAGAATACCAGACCACCTGACCTGCCTCCTGAGAAGTCTGTATGCTGGTCAAGAAGCATGAGTTAGAACTGGACATGAAACAACAGACTGGTTTCAAATTGGGACAGGAGTACGTCAAGGCTGTATATTGTCACCCTGCTTATTTAACTTATATGCAGGGTACATATGTGAAATGCTGGGCTGAATGAAACAGAAGCTGGAATCAAGGTTGCTGGGAGAAATATCAATAACCTCAAATAACCTCAAATGACATTATGGCAGAAAGTGAAGAAGAACTAAAGAGCCTCTTGATGAAAGTGAAAGAGGAGAGTGAAAAAGTTGGCTTAAAACTCAACGTTTAGAAAACTAAGATCATGGCATCTGGTCCCATCACTTTATGGCGAATAGATGGGGAATCAATGGAAACAGTGATAGACTTTATTTTTGGGGCTCCAAAATCACTGTAGATGGTGACTGCAGCCATGAGATTAAAAGACGTTTGCTCCTTGGGAGAAAAGCTATGACCAAGCTAGACAGCATATTAAAAAGCAGAGATATTACTTTGCCAACAAAGGTCCATCTAGTCCAAGCTATGGTTTTTCCAGTAGTCGTGTATGGATGTGAGAGTTGGACTATAAAGAAAGCTGAGCACCAAAGAATTGATGCTTTTGAGCTGTGGTGTTGGAGAAGACTCTTGAGAGTCCCTTGTGCTACAGGGAGATCCAACCAGTCCATCCTAAAGGAAATCAGTCCTGAATATTCATTGGAAGGACTGATGTTGAAGCTGAAACTCCAATACTTTGGCCACCTGGTGTGAAGAACTGACTCATTTGAAAAGACCCTGATGCTGGGAAAGATTGAAGGCAGGAAGAGAAGGGGACAACAGAGGATGAGATGGTTGGATGGCATCACGGATGCAATGAACATGAGTTTGAGTAAACTCCGGGAATTGGTGATGGACAGCGAAACCTCGCGTGCTGCAATGCATATAGTCACAAAGAGTCGGAGACAACTGAGCGATTGAACTGAACTGAACTGAACTGAAACCCTCCCCCAGTTCCAGGGCTCAGTGTTGGATTAACTGAAGTTTCCATTGTAAATGCATTGTGGACTGATTTCTCCTTCTGCCAGTTCTATTTTTGTGTCTTCTTTGTATATGTATTTCTTTAACAGTTATCCCTAGTAAGTCTGCTACATACAGCTTTTGGTTTCAAAGTATGTTTCCAGGAAACCCAATCTCATACCACTACCTGGCCATGCAACCAAAAACTTCCCAACAAATTAACCCTGGCAGTTATCCCCAGCTCAGTTAGGTGGTCAAAGTTTTGGGGTTTAAAGAAATAAGATGTGATTAAACAAGAACTCACTCAACTTCCTGCATCCCTATCACCTATTCTTATCCTTATCTCTTTGTCTTTGGAAGAGATATCTTGCCTGTTGTGAGCAGCTAATTCCTGCTGTTTTGTTTGGATTTCATCACCTGCCCTTTCCTCGGGGATCTGGAACACACTTTATCTCCTCTCTCACTTGTATCTTCAACCTCCGCTCTGATTCTTTCACCTCAGAATACAAATAAGCTCACATGCTTTCCATCTCAAAAAAAGACTCTTGCCATAGTCCCTTCTACCTACCTGATACTGCTTTTACTTCACAGCTAAATTTTCTTAAGGAAGTAGTTTACAGTCATTGTTTCCACTTTTTACTTCCTGGCCATTGATTATTCCCACCGTCTTCTGTTCCTATCACTCTCAGATAAACTACCTTTACATAGGTTGCAAATTACTTGATTTAATAAATGATTTAGAATTCTTATCTTACTTTACTGATCTGCAGAATTCAACTGCTAATTCCTTCTTGAGACATTTCCCTTGATTTCTAGAATACCACCCTTTGTTGGCTTTCATGCCATCTGCCTCTTGTTCTGCAGCTTCTTTATTTTATTCATTTATTTTACTTTTATTCTCTTCTATTCTATTTTTCTTTATTTCCTCCAGCTTCTTCTCATTTATCCTTAGTGCTTTTTAATGAAGAATTTCCAACTGGAGAAAAGTTGGAAGAAGTGTGCAGTGAATGCCAATATACCTATCCTTTTCTCACATATGTTTTCACACAGCCATTCCTATCTCATATGTCTGCTTTAGACCATTTCTGAGTTCAGACCTATCTGATCCAAATGGACTTTTCTATCTTGATGGCCCAGAGGCCGCTCAAGGTCAGCATGGTGAAATTCAACTCATCATTCTAGATTTACTCTTTATTTTTCCTTTTATCAATCAAGTCATCAAGTCCTGTTAATTCTATTTCTTTTTTTTTTTTTTTTTAATTTTATTTTTTAACTTCACAATATTGTATTGGTTTTGCCATATATCAAAATGAATCTGCCACAGGTATACATGTGTTCCCCATTCCAAACCCTCCTCCCTCCCCATACCCTCCCTCTGGGTCGTCCCAGTGCACCAGCCCCAAGCATCCAGTATCATGCATCGAACCTGGACTGGCGACTCGTTTCATATATGATATTATACATGTTTCAATGCCATTCTCCCAAATCATCTCACCCTCTCCCTCTCCCACAGAGTCCAAAAGACTGTTCTATACATCAGTGTCTCTTTTGCTGTCTCGTATACAGGGTTATTGTTACCATCTTTCTAAATTCCATATATATGCGTTAGTATACTGTATTGGTGTTTTTCTTTCTGGCTTACTTCACTCTGTATAATAGGTTCCAGTTCCATCCACCTCATTAGAACTGATTCAAATGTATTCTTTTTAATGGCTGATATTTCTTTACTCTGTCCAAGTTCGGGCTCTAACAATTTATTGTCTCAACTGCTCTTCCTTCAGCCAGCTTGCTATCTCCAATTTATTCCTCACACAGCTGCCAGAGTATTGTTCCTAAATACAAGCACAATCATCTTGATTTCTTGTTTAACATCTTGCAGGAATTTCAGTTTAAGCTCTTAATGCTTTAGCAAGGCCGTCATTATCCTTTTTAGCCTCATCTTTCACTATCTGTCCTCTCAAACTTTATGAACCAGACTATATGAAGCTACCTGAAGTTCTGGAGTGTGCTTCTCTGTTCAAACCATGTTAACTTTTCTCACACTTTCCCTTACTTCTTTACCTACTCTTCTCCATTCCAACTTCCAATAACTTTTACAAGTTGTCTTTCAAAATTCAGTTTTGATACTACTTTCTCTGGGAAAATTTCCCCAGCCATCCCTTCCTACCTTCCTATCACCACCTTACAGGGCACCTTCCCAGAGCACCTTGTCCTTATTAGTTAATTAGTTGATTCTGTTAATCAAGATTTGAAGGCCTACAAGGTATTGTACACTATATAAGGTGATAGCAGTAAAACAGTAAAAACAAACAAACAAACAAACAAAAAAATCAGAGCTCCTGCTCTTAAAGAATTTAACCACATTTTGAGGATTAAATCAGTAAAGGGACAATTATGATAAAGTGTGGTTAGCTAATGAAAAGAAGTATGCACAAGGCACTCTGGGGATTCTTAGAAAGAATACAAGTCTGGACTTGGAGAATAAAGGGAGGTTGTTTAGAGAAAGATTCATCTAAGATAAAAAGGAAGAATAGGAATGAGGGGAAGGGAATGAGTGAAGGAGGGAGTGGCTGGAGAAGAGGAAGGAGACGGGGAATGTGGTTTTCAGGGTGCTGGTTAGTGACAGCCTGAATCATTCATGGTAGGGAGTGTCTCCAGTGCTTGGCCCAGTGCCTGACAGAGAGTAGGCACTCAGTGCACATTTATTGACTGAGTGAATGCAGGCAGGCATGAATGAGTGAACAAATAAACACAAGGGCCTGAAAACAGAAGGGGCCAGATTTGAAGGACCTCCTAAGAAAAGGACTTTGGATTTCATTCTGAGGACACCCCACTGGCGCTCCACAGAAGAAAGGCTTTAAGCAAGAGGTTGACATAGTCAGATTTATACTGTAATTAAGAGTGTGGGTGAAATGAATTGGAAGGAAAGCAAGAGGTAAGTCTAGCAGTAGGAGATCAGTTAGGAGGCTGGTGTGGTCGGTCATTGATGTCAAATGGCGGTGACCTGAAAGAACGATGTACAGTTGGAATGGAAAAGAATAACTCTTTTGAGAGATAAAGAGAACACAGGTCAAAGGACTTAGCAATTGATTGTCAGAATGAAGATAAGAAAGCAGTTAAGTGTGATATCCAAGTTGTTAGCCTAGGCAATTGCTGGCAGCCACGAAGGCAGGAAAACAGAATGAGGAGGTTCTGGGGATGAAAATTTGTGTTTTGAACATTTGAGTGAGTTGGAGGCATTCTTTGGTCCTGGGCCTATTTGCCCACAGATCATTTTCCTTGCTCTGTTGTGTGTCGACTTGCTGGCTACAATCCCTGTGCTCTCATGTTAGCTGGTTTCTGGCTCGGTTTGGGCATGGGAGGCACTGGCAAGGGATTAGAGAATAAGAGGAGGGGAAAGGCCAGGATATTGTTCCTCTTCCCTTCCAGCCTCCAGCATGTCTCCAGCTGTGGCTGCGACTGCTCTGTGGCCCAAGCTCTCTCCAGACAGGCTTGTTCCACTTTTTTCCAATAACCCCACACTCTGTGTTTGAGTGACACATCACCTGCTTGGTCTCTCCTGTCTAGGAGTGGCGGTGACTTCCTGCTGTTGCTAGACGCAGGATTCCCTTAAAGCCTCCTGTTTGGCCTTTCAGCTCTTTGCTCCCATGGAGTATTAAACTCTCTTTTTATTATCATTATTATTTTAATTTATTTTTAATTGGAGTATAATTGCTTTACAATTTTGTGTTAGTTTCTGCTGTACAACAATGTGAATCACCTATAAGTATACATATATATCCCTTTCATCTTGAGCCTCTCTCTTACCTGCCATCTCACCCTTCTAGGTCATCATTGAGCAGCAGGTTGAGTTTCCTGTGCTATACAGCAGCTTCCCACTAACCATCTATTTTACACATGGTAGTGTACATATCTCATGCCAAAGAATGCTCAAACTACCACACAATTGCACTCATCTCACACACTAGTAAAGTAATGCTCAGAATTCTCCAAGCCAGGCTTCAGCAATACGTGAACCGTGAACTTCCAGGTGTTCAAGCTGGTTTTCGAAAAGGCAGAGGAACCAGAGATCAAATTGCCAACATCCGCTGGATCATTGAAAAAGCAAGAGTTCCAGAAAAACATCTAGTTCTGCTTTACTGACTATGCCAAAGCCTTTGACTGTGTGGATCACACTATTGTTAAGCAATATTAATTGATGGATCCACTTTTACAGTAAAATTGAACTCAAGCAACCTGAAGAGTGCTCAATCTGAATTAATAAGAAATCTGAACCACTAAATACTTGTTAGCATAGGAGTTTATTGCCCTCGGGATTGTCATGATACAAGTGAAACAAAAGCAGTAAGTTGCCCCAGTTGTTAAGTCATTTACTGAGCAGATAAAAATAATTAGAAATCATTGCTGTTATGCATATAACTGTGTATATAAAGGATATTGCTAAATAAACAGAAGATAGCAGGTTTGTTTAGATGTGTTAAGCATTTCACTGAATGCTCTAATCTTGGATACACAATTGATTTCCCAGGAAAGGATCTGCAGAGGTAACCTCAGGCAGGGTTCATACCACCAAATCTGAGCCGTGGCTGAATAAATCAGAAGTTACAAACAAGGCATTGCAAAGTGCAAATTTTGATATGGTATTAGTGGTTTTAACAGTAAGAGAAAAAAAATGCTATCAATACAGGACATTTCATAATTCAGTAAATGAAGAGCCAGTTGTTGTTGTTTAGTCACTAAGTCATGTCCGACTCTT
The DNA here is from genome assembly GCF_027580195.1 of Bos mutus. Lineage (NCBI taxonomy): Eukaryota > Metazoa > Chordata > Mammalia > Artiodactyla > Bovidae > Bos > Bos mutus. The sequence continues at coordinate 34,960,802 of NC_091626.1, forward strand.
TTGCAACCCCACAGACTACAGCCCTCCGGGCTTCTCTGTCCATGGGATTTCCTAGGCAAGAATACTGGAGCAGGTTTCCATTTCTTTCTCCAGGGGCATCTTCCCAATCCAGAGATCAAACCCATGTTTCCTGCGCATCTCCTGTTGGCAGGTGAATTCTTTACCACTTGGAGAGTTCAAGAGCAAATTTTATTGATTTAAATCATACATTGTTCAATTTACTAGTTCTATGACTATCTTTTTACACACAAACACACACACACAGTGGAAATTCATTGTTTGGGGCCTATAAGACTTTTGTTTCATTATTTCAGAACATGCAAATGAGGGTATCAGAAAACAGATTCAAATATCATAAGACTAGTCAAATCAAGGAACACTAATGCTCCGAATTTAGTCAAATTTTCAAGTAAAGAGGGAATTTTGGCAGCAGTATATATCTTCTATCAATGCTTATATATGGGATCTAGAAAAATGATACTGATGAACTGATTCGAAGGGCAGGCATAGAGGTGCAGATGTAGAGTCCAGACTTGTGGACACAGTGGGGGAAAGAGAGAGGGGGACAAATCGAGAGGGTAGTATTGGCATACATATGCTACCATGTGTAAAGTAGATAGCTAGTGGGAAGCTGCTGTATAGCACAGGGAGCTCAGCTCGGTGCTGCCGTGATGACCTAGAGAGGTGAAATAGGAGGTTGGGAGGGAGGCTCAAGAGGGAGGGAATATATGTATACAAATGGCTGATTCACATTGTTATACAGCAGAAACTAACACAACATTGTAAAGCAATTATATTCTAATAAAAATAAATAAATAAAAAGACAGATTGTTTTCATACTAGGAAGGCTCTCATTTAAAGTTATTGATACCTATATATGACAATTTCCTTTAAGAGCAAGGACTCTCTAATTCAGAGGAGAGTCAGGTCCGTTCTTAAGAGCTAGGGTTTCTGGGCTTTGCTTTTGTCACCAGTAGGAGGGGCCATGCTGGGTTCCAGGGCTGTCTGCTTTGTATGCTGCAAGATCTGTGATCTGGAGGAAAGGAATGAGGCCAGTGAGCTTCAGTTTGTCAGAAGACTGCTTCAGAGGACTGTCTTCTGGTGGTGGAGAACCCATCAGAAATATTTCCTCCTGCTTTCTGCATGAAAAATGGAAGTAGCAGTGAGAAGCTAGGGAGAGTGTGTTCTTGATATCATATTTTGAGTAACTGACAAAACTCGTATTTTAGAATCATTTTAATTTTGTAAAAAACAGCAGCAACATGGATTTATCACAAAAATAAAAATAAAAAAATTAAGTCATGCCTAATTTCACTATTGGAGAAGGCAATGGCACCTCACTCCAGTACTTTTGCCTGGAAAATCCCACGGATGGAGGAGCCTGGTAGGCTGCAGTCCATGGGGTCGGTAGAGTCCGACACGACTGAGCGACTTCACTTTCACTTTTCACTTTCATGCATTGGAGAAGGAAATGGCAACCCACTCCAGTGTTCTTGCCTGGAGAATCCCAGGGACGGGGAAGCCTGGTGGGCTGCCATCTATGGGGTCGCACAGAGTTGGACACGACTGAAGTGACTTAGCAGCAGCAGCAGCAATTTCACTATGTAGAGGCAATCTCTTCTCTCAATTTGGAATAAATTCTTCTGAGACCACTGCCATGCAAATTGCTGTAGACTGAATATTTGTGTCCTCCAAGAGTCATTTGTTGAAACCTAATCCCCAAAGTGGTGGTATTTGGAGATGGGGCCTTTGAGTCACAACGGCGGAGCCCTTAAGAATGGTTATGCTGTGATAATGAGACCACAGATTGCTCCCTTGTCTCTCCTCCCCTGTGAGGGTACAGCTCGAAGATCGCCCTCTGTGAACCAGGAAGCAGTCTCTCACCAGACACCAAACCTGTGGACGCCTTGATCTTGGACTTCTCAGCCTCCAGAATTGTGAGATATAAATACTGTTCATAAGCCACCCAGTCTGTGGTATTCCATTTTAGCAACTTGAACAGACTAAGACACAATTATGTATATTTAAAAGGGTCTTCATATTATACATACTGCTCTGTAATCCACTTTTTCTGTGCAAAAATATGTCATCTTCCATGTCAGTACCTAGTTGCACTATTGATGATGTTTTGGTATTCCATTTCATACATTCACTGTAACCTATTTAACCAACAGCCCCACAGAGAGATATTTGGCCAACCTCCAGTTTTTCACTATTGGATGCCTAAGATGAACTATTAGCAACAATTTTTTAAGGTGAAGCCTCAAGCACCTGTCATAAGATACTTGGGGATAGGGTGAGAAAGATGGAGTAGGAATGAAAAAGGCACTCATAAGAGGGGGCAGGGAGGTATTTATGAGTTGATACTGTTCTTGATGGTTCTTGACACGTACATTAAATCAGTTAACAGGAGTAGGGTGGAGGAGGATAGTGTGAGGAGGGAAAAGTCCAAGAGAATGAAATGACAGGTACAGAGAGAGAGAAACAGAGCCAGACAACAGATTGAGAGACAGACAGATGGCAAAGGGAAAGAAGGAATGCCACTAGAAAAAGTAGAAATGATCAAAAAAATCTATCAAGGCTACAAAAGAAGTTTTATGATGATTGCAAAAAGGACAGTGACATTTACACCCCTCAAGTAATCATATATTATTGAATAAATGAAAAGGGGGACAAATTCCCCCAAATCTGGAAACTTTGGTTATCAGAGTAGATATGAAGTAACCTTCTAAAACCTAAAAATAGTAGCAGATGCAAACTATTATACATAGAATAGATAAACAAGGTCCTACTGTGTAGCACAGGGAACTATACTCAATATCCTGTGATAAATCATAATGGAAAAGAATACAAAAACACTACATATATGCATAATTGAACCACTTTGCTGTACAACAGAAATTAACACAATATTGTAAATCAATTACACTTCAATTAAAAAGTAAAATAAAAACCCTGGAACAAAGAATAATAATTAAGAATTTTCATTTTACTTCACTTAATTCATTAACCCACATCACAAATTGAAGATTGTCATTTAAAAAATAGTTTATATTAACCCTTAACTCTGACACTTTAGGTTTTCTCTTATAGTGATTAACTGGGGTTAAAATATTTTGCATCATTGCTTTGCATCACAGCCCCAGAGAACATGAAAGAGGAAGGTTAGCTTCCCTTTTCTCCTACTGTGGTGCCTGCTTCCTGTTTTAGAAGAAAAAAGTGTGAACTGTCACTTTCTCTAGAAAATCATTCTTCCGTATATTTTAGAGTAGGGTGGCATGTGCAATTTGTGGGGGCTGGAAGATGGCCTCTATGGTGATATTTTCTACATGCATTTGTAGAAAACAATGAAAAAGCATTTGTATAATGAACATCACTTATATACATATTACAGTGCATTTAAAGTTTTTTTTAAAAATCAACATATGTAAAGATAACAATCCTGATATCCCATGGGAGGCTATCAGACACATATGAAATTATTTATGTGAAAGTGTTTCTGCTGTTATTTAGTTGCTTAAATCAGGTTCAACTCTTTTGAGACCCTGTGGACTGTAGCCTGCCAGGTTCCTCGATCCATAGGATTTCCCAGGCAAGAACACTGGAGTGGGTTGCCATTTCCTTCTCCAGGGGATCAAACCCAAGTTTCCTGTGTATCCTGCTTGGCAGGTGGATTCTTTACCATTGAGCCACCTGGCAAGCGTTTAGCAAGCTCTAGAAGTCTGTACAAGTACAAGATCTTTTTAATATTACTGGAATTGATTATACCCTGGCATCTGCAGAATCTTCCCAAAGACAGAATTTCTTCTCCTTTCCCACATCAAGGGGTTGGAATGAGGGAACAGATCAACAAATAGCCTTGCTGCTCATTCTCCCCCAGTATGATCACTTGCATGGACAGAAAAATTAGGAAAATGTCTTTTCCTTTGTTAAATCTGTAAGAATTGGTCAGGTTTTCACTCTTTTAACTGAAAAAAAAAAATTTACTCAAGACTGGCTCATATGAATTATATCCTGTGTGGGACTCTGTCCTGTGTCACTGACACACCCCAAGTGAAGGGAAAGGGTGGTCATTGCTTCCCAATGCTCCTAAGGGCATTTTAATTAAAGCACTGATGCTTCATGCCCCACAAGTATAGCATGACTCAGCAAGGTTAGTCATGCCATTGCAGCTCTGGAGCATCAGAACACATCTAGTCACATGACCCTGGAGCTCAAGGGCACCAAACCAGACTCATTTAGCGGAACTGCTCACTCAAGTCATTCCTGTTACTGAATGACCATGGGATAGGGCAGATCAAGGGCAGCACAGACCACTGTGGATTCTTGACAGAAAGTTTTTCTATCATGTTACCTTGAGTCTAACCTAAGTGTGTGCCAATCACTTCTAAAGAGGGGGTGGAGGCAAACCTCCTTAAAGATTCTGATTCGTGTCTTCCATTTGGAGAGAACTTTTGGTCTGTTCGTATTTGTGGCTTTTCTTTGTTCCATTAAAGACTGAGGCATCACACACTTGAATGAGCTCAAAGTATTTTAAAGGAAAAAAGCTCCAAATCTCACCTTCAACCAGCTATGCCCCACCTCATCATTTTTTTCATAGTACCCACACGTAATTTAGGTCTCTCTGAGCATCCTGTTTTTCTGAAAGTGTAAGCATTGCATGTATAATTTGCTCGCCATGTCATTCTGAAATCTTTAATGCATATGGTTCAGACATCTTGTTTGCTTTTTGTTTAATTAATGCAATGCCAGCTTGCTACTGCTGCTGCTAAGTCATGTCAGTCATGTCTGACTCTGTGCAACCCCATAGACAGCAGCCTACCAGGCTCCCGTCCCTGGGATTCTCCAGGCAAGAATACTGGAGTGGGTTGCCATTTCCTTCTCCAATGCATGAAAGTGAAATGTGAAAGTGAAGTCACTCAGTCATGCCCAACTCTTTGCGACCCCATGGACTGTAGCCTACCAGGCTCCTCCGTCCATGGGATTTTCCAGGCAAGAGTACTGGAATGGGTTGCCATTGCCTTCTCCGGCAATGCCAGCTTATTTACTGCAAAAAAAAATCTACTTCTTTTTCTTCTGGAAGAGGAAAGTTAAATACCATACACATTAAAGGTATTCTGTGTTTCAGTCTAATACAGAGGCTGCTGCTAAAGTATTATACTTTAATACACTGTCAGGTAATTCCACAATTCTGTTTACTTATTGGTTTTATTTTTATGTTTTTTTTTAAATGGTGTTTTGTTTAACTGCTACAAGTTAGAAAGACATCTTCAATGTCAATGATGTAGCTTCTTCACTCAGGAGTTTTAAAACTGGCCAATTCTAGAAATGAAAAAAAAAACTAGCGTATGTGGTTAGTTGCACTTTTTATGGCTCAGCTTTGTGTTTCAGAGATGTTAAGGACTCCAAATAAAACAAACAAGCTTATCTGCAACTGCTCCAGCAATTCTGGTGTATAATTTTGTTTGTTGGTTTTGTGTTAGGGCTTCATAATCAGCATGATATTACTCATGCAGGGTCTAGTTTTGGATGTAGGAAAGGTGCTACTTGGTAATTTTTTTTCTTTTGCTTCTTGGAATTTTTGAATTCTGCTTAAAAATGACAAATGTCTGCTCTCTTGGGCTTTCGGTACCTGTCAGACTCCACATTTACATTTCTGTCCCCCCCCCTTTTTTTTTCAGTTATCTTGATGGATGTTTTGGAATGTGCTCTGAAAAAATGCACACTAATATGCAGCAAAGACATTTACTTTTTTTCTAGCAGAAGCTCATCCTGTGACATGCTTAGGCATCAGAGGATAGTCGCTAAGGTAGATAACATCTGAAACTCTGTATATACCTTGATTTCTGATCCCTTGGAAAATGTGGTTCTTTGAGAAAGGGAGTGGGAACCCATATAGGCTTTTATGGATTCAAATTCCAATATCGGTGCCTTTGAAGTTGTTGTTAGGAAATCATTTGAGTAACAAGTCTAGTCATCACCATATCCTGATAACCCACCAGGCAGATAAAATGCTTCCTGTAAATTATGACATAGAACCTCCACCCACGGAGATTCACTATATTACCCAGCTGTCTTTTAAGTAAATTTTCTCTCTGAAATTACTTACAAGGAATCCAATGTAAAATATACTCACAAGTATTTACCTAAGTACAGAGATAGATAGCATTTAAAAATGAGTCAACAGTCTTCTCACCCTTTAAATCTGCCAGTTACCGAAATTTTCTATGGCATCTTGATCCTTAAAGGAGCCCCAGGAAGTAATTTAATCCATTCCCAGACATCTGGACAGACAAGCTAATCTTATCTTATTCTTCAACAAATGTAGCCAAGGTTCCTCCTAGCCTTTACAGTTTTGCTTTATAAGTGGCTTTTTAAAATTTTTTCCTCTGTTGGTTGAATATACCTGTTTCTGAGTATTGAGTCAATGACTGGGCCCATTAAAAGGAGCAGAAAAGAGATTTGCCAGGACAAACTTAATATAATTAAATTTTAATTCAGACCACACAATATACAAGTAGGCATATTATTATGACATATAACGACAGGCATATTATTATGAAATGATTTAAGTGTGGCCCTAAAAATACTATTTTTAGTATTTTTACCTGGCTATTACTGGCTATTGCTCCAGCCTGGCTATTGCCCCCTTTATTCCTGCTCAGAAATGGAGCTCTTACATCTCCTTTCTGACAGCTATGCATAGATTTCGGTTGAGGAGTAACCTGACATTAGATCCATGTCACAATGACCCAGATGGTGTGCGTGTTTGAGAAATGGAAATATATAATAAATTTGTTCCTTTTCTGGTCCAGTGCGTTGGGTGGTATTATGGCTACAACATGACTGTGTGTGCTTCTTATCTCAAAGAGTTTCTTTTTTGTCTGCTTGAATACGTTCATGGCTTTTCAATGTCCAAATGTAATTTAGTATTTTCTGACAATTATACTTTTTTAAAAAGTATCTCTTTGGTGTTTGTTATTTTCCATAATTTCATTACTTGGTCATTCAGAAACTCTTTTAACCAGATATTCTATTTATTTTGTATATCCAATTCATTCACTCTGATAATATTTGTTTGCTGTTGTCATAAAAAAGCACAGCATTTTTATCCTAAATAGAATATATCTAATCTATTTCTCTCAGGGTTAAAACACTAAGCCCAGAGAAAACAAGTGAGCTCTTCAAGGTCAACAGACACTAGAGTAGTTGAAGGAGCCGAGTCTAGCACCTACAGCCTTCTGATTCCTAGCCCAGGAATTTTTTGGTGAGTGGGGAGGAATTTTTTTTTTTATCACTTTTTAATATGTTTTGTCACATGGATTTCAAAAATCCTACAGATAATTTAAATGAGTGACTAGTTTCTCCTCTAATTATTCAGATTATATCAATTGTTCTTTAATGATTTAAAATTTTGTGCAAGTGGGACTTTCTTCTATGTGAAAGCAGGTACATCATTTCCCAACTCTCTCTTCTAGGAGCCACTAAACATGAGCAAAATATTTACATTTAGATGGATATGGTGTTGTACTATTTAACTTGCTGGTGATCAGCCTGGACCTGTACTTGGAATAGCTCTATTCATGTTTTTATTTTCTCCTTCCAGAGAGTGCCGAGAACACAAAGCAACTCTCACCCATCTCCTTGCTTAAATCTCACTAGAAAGAATTTCAGTAAAAACATTAAAATATTCAGTACTGAGGCATTCAAACTGTATCGGCAAGTAGGTAGAATGCAACCTTATAAACCACCATCCACTGAAAGTATACTTTTATTTGTGACACTAATTCATTTAAGAAAGACTTCCATCTAAATTAGTACCACATCTAAAAACAAACTAGCACATAAATCCAGAAACAACTAGGGAGAACAGTCAATTAAATCATCTAGATAATATAAATGGGAAAACACTTTCACAACTCTCTGCCTGATTTTTGCACTAGCCATGATGTCTTGATATTTCTTCCAAAGAGAATGTTTAAATTAAAGTTGTCCCAAAGCAGCTATTTCACTTGGGGTTGGGAGTATCACTGACTAGTGCATCTGGATTAATTTATATCTGCATTCACTATGTAGTAATAATCTTAGAAAACAGAAGAGCTTTGGTGGGTTTGGATCCATGTTTAGAGAGTTCAGGTGCTAGCTGGATGGCCTAGAACTGGTTCCCAAACTTTAGTCATTTGGCAGTCCCCTTTGTGATTTTTGCAACTTCCAGCTATATACCCTTTATATATTTCTTATGTCATATTTTCTTTTTCTTGAAGTTGAGTAAATTGAAAACTTAAATATGTCTATTTAAAAGGAAAATTGTATCACTCTTATAAACAGAAGCTAGATTACTTGCCATAATATACAGTAAGCATGAATGTAAGTAAAATAAAATCCAACGTTATTCTATTTTATGGTGTCACTTCAGAAGACTGTGATCTTCCAATCTGTCATCCTTTTTGTTAAAAGTTAGAGTTACAAATTTTGCATCAGAGGAGTATTAAATACAAACTTGCATTGAACTGAGATTTTCTTGAGGTTATCGGAAGGATTGAAAGAAACTTAGAAAAAGGCAAATCTGCTTCTGCAACATCCTCCCCCCAGCATGATCCCACGCTGTGATGCTGGGGGTCTTCGAGCTGTCCTGCCAATGCACAGAGCTCACGTCTGCCTCTGCACCCTCACAATTGCTATTTATGCCCTTCCCCAGAAAGGACTTCCCCCAGAGTCTTACAGAGCTCTGTCTCCCACTGGCTTTTACTCAAGTCTACTTTATCAGAGAGTTCTTCCCTGCCTGACTACAGGCAGTAAAATACAGGCATACTTCATTTTAGTGTGCTTTGCTTTATTGGGCTTCATAAATATTGCCTTTTTATTTTTCTTACAAATTAAAGGTTTGCAGCAGCCCTGTGTCAGGCAAGTCTGTCAGCACCATTTTCCCAACAGCATGTCCTCAGTTCATGTCTCTGTGTCACATTTTGTTAATTCTCGAAATATTCTAAACGTTCCTACTATTATTATATTTGTTATGGTGATCAGTGATCAGTCACTGTTATAATTGTTTAGGGACACCACAAATTGTGCCCATACAAGACGGTGAACTTAGTTGTTAAAATGACAACAAAGGATTTAGAATATTACTTATTCTATTTACTTTAGAATAAACTTAGTTGATAAAGTAGAGGCAAGTTTTAAGAGGATTGACTCCACTTTTGTGGTAAAATGCTATCAAATAACACTGCAGGCTACAGAGAAATCATTTATGAAAGGAAGAGACAATAGATGTGACAAATTTCATTGTTGCCTTATTTTGTTGAGAGAGAGTAATTATTTTTATTGAAGTATAGCTGATTTACAATGTTGTATTAATTTCTGCCATAAAGTGATTCAGTTATCATTTTATTATATATGTATATTATATATGTATGCTGCTGCTAAGTCGCTTCAGTCGTGTCCGACTCTGTGTGACCCCATAGACGGCAGCCCACCAGGCTCCCCCATCCCTGGGATTCTCCAGGCAAGAACGCTGGAGTGGGTTGCCATTTCCTTTTCCAATGCATGAAAGTGAAAAATGAAAGTGAAGTCGCTCAGTCGTGTCTGACCCTTAGCGACCCCATGGACTGCAGCCTTCCAGGCTCCTCCGTCCGTGGGATTTTCCCAGGCAAGAGTACTGGAGTGGGGTGCCATTGTCTTCTCCGTTATAATATGTATACATGTATACATATATAATTCAGTTATTATATGATTAAGTTTTGTAAAAGAGACATTACATATCCATTACATATCCCCATATTCTGGGGTTTGTAACCCCAGAAGAATCTGCAAAACATATTGACCTCTTAACCTCCAGGTTATAGATGTCCTGGTGATTTTCACTTCTTTTGTTATACTTTAATTTGATGACTGATTTTATCCCCAGTAAAACCAGTCCATGATTACAAAATTTCTGTTTTTGTAATCAGGCAAAACAATAGTGCTAGTTCCGTGTAGAAACATGAGTGGTGTTTAACACAAGTCCTCAGCTCATTAAAGTTTGGAGTCAGTAAGAATTAGGGCACTGAATCAAGCCTTGTTTAGGTGAATAAATTTAGTGAGAGAAATTCCAGTCTACAAAGCTGCAGTTTTAATCCTTAACTCCAGGTAGTCATTTCGTAAGTGGTTTCCTTTGGTCATATAAGGTAACTGTGGGTCACATAAGTTCTGTTAGAAAAACAAATCAAGCCTTCTGTCCCACTAATGGTGGATCAGGTAACTTTCTCTCCTAGGAAGAAAAACCATATTCTATAATATCAATAAGCTTATCAAGGCTTCCCTCACCCCCTGATTCTGCTTAGTGTCTTATAGGGCAGGCTAATGCTCCAAACAAAATTTAGATCTGTTAAATGGATAATCCCATTTTCCATTAAGAATTATTTTGCACTTACAAAACTAAAGTGTCACCTTGCATTTATTTTTAAAACAGGAAAATATTGATGAAGCAAATTTGTCTTTCTCATTTATTGTATTCTGGAGCAAGGTTTATTTATACTCAGTGAAATGATCACTTTTCTGATAATTTCTCTTTTTCCCAGCAAAGAAAGCTTAATCTTCTTTCTGAAAATGATTCTATTAGGGCAGCAAATCCCACACTGAAAATTGTTCCAGATCTCAAATTACATAACTTGAACAGATGGCAGTCTCATGGTTTTGACATGTTGGGCTACAGTCCTAGTCCGTGCAGAAGAACCAGCTCTGGAGCCTTCCAGTAGACAAGCAGACCGATCCCGTGAGCAAGCAGACCTGTATGACCATGGAATCAGGTTGAGAGCTGCAGTCTGGCTCAGCTTCCCATGTTCACAACTCCAAAGCAAATTCCTCAGGATCCTGAAAGACATACCAGTAGTCCTAGAGAAACTAGTGGTAAATTTGGTTGAATCATAAAAATAAACAAAGCTTTTCCTGTGAGAGAAAACAGACTCTCAGGGAACGCTATACCAGAAGAGGGATATAGTTTATGGTAAGACTTGCAACGTCACATGCAGTTAGTTACTGAATGGATATGTTCTAATGGTGTCTTGGGTTTGGAGCACAAAGAGATGAAACAGCTAAAAATGCCTGTCTTCACAGAGCTCGAAATTTAGTGGGGAGAAGGACAACTAATGAATCAATAAACAAATGAACAAATAAACGTTCACATATGAGGGTGATAAGTGCCAAGGAGGAAAAACAAATGCAGAAAAGAGGGATAAGTATGTGAAATTTTAGACAGAATGGCGCAGAAATCCTTTTTAAAAAGGTGACATTTGAGTAAAGACTGAAGAAAATAAAAACGCAGATCATGTGTACTTTGGGAGAAGGGCATTCTAGAGAGAGGATACAGCCAGTGCAAATGCCCAGGGTCAGGGGAATAGATGGACTGTATGAAGAACTACAAAAAATCCAGGGTGGCTGAAGCAGGGGAAGGTTGCATGACATGAGATCTGGGAGAGAAAGTGAGGTCAGATTATGCAGAGTTTAAAAGAGCATAATTTGGAATTTGTCTTTTATTCTGAGTGAAGTGGAAACCACGAGGAGGGTTTGGAGCAGACAAAGGACATGATTTGAATTATTATTTTTCAGGATCCTTTGTGTAGAAAATCAACTGTAGGGTAGTAAGTGCAGAAACAAGGGGTGAGGAAATGAGAGGCATAAGGAAAGCATTTAGAAGAATGAGAGATAAGGAGGTAAGAAATAATGATTTGAACCAGAATGGTACCAGTGGAGGTGATGAAAAGTGTACAAATTCTAAGTGTATTTTTAGTGTAAAACTAACAGTTCTGGTTCATGAATTAGATATGTAAGAAAAAAGAGAAGCGTCTAGGATCATTCCAAGATTTGGGGGTTGTGCAGCTGGAAGGATGCAATAGAGCTGAGAAGTGTTGTGAACAGGAGAAGAATGTGGGAAGATGAGCAGATTTGGGGGATATCAGACTTTTGAGATGTTTATTAAATCTCCCTGGTGGCTCAGACAGTAAAGAATCTGCCTGCAATGTGGGAGACCTGGGTTCAATCCTTCAGTTGAGAAGATCCCCTGGAGGAGGGCATGGCAACCCACTTCAGTATTCTTGCCTGGAGAATCCCCACAGAGGAGCCTGGTGAACTATAGTCCATGGGGCCAAAAAGAGTTGGACATGACTGAGCAAATAAGCGCAGCACACATTAGATCTCCAAATAGAGATGTTGAGTAGGCAATGGGATATACAAGTTAGGTGTGCCAAGGAGAGATTTGGGCAAAAGATATAAAAGTCTGGGAATCATAAAGATATACATAGTATTTAAAGTTATGTGACTTGATGAGTTTACCTAGAGAGGGGAGTGAGAGTGAGTGTTCAGTTCAGTTCAGTTCAGTTCAGTCACTCAGTCGTGTCCGACTCTTTGCGACCCCATGAATTGCAGCACGCCAGGCCTCCCTGTCCATCACCAACTCCCGGAGTTCACTCAGACTCACGTCCATCGAGTCAGTGATGCCATCCAGCCATCTCATCCTCTGTCGTCCCCTTCTCCTCCTGTAGAACCAGGTAAATATAGACAGTAATCATTTGTATGGAATGCTGCTGATTAGTAAGATGAGGCAAGTTGGCAATTGAATTTAGCCATATACAAGTCATCATTAATCTTTACAACATGAGCTATAGACCTGTTGCAGCAGGTCCAAGAGAGAATGGAGACGTTGAAGAAAGACAGTTGTTTCAAAAACATTTGCTTTGGGGACTTCCCCGGTGGTCCAGTGGTGAAAGTGTTAGTTGCTCATTTGTGTCCGACTCTTTTGCAACCCCATGGATGGTATCCCTCCAGACTCCTCTGTCCTTGCCTGGAATTCTCCAGGCAAGAATACTGCAGTGGGTAGCCATTTCCTTCTCCAGGGGATCTTCCCAACCCAGGGATCGAACCCACGTCTCCTGTATCTCCTGCAATGCAGGCGAATTCTTTGCCACCAGGGAAGCCCAGTGGTGAAGACTTTGCCTCCTAATGCAGGGGGTGTGGGTTCAATCCCTGGTTGGGCAGCTAAGGTCCCACATGCCTCGAGGCCAGAAAACCAAAACATGAAACAGAAGCAATATCGTAAATGGTCCATATCAAAAAAGTACTTTTAAAAATTTGCTTTGTTTTAAAAATGAGAGGAATTAAGTGGTAGCTAGATAGGGAGGCGGGAGCAAGAGAAGATTAAAGAAAACTTTCTATTAAAGTATAATGTATATAATAACATGTACACTGATTACACGTGCAGCTCTCTGTCTTTAATACAACCAAATACACAGAGAAGCACCCTGGGAAGCCTCATGCCTGGTCCCTCCCAGTCACTCTTCCCACCCTACTCAAGGGCATCATCTGTCCTGACTTCTAAAACCACAGATTCATTTTGCATATTTTGTATTTAACTTAAACGGAGTCACACTATTCATACTCTTTTGTATATGGCTGCAGTCTAATCTTCCTTATCATTGTATAATAACCCATTGCAAGAATATACCAAGATTTATTTATCTATTCTACTGTTGTTGAGCACTTGGGTATTTTCCAGTTTTACAAATAGTGCTGTTGTATACATTCTGGAATATATCTTTCACTGAATATGTACATACACATTTTACTGGTTATATTTCAATGAGTGGATTGCTGAGGCATAAAGTATACATATGGAGAAGGACACAGCAATCCACTCCAGTGTTCTTGCATGGAGAATCTATGGATAGAGGAGCCTTGCAGGCTAGAGTTCATAGGGTCACACAGAGTAGGATACGACTGAAGTGACTTAGCATGAATGCATATGAAGTATGCATTTGTTCAGCTTTAATTTTCCAAAATGGTTGTACTAACTGCCCCTCTCTCCAGCACTGTAAGAGAGACTTTATCAGTCACAGCAGTGATTTTATCTCCATCTGTCACTCGTTGGTCTTATTTCTCAATTTGTTGAGAATTAAAGTTGTAAATAGGAGTGGAATTTATTGAGCCCCTTTAAAACCTTAAGGATAAGACTCTACTGCCCACAGTTTTCAGAGAAGGCAATGGCACCCCACTCCAGTACTCTTGCCTGGAAAATCCCATGGACGGAGGAGCCTGGTAGGCTGCAGTCCATGGGGTCGCAAAGAGTTGGACACGACTGAGTGACTTCACTTTCACTTTTCACTTTCATGCATTGGAGAAGGAAATGGCAACCCACTCCAGTGTTCTTGCCTGGAGAATCCCAGGGACAGGGGAGCCTGGTGGGCTGCCGTCTATGGGGTTGCACAGAGTTGGACACGACTGAAGCAACTTAGCAGCAGCAGCAGCAGCAGCAGCCCACAGTTTTATGAGCACTGACCACCACTATGGAACCTGGCACCGTGCCTGACACAGGATATATATGCAGCGTGTGTTAGTTGTTGCTCTTATTTTGCCATCCTCCTCTCAGACCTACTTCCAAGCAAGGGTAAGGTAAGGCAGTGATAACTGCACATGCTTTCTTTTCAACTCACATTTACTCATCTGATCTTGTTTTACAGGGCTGGGAAAGGGGAAAACTCAGGTTTCTTCACTGATCATATTGTAGGGCAAAGAACAGTACAGAAGCTCAAACACTCCTTTCCATAACTCCTGTTGCAAGCGTCCATCAGATCAGGCATCTCACCGGGTTGTTGGAAGGGCTGAAAAACAGTTACACCCTGGCTGTGATAGGTTTCATTGTAAAATAAGTCAATTAATAAGCCATCTCCAAGAAAAGGATACTCTAGTTAGGCACTGAACTTCTAATAGTAGCAATTCTGAGGATGGCTAGTTACACAACTAAATACAGTACCTTGCCCTTGGCAACTATCCGAAAATGAATATTGTTTATTTAAGCCAATAAATTAAATATACTTCTGCATTTAAAAATCCCTTTCCAACATCTATATTCATCTGTAGGAAGTAATTGTGACTACTCTCATTACATCCAAGGAGATCAATGGATTGTTTTTACTGAGTTGTGTCTGATTACACCTTTTATCCTCACATTGAAGTATTATTTATGGTGTGAGAAGCAGTATCTTTCAGATATCACAAAGACAGTACAAATAGTACAGAGAGTTCCCATATACTCCATACTCAGTTTCTCCTATTATTAACTTATTTAGAGTGCTACATTTGTTATAATTAATGAATGGATCAATATTGCTATATTATTATTAACTAAAGTTATGAATTTACTCAGATTTCCTTGGTATTTACCTAATGTCCTTTTTCTATTCTAGGATCTCATCCAGGACACCACATTACATCTACTTGTATCTTAGCCTTCTGGTTGTGAGAATTTTTCCAGGGTTAATTTGTTTTTAAGGAGTACTGGCCAAGTATTTGGTCAAATGTGACTTAATTTAGATTCGTCTGATGTTTTTCTAATGATTAGACCACGTGATTGATTTTTGAGGAAGACCACAACAAAGATCACTTGCATCATATCATAGCAAGGTCTGTTCTATCAACACGGCCTATTGCAGCTGGTCAACGCCATCTCAATCACCTGGCTTGTTTGATTAGTTTAGGTTTCTCCAGGGTTAAGCTCCTTCCATACTGTACTCTTTTTTAAAATTTATTTATGCTTTTAATTGAAGGATTCTATACAGAATTGTGTTGGTTTCTGCCAAACATCAACATGAATCAGCCATAGGCATGTATATGTCCCCTCATACTGGTCTTTGTAAGGAAGTCATGATGCATCGTCAACACTAAAGAGGCTCCACCTCCTTGTGGGTGTGGTATCCACATAAACTACTTGGAATTCTTCTGCATGAGAGATTTGTCTCTTTGCCCCATTTATTTATTTAATTATTTATATTAGTATGGACTCATAGATGTCTATTGTTATACATTGGATTATATTAGTCTAACACTACGTTTTTATTTTTTTGCTCAAATTTGCAGATTTGGCCACTGGGAGCTCTTACAGTTGGCTCTTGTATGACTTCGACATCCCCTTGTCAGTGTGTGTGTATATGTGTGTGTGTGAGTGTTTGTGTGTTTGAATACTTCCTAACTTTCTGGAACTACAAGTTGCTCCAGGACCACTTTCCTGACTTAGTCCTAGAACCATATTGTAGGGCCATATTCCTCTGAGGAGCCCTGGTTCCTTTTCTGGCATGTGGTATTCGAAACCAAGATCTTGGCACTAGGAGTGCTCCTTGCTACTGGGATGTCATTACTTCTGGGCTCTTTCAGGTGAGAGAACAAGGAAATATACTTGTGTGTACTAATCCCTGTATATACATGCATCTGTGCATGTTAAGTCGCTTCAGTTGTGTCCGACTCTTTGTGACCCTATGGATTGTAGCCCTCCAGGCTCCTCTGTCCACAGCCTCCTCTGTCCAGTGGGTAGCCATTCCTTTCTTCAGGGGATCTTTCCGACCCAGTGTTCGAACCCAGGTCTCTCACATTGCTGGCAGATTCTTTACTGTCTGAACCACCAGGGAAGCCCTCAACTTCCTAAACTAATTTTTAAGTTTGCATACATTAAGGTTCAGCCTTTGTGCTGTGAAGATCTTTGGGTTTTGACACATGCATAATGTCATGCCTTTATAATTACAGTATCATAGAGATTAGTTTCATCACCTCAAGAAATTGCCTGTGCTTAATCTACTTAACTCTTCCTCCCCTCTTCCTTAGAAATCACTGATGTTTTTACTATTTCTATAGTTTTGCCTTTTCTAGAATGTCAGAAAACTGGAATCATATAGTCAGCCTTTTCAAAGACTGGCTCCTTTCACTTAGCACTATACATTTAAAATTCATCCCACACTTTTTGTAACTTGATAGCTCATTTCGTGTTATCTCTGAATGATATCCATTGCATGGATGTACCACAGTTTGTTTACTCATTCACCCACTGAAGGGCATATTTATTGCTTTCAGTTTTTGGTGATGATAAATAAAGTCGCTGTGAATATTCTTAAGCAAGTTTTTCTTTGAACATAAATTCTCAAATCAGTTAAGTGAATACCTAGGGGTGCAACTGCTGAATGATACAGTAAGACTATGTTTAGCTTAACTGCCTCATTTAACTAACATGTGCTACTCCTTAAAATCAAGTGGTACATATGTGTTCAGTTGCTCAGTCATGTCCAACTCTTTGTGACCCCATGGACTGTAGCCTGTCAGCCTCCTCTGTCCATGGAATTTTCCAGGCAAGAATACTGGAGTGGGTTGCCATCTCCTGCTCTAAAATCAAATGGTGATTACCCTTAAAAGCATCCCTCATCGTCACCGTCAGCTGTGTATTCCTTCCACACCCATTCCAATTTTTGGCACATGAACATAGTTACTGAACTTTCACGTCAGAATAATCATTCTTTATATTTTTGAAAGTCCTTTTATGGGGACTTCTCTATTGGTGGAGTGGGTAAGACTTTCAGGTCCCAATACAGGGGGCCTGGGTTCGATCCCTGGTCAGGAAACTAGATCCCACATGCATGTAGCAGCTAAAAGGTCCCCTATGCCATAACAAAGACCCCACATGCCACAGCTAAGATCCAGCACAGCCAGGATAAGTAAATAAATAGTTTTCTAAAAAGTTTTTTTACGTCCATGATCACAATATCAGTACAGTAGCCAACTTGTTCAAGGGAGAATCCTGGCTCTGCCTCTAACCTCTGCCTTGACTCTGGGCAAATATCTAATTCCTTTCTCCTGTAATAGGGGATACCAGTAGTGCCTACTTAAGCCTACCTCAACGTGTCGTGAGAATTTAATGAGGCTCAAGAGCGGAGAAGGAAATGGCAACCCACTCCAGTATTCTTGCCTAGAGCATCCTGTGGATGGAGGAGCCTGGTGGGCTGCTGTCTATGAGGTCACACAGAGTTGGACACGACTGAAGCAACTTAGCACACATGCATGCATTGGAGAAGGAAATGGCAACCCACTCCAGTGTTCTTGCCTGGAGAATCCCAGGGACGGAGGAGCCTGGTGGGCTGCCGTCTATGGAGTTGCACAGAGTCAGACATGACTGAAGTCAACTTAGCAGCAGCAGCAAGAGTGGTGTCCTTCTTTGGCCAACTTACGCTGCTGTTTGAAGGCTCAGCCAAAATTAGCTACAAATCTGTTGATTCCTAATCCCATGCTTCCTCCACTAGAGATGAGTTAACACCCAACTTCATTTTCCTGCTCCCTAGCCAACATGAGGACCTCATCAACACCAAGTCATTGATCTAAACCAGTCAATTAAGGAAACCATCTTACCATGTATGTATGCATGGTAAGCAAGGGATCGGATTTTAGTTAAATGGTGTGATCCAATAGCCATCAGCAGAAATAGTCTTTTTTCATCTTTAAATGGAAGACAAGAACATTTTAAGGTATAGGCTCTCAGACCAATGAATGGACTAAGCATTAAAGTAGTTCAATGATTCATGATTAAACTACATGAACATGAATTTAGTGTATTAAAACTCTCTGAATAAATTTAAAATGTCTAAAGAAACCCGTTGGTGGACATAAAGTGAATCTATTCAGAAACAAGTTTGGGCAGTTCACATCTGATACATAGTGTTTTCAGAGTAAGGTTTAATTATTTTTAGAGGTTTTAGAGCTCTGTACCCCAGCCAGAGAATGCTTATCTGCTTTATGCTAGTTTTTACCTGCAGAGTTTTTGTCTCTGTGACATCATTTATTTGTTCCTGCATTTTAAAATGCATTGCATAATGATGGGAACTGAACTAAGAAGGTTAATCATACCCTGGCAATCCTTGAGCAATGCTGGAAGCTACTAAAAAAACTTGAAGAAGAAGGTTATTTCAAGATACACTCAGATCTATTCTGAGTTGAATATGGCCAGGTTGACTTTCTATGATTATTTGTTTGCTTATGTGAACAAATGAAGCTGCAAAATTCCTCTAGGACTGACAGAGATTAATATTAGTAAAATAAACAAACAGAAAAAAATACACAAGTGCTTTCTCACACACACACACCTTTGCTGCAATCTTCTTGGCTTGGACAAGACAGATGTATGTGTGGGACGTGACTGGAACTATCAAAGAGTATCACTGAATTTCCAAATCACCTGCAATGATTGAAATAAGTTGAACATGCTTGAATTAACCAACTGGTCAATGTCACAGTCTAGTTTGGAAATCATTTGTAGATAAAATTACATTCTACACACAACAGAAAATTTTAAATATGCAGATATCTTTATAAAGACACGTTTAGACTAAATGTTGATTATATCCTCGTATCATTAAAAAGGAAGAATAATGATCAATTCATTTAGTGCTCAGTTTGTAATGTGAAGGATAGCTTTCTATTGGGTGGGCCAAATCTTTGTCCCTGGAATATTGGTGTCAGAACTTAGAAGTGTTTACTGACCTGTGTATTTCTATTGGGAAAATCAGGAAGTGTTGAAATTTTTGTTCCTTACTTCACTTGTTTTATTCATTCTACAGATATTCAGCATTGGGCTATGTACCTGGCATTGGGCTTGGTGCTGGGGAACAGACAATCCAACAGCATTTGGGGAATGGAAACAGTTCTAGAGCCAAGTGCTCTGACTGACTACATGTCTTAATTCAAAGTGGAAGACCCAGGCAAATTAAAACAACCAAAAAGTTTTGACCAGTTTTACCTGTGCACACCTAATATACCCACACCAACCTTTCACTAAATCTTTATTGGTACCTTTGTCTTCTTTCTAACCATTGTCTATTGGCTGTAACTCCAATGGATTAGCTATAATTGACAAACCTAAAGGCTTATAAATGCAAACAACCTCCGTTTATTTATTTCAACTATTCTTGAAGTACAATAAGAGGCAAATAAACATCATTTCACACCAAAAACTGAGGTACAAGATTTCAGACTTTTACTTAAAAACATCAAAATAGACCCAGAAATGACCACAACAGAGGTATGTGGACATTCCTTAGAATCTCTTGCTACTGTCCATTTGCTGGTATTGTTTTCCTATAGCTTATTCTTCATTTTGGATCACAGATAACAATTTGGTGTGTTTAATTCTCCTGCAATTAGATTTGCATAACATATTATTTCATGTTAATGAAAAAGTTTTTGAACTGCAGCCAAATTGCTGTAGGACAAGCAGATTTTGTTTTCATATAATTTCATTAGTAAAATATGAGGATACCAATATTGAAATGTCACAAAAATGGAGTTTTAAGTCAAACATCTGTGTTCCCTTAAAGGAGAATATCCTTTCTGAAGCTTGGAGCTTCATTAGTGAACAATTAGAAATAAACTTGCAATAAAATAAAAAGAATTCAACTAAAGGGAATTTTCTTTCATTGCAATTGTTTCAGTAGTTTGGCTGAATTCTTTTTGTTTTATTTAAAGTTTATTTCATTATCATAAAAATAGAAAAAAAACATGTAAAACTCTAGAACAGAAAAAAAGAAATCACTTTGGCTTCACTCCGTGTTTGACTCTGATGTGCTTCCCTGAACACAAGATATAACCTGAGCCCCCAAGAAGCTGGTTCCTCTCCCTGGCTTGACACAGCACCTGCTTCTCACAGATGACTGAAAAGATACCCTACCCCTCCAGGTTGCTGGGCTTCATTTCTGTTCATTGCACTACCATTTTACAGGGTGTAATTACATATTTTGCAAGAGATGGAAGGTTCTAGTGTTGAACGTTGAGTGTACTTCAAATTCTATGTGTGCTAAATGCTATGGAACTAATGTTTGAGTTGCCCCAACATTCCAATGTTGAACTCCTAACCTCCAATATGATGGTATTTTTAGGTGGGGCTTTGGGGAGGTAATTAAGGTGTGACGTTAGCACCCTTGTGAGTGGATTAGTGTCATTATAAGAACAGACATGAGAAGAATGATCTCTGTCTCTGCCACACAAGGACAGGGAAAGAGGGTGGCTATCCATAGATCAGGAAGTGGGATCTCACCAGAACCCAACCATGTGGGCATGCTGATGACAAATATCACAGGATTCAAAACTAACAGAACTACTTTTCTGTTAAGTCACTCAGTCTATTTTGTGATAGTAGCCCCAGCAGACTAAGACATCCTTGTACCCAAAAGAGAAACCACTTAATTCATGGCCCATGGTGGTACAGACAATAGGGAACATCATGTCTAGTGCTGCAAAAGACCAAGTGAAAGAAAATAAACTCTTATTTAGATATAGTAGTAAAAAGCACATATCCAGTACGAAGGGTATGGTATCTGCTCCTCTTAGTTCTGGAGATTGCTATCTTTAATAACTTAAGAGAGATAAGGATAAACTGGATTGTGAGTGCATGACTATTGTGTCCTACTGACTACACAACCCTGGTGCAGAGAACTCGGTGGACACTCACAAATAGTCAAGAATGTGAAAGGAGAACAAGAGAAGGTAGTAGAGTTCTAAAACAGGCCATGTGGTCAAAGAAGATGAACACATTCAGCCAAGGAGAAAGAGTCTCAAGGGACACAAAAATTCTCTTCAAAGTATTTGACAGAAATCTTCATGTAGAAGAAGCCTTAGGCTCAATGTG
Organism: Bos mutus; assembly: GCF_027580195.1. Lineage (NCBI taxonomy): Eukaryota > Metazoa > Chordata > Mammalia > Artiodactyla > Bovidae > Bos > Bos mutus. Next base: position 34,982,262 of record NC_091626.1, read on the forward strand.
GGGAACAAAATAAGTGACTGAACATGGAAGAATTTACAAGTATAGTTGCTTGAAATTGAAGAGTAGCCACTGTAATAACCCTTGATTAGTCTTGCCCATGCCAATTCTTAGTCCCCACATCTTCCAGTCACTGGAATTGTTCATTCATTCATTCATCTGTTCCTTCAAAAACATGTATTGAGCATCTTCTATATGCCAGACACTCAGTTAGATGCTGGGGAAACAACAGAGAGCCCAACAATCATGGCCTCTTCCTGCATTCAGTTTATAAGCTCATGAAAGAAACAGTCAACGATGAAATCAGACTGTGCAAAGAAACTTGCTTGAACAGAAGCTGCAGGATTGTTTGTTAAAGAAAACAAATAGGAAAATTCCGAAGGGCTGGACAAATGATCTTACTAGTCCTTACAAGCCCAGAGATGGCTGGGATTCTACATTTTCTGTCTGTATTCCTGTCTTTTTGGGAGGCCCTGTGACTCCCAGATACCCGTGAGTCAGTATATTCACCTTCACCCTCCTCCCCTCCACTCTCAAGTCACCACTGAGTGTTGACCATTCTAGTCCGTGTCTCTAGTCCAGCAGTTTGCAAAGGACAGAGAGCAGCATTCCTGAAGATCCTAAGACACCTTGTCTGTTGATCATAGGTTGAGGAATAGGATTCTTCTGTGAAGTGGGTGGAATGATAGTTTCCCCAAAGATATGTTTATGTCCAAATTCTTAGAACATGTGAGTGATGTCTTATTTGGAAAGAAAAAAAAAAAAAAGAATATTTGCAGACATAACTGAGTTAAGGATCTTGAGATGAGTCAACCTGCATTCCTCAGGTGGGGCCTAAATGCAGTGACAAGTTTCTTTACAAGAGAATGAAGAGGAAAAGACAGAGAGAGGAGAAGGTGATATGAAGACAGAGGCAGAGATTGAAGTGATATGGCCATAGGCCAAACCAAGGACTACCAACAGCCACAGGAAGCTAGAAGAGGCAAAGGATTCTCCCAGAGAGCCTCCGGAGGGAGTGCAGCCACACTCACGCCTTGGTTTGGGACTTCTGGCCTGCAGAACTCTGAGAAAGTAAGTTTCTATCTGTGGTATTTGTTACAACAGCTTTAGGAATCTAATGCATTGTGCCTCTCACCATTCAAAACATCCCAGTATCCACAGTGCTGTCATGGGGATCTTGCTAAATGGAAATGTGACCATCTCACACTTCTGCTTTAAATTATCCTTTGCTGTTTCTGTGTAGCCTGGTAGCAGTACTTCCTTTCCTTACCAGGACTCTAGGAAAGACCGTGTTATCTTAAGTGACTTGTGCCCCTGGGGGCACACAGGTGATAGTCAACTCACAGCATGATGAAATTAGTGCCACATTCCCTCCCACTTAAGAGTTCAGTTTTAGAAGAGAACTGAGATGAAACTTTTATAGGGAGAGACACTCTGATTTAATTATTAAATGTAATTAAATTGCTTCAGTCATGTCTGACTCTTTGTGACCCTTTGGACTGTAGCCCACCAGGCTCCTCTGTCCATGGGGTTCTCCCGGCAAGAATACTGGAGTGGGTTGCCATGCTTTCCTCCAGGGGATCCTCCCAACCCTCAGATCGAACCTGTGTCTCTTATGTCTCCCGCACTGGTGGTGGGTTCTTTACCACTACTGCCATCTGGGAAGCCCAATAAAAACGGAAGAGAAACCATTTGCAAATGCCGTTTTAGATTACTTAGCACGCACCCCTGCTGATCATCCTTTGCTAACTGCCCGGTGTCTGCCTTCCTCCCCTCTCCCCTGAGTGGGTGAGGTTCAGCAGGGCCAACTTGTTGCTAGTTCTGAAGACACAATTTGCTTTTTCAGGCCTCTTATCCTTTGCACATACACTTCCTTTTGCTTGGAATGCCCTTCCATACTTCAGATCAGATCAGATCAGTGGCTCAGTCATGTCCAACTCTTTGCAACCCCATGAATCGCAGCATGCCAGGCCTCCCTGTCCATCACCAACTCCTGGAGTTTACTGAGACTCATGTCCATCGAGTCAGCGATGCCATCCAGCCATCTCATCCTCTGTCATCCCCTTCTCCTCCTGCCCCCAGTCCCTCCCAGCATCAGAGTCTTTTCCAATGAGTCAAGTCTTCACATGAGGTGGCCAAAGTACTGGAGTTTCAGCTTTAGCATCATTCCTTCCAAAGAAATCCCAGGGCTGATCTCCTTCAGAATGGACTGCTTGGATCTCCTTGCAGTCCAAGGGACTCTCAAGAGTCTTCTCCAACACCACAGTTCAAAAGCATCAATTCTTCGGTGCTCAGCCTTCTTCACAGTCCAACTCTCACATCCATACATGACCACAGGAAAGACCATAGCCTTGACTAGACGAACCTTTGTTGGCAAAGTAATGTCTCTGCTTTTGAATATGCTATCTAGGTTGGTCATAACTTTCCTTCCAAGGAGGTTTCCATACTTACCTACCTCCTAACTCCTATTCATCTTTTAAAGATAGATTCATACATTTACTCCAGGAAGCCTGTTTGCCTGTGTAAGGTTTGATCATTCCTTCTCTTATACAGTGACCTCACTTTTTATAAAATAAGTTTACTTATTATATTACACTATAACCCTATGTTTATGAGACCATTTCCTTGAAGGTCAGGTCATTTAAACTCATCTTAGTATTCTGAGTGTCTAACCCACAGAAGAAACTCAATACCAGTCTATCAAATTATATTGATTTAGAATGTACACTCTGGAATCAGTGATCACGCTGAGGCTTGTGATACTGCTTTTGTGATGAAAATAGCACAAATATCAATATTTAATGGAATTTTTCAAGATTTTCAGGGAGCAGCTGTGAGAGGCTGCTGGTGAAGATGGTGAAGAAAATAGTTATTCCTTAGGCAGTCACATTGGATTTCATAGAGTGAATTCAAGAACTGAAAACATGATCTACTTTAGGAAGACCGGGTGATAAAATTGAAAGAGATAGTTTTATAGTCCACGAGAAGAAACATTAAGGATTTTTGAGAATGAGACGGCATTTTCTCTTCATGTTTCACATGCAGCTTTGTCCTGGACCCTGGTTCTTGTAAATTGTCATCTGCTGAGTTCTACGTAGCTTTTTCCATACCAATAGAAGAGTCCCGTTTTCCCTGGAGATCCAGAAATGCATCGTGGCTCAGGTTTCCTTTGGGAATGGATGTTTGGAACAAAAATAACACAACAATACCATTTCCACACGTTCTCTAAATGGCTTTAAAGGACATCTCTTGATAAAAGCAGTTTCTCTCCCTGTCGTGAAGCCGGAATTCTGCCTGAGCTATTTTCAGCCTTGTTTTCAGTTGCCGCTGGCCAGTAGCAGGATTTCACACTCAGCTGCCACTTCTCATTACTGCCCACGGCTCCCTTTTTCAGGCAGGCTTCTCCTTCCAGGCAGACATATACACATCAGAGGCAGTCTGCAGATGGGTGAGGCGCGGCCCCTGGCCTTGCTGGGCTGGAAGGATGCTCTGGGAGGTCTGGTGTACATGCATTTTGACTAGGCAGGACTTGCACCCCACCTTCCAGACAGACAGTGCTTCCTCGCCCAGAACTGTGAGTATGGGAGGTTTAACTACTTCTCAGGAAATTGCATTCAGAAATTTATTCAGATCAACATAGACATCAATGAAGCAGACATCTCTACCCTGGGACAGTGAGCTTTATGGACAACACTGATATGTTTCCTTGCTCTCTGGCTTCAGGTGGAGCTTGGCCAATGAGGAACACCAGTAGAGTGTTGGAAGCAGAGAAGTGAGGTCAGGATACTTTTTCCCTGATTCCCTCTCTGAGAGGTTGCCTCGGGCTAGCTGGCAAATCACTGCTCCTCAAGGTGTTTCTCTGCTTTGGACTCTCTCCTTTTGAGTTCCAGTAATCATTCCCTTGGGCTTTTCTGGTGACTCAGCCAGTAAAGAATCTGCCTGCAATGCAGGAGACCCTGGTTCAATTCCTGGGTCGGGAAGATCCCCTGGAGAAAGGGATGGCAACCCACTCCAGTATTCTTGCCTGGAGAATCCCCATGAACAGAGGAGCCTGGTGGGCTACAGTCCATGGGGTTGCAGAGAGTCGGACACAACCGAGAGACTGAGCACAGCACCACCATTCCCTCCCTTTGTGCTTTCGGGTACAGTGTGGTAAATGCTGTGCAATTACCAACCTTGGGTTTCTGTACTGTTCCCTGTGGCTCTACTGATACCCCACACCTTGGTAAGTCTTCAAGTTGAGCGTTCCATCTGTTTGCTGTTGGGAGTCTTACTGATACACTCACCTAGACTGGAGTTATACTAGAAGGTCTGTTGAACAGGGATTTTTGTGGTCTCGAGGGACTATTTGGTTTCAAAGAATAGAAACTCAGACGTTGAATGAAAAGAGGGCTAATTGAAATGGTACAGGGAAACTGGAAAACAAAGGACATATGATAAGGTCAAGTCGTCCCCTTTGAGAACTACAAAGACTCTGTTTCTTGACTATTGTAGTTTCTTGTCTCTATCGTCTGTTCCATTTTCTCTACAGAGCATCCTCCATTTTCTCTTGATTCTTCCTTCACACTCCATCCCAAAACTTTATCTTGTGCATGATATTGTCTTGCCAAGATCCTGACTTCATTTTGCATCTTTGACCTGGCAATTGCCCTTAGTAATTACGTAGAGATTATTGGATCATAAAGAAAATTAATAAATAAACTAACAAGATTGTAGTTATTGATGAGGAGATGAAGCAAATGCAAATCCTTTTGGAAGAAGTAGAGTGTAAAATGAATGCTTGCAAAAGATGGAAGTTGGGTTGGTTGAGACATGAACCTCCCTAATTCTGTAGAATAATAAATGGTGACATATGTCTATGTACCTGTATTTCTCAGAAATGAGAGTCAGGTCTTCCAGGAAGTTGAAGAGAACATTGTTGTTCTCAGGTATGATACTTTAGGGACAAAATGGAATAGGTTCAGTTCAGAGTTACTCAGTTGTGTCTGACTCTTTGTGACCTCATGGACTGCAGCATGCCAGGCCTGTCCATCACCAACTCCTGGAGTTCACTCAAACTCATGTCCATTGAGTCGGTGATGCCATCCAACCATCTCATCCACTGTTGTTACCTTCTCCTCCTGCCTTCAATCTTTACCAACATCAGGATCTTTTCAAATGACTCAGTTCTTTGCATCAGGTAGCCAAAGTATTGGAGTTTCAGCTTCAGCATCAGTCCTTCCAATGAATATTCAGGACTGATATCCTTTAGGATGGACTGGTTAGATCTCCTTGCAGTCCAAGGGACTCTCAAGAGTCTTCTCCAACACCACAGTTCAAAAGCATCAATTCTTCTGCACTCAGCTTTCTTTATAGTCCAACTCTCACATCCATACTTGACCACTGGAAAAAACCATGGCTTTGATTAGATGGACCTTTGCTGGCAAAGTAATGTCTCCGCTTTTCAATATGCTGTCTAGGTTGGCCATAACTTTTCTTCCAAGGAGCAAGTGGCTTTTAATTTCATGGCTGCAATCACCATCTGCAGTGATTTGGAGACCAAAAGCATAAAGTCTGTCACTGTTTCCACTGTTACCCCATCTATTTGTCATGAAGTGATGAGACCAGATGCCATGATCTTAGTTTTCTGAATGTTGAGTTTTAAGCCAATTTTTTCACTCTTCTCTTTCATTCTCATCAAGAGGCTTTTTAGCTCTTCTTCACTTTCTGCCATAAGGGTGGTGTAATCTGAAAATCTGAGGTTATTGATACTTTTCCCAGCAATCTTGATTCCAGCTTCATCCAGCCTGGCATTTCTCGTGATGTACTCTGCATATAAGTTAAATAAGCAGGGTGACAATGTATAGCCTTGATGTACTCCTTTCCCAATTTGGAACCAGTCTGTTGTTCCATGTCCAGTTCTAACTATTGTTTCTTGACCTGCATACAGATTTCTCAGGAGGCAGGTCAGGTGGTCTGGTATTCCCATCTCTTGAATAATTTTCCACAGTTTAATGTGATCCACACAGTCAAAGGCTTTGACATAGTTAATAAAGCAGAAGACCAGAGTTTTCTGTACATAGCAACCTAGAAGCTCTGCCCATCTCAAGCTGGTCTGAATGTCTTTGAATGTCTGAATGGACCTCAGAATCTTTTTGTTTGAATATTAGAATGGTGATAAAGAATCTACAGCAACTTCATAATTGTTGAGGTTATTAGACTGCAATACTGACTTTGAGTCAATTGTCACACTTGACCTTCTGGTGTGCCCAGGCCCTAGGAGTGAACTAGAGAAAACAGTAGAGGACCAAAACTCTATTGGTTTTTAGACAAGGTGACATTTATTGCTAAAATGTTCGTTTACTTTGAAGTGAAAGTTGCTCAGTTGTGTTTGAGTCTTCTTGACCCCATGACTATAGGCCACCAGCCTCCTCTGTCCATGGAGATTCTCCAGGCAAGAATACTGGAGTGGGTTTCCATTCCCTTCTCCAGGGGATCTTCCTGACCCACAGATCAAACCTGGGTCTCTGGCATTGCAGGCAGATTCTTTACCATCTCAGCCACCAGGGAAAGTGGCTTTACTTTAACACTCTGATTTTACATGAGGAAATTGAGGCCAGGAAATGCAATTTACCTAGTCATAGTCACACAAAGATGATATATCCTGTCCCAGGTCTCCTTTTTTAGTTAATTACCTGTAGTACCCACTGCTACTGCTACTGCTAAGTCACTTTAGTCGTGTCCGACTCTGTGCGACCCCACAGACGGAAGCCCACGAGGCTCCCCCGTCCCTGGGATTCTCCAGGCAAGAACACTGGAGTGGGTTGCCATTTCTTTCTCCAATGCATGAAAGTGAAAAGTGAAAGTGAAGTTGCTCAGTCGTGTCCAACCCTCAGCGACCCCATGGACTGCAGCCTTCCAGGCTCCTCCATCCATGGGATTTTCCAGGCAGGAGTTCTAGAGTGGGGTGCCATTGCCTTCTCTGTGTAGTACCCAAGATGTCTTCAAATCTAGGATGTCTAGGATAGAGGCAGATTTCAGTGTTCATGGAAAACCCTTGAGAGACTGACTTCCACAGTAGGTCAATAAGACGTGAGATAGCCATATAATTTATTGTCCTAACTGAGGCCATTTGAGAGTGGAAACAAGTTCTGTTAATAATTGGGCCAACAAGAGAAGCCACAGCAATGAGAAGCTCATACTCTGCAGCAAAGAGTAGCCCCTTGCTCACCACAACTAGAGAAAGCCCATGTGCAGCAATGAAGATCCAGCACAGTCAAAAATAAGTAACAATAAAATTAAAAGGATTGGGTCAGAACATCAGGCAAAATCTGAGAGTGTCTCTCTATAGAAGGGACCATTACAGAGAAGTGGTAAAAGGGAAATTTCATGCTAATCCGTGAAACTTGTGAAGCCTGAAGAACAGGTGCCAATGTAAGCAGGCCCTTGTCAGTGAAGTTTGCCAAGGTTCTGAGCCTCCATTTCCTGAAATCAAGAAGATGGACTCATCTTAAACACAGAGCTTTGGATGGAGGTTCTTTATATAATTGTGGGTTTACTGTTTCCTTTGATGGCAAAGGGGAACCATTTATCTGTCAAATTATAGACCATTTGTCTGTTGGACAGCTCTCAGAATCACATATGTCTTTTCAAATTGTGAGGTCAAGTTTTTCAGTCTAGTACCTTGAGGAATAAAGAAGTTATGGCATCAGTTCCACCACTGATCTTGATCTGTTCTCTTTTACTTCATTAAAAAAAAATAGGTAAGGGTAATGGAAGTCCTTTTATAGGGCAGATCAGTTCTCTTATTTATCTCACTCCATAAACAGAGAACCAAGCCACATCATGTTTCCAGGTCACTGACCACTGATGCTTTTGATCTGTGGTGTTGGAGAAGACTCTTGAGAGTCCCTTGGACTGCAAGGAGATCCAACAAATCCATTCTAAAGGAGATCAGTCCTGGGTGTTCACTGGAAGGACTGATGTTGAAGCTGAAACTGCAATATTTTGGCCACCTGATGTGAAGAGCTGACTCATTTGAAAAGACCCTGATGCTGGGAAAGATTGAGGGCAGGAGGAGAGGGGGATGACAGAGGATGAGATGGTTGGATGGCATCACCGACTCAATGGACATGCGTTTGGATAGACTCCGGCAGTTGGTGATGGACAGGGAGGCCTGGCGTGCTGTGGTTCATGGGGTGGCAAAGAGTCAGACACGACTGAGTGACTGAACTGAACTGAACTGACCGTTAATGCTTCTTCCTTGTCTGTATCATGGCACCTCTGTCAAAGTCTAGTGTTAATTGAATTCCAGCCATAAACTGTAGAAAATAGGGCTGTATACCAAGTCTTTTTTCTCTTCTTTCCTATGTATATTCAAATAACATGTTACCATTACACAAAAGAATAGGATCTATGCCTTCCAGATACAGCAAAAAGGAACACAATTTCTGCTCAGGAATTGGCTTTATATTTTTTTTTAAATACAAGCAAATGAACTTACTAATATTAATAATTTCCAGAAAGAGCAATATGCATACAAAATGTCAAAAGTATAATCTCTCAGTTGATGGAAAACCTTCCTCAATTAATTGAAATATAAAACAGCTCCATCAAATAGATTGTTTACTCATTCATTTGTTCTTCATTTCCGTCAATAACCCTTGAGTTCCTTTGGTCTGGTTCTAAGCTGAATACTAGGTGGTAGTTTATTTTATCATGTTAATTGTTGGCTTATTTTTCTTCTAATCTATCCTGGCTGACTTATCAAGGAAAAATATTATGGAAAATTTGATATTTTTTAAAAGACTTAATAAAGTTTTTTCATAATCAAGGCAATTAACTGTTAACACCTATTTTTAATATTTTTTTAACATCAAAATTGTATTTTCCATGTTGGCATAGAACTGTGCAGTGTCAACCAAATATCTGTCTATATGCATGGATAGATTCAATGGTTTTCTTGTGGAAAAATATTAGCCTAACTGCCAGGAACCTTCATAGCTCTTGCCAACACTGAAGAGGAATGACTTTCTCTCTGGCCATCTCTGAAAGACAACTCTTATTCCCTCATTCCAGCTTTCTTAAGTGCCTGGCTAAATTGCCCTGCAGTCAAAATAGTGTCTCATACTTTCCAGTGTCAGAAAATACCCTTTGACATTTTCCACGGTTTCTCTTGAGACATCTGATACTTGAAAGGGACACTCCAAAGATGCTAACTGGTTCTTCTTCCAGGTTGCCTAAATTCTGTTGAACTAAAGCAGTTTCTTGGCCAATGTATCTATAATTCCTTGCATGCTCTTCGGAAAACTCTCAGAATTATATACATTGGAAGACATTCTAGGACCTTATTTTTAAGGAATTTAATTAAACATACTATAAACAGGTGAAATTTAATGTTTAAATACAAAATTATAGACAATTTTATACTCCTCTATATGTAATAATAGGAATCATATTTCTGTCATTTCCCTTTCTACTTTCTCTGTGCTGATCCTCCCAAATCTAATACAAGTTCAGGCTGTTTCATATTTGACACCACTGGGAAAATATCAAAAGGAGGAAATTGTGATGAAGTCGTAGATTTAGGATTTTTCTTTATTTGTGATACTACATAGGAAAACTGTAGTTTTTCCTGAGTTACTCTCTCCTCTCCTCCTACTTCTGGGGAGAAGCGAGTGTTGCTGGACTACTCTTTCTATCTTAACTCCTACAAAATCCAAGCAGAGGATTCTGAAAAGCTTCTGTTATCAACTCAACTGTAACTAGCAGATCAGATTAAGCTTAAGACAAGAACACAATCAAGGCATGTAGTTTCTTAAAGGTCATAGTTTCTATTTCTTTTAATGAGAAAAGGTTGTACTAAGAAATTAAACTATCAATAATATTTTGAACCTCATTAATAGTAAATAATTCTATTTCACAGTGTTCATCTCTTAAAAATTAAACATAGACTCTAAACAATCCAATATTTAAGTTGAGAGGGATCATGGGGATAGAAGAAAGGAAAAGGACCATTTTGGAAGAGAGCTCATGTTGGAACTAATCTAATGTCAGTACTGGTACAGTTCAGTTCAATTACTTAGTCATGTCCGACTCTTTGCGACTCCATGAATCACAGTATGCCAGGCCTCCCTGTCCATCACCAACTCTCGGAATTTACCCAAATTCATGTCCATCGAGTTGGTGATGCCATCCAGCCATCTCATCCTCTGTCATCCCCTTCTCCTCCTGCTCCCAATCCCTCCCAGCGTCAGGGTCTTTTCCAATGAGTCAACTCTTCGCATGAGGTGGCCAAAGTATTGGAGTTTCAGCTTCAGCATCAGTCCTTCCAATAAACACCCAGGACTGATATCCTTTAGGATGGACTGGTTGGATCTCTTTGCAGTCCAAGGGACTCTCAAGAGTCTTCTCCATTACCACAGTTCAAAAGCATCAATTCTTTGGCGCTCAGCTTTCTTCGCAGTCCAACTCTCACATCCATACACGACCACTGGAAAAACCATAGCCTTGACTAGACAGATCTTTTTGGCAAAGTAATGTCTCTGCTTTTTAATATGCTATCTAGGTTGGTCATATTAGATAGCTGAATTTTGCAGATTATTTACCTTCCTTTCTAAATTAAAACAATATTAAGATTATACCCATGGCAATGTCCCCAGAATTTGCATCAGATGTTCTTTCTTGAATGGGAGAAAAAGAGAAGAAAGGGATGCAAAAGAAATTAATTACCCAGAAATGGTGGAAGTTCCTTGACAAGATGTTATACTCGTAAGCATGCATAAACTTCTGCCTTGGTAGAACTACAGAATTAGTAGTTCTAATTCTAGTAGTTCAAAAAATAAATTTCTTATACAATTTCACACTATATTTCCAATAAAATGCCTTCACTGAGTTACAATTTAATTTTATACCTTCAAGACTTTATTTAGAATCTACATGAAGGTTCTTTTGAACACTTGCATAATTTCATAAAATTGTAGTTGGAGATATTGCATTCCCATTATCTAAGAGCTATACAGTGACTCATCTTTGAATTTAGTCTAACATTATTTTATTTTATACTTTTTTTTTACTTCATATTTTTAGAGAAAGGTATAATATAGCCCAATATGTTTCTATTTTTGTCAAAGCTGCTAAAAGTCTCCAAATTAGATTTATTTCCCAGCTGTAGCAGTTCATTTAGTTCAAATGCCTGTTGATTTTCATTTCTCTCATTTTAAAAGTTGGACATATACTTTTGTATTTACCATAACAAAATGAAAAAGGTACAAATAAATAGATTAGGCATTCACATTCATAAATTCTATTTGATTGCTTTTTAAAAAATTCTCATTAACCATGAGTCACATTGTTTTTATTTTGTCTTTGACAACATAAGCATTTTTTATAAGGCTGAAATATAATTTCATTGATATTATAAGTGAGGGTGGACACTTGCTCCTTGGAAGAAAAGCTATGAAAATCCTAGGCAGAGTATTAAAAAGCATAGACATAAATTTACTAACGAAGATCCATAGAGTTAAAGCTATGGTTTTTCTGGTAGTCATGTACAGATGTGAGAGTTGGAACATATAGAAGGCTGAGTGCTGAAGAGTTGATGCTTTTGAATTGTGGTCTTGGAGAAGACTCTTAAGAATCCCTTGGATTGCAAGGAGATCCAACCAGTCCATCCTAAAGGAAATCAACCCTGAATATTCCCTGGAAGGACTGATGCTGAAACTGAAGTTCCAGTACTTTGGCCACCTGATGTGAAGAGCCAACTTATTGAAAAAGACCCTGATGCTGGGGAAAGATTGAAGGCAGGAGGAGAAGAGGACAACAGAGGATGAGATAGTTGGATGGCATCACTGACTCAATGGACAGGAGTTTGAGCAAATGGTGAAGAACAGGGAAGCCTGGTGTGCTGCAGTCCATGGGGTCACAAAGAGTCAGAACATGACTGAGTTGACTGAACAACAGATGACCCCCCCATGGGGTCATATGGGGACAGGATTGAGCAACTTAACAACAAAAATAAGTGGGGATCATTATAAATAGCAAGTTTGTTTAAAAAAATATAAACACATGTTTTCTCTGATACAACAATTATGAGAGGTGATCATAAAATTAACTTCCAATGCTTTGCCAAATTGCCTAATAGTCAGGAATAAATAATGATTGCTTGATTAATGTGCTAATTTTCAGGTCTTTATCAACATGGTCTTCCTGGCTATTGGCCTTGAAAGTAATAATGGGTATAGATTTGGCTTGATACTTCACTTTGGTAAATAAATACATTCTTTATTTAGCCATGTCTTGATGGAAAGAGGAATATATTTACATGAAGTAAGCAGCATATTACTCTGGGGAGAAATGAGTCTTGATTGAAAAAATGGAATTTTAGTTTTATGTGACAGCAGCTGTTCTGCAATTTGTGTAGCAATATCAACTAATTTTGATTCTTGTAATAAGTAGCTTACATTTTTCCTGACCTCTGGCTTTCAGCAAAAGTCATGCTTAGGTAGGACAATAGTTCTTAAGGATATTCCCTTTATCAATATTAAATGTAATAACTATAACTAAATATGTGTTTGACTTTGTGTCTTATATTAACGAATACACAGGCTGCCAAAAATTTTGTCAACGTTTATATCAGTGAGGATCAAATTTGGCCACCTAGATAATAATAATAATAGAAAACACAGACACACACAAATATAAAAAGAGCACCAACTGAAATAAGTTGAAGAGTAATTCTCTTAGCCTAAAAGAAGATCTGAGGTGGGCTACCTATGGTTCATGTACTGGCTCCACAACATCTCACTGTTCTCTCATCCTCATGATGTCACTTAATGGCCGATAATGGTTGCATGCACTCCAACCTTTGTGCCTACATTTCAGTCAGAAGAAAGGAGGAGCAAGAGAAAGGTCTGCCCCTCTCCATTTTAAGGAAATTTCCCAGAAATACCACATAACATCGTCACTTACACATATTAGTCAGAAGTTAGTTATATGATCACACCTCATTGCAACGACTATTCGAGCTTTGGTCAATGAAGTGGGCACATTGCTATCCCAAATAAATGCAGGATTCTGCAACTAAGGAGGAGAGAGGGAATGGATATTGAGCCAGGCACTATTTTGTTCACCAGATGAAGAGTATCATGTAATGGTTAAGGGCATAGGTCTGGAATCAGCCTCCCTAGTTTCAGATTCTGGCTCCACCCATACTAGTTTTGTAATCTTAAGCAAGTAACCTAACCTTCCAGTGCCTCAGTTTGTCACATGAGTTGACAATAGAACCTAACCCACAGGGTTAGTGGAAAAGAATATAAATCACTTAATACAGTGCCTGACAGAGGAAATTATCAGTGATTGCTATTAATGTAATTTGAATTATTTATTTCTTTATGGCTGTGCGGGTCTTCGGTGCTGTTTTCTGCGCTGTTGCGGGCTTTCTCTAATTGTGGCAAGTGGAGGCTACCCTCTAGCTGTGATGTGCGTGCTTCTCGTTGCGGTAGCTCCTCTGGCTGTGGAGCATGGAGGCTACCCTCTAGCTGTGATGTGCGTGCTTCTCGTTGCGGTAGCTCCTCTGGCTGTGGAGCATGGGCTCTAGGGCACTGGCTCAGTAGCTGTGGTGCATGGATTTAGTTGCTCTGCGGCATGTGGAATCTTCTCCAGCCAGGGCTTGAACCCATGTCCCCTGCATTGCAAAGTGGATTCTTAACCACCTTGAACACCAGGGAAGTCCCTATTAATGTGCTCTTTATGTGTGTTATCTCATTGAGTCTTTAGAACTATGAAGTACAAATTCTTACCCTCATTTTACAGATGAAAATCTGAAAGACACAAAAGTTAAATAATCTCTATATCGGGCTTCCCAGGTGGCTCAGTGGTAAAGAACCCACCAGCTAATGTAGAGATGTGGGTTGGATCCCTGGGTCGAGAAGATCCCCTGGAGAGTGAAATAGCAACCCACTGCAGTATTCTTGCCTAGGAAATCCCATGGACAGAGGAGCCTGGTGGGCTACAGGCCATGGGGTCACAAAGAGTCAGACACGACTTAGCGACTAAATAAAAACATACGTCATTCACTTAGCAAATGGCAGAAGCTAGACCAGAGCCCAAGTCCCTTGACTACAAACTTTAAATTTTTCTATCATGCAGATGGTTTTATTACCATATATTGGTAATATGATATCTTAGAGCTTTCCAGAAAGCAGGTCTCAAGACAAAATCTGGGCACCACTTGGTATCAAATGCAACCGATTCTTTAATCCCCCCAGGACTGTTGCATGAAAGTTCATATGAACTACTCCTTTTCCAAACAGCCAGTATTGGAGGAGGAAAAGAAAAATTTGTATTTGCCAGCTCCCGTCTCCCATTGATGAAAAATTTCCTCCATATGTAGGAGCAAGTAGGCCTCACAGTATCGCATTTCAGCAGCAATATGAAGGCCCCAGGGTGGAAGGTCAGATGCCTGTACTATGAATGTGAGGCAAGGTATTGTCAGGTTGTTCCCACCTGAGTGATTGAAGCCCACGCAGAATTGGTGCCACAGAAGTGGCTGGAGCAGAACCTGTATCTGTAGACTGTGGACACAGGTGAGGTCAAAAGGGTTCACAAGAAGAGGGGGAGTTCATAAGAAGTGTTCAACAAATTTGACAACCGATCCTCCCTTAATAAATCTTTTATAGCTCATAGCTTGCAGCTAGGTCAAACAGGATATTGTTTAGTTTGTGCTTACCCTTCCAGGTTTAATAGCAGTTAAGTATAAATAGCAATGAATGCACTGTTGACTAAGGCAGTATGTAGGTGGAGTTGGCAGGTAAAATAGAAGTTGCCCAGTTAAATGTGAACTTCAGACAAACAATGCGTAAGTTTGTTTCCAATATTTCATGGGCATCTAGTTAAACTTGACTTTCAGGTAAATAATGAATAACTTTTTGCCGCAAATATATCAACCCACTCCAGTACTCTTGTCTAGTAAATTCCATGGACAGAGGAGCCTGGCAGGCTACAGTCCATGGAGTCCCAAAGAGTCAGACATGCACTCACATATCACAAATATTGCATATGACATACTTATATTTAAAAAGTTGTTGTTTATCACACAATCAGTCCTAACGTTAGCTCACATTTAGGTCACTTAAGATCACATAAGATCATTTAGGATCTTAACTAAGCACCCAGAACTGGCTCCACATGAAAGTAAGTAGATACATGTGATTGAAGAGGATAACAGACCCTTTCTAAAAATAATCTTAGTGTGTTTGAAACATAGGAACTGAAATCTCTGCAAATAATTTTTATGATATTTCATCTGCAGAGATTTTAATTGAAATGTAAATAAAGTAACACTAAAGGATTTCCCCATCTGCTATTATACCTACTGCCAAGTCAGAATGGCTTAGTTATCATCCTGTAGCTATATAACCTGAAACATGTGAACTTAGATGCTATTAGGGGACGTGGGACTAGAGAATTGTGCATGGATTTTGTGTGGTTCCATTGTTTATTAGCTAGAACATTTCATGTGGCTCCATGCAAGAAAGCTGAGCAGTCGTCTCTGTTGTCTTTCTCATCTAGGAGGAGAGGAGGATTGGACACAATGGGTGTCTGAACACAAATAATGATTTTCTCATGATAGAAGAAAGCCTTAAAAGTTAGATTTTGATTAGAGAGAAGATCAGTGAAAATGATGATTTCGTTTATCATGTGTGCGTGCGTGCTCAGTCACACTCTTGTGTCCAGCTCTTTACAGCACTTTAGATTAGCCTGCCTATCTCCACTTGGCAGGATTTTTCAGGCAAGAATACTGGAGTAGGTTGTCATTTCCTCCTCCAGGGGATCTTCCTGACCCAGGGATTGAGCCTGCATCTCCTGCATTGCAGGCAGATTCTTTACCCACTGATTCATTGGGGAAGTTCCTCTTCTATCATCCTGCACCATAATTAGTAGTATTTTGTGAATTGCAAAATCCTAGAAGTTATGCAAATATAAACAGTCCCATTTTACAGATTGAAAATTTGAGACTGAAACATTGACTTGGCCAAAGTAGCATAAAGACTGAGCGTTCATTTGGTAACTTGAGATTTCCTGCATTTTCTACATTAGGAGAGCTCCAATTTTTATTCAAGTGACAGAACATCTAAAGGTTATGATATTCCTTGGGTAACATCTACTTAATTCATAAAACTATATTATATGTCAGCTTAAAAATCAAAATCATGAGCAAACATTTACATTTAAAAAAATTTAAAAACTGCTAAAATAAAAAATGAGCCATCTATAAGTTTTTCAAAGAATATTACTCTAGAAACTAATAAGCAATGTACAACAACATTTTGAGACTGATACAGGTATTACTGTCACTTTGCATGTGAGAAAATGGAATAGAGAAGTAATGGCCCACAAACAGCAACCCAACCCACTTTTCATGTAAACCCACCCCATTTTCCTTAGAAGAGGGAGTGTTATTACTGTAGCAGGGCTTATGGAAAAGGAAGTGCCTTATCCTCTTTTATTTCATGCTCCAACAAATCATGGAAATACATCTACCAACCACATACAGTTTTCTTCTGGAAAGGACTCTGAGTAATACTGTTTTCTTTGTCCTGTTATATTTCTAGTGATGCTTTACTAGCCCAGTGATTTTTTAAAAATTTATTAATTGAAGGATAATTGATTTACACTATTGTGTTGGTTTCTGCCATCCATACATCAACATGAATCAGTCATAGGTATACACATGTCCCCTTCCTGTTGAACCTTCCTGTTGAACCTCCCTCCCACCTCCCACCCCATCCCACCTCTCTAGGTTGTCACAGAGCATTAGTTTGACCTGTGATGTTTTAATGTGTCCTGTTGGTTATCAGCTGTTCCATGGTGGCTCTTTGATCCAGCTTAATGGGAGCCAGTGCCCTAGTTCTAAAGCAGACAAGTGTCTCCCTCTTGGATTTTTGTAGTTCTTCCTATGTTGGAACTACACAGACAGACAACAAACCAAAATTCTGCAGCTGACCACCCCAAAATATTATTTTACTGCTATTACTGGGGACTTTTTGTACCCACAGGTGGTTATGGTTTGAGCAAACAAAGATGGGATATAGTGTAAATAAAGCAATCCT
The DNA here is from genome assembly GCF_027580195.1 of Bos mutus. Classification (NCBI taxonomy): domain Eukaryota; kingdom Metazoa; phylum Chordata; class Mammalia; order Artiodactyla; family Bovidae; genus Bos; species Bos mutus. The sequence goes on from NC_091626.1 coordinate 34,999,349, forward strand.
CCTTGCCTCCCTTAACATCCTGATCATATGATTTGGCAGGGTCCAAGCAGCAAACAGGTGGCATTCAAACCAGCTGAATGAAGAGAGTTCAGTGAAGGGAATACATACAAGGGTGAGGGCAGGGTTGAGGGAAACCAAGAGAGGATAGTGAAATTCCTGTGTGCTAACAATGGCAGGGTGCTGCTACCATCTCTATGACCTCTCTGCCTAAGAGGGAAGAGGAGGGGGAGGCTACAGACGTCCACCCATGAGGACCTGTGGCATTTAACGGAGGAATGCTGTCACTGTCAGACTATGACCTGGCAGGGTAGAAAATCTCTGTTTTCTTCTTCTTCCTCCTGACCTTTAGCTGGTGATCCTCACTGGCTAAACCCAACCAGAAATCAGAGAGCCAAGGAGCCAAATAGATGCAATCCACAGAGGTCAGCCTCTTGGTGGCACGGAGCAGGGCAGAGGAGGGTACAGCATAGATCTCAATCAAGGAAGTAGAGAAGACCCAGTACAACTTGTACTGTAATCAATGATAACCATGTCTTGGAAATGACTGAATCTGCTCATATATTGTTAAACACAGTGTGTACACTAACAATTATGGGGAATTACTTATAACTAGATCTTAAGGGTACAGCATGATTAAAAAGTCATACCTCTTGTCTATACATATTGCAGATGTATTCCATACATAAAATTGTATTTTATGTATCTTTTTATGTATTCCATACATAAAAAGCTGTATTCCATAAAATCTTTAAGAAGAACTGTACTTTTTACACAAGGTTTTTAAAGGAATCATTACAACATCAAAAACATTATTGTATGTTCACTAAAGGCTATGATTAGTTTTGTACAACCTATGGGCTTTCAAATGCCTTGTTCAGAGAGACCAAAATTTTTAACATTTTCTGGAAGAGAATTTACAGGCAAGACAGGGATGTTATTATGGGTTAACTGTCCATGTAGTGTGATTCACCAGCATCAGAAAAGTATCTCCCATTGGACACTCAGATGGTACATCAAATAATTAGAAATTCCTTTTTATGGATTAGTGGTTTATTGCTGTTGGTTTTTTTTTTTTGGTAAAATGCAAATGCCCTGAGAATTAGAACATCATTCACTCACTTAATTCTTCCTTTACTAAACATTTATTGTTACTATCTATGAGTAATTTGCTAGATATTGGAATAAAACATGAATAGGACAGTCCTTGTTCTCACTGTGCTCAGAATCTAATGGAAATTTGGCAGAGTTATCAATGACTCCTGAACTGGTTGACAGAGACATGGTATAATATCACAATATACTGTGGAAGAATATATAACGTTCTTGGAGAATAGAAGAGGGAAGGAGGATGGTGAAGATAAAGAAAGACTCTTCACAACTGAAATAAGACCTGAACTGAAGATAAATGAGATTGCAACAGGTGGATAAAGTACAGGTGAAGTGAGGGTAGAAATTAGACTTTATAGGAAAAAACTGGGCCCTTCATCAGATCATATCCAGAGGACATGAAACTAGAGATTATTGTAAAGTCAAATGATGAAGGGCCTCAAATACCATTCTCAGCAGTCAAGGAAGGATTAAGTGGAGGAGTGGCTCTTTAATATTTGACCCACAGAAAAATCATCCTGAGCAGTATGGAGAATTGAGTGGGAAAGGCAAGACTAGCGAATGAATCGGTTAAGAGGGCCTTTTAAAGGTTTTAGCAAGAGATTAGGAAGTGTGAGCTAATGAGGTAGCAGCAGTGAGAGGGGAGAAGGTGGAGGGATTCTAAAAGTATTTCATTTCTGCCACACAACAGTGTGACCCAGCCATACGTATACATATGTTCCCTCCGTCTTGACCCTCCCTCCCACCGCTCTAGATTGTCACAGACACTGGGTTGAGCTCTCTGTGTTATACGGCAACTTCCCACTAGCTATCTGTTTTGCAAATGGTAATGTATATGATTCAACGCTCAATTCATCCTACCCTTTCCTTCCCTTGCTGTGTCCAGACATCTGTTCTCTGTGTCTGAGTCTCTATTCCTACTCTGTAAATAGGCTCATCAGTACCATTTCTCTGGATCCCATATATATTCATTAATATATGATTGTTTTTCTCTTTCTGACTACTTCACTCTGTATAACAGGCTCTTGGTTCATCTACCTCACTAGAACTGACTCAAATTCATTCCTTTTTATGGCTGAATAATATTCCATTGTATACATGTACCACACCTTCAAAGCAATTAAAAATAAAAGAATTATTTCTAATTAAAATAAAAATAAAAATTAAAAATAAAAGAATTTTAAGACAGCTGGCATGAGGGATAAAGAGAGTATTGTCTTAGTACTTTAGAATGTTTGTACTTTCCCATTAAAAATAATAAAAATTTTAGAGAAGTAGGAGGTTACTGGACATGACCTTGTAACCCATTTGCTGCGGTGAAGACTCAAAGAGGGTGTGAATAATTGAAGGAGGAGTCCTAATTAGAATCATGCCCATGTTGTTGTCCTGGGTGACTGGAAAGAGGTTGTAGCATCAGCTGAGATGAGAAATACAGAGGGAAAAAAGTGTGCAAAGGAAAATGATTGAATTTTGTTTTAAACATCTTGAGACAGAGCCTGGTTGAGGGGTCTGAGGGACTTGTCAGAGTATGGCTGGGAATAAAAGTGGTGGTCTGGAAGGGCTCTCCTCAAAAGACTACATGGATTAAGCACAAAAGAGGTTTAAAGATTAAACTTTAGGGAAGCCCCTAATAATATATTTGAGGGACATGTTAAGAAAGAGGAGATGAGAACTACAGCTGACTGAGTTCATGGGGAGAGTAGTTTTTAAGGAAAAAGTGGTCTACAATATCATACACTTCAGAGAGAAGGTACATTAATCAGGATACGTTTGGCTACAAGAAACGGAATAAAAATGAGTGATGTTATTACAGATGACTTCTCAAGACATCTGAGGTGGGTGGTCTCTGGTTTTGTGGCCACTTTCCATCCTTCTGCTCTGCCACTGTCAGTGTATCAAAAGTGTCTCCCTAAGGCTCATAGGCTGGCTACTCCACGCGGTTGAGAGCATCTCAAGCAGAAAGCAAGGGGAGTGAAGACAACGAAGCATTCTCTTTGTGCACCTCATTCCCTTCCACGAGGAAAAATCTTTCTCAGGGGCCCCATCAGACTTCTCCTCATGTCTCATTGACTAAGGCTCATTCCCACTGTTAGATTACTCGTTGACAAAGTGGAAGGAGTTGCCGTGACTGGTTAGATCAATCGTGACTCATCCCTGAGGTCTGGGCAAATGAAACAGTTTAGTTAGGAAGAAGGATGGGAAAAATGACAATTTTCATCATCTCTGTCCTACAGGACTGAGTTTTTATATATTAATACGAATCTCCCAATTCATCCCACCTGCTCCTTTCCCCCTTTGGTATTCATACGTCTGTTCTGTACTGTTGCTGCTAAGTTGCTTCAGTCGTGTCCGACTCTGTGCAACCCCATAGACGGCAGCCCACCAGGCTCCGCTGTCCCTGGGATTCTCCAGGCAAGAACACTGGAGTGGGTTGCCATTTCCTTCTCCAATGCATGAAAGTGAAAAGTGAAAGTGAAGTCACTCAGTCGTGTCTGACTCTTAGCGACCCCATGGACTGCAGCCTACCAGGCTCCTCGGTCCATGGGATTTGCCAGGCAAGAGTACTGGAGTGGGCTGCCATTGCCTTCTCCCTGTTCTGTACATCTGTGTCTTATATTTCTGCTTTGTAGATAAGATTGTCTTTGTCCTGTGCTGTGCTAAGTTGCTTCAGTCGTATCCAACTCTTTGCGACCCTATGGGCTGTAGCCAGCCAGGCTCCTCTATCCATGGACAATTTCCCAGGCAAGAATACTGGAGTGGTTGGCATTTCCTTTTCCAGGGTATCTTCCCCACCCAGGGACTGAACCTGTGTCTATACCAATCTTTTGCAGATTCTACATATATGTGTTAATATACAATACTTGTTTTTCTCTTTCTGACTTACTTTACTCTGTATGACAGTCTCTAGGTCCTTCTATGTCTCCACAAAGGACCCAATTTCCTCCCTTTTATGGCTGAGTAATTTTCCATTGTATATATGTAACACATTTTCTTTATCCATTCCTCTATAAAACAGATACCTAATGAGAACCAACTATATAACACAGGAAACTACTCAGTTCTCTGTAGTGACTTAAATGGGAAGGAAATCCAAAAAGGGGGGATACATGTGTACGGATAGTTGATTCACTTTGCTGTACAGTAGAAACTAACACAACATTGTAAAGCACTATACTCCAGTAAAACTTAAAAAAAAAAAAAAAGGACTGAGGAGAATCCATTGGATTCAGCAATTAGAAGCTTATTGGTGAGCTCAGAAAGAGAGATCTGTGGAGGGCTGATTTAGGGATTAGCACTGAAGCCAGATTCCAATGGGCTGAGCAGTATATAGAAGTGGGCTGTAGACAACTCCTCAACTAAATGTAAATAAGTTTATCAATCCTTTTGGAAAACATATCTTGATGAATTTATCTATTTATCTATAATTTCTTGCCAGAAATTATCTAAGGGTTAAAGGAAAGAGAAATCAAGAAGAAATAAGTTGGAACATAGAAGACAAGTTTTGCCCTATTCATCATTTGAACAAGGAGCTCTCTTTGGCAAGGAACATGGTTTTCTCGAAATTTCTCCAAATTTAAATTTCTCCTCGTTGCTAGGCTCAGCCACAGACTGTAATTTTTAGAAATCTGAGCCAGCAATGAGAAATGGAGGTTGTTTTGAACTCTGAATAGAGCCACACTATTTCCCAGCTGCGTACAATTTGGGGGGTGGGATGTGATTAAAAAACTGCTACAAAGCACTTAAATTAAATTAGCTAGGAGGAGATTCAATTTTAAACTCCTTCCAGTATTTTTAATAGAGATTATATACTGCATTAAAACTATAAGGATAAAACAGAAGGTGAAGTGATACATCTTACTGAATAAAAGCATAGATTGTCTACTAATGCAAGGCACTGCATTTTTTCCCTCTGGCACTTACAAATAGTTTGTGTGTGTGTCTGTATCGGCTTCAAAACGCACCTTTTCCTCTGCCTGCCCATCGCTGAGTAAAGTGGTAGGTAGTTGTCCCTTCATATCAATCAATCTGAGAATACATACATAATCAGTTGATCTTTTTGGTTGCTGAATCTCTTTTTTGGGATTCTGTCTATTTTTCACAATTTTATTTTTTAGAGCAGTTTTAGGCTCATGGCAATATTGACAGAAGATGCAGAGATTTCCCATACATATACTCCATGCCTTTATACACCCACAGTTTTTTTTTTTTTTTAATTTATATCTCCCACAAGAGTGCTACATTTGTTATAACTGATGAGACTACCTTGACAGATTATCACTCAAAGTCCATATTGTATACTAGGGTTCATTCTTGGTGTTCATTCCTTGGATTTGGACAAGTGTATAAAGACATGTATCCATCTTTATAGTATCGTGCAGTATCATAGTCCTCTATGCCTCTTCTATTCATCCCTGGCTTCACTGATCTTTTGACTGTGGCCATAGTTTTGCTTTCCCAGAATGTCGTGCAGTTGAGATCATATAATCATATGCAACCTTTTTAGATTGACTTCTTTCACTTAGTAATATGCATTATAAGTTTCTCCATATCTCTTCATGCCTTGATAGCTCACTTCTTTCTAGTGCTGAGTAATATCCCCATGTCTAGATATACCGCAGTTTATCTATCCATTCATCCACTGAAGGACATCTTGGTTGCTTCCATGTTTTGCAATTATGAACAAAACAAACATGAAAACAAACATAATAAGCCAATCTTCTTGGTTGATGAGTTGTCTCTTATGCAGCTCTGGTCACTAGAGTCTTAGGTTTTGAGCTTAAGAAAATATAAAGCAGTAAGACAAACTGTCTTGTAGATAAATTTATTGGTCAAAGTTATCATAAAATAACTGGTGACCTCTTTCTCATTGCACAGCACTGTGTTTAAACACGCATCTTAGTGAAAGAATCTTAAGTACAGAGAAGTAAATACAGAGTAATTCAGTCTGACTCTATGTGGCTGGTGCCTTTTTCAGCTGTATTATCCAATAGGGAACAGAATTCACTCTGGGTTTTAACAATTTAGAAGCATAAAGTATCAGAGCTGAAGGACTCTAAACAATCGTCTGATTAATAGAAAAAAAACAGAGATCTAGTCATCTTTGTTAGATACAGTCCTACACTAGAATCTGGGTGTCCTGACTTCAATTTGGCTTTTACTCTATTTTAGCTAGTGTCCTCACTTTCCCAAGATCTTATCTAATTAAGACAAAATCCTAAAATCTAAACTGTTGTCCAGCTCACTTTAATTTTCAGGGCTTCAAATAGCTTAAAATCCATATTGCCCTGTAACTCTTGTTCTAAGCAATGATAAGCAGCCAGCTCAAAAAAGCTTTACACATGTAGAATTGCTAAAGGAAGGTTAAGCTGCTATTTACTTACTAACCTAATCCTTTCCATTTCTTTTCTTAATGGAAAGTTAAAAGAAAATTTCATCTAGTTCTTATAATTATTCTTTCTTACAATAACAGGCCAGAAACTAGGCATTGTAACAATCCGGGTTCTTAGCTGCAAATAACAGACACCAAACTCGCTAATTTGAGCAGAAAGTGGAATTTAGTAGAAAGTTATTGGATACTTCCTAAACTCTCCAGAAGGAGTAGGAATCAGGTTTAGAGGATACACATCTAAAATCAAGCTGGAAATCATGCCTTGGAACTAGTCCTGTGAGCACTAGAACTGCAGTTGCTGCTGCTGGGTGGTAGACATTGCCGATGGTGTTCCAAGAATCACCAGAATTGAAACCTGGGTATCACTACTTTCCCTGATGACTCTGGAAATTGGATGTAGCTGCCATCCCAGCTACTAGCCATCAACTGGAGGATTTGGTTCAGTCCGCTCTTTGTATCTATAGTCTCCAATTTAAAGTTTGGGGCAACTGAATCTGATTGGCAGAAACTTGATCAGGAGCCAATGTCCTAGCAGCAAAGGAAGCAGGAAAAGCTAGTGTCTGGCATATTCAGTTTCTACACTGGGAGGTTAACTCTTTCTCATAAGGTGAATAGTTCAGACACTGGGTACCCAAAAAGAAGGACAAATGTTGAGTATAGTGACTGATCACAGTAGTTTCATTATAGTTTTTTTTTTTAATTTAAAATTAAAAAATTATATAGAATGTTTACATACAACATTATATCAGTTTCAAGTGTATCGTTTTAATGTTTTACTATTATTGATTGTTATGAGCAGGTAATATGGTTAATACACTACAAAATTCAAAAGATAAGAAAAGAAATACAGTAAGAAACAAGTGTTCCCTTCACGTGACTTCTAGCCATCCATTTAGCCTCTCTTGCATAGTTTACTGTCACCATTTACTTCCCCTCCCTGGAGGAGGATTGTATTTCCACACTGCTCCTCAATCCTCTGAAGTCAGGCTAGCCCATGTGCTTTGCGGAGGTCAATGAAATTCTGGGCTGAAGCTTAAAAGCCAGTTTAGGTATTGCCTCATTTTCTTCCCTTCTACCATGTTGACTGTCAATATTCAGGGTGGCACTAGCCTGGGTTCCAGAATGTACTAGATGTTTTATGTTTGCCTTTATAGATTCCACCCTATCCATGATATTCTATGCCCTGGGAGGCTGCCTTTTATGGCCTATGGCTGCAGATCCCTTATCCTCTTTCTTCTGGGTGCGTTTGAGTAATGAGGGCTACTGGCCAGATATCACAGGGCAGAAGGAGAGTGGTGTTGGGATATTTATTCTTTCACTCCCTCCCTTCCAGGTCTCCATGGGCTGGTTGCATTCTTCTACCAAAGATCTCCACCTCCTCTTGGGTAGCATTTGATCTCTTTAGGTTCTGGGAGCTGCTGTCATTGGCCCTAGTGTTAGTACTTTCTTTTTGTTGATTTCCCTCAACCTTATCCCTCACCTTTGTAAATAGTCTGCTTATTAAGCTGCCCTTAATTAGCTCTTTGAATATGTCATCTGTTTCCCATAGAACTGTGACTAATACACAGAGTGGAGGACAACTATTGTGAGCAGAAGACCCTTCTACCAACCAGCATTGGTCATGTAGCATGAACACTGAGATCTCTGGGTTGTTTGTTACCCCAGCAGAACCATGTCTATCCTGACATACTGTGTTTGTCACATGTATGTGACATATGACATATCCCATGTTTCTAGTTTCATATAATGCAGTTATATTTTAACCAGCAATTGATGTCACAATCAGTATGAAGCTTAATGAAAATAGACATGCTCAGGTTCTATTCCTAGAGAGTCTAATTCAGTGTTAGGTAGGGCCTGGCCTTTGTATTTTTACTAAGCTCTAAACCATTGGTTTTTAGGATTTCTGATACTAAGAATGTGATGGTCCAGTGGCTAAGACTCTGCACTCCCAATGCAAGGGACCCAGGTTTGATCCCTGGTCAGGGAACTAGATCCCACATGCCACAACTAAGAGTTTGTATGCTGCAACTAAAGATCCCAAGTGCCAAAACTAAGACCCAGTGCAGCCAACAAAATATTTTTTTAAGAAGAAGACTGTTTCTCATATTGGCCTATGGCTGTTCAGAGATGCACTCTGACTTATGGAATATGAGTATATTAGTCAGAGTTCTCCAGAGGAACAGAATCAATAAAATGTGTATCTATATATATAGAGGGTTTTATTTCAAGAAATTGGCTCATATAATTATGGAGGCTGCTAGTCCAAAATCTGAAGTCCAAGTTTGAAAGCTGTCTGGTAATAGAATTCCTTCTTGTTCAGAGGAGGTCTATCTATTGTTTTGATCAGGCCTTCAACTGCTTGGATGAGGCCTACTCACAGTATGGAGGGAAATTTGCTTTACTCCAAGCCCATTGATTTGAAGGTTAATCTCATCTAAAAACATCCTCACAGAAACATCCAGAATAATATTTGGTCACATATCTGGGCATTGTGGCCCAGCCAGGTTGACACATAAAATTAACCATCACAGGGAGTCATGTGATGCCTGCATAGGATTAAATGCAAATAATTGACAGGACTGGTAACCTGATTCCATTGGCAGAAATGGTAAAAAATTTGAATACGTGTCATTATCTATATCTGTCAGCGCCAGTCAGATTAGACACTGGCTAAGTCTAATACTCACTATGTGTATATAATTTCCCTTCAATCTATGTAGAACAACTCTGTGTGGCCAAGTCTGTCTGCTTGGCATCAGACAGACCTAGTTTTGAGCCCTTGATTCCATTCTTTGCTTGCTGTGTAGATTTGGATGAGCTCCTTGAACTCTTTTTTTCTTTTTCTTAAATACTTCTTTATTCAGCTGCATTGGGTCTTAGTTGAGGCGCTTGGGATCTTCCCTTGTGGCAAGGGCTCTCTAGCTGTGGCTTGCCAGCTCTGGAGGTCATGGACGGGGTAGTTGCAGCACTCAGGCTTCGTTGCTCCCCAGCATGTGAGATCTTAGTTCCCTGACCAGGAATTGAATCTGCATCCCCCATATTGTAAGGTGGATTCTTAACTGCTGGACAACCAGGTAAGTCCTGCCTTGAACTGTTTTTTTAGTTTTCCTCATCTAAAAATTATTTTCTTTAATGTGAGGATTAAGTTAGAAAATGTATATAAAGCACTTAGTACACAGTACCTGAGACATAGTTGATGCCCAATATGGGTTTTAGTAAACACACAACTTCAAAAAAGACTGAGCGCAAAATTGTATTATAGTTCATAGTCATAAAGAGACAAACCACTGTGAAGTCATTTAGATATATTTTTCTTTGAAAAATATGAGAAATGATAACATAACTCATCATTCCAGATTTTTATCTGCTGTACACACACCATAATAGGGTTCCTGGAAGTGAGGCAGAAAAAAAGGGATCAGTTAGGTGGGGTGGGAGAACAGCTCAGATGTCTTAGCATTCACTAATCTTATGTCTGGGAACAGTTTCAGATTTGGGATAGTTACATGGATGTATTGGCAAAGAGCCCCTCTCTCCTTTAACTAAGTACAAATGACTCATTCCTAACCTTAATGAGGAAAGTGAGAAAGGAAGTGTGAGCCCAGCGTTGGCGGGAAGAGTCTACATACACTTTCTGCCTTTCAGCAATCGAGACTGTGGTGTATTGTACAAAGCCAGTCCCAGACTCCCCTCCTTTTGCAGGATAGAGGAAAACTGATGCTATTGAACCAGGGATTTATTCAGCTCAACATAATCAAGAGCCAGGGAAGAGATTAGCAGCAGTCGTAATTTTTATGAGCAGAGGTAGTCAGAGCTAGACATGTACTCCCCTGGATCATAACCTTGACCTTTGCCTCATCATCTTAATTATTTGCAGCACATCTTCTGGGCAGCTGCTAATATTCTGAGATCACCAGTCTGTGACTATCACAAACCATGTCCTTGTTAATCTGGTTTAATCCCAAGCTGCTTAAAAGACAGGGGATCCAAAATAGCAGTATTAAAATTTGGGAGGTGAAATTCCATTGCTTCCAACAGCGCTCTGCTACTGTTCCTAAGAAAGTTTTTAGATAGAACAGCCAATAAATATTTCTCCCTTTGTGCAATGTTCTTAGCTCTTCCTTATACTCATCACATCTTGCTTTGCTCTATTGATTACCTGGGTCCTACGATATTGGCATCAAGGTTCTGATGAGAACTACTTTGGATCTTTTGAATGTCTGGTCACCTTCTAAATACATCCACAAAAAACTGATAAGGATTTTTCAGAAACACTCCTCTGTTTCATGTTTTCCTGCTCTTAATAGTAGAATCACAAAACAATTGTGCCATGAACTAAGTGTACGATAATATCAGTTGGGGGTAAACATTTTACAACTCTACACAATTTTATCATCTTTTAGAAGGTAACTGATTATATTTTTGAGAGAAATCTCCCTTTAGAAGCATCAGCACATCGTTTGCTCTTATTGTTTTCGGGCATCTTTCTTCCTGTGTTCCTTCCTTTCCTACTACCCTTCAGCAAAGATAAGGTGGTACAGGAAAAAGGAAGAGCTGGGGGGTGAACCAGGAAGGAGATCAGTAGGACTTAATCTTCCCCAGTCACATGGCATAACATTTGGACTCTGCAACTCCGATGGACTTTGTGGTATACAGTCGAGTAGAACTACATCATCTCTAAGTCTCTCCTGGTCTGTAATCCCATGAACCCCAGGAAGTATAAACAAGGATGTTATCTTCTTCAAATGAGAAAGTGGCAGGGTTACATAATACACTGCTTCATCCAAGATTTAGGGCTACCCCTTAGTGGGACATAATTGTACCCATTTTTGAAGAACTGAGTATTTATGGACCTTTAAAAAATACAGACTATTTAAAATACTGACACAACTTGCTACTATCTTAAAGAATTGTCTTTCTTTTTTGCATTTTTTGGTGATTTTCACCCCTTCACGTACTTTTTTTAAAACCGGAAGTACAGTTTATTTGCAATGTTGTAATAATTTATGCTGTACAGTAAAGTGGTTCTGTGTTATCTTTATTTATAATATTCTTTTCTATATTCTTTTCCATTATGGCTTATCACAAGATATTGAATATAGTCCACTGTGTTATAGGACCTTAGGACCTATATCCATAGGACCTTATCTATCCGTTCTATACACACTAGTTGGTATCTGCTAACTCCAAACTCCTATTCCATTCGTCCTCACCTCGCCTCCTCATGTTTTGCACTTTCTATTGTGGTTAAAAAGCACACATACCATAAAATTTACCACCCTAACCATTTTTAAGTGTACACTTCTGTGGTGTGAAGTAGATTCACACTGTTGTGAAACAAGTCTCCAGAACTATTATTCCACCTTGCCAAACTGAAATTCTATACTCGTTAAATAACTCCCCTTCCTCTGCTGCACCTCAGCTCCTGGTAGCCACCCGTTCTACTTTATTTCTGTGAGTTCACTACTTTAGATACCTTATGTAAGAGAAATCACACAGCACTTGTCTTTTCATGACTGGCTTATTCCACTTAGCATAATGGCCTCAAGGTTCATTCAAACTGTAACATGTGAAGGGCTTTCCTTCCTTGAAAGGCTGAATAATATTCCATTATATATGCATATCACCTTTTGTTCCTTCATCAGCCAATGGACATTTATGTTGTTTCCACCTCTTGGCTATTGTAATATTGTTGGTTTTGAAATATTGAAATTTAAATTTCACCTTCTGATTCACTCTGGTGGATTTAATAAACACAATATCATCTGTAAGACACATCTGACAATCAGGGAGCGTGTAGCAGGAGAAGAGAGCTGAAGGCAGAATCCTAAAGAATCCAAACCCCTTTAAGATGTCAGCAGATGAAGAAGAATGAGGCTGAGAAGGAAGCATCAGTGAGAAAAAAGAAGCCCAGGAGATGGGGGCATTTCCAAGGGGAAGCAGACAAATGTCAGAGATTGCAGGGAAGCCAAGTACGATAATGACAAAAGGGTGTCGGTAATAACAAAGCTGTTAGGATTGTTGCAATTTCAAAAGAGGCAAGATGTTTGATAAAAAGTGGGCAGAGAAGTGAGTGGGAAGGGAGAAGGTAGAGAAATCTGTTGAACACCACTCAGCATTTAGGCATGAACAAGGGGGAAGAGATTTAGAATCGTGAGAGGAAGATGTGGTGTTTTTTGTTTGTATTATTGTTTCTTAAGTTACAAAAGACTTGAGAATGTTTGCCAGTTATAACTGGCAGCTCTTTTAGACTATCCACCATCTGAACAGATTACAATAATTTTTTTATTTTTTTCATAATTTCTTGAGTCAAGAATTCAAGAAGGGCTTAGCTGGATGGTTTGGCTTTGAGTTAGGTAGTGTGTGAGACTGAGGGTCCACTTCCAAGAAGCTGCTTCACCCATACATGTGGCAGCTGGTGCCCCTTGGCACCTCTCTTTCCTCCAGGATCTCTCACAGAATAATCATACTCATTACATGATAACTCTCTTTCAAGAGTGATTATTCCAAGAGACTCAGATGGAAGCAGCAAGGTTTCTTTTGACCTAGGCTTGAAAGTCAGAGAATGTCACTTCCATCACTTTCTACTGGTCATGCAAGTCAGTAAGATCCGCTCATATTTAAGAAGAGTGAAGGAATAGACTGTACCTCTTTGGGGGATGGCATGAACCCAGAGAGAGGGAAGGATATAATGGTGGCCATCTTGGAAACAGGTGGAGAAAGAGGATTTGAAGTTATCCAGGGAACTAAACTTGCAGGAGTGGATGAGACTTTTGAGACTGGATATCCAAAGATGAGTACATTGAAAAATGTTTGTCAAGAGGAGTGAGTTCCTTTCATGACACTATAGTCCTTTAGACAGCACAACTGGAAGGTGACCTCAGGATATTTTTCAGTATGGTGCAAAGTCTCAGAGTTCAATCTACTTTTTTTCAAGCAACTATCCCTCCCTGAGATGAAGTTCAGGTACTTAGGGAGCCCTTTGCTAAGCCAAAGGGTACTGTGGAGGGTCACAGGTAAATATACTAAATGATCTACTGCCGTTCATTGATCTTCCAAACCCTCCCATCTCAAGTGCATGCTGAAGTACCTCTGTGGTCAAGTCATTCTTGCTGTCTGCCCACCTACATTTAGGAGTGTAACTTTCTAATGAAGATAGTGTTCTGTCTCTCTGAAAGGAAGTGTCATGTACAGTTCCCAGAGTGAAGCTATCTACTCCATTTACTACTGATGTGATCTTGGGGCAAATTGCTTGACCTCCCTGACCATCAGTTCTCCCATCTTTACCACAGGCAGCAATAACCTCACCATAATCTCAAAGGCTTGTTGTAGGAATAAAATAATTCATGAAAAGAGGCACTCCATAAGTGCTCAACAAAGAGATGTATTTTTTTTTAAATTAAAACTGTATGTCTACAGATGAGCTTCTCAGTTTCATCTTTGGGTGGGAAGAAGAAGTTCAGATCACTTAACAGCCAAAGGCATGTGCTGGAAAAGCTGGAAATCACAATGACTCACTCTCTACAAATGCTGCACTTTGAACAGACTGGAATTTTACCTCGTGTGCCACAAAAGCTTTACAAGCTTCTCCAAGGACTAGTTTACAAGGAGAAAGTTTCTTGAGCACTTACATAAGACAATAAAGCTCACTGAATCATAGGAGTAAGAAAGGGACTTTGAGAGTCTGTCTAGTCTGCTGCCACCTAAGCCACCAGACATGTGAGAATCTGCCTTTGTGCAGACATCTTCCTCCTTTTCCAGCCAGCCTTGCCCTCTGAGGACCCAGCTGAGCTCCTGGAACCCTGGTCTTGCCTGAGTGAGAGCCCCAGGCCTCTTTGCCACCCAGAAGCAAAGTTGGAACAATGGTGTTCACCAATCTCTGGCCTGATTTTAAAATGAGATATGACAATAGAGCACTTTGACTAGCATTTTTATAAATACTGTAAAAAAATCTTCCTTAGGCCAATTCCAAGAATGTAGGACCTTGTGCTAGTGAGTAGTAATGTGGAACTGACTTGATCTTTTGTTTTGGCTGCCACATACCCATGGCATTTGTAACCACCGTATAGGTTTCCCAGCCATCCCCTGAACCCTTCATAATATTCAGGTTTCTGCAGCTAGGGTCTTTCTCCACATGATGCTCTGAACACTCCCAGAGCCTGATTGCCCTCAAGAGTCCCAGTTAGACAGAATCTGAGCTCCAAGTTTCCTTGGTGCCGGTTTCATCTCCTGCCCTTGCCATGAAAGTTCAAGGGACTCAGGTGGATCCTCCATGGTTTCCCTCCAGCCTGGGCATGACCAGGGCCTCTTCCTTCCCCACCTGCTAGATAGGGTTTCCTGACCCTTTCTTTCCATTCTCACACTCTTCACACCCAGTTAACTCTCATAAAGACAGAGAGTTTTCATGTATGCTTAACTTTTTTTTCTTACTGCATAAAAAGGGAAGAAGCCCTGATTCTAGCTCTTAATCCAAAATGATTCTGACCAGACTGTCAGGAAAGGGGAATGAAACGATGGGGGTTGGGAGTGGGTGTGTGCATCTTCTTTATTCATCTGTTCATGGACACTTAGGTGGTTTTCATGTTGTAGCAATTATAAATAATGCTACTGTCAACATTGGGGTGCATGTATCTCTTCAAATCAGTGGTTTTTTTTTTTTTTTTCAGATATTTACCCATGAGTGGAACTGCTGGTTCATATGGTGTTCTATTTTTAGAGTTTTAGAGAAAACTTCGTACTATTTTTCACAGCCGCTGCACCAATTTACTTTCCCACCAACAGTCTCAGAGGGTTCCCTTTCTCCCTTATCCTTATCCTTGCCAACATTTGTTATTTACATTCAGATGATAGCCTCTCTGACAGGTGAGAGGTGATATCTCACTGGGGTTTTGAAGTGCATTTCCCTGATGATTAGCCATGCTGAACCTTTCCACGTGCCTGTTGCCCATCTTCAGTCCCTCCTTGGAAACATGTCTATTCAGTTCTTCTGCTCATTTTAAAATTGGATTATTGGTTCTTTAATGTTGAATTTTATGAGCTGTTTATATATGCTGGCTGTGGGTGTGTGTTAAGTCACTTAAGCCGTGTCCGACTCTTTTCGACCCCATAGACTGTAGCCCGCCAGCCTGCCAGGCTCCTCCGTCCATGGGATTCTCCAAGCAAGAATACTGGAGTGGGTAGCCATACCTTTCTCCAGGAGATCTTCCCGACCCAG
The DNA here is from genome assembly GCF_027580195.1 of Bos mutus. Lineage (NCBI taxonomy): Eukaryota > Metazoa > Chordata > Mammalia > Artiodactyla > Bovidae > Bos > Bos mutus. The sequence goes on from NC_091626.1 coordinate 35,015,062, forward strand.
GGATCGAACCCACATCACTTGCAGCTCCTGCATTGCAGGTGGATTCTTTACCACTGTGTCCCTGGGGAAGTCCATATATGTTGGTTACTACCCCCTTATTGGTCATATCATTTGCATATATTTTCTCTCATTCAGTAGCTTGTCTTTTCATTTTGTCAGTGGTTTCCTTTGCTTTGCAAAAGCTTTTACATTTCATCAGGTCCCATTTGTTTATTTTTGCTTTTATTTCCTTTCTTTTAAGAGATAGATTCCCCAAAATATTGCTCCAATTTATGTCAAAGAGTGTTGTGCCTATGTTTTCCTCTAGGAGTTTTATGGTATCTGATCTTACATTTAGGTCTTTAATTCATTTTGAGTTTATTTTTGCATATGGTGTTAGAGAATGTTCTATGCAGCTGTCTAGTTTCCCAGCACCACTTACTGAAGAGATTGTCTTTTCTTCGTTGTATATTCTTGCCTCCTTTGTCATAGATTAATTGACCTTAAGTGCACATGGGTTTATTTATGGGCTCCCCCATGAATTTTTAATATCTGAGATACATTGCAAATGTTAGTGTAGTGTGTGTATATCTGTGTTTTTTTTGGTATAAAGTACACTTTTATGTGTAAAGCACAGACACACATACAGCACACTAACACTCTCCCCAAATAACTGTTTCACCCCTGCTGAAAACACACGCTCTAGAACCAGATCAAGACAAGGCAAGTAGTTACTTTAGGAGATGAGGAAGCCTCAGTGGAGGGGACAGTGAGACAGGAAGGAAGCCAGGAGAGTATGAATTAGAGCAGGTTCCTGCTGGCCTTTCACCTACCAGGGGTGCTCTGGGGGTCAGGGTGCAAGCCCCACTTCCGGGATACCTTGCCTGCGGGGCCAGGTATATACCCAGCCACTTTCATCAGTTGCTGGTTGTGGATAGTTCCCAACCACATCCTTGCTGAAGGATGTTAATTCTCCAGCAATTTAATTTTGCCCCTTCCTCTGGCAGAATGGCCATAGAGGACAGAGAAAGTCTCCAGGTAGAGTCATGTGTGTGGCAGCACCAGTTACCTGTGGTGCTCATCCAGGGCACAGAAAACCCTAAGTGCTGGTGGGCTCTGGGCTGGGCACTGAGATTCGCTCTGTTGTTTATTTATTTAATTTTGGAGAGACTTTATTTTCTAGAACAGTTTTGGGCTCACAGCAAAATGGAACGGAAAGTACAGAGAATTCTCATATACTCCCTGCCCTCGACACATACGTAACCTCATTCGTTATCAATATCCACCAGCAGAGTGGCATTTGTTACAATAAGTAAACCCACACTGACTCACCATTACTGTCCAAAATTCATTGTTTACTTTACATAGTTACATACATTACACATGTTAATTTACATGGTTCACTCTTGGTGTTATATGTCCCCTGGGTTTTGACAAATATGCAGTGATACAGACCTGGCATTATAATACCATACAGAATAGCTTCATTTCCCTAAAAGTCCTCTTTGCTCTGCCTATTTCATCCCTCCCTCCCTGTTGCATTATTTTTTGTTTCCTTCTAGTTCAAGTTACCATGTTACACAATTTGTACATAGTTATAATCACAATCATGGTGGGGATATAATTTTGTACTGTGCTTTCTTTCAATTGAAGTATTTTTTTCTGGTTGGTAATTTTTTTATAATTATAAATTTTAAAAACTGCATAAATTTGTTTCATAAACATATACTGTAACTCCTATGACTATTTCCTTATTATTTTTAGCATGTCATTTATTTCCATTTTTCCTGCTATTATAAATAAATAAATAAATTGCTAGAAAGACAAAACTAGAAGGCATTCACTAAAACACAGCAAAATGTTAATAGTGGTTCTCTGTATATGATAGAATTCTAGGCAATATTTTTTTGTTCTGTCCATTTTTCTATAATTGTTTTTATAGCAGGAAAAACAGCAGGTTTATGTATTAATTGACTAGGCCAAACCTAGTTGGTCAATCAAATGCTAATCTTGTTGCTGTGAAAGTATTTTCTAGATGTGCTTAACATCTAAAAATCAGTAAACTTTCTGTAGAGGAGATTATCCTCAATAACCTGGATATACCTGATGCAATCAGCTGAAAGACCTTAGGAGCAAAACTGAGGTTTGTGTGAAGAAGAAGGAATTCTGCCTTGGACTGAAGCCTCGGCTTCTGCCTGAGATTCCAGCCTGCCCTTCCTGACAGCTTGCCCTATGTATTTTGGACTTGCCTAGCCGTCTCATAGTCACAGAGGCCAATTCCTTCCTATAAAAGTATTCTCTTTGATCATTACCTTAATGATCCAATAATCTCTCACTCTCCGTTACCCCCCCTCCAAAAAAAGACACAGCAAAGAACATCTTAAGGCATATAGACTTACCCCCTTATTTGTACTTTTTGTCTTCCCAGTATTGAGATTTCTGGCTGTGGCATGAACATATTTAACTAACATACACATTCCTTATTACGAATCCCAAATAATTGGTATAATGAACCCAGGAGTCAAATTTAAAAATGAGCCAGATGGTCATGTAATGAGGTGTTGATCTAAAATGGGTCCTGAAACATCTCTAGAAATGTAATAAGATGGAAAAAATTGTGTTCACCAGGAGCCCTCTCAAGGAGATTGCTGTGTGTGATTAGAAGAAATAATTTGTTAAATTGCTCGGGCTGGGGGCAATGAGACTTCCAAAGAGAGTGATCAAAGAGAAGCTAATGGTCCCTAAACTTCCCTCTAAAAGTTGTGGTGGTTCCAGTTAATTGTCAGAAACTTTTGTGGGCTGCAGTGTGTTAGTTTGAACCAGAGATGAATTGAAAGGTGAGGCATAGTTCTGTTTCAGTAGGCAGCGGACCCCCATGAATTCCTTGGTCTATTCTTTAAGAAATTTGAACAAATGTTTAAACAAATGTTTGCTGAACGGAGTGCCAAAAAGTCTGCTTGAGTTGTCCACTTATCTGGGCCACTGTTATGGACTTCAAGTTGAAACTTGAATTAAGTTGTAAACCATATGCACTATATGCTTATTGCCTTGGAATTACAGGGGCAAATGTTATGACATTTTTAGGGTTTAGAGAAGAGAGAGTTGCACAGAGGTAGTGCTATGGAGAGCCTGAATCCCAGAAGATTCCATAAAAGATGTGGGGTTTCAAGAACTGTTCTTCATTTATTCAAGAAATATATTTCAGGTACCAGGCACCAGGCATTATACTAAGAGCTATGGGTACAGAAGTAAGAGAGACAGTGATGGATACTCCTCCCAATGGAGTCTGGAGATAAATCAGGCAGGAACTTCATGACGATTACACACATAATTATTTCACAGTAAGCCTAGTGAAACAAGCACACACGATGCCATGAGGACATACAATGAGTGAACAGATTTGGATGAGTCAGAAAGGCGGAGGCAGCTTTGCAGAAGCAGGAGGTGTTTTGGTAGGACTGACAGATGGAGCTGACTTTTCTTAAGGTGCACCAGAGTCCCTGAATTAGAAGTGAGAGAGAGAGGGAGAAAATGTGTGTGTGTGTGTGTGTGTGCTCACACATGTGAAGAAAGAGCAGATAGGAGATAGATGGAGGAAGTCAGTACTTGTAGCTATTCATCTTGATATTTAGAAAGACCACCTAATCTTATCTTAGCAAGTAGCTGAAGGAAGACAGCAAATAACAGTAGGAATATAAGGAACTTAAGAATTGGTGCTTTTGAACTGTGGTGTTGGAGAAGACTCTTGAGAGTCTCCTGGACAGCAAGGAGGTCCAACCAGTCCATTCTAAAGGAGATCAGTCCTGTGTGTTCATTGAAAGGACTGATGCTAAAGCTGAAACTCCAATACTTTGGCCACCTTATGCGAAGAGTTGGCTCCTTGGAAAAGACCCTGATGCTGGGAGGGATTAGGGGCAGGAGGAGAAGGGGATGACAGAGGATGAGATGGCTGGATGGCATCACCGACTCGATGGACATGAGTTTGAGTAAACTCTGGGAGATGGTGATGGACAGGGAGGCCTGGCGTGCTGTGACTCATGGGGTCACAGAGTTGGACACGACTGAGCGACTGAACTGAACTGAACTGATAAGGAACTTTCTGATGCCTTAAATAGTTCTTGTCCCAGCAGGTGCTTACTGAAGGCTAAGTGAAGGAATGCTCTTGGATCAAAGGAATGGAAATCTTCTCAGTAAGCTGCAATAAATGTTAATTCTAAAACATTTTTATTAACATAAATGTTAATTCTAAAACATTTTTTCTTCCAAGAAAACATAACTTTTCTTGAAAGAGAAGTTATGAGCAACCCAGACAGCATATTAAAAAGCAGAGACATTACTTTGCCAACAAAGGTCCGTCTAGTCAAAGCTATAGTTTTTCCAGTAGTCATGTATTGGATGTGAGAGTTGGACTATAAAGAAAGCTGAGTGCCAAAGAATTGATGCTTTTGAACTGTGGTGTTGGAGAAGACTCTTGAGGACTCTCAAGAAGATCCAACCAGTCCATCCTAAAGGAAATCAGTCCTGAGTATTCATTGGAAGGACTGATGCTGAAGCTGAAACACCAATACGTTGGCCATCTGATGTGAAGACCTGACTCATTGGAAAAGACCCTGATGCTGGGCAAGATTGAGGGCAGGAGGAGAAGGGGACGACAGAGGATGAGATGGTTGGATGGCATCACCGACTCAATGGTCATGGGTTTGAGTAAGCTCTGGGAGTTGGTTATGGACAGGCAAGCCTGGCATGCTGCAGTCCATGGGATCACAAAGAGTTGGACACAACTGAGTGACTGAATTGAAGTGAAGGAAAAATTGCCTAGGAGCCCTAATATGTGACAGGCACTGTAGTAGGTGCTTTATCTAAAATTTCTCAATCATTCCAAGATGACATCGCTACCCCAAAGGAAAAAGGAGGGAACCTCAGTCTAGAGATTTTTAAGAACTTACTCAAAGTCATAGACCTTAATACAAAAGCTAGATGTTTGCTGTAATTACAATGGATATAAGAATACAATCAATAATTTTGGAAAGAAGCCAACTATGAATTGAATACTTATACTGCATGTAACCCATCCCTGTAGTATGTTTTGGAATTAACATTTATCTGTAGCTTACTGAGAATTCCATTCCTTTGATCCAAGAGCATTCAGAGAAGAACAAGTAATTAACAAAAATAAATGGTTGGATGAGATGTTTTAACTTTGCTTTCAGACTTTTGTTGACAAGGTACCTTCTGTTCTTCTATTATTTCTAATTTTTTTGCCTCAACTGTAACTCTTAACTAGATGTTTTAAAAATGGTTTTGGCCCTTAATTTATTTTAAATGGAGTAAACTCTATAAAAGTGAAAGTCACTCAATCATGTTTGACTCTTTGCGACCTTATGGACTGTCGCCTGCCAGGCTCCTCTGTCCATGGGATTCTCCAGGCAAGAAAACTGGTCCTGATCCAGGGATCAGACCTGGGTCTCCTGCATTACAGGCAGATTCTTTACCATCTGAGCCACCTGGGAAGCCCAAAACTTTTATAAAGTCTCTCTAATCAGAGAGAGCCTTGGGTTTTTGTCTTGCTGAATCTACTAAGATCTGACCAGGGTGGGCTGGGGATAGTTGGTATGTTAGATGGGCTTTGACAAGTTGGGAGATATGCTTTGACATTTCTGGGAAGCCCACTGCTCTACATTTTTAGGGCTCTTATTTGTCTGCTGTAAATAATTATCCTGGGCCTCAAAGTTTATCCTCAGTCTATTCTTGTGAATTAGGAATACCGGTAAAAGTTTTTGACTGCAAATAACACACTGACTCTGGTTAACTTAAGCAGAGAAGGAATTCACTAGAAGGCTATCAGGGAGCTCTGAGAGTGAACTGCAAGCCCAGTTGACAAACGAGTAGAAACCAAGGTTTATAAGAAGGCCAGATACCACCCTGGCACTATCACCACTTCTACAAAGTGGGTTCCAAACTTTCCTTCCATCTTTGAGTCACTTGCTCCAAATTAAAAATTCCAGGTGGAATTCTGCCATACCTGATGAGCCAAGCTTAGATTATCTGTCAAAGTCCCAGCTGCTGCTACTGAGAGTAAGCAGGAGTGTTTTGGATTTCCACAGTACGAGGCACAGCTAGCAGTACAGTGAGGTACAAAATTGAAGGAGACATTCACTCTCAAGGTCTTCAGTTCTCAAACAATTAACAATTTTCAGCAAGAATAAATTTTAATTTTAGGATCTTCAAATTCAGCCAAATATTTCATGGATGAACTGAAATTTGCACATAAACAAAAATACTACACCATGCAGCTTGCAATCTGTTTCATCGTCTTAAATTTTAAACACAAATGAAAGCTCTGTGTGGTCAAATAGAATTGAAATCATGCATTTTTCTGTTTCTTTGTCTAGGCAACCGCTCTGCTATCTTTGCTTATTTCCAATCTGTTTAAATGTAGGAATGTGTTGTATCACAGTAATTAGGGATACAAAATGTGTGGAAAAGGGACCTTGGCTGATTTTGAACTGTCACAAACACACTTTCCAAAGAACACCTGTGGCTGAGTCCAAGTGTGTCATGAGCCACAACAACACACACAATCATTCAGAACTTGTCGGGAGAAGTGTTTTATTATCAACACTGTTTAAATTGTCAGCATTGGTGATAAGCAGCAGCAGACTGGCTTGTTGTCAGTTTTATTATTGTTTTTATGTTCTCTGTAGTAGTGTACCCCCCAACTGCCTGCACCCTCTCTCTCCCATCACCCCACCATTGTATACCACTGCGTGGACCATCACACAGGAAGCTGGTCATAGAAGCTGACTCAGGAGAGGAACAATGGATACAGTGGAGGGAAAGGAGACCTGATTTGTACCAGGTCCATAAATTATTAATAACTATCCCAAAGACAAAGATAAAACAAGATGATTTCATAGGGCTGTCTTGGCTCCAGTCCCTTCTTATGCTGAAGCCCAGTGGGTATGAACCAGCCGGCAGGCTGTGAGCCCGGAACTGTGTGGTCCAGTTGGCTGCCCCCAGCTCGGCGCTGGCAGCTACCTCCGAGGTGGATGCCTGTGGCCCTGCAGGCAACAGGGGCAGAGAGATTGTCAGTTCAGTGCACAGGCAATGCGGCTGTGAGAAAGACAAGGAAAAATACACAGTCTGCCCAAGTTGTGCCCTCATCTCTGAAAGATGGGATTCTACTGATCAAGATCAGATTCCTATCCTAGAAGCAGATCTTCCGCTAATTAGGCACATTAGCTTTGTGCAAGTTCGGGTGTAAAATAACTTTCATTTCGCTCATCTCAGAAGACGGGGCTGATGAGGGCAAGTGGATCTGGCCCTTATAACAAGAGCTATGATATTCAGTTCTTCAGGAAGACATTCCCAGTGCTGCAGCTGGACTCGCCCCCGAACGATGATTTTATAAAGAGTGTTCTTTTTTAATCTTTTCAACTTCATTAGAGAATACAAGAGTTGCCTAAACCTACCCCTAACCCCAGACGAACAGACATAACGAATTCCCAGACGCACAGACTTGGCAATGACTGCTTCATCCCCGAAAAGTTGCTTTGCACTAAGCGTTTCTGACACTAATGTTCATGCTTAAGCAAACACATTACTTAGACAGAGAATGGCTCTGTCAGCCTGCCCAGGCTGCTCGGCACCATGGGAGTTGCAGCTGCACAGGGTCTCATTCAACCAGGCTTGGGGATCCAGTCCCAGAGACACATACAGAGACCCTCAGGTTCACACGCTTTTACACGTCACACACAATTGGCATCAAACAGCTGACTTCCAGAACTTCCTAGGGACAGAGAGAAAACTTGACTGATTATTAATAAGCCTGAAATATTTGTGTCATTCTTTCTTTTTCTCTTTCCTTTTTTTTCTTTCTCTTTCCTTGACATGAAAATATCTACATTTGTGACAAAAAGACCCTGTTGGAGAATCAAAGGATTTCTAGAGAAAATTCTATTTGGGACCATTTCTTAATCTTTTCCACTGAAGTTGATTTCTTGGAGCAGTTGTGTTCACATTAGCATTTCGGTCTGGGGCTATGAATTATGCTGTCAGAGGGAGTTTCAAACTGGGTTTGTTACCTGGATACCCACAAATATGCTTGGTCTGTTTGTATAAATCTGAAAAACCTTCCTTGTCCTTAGGAAACCGGGCCGTTCTACATATTAGGAAGAGGACAGTGAGTCCAAGCTCCTGTCGGTGCTCTGGGCCATTAGGGGAACAGTGCCTGGATAAATAACTGTAGCACGGAGACCAATCCATTCTGGACTGGGTGGCTTTATTCCATTCATAAGGAAGTAGACTTCTCTGCCTGGAGAAACAGGATTGGGTGCACCATTAGACATGCCTAAGGACAAGCTTAAGACTAAGTCATGTCTGCTTACAGTCACAACCATCGTTACTAAGAAGTTCCTCCACGTGGTGCACACGATACCAGAAAACAGCCCAGCTGTTGATGTACAGACAAGACACAGGAACCAAAGAGACAAGAGCAAAGCAGGCACTGGAGGGATGACAGCATTATTTTATGGCGAAAATCGTGGACCACCTGCACACTGAGGGGGGCTACCAGGAGACTTGCTTTGAGATGATTCCACCCATTCTTCTCTCATCGGGTCAGACTCCAGCACGTGCTTCTGATGATGCCCCACATATGTCATCTTCACTCTCTTCATAGCCCGCTTCCCCGCAGCCCCACTCCTGGCAGCCGCCTGGGAGTGAGGGTGACCACATTAAGCTCAGGACCATGGGAGGCACCAGACTCCCAGCAGCCTGGTGAAGAAGATGCCTCTGAGGGCCTTCTACCCTTAGAGCACGCCCCAGATGGCTGTTAATCTCCATCACCCAAATCCCTCCAGGTTAAGGCCCCCAGGATAAACTCCCATAAAAGGAAGGGGAAGAACGGCAGCCCACACTGAGGGGGCCAGCTGCTGGAGTGTCGGTTCCTTGCTGCTGGTGCCAGGCAGATGTTCCACTCGTCACCTCTGCTCACTCATGTCCTCCTCTTCTCACAGCAGCTTGATTTTATCTAGTTCAGGGTGTCTTCAAGTATGATCCAGGGTCCACTGACAGAAAGGTCATCTAGAGCACATGGTAACATGTAGGTTCAGAATCTCTGCGTGTGGGGCCCATGCATTTGTTCTTTGAGCAGGTACTTCAGATGATTTTCATGCACACGAAAACTTGAGAACCACTGGAGTTCTTTGGCCACTTCATTTCTATTTTTTAATTCACTAATTAATTTTTAATTTACCTTACTGAAGTATAATTGGCTTACAATGTTGTGCTAATTTCAGCTGTACAGCAAAGTGACTCAGTTTTATATATATGTATATATACATACACTTTTTCGTATTCTTTTCCATTATTGTTTATCACAGGATATTGAATATAGTTCCCTCTGCCATACAGGAGGATTTTGTTGCTCATCCAATCTATAAATAATAGTTTGCATCTGTTGTCCTGAAACTCCCAATCCATCCTTGGCAATTACCAGCCTGTTCTCTATGTCCATGGGTCTGTTTCCGCTTCATTGATAAGTCTGTGTCATATCTTAGATGCCACATATAAGGGATATCATATGGTATTTGTCTTTCTCTTCCTGATTAACTTCACTTAGTAAGATAATCTCTAGGTCCACCCATGTTACTGTAAATGGCATTCTGTCACTTTTTTATGGATGAGCAGTATTCCACTGTATATATGTTTATTTGGACCCCAGAAGAACTGAATAATCATTCATCAGTTTACACACCACTGTCATTATCCACTTAGTCTCTTTACTAAAGTATAACTGCCATACAAAATACTGCTTATGTTCAAAGTATACAATTTCTATAAGTTTTGATATATGTATATATAGACAGATGTGTATGTATATCACCACAATCAGGATAAACTAAATGCTTCCCATTCCCTTCTCCAACATGGGTACTGACCTGAACTTCTACGTATCTTTCAATCTACCTCCACACATTAGATATATATTCTTAAAAATATTCTGTGTTGCCGTGTGTGTGTGTGTGTGTGTGCTCTTACTTCACAAAAATGGTTCTGTGCTATGGAATGCATTCTGCTTCTTACCTATTTTCTTCATCATTAGGCTTTGGCGACCCATCCTTATTACTCTATGCAAATCTCCTTTACTACCTCTCACTAGCCTAGTGGCCCATCCTGTTTATGTTTATGCTTAATGAAGTCACTGCTTTATTAATAAACACTAGGTTGCCTCCAAGTCCTTGCTAACACACACACACACACACATGTTCGTGCACCATGATGAACATCCTTAACGTGTATCTTTACGATCTTCATATTCAAGTTTCGCTGGGCACATAGTCAGGGCTGAGACTGCATCTTCTACTTCTCTAGAACTGATTGCAGAGTAGTTCCACCAGTTCACACTCCATTAGCAGTGTACCTCGGCTGTACTTGATAGTATCTAGCTTTCTGAGAAGTGACCTCACATTGATGCTTTAATTTGCGTTTCTCTGATGGCTAGTGATGATAGGAATCTCTATAAATGTACTGGCCATTCAGAGGTTTCCCTTTCTATCGGTGAAGTCCCCTCTTACCATGCACCAAATTCCAGTCAATAGCTAGGTCTATTTCTGGGTTCTCTATTCTGTTCCATTGATTAACTTGCCTTTTTCCCTTTTTAAAATCATATCTTTGTGATATATCTTAATATCTAGTATGGCATCTTTTTATTTACTTTTTAAAATTAGCTGCTTGTGAATGTTTATTCTTCTATACACAGCTTAAAACCAGTTTTTCAAAGTCCCTCAAATTGTAGGAAGGGTATTTTACTGAAATTACATTGGATCTATAATTTGTAAAACAGTGATATTCTTAAAATACTAAACCATACCATATAATTGAAGTAACACACCATTTTTTTCAGGTCATTGTTTATGTTCATTCTTGGAATTTAATTTTTTTTTTTTACAAAAAAAGTCTTGTGCATTTTTGTTAGATTATTTCCTAGACAATTAAGAAATTAAAATTTTCCCTTCCCAATTCCTCTGTTATTCTTATTTTTACTTGACTAGACTGTTCCTTCACCCCAGTCTTTTAACTTCTTATTTTTTATGGCTTCTTGGTCTCTCTGCTTTCCCGGCTTCAGCCCTCACTCTTCTGCCTCTTCAATTCTACTTCCTCATCCCATTCCATTGACTTGTAGCTACTTGGTTACTAGGTTTGACAATTTAGAAATTCTTTGTTCAGTGGGATTTAGAGGTGTTACCTACAGCCAAGTCTGACATGTAGCCCAGGATGCCAATGAGGCTTATGTCTGAGGTAAAACTGTAACTTGTCTGGGGGTAAAAACAGGATCTTTGACCTGCTTACTCAGCTCTAGGTCATGGAATTGACATGAAATTGGATTTGTTTCATAGTGAATCAGAAAAAAAAAAATTTGGCTCCTACAATGTAAAATTCAAATCATACTCGTGTAAATAATGAAAGCGTTTATGATCTCACATAACAGGAAATCTGGAGGCAGTGCCAGGCTTGGTAGAGAAGTTCAATGAGGTCATGTTGGCCTTTCTTCAGGCCTTTCCTTCATGGTTGCAAGATAGTTGCCAGGGTTCTAAACAGCCTCACTTTACCACATCTAAGAAGTGAGAGGTTGCGGGTACAAGAGGCTAAAGACAGCTCCCTCCTTATACTTTTTCTCCTTCCATCAAGGACAGAAATCTTTCCCAGAAGTCCGCTAGAGATATCTTTCTAGCTCATTAGCCAGAACAATGTGGCAATCCATTGCTGGACAAATGGAATAAGATTGCCATGATTCATCTAGACCAATTCATGATTTAGTCTCCACACTGGGCATTACGCCAACCAAACAAAATTAATGTTCTGGAAGCAGAGAACACATGGGGAATGGCCCTTGGGTAGAAAACTAACAAAGGTTCATGGTGTGAATGGGAAAATATTTGAGGCAATATCATCCATGTTCTTCAATTATAGGGACTTTAAGTTGGAGTTTCTCACTTATGGATTTAGCAATATTGATCAAGTACCTGTTACAGTGGGCACTGGAAATACCCTGATGAACAATTTAAGAAACTGTCATGCTGTAATATTGTATGGGAGGAAACATTAAATGAATGTTCCCATAAAAATATAAGGTTACCAATTTAGTGAAGTGTTATGAAGGACAGGCACGGGGAACTAGGGGAGTTGATAAGGAGGACACCTATTCTGAAGCAGCAATAATTCTTTTATATCTCAGTGAGGAGACAGGCAGGTGCTGGGAAGATTAGGGGCCCAGCAGAAGCCTACCATTGTCGTGAAATGAGAGGAGCCTCAAGGCAAGTAGCTGGGGCTCTATAATTCAGTGGTGGGCTCCAGCCTGTTGAGCCCTAATAGCCAGACAGAAACAAGGGCATATTACTGCTTACCAGTCCAGGGAGCAGACTTGTTTAGCTATCTCACAGCAGAGATCAAAGGGAACTAAAAGAAGCTAGATGGATTTAAGGACCTTGTCTCTCCTCTCTGCCACAAGGTTCCTGACCCACAGACCTCTCCTCAGGTATCCAGATACATCTTGGAGGAAAGAAGCAAAGGCCTAACATTTATTCCCAAAGAACTGAGATCTCTAAAGAAATACTCCAGGTATTAAGTCTGTATAAAATGAATGGATTGGGCAAATATTAAAGTTCTTTTCACACTTCTCAGCAGAAACTGTGAGGGGAACTAGAGCACATAACTAAAAATTAAACACATTTTTACTGCAACTGAGTTAGTGAGAGTATATTTGAATTTCTCAAAACAACATTGTGAGGAAAGTACTATTATTGACTCCATTCTGTAGACAAGGAAATTGAAGCTTAAATAAGATAAGTAACTTATCTAACCCCTGAGAAGGAAATGGCAACCCACTCCCATATTCTTGCCTGGAGAATTCCATGGACAAGGGAGCCTGGCAGACTACAGTCCACGGGGTCACAAAGAGTCAGACACCACTGGGCAACTCTTACTCATTCACTCAACTTATCTAAGGACATGTAGTTAATAAGTGTCTGATCCTGAATTTGAACCCAGTGTGACTTCAAAAACTTCATGCTTTTAAACACCTGTACCTCTATAAGGTGTTAAGGGCAAAAATAAGTACAGATAAACTTTCAAGATTATGTGGAGAAGTAAAAGACGACTTCTAGAAATGGAGGACCCAAGAAAACTTATGGAAGACAAAGCGATTGATTCCACCTTATCATCACTGTTGTCCATCTTTCCCTTTTTAAAATCCAACGGTAGTGAGTTGTCAGTCCTTGGCTAACTTCACATCTGAGTCACTTATGTGTTTCTGTCTGCTTTCTTTGGGTGTTTCCATTCATGTGATCCTGTCTTTTGGTAGCCCCCAGTACATTTGAGTTGAGTGCATGACATTACGTGTACTAAGTCATACAGACTTCAGATGACCTCTTCTTTCAGAAGGGATTTACCATCCCCACATTGTCTAGATGGAATGGCAGCTGATCATGTTATTCCAATTAGTGATTTGCTGAGTCAAGTTTGAGTTATAGCTTTGGTAAGTCTCAGTCTTCCACTCGTTCGTCTCTGACTTCCTGGACTTTCAACAAAAAGCCCATTGTATTCTGCAAGGCCCCACCCTCAGCGGGTAAGAAACTCTAATCAGAGTCTTACAGGACTGCTGAAAAAGTTCAGCTTTTCAGGGGCAGGTTTTCCACTTGCATTTTAAAACCCCTGCTCTGAACAGCCAGCCCCAGCATTAGGCAAAAGTTCTCAGAGGGAAACAGGCTGTGTGCTTGAGGGCTTTCCAAGTATTTCACCAAAACTCTGCTGGTTTCCCTTGATCCTTTGCAGCCCTCTGCCAGACTGCACTGCATCCTACCTTGGGATTCTCAGTTCAGTTCAGTTGCTCAGTTGTGTCTGACTCTTTGTGACTCCATGGACTGTAGCACGCCAGGCCTCCCTGTTCATCACTAATTAAGAAGAGGTGGCAAGAATATACAGAAGAAGTATACAAAAAAGATCCTCACAATCCAGATAATCACGATGGTGTGATCACTCACCAAGAGCCAGACATCCTGGAATGTGAAGTCAAGTGGGCCTTAGGAAGCATCACTACGAATAAAGCTGGTGGAGGTGATGGAATTCCAGTTGAGCTCTTTCAAATCCTAAAAGATGATGCTGTGAAAGTGCTGCACTCAATATGCCAGCAAATTTGGAAAACTCAGCAGTGGCCACAGGACTGGAAAAGGTCAGTTTTCATTCTAATCCCAAAGAATGCTCAAACTACCACACAATTGCACTCATCTCACACTGTAGTAAAGTAATGCTCAAAATTCTCCAAGCCAGGCTTCAACAGTACATGAAATATGAACTTCCAGATGTTCAAGCTGGTTTTAGAAAAGGCAGAGGAATCAGAGATCAAATTGCCAACATCCGCTGGATCATCGAAAAAGCAAGAGAGTTCCAGAAAAAACATCTACTTCTGCTTTATTGACTATGCCAAAGCCTTTGACTGTGTGGATCACAACAAACTGTGGAAAATTCCGAAAGAGATGGGAATACCTGACCACCTGACCTGCCTCCTAAGAAATCTGTATGCAGGCCAGGAAACAACAGTTAGAACTGGACATGGAACATCAGACTGATTCCAAATCAGGAAAGGAGTAAGTCAAGGCTGTATATTGTTACCCTGCTTATTTAACTTCTATGCAGAGTACATCATGAGAAACGCTGGGCTGGAGGAAGCACAAGCTGGAATCAAAAGATTGCTGGGAGAAATATCAATAACCTCAGATATGCAGCTGACACCACCCTTATGACAGAAAATGAAGAAGAACTGAAGAGCCTTGATGAAAGTGAAAGAGGAGAGTGAAAAAGTTGGCTTAAAATTCAACATTCAGAAAACTAAGATCATGGCATCTGGTCCCATCATTTCATGGAAAATAGATGGGGAAATAATGGGAACAGTGACAGATTTTATTTTGGGGGGCTCCAAAATCACTGCAGATGGTGACTGCAGTCATGAAATTAAAAGAAGCTTGCTCCTTGAAAGAAAAGTTATGACGAACCTAGACAGCATATTAGAAAGCAGAGATATTACTTTGCCAACAAAGGTCCGTCTAGTCAAAGTTATGGTTTTTCCGGTAGTCATGTATGGATGTGACAGTTGGACTATAAAGAAAACTGAGTGCCAAAGAATTGATGCTTTTGAGCTGTGGTGTTGGAGAAGACTCTTGAGAGTCCCTTGTGCTGCAGGGAGATCCAACCAGTCCATCCTAAAGGAAATCAGTCCTGAATATTCATTGGAAGGACTGATGTTGAAGCTGAAACTCCAATACTTTGGCCATCTAATATAAAGAGCCGAGTCATTTGAAAAGACCCTGGTACTGGGAAAGATTGAAGGTGGGAGAAGGGGATGACAGAGGATGAGATAGTTGGATGGCATCACAGACTCATTGGACATGAGTTGGGATTCTCAGCCTCCTGCAAAAGCCCTGAGCATAAAAATGTATGAAGCAGCAGCTCTTTCCTCTCATTTCCCCCTTTCCAGTGCCTGAGCTTTTCCAGTTTTCCTTACTTCAGTAGCTTTCTGCTTCCTTCAAAGAGATCATTTCTGTATTTCATTTATTTGCCTTTTCTAACTGTTCTATTGGGAGTACTGTTCTGCTGATGGCAATTCCATCCACCCAGAAGAGGAAGTAATTGAGATGGAAAGGGTGGATGGGTTTGAATATGGGAAGTGACCTGATCCAAAGAGTAGCAATGAACTTCCTGTCACCAAACACACTGTTTTGTTTCTTTATGCTTAACCTCATCGATCTTTCTGTATTATTTGACTCCTTCTCAGAGACTCTGAACTCTTCATCTTTTATTTTTCCATTGCTGCCCAGGTGGCACCAGTGGTAAAGAACCTGCCTGCCAGTGCAGGAGACTTAAGAGATGCGGGTTCGATCCCTGGTTCAGGAAGATCCCTTGGAGAAGGAAATGGCAACCCACTCCAGTAATCTTGCCTGGAGAATCCCATGAACAGAGGAGCCTAGCGGGCTACAGTCCATGGGGTTGCAGAGTTGGACATGACTCAAGCAACTTAGCATGGCATGGCAGTTTCTCCTCTAGATCCTCCTTCACTTTTCTTTGTGTAATACAAGTTTCAGCAATCATCACTCTTTCATCTACATACTCTTTCCTGCAGATCAACATTCTCTGGGCTTCAGCAGCCACCTCTGTGTTGACAACTCTGATTGTACTCTAAGAGCCCTGCCTTGACTCTGAAACTCCAGTCTTACTGAAATAGTCACTTAGCTATAACTAGCTGGATGAGAGGAAGGATTAATGATGGGGGCAGGGAGAAATGGGAGCAATTTGCAATATCTCCTTAAAAGGGAAGAAGAGGCGCAAATGATCCGAAAAGTAGGGGCAATATCTTTCTGGGAAAGCAGAAACACTGATACGAAGAATGTGAGAGAGGTTTAGAGGAAAAATTGGCCTGCGGCATATATATGTATGTATGTATAAAGACAATTTTCTTTAGAGCAGTTTTAGATTCATAGCAAAATTGACAGGAAGGTACAGGGATTTCCCATGCATTTCCTGCCCCGGCATATGCATAGCTTCTTCCATTATCAACATGTCCCACCAGAGTGGTACGTTGTTATACCTGGTGAACCTACACTGACACATCATACCACCCAAAGTTTACGTTAGAATTTGTTCTTGGTGTACATTCTATGGGTTTGAGCAAATGTATAACAACATGTATCTGTCATTATAGTATCATACACTGCCCTGGAAGTCCTCTGTGCTTCTCCTATTCATTTCTCCCCTCCCACCCCCTCCCAAGACTCTTAGCAACCAGTGATCTTTTTACTGTCTCTGTAGTTTTGCTTTTCCAGAATGCCATACAACTAGAATCATACAACATGTAGCTTTTTCAAATTGGCTTCTTTCACTTAGTAATACGCATTTAAGATTCCTCCATGTCTTTTCACAGCTTGATAACTCATTTCTTCTCAGTGCTGAATAATATTCTATTGTCTGGATGTACCATCGTTTATTTACCTATTCACCTACGAAAGGACATCTTGGTGGCTTCCAGGTTTTGGCAGTCATGGGTAAAGCTGCTATAAACATCTGTGTCCAGTTTCTGTGTGGATAGAAGTTTTCAACTCCTTTGGGTAAATGCCAGAGTGAGAAATTGTTAGATCACATGATAAATTATGTTTAGTTTTGTAAGAAAACTACCAAACAGATTGCCAAAGTAGTTGTGCAATTTTGCATTACACATTGCTAGTGGGAAGAGTGCTTATTGCTCCACATCCTTGCCAATATTTGGTATTGTCAGTGTTCTGAATTTTGGCCATCTAATAGGTGTGAAGCGGTATCTCAATTATTGATTTAATTTGCATTTCCCTGATGATAAATGATGTGGGGCTCCTTTCCATATATTTATTTGCTATCTGTATATCTTTTTTGGTCAGGAATCTTTTAAGGTCTTTGGCCCACTATTTATAATAGCCAGGACATAGAAGCAACCTAGATGTCCATCAGCAGATGAATGGATAAGAAAGCTGTGGTACATATACACAATGGAGTATTACTCAGCCATTAAAAAGAATACATTTGAATCAGTTCTAATGAGGTGGATGAAACTGGAGCCTATTATACAGAGTGAAGTAAGACAGAAAGAAAAACACCAGTACAGTATACTAACACATATATATGGAATTTAGAAATATGGTAATGATAACCCTGTAAGCGAGACAGCAAAAGAGACACAGATGTATAGAACAGTCTTTTGGACTCTGTGGGAGACGGAAAGGGTGGGACGATTAGGGAGAATGGCATTGAAACACGTATAATATCATATATGAAATGAATCGCCAGTCCAGGTTCGATGCATGATACTGGATGCTTGGGGCTGGTGCACTGGGATGACCCAGAGGGATGGTATGGGAGGGAAGAGGGTGGGGGGTTCAGGATGGGGAACACGTGTATACCTGTGGCGGATTCATGTTGATGTATGGCAAAACCAATACAATATTGTAAAGTAATTAACCTCCAAAAAATACTTTTTTGTGTGAGCCATTTTTAAAGTCTTAATTTATTACAATATTGCTTCTGTTGTTTATATTCTGGTTCTTTGGCCATGAGGCACATGGGATCTTAGCTCCCTGACCAGGGATTGAATTCACCCCTCCTGCATTAGAAATCTAGGTTTTAACCACTGGACCACCAAGTAAGCCCCTTTGACCCATTTTAAAAATCAGACTGTTTCTTCATTGTTTGTATACTTTGGACAACAGTCCTTTATTAGGTATCTTTTGCAAATATTTCTATTTGTGGCTTGCTTTTTCAAAGTCTTGACATTATCTTTTGCAGAAGTTTTTAACTTAATGAAGTCTGGATTACCAATTATCTCTTTCATGGATTATGGCTTTGGTGTTATACCTAAAAAGTCATTGTCAAGTCATGCTCAAGGTTATCTAGGTTTTCCCCATCTTATCTTCTAGCTGTGAATTTCACATTTCGGTCTATGATACATTTTGAATTAATTTTTGTGAAGGGCATAAGACCTATGCTTAGAATCTTTTTTTTTTTTTTGGTATGTGGGTGTCCAGTTGTTCATTATGGAAAGGAACGTTTTTGCTGGATTGTATTGCCTTTGTCAAAGATCAGTTGACTAGATTTATGTGGGTCTATTTTTAGGCTGTCTACTCTTTCCTCAGTACCACAGTGTTTTCACAACTATAGCTTTATAGTAAGCCCTGAAGTCAGGTAGTGCCAGCCCTCTAACTTTGTTCTTCTCCTCTAATGCTGTACTGACTGTTTTGAGTCTTTTGCCTTTTCCAGTTTGTCAATATCTACAAAATAGCTTGCTGGGATTTTTGTTGGGGTTGAGCCCAATCTATTGATCAAGTGAGGTCTTACATCTAGACAATATTGAGTCTTATTTGTGAAATGTACTTTCCATGTTATTTACTCCATGTTATTTAGTTCTTTGATTTCATTCATCAGAGTTTTGCAAATTTCCTCATAAAGATCATGCACAAATTTTGTTAGAGTTATAGCTAAATATTTAACTTTGGGGGCTGTTAATGTATGTGGCATTGTGTTTTAAATTTCAAATTCCACTTGCTCAGTGCTCGTATATATATAGGAAGGAAATTGACTTTTTTGTATGTTAACCTTAAATACTGCAACATTGCTATAATCACTTACTAGCTCTAGGCTCTAGGAGTTTTGTTATTGTTGTTGTTACTGTTGATTTATATTTTCTACATAGATGATCATGTCATCTGTGAATAAAGACAATTTAATTTAATCCTTCCCAATCTGGATACCTTTTGTTCCCTTTCCTCATCTAGCGACTTAGCAGCAGCAGCAGCAGCAGCAGCAAGGGCTTCCAGCATGGTGCTGAAAAAGAGTGGTGAGAGGAGACATTTTTGCCTTTTTCCTGATCTTTGTTGGGAAGTTATTAGTTTTTTAACATTAGTATAATATGACATTAGTTGTTGGTTTTTTGTAGGTATTATTTATCAAGTTGCTATGCTATGCTATGCTAAGTCACTTCAGTCGTGTCCGACTCTGTGCGACCCCATAGACGGCAGCCCACCAGGCTCCCCCGTCCCTGGGATTCTCCAGGCAAGAACACTGGAGTGGGTTGCCATTTCCTTATCCAATGCATGAAACTGAAAAGTGAAAGTGAAGTCGCTCAGTCATATCCGACTCTTAGTGACCCCATGGACTGCAGCCTACCAGGCTCCTATTAAGTTGAGGACGCTCTTTATTCCTGGTTCACTGGGGACTTCTGTCATGACAAAGTATAATATTAAAGCAAAAAGAGGGAGAAAAGTAAAGGGAAGAAAATAATGAAAACGCAATTTTCCAGTGATTTTTAAGAGACTGATATGAAATTGTTGGGGCTTCCCAGGTGGCACTAGTAGTAAAGAACCCACTTGCCAATGCAGTAGACATAAAAGAAGTAGGTTCGATCCTTGGGTTGGGAAGATCCCCTGGAGGAGGGCATGGCAACCCACTCCAGTATTCTTACCTGGAGAATCCCAAGGACAGAGGAGCCTGGTGGGCCACAGTCAACAGTGTCAGACATGACTGAAGTGACTGAGCATGCACACATCAAATTATAAGATTTATAAAGATTTTGAGGACAGTTGTTACAAAGGAAAAGTTCATTTTAACTTATAATATGTGAATACCTTGAAAGTATAGATATTATGGGAGAAGGCAATAGCACCCCACTCCAGTACTCTTGCCTGGAAAATCCCATGGATGGAGGAGCCTGGAAGGCTACAGTCCATGGGGTTGCTGAGGGTCGGACACGACTGAGTGACTTCACTTTCACTTTTCTGCATTGGAGAAGGAAATGGCAACCCACTCCAGTGTTCTTGCCTGGAGAATCCCAGGGATGGGGGAGCCTGGTGGGCTGCCGTCTCTGGGGTCGCACAGAGTCGGACACGACTGAAGTGACTCAGCAGCATAGATATTATAAGGACAGTATTTCAAATTAGTAAAGAAAAATTATTTAATAAATAGTGTTGGAATAAAACTATTTAATAAAATGTGTTGGAATAATTGGTTACATATCTGGGAAAAAATGTATTCACATCTAAAATTTCAGACCAGGATAAATTTCAGAGAGATCAAATATTTAAAAGTAAAAAAATAAACCATCAGTTTACAAAAATAAGCCATAAGTTATTTTTTACAATCTTATTCTGGGAAAGCCTGACAGAAAGCACAGAAGCCATAAAATAAAAGGATTTCTAAGTACCAATAGTTAAAAGACAAAGAACAAATTGGAAAAATAGGGGCAACCAAAATCATAAATAAATCACTAGCTGCTCTACCATATAAAAAGCTCTTAAGAATCAATAAATATTAAAAAATAAAAAATAAGATCAATAGCATACTAGACACAAAATGGCTAAGAGTATAAAGGGTTTATAGGACTGAAATACAAATTGTCCTTCAATATATAAAAAGATTCTCAATCTTATTCATAAGAGAAATACAAATTAAAACTATACTGAGACACCAGTGTTCAGTTAAAACAGTTAAAGTTGATAACACATTATATTAGCAAAGATGTGAGACAGGCACTTTCAACATTACTGGGAGGGCTTTAAACTGGTACCATCTCTAAAAGGGGAAATTTAGCAATTAAAAAAAAATACAAATACTCATCTTCTTGTATCTCATATTTCCTCTTCTAGGACTTTATTCTTAATATAAATTTGCTGATGTGTAAAATAATATATTAACTTCAGCATTGTATGTGATGACAAAATCTGGACAAAAACTGGAAATAGAACTGCCATATGACACAGCAATCCCACTCCTGGGCATACACACCGAGGAAACCAGAATTGAAAGAGACACCTGTACCCCAATGTTCATCGCAGCACTGTTTACAATAGCCAGGACATGGAATCAACCTAGATGTCCACTGGCAGATGTCTATGTCTTATCCATGGATAAGAAAGCTGTGGTACATATACTCAAGGGAATATTAGCCATCAAAAAGAATACATTTGAATCAGTTCTAATGAGGTGGATGAAACTGGAGCCTATTACATCGAGTGAAGTAAGTCAGAACGAAAAACACCAATACAGTATCAGTACAGTTCAGTTGCTCAGTCATGTCCGACTCTTTGCAACCCCATGAACTGCAGCACGTCAGGCCTCCCTGTCCATCACCAACTCCCGGAGTCCACCCAAACTCATGTCCATCAAGTCGGTGATGTCATCCAACCATCTCATCCTCTGTCATCCCCTTCTCCTCCTGCCCTCAGTCCTTCCCAGCATCAGGGTCTTTTCAAATGAGTCAGCTCTTCCCATCAGGTTGCCAAAGTATGGGAGTTTCAGCTTCAACATCAGTCCTTCCAATGAACACCCAAGACTGGTCTTTAGGATGGACTGGTTGAATCTCCTTGCAGTCCAAGGGACTCTCAAGAGTCTTCTCCAACACCACAGCTCAAAAGCATCAATTCTTCAGCGCTCAGCTTTCTTTATAGTCCAACTCTCACATCCATACATGACTTCTGGAAAAACCATAGCCTTGACTAGACAGACCTTTGTTGGCAAAGCAATGCCTCTGCTTTTTAATATGCTGTCTAGGTTGGTCATAACTTTCTTTCCATTGAGTAAGTGTCTTTTAATTTCATGGCTGCAGTCACCATCTGCAGTGATTTTGGAACCCCCCAAAAATAAAGTCTGACACTGTTTCCACTGTTTCCCCATCTATTTCCCATGAAGTGATGGGACTGGATGCCATGATCTCAGTTTTCTGAATGTTGAATTTTAAGCCAACTTTTTCACTCTCCTCTTTCACTTTCATCAAGAGGCTCTTTAGTTCTTCTTCACTTTCTGCCATAAGGGTGGTGTCATCTGCGTATCTGAGGTTATTGATATTTCTCCCAGCAATCTTGATTCCAGCTTGTGCTTCATCCAGCCCAGCATTTCTCATGATGTACTCTGCATAGAAGTTAAATAAGCAGGGTGACAATATACAGCCTTGACGTATTCCGTTTCCTATTTGGAACCAGTCTGTTGTTCCATGTCCAGTTCTAACTGTTGCTTCCTGACCTGCCTACAGGTTTCTCAAGAGGCAGGTCAGGTGGTCTGGTATTCCCTTCTCTTTCAGAATTTCCCACAGTTTATTGTGATCTACACAGTCAAAGGCTTTGACATAGTCAATAAAGCAGAAATAGATGTTTTTCTGGAACTATCTTGCTTTTTTGATGATCCAGCAGATATTGGCAATTTAATCTCTGGTTCCTCTGCCTTTTCTAAACATCTGGAAGTTCACGGTTCACGTATTGCTGAAGCCTGGCTTGGAGAATTTTCAGCATTACCTTTACTAGCATGTGAGATGAGTGCAATTGTGCAGTAGTTTGAGCATTCTTTGGCATTGCCTTTCTTTGGGATTGGAATGAAAACTGACCTTTTCCAGTCCTGTGGCCACTGCTGAGTTTTCCAAATTTGCTGGCATATTGAGTGCAGCACTTTCACAGCATCATCTTTCAGGATTTGAAATAGCTCAACTGGAATTCCATCACCTCCACCAGCTTTGTTCGTAGTGGTGCTTCCTAAGGCCCATTTGACTTCACATTCCAGGATGTCCGGCTCTAGGTGAGTGATCACACCATTGTGATTATCTGGGTCATGAAGATCTTTTTTGTACAGTTCTTCTGTGTATTCTTGCCACCTCTTCTTAATATCTTCTGGTTAAGTTCCTACCATTTCTGTCCTTTATTGAGCCCATCTTTGCATGAAATGTTCCCTTATTTATGGAATTTAGAAAGATGGTAACGATGACCCTATATGTGAGACAGTAAAAGAGACACAAATGTATAGAACAGTCTTTTGGACTCTGTGGGAGAGGGCGCAGGTGGGATGATTTGAGAGAATAGCACTGAAACATGTATATTATCAAATGTGAAACAGATAGCCAGTCCAGGTACGATGCATGAGACAGGGTGCTCAGGGCTGGTGCACTGGGATGACCCTGAAGGATGGGATGGGGAGGGAGGTGGGAGGGGGTTCAGGATGGGGAACACATGTACACCCATGGCTGATTCATGTCAACGTATGGCAAAACCCACTACAATAAAGTAATTAGCCTCCATTTAAAATAAAAAAAATTAAAAAGCACATCTATCTATGAGAGAACTGGTTTAAAAAATATGCTTTATTCATGCATTAGAGTATAATGAAATGTGGCTATGACAAGGAATGAAGTAGCTTTTTATGTACAGACATGGAGCATCCCCAGGATGTATCAAGTAAAAATGTCAAGGTGCAGAAAAGTGTGTGTAGCATGCTACTCTTTGTGTAAAACTTCTCACGGAATAATCTATGTGTGTACTTATGTATTTGGATATGTTGAAAACAACTCTGGAAGGGTATATAAGAAACTAGAGTTTAGTGTTTCCTAGACAAGGAACCGGGTAGCTGAAGACCACGGGTGGAAGCGAGCTTTCTCACTATAGTCCTTTGTGCCTCTTGAATTTTAAGTCATATGTCTACATCTTCCTAATAAAAAATCAAACTACATAATATCTTTAGGAAACTAAACTTTTTTTTTTTTAACTAAGCATATTTTAAAAACTTCAGTGATGTCAGATAGAAAGTGGTTTGCTAGAGAAGAGATTTCCACCAGGGGGAGGTGGCAGGGAAACTGGACAGCTTTTATAGAACATAGTTGAATAAACGAAGTGGTTACAGAGGGGAGAATGGTGGCGGGAGGGTGGAAGAGGGGCAGGGAATTAAGCTACTAAGTATAAAATAAGTTACAAAGAGGTAATGTACAGCACAGGGAATATAGCCATTTATAACAACCTTGCTGCTACTGCTAAGTCACTTCAGTCCTGTCCGACTCTGTGCGACCCCATAGACGGCAGCCCACCAGGCTCCCCCATCCCTGGGATTCTCCAGGCAAGAACACTGGAGTGGGTTGCCATTTCCTTCTCCAATGCATGAAAGTGAAAAGTCAAAGTGAAGTCGCTCAGTCATGTCCGACTCTTAGCGACCCCAGTGACTGCAGCCTACCAGGCTCCTCCATCCATGGGATTTTCCAGGCAAGAGTACTGGAGTGGGGTGCCATCGCCTTCTCCATATGGACTATAATCTATAAAAATATCAAATTGCTATGTTGTACACCTGAAACTAATATAATACCATAACTCAATTATACTCCAATAATAAAAAAGAAAGAACAGTTTGAGAGTTTTCTTGACTGAGAAAAGAAAACAACATACACAGGGCCCTCCTCACATTGTCAGAGTTTCCTCTCATACCTTGCCTACAAAAAGCTTTTCTCCTTTGCTGTGTTCCCAGAGCCCCACTCATTTCCTGCCTCTCCCCTGCTGGCTCTTGCTGGCGTCTGACCTCAGTGACCTTCACAGAGTTAACCAGGGTGAGAGTGGCACTCCTGAAAAATGCCTGGACCTTCACGACTCTGCATCAGCTGCTCCTATTGACTGCGCGTGTGTACTTGTGTGCTCACTCTTTGGTGCATCCGCGATGTCCCTTTTTCTGCTGATATTTTCTAAGGACTCAGGTAGTAGCAGGGGCTCCTGTACATTTAACTGCTTTCTCAAGGTGGTGCTCCAGAAACCTCCCGTTTCCCTGCAAGTTCCTGGAGATGTAGAACAGAAAGGATCCTCCTTTTATTAACTCTGCTTTTGCTGTCCTTGATAGACCCTCACTCTAACCATCTTCCTCTAGCATGGATTTAGGGGAATATGACTTGGTTTGAGTCTCAGCTCTGCACTGCTAGCTATGTTAACCATAAACAAGTCAATTAATATTTGTAAAATTAGGGCTTTGGAACAGATGGTCTTTATATCTTTCCATATCAAAACCCTATGACCCAGGGAAAAAACTCTACCCTTTCCCACACCTCCTTAGGATGGAAATAGACCTCGTTCTTTCTATTAAAAGTAGCATCGATTATTCAACCATCTTGTGGAGTCTATGGAATAAGAATTTTCAATCTAGATAGTTAAAATGATAGCTAGTTCTAAAAGACTAACATACATGGATTTAGGGTTTCAGAAAACTACAAGAAACAAGTAACAGAAGAACTCAGGTGTCTGTGAGAATTTAGCATGGTAAACAAGTCATTTCAAATCAGTAGGAAGAATACAGATTATTTAGTCCATATGTTAATGAGACAACTCATTGGTAAGTCAGGAAAAAAGTTTAGATCCCTGTCTTATGCTACAAAGCAAATTCCATATGACTTGAAAATATAAATGTAAAAAAACAAAAGAGGATAGTAAAAACATAGGTAATCTTGGAATGAAGGATACTTTTCTATCCATCAATCAAAAGAAAAAAACAACAGGAACATTGTAGGTATACTGATTCCTTAAAACAAAATAAAACATCTCTATGTCTACATATTCAGAGTTATGAAAAACTAAAAAAAGAATTCACAACATATATGGTAGCAAAGGGTTAATATCTTTGCATTATGAAGAACTCTTAGAAATTAAGGAAAAGACAAAAAACACATTGGAAAAATACAGTTGAAACACTGTCAGGCAGGTTACACAAAAAAGGTGAAATGCAAATAACCAAAAAATGTGAAAATTATTTTACCTCACTAGGAATATATGAAATGCCAATTAAAAATGAAAATACCTTTTAACCTATAAAACTAGAAAAGTTTGAAAAGAACGATAATAACTAGCGTTGATGAGGGCGTGAGATAATAGGTATTTTCATACACTTCAAAGAGAATGTAAATTGGTTCAGACTTTCTGGAGGGCAATTTGGCAAATTGATATAGCGTTTTAAAATGTGCATATTGACACTTAAACGCTCACATCTAAGAATTTATCCTAAGGAAATAAATGCACAAAAAATGCCTCCACAAGAATGTTCTTTACTGTGTAATTTAGAATAATCAAAAATTGGCAAACCTAAATATTTTCCATAGGGAAACAGAAAGCTGTGTAATAATATTTTAAAAAATGGACAGAGATGTCCTCAACATATTCAACAAAAGATTACATAATGTAGTATACGTATATATATATAATATATACATCTATTTTTTGTATTAAAACAAAATCTGGAATACCAACTGTTAATAATTATCACCTCTGGATGTTTTGACTAATATGTAATCTTTGTTTTCTTGTTTATACTTATCTGTATCTTCTGATGATTCAAAAATAATGACCATTTAAAATGTTTTATCATTAAAAGAAACAATAAAACCCTATCCTTCTTTCCAAAACTCATGTGCAATCCTTAGAGATGCAAAGAAAACAATGTAGATGAGTGACGCATATATTTCCGTGGCATGGCTTCTGTCACCATGGAAAAGTGCGTGTCCAAGACCAAACAACTGTGTGTCTGTCAGATGTCTCAGCAAGATTTGCTTCCTCTAGCAGATGGAAAGCAATTTTCCATGAACATCCCACAAAATTGCCACTTTACCAGGTGGGTTCCAGCAATAATATTTTGAACAACATCCATCATGGAAATGGTCTTTGATTTCCATTTTCCATAGGGAAAGACGTCTAAGGCAAAAGCAATATACAGTTGTTCTATCTCACTCACTCTATCCACTCCACTTGTTGTTATTCACTCCCCTTCTTCCTTTGTATCTCTCCCTCTTCTTTCTTCTTTTTTTCTTTTCCTGTTCCCCACTCCCCCTTTTCCTTTTCAGTCACTCTCTCACCAGACGTTTCCTGCAAGATTTCCAGATGCCAAGCACTGGGCGAGACACTGAAAGCAGCTTCAGGATCATCATGAGGGTGTGAGAACCAGTACTTCTCCACCTCCCTGTGGGTGATGGCAGTTCTAAGGCAAAATGGTGATGTCAAGATTTCAAGACTTACTTCGCTTCATGGTGAAATACTGGCCTTGACACTGTTATTAGAGTTTAAAATCTTCAGAATTCATAAAATTTTAAAAATTAGTGAAACAATACACGCAGTACTTTTCAAAAGCATGCATTTATAAGCCTCTTTCAAAACATTAAGGAATTGTGTAAATTATTCAAGAATAAACATTAATATATAGAGCTATTATAGACTAGAAGAAAAATTAACATGGAAAATGAGTACTCATAAAGTGAGAATTTAATTACATTTGAAAAAAATGTACATGAAATACCATAGTATTAGTATTTAATTTTTTTTTAAAGAGTGCAATTTTTAAAAACAAAGTGCTTCAGTGGTGTCATTGTTGAAGTGCCAGTGTGTGTGTGGTCTGTGTGTATGTATGTTGTGGGGGATGTATGTAGTATATGGTGAGTGTGTGTGTGTGTATACACATGGCATGCATACATGTGTATAGTGTGTAGGGGGTCTGTGTGCATGTGCGGAGAATAAGTGGACAACTATGAGGGCTGTATGTTCATGGGCGAGGTGTGTGGTGTATGTATGTAGTGTGTGTGGTGTGTGGGCATCTGGGGTGGGAGCTGGCAGACACTGGCCAAGTTCTCTAACTTTACAGTTTGAATGTAGATCTTTCTCCACCAAATCTCAGCCATCTGTGATCAGAAGGCCATGCTCATGCTCTGTTTATCCACGTAGGGACAAATGGCCACAAGGCCAGCCAGTGCCAGTTGCTGAGGCCAAAAAACTGATAGTGTCAACCTCCAAGTCATTTTGGAGCTGTCAGATCCAGAGACAGTAGCCACTTGCCTTACTAGAAAGAAACCCCAAAGGATTCTGGGCAGTCCCGAGGAGTGTCAGGGGACCAGACTAGGAGGCATCTCAGAGGGGATCCAGTCCAGAGTTTGTCAACCTGAGGATTTCAGATTCTAATGGGCAGTAAAATCAGTTTAGTGGATTGCAAAGAGCTTTTTCTGAAAAAGTAGAATAGAAAAGTGAATGAACTCATTTATAAAACAGAAACAGACTCACAGAGAACAAACTTACAGTTGCCAGCAGAGAAGGATAGGAGGAGGGGATCGTTAGGGAGTTTGCGATGGTCGTGTACACACTGCTATATTTAAAATGGATGACCAACAAGGACCTACTGTATGGCACAGGGAACTCTGCTCAATGTTATGTGGCAGCCTGGAAGGGAGGGGAGTTTGGGGGAGAATGGGTACATATATATATATTGCTGAGTCCCTTTGCTGTCCACCTGAAACTATTACAACATGGCTAACTGGCAATACTCCAATATAAAATAAAAAGGTTTTTTCTTTTTTTTTTTTAAAAGCATACATTGCTCTAGTAAGGATAAGTACATATTATTGGAACTTTTGTTTCAATTCTGTGTGTGTATGTGCAGAATTATAAGATTATTTGTTGTCATCAGTTGTAACCACTTTACATTTTTATTTATTTTTTTAATTTATTTATTTTAATTAGAGGCTAATTACTTTATAATATTGTATTGGTTTTGCCATACATCAACATGAATCCTCCACAGGTATACATGTGTTCCCAATCCTGAACCCCCCTCCCACCTCCCTCCCCATACCTTCCCTCTGGGGAGAAAACAGAGGGTACAAAGGAAAGTGACGGGCCTCCTAAGGTCACCGCCAGTAGTGACGGGAGGAGAGTCGTTCCGTTACACGGCATGTGCTGAGGAGCCAACAGCGAGTCAGTAGACAGAACTTGGTAATGACGTCCCTCTTCCTTTAGCGGAAAATACCACTTTTATAGTCTTCTTCTGAAATATTATGGCTTCTCAAATTTTTTCAAACTTCCTGAAATTTCCAAATGAGAGAGTTCAACAAGTCGGTTGATTGTCAAGTTTCCCTACAACTTGGAAAATTCTAAAGTTCCATGACATTAAGGAGGTCAGAGAGAGTTTGTAGGTGACTCAGTGGTGGTCTGTGGGAAAAACCATTTAAATCTAGAAGCAGTTCATGTCAGTTCAAGTGACCCCTTTGGGCAGATGGAATTTGAGTCAAGTCACTGGACATCTTCCTCACTGTCAAAATGCCCTACTTCACACTTCTTTTGTTGTTGTTCAGTAGTTAAGTTGTGTCTGACTGCGACACCAGGCTCCTCTGTCCTTCACTGTCTCTCATAGTTTGCTCAGATTGGCTTCCCTGGTGGCTCAGACAGCAAAGAATCTACCTGCAACGCAGGAGACCCAGGTTGGGAAGATCCCCTGGAGAAGAGAATGGCTACCAACTCCAGTTTTCTTGCCTGGAGAAATACATGGACAGGGGAGCCTGGCAGGCTGCAGTCCATGGATTTGCAAAGAATCGGACATGACTGAACAACTAACACTTTCACGCTATTTGGGGGGAGTCAAATGTGATCATTGTGTTAGACGTTTGGGAACGCACAAGAGTGAGACAGAAGTTATTAACAGCGAGTTTCAATAGTATTTGGTCTGGTTTTTGCATCCTGTCTTGGAGCCAGTTTGCAGGGCCAGGTACGGACACCTAAGGCACTCTTGACCTACACAAGGTGACCTAAGGTGCTTCTCTTAATCTAGCAAGAATTATATCCTGTGATTATTACATATTTAAAGAATTTTTCAGGTTATGGGAATGCAACAACAGGATACTCCTGGGAACATTAAAATCAAACCAAAACCTGGCACTGGGTAAAGCACTATGTCCTGACTTTGTCAGTCACCCTGTCTGTCCACATAATGACCCCTGTGGCTGGAACTACCCTGCATAGCTCTCCAGTCTATATCCTGACCACTGTACCCGCCACTCAAGGAGTCCAGCCACACTGGCCTTCTCTCAGGTCTTCAGGCATCCCATGCTTCCTCTTTGCCTTGGTACATGCGGTTCCTTCAGCCTGGAAAATACACTTGCTCAGCCTTCAGATCTCAGCTCAGTTGTTACTTTCTGGAGGCCAAGTTAGGACCTCTGTGCTAAGTTCCCCCAGCACCAGAGGCCTTGGACTTACCTTGGGGGAGTTTGGATTGTCCTTTTACATTCTTCTGTGGAATTGTTTGATTAGCATTAATTTCCTCAACTTACAAGCTCCAGGAGGGTAGGGGGTTTTCTGTCTCTCCCTCCCACTTTGTCCCCAGCACCAAGGAGAGTGTTTAGTGCGTAGTTCAGTGCTCAGAAATGATGTGCTGAATAAATATGTGTGAGTCTATAGCCCACACACAGGAAGCATGTTTCATGCCCATTTCTAACCAAGTGCTATGCTCATGGTTAGGTAACAGGTACTGATGAGTAAGGCAGCTCTTGAGCAACTTATTTTAATGTTGTGACCAGAGGTGATTCTTCCAGAGAAAGTCCACCTGGATCAAAGCCTCTTCATTGCAGGAAGCTTCTATATTCTCAGTGGGCATATTTGCATTTTCCCGAATAGCCATTTTAAATGCTGTAGTTTCTTCCTGCTGCCTTTTGGTCCCTCAGTAGCTGAAGGGAGAGGGAAGAGAGAGGCCCTTGTTTCTCCTCTTCATTTCTTATTCACTTCGTACAGTGGAGATTCAGACCTGTTGGCATTGGTCTGACAACTACGCCCCTGTTGCCTGGATTCATCATGCATCGAGGAAGAAGTATTTGGGTGACTGCCTATGGAATATTTAACAGACAACATTTGTGTAGCATTTCACAAAGCACCACTGCCAATGTTACTTAGTTTAAACTCTACAATAACGTTAGTGAGAAGATGTGTGCATGCTCAGTTGTTCAGTCGTGTCTGACTCTGCGACGCTATGGACTGTAGCCCGCCAAGCTCCTCTGTCCATGTTATTTCACAGGCAAGAATACTGGAATGAGCTGCCATTACCTCCTCCAGGGGATCTCCCCTACCAAGGGCTCAAATCCGCGTCTCTTGTGTCTCCTGCATTTACCACTAAGCCACCTGGGAAGCCCTAGTGAGAAGATAGCATTTTTCAAATTTCACACACAGTGAAACCCAAATATGTTAAGTGACCTGTTCAAGGTAACAGCAAATATTTTGGAAAGCAGGACTCAAACCCAGCTCTTTCAATTCCAGTGTTTTATATTAATATATAATACCGCTTTTATACCCATGTTTCATACGCTTGGTAATACTTCATAATTATTCTTCATATTTTATAGCATTTCTTATTTTTTCAAATATGCTACCTTAATTCATGTGATATAACAACTTCTTGAGGTAGATGGGGCAAGTATTCATCCTATTTTTATTTTAATATTTATTTATTTGGCTGCACCAAGTCTTTACTGCAGCATATGGGATTTAGTTCCCTGACCAGGGGTCAACCTGGGCTCCTGCATTGGGAGTGTGGAGTCTTAGTCACCGGACCACCAGGAAGTCCCCATCCTATTTCTGTAGCAAATAAGCAGATCCATGCTGGTTAAATGACACATCCTCGTAGAATGGCTTGGGTCAGATTTCATTTTCTGCTCTCCAGATGACTGTCACAGAATGGCTTCCAAAGATGTTCAAGTGCTAAGTCTTCAAGCCTGTGACTCTGTTACCTTACACAGCAAAATGTAATTTTTCAATTGTAGATGTGATTAATTGAAGAATCTTGAGATACAGAGATTATCCTGAATGATTTGGCTGAGCCAAATATAATCACAAGGGATCTTATATGAGGAGGAGAGTCAGAATCAGAGAATGAGCTGTGATGGTGGAAGGAGAGGTCATAGAGAGATTTGAAGGTTGCTGTGCTGTCAGCTTTGAAGATAGAGGGAGGGACCACAGGTCAAGGAATGCAGGTGGCCTCTAAAAGAAACAGATATATCCAGAAGAAACAGATTCTGGGATTTCCCTGGCAGTCCCGTGGTTAAGACTCTGAGGATCCAATGTAGGGGATGCAGGTCTGGTCGGGGAGCTAAGATCCTGCATGCTGCATGGTATGGCCAACAACAATGACAAAAGAAACAGATTCTACCTCTGTAAGGAACATAGCCCTGCTCACACCTTGATTTTAGGATTTCTGACTTCCAGAACTGAAATATAAAGGTGCTGTTTTAAGCTACTAAGTTGCAATAATTTGTTACAGCAGGAATAGGAAACTAACACACCCTTCCAAACAATGATTGACTTCAGCAGGTAAGGAAAAGACCAGGCTATTCCTGGTATATCCTAAACCCCAGGCCTGGAGGGGAAGGCTGTGGCTGGTAAGAGACAGGACTTGGGATGCAGAGAGAGGTCAATAAGCTGCACATCTCTGCTATCTCAGAGGAGATGTGAGGTCCTTGGTTCTTCCTCTAAAGTCTTCTGATCGTCTCTAGGACTTGCGGGGGGTGGGGGGTGGGGCGGGGAAAAACAGACTCCGAGACCCAGCCTACCTCTCTGACCTTGTCTTGGTCCACCTCACTCTCACTCATCACCTTGCAGAGACATGTATCTTCTTCCTGTTCTTAGAAGCCTTGGCACTTCCTGTTTCTTCTGCTGAAAATACTCTCACCCCAGAATTTCACATGGCACCTTCTTATCACCTCGTCAGAGAGGGTGTAACTGACCACCTCTTCAAAATGGTAGTCACTCTCCTAGTCTCCTAGTCTCCTCCCCTAGTCACTCTCTTCTCTATCAACTACTTTTACTTGCAGGGTAAAATCCATGACTACCCAAGACTATCTTCTTTATTATTCACTCATACTTGTGCACCCCTCACTTATGTGGACACCCCAGGAGGACTCTCTTTCTCACAGCTCCGTCCCAAGTGCCCAAGTAGATTAACTGCTCAGTAAATGTTTGTTAACAGAATGAATGGAGTAGGGGCAGCCTTACAGCACAAGCACCTGGCTTCCCAGGCTTCTCTTCCAGCCTTCCAGGAAGAGCTTCCACTTAGATATGAGCATTGCAAGCCTTCAGACACTTTTCTCTCCAGGGTTCCTGGCTGCTTTTAGACATGGTCCTTGGTTCTTATCGAGAAACAGAAAGCAACTCCAAAGAGCCAGGACCCAGCCTGGCACTCACAGTGGGGCCATGGTGTTCTCCTGTTAAACATAGCTCTCTCCATAGAACATCATCATCAGACAAGGCCACTCTGTGACCATGAGGGAGCAAAACAAAACAGGATTACTTCATAATCATGGCTCGACCCAGACAAAAAGAAGAACATTGGCTAAATCAGATAAATCACCAAAGCTGCCCCCTTTCCTGGCTAATGTGTGTGGCTGCTGTTTCTTTACTATTTATAGCCTTAGACATCTCATTTCTCCTTGTCTTCTAGGTAAGAATGATTACTCTTGTTTCCTGATAACACCCAGTCCAGAGCAAGTCGCCCTTCTTCACACATCCCCCCAAATCAAACCTGAGTCCAAATCCTTTTTATATCAATATATTTTTAAAACTGAAATACAGTTGATTTACAATGTTGTGTTAATTTCCACTATACAGAAAAGTGATTCAGTTATATGTATGTATATTTATATATACACACACACATATATACATTCTTTAAATATTCTTTTCCATTATGGTTTATCTCAGGATATTGAATATAGTTCCCTGTGCTATATAGCAAGACCTTATTGTTTGGCCATTCTATATATAATAGCTTACATCTGCCAACCCCAGCTTCCCACTCCATCCCTTCCCCAACGCCCTCCCCCTGGCAGCCACCTGTCTGTTATGTCTGTGACTCAGTTTCTGTTTCATCAGTTCAGTTCAGTCTCTCAGTCGTGTCCGACTCTTTGCGACCCATGAATCGCAGCACGCCACGCCTCCCTGTCCATCACCAACTCCCGGAGTTCACTCAAACTCATGTCCATTGAGTTGATGATGCCATCCAGCCATCTCATCCTCTGTCATCCCCTTCTCCTCCTGCCCCCAATCCCATCCTGTTTCATAGGTAGTTTCATTTGTGTCACATTTTAGATTCCACACATAAGTGACATCATATGGTATTTGTCTTTCTCTTTCTGACTTATTTCACTCAGTATGATCATCTCTAAGTCATTCCATGTTGCTCCTGTAAGGTCTTTGTCTTTTCCTCTTACTGAGATGCTCCATGGCTCCCCTGATAGGTGCCCTTTCTCACTGCACTTAGTCTGTGGACCCAGCATCGTTTGATTCCAGGCATCCCTGTGCTCTCCGCCTGGAGGACACTGACACTGTGAATTGGAAGGCAGGCCCAGCTGTTTTGCCATCTTGGAGGGAGAAATACTAGTTGGGTCAGCTGGACAACTAGAACATCCTGAACCACTCTGCCCATGAAGCAATCAGGCTGGCTGCAGAGTGGGTGAATATCTCTCAGCTTGCACAAGAGAGGTGCTGGCAAGTTCCTGGTGGAGCTGCTGCCTTCTGGACACAGGGCATGAATGGGCTCAGCAGGTGCAGCTGTGGCCTGCCTGGCTCTCCTTGGGGGTGCCTCTGCCCAAGGCACAGCTCATCCTTTTTGCCCATCTATCCAAGTCAATCTCCTCAACGGAGGTTCAAAAGCCTCTCACACCTCCATTCTCTTCCCTGCCCATTCCATGGGGAATGGGCAGGGAAGCTCTCCTTTCTGCCTTCATCAATTTCCTCATTGATTCCTTCTTGCCTGCATTAATTTCCTCACTGATTTCCTTCACTTTCCCACCGCTCCACCCCACCACCATAGCCTGCACATCAGCTGCAGATCTGTGCATCTGTGCTGCCGGCGGCCCTGACCTCTGCACTTCCTTCCCTCTTTTAAAGTCCCGCTTGATGATTAACTTGCCTCTTCCCCAAAGTCTTCTCTGTTGTGCCCAGCTGGCTACCCAAGCTTACAGCAGCTGCTCTCAACAAGCAAGCTTGTTACAGTAAGCTCAGGTTACAGTAGCTGGGTAGGTTGATTGATGGATTTGGGGCAATCATGTGGACAGTGGGTATGTTTGATGTGGGTGGAGTGGTGGGAGTGAGATTCATAGCATTCATCTCATCTAGAGCTTAAACTCTATGAGGGCAGCAGTCACATCAGCAGACTTCTTTTTTGGATCATTTTCTCTCCAATACCTGAGTCCAAAATGATAAGTGCCCAGTACCCCACAGGCTCTCAATGCTCTGGGAGAAGGCTGGTCAAGGAATAGACTCTCTATGGGGTTGCAGGATGCTACCTGCTTCTTCCTCATCCCACCCCTAGGCCCACAGATGCCAGGAAGGGGTCAGAGGAGGCTTTCATCAGGGATCCTAGAAGCTTATTGACCATCCTGACAGGCCTAAGTTGTTTGCTCTTGCCTCTGAGCTTCATGACTTGCTACCCACAAAACATTGATCCAGAATATTTTTATTTCTAGAGCTGGTCATTTTTCAGCCTGACTACTCCAGAGCCCAGCTGAGTCCAGCTGGGGGTAAGTTAATCTCTGATGCCTTTCTCATCAACCACCTCTTACAAACACCTGATGACACTTTAAGAGCAAAGTCAAAGATACATCCAAATACAATTTTTATAGAAGACCATAGGGATAAAAAGATACCCTTCTGCCTTAAATAAAACCAAGTTAATTTAAATGCAAGGCACTGGCAAATGTCCAAAATATGATGTTAATTGAAAAAAGTAAAGGTTGCAAAATAGTACATACACCATGAGCTCATTTATAAAATATTTAGTGTGTTTTGATGTATAGAAGGAGTTACAAGAGGACTTCACTTTTAAGTTTGTATAAAGTCATATTTGATATTTTTAAAATCAGTGAAAAGATAAATAAAAAAAATTTTTTTACTAAGTTAAAAAAAGGACTTTGGATAGAAACACTTGCTTTCATCATTTAATTACATTTTTAGTGTTGCCTCCAGAAATATGCAATTTTGCTCCACCATTAAAAGAATTCTACTTAATTAAATGAGGTTTATATATATATTTTCAAGTTTTTATTATCTATCACTTCTCTTATTCTTTCCCTTATTTTAACATGTCAAAGCATTTCAGATTTCTCACAAACTTCATATTCACATTGGCCTGGGGATCACTGAGAAGCAGGGACTATCCTACAACCCCTCAGAAAAACATTTTCCTTGGGGAAATGGTTGAGGGGCAATTATTTGGTGTATTCATTCAACATACACTATTGAGTGCTGCTGAGTACTAGGCCATGCACTTGATGCCAGGGCTAAACAGTTGGCAGAAAAGGATTACAATTTCAAGCAAACACTCTATGCCACTGGGTTGCCCTGGACGCAATGGGTTGCCCCAACAGTGGATCGGAATATGGGTTGGAGAGTCAGGCTGCTTGAGTTTAGATTTCAGCACCACCTCCTAATAGCCTCAGAGCCACATGCCAGTTCAGGACTGGGTCAGATACTAGTAACAATTACCAAAAATAACAGGCCTAAATAAGATAAAAGTTTGTTTTGCCTTCTTTTAAACAAACAAGTCTGGAAGGAGCCAGTCTGAGGCTGAGACAGTAAGTCATGGTCATCAGGGTCGCAAGCTCCTTCTGCCCTGCCATCTTTAGCTTGAGGCTTCCTTTCTCAAGGTCACAAGTTAGTGTTGGAGACTTAGCCATCAAAGCTTGTACTTTAGGAAAGAAGCAGGAAGCCAGGGGAAAGAGCAAGAAAAAGCCCATGTGACCAGCCTATACCTTTTTAAAGAACCTTTTTTGGTGGTCTAACCCAATGACTTCTGCTTCCATTTTATGGCCCAGAGCTGCCTGCAAAGGAATCCAGATGTAAATTTTGAACTGGCCATATTGCCTCCGCAAGATGGTCAGGGCTGTCTTCATAAGTAAGAAGGGGTGCTGCTGCTGCTGCTAAGCTGCTTCAGTCGTGTCTGACTCTTTATGACCCGATGGACTGTAGCCTACCAGGCAGCTCTGTCCATGGGATTCTCCAGGCAAGAATGTTGGAGTGAGTTGCCATTTACTTCTCTAGGGGGTTTCCCGACCCAGGGATTGAACCTGCCCCTCCTGCATTGGCAGGCAGATTCTTTACCACTAGTGCCACCTGGGAAGTCCAAGAAGGGGCTTTAGATCCTGATAACTAGTGGTCCCGGCCCCAGGGTAATAATATTGCCCACTTTCCCAAGTACAGGGGGAGTGAAAAAAATAATAAGTGTAAAGCCCTCAAAAGTCACCTCCTTTAGAAACCTTCCTCAGGTAAAGTTGGTCATTTTTAAGTCAGGGATTCAATGGCACATTCTTTTAAATTCTAACACTGGCTGATGTTTATTGTAATTTTACTTTGACTGTAGCTCTCACCCCTGGGGATTAAGGTCAGGGGTGAGGGCTTAGTCACTTCTATTCCTAGAGTGTCAGCACGCTGTGAAGTCTCATAAAGTTTTGTGAAATAAAAGAATTTCCCTTCATTATTTCCTTGATGTAACTTCCTGAATCAATTTTATTTCGAAATCCAAATACCCTCCAGGCTCTAAGCCATCATTTGAAAAGTCACTTTCAGGCTTTGGTCTCCTCAGGCCTGAGACAGGGCAGAAAGAGCCATAGCACTGGCCTCAGATATATCTGCTGTGTGACATTAGGAAAACTGCTTAACCTTTCTGAATTTTAGTTTCTATTGAGAAGTAGGAATAATATTAGTGCCTTTGTGTTTGTATGTGATACAAGGATTAAATGAAAGCACGTACCTGGAATAGACCAGTACCCAGTAAACATAAGCATCTTTGGTTTTTTTATTTTTTTTCTCTCCTGTCTAGAGCTAAACCAGCAATTTTAAAATAGCCAATACTTTTTGAGCACTTTCTGTATTCCAGGTGCTACTGTGAAGTAGGTACTATGATTATCGCCCCATCCTACAGATGAGGATACTGAGGTTCAGGGAGTCACCCAGCTAGAGAACAGAGGTAGAGGCAGAGAAGTCTGGCTCCACACCTTATGCTTCTATCCATCACACCATACTTCTGGTTCTTGTTGCACTTGGCAACATTTAGCCTCAGTGTGTCCCCCATCAGCTCTTCCAACGTTGAGTCATTGATAACGTTTCTGGGTACCCCAGAGCCCACATCAGTCTGGAGGTAGGCCAGGAGGGCTCTGGGTCAGCTTACACACAGGACTGACTTCCTCAGCTAAAAGTTTCCACCAAACCCTGGAAGCTGCTCATACTCCTCAGAGTGCATTAGGAAAGTAGTTTCAGAGAACAGCTATGACCTCAGACCAGTCATAATTATAAGTAACAGGCACCCCTACCTCCTGAAAATCCAGCCTGTGAAAAATGGCAAGCTTATAAAAAGATCAGTGTATTGTGTGGGAGGGATGATGTGCATTCTGTAAAGATCATTCACTTTAGAGAGTATGGTCCTTAAGGCTTCCTTTCTTTAGCAATCTTTCCTATGCACTTACAATGATTTAATTTTTTAAAAATTCCATTTATGTGAAATTTTACAGGGACACAGCTATTAAGCCAAGTGAGATACACCCACAGGATTCTGTGATCTTGGTATTACTTGGAAATTGCCATGAACTTTGCCTTATCTGACCCTTTCCCTTGTGTTTTTCTCTTCCAAATTCTCCTCTGAGGAGGTAGGTTTTGTATCCAATTATAAGAAGAACATCCTTGAAAATCACTCAATTATCACAATAGAAAGAAGTTAATTTTGACTATGCTGGGGAGCTCCCATCAACCAATATTATCTTTTCCCAGCACTGGAAAATTACAAAGTTTCTTTCCCTGGTGTTTGAAAATGTGCAGAGTCTCTGGGAACTGCAGTTAAGGATCTGGCTGCCAGCCAGTAACAGTGGGACGGGGTAAAGTGCTCATGGAACTCAGAGGCTGGTGAAGAAAGAGAGGGTCCAGATCTGGCCACCCAAAGCCAGGCTGGCCCCCGTTGCTCTCAGGCGAGCTGCCCTGGTGCAGCCTCCAGCGAGGATTAACGGTGCTCCTTTCTGACCAGACTGTCAGTGATGGGGTGTGAAATCACTGACAAAAAAGCAGAAAGCAAGGAGGAGGAGGGACCATGAGTGGGGATGAGCATCTATAAACCTTGGAGAGAAAAGTGAAGCGTATACTTTCATTACATTTTCAGAAGGTTAAAACCATACCTAATAAACAGAAGCTATGGGTTGCCAGGGGCTAGAGGCTACTCAAACATCACCAGCCTGAACTGAAAAAGAGGAATCCCAGCATTTTGTAATTTCTAGAAGTGCCCTTCCAGAGAAAACTAGAGCTGGCTGCAGCTCTCGTTTTTCACATTTCGAAAAAACCTGACCTGGTGAAGCCTCTCCTGACTCATGCTTATGGGCTAGAGCTCATATCTGTTGCTTATAAATGTTGACATTTCCTGGTAAAGTATCAAAATGTGGAAAGGGGACTCAGGGCAGCTCAGAAACCCCCTGCAGGCTCTACTCCACAATCCTGGACCTACTTCTTTTTAACAGGATCTGACTAGGGTGAGGCTAGCAGGGACATGGTATTTAAGCAGGCCCTCACTCTCGGGCTTGTGCACAGACAAGATCAGCCCTGAGAGGGAGAGCCTCCTTAAATCCTACTCCCCTGACGCCTCACTTGCCTCACTCTCCTCCCAGCCCTGCCTTTCAACCCTGACATTCAGCAACCCCCTACTCAGTAACCCCCCAATTCTAAGTCACTTGGTTTGAGACAAGGTGGAGTAGTTTTAAAAGCTCCTTAGGTGATTCTAATGTACCACCAGGATGGAGAACGAGAGACTAAGGGGACATGATGGGTCGCAAATTGAAAGAATCCAACTCAAAGACAAGAATCGACCTTGACTTTATCCTTTCCTGGTATGTTAACTGGAGAAAAACTTAACAAATTCATTTTGGTTCAGTCTGTGCACTATATTAGAGGGTCAAAGAGGGTTCTGTATAGGATTGCCTGACAAAACCCAAGACAGTTAATTTGAATTTTAGATAAATAAATAATTTTTTAGACATCTGAAATTCACATTCAACTAAGTATCCTGAATCTTTGCTAAATCTAGTGGCCCTCATTCTGTATGACATGCTAAAGTATTGTTGTATAGAGCAGCATGTCCTGGTTTGTATTACAGAACACAAGTTGCAGTAGATATAATGTGTATTATGTCAAGAAAAAATTTTCTAGTGAAATAAATATGGCAAACACTGGGTTAAACCAAGAAAACCAGGTTTTCTGACTATAAAACTCTCAGAGCCTTTAATATGCAAACCCACACTGTGACTCCTCCAGTTGAAGACTTACAGAGCTCCTGAACTTTCACAGCCTGGGGGGACAGCTTACAGAACTATTGTTCCAGCAAACAATGTGGAAAACCCTGAGGAGAGGTGTGGCTAAGGGTTTTAGCAGCTAAGTGACAGTCAGTCTAATGATTAAGATACTTTTAGAAGTATCAATTTGAGAGGCAACCCAGATAGAAAGCTATATTGGTTTGCTAGGGTTTGCCATAATGAACACCATAGACTTAGTGGCTTAAACAACAGATTTCCTCACAGTTCTGGAGGCTAGAAGCTTGAGATCAAGGTGTCAGCAGGGTTGGTCTCCTGAAGCCTTTTTCCTTGGCTTGGAGATGGCCCCCATCTCCCTCTCTCTTCATAGGGGGCTACCCTCTGGGCCTGTCTGTGTCCTCATCTCCTTTTCTTATGGGAACACCAGTCATACTGGATCACTAGGGGCCACTGATATGACCTCACTTTACCTCCATTACCTTTTTGAAGGCTCTATCTCCAAATACAGTCACATTCTGCAGTATTGTGTGTTAAGACTTCAGT
This sequence comes from Bos mutus, assembly GCF_027580195.1. Lineage (NCBI taxonomy): Eukaryota > Metazoa > Chordata > Mammalia > Artiodactyla > Bovidae > Bos > Bos mutus. The sequence continues at coordinate 35,056,004 of NC_091626.1, forward strand.
GTATAAATTTGGAGGCGGGGACACAATTCAACCCATAAGAGAAGCTTTTACAATGACCTATTGGAAGATGATGAGGTTGCAAATTAAGGTAGTGGCACTGTGGATCCAGAGAAGGGACTGGATCCTAGAAATACCATACAGTCAGAACTGAAAGGATGGGGGAATTAAATAGATGTGGTGAAGGTGCAAAAATAAAGCCTGGGGTCAAGTCAGAGTAACCCTCAAATATATTTATTTCCATCTCTTCACTGTTCCTGAGTTTAAAATAGAATCTTTCATGTAACACAAATTCACACACATAATGCAGTGTTGGATTAAATTCATTTCAGGGACAGAAGCATGACGACACAGTTATTAAATATTTCCCATTTATTTCCAAAAACGTTCACTAGTGTTTGTATTGGGATGACTGACTAAGCTCTGTATCATCTTTCTCCACTCTTGCAAAGAACACTGAGCATTATGGGAATGTCTGACTTACCTGTACCAGATTCATTTTGCTCTAGTGGGTGGAGTTCTGGCGGTTTCCAAGGAGAACAAAAACTTGATGAAGCGTAACTGCTTGGCTAGACATGGCTCCCTCGGGGGCTGTGGTCCTTGGGCTCTTTAAGACACATTGAAGACCAGGCCATGTCTGGCCTTCAACCTGAAAATTAGTCAGAAAAGTCAATAAGTTCTGGGAAGTCAAAAAGTCAAAAGTCAAATTTTGATAGTCTGAAAAACTCACTGGGTGGTGTGGACAGATGAAGAAGAGGCCAAAAGACATTTTCAAGGGTGGCCTTCAGTTCTTTAGAGCAAGCTAATTCCACACAAAAAAGGAACTCTTGCCATTTGTGGAGGCAGGGATTAAGGACCCACAAGTCAATGCTCTCTGAGCACCAGCCATTGGGCTCACTTCCTGGGCTCATTTGGCCTGGGCAGGAGAACACAAAAAATTGGATGGCTTTGGTATGAAAGGGGTTTCTTGCTAACACCCTGAAAATCTGCCAGAGTCACCACAAGCTAGGACCCATCTTTGCTGAGGTGTACAGAATTCTTGTTGATACAAGTGTTCTTTAAGTTAAAAGCAATAAACGCTTTCTGGTTTAACTTTTAAAAGAATCAGCTGGGAGAACTAGGATTCTTTTTCTTTTTTTCCTTTGTTTCTTGAGGATGAATGCATTTCTTAACTTTTTGGCCTCTACCAATTAAATAAGGGTGCCAGCCAAAATGCAACCATTTCCTATAATCTTTGTCTCTTTTGAGTCTTTAATCTTTTCATGGCTTCTTGTTCTCAGCCTACACTTGTAATCTACCTCATTCTGAAGATTTCCCTTGTCCAGTAACCTCAAAGTATTATATTCTGCCTTGTTATAAAGCTGGAGACTTGCCCTGCACTCTAAGTCATCACTACTTGAAAAGCAGAAAGTAGTTCTTCTGTGACTCTCCCATGGCTCCCAGCTCATACCTTGATTACGGCAAATACTTATCTGGTTGTCCTGAATCCAATGCAGAGCCTCTGCCACTAACTCCTCTATACCCAACACTCAAAAATCACTCATATGCCCTACTGTTGGTATATTTTTCTCCTTATATCTAATTGAAATCAATCACACAATTTAATTTTGTACTCCATTGGTAGTACGTCTCTTGCAAAAATGGCCAGCCTCTTCTTTGCATCCATGCTCCTTTGCAATGTGGCTTTCCACCTCTTCCTATCAAGGGATGGAATCCACTTTCCCACCCTTTGAATGTGGACTGACCATGTGACCAGCTCTGACCAATAAGTGACAGCAGAAGTGATGTTGTGCCCTTCCTAAGCCTAGCTCTTAAGAGGGTTTGTGAGTTTTTGTTCTCTCTCTTAGAACTCTGCTCAGCTACCAGTGAACAAGCTTGAGTGGGCCGGCTAGGTAGTGAATGACCACATGGCCAAGTCAATCCTGTCACCCCTGCTGGAATTAGCTGAAACCAGTTAATCCCCAGGTGCAAAGCTCCTTAGCTGACCTCTAGCTGACCATGGATGCATGAAAGAACTTAGCAAAGACCAGAAGACTGTACAGCTGATCCACCCTAAATTTCTGATATGCAGAATCATAACTTAAATAGTTACTGTTTTAATCCACTGAGATTTGGGATGGTTTGTCCCACAGAAATAGTTAACTAATACTCCATCCACAACGTTCAAATGTTTGAAGAGTGTAAGGAACTTCCAGTCAATCATATGGCTCCACACACACGCGTTGATGCAATTTTGGTGCTAAACTCATAGTAATAAGAGATAAAGCAGAAACCAAAAACTGTATAGCTGGCTATGGATAAACATCTCCACAACCATAAGTCTACAATGCCCCAGGAGTAAAAGTAGGGTGAGGTCACTGCTTAGTGTCTGCAGAGTAAAGAGAATTAAAGAGTTCCACCTGAGGCAGGGAATAAAAGCCAGTTTACTGCTTGAAGCCAGGAGTTGGTGGGGGTAAATAAAGCCTCACTTTTGCCCACTCATGAAAGGCCTACACATAATTGCCAAGTATTACCATTCTAATCAGGCATTCTCCCCGTCCAACCCTGCCTCCTCTATCAACTTTGCTAAAACCAACGTTCAGTTCTCAGTCCCCTAGATTTAAAAAAGAGAAGCGTCTTCATACTCTAAGATGGATAGAGAAAACCCATGCCCACCAGACAGACCTATATTTAAAAGGGGAAAATTCAAGCTCCACACAGTAATGCTAAGATGGAAAGAAGTGCCATGTTTAATCTATGAGGCCTGTGCAATAGTGAAGAGGATGCATAACTTTAGCCTTTGTTTAAAAAAAGTTCAGGGTTAAATAGGTATGTTTTAAAAATTAAAGGGAACCACTGAAATCAGCAAGTAAATTTGTATTTATTAAAATACTGTAAGTAATGGAAACCTTGTTAGTACAGTAGAAGATAGAAATGGAGAAATTTCCGAAATTAAAAAAAATTATGGTAAGGAGAAAACCCAAAAAAAGGAAGCAGAAATTCAAATATGTCACAATAAATTTTATTGTGACATATTTGAATATACCACTGGGCTTCTCTTGTGGTTCAGACGGTAAAGAATCCATCTGCAATGTGGGAGACCTAGGTTCAATCCCTGGGTTGGGAAGATCTCCTGGAGAAGGGCATGGTGACCCACTCCAGTATTCTTGCCTGGAGAATCTCCATGGACAGAGGAGCCTGGCAGGCTACAGTCCATGGGGTCACAAAGAGTCAGACACGACTGAATGACTAAGTACAGGACAGTAAAGGTTATCACAGTGAATTAAAAAAAAAAAAAATCCAGCCATATGCCGCTTATGGGAGACCAAATTAAAACAACACTGAAAGAGAAAGTGTGAATATAAATGAACTAGAAAGATGTACCACATAACAATAATAAAGAGAAACCTGGCTCATTTATATCAGACTACCTAGAACTTAAGGCAAAAACACCACGTAACAGAAGGAGCGATCCACTAAGATGCAGCACTCCTGTAGCTGGAGGTACCTAACAGCATAACTCAGCAGACCACGCTTAAGGGAGACTTTCTTCTTTTCTTTTTTTAAATTTAGTTATTTTTAATTGAAGGATAATTGCTTTACAATATTGTGTTGGTTTCTGCCATACATCAACATGAATCAGTCATAGGTACACACATGTTCCCTCCCTCTTAAACCTCCCTCCCATCTCCCACCCATCCCACCCCTCCAGGTTGTTACAGAGCCCTGGTTTGAGTTCCCTGAGTCATAGAGCAAATATCCTATTGACTATCTATTTTACATATGTAACTCTATTTTACATATGGAAATGTAACTCTCCATGCTACTCTCTCCGTTCGTTGCACCCTCCCCCTCCTCCCCGCCACTGCCTGTATTCAAATCTGTTCTCTTTGTGTCTGCATTGCTGCCCTGCAAATATGTTCATCAGTACCATCTTTCTAGATTCCATATGTATGCGTTAATATCCAATATTTGTTTTTCTCTTTCTGACTCACTTCACTCTGTATAATAGGCTCTAGGTTCATCTGCCTCATTAGACCCGACTCAAATGCTCCTAAAGGAGCCTTTATTTTAAAATCGAAATAGTGTCTTTTAAGGAGGATAGTGATTTGCCAGACACCATTTCCTTCTAAAGGTTTTCTGTGTCACTGATTGGATAAAACAAAAACCTGTTGTGTGGGAAAACTGCATGTTCTGCATATGAACACAGTAGACCACGATGGCTGTTGTGTATGAAATAGCATCTCACAGTTTGCGGCATCATTCGTTAGGAACTGCCTTGGGGATAAACACAGACAAGTGACTAAACAGTGATGTCACACAATTATTTTAAATAAATGAACCAAACAGGCAACTTGTGCCACATTCCAACTAGGTCATAACATTTATTTAAGAAGCTTTGACCCTCAGATTTTTCTAAGCCTTTTATAATACTTTGTTTGGGCTCCTTTCTCCATGTGCCATAATTCAAAACAGTGGAACCCAAGCTCCTTTTAAATGTTTCCTGAGAAATCTATCTGCCTCTTAACTTCAGAAGAGCACTGAAGTGTCAACACATGGCTTAGAGATTGTTTCCAGATGCTTGGCATTGCGTGGAGGAGGAGGGCAGGAATATGTGACACTGTGGGGTTGCTGAGGAATAAGTGCGAGGGTGGAGGGAAGAGTAGAGAGAAGGGGGAGACAGTCAATGTGCCATTTTGAGAGGAGCTTTACAGATGATTTGGGAAAGTCTGCCAGCCCTACCAGGTGGCGCTAGTGATAAAGAACCCGCCTGCCAAGGCAGGAGACATAAAAGACTTGAGTTCGATTCCTGGTTGAAAAGATTCCCCTGGAGAAGGGCATGGCAACCCACTGCAGTATTCTTGCCTGGAAAATCCCATTGACAGAGAAGCCTGGTCGCAAAGAGTCAGATAGGACTGAAGCAGCTTAGCAAGCATGCATACCAGCCCTAGAAGGTCACAAGGTCTCTCTCACCAGACAAAACTTTTTGGTGAATGAGGAGAAAGTTCTAGACTGAGGGCCTTGGAAAGGTTGCGCGGTGGAGAGTAATTGCCAGAGATCAAAGAGGAGGATGCAGGTTCGAGATATGTGTTGTCACTGCTTTCTTAGTTGGTAGATTATGGCGGGTCTGCTGAGGTTGGCCATCTGAATGGTTTGGGGACCTTACTCATTTTCCAGCAGGTTCACTTTGTGGCATTGTTTGGGACACCACTCTCTCTGGCCCACCATCAGACTTGTGGTCTTGGTCCTGCTTTATCTGATAAAGTCATAGCAACCTTTGGGTGATGGCACTCACAGCATCTTGATAGCCAGAAAGAGACTAGCAAATGCTGCCACCTCTAACAGCACAGTTTAGGTTTTCAGCAAATTCCCTACCTCTTCCTTTTATGCCAGAGTCTGTCTGTTTGAATTAAACTTCAGAAGACAGAATATGGGAACAATCCTGGAAGTTCACATTTCATTACTGGTGAGTGTCAAGGGTTAGGAACAACTCGAAGATTTCTAAGCTGTGCCTGAGTATCATCATGTCTTGGGAGATGACCATGCTATGGGATTTCAGCCCTGATTGTATTTCACTTGACCACACCCCCATCACAGCTGTTCACTACAGAAAGACTTTCCAGACTGGTTGGGCTAAGCTGAGAATTCCTAATCTACCAGACATAAGTGTGAGGCCCTCTCCTAACCTCTGCTCTCTGACAGTTACTAGCTTTGAAGAAAAAAGAAAAAAAAATAGGATTAGATGAAAATAAATATTTCATAGGAGCATCAGTGAGGGTTCTGATGGAATTTTTCAGGCCATAAATAGTGCTAGAAGATAGCAAAGTTCAACTTTTTTCTATTAGCCCAAATTTTATAAAGTTGCTCCAAATGCTAAATAATAATTACAATAGAGCCTGTCTCTACTCCTCCCTCCACCAAAGGGTTTCACTGAACACCAGTTGAAACCTCCAACTAAAAATGAGACTCAGAGAAACTGAGAGCCATAGCCCAGGCATGCCAGATAGCTGGTGATAGCACTGGGACCAGAGCCCTTTCACCCACAGAAGCATTTACTCATTGCCTAGAACTCATTGCATCATGAAAAATGGATGGCAGAGACTCGTCTCTGCCCCCAGTAATTTTCAGTGTGAGAAAGACACTGTCAGAGTCAGCGCACACACACACACACACACACAAATGTTTTCTTCAGCCCTCCAAATATGGGCAGCCAGGATGAAACTCTTTAAGGCATTTATATTAATATGCAACAGATTATGCCTCCAGGAATTCTATGACTTCTCCTCCACCCCAACATGAGGCCCAGGCCATAGAGACAGTAAAGCAAGAAAGCAAACAAAGCAGAGATGCAGGTTTGTGTATTCCTGGGAACCCAGGGATGAATCCCACGATTGTGTCAGCCTTTTCCACTCTGGCCAGGACTTAAATTAGGCGTGCCATCACATAGTTTGGCAAGAATTTTGTTTCTTTGTTTTTTTTTTTTTTCCCCCCAGGGGGGATAGGGAGAAAGGATAAGAAAACACTACTTCACGTAACAGCATGGTTATATTAATCAACTATTTTAAAACTTGTCACTGTTCACCCACATACTGCAAATTAAATAAGTTGCACAATAACTCTATGAGAGCATAAGACCAGCATTCTCTTTATTTTACAAAGAAAAAAAGAGGAGAAGGAGGTCATGTGGTTTCCCCAAGGCTGTTCCATCAGTTGGTGACAGATGGGATGATCAGTGACTGAGGGAAAAACACTTTTTTTTTCATCAGACTCTAGACTGGGTTCAGACTCTGCCCTTTAGTAAATATGTCACAGACCCAAACAGAGGAACTGTTCTAATTTGAAGAACAGAACAAGGAAGACATTCCAGTGGTGCATGAGTCAGAAAAGCAAAAAAAAAAAATTAGAAGATAACAGACATCATAGGATTCCCTCTGGCCTCTGTGTTCTTCAGAATTGTTTGTAGATGATTTATGTCCAAATGTAACTTTGCATTTGATGGATGAGTTCTGGTACCATAGATGGATGTATCCTCTAGAACCTCTATTAGCTAATTGAAACTATACTTTTCTATGAAGAGCTTTATATCCATGTAATTCACTCCCAAAGTAAGGCTGAAGAAACACCGAAGAGATGAAGAGTGGACTCTAAAAGGAGAGAACTGTGGCAGTGCCAAAGCCAGCTCCAGGAGTGAGAGGACTAATTTGGCAGCTGTCAGGATAGATCAGCTCATGGAGTGAGAAATGGGGTGATGGGAGGGAGCTCTGTCTGCAAGGACAAAGCTGGACATGTAGGTCCAATTTTTTTAGCTGCTTCTCTTCTGGGGAAAACCACCCATAAAATCCCACATGCCTTGAAACCTTTTCTGATGGAGGTAGAATGCACAACAGTCATCTCTAATTTCAATGGCATTACTGGGGCCTGAAATATCCACACTCACAAGTTCTGAAATAAAACAGGTTTTTCAGTGGCTTGTTTGAGCTCTCCCATAATTCCTTTAAAATGCAGAAGATGAGTAACCCTGGGTTCATTTCTGCACAGAGGGCTGGGGAAAGGCCCAGACATAAGCTGCCAACAGTGTAAAATCTGTCAAGTCAATCTAGTGAATAAGTGATTACTTTTCAGGTCAAAACCTGTCGAAGATTAAGATGTCTTTCCAGCAACCCAAGGGTTGTTCCCAGGCCTGTTTCAACTGTACCAGGAGCTTCAGGAGCTGGCAATGTGGCACGACCAGCGAGAAAGCTACCGTCATCTGCAAAGGATGGGCGTGGTTTTCAAATAAAGAATCACTTTCCAGTCAAAGAGAGCTTCTTACCACTCTAGAAGGTGATCCTGGGAACTGATTCTTAGAATAAACATGAGCATCAAAGAAAAAATGTCTGGGGAACACACATTTTTTTCTTTCTAAGTGACCCATATTACAAGGCCCCGACAACATTCCTGAGGGGCACATCTGCCTGGGGTACAGGGAACTAGAGAGCTGGCCTTGGTATGGTAGCTGACTAGTCCACTGACCTTGGGTAATCACTTAATTTGAGATTGGTAATTCACAGCTGAAGCCGTGATTACTGTGATCCAACAGAAGTGAGCCTGCCTGGGCATGGGAAGCCAAGGGTTATAATTTTAAGGATTTATTCCTTGGGAGTGGAGGCAACACTCATGGAAGTAAAGCAGCACAGATTTGAATGCCTTCACGGTGAGTTTTAGCAGGACTCCCACACCTTTCAACAAGCCCTCTGGGCTTTTCAGTGGGTCTGGGGAGGTATCACTCACTTGGGCTCAGAGGTTCAGAAGTAGAACTTGGGCATTTCATTAGACTCTTCATGGGAGACTTGGATGAGAAGTGATGATGTTTTTGTAAGTGATGATTGTCTCACCAGAGCAAACTTCTGGAAACAAATTTAATGTTCTCATCACCTGCTTATAATGACTTTCCATTGTTCTAAAATAAAAGCCAGGAACCTCAGTACTGTTTACACCTCCACCTGTCCCAGCCCCTGTCTATCTCTCCTGATCCCTGCTCTCTTCATTCCCCTTAATCCAAGGACTTTATTTCACTTCCTCCAATGCTCAAGCTCTTTCTCAAGCCCTCCCTTACCCCTCTTTACTTTTTAATTTCTATTTCTCTTTTGGTGTTTCGCTCAAATATCACTTTCTCTGAGAAGCCCTCCCTGAATCTTCCCCTCTCCACTCCTATCAGATCAGATAGAAGTGCTTGTAATGTTCTTGTGGAGCATCCTATTCTTTTTCCTTTAGGGCCTTTATCACAGTTGATAATTATATCCTTGCTTGTTTACTTATTGGATCAATTCCAGGCTCTCCCACCACATTACAAGCTGTGTCTATTCACCACTCTATCTCTAATGCCTACACAATGCCTTGCACTTAGCAGACACACAATACAGCGATCTCGTTAGGATGAAGGTGACGTGAAGTGGAAGACTGCCACATTCTATAGAAATCCAGAGCTCTGCTCTGATCCACACCTGCAGACTGTTTTGGTCAATGGCCTTCAACATCTCAGCTAACCAAACAACTACTTTTGGAGGAGCATTAACACCTGTGAATAAAACAAATCCATTCTTTTCATTAGTTTTGGCTGTTCAGAACACTGGCGAAATTTGAGAAGAGAGGAAATCTCAGAAAGCCCTGTTCACTTTCCTAGATTGTAGATTTGGCTTGGACACATTCCACCAGCTGCCCCATCTCTGGCGGGTGCACAGGGCAGAGTGAGGGAATCTGTGTGTGGGGACTCTGGCCTGACAGCAGGATCCAACACAAGCAGATACTTAAAAATATGCTGACAGTGGGGGTTATGTCTCTTCAATACATTGGAGGCAAAAACCCTTGTTTTAAAAACAAAGCATTCACACAGAGCCAAGAATGTCCCTGAGTCAATAGTCCTAACCCTTTTTCTGTCTGTCAAAGAGGCCCTGGGTCTTAGATGGATGAACTAAGGACCTGCCACTTAGAGGTTATGGTCTCAGTAAACCCAACTGATATTGGTCAAGCACAGACTGGGTATAGTAGGAGCTTGGGAGATAATAGGAGATGCAGAACGTGGAAAACTACTACTGATGGATCTGTGTAGGCAGACAAGAACAATGAAAGCATGATTCCAAGGTTACACAAAAACAAGGGGGGAGACTTTGCTCCTGGGCAGTAAATTTCCTTTACGTTAGGATAAGCTGAGATCATTCAGGAAGTCTTCCTGGAGAAGGCAAGTTTAAGCTTTAAAGAAAAAAAGTAATTGGATTAGCAAGGAGAAATGAGCTGTAAAAAGCTGGGTCCACAGTTATGTGGCTGCCTGGAGCTGAGAGTCTGTTCAAGTTGTGATTCGAGATGCCTCTAATCAACCATTTGGGGATAAATAAATCCCTTTGCAGTAGCTATAATAAACCACCCAACATCTACGTGATGGGGGTGAAGTTTTGTTGTTCTTTTCAATTGGATGTTGGGATGTAATGCAGTCCCAGTGGCTCTCTGATCCTCTCACTAACCCAGGATCCTGAGTAACAATCACTTTGTTCCACCAGCTGAATGAACCCACCCCACAAATTTGTAACTGGGACCATGCACTTTTGCTTACTCTTGGTTCTCTCTCCTGTTGTCTGAATTGTTCTCTGAGGAGATATTTATGTCCTGAATTTTAAGCAGCTGTGTCCACTTAGCTACTGTTCACCTAAGCACAGACGGAAGAATAAAAAGCACAGAGTTCTAATGAGGTGGATGAAACTGGAGCCTATTACACAGAGTGAAGTAAGCCAGAAGGAAAAACACCAATACAGTATACTAACGCATATATATGGAATTTAGAAAGATGGTAACAATAACCCTGTGTACGAGACAGCAAAAGAGACAGTGATGTATAGAACAGTCTTATGGACTCTGTGGGAGAGGGAGAGGGTGGGAAGATTTGAGAGAATGGCACTGAAACATGTAAAATATCATGTATGAAACGAGATGCCAGTCCAGGTTCGATGCACGATACTGGATGCTTGGGGCTAGTGCACTGGGACGACCCAGAGGGATGGTATGGGGAGGGAGGAGGGAGGAGGGTTCAGGATGGGGAACACATGTATACCTGTGGTGGATTCATTTTGATATTTGGCAAAACTAATACAATTATGTAAAGTTTAAAAATTAAAAAAAAAGTCATAACCAACTCTAATAAATATGCTCATCTTTTTCTAAAAAAAAAAAAAAAAGCACAGGGCTAAACCACGGCAGCAATTACTTTCTACAAGGAGTCAGAGATTGGAAGTGAGGCTAAAACATCTTCAGCCATAACAGCATTTTTTAAGATAAGCCATTTCCCCAGGGAGAGTTTGCTGCTCTGAGCAAAGGCAGGACAATAAAAGATCAAGGGTGTCTTTCTAAGGCTGCAAACAAAGCAGTTGACACCCTGAAGCGCCTCTGTTTTTGACCCCTTTAAAAGCCAGGATGGCAGTAAAGTGCCCGCATTACACTTTCCATAAGCTGGCCAAGCATCTTTTTTTTTTTTTTAAAGGCATAGAACCCCAGTACTTGCAGAGAACAGGCAGGGAGGGACATCCTGGGACATCAGGGCTCCGTCTCAGTAGGGTGTCACTGAAGCCTGTCTTCCCTGAGCAGTCTTCTGCACTTCTCTTCCACTTCCTGTAAGGCCCACTCTGGAAGTCATGAGTCTGTGCCCTCCTTGCCACCCACAGTTTCTGCACCTTCATTTCCAAAGGCAAGTGAGAAGAGTACTAGACAGTACAAACAGGCAATTGCAGAGTTACCCTCCTCTCATTTCCCCTAAAGTGTTCAGTAATTAGACCCTGGAGCTGATTCCAGTAGCAATGGGGTTAAAGAACACCGAAGCTAAAGCCAAACTGGGTTTTATTTAGGAGGTGTTCCTTGTCACTTTCATCTCCAGATAGAAGACTTCTCTGTTTTCCCCCCAAAATAAAATAATCAAATGGCAGTAACGAGGTGCGTGACTCTGTAAACAGGTAGGTGAGGTCTCTGGTTGAGGGAGCAGGGTATAGGTAGTACTGGGTCTCCTACAGGCAGAGCTCAGAGGAATTTCACCCACCTGTTGTGTTTTTCCCAGGTGGGAGTAAGGGATGACTGGGACTCTACTTAAGACCACTATCAGCTGACTTTGGGTGGGTGGGGTCCTCTCAAACTTTAACCCATATGCAGATCTTCTCAAAATCTCTTTACAGTGCAGATCCCCCAGTTGGTCTGGGACAGAGCCTGCCTTTCTACCAAGCGCCTGGTGATGCCGATGCCACTAGTGCCATGCACACTTTGCCTAGGGAGAGGTTAGGTTTTTATTTACTGCCTTCCCACCCACTGCTGGGCTATGTTACTTTATCAAAACAATGTGGTAGGAGTGAGGACCTCCTGAATCATCCATTGTTAGAGTTGTTTCTTGCAGAACATTAAAAGGGGCTGTCCCAGGAGTTCCCCATTACTCAAGAAGGCCATTTGTAACAAGATACTTCTGGGCAAGCAAGCCACTGTGAAAGCTGCTTTGGCTGCTTTTGCCTGCTGCCAGGCAGCTCCTGGTTGGTGTCAGAGTAGGAAGTTTTATGTGACAATGTGGATGGTGCTGATTTTGAAGGGGCTGGGGAGTTCTCTGCTGCAGTAGCTTCAGCTCCTATTAGCACCCCCACCCCAGGCTTACACAAAGGATGAGGTGAAAGCTGGGAGAGAAGCATGAAATTCTGCAGACCTGGGGGTGTTTTCACTTTCTCTGCTACAGGACATCCCACTCCTTATATAAATAATTATAGGACAATTTCCCTGTAGAGAGTGCCCAAGTGTGGGAGTCGGTAAGGAGGATGGTTGAAGGAAAAAAGGGAAAAAGTGGTGCTCTTGGTGTATAAGGATTGGAAGTTGAGGGAAACCCCGAGGGCTTGTTTTAGGCCAGTCTTCTCTCCCCCAAGAGGAGGAGTTGGACTAGACTGGAGATGATAAACCAGGGGCCTGTGATTTACACCAGAAACTCCCTGCAGTTTATAAGCAATGTTTGATCGGTGTGTAAATTTTTCTAGGGCGGGGGCTCATGGCTTTCAACAGAGTCTCACAGGGTCCATGATTCACAAAATGTTCATCAGTACCTTTTCAAGCAGGATCATCTTCTAGTCCCTCCCAGAGTGAGTATTTGGAGCTCCAGGCTTCTAGAAGCCGTGACATCAAGCTCTGGCTGGGGGATTAGGAGGGTCAGGGCAGCCACTGGGAATAATTTTCAACAGAGGCGGAAGGGGGTCAGCTAACAACCCCATTTTACAGAGGGAAGGCTGAGCTGCAGCCAATTCCAGTGACTCCACTGAACCAAATTGGGAGCTGAGTCCGGACTAGAACTCAGGCCTGCCTTCAGAGAACAGATCTGCATTGCGGAAAAGCCCCTACAATTGGGCCGTCATCTCCGAAAGGCAAGGTATTGGTGACCGCAGCGCCAAGAGCCCAGCCAGTTATTTCTAGTTCGCTGAATGCCAAAAATCCAGGCCGCTTCTCACAGCAGCCTCCACTTGTCAGACCAGATCAAGGCATCCGAGCGTCAAGCAGGCCAATCAGCTGCCTCCAGCACCGGCCTCGCTGAGCCCCGCCCGCGTGGTGCACCTGACCCTGTCTGCGCAGCCCCGCCCCGCCCACTTGTCATCCGAAAGTCACGCCTGTGCAGCCGCTGCCGGGGTTTTCTCTGCGTGGAGCCTCTTGGCAGCCTGCCTTGGCTGAGTGTGACCACAGAACAGTCTCCCACGGCCTTTGACTCCTAGGGTCGGATAGCGCAGGACACTTTTCGTTCTATTTTTTGACCCTCCCACCTTCACTTTTTCTCTTTCTCAACACAACTCCCATCTCCCAGTTCCTCTCTAGATCCAAATCGATGTGCTAGTTTGTGTCCAGTTTTCCAGAATCCAATTTTACAACAACACATAACGCCAGTCCTGAGTGTCTGCTATGGGTTTCCCTTCATTGAAATATTAATATTAGAACTACTGATGGCTAGGCTTTGAACACAGGAGGCCGACCTACCCTCAGGGAGCTGGCAGTCTCCTGGGGGAAGAGAACTGTGATTGGACGGTCTCAGGTATCGAATGAGCAATGAGCGTCGAGGGCAGAGCGTAAACCTTGGGAGAAGGCAGAGTGGCCCTGCCCTGTAGAGAGGTGGGAGCCAGTACCTGTGATGAGCTGGGGAGGGGCCAGGAAAGGACTCTGAATCAGAGAAAAGTGTGAATTTCATCCTGACAATGCAGGCCTCTGGAGGGGTTTTTTGGTTGCTTCATTTTGCTTTGGAAGGTTTTAACCAGGAAGTCGCCAGTTAGATTTGCTTTCTTAGGTGGGATGAGAGGCAGAACTCCCAACACAGCGGCATCAGCATCTTTAAAGATTGTAGCGTATTCCAGTGCAGGGGCCATGTTCTCCCACATGGAGCTCAAATTCCCCATTTTCTTCTACTTACTCCCACCGCGGCTCTGCTGCTTTATTCCTGTCCCTGGCCCCGCACTGACTGGCTCGACCTTCTGCATCCCATCCATCCACACCTCGCCTTTAGGTAAGATGTTAGGTTGACTGTACTTCCAATCCACCACCACGTTTTCAGCATCCATTGACCCGATGAATATAAATGGTTGATCTGAGCCAGATGCTGTGCTAGTCATTGGGGGTATGCAAAAGGGAGGATTCACATCATTCCTGATCTCAAAGAGTTTAGAATTTGTCCAGTGGTTCCCAAATTTGGTCATGCATCAGAATCATCTGTAAAGTTTGTTTTAAAAAAATGCGGCTGATTGAACATCATCTGGACTGACTAAACTGGAATCTTTGGAGCTAAGTTCCAGGGAGCCATATTATGGAAACTCTCCTCCAGGAAATTCTGCTATGCAGTCAGAACCACTGATCCTTAGAGGAATGCTGAACTGGAACTTCTCTGATGGCTTTCTTCTCCATGACCCAGAGTCTGACTGTTGGCCACAGGATGATCAGAAGTCATCAGAGGAAGACAGAGAAAGCTCAGTTGAACTGGGCTGTAAATCTAGGAGCTACTCCCATGACTTCAAAGAAGCAGGAGGGTCAGTGGGGAGGGATGAATGGAAGGCTAGAGTAGAATGTATTGGGACGGTAGACTGGGCTGTGCCTGCCTAGAGTGGATGGGTCAATTTTTTTTACCTAAGTTATATAAATCATCCATTAGAAAGCAGGAGACCTGCTCTCTGGCTTGTTGACTCCTTTTCAGGACCACCTTGATGGTCATGGTCAAGAGCTAGGGATGGTTGCACCAGGAAATTTCAAATGGTGGCTGTGATGAATAATAAGAATCATCAGGTACATTATAGACAAACCCATAACTCTCCACCAGTTAAGTCTGAGTCCTGGTGCAAGCTGAAGCAAAGAGGGGTTGCTGATAGCTCACTGTTCCCAGAAATATCCCCCAGGTGCTTGTGGCCACTCTCTGAGGGATTCCAGGAAGGGGCAATCCTGTCTGATCATGCCTGGAATCTCACAGCCCAGGGGATGGATCTTCATGGGGTTTGAGAGGATTAAATTTTCAGTTCCACCTTTCGTCTCTTGGTGAAGACTGTTCTGAGAAATTATGTATTTTTTTAGAGCTAACTCTATGGACCAGGCACTGTGAGGTCTGGCCTGAAACATGAAAATATGTACAAGCCACTTGGGAAGAAAGGACAAAATTGTGTATAAAAGTTAAAACTTAGATATTTCCAGATCACAGAAGAACTGGTTTTGTTCTTGCTTGAGGCTCTGTATCCCAACCACTTATCCACATGTATTTGAGAGCAATGTATTTGGGGCAATATACAGGCTTCCCAGTGACCACCCAGTGGTTAAGAATTGCCTGCCAATGCAGAAGATGCAAGAGATGCAGTTTCAATCCCTGGGTTGGGAAGATCCTCTGGAGGAGGAAATGGCAACCCACTCCAGTATTCTTGCCTGGAAAATTCCACAGACAGGAAAGCCTGGCAGGCTGCAGTCTGTGGGGTCGCAGAGTTGGACACAACTGAGCACACAGGCATGTTAAGGTGTAGTCTTTGCCCTCAGATGCTCACAGTCCAAGGGAATACAGGATGCATCTGTTTATACACATATGTGTATAGTTCATACACATAAACTAGAGTAAAAAATAGTATAGGCTGGGACAAGTGAGTTATTCAGCTTCAGCTTAAGCATCAGTAGGGCTTGTTCTGAAACATTTTTTCCCCACACCCTGGGTCATCTTTCAGGAAGATAATTCTGGTCATTCTGGGATTTGTGCCAATAATATGAACTTTTCATTGGCATTTGCACTTAGTTCTTTCAATTATTTCTCAGAGATACCTGCGATTTAAAAGGACAGAAACCAAGAACTGCAAGACTAGAAAAGTGGGTGGAAAGTGATTTCCACCTGGACAAAACACAGAGGCAAGTGCCCTGATCCTTGAAAGCTGGCAGTGCTGACTAAGAGGCAGGTGGGAGAAGAGGCTCATGGGAGAGGTGAGGAGTCTAACTCCTGGTTCAAAATCGATGTGTGATTTGTGTGATTTTTCAGGCCTAATCTTTGGCAATTATAAAGGCTTTGCCTGGCAGGCCCCTGCCTTGGTGTGTAGCCTGCACACGGCAGTTCCTGGAGTGGGGTGCAGTCAGGACTTACCACCCCCACCTTCCCCACTGGTCTCGCTCTTTGTATATTTACATTCCTAGCTCAGAAGCCCCTTCATTCCTGCGTCTGTCTGACTGAGGCCTTGGGCAGAGGTCTTCTTCAGATGCTGTCTTTCCTGAGGCTTCCTTGTGTGGAAACTGAAGATTCTTCCCTGCCTCTCTCAATACCCAGTACTTTTCCACTCCTAGCCCTTCCCCACCCCCCACCAACTCCAGGTTCCATAAACTGCCCCCCCGCCTTTTTTTAAAGGAACTCCCTTTAGAGAGAGATGACCTTGACATTTAGGCAGGTCCACCTGACCCTAGGCTGGTTTTGCAGCTCCATGAGGGAAATGGACACTTTTTCCAGTTGTAGACTCTTGTTTATACCATCATAGTGAATGATTAAAAGCCTGTTGCTTTAATTGGCTATGTGGACTCCTGATAATATAGCCCTCCTCACTATTTCCCAGTTGAGCTCTCAATAGGAGGGACTCCTCCCTCCAGCTCCTTCCCTGCTGAGAACATACACTCAAAGCATAGCCCCATTTCTGTTGGAGGCTCTGACCTCTACATTGGATTTAATTCTACATTGGATTTCTCTGTCTCTCTCCCATATAGTAATTGATCAAGGACAAGACAAACTCAGGATTGCCATGAAGGCTGGCAGGAAGTTAGCAAAAAAGACTAATGAAGCAGACACTGGCCAGATCAGGACTCAGAGACACAAGAACTACTCCAGCCTCAGAGACCAGATTCCCCTGATTTACACTTCTGAAGAGGAATGAAAGAGCCCAAGAGGTGAGTGACTAGCCAGGGCCACCCAACCAGAACCTAGGTTCTGGGTATTTCCAGGTTGCCTCCTTGATCACCTTTCTTCTTCCTACTGCAGGTTCTGTGCAGGGCTATGCCCCTGGTCTCCTGAACCACACTAAGCCTTGTGTGGTCAGAACCCTCACGGAGCCTGCAGCCTAACTGGTTCTCAAACTAGAGAACTTAGAATCCTCTGGAGCACTGGTTAAAATAGAGCTTGCCAGCCCCTCCCCTGGAGTTTCTAATTCAGTAGGTCTGGGGTGAGGTCTGAGGATTTGCAGTTCTAACAGGTTTCCAGGTGTAGCTGATGAGAATCACTGGGCCAATCTATATATGAACAAAAAGCTGTAGAGAAACAAAGAGTGGAAACTGAGCAAAGGAAGGTCGGCGGAAGGAAAGGAGCTGGGGTGACATTATTTATTGTGCTGTGCTGAGTCGCTTCAGTCGTGTCTGACTCTTTGCTATGCTATGGACTGTAGCCCACCAGGCTCCTCTGTCTGTTCTCCAGGCAAGCATACTGGAGTGTGTTGCCGTGCACGCCTCCAAGGGATCTTTCCAACGCAGGGATCGAACCCGCGTCTCTTGTTTCCTGTGTTGGCAGGCAGGTTCTTTACCACTAGAGGGACCTGGGAAGTTTATTAGGGCAAGAAATGAACTCCAGGGCCTGGTCCCTAGGAGGTTTGTTTTTCTTTTCCTTGTCCATCCTGACTTCAAGCTTATCTAGAAGTTTTCAGTTTCCTTCAAATCCCTCTCCCACTGCTGAGGGTCCTCGTCCATAGGTGAGACAAAACCTCCACTAAGATGATTAGATTCCCTAGAATTGGAGCTCTAGAAGCCCCAAGCTGACTGCTATCCCAACACCCCTACCCCTCTGCTTCCCTGTTCAGGTTGCTACAAGCTGCACAGCTGCCTGTCCCAAAAAGGCCACAAGGATGAAGAGTCTTAGAGGGTGTCTGAGGCCAACTCAGCCATCTCTCTCCAACTTCCGCAGTGCACTCACATGAGTCCTGGCCAGTCAAGGCTGCTGACATTCAGAGAAAGGAAAGGAGGTGGGTACATGGCAATGGGATGGGTGGAGGGATTAAAAACTCCGCAGTCATATTGACTCAGCTCATCTTTCAAGTTCTTCTGAATCATCCGTGAACATGGATTTGCTTTCTTAATCATTAGGTCTGAATGTGGGTCACTGAAATCTAAACCCGTGTTTGAATGTAATAGCATGGAGGTGAGCCAGATACACACACACACACACAACTAATTCTCGTGAGGGTATGAAAATCAGAAGCGACCCTCCTCTCAAAATCTGTTAACTACTTGCCTAGATCCATTTGGCTGTGAGAAAAAACTAAGGCACAAATGCTATGTCCAGTGGCCCAAAGCTGTTCCAGGGTAAGCAGTAACCTCAGGAGGTCAGAGGTTGGCCAGTACAAAGGCAGAGAGCAGGAACACTCCACTTGGAGGAGAGGTGCTAGAGGGCCAGGGCAGGGTAGTGGGAACTTGGTCACCCCTCCTTCTCCTAAACCCCATCCATTGCCTAGTAACCCACAAAGGACCAGCCAACAAGCTTCTGGGAGCTTTGAAGACCCTGGCTGGCTCTGTAATTAAGAGATTGATAACACTTGAGGCAAAAGCAAGTCACGTCACCCAGAATGTAGAGACTTCTACCTGGTTTCTGGGTTGTGATGAATTTCAGAAGAGAGAATCAGGAACTTGGAATGGATTTTCTGTAGTGAAATCTGGAGAATATTTTCAAAAGATGTAGGTAGGTCCTGGGGCTGTGAGGTCCTTCATGTCTTCCCATTTCCCCCAGCTTTAGGGAGCCCCCCTTTCAGTCCCTCCCAGAAGAGCCCATGTGTGGCTGAGGGGTTTCTCCTGGTTAGGAGGTGGGTGAGGCCCTGAATGAGCTTCCTGAAACCACAGGAAAAGAGACGGTCGCTGATTCACCAACAGCTGCTTCCTGGAATTGCAGTGCCAGGCTGGCAAATGAGCGCTATTTTTCCAAGGTGATCCAGAGCTGTTACCACATTCCTCCTCTATCCCCACGAGACCTTTCTGTAAGTCACATCAGAAAGCTACCCAGACCGTGCATTCCTGAGGACTCAAGTACACAAGATTCCAGACACACTATTTCCAGTATGCCTTAATGTCCCTCTCGAGACCCGATCCAGTCATCCCCATGCCTGTGGGCTTTCTCAGCACGGCCATGCAGTTGTCTGGCTGGCCCTGGAGTCATGTGGAAGCTGATGTGTGGCTCCAGGTCATCCGGGAAGTTCAGGACTGGCCTGATTCCACTAACAGGGCCTCCAGCTGGCTTTGCCCAGCATTTCACAAAGACCCATTCCTTGGTCCTGCCAGGGACCAGTTCTCCAGCTTATGAGTAGAAAGCTACCATGTCCCAGGCTGGCTCAGTCTTGGCCTTTCCTCAGAAATATGAACTGGTTTGAAAGTGACCTTGCTTGACCCTGTTTGTTTCTTGACCAAGATCTCACTGCCCTGCCCTGGGCCCTCCGGCACCTCTACTCCAAGTGGAGTGTTCCTGCTGAGAGAGACAGACCCTGTTTCTCTCTCACATAAAAGACAAATGAAGGAGAATCTGAGTCCCTTTCCTGCTTTTGAAGGGTCTTGGCTTCCATGTGGGATGAAATCCCTGAGGGTGCAGCTGGGGAGGTGCAGAGCGAGGCGAGGAGAAGTTCTGGATTACTTATGCTCTGCCTCTAAGACAGATT
This sequence comes from Bos mutus, assembly GCF_027580195.1. Classification (NCBI taxonomy): domain Eukaryota; kingdom Metazoa; phylum Chordata; class Mammalia; order Artiodactyla; family Bovidae; genus Bos; species Bos mutus. Next base: position 35,075,623 of record NC_091626.1, read on the forward strand.
GTAGTAGGAAACAAACAAAACATACAGCTCCTTGGTTCCACTTCCCTTATCCCTTCCTCAGCAAATGGAGAGCTAGCGAGAGTGGAGGTGTCTGGGGAATATGACAGATGGAGCTGAGAACTAGGCCCTGCTCTTAGCAGCAGTGACTGAACTCTGCGCCTCCTTTAGGAGGAGTTGGAACACGACTCTCCCTCCTCCTCTTGCCCACCTCCCCCTCTTCCTTCTCTCCCTCCTCTCCTCCCAGCTCTTCCACCGATGTTTTCAAGCATTCAGATGGGGAAACGCTGACTCAGCTAAAGGCCCCTGCTTTTAAACCTGATTCTTCAATTATGCTAACTGCAACTATAATTTGTATGGAGAGGTTCAGTTCAATTCAGTCGCTCAGTCATGTCCGACTCTTTGCAACCCCATGAATCGCAGCACGCCAGGCCTCCCTGTCCATTACCAACTCCCGGAGTTCACTCAGACTCATGTCCATCGAGTCAGCGATGCCATCCAATTGACCCCTTCTCCTCCTGCCCCCAATCCCTCCCAGCATCAGAGTCTTTTCCAATGAGTCAACTCTTCGCATGAGGTGGCCAAAGTACTGGAGTTTCAGCTTTAGCATCATTCCTTCCAAAGAAATCCCAGGGCTGATCTCCTTCAAAATGGACTGGTTGGATCTCCTTGCAGTCCAAGGGACTCTCAAGAGTCTTCTCCAACACCATAGTTCAAGCTTACAAATCATCCTATTTTTTTTAAAATCACCATAGTCATGTAAAGTGGGTATTATTGTTGCTATTTAATCAATGAAGAGAGTGAGGTTTGGGAGTTTGCTACTGTAGGGCGAATGCAGAGTCAAGTTTCAAGTCTATGTCTCCTGACTCAAGGTCCACATTCTTCAAGATCCATTGTATAGTCTCAGCAGTTACTGTTGGTAGCCCCCCTGAAGTCCAGGAGACAGCTCTGAGCCTCGGGAAGTCAGTCCCTAGAATCTTAGCTGGGGCCTGTCAAATGATAAAACTAAATCTAGTAGCCATCTAGTTTGTCCTTTGTTCAAGGGAAAACCATCCATGGCTTGGGGGAGGACAGTGTCTCAAGCACTCTCCTTGAGGGATTTCGGGCAACAGTGAGTCCTGTGTGCACGAGAAGAGGCAATGCTGAAGACAGGCGTGACTGGGCGTTCAAGGGCTTATATAACAGAAGGCTCAGGTGAACTAGCTATAGCTGAGTTGGAGGACTGTGATTGGTGTAAACTTCCTTGACAGGTGTTTCCCATAAGTGCAGGCTGCCTAAGGTTTAGGTTTGTGATGTGTGCTGACCCCATTTAGGGGTCCTGACACATGGATTAAGTTCATCAGGGCCCCAGAATTCTGGGAAGATAAGCCAAGTGGAAAATTCTGCTGTCCCTGTGGCTCTGTCCCAATGTTGCCTGCAAGAAGCACATGTGGTCGTGATATTGTGATTTATAATAAATATATTGGGTTTCCCAGGTGGTGCTAGTGGTAAAGAACCTGCCTGCCAATGCAGGAGACATAATGAGATGCAGGTTCAATCCCTAGGTTAGGAGGATCTCCTGGAGGAGGACACATCAACCCCCTCCAGTATTCTTGCCTGGAGAATCCCACGGACAGAGGAGCCTGATGGGCTACAGTCCATGAAGTCACAAACAGTTGGACACGACTGGAGGGACTTAGCACACACATGTTTGCTCTTGGACCCTATTCCTGGCACAGAGCTCTTAAAACCATTAGGATTTCCTGTGATGAGAGTGATAAAGATATCTTTTGTTATATTCATGAAGCAATTTTGGAAAGTACCTAAGGATGAGGGCTGGTTACCAGTGGAGCCACCATGTGATTAGAGGGCTGGAACTTCCAGTCCCCCTCCCCCAATACCCCTTTCCCCACAACCCTCCCTCTGCACTGAGAGGAGAGGGGCCAGAGATTAAGTTCAGTAGCCAAAGGCAATGATGTAACCAACCACACTTACGTGATAATGGGTTCAGAGAGCTTCCGGGTTGGTGAACACTTAGAGATTTGGGCAGAGCAGCAGGGAAACTTCATGCTTTTTCCCCATACCTTGCCCTACATATTTCTTCCATTTGGCTATTCCTGAGTTGCAGCCTTTTATAGTCAACCAGTTATCTAATATGTAAATGTTTCTCTGAGTTCTGTAAGCCACTTTAGCAAATTAACTGAACCCGAGGAGGAGGCTGTGGAAACCTCTACTCTAGAGCTGTTTGGTCAGAAGCACAGGTGAATTTGCTATTGGCAGTTTTGTAGGATTTAACTGGAGGCATCTGAGGCTATCTCCCTGTAGATAGTGTCAGAATTGAGTTGAAATATAAGACACAGCTGGGGTCAGGAATTGCTGGTGTCGGGAACTCACACCTCCTCCCGCTGCCTCACTGAATTAGTGAACAGAATCTTAGAGGTCCTCACAGGGCTCCCTCCAGTGCTGTAATATAGGAAGAATAGAATGAACAGAGCAACATGTCTTACCCTCTCAGGATAAGTTGTAAAAGCTTTCTTTTCTTTCTTTTAAAGAATATTTCTTTTTAATTAGAGAAGTATTTGGTAATTGGGCTTCCCTGGTGGCTCAGACGGTAACGAATCCCCCTGCAATGCAGGAGACCTGGGTTCAATCCCCGGGTTGGGAAGATCCCCTGGAGGAGAGCATGGCAACCCACTCCAGTATTCTTGCCTGGAGAATCCCCATGGACAGAAGAGCTTGGTGGGATACAGTCCATGGGATTGCACAGAGTCGGACACGACTGAGTAACTAAGTACAGCACATTTGGTAATTAAAAAGGCTGTTCCTATTGATCATTTTGCTATTTATTGAGATATCATTATGGGCTTCTTTGGTGAGTCAGACAGTAAAGAATCTGCCTGCAATATGGGAGACCCAGGTTTGATCCCTGGGTTAGGAAGAGCCCCTGGAGAAGGGAATGGCAACATCATTATATTAGTTTCAGGCATACACCATAATGGGGCTTCCCGGGTGGCCCTAGTGGTAAAGAACCCACTCCACTATTCTTGCCTGGAGAATCCCATGGACAGAGGAACCTGGCAGGCTACATACAGTCCAAGGGGTTGCAAAGAGTTGGGCATGACTGAAGCGACTCAGCACATACAATATAATGATTTAATAGATGTATATATTGTAAAATACTAAGTTATGATCAAGCCACCACAATAAGATCCATCACCTCACAGTTTTTTCTTAATGATGAGAATAATTAAAATTCACTCTTAGCAACTTTCAAATGCACAATACACTGTTGGTAACTATAGTCACCATACTGTATATCACATCCCCAGAATTTATTATCTGAAAACTGGAAGTTTGTAACCTTTTGACTCCCTTCACCCATTTCACTGTACCCACCACCACCAATCTATTCTCTGTGTGTATGAGTTCCTTTTTTTTAGGTTTCACATCTATGTAAGATCATACAGTATTTGTCTTTCTCTGCCTAACTTATTTCAATTTGCATAACACCCTCAAGGTCTATCCATGTTGTTCTATATAGCAGAAGTTTCTTCTCTTTTATGTATGAATGATACTCTCTCATATATATTTAACACAGCTTCTTTATCCATGCATCCATCATAATGGCCTCTTATGGTAAATTCATGTCTTGGCTATTGTAATGCTACAGTGAAGTAACATGGAATGTATTTATCTTTTAAGGTAGTAATTTGGGGCTCATTTTTGGGATAAATACCCAGGAGTGGGGTTACAGGATTGTATATGGTAGTTCTGTTTAAAAATTTTTAAACAGTTTTAAATTTTTAAAAACTTTTAAATTTTAAAAAGTTTTAAGGAACTTCCATACTGTTTTCCATAGTGGCTGTACCAATTTACATTCCTACCAACGGTGTACAAGAGTTCTGTTTTCTTCACATCCGTGCCAACACTTGTTTTCTCTTGTTTATATGGGGGAGGGTTGATATCTTACTTTAGTTTTTACCATTTATTTTAATTGAAATGTAGTAAATATACAATGTTGTGTTAGTTTCAGGTGTACCGCAAAGTGATTCAGTTATATATATATACACATACACACACACATACATGTATATTTCTTTTTGAGATTCTTTTCCACTATATGTTATTACAAGATATTGAGTAGAATTCCCTGTGATATAAGGTAGGCTCTTGTTGTTTACCTATTTCATATGTAGTAGTGTGTATATGTTAATCTCAAACACCTAATTTATCTCCTTTCCTCCCCTTGCTACTCCAGACATCCCCTTTGGTAACCATAAGTTTGTTTTCTAAGTCTGTTTCTGTTTTGTAAATAAGTTTATTTGTATCCTTCTTAAAAATTCCACATATAAGTGATATCATGATGTTTGTCTTTGTCTGATTTCATTTAGTAGGACAATCTCTAGGTCTATCATGTTGTTGCAAATGGTATTAATTCATTCTTTTTTATGGCTGAGTAATATTCCATTGTATGTATGTACCACATCTTTATTCATTCGTCTATCGATGGACATTTAGGTTGCTTCCATGTCTTGGCTATTGTAAACAGTGCTGCAATGAACACTGGGGTGCAGATAACTTTTTGAATTATGGCCAGAGTGGTATTGCTGGATCATACAGTAGCTTTATTTTTATTTTTTAAGGAACCTCTATACTGTTCTCTATAATGGTTGTATCAATTTACATTTCCACCAACAGTATAGGAGGCTTCCCTTTTCTCTACCCTCTCCCCAGCATTTATTGTTTGTAGATTTTTTGATGATGGTCATTCTGACTGGTGTGAGGTGATTTCTCATTGTAGTTTTGATTTGCACTTCTCTAATAATGAGTGAACTCCGGGAGTTGGTGATGGACAGGGAGGCCTGGCGTGCTGCGATTCATGGGGTCTCAAAGAGTCGGACACGACTGAGCGACTGAACTGAACTGAATAATTAGCAGTGTTGAGCGTCTTTTCATGTGTATATTGGCCATCTGTATGTCTTCTTTGGAGAAATGTTTATTTAGGTCTTCTGCCCGTTTTTTTATTTTTATTTTTTAATATTGAGCTGTATGAGCTGTTTGTAAATTTTGGAGATTAGTCCCTTGTTGGTTGCATTGTTTTCAAATATTTTATCCCATTCTGTGGGTTGTCTTTTTGTTTATGGTTTCTTTTGCTGTGCAAAAGCTTTTGAATTTAGTTCTGATTTATTTTTGTTTTTACACCCATTACTGTAGAAGACAGCTTGAAAAAGATATTGCTGTTACTTATGCCAAAGATTGTTCTCCTTATGTTTTCCTCTTACAGTATTTGGTCTTACATTTAGGTCTTTAATTCATTTTGACTTTATGTTTGTGTATGGTGTTAGAGTATGTTCTAATTTCATTTTTTTTACATGTAGCTGTCCAGTTCACCTAGCAGTATTTACTGAAGAAACCTTTTTCCCATTGTATCGTCTTGCCTCCTCTGTCATAGATTAATTGACCATAGGTTCATGGGTTTATTTCTGGGCTTTCTAGCCTGTTCCATTGATCTATATTTCTATTTTTGTGCCAGTATCATACTGTTTTGAAGGCTGTAGCTTTGTAGTATGATCTGAAGTCAGAGAGACTGATTTCTCCAGCTTCATTTTTCTTTCTCAAGGTTACTTTGGCTATTCGGGTTCTTTTCTGTTTCCATAGAAATTTAAAATTGTTTTTGTTTTAGTTCTGTGAAAAATGCAATTGGTAATTTGATAGGGATTGCATTGACTCTGCAGAATGCCTCAAGTAGTATGGGCATTTCAACAATGTTGATTCTTCCAGTCTAAGAACATTGTATATCTTTCCATCTATTTGGGTCATCTTTGATTTCTTTCATCAGGGTCTTATAGTTTTCAGAGTACAGACCTTTTGCTTCCTTAGATAAGTTATCCCTAGGTATTATATTCTTCTTAATGGTATGGTAAATAAGATTTTTCTTTAATTTCTCTTTCTGATCTTTCATTGTTACTATATAGAAATGCATCAGATTTCTATGTATTACTTTTATATCCTGTAACTTTACTGAATTCATTGAGCTCTAGTAGTTTTCTGATAGCATCTTTAGCATTTTCTATGTATAGTATTATGTTTTCTACCAACAGTGACAATTTTCCTTCTTTTCCAATTTGAATTCCTTTTATTTCCTTTCCTTCTCCGATTTTTGTGACTAGGACTTGCAAGACTATGTTGAATTAAAGTGGAGAGAGTGGATATCCTTGTCTTTTTTTCTGATCATAGAGGACCTGCTTTCAGCTTTTCACCATTGAGTATTATGTTGGCTTAGGTTTGTCATATATGGGGCCTTTTTAAAATTGAGGTATGTTCCCTCTGCTCCCACTTTTTTTTTTTAATCTCTTCAGATATTTTTTCAGGTCCTTTCTCTCTCTCTTCTCCTGGGACCCCTATAATGCAAATGTTGGTGCATGTAATATTGTCCCAGATATCTCATAGACTGTCTTCATTTCTTTTCATTCTTTTTTTCTTTATTCTGTTCCATGGCAGTGATTTTCACCATGAATTTTCTAAAAATTCAGTTACTTTACTCTTTCAGTTCAGTCGTTCAGTTGTGTCCGACTCTTTGTGACCCCATGGACTGCAGCATGCCAGGCCTCCCTGTCCATCACCAACTCCGAGAGTTTACCCAAACTCATGTCCACTGAGTCGGTGATACCATCCAACCATCTCATTCTCTGTCATCCCCTTCTTCTCCTGCCCTCAATTTTCCCCAGCATCAAGGTCTTTTCAAATGAGTCAGCTCTTCACATCAGGTGGCGAAAGTATTGGAGTTTCAGCTTCAACATCAGTCCTTCCAGTGAACACCCAGGACTGATCTCCTTTAGGATGGACTGGTTGGATCTCCTTGCAGTCCAAGGGACTCTCAAGAATCTTCTCCAACACCACAGTTCAAAAGCATCAATTCATCGGCGCTCAGCTTTCTTTACAGTCCAACTCTTTAGCTCTGTAATTTCTGTTTGGTATTTTCTGTAGTTTCTCTTTGTTGAAATTCTCACTTTGTTCTTACATTGTTCTCCTGACTTTGGTATGCATCTTTATGACCACTATTTTAATTCTTTATCTTTAATTCTTTATCCATTTCACAAGGTCTTTTTCTGGATTTTTATTTTGTTATTTTGTTTGGAACATATTCCTGTGTTTTTCATTTTTCTTTACCCTCTGCATTGGTTTCTGTGCTTTAGATAAAAGACCCAGCTCTCAGTCCTGAAGCAGTGACCTGGTGTAGGAAAGGAAACTTATCATTCAACTCTGCCCTAGCTCTTGGTTGTCTCTCCATCATCTGTGATTGTCTAAGCAGCCAGCTTTATTCTTGGTGACTCCCAGTATTTGAGGGAGGGCCAAGACCTGTCAGTGGAAATCTCAGTGGGGAAATCTCACGGGGATCTCAGTCAACACCAGATGTGGGCTGATTGGAAGCCACACCCCCAGGAAGCAGCATTTTAGAATATGCAAATATACGTCTTTGACCGGGAAGATGAGAAAGCATTTCTGTCTGCTCCCTGTGTACTGAGCCCTGGAGGCTAGCCAGTTTATAAGAATAAGAACCATTGATTTGTTGGCTACTTTCCAACTAAACCCGTTACCACAGCCCCACTGGACATCAGACTCTCAATCAAGGATGTATCTTTTGGGTGATAGCCACAAAAGCCAGGGTACCAGATGTATGCACAAACTGCTTTATCAGAGATACTGGTGACCCTGGGGTGGGACAGAGGGAGACTGCAAAGATGGACACCCACTGGCCTCTGTCGTCTTTGGAGAGGATAGCGGTCAGCTCCTAGGAATGTATTAAGTTAGAAACCTGACCTTCAGGCTGCAGCTTGTTTTTAATTTTTTTTCTCTATTTTTGGCTGCAACTGTTCTTTGTTGCTCTGCACGAGCTTTCTATGGTTGTGGCAAGCAGGGGTTACTCTCTAGTTGCCGTGCACCGATTTCTCATTTCAGTGGCTTCTCATTGCAGAGCATGGGCTCTAGAGCATGCAGTAGTTCTAGGCTTCAGTAGCTGTGGCTCACAGGCTTAGCTGCTCTGAGGTATGTGGTAACTTCCTGCACTAGGAATTGAACCTGTGTCCCCTGCATTGGCAGGCAGATTCTTAGCCCCTGGACTACCGGGGAAGTCCAACGCTATAGCTTTTAAGATATGGTCTCTTTGATGGAAAGACTGGGCTTTTCAGTCTGTTGCCTCTGTACCATACCTTGAGTGGGTAGCTGGTTAATAACTGGTTTTTTTTGTCTGTTTTTGTGCTGGGGAACCCACAAATACACGCTCTGCTGGCCACCAAATTTAGGTTATCAAGGGTTGCATCTCCTGGGTGGTAGCTGCAAATGCTGGAGTGCTAGTTGTGTACACAAGTTCCTTTCTGGGAGATACTTGTGACCTGGACTGAGACAGAAGCAGAGTGTGAAGCAGATGGCACCTGCCAGCCTCCCCAGTCTCTGGAGCAACTGTTGTTGTTTAGTCGCTAAGTAGTTGTCCCCTAGATGCCTTAGAAGCCTATCCCTCAGGCCATCACTTTTAAGATAAACAAATATGCCTATTTTTTAGAAAGACTAGACATTAATTCTGTTGCCTCTTCCCTGGACCTTGGGGCCATAACCTTGATGAATCCATGGGAATCAGTTAAGAACTGTTTTTTTTAAATTTGCGATTGCTTTGTAGATCTCATGGATGTAAGCCCAATTTCCTTGTAGAGGCAGATGTTTTGGGGGCTCATCTCTCGGGTGGAAGTCTTAAAGTTGTTGCACCAGATATGCAGACTAAACCCTTCACTCCTCAGAGAGAAGCTCAGAATTGCCAGTTCCCATCTCAGTTGTGTGTCACTAAGCTGGAGGTGGGGTTTATGGGAAGATTGTGTCTCAGCGCCTTCTACCTATTTTGATATGGGTTTTTTCCTCATTTGCCAAATATGTAGGGGCCACTCAGCTAGTTTCTGGGTTTCTTTCAGTGGTACTTGCTCCCTTGGGAGCTGTAGATTTGGTATATCCGTAGGAGGGGAATTCGGGAACCTCTTATGATCCTGTCTTGAACCAGAACTGCTAATGCTTTCTTAACCTTTTCCCTCCCATGCCTTATTTTCTCAAATCTCAATCTAAGACTTCATTTCTGTTTTTCAAACAGTTTAGTATCTTGCCTCTAAGAACGGTTTCTTAATACCTCTGGTTTTTCCCACTGAACTCTTTGCCCCGCAAAGCTCCAGTGGCTGGGGATGCAGACTGGGGCCAACACTGTTGGTTGCCTGATGCACAGCCTCCTTTATCCCTCTCACACTCCTTGAACCCTGGTTGGGTCCTCCATCTTTACCCTCCAGGAGAAAATGAATCCCTCTCTGGGCCCAGTGGGCTAAGTCATAATTTGTCCAAGACTTCGACTCTAAGCCACTGGTTCTGTATTGTAAATGCACATTGAAACCATCTTGGGGACTTTAAAAATCCCACCCATCTCACCTAGGATTCTAGGGCACCCTCAGGAGCTGTGGTTCGACTTCTGTTACCCTTGCAAAGTGAGTGCTTTTAGGTATAGTCATGTGATGCAAAACTGGCTGATGGACTATGAGGAAGTAAGGTTGGGACACTTCTGAGAAGGTTTTACACATTAAAAGAAGAAGTAGTTGTGATTCAGAGGTGTTCTTTTTCTGTCCCTGGAGGTTGTTGTCTGTATGTGCTCCAAGGTGAAGGAGCTTTGTTTAGTTTAGTAAATGATATGTGAACATTATCTCATTTGATCCTCACACTACCCTCTTAGGTAGTTAATAGTTTGATCTTCATTATTATACCCATTTTTACAGATAAGAAAACTAAAGTTCATGGAAATTTCAATACATTTTCCCTAATGACAACAGCCAGTAGAGCACGAACCAGATCATTTTGGTTCTTAAAATTATGACTTTCTTACTGTTAACCTGTTAACCAGGGGTATGCTGGTAAGCTGTCAAATAAAACCAAACCAAACCCTGATTTGTAACATGTACTGATTTTCATGGTGTAAATAGTTCCACCAGGCCTGATTTAAAGCTGCCATAGTGAGCTCACTCATTACTGACTTGGAAGGAGATGTGTCTGACTGGTTCCTGTGAGCCAGTATGAGCCAGCTCCAGCAGAACGTGAGAAGATAGGGCAAGTGCTTGAATCCAGCCTTTGATGCTGAGATCCATATTTCTCCCCAGCCTTTCTCTCAACACAAATATCCCGTGAGAAGATCTTTATACTGGAGTTCTGCTTTCTTAGGGAGGACATTTAGCTCTTCTTCCTAGAAAGCAGATCAGCACAATGAGGGACAAACCAGTAGGGGTGAATTTGGTGGTTTTCTAATGTCCCCAGGATGCTATTGATGCAGACAGGAGTCCTGGAAGGCTATTTATCAATCTACATGATAGTGAATCAAGAGAACTGTTACCATTTGTTTTACCTCTTTGTCATCTGAGCTGCTGTGCAACTGGTACACACTTGCTGAGCCCATCAGCAATGCTGAGCACAGGCTCAGGACTGGCGGTAGAGTGAAAGCAGCAAAGGCCCTGGCCAGTGGAGACATTATGGTGAGCCGGCCCCAAGCCTGCCCCAGTGGGCCCTGGGGTGTGGCACATTTACAGTGTGCGTGCTAAACCCATTCAGTCTGTGTTGTGATGGTCTCCTAGGGTTGCAAGGAGCCTTTCTGAGATGGCCTGGTCTGACTTCCTGTCCAGCATCCCACCAAAGATCCTTGAAGATGTCCAGTGATGGCGAACTCCTTCTTTCCCAAGAAAGTTGATTATATGCTTGAGTACCTTTGTGAAAAAAAGTTCGCTTTTATGCTAAAACAAATTCTGTAACCCCTGTTGCAGCCTGACAAGATCCCAGTTTTAACCCCGAGAGCTCTAAATTACCAGACTTTCTCCATATAGCAAGCATTAGTCAGGATGACATTGTTCAGTTGTTTAGTCATGTCCCACTCTTCGTGACCCCATGGACTATAGCACTCTAGGCTTCCCTGTCCTTCACTGTCTCCCAGAGTTTGCTCAAACTCATGTCCATTGAGTTCGTGATGCCATCCAACCATCTCATCCTCTGTTACCCCCTGCTTCTCCTGCCCTCAACCTTTGCCAATGAGTCAGCTCTTCCCATCAGGTGGTCAAAGTATTGGAGCTTCAGCATCAGTCCTTCCAATGAATATTCAGGGTTGATTTCCTTTAGGATTGACTGGTTTGATCTCCTTGCTTGAGAGTCCAAGGGACTCTCGAGAGTCTTCTCCAGCATCACAATTTGAAAGCATCAGTTCTTCAGCACTCAGCCTTCTTTATGGCCCAATTCTCACATCTGTACAAGACTACTGGAAAAACCATAGCTTTGACTATATGGACCTTTATTGGCAAAGTGATATCTCTGCTTTTTAATATACTGTCTAGGTTTGTCATAGCCTTTCTTCCAAGGAGCAAGTATCTTTTAATTTCATGGCTGCAGTCACCATCTTCAGTAACTTCGGAGCCCAAGAAAATAGTCAGGATGGACTAGGTTATGCCACAGTGGCAAACAACCACCACAATCTTAGCAGTAATAAAAATATAAATAATTATTGCTGATCTTGTAAAATATCCATCAAGGGTTGGTTGAGGGCTTGAAGGTGAAAGTGTTAGTTGCTCTTAGTTCATGTTAATTACTCAGGGACCCAGTCATCATGTTTCAACATGGCCATTTATTGGGAGAAAGAGTATGCTTGCTGAAGGGGAAAGAGAGACTTTCTTAGCAGTGAATGGTCTAGCTTACATGTACTATACATCATTCTCCTCTTCACTTGTTGACTAGAACTCTTCACATGGCCCCATCACCCATATGGGGCCCAAAAGGGTTACTTACCCTATGCCCAGAAGAAAGAGAGCTGGAAACACCTGGAGAGCAGCCTTAATGATCACCAGGGTAGTTTTTGTATACTTGAAGGTCCTTTCCTTCTCAGGCTCATGCCCAGTTTACCCCCTCATTGCTATGTTACATGCTTTTTCTCCTCCATCACCCAGTTTATTCTCCTCTGAACATGGTGGAGCTTTGTATCTATATGCTGGTATCCTCAGCTGAGTGCAGTTTTTTGGGCACAGTCTAATCACAGTAAGCTCAATGGGGCTCATCACCCCCTCCTCTGAAACAGTACAGTGGGAACGCTGGGGCCTTGATGGCATTTTTATTTATTTGGCAGCCACGGCACCCTATCCCTGTATTCACTGGGCCATAAGCTCGAGGATGCTGGGGACTGTGACTGTCTTGCTTGTCATAGTGTCTCCATCACTTAGCAAAAGGTCTGATAAATCCTAATAAACATTTGTTGGATGAATACGTACATTGAATTTATTCTCTTTGCTTCTGCCTACTTTTTACTCATGCTATCATCTCCATCTTGCCCCAATATACTCAGCTTCTTCAGACCCATGTACAAGTTATGTTTATTTCTTAAATTTATTCCAGCATAGAGATGAGCAAGAGTATTATCTTTGGAGTCAAAAAAGTGGGTGGCTGACACCTAGCTCTGATCGTATCATTCAACAGCACATATTTCTTTAACACCTACAATGGGCCAGGTGCTACAGACACAATTATGTGGAAGATAAGACCACAAAGCTGCCATACCACTGAATGGGTCCATTTGGGTAAACACTGTTACATCTCTAGATTAGAATGCAGAGATCTTTTAGGTTTTGGGGTTTTTTTGCTTTAGTTTTTCCAGCAACAAAAGCATGTAGACATATAGTTGATACTTAATAAATGTTAGTTTCATGAGCAAATAGATCTCTAAGCTCCACTTTGCTCCATGTACCAGAATCTCCTGAGAAAGCAAGTGTAGTTGGAAAACAAAGTAGCACTGTGTTTAACTGTTTTATTTTTGTGGTAGGTCATGATGTTTGAAATCTAAAACAAGACTAAAGGAAGATATGAAATTTGTCTATTAATCCCAGGGAAGCAGGAATTACCTTAGGTTGCAGAACATTATTTCAGATTGGTACTAATCTATTAATCACCATACTTTGGGTACCATTGTTCATTGAATCCTGCTGGGCCACAAGGAAGTAAGACTTTGTCATGTATGTTTTTGAAGCTCAGTTATGTGAAACAGATCATACATGCCTGATAAACCAGTCTAGTAACCATCAACAAAGAAAACAAGATTAGACTTTCAAGACATGTCTTTTATGAACCCCTGTACAATCCTAATGATTAGTAACCCTTCCGGTGCTCATAAATTACTGCTTAAATAATTCTGCAATTTTGCCTGTACTTACCTAAATTACTGATATCATCTCTTTATCTCCCTTGGCCTACAATTCATTTTATCAATGACAATTGTATCCTTGAAAATAATTTTCTTTGAGAAAATAGGGAACTGAGTTGAGGAACATTGCTTTCTCTTTCATTTACAAGTGTTATATTATCAGTTTCTAGAAGAGGGCTTATCCTTCTTGTGATCTTGGCCTGATGGTAACTTTAGAAAGCCTTTTTCCTTTTCATGTGTGGACAAGCTTGAGAAATATGAAAGGCAACCTTCACATGAGATGAGATATGGATATGTGATTTTTGGGGCAAGAGATCTGTGTGAGCCTCAGGGGGATTTGGGAGAGAGAGAGCTTGTGGAGGTATAGGGGTGTGCCAGGGTGTGAAGGTTGCACAGAGAGGGACGGGGGGAGGAAATCTGGGAAATGGGGGTTTTGCATGTGGTGAGGCTAGTATGGAGTTGACATCTACTGATGGAGGCTGATGAACCATATATCTCTGTTCATCTGTAGTCTTGAGAGCATAAGGCTGGAAGAACTTCAGAGATCATCCAGGAAATTTCTGACACTGTCAGATCAAATGACTACTAGACCAGCTTCGGTTTCTAATTTGAGATGTCTCCAAAGAAGATTCCTGTTTCAGCCACTTGAATGCTGGACTGTACTCAATGCCTGCACAATCTTCACTTTATTTAGCCCAAATTCTCCCAGCTGTGGTCTGAGCCTTTGGAAGAATGAAACCTCTGTGGGTAAGAACTGCCTTGGTGGTGTGAGAAAGGGAGCTCTGGGTGGTCCTTGGGTGTTGCATGAGGACAAGGGTGCTATGGCTCAAGTTCCAGTAAGAATACATAGGACTATGAGGTCTCTGGTTTTACCAGGAGCCTTCACAGATATCTTAAAACAGGAAGAAAAGGCCCTATGTTCTATGATTGGCTTCAAATCCTAATTCATGCCAGGCTGCAGTGGACATTGTGAGCACGTGTGTTCACAATGGTGTGTGTGCTGAGTGTCCAGAGCATGCCCAGCAGGTGCTGGTGTGGGGCTGTGGTTCTGTGTTATCTGGTCAGTGAGTGGAATCCAGAAGAACAAAAGAATTCCTGAAAGATTTAAGATAAGAGCCATTTTATGGAAAACCATGGGAACTTCTTAAGTCTCTTTTTTTAAGGGTGAGCAGCACAGTTTCAAGCTTAACACTGACTCTGCATGTCAATCAGGGTAGGATGGACTCAGAACATCCTAGAAGTTTTTGAAAGAATCTCCTGAGAAATCTCTGCAGGCAACTACTCAGGAAAGTACAAAGCCCTCCAACTTGGAGCTAGCATGGCATCCCCATAGGTGAGATGGGCAGCGTGAAGAACATGGGGGTCCCACTTGCCCATTTTCCTGGAGGACATCACCTGCAATCTTCCCTTGTCCTCTGAAATAGCTGACAGTAATAATCGCTACCACTGACCAAGCATTTTCTATGTGCCCCACTGTGGTACAGGCTTCACATAGAGCATCACAGCTAATCCCTGCAGTAACAGGACTGGCCAGGCAGGTGTCAATTTCACTCATATCACAAATGAGCCCTGTGGACACAGGTTCATCTGAACCGAGTTGCAGATTGGACAGAGTGGGCCAGAGTGCAGAGTGTGGGCTAGAAAATGGTAACCTGGGGAAATGACTCCCTTTCTCCAAGAACACACATTAACAGGCAGGTTCAGTGCACAGATGTGGGCTCTACCCAGCTCACTCCTCTGATGTCTTGCCTCCCAGAGCCATGGTGGACAGAGCAGGCAGGGTTGCCTCAGAGGCAGTCTATGCCTGGGCAATACCTGACATAGCGGGTAGAGTGGGTGGGGGGTGAAGCTGAAGATGTGGCAATACAAGGGATGGATAGCTTCCATTTCTAGGCCCTAAAAGAGCATATAATGTAGGCAAATCAGGATTTTATGTCATCTTTGTGTTTTGAAAACTGGTTGTATGACCCATTGGGCTTGAAAACCAAATGATAGAGGGAGAGAGAAGTATAGAGCTGGCTTATTACACCAGGGAATAAAGAATGGAAAAGGTGAGGAGGAGAGAAAGAGGAATTGACAGCAGAGTGGAGGTGATGGGGGTGCCTCTGGAATAGGAAGAAGGCGAGGGTGGCGCTCTTAGCCGTGGTTCTAATTCAACACAGGAAGGAAGAGAGACGATAAAGCGTCATTGATAGCTGCACTTCGACCTGATCTGGCCAACCTGCACCTCAGTTTAGAGTGACATATGACCACAGGGCTCATTTCCACTGCACGTGTCTCTGGCAGTATGAGTCTTGTCCCTAGATGACGTAAAATGAGGAGTTATAGGACCTGGTGCAACTCTGAGCCAGGGGCAGAGAGAGCTGCCTGGTCATTTTAAATCAACACAGCCAGACAAAGCCATCAGGATGACCAAATCTGGGAACAGAGGGGACATAAAGCCTTATGGGGTTGGCCTGTGATACAGTCGAGGCCAGCTCTGTGACTGGGATATCTTTATAGCAACGTTCACCCAGTTAAGACCAACAAGTGATAAATGGGGTGCTTTAATTTGGTCTTTTCTTTGTTACCAAATTACATCAGCTCTGTAGCTGTAACATGCAGCTGCCCAGGTTAGCCCCAGGCTGTATGTCTCCTTTCTGATGATTCCATGTTACCAGCAGGGGGGTGGCCAAGGTGGGTTACTGAAACACAGGGGCTCCTCCGTGAGGGAAGACAAAGGGACTGGACCGCCCCTCACCATGCACTCTCACCTCCAAGGCGCAGAGATTTCCTCAGGGGTTCACACAGGGTTTACAGGATCCAGTTTGACCCAGACTATTTCCTCTTCCTCAGGGAGGTCCAAGTCCTGATTGCATCATTCTGGCCTGCCCCAGTTCCTTTAAGGGACAGACGCTGCGGGGCGGGGGTGAGCCACTCCAGGCCTTGACATGCAAATCACACAATTTCACTGCTGATAAAGGGTTCTACAGACCGGATGAGTAATACTGTCCTGCCCAGCTGGCAGTTTATCTAGCGCTCTCTGCTAAATCCAGTTTACACCCTTTTTATTGTGCTCAATACCTCACAAAAGTGGGAACAATAAAATTGACCTTAATAGAGGAATTTTTACAATTTGGGCTAAAACTAGGGACTCAGGAGTTAAACTGCCTGACCTCAATCCTAACCCTACTGTTTCACTTGTGTGACTTCAGACCAATTCCTTAATCACTCAATACCTCAGTTTCCCCATCTGTACAATGGAGATGAGACTGCCCACCCCTTGGGGCACTGAATGAGTAAATTCACTGAAAAGTGTTACAGCACCTCATCTGTAGTAAATGTGCAATAAATGTTATCCATTAGTAAGTGAAAACTCCTTCTGCAGTCAAAAGATAATCAACATGTCAGAGCAAATGCTCTATTTTCCTTTCAAACACTCAGGGCTGCATGGCTAATAGGGTAGCATGGAATAGTTTGGGAGAACAGAGACAAACGGGTGTGGGGATGAGGGAGAAGGGTGTTAAGGCCTCAAGACTTTTCAGGATTCCTTTTTGAAGAGCTGAGATGGTCTTGGGGGAGGGAAATGGCTGTGTGACCTCGTCTTGACCTCCACGGTACCCTCGGAGCTCAGGGGACTGAGCAGGCCCGGCAGACTAAGCACCCGCTGATCAAATGGCTTCTGGCCAGCCCGCCTCAGGAAGTGCGGGCCCGTGGCCTTGTGATCCTCAAGAGGGAAGTAAGGTTTAGGAGGACAGATGAAAGATATGAAACAGAGCTCCAACTCCAGGGTCAAAGGCTCTCTGAGTTTTAGGTCAATATCCTGTACCTCCTCTCTCTCCTCACATATAAAAGAGGGATGGGGCAGAAATGTTAGAAATCCTATCATTGCCAAGTCTGGCTGTCAGATAATCTGACAGGGCTGCAGTTATCTTAAAAGAATGGACTGAACCCAAATTAGGGGGCCCAGGTGGCAGACTTGGGAATAGGTTGGCAAGAGGGAAGCTGCTAGGTCTAGAAGATATTGGGGTCCTTTGCAGGCCTGGAATAGTGGATTTTGTAAACGAGCACAGGAGGCCTGCTCTGTTCTTTGTGGTTCTTTACACTGTGGACTAGACCAAAGCTGGTCAGCCCCACAGAGCAAAAGGAGACTCTGAACTGCAAAGTTGCTATGAAAGCCAAAGAGTCCTTGAGTCCTTCTCCAGAAGTCTGTTGGATTAGAACATCCAAGATTTAGACTCTAGACTGGACCTACTCTTTACCAAGTCTGAAACCTTTGGGTAATCAACTAACTCAACTTCTTAGATTCTCTCTTGTTCTCGGGTACAAAATGCACCGTGGTGCTCACACGGGACATAGTGGCAGAATGAGCAGCTTGCCTCACAGGGGCATTTGACGACCTAGTAAAATTACATGAGTGAGTGTATCTAAGAATGGCTGAGAGTGACATATAAAGGGAGGCTTCTAAATATTCTCTTCATTTAAAAGTCATTTTCCATCTTGGAATACAAAAAAGAACCTCTAACAGTGACTGTCATTACTGCCCAGATACCCCTTGGCTCCTCTGTAATTCCCAGTCCTGTATGTTGTTCTGGCCAATCTAGTGTGAGCACGGGTGATGCGTGTTCCTCCTAAGAGAGGTAGGTAAACAGTCAGCACTGCTTCCATTTCTCCCTTCCCTTCCTATGGCAACCTTGGAATCTGCATAATCAGATGGCATAGTGAAGAGTAGGAAGAGGGCTGTTGAACTTGCTCTCACTGGATGAGAAATAAGCAATTACTGCGTCTAGCTACAAAGAGTTTGAGGACGAGTCCGTGCCAGTGAGACTTGGCCGGCATTACCCTGACTCAGAATGAAAGTTGTGGTTCGAAGAGACAGGCCACATTCATTTCAGTGACACACACAGTGGGATGCCAACCTTTGCTCTCAGGAAGTTGCTTTGAGTCAAAAGTTCTATCTGTTTTGCTCAAAGCTTATTTTAATTACATATCTCCTCTCCTAGTGGGGATGGGACAAATACTTTTAGACAAGTAAAATCCCTTTTGTTACAAAATGCATTTATTTCAGCCAGATAAAATTCTCCAACTTCATACATGGATACATATGATAAGGTCCTTCTTTGATACATGTCCTGCTTACAAGAGCCATTTCTAATTATTAAAACGCGTAACAAACATCTTTGTCTCTCAAAATATAATTTAAATAACTTGCTAAGGTATAAGCCATAAGTCTGGTCATGGACCCGAGTGGAGAGCGGTTCTCCAGTGATGAGATCAGAGCAATATCGGCACATTGCCTCCACGATGAGAGTCCACCAGTCTGCGAGCTGCTGAGCTCATCTGCTGGTCAACCCGCCAAGTATTTGGATAGTTGCTGCTGGGGCAGCAAGCTGCCTTCTGTAAAAAAAGTTATGTGCAGACAAAGTATGATGTAGGCAACGTGGAGAGGCATTTCACAGAATGCACACACCTTTCAGGTAACTTAAGATGAAAGCTTGGTGAGAGCAAATCTGTTACACTGCTGGGTACTGTGGCACCATCTCACTGGGCACTCAATAAATATCTATGAAGTGAAAGGAAAGATAAAAGAATAAGCTGTAGCAGTTGCCTTGATGTCCAACTGTTGTCAAGATTGGGCTTTATGAGCTTTATGGACACTATTTCTTGTTCAGAGGAAGTCATTCTATTTGGAAAGCCATCCCTTTCCTTCTCGTCAAGTTCTTCATGAGCGTTTAGAGACTTCTTGCAGACTGCCAGTATTCAGGGCTCTTTGGCTTACAGAAAAGCTGGGAGTGGGCCATACAACGTCTAGGTTTGTCCCTTGAAGTAAGAATGCCTGAGTGACTTGGAAGTTCTAGGATCTGGTTTATTCTTCACGCCTTTTCTTCTTTTGGCTCCTATTAATATCCTGAACCTGAAGTAGCCATGGAAACTAAGAGCTGAGCAGTGTGTTTCTTCATGAAATCTCATTTCGGTATCCACTATTTCTAGGACCCTGGCTCCCTCAGAACTTGAAGTGGTTGATCTCTTGATGGTCCGTCCTTCACAGAGTTCTCCACCTGTTCCCTGAAGGTAAGGGTCTTGTTCTAACATTGACACTGAGGAGTTCCCCACAGAGGAAATTCCTGGAAAAATCTCTCCTTTTGCTTCTCATACCATCTGTCCTATTCGCCACAGGCTATGGATGCAACTCTGGAGAGACAAAGGAAAAGTTTCTAAACTCATCCTGGTTGATCATAGGAAGATGTCCCTCATCAATTGGAGTTAAAACCGGTTCTTCCTTTATGAAGTCGGGGTCAAAATTACTGACGTCTTCTCGGGATTTCTGTCAAAAAGGAAACAAGGAAACTTTCAGATTCTGTGCATGAGGCTTATTAATCTCCCGTGGGACTTAGCCCTTGCCAGTGAGTTCAGAGGACGGCCCTGCAATTCTCTCGGCAGCATTATTTCCAGTTATGACAATTGGTTAAACAGTGCTTTCTACTAATTCTACTGCATTGTGTATTATTAGGGCATTTCTAACTGCCAATTCACTAGCCTCATAAAAAGCTTGCTGAGCAGACCAGTCTTAGGCTGGGAAGCTAAGGAATTAACTTGCTCACCTGACCCAGCCAACTGGTTCACCCTGTCCATTTCGTGGAGGTACCACTGCTCAGCAGGCCACACAGGGGCCCACAAGACAACAGAGGTTAAGTAAATTCACACTATGTGCTTGAAGAGATTTTCCTCAAAGACTTCTTGGAAATTCTGAGTTCAGGGAACAAATGCGTCTCACTTCACTCACCAGCAGATTCATTTTGCCCTGCTGGCAAAACTTCCCCTCCTCCCAGAACGGCTGGCAGGGGGATGCCCATGAAAGGAAGTGGTTTTATGCTCTGGGTGTTTGGTATCTCAACCTAGCAGCCTGTTACAGATTAAGCCAATGACATATGGAAACATGTATTTTACATCTTTATAAGCTAATGCTGGAGAGATCATTTTTACCATTATGAGATCTCTCACTTTTCTTCCTGGAGTCAATGATATTTCTTTCTGAGCATCCCTTGTCCCCCTAACTCGTGATGTACTGGAAGCCCAGCTTCTCTGCCTTCCCATTATGGTTCTCTTGACTCACCCATGAGAAACAGCTTAGCTCTCAGTCTAAGAGCTGGACCCCTTCAGGAATGCTGCCCTACTCAGCTTCCTCCCTTGGGGAGGCACCCACGGTATTCCCAGTATTTCCTAGACAAAAAGGACTCGGCTTCTTTTGCCCTGAGCCCTGTGCTGCAGGGGCTGTCACAGACCTAAGCTCTCCAAGCCAGGGAGCCAGGCTCAGGGCCCTGAGGAGCATTTCACATCCTCTCTACTTTCCTGGGGGCTTGGAAAAGGCTCTCTGACTAAGGAGCCTAAGGAAATCAGCTAGAACAATGAATTTCTCAACCAAACTCTTTTGGGGAAACCTGGAAAGTTTCAAGGCCTCTTCGACTCCAGGAAATTTTAACTTGAGAGGATGGGGCCAAGGCAAGCAAGAGGTAAACACTTTTTGAGACGTAACCCCCGGCACACTGAGAACTGTTGCCTTGGGGGCAAGGAGGAGTCCTGGATGAGGCTGCCCTGTAAAGCATCTCTGAACTTCCAGTCTGGTCATTCCCTGGTGGAACATCTAGCTGCTCAAGTGGAACACTGAGACAGTTTAAGAAAGAAGAAGGTCTACTCAGGTGGTCTCGGACACTTACGATTCTGGGTCGGAAAGGTGGTTCTACTTGGCGATGGTTCAGCTGGGCCCAGTCGATTTCCTTAAAGAAAGGGTGTCTCAAGATGGCATGCTCACCGCCTTGACTTGGGCTGCCCAAGCGCATGGTGGGGTTCTTGGTCATGAACTGAGAGGGGGAGAAAGACAGTCAATCATACAATCACACACAGTAAGGCTGTCACAAGACGGCAGGCATCAACCCTGGCAGAGGAGATGATGTGAGGCTTCATGGCTGATCTTGCTTAACCAGCTGAATTTTCCATCAGAGGCGGCACAACCACTATGAATCATCCCGTCAAGGCGCAGTTGCTCGTGTGTATTTCTGGCCTTCCCCACTTCCATTTCAGACGTGGCAACCAAAATAAAACCGAAGGGCCCAGTTTTCTTTCCTGTAAATACCACGTATTTTTTTTCCCCCTTTAAAGAAAAGAAACTCTATAAAACAGTGTGCCTTTCTCCAGCACTGCAGTTGAGGACAGCCGGCAGCTTATGAATGGGGCTACTTTTTGGAACAGCTGTGCCATTTTTCTGAGCGACCTGACCAGCCGGCCAGGATTCCCGCTCTCTGACAAGACCACGGAGAGAAGAGAGAGAGTATTATTCTGATGCTCTGGGTGAAGGAGCCGCAAGGGTGAGAAACTTAAAGTTCTGTGTTCAGGCTCCAGGAAAAACAAAGTTGGACACTTTTATTTATGCAACAAAGATATTATAGTTTTGACTGAAGAGTTTTTTCCTTCGAGATGCTCCCTTCTCTCCTGCTCTTCCATTTTGAAATGTTTCATGACTGAGACTCTTGCCACACAGACCAGAATTGGAATGCATTGCCACACATTTAAGGATTGTGTGTGTGTGTATCCATCCTCTGTATTTATATCAATTGGGCAACTTCCTCACAACTGACCTCCTATCAAGATGTTTTGGGCCAACTCTCCTTTCACGAAGTGGTCAATACAGGCATTCTGATCATTTCCTGACCAAAGACCAGTATAGGATAATTCACTCTTCATGGCAGGATGTCATTTCTAATTTTAAAGACTTTTCCATTATCATTACTTTTCCATTATCAAAAGAAAATGGCCTTGGATAAAAACTTTCCAAAAATTTAAATCAAGTTATCTTTAAATGAATTTATAACAGCCCCCAAATACCCCTTTCCAAGTCTGACTTAAGAACACGAGGCAAAACTAATGAGCAGAAGTTGATACTTCCTTGGAGTAGAATTTACCCAGTAAATTTGAAAAGATCTTGAAGGTGCACATAAGAAAGGGTCGGGCTGGGAGATGACCAGCCCTGCCATGTCAGGTGTCCAAGACTGCCAAACCTCCTGGATTGCTTCAGGTGAATGTGATCAGGTGGAGGGAGGAGGCTGCCAAGGTCCCTATGCAAACTGACAGGACAGACCTCATACAATGCTACAAAAGCTTCAAACAAGACCTAGTAAAAAATGATGGAGTTTAATGGTTTCTCCTCTTTCCAAGAGACGGGGAATGAAAGGCCTGGTGGTGCTGAATTTGGAGGTGGAACTCTAAAGTAAAAGCAGCTTTGAGAGCTTCTGAGCAGTGAGCACTCAGGCATGCGGGGTGATCCGCAGACTTATAGGAAATGTCTCATAAACAACTCCATTCTGGAAGAGCTAGGCGCTCGTGCTGTGTGGGCTCTGCCTAGATAAGTGTGTGTAACTCAGAAAGACGGGAAAATACACACACCGAAGAAACGAATAGACTCCCTTCTTAGGAAAGTCAATGGGATACAATCCCTGATGGAGTAGCCGTGTCTGTTCTAAAAGCTAATTAACAAAAGACAATGCTGCAAAAAACTCAAGCTACAAGGGCAGCAGAATAGACCCAGATGGCTTGTGGGAAACTCCCAGGCCTGCCAACGGTGCGAGCAGAGGATACCTCGTGAATGTGTGGGTACAACTTGTTCTTCTTGGCAAGAGGAACAGTGTGGGGCTCTTGGTGCCAGGGTGGCAGAAGCCCCGGTGTCTGAACGCTTTTGCCCATTCTTCCCTGCCCCGGAACAGAAGCCAAGCTTCCAAGGGGCACTGTGGAAAGGCACTGACCAAAGAAAAGCAGAACACATCATGGCTATTCTCCTCTACAGACTTCATCCCAGTGAACAGAGTCAGGCAGAATGACCCTTTCCACTAGCTTACACTTAGAATTCTGATAATGTTTTTTTCGAATGACCAGGCAGTTTTGTGTTAACTTTGAATATCTTGAGCCCTTTAGATACTGCCATCCTCCATGTAGAAGGAAAAAAAAAAGTTCAATTTATAAAAGTTGCAGGTGTCTATGCAAGGCAGTGCACTAGCTCTCATGGTGTGGGGGTGCAAGTGGTGTGCAGATGACGAGCAGTGTCTCCCCATGAAGGAGCCGATCGAGAGAAGTGGGCAGAGGAGAGACCACTTTAACTAACACAGCTGGATAAAAGGAAGACACAGTCAAGTGCAGCAGAAGCTTTGGAGAGAGACTGGGCCACTCGCATTGGGGGGTGGTGGTGAGAAGGCAGGCGGTGGCCTCACAGAAGAGGGGACATTTGATGACACGAGGTGGATAGAATTACACATGCCTGAGAACGCAGACTGGCATGGCTGCAGGCAAGCACCTGTGACATTGGGTATTTGGGCTGGCATGAAAGGACAG
This sequence comes from Bos mutus, assembly GCF_027580195.1. NCBI lineage: Eukaryota > Metazoa > Chordata > Mammalia > Artiodactyla > Bovidae > Bos > Bos mutus. The sequence continues at coordinate 35,099,198 of NC_091626.1, forward strand.
CTGAGGAACCATGGGGGAGCCAGCAAGACCTGTCTACAGTTTATAATGTGAATGACATGAATGATGAGAGCTGCCCTGGACCTAGGAGATGACTCTAACCATAACATGATGGCTAAATCCCTAGTAGAGAGGGAAGAGATACATGGGGGTGACTAGTTAGAAGGCTGAGGTCACTGCCAAGAAAACATACGTTTGGAAACTAGAGTCTCTCGTTAGTGAGAGGAAAGGCAGGGAGCAAGCCAAAGAGGGCTTGTGGAAGAAGAGTGAGCAGACTCCGCACTGCCTGGAGCTGGGGGGTAGAGAGAGGAGGGCGGCCAGGTCCCAGAGTCCTCTCTGGCTGTTGAATGATGGAAACAGGTGACAGAAGAGGAACCAATTATAGTTGGGAGTACTGGTGTTAGAAGTAGAAATAGGAGCAGTGATGACTTTTGTCAGAGGAATAAAGACATAATAAACATCGACCATTCGATCATTTCTCAAGACCTTACAGATCTGGGAAGCTGGTGAGCTCAGCTTTGCATCTGAGATGTGCAGACATCCACCAGGAGGAGCCTGACCAGGGTGAGAAGTCTGATTCCCAGGGATGATGACGATATTTGGTAAGACAGAGCTGAGGCTGGGAGGGAGGCTGGCGTGCAGGGAAGGCGGACATGGAGGGGGACAGAAGAGAATCGAGGGCAACCCCAGACTGCAGACATTTTATTTGGCCCATGTAGAGTGTTTTAAAATAATTTTAACTACTTGTCAAAGAAGTAGCAAATGTCTCATCACATGAAAGTCAAGTTTTCCAAATTCTCCTGGGAGATGGAATATTCTGGAACACTGGACCTGTACTACTTCCTGGTGAAAATGACCTGAGTTGAGCATGGCTGCCTCCTTGGCTGGGGCATGTGACCCCTGGTCCCGCACTCCTCACGGCCTCACACCTGGCTCCACATATGCCTGTGCTGGCTCCTAGCCCTGGCACAGGGTGAGAAGAAGGCCAGGGTGGCAGCAGAGCTCATGAGACAGTCAGAGGAGGACAGAGATCATGGAACAGAAACTAGGAGGGGGACCATTTCAGGGAGGAGCAGGGGGTAATCTGTGGTGCTGAGGGAGCAGAAGGCCAGTTGAGGGGGGGCGGGGTTATAGCTCCTCTATGACTAAGCCCCACCCCCTACCAAAGATGCAGAGATGGGAGGTTCAGGGAACACTGAACATCAGTCCCAGGCCTGGAATCTTTCTTGGCACACATCAGTGGAGCGGGCTGGGGCCAGAGGGGGTCTGTGTCCCTAAGCCAGGCCCAGGACTCGCCTTAAGCACCATGTTCCTGCTGCTGTGATGATGACAGCACCATCCCGTTGCAGAGAACTTTCTCTATTTGCTTATGTCCCTACTGGGACCCGAAGCCAAACAAGTTAACAACCACGGTGTTTAGAGGCATCACTCATCCATGTCTAAGGTCATACTTAAAACTTGCCTCACCTCAACTGACCTTCTCCCTGACTGTGGTCTCAAAAGGGGAAGTCAGCCCAGGAGGAAAATAAAGTGACTCCATGAAAGATTTTGGATGCATTTACTAAAGGAAGCAGAATGTTTGCTAGGTTCAATGAAAGCATTTTATAAGCTGCAAAGAGTGAGGAGGCCAGGGTGGAAAATCTGATTCCACCTCGAATGTAAGTCTCTAGCTAACTGGAGATCGGGGGCAAGAAAGTGTGGAGATCCCTTGTATTCCCCTTTCTCCTGAGGCCCTCATGCAAGTGGAAAGAGGGTCCTAAAGGAATCAAAGCACACCTGCCCAGAGAATGAGAAACAACAGTTTCTTCCAGGCTGCAGAGAAGACAGGACCACAGTGGGAAGCAGTCAGCCAGGTGCCCCGCCTGAGGAAACACAAGTGATATGGGCCAGGTCTGTACAGGAATGCCCTGCGAAGCCTCCTGCCAGTCAGGGATGGGTACATAAAGGATGTGAGAGCTCCTCTGATATGCAAGGCACAGAGGGGAAGTGGTTCGGCTCCTCAGCTTCATTACCGTGTTTGGATGCCAGTTCCCCCATGAGCTGTGTGACCTTGGACAAATGTATTAACTTTCCTGGACTTTAGACGCCTCAACTATAAAATAGAGATTTTTTTAAAATTTCCTCATATTACGATGAGTAAATGAATGTAAAACGCCAGCACAGAGCAAGCCTTTAATCAATGCTACTGAGTTTCAGCGAGCATCTTGTTAAACCACTTGGAGGGCCATCCTGTTCTACCTAAATGCAGGGGCATGGACTGAAATGCCTCTAGGAGAGGAACATCTGAGCTGAGCCTAGGCCCTGAGGTTTATCTGGCTCTCTCTCTCTGCTATTCTACTTTGTAGCCAGGAAAAGGGCACAAGATGTTTCTGCCTTCACAGTCCCAGACTCCAACAGGGGGGTGGTAGTGATGGCCTCAGGAAAAACATCAAAGATTTATCAAAGGTTGCTTTTCTGACAGCCAAGATTTCTAAAGACAATCTGAAAACAATAATACAGACGATACTCGGGTTTTAACGTGCAGTTATATCTGCTTTAACAACAGAAGGGAAGTGCTGAATGTGCAGTGAAGAGAGCACTGGGACACCTTCTTGTAAATCTGAGATCAGACAGTACCTGTCATGTCTTGCGGGCTCTGCTACACCTGAGGCAGCTGTGGTTTTGAGTTGTCAGATGTTCCAGAGGATAGAGTTCAAACTCACCCTCTGTAACAATGCATCTAGAGATAGGATCCAAATGTACTTTGAAACTCATTCAAATGTGCGCAATGATTGAAAGTATTTTTTCTTTGGGAATCTGATTTTATAGGAAGAAGACTAGTTATATAAACAGAGTGATTAATAAGATTTTCTTTCAGGAGAGAAAGAACACTGTATTTTCTACTTAACAGACGGATTTGGCTGTTGAGCAAAGAAAATGACCTCCTCCTTCCATTCAATTTCAGACCAAAGGTCACAGAGCTGGCAGTTAGTGCTGGGAAGCTAAGAGGGCATGCCATAGAACATCCCCATCAGTATTCCAAGGAAAGATCCCTAGTTAGGAAGAATGAATTTTATGGCTCTACAGAGAGTCCTGAGGTGGGAGAGCAGAGAAAGAATACAGGACACAGAACAGAATATGGTCCATGGCCATGAAGGCTTCCCCCAGCGAGGGCAGATAACATGCATGCTTGTATATGTTGCAGCCACCGGGGTCTGTGTTTTGCTGCTGTCACAGGTAGAATCTGACATCATTATGAAGACTAGTCAGCCACCTTTTTCTCTCACCCTGCTTCCAGCAGGCTGTGGTGGTAGGGCATAGCCCCGAGAACCACCTGTGCCAGCAGGGCCATGGTGGGAGGGATGAGGTTGGGCACTGAGTCAGCTGATGGGGCAGCATGGGAGGAAATGCAGATTAGGAAACCGAGAAACAAACAATCCGATAAAAAAAACTGGGCAGAAGATCTAAATAGACCTTTCTCCAGTGAAGACATACAGATGGCCAAGAGGCACGTGAAAAGATGCTCACCATCACTAATCATTAGAGAAATACAAACCAAACTACAATGAAGTATCGCCTCACACTAGTCAGAACAGCCATCATCAAAAACATCTCCAGTAAATGCTGGAGAGGATGTGGAGAAAAGGGAACCCTCCTACACTGGTTGGTGGGAATATACATTGGTACAACCATTATGGAGAACAGTATAGAGGTCCCTTAAAAAAATAAAAATAGAGCTACCATATGATCCAGCAATCCTACTCCTGGGTATATATCTGGAGAAAACCCTAATTTGAGAAGATACCTGCACCCCAGTGTTCACTGCAGCCCTATTTACAATAGCCAGGACATGGAAGCAACCTTAATGTTCATCAACAGAGGAATGGATAAAGGAGATATGGCACATATATACAATGGGGTATTGCTGCTGCTGCTGTGTCACTTCAGTCGTGCCCGACTCTGTGTGACCCCAGAGACGGCAGCCCACCAGTCTCCCCCATCCCTGGGATTCTCCAGCCACAAAAACAATGAAATAATGGCCATTTACAGCAACATGGATGGATCTAGAGATCGTCATACTGAGTGAAGTCAGACAAATATCATATCGCTTACATGTGGAATCTAAAAAAATGGTACAAATGAACCTTTTTACAAAGAAACAGAGTCACAAATGCAGAAAACAAACTTAAGGTTCCTGGGGGGAGCAAGCAGAGAGGGATTAATTGGGAGATTGGGACTGACATATACACACTGCTGCTGCTGCTGCTAAGTCACTTCAGTCGTGTCCGACTCTGTGCGACCCCAGAGACCGCAGCCCACCAGGCTCCATGTAAGCAGGTTTGTTGATTATATTTTTCATCCTGTCTATGGTTGGAATCCAGCAGGCTGTTCATGGGCATATAGTTAATTCTTTATCAATGCTCTTAACACTTTGCCTTGCTGATGTTTTACACTCATTATAGCTTCCCCTGAAACCCAAGCTATCTCAGTAGCTTCACTACAGTTATGTTACAGTGTTGGTTAAAAAAAGAGATAAAGGTCAGAAGCAAGTCTCAGAGAAGGAAGCCCAAGGTCAGGCACTTGTGCCAATGCCAGTGTTGTTGGCCAAGATGGTTTTATTCCTGGCAAACCAGTCCCAAGCAGCTCTGAATGATGGGGAGGGCTTAACCGCTCTCCAGTAACTCCCAAATGTTAAAGGAAAGGGAAGCTCTCCTGACAGCTATGATCCTCAAAACACAGCTATAGAAAGGGAGCAAGTGTTGAAAAAGGACCCTCCAGAGGCATACTACACAATGTCTTCATTTCCCCTTGATGAAACCCAGTCCAACGCCCTTCTTGATTCTGGATACACATTGTCTTGGGTGTCCAAACCAAACCTAACCATCACCTGCTAAAAAGGAACACTGTGTGATAACTGGAAGTGAAAAATTAAAGAAAACAAAGTGTGCTACTTCTGTTCATTAGACTTTTTCCAACTCAATCTCTTGGGACCCACAGACATCAGTTAGCAAATCTCTACATAGATTTATATGCTCATTTTATAAAACCTGATATTTTTATCCTGTTTGAGATATGAAGATTAAAGAGTCAAGTGATATTAATACTTCATTAAAAAAAAATCCTTCATACTGCTAGCCACAGATAAAATGTAAGTTTTCTAAGAACAGAGGTCCTAACAATCTAAAATGGGGGAAGGAAGTTGAGAACAGTAACTTTAATAACATGCCAAAAATGTAGTCTCTAGGACGATCAGCATTTTTCTGTCTTCTGCCTATACCAGCCTGGTCTGTCTGTGAGTACATGACCCGTTTCTATAGTGTCAGTTTCAGTAAGAAGCCCAAAGCTCCATTTCCTCCTATGGGAACTCCAGTCCTGGCCACGGGCAAGCACTGCCAGGCTGCATGTTAACCATCCTCTTTTTAAAGGATCTTTCGGTAACTGACTTTTGGATTCTCCCCGCAACAGTATTTGAAAAAGTGGCTGTAATGATGGAGAGCTGGATCCTCTGCAAGACTCTGGTCCTAGGCTTCCCTCTGCTTCCTCGGCCTCCCCCTGGCTGACCACCTTTGGCTACTGCCTCAAGCATTCCAACCTCTGCCAGGAGGGGAGCAGGAAATGCTGAAGAACATGCTCAATGCCACGCCGGTTAACTGCCTGGTGACAGGTGTGGGACACACTCAGCGCTAAAAGAGGATCCCCGATTACTCGTGGTTCCCTCTCTGAACACAGAGGTGAGCGAGACTCCTGCAGACAATGCACAGAGGAATGAAATCTGATAGGTGTGATGACAGATAAGCCCACACACAAACATACACTTTAATTTCTGTAAAGCTCAGAAGCAAGAGCACGCTATAATCTCCTTCTGAGGCCAAGTTTACAGTGCTTCCTGAACTGACGAAGGTGACTCAGGAGAACGCACCAAACTCCTTTCAGCACTTATTTAACTTGGCCACCTGTGTGAGCAGGAGAAAAGGGCGTTGACTCACCTGAGTCAGCACTGGCGCCTTGTGATCGCTCACCGGAGATGATGGAGCACAAAGGAACGCTCACCTCAGGGAGGCCTTCACCATCCTAAGCTCTGGGGACTCAGGAGGACCGCCCCCCGCCAAGCCTCCCTGGAGCTGATGAAGCCAAGGTTCAGTGCAACTACCGAAGCTCTAAGCAAACCATACATTTTCTTCTGTGTCACGATTATTAGTATTTTGGAATAACTGAATGCCAGTTTAGGAAACTCAGTGACATGGTGGCCAACAGAAAATGTCTTTATACCAAAACCAAGTAAAAAAAAAAAAATCATCTTTAAGGTCAGCAATCTAGAAAGTCTACATCTGTTTTTCACACAAGAGTGCCTATCTTTATTTATCTTTCCTCTGCTACCTTCTGTGGATGCTGCCAGTTTTTATATAACCTGTTCTTTGAGAGCAGGGGTAGGATTTTGCTTCTGGAACATGCATTTAACATAAACCTTCACAGAGAAGATGAGACAGGAGAGACAGAAGGGCAAGTGAGAAAAATAGTCTTCTCTATTGGAGTGGATACTGTGGTTATTTTTAGTTGTCAGGATTACTGCTTAATGACTTGGGATTTTTTTTTTTTTCCAAGTAGAAAACTGGGCCAAAAACTCTGTACTCCACTTCCCCTCCCCCACTGACTCTGTGCTCCACAGGGAGTGTTCTCACCAGCACGTTCTCAGCCCTCTCTCCATGTTTATGAGAACTTTGGGGAGACTCTTGAGTTATTGGTGTAAGGCTATCCAATCCTGTGGTGGGGGTAAAGATGACGAGTGGCGGAGTGAGGGAAGGAAAGGGAGACGGGGTTAGGGGTTATGCTGGGTGAGATGTCGGTGCCCACCCTGTTCAGCCCCTCCCTCACCGTGAACGACAGACAAGAACACCCCTCACCCTGAATTCGGGGACTCACTGACATTATTACACCATACAAAGCCTCCGGGTCATGAACATCTATGACTCTATGGTGTTACATAAATGCGTATCCACACAGTTTCTACAGACATGGGATAATAATAATACCTTCTATTTTAAAGTAAGGCGGCATTTAGAAAGCATTTCCTTCTGAAGGAAAAAAAAAGGGGGGCAGGAAAATATCCAGAAGACGCCAATTCCAGGAATGCTGCTGACCTTATGATCCAAAGGCAAGACTGTCGGGAAATCTCAGGAAGCCAAGTAGGGATGACCCACCACACTGAGACAGTGGTGAGAGCGGATGTGAAGGGCTGGCTCAGGGATCCTGGCCCTTCCTGCCTCTCCCGTGGGGAAGGGCAGACCCAGCAGGAAAGGGTCACACAAAGAGATAAGAGGAGCAGCGTGGGCATGGCTCACCAGTGGGCGCTCTCTCCTTCTCTGTGTGTTATCTGTTAAAAATCCCTCTTTGGGGTGCCCTCAGGTACTCAACTTGGGAGTGGGAGAGGTAAATTAGGAGTTTGGGATTAACAGATACACACTATATAAAATGGATAAAAAACAAGGACCTACTGTATAGCACAGGGAACTATATTCAATATCTTGTAATAACCTATAACAGAAAAGAATATGGAAAATAATATATATTATATACATTACATATATATATATATATCTGAATCATTTTGCTGTACACCTGAAACTAACATAGCATTGTAACTCATCTATACTTCAATTTAAAAAAAGCATAAGAAAAAAATTTTAATTAAAAAGAGAAAAGGCTCCTGGGAAAACAGAAATACAGCTCTCTCCAAAATAAAAAGCTAACACAGCCCCATGTACAATTAAGCACTTAATAATCTTGATGATGTTGGTGGATGTTCAAAGAGAGGATGAAGATAATGACAGCTCTCAGTGTGCTGTGAAATTACTACTCATAATTTAACAATACTAATAACTTCTGCATTGTGCCTACCACTTTGAAAATGCTTTCATGGTGCTACCCCATTTGAAGTGGGTACCAGAGGTGTTATCATCACTTCATTAAGGAATAAAGACTGGGTAGCAGTGGCAAGTCGAAGAAGGTGATGGCACCCCACTCCAGTACTCTTGCCTGGAAAATCCCAGGCAAGGAGGAGGAGCCTGGTGGGATGCAGTCCATGGGGTCGCGAAGAGTCGGACACGACTGAGCGACTTCACTTTCACTTTTCACTTTCATGCATTGGAGAAGGAAATGGCAACCCACTCCAGAGTTCTTGCCTGGAGAATCCCAGGGATGGGGGAGCCTGGTGGGCTGCTGTCTATGGGGTCGCACAGAGTCGGACACGACTAAAGCGATTTAGCAGCAGCAGTGGCAAGTAGAGGTCTTGTGATCCTCAGACTAGTGTGTGTTCTTTCCATTCTATTATGTGAGGTTGCTTCCCCTGCCAATCAGCGATTTAGACAAACTGTTTTTAATACATCCTCCATCTCTGAAATTCTGTGTTTAAGTTTCTAATGGTCACCAAGCTCCATGACAAATGATTACAATCCAGAAGAGCATGCATGACTTCCTGACAGTTTGGGGATTATGACACCCAGTGGAGTCAACATTAGGAACTCTTTTTTTTTTTTTTTTTTAATATACTTGATTTACAATGTTATATTAGTTTCTGGAATCAAGATTGCCGGGAGAAATATCAATAACCTCAGATATGCAGATGACACCACCCTTATGGCAGAAAGTGAAGAGGAACTAAAAAGCCTCTTGATGAACGTGAAAGTGGAGAGTGAAAAAGTTGGCTTAAAGCTCAACATTCAGAAAATGAAGATCATGGCATCCGGTCCCATCACTTCATGGGAAATAGATAGGGAAACAGTGGAAACAGTGTCAGACTTTATTTTTGGGGCTCCAAAATCACTGCAGATGGTGACTGCAGCCATGAAATTAAAAGACGCTTACTCCTTGGAAGGAAAGTTATGACCAACCTAGATAGCATATTCAAAAGCAGAGACATTACTTTGCCAACAAAGGTCTGTCTAGTCAAGCCTATGGTCTTTCCTGTGGTCATGTATGGATGTGAGAGTTGGACTGTGAAGAAGGCTGAGCGCCAAAGAATTGATGCTTTTGAACTGTGGTGTTGGAGAAGACTCTTGAGAGTCCCCTGGACTGCAAGGAGATCCAAGCAGTCCATTCTGAAGGAGATCAGCCCTGGGATTTCTTTGGAAGGAATGATGCTAAAGCTGAAACTCCAGTACTTTGGCCACCTCATGCGAAGAGTTGACTCATTGGAAAAGACTCTGATGCTGGGAGGGATTGGGGGCAAGAGGAGAAGGGATGAGGATGAGATGGCTGGATGGCATCACTGACTCGATGGACGTGAGTCTGAGTGAACTCCGGGAGTTTGTGATGGACAGGGAGGCCTGGCGTGCTTCGATTCATGGGGTCGCAAAGAGTCGGACACGACTGAGTGACTGAACTATTAGTTTCAGGTGTACATCACAGTGATTAAAATGTTTATAGATTCTATTCCATTTATAGTTATTATAAAACAATGGCTATATTCCCTGTGGTTGTTCTATATATTCTTGTAGCTTATATGGATTTTATACACTGTAGCTTGCACCTCTTAATCCCTTCCCCTTGTCTCGCCACCTCCCCTCTTCCCTCTCCCGCTGGTAACCACTAGTTTGTTCTCTATGTCTGTGAGTCTGCTGCTTTTTTGTTATATTCGCTAGTTTGTTGTATTTTTTAGATTCCACATATAAGTGATATCCTACAATATTTGTCCTTTAACTTATTCCCCTAAGCATGAAAAGGTTCATAACATTAGGAACTTTTGAAGTCAGTAAGCCCCCCAGAATCACAGATGGTTACAAAATCCTTGGAAAAGGCCTGAAGTCCATATTTTTAAAGGAAGCAGGGTACCTTACCTTGATCTGGAATTGCATAACAAAATGAAAGTTCGTTCAGAGTCCTTAAAAATGTCTCAACCTACCTAGCACCTAACAGATGCATTTCCCAAGCCGCCGGTGTTCTGGCCGAGGGCCAGCACTGAACCTGGCTAGCACTACTCGGAAGTCACCGTAAGCCTCAGTGTCTGAGGCAGGCACACTGCAAAAGCCCTGGCCTAGTTCACAAGTCAAACTAGCAGACAGGCTTCAGAGGGAGACGTTTACGACCCGCAGCCATTCCTTCTCAACCTCCTCACCGGATCCTCTTCCTCACCGGATCCTCTCCCACTGTCACCCCTTCAGCACTGGTGTCCCGGGCCCCCTCCTTTTACTCTCCACCCTCGCCCCCAGTCCACGTCTGCTCCCCTGCCACCTCTCTCCTGAGCTCCAGGCCCATGGGGCCAACTGCAAGGAACAGACCACTTTCCGCATGTCTCCCGGACCCCTCAGAGGTCCCAGTCCTAAACTCATCTTTCCCAGCCCTCACCCTCACCTAACGCACCAACGGTAGAACTGGTGACTGCACTCCTTTGAACACACATGCTCCGCTCCCCTCCGAATACTTGCACAAGTTAGCTCCTCTGTCTAGAATACCCTTCCCCTACCACCCGCCCTGCCCCGTCTACCCTGCTGAACCTTTGTTTGTTTCTCAACGCCCAGCTGAGACACTGCTTCCTCTGCCTTGTCCTTATGTCACTTCCCTGTCCTTGACCCCAGAGATAGCTTTGATCATTCCTCCTTGGCAGCGAGCTAAGTATCCATTTACGTGTTCTCATTCCTATGAGGCTGTGAGCAACAGAAGACGCTGTGTCTTTTCAGCTTTGCTTCCCGGCACTTCGCACAAGGCCAAGCCAAGGGAAGGCATCTGACAAGTATTTGCCCGGTGGAATGAGACAGGGCTCCTAATTCCTCATGTATCAGTTTCTCCTATGGTCATAGGCTCATCTCAGGTCAATAGAGAAAGACTCAAATGCACAGTCTTTAAATAACACTCATATTCTTATCATAAATGTTATATCTTACTTTATGGAAAGTTAGATGGTTGGCAGATTCATGCTCTGTGAGTATTAAGTACATGGCACCCTGGAAGCTTCCTCCAGTGGCTCATGTTTCTAGGACAGTTGGAAAGAATCATATCAGGGAGTTATTTGGGTGCTAAACATGTGGGGCTCTAAAGGCAAAGGATGCTTATTAATGAAAAGGAGAATAAAAATGGGGAGTGGCCAGGTATAGGCTAGCTCAGAACCCTGGACTGGGAGTCAGAAAAAACTGGATTCTGATCCCAGGGTATTTCCCCCTCACGTGATATAATATATAGAACACAATATTTACCTTCTTGGCCATTTTTAAGTGCACAGTTTAGTGGGATTAAGTATATTCACATTGTTGTACAACCATCACCACCATCCATCTATAGCACTTTTTTCATTTTCCCAAGCTGAAATTTCTCATCCCTTAAACTCTAACTCCCTACCAACCCCTCTGCCAGCCCCTGGCAACCACCATTTTGCTATTGTCTCTATGAATTTGACTACTCTAGGGTTCTCATGTAAGTGGAGGTCCCTTTGTATTTGGTTTATTTCATTAAACATAATGCATTCAAAGTTCATCCATGTTGTAACAAGCGTCAAAATTTCCTTCCTTGCTAAGGGTGACTAATCCATTGTATGCATATAACATATTTTGTTTATCCATTCACCCGTTGATGGACACTTGGGTTGCTTCCACTTTTTGCTATTGTTCAGTCGCTCAGTCATGTCCAACTCTTTGTGACCCCATGGACGCAGCACATCAGGCTTCCCTGTCCTTCACCATCTCCTAGAATTTGCTCAAACTCATGTCCATTGAGTCAGTGATACCCTCCAACCATCTCATCCTCTCTTGCCCTCTTCTCCTCTTGCCCTCAATCTTTCCTAGCATTAGGTCTTGTTCAGTGAGTTGGCACTTCGCATCAGGTGGCCAAAGTATTGGAGCTTCAGCTTCAGCATCAGTCCTTCCAATGAATATTCAGGGTTGATTTCCTTTAGGATTGACTGGTTTGATCTCCTTGCTATCCAATGGACTCTCAAGAGTCTTCTCCAACACCACAGTTCAAAAGCATCAATTCTTTGACACAGCCTTTTTATAGTCCAATTCTCACATCCATACATGACTACCAGAAAAATCATAGCTTTGACTATATGGATCTTTGTCAGTAAACTGATGTCTCTGCTTTTTAACATGTTGCCTAGGTTTGTCATAGTTTTTCTTCCAAGGAGTAAGCATCTTTTAATTTCATGGCTTCAATCACCATCTTACAGTGATTTTAGAGCCCAAGAAAATAAAATCTGTAACTATTTCCACTTTCTCCCCATCTGTTTGCCATGAAGTCATGGGACCAGGTGCCATGATCTCTGTCTTAGTTTTAAGCCAGCCTTTTCACTCTCCTCTTTCATTTTCATCAAAGGCTCTTTAGATCCTCTTCACTTTCTGCCATAAGGGTGGTGTCATCTGCATATTTGAGGTTAATGATATTTCTCCCGGCAATCTTGATTCCAGCTTGTGCTTCATCCAGCCCAGCATTTCACGTGATGTACTCTGCATATATATTAAATGAGCAGGGTGACAATATACAGCCTTGGCGTACTCCTTTCTCAATTTTGAACCAGTCTGTTGTTTCATGTCCAGTTCTGTTATTTCTTGACCTACATACAGATTTCTCAGGAGGCAGGTAAGCTGGTCTGGTGTTCCTATCTCTTTTAAGAGTTTTCTGGTTTGTTGTGATCCACACAATCAAAGACTTTAGCCTAGTCAATGAGGCAGAAGTAATTTTTTGGAATTCCCATGCTTATTCTACGATCCAGCAGTGGATGTTGGCAATTTGATCTCTGGTTCCTCTGCCTTTTCTAAACCCAGCTTGTACAACTGGAAGTTCTTGGTTCATGTACTATTGAAGCCCAGCTTGAAGGATTTTGAGAATAATCTTGCTAGCATGTGAAATGAGCGCAATTCTACCTTTTAGATTTTGTGAATAATGATGTGAACACTGATATACAAATATGTTCAAGCCCTTGCTTTCAGTTCTTTGGGATATACACCCAGAAATGGAATTCCTAGGTTATATGGTACGTCTAAGTTTGATTTTCTGAGAAACTGCCTGCCATACCACTTTCCACAGTGCCTGCATAATTTTACATTCCCGTGAGAGCTACACAAGGGTTCTAATCTGTTTGGTTGTTTTAAGTAATGTGCTGAATGGCCTTTGCTGAGTCACAATTTCTCTGGACCCCAAGTTTCCTCATCTATTAAATGAGGGAATTGGAATGGATAATCTTTTAGGTTTCTTCTGGAAATAAAAACAAAAAAACAAAAAACCACTATATTGGTCTAATTAAATCAAGTTGCAATTAGAACCAGAAAGCAGTTTGAATGGTTTGTGAGGTATGACTTGCTACCTTAAACCCTCTTCCTAATACAATAAGTAGAATCATACTTTTTCAGAGAAAAGGGCAAAGAGCCTAAAAATGCACCCTGCTCTCACTGATGACACTGGCATCTGCTTCCTGAGCATCTAGTCTGTGCTCAGCACTGTTCCAAGTATCCCCCTTGCGTCATCTCCAATCCCGAGAGTACAGATGAGGAAAACCCAAGGCATGGCAAAATCACACTGTGTGCCCAAGTTCCCACAGCCAGCAGATGAAAGAGCCAACATCTGCCCTCGGACAGCTCTGCTCTGCAGGCCGGTTCCTCACCACCAGGCACTGACACTTCCCTCCTGGGTGCTTCTCCCCACATCTTGCGAGCTCTTCACTGTTTTCTTCCTTTTCTTTGATCACACTTCTGTTTAAATATCTCAGCCCTCTGCCAAGAACAGCTGAATTTCCTCAGCTACAGCATTTAAACCTTTTATTTTTAGGCCTGGGGGCTGAAATGTACAAAGCTGTCTCCGAAATCCTCTCGGTTAATATGTTTTAGTAATTTTCTCTGACATCTTTTCCAGTGTTTTTCAGAAAATTGCTCTTAAGGTACACTCCTTGAGGGAGGAAGAAACAGAATGCTTACCATGTCCCTGCGTGGCTTACATGTACTAATTCACTGAATCTGGGGAGGAACCCTGTGACATGGATTTTATTACTTCAATTTACAGATCTTTTGAGCAAGGACACAGATTCAGAGAGGTGTGTTAGCTTGCCAAGGTCACTCAGCCAGAGTGTAACACAGCTGGGAGATAAGCCTGCCATGGACTGAAACCCGAGCTTCTTCGTACAGGAAGATGCCCAACAGAGAACACAGAGAGCCACTTAAGAAAGTCAGTGCTCAGTCAGTGACACAGGATCATCCACTGAGCTGCTGGCATTAGAAAGGGCCCAAAATAAAGGGAAGCGAAGAGGTTCACAGCTTCCCAGAAGCGAGTCTGCAGGGAGAGGGAACAACTCAGTCCCCACTGAAGAGCAAATTCTTGTGAGGCACCAGAGGCTGTTTTCTCCCAGAACAAAGATTGTGGAGGCAGGATGCTCCTAGATAACATATAACTAGATAACTAGTTACTAAGTAACTAGATAACTGCTGCTGCCGCTAAGTCGCTTCAGTTGTGTCCGACTCTGTGCGACCCCATAGACGGCAGCCCCCCAGGCTCCCCCGTCCCTGGGATTCTCCAGGCAAGAACACTGGAGTGGGTTGCCATTGCCTTCTCCAATGCCTGAAAGTGAAAAGTGAAAGTGAAGTTGCTCAGTCATGTCCGACTCTTAGCGACCCCATGGACTGCAGCCTACCAGGCTCCTCCGTCCATGGGATTTTCCAGGCAAGAGTACTGGAGTGGGGTGCCATTGCCTTTACCAGCAATGTTTCTATATATATCAAAGATATAAAGTAATTGAGGGAGGGATAAATCAGGGATTAACATACACACATTACATATATAAAATAAACAACAAGGACCTATTGTATAGCACAGGGAGCTCTACTCAATACTCTCTAATAACCTATATGGGAAAAAGATCTGAAAAATAATGAACATATGTATAATAGACTCACTTTGCTGTACACTTGAAACACAACATTGTAAATCAACTATACACTAATAAAACTTAAAAAAAAGTAATTGGATCTATCTGGTTAAATATAAATCATCTTAATAGTTCCAGGTGAATCTTAACCTTGCTTAGTAGCTACTCTAGGTTTTATAGGGATTGGGTTAAAAGGGGTGAAACCTGTGTCTCAGATTTAGTGGGGAAGAATTCTCTTAAGAGGATTCTAAATGCTAAAAAGAGGTTGAGGACTTCTAAAAAAAATTAAGAGGAGCAGATGTGGGTGATGGTCAACTCAAATGCTGATGTGGTCTTTAAAGATTTCTCCTGGGCCTGGATTCAAAAGGTATTAAGTGTTTATCAGAGAAAGACTGAACTGGACTCTTAATCCTAAAATAGGGAACATTAAAGTTTCTTGAGGCACAGACTGACTTTTGTTTCCTACCCTTCATGGTACCAAGCACAATAACTTTTATACACCGAGGCCAACAATGCATATTTCCTTATGGCATGAAGTAGCATTTACATTTGAATTATATAACTCTGGGGTCTTTCTTTTAAATAGTATAAAAACTAAATCAGCTATGGCAATTGGACTAAATATGTGCACCATGAAAAACCATTCGTACTGTGATGGTGGTCACTGCAGGCCACAGAGGATTAGCATGCCTTGGGAGTCAGAAGGACCCCAACTCTAGACCACAGGACTGGGAGAGTAATAACTCAAAAGTAAGCCCAACTCTGTAGCAAATTGTTGTGTTATCATAGATTAGGTCATCATAGGTAGCTAGGACCAGCTAAGATGAGCACATTTCCCTTCCAAAGGTGGAGAAATTTTAAGGCATAAATCTATAAAGACAAGCCCTTCTCCCTGATTTTTTATTAATGAAATTATAAAAGCCACATTCTCCTTAGTCTAAATTTTCTACTAAATATACAAATAAATTTTTCTTATGAAAACAGGGTAGACAGAAGACATTTGGTAGAATCCCAAAGTACTTCACTTTTATCTCTATGGGCAATTAAAGCTTCTTCCATATCAGGAGAGCACTGGTGCCTGAACTTGAGAATCAAGTTACAAATTATGATTTACTTGGGCAATATTTGCCTGAGAAGGATTTCTGTGATCATTTCCTGAGAAGTGGAGACTTCTCAGGAACAATTATGCCATCGGCCCCAGGACAGAGTGATCTGTAAACAACATGTCCTTAAAATGACACTAATTATATGACTGGAGATTTCCAGAGAGACAAGTCTCTCACCAACAAAGCTAGTATTTCCTGAATTTAGTTTTTTTGTCTCCAATCACAGGAAGTGATATGATTTGAGCAAAGTAATTTTTATCCCATAGATATCCCCCAGAGAGAATGGATTATTCTGATTTTCCCCTATTTGAAGAATATTCATCTTTATTCTCCCTGTGCATATATTGGGAAATAATAACCTGATTTCCTAATAGGGTATTGACCCAAATTACATTATTCTGTTATTACATGTTAACTTTTTTTATAACTTTATATTTTACTGGTATATTCAAGGTCTACAGGATATATGAGACTGTAAGGACAACAGGTGATGTCATAACCTGGTAATCAGATCAGATCAGATCAGATCAGTCACTCAGTCGTGTCCGACTCTTTGCGACCCCATGAATCTCAGCATGCCAGGCCTCCCTGTCCATCACCAACTCCAACCTGGTAATAAACAATACTAAAAAATTAGTTATCATTCTGTACATTAAACAGGTCCTAGAATCAGAAGGTTATTGGCACATGGCAGGGCCCCTGATCAAAGCCCTGGAAGAATTTCTCTTTCTTGTTGGTTGTTCCTTCTTAATTTTTTTCTGGTTTTCTTCATCTATTTCTTTTTAAAGCTTTTTATTTTATATTGGAGCACAACTGATTAACAATGTTGTGATAGTTTCAGGTGGACAGCAAAGGGATTCAGCTGTCCATATAGATGTATCCATTCTCCCCCAAACTCCCTTCCCATCCAGGCTGCCACATAACATTTAACAGAGTTCCCTGTGTTACACAGTAGGATCTTGTTGGTTTATCCATTGTGTATATTACTTGTTACTTTCTTATTTTCAACATAAAAGCAT
This sequence comes from Bos mutus, assembly GCF_027580195.1. Lineage (NCBI taxonomy): Eukaryota > Metazoa > Chordata > Mammalia > Artiodactyla > Bovidae > Bos > Bos mutus. The sequence continues at coordinate 35,116,138 of NC_091626.1, forward strand.
CAAATCCACATTTCTTCCACACTTGAAAGTAAGGCTTCCATCATATTGCCTTAAATGCACGAGAGAGAGACCTTTTCTACACGATATTCCACCCTGCACCTAAATTGTGGGCCTGGCACCTGACTTGCACAAGGACAGCATGGAAGCAAATGAGATCTTGCCCAAGCCTGAAAAACCTCTCTTCTCTCCCAGCACCACTGGAAAGGCCCCTTCATCCTGCTCCTTGGATGTTGTCAACAGAAACACCATCAGTACAGAAACAATTGGCAGTGCCATTTACATGACCCAACAGCCTCATACATCCCGACTGCATGAAATAGGAGCATCACTTCACCTACACTGAAGCTACAAATGGTAGAAATACTTGATATTTGGCCAACAACACTATGAACAGCTATTACGTGTGCTCAGTTACTCAGTCATGTCAGACTCTGCAACTGTAGCCCACCAGGATCCTCTGTCCATGGGATTCTCCTGGCAAGAATACTGGATTGGGTTGCCATTTCCTCCTCCAAGGGATCTTCTTGACTCAGGGATCAAACCCACATCTCTTGTGTCTCCTGCATGGGCAGGCAGATTCTTTACCACTAGCATCACCTGGGCAGTTGGCTCCAAAATAACTATTGCATAAGAGGACAAAAAAGCCTGAGAAAACTCTGGTTCTTTGATTCTATAGATTAAAACACACATTTCAGCTAGAGCTGGTAGGTGGCATCAACAAACAAACAAACTTCAAACCCAAACAGCACACATAGCAAGCTGGTTTGCAATAGCTGGAAAGCTGGCTGAGTATGTCACACTTACAGATTTCAGGATCCCTGTGGCATCTTCATGCAGCCATGTAGGGTAGACCACTTCATCGTTCAGTATGGCCTCAAAGAGGTCATCTTCATTCTCTGCCTCAAAGGGCGCGTGGCCACACAGCATCTCGTAGAGCAGCACGCCCATAGCCCACCAGTCCACCGCGGGCCCATAGAGCATCTCCTGGAGGATCTGTGCAAAGGGGTGATGTGAGAGGAGCTCTGTGCATCTGATGAACAAATGCACCCTTAATGACTACAGAAAATGAAGAATTAGAAGCTGAAGTAAAGCAAGGGAATTTCCTGCACTCCATGTATGTTTCAGTCCATCTCTAGATTGGGGTCTATTTTCCTGGGGTCAAATCAGAGGCCTTCTCATTCCGGTGGTCAAACATCTATGGTCTACTTAGGCCAAAATAATAGTATACGCAGATCCAAACCAGAAAGTGCTTTGGGACTATCTCTGTGGAGGAGGAGGAGATGGGCTCACTCAGTCATATGGGGGCAATTCAAGAGCTTGTGGTTATTTCAAATGGGGACAGGATCAAAGCTCTGCGTAGAGACAAAGAAGAAAATTAAATGGGCCAGGTGTAGAGTGCACTTTGACCTCATTCAGGGCTAAACCCTGAAGCCACTGCAAAGTTTACAACTCTTTTGGACTTGAATTTGTACTGGGAGGAACTGAGGACATTTTCAGCCATCATTCACCCAAGGAGCCAGAGAGGAGTCTGGAGGTGTCAGCTTTCAACACTGCCCACAAGCTGCAGCATCTGCTTGGCCCTGCCTTTCTGATGGGGCTGCTGGGGAATCTGGATTCCCAAAGCTGCTTAAGCAACGAGCACACTCACCTCCGGAGCAATGTAGTCGGGCGTGCCGCAGAAGGTGGCCGTGGTGACTCCGTTGCAGATCCCCTCCTTGCACATCCCGAAATCTGCCAGTTTGCAGTGGCCCTCGTGGTCCAACAGTACATTGTCCAGTTTCAGATCTCTGCAAGAAACACAGAGCAGCAAATATGGTGGGGCAGCCGGGCCCCAAACCATCTACCTGGCTGAGCTGGGTCACGAGATGGGGGGGTCACACAGCCAGGAGAGCTTTCTGTACCCACACTTCAAAGGGGAGACACCTCTTTGTGTTATCTGGATAAGAGCGGATATAAGATATCCACTCTCAAAATCTGCCTTGTGGTCCTGGATGATGGTTCCATCTGAATGGGCTAACCACATATCAAAACACAGGCTGCCCATTAAAAAGTGACAATGTGACTGCCAGGCTTCCCACTGACCACCTATCCAGGAGACATCCACCCACCCTACACCCTGTTCTGTGGCATCTATCTCTGCCCACTGGCCTTCGCTCAGTGAAGTTCTGGAGCACATGGCCACTGTGCAGCACACACTGTGACAGGCATCAAGAGCAAGACGATCCTTCTCCCTAAGGAACGCACTGTGTGTTCGGGAGACAGATATTCACTAGACTGTTAGCTCCACGGAGGAGGCATCAGATGCATCTGGGTCACACTGTGCCTAGCATAGTGCATTCAATAAATCTTTGTTCAAAGTATGTACACATAGATTAGTGTGTGTGTGTGTGTAGGTACATAAATATGTGTGTATACATACACACATATATTGGGGGAAAGAGGAAAGGAGAGTGATGGGGAGGGAGATAGAACCAACTGTTGTGTAATACAAGTGGCATGAGAGAAAGAAGAACCATGTGCTGTGAGAGAAAAACAAGAAGGAACAATTCATTCCTATTAATGGCAGGACAGAGGTCTGTTCCACAGTAGAGGCAGAAATTGAGCTGGGCCTTACAGCATGAGTCAGTCTTCTAGGTGGGGAAGCGGTATGAGACGGTCACTGTGGGCAGGTGGACAGGGCCCGTGCACAGAGCAAGAGCAGAGATGCAGGTGGGCTCAGGAACCCCATGTGGCATAGGAGGACTGACATGAACACACTGAGGCCATCAAAATTCCAGGGCTAGAAAGCAGAGTCAAGTCCACACTGTGAAGGGCCCTGCATACCACACGAAGGAATTCTGATGCTTAGATATTAGGCAAATGTGACCCACTGAAGCTCTCTAAGTTTTCCAGCTGATGAGAAAAGATCAGCTAGAGGGAAGCTGAGAGAGTCCAGGGAAGAGATGTTAAGACCTGAACTAGGACAGTGACAGATGGAATGACAAGTAGGGATCAGTCAGCAGTGCTTTAGTGAAAACATGATCAGGATTAAGGCCTGATGACCACTTAGAGATGGATGAGGAGAAGCAGCAGCAGAACTGATGACTCCTGGGTTTCTGCCTTAGATTCAGTGGGTTAGTGGGGACATTAATGACCAGGGAAAAGCAAAACAGGAGTGAGAACAGAGTTTGTTTGGGTATAGCCCAGATACATAGAAACCTCAGATATTACGGTGAGTGCAGGGCAAAGGCACTCACCCTCCCTTCCCTAACCTGGAGCAGAATCCAATCAAGGGAAGTGAGTTTCCAGCAGCAGAACTGCTTGGTGAAAGGTATTGATGGAGGTAGGAACATGGGTCAAATGTCAATAAAACTGTCTGCAAATGAAAGGCAGTGCTCCTAAACACCCCCTCCCCGACATAGGCTTCTGGCACCATCTCCCATTGCCACACATAACATAACAGAGGGAAGCTGGCACCACAGCAAGCTGGGAAAGAGTCCCACACACCTACATCCCATCGTAGGCCTCTCAGTCTAGCCTTGGGGGAGGATCGGGGGAGCAGCCCTGCCTACAGGGCAACAACCTCCATCCTTTGATCCTTGAAGGAAAGATGTGCTCAGAGGCAAAGACACTGGCTTAGCAGTGAAGGAGGCTGCCCAGCCAGCAGGGATGTTAGACGACCACCCTGACCTGGAGGTCTGCAGTCAACTGCCAGGGGGGAAGCTGCAGTAGCCGCAGCCTCCTGGGGCTGTGCTATGCGGAGTGATGGTGGCCCCTCACTGGGCCTCTCCACAGTGGGGGCTACTGACTGCTGCTCTGGGCCTTCGCATCCCCAGGGGGCTGTGTTGGGGCATTCATGGCTCTGTTTTCCCATGTCTTCCCATCTCTGCTCTGACAATAAAGGCCTGTTGGGCTGCTCGGCCCAAATGGAGAGGCTGGTCTCTGTCCAGCCTGGGATCACATTGCGACTCGGGGGAGGCAGGTGATGACAGAACTGGCAAGACTGGTTTCCACACTGGGCCCTGAGAGTTGATGCGGCCGGACCACGTGGGACCTGCAGACAGGGGTCACTGGAAGCTACCCAGGAAGGAGCACCAAGTCCCATTTTCCAGGAATCCGTGGATAAGCAAGATGAGAGCAGCAGCACTTTCTCAGGCCAGCCTCCACTCTGAGCTCATGCTCCAGGCGTCTCCCGGGAGACAGGCGGAGATAAACTGGGTGCCTGTGCAGCCACTTCAGCAATGCGAGGCTCCTCCACCTCTAAACCAGACTCGGCCCCGGCCCCCCAGTCAGCCTCCTGCCCCTTTCCTGGGCAGAGTCCCACTTCCCACACAAGCTTTCAGTAGGCTCTGCTCTGTGGAAACCGTGTCCTCCTCCACTGTCCTCTCAACACACACACAGTATGAGCAAGATTTATTAGCCCACATGAAGGCAGGATCCCAGAAGAACAGGTGTGTGTGTTGTCGGGGGGCAGGAAGGATTCTGGTTACAGCCACTGTCAAGAGCATGGTCTCAGTCGTTCTTCTAAAAGTGGTTTCAGACTCAAGGCCCTGTTAGCGCCTGGTTGTCTGGCTCCTTTGGGGACTCATCAGTCCAAACACTGTCATCCCTAATCTCCGCCAGCCACTTCTCATCTGCAGCTCTAGGAGGGATCAAGGCCTTAGGGGATCTGAGCCTTGGGGCTGGCTTTATCAGCACCATGTTCCAGCCCAGCAGCCCACATCTGTGTGGTCCTACACTCAGAGACCTCTGACTCTCACACTGCCAGAAAGAGTAGCTGCATTTCTAAAATCTCCTGAAGCCACTGTGCTTGCTGAGAGCTTGGAAAGGATCTCCTTGGGTAGAAGAAGCAAGTGCTAACAGAAACTTACAATGGTCTAAAGAGCCGACCTGAGATTGCTCAAGAGAGCTTGTGACTAACGTCCCAGCTAAGAGGTTTGACTGCTTATTACTCAGCAACTGTCACAGGTATCAGGACTTGTTCGGGGAGGGAAAAGCGCTTTGTCATCAGTTTCATACGCTGCCCATCACAATGGGCATCCCATCCCTCTGCACAGGGAAGTCTTGGGACACGGCCCCGCTGCTCAGGACAAGGAACTGAGCGGCCCTAGCGATGTGATTTGGCCTGGTCATAGGATGCCCCAGGGCAGAGAGGCCAGCTCTACACCTCAGTCCTGATTTTGCAGTCTCCTTTTAGGCATTTTCAGAACTGGACCAGCCTTGAGGGAAATGCTATTGCTGATTTCATGCCAAGTACTACCTAAGCCCCTGCTGCTGGGAAAGACTGAAGGCGGGAGGAGAAGGGGACGACAGAGGATGCGATGGTTGGATGGCATCACCGACTCAATGGACATGAGTTTGAGCAAGCTCCAGGAGTTCGTGATGGACAGGGAAGCCTGGTGTGCTACAGTCCATGGGGTGGCAAAGAGTCGGACACAACTGAGCAACTGAACTGAACTACCTAACAGGATAAAACTCTCAACCAGAAATAATAAGGGGGTTTGATTAAGAGCGTAAGATAACCTGAGGATTCAATTCTTCCCTCAGCCCAAATGTCTCAAACCTCCACTGTGAGGTCTGTGCTGATGTCCCCAGATAGTCAGCTCTGCCCCCAGAGCACCCAGTTCACAGCTCTGTGACCGACAACTTTCACTGCATTCTGTCCATACACCTGTCTCGCCCGTTGGCTGGGGCTGAGCCTTATTGCTCCCTAGCCTCAGTGCACGCCTGGCACAAGATGCTGACCAAAGAGATAAACGGAGACATTTGGATGGGTCACAGTGAGTTGCACCAGCCAATTCAGAGCCTATTTTATTTTGGGGGAAAGGAATGAAGTTCCATAAACTTCACTGGGACCCTTGTGCCAAAGTAATTAAACCTACAAAAATCCAAGTGCTTTTCCTCTTGTAGAAAGATGCCAGGGGTGAAAGAAAGAGCCCCGAAATATAATAAATTCAAATTCTTTGTTTTAGTGGAGCTGGGGAAAAGACACCACTTTAGGAGGGGCAAGCAGAGAGGACCCAAGCATAATCCTTTCCCCTTGCTCACACGCATATGAAAGAGGAGAACACGAGCCATTTGTGGCTATTGTCAGCTTCCACTCTAAGGGTAAATAGCTATCTTCACTTAAAGAAAAAAAACCAAAAAAAAAAAAAAAAAGTCACTCTTTGACTCCTGAATTGAATATGAAATAGGCAGAGAAGTCAGTTTTTGGCTTTGGACTTCCTCAGCCTCCCCAGCCAACATGTAAGTCAGCAGCCGAAGTTAACAAGGCTCCACAATGAAGATTACAAGTTCATACAGGGCACAGGCTCAGATCCTAAAACACCAAATACACAATTCTGGCCTCATCATTCATTAGCTTATTGAGCAGTGGTATTTAATAGCTCTACCTTTGTTATGCAAGCACAGAAGGGTAGAAAGAGTTATTTTATCCTCCCTGATGGTCTGAAAGGTACATTGTTCTTGCTGGGGTAATGAGGGTTACTTAAAATGCCCACAGTGGTTTCAGAGAGGATTCTGAAGTGGTTGAAAACAAAGGAAATTCAGAAATTGTATTTGTTTTGTTTCCACCATGAGCTATTCTGAGAGTCATAAAACAGAATGACAGGAGTCTTACTGCTTAGACCTCTGGACTTAGTTATTCTTCCAAAAGAAATAAACAGCAGTGAGTTGAGACTGGCTCCTTGAACAACAATGTATCTAAGAGGTTATTCAGAAGCTATTTTTAATGTATCTTAAAAAATTTTATCATGGAACATTTCAAACTTATATGAAAGTATGGTGAATAACAACAACTCCTGTAGTGATCACACAGCAAAAACAGCTATCAATGCCCAATCGTGTTTCAACTGTACTTCTACTCCCTTCTTGACCCGTCTTTTTTGTCGGATCTGGAAGCAAATCCAAAATATGAAATCGCCTCATCTATCCATATTTTAACATCTAAATCTAAAAGACTATTTTTTAGATAAAGTACAACTTTGCTATTAGTTATCCTAAAATATACAGTCAATATACTATTTTAAGTATACTGCTTTTTGTCTGTTTGCTCATTTGGGTGTGTGTGTGTGTGTATGTGTGTGCGTGTGTCTAGATGAGGATGATAACAAAACAACAACAACAATGATTAGTGTCAGTAGTAGTAACATACACTGAATGTTCACTAAATGCTAAGTGCTTCATCCACATTCTTATTTTATCTTCAAAACAACCCTATGAAGTAAGGTCTACATCAACATCATTTAGTGATCCAGGGATAAAGTCAGGATTTGAATTCAGTTCTGCTCACTGCCCTCTAAGTCCCGGGCTCCAAACCCACCACAGTAGGCACCCTCTCTTCCATCAGTGCCACTGTGTCACTGGCTGATTCTCCTGGTAGGCGGTTTCCTGAGAGAACTTCATCAGCTGAAACAAGAACCATCTGAAAATCAACAAATATCCTGAGACTGATTTGCCAAATAATGTGTCACATTTTTGTGACACATTATTAAATGCATAATCAAAATTCTAGAAAAATAAATTTTTTGTTTGGTTCTTAACTTTTGTGTGGAGGAGTTGATTGGATTTCACACAATCCTTGAAGGTACTGGAGTAGGGGAACACATAGCAAATCTCTTTCGAGTTGTCAAATACTATGACGATAACTCTAAGGATAACTTTTCTAAGGAAGAAAAGCTGACATGTAGGCAAGAGTTAAGGGGTGGCATTTGCCAAGAAAGTGAATTTGGATTATGATCTTAGTCTCAAAACAAAACCATTTAGGGTTAGTTTGTGTTTTAAATATCTGGGTTTATATAAACTTGACAGTTTTTTGAAGCAGGGCCAATTGTATTAAATTGGTAAAAGAATTCTACAACGTCACTGAAAAAGCAAAAGCCTAAAATGTGGTTTTATCACATGTTATAGTAATGCCATTTATGTGCTATCTAACAGAAGACATTCAGTCATTCGTTCATCCAACAAATCTCTGGGTACCATCCATGAGCCAGGCAATATGCAAGGGGCTCAGAAGATTAAAGGAGACAGGAAAGAGCAGGAGCCTCATACAGCAGGGCCCAGTGACGATTTCAGTCTTTGGTCCAAGAGGGGAAAAAAAAAAAAACAAAAAACCATTGAAAGGTCTTACACAGGAGAAGGATGGCATTAATCTGATTTTACAACAAGCCCCTCCAGCTACAAGGAAAACAGGTCAGAGGGGAAGAGACAGAACATGAAGAGACCAGTGGGGAAGTTACTAAAGGAATCAGAAAAGAACTGATGGTTGTCTGGACCAGGGTGGGGCAGTAATGTAAAGAGAACCAGACAGATGGAAAACCACCAGAGGAAGAAAGTAATAGGATTTAGTAATGGAAAGATGTAGAAGGTAAAAAAAGAAGAACGTATGAGCATGTTCTGGTTCAAAGAATTTATTTTGGACATATTGTGTTTTTTAGACATCTGAGTAGACATGTTTAATGGGCAGCTGAATATACACTGCTAGAGCTTAGATGAAAGGCCAGGCCAGGGATAGAAAATGACGAGTCATTAGTTGGGTGTGGATGATCACCTGGGGAGAGAGAATGGAATGGAAAGGCAAAGGCTTGGGATGAAGCTCTGCAAAGAGCATCCTGAGTATAACATCCCTGGTCATTTTCACACTCAGACCACAAACACTTTGTTGTTCAGTCACTCAGTCGTGTTCGACTCTTTGTGACCCCATGGACTACAGCACACCAGGTTTCCGAGGCCTTCACTATCTCCCTGAGCTTGCTCAAACTCATGTCCATTGAGTTAATGATGCCATTCAACCATCTCATCCTCTGTCGCCTCCTTCTCCTCCCGTCCTCAATCTTTTCCAGCATCAGGATCTTTTCCAGTGAGATAAATTATAGTCAGAGTGGGTAGCACAACTGAGTACTAGGAAGGAAAGATCCAACTCTTTTGCCTCCAATGAACCATATGTAGTCCTGTTAAGATTTAAAAGGCTTAGAAAATGTTACCTTTTCACATTCAAAACCATGTCTTGAATTCTTTCTAGGTTAAACTCTCAACCTCTGCTACATAAAGGGATCCTTTGGGGAGTGTAGATTTAGGTCTTTTACTTTACATAAATGTTTGTTGTTGTATTGTGCATAACAGAGCAAATTTTGGAAGCAAGCTAAATTATTTATTAAGAGGGGAACAGCTAAATAAATTATGGTATATCCATGACAGAATTTTATGAAGGCTATTAAAATTGTATGAGGTATAATGAAGGACAAACAAACCAGGGAAATGTTTATGACAGAAATTTTGTCTTTTGAAAATGATTTCTTTTGTGATTATACAAGTACTATTTTCATTATCTTAAATTCTGTCATTCCTGAAAAAAATTATGGAGAAAACAAGAACAGGTTTATAGTCATAGAATCTTTTCTTAGTGCTACACTAACAAATGTTATGAAGTAACTTACTTTTCTCACTTAATGAACTTTTGGACATATTTCTATATCTTGTAGATCTGCCTCATTCTTTGTAATGGTTACATAAAATTCCATTATAAAGATGTTCCATAATTTAATTAGGTCCTTCTCCATAAATGTGTAGATGTTTTTCTAATTGCTTGCATCTTTACCCACATTACTCCATGTGTCCATGGAGTAACGAACATTATTTGCACTCTTGTAGAAGGGTTACATTTTTAGAAGTAGAAATGCTGTGTTAAACTGTACAAATGTTTAAAATTTAAACAGAGTTGAGTAACTGCCCTCTAAAAAGCTGGCACCAATTTATACTCCCACCAATAGTGTACAAGAGCGTCCGTTTACCTTCCTTATTCAAGTTAGATGTAATCACCGTTCTATCCTTGCCAATTTGCCAGGGGAAAATGATCTCACTGTCTTACCTTCATTTCTTGATTATTGAGATTGAACTTAAAAAAAAAGTCTATACGGTTAATGGCCATTTGTATTTCTTCTGCCTGTTGCCTAGTCACAAGTTTTACCTGTTTTAAAATTTGAGTTAGTTTTTGGATTATATTGTAGAGATTCATTACACATAATGGACAGCAGTAATTTGTTAATTGGTTGCAAATATTATTGTTCAGCTTGTTTTGTTTATGATAACTTTCATATTTTTATATAATCAAATCTATCAATCTTTTTATAGCTGCTGGGTTTCATGACTTATTTACAGGATGATACAATTCTAAATGAAAAAGCAGAACACAAAATTGTACTTTTAATATTCTCTTAATTATGTTACAACTGTTGGAGAGGGAAGGAAGAAAGACAGGAGGGAGAAGGGAGAGTTGGGAAAAGCTAAAAGATTACAAGTCTAGGTGATATGTTCACCAATGATTTTTTCTTTTTTGTACTTTCTAAATTTTTTTGTAGGAATTACATATTAATTTGATAACCAGGAAAAAGTCATAAGATATGTATTTATATATTTTGGCTTTAGTCCTTTTCTTTAGTCTCTCTACTCTTTCAGGCTATAATTCCCAACAAAGATGTGTAGGGAAAGTGATCTACTGGTAGGAGTGGAAACGATTTATTCTGGAAACCAGGTTGCTAGGGCATGTTGAAAAAAATCGCCTTACTTCCTTAGGGAATGTGAACATTTGTGTACTTGGAATTCTGATCTGTTGTCATAAGCTCATTTTTTTTAACCAATGAAATTATTTAAAGTGTCTCACATATATGAAATTACCATGAATGGCATTGATATTTTCAAATGCTCCATGATATGTCCCTAAAGTCTTAATGAACTTAAAGATGAAAATGAGGCCCCTGCTAAATGAAGCAACGTTCTGAATTATTAAATGAGGTCCCCATGCCATTTGTCCTCATAAAGTGACATTTTAGCTGGTGTTTGTGAGGCTGATCTATTGCAACACTGGCTTAAGAACTAATATATGAAGCATGAACATTCATCATTATGAGAGTGAATGTAAAATAACTTATTTTCTAGTGAATGAAAAACAGTAAAACAATTTCCAACCCAGAAAATGTTAGAAGCTCCTCTGTGGCTCTTTTCCCCTACCTTTTCATATTTCTTCCCAACAGCTACTTGAGGTGGGAAATGATCATAAAAAATGACTCTGTGGCAAGGCTGGCTATTACACCCCCTTTAAAACAGAGCCAGAGACTCACAAACGAACCCCCGCAGGCCAGGTGCTGGGCTCTGTCCAGCTCTGCTGTTTGGTGCACTTGATACACAGGCAGCTCGTTTCCGCCATCACCCCTGTGTACACACAGGACCAACTTGAGCAAAGGGACTGAGAAATCTCCCCCTGCCTTGTCTGATGGTAGGGAAAAAAGAAGCACAAAGAAAACACTCGCGGACTCTCTGGACAAATGCAAGAGGCAATGAGTTTGGCTAATGTCCACCCTGTGCGGATCACACACCTCCTGAGGACCATCAGATGAATGAGCCATCAAACTGGCAGTTGAGCCTTCCATTTTTTTTTTTTCATTCCACTTTCCCCTACACTTCCAGGAGGGTTGAAATTCCCTGGCTGAAGCAGCACAAATTTATTTAGGAGCTCCTTACAGTACTTTTATTTTATAGTTGCCAAGAAAAAACTCTCACCGATCCTTCTTGTCAAAACACTTCCTACGAGATGCCTTGCAGCATCCCGTGGGAGAGCAGGAGGCAGAGCAGAGGGCTTGGGACAAAGACACCGAGGAGATGACAGCTCCTTGGTGGCCAGGGACCTTCTGGCCATCGGGCCTAGCTCCAACAGAGAAGAGATGCTGGGTACAACGTCAGACCTGGACTTGATGACTCAGGGGAACAAAGTGATCAACAAGCTGAATCCTCCTTTAACTACACAGGCCCCCTACTGCAGAGAGCCAAGTGCAACTGACCCATGGAAAACCACCTGCCAGGGCAGCTTGGCTTCCCAACCATAGAAATACAACAAGGAAATAAAGGTTCTCCAGCTGCAAGATCACCAACAGCATCAGCGAGTCACGGGATTCTGAGAGCCTGCAAGCTGGGGTCAGGGTAGGCAGGCAGAAGCTCCTCACTGGCTGGCTTCTTGCAGGGCATGTGCACAAAGATGAGAATGGAAAGATTTCCAATAAGGAGCAATCAGAACACGGCTCCTTCCTAAGCAGGAGGAGTCTAAGGACAATTGGGGCAGCTGTGGACCAGATGGGGATGACAGATCCTACCAGGGTTATGTTGGACACACAGCACCAATATCAACAAACAGGTTCATAGAGTGCGGCTCTGTTAACATTACAGGGCACATGGCACTAGGAAATGCCAGCCGTGGTTGCTGCCATCATTGCTGGAGACAATGGAGACAGTGTAAATAAGGGACAATGAGAATCCTAACCTGTCCAGCTGTGGCTACTAGCTCCCTCAAAGGAAACCCAGGGCTCTTCTGACTAATGGGGCTAGATCCTGTTACTGAGGCAGTTCCCTGAAGAGAGTCCACTGAGAAGAGATAGTAATGTCCCTCCTTTGCCAGGGTTACTACCTGTGGTGAACAAGTAGCAAGAGTTAGGTTGCTGAAGTTAGGATTGGATGCTGAAGGAACATGCGGCCTTGCAGAATATGTCAAGGGGACATGGGTACTACTGGGAGGGGGTGATGAGGAATAGTTTATGGCAGGAAGGAGTAGAGTTTATAGCCCCAACCCAGGAACGGATATGCTTGGCAAATGGCTAAACACAAATCTTTGCCAGCATTAGTAATACCTTACACAATAGCAATTTCAGAGGGGAGAGGCGGGGAAGGGAGATGGAGGGAGACCATGGCTGACTTGAAGCGGAACTTTCAGCCACACCTATAGGTCTCATCCAGTTATCTGCTCTCCCCATCGGAGAAGAAACCTGAGCCATCTAAAGGAAAGTCTCTGAAAAGCCCAAGGACACCTGGAGTTCAGAGGCACTCCCAGGTCCTAGGAATTCAATGGAAACCTCACATCTTAGTTATGGCTTATACTCGGTACTGCTTTGTCTTCTAATTCTGTTTTGCACAAAACGTCTTGCTTTCCCCAATCAGATTACAAACTCCAAGAGCAGGCCTGGAATATTCCACAGGTCATTTCCAGACTACTGATCACAAGCTGGGTGCAGGGCAGCAACACACATCTGAGTTCTTTCCAAGAAGGAACTTTACTGGTTTCCTCCTAATGCTATGCATATCAGAGCAAAATGTGAAAAGCATCAAAATTTCCCCTCAGACATTCCCTTTGGGAGAAGTCATTGCTACTTCCTCAACACCTACCCTATCTGTTCCCAGGACTTAGTCTTGAAACCAAAGAGCCCATGTTTTTCAAGAAACCATTTACATTGTTCACTTTGAAATACATGAGCACTTATATGTGGAGATGTTGTCCAAAGACTCCCCAATTTTATGTAGCTGAGCGCCGAAGAATTGATGCTTTTGAACTGTGGTGTTGGAGAAGGCTCTTGAGAGTCCCTTGGACTGCAAGGAGATCCAACCAGTCCATTCTGAAGGAGATCAGCCCTGGGATTTCTTTGGAAGGACTGATGCTAAAGCTGAAACTCCAGTACTTTGGCCACCTGACGCGAAGAGTTGACTCATTGGAAAAGACTCTGATTGGGAAGGAGGGATTGGGGGCAGGAGGAAAAAGGGACGACAGAGGATGAGATGGCTGGATGGCATCACTGACTCGATGGACGTGAGTCTGAGTGAACTCCGGGAGTTGGTGATGGACAGGGAGGCCTGGCGTGCTGCGATTTATGGGGTCGCAAAGAGTCAGACACGACTGAGCGACTGAACTGAACTGAATATTCTTTTTAATTGAACAAACTCCAGAAGATAGTGAATGACATGGAAGCTGGCATGCTGGAGTCCATGGGGTCACAAAGAGTCAGACACAACAACAATTCTTCTTATTAATCTGTTAAATGCATAAGTGAGAACCATGATAACGTCCTATGATCTTAAAAATCAACAGAATTCACAAATCAGGAGGAAAAGTATTTTTAGCTTGTGCATCTTAGTTTTGCTTTGGAAAGTATCACCTAACTTGCAAGCAAAAGTAGCAGATGAACACAGCTTTTGAGAGGAGATTAACATTCTTCTTGCCTGAATGCTGGAGTAATCTTGATCCAATAAATATAGGCTATTTCAGTTTGGTAATTTTCCCAGCACCTCAGTTTCTCTGTTAAAACATTGTTAAGGTCACAAGGTGATCAATCTTAGTCTAAACAGACCCTAACCTTGGATTTCACTTCATAAATAACCCATGCCACAGCATTATACATGCCTCTATGTATATTTAAAAAGCAATCTAAAGATCTATTGCAAATGTAAAGTCTCATGCAACAATAACTATTTTCTGAAAGTGAAAGTCACTCAGTCAAGCCCAACTCTTTATGACCCCATGGACTATACAGTCCATGAAAGTCTCCAGGCCAGAATACTGGAGTGAGTAGCCTATCCCTTCTCCAGTGGATCTTCCCAACCCAGGAATCAAACCGGGTCTCCTGCATTGCTGCCAACTCTTTACCAACTGAGTTATTTCTAATCCTCCGGTGGGGCATATTTGACATTTCCTAGGAAACCATAGTCCATGCTGATGATTTGGTAACAATCCAGAGTGACCATTTCTGGAGACAGAGCAAACCAGGACTTGTGGCCAAGAATGACAGACAGAGGCCATGCGCAAGTTCTCAACTATGCCCTTAGGGGCAATAGAGCACCCTTTTACCTCTCTCAGTCTGCTTCCTTCCCCCTCCCCAGGTAACCTTGGGGAGGTCATTCAACCAACTTTTGCCTGCCTGTTTCCAAGAGATAGTGTAATGTGTGGTTAAGGGACTCTGGAGCCAGGCATCCTGGGCTGGAGTCTTGGCCCTGTTCTCCACCAGCTGTGTGATCTTGGGCCAGTTACTTAACCACCATGTTTATTTCCTTATTGTGAAATGCAGATAACAGCAGTCCCTGCCTTATGGGAATTATGAGTTTTTAATACGCATTGCTTAAAACAGTGCCCACAATGCATTGAAGTGCTATGGAAGCAATAGTTATTATTTCCTCATCAACCAAAAACCTAGATAACAGATCACAGCATGGCCTATTACTTCAGATTTTTATGGGAATCAAAAATAATAGAGTATACACAGACTTTTTAAATTCTAAGTAACTACTGTAAGCTTCTGAGTTTGGGGCAGGGAAGTCTATTATATTATTAAGTGACACACCTGGCTTATAAATGGCTCTGCAGGGAAGAGATCAAGAAGTCAAAGCAGGTTGCCTTGAGGTGCCCCCGCCCGGCGCCAACAACCAGCAAAATGTCTCAAGAACTGGCACAACCTCATCATCCAACACTTTCGTCTCCTTTGCACGTCTTTGCTGAGACCACATTCTGAAGGACTAAGATGCTCTGTTCGGCATCAGCAGCCCCACCCAGCACAGCAGGAAAAGATTGGTTTAAGTTCATCTGCCAGCCAGTTCACTACAGGTACAGTACCATACCATTTTTAAAAATACATGTTTCAATGCTATTCTCTTAAATCATCCCACCCTTGCCTTCTCCCACAGAGTCAAAAGTCTGTTCTTTACATCTGTGTCTCTTTTGCTGTCTCACATATAGGGTCATCGTTACCATCTTTCTAAATTCCATATATATGCGTTAATATACTGTATTGGTGTTTTTCTTTCTGGCTTACTTCACTCTGTATAATAAGCTCCAGTTTCATCCACCTCATAAGAACTGATTCAAATGTGTTCTTTTTAATAGCGGAGTAATATTCCATTGTGTATAAGTACCACAGCTTTCTTATCCATTCATCTGCTGATGGACATCTAGGTTGCTTCCATGTCCTGGCTATTATAAACAGTGCTGCGATGAACACTGGGGTACATGTGTCTCTTTCAATTCTGGTTTCCTCGGTGTGTATGCCCAGCAGTGGGATTGCTGGGTTGTATGGGAATTCTGTTTCCAGGTTTTTTCCCTTAAAAAACGATACCATTCTTATAAGCAGTATGTACATGCGTGTGTACTTAGTCAAGTCCAACTTTTTGCAACCCTATGGATTGCAGACCATCAGGCTCCTCTGTCCATGGGATTCTCCAGGCAAAACTACTGGAGTGGGTTGCCATTTCCTCCTCCAGGGGATCTCCCCCACCCAGGGATTGAACCCAAGTCTCCTGTGTCTCCTGCATTGACAGGTAGATTCTTTACCACTGTGCTACCTGAGAAACTCTTTAATCAGTATAAGCTGGAGGAGAAGAAAGTCACTAAATTCTACTGTTGCTATCAATAACATCACTGTGAAAGTGTTAGTCACTCAGTCACGTTCGACTCTTTGAGAACCCATGGACTGTAGCCAGCCAGGATCCTCTGTCCATGGAATTCTCCAGGCAAGAATACTGGAGTGGTAGCCATTTCCTTCTCTAGGGATCAAACCCAGGTCCCCTGCATTGCAGGCAGATTCTTTACCGTCTGAGCCACCAGGTAAGCCCCACCATCACTGTGGCTGGGGACATTTATTTCCTTTCTGGAGAACTGACATGAAATCCACACCTCACAATACAATCAAATAAAACTCCTCCTCATCTTCTACCCTTTCCCTGCCTCATTATTTGGGACACACACCCAATCATGCAGAGGGGCCTCATACATTCAATGAAGTGATAAAACCCAGACATCACAAGGCCACTTTTGGGAGATGTTGTTACTAACTGTTCACTGTTTGAACAACAGGATGATAAATGAAGGTATCTTTTCAGTGTATCCAAGTCTCTCTTTTTGTCACGTGTTTTCACAAATAAGTAGTCAACTCCGAGTACCATGCTTACACTGAAGCATTTCTATCAGGGCCACTGCACTGGTATTCACCTTCCTTTAACCACAAAGGTCACAGGTATTCAAGGGAAGGGGTGGACAGAGAGTACAAGTTCCAAAATCTTGCTGTTTTTTATGGTTCTTGTTTTCCCAACGATATGTGACCTCCAAGGAGGTGCCCCCTGGTTTTCATTTTTCTATCTTTGTATTTTTAGTTCCCCTTGGTGCCTAACACAGTGCCTTGCACATCCTGGGCCCTTAATAAATGGCTGATATTCTGAGGAGCCTGCCCTCTCTGCCGTCTGGTGTCGGTTTGGTTCTGAGACCCCAGTGAAGCTGGATTAAGGGAGGCTGGAGGGGGGAGACTCTTAGGAAACTGGTTGATTCTGGTTTGTGCTGACACCCTGGCACCTCTCTGGGATCTCTGGACCAAACATGTAGCTCCCACTGCCTGCTGGGGTCCTGTCCTGGGGGTGACCTCGGACTAGGATGGCACCCCAGGAAGCTTCGGGGCTCTGAACACACTTTCAGGTCTACCCCACTCCAGACAGGAATCTTCCTGACCTGATTAGAACCAAACCAATTCCAACCAAGAGATACCTGAAAGTAAAACTGGCCGTGCTTGGTGACTGCCTGTTAATGTTTGGCTGACTGGTGAGAGCAACCTTTGTTCCTGTGAAAGGAGGATATTAAGAATTCTTTTTTTTTTTTTTTTTAAATTTTGGCGGCCCCCGAGCCCGGCCCGGCCTCCCAGGGCTCTGTCCCCCTTAAACCTTTCCTGTCAGCAGGCGAAGGGGGAAAGGGGGGGGCCCCCCACTCCAATGGCGGCGGCGGCTCAAAATGGCCACCGCCGCCGCCTCCCCACTCCTCCGTGGCCTAAGAATTCTGTTGACTGACTAAATAGGATGTATGTGAGTCTAACTGGCCATCAGAAGACACAGTGAGCCTGGGAGTGGCTTCTGACATTAAAACAGAAGTTGTGAGCCGAGAGCACAGGGAGTCAGGCCCTCTGGCTGAGAGCTGTTGGGCAGCGTGGGGGAAGGGAAGGGAGGGTCGGTGTGCAGGCTGGCATCTGGGCACACCGGAACCTTCTGAAGGATGTGCATACTACCCTCTTCTGAGAGGCAGCACAGGGGTCAGGGGTCAAGCTGGAAGGCAGGAACTATCGGTGCACTGTCTGATCAGTCAGTCAAGGGACAGGGACATCTGTTTCAAGCCAGAAAGCAAGGCTTCTTGTCTCAGCTCTGCCACCTCCCTGGGCCTCAGTTTCCTCATCTGTAAAATAATGGAATGGGACCGAACAACACTTCCTCTCCACTGTTAACATCCAATAAACACATCCAATGAAAATTACACCTCTTTCTTATATTTAGAATTGGATACCTTCTTTGCACCATACTGCCACAGGCTCTATCCAACCCATCTCTTGGATCACTGCATTTCCTCATTGGTCTCTTTCTCCTTTTCAATCCTCCATTCTCCATGCTCTGCCAGTTACTTTTTGAAATGACGATTCTGATCTTGTCCCTTGAACATCTGAATTTAAGAGGCTCCCATCTGGCTGTAGCCTCTGTAATGCCCTACCATCTGGCCTCTGCCGGCCCTGCCAGCCTTACTTCCTCCCTACACCGTCCCCTGTCTGCTTTTCACTCCCAGATGAGCAACGTGCTCTCTGGTGGACAAACACTCTCTGGGCCTAGAGCAGTGCTGCTCGATGTGTGATCTGGGGTCTGGTACTCACCTGCAGCTGCTACTGGCCCCCAGTGAAGTAGAAAATGAATGCATGAGGTAGCAAGGAAGTAAGCAGAAACCTTGAGAGTCAGCATGTATTTAGTAGACACTTTTACAACTATTTGACAGTAATTTTATGCCTGCTCAATCTAATAAAAATTTGGGCTTCTATGTGTGTTTTCTTTTAAAGTTCATTTTTCTTATAAAGTGAATAAAATAATAAAAAGTTTATTACACTTTATACAAGCTTTGGTCCTAAATGGATTGGAAAGGAAGAAAATCCACTGGTTTCCCACCGCAGAGAGTTCGAGGAGCTCTGGCCAGCATCCTCCTTCCTTCCCCTCTTCCAGGCTTGTTTGACAACAGCAGACTCACTGAAGGCTCTGCATCTCAGAAACCTCCTGTGTCGCTTCCTTGGACAAGCATGGTGTCTCTCCTCCATGCTACGTGGGAACTTGGTGCATACTTCTAATTATAGCATTGATTGCACTGACTGTAATCACTGTTTCCCTGTAGGTCTTTCCCATGCTTATTTCAGCTCTCTAACCTCAGAGCAAAGGGCCTGGCACAGGGCTGTGTGGATGATTATGTGCTGGTTGAACTGAACAAGCCCTCAGTTTTTTACCCTGAACTCTGGTTGCATTCCCTTTGTCTATGCACCCCTTGAATATAAAATTCTTCTGGCCAGTGTCTCTCCCTCCAATGCCTAGGTGGTGTTCTGTATCATGGGTGCTTAGGAAATGAAGAAATGACAGGAAATGTTATCTGTATCTGGGGTTGACTTCTTTGTGCCATCGAGCCAGTTGCACTCACTCCTCTGGCTCCCAATCTAGTCCTAGAGCTAATACAAGAAAGCTGGGCTTGTAGGTACAACAACCCATGACTAATGTGTATGCCTAGTGATTAAACATCCTTATAACAGTGTGGTATTATAACCAGACAAGACAAATCACCTCTGTACATTCTGCATAAAATTAAAAGGTCACTCCAGGAAGAAAAACAATAATGAGATTCCTGAAGTCCTTCATCAAGTTGAAAAGCTCATCTAATTTTTTTTTAAGGCATCTCAAGGAAAACTCCAAAACCAGAAGGGATGGAATATTACAGAACAATTAACTTTAAAATCTCAGAAAAGCCTTTAAGCCTGAAGTAAAGAACACAATTCCCACCATATGGTACTACTCTCTTTTTGAAAGTTGGTAAATCCCAAGTTTATTTGGGATTCACTGGGAACCAGTGGTTCCCTGCATTTTCCAGAGAAGGCAGTTTAAGAACACATTTCCTAAACCTCAGCTTTTGGGGTTCTACACTTACACTTTCTCCTTGAAGCCATGGAAAAATTCTCCTCTCTGCTTCAGAGATCTTTCTTTTAAAATGGTATTTCAATCACCTGCCCACTTTCAGGATGTAGGGTATGAAATCATCCCAAGGCTTCATGAGGGCTTCTGAAGCCAGGGCCCCTAGGTTCACATATGGTCAGGAACCAAACAAACAAGCCTCAGGAACAAGACAAGTGATTTTTTTCCCCATTAGAGAAGGAACTCTTCCTCATTCAAATTGAAAACAGAGAATCAGCTGATGAAAGAAAAATCACCAACATTTAAGATCTAAGTGATTATTCTGAAATCAGAACATTCTGACCAACTGTTGTAGGTAAGGTACAAGCCACAGAGTTCCACCCACTCTGATGAACTCCTGTTTCACTCTGAGTTTCACAGCCATTCGCGACAATGTTTTATCTGCCTATGGGGCCTGGGTCCCCCAAGTTCACAGATGCGAACTTTCAGAACTTTTGGTCTGGGTTTCATGACACCTTTCTGGCCAGGAAGGTGGTGCTATGGCTCCTCCTGTAACTTTCCACCAATGCAAACAAGGTCATGAGTGCTGGGAGGCAGCAAGGACAGGTCTGAGTGGGCAGAGACTCATCGCCAAGGCAGGGTACATGCCTTCTCTTCTGCAAAAAGCATTTGTACCATCCTGTGGGTACACGTTGGGGAGGCTGTGAGCGCTGCTCTCATCTGTGGTGACAGATGAGACAGCCTCCAAGCCATGGCTCTGGGAATGCCTTCTCCTCTCTGCATGGCTCAGGAGGCGAGAAGCTTCCTCTGCCTTCCTGGGCCCTCAGAGGTCAGGACTCAGGGCCACCTGAAAGGTTCTGCCTGTTCTGGTCTGGGAGCACCCCTGGCAACTCCTACCTTCTAGGTGGCCAGAGCCAAACGTGACAGGGGTGAGTGGCCTGAGAGAGTGCCCTTTCCTCGAGACAGTGAACACAGCCTGCCCCCTAGGAGTTATCAGGGTCAGCTCTGGAGTGAGCACGTCAGAGACATCTCTTTACTCTGAACCATGCTCATCTGCCCAGGGCTGGTCCTCGGCAAGCAGAGTTGAGATTTGATGATGCTACATCCTAAAGAGATGAAGACTCTTAACTAGCCCATTCCCCAGGATCCCGTGGGATGTGTGAGAAGGGAAAACTAAGGGATATTATTTGCAGAGGCTACACCTGAGTCCTTAAACCAAGTAAGCTGAGAGCTCACTGAGCTGGGACTACTTTGTTAGGTAAATTCCAGAACAACTAAACTCAGTCTTCCTTAAGTCTCTAACCACGCCTAAGTATCTCGTTCTGGGCTCCTCCTCCACCCTCCCTTGAAGGGTGGGCGGTTCCCTGAGGTTCTGCTCTTGGCCCTTGCCTGGGTCTATTTCCAGCACAGATGCTAGACCATATGGCGCCTTTGTGCAAATTACAGAAAGGCACCCCTTTCTCAAGACATGCTACCACCACCTCCTGGGAAACTCACAGTCATCATGCACGTCGTCACAGACTCTGACGGAGTGGCACTCCCTGGAGTTGCCCAGTGGACAATCTGGCTGGTTGTGTGTGCAGTGAAAGCCCTGGATTCAAATAGCACCCTGGACAGATGGCTCCTAATTTTAAACCTTGACCTTGACACCTCTCTCCGGAGATCCAGAGGTGTATGAGAAGTTAGCCATTAACCGATTTGGGAGCATCGGTACTAGGAATATTTCAGTCCTTCAAACACAAAAGGATAAAACTGGACACTTCCCACTGCTGTCTTCACTTAGTTAAAAGCTTTAGAGTTCTGCATGGGAAATCTGAGTCAACCTGAATGCGTACTCCACGGTCCCCATATCCGGAGTCCTCTCAGCTTTCCCTCCACTCCACCACCCGTTTCTCTCTTTTCCATCACTGTCACTGGCATGATTTATGACTAGGTCTTGACTGGCTTATTCCACAACGGTTGGAGTTGTGGAACTCCCAGCTTCCAGACTTGCTCTTCTGCCCTCTATTTTAACATGCCACACTTACTTCCTACTAGTCTCTTTCTCTTTCTCAAAATCTTCTGGTAACGTCAATTGACAGGCAGATAAAACCCAAACTTGCTAGGCCACATCCCAAACCTTCCATGCTCTCACCCCAACTTACCTCAAACTGCCACCTGCCCCCTGCTCTGGTCCTTCAGTCACACGGAGTCCTCACGATTCACTAGCACGGAACGCCTCCTGTCTCCAGGCCTCTGGCCTTAGTGTTCCAGATACCTGGCATGTATTTCCACGTTCTGCTGTTAACTAAAAACCTACAGCCCAAATGCCGTCTCTTCTCCAAAACTTCTGTTGACCCTCTGCATCAGAATTAATTGCTTCCTTTTTGGGGGGTTCTCATTGCATTCTGTTTATGCTTAACTCTGAGAATTTATGGTACCATGTTTTAAATTGTCAATTTATGTATGTGTTTGGAGCCCTCAGTAGACTAAAACACCCTTTTCTACTTATCTTCAGGTCTTCAGGTACAAATCCAGTACAAAGCAGATGTGCAGGACATACTGAACGAGTAGCTCAATGGTGGAGATGGCTCCTTTATGGTCAAACAAAGCCTGTGGAAAGACTTAACGATGGTCTACTCTGAGCCTGCATGTTTTAAACTCCAGCCAAACAAGGGCAAATGAGAGCCCCACAGCGTGTCAGGAGGGGTGAAGGGCACCTTCCAGACCGAAAAGTCTGTTTAAGACAAACACACATTGGTGCCATAACTCACAACCTGCATCAAATGTGATTCCTGGAAACCAAAAGCTCTTGGCAGGGGCTGAGGAGCGACTCCTTGGAAGAGAGCTGGCAGGGTTTGGGACTTCATTCCAGAGTCCCCTTCTGCCTTTGCACAGCTCTCCAGACCCTGGATTGAAGCAGGTCCACCACTCTTGCTAATAACACGTTAGAGGAATTCTGGACATGACAGAATAATACTCGCCTTGGGAAGGTGAGTACCTGGATGGCAATGAAGTAATGCCAAATGGGATGTGTGTGAATCTAATTAGTAGCACTGTTTGAACTGTAAGTCACTTCAGTCGTGTCCGACTCTGTGCGACCCCACAGATGGCAGCCCACCAGGCTCCCCCATCCCTGGGATTCTCAAGGCAAGAACACTGGAGTGGGTTGCCGTTTCCTTCTCCAATGCATGAAAGTGAAAAGTGAAAGTGAAGTCGTTCAGTCACGTCCGACTCCCAGCGACCTCATGGACTGTACCCACCAGGCTCCTCCGTCCAGGGGATTTTCCCGGCAAGAGTACTGGAGGGGGGTGCCATTGCCTTCTCCGAGCACTGTTTGAGAACATAGCAAATAAGTTGACTACAAATTCTGAGTGGAATAATGTCCTCAAGCTTCGCTCATTGAGACACATTTACAGACATGAGAAATCAAAGACCATTTACAGAACAGGGGCCTCATGTGTAAGATACATTCAACCACCTGACCAGCATTTCTTTGCTTTTACCCTATGTATTAATAATACTAGGATAGGCAAACCTTCTCTTATCTGAGACTAGGTTCCCCAGTTTGGGGGAAAGAAATGACCAGGAACACAAATCTACCAAGACAGAGACAGAGGAGCGGTAGACTGACTTTGCTTTTCTGACACATTGGAAAATGGTGTCTGCACATAACCCTGACCTTTATACACTGTCTCCTGCAGAAGCCTGACTAGCACAGAAAAAAAGGGAAGAGTCTTCAAAGTCAGCTGATCATACACTTTCCTTGCCATCTAGGTTTCTGTTTCCCTTTCACTGTCATGGCTCTAATAATATCATTAACCAAGCCACCCTAGACAGCATATTAAAAAGCAGAGACATCACTTTGCTGACAAAGGTCCATATAGTCAAAGCTGTGGTTTTTCCAGTAGTCATGTATGGATGTGAGAGATGGACCATAAAGAAGGCTGAATGTCAAAGAATTAATGCTTTCAAACTGTGGTGCTGCAGAAGACTCTTGAGAGTCCCTTGGACGACAGGGAGATCAAACCAGTTAATCCTAAAGAAAATCAACCCTAAATATTCATTGGAAGGGATGATGTTGAAGCTCTAATACTCTGGCCACCTGATGCAAAGAGCTGACTCACTGAAAAAGAACCTGATGCTGGGAAAATTGAGTGCAGGAGAAGGGGGCGGGAGAGGATGAGATGGTTGGATGGCATCACTGACTCAATGGACATGAGTTTCAGCAAACTCCAGGAGATAGTGAAGGACAGGGAAGTCTGGCATGCTGCAGTCCATGGAGTTGCAAAGAGTTAGACATGACTGAGCAACTGAACAACAAAAGCCACACTCACCATACGTAGAGTGGGGAAAAAAAACAAAAATAAAAACTGTCTATCACTACCTAGAGAAGAACGAAACTCCAATACCTGTATTGCTTGATGCTAAGATTCATGCCCACTGCATCCCATGGAATGCTTTTGAAACAGGAAGTTCCTTGAAACTAATGATAAAAACACTTGTCAGTTGCCAGTATTCTCATTTTCATCATATCAGACACCACCAGCATTTTGTGATCTTTGGTTTCTTGGAATCAAGGATATATGGTAGTTATTAGTATGCATTCTCCTTGTCAGCTGCCATGTTAAAAGTTGAGGGAACCAAAGGGAAGGAGATGTTAACAGGGAAATGTAGGACTTACGCATACTGATTCACCTTCAAAGGAAACAGTCTAGGTAATTCCATTTGAAGACATCAATGCCTTCAAAGAGACTTCACGGAAGGCCACTGGGTGCAAAAACTTTCTGTTACAACCAACGTACTGCATTAAATGTTGTTCAGGAGGAGTCACTGTGGCCAATAGGAATAAGGGGCAGTCAGGTTCCTCCTTATTCGGGTTTTTCTTTTTCCCTTTCTGTCTTGGTCTCAGAAGGAGCTCCAGGGAACCACAGGGAGGAGGACTGATAGCCTCTCCCATCTGCGGAAATCTAGGTTAAGGATAGTGTCTGGTTTCCTAGGAGATTCATTCTTAGCACCAAAGAGAAATTTTCTGGGAGAGTGGCAGGGGGGTGGGCGTTGGCTAAAGACGGGAAGAAGCATTTTCCAGAGTCATGCCACCCAAGAACTCAAGGAGAGCGGACTTGGCTTCGGAAGGTCATCATCGTCTGCTCGAAGGAGCCTGCATTCCAGGCATGGAAGGTGACGCCACGTAGCCCCCCGCACACAACTGTGGAGCTGGGCAACTGCCAGAGCCACTCTGATTCGAGGCCTAAGGCTGCAGCGTGGTGACGTTCTTCCTGCTGACTCATGGCACTTGCAGAAGCGTACAGAAATTCCACGATGAAAGATGATCCTCCTGACATTTCTGCTAGCCCTCGGGTTCTCCAGCAGATTTCCTGGAGCAGAGTCTGTTTGCCATCCAAGCTGTGGAGGCATAGCTCAATGTTTTCCAAAGCAAGGCGGAAAAGCTCCCCGTGGCTGTAACATCCTAACATGGGCCCTCATTTCCTCTGAGAGATACACATTGGGACCAACTGCAATGGGAGACTTTGAACCAGGCCTGTGGGCATGATGTGGAGCTAACAGACATCTGGGAGTCTGGAAGGAAATGAGTGGCCAGGGCCAAATGGAGTGTGGCCATTTCCTGCTGGTCTGGCCTCGGGTTCCCTGTTTTTCATTTTTAAACTGAACTTCAGTTGTAAGGACACACGAGTTCTATTTGGTTAGAACGGTGTGACTTTGGGTCCCCTTGGGTCCATATTCTGAAGCTATTTGAGTTTGAGACCCCAGGCAAATACTTTATAGACATTCAGCAACGAAAGAAGTGGACAGGGAGTTATTCATCTGTCTCTCTCTCTCCCCCTTTCTTTAGCTCCACTGAGTAAAACTAAATGTGAAAAACTCACTTATTTCCTTCCATGTCATTTTTACAACTGGCAATTACTTTTAATATGTTTATATTATAATATTTTTACATTATAATATATGCTTCCTGTAGGCAGGGTCCTGGCCTGTCTTGGCCACTATGGTATCCTTAGACACAAAGTAGGTCTCAGTGAAGATTTGTTACATGAATAAATGAATGATGGGTAAATAAACAGATGCACAAATAATGAATGTGGACCCATAAAGTTAAGACTACTAACAAATTTGTACCTCGTGTAAATATATTAAGGCATCATGCAAAGGAAATAAAACATGGGACTCAGGGGAAAGGCAATTTTCTTCCATGTGTCTTTCAAATCAAGATGGTGACCAATGCGAAAAAGATATTTTTAAATGGTTAAGAACTAAATTTCCAATTCATGGCCTGGGGGGAGAAGAGTCCATGAAAGGAAAATGCTGGGAGAATTGCTTTCCTACAGAAGGGGAACCCTTCACACTCCTAAAAAATATCCCTTTGTCTTTGGTTCTGTCATCTCACAGGAAGAAAAAAAAAGGTTGTAGAATGCGGACGCCTCTTTGTAGGGTGACTGTACAGTATACTGTCCAAAATGGGACTCTAAGTAAAAGGGGGCCGCTATTCAGGAGGAATCACAGGGGCAAGGTGGGACTTCTTGGGAAAACTAAAACACAGGGCTGACCCACCTCTCCACTGTGTAAGCCACCCACTGAAAGTGGAAGCAATTTCTTGTAATTCTTCTCTTAAAAAGTGCTGTTGTTTTTTTGTTATTTTTTTTTATTTCTTTGGCCATGCTGAGTTGCAGGATGCAGGATCTTTAATTGCGGTGTGTGAACTCTCTGTTGCGGCATGAGAGATCTAGTTCCCTGCCCCGGGAGTGAACCCGGGCCCCCTGCACTGGGAGCACCAGGGAAGTCCCACAAAGCGCTTGTTCTTTCCTAAACTCTTATCATCTTAACCCTCTGCTGAGTTGTTATCTTGAGAACGGGTTCTTAGGAAGCACTGTATCTTGAGCTTCTCCGGAAAGTTATTGGTTCTGGGGTTAACTCTTTCTACACCCAGTGTGACCCAGACCACCCTTCCTGGATTATATATCTTGTGAGATACTGTGAAAATGCTCTGCACTGTAAGCCCTCGACACTCCCTCTTTGTTTGGATACAAACACAATATCAAACTATACCCTAGCTGCCGCAAACTGGACAAAGCCAGCCGCCCCTCAGACAGACTGTGGAGGGAAAGTGCTTTTTAACATACTTCCTCTGGTGGTGCCATAGCACAAAGATTATACTCAGCTTCCCCGGCCATAAAAGTTTCAGTTTTTCCCATTCTTGCTGCCAAAGCTGAAATGCCAAGAAATGCTGGGAACTGTGATTATACACACTTCATATTTTACATTCTGAAACCCCAAGGAGTAAGCCACGGAGAACAGAGTCCTATTTCTTAAATGGCAGCTGAACAGATAGAGCACTCGAGTTCTGTGGAGCATGGCTGAGGATTTGCATGGAGAGAAACAAACAGAGACCTCACAGACGTTTCCCGTCTGTGTGGACCTTCCTGGCGTCTGGGAGAGACCTTGGCTAGCTTTTCTAGTTTCTTTCTCCTTTGCTATTTTTTAACTTTCTGAATTACTCATCTAGATTCTTACGGGAAAAAAAAAAATTGATGCCACACATACAAGTCAGTCATAAGGAAACTCAGTGACTGCCTCTGACAGGTTTGAACCTGTGTCTTCACAGACAAGAAGACAAAACTTCAGTGTTCTTCAGGCCAAAACTGAATCCCTCCCCCTTTTTAAGAGTAGCAATAAAAACAGCCATCCTGACAACATTTAGCCCTCAGGTTCGCTTTGTCAAAATTTTCCTCTGTCAATGGAGTCTTAAGTTAATTTCAAGCTGTCAGTGGAGTCTTAAATTAATTTCACTGCCCCAGCATATTTTTCTTAATTCCAGCAACTAGTGTAGGAATTAGAACAAATAAATAAACACAACCCCCCTAAACAGGTCTTCCTTCCTCCTCCCTCCAAGAATTAACACAAGAGCCCCGGGTCCCTCAGGAAAGGCTCATGATGGCAAGACCTATTCTCCTAAAGGGTGAATTTCATGACTCACTATCACCTGCTTTCCTGTGTTGCTCTGTTCCATTTCTTCGTCAAAGGAGTGTTAAAATCCTCACTAAGGGCAAACCAGGGAGGGGCAAGCGTCTCATGCGTGTATTAAACAAACATTTAACACCTGCTCTTGCTTCCTGGGTGGCTCAGCAGTAAAGAATCTACTGACCAATATAGGAGACTCGAGTTCGATCCCTGGGTTGGGAAGATGCCCTGGAGAAGGGAATGACAACCCACTCTAGTATTCTTGCCTGGGAAATCCCATGGACAGAGAAGCCTGGAGGGGCTGCAGCCCAGGGAGTTACAAAAGAGTCAGACACAACTCAGTGACTAAACAACAACTTGCTTGATTTACAGGCTCTGGAGAGCTCTCACATGTTTTCAGAACGTAAGAGCTCATGTTTTATTTTTCTCCCTTTGACAGTGCCTGCTCCGGTGCTTCATAGAGAAAGAGGCTTGAGAAACTGTTGCTAAATGAGCACTCTGCCCCAAAGCAATGCAAGCCCCATGCAGCCAGCATGGACGCGTGTGCTGCTGCTCCTTGCTCCAGTTATAAATAACCACTGATGCAACTGCAGGATGTGTAGGGCTGGAAATAAATTCCTCTTTGTAGCTACATAACTGCAATAAACTTTTATAAGCCTGTTGCATGATCTGAACAGATCTGCACAGTTTTTCCAACAAGAGCAGAATTCTTTGCAGGTTTGAGCCCTCACCCACAGACCCTTCTCAGAGAAGAGAAGGAGTCTCAAAACTTCTAGCTTTTTACAAGAGTTCAGAGTTGGTCTTTCAAAAGGCTTAGGAAAAACCTCTGTTCTTCGAGTATGTAACACCCTTTGTTTTTCAATAGGAAATACCCTTAATTATAGAGTTTGTGTATGTGTAAACCATTTCTGGAAGGACATACAAGAAATGGATAACTGGTTGTCTTGAAAAAGAGAAATCTGGAGGCTGGGCTTAGCGTTCACTGTAATCTTTTTAGAATAGCTCAACATTTATCAGATTATATATTAACACATCTAAATAAGTTACATCAACACTGCTCTTTAGTCAACAACTAATACCCTATTTATATCCATCTTTCTATCATTTATCTCTCCCAATGTGATCTCCCCAGACAAGCTCATTTGCTAGACATAAAAACAGAAATGAAAAAAACAAAGAAGAAACATTCTATACCATGTGCCAGAAACGGAGGGGTAGCAATTGAAACTGAACAAGGAAAGCAAAGCTCTGGACGCCAAGCTCTGATAGAGCCATGACAAATGAGAGAGAAAGCCTGAGGCTCCCAGCTCTTCATCCTGCACCCGCCGCCAGAGGACATCCCTTCCTGGCTGACCATCTCTTCTCGTGCTCTGCTGATTGATTTCTCCTCTTCCTCTGCCCCCATTCCTTTTGCTTCTTTCATTTAAAAATACTGGTTCTCAAAAATCACAAAAGTAACCCATTCTCACCACAATCTGTGGTACAATCTGAAGACACATAATGAAAAATTAAGAACTGTCCGACCCATCCCAGACTTGTTTCTGCTCTCCCACTTCTTCCAAGCATATGTCTATGTACAGTTGGCTTTCTACTGTTTTTTTAAGCAAAAAATGGGACTTAAATGAACATACATACTATTTTATTTTTCTCACTGATTTATCAGAAGAAAACCATCCAGGTGAATAAATATAAGTCTAACTCAGGTATTTGTTCAATAGTTGCATAATATTCCTCAGGATGGATATACCATAATTTATTTACCCTTTCCTTATTAAATCTGTGCACCTCTTAAGTGGGTTCACTGTTCACGTTTCTCCCCTGGATTATTTTCTAACTGATAACATGTATGGAACATTAACTGATATCAGACATGGTATCCGGCTTATCAGAAATAAGCCATATGAATTGGATTTTAACAATAATCTCATGGGACAGGCAGTACTGTTGTTTCCATGTTATGGATTAGAAAACTAAGATTTAGAGGAATTAACGAGTTCATCCAGTATCATGGAGCTAGTACACCGCAGAGGTAAGTTTCAAATTCAAGTTTGATTCCAAAGTCTTGCTCTTAAGACTTAAGGTATGGACTTACAGTCCATACTTTCTCATTTGCAGTGTTGCCATGCAATCAGCCTGGAGCCTACGGCCACTGAAATGTTAGCCTGGTATTTACAACTTTGAGATGCGTCATTGGACTAGGAGTTCCACATGTTCCTCTAACTCGAGGTGTTCAGGTCTTCATCTCCTCCATCCCCACATCTGTACTCATTCTATGCCTCACCTTTGCAAAAGGAAACTCTGAAGAGCCTAACGTCACACCAACAATTGACTTCCCACTAGGCTTGCTACCCCTATAATCAGCACCAACAAAGTTCACTTAAAGCCAAAGTCTTATTTAAGAGGAATAAAACGAGCTAACCAATTCCTAGCTATGATACTGCTGATTTTACAAAAGGAGAATGTAACACACCAATTAGATACTTAATCAGGAATGAAAAATTACGTGGATGGCTTATGACTGCTCAGAAATCAGTGACTGAAAAAGATAACCAGGATGAACAATATCACACTAATCATATTTCCTTCTTTGACAGAAAAACTACACTGGAAGAACCCAATTGCCTCCAAATATCTGAAAGGCTTTTTTTTTTTTTCCATAGAATTTGTGTTTTTTCAGTCTCCTCTTTATGAGTGGTTCAGAACCAGTGAATAGAAGACACTGAGAGTTATGGTTTTAGTCAATACAGTGGTGAAATTTCCAGGAGTCATTGATACCTAGAAGTGAAGGAAACAAGTTCCTCTCCATGTGGAGGTATGTAAGTATAGACAAAATGACCATGCAGCAGACTATTAGGTATGCATGCTTTGAAAGAGAAGGGTATATAACTGAATTTCCTTCCAACCCCAAGACTCAAAAATTGTGTCAGTGGGACATGGACCAGGTAAATATTAAGACTGCAGGCTAGAATGCAGGAGAGAGATTCTGTATGTGAAAGAGAAGGTTTGGAGGGGTATTCTGAGGTTGAGGAAGGAGAAATGAAAGGTCACACAGTCAAACTGCCATCTCCCCATTGTGAGCAGCATCACACATTTTGGGAACTGGATCGCTCAATGATGTCACTCTTCAAGGTGAGAGGTAGTTTGCCTGTCAGTTTCACTCACTCTTTGCAACTGAACCCACAGAATTCATCAAGGTCTGGGCATCTTTGCCAAAAGGTAATGTGGTTGTACCAAGTTATATTTCTTCTTAGGAAGTCTGCTGATAAGTAAATTTTGACATTTGCAAGACAATGGAAAAAGATTCCACCTTCAGGCAGGCTATCTATCAAAAGGCAAATGGTCACACCACATTCCACTTAGCTATTTCTCCTGCCAGGCTTAAGTACTGGGATCCAGGAGGAGGATTTGGTCTCAACACACTGGAAAATATAGCTCCAAAACTAACATACATGGCTCAGTGAGCCAAAAGAATGGTAGTGCCCTCAGCTAATCCCCAGCTGTTCTCTCATGTCAGCCCATGGTGTGTTCAACTCCAGCAGGTGCTATTCTCCTCAGGGTTGAAATTATTTCTGGGTAGATTCTGTACCATCAAGTAGACTCAAAGCACCTTGCTTCACATAATAGAAAACATTGAAAGCTTAATAAACATGAATGAACCACTGCGATGGACTGAATGGTTGCATACCTCCCAAATTCATATCTTGAAGCCCTGACCACCTCGTCCTTGGAGATGGGGCCTTTGGAAAGTAATGGGGGTTAGATAAGGTCATGAGGGAGGGCCCCCCATGACAGGAGTAGTGCCTTTATAAGAAGAGACATCAGAGAGCTTGTTTCTTCCCCATCAGGCATGTAAAGATACAGCAAGAAGGTGGCAGTCTGCAAACTGGGAAGAGAGCTCATACCGGAAACCAAAATGGCCAGTGGCTTGATCTTGGATTTCCCAGATTCTACAACTACAGACATGAACTTCTGTTGTGTAAGTCACCCAGTCTGTCAGTGTTCATTATGGCACCCAGAGTAGACCAGGATGTGACTCACAGACAAAGAGTGATCACAGCCTGAAAGCCAAGGCTTGACAGACCTTAACTGCTACAGCAGCAGCAAGGCACCTATTTTTTGACATAATCAAAAAACTTGTAGTGGGGTATATTCAATATCACATGAGATCCCTTTTGAAAATAACATTTTTAATTATTAAAAAGGCAATGGTTGTTCTATGCAGAACATTTTAAAAACATTACAAAAAATAAAAACCACCTATATTCCCTCAGATACTCAGACAACCACTATTGTTGATGTTTAGCCTCCTGGAACTATATTCTCTACCGAGAGTAAAGCTGACAGAAAATGAGGTCTTTGGGGGCTTTCTTCTGACCAAGACCATCACTGCATTAAGTCACCTAAAAGAACTGCATCCTCTTATACTCACAAGGATGTTACTGAGAAGTGATTTTACTTTCAGGCTCCTAGTACGGATATTCACATCGTACAACACCCATATGGAATCAACACTGGCTGATTAGGGAGAACTGAAAAGGAGACTTTCTGAGATGATGGAAATGATCTATTATTTGGAGAATTGATCACATATAGTGTACACTTGTCAAAACCTATCAAACTGTACATTTAAGATCTGTTGGGGGAAGTGAATTGGCAAGATCAATACAATCCATGGGATAACACCAATACCCATCATTAAAACGTGTGCTTTGATGCATTTTTTCCCAAAGAATGTTCAGAAAGTGAACATTACTGAGCATGCACAACATACTAGGCTCTGGGCTAAAGGCTTCACACGTACCTCTCAGGTGTGCATTTCTCAGATCTGTATTTTATCAATGAGGAAACTGCTGATTTAGAGGGGTTAAGTAACTTGCTCAAAATCCACAGCTGGGAAGTGGCAAGAACTGGAAGCCAGGTTCCTCAAATCCCAGAAAAAAAATTACAACAATGCGAACGTCTTTTGACTCAGCAGTATCTGAGACTCTAGGAATCTGTTCCAGGGAAAAAAAATCAAAGACTGATCCAAAGAGATGTGTACAAAGAAATAATAAACTCACCATTATTAATAAATCAACTTAAATGTACTATAAGTTAAGTAGGATCATGTGATAGACCACTTTGCATCATGGAATATTAGGTTTAAAAGAGAATATAAATTACTTTCATGATGGGGGAAAATGATCATGACAGATTAAGTGAAAAAAAATCAAGTTAAAAATGTATATATAGTATGATATCAATTTTGTTTCTTTTTTTAAAAAAGTAAATACATTTTAAAACTCTTAGGAAATATATCTAAACAAAAATGATTATCTTTCAGTAGGATTATAGGTTATTTAATTTTTAATTTATATTTTTCAATGGTTATTATATGTTCCTTTTATTAGAGAGGAATCAATTTTATTTCCAAAAAAAAAAAAACATGGGAAAATGATTGTTCTCACTAAAGAATGTATATCCCATGAAGACTATACATACACATTTTTATGAGAAAAATATTTCCGTACAGCCCCTTAATAACTTTAGGGTGTTAATGTTATTCAGTAACTTACACATAATCATAAAAAAAGTGAAATCACCAGGATTTCTAACATAGTCATATATATATTTTATATATTATTTTATAGGATGGGAGAATTCTACCACAGGTTGCATGACCTTGAATAAGTTACTTAACTTCCCAGAGCCTCAAGTGTCTTTATCTATAAAAGAAGGAAGACACAACCGTCTTGGAGAGATGTCATAAGAAGGTAAAACTAAATAGGTCCAACTTCTTACAGAGGCATTTATCCACACAAGATAAAAGCTGAGTGCATGTGGCTATTATTTTGTACAGCAGCATCAGGGAGAGAGCTCAGACTATCTCCTCCTCTCTACCCCAGACCTCCCTGCACCATCATGCTTGTCCTTGCAGAGCACACGCCCCCTCCCACAGGCTGTGCCCTGCCCTTCCTTCAGACCAGAATGCTCTTTCCCCAGACATTCACAGAGAGCCTGTTTCCTCGAGTCCTTAGGTCACTGCTCATCTGCTCAAACAGTCCTTATAAGAGAAAACTTTCTTAATCCCCTATGTGTTAATAAACAGTAAAACTATTTTCCTCAAGCTTTATCTTCCCTGACAGAGCTTTTTCTCCATGGAGTTTATCATCCCAACACTCAGTATACTTACTTTTTGTTTGTCTGACTACCTGTGTTAGAATTTAAGCTCCTGGAGGGTACGGGGTATTGTCAGCTTTATTTTCAGAGCTTTGAATAGTGCCAGGCCCACAATGGAAGCTCAACCAGTAAGTATTAAAGGAATGAACAAGAAACCCAAGCTGGAGGGCAAGGCCTCTCTTTACTCCTCTTAGTCTCTGAGAGTCTGACATAAAGCTTTGCATCAAGAAGGCATTTCATAAGCAGTTGTTGAACTGAACAACTGAATCACTTTTTACAAATGGCAGTGTTCACCTGATACCTAAAGATCAATGATTATATTTTTAGATCACAGCAAATAAATCCAAGATTGTATTTAATTATAATGAAGCAGTAGATTGCTTAATCAATTTGGTGAGGAATAGAGCAAAACTGGTGGTCTGGTTTCATTAGCCAGTGGAATCAATTAACACATTATCAGTTAGTCCCAAATAACCACAGCCTTTGTTGATGTAAAGGTCAAACACTGATGAGGTATGCCAGGGTCTGTATTCTGATCTAGTAAGTGAAGTATAGAAACAATCAAAGTGTTTCAAGTCTGAAATTTCTTTCTGTCATTAATCTGGGTCCTTGGAGAAATTGCACCAGGATATTCACTCTAGTAACGGTACGAAAGTGTTCTTAAATCTCCCCTCAAACGAACAATCAAAATATTTGCTTCAAATGAAGCAAACAAAATGACTTTGACTGTTTTCCCCATACATTACAGAGACAGTTGAAATTTAAATAAAATGTAAGAGTAGAGTCTCCAAGTTTTACAACCTGTCCCCTGTGTTCCAGGGTTTCCTAAGGAAGCCATCTTTTTTTTAATATAAATTTATTTTAATTGGAGGCTAATTACTTTACAATACTGTAGTGGTTTTGCCATACATTGACATGAATCTGCCACGAGTGTACATGTGTTCCCCATCCTGAATCCCCCTCCCACATCCCTCCCCATCCCATCCCTCTGAGTCATCCCAGTGCACCAGCCCCAAACACCCTGTCTCATGCATGGAACCTGGACTGGTGATTCGTTTCATATATGATAATATACATGTTTCAATGCCATTCTCCCAAATCATCTCACCCTCGCCCTCTCCCAGAGTCCAAAAGACTGTTCAATACATCTGTGTCTCTTTTGCTGTCTCGTACACAGGGTTATTGTTACCATCTTTCTAAATTCCATATATATGCGTTAGTATACTGTATTGGTGTTTTTCTTTCTGGCTTACTTCACTCAGTATAATAGGCTCCAGTTTCATCCACCTCATTAGAATGAATTCAAATGTATTCTTTTAAATAGCAGAGTAATATTTAATTGTGTATATGTACCACAGCTTTCTTATCCATTCGTCTGCTGATGGACATCTAGGTTGCTTCCATGTCCTGGCTATTATAAACAGTGCTGCGATGAACATTGGGGTGCACGTGTCTCTTTCAATTCTGGTTTCCTCGGTGTGTATGCCCAGCAGTGGGATTGTTGGGTCATATGGCAGTTCTATTTTCAGTTTTTTAAGGAATCTCCACACTGTTCTCCACAGGGGCTGTACTAGTTTGCATTCCCACCAAGAGTGTAAGAGGGTTCCCTTTTCTCCACACCCTCTCCAGCATTTATTGCTTGTAGACTTTTGGATAGCAGCCATTCCGACTGGCGTGAAATGGTACCTCACTGTGGTTTTGATTTGCATTTCTCTGATAATGAGTGATGTTGAGCATCTTTTCATGTGTTTGTTAGCTATCTGTATGTCTTCTTTGGAGAAATATCTGTTTAGTTCTTTGGCCCATTTTTTGATTGGGTAGTTTTTTTTTTTCTGGAATTGAGCTGCAGGAGTTGCTTGTATATTTTTGAGATTAATTCTTTGTCAGTTGCTTCATTTGCTATTAGTTTCTCCCATTCTGAAGGCTTATAGTTTTAAGGAAGCTATCTTAAGGACTTAACGATAAGTACACATAAGTATAGTAACTACACACAGTATCAAAATGTGGCTAAAATGCGGAGAAAATAATTTGGTTTGAAAGAAAAGCATAATCAAATTTAGTTTATTATAAAAATGATCGGTCTTCTTTCAGCTCAGAGGAGGCCAAGGTGCAACTTTCTTTGTTCAACCTGAATCCCAGTTCATCTGACACCAGCTGCCTCCACTAGGTCGCTTAAGTTTGACCCCAGTAAGATCAAAGGCATACACATGAGGTGCACTGGAGGGGGTTTTGGTGCCACATCTGCCCTGGGCCCCAAGATTGGCCCCCTCGGTCTGTCTCCAAAAAAGGCTGGTGATGACATCACAAAGGCAAGTGGTTATTGGAATGGTCTGAGGATCACAGTAAAACTGGTCATTCAGAACAGACCCAGATTGAGGTGGTACCTTCTGCCTCTGCCCTGATAGCAAAGCCTTCAGGAACTGCCAAGAGACAGAAAGAAGCAGAAAAACATTAAACACAGTGGAAATATCACTTTTGATGAGATTGTCCACAATGCCCAATAGGTGCTGTTGAACTGAACAACTGAATCAACAACTGATGGTCCTGAGAACTTTCTGGAAGCATTAAAGAGATCCTGGGGACTGTGGGCTGCAAAGTCAGCGGCTGCCACCATCATGACATCATAGATGACATCAAAGTGGTATGGTGGAATGCCCAGCTAGTTAAGAACCACAAAGATTGGTCTTCAGATCAGTTCAGTTCAGTTCAGTCGCTCAGTCATGTCTGATTCTTTGCGACCCCATGAACCACAGCACACCAGGCCTTCCTGTCCATCACCAACTCCCGGAGTCCACCCAAACCCATGTCCATTGAGTTGGTGATGCCATCCAACCATCTCATCCTCTGTCGTCCCCTTCTCCTCCTGCCCTCAATATTTCCCAGCATCAGGGGCTTTTTAAATGAGTCAGCTCTTTTGCATCAGGTGGCCAAAGTATTGGAGTTTCAGCTTCAACATCAGTCCTTCCAATGAACACCCAGGACTGATCTCCTTGCAGTCTAAGGGACTCTCAAGAGTCTTCTCCAACACCACAGTTCAAAAGCATCAAGTCTTCTGCACTCAGCTTTCTTTATAGTCCAACTCTCACATCCATACATGACCACTGGAAAAACCATAGCCTTGACTAGACGGACCTTTGTTAGCAAAGTAATGTCTCTGCTTTTTAATATGCTGTCTAAGTTGGTCTTCAGAGGGTTGAGTTTTACAAGCCACAGCTCCAATTTCTGTGAAGTGAAGTGAAAGTCACTTAGTTGTATCCGACTCTTTGCAAACCCCTGGACTATACAGTCCATGGAATTCTCTAGGCCGGAATACTGGAATGGGTAGCCTTTCCCTTCTCCAGGGGATCTTCCCAACCCAGGGATCAAACCCAGGTCTCTTGCATTGCAGGCAGATTCTTTACCAGCTGAACTACAAGGGAAACCTAAGAATACTAGAGTGGGTAGCCTATCCCTTCTCCAGCGGACCTTCCCGACTCAGGAATCGAACTGGGGTCTCCTGCATTGCAGGCAGATTCTTTACCAGCTGAGCCATGAGGGAAGCCCAATTCTCTACTATTGAGGACGCATTTTGAGCAAAATTTCAGCTGAAGCCTACGCCACAAAGAAAATGCAAATCAGCTGATAGCACGTATGCAAAGAATAATCTCATTTGTCCACATAGCATGTTTCAAAGAGTTTTCACATGTCCACTTCCATCTGATTGGAGTTTCATTAACACCCTGCAGGGAAGTTATGTCAATGGTACCCCTCACTGAAGACTGGTAAACAGGCTTGGAGTGTTCAGCAACCCACCCATGTCCTCAGGACCATCATGAAACGGGCTAAAAACTATGCCCAGCATTCCTTCAGTTCAAAGAAGATGATGATCTCATCCAGTGCTATGATCTGAACTAACAGCTATGTCCTGATGACTTCCAAATATTTAGTTCCTGCCCATTTTCAATGGGTTTCAGACTCAAGTCCATCTGCCTGTTATGCATTTCCACCGGCATGTGTCTCAAGTACTTGATATCTTACATTTCTAATTCTCATCTTCTTCACCTGCTGAGATCCCTTCCCAGGCTCATGATCTCTCGTACCTAATGGTACCATCATTCATTCAGACTTCTAACTAAACACCCAGGTATGACCCCAGGTTTTTCCTTCACCCCCTGGGTCCACCCAGTCACTGAGCCCAGTCTGTTCTACTTGGTGGTATGGCAAAAACACATGGCCTTCTCCTCAGACCTACTACCAATGTCTCAGAGCCTCATTATCTTCTTACCCAGAACACAGTAACAGGCACAAACTCAACCTTCCCCTTCTGCCCCCATGCACATATCCATACACTCTCCCACAAAATATATGTAAAATATAAAGCCAGTCATGTCATCCAACTTGCTGAAGATTCTTCAGACTCTACATCACCTGCTACATAGAGCCAAATTCCCTGGTATGAAATTTGTATCTAATAGTGCAAGTTTTCATCAAATAACTATTCTCCTTCTTTTCCCTTAATAAGAGAACCCTAATTTTTGCCAGAACATGGCCATGTAATAACATCCTAGCCTTTACTGCAATTAGGTGCAGCCATGTATGACCAGGCTCTGGACAATTCCATGGTAAGTACTGTCTGAAAGTTCAGGGAGGATCTTTAAAGAGAGCAGACTCAACTGGAAGAAATGTCCTTCACCCTTCTTATTCCAGTACTGCCTTGTATTGGAATACAGAGGTGACTTTTGGAGCTACAGCAACCATGTTAAGACCATGAGGTGACTTTGACTATAACAGAATATTAAAGATAGAAATCTGGGTCCCAGAGGACTCCATGGAGTTTTCCTGGCAGAGCCAGATCTCTTGCCTCCAGACTTCTTCCAGGGAAGAGAAGTTCATTTCTATTTAATTTAAGCCAATGTAATTTTACATTTCCTATGAAGGGCAATGGTGCCAAACCTCAAGTGATACTGAATTCAAACTTCTCCAGAATATTACGCCTTATAATAACTTGGTTTCTACCAACTCTTCTAGCCTTATCTCCCACCATACTTCAATCTTTAGGCTTTAGTACTACTAAATTTCTAGCAGTTTTCTATCCCACCCTCCATGGACTTTCATACTTCTCAGCATTAAGTTCTAGAGCTTGTCCCCTACCTAAACACCTACTTAACTTTATTCAGCTTTTAACTTCACACACTCAGCTCAGGAATCATCTCTATAGGAAGTTTGCCTAGATCTGCATCTTAGGCTAAGTGGCTGTTCTCCGTGCTCCTGTAATGCCCTGGGCACGCTTCACTTTTGGAACCCACCTGCTCTTACTTACGGGCCATCTCTTCCACCCCACAGAAAGAACCTTAGGGCAGACACCACGCCTAACACCAGTGGGAGCTCTAATTATGTCCTGAGTTCCACTGCACTTTCCTCAGTGAGATGGAGTGAACACCACATGCTTCTGAATGTCCTGTTTAGCCCTTAAGCTCAGCATTCCATGAAGACTGAATGAAAATTTCCTAATGGTGATATTTTTTTTTCTGAAGATGAAAAACAAGTTACAAGTGAGCCCTCCTAAGAAAACATCCATCCTGAGAAGCAATTTGCTGTTTGGATATTTCAGGCTTGAGTTCTTTCATCTGTAACAGGGAACTTAGCCCTAAGTAATCTTGGAGGTCTGACATTTTGTAATTTCATTGTTGAATATAAACACACAGATCTGGACACAAGGAACTCACTGTGAGCGGATGGCTCCTCCAGGGACTGACAACATGACTAGCCTTACCCAACTTTTAAGTAAATTATTTACAAGGAGTGCCTAATAAAATCTTAAAGTCATCAGAGGACAGAGGGCACACTAAGTGAATGAAATGTCAACTAAGGGAAGTTATGCCTCCTAGATCCCAGCCATACTGGGCTTCTTTCTCTAAAAGGTTTTGAACTTGCCATGCTCCCTCTTGAGACTGAGCACCTGCATTTGCTATTCCTTCTGTCTTGAATGCTCTTTCCTTCCCTCTTTACTGGTTACCTCAGCTCCTGAGTCACTTCCTTAGGAAAATCTTCCGCCTCTCCTTGACCGGATTGAAACACACTATGAGACGTTCTCATTCAGTGCAATGCATTCCTCTTCTTCATAGCACTGGTCACAGTTGCGATTTTGTATTAATATGGTCATGTAATTGATGTCTTTCTCCCTCACTCAACCATACTGCCTACAAGACAGCACTTTTGTTTTTGCTCATCACTGTATCCATATCCTTGGCAGAGAGTCAATGCTCAGTAAATACTTGTCAAATATCCCCAGAGGCTGTGCAAGGGAAGACAAAGGGGGCTGATGAGTTTCACTGGAGGAGGAAACGTCAGGCTGTTCTAATAAACTGGTAATTCTCAGAGCTCTCCATCATACCTTTGAAAAAAGATCTTGGGAGTTAGGGATTGAAGTCACTTTCTGGTGATGGAAGAGCAGGCACGGAATGAGGCCACCAACTGGCAGAACAAGCTAAGAAGAGAGAAGGCAAGAATATGATTAAAAAGTTTGGAGTTCCAGGAACAATGCTAGTAAGGGCTCACGGCCAAATCCGAAGTGAAAGTTACTAATGTATTGAGAATCTCACAACTTGTGCATCCTAAAGAAACAAGGACTGCTATATGAAGACAAAAATGACAATTGTAACTGTTTTTGTAGCAAGCATATCAAGAAAGAGTAAACCTACTTCTTGGGGCAGAAGGAATGAGGTGTTGTATGGCAAAGGGAAAACAGAACTCCTAACTTGGACTTTCATCTTTATCTAAAAAGACCATCTTTATCACTAGAATGAGTAGAATAAATATAAACACAGAACTGAATTCCAATACAGGTAAGAGTCCAGAATTCTAGGCTCAAATAAAATACGTCTGGGGACTCTGTAAGTTCTGCTAATACTTTGGAGTTAGAAAGGCCCCAGGAGATGGGAATCAGACAGGTGTTGCCCCAGTTCAAGAGGGGGAAGAGCTAGATAACAGAGAACAATGACTCAAGCACATGCTACTACCACCGACCCAACATCAAGCTGATCTGGAAGCAGACAGCAATGCTCACAGAGGTGGCTTCTAGCATGGGCCCTCCAAGCAAAGCAATGCTCAGCTAACTTTAGATCACACAGGAACGTGAAGTCAGCAAGGAATCTGATGGTCCCTTACAGTATCTTTGAGAAACAAGAGTCAGATGATATTAGAGACTGGTGTATTGATGCAGATGCTACAGCTGTGTTCAGAAGCTTAAAAATCTCATCTGGCAGGGAGATTGCTAATCCTCTCAAATTCTGAATTTATTTAAAAAGTCAAATTAGGTAGCGATTGTTCTCTAATTTGAGAACTCTAAAGTTATTTTCTTTCAAAGCTAATGTGTTGCGTATGTATACGAGTACAAGGCAATAAGTCAAGTCTGGCAGTCACCTCTGTGACCAGTCCGACATCTGGGCAACAGGAGAGCAAGTGACCCAGGAAGCACTTGGAGCTTGAGGAGTAAACACTGATTACCACGCACCCCACATGCTGAGAACTGCACAGGGCACAAAGCAGCTAGATGTGTAAGATGAAAACTGTGTATTGAAATGCAGTGTGTTCAAGTATAACCTCAGAAGGATGAGTCAAAACTTAAACTCTCCTATAATTCTTCCTGAGCTCTTCTATAAATTCTTCCTCTCTCAACCTATTTTAGATACATTCCATGTTTTCTCAGAAACAGAAAATCCAATGGGTGCTGGCTGGCTTTGGGAGCTGAAATGTCAATGATGGCTCAGTTCCTGTAAGTAAGTTCCTGTGAGTAAACTTTAATACAGCTTTCAAAACAGGATAGAAAATGGTGCCCGTAATGCTGGCAGGCAGGTAAATGGGATGCGGGGCCCTTTGTTTCCCCAATTCTGTAGAGCTTGACTCTGGAAAAAAGTCAGTGCGCATGTAAATTATTCATGAGTACTATCTGGGCTTCTAATCAGCCATCAAGCCCTGAACAAAGGAATGAATGGTCTTTTTTTTCCCTTAGCAAAGTGACTCATTGACTGCTTAATTCAAAGCCCTCTAGACTTGGTCTGCAGCCACACCAAAGCTCCAGACCTTCCAACCAAAGGCAAAGTGGCAGACTCCTTCCTTGCTGGAATGCCCAAGAGGCAGACTTCTGTTCCTCCATGAAATGCAAGTGAACACGTGAACACATCTGAGAAATCAGGGTCTGAACGTCAGCAGAAAAGCACCTGAATGTAACTGGCCTGTCTCCTCTCACACAAGGCACAGTTGGCAGAGAGACAGAAGAAAGTCATGTCAGAGGGAGCCTAAGGCAGTACCTTCTAAAGTCCCATTTGATGATGATTTGCAAATGGTACCATCTTTGTAATTCACTGGAAAAGAAATACCTTCCCTGGAAAAATAAGACAAAACAGCCATATGACAACAATCCTATTTGAATAGATCAGAGGTATCATTCAGGAAGATCTTTTTAGCTTTGATAAAGGCCATCCCAGGACATGTATGATACACGAGGCTGTC
The DNA here is from genome assembly GCF_027580195.1 of Bos mutus. Lineage (NCBI taxonomy): Eukaryota > Metazoa > Chordata > Mammalia > Artiodactyla > Bovidae > Bos > Bos mutus. The sequence continues at coordinate 35,158,483 of NC_091626.1, forward strand.
CAACTCTCCTCCTGTGCTCTCTGGATCAAATTCATACCCCTAGAATCCAGATGTGCCCTTTGCTGTGTGTGGATTCCAGGGACTTGGCATCCAAAGGCTTATCCTTAAGACTCTGCTCTCAGGCCAATACCCTCAATGGAATTAAATAATCCAATGAAATAAATCCACAGAATAAAAATAGCATTGGAATCTATCCTAATTAAATGTGCTCCCTTCGAAGTCAAGCACTTCAGTTAGAGACTGCACGTGGAATTCAAGTCAAAGAGTACATTAAATTCTCAGATTTGAACTGCAAGGCCAAGAACTGAAATAAAATTTCTCAAGATGTGGGCTGATACTGCTTCACCAGAAACCACATCAGGTTTCACTGTCCATCCTCCACATTTCAAACAAATGAAACAAGGAGATGGAGAGGCAGATGAAGCATGTGCCTTGCATGAAGGTTATGCAGTCCTATGAAAAGCCAGAATATTTAAGTATTCAAGTGTTTTTCCCCCTTACTGGTCTGAATATTTGTACCTTCCCTTCCCCACATTATATGTTGAAATCTTAATTCTCAAAGTTGATAGTATTAGTAGGTAGGACCTTTCAGGGGTGCTCAGGTCATGAGGATGGGGCCCTGATGAATAGGGTTAGTGCCTTATAAAAGTGGCTCCAGAGAGATCCCTGGCCTCCTTTACCATATGAGGTCACAGCAAGAAGGCACCAGCTAGGAACCAGAAAGAGGGTCTCCATCAAACATGACCATGCTGGTGCTCTGATCTTGATTTCCAGACTCCACTGTGAAAAATAAATGTCCATTGTTTATAAGCCACCTAATCTGTGCTATTTTGTTACAGCAGCCTGAATGGACTAAGATACCCATTCTGCCTCATTTTCACAAATCAAAGTCACTGTATCACCAAAGGGGGAGTAAGAAGTCCACTCTTCAAGGGGTTTACTTGAAATTTTACTTTACAGTTGTACTCTAAGCCTTTAAATCTCTCCTGAGGAGACAGTGTAGCTCAGTGGTTAAAAACATCATTTGAATTCTGGCTCCATGACCAGTTAATAGTCTGGTTATTAAGTCTTTTGAAGATCAGTAATTCATCTAAGTAGCATGGATAATACTAGTGTTATATAATTTATTGTTAGGAGGATTAATAAAGAAATGCTGGTCAAGTACTGGGCCTATAAGTACTCCATTTAGCTTTTGTTGCCATTTTTTTTGTTTGTTTTTAAATTAACAACACAAGCCCTTGTCAAACAGGAAAGTCATCATTCTTAAAAATTAAATGTGGGGAAGGCTCTCCTTGGGGTCAACAGACCAGAGATGGGCAGCTCAGCCATGGAGAGGAGAACAAACACAGAACACACAGTCCAGAGTCCCATACCACCACCAGGAAGGACCTAGAACCCCCTCCAGCATCAGAGACCATGTCAGCAACCACCAACAATCATGCGCTGGGCTCAAGGCTGAGACAGGAGACATGCCCTGCTGGAGCCGCCAGGAAAACAGCATGGCCGGGTCAAGGAAGCACAGAGCTTCCACAGAGTAACCTGTGGCTGCCTCATGACTTAGGAGTGAGCGGAGATTCCTGGTTACCTTCAAGGGATGACCCCGCTGCTGGCTATCCTGCCTAGCTCCCCACTCTGCTACCTCACAGCTGGAGCTATGACAGAGCATTGTGTCCACTTGAGCTTCCACAGCTCTGTACTGCGAATTTACTAGAAGACTTTTTGCACCGCGCCTGCTCCATCTCGTTTTTCCACTTCTTTCTTGCACCATGGACCAGTCCTGCTGCATTCTTTACTGATCTCACTTCTCTTTGCCTATTTTTTTCCTCTCAGGGTACTTAAGAATATTTAGTTTTTAAAGCTCTCTCACACTTTAATAATGATGTTCATACTGTAACCAGCTCACAAAGGAACAGCGAAGCTAATAAACGGCAAATTTCAATCAGGAAATTCTTTACATCAATGCACCTGAGAGAGAATTTTTCTCAAAGGAAAGAAACAATTGCCTCTCAAGAGGGAAAAATAATGGAGCAAGTGTGGCAACTAAGTTACAATGCGATGTAAAGGGTAGAAAGACTTTGACAATGGGAAAAAGGAAAACTTGCGGATGAAAATTACCTAACACTCACTATTATATTTTCCACCATACTCAGCTTTGTGTCTGAGTAAAGGTTACTTTTATCTGCTCTGAGATCTAACAACATTAACCAGATGTCAAGCCCATTTAACATATGATATATTATGATAAAGACTGTGTGTCATGAAATGAAATCAAACAAGATTTAGGAGGGGACTTCACATGATAGACATCATCAAGCAGGACCCTGCTCGTCAACATGTCACCTCTTGGCTCCTGGACTGGTGAGCAGCAAGTCTATCTGACCATGATTCTTATCTCAGTCATTTAGAGCAAGAGGTATTCAGGCTCTGCAGTTTAGGCACAGATTCTGAAAATGGAATGAATCACTCCCAAGGTTAAAACAGAAGAGACCAGCAAGTTCAGCCCCTTGAAAACCCCAGCTGAACAAATTCATGAACAGTGTCCTTTCGAGACTCTCAAGCCTGTTTTACAAATCCCACACAGGCACAAGCTTTAGTCTGCAGGTGGTGTTTATCACTGTTATTCATTTATTCTAATGGACACGCAAAACTTTGTGAATTTCAAAAAGAGTTCAATTGTTCATCATGAGAACTGGAAGGATAAGCTGAATCAGGGAAATGAACCAGGGATGAGAGGTTCATTTGAGAGGGGTTACCAGCAACCGAAACTCACCTATAGATGATTCCTTTGTCATGTAGGAACATAAGTGCCGAAATGATCTCTGCAGCATAGAAACGAGCCCGTGCTTCATCAAAACGCCGTGACTTCTGAATGTGAAACATCAAGTCGCCCCCATTCACAAACTCCATCACAAAAAACAGACGATCCTGTGTACAAACACAAAAAAGGGATCCAACGTGGTGTAGCCATCAGCGTAGAGATCAGTCAGCATCATATGATCTGGGACTGCAGTGTGGGGAGAAGAGGTTGCTAAATGGAGGTGCTCAATGGAACATCCTGACAGCGGCTCAGGGCAAAGCAGGAGGGTCTGATGGATTAGATCCTTGGGATGGTGGGGATTGGGCGGGTAGTGATAGTAACACTTGGATCTCTTTTAAAGAATTCCACATAACCTTGAATTTCTGCATCAAGTAAAAAGTAGAGAAGGTATCAGAATCTTTTGGTTCTAATTCTGCATCTTAAACACCATGTAATCCTGAATTTAATTTTTTTTGAATGTTCAGCATTAGTAAGGTGAGAATGATGTCACTATCTCTACCAAAATCATTGTTTCATAAGCTGAAAGAGAGCAACATAATAAAAAAGTGCATTCTTTTTTTGTCCGGAACGTGCAGGGTTATTCACAGCAAGTAAGAGACATTCCATAGGTCCCCACACCTGGGCAGAGAATAATCAGAGAAAAAGGAAAACATTTTTGACCAATCAGCCAGACAATAGTCTAATGAGAGCCTCAGAGTTGCCTGGATGTTAGAAATTCCATTTAGCCCATCAGAAGGTTCTTGAATCAGAAAAGGGAACTTAAAGTCAAGTGAGATGCTGTCTCCATCTGGAATAACACTCTAACCCAGCAGGTTAAATGGGCTCTTAAGAGTCATTGATGCAGTTGGTGTACTAAGTACTGTACAAGTGTTATGAATAAAGTGCTGTGGAAAGTAACATTGCTTAATGGAAGAAGTGTACAGGTCCCCATTAACAAGTGGTGTCTCCAAAAGGGACAGGGTAAAACACTTTGCTTTGGGAACCTCTGAGATCAAAGGACTTGCTTGCTCCCTCTCATTAGCATGTATGGAGTCCCAGGTTAACCAAGTGCTGGATTAGGTGCTGGGTACCCAAAAGAGAGTAAGAGAGGCATAAAACACAGTCTCTATCCACAGAGTATCTGCTGTGGGAGATACACATTACTTTAAAATAAAAACACAAAGTCATATAACAAGGTAAATTTTCAAATTCTGGTAAATTCTGTGAAGGAAAAGTGGGGGAAGCAATGACATCATATCATCTGTTTGTGGGGCTGGGAAGGTCACTCTGAGCAAGTGACGTGTGAGCCAAGACCTTCAGAATGAGTGCCATCAGGGCCATTGGTCATCTTTTTGAGGGGTAGGAGGTTGTTTCATAAGGAACCTGGTATTTTACCAATTCACAAAGGATATGTATATGTACCCAGAAGCATTTTTATTTGTGGTTTCAAGTGCTGCCATCTCTGCCAGGGGCTGCCATACAGTCACAGCTGAATGGTAGACAGAGAGGGCAGAGATTGTGTGTGCTCCTGTTCACCTCCTGATCTATCATGGGTTTAATCAGGCTCTTCCCCATTGGAAGACACTACAACTTATGACCTCTTGTTCCCAATTTCAGGCAGACCTTAATTAGAAGGGAAAAAAAAATTCCTCTTTCTGCTAATGAGAAGCAAGACTTCAGGAGTAAAGATGGAATAGCAAGATTCACACACACAAAACCAAAACCCAAACATCAGTAGAACAACTCTCCAGGCTGGCCAATATAAGCCAACAGAAAACTAAAAATACCAAGTCATCTGACTAAGCTAGAGGCCTTCAACTGAGTGGGAGTGACTGGCCAGAGGAGAGGCCAAGTTGGGCAGGACGAGCTTGGGTGAGCAATATGGCCCCCTATTTCTTGTATGGGGCAGGCTAGTGTGGAAGGAACAGGTTAGCATGGGTGGAGCAGAGGGTGAGCCTGTGATAGAGACAGATCTAAGAGCTACAGCCACATGGATGTTGTTATGCGCCTGCTGTGTTCATTTGGAGGGACCTCGGGGGCCTGGATGAGGATTCAGGCCTCAGCAAGAAGGTACATCTGATACATTTTTGTTAACTGGCCTGTCCACCTTTTCATGGCTGTGTCTGGCAGCCACATGAATTCTAATAGCTCAAAATGCCTTGTTACTGGAACGGGGTCAGTAGGTAAGTGGCTACTCTGTAGGCTGTGGACATCAATGAAGTTAGCACAAGTGTCGACGACAGCAGGCATCAATAAGACGAGGGCGTTCCAAGGGAAATTGCATCCATTTCTAGCTTGCCCCCAAAACAATCCTCATAACTTCAAGTCTGAAAAGCTAGACTCTGGGCTAAATTCCAGATCTGGGGAAGGAAATACTGCCTTCCTGCCTTGGTCGTGCTTCTCCGTCTCAGTCCCACCACCTGCCCTAGAGGCAGATTCTCAGATAATGCAGGGGGTCCTGGGAGGCAAGAACACCTGGGATGCACAGGAAAAGGTCATAAACTTTAGAACCGAGAAAGCAGGGGTTGCTTTTCACCCAGAGTTTAATTCTAACCTCCTGTCTGGCACCACCTAGAACAGAGGGTACAGCTCATAGCCCTTGGGCGACACATGACTCTTTAAGCAAGCAGGAAGGGAAAACAAGCCAGCTGAGACACAATGACGCTTTAACAAAAAGTAATGGCCCATCTTACCAAAGACCTACAATAAGGTCACAAGGTAGAAAAATAAAAGCATGTTGATCAGCTAGCAAAATGTGTTTGTTGTGAAGAGACCTTATGTTTACATACAATTCTGTTCACTCTACTTTAAAAAAATGTCTGCTGCAGAGACAGTTAACATTTGGCAGCAATTTCTCCACCATTTCTTTTGCAGAGGTGGAGATAAATGACAAAAATCTCTAGTTTTTAGCAAAGAAGATTCACTCATCATTAGCTGGGGGTGAGTGAGAAGCCGTCCTCAGCAGTAAGTTTTCATTAAACATGTCCTCAGGTGGGGCTTCTAAAAAGTGCAATAAACAGTAGGGGTTGCCGCTGCTGGCAACTAATGGTGAAGATATTTTACATCAGAAAAAAAAAATCATACATATGAATGTACAGAATGATTTCAGTTATAGCCAAAGAGGCAGACATGCACAGAAAAGATGAAAAAAAGAATGCTTATATATGACAAGTTGCTTTCAATTGTGAGATCTCGGATGCCATTTATCTCTTTATATTTTTCCGTATTGCTGAAGATTTCTATGATGACTATTACTCATAATTAGAAACAAACCAAAGTCACTCATGGCTTCCTCCATTTTCTCTGATTTTCATATGAAAGATGGGACATTGGAAAGGACAATTTTGAGACTGTCTCGGAGCAGGTATTCAGGCAGTAGGAGGTGGGATTAGGAAGCCAATAGAAAGAAGGGTCTCTACATCCCCGGTTGGTCATTATTAAGGCCCCTACTAACCACCTTCTCCCTTAACAGCCATTCTGATGCCTGATGTAACCAGGCCATCGGGCTAGTTGCAGTCACATCCAGAGAGAGACTCAAGAGCCTCTGACTTGGGTCCCAGTGCTCCACGGGTGTACAGGGTCTGAGTTCTGGTATGGGCTGTATAGAGTCTACTGAGTCTTTCAGAGAGACCTTTTGGGCTCATATTAAGAGTCTCAACAAGGAGGAATAAATGTTTACTGGGCACACACTGCCAGGCCCTGGGTGGGGACTGAGTTGCATGAAATGAAGGAGAACCCAGGCCTGCTCTCAGGAGCACAACAGCCCAGTGTGCTAAGCACAGTACATGGGCACAGGGGGCGTCATGGGACACAGACTGGGGACATGGAAGCAGCCTGGAGGCTGGGGCGGGCTTTGGGGAAAACCAGGAGGAACCGATTTCACCAGCCTTGAAGGCTGAGGAAGCACAAGTCAGATTGGAGTGGGGATGGACAGGGCAGGACTCAAGGTGAATGAACAGCGGGAGTGTCAGGTGTGAGGCAGGGTGCGGTGACTGCCAAGGAGGACATTCCCCAAGCACTGAGGGTGCTGAGTGGGGGCCTCATTGTAACACATGCAGCTTTCATGATCAAGTGCTGGTACAAAAAAGCCAGGGCTAGTTAGGATGTGCCCCTTCACCCTTTCCCCAGGTCACCCACAGCTGAGAAGAGGGCCTCAGACCTAGGAATACACGGGATCCCTCACTATAGGCTTTGGTCATAATTACAGGCCCAGTGTCTGGGCTAGAACATGTGGTGACTATACATTTTCAAGGGCTTGGCTTGAAAAAGACTCCAGGAAGTGTTGGAACCTGTCACAAATAATAAAACATGAGCTACAAAAACCAGCAACTCTGGCTGAATTCTACTCCTATGGAATGAATGCCATCAAGCTAGAAACCTTTCACGTTAAGCAAATGCCCTTTAAAGGCAGAGATGAAGCAATGAGGAAGAAGATCACCATCCGCCTACTACTCCACGATCTGTGGTGCTTAAGACCAAGTCTTTCTGGTGACTTCACAAACACTAAGTCACGCTGAACAAACCCAAATGTGAAGCAACCAGAAGAGTCTGCAGGGATCTGTGCATTTAGGGAGGCCCTCACCGCATGGCAGGGTGGATTAAGGCTGCCATGAGTCATTTCTGGGGCACGGAAGAGCTTCCAAATCCCACCGTGGGCAGGGAGGGCAGACGGCTGCTTCTGTATGTAAGCCTGTATAGACAGCATTCCAGTTTTTCTAAAATCCAATTTCCTAGACGCTGAGCCTGGACACCTGCACAGCCTCTGGCTCCTCAAAGGGAAGCAGTCTTGCACCGATGTGCATAGCAGCAGATTAAAGGTCCCACAGACTAGTTGAACCTCAGTTCTAAAGCCAGTGGCCCAGCCCTTTGTCTGTCCCTTGCTCCTTTCTTTTGTCCCTGGTTCAACCAACTACAGACCAAGTCATTAATATGGAGGAATAAAAGCAACTCAGAAATCCCTTTGTCCCACGCAGCCTAGCCCAGCCCAGCCCATGTGAGTTACAGGAGGCCAAGGAGCTGGTGCCTGGTTAATAATAGAATTTCTGTCATCACCTGCCTGCTTCCATTGACCCGCTGCAGGCTGGGCCAGGTCCGTCTGGGCTACTGTCAGTCCCAAGCTGCTACTTACCCAGGCCACAGGGGATAAAAATATCCTGTGACCTGAAAGTGACTGTCAGTATAAGCAGTGTGCATTCCCTAAAGCCCCTCATAAGGACTGTTCTTTAGGAGGTAGAACTGATGCGCAATCCATGAAGAAAAGCTAGAGACAAAACACCTGTTTGGGACTTCCCTGGTGGTACAGTGGATAAGAGTTGGCCTGCCAATGCGGAGACATGGGTTTGATCCCTGGTCTGGGAAGATCCCACATGCCGCAGGACAACTAAGGCTGTGTGCCACGACTACCCAGCCCATACACCGCAACTTACTGAGTCTAGGTGCTGCCAACTACTGAGGCCCTGGAGCCTGTGCTCTGTACCAAAATAAGCCACTGCAATGAGAAGTCCATGCACCACAACAAAGAGCAGTCCCCACTCGCCACGAGACAAGGCCCATGTGCAGCAAAGACGACCCAGTGCAACCAAAAAAACCCCTACCCATCCAGATAAAAGTGCTATGCTACCTGTGGCAAGGTGACCCTACCTAAGGAGGGTGACTCTAGAGAGAGCAGGGGCCAAGGATGAGATGCCTTAGGGTCAGTGCGCCAGGCACCTTCAGAGGTGTTGACTCAGCTTATTGAGCCCCTTCTCAGAGACCTGCCCTGGCGCAGTCACACAGGTAAGTGCTGGACACACTGCATGTGGCAAGTCGGACCAAGCCGCTCTTCCGCCCCACCCCGGCCCCCTTCCCAGAAAACTGGAACTGAGATGGGCAGATGTTCAAGTAGGCTGTGCTGTGCACAGGACCTGAGGAAACATGAACTAGGGAGCGGAGGCTCCCCCTCTGTGATGTGAACACGTGAAAAGTCTTGGTGTATCACAGTGGTAAAAGCCTGGATGGGCAGATGAAGGGAAGAATGAGGGCAGAGACAGACAGCATGAATGGCTGAGAAGGAAACTGTCTGGGTCCCTCATGCCCTTCCAGCTTCTGGTCTCTGGAGAGACCTGGCCAGTGTGTGCCCTTGGGTTCCATGAGATACCACTGTGCCTCTGAATCTGTTTTCACGTCTCCCTTTTTGAATGACCCTGGTTTAGTAATTTCCTATTTTTTTCTACTGGGAAAATTTTAACTGAAACATTCACCAAATTTTAAAGGGCAGGAGGTTTCCTGATTTCTAAATCTGGGGTAATAACATCTCTAATTACACTGATCGTGTGAAGATTAAACCAGAAGCCAAGTGCTTGGCATGGTACCAGACCCACAACAGTATTCTCAACAAATAGTTATTCGTTACAGCTGGAAGACCTTGTGCCCAGCACTGAAGTCCCTGGTGTAGCTAAAGGGAAGCACAGTGTGGTCAGGACCATGGGTTCTGGAGCCAGGGAGCCCAAGATACCAAAGCAGTTCCTGCTGTGCTCTATTTTCGCTTCCTCAAAACTCTCAACTGCAAAATGGGGACAATAAGATGACTGAACTCACAGGTATTAGAGGATGAAATGATCTAAGCTTAGAATTTCAATCAGTATATGGCACGTAGTAAGTGCTGGATAAAAGTTACCAGCTATTAGTCAAAGTGAGTATTAGGCACTCAGTCATGTCCGACTCTGTGTGGCCCCATGGACTGTAGCCTGCCAGGCTTGTCTGTCCATGGGATTCTCCAGGCAAAAATACTAGAGTGGGGTGCCAGGCTCTTCTCCAAGGGATCTTCCTTACCCAGGGATTGAACCTGGGTCTCCTGCGTTGTAGGCAGATTCTTTACCGTCTGAGCCACTTGGGAAGCAACTATTAGTAGCAGTACTACTGATATCTTCCTCCTCATCACTGCCTCCCCCAGGCAGCAGCCACCCTGGCTCTCTGCTCCTGGGGCTCTGGCCCCTGGGATGGCGGTTGCAGCAGACTAGAGAAGCACCTGCCGTGGACGCAGAGATGGTGCTCACAACAGAGCACTCGGCCTGGCAAGGACACGGGAACGAAATAGCAGCCGAAATGCTACTGCAGCAGCTCCCTGATCCTCAGTTCAGGACAGGATTTCTCGAGGGTTCAGGGAGTCAGGAGGACCCTAGGGCAGCTATTGGAATGCAGGAGCACTTCCTGATACTGCATGGTCATGGCCTTGACCTGATAAGGAGGACTTATCTTTCTCTGACGTGACTATTGAACAAGGGGTCACGAAACTAGATTTGATAAGCCAAGTCACATTAACCAAAGTTTCCTCTCCAACAAATTTTTTCATTTTTCTAATGTTAGATGACAATTCATACTCACTATTTTAAGAGCTTTATAATAATCATAATTATTATTCCAAGGGAAATGTGCTCCCCCATGAACTGCAAACTTTACAGGACTTCTTATAGTGGCTGTTCTCCCCTTCAACAGAGTTCATTTGTTCTCATAAACAGATTGAGAAAGATTTTTCTGTTTAAAGCAAGAACCCACAGTCACTGCCATTGACACATGTAAATGTCACCAAAACATGTATTTATAGTGAGGATATAGGTTACCTTTTGGAAATAACTCCAAGAATAGAAACAACATTTAAAGTTAAAGACTAATTTAGTTATTGCTTGAAGATAATGTTAGGCTGGGAGTCCCATCTATACTTACTCATCCAAATTTTAAGAATTGCTTTGAAATTACTTCTAAATAAGTAACATATCAATCTGGTATCAAGCTGATCAGCTATGAACAAGCGAAAGGAAACCTCCAGGAATAGACAGCATTGTGCTGCATTTCTTGTAAGTGCCTCCTGCTTTATGATTTTTCTCTGATGAAGTCATCTACAGGGTGAATAGGGAGTTCAGATTAACAGGAACAGTTACTGACGTCAAAGATGTGACAGTGGAAAAGCACCCTGGTGAGGAAATCTGATTGCACCATGCCTGAACTGGAAACCACTCGAACTTAACCACATTAAGAACAATTACAAAGCCTCAAGGAAGAAACAAGGAGGGAAGCAAATAGCTTCTTCATTTTTTGGTTTTGTTTTGTTTTGTTTTATTTTAACTTACCATTTTGTGTAGCCCAGAAGAGATGAGAAGTTAATTCAATCACCCAGCAAGTCTTCTGTTAAGCCCACAGGCACAATACATCCTGTCTGAGCTCAGACACTAGTCTTTGGGAAGATAAAATATGTCTCCAATATAACAAGCCCCAAGGAGCTTGCATTTGAAACCTGGAGACACACACAGTTCTTTCCAAAAACCAAGTGTTCTCCTGGTAAACTGAACACATTATGGTCTTCCTTTGTAATGTAGCTTGACAAGGCTTACTGGCTTACACACCAGAGGAGAGAAATGTCTGACAATCAAACCTGCAGTTCAACACCCTATGAAGCATCTGGGCCGGGATATTTCTTAAAGCATAAATAAGTTGCAAACATATGATAGGGGATATAGTGAAGTTGGTACTCAAGTCCTCCCTTTCTGATGGAGTCTCCTTTGTGCCTCTGATCCACACATATCTTCCGCAGTATCACTGAACTGTCTGTTCTGGCTTTCTGCACTTGGTCTTGTTTCTCTGGAAAACCTACAACCTTTCAAGGCAGAGCCCGGATGTCAAATGACGTACCACCACCCCTGGTGCCTGGACCATGCTAAGGGTTAACAAAGCCAAGGAACTAACATCGCAGGAGGCCATCTTTGCTTCCTCATTAGATTTAAACCAGAATATTAGAAAAGCTGGAACAAACTGCCAAAGACTACTTTTATCGGCCATTGTGTAGGAGTCAAGCACAAAGAAGTAAAGTGCCTTGTCCACAGTTAAAACAGTTGGTAGAAGAGTCAAGAGAAGTTAGGTCTGCTTGACGCCACTTCATCTCCCTTTATTTACAAAGCTTTGGCTTTTCTGTTTATAAAAGTAATTACACGTTCTTCATTCAAACATAATTACAAAGTAAATACATGGAAAATTGAGGAGAAAATAAAATAGCTATAATCCTGACACCCAGAGATAGAAGTCTAAATACGAGGAGAAACAAAATTATTTATGGCTTTTAGCATTCAAAGAATTGCAGATTTTAGAGCACATAAGATATTTACAAAATAATTTTAACTATGTTTGGTTTCCCCCTTATGTCCTAATTATACTTAATACTTCACAGCATGTGAAAGAACAGAAAAAGAATAGAAAGGGAGAAAACAAAAAAATATACCCCTTCTTTTTCACTTATATTACAAATATTTCCTCATGTACTTAGTCATCAAAATCATGATTTTTTTAACAGTTACATACTATTCCTGATGCCATTTCTATGAAATCCTACAATTAGCTAGACTTCTGCTTAAGTTGATCTGAATAAGAGGACATAGTATTAATAATCTAGTCACTGTACTATGATAAAGATCAGATTTATTAGCTTGGAAAAACAAGCATCTCTGATAGCAGATGATTACTAACTGGACGTGGTGTTTTAATTCTGAATGTAGATTCCCAAAGAAGAAATCTTAGGTCAGGAGTCCCCAGACTCTGGGGCACTGACTGATACCTCCAGTCAGATCAGCAGCAGCATTAGATTAGGAATAAAGTGCACAATAAATGTAATGTATTTGAATAATCTTGAAACCGTTCCTCCCAGCCTGGTCCGTGGAAAAACTGTCTTCCATGAAATCAGTCCATAGTGCCAAAAAGGTTAGGAACCATCGTCTTAGGCGATTATTCACTTTTTTTTCTTGTTTATTTATTTTTAATTGGAGGATAATTGCTTTATGATATCATGTTGGTTTCTGCCAAATATCAACATGAATCAGCCATGCTGCTGCTACTGCTAAGTCACTTCAGTCGTGTCCGACTCTGTGCAACCCCATAGATGGCAGCCCATCAGGCTCCCCCATCCCTGGGATTCTCCAGGCAAGAACACTGGAGTGGGTTGCCATTTCCTTCTCCAATGCATGGCCCATAGGTATATGTATGTATACCACTTGAACCTCCCTCCCATCTCCCACCCCATCCTACCCCTTTAGGCTGTCACAGAGCACTGGGGTTTGATAAGTCACTTTTTAAAAAAAACTTTGGGTCAGTTCAGTTCAGTTGCTCAGTCATGTCTGACTCTTTGCGACCCCATGAATTGCAGCACGCTAGGCCTCCCTGTCCATCACCAACTCCCGGAGTTCACTCAAACTCACGTCCGTTGAGTCGGTGATGCCATCCAGCCATCTCATCCTCTGTCGTCCCCTTCTCCTCCTGCCCCTCAATCCCTCCCAGCATCAGAGTCTTTTCCAATGAGTCAACTCTTCGCATGAGGTGGCCAAGGTACTAGAGTTTCAGCTTTAGCATCATTCCTTCCAAAGAACACCCAGGACTGATCTCCTTTAGAAAGGACTGGTTGGATTACCTTGCAGTCCAAGGGACTCTCAAGAGTCTTCTCCAACACCACAGTTCAAAAGCATCAATTCTTCGGCGCTCAGCTTTCTTCACAGTCCAACTCTCACATCCATACATGACCACTGGAAAAACCATAGCCTTGACTAGACGGACCTTTGTTGGCAAAGTAATGTCTTTGCTTTTGAATATGTCACTTAAAAGTATACAGAATAGGATTTCTTTAAATCATCATTTCGCACAGTACATTCTTTTAAAAAAGATTTTGGTTTCAGCATCAAATAGGAGCAAGTCTATTGAAGATACTTATGCATTTAGTTTGTAAGGGTGATAAAATAAAGATTTAAAATGCCATTTCGCCATTTCACTTATTTAGATCCTTTTCACAACAGAGGTTGTGAAACTTTGCAACTTTTTAAAGAAGATTTCATCTCTCCCTTTGATTTGTGGATCAGTTAGACATGTGTGCCTTCTAGGAAGAGATTCCGGGTTACAGCTGTTTGATTAAACATTTTTCCCAGTTAGGGAGGTATCGAATCTGGCCAAGAATATCCATGTTTGCCTTGAGAAGATGCCTGGGAATCCACTGGCTGAGAGGCTCTTCCTTCCTCTGCTTTATGTGCTGCAGTTTCTGTCTGGTATGTGTCTTCTATGCACTATTTTGAGTCTGATTTTTCCAGTACAGCCACAAGATTGTTCTTCTCTGGCCCTCAGACTGGGGAATAAAATCCCTTAAACCCCCTTACAATCTCTCGACCCTTTTTCCAATGTGGGCAAAATATGGGTCTTCATGGTCCACTGAGGAAGAAAGAAGCAGACCTTAGTGTAAATGGTGTGTGTGTGTGTGTGTGTGTGTGTGTTGGTCGCTCAGTTGTGTCTGGTGCTTTGCAACACTGTGTCCTGTAGCCCACCAGGTTCTTCTGTCCATGGAATTCTCTAGGCAAAAATACTGGAGTGAGTGACCATTCCCTTCTCCAGGGGATCTTCCCAACCCAGGAACTGAACCTGGGTCTCTTGAGACCCAAGAAAAAGAAGCATAGCTATAATATGATGAGGGACAAAGTAATCAGAAGTAGATGAAAAAGGTTTACCCTGGGGAGAGGATATTGTGTTGACTTGTCAAGAAGCTTCAGCTGGTGAAATAAAGTTCAGAAGTGCCCTTCAAACCCCAAGGATGAGAACGGTGACTAAGATAGCGGTATCAACAATCACATCACAGATTCAACGGATAGCTTTGAATCCTTGGGTGAACTGACTTCATCATGGTACTTGATGCCTCCTCCTATGAAAACTCTTCCTTCTGATTCTTTTTTCCCCCCACTTAGAAATTTCTAACTTAGGGCTTTCATGATAGCTCAGTTGGTAAAGAATCCACTTGCCATGCAGGACACCTGGGTTCAATCCCTGGGTTGGGAAGATCCCCTGGAGAAGGGAAAGGCTATCCATTCCAGTATTCTGGCCTGGAGAATTCCATGGACAGTCCATGGAGTCGCAAAGAGTCAGACACGACTGAGTGACTTTCACTTTCACTCTCCTCTCTTCTCCTTCTATAAACACCTATGGAAATATTTAAAATTACAGTTTCTGATATGCCAAGAACAACTAAAGAGCCTGTTGATGAAAGTGAAAGAGGAGAGTGAAAAAGTTGGTTTAAAACTCAACATTCAGAAAACTAAGATCATGGCATCCAGTCCCATTACTTCATGGCAAATAGATGGGGAAACAATGGAAACAGTGAGAGAATTTATTTTTGTGGGCTCCAATATCACTGCAGATGGTGACTGCAGCCATGAAATTAAAAGATGCTTGCTCCTTGGAAGAAACGTTATGACCAACCTAGACAGCATATTAAAATGCAGAGACATTACTCTGCCAACAAAGATTTATCTAGTCAAAGCTATGGTTTTTCCAGTAGTCATGTATGGATGTGAGAACTGGACTATAAAGAAAGCTGAGCACTGAAGAATTGATGCTTTTGAACTGTCGTGTTGGAGAAGACTCTTGAGAGTCCCTTGGACCGCAAGGAGATCAAACCAGTCAATCCTAAAGGAGATCAGCCCTGAATATCCACTGGAAGGACTGATGTTGAAGCTGAAACTCCAATACTTTGGCCACCTGATGTGAAGAACTGACTCATTTGAAAAGACCTGATGCTGGGAAAGATTGGAAAGCAGAAGGAGGTGATGACAGAGGATGAGATGGTTGGACGGCATCAGTGAATTGATGGGCACGAGTTTGAGTAAACTCCAGGAGTTAGTGATAGATAGGGAAGCCTGATGTGCTGCAGTCCGTGGAGTTGCAAAGAGTCAGACACGACTGAGCGACTGAACTGATACTGGTACTATTCTAGGAGAGTACTGATGAACCAAATCTAATCTCCCGTCTTGGTTCTCGTCTAATCTTACTACTGGGTTTTCTGTAAAGTGAACCCATGTATTCCATTCCCCCAGGCTCCCAATGGGTCAGAACTCTGGCTACTCCTCTCACTCTTTTACTCTAAAAAGTCCTACCAATTCCACCTCCTATGTGTTCCCCTGACTCCACTCTTGTGACAGCTGCCTTGGAGCAGAAAGGTTCTGCCGGCCGACCAGTGGTTCAACAGCCTTACCAGGGCTGCCCCTGTCAGTCTCCTCTGCAGACAGCCACCTAGAGCCCTCCCCAAATGCAGATCTTAGGTTGCTCTCTGACTTCACATCCTCTGCCAGTTGCTTTCACCTCTGAAGAGTCTAAACTCTTCAGCTCAGGATGTCTTCTTTCCTCCCCACATTTCCTCTCCTGAAATCCTGCGCCATCAAGTCATCTGGGGGCTCCTGGCCACATCATACAGTTTTAAGCCTCTCTGTCTTTGCATGGCTGTTACCTCCATCTGGAAGACCCATCCCCCTTCTGTCCTGTAGGGCTCCTATTCATCCTCAAAACCCAGCTCAGAATAGCCCCTCCCATGGAAGGTCCTCCCAACCTCCCCAAGGGCCAAGCTATGACTATCTTCTATTACACAGTGATGAAACACACCTGTTTAGGATAGGGTGATCCTTGACTGAAAGCGACCAGAGGACAGGTCCACATTTATTCTTCCTTATGTTTTTAGTCCCTAGCATATAATGTCCCTGACTCAGGAAACATTTCCTAAATTGAATTAAAAATGCAATACACATACAATATTACCATTCAACATTTCAACAGGTAATGTGTCTGGTGGCTAGGATCTACTTGTCTGGTTTTTTTTTTAATTGAAGTATAATTGCTTTATACTGCTGTGTCAGTTTCTGCTGTACAGCAAAGTGAATCAGCCATATACATATATAAATCCCCCCCTTTTTTTTTATTTCCTTCCCATTTGTGTCACCTCAGAGCACTGAGTAGAGTCCCCTGTGCTATACAGTAGGTTCTCATTAGTTATCTATTTTATACATAGTAGTGTATATATATCATTCTCAATCTTCCAATTCCTCCCACTCCCCTGCTTTTCCCCTTAGTATCCGTACATTTTTTTTCTCTATGTCTGCATCTCTATTTATGCTTTACAAATAAGATCATCTTTACCATTTTTCTAGATTCCATATATACGAATTAATATACAATATTTGTTTTTCTAACTTACTTCACTCTATGACAGTCTCTAAATCCATCCACATCTCTGCAAATGACACAGCTTTGTTCCTTTTATGGCTTAGTAATGTTCCAGTGTATATATGTACCAAATCTTCTTTTTCCATTCCTCTATTGATGGACATTTAGGTTGCTTTCATGTCCTGGCTATCGTAAATAGTGCTTCAGTGAACACTGGGGTACATATTCTTTTTGAATTAAGGTTTTCTGTGGGAATATGCCAAGGAGTGGGATTGCTAGGTCATATGGTAATTCTGGTTTTAGTTTAAGGAACCTCCATACTGTTCTCCATACTGACCATTCAATTTACATTCCATCAACAGTGCAAGAGTATTCCCTTTCCTCCATACCCTCTCCAGCATTTACTATTTGTAGATTTTTTTGATAATGGCCATCGTGACCAGTGTGATACCTCACTGTAGTTTTGATTTGCATTTCTTTAATAATTAGGGTGTTGAGCATCTTTTCACCTGTTTATTGGCCATCTAAATGTCTTTCTTTGGAGAAACGTCTATTTAGGTCTTCTGTCCATTTTGGGGTTGAGTTGTTTGTTTTGATATTGAGCTGCATGAGATGTCTGTATATTTGGGGGATTAATCCTTTGTCAGTTGCTTCATTTGCAAATATTTTTCTCCCATTCTAAGGGTTGTCTTTTCATCTTGTTTATGGTTTCCTTTGCTGTGCAAAAGCTTTTAAGCTTAATTAAATTCCATTTGTTTATTTTTGCTTTTATTTCCATTACTCTAGTAGGTAGGTCAAAAAAGATCTGGCTGTAATTTATATTAAAGAGTGTTCTGCCTATGTTTTTCTCTAAGAGCTTTATATGTCTAGCCTTACATTTAAGTCTTTATTTCATTTTTAGGGTCTACTTTTAATATGCAGAGACCACACAGTTTTGCAGACAGCCTCTATGGTATCTCTATCTTAAGCTGAAATGACATTTCCATACATGGAAAACAAACGAAAGAAAACAGCAAGTCTGTTTTCCCCCAGAGCACACTTGTATTGCTACCAGAACATTTTTTCTACACTGATTGGGAAATGTTTCTTAAAACTTTATCTCTGTCTGTAAATTCCAGTTATATGCAGCACACAGAGGACAGGAATCTGACTCACGGATAGGAACCCCTTTAAGACCACAGTGACGATGATGAGTTTCATAAGATGTCACTCATTCGGTGCCTTGTTGGCAAAGCAGAAATATGATCATTAAATGCCAAAACATGAGAGCTGCACTTTGTGGACTGCTTGCTTTCTAACATAACCCATTTTAAATATATGCTCGCTGAGCCAATCTTTTGTTCCCTGGATGCCCCCCGCTCTGATAACTCTGCCCCATCACAACAGCTGGCAGCCTGCTAACTCCTGCTCACATTCAACAGATCCCTTATTTCCACCTCCTCTTCTTAGCTCAGGGCCCCAGTTCCTTCAAATGCCACAGTGTAGCTGCTGACAGCTGTTAGCAGCCCCTAAACAGGAACTCTGTCTACAAACTCAGGGGAAAAAAAAGATATAATATTTATGTTTTAATAAAGAAGATCTGACACATTTTCTTTGACCTCTGTAGAGAGTAAATTGATCTAGCTTACTTGACTTTCCATATGTAGGCTGGACCACCAGATGCTCACATAAGGCAGGGGTTTTCAACTGGTGAGATTTTTCCCCCCAGAAGCGTCTGTTCGTGTCTGCAGACTTTTTTGGTTGTCATAATTAGGGACGTGCTATTGGCATTAGTGAATGGAGGCTGGGGATGCTCTCATCCTACAGCACACAGGATAGCCCCCACCCTCTCATAAAAAAGGATTATCCTGCCCCCAATGTTAGCAGTGGGCAAATCTCATCACATTACATAAATAAGTGATTTAAATTTTATATAAAATTTTTAGTAAATTTAAGTAACTTCATATATATATATATATATTGCTATTGTTTAGTCATTCAGTCATTTCTGATTTTTGTGATCCCATGGACTGTAGCCACCAGGCTCCTTTGTCCATGGGATTTCCTAGGCAAGAATACTGGAGTAGGTTGCGACTGTCATTCCTTCCCCAGGGGATCTTCCCGACCCAGGGATCATATATATATATATATATATATTTTTTTTTTTTTACTGGAAAGATTGATTATTCATCAGTCATTTAATTCCCTGACATATTGACCTGCTGGTGAAGGCCAAGGCTGTGGAGATAAAGTTCTGAGCAATGTGGAGGGAACTTCCTACTACAGATCTGACCTGAAGCCAAAGTAAAGAGGGACAAATTGAATTTATGAAAGTGAAAGAGTTAGTTGCTCAGTTGTGTCCCACTCTTTGTGACCCCATGGACTGCAGCCTGCCAGGCTCTTCTATACATGGAATTCTCCAGGCAAGAATACTGGATTGGGTTGCCATTCCCTTCTCTAGGGGATCTTCCTGATTCAGGGATTGAACCCAGGTCTCCTGCATTACAGGCAGATTCTTTACCATCTGAGCCAGCAGGGAAGCCCCTGGTGAGTTTATGAGCAGGATCTCAATTCTGCAGGTTCCCAAAAGAGACCTGAACCAGTCTGCAGGTCTAGCTCCCTACTTTGCTGGTTGTATCTAACTCATGTTGAACCCCCTTTCACCACTGGTAGACACACACAGTAGCACAGAAGGTCTGGGCTAGTCACGAGCACTGGCTACTTCCCACTTTGCAAGGAAATCTGAAATGAGGAGAGGAAGGACAAGGATAAGGCACTTCCCATGGGCATAGGATTGGGAATGCATGTAGGGAAGAGGGGAGGCGTTTTGCTGGAAGGGCTCTCCTCTTGTTTTGGTTGGGAATTAAACATTACATCATTTTAATGTTGAAAATATCATATACCATAAGGATGAAATTGAGTTTCTGGGAAGAGTTCCAAGACTCCCTTCGTAAGACCTAAGCAAGACATCATCACAGACCATCCTAAAGAAGTGGGTAGGAGTGAGCTCCAAATACAGCAAGCTCTTTTGCTGTGCAAATATACTGAAAGCTGGATGGCTGCACAGAAAGGAAACAGGAACTCCCTGGGTGGCCCTAAAGGGGAGACAGGGCCTGCCAAAGCCTCTGCCGCTGCAGCACAGAGGGTCTCTGGTAAGAGGAGATGAGGTACTCTCTGGCTTCAGAAGGCAGGAAAAGGAACCCTGCATAGGAGCAGTCAGTCCTGAAGGCATGGATATGGGGGTGGGGCAGGCAATGTTGTCCCCGCAGCCTCCTGTGGGGCTCTCAGGGAAGAGATCAGTCTTCCCAGCAGCAAGAGGAACTCTGTACCAATAGCAACGGTGAGCGCGGCAAGTAAGCTGAGCTGCTGCTTAGCCACGACACCTCCTGCTTTGGACCCCAAACCCACTGCCCTCCCTGCCCCCAGGAATCTCCATCAGGTCTTCAATTCCCTGCACCAGATGGGAATGCACAAGCAAATACAGCTTCAAGACACTTCTCCCAGACTCTCCTGTAAGCAGATGGCTGCTCTGAGCCTGCCCTAAAAGTAATCCCAGAAATTCGACCACGACCAGCCCACCACAGAGGGGTGACTATCTGCTATGGGCCTGCTACTCAGGTCCCAAATTCCCCAGGAGGACACCAGCTCCTTGAGGGAAGGGGCTCCTTCCTGCTTTGTCCACCACTGTGTCCTCGGGGCTCAGAGCCGGGTCTCCACACTGGAGGAACTCTGTGCACATTTGCCGAATGAACGAACACCCCCGATCTTCACCAACTGGTGGGCAAGTCTCTGAAATTTCAAGTTGGCAAAGTTTATACTGACAGACAGGGCTGACTTTGTCCTGAGAGGCCCTCGACCTGGAGCCCGAGAAGAGATGGACAAAGCTGTGTTCTGACCAGTGATGAAGTAATTATGGAAAAAGCAAGTATTCCAAAGCTAGAAGACATTAGAGTCTATGGTTTCCACCCAGTGCAGTTGGGTTTCTAGACTGCATGATTCTAGAGGGGCTTGCTCCAGCCACCCACAGATGTTGCCTTAGGTCTTGGCCCCAAGGTCCTAGTTGGTCCTGACAAAGGCCAACCTAGTTTCCCAGGGAAATACCCTCAGGCCACCCTAGGGTGATAGTTGGACTGTTAGTCTTGTATTCTGGTTGCCCTTCTGAGCAAAGACTGGCCCAGAGGTAAAAATTTCCCCCAGAATCCAGAGCTCCTTTTCAGCTACCTTCCCTTTTGTAGCAGGGAGGAAATACAGTCCTTATACTGTCTATGCCACATGTATGACTCTCCTCTTGCCAGCCAGACTGAACATTGCAAACACTGTTTCTTTCCCTTGCCCTCCATCAGTGTGATTCCGGACTGGCTGACTTGTCACTAAACCATCTGGCAGAAAGCCCCTCACGTTCTCATGCCTGGAGCCACTCCTGGCACTTCCAGCCCGGAGCTTTAGAACAGGGCCCCGCTGAGGTCTGAGCATCCATAGTTTGGCAGGTTCCCAGGCATGGTTAGGGAAAACCATAACCAACACTCCCTACCACAGATCTTCACCAGTCATCAGACACACAGGGGCCGAGTCTGACCCCGGCAAGTCTCGGCCAAGTCAAAGGAAATGACACACAATCTGTGAACCGCCTTTCACACACTGGAGGTGGGGGGTCCAGGCCATCTCTAGGTCATCACCGTGGGTGACAGCTAGTGACAAGGCCAGTTGCAGCTGAATAACCTCAAAAGGAAACACATGCCAACCCTTTCAAGCCCTTTGGTCACACCAAGCGTTCTGGCATCCTCCCCAAGCAGAGACAGCCAAAGGAACAGCAAGAACTCCGGGTTCTCCTATTTCTCATTCATTTTCATGACCCTATTGAGTCACAGATAGTCGGGAAGCTGGGAAGCCTCTGGGGACAGAAGCAAAGGTCCTAAATCAGCACCCACTGTCCCCTGCTAGAAATTCAGAGCCCAGAGACAGCCCATGTGCATTCTGTCCCCAGCGGGAACATGATTAATGTCAGGAACATGCCCAACTGGGAAACACCACGTTCTGGCTTGTTTTCTATTTTGATCTGAGCCAACGGCAAACTATACCAAGTGACCCATAAGCAGCCCACATTGTGTTTACGGCACTCAATTCTCAGTGGAAGGAGGAAGCCCAGTTCCAAACAGGTTAAGAAGAAATGGCCTTTCCTTAGGTGTTTTATAAAAGGCCACAAAACCCAATGCTGTGAAAACCTACTTTTATTCCTGCTTGATAACAGGCAGGGGACCTTCCTCAAGACAAGGGTGCCGTTTGCTCGGCCAGGATGAGAACCCAGAGCTCGCCTATGGAAGGCTGCAGTGCAGTCCCCTCCTGACGAGATTCCGAAAGATGCACTCCAGGGCAACAGGATGATTCTGCTGCCCATCTCTCCTGTGTGTGTCTCTCTTTGACACGTACACCCCTCTGCTAATATTTAACACACTGACAGAGAAAATAACTCAACTCAGGTTGTTCCCCTGCACCCCTGTTGCGGGTGATCTTCAGACATATTTTACGTGTGACTTACGTGCACTGAAATCAGTTTGCACGGGTTAGGTAAGCTGACAGCACTTGGGTCACAAGATTCCTAGCCACCCTACCCTTCAAAGGCAGGGTTTCTGCTTTATTGATGGACCCTGAGGTGTGGCTTCTTAGGGAAAGCGATGGCCCCCCGCCAGGAACTCCAGGTGCACTGCTTTGTGAGCAAGCCCCTGCAGGGGACACCTGACGACACCCCATCCCCCGGCTGCTGTCCCTGTAAAAGGAGGTTCTGTGTAATGCCTCCCCCGCCCAGGGCAGCAGATCACCAGCGCACAAACGCGCTCACGGCTCCAGCGCGGCCTGGGCACCGGGCACAGTGTGTCCTGTTTTCCAAATGGAAACCTTTGCTCTAACAAACTGGGTCTCTGAACAAAGGCTGAAGCATCTGACCAGTGTTTACTCTGCCGCTCCCCCTCCTGCTGCTGCCGCCCCTTTGTTCCTCCTGGTCTCGGCCCTCAGCTCTCAGCCAGGCTCCAGGAGCGCCAAGGAGAGCCCCGGGAGCTGGGGGTGGGGAGACCCGGATTCCAGGCCATAAATGCCAGCAGGCTCAGCTGCCGACACAACAGTTCCCTGATTAAGATGAAAGGAGTGTGAAGTGAATTTAACCTGAAAGGGTGGGAAAGGCAGCGTACCCCAGGCCAGCAGCCCGGACCTGGGCGCTCCTGGCTTCAAGAGGCCTCACTCCCCCGACCCCATCGACAAAGAAACAGAAGCACGTTGCAGGAACTGGCAAACAGAACAAAGAAGAAAAAGATCATCCATAATTCCACTGCCTTCATAAGAGTCCCTGATAGTTTACTGGCATCATTTCCTTTCTGTGTTTTTTTTTTTTTGGAAGAGGGGACAGGTTTGCCAAGTTGCTATCCCAGGAGGAACCTGAAATGGATTCACACTGCTAATTATCATAAATTCTGTACTATTTCCTGGCCTCCCATCTCTTGTCCCACCAGTTACTCTGTTTAATTTTGGGCAAGTAATTTAGCTCCTCCTTCACTTTGCTGCTGCTGCTGCTGCTGCTAAGTCGCTTCAGTCGTGTCCAACTCTGTGCGACCCCAGAGACGGCAGCCCACCAGGTTCCCCCATCCCTGGGATTCTCCAGGCAAGAACACTGGAGTGGGTTGCCATTTCCTTCTCCAATGCATGAAAGTGAAAATGAAATTGAAGTCTCTCGGTTGTGTCTGACTCCCAGCAACCCCATGGACTGCAGCCCACCAAGCTCCTCCATCCATGGGATTTTCCAGGCAAGAGTACTGGAGTGGGGTGCCATTGCCTTCTCCGCCTCCTTCACTTTATCACTCAGCAAAATAAAGATAATAATTGTACCCATCTTCTAGGGCTGATGTAAGAATTGTATGGAATAAATCATATATGTTAGATGCTTCTGAAAGTAACACACAATCTTTTAACTACTTAATATTCAATCATATCTCTACTGGCCAAAAACCTTCATCCAGTAGTACATTTTTTAAGTAGATTCCCATTGCTGAAGACTGAGGTTGTTTCCAGTATCTTCCTAGTATAAATTATGCACTGAAAATTAAACATATTAATGCATAATGTCTTATTCTTTATGTTGCTTTCTTTGACGAGGTTATTAGGAATAAAATCAACAGATCCAAGAGTATAAACATTGATCCAGACTGTAAGCCATGATCCAGCTTAACGAATCATTCACAAACTATTAGAATTTACAATGCTTTCAGAAATTTATGAGAATGCCAATGGAATGATGTACTTGCAAGTAATATGTATTATGATAAAAAATAATCTGGGGCAATAATTCATGGGCCCATAATTCTACGTAGCAAACTTGATAAATTATCTAATATTTAAAATTTGCTTATCTTTTTGTTTTGACCAAGAACAAAAAGAGCTCCAAAATCCCTGTTTTGTGAGTGTTTATGGTTACCGTCATGTAGGGTCTGTGCTGGCCCCTGGGAGTCCCAGGACTGTTTTGGTGTGGGGAAGGAGGCAGTCATCACAACACCCAGCTGGTTGACTTTTGAACCATGGCATGCGTGTGGCAACAGCGTGTCTGCATTCTCGCCTTTGGTTCTCACAGCAATCCCGCTTTCATCTCCACCATGAGAACTCTAGGGCTCAAAGGACTTTTAAGGGAGTTGCAAGCCATTCAGACAGAGGAAAACAGACTTGGAAGGACTCAGCTTCCTTTTCCAAGGGCAAGGCTGCTGCCATATCAACAGGTTGGAGGGGAGCCAGTGCAGACGGAAGGGGCTTAAGCAGATGCTGAATCAACAACCTCTGTGTTGTACAAGATACCCAGTGGACGGAGCCGGACTCCAGAGTCAGCCTGACCCAGAGATGAACCTTGTTTCCATCACTCAGCTCAAGGGAGCCTTAGCAAGTTGCTTCCTTTCTCCTGGGCCTCAGAGACACTCATTCCGCAGGCCTGGACAGTGAGAGAAGCGCTGTTTCTACCAGCATCTTTACAATAAAGTGACACATTGCAAATGCTGGGGAGTGGCTCCCACGCCTCACCTCGGGTCCCTTCTAAATTCTGCAAGGGCAACTGTTACAGTTTCGCGTGACACATTGATCAGCATCTTCTTTTAGATGTCAGGGGCTGCCAAACCCAGTTGCTGAAAAGTAGTCAGTTACCTGCTGTAATTTCTCATAGTAACTGGCATTTTCTGTTCTTTATACTTAGTTTTTCAATAGCAAATGGGGATAGTGACTGAGGACTTCTGACAGATGGACTGATGCAGAGAGCAAATGACATGCATATGTAGAGTCTGATACCTTGCAAATCCGAGAGATGGCTTAAACTATAGCAATATGAAAACTGCATATCTTTATCTCAGCATAAGAAAAATGCACTTGATTCTTTTAAGCTGTTCCTACCACTTTATCATCTAAACTTATGGGAGGGGAAAATTACCTTTATCCTTTGCTTTGGAGACATCTACTGCAACACACAAATTTTAAACCCCAAAGTCAGCTCTGGTGCAGAAATAAAAATCACCTTGTGGTAACGACTGCCACCTTGTGGCCATATATGAAACTGTCACTAAAAATAGATGCTGCTGCCGCTGCTGCTGCTAAGTCGCTTCAGTCATGTCCGACTCTGTGCGACCCCATAGACGGCAGCCCACCAGGCTCCCCTGTCCCTGGGATTCTCCAGGCAAGAACACTGGAGTGGGTTGCCATTTCCTTCTCCAATGCATGAAAGTCAAAAGTGAAAGTGAAGTTGCTCAGTCCTGTCCGACTTTTAGTGACCCCATGGACTGCGGCCCACCAGGCTCCTCCGGCCACGGGATTTTCCAGGCAAGAGTGCTGGAGTGGGGCACCATTGCCCTCTCCGAAAAATAGATGGCCAATGTTAATAAAGGCCTGGAGCCACCGAGGACTCTGATGAAGAGGGTGTGGCCTCAAGGGCCCAGGCTGTGAGAGGCAAGAAGAAGGAACACAAGGGGAACTGCAGCCCAAGAAGCTACTGGTTGGACCTCGAGGTACTTGGACGGCATGGGAGTGCATGCCATGCATCCCCTTTCACCTGTCCTCCTGCCTCCTGGCTTCCCTGCTGCATCCGTTCTCCATGCTGCACATGTGCCTTTGCCAACACAAGGGGCCCTTACACATATGTGATGTTCAGCCTCACTTTCTGTTGGAGAAATGCCAGTTAGAACTCCAAAGTCACGTTAAAAAAAAATCTCTCCAGCCATCAAAACGATAGGCAGCGTCGTAACAGGAGAGGAGGGGAAATAAGCCTTCTCAAATGTGGTTTGGGAGTGTGAATTTAGAAATACGGCCAGCAAGTGGAAAGAGCTGGGGCTCAGCAGTCAGACTGCCTGGCTTTAAAACCTCTGCCACTTGGAAGCTAAATTTCTTCCTGCCTCAGTTTGCTCATTTGTAAAATGGGAGTGATGTGAACAGAACTTACTTCACAGGATTACCATAAAGATTGATAATACACACAAGGCACTTAGAACAGTGCCTGGTATATAAGCGATAAAGTCTTAGCTATTTTCAGCCATGATAGGGGAGAAGGCCCACTAGACCCCATCAGAATCATAAATCCATCCATTTTTGACCAAGCAATACCACTTCCCATAGTGTCCCATATAGAAATCATAGCACAGGTACATAAGATAAAAGTACAAGGGACTCATTGTAAATTTGATTGAAATAAAAGTTAAGTATAACCTAAGTATTTACCAATAGGAAATAGGTTAAATAATTTGTATTATGGTCTTAAAATGGAATACTATGCAGCCATTATAAATGAGGCAGTCAGGTATATTCAAATATGAGACAATCTCATTATACATTGCTTTTTTTCAGACAAATAAGGTGAATGGGGATGCAATGTACAATGTGGTGACTACAGTTAATGATATGGTATTGAATATATGAAAGTTGCTGAAAGTATTTCTCAAAGGTTCTCAACACAAGAAAAAAATTCTGTTAACTAAGCATGTTGATAGATGCTAACTAAATTTAGTTGTGGTGCTCATTTTACTACATACGGAAATATAAAATCATTTTTTGTACACCTAAAACAATGTTAAATGTCAATTATATTTCATTTTTTAATGTGCAAATTTTTTAAAAGTATAAATTTTGCAAGATGTATTACAGAGATTTACTCTCTTAATAAAACCATTTTGGATTTTTTCCTTAAGAAGACAGGGTGGGGGACTTCCCTAGTGATCCAGTGGTTAAGACTCTGTCTTCCGATGCAGGTGACACAGGTTCGATCCCTGGTTGGGGAACTAAGATCCCACACACTTCAGGGCAACTCAGCCCGAGCGCCACAGCTACTGAGCATGCGTGCCTCTACTAGAGAGAAGCCCACGTGTTGGAATGAAGTCTGTGCGCCACAACCAAGACCCAGGGCAGCCAAAAATAAACAAATATTTTTTAAAAGGAGGGTACAGAATGGCGTGCAAATATATACCACCATTTATGTTATTTTTTAAAAATAAATACAGATGCATATATGTTGTGTGTATGTATGCTTTTGTGTACAAACAATTCTCTGAAAGGCTATACGTGAAACTACTAATAATAGTTTCGATCAAAGACAGGAGATGAATACTTGGAGAATGCTTATATTACCCACTGCATACAAAAAATTTGCTTTTTCATAGTTTAAATCTGCAATCTGGAATATCATTCTTCTGCTTAAATGTCTTTCATTCATTCTTAGGGCTAAAATACAAGCTCTTTTAACAGAGCCTTCAAGGCTCTCACAGCCTGGTCCTGGCCTGCCCCACTTCTTCAGCCCCAGTTCTCCCCAGGCCCCTTCTCAACCTCACATTTTACGCTTGTGGGCTTTATTCACCCTTTTTGTTCCTGTTTACTGATGGTGGTTTAGTCGCTCAGTCATGTCCGACTCTTGCGACTGCATGGACTGTAGCCCTCCAGGTTCCTCTGTCCATGGGATTTTCCAGGTAAGAATTCTGGAGTGGGTTGCCATTTTCTTCTCCAGGGGATCTTCCTGACCCAGGGACCGAAGCTGCATCTCCTGTTTAGGAGGCGGATTCTTTACTGACTGAGCTACCATAGAAGACCTGTTTACTGGTAGACCCACTGGAGCTGTTCACCTTGTACAACACACTCCCTTTCACTCTCTCTGCCTGACTAATTCTAACCGGTCCTTCTGGTTCCAGTGTCGCTGTCACTTTCCCTAGAAATGCCTTGCAACATCCCTGGACCAGGTGTGACGCCCCCATCCCACTCCTACCACAGCCTTTACCTCCCTGATGGTGGCAGAGACAAGGGACGTGTCCTGAATTCTCTTTCAGAATGCCTTTGAGAAGCAAGAAGGTTGGGAAATAACTGCCAGACCCTCCCGATGCCTTCATAGGAGCTCTCTCCCCTCTCCATTGACAGCAGAAGCCCAGTCCTGAGCCCAGTCTAAGTGGGCTGCAGAATGCCCCGCCTCAGGGATGAGTCAGGTGGATGGGAGCCCATTGTGACAAAGCAGCTTATCTCGGCTAGATATTCGCTCTTCCAGCCTCCTCTGCAACTCAGGATGAGCATATAACTCAAGTCTAGGAAAGATTTTTCTATCCCTGATAAGAGGAAAGTGCATGAAGCCCTTCGACCTCTGCTCCCTGTGCTTCCTGCTTTAGATGTTGTCATGTGATGTGAGATGGTTAGGGCTGTGATATTAGGGCAAGTACCTTGAGACCTCAAGCAGAAAAGATGCCGAATGACACTAAGTATCTCATACAATCCTAATAGTGCTATCATGAGACTTCTCAAGAAAAAAGCCTCTACTATGAACTAAACTCATCCTTCCTGTTTATTGCGTAAACCACTACCAGTCATATATTCTGTTAACCACAGTCAAAAGCATTCCTAATTGCACCCCATGATGAAAGTGGTCGCTCAGTCGTGTTCGACTCTTTGCGACCACATGGACTGTAGCCTACCAGGCTCCTCCGTCCATGGGATTTTCCAGGCAAGAGTACTGGAGTGGATTGCCATTTCCTTCTCCAGGGGATCTTCCTGACCCAGGGATTGAGCCCAGGTCTCCCGCATTGCAGGCAGACGCTTTACCATCTGAGCCACCAGGGAAGTTCCCACCCCATGATGGGGTAGACAGAATCCCAGGATCAGTCCACAGAATCAAGCAAAGGGTCCTTGATTGAGGCCAGGAGCAAGGCCTTGGAACATTACAAGTCAAGGTGCCCTCTTTGGGCCTATCCTGGTCTGAACTCTTTTCCCCAGGTCAGAAACAGTTTAGCATTTAGCAATAGAGCCAAGGTCAAAGTCACCAGGATAAGCAGCCCATGATGTTTACTGTCTTCTTGGACTTCTGTAACCTTCACTCTGCTAGAGAAGACTTATGTACAAAGACATTTTTAATCTCAGGACACACAACCCTCAAATCGATCCTTCTCCAGGACAACATGAAAGGAAGCGGTTAGTTCATTGGTTCTGGTCATCAGAAGTCACTGGGTACTTCAAATGACCCTACCTTGGAAGTCTCCACCCCCCAAAGTTTCTGATCTGCTACTTTATGAAAGCTTCGACATATTGCAGTCTAAACTTTCGAAGAAAGGAGGCCATGGGGTGGTGAATGGGGGTCATACTTACAGGGGTCTGAAAGCAGCAGAAGAGCTGCGTGAGGAAGGGGTGACTGCGGGCCAGGGACAGGATCCTTTTCTCGGTCATGGTGCACTCCACATCGTCGTCCTGCAGGATCACGTCCTTCTTCAGCACCTTCACAGCATAGAGGTCTCCTGTTTCCTTGATTCTTGCGAGCATCACCTATGGCAAAGCAGCACGAAGGAGCGTGAGCAGGAGAACTCCTGCAGCTCTTAGGGTATGGCCTTGCCTGGGGCAGAAGGCCGATGGCAGGTGGGAAACAGGCGTGTGGATACATTTCTGTACAGACAAACAACCTCCATGGAGCAGGCTTCCTTTAACCCAAACAGCTGAAGCCAAGACTCACCTTCCCAAAGCTGCCCTTCCCCAACACTCGGATGAACTCAAAGTTGTCGATCCCAAGTCGGTTGGAGGAATTTACCCCAATGCCATTTCCTTCTTTGGTGCTCTCCTTTCCTTGTCGTCTTAGGGTTGATCTAGAAACAAGCTTCTGCAAAGAAGAAATACATGGAATCAGAAATCCCAGTGGAACTTGAAGCAGTTACAGATGGAGAAGACCTTACTTGCAGCTTCACCCCTCAATATAGCACATGGGGAGAGATTAATACAGCTTGACATGTGATCAGGTTTTGCCACTCAAAGCTGCTTCAGCATAAACTCCTGATCTGTGCTTACTGTATTTGGGTAAGAATCATTTAAAAAAAAAAAAAATTGGAGAAGGCAATGGCACCCCACTCCAGTACTCTTGCCTGGAAAATCCCATGGACAGAGGAGCCTGGTAGGCTGCAGACCATGGGGTCTCGAAGAGTCGGACACGACTGAGCGACTTCACTTTCACTTTTCCCTTTCATGCACTGGAGAAGGAAATGGCAACCCACTCCAGTGTTCTTGCCTGGAGAATCCCAGGGAAGGGGGAGCCTGGTGGGCCGCCGTCTACGGGGTCGCACAGAGTCGGGCATGACTGAAGCGACTTAGCAGCAGCAGCAGCAGCAGCATTTAAAAATATATCTAAGCCACTGAGTTTCAGTTTGTGCTCAAATGGCAGTATACAGAAACACTGTCTCAGCCTGGGCCACCTGCTTGCTTTCCATAGGTGACCACATTCTAAGAGCGCCATCTGGTGTCCAAGTCCTACAAGTAGCAGATTTCACAACTGCTCAGAAAATCAAAATGAGAACAAAAGAAGTAACGTGATAATATACATTTTAAATTATAGAAGAGAAATGAAAATTAATGTAAATATTGGAACAATGAGCAAATATATGAAGGATAACATCGACAACACCTATAATCTCATCAGCCCTCTTCAACAAAAAATAAAAACAACATAAATATACACACATCGATCTTTACGCTTGATTAATTTTTAAAAAGACAATGAAATTGTTGTTTCATAATTTTAATTTTAATTTAACATTTTGCATGCTATTATCATACTAACATATTATGTTAATTGCATGCTATTAACATATTATGCACAGTTCTAAATGTCCTTCAAGAACATGAGTTTTAAACATCAGTTTAAAAAGCTGTCCAATAATTCATTTTATGGATATATCACAATTGATTCAGTAACTCCCCTGATACTGGACATACAGAATATCCCCATTTTTCTCTATATAGATAACACTCAGTGATTGTACTTGCATGCAAATCTTCATATCAGGGTGATAAGGAGTCTGGGCTCTCAAGCAGGCTGCCTGGGTTCAAATCACAGCTCTGCAACCCAACCCTGTGACCGTGGACCAGTCACCCACCTCTCTGTGCTTCAGTTTCCACTCCTAACAAAGGAGAAGTTACAGCAGTTGCCACGTGGCTCGTTATGAGGAGTAAATGAATAACTGCGCCTAAAGCTCTTAGATCAGTGCCTGGCACATTCAATAAACCTAAGCTGCATTGTCATCACTATCAGCAAGCTCATCATTAGCATCCTCTATTCAGATAACTTTCCCAAAAGGGAACTCTCTGAACCAGGGATTTAAGTTTGAAGACTTCGGATGCACGGTCAACTTGCCCTCCAGAAAGATTAACCGCCAATACAGTGAGAGCTCCTAGCTCACCAGATGGAACCAGAAGAACTCTTCAGGGAGTTCTCCAGCCCCATCCTGCAGAGGACGCTACCTACAGACAAGACGACAGTGCAGATGTCCATCTTGGGATATTTAAGACAAGCAGACCAGAATAGACGAGAGACCAGAAGTCTAACATCTTAGAGCATTTGACCTACTAGAAAACAGCTAATTTGGGGCAACTTCTAAGCAATGTTTGCCATAAACAGCTGGGCAACAGCCTGAAACTGCAAGGATTGTACTTATTCAACCAAGTGAAACCGTGATTGAAGACACAAAATGGATCATTTTTAAAAATCCAATTGTTTTCATAGTTTCTCCTCATAAATTTTTCCAAGACAGAAAAACTTTACCAGCTTGAATTTCACTTCCTCCACATAAATCCTTCCCCTGGTTGGGCTGGCCCTGGCCAGAAAACTTCAAGCCAGTGTTTCTCAATCTTTTTTTTCTTTTAACCCATTCTTCTCTTTTGATAGACTGAAGACGTCACTCTTTAGTGATGAACTGTCAGATGACAGATAATTTGGGTTTTCTCACAATTAAGTGTCAGAACATTAAAGATACTTGGTTCAAATGACATGTGACACTGCCCATTCTTGGAGATTGTGCCGCATGGCTCAGCTCATTCCCATGGAGTTTCAGAAGCTCTGGGGCAGGCTGAAAGCCCTAACCTGACACTCTTCAGGCATAGCAGTCTGCGTGCACGCATGCTAAGTCACTTCAGTCATGTCTGACTCTGTGTAACCCTAAGGGCTGTAGCCTGTTAGGCTCCTCTGTCCATGAGATTCTCCAGGCAAGAATATTGGAGTGGGTTGCCATGTCCTCTTCCAGGGGATATTCCCAACCCATGAATGGAACCTGCATCTCTTACAACTGTGTTAGGAGGTGGGTTCTTTACCACTAGCACCACCTGGGCTTCCTTGGTAGCTCAGATGGTAAAGAATCTACCTCCCAACGCAGGAGACAATCCCTGGGTCAGGAAGATTCCCCAGAGAAAGGAATGGCAACCCACTCCAGTATTCTTGCCTGGGAGATCCCATGGACAGAGGTGCCTGGTGTGCTAGAGTCCAGGGGGCTGCAAAGAGTTGGACACGACTGAGCCACATTCACTGTACTTTTCCTCAAATCAAGAAATACAATGTCAGTCCAAGGCCCCGATCTACCAGGTGGGGCCCTCCACCTGGTAGAGGTGGTTAGTGATGACATTTTTTGGACAACCAAGCACCTCACAGTGATTGCACTTCCCTTCCTAAGTATCCAAAGATATTTGCCAGTTCAGTCTAGAATTTTCCTGAACCAGACATCAAGCTACACATTTGAGAAGCCACAGCCATAGCCACGGATCATTCCTCAGTTCTCGGCAGACCCCAGCTAGCAAGGCAGGATTAGGATGCAGCTGAAGCTCTAACAGACCAGGGGAGGCTATGGGTCACTCAGGGAGGGGGCAAGACAAAATGCACACAGCAACAGACCCGCTCCACCCACCCCCGAGAGCCGAGAGGAAGGAACTCCTGTCTGTGGCTGGACCAGAGATAAGTTCACGATCCATACAAAAACTTCACACTCTGGATTCCAGGGCTGTGGAGAGTGTCAGCTCTTCAAGTTCAACGCTTTCAGAGAGGAGGAAGCAGAGGCCCACAAGTTACTGGCCAGCTGTACAGCTGGGGACCCCACCAAGAGCAGAACCCAGGCCCCTGGATTCCAGGCTTTTCACCAGACCACAATGACAGGAAGCTGATTTACCAAAAAAAAAAAAAAATCCTTTTTCTGCTTATTGCAATGTCTGCACACTCACTATTTGTTGTTACATAACTGTATATAGAACCTTATTTGTAGAAGAAAATGCTCTTTAAAAATGCAATAAATCTGTTTACCG
This sequence comes from Bos mutus, assembly GCF_027580195.1. Lineage (NCBI taxonomy): Eukaryota > Metazoa > Chordata > Mammalia > Artiodactyla > Bovidae > Bos > Bos mutus. Next base: position 35,191,817 of record NC_091626.1, read on the forward strand.
TATTTGCTGAGACTAGGACTTGGATCACGCCACACACAACACGAGGACTCACCACATCTGGGAACAATGTCCAGATTATAATATGGGAAAACAGTAAAGGCTCACCGAGGTTGGAGAAATATTTCCGGGTTGGAGGCCCATTCCTGCCAGAGTCTTGGCCAGCTCCACCGCGTTTACCCCGCAGTTTGGGGCCACGTTCGCCTGACATCGAATGTGTACATTCATTTTACATACTGGAGGGAAGAGGAGAAAGGAATCCATGTTCAGAAAAGAGCCACGTCAACATGAGATGTAAAACAGAACCATGATGACCTGAGAGGCTGTGGCTGGGCAACAGCACAGGCTGAACAATGCCATCTGCTCTTAAAATTCAACGGACTCAAATAATGATCCCTGACAGGGGAGCCTGGTGGGCTGCCATCTAAGGCAGAGTCGGACACGACTGAAGCGACTTAGCAGCAGCAGAATGTAAGTAAATCCCTGACTTTCTCTATTTCTGTTTTGTGCAGAAGCCGAAAGCCTAGCACACTGAAGAATAAATTTCAAATACCTTTTTTTTTTCCCACTGCGACTTGATGAAAGACATTCAACTATGCTACATTTTAACAATCATCACCGGTTTCCCAGCATGATTCAACACAGATTAAAATGTTCATCAGTGTGACAGCTCAGTCAACTAAGTAACAAGGAAACATGCCAAGTGACTTTATACTCTTTCTTGTGCCTCTCAAAAAAGGTAGTAATCACAAAGCCATGTATAGATGGCTGTTCAAACAGTGAAACGTGAGTCTGAGAGAAAACCTCTAAGTACAGCCTTCCTTCTGAGCACTGTCTTTGGGTGGCCCCCACAGCACAGAACGCGGCATCCTGTGTGGCTGCCTTTCTCAGGGCTTTCAGCCTGTGGCTTCACGGGTGACAAAAAGCAATTGATTTAAAGGTCAAAGTAAGTGGCAGTTGGAAGAGCAGAGTGAAGCAAGCTAAGCTCCTGGCGCACAGGAAGCTGACTTGGGATGATGAAAGACCTGAGGTTTAATCAGCACAAAGTTCTGATACGGTTTCTTGACCTGGTTCTGCAGAGGGGAGGCAGAAATGAAACAGCATAATACATGTTTGGGGTGTGTCAGCCCATCTTTGGAAGGATGCACAGATCCAGATTTTGTGGGGGCTAAATTTATGCAATTTAGGGTTCTCTTCTTTGAGAAAAAGAACACTCTGGGGCTTCCCTGGTGGCTCAGTAGTTGGGAATCCGCCTGCCAATGTAGGAGACACTGGTTCGATCCTTGGTCCAGGAAGCTCCCACATGCTGTGGGGCAACCAAGCTGGTGTGCCACAACTATTGAGTCTGTGCTGTAGAGCCCGGGAGCCACAGCTCCTGAAGCCCGCACACCCTAGAGCCCGTTCTCCCCAACAAGAGAAGCCACTGCAATGAGAAGCCCGGGGACCACATCTACAGGGTAGTCCTGCTCGCTGCGACTAGAGAAAAGCCCATGTATAGCAACGAAGACCCAGCACAGTCAAAAATAAATAACACAATCATTTTAAAAAAGGAAAAGAACACTCCATCAAGTAGAGAGCTTGGAAGGTGCCTTGCAAGGGAGGGACTCTGAGGCTTAAGCTTTATTAGCTTTATAGGACATCCTCCTCTCTCAGGAAGGCTGGTACGGAGACATACAAGCCAGTAGTGGCCTTTCTAAAGTACCACGTGACAATAACAGCAACAATTATAGGAATTCTGTAGGTGTGCTATCCTTAGCACCACCAGGGACAAGAACCATGCAGATGAGCCCCACCCATGGCTCTGTACAGAGCATACAAGAGCAGAAAGTGACTTTCACCCTAGAAAGGGACACCACCCAGCTAATGATTAAGCAGTGCCTAAAACAAAGCCACACGGGCACTGTCTGCTGTTTTGGTTGAAAAAGAATTTATTTCACATATCTATGAAAAAAGAATCCTTGTGACTCCCATGGACTGTAGCCCATCAGGCTCCTCTGTCCATGGGGATTCACCAGCCAAGAATACTGGAGTGGGTTGCCATGCTCTCCTCCAGGGGATCTTCCCCACCCCGGGATGGAACCCAGGTCTCCTGCATTGCAGGTGGATTCTTTACCTTCTAAGCCACCAGGGAAGCCCACACACACAAAGCACACATGGAAAAAGAATAATCAAATGGGGCTCTGGAGAAACAAAAGAATTGGCCTGTCTTAAAAACAAGGGACTAGCCCCTTGTTGGTAATAGAAGCAGGTTTGGTAAGTCCAGCCAGTGGAAGTTACCCAGTTTTATTGACATGAACTCTGCCTTCCTCTGGTGACTTAGAATGTGTCTAAGTCACATGAACTTCACATGTGTTTCAGCAGGGGACAGTGCATCCCACGACAGCCAGACTATTTCAGAAACACTCAGTGAGAGATGACTCCAGGCCAATAGCCTCTCAACTCCTAACGGGACAGGGATCAACCCTCATTTCCTGACCCTTTGCTAAGGCAAAAGCCCAAAACTCAGGCTCCCTTGGGCATAGCTATTGAAGTACAAGCCCACATGGGGCCAAAGCTGAAGAGTCCTTCATCCCACCTACCTTCCGATCTCTATCAAGCTCTTTGAGAAGACACAGGGCAGCTCCAGCAATGCCTTTGTAACTCAATTTCTGCTTATTTCTGGTGAGGTCATCAGACCACCTCTCTTGCCAGTTCTTTTCTCATAAGCCAACCTTCTCTGCTGACCACCTCACCTCCTACTATCGTCCATTTCTGACCAGATGCCATTTTTTCCTCTTTCACATACATATTGAAATACACAATGACTAGCCTGTACTCAGCACTCAATAGAGGATAGCCAGCAGCCTAGCTAACGAGATGGGACATTTAATTTAGCAACTGCGTAAACATGCTGTAGTTAGGACGTTTGTGGATCAAGTGCAGCTCTCTGTACATGCCTGACAAGGGACAATCTAGAGTCACAGAGATGTTTGTTTATAAAAGGTCTAAAACCACCAGTTCTAGGTCAGATTCTGAACTGCAGAATTTGGAAAGCTCGAAGCAAGGTGTTCTCATGAGGAAGCGGCTACCCCACACCCCAGCATCTCACTTTTACACTGAAGTCCTTGTCGCATTATGCCCCAGAGCAGGGAGCCACAGTGGTCGCAGAACGTCGGCACCTTATAGTTGTGGACGCTGAACTTGTGTGGGATGTTGATTCCAAACCTCTGCTCAGCAGTCTGTAAAAAGGAAACAGGAGGACAAGAGCTGAAATGCCACACCTTCTGCGAAAACCATTAACAGGAGCCCACCAAATTCATGGTGTTACTATCACACCTGAGATGGGTACGTCATTACTGCTCAGCAGCAATGAATTACCCAGGCCTGACAATGCAGACTGAGCACGTTTTCTAGTGAACAAGACTGGACAGAAACATGTGGTATACAAGATTGTTCTCCATCTTGGGAGCTTAAAAGAAATTTGAATTTTCAATTCACCTTTTATATTCAAGCTGTGTGTCTCTCCCTACCAATCCTCTCACACTTATGTCCATTTCCAAGAACCTTTGAACTTCAGGATTAAACAAGCCTTTTATAGACTTTACATACACTTACTATCATCACAAGTTCTTCCACAAATTCATTGTATCATGAGGACAGGGCAGAGGGTGGTACCTAGCGGACATGGAATCACCTAAGGAATTCACTCCAAAGTGACATTCAAGTGGGGATCTTATTCCTCCCTTCCAGCCTCTGCCTGTCTTTGGATTTTGGTATCTCAGTGCAAAGATTCTGCTTTGATGTTACATACAATCACTTCTTGGATCAGGTGTAATCTCACATACTATTTTCAGCAAATAATTAGATTAGGCGTATGCTCTATAGGCTACATCAAATTTAAAGAAATAGCAAAGAGCCAAGCATAACAAGGAATGGGGTAATATTACTCCTCTTGAAACCTTTCTGGCCTCTTTCTCAAAAGAAAGAACACATGTCTCTACGTGTACTCTGTAGCAATCCTGGTGTACACAGTAAAGGACCATCAATTCAGAGCCAGACTCTTCAGTGAACCTGTGAATTTACCACTAACTGTTGGTCATATTTCACCCTCCTTCTACCTTCAGAATTTAGAGTGTTATACCCACCTCAGCTGGACGCAAAATGGCAAGAGTGAAGTTCAAGAATTTATGTATAAGTAAACATCTTCCCTGAAATTCCTAGACAGGCTGGAAGGGGCCAACAGTCACTTTATTTAGGGAGTGCAATTTACAGTTAACAACATATTTATCACATCAGTTGTGTCTTGCAGTATTGATCCTATTTTAAGATTTAGGCTGAGAGAGAAGATAGCTAGCAGAGGCTGGATTCTACACTCAAATACCAGTCATCCAATGCCAAACTCAGGGAACTTCTCACAATTCCAAATCTCTCTTCAAATTAGAAGAACTGATCCCTAGAGCTTCTACCCAGATGACAACTAATAGAATTATCTTAAGGACAGGTTAAGCTAAGCAAGTGCAGAAATACAACCCCATAATATAAAAAGGAGAGACATTTCAATTCTGATACCATCGTTGGCTTCAAGGAATATGGAAGGAAAGTGGGGGGTGCAGCAAAGAGGGGCAGAGGGAGAGAGAGAAAGAGAGAGATACAGAGGCGGAGAGGGAGAGAAAAAGGAGGAGGGAGGGAGAGAGGGAGAGAGAGAATGTGCACACATAAGCATGTGTAGACAATCAGCAAACTGCTGTCTTACCTTTGAATCCACTTTGTTAATATTGTTTTGGCAAGTGCAGGCTGTAACAATTAGATGATGGCAGCGTTTGTGGACAACACAGGTGCACACTAGGGAATTAAATCCAGTAGTTATACATTTATCAGAGGCTGACAGCCTAGCCAGTTTCAGTGGAGTAACAAGGGCCGCACATGCCAACATGGCCTGATTTAGACGCTGGGCTCACGGGAAGCCCAGCCCCGTCCTTCCTATATTCTTTACCCTCACCCTAACTCAGGCCTTTGCTCATGCTCAAACTTCATACTCAAGTCTGGAACCAATGTCATCATTCCTGGCTTTAATCCTTCCCGTGCCTACCTCCAGAGGAATCATCTCACAGTATGATGCTGGTATCCTCAGCCCCATGATCTGAAGCACCCAATCGTGTCTCACTATCAGTCAGAACAGAGCTGAAGTTTTCCAGATGAGTTTCAGGGTCTGTCAAGCCCACTCCAGACTCACTTGTCACATTTCTTCTCTGATGATTTTGTCCCGTTAAAAACTAGACTAGCTGCTCTTCCTGGGTAAGTCTTCACCCTCCTCCACACACTGTCCACGTCCTTCTCAATTCCCAGGACATCTTCCTTTCCTATCACTTAACTAAATCAAATTTATAACAGGACACGAAACGTATAAAAATGTTTCTTCCATGGAAACACACTCCCCATGACTTCCCTTCTAGACTGAAACTCTCTCCCTCCTCTGATCTCCTAAACTTTTAGCTGGCCTCCCTCATTTAAAGTGTTCCACATATGGCCTCCAGTGTACTCAGGATTCCCAGCCAGCATGACGACTTGAACAAAGTAGGCATTCACTAAGTAGCTGCAGAATGACTCAATCAATTGTTTGAATAGCTAGAACTTTATAAATAACTTTTTCTTCATTTTCATTTAGATCACTGATAGAGTGTAGACACAGTCCAATTTCCATTAAAGAGCAATGAAGCAATATTAAAAATACACATCATTTTTAAGATCTTTCAAGACTTATGAAATTTTCCAGGATTAAATACATAAAGACAGATGACAAGTCAGTAAATAGTACTATAGTCTAAAACAAATCTAGCTTTCATCAGATTGAATTCTCAGGAGAACCGAACTGAAAGTGCCCAGGGAACTAACTGGTCTTTTTATATGAGGGAATCCTTCACATAGAAAAAATTTATATTCTGAGGCATTTGTGTTCTTCACAGTCAGCTTGGCTACAGGTTTATTAACTTTATTGATATTTTCAGAGAACTAGCTTTGGATTTAGTGGATTTTCTTTATTGTTTCCCTAATTTAAATTTCACTGTTTCCCACTCTATTTTTATTATTTATTTTCTACCACTCATTTTAGGCTTAAGTTTCTCTCCTTTCTGAGATGGAAAGTTAGATTATCGATTCTAGATCTTTCTTCTTTTGTAATCTATACACTTAATACTATAATTTTTCCTCTCAGCACTGCTTTCACTGCTTCTCACAAACTTTGATAAACTGTATTTTCATTGGGTTTAAAATCTTTTTTTAATTTCCTTTTAAGTCTTCTTTGACCCACTAGCCATTTAGAATATATTGCTTAATCTCCAAATATTTGAAAGTGTTTTAATTATCTTTCTGCTATTGATTTTCAGTTTAATTACACTGCTGTATGAGAAGATACTTTTTAGGATTTCAATTATTTTATATTTGTTATTATTGGTTTTACAGCCTAGAATGTGGTCTCTGTTGGTAAATTTTCCTACGAAACTGACGAAGAATCTGTATTCTGCTGCTCTTAGATGGAGTATTCTATAAATGTCAATTTGATCAAGTTCTGATAATGTTCTTATGGTATAATCACTTAACACAGGAACAAGATTAAATATACTTTCAAAAATGTTTTCTTACCTTGGCATTGATAACCCTGTTTTCCAAATACACCCCTGGTTCAAGACAATAGGGAAAAAAGTAACCATTAGTCAAACATTTCAGCAACAACTTCTATAATCACAGTACTTAAGAAAAATAAATTTCATCCTCTAGTCCTTTATAAAAAATAAAATTTCAGAGAAGCAGCAGCAATGATGTCCTTTTTGAGTGCTTGTTACCATAAGACAAAAAGGAAACTGATAAATTAGAATACTCCAAATCATAAAAACAGGTAAGTATTGCCAATTCTCATTCCACCAACCTCTGTGGCAATCCCCCTAGTCCTTAGTGAAAATAAGCCCTCCTCTGTGTGTGACTGAGCCTCAGGCTGAAGTGTCACTCTACTGCCTAACTGAGCATTGTCTCTCACATACACATAAAGATGTGTAGAAGGTGAAGTAAACAGATGCAGATATACATACAGAGGTAAACAGGTGAGTCCAGGGGACCTGACTGACCTGAGGCATCTTTCCTCTTCTCTGTGCCCACATCACCCCAGAATCTACAGGGGAGAAGTACAACCACAAGATGCCCATCATGCTCATAGCTCCCATCTCTGTCTCTCCCTAATACAGTCTCTGAGTGACAGCGACACAGTTTTAACCCTCATTAATAAAGATCACATTTTACTAAGCCTGTAGGATGTGCTAGGCAATGAGCCAAGCAGCTGACATGTACTATCTCACTTAATCCTCATGTGATAGGATGACCTAGAGCACAGATCATAAAGTCAGATGGCCTGGATGTGTTTTGGAGCAAATGGTTAACTTCTTTGAGCCATTGATTCTTAATCTATAAAAGGCATAATGATAACAGTGCTTACTTTATAAGGTCATCATGAAGATAAAAAGGGTCGATAAAGACTTAGAACAGTACCTGGCACTCTAAGCATACATAGAAGTTTATTATGTAAATAAAATAAAATCATTATCTCTGTTTTGCAGATGAAGAGACACTGATGGCTTATATAACTTGTCCAGGTTCACGTATCTAGTTGGTGATGAGAATGAATGCCAGGGTCTATATGCTTAATCATATATATATATATATATATATATATATATATATATATAACACATATACCATTATTTTAAGTGTGTGTGTAGGGAGTGGGGAGGTAGGTGGGAGTTAAAGTTCCTTGGTAGAAAAAAATTTAGTTAAATTATAAAGCAACTTTCCATTTAGAATGTTAGTTGAGATCAAAAGTTCTCACTCAAAATGCCTACTAAACACCTGTAGTAACCAGGTCATGTAAAGAAGAAAAGTTGGCATAAAATAAACAGCAATAGGGAGAGGTGTGTGTCTACAGCTAACTGGAGCATGTAAAGAAGAGAAATGGGCTCAAAGTTGCCAGAGATGCTGATTTTTCTCATTTAAAAATGAGAATAGGAATCTTTTGTTAAAGACTATAACTTTAGGCTTCATCATACCAACAACCAGTATAGGGCCTTTGGTTTAGACAAGACTTTCTTTTTTTTATTTAATTTTTTAATGTGTACAAAGTTTGGGTCATTTCTTTTTTAAAATTTATCTTATTGAAGTACAGTTGATATATGATGTTATGTTAGTTGCTCGTGTATAGCAACCTGATTTATTATACATAGGTTCTTTTTTAGGTTCTTTTCCATTATAGATTATTAGAAGATATTGAATATAGTTCCTGGTATTATACAGTAGGTCCTTGTTGTTTTTCTGTTTTATATATATGTGTGTGTATGTCTGTTAATCATGAATCCTTAATTTATCCCTGTCCCCTTCTTTCCCCTTTGATAACCATAAGTTTGTTTTCTATGTCTGTGAGTCTATTTATATTTTGTAACTAAGTTCCTCTGTATCATTTTTTAGATTCCATGCATAAGTGATATCATATGATATTTGTCTTTCTCTATCTGACTTCATTTAGTAAATGAAGTTGGTTAAAAGAATACAGAAACAAGACTCATATCTATGGTACCTACAAGACACTCACTTCAGTTCTAAAGAAACACAGACTGAAAGCCAGGGGATAGAAAAAGGTATTCCATGTGAATGGAAATCAAAAGAAAGCTCAAATAGCAATACTTATACCAGACAAAATAGACTTCAGAATTAACACTTTTACAAGAGCTAGAGAAAGGCACTACATAATGATCAAGGATCAATCCAAGAAGAAGATGTAACAACTGTAAATATACATGCATCCAACATAGAGGCACCTCAATATATAAGGCAAATATTAACAACCATTAAAGGGACAAATTGACAGTAACACTATAATATTAGGTGGCTTTAATACACCACTTATAGCAATAGACATATCATCCAGACAGAAAATCAATAAGGAAACACAGGCCTTAAATAAAATATTAGACCAGATGGATCTAACTAATATTTATAAAACGCATCACCCAAAAGCAGAAGAATATACATTATTTTCAAGTGCACATGGAACATTCTACAGGATGCATTCTCCTAGATCACATGCTAGGCCACAAAACAAGCCTTGATAATTTTAGAAAATTGAAATATCAAGCATCTTTCCAACCACAACACTATGAGATTAGAAATCAACTACAAGGAAAAAACTTCAAAAAACACAAACACGTGGAGGCTAAACAATATGCTACCAAACAACCAATGGATCACTGAAGAAATCAAAAAGGAAATTTTAAAAAGATACCTAGAGACAAATGAAAACAAAAACATGGCAATCCAAAACCTATGGGATGTGGCAAAAGTAATTCTAAGAAAGAAGTTTATAGTGATACAATCTTGCCTCAGGAAATAAGAAAGAGCTCCATAAACAACCTAACCTTACACCTAAAACAACTAGAGAAAGAAAAAACAAAGCTCAAAGTTAGTAGAAGGAAAGAAATCACAAAGATCAGAACAGAAACAAGTGAAATAGAAACTAAAAAACAATAGGAAAGATCAATGAAACGAAAAATTAGTTCTTCAAAGAGATAAACAAAATTGATAAACCTTTAGCCAGACTCATCAAGGATAAAAAGAGAGGGCCCAAGTCAATAAAATCAGAAATGAAAAAGAAGTTACAACTGACATCACAGAAATACAAAGGCTCATAAGAGACTACTATATGCAACTATATGCCAATAAAATGGACAACCTAGAAGAAATGGAAAAATTCTTAGAAAGATACAATCTCCTAAGTCTGAACCAAGAAGAAATAGAAAATCAGAACATACCAATTACCAGAACTGAAATTGAATCTGTAATAATAATAACTTAAAAAACCCTCTTAACAAACCAAAGTTCACGCTTAGATGGCTTCACAAATGAATTCTACAAAACATTTAGAGAAGAGTTAACAAAATTGCAGAGGAAGGAAGACTTCCAAACTCATTGTATGGGTCCATCATCAACCTAATACCAAAACCAGAGAAAGATATCACAAAAAAAGAAAATTACAGGCCAATATCACTGATAAACATAGATGCAAAAAATCGTCAACAAAATACTAGCAAATCGACTTCAGTAATATTTTAAAAGGATAATAGACTAAACCCTGTTCATGATTTAAAAGACCAGAAACATAAGCTAAGTCTGGATTTTGACTTGCTAAAAGGTATAAAATCCAAAGTAATCACAAAAAACCCACATAATACAAAGCAATTGATCAATATGCAGAAATGAACCAAGTGTTTCTGCCTTAAACAAAACGACTAAGTTCAGTTTAGTTCAGTCACTCAGTTGTGTCTGACTCTTTGCGACCCCATGAACCGCAGCATGCCAGGCCTCCCTGTCGATCACCAACTCCCGGAGTTCACCCAAACCTATGTCCATTGAGTCGGTGATGACATCCAACCATCTCATCCTCTGTCATCCCCTTCTTCTCTGGCCCTCAATCTTTCCCAGCATCAGGGTCTTTTCAAATGAGTCAGCTCTTCACATCAGGTGGCCAAAGTACTGGAGTTTCAGCTTCAGCATCAGTCCTTCCAGTGAATATTCAGGACTGATTTCCTTTAGGGTGGACTGGTTGGATCTCCTTGCAGTCCAAGGGACTCTCAAGAGTCTTCTCCAACACCACAGTTCAAAAACATCAATTCTTCTGCGCTCAGCTTTCTTTATAGTCCAACTCTCACATCCATACATGACCACTGGAAAAACTATAGCCTTGACTAGACGGACCTTTGTTGACAAAGAAATGTCTCTGCTTTTCAATACGCTGCCTAGGTTGGTCAAAACTTACCTTCCAAATGACTAAAGTTTGCAACAAAAGCAAGATACAAGAGTGTTTTTCTTCCTTCTGAGAAGGGTGTGTGTATGTTTTGTGCAAGTGAAGGGGTGTTTCTTCTTTCTCTCTGCAAATAAATGTGTTTAATCTTGCCTCTAATTGAAGACTGGAGGAGGAAATGGCAACCCACTCCAGTATTCTTGCCTGAAGAATCCCATAGACAAAGGAGCCTGGCAGGCTACAGTCCATGGGGTCACAAAGAGTTGGACATGCCTGAGTGACTTCACCTTCACTTTCTAACTGAAGATAACTACTACTTAAATTTACTTCACATTATAGATTTGCCTCTTAGACTTAAGCTTGAGTGACATATATAATAAGATATTATTCCAAATCATCTAGAATTTCTCAACTATTAATTATCTTAATTCTTAAATGCCAGGGATTATAGTATGTGGTCACCGAAAGCTATTACCTTTAGCTACATATGATAAGACTGAAGACTGCTGTGTGCTTAGTGTAGCTGAAACAATTACAGAAATTCTGTAAGTCATCATGTGATTTACACCTTCTTAGAGAAATACTGTTGATATTTCTTTCCTCTTCAGGGGCAGACCATTTATTAATTGATTAGCCTCTCTAATTACTGCTTTTTGACCAATTCATGATTCATTAACATTTTTACCAAAATGACTAGCAAAAGAAATAACATGTAAAACTTAATCTGTAAATTGTGTAATTTTTTCTGCTGGTTTGGGGATTAACGTTTCTAGGTCAACATATTAGAATAAGAGGGAAAAAATCAGATTCTAAAACAATTCTTAATAATCATGTTTTCTCCTGAAATCACACACAACCAGAGGAAGTCTCAGCTCATGGCAGGAGAGAAGCCAAGGAGCTTCTTACCAGATAAACTCCCTGCAGTGAGAGCAGTAGGTGGGCTGCCTCAGGTATGTGGCCATGAACTTGTGTCCGTTGATCTGGTGGACTCGCCTTCGCATAGCCCTTTGGCGCTTCCTGGTAAAATGTTTGAAGATTCGGTCCCTCTGGAGAGTAGCTATATATTAAAAGAAGGGGGGAAAAAAAGAGTGTAATGAATCTATCTGCATCTAATATATGAGAAAGTTGGATAGTTCAAATACTTCCCAGATTATTATTATTATTTTTTCTTTCTTTAAGATGCAAAACAGCCCAAAAAATCATCATGCTTTGTTGGACCTCTGGAACTCTGAGATTCCCATTGCCCACTATCTTGGGCTAGTCGGCACAGAGCCTGGGTTCCCCAGGGTTCTGAGGTCCCAGTATGTGACAGCAGCATGGTTGCACGGTACTTGTCCAGCTGTCTAGGACCTTAGATTCACCGACTGGCTGGCAAACAGGACTCCTCATTACTCTCCTTCCATGCCAGTGTTGCCACAAAACTTAGTGAAGGAATTGCCCCCAACAAAGTGAGAGCCCTGCCCAAAAGCATCGTTTCCAGCACCATCTCTGTTAATTTGGAATACGTAGAAATTAACTGGGAATACACTCAAAGTTCCTTTTCTAATCTCACATTTTAAAGATAGTGGCTCCTAATCTGAAGACTTGAGAACTCTGCACCATTTAAAGATGGTAAATGATCTTTTCCACTTTACTATTCTAGAATGTTCCCAATGTATGCAGAGACTTATGATTGTAAAATAAAGATTTCTTCAATAATGCTTTTAAATAAATCACTGCTCCAAAGGAAATTAGAGGAATCGTACAAGAATAATCTGCTAATACATTTTAAAACCTGGAAAAAAAGTAGAAGATTTCTGTGTAAACATAATGATCAAAATTCACTAAGAGTTATATAAAACAATAGTCTAACTTTTTAGAAAGAATTATAAAGATTTTAAAGGACTACCTCTAATTTTGAAGTAGTCATTTTAGGTAGACTTTTCTCAGTAGCAATTATACTCAAATAACCAGAAACTTCTGTACTACTCAGCATTACCTTAAAAGAAAAACTCACTGTGACCAAGTAGGAATTTTCTCAGAAGCATAACAATGGGCATATTATTCTAAAATCTATTATATCTTATTCTATTAATAGGTAAAAGAATAAGTATGACAGTTTCAATAGATGTTAAAAAGGCACTTGGTAAAATTTAACTTGTAATCCAATAAAAAATTCTTTTAAAAAGACTAGAAGAGTGTCTCTTTAACATGACTAACACATGATTTCACAGATCAAAAGCTAAATGGTAATTTTTTTTAAATTCCGGTGACAGTTAAGAACAAATAAGACTAATTATCACCACTATTATTTAATATTATTCTGAAAGTAGTTGCTAAAATTATTAGATATGAAATTTGAAGATCAAACTATCAGGAAAAGGTGCCAAAGATACCATTATTTGAAGTTATTTAATGTATGACTAGAAAACTCAGGAGAATTTAGCCTAATTTATTAAAAAATTGAGTACAGTATGATGGACAGTAATAAGTCATTAAAAGCCAAGGTATTATGTCAAAAGAACTGATTAGAATAATCTTAAAAATCCCATTCATATAGCTACAAAAACCAAACTATCTAGGAAATAATTTATCAGAAGTGCAAGATTTATATGAAAAAAGACTATAAAACCAATTGAAGAAGATGAAAAGATGTGTAAAAATGAAGTTCTTAAATTGGAACACCCAATACTATAAAGCTATCAATTCTTTCTAAACTAATCTCTAAACTGAACAAAATCACAATCAACATTCCCAAAGGATGTTTTTAAACTCAACAATTTTTTTCAAAGTTTTTTTGGTACCATAAATATTTTAAAACTGTTGAAAAATTTCAATGAGAGGACTTGCTGTACATGTTAAAACATATTATAAAATTACAATAACTTAAACAGTGCTTTACCCCTTCAAGAACAGCCCAAAACTAGAAATCAATTTGGCTGAAAGATAATATGGTTCAAATCAGTGGGAAAGATGGATTTACTCAATAAGTAGTGTTCAGACAACTAGGTAGCCTTTTGGAAAATATCTTTACCTCACTTCTTACACCTAAATAATCTAAGATAAATGTTAAGGTGGAAATTACAGAAAGAAAGAAACCACAGGGGGAAAAAAATATTCCTAGAATGGGATAAGGATAACAAACTTCTATAGCCATAAAAGATCCACAGATTTGTAACCTATGAAATTTAAAGTCCTACTGTCAATAAACAAAACAGAGTTGAAACAAATTGAGGAGAAAACGATTTGTAACACATGACAAAGTGTTACATTTATAATGTGTATAAATCATTTAGAAAAGAGGATAAAAATCTAGTAAAAAGGAGGGGCAGAGGAAGTGAATAGGCAATTCATAAAATCATAAATGTAAACAGACATTAAACACGCCAAGATGTCCAATCCTATCCAAGATAACCATGTAAGAATCGCGAGGTAAATAGCATTTTACCTCTTAAGTTGGCAAATACTTATAAAGATGGTTAACATGCCCATTCTTACAACCTGGTAGGGAAAGAAGTACCTCCAGCTTCTGCTGAGAGGAGGATAAACTTGTCTCTAGTCCTGGCCCCACCACGCTCTGGATGTATTTATCCTGCCAAGCTTCCCTGTTCTCATCTATAAATCAGGTACTACCTTCCTCCTAGGTTTTTTCCCCCCAAGGACTGAATGAAGTAATGCATTAAAAAGGTTTTGTGTAAAGCTAGACACATGGTAGCATTCAACACATGTATCTATTTCGGGAATGATTTCTTTTGATAACCAATTTGACAATACCTGTCAATGTTTTTTCCCAGTTTTACTGAGAAATAACTGACATACCATCACTGTATATGTCTATGGCATATCAGCATGATGGTCTGATTAAATACTGTGAAATGATTACCACAATACATTCAACTAACGTTCGTCTTTGCATATAGATGTAATAAAAAGAAAGAAAAATATTTTCTTCTTGTGATGAGAACTCAGGATTTATTCTCAACTTTCCTATTTATTATACAGAAATGTGAGGTGTAGTCATCATGCTGGTCACATCATATCCCTAGTAATTATTTATCTTACAACCAAAAGTTTAAACCTTTTGACCGCCTTCCTCTAATTCCTCTTCCACCTCCACCCTGCCTCTGGTAACCACAAATCTGACATCCTTTTTCTGTGAATTGGTTGTTTTGTTTTCCTGTTTGTTTTTTAGATCATACGGTATTTGTTATTTTCTGTCTGACTTCACTTAGCATAATGCCTTCAAGGTCTATCCATGTTGACATAAATGGTAAGATTTCCTCATTTTTTATAGTTGAGTAATATTTAATTGTGTGTCTATTACCTCAACTTCTGTATTCATTCATCACTGACAGATACTTAGATTATTTCCATGTCTAGGCTATTGTAAATAATGCTTCAGATATCTTTTCAAGTTGGTGTTTTTGTCACCTTGTTCAAGTGTTATGTTCGTTTCTTTGCATGTAATAATTCAATTTCTAGGATTTTTTTCCTACAAAAAATACCAGAAAGCAGGAATATATATCAATTGTATCTATACAGCATCATATCAATGTATGCTATATTCTTTTTAACAGTAAAACTGAAGTTCAATACAAGAAATCTTAGAGAATGAAATGCAAAAAACATCCAAATAAATTTGGCTAAGACACCAACTCTGCAGAGGCTCTAGTATGGTTAAAATCATACCTACTCGAATTTTTGTTTTGTAGTGTGTGTGTGGTGTGTTTAAGTTCTTTGGTAAGCAGCCCAATTACTTTCAGCCTCAGGTTTCCCATCTATCCAAAGAAGACGAAAATATACCCCAAGTCCTCAGTATTATGGGGAAAGTATTATATAATCAATATTCCTGAGATGGTCTTACAACTTTCGATAAGGGTCACATAAGAACAGAAATCACTCTACTGCTCTCTTTCACCATAATTCTAGAAGCCATCTAGTAACCACAAAATAAGCAGATTTTAATGTCGCTTTGCTGACAGATGATGAAATTTAGCCTAGATGATAACACCCTATATCTGATCTACATTATCACCAACCTAAGACCCAGCTCAGCACTGGCCAAAGTAAAACTTGTACTGAATTACTGAACACATATCACATCTAGATGCAAATTAAATTCTCCCTGGGGAGTCTAATTACCAATAATTTACTTATATAATCCCTTAATACTATAAAGATTGGTTAAAAGGTCAGCTCATTTGCAGTTTTAACATTTCATAAATTGAATCCTTTGTCCCCCCTCAACAGCTATTGCCATTGCAGTAATCTGACCTATGAATCTTGTAGGTGATCTTACAGCCAGGACGGAGGAAGAAACTGCATGCAGTTGTTCACCAAGTCAGTCATCCCCCGATGCATTCACTCCTGCCTGTCACCCTTCCTTGAACGTTCTTTCCTCGGTTTTTGTTTTTGTTTTTTCCCAAATGAGTTAACATAGACTTTCCTGTGTGTCTCAGAGCCTAAGCGGCTGCCCCCAAACCCTGAATCGGGGTGAAATGCTTCTCCTCACCCTGTTTCCATAGCAACCCGGGAGCACCCCTCTATCTTTTCCCTTACCCCAGGAAACTAGGGGCTGTGTCTCTTTTACCTCCTATCCCAGGTGCCTCACCAGACCTCATACATGGTCATTTATAACCAAACTTCACTCTTCCTGCCTCTGTACTGTTTGCACATGTGCCTCTTTTTATTTAAAAAGCAAACATACACATTTATGCACATCTCCGGAATCCACAAGAAATTTAAGTCATGTAAGAAAACGGGCTGCCATGGCTTCATATGGCTTTCCGTGTCACCACTGTCTTGCTGGCTGCCCTGAGCAGAAGAATGAACTCTGGAACTGCACTCTGTTGCTCTGAGTACAGACTGAACCCCCACTTGAGAGTACAGGGAGAGCTTCCTCATTGTCTGCATGGCCTCCTGTTGATTTAGGACTGAGAAGGGCTTAAAAAGACGATTTAATCCTGTTGTACTCGAAACCACCCTGGGCTTTGAGAAATCTTTCAGATCATCTGTTAGTTGAGCACGTCAAGCAACACTAACATGCTTTGCAGCCAAAACTTGCATCACAACTTCTATTTAGCTCCTGAGGTGCTCAATGCCTCTAAATAAATAGGAAGCTGGCTCCATGCCCCAGCATGGAAACTCACATTGCCATCTCTGGAAGTGAGCAGGGCTGGAGCCCTTGATCTGTCTTTCCAGGAGTTGGTTTTCACAAGCCCTCCCAACCACAGGGTGGAGGCTAATTATGTTAAATGTAATGAGATTAACTATTTTGAAATAAAATTGGATTTCATAAAATATGACTGTCATCCCATTCTTTTTCAGAACCTGAAAAGGCATAAGTGACCAGGAGCCACCACAGGGTAAGTTATTCTCGTAGAAAATTTTATTGGTATGAAACTTACGTTGCTGGCGGGAGGATTTGTAGGGGACAGATGATTTTCAGAAGTTTCCATCAAACTGTCTTAATTTTATCTCAAAAATGGTAACTATTCCATCTTTTTTAGTCTTCTGCTCTCCCTATCTGAATTTAAAGTTTCACATACCAGACACGGGCTTCCCAGGTGGCACCAGTGGAAAAGAACCTGCCTGCCGGTGCAGATAGACGTAAGAGATGCAGGTTCGATCCCTGGATTGGGAAGATCCTCTGGAGGAGGGCATGGCAACCCACTCTAGTATTCTTGCCTGGAGAATCCCACGGAAAGAGAAGCCTGGTGGGCTACAGTCCATAGAGTCACATACAGTCAGCATGACTGAAGTGACTTAGCATGCATGCACGCAGGCACGCATACCAGACATAGAAATCCATGTTTGAAAGTACTTTGGAAACATTCTGATGTGAGTCAAAAGCAGAAATCATAGTTACCAATTTCCAAGTTAAAATCAGAGATAAAAAATCTATGGCATTTTGTAATTTTTAGAATTACCAATACAGAATACATAAAGGAAATACTTATGATTTCGTGTAGAATGCAATTGAAGTTGAATTTGCTCAGCAGCACCGGTACTTGGTTTACTATAGTCTGTAACTGGTCTTCAAGGGGCTGTGCAGAGGAGGTCTTGAGGCCTTTATACGTGACCACAGGTGGAAAGCCCTGCAGGTGGGTGAGGCAGGTGAGGGCCTGGAATCTGGAGTGCAGCTGTGAATCCTGCATCTCCCCCTCATAAACTGGGAGACCCTGAGCGCATTGTTCAGTCTATGCCTCAGTTTCCTCATTTGTAGAGCATGAAGGCTAGAGAACCCTCCTCAAAGGGCCATTTTGGGGACTTGCTGAAATAATAAGTGTAACATTTCCAGCCCTTTGTCTTACTACTCTCCTAGATTTCATGTATGTTTTTGTAAAATGTATATCTTATACAGGGTTATCTATATTTTTTGAAGATTTTTATGTAAGACAGAGAACATTCCATTCTATCATATCCCAGTGTTGATTCAAATCTGGATTCAGGAGCTAATTTTGAGAACTGCACAGAGTGATGAAAACCTCACTTGAGGTTCTCCTGAGTAACTATAATGTTTACACAAGTTACAAAGAGGATGAATATCATTGCACATGTCTGAATTTCTCTGTAATAAATCTTAGGTAAAATCCAGTTTCTCCAAGTAAAACTCATCCTTTTAGCTATTAAGCAATTATTGGATAGGCCCCATTAGTAACAAGCGCATGGTTCTGTGTTTCTCTTTGATAATAATAATAATGGATTCTTTCCTTAGGGCTCATCTCAATTGCCTTGAAGTATGACTTTGGTACCATTGTTTTGGCACCATTCAGTGATACTGGAACTTTGATTTGTGTGATGTATGATAGGCAGGAAAAAAAAAAGAAAAATACCTGGCAGGAGGCAACTGTTACCAATTATAACTGTTAAAACTCTTACTTCAGCCTTCAAAGACTAGAAAGGATTTTTAATCCAGTCATCCAACTGCCTCAAGAATCAATACATAGGAAACCATTTCCTAACGAAGTTCAACAACATTCCCAAGGCTCATCTAGCTACTTAGTACCAGAACCACCCCTGGAATCCTCCACTCTTGATTCTATCCCAGAACCATACGGTTAACATCATATTGCATTTTGTCCTTTATTAACATTATTAACAATGGGTCTCCCAGAATCTCCTTGAATCAACTGGGTCTCCCCCTGGAAAGCAGTAAATTTTCTGGTGAGGAGACAGAAACTAACAGGAAGGTGAAACGAGGTCAAGCAGCCAGTGATGGAAGTGGGTGGGCCAGAGCCTGTTGACTGTGTTGAACTACTGAGCAGTGCTATCAAATGTCTTTTTTCTTCTTCCTGAGATACTCGTTTTATCATGTGTGCACATGGCAGGGAATAACTGTGGGAAAAACAAACAGGAAAACTTTTGTGTTGAGCACAATTACTAGTCAAGAAAGAACCACAGAGTATTATGTTGTTTATGTCTCCAAAATATATCCCTGAAAGGTAATGCAATAAGGTAGTGAGAGAATTTTGCTTAGGATTATCCAACACACTGAAGAAGAAACCATGTGATCGCAGAACCGTGTGATAAAGAATAATGCTTAGAGTTTAACTTAGATGACTTCTGTCTGAGACAATAATAACAGAACGATTAGCACACGTATAAAGCAAACACATAACTTAAATGAATCTTTACAAGAACACAACACCAGTGGGAGAGAGCATTTAGTGGGTGTTGAGTGAAGACAGAATCACAGATGTGTACCTAGTCCTTTGATTATTTAAGGAAGATTTGACGAATGGGCAGAGATTAACAGTTGTTTAGAAGGGGAAGGGGAGCTTGGTGAACCAGGATGGGGAGAAGATTCTGGGAATCTGTACCAGCAGCAGTGAAAATGACTGCGACAAAGAGTATTGGTATTAAAAATGGCAGGCGAAAGCCCCTAAGTGGCACTGAGCAGAAGAGAATCTTCTGTTTTTTAAAAAGAGCTGAACCACATGACTCACAGTTATTTCCAAATTCAGAACGAGTGATTAGACTCAATGTATCATGAGACCTGCTTCTACAGAAGCTATACACAGATGTTTCTCAGGGACTTGGCTGCTTCTGAGGAAGCCCAGCCTACAAAAACATCTACCATCATGCAAACTCACAGAGATGACTATCAATGGCAACAGAAGGAGAGAAAAATAATTTGTACTAGACTGACTCTCTCACGTAGGACTCATGGCTCATAGCACTATGAAAGCTGAGCTCATCCCCCTGCCCCCACCCCCCATCCACCCCTACAGCCTCCTCTGTTAGCAGAAACAGGAGCAGAACAGAGGTCCTGGATAAGGCCATCAGAAATGGTACCCAGGTTCCATTAGAAGCCAGTACTCTCCTCAGTACTTAAAGAAAGGGATCTAAGGACTCCCAAATATGCAGCTCTAGTTCTGGCTTCTAACTACTAAACTTGTTTCTAAGTAGCTTCTCAGCATCTCTTCAAGAGATACCCAAGACAAACCTAAAACTTGACATTTGTAGGCTGAACCCTCTTCCCCAACTTCTTGAAGCCATGCTAGGGGTAGTAGCACCACTCTGCCTGAAGTCATCCAGAAAAAAACAAAACAAAACAAAACATAGAGATGTCTTCATATACCTCTTCACTCACAACAAATTGATCATCAAGTCCTACTAAACCTTCTAGGATCTTTCCCTCCCATGCTCATGTCTCCTTCTTCTTATCTGGACTGTGAAATAGTTTCCTAACTAGTCTCCCTGTGTAAGTTTGTTCCCTTCCGAAATCAATCCTTCATCCATCCAGTTACACTTATGAAATATGCATAATTCAGTGTATGTGAAACTCCTTAGGGAAATTAGGTTTACTGTAGTTGTCCTATTCGAATCATATTTTATTTTAAGGGAACAGGGTGTAGATTTTCCCCAAAGGGTGGTGCTTCCATTGTCCAACATCTGAGAGAAAGCTGAGTCCTCAGACAGCAAAATACCTTTCAGGTGGGCCTTAGGTAGGAGACTAGTCTCTCTCCTTGGTCCTCACTTTCTGAGGTTCAGACCTGAGGTCCCAGGAATGGGGCATCCCCTAGGCTCTGCAGAGGAAGACTGAGGTAGACTGGGAATAAGCCCAGTAGTAACGGGCTTGGAGGACCAGGGTTCCTTTCATTAAGAACCTAGCAGACTCCTCTACTAAGTGGGATTCCCTCATAACTCAGTCAGTAAAGAATCTGCCTGCAATGCAGGAGACCCGGATTTGACTCCTGGGTGGGAAAGATTCCTTGGGGAAGGAAATGGCAACCCACTCCAGTATTCGTGCCTAGAGAATCCCATGGACAGAGAAGCCTGGCAGGCTACAGTCCATGGGGTCACAAGAGTCAAACCCAACTTAGCAACTAAACCACCACCACTAAGTCTGCTTAGCAGATACCAATGTCAACCCCCCTATCCCAATACCCACAGCTCTCAGGAACCCATCAAATCTTCTCCATTTCATCCTGCCACCTGAGTTCCTTCAGAGATCTCAAAGGGTTGGTTGACCATACTCAAAGGGCAACGAAACTGGGATATTTATCCTCTAGATCTCATCTGATATTGGTTAATGGCTGCTTCAAGGAAAGGGGACATTAATTCTCCAACATTTCCACCCTTCCTTTGTGGCTGAGAGGAAATATATGGGTGGATCACTCATAGTATCTACCATAGAATGAATTCATACTTAGCCTGGCCCTGGTTTCTTATTTAACTGCTATATAATTTCTTAACAAGGAGCTTCAAATTCTTTGTGGAATGAGATGAAGTATAAATAGAAAATTCTTACAATAATAAACTTTATGATTGTGCCTACTCTTTTCTGCACACATAACTTAATGAAAGAAACTTCCTCTTGCTCCCTATGATCAAATGCAAGAATCCTACAATTCATTGCTGCAAAACAATGGTAAGAATTTCTACTCTGTTAGCAAGATTCTACAAATATTTTATTTTCCCCTCTGATTTCATCCATAAATGGACTTCCAGCAGCCATTTCTTCATTCCTCAGTTTTTTAAAAGAAAAGTAAACACTGCTCAGTGGATTATTAACCATCTGCTTTCAGGATGAGGAGGAAACATGTTTCTGTCCCATCAGATTTTTGTTGCAGTCCTGGAGACGTGTCCATATCATCCCTCTCATTGTCATCCTGACTATCTGGAAAATACTTCAAAATGACATTATCAAAAGAAAAAAAAAAAAACAAAATGACATTATCCACAACTTGAAGCTTAAGTTAGATAAAGTATCTTGGTTTTATATGTTTTAAAATGGAAGCATTTTCCAGTTATCTGGCAATTTCCTTTTATCCTTCATTACTAAATTTAACTGGAGAGAAAATGCCCCACTCATGGACTCCTGTCTCTTTGATAACCTTCTGCACTTCAGAGGATAATGAAGCCATGATGTAGTTTCACTTGTCAGAGCAGAGGTAACATAATCTTTTTGCTTTTTCATTGTAGCTGTGTACAAAGATAATATATGGTCACTATAGAAAATTCAAATAATAAAGAAAATAAAGAAGAACATCTTCTTTTAAAAAGTCATCTTCAATCTTGCTGCTGCTGCTAAGTCACTTCAGTCGTGTCCGACTCTGTGCGACCCCAGAGATGTCAGCCCACCAGGCTTCCCCATCCCTGGGATTCTCCAGGCAAGAACACTGGAGTGGGTTGCCATTTCCTTCTCCAATGCATGAAAGTGAAAAGTGAAAGTGAAGTCGCTCAGTCGTTCCCGACTCTTGGCGACCCCATGGACTGCAGCCTACCAGGCTCCTCTGTCCATGGATTTTCCAGGCAAGAGTACTGGAGTGGGGTGCCATTGCCTTCTCTGATCTTCAATCTTACTATACAAATAATCACTGAAAATTTTAGTTAGCATGCCACATATATATACACTGTACAGATACGCAATCTTACATAAGTGGTGTCACTCTGTGCTATTTCCCAACTACTATCCAGTTAAAACGTCTTTCCATATATTTTTAAAGACTATTTTTTTAGACCAGTTTTAAGTTCACAATAAAATTGAGAGGCTGTACAGGCTTCTCATATACCTTTGTACCTGCCCTGCACACGCATAATCTCTCCTATTATCAACATCATTCACCAGACAGATACATTTGTTACCAAGGATAAACCTACATCAAACACATCATAACCACCCAATGTCCACAGATTGCCTCAGGGTTCACTCTTGGTGTTGTATATTCTATGGGTTTAGACAAATGTGTAATGATATATATTCATCATTATAATATCATACCGAGTATTTTCACTGCCCTAAAAATCTTTTGTGCTCTGCCTATTCATCTGCTTCTCTCCCCCTGAGTCTGGTAACCGCTGATCGTTCTGATTCTCCATGGTTCGCCTTTTACAGAACGTCATAGAGTTAGAACCACGCAGTATGTAACCGTCTCAGACTGGCTTCTTCCACTTACTAGTAAGCATTTAAAGTTCCTCTGTGTCTTTTCATGGACTGATCATGCATTTCTGTTCAGCACTGAACCATATTTCATTGTGTGGATGGACCACACTTTATCGTTTCACCTACTGAGGGATAACTTGGTTGCCCCCAAATTTTGGCAATTATGAATAAAGATGTTATAAACATTCATGTGCAGGTTTTTGTGTGGACATAAGTTTTCCCCATGTTTTTAAAGGTTACTATTTCTGCTTTTATAGCAACTAATGCTAAAGTTACCATTTAATCATATCTTATAAAATGAAAATGCAGCAAGGCTAAAAGTAAGCGAATAGCATTAGCATATCATCCCTATGAAAGTAGTTTCCCTATCTGAAAACTGTATTTTTTCCTCATTCACTCAAAGTTTAGAGATTGTTTTCTCCACCCCCACCCCCAGCCTCCAAGCTCAGGTTGGTCTTCCTTCCTCACAAAAAAGATTCTTATACAAACAACCTGTCCAACCAAAATCTTTTCCAGATAAACATGTGTTTCCTTTTGAGAACTAAAAGAATCCTGCCCTTTAGTTTGGCTGATTCCATTTCCCCTTCATTTTTTCCCCCTTTCCACTGGTAGACTTCTGAGGTCCCTTCTAAGCTCTAGAGTCCTGATTTCATGATTTTAGAAAAACTTCACAGGATATTAGCCATGAAGAGTATGATGTCTAATCATTTCCTTTTCCAGCTACATGGCTGGAATGAAAGCAATGTTGCTCCCTCACGTTGCTGATTCAACATGATTTTTAAAACCACTGCACCACTGCTCTTTGTAAACAGACTAATTCAAAACCTAACACTGAAGGTAAAACATCTTTATCACACAACCAAATTTCCTCTAATTTCCAACACCAATGCCAGGGCTTTAAACCTCAGTCAGCTTTATTTGAAAATTTAAAAAAGAGAGAGAGATAGCTGTTCTAACCAAATGTCATTTATATCATACGGTCACATCCTATTAGAAGCTAACAACTTGGAAGCATATATTTGGCTATTAGATTGGTGGGCTTTTTTGTTTTGTTTTCTGACAATTGCTTTATGCATTAAATTAAACAGGAACAAATAAAAGGCAATAAATTAAACTTTTTAAAACAATGTAAACAAAGGCTTGGTACTGACAGGGATTGAAACCATTGATAAAAGCAGAGTTTTGGATTAGCAATAAATTCCCATCTTCATGCTCCAGTGTTATTATTTCTGTGCTACCAGAAAGAACATTCCACTAGTCAAAGACAAATGAATTCTCTTTTCTTAAGATGTATTCACAGGGTTCTTTCTTTATTATCATTTATAGTCCACTCTATATCCTTGATTAAGGGTTCTTATCCTTTGAGGAAAAGCAGAAATGTTATACCAAATAGCTGCATAAGGTGGGGCAAACGCCTCCAAATTCTAGAGCACTTAGTACTAGCTCAACACATCACCTTACAAAAGCCTGTATATTTTGGTTTTAATTCAGAGCTGTATCATAACCTAGTAAACACAGTCTAAATGCACAACAGTTGAGCAAACTGCTAGGGTTCTACAGGAAAATGAAGAGCAACAGACTTCTCAATCCTAACCGGTCATTCAACTCACAAATCACTTTGGGGATAAGGAGGTATTCTGCCCCATCTTAGACATTAAAGGGCAGGTCAGTTTTGCTATAACCTTGGTCCCCAAACAGCCTCTGAGGACATACCACCTCTTCCTTCTCTATCCTGCTCTTAGTCATTCAGTCGTGCCTAACTCTTTGCAACCCCATGGACTGTAGCCCGCCAGGCTCCTCTGTCCATGCAGATTCTCGAGGCAAGAATACTGGAGTGGATTGCCATGCCCTCCTCCAAAAGATCTTCCCAACCCAGGAATCGAACCCAGGTCTCCTGCATTGCAGGCAGATTCTTTACTATCTAAGCCACCAGGGAAGCACTTCTCTATCCTATGTGTATTCAACCCACAGATTTTTGAATCTTTATTAAATGCTGGACTTTGCAATGGGAAGTAGGGGTATGATGATGAACAAGGTATAGTAATGCCTTCAACAAATGAAAGTCTATGTTGGAGGCAGACTATAAATAGCTATTACTGTGCAGAAGTGTGGAAGGGCAGAAGTCTTACCCACACAGGGGCAATCAGAGGTGGCTTCTCTTAAGGACAAGGAAGCTACAAATTTCAGAACAAGTGAAGGGGAGGTGAAAGAACAGGAAAAATGTGCTTAGTGAAGGGAAGGAACAGGAAAACTGGGGAAGAGTGCTGCAAGAAGAGGAAACAGAATGTACCCATGTCCAGAATGAAGAAAATACAAGGATCAAGCAATCCCTAATAGTCACCTTCTGACCTGTCACTTTAATACCTAGTAATACCACCATCATCAAATATTTGCCAAGTGTCTACTATTTACTAGGGCCAAGAACACCAAGAAGTAGGGTAACATTACTCCAAGAGGTTCTCAAATTACTATGGTGGGGTACAGGAAGAAAATACTGCAACTTCTATTTATTTGTTTCTCACATTCCTCACTTTAAAAAGAAAACTTTTACTTTTATATTGGAGCACAGTTGATTAACAATGTTCTATTAGTTTCAGGTGTACAGCCAAGTGATTCAGTTGTACATATACAGGTGTCTATTCTTTTCCATAGTCTTTTCCATTTTGTTGTTTGGTTGTGGCTGACTCTTTGCAACCACGTGGATTGGAGCACAGCAGGCTTCCCTGTCCTTCACCATCTCCCAGAGCTTGTTCAAACTCATGTGCATTGAGTCTGTGATGCCATCCAACCATCTCATTCTCTGTCACCTCCTTTTCCTCCTGTTTTTGATGTTTACCAGCATTAGGGTCTTTCCTGTAAGTCGGCTCTTTGCATCAGGTGGCCAAAGTATTGGAGCTTCAGCATCAGTCCTTCCAATGAATATTCAGGACTGATTTACTTTAGGATTGACTAGTTGGATCTCCCTGTAGTCCAAGGGACTCTCAAGAGTCTTCTCTAACACAGTTCAAAAGAATCAATTCTTCGGCACTCAGCCCTCTTTATGGTCCAACTCTCACATCTGTACATGACTACTGGAAAAACCACAGCTTTGACTAGATGGACCTTTGTTGGCAAAGTTAAGTCTCTGCTTTTTAATACGTTATCTAGGTTTGTCATATCTTTTCTCCCAAGGAGCAAGCGTCTTTTAATTTCATGGCTGCAGTCACCATCTGCAGTGATTTTGGAGCCCAAGAAAATAAAGTCTGTCACTGTTTTCATTGTTTTGCCATCTTTTCTATTTAGGTAGTTACATAATATTAAGCAGAGCTGCCTGTGCTATACAGTAGGTCTTTGTTGGTTATCCATTTTAAATATAGCAGTATGTACATGTCAATCCCAAATTCTTGCTTCAATTCTGTGATACTTCATGTTTATAGCAACTATAGTATGATATATACACCATATATATAATTATATATATAAACTTGTAAAAAATATACATATATGTGGGGTTCATGCTCAAAACTTGTTCACTGATGTCTGCTTGATCAAAAAGTTTGAAGGCCATTTATCCCAATAGATTTATATTCCAGTTTGAGTCACAGCTACAATGAGATGAAAAGCACCAAGCAGTGAGGCTAAGTGCTACCCACAGGTGTTAGAGAAGTAAGGGATGAGAAGAGCTACCTGAGAGCTTGGGTATTAGGAGAAGCAGAGCAGAGACAGCATTTCATTTAGGTCTTGGAAGAAGAGTAGAACTTAGACCAAGGTACATTATGAAGGTTAGGGAGGACATTCTATCTGGGAAGACTGACATAGCCCAGGAATACACGTCCCAGGGAAAAATGAGAAAGCCAGCTTCTCTAATACAAAGGCTTCCCAGAGAGGCACACCTTTTTTTTTTTTGGTACCATCACTAGCTGAGTAAAATAATCCAGTTAAATTTTAATATTTTTGAATTTTAATAAAATAACCTCAATTACATTGATTCTATTTCATCTCTGTTTACAATTCCTACTCTGTCACTTCAGTGGTGTCTGACTCTTTGCGACCCCATGGACTGTAGCCCACCAGACTCCTCTGTCCATGGGATTCTCCAGGCAAGAATACTGGAGTGGATTGCCATTTCCTTCTCTAGGGGATCCTTCTGACTCAGGGATCAAACCCTGGTCTCCAGGATTGCAGGCAGATTCATTACCTAGCATACACATGCATATTTTTTTTTCTAGCCTCATTAAAATGAATCATGTTATATCTTTGTCAAGTTCTTTGCTGACCAAAATACACTTGGTTTTAGCAACTGCTGCTGCAACTATGGCAGAGTCTGCAGAACACAGATTCCAGGATTCCTCAAGACTCTGGAAGCACTAACAATGGATATGCCACTCACCTTCTTTATTTGGAAGTAGCATCCCTAGCTACTGATGCTGATCTTTGCTATTGTTCAGTCACTAAGTCATGTCCATACTTTGAGAGTCGGACCCCATGGACAGCAGCATGCCAGGCTTCCTTTTTCTCCACTATCTCCTGGAGTTTGCTCAAATTCATGTCTGTTGAGTAGGTGGTGCTATCTAACCATCTCATTCTCTGCCGCTCTCTTCTTTTGCCTTCAATCTTTCCCAGCATCAGGGTCTTGTCCAATGAGTCTGTTCTTTGCATCAGGTGGCCAAAGTATTGGAGCTTCAGCATCAGTCTTTCCAGTGAATATTCGGTGTTGATTTCCTTTAGGATTGACTGGTTTGATTTCCTTGCAGTCCAAGGACGCTCAAGAGTCTTCTTCAGCACCACAACTCAAGAGCATCAGTTCTTCAGTGCTCAGAATTATGGTCCAACTCTCACATTTGTAAATGACTACTGGGAAAAAATACCTTTGACTATACAGGTATTTTCTTCATAGCCATCTTTGATCACAAAGATCAAAAACAGGGGATCAGAGCATGCCTTCTAACTGTAAAGCATTTATAAACCTCTACCATTTGCTCCTGAGAGACAGAATGTTCACTCAGTTTTATTTGAGCTATTGCCCAAAGCTTACAAATTGGTTTCTAAATGTAATTCTGATGAAAGGAGCCTAAAAAGTCTCTATGCTCTTTCTGGCCTTTGGTTTCCTTTCTCACTTTCTTAGTTGTATTTAATGAGAAGATAGGAACTGGTTTCACTTGATCTGTAAGGAATGAGGATTTTCATGTTTCCCTCTACTCCAGATCACCTGGAAACTCAATGTAAAACTGTGAGAGTCCTCCATAACAAATGAGAGATAAGTCCTCTTGCTTTAATTTTGCTTCAAGAACTTAGTTTTGATCGTCCTGCAGGCTAGCTATGGCGCGGACTAAATAAATGGCTCGCAAGTCCGCCGGTGGCAAAGCGCCGCACAAGCAGCTGGCCACCAGGGCGGCCCGCGAGCACTTATTTTTAACCTTTGGCCATGAATGTGAAACAGGGGTGAGATGGGAACAATGACATTCAAAATTCTTTAAACCATCTATGCAACAAAGCAAAAACTACTGTTACTCAAAGTTGATCCACTTCACTCACTCCCCCTTTCAAAAAAGGGGGTATTTTAAAGAGACATTTAGAGAAAAGTTCACCTAGTAAAAAAAATATCTTTTTTTAAACTTTTAGGCAATGATTGGTAGACAGAAATGCTTTACTTTCCCACAATGTAAGAGTCCCCACTAACATCAATGAAGTATTTTTGGTGTTTAAGTGCCAGGCAAAGGCTCTAGCTCGTAGAAATAAAGTGGGCCAATTCTCCATCAACCTGTTTTGGGAAGGACCCCACAATAGTCACGGCCTATTCTCAGCATCTGGTGTAGACGGGTGACAAAGTGGAAATTCTGAGGGGAGAACCACGTCGCTGCTCTTGTGAGCACATGTATTTCCCCATTACAAGCTGACTCTAATCCACTTTGGTAAACTGCATTCCTGAAGCAATAACTCATGAGAGATGAAAGAGTAGAATTTCCTCTAACCAAACTTTCTGCATTTTCTTGTAGTTGTGTGAGAAAATTCCTCCATGAACACAAGGATGAGGTACTCTAGCTTCACACTGTAATTGTAGATAAAAGGCTGGGAACAGAAATGATTTTAAAATAAGCGATAGCCTTTTACATAAAACAGTATAAACAAGGGTAATAACAGAAGACTTTCTTCTGCCAGTATTTGTGGCCAGCTCTAAAGAAGACAAGAGTCTTCACGGGAGTCCTCTTATACCTCCTTGGGGCAAAATTTCCATCTAAGACTACAAAGAAGCTATCATGAATCAAAGGGTTGTTAAGAAGTGACACCTCTGATGGAAACATCACAAGCTGTCTGCCCAGACTTGTAAAAGAGCGAAGAACCTGGCTTCAGCAATGACAGGGGCAGCTTGAACCAAAAATTTTAGTCTAGATCACGTGTCTGGTAGCCTGAGCACTGTGTTTTGGATTAGTGACTAAGAAAATCATAGTTCTGATTTTTTTTTAAGTCATTTTCACTGAAGGCACTGGCAAACACATGACATCATAAGGAACATGACAGTTTGGTGGTGTGAGCAAGGCATGGGCATGAGGAACAGGTGGGAATATGAGAACCCTCCTCCCTAGGAAAAGCCAGACAAAACTGTCCCTGGATGCAGCCCCGCCTTCTTTCCACTCACTAGGAACTCAAGTGTGGCCAGAACTCTCCAAAAAAAGAGTAGTATATAGTTATCTCTTAGATAGGGACTTCCCTGATAGCTCAGTTGGTAAAGAATCCACCTGCAATGCAGGAGACGCCAGTTTGATTCCTGGGTCAGGAAGATCCACTGGAGAAGAGATAGGCTACCCACTCCAGTATTCTTGGGCTTCCTTTGTGGCTCAGCTAGTAAAGAATCCACCTGCAATGTGGGAGACCTGGGTTCGATTCCTGGGTTGGGAAGATCCTCTGGAGAACGAATAGGTTACCCACTCAAGTATTCTGGCAGACAGCACCGAGCGACTTTCACTTTTCAGTCTCTTAGATTCAGAAATGCATGATTTTGCTAAGGTGAACAGAGTTGGAGACAAAGAAAACCGACCTTTAAAGGGCTGAATTTGCCTGAAACAGGCAATTGCGCAGATCCCCAGCCTTTTCTTTAAGGCCCACTTAAGCTTGAAGCAACATCCCCTTCCAGAGTAATACCTGCGGCCCCTCCAAACCTGCTCCAAACGGTGTCTCTGTCGCTCAGAGCCCTTCCTCCGGCCAGACTCTGCCCAGGTCACTCTTGAGC
The DNA here is from genome assembly GCF_027580195.1 of Bos mutus. NCBI lineage: Eukaryota > Metazoa > Chordata > Mammalia > Artiodactyla > Bovidae > Bos > Bos mutus. The sequence continues at coordinate 35,222,204 of NC_091626.1, forward strand.
ATGACTGGCTGCTCACCTTCCCAAAGCCAACCCTTATTCAGGCGCTTCCTCTTCCCAAGGTGTCTGCAGACCCCTCCAGCCCCTCGTGCTCTCCCCTCCTCTTCCTCTCATCACCCGTGGCCTGATGCTCTTCCATGGACAGCACCCCACCTGGCCTTCACCAGCTCACAAAGTCAGTCAACTGTGCATTTTCCTCTTTTGCCTCAAGTAGACCAAAGATGTCTTGGAGGCCAGAGTTACTTTTTACAGTTTTGTATCCTCACAGGATCCCATTAGTGGAATCCTTGCAGATTATACCAACACACAATTGAAAATCATGAAATGCAAGTTAAAGGCACCTTCTTTCCCATTTCTGGGTATGTAGAATGCTGTAGTTCAATGGGACTGCCTGCTTCTCCAGGGCCATGACAATGTGGCAGCTTTAATGTAGTGAACTGTAAAAGGCCCTGGCCTCTGAAACATCTGGGAGATTTAATTCTGACATCAACACTTACACATATAACTTTGTTCTTTCATTAGACCAAACATTTGTAGCATACCACATCTGTGCCAGGCACTCTGTTAAATACAGCTTTAAGTATGACTAAGACAAAGTGTATGAGTGAATGCAGCATGCACACACGTATGTAAGACACAGGGCCGCATTGAGCTCACAGTCTGCTGGAATATTTCTTATTCATAAGTGGAGATTCCCAGACTCTGAAAGTGAAAGTCGCTCAGTCTTGTCCGACTCTTTGCGACCCCATGGACTATGCAGTCCATGGAATTCTCTAAGTCAGAATACTGGAGTAGGTAGCCTTTCCCTTCTCCAGGGGATCTTCCCAACCCAGGGATCGAACCCAGGTCTCCCTCATTGCAGGTGGATTTTTTTACCAGCTGAGCCATAAAGGATACCCTCCCAGACTCTATTCCAAACTAAATCAGAGTATCTGGGGTAGGAACCAAGAATCTGCTTTTTAAACTCCAAGAACTAATGTTCTAGCAGGAAGAACCCTCAAGTTAATTGTTAAAACACAAAAGCAACTGTTGCCTCATTTCTAGGCTGTGTATCCAGGGTGCTATGAGACAGGGAAGGAGCCTGGAAAGAGCCCAGAATCTGAAGCAATGCAGAAGAGACGTGGCTGAATCCAAAGCCAAAGCAGTGCTGGATTGTGGGGGGGCGGGGGGGAAAGCAGAAGGAACAGGAAACCCTCAAGGAAGTCTTTCTGAGCCATTACTACCCAGCTCCTACTTAAAATCCTTTCAGGCCTCAGGGCAAAGTCCTTAAGGCAGCACACATGCTGGTTTATCTCTCTACACCAAATCATTATCACCCATCCAACCCTGCAACACCCTGGGCTCTGGACCAGCCTCATCTCTGCCTTCCTCTCTCCTCCTCTTACTCTCCTACCCTGCCTCTCACTAAGATGACTTACTTTAAGATTTGCCTTGTTGAACATTATTCAAGTCAGGGTTTAACTGTCCTCCCGGTAGTGTCTCCAGCCCCAACACCAAAATTCTTATCACACAGACTCTCATTTATCTGTTTAGACTGTGAACTAGGGGTATGTTGGGGTGGGAAGATGTATCCTTACGCTTCTCAGGTGGCTCAGCAGTAAAGAATCTGCCCGCAAATGCAGGAGACGCAGGAGACGCAGGCTCAATCCCCGGGTCAGGAAGAGGCCCTGGAGTAGGAAATGGCAACCCATTCCAGTATTGCCTGGAGAATCCTGTAGACAGAGGAGCCTGGTGGGCTACAGTCAATGGGGTCACAAAGAGTCAGACACAACTGAGCATGCATGCATCCACCCAGCAAAGAATGAATGAGTGAGTGAGTGAATAAATAAGTAAACAGAAGTATAAGAGAGTTTGCCACGTTCAGATACCTCCAAGTAGTATACTATTAATACAGCTGGAACTACAGTGAGAGTGAAAGACTATTAGGAGATGAGATTTAGAAGGAAGATGAATAACAGACCTGGGCAGGAATGAGCCTTCACAGATCAAGGAAGAGGATTTATGTTATCAGATTCCTGAAATTCTCTTGAGATAAGGTCAAGACAGTACCCAGGTCACAAGGGCTGGTTTATGATGAGTAAAGAGGAAGATACATGTAAAAACAGTGTACACATTATCAAGTCACATATAAGTATAAAAATACTTTCTGCAACTCCTGTCTCTGAAACTCATTCAATCTTACATGGTCAGTTTCCACAGTCCAGCGTTACCTAAAACTGGCTGCATATTTTGACAATAAAAGGGGACAGAAGTGCAGAGGGCAGGAAGTGCAGTCATGAGTCCCAGGAATGCCACTCTCCTTTTAAAATAAACCAGTTACATCCCTGGGTCCTTCATCAAACCATCCACTAGATCACGTCTACTATAGACCCATCTCAGTGGTAACTTTTGCTGAGCTTCTGTTTTTAGCTCAACGGTTTGTGTACTTAGAGCAATAAACCACAGCAAAGATGCAAGTCAATAAAATTGATTGCAAACCTTAAGCAAGGAGTAGAAGCCTTTTTTTCTAAAATATTCTTACAATAAGCTTCCCCATCATGAGTCACAGGGGGCTTCAGGGTGTCTCAGGTGCCTTACTCAGTTTCAACCTAAGGTGTCCTCCCGAGCTTCTCTCCTCTAGCCCAGGCGGCAGCAATGGGAAAAGATCAGGGTGATGAAGACACATCATAACCGGCCCTTAACAGCCTCCTCCAGGAATTCTAAGCAAACCTCTACAGGGCTCCTGCAGGATTTGGGGGAATAGGTTTCTAAGAAGGGTTAGAGACTCACAGATGAATAGATAACATGAGTTTTACTCATTCATTTGTCCCCATAGCTCACTGCAATGTTTATATCATCTTTGAGGAAAACAAAACTTTGCTCTAAGTGCCAAAGACCTCTTCACAAGCAGCCAGGCAGACGGCTGGGATGAGGAGCGAGCCCTCAAGCAAGGCACAAGCTCTCCAGGGATCCAACACAGGACTCCAGCTGTGGCATGGGTTAGGAGTTTGCTGAACAGACCGAGTGAAGCCAAGCCCTCTGGGCAGTCAATCCCCTCCCCCCTGAGCCCATGCATCTGCCCACAGGTGAGAGTGACTCACTCAGCAGTATTGTCTTTTACACTGATGCCCACATACCTAGGCTAAAGAGTCTGTCTGTGGGACAGACTTCTACACCCTTGCATCAGCCTGGGTTAGGGAGGAAAAAATAAAAATGGCACGTGCCCAGGTTACATTTCCCCACCCCTACCCCTAACTGGTGCTCAGAATGGCAGGGGACAGGAGACAGAGCTGGGCTCCTGAAAGGAGAGGCGTGGTCACTCACACACATACAAAAGCACACATTACTCCCTAAGTACAAAGCATAGAAGTATAAAAATTCATCCAGTGATTTTGAAACAACTATGGTCCAAACTGGGATCCAGCCAGCAACTGGCTGAAAGAGGCTGCAGGGACGAGCCCACCCTGTGCAGCGATCTGGTTCTGTTGAGACTTGTGGAAGCTGGGGTTCACGCAGCAAGGGTAGGCTCTAGCACAGGGCTGGCATCTCTGGTAAAACATGATAAAACATGGTAGCCAAAGCCCAGTGCAAAGGGAGTTAGGTGGCTCTCTTCCAGCCACCTCTCCTCCCTTATTCTGTACATCTAAGCTCACCTACAAAGTACATCTTCGTACACAGGTAACTGTTCAGCATACATACAAAATACTTGTAAGTCTAATTCTTAGATTTTCTCCATTTTAAGCAGTTCCCCATGTTCCAGATCTTAAAAATGACAATCTATCCCTCTCGGATTGTGTCTCTGTATAGTTGCTCAAAGCCCTATACCAGCTCCTTAAATACCATCAGTGAGAGTCAGGGACCCTGGACAGAATTTGGAAGGAGTTTAATCCCACTTCCAAAGCATTGGTTCCTTCTTCTTTTTTTTTTTAATCAGTTTTACATATTGTACTATATTGGCTTTCAACTGGGTGTGATTTTGCCCCCTGGGGACATCTGGCAATGTCTGGAGATATTTCTGGCTGTCACAACTGGGATGAGGGTGGGGTTGCTCCTGGAATCTAGAGTGTACAGGTCAGGGATGCTACTAAACTTCCTATAATGCACAGAACTGCCCCATGACAAAAAATTATCCTACCCAAAGTGTCAATCGAGCCAAGGTTGAAAGAACCTTATGGTATTTGGATTCTGTAGATTTCATTTGGAGGAAAAAGAGAGAGTATTTTGTTGCTTAAAAATAAGTTTGAAAACTTCTGCTCTTGGACACCTGCCTGGATCTGAACTATTCAACAGCTGATAAAGGCTCTTTTGTATTGAGCTTCAAAGTCCTCAGATAGTACATATTTTCCCATCAGACATTTGCTTTTAAATTCCCATAATAGGTCTTTGGAGAAGCTCTAGCTGCTAGGAGGGGTAAGACCTTGTCTTTTTATCTTTAAACACGGGTTGGGAATCAAGGCCAGGTAGCCACCTAGTAGGACTTAACACAAGACTCCTACTGAGCCGGTGTAGAATCTAAATAACTTCAACCCGAGCTGGAGAAGATCAGATGGACGCTGAGGGTTTGTCCTGCTGGGAAGCCACGGGTGTTGACTTCATAGAGATCAACCCTCCATTAGTCAGGCAGAAAGCCAGAAGTTAAATATATTGCTTCTTTTAGGAAGGAAAATGAACAATGGCCTCTTCACTTGAAACCACGATGGGAATTTAGGAAGTAGCAGAGCTTAATTCTCAGGATGGAAAATGGCCCAGGCTTCAGGGTTAACATCCTTGTTCTTGTGAGACAGACTTCAAGAGGTTTCCAGTCTCTGCTGGTGAATTCTCTATTTACTAATTCTAATGCAAAACCCAGGGATTAAGTGGCATCCCTGATGCCAAGCAAAGAGATAATTCTGACTCTGGGGTCAGAGGAGTAAGTAGAGCTGCCCAACCTATTACAAAGGCTTTCTGGTCCTCTGAGGGTCTCTGAGACATCTCTCAGTACCTGAAACTGACACTCCTGGCTTAGGCTAATCCTTCCAGATACAAATACAGAATCCACATAACCCATCACACATGCCTCTTCCTGAGCCCAGGTTCACCTTCTATCCCCATTCTCTCTACTGAGACCATCAGGCCTCCCAGGAGGCGCTCTGGCCCCTTATATGCAAAGCATGACCTGCCACACTGACCCTGTTTATTCCTCTCCAGACTGAAGGCAGGGATGCTGTCAGTCACCTTTTTATCCCTAGGACACAGGCTAGTGCCCGGCATGGGAGGGCTTTAATATTTAATGAATGACTCAATGAGCTGGACTGTCAAACATGCAACATGCTTCAAAGTATGACCTCCCCAAACTGGACCCGGCAGGCCAAACCCACCTTCACGCTTGTACGTGCAGTTCACGGTGTGAATGTAAGGGCAGAACTCGCTTTGGTAAACACAGCCGAGGAACAGGATAGACCTGTGCAGATGTTAGATCTTTCTGCAGGAACCACTCCATATGGAAAACAATTGCAGGGTGGATAAATTCAATAAACAGCTGCCCTTTGAGGTGGCAAAAGACACACTCTCCCTTTTCAAATGTAATCAGTGGGTCAGATGACCTTGCCTCAGCCCTTCCAGCAGAGAAACAAGCCTGGTGTGGCTTCCTCATCAGTCCTTAGAAGCATCTACAAAAACCCTCACACCCAAACCAGCTGTGTACACAAACATACTTACATTTCATTTCACGTTTTGTCAGATAAAGATTCAATCACTCCATAGGCTGTTTTCTTTTCTTTCTTTTTTTTTGTTAAAGAAAATTGGCTATTGGGACCATTCCCAAGCTATGAGTTTGTAAGTGCTGGGGTGGACTCCTTATAAAGGAAGATGACTCCACAATGCATCAAACACTGTCTCAGACCACAAAATATATCTAACATATATATAAGTAGTGTTTACATACTTTTGTAAACTAAAATCTAATTAAAGACTTTACAGAATTTAATTTTGCCATGAAGTACATTACTGGTCCAAAAAGACACAGAGTCTGACTAGCAACGCTTATATGAGGCCCTGGGAAATTGATCAAAGGCTTGGTAACCAACAGAGTTAGAAACCACTAAGCCTGCCCATTTAAAGTTGCTGCACCACACAAACAGCCCTAGAAATAAGGCTCTTTCAGTTACAAAGATGGTAGATCAGGAAAGATCACCAAAAGAGGAGACACTAACAGGGATTCTATTCGGTAAAGCAATCTGGGGTGCTGAGAATGAGAGGAAGCCCTTTGAAAGAAGTTCACCCCAAGGACATGTCTCATCTCTGGAGATGCTGCATTTGCAGTCAGTGGTCATACAGTCCTATAGAACCAGTGGTGGTTTAGTCACTAAGTCGTGTCCGACTCTTGCGACCCCATGGACTATAGCCTGCCAACTAGGTCACTTTTAATTTTAAGTGTAGCAAGATGTTGAGTGGGAATTTTATTGACATCCTCGAGTTTTCACTGAGTACAAAAGGTACTAAGCACCCCAAATCTAAGTTTTGAGAGCCCCCTCCCAGCAGGGCTTCCTAGGAACAGAACTCTTAACCCCACTACCAGATCTGTGTGTTCCCTCAAAGTCAGAACCTGTCTGAGAAAGGGAGGGGGCTTCAGCATTAGAGGGGAGTCAGAGGCTATTCCCTCCCCAGCCTGAAGCGGAGGGAGGGAGACTGACTCCAAGAGGATCACTCTTGGGGGAGGAAAGAAGAGGAAGGGGAGATGGGAAGGGCAGAAGGGAATGTTGGATCTCAGGATGAGACTGGGCCCTCCTTCCAAAAAAAAAAAATACAAACTTCCAGTTGTAAAATAAGCCATGGGGATGTAATGTACATCATGGTGACGACAGTTAAAACTGTATTACATGTTTAAAAGTTGTTTAGAGAGTAGACCTTAAAAGTTCTCACCACAAGGATTTTTTTCTTATGTAACTATGTATGGTAATAGATATAAACTAGACTTACTGTGGTGATCACTTCACAATACATACAAATATCAAATCATTATATTGTACACCTGAAACGAATGTCATGTTATCTATCAATTGTACCTCAAAAGAAAAATAGATGTCATTGTCCTCTTCACTCCAGGCAACCAGGTCACAGTTGGGCGAGGTGAGTCAATGAAGTCTCAACTGAGTGTGAGATTGAAGCTTTCAAAATGAGCAGGATTTAGTCTAACATATTAATATGAGAATGTTTTAAAACTGAAGGTGAGCAATCCAAGAGTCCACTGACAGATGAACGGATAAATAAAATGTGGCATTTATATAAAATAAAATATTAGGCAGTCTTAAAAAGGAAGGGGATTCTGATACATGCTACAACATGGATGAATCTCAAGGATCTCATATTAAGTAAAATAGGTCAGTCACAAAAGGACAAATATTGCATGATTCCACTCATATAAGATACCCAGAGGGTCAAATTCAGAGACAGAAAGAATGATGGTTGCCAGGGTCTGGAGAGAGGGGGAATGGGATTTATTATTTAATGAGTAGAGTTTCAGTTTCACAAAAATTCTGTTCAGTTTTGAAAAAAGTTCTAGAGATGGTGATGGCTGCACAATAATACAAATACAATAAAAGCCACTGAACTGTACAGTTTTCGCAGATTTAAGATAGTAAATTTTTATGTTAAATGTATTTTACTACAATTAAAAATAACTTTAAAAACTGAAGGTAGTGATAGATGTGTTAATTAACTAGATGGTATAAATCCTTTCATGATGTATATGTATTTCAAATCGCTATGATGTATACTTTAAACATCTTGTAATTTTATTTTTCAGCTGTACCTCCATGAAGCTGAAAAAAGAAACTGAAGGTAACAGGACAGTGATGGAATTGGCCCCATATAGAAGGCAATGGCACCCCACTCCAGTACTCTTGCCTGGAAAATCCCATGGACGGAGGAGCCTGGTGGGCTGCAGTCCATGGGGTTGCTAGGAGTCGGACACAACTGAGGGACTTCATTTTCACTTTTCACTTTCCACTTTCACGCATTGGAGAAGGAAATGGCAACCCACTCCAGTGTTCTTGCCTGGAGAATCCCAGGGACGGGGGAGCCTGGTGGGCTGCTGTCTCTGGGGTCGCACAGAGTCAGACACGACTGAAGCGACTTAGCAGAAGCAGTAGTGTTAAGGAATCCACCACCCAAAGAGAAAGAAGATTGTACATAGCACAGTCTAAAGTAAGAGTGGTTAAAATAATTTCGGTAAACATCCCCAGTGAGAATCCTCATTAAACTGATTCCACATCCTCATCTGTCAATGGCTAATCTTCTTCCCGAGCTCCCTTTCTGGGTGGAAATAGAAGTCTGGGTGAAATCTCTTCCAAAAATATCACTTCTAATGTGATTACTTAATATCAAAGTTGGAGTGGGTGGGGGCTCTGCAGATGCTTGTTAAAACAGGAAATGGTAGGAACCACTTCTCTCTGCCTCACTTTATGCCCTCACAGATCGAGATGTTGGGGGTGGGGTGCACAGACAGAGGTAAAAAGCAGAGCCGAAACTGTGCTTTTGGTTTTAGCTGGAGAGACAAAATGCGTGGGTGGGGGAAATATGTGGGTTCAAGCTTGGTGTCTGGAAGAGAAGTAGCAAGGACAGAAATGGAGTATGCAGGGGGTGCTGAGAAGGGAGGAAAATGATGACTCGGGTCTGAGTCTAAGGTGTTTGAAAGACTTCACTGAACCAGGGCTCATGGGAAGAACTGAGGCTGAAGGTAACTGACAGTCTCCCTGAAGATGAGAGACCCTGTAAGGGTAGGTGCCTAATTTTAAGGTACAGGAAGAGGAGTTGAAGCCCACAAAGGCAGAGGAAAGAAGAGATGGAGCAGGATCAGAACGGGATTAGCACCAAGCAGAGGAGGGCTGCTTTCTTTCATCATCAGCACTTTATATTCAACAGAACGTGGAGATAGGAGAGTTGGCATTTAGTCACTAAGTTGTGTCTGACTCTTTTGCCACCCCATGGACTGTAGCCTTCCAGGCTCCTCTGTCCATGGGATTCCCCAGACAAGAATACTGGAGTGCATTGCAATTTCTTTCTCCAGGGGATCTTCCTGACCCAGGGATTGAACCTGTGTCTCCTGCATTGGCAGGCAGATTCATTACCAATAAGCCACCAGAGATGCCATGTTTGCTAACTGAAAGAATGAATGAACCACAGTGGGAGTGCCCAGCATGTGACTGGATGTGGAATGCCGCCACTCAAGAGTGGGCTGGGCTGCGGATGAAGACATCAGAGTAGAAAGCAACAGGCAGAGTGAAACCCCTAGACTAACACAGATCCCCCAAGGGTATGAGTGAGCACAGCAATGGACTGAACCCTGGAGAATACAAACTGAAGCGGGATGCAGAGAAGCCTAAAGATACAGAGAAGGAAGAGTCAGGGAGGACATCAACAGATTTCAGTGTCGTGGAGGTGAAAAAGTGGAGGGCCCCAAGGTGGAAGGAGTGAGGACATTGTCAAATGCAACAGAGATGTCCTAAGACGAGGACTGAGAACTGCCAACTGGATCTGGCAATGCAGATGCCCCTGGTGACATCATCAAGAGTTCCTTGAGTAGAATGCAGAGTAGGAAGCCAAAAGCTTCAGGAGTGGCTAGGGGAGAAAACAGAAGGTGAAGAGGTGAGAGTGTACACAGGCAGGGCACACTCTGAAGACATTTGGATGAAAAAGAAGAAAAACAATGGAAAGTACCCAAGAAAGTGCTGGATTTTTAGGCTGAGAATGTTTGGCCGTGTTTACAGATTGAGAAAAGAATCCAAGAGAGAGGGAAGTGAAGAACTAGAGGTAGGGAAGCAAAGTGTTTGAGGAAACTCAGGTCTTTGGCAAAAGCAAGGACAACTGTGCCCTGAGACAGAGGCTAAGGAACAAAGACGGTGGGAATGCAGATAAAGTCAGGAGCAGGATGTAGCTGAGGGAGGTCATACCTGCTGCAATTTTCTTAATCGCTTAGGAAGCAAGGCCACCTGCTTCAAATGAAGTGTGTAAGCCACTCAGTCGTGTCTGACTGCGATCCCATGGACTGTAGTCCGCCAGGCTCCTCTGTCCATGGGACTCTGTAGGCAAGAATACTGGAGTGGGTAGCCATTCCCTTCTCTAAGGGATCTTCCTGACCCAGGGACCACCAGGTCTCCTGCACTGCAGCTGGATCTCTTACTGTTTGAGGCACCAGGGAAGCAAGTAAATGGGGTCTTGAAGAAGATACAGGTTAAGTCATCATGGAAGCGAATGGAGAAGGAACTAGAGGTGCTGAGGATCACCACTCAGAACAGAGGGCAGATATCTGCAGTGGTGATTTGAGGCTCCCAAAAGAAGGATGGGAAGCAGAAACAAACACAGCAGCAAGGTCAAAGGAAAAGACTGTTGAGAAAAGCTGCTATGTTTTGTGATCAGGAGGTGGTTGAACAAGAGAGACTCAGAGACTGAGGTGAAAGCAGGTGGTCAGGAGCAGAAACAGAATATTTGTCAAGATTTATTGTTGATGTTCAGTCTCAAAGTCAAGTCCAACTCTTTGTGACCCCCATAGACTGCAGCACGCCAGGCCTCCCTGTCCCTCACCATCTCCTGGAGTTCACCCAAGTTCATGTCCATTGAATCGGTGATGCCAAGATAGTTGGCTATTAAAGTGGAAAAGAAATAGGATGGCAGCTGAGGATCTGGTGAAGAATTTTTTTCCATCAACATAACAAAAGGAGATGCAACCAAAAGCAACTAAGGGATTGTACAAAGTGTAGTCAGACCAGATAAGTGAGCAAGCAAGAATACATAAGAGGCCAGAGACAATGAATCTGCCCAGGAAAAGGGTGTAGCCTCTGTGAGATAAGAGGTTTCCTTGGCAACCGGCAGAAAGGAAGAAAGGAAATGGCCATACTGAGGGACAGTGGGCACATAAAGATAGAAGTTATCGCAGGATATATTTTAGCAGAGTATTAGAACCAGAATTTGTGTGAGAGGGGAAAAAAGGCTTGCGAGTATAATGGTTTTGGAGTTCCTGAAAAAACAAGAAACACACGAATATTTGCTGAGCACCTGGTTATACCCCGAGAATTCAGATGCATTTCTTGTCCCAGGGGCAGTGCTGTAGAATAACTGCTTAAGTCTGGCACTGGCAGAGCAGGAATGAAGGAAGGTAAAAGTACAGCTGACTCCTGGCATCACTGAGTCAGCACTGATTGGTGATCCCTAATCTGGGCTCAAGAGAACACTAAATGGACCAGGATGGGCTTAACGATCAGATAAATCAGCAAGGGCCAGGTTTGGGTCATGTGAATTTGACAGAAGTAGCATTAGGATTAAGTTATAAAAGGCTTGACTTAGGTACCTCCTGTTGGAAGATCCAATTTGTGGATTTTTTAAAATCTTCCTTATCTGTATTTAACTTTTTTGAACATAGGGAGTAGTCATCATAACTGTTTTAATGCTAATCCTAACATCTGTATTAATTCTAGATCAGTTTCAATTGATTAATTGATTTTCCATTATAGGTCACATTTTCTTGATTCTTTTCAGGTCTGGTAGTTTTTGATAGGATGCCAAACATTATCAACTTTACCTGTTGAGTACTGGATAGTTTTGTATTCCAGAATCTTGAGCTTTGCTCAAGGGCACAGTGAAGTTACTTGGAAATTGTTTGATCCTATCAAATTTTGATTTTTAGATTTTTTTTTTTAAGTGGGCCAGAACAGTGCTCAGCCTAGTGCTAGTTATTCCTCACCAGGGAGGCAAGACCTTTCTGTATACTCAACTCAGTGCTCCATGAATCTTGATATTTTCCCATCCAGTTGGTAGGAACAGGCAGTATTCCTGGCCCTTTGTCAGCACCAGGCAGAGTTCTAATTCTTTTGGGGGACTCTTTCCCCTGCCTCAGGTATTTCCTTATCCTGATTAGAACTCAAATATTAAAGGGGTCACTTTGCATATTTGTGGAGTTCCTTTTCTTGGCAGCTGTCTCTACTCTGGTATTCTAGCCAGTGATCTCTAGCTGTCTTCCTCTTTATGGACCCTCAGATCCCCATCTCCTCAATTCAGGGAGTCCATAGGCTCCACCTGAGAGAAGGGATGGGGGAGCATCCAAGAATATGGTGAGGACTGCAGAAAGAGGACCTTAGCCATGATCGTTCCCACGTCACAGTCCATGAGTTGGAAACAGTGCTAGAAGCAGGAAGCAAGCACCCAGATCTCGACTCTGTTCACCCTTGCAGACAGCAGCACTTCCCCAAGACCCCTAGAGGAAGAGAGTCCTTAACACTGCTTCATGACACCTGTCAAGCTTCCCTACCCTCAGCACTTTGGATTCGTATTGCCCTCCCTACATGTACCATGTGGCAAAGAGGTTAACCTAACCCAAATCCACACAGAAGTTCACAGATTTTCAGCATGCACTCCTCCTTCACGTGCAATGAAGTTGTAATTTTGCCTCCAAGATGTGCAAGAGATACTTTAATTAATAATTAAGTACTGGATTTAGAGATGGATTTTCACTTGAATAGAACACCATCCTTAAGTTAAGAAGGAACCGGGTGGTGGTTAAGCCCTAAACAGAACAAGCCAGCCTGCAAACAAACCCCGCTTATGGGCTCAAACAAGAGACACCATCTGGTAATACAAAGACAACCAAGCCTGTAAAATTAAAACCACAAAAGTCAACACACACTTTGACTGATAAATGAGAAACTAATTTCATAAACTAAGGCAAATATTTGGGAAAAGACTAAAGGCTACAAAAACATCCACATGCAGTGAACCAACTGCAAGGTGTGAGTACACAACAAAAGAAAACAATGCTGTTCCGAGTTGATGGACAGCACTTTGGTCACCAGGCTGATGACCGAGCCTAACAAAATCCCGGTGCGGGTGAAAAGATAGGGAGCCAGGGCCAATGCTGCCCAGCAACTTACAATGGCCAAGCTGGCACTTCAGATTAAGTCCTCTAGGGATAAGAAATTAACAGCAAGTAGCACATATCAGTTCAGTTCAGTTCAGTCACTTAGTCGTGTCCGACTCTTTGCGACCCCATGAACTGCAGCACACCAGGCCTCCCTGTCCATCACCAACTCCCAGAGTCTACCCAAACTCATGTCCATTGAGTCGGTGATACCATCCAACCATCTCATCCTCAAGTAGCACATATAATCTGCTTTTAAAACATACCTTCATTCTGGGACCTAGAAATGTCTTATTAACTCATTCTTCTTTTTTTTTATTTTATTTTTAAACTTTATAATATTGTATTAGTTTTGCCAAATATCGAAATGAATCCACCACAGGTATACACGTGTTCCCATCCTGAACCCTCCTCCCTCCTCCCTCCCCATACCATCCCTCTGGGTCATACCAGTGCACCAGCCCCAAGCATCCAGTATCGTGCATTGAACCTGGACTGGCGACTTGTTTCATACATGATATTATACATGTTTCAATGCCATTCTCCCAAATCTTCCCACCATTTAGAAAGATGGTAACAATAACCCTGTGTACGAAACAGCAAAAGAGACACTGATGTATAGATCAGTCTAACTCATTCTTCTTAAAACAGCTATGGGAAGAAGGTACTCATTGCATCTGTATTTCTGCACCAAAGGAACCAGCCAACCGTGGGAGCTGGTTTACGATATGATCCCAAAGGACAGTTCCCTGGACCCACTGCTCCCTGGGTCATGCTAGACAAGGGTGTGGACTCTAATGCCTGTCCTGTTGCCCTGTCAGCATTCCTATGGAGCCATCATGGCCGCTGCACACACGTGCACACACCTTCAGCCCTCACAAGCAGACACCATACAATAGCGTCCATCCAGGCATTAGCTAAACCCTGAAGGGATGACTTGGGAATAGATGCAGTATTTGGTCTGGTGGGCAAATTTAGGAAGAGGGGCAACCTACTATCCCTGAGTCCCCGCAAGCAGGAAACTGGCGAAGCAACGCCCCGTTACAGGGAGAGAATCCTTCCCATACCTTCTTTTCCACCCAGGGCTTCACTGATGGCAGCTCCCATCAAAAGCACTTAGACACACAGACCAGAATGTGCCCTTCCAGAACATGAAATACATGACAGGTTCAAGTGCTGTCTAGGATTTGAAACAATGGCCGAGAAAGGAGGCTTAAATAAGTCGTTGTATCTTTCCCAGTGTCTTTTAGATGATTCACCACAAAGTACATGGAAATACATTAGGTATGGATTTCCTTCCTAAATGGGTGGGTACATAACATACATCAGGCTGTATACAATACTTTGTGGGTGTGTGTGTGAGCGTGTATCATCTCATGTAACCTTCACAGCAGTCCTGGGGGTAGACACCACCAGTCTTGTGCTTTTCACATAAGGCAACCATCGCTCAAGGTCACACATGGCTGGGAAGCACAGGAAGCAGAGCCGGGTCCTTCTTATCTAAAGTTGATGCCCTTCTACCACCAACTCCACATCTCGAACACAATAAGAGACCCCCTCCCCCAACAGCAGTTCCCAGGGGACTGTGTCTGTGTGGTTCTGTTAATGACAGGGTTAACACTAACACCAGAAATGAACTTTGGGGGGTATTCAGGAACCTGGAGACCTATTATCTAAAAGCCTGACTTATTTTCTTGATTAAAATAAAAATAAAAGAGAAAGAGTTTTCTCCCTACCCTTCCCCCTAAAACTCCCCAGACCATGAGACTCTGTCTGACCCCAAACCAGAAGTGGGAGTGCTTCTGGGGTCGGCTGGGATGCTGAACAGTGCAAGAGAGGAACCTTTATGTTCTTCAGCGAAGGGAAAGTGTTTTCAGTTGACTCCAGCAAAGTGATCCTTCCCCTTAAAAAAACAATTAAGAGTGCCCCACAGCTACTACACACTGCCAAGAAGAAACACTGAACAAACACTCATCTGGGACTGCAAGCTGAGAGGTGGAGACATGGAGGTGTGAAGTCAGAGGAAGTAAGACAACTGGGAGTGCTGGGGACAGGGGTACCCTGGAGAACCCTGCTGGGTCTGAAGAGTTCAAGTTGAAACATTTCAAAAGCATTGCACTGTGCCACATGCCAAACCAAACCTGCCTGCAGGCCAGTCTCAGCCCATGAGAAGTTCATGGTTCCTGGCTAGAGGCAGAGAGAGAGAGGACTGAACAGACACAGCTAGCATAGGGTGAATATCCTGCACATGAAACAGAACACCCGTAAGGCTGGACTTAGAGTGACCCTGGAGCATTCCCAAAGGCACTATCAAGAACGTAGTGATTAGAATATCCACTAAGAACATGCAACCCGAGGCACAGGCATAGAACAAGACACTCACTGACTGGTAACAGGCACCCTTGAGCAGGACTCGTATACTATTCCTCTGCATCCTGAAGGGCCAGCAGGAGGCATCAGTCCTACTGAATCATCACTTGTTAATATGTTTAACAAAATTAATGGTTCCCTCTGACAGTTAAGTTCTGTCTTTGTCAATGAACCTCCCTAAAGTTCACTGTTGGAAGGACCCCTCCAGGTATTTTTAGGGACTCCTTTGGGTAGACTCTAAGCAACCATTAGGTGAGACAGTGATACCCAGACACTTCTACACAACGATTTCTGGACACTACAGACTTTATGGTTGTTGTTCGGGTGCTCAGTCATGTACGACTCTTTGCCACTCCATGGACTGCAGCATGCCAGGCTTCTCTGTCCTTCACCATCTCCTGGAGCTTGATCAAACTCATGTCCATTGAGTCAGTGATGCCATCCAGACTTATTTCAGAGTTATTACACCTTTTCTAAGAAATAGGTTATTCATTTCATTCCACTGAGACACCCAAACTTATCAAATGCTTTATCAAAATCCCTGTAATAGTGAGATTAATACAAGTAAACTAAATGCTCAAAGCATAATCATCAAGGGAACACTTTTAAACTAGCCCCTTCTCTGACATTCCTACTTGCTTAAAACTATCCTAATTCTGCTCACCATGTGAACAGCTGCTGTTTTCATTTTCTGAGTATCAGCTATATTCCATAATACAAGTTACACAATAAAAATCAGGTGCGGGGTCCAAGTGAGATCTTGTAGTTGATGCAAGTCTTGGAATTGGTTGACAGCCTGCTCCAATCACAGCTACTGTGCTGTGCTTAGTTGCTCAGTCGTGTCCAGCTCTTTGCGACCCCGTAGACTGTAGCTCACCAGGCTTCTCTATTCATAGGATTCTCCAGACAAGAATACTGGAGTCACTTGCCTTGCCCTCTTCCAGGGGAATCTTCCCAACCTAGGGATCCAATCCAGGTCCCCCACATTGCAGGTGGATTCTTCTACTGTCTGAGCCACCAGGGAAGCCCAATCACAGCTAAGGCCCTGACAAAGTAAATCCATGTGTCAGGTCCACCACCAACGAATAAGAGATCAACACCAATGGAGCTATACCCAGCCTTCGGAAAACTTGATGATACCTCCCAATATTTTTGCAAAATTAACCCTCCTCATGATAGTGCTGAGAAAGTCAGTGTAAAGTGGAAGGTATCAAACCTTTGAATCAGAAAAGTACACACTGAGTTATTTAATCTGTTCTTGTTTCTAAGAATTAGCATACAGGTGCCACAGTAACAAATACTGATAAATAAAAGGTGAAAGCACTTTCATAATTCTTGTCATTTTTAAAGACAGAACACCAATCAAATCTTTTAAAACATATATACTGTTTTTTAAATGTTGGCTTCTATTGTAACTGGAATCACTTTAAATCGCCTTTTCCTGATTCCAGCTACTCAAAGAGAAGGGGAAACGCCTAGAAGTTGTCTCAAAGCCAACATTCCCATCCTGATTTTAGACGTTCAATACTGATTTGAGTCTCAGTATTAGCACCATATATACATATATACTAAGCAAGGCCCTTGGCCTCTGAGTCTCATTTTCTTCTCCCAAAGGTGCAAAAACTGTAACCCGACCTGTTTATGTCACAGCATTTTAAAGGTTCTTTAAAAAAAAAAAATGCATTTAGGGTTTTGTCAACTCTTAAAAGACGACAGCAAAGTTATACACTCTGCTATGCAGTTTTTTTTCCTGTTTGTTTTTTTTTTTTCAACCTGCAAACTTCCCAATCACCAAAATTTTCCATTAATCAAATTAGATATGATTTAAAGTACAACAGGGGCATTCAAACTTGGCCAACCATTAGAACCAGTCTAAGTTCTTATTAGCAATCTGTTTTCCTGGCCTCTTCCCAGGAGATTCTGATTCAGTCTGGGGCCTGAAAAAAAAAAAAATCTGCATTTTTCAAAATTCTCAAGTGATTTCATTGTTCTAGAACAGATCCTCCTCTCTTGCCATTTCACACTTTCTGAAGCCCTGTTTTCAGGACTTGATAATTATCAATCGAAGGACTCAGATAATGGAAGTGTCCTTGTTCACACAAAATGCAGTAAGAATTAACCTTCAAAAAGTTATATACTAAGTCTCCTATGTGCCCAGACTGACCTTTAACCTACTTACTTCTCCAGTTGTCACTGCTGCTGCTGCTAAGTCACTTCAGTCGTGTCTGATTCTGTGTGACCCCATAGACGGCAGCCCACCAGGCTCCCCCGTCCCTGGGATTCTCCAGGCAAGAACACTGGAGTGGGTTGCCATTTCCTTCTCCAATGCATGAAAGTGAAAAGTGAAAGTGAATGAGGCCCAAAAGAGTTTCTTACCCTAGGCCCAGAAGAGAAAGAGCTGGAAACACCTGGAGAGCAGCCTGAATGATCACCAGGCTAGTTTTTTGTATACTTGAAGGTCCTTTCCTTCTCAGGCTCATGCCCAGTTTACCTCCTCATTGCTATGTTACATGCTTTTTCTCCTCCATCACCCAGTTTACTCTCCTCTGAACATGATGGAGCTTTGTATCTATATGCTGGTATCCTCAGCTGAGTGCAGTTTTTAGGGCACAGTCTAATCACAGCAAGCTGTGGGGCTCAATGGATTCTAGCTGAACCTAAATTGTCTGTCTGTGTTTTAGATAGGTCAGGTGTACAATAAGAGTAATTTCCTAATAACCTATAGCTGGAATTGAATTATACCTAATTATATTTAGCAGTGTATGGAATTGTTATATATTGCCAGATAGTACATTTGAATGTGTACTAAACAATGCAACTGATCCTAATGTAGCTTAGAACAATAAGAAACCCTGATGGAGTGCACAGAACTCAGGATAAATTTAAAAGTTTTTGCTTAACTTACATTAAATCACTATAAATGGATATAAATATGGTGCTCTATGGGCCCCTAGACAAAGAAGAAAGATTATGTTCAGCCAAATGGTAAGACAGCCTCAAATATAGGCGAACTTCACTCAATTAACAAAGATGTGTTCCCGATAAGGGAAGTGACATTAACAGCGTGCAGGCTTTGTCACAAGGATGCTAGCACCTCCCCTGAACTTCAGCGCTTGGTAACAATTCTCTCCTCTGCTAACACTCACTCACCCACCACACTCCCACCTTAGGGTTTTTTTGTATTTCCTGTCCCCTCTTCCTGTAACACAACGTCATGGTCCCTCCTTCCCTTCAGGTCGGCAGCTCCAACACCAACGTAATTTGAACAGAACAGCACACACACAGTCCTCATCTCTGTCCCCTCACTCTGCCCTATTTTTTCCATAACATTTACCACTTGGCATATTATGTTAATTTGTCTAGTTGTTTGTGTCTCCGCCCACACACAAAATTTTGAGTTCCATAGGAATAAACTCAATGTCATTAGTAAATACCTACCTACACACATGCATGCATACATATATCACATGTTATACATAAACACACTGTGTGTCCAGAGAGAGTTCTCTTGATCCACTGGACCCAAGTGGTGATAATTTAGAAGTACTGTCCCATCCAGTATATTCTGTAACCCAAGTAAATTCAGAGAGATAGCAACCGACTTTCTCCAAAACAATGTTAGAACTAAGTTGCCACTTATGAAAATCAAAGGCAATCTCTGACATACACAAAGAATGTGTCTTCAACCCTAGACCACTAAGGCTCCCCTCGCCCACTCTCAACCTCACACAGGAAGTCATCTAGTGCTGAACAGAAATTTCAAACACCAGGATGAAATCCTAATGCTGATGACAAGTTTCAGGGGAGAAGAAACAGGTCTTCCTGCCTCTTCACCTGCCCACTGACACAGGCGTTATTGGGGAAAAAACCTACTAAAAGGGATGCCAATGTAACTGGCCTGGTACACAGAGCCTCTGCTGCCCTGTTCATTTGAAACAGTAAGAGCAGAACTAGGGTTGCTGGAAATGAAATTGAAGCACAATGAAACCAGGCTCTGTAGCAATTAATTTTTCTATCAAAAGATTAAATCATTTCTGTTTTCCCCAGATCTCAGCTCCACTGAGAGAATTCTGCATGAGTGTAATTCCAACTAAATATATATATATATATTAAGCTTGAGAAAATGAAGATACTAGTCAGACACTGTGTTTTGCATGAATCTTGATTTCAGATGAACATGCTGGTGGGTGAGTGTCACATAAGGTGAATCTGCAGATGCTTCCATCCATAGGCTTTTGAGCTATTTTCGCGGTTCAGCTTTTAGTGCTAACAGCTCTGACCACTTGCTCAGAAGTACTGTGACTGCCTTGCTCTGCTCAAATCAAGCAAAGGTTTAGCATCAAGCTACCGATAGCAGCATCTCTAAAGTTAGAAACCACCATAGGTTTAGGTAGTTTGGGTGTCATTTCCTGACCTCCCTATTTTTATGAGAAAGGGCTTATAACAAAAACCCAGTGCAGAAGTAGACCACACAGTAAAAATAATTAGAGAAAAAGGATAACAGTTTTCAAAAATGACTGAATTTTTCTGTTGCGTATATCACCTAATTGTCACCTAATGTCGGTCCCAATAGAGCATACACAAAAGCTTGTCAGTTCCTTCTTTAAATTATCGCTAAAAATGCTGGACTTCTGAAAGAAAGATTAAAGGGGAGATAACCTAGAAATTCTAGAGATAATTTGGCTTCAGGACCCTTTTCTAGTCTTAAAAATCAAGGGCTCAGTTTTGTTTTTTGTGGGTTCTCTCTACTTTTATCATGTTAGAAATTAAAATTGAGACTTTAAAAAAATTTATTCATTTAAAACAATAACAAATCCATTGCAGGTTAACATAAATAACATTTTTATGAAAGATAACTTTATTTTCCAAAAAAAAATTAAATGAGAAGGGTGGCATTGTTTTACAATTTTGCAAATCCCTTTAGAGTGTGACTCAGAGGCCAGGATTCTTAGATCTGCTTCTGTATTCCATCTTCTACAACGCTGTTTTAGATGAAGTATGTGAACAACATCTACCCTCGTACAGACAGTAGTGGAAAAGAGAGTGTTTTAATAGCTTTTTCAGGTGCTTCTTTGAGTCTATACCAAAACCTGACAACTGGTAGTTTAAGAGTTAGTTGCAATGTAGAATCTATATAATCAATGAGATTTTTATACTGTTACACTAACAAATTCATAAGAAAAGTCTTTTAAGTATTATAAGCTGACAGGCTTATATGGTGAGTATAAAATTTCCAAAATTCTACCCATGCCTTGCAGGATCCAATTTTAACACTAGCATCATATTCAGCTTTTTGCTTGGAAATAACAAGCTCATTTCATTCATTTTTAAGAAAATACCTGACAAAATCCTATGTCTCCATAACTACAGTTTGTCATTCTTTCAAGTAAAAAATGGTGTCCCATGGGGTGAAAAAAGTAGATCAACTATTCAAGTGTTCTTTCCTGAGACACAATAGTATTGCAGTATGTAGCAGAGTGCCTTATGCATTGCTGTTGTTCAGTCCCTAAGTTATGTCCGACTCTTTGCAACCCCATGGACTGCAACACACCAGGTTTTCCTGTCCTTCACCATCCCCAGAGTTTGCTCAAACTCAAGTCCATTAAGTCAGTGATGCTACTGAACCATCTCATCCTCTGCCACCCTCTTCTCCTTTGACTTCAATCTTTCTGAGCAACACAGTCTTTCCCAGTGATTCGGCTCTTCACATCAGGTGGTCAAAGTATTGCAGCTTTAGACTCAGCATCAATCCTTCCAATGAATAATCAGGGTTGAATATTCTGGAACTCCCAGAGATCTGCAGGACCACACTTTAGGGACCATTTAAAACTTTATCATCAATAGTCAATGAAAGTAAGAGAAGTAGTCAGGATGAAGCCAACAATGGTTGAGACATAACTAGGCAAATATAGCTATCATATGCTAACTGAACTCATTTGACTTATAATTTTTCCAAGTTCTAGTTTAATGCTTTCATTAAGAGAACCTACTGATGATGATGGTAAAACTCAGCAAATCTCAAGCTCAGTCTTCCCAGAGTTCTCTGATCTATACCTGGTATTTAAGAAGATGGTACCTTTCCCAGGATACTGTCAACCTTTAGGTGTAAGAGGGGGGACTTCAAAGAAAGTCTCGCAAAAGAACATTATCCCAAAAGAAAACAAAACTCTGTGAAGGTTGGGATTATATCACCTAAAGGACAGTTTTTATCCAAGGTAGAATAAAGAGAAAACATGGAAACACCTCCCAGATAGTTGATGGCCTAGAAAGATCTTAGACCTCTGCATCCCAGTCTGAGCTTGTGTCTGGGCTCCAGCACTCATTATTCAGGAGACCATCGCAACTCAGCATCCCGGAGCTGGATTCACCACTTGCATACTGAGGATTACATCAGCCTCAGAAGTTTGTCGTGAGGAGCAAATGAAATAATATGCATGATGGCACGAACATATAGAGGGCAACTATTAGGAGGGTAAGAGGCTATTTTGTTCCTGGAAGAAAATGAAACAAGAGTTGCTATTGGTCCTTGCTCAGTTTCAGGCTGAGCACAGCTTCTGGTCCTCAGAAGGAGCTCAATAAATGAGCCTACTCTCATGGGAGAGAGGATCAGGTCAACTATGACACGGGCAGTTTAGCTTCAATTCTTTAAAAAGATCGTTTCTTTTTCCAGTTTTCCTTCTCTCCCCATTGCCTCAATGCCTCTCTATTACCCTCCAGCCCTGTCTCCACCCTGGCAGTCATTTCCAATGGGAGCCACAGAACTGCTTGGACCACCAGGAGCACCAAAGTAGCCACTACATCCCTCAGGTTGAATGTACAGAAAGAATATATATTTTTTAAAAAAGTTAGTTTTAAAAAGATATATCAACAATATGTCGCCAGGCTTGAAACATGAGAAAGGAATACTGAAAACTGCCATCAGAGATGACTTTTTCCCCGTTTAAAAATAACACACAGAGAGTGTGAGAAACTGTGAGTTGCAGCCTTCAAGCAGTTAACACATGTTTCATCTGCCTTGGTGCACGCGGCCGTGACGATTTAGCAGAGAACATAATTACAGGTAAACCAGTGGTTTGACACAGGAAATCTGAGCGAAAATGGTTCAAAAAGATCAGAATTTTACTCGATCTTACAGTATTGTATGATCCCTTAGAAGAAAGAATACTTTTGGCAGATACCAAAATTCTGGCACTTTCCATCCTTTCCCCAGAGGAAATGAGTATTAGCTCCAAGTAACATAAGAAAGAGTCTGAAAGAAGGGGGCAATTCAAAGCTTCAGTGAAGCTTTCTCAATGAGCTTCAAATCCACAAATGACAGGTTCTTTGTCAGACTGTATTTTTGTTTATCTTTTAAGAAATCACTTTTTCCTCCAAACTGGTACAGAATACTCTCAACTTTGCTTGGGGAACTTTGGGGAAAAGGTATGTCCACAAGATTCGTCTACCATTAATTCTTTTGCTTTACGTCATTCTTTAAGAAAACTATCTTAAAGTGAAACTTTCTAAGGGCAAAGTGTTATGTAATTGTTAATAGGAGATGACTTACCTGTCATTCGTTATGAGTGAGAACTTTACAACAGAACGAAAGGATTTGTCTTACTCATTTCTTCCTACCTGCAGTTTTTGACTCACAGCTTAGTATTTATTTAGAATCTTTAAAAATATTTCTGAAGTACTCTAGTCATTTAAGTTTTTAACTCTTCTTCTTCATCATACATAAAAATTGGGAATTAAGGATAAAATGTATACAGATAAAAAACACCAGCTTTAATTTATAAATGAGAATAGGTATCATGTGTTCAAAGTTAAAGCATCATTTGGCTATTGCAGAGGCAACCCACATACTGTTTTTTGTTTAGGAAATAGGTATTTTAAATGTGTAATTTTGATTTCTTATTAAGGAGAATTTCAAACACATGAAAAAGTAGTCAAACTTATAAACCTACATGTAACTGTCATCTAGCTTCTAAGAGGCAACTGTGGCCAATCTGGTTTTACCTGTACACTCTCTCCCCTTCTCCCACCTCTGGAATATTCTGAAGTATACCTCAGAAATCATTTTATCAGTAAACATTTCAGTAGATATCGGTCATAGACCCTCTATTTTAAGCTACCAAAATACCACAATCACAGCTAAATAAGGTTAATAATTCCTTATTATTATGATGTATACAGTCATACATTTTCCCAGTTGTATCCTGGGAGTTAGTTTTGCAATTCTTGCTTGGTATGTTTCACATGTTGAAGGTGGTTAATATGTTTTTCATTTGTTATTTTGGTTTTCTCTCCTTTTTTCTTTTTTTCTTCCAATTTGTAATCTTTTGCTATTTTTGGTTTTCCCTTCTCTTTTCTTTTTCTCTTCCAATTTTTAGTCAAAAAAAGCAAGTCTCTTGTCTTGTCAAATGTTTCCACATTTTGAATTTTGCTGATTGTACCTCATGGTGTCATTTTAAATGTGTCCCTATCCCCCTATTTCCTCCACAGTGGTGGTTAGATGTGGAAGCCTGACCAGATCTGGGCTTGATTTTTTGGCAAGACTACTTCACAAATGGGATGGTGTACTCCCATGAGGAAACACACGTCATCTGGTTCTCACTCTGTGGGCCAATCATTGAAGTATGAGATACCCTGAATTCAAGCAAACTTCACTTACATAAACTACATTATCTTCAAATCTTACACTGTATTTCTTAATAGCATTACAGTGCAGCAACATCTTTTTTGATTTGCTGAGGGGATATCACTATTTTAACAATTTCTTTTGTTGCCTTCCAATTATAAAAGTGATGAGTTTAGTTCAATGCATTTTCATCAATACTTCAAACCTTTTTTTTTTTTTTTTTTTTTTTGGCCACTCCGCTCTTCCAGGTAAGAACTAGTCCAGCATAGTGCCATCAAACAGAGCCATAGTCACAGCATCAGAAGGCTGCATTAAAAGTCCAGGTTTCTTTCATCACTTTAATAAAATTTCAGCTTGATTAGGTGGCTGATCCAGGGGTTAGCTCCAGAAAGGTTTAGCCAGAGTGAAATAAAGAATGACATGAGACAGTCCTTTCAAAACAATAAGTCAGTTCAACTGTGTCTTGGCAGCAGTGCTGAGGGGAATTCTATATCTGATCAAGAGTGATAACACCTTTCTTAATATGAACAATGGTGATGGGTTTTTGATCCAGTTGACAATGTTATGCCTTCAGCTCTGTGACAGATTTCCATGAAGAGTTTTTCTTGCTCCATCTCAGTTTAATGTTGGGTTCTGAAGCAGGCTCATCCTCTCATCTCAGCATTAAACATAAATCTATACATAGCACACTTTATGATCAAATTGTGAAGCTACTGCTGTTAACACCAATTTATGCATATTTTTTTTCCTAAAAGTCTTTTATGTTCTGTCCTTTCTCCAAACTTCATCAGCAAACATTTTGATGTCAATTTGGAAGATGTTCTACCATCTGGCAAAACAGTCCCTAACATGCAGTAAGCACTCAAATATTATTGAATAAGTAATAAATATACTAACAAAATGAGTGTTCATTAAGTAAACCTTCAACAGAGTTTGGGTAAGTTTGACAAATTATAATCTGTGAGCCAGATTCTTAATTATTGGTGTTCCACAGAGTTCTGCTCTTAGTCAACCTTGGTTTTCTAAATCTTCTCAGTGGGTCCTAGTCTCCAGACTGGCTCCCACTGGCAGCCAGAGCTATATCTCATGCCTAGATCCCTTAACAAACTCTAGACTCTTATTGCTACTAAGCATCTCCTCTTGGGTTTCCCACAAGTATCTCAAACTCCACCTGCTCAAAGCTGAATTCACCACTTTCTATTGATATGTTTCTAGTCTGGTGAATGACTGCACAACATCCTCTGAGCATCACCGGAGTCTCATCCTTCTTCATCCCTGACACCCCATGAATTGCCAATTCCTGCTGGTTTCAAGACCTACATATTTCTCATAGCTGTCCCCCACTCTCCATTTATCCCCACAGATTCCAACTTAACTCCAGTTCTAGTAATCTCTCTCTTAGAAAACTTTAATTGTATCTTACTGGCTATCTATACCCGTCTCCTCTTATGACCCTAATAGCCCCTGCTGCCAGCCCCATGTACCTATGACTACCAAGTAAGATTTTCCCATTCCTTAAAACCCTTCACTGGCACCCCATCATGTCTGCAAGCCTAGAAGCAGTGTAACCATGCAGTTTATCCTCTAACCTCATGGGATCCTCATGAGACTGCAAGATGATGCTGTGAGTGGTTTACACTGGTACCGCAGACAAACTCAGACTGTCCTGGGCAAACCTGTGCATGCCTGCAGGCTCAGTTGCTTGTCTGTGTTTGACTCTTTTCCATCCCATGGACTGTAGCCCTCCAGGCTCCTCTATCCATGGGATTTCCCAGGCAAGAATACTGGAGTGGGTTGCCATTTCCTTCTCCAGGGGATCTTCCCAATTGAGGGTTTGAACCCACTTCTCCTGCATTGGCAGGCAGATTCTTTACCACTGAGCCATGTGCATGAGGCCCTCCTCCCAAGTCTCTGCCGCATTTCTGGTCACACTCCCTCTCACTCAGCACCCCTCTCACTATGTTCAGTCTATGGAACTCTTCACTGTTCTCTCACCCCTATGCCTGTGAACACGCTGTCTGCCCCTCTTGAACTTTCTCCTCCACCAGCAATATCTCTATTGATTGTTCCACCATGCTCCTCCCCAGTGGAGCCTCCTCTAAAATCTCCTGGCTGATCTGATCACATGTTCCTGCCAGCCAGCACCATGCCTTGGACTTATTCCTGTGCTGGGCCCTGGGCCCCCGCACCGTACACATAGGCTGCATCTGCCCACAGCAGACGAGCTCATTCCAGTGTCTGTATCTTGTTCATCTTTACATCCCCAGCATCTGTGATGAGATCACAGGTCTGTACCCGGCAGGCATCGCTCATGTGATTTCTCATGTCATGTCTTATTTTTAATAAAAACTCTTTTGCCTTAGCTGCAAATTCAGCACAATTATCAAAAGATGAGAAGATGAGAGAGGGTGAAATAAGGACTAGTCAGCAGCTTGTAATGCCAGTCTGGTATATCTCAGACCATACCTCCATTTAAGCAATTGCTTTTTAAAGGAGAGCCTTGGGATTACAGCATCTCGGTTAATGGCAGAACCCGTAGAGCAGGCCATGAAAGGGAAACAGGCATAGTGATAAGCCAATATCACATTAGAAACTGTCCAATAAATTCTTGAGGCTTCTAGTATAAAAGAAAATCAGTGTCGAAATAAAATACACCTGCTGAGTATACATGGGTGCCACGCAGGGGTGGGGAGAATGACAGGAATCTTGCTGCCATGACAACAGGAACATGGAGATGTGCCTTCATAGAACACTCTACACCTTCCTACACACTCTATCATCTGACCTTCAAAATAACCCTGTGAGATAGATCAGATGTACATTGAGGCTCAACCAAGATTTCTTTCTTTTTTAACTTCACTTTCAGAGTATAGTTGATTTACAATGTTGTGTTAGTTTCTGCTGCACAGCAAAGTGATTCAGTTATACATGTATCTATTCTTTTTTCAGGTTCTTTTCATATACAGGTTATTACAGAATATTGAGTAGAGTGCCCTATGCTATAGGTCCTTGTTATCTATTTTGAATATAGTAGTGTGTATATGTTAATCCCAACCTCCTAATTTATCCTCCCCACACCTTTGCTTTCCCCTTTGGTAACTATGAATTTATATTCTGAATCTGTGATTCTGTTTCTGTTTTGTAAATCAGGTCATTTGTAGCATTTTTCAGATTTCACATATAAATGATATCATATGATATTTGTCTTTCTCTGCCTGACTTACTTCACTTAGTGTGACAATCTCTAGGCCCATCCATGTTGCTGCAAATGGCATCATTTCATTCTTTCATCAACCAACATTTCTTGAGTCTTGACAATCCCTCTGGGATCCCAGGCCAACGCCCCCTTCAGAGCCTGAGCCACACCAGGCAAGCCTGACCTCACCCTGCTTCTTTATGTAAAGCCCTCCAGCACCCCAGGTGGGAACTAGAGCTCCAAATGTTCTACCTGGTAGCCAGAGATGATCTAGGGTGGCTGGCAGGAGAGAGGCCAAACCAGGGACATTCTCACAGAGCCAGGTCCATGTGCTGCCACAGCTGAGGCAGGAGCGTGGGGGCTGGGGAGCTCCAATCCTTCCTTGCGTAACACGCACAGAGACACCCGTCACATTCTCTGCATCTGACAAGGAAGCTGTGCCCTAAGGCGGCAGCAACGTGCCAGCTCAAGTTGAGCCCCAGCCTAGGAGCTAAACTGACAAGATAAGGCTCCCACAGACAGGGAGATCAGCTCTGAGCTTCTAAAATACAGCCCACACAGTGATGCTACAGATCCTGAAACTTGAACATTAAAAATCTCCTTCTCATGGGTAAAACAGCCCTTTTAACACCGTTTAAAAATAAAAAGCACACCTAAGAGGGGTAGAATGCTAAGATATCGATCACTATCACTGTGGTATGAATTAGCCCATGAATTCCCTGTCTTCCTTATTAGCAAGAGTTCCTGGAGAGAGGAGATCACTGAGCATCTTTCTGGAGTAAGAGACATTTGAAGACAGAGAACAGGAAGGACTAACTTAAAGGGTCGGTGGAATTACCCAAGGTGAACTTGGCCTGCCTCGCTATTTTACCCAGGGTCACCTCTGAAAGGAATATTATTGCAATGGCCTAGTAAGAACTCACCCTGAGTAACACTTGACATTCCTTTATCACTATAACTAATAAATTAATACTATGAGAATATTGAGGACTATTCCAGCACCATTGTTCTCATGTTTCTAGTGTACAATTAAGGAAGATAGAAATGTAATAAAATTTATTCTTAGAGAGCCAACATAACTCTAAAAAGAGATGTCATGTAACAACAACAGCACCATCAGACCTGGTCTAATCCACATGGCCTTACTCCTCTGGTCCCTTGCAACTTACTGCAGCATATTCAGGTAGTTCAGCATATTCAGAATCCTAGCCACTCCTCCTTCATGCCCGACACTCCCTGCTGGGTTTGTCTAAACCATGGTTGTACCCACCTTCCATGTGCTGTAAGAATGTTCTATCAGCAGTGTTCTGTAATATTACATTATATTTTATTTGACTGAGTTATGAGCAGATTCATTTTTTCTAGCGAATCCTGTTTGTTCAAAATGCCAAGCAAAACCAAAAGACTTGTGAGCAGGCAGAAGATGCCTAAACTATAATTTGGACAGTTTTTTCATGTTCAAGTAACCCAAGTTTCTGTTAATTTCAATATCAGAGCAAAAAGATAAGATGCAACAATTGAGACAAGTTGAAAAATATTAACCTTAAGATAATTTGCCCACATGAAGGAGAAGGGTTGCATGGGATAAGAGAAAATCATTTCTCAAAGGTGTCACCAATTCGCAAAATGCCAACACCAAACAGACAAACCATAAAGCCACACCTCTACAGAACTTTGCAAGGATTTTAGTAATGGTAGAATAGCTTGCAAAGGACTCACCCTGCCAACAAAAACAATATTTAGAGATATATTCTAAAACAATTAATTGGAAACACTGGAAAGCCACTAGAAAAGGGACAGAAATTACAAGGAATTTTATATGCAAATTAATACCACAAGTTATCATTCCATAGCCACCAGCATGTCCAAAATTAAAGAGAATTACCACATCAAATGTTGGTGAGGACATGGAGTAATTAGAACTCTCACACGTTGCTGGTGGGAATATAAGAATACAACCACTTTGGAAAATCACGTGAGTTTCTTATAAAGTTAAACATGTATCTACTGTGTTATTCAGCAATTCCATTGCTAAGCATTTACCCAAGAGGAATCAAGGTGTAATTTACAGACAAGAATATTGATGGAAGCATTCTTCATAATAACCCCAAACAGGGAAAACTCCAAAATGTCCATCAGGACAAGAATGAGCAAACAAAATTGTGCTACATTTATAGAATGGAATATTCAGCAATAAAAAAGAGTAGAATACTAATATACACAATGACATGAATAGATCTCACAGAAATTATGCTGAGCAAAATAAAGCAGACACAGGAGAGAACATGTTATATAGTTCCATTTATATGAACTTCCAGAATAGACAAGACAAAACTACAGTGAAAAAACAAAACAAAATATTGCATTTACTATCTCTGGCAGCAGGGGATTAACTAGGAAAGGACACAGGGAACTTTCAGAAGGATGGAAATGTTATGTCTTAGATTGGAGTGCTAGTTACATGGTTGTACGCATTTTTAAAATAAAATTCTTCACTTCTGATCTATTCAATTCACTGTATATAAACTTTACCTCAATTAAAAATAAAGGAAAGAGGGAGGTGAGGGTAGTGTCAGGGGAAGAGGAAAAGAATCACTTGAAGGACAGGATGAAATAAAGATTATAAGAAAGAGAATATGATCTTTCAATTTTTAATACATTAAGAGGCAAACTAAAGGTTTGGCCCAAAGCCAAAAATTTAAGTACAATTTAATAGACATGAACCAAAAGAGGCAAGAACTTCTTGAACTAAGAAGATGATGAATTAAAAAACAAAACAGAAGATTGCCAGAATTAGCAAATATATTTGCTCTGGCAACCAAAACCAATAGACCATTAGGCAATAAAATACCAACCAGCCTAATTTAAACAGTTAATTTTTTAAAGTATCTTTTATAAAATATTCTTTTTATAATTTCTATGATAGAAATTCCTATTGAGTATAAACTCAATAGTACACAAATACCAGAAACCATTCCAAATTCATTCTTACCTTCAGTGAAACTCCCTGTTAGGGTTATTACAACAAACACTTTCCCTTCTGGCTCCAGATCCACCTAGAAAGAGAGGGAAAAATATGTTATATTCTAATTTTGAAGTATTCTTTTGGTGGATCTCAAAAAATTCTTTACAGAGGCCTCAACGCGCAAATCACAGCCACAGATCAGATCTAAGTCTTTCACTGAACAGTAGATGGGCAAGAAACAAGTAACAGTGAAAGAAGCTGTGAAGGATGAAAACCAGATCTGAATGAAACTATCCTTGCAATGTTTCCCCTCTCTTGAAATTTTTCCTCTTCCATTGTGGCTCTTTGAGATATTGATAAGCATTCATACACAAGGTCACCGTTTCTGAAACATCCCTAACTGATGTACAGCGTTTGTAAGAACAATATTTTGCTAAACCACATGGCAAGTATATAAAGTAGAGAAATAATGGCAACACAAAAGGCTATGAACCCATGTGGTATGGTCAGCTGCACACCTGTAGTTTGGGGAAGTAAAGAGCTTGACTTAAAGAGTGCTGTCCCTGTCTATACCATTTCCACCTGAGTGCAATTCATCTTCAGGAAGCACCAGGAGAGGCAGGACATGTGCTGTGCATTCCCTACTCTCAACTGTTCACAGGAACATCAAGGTTCCTTTCTGTTCTCACCTATGAGCTGAGAAAACAAGATGGACATCCTGCCAATGAGGCAGCTGGATGTCTTCTCACTAGATCCCATCCTCTGAAAACATGCCCGTCTCTGACCACATGGGCCCAGGTAGGCAGGCTCTGCCCTCTTCATGCCAACTTTGAACTACCCATGAACACCTCTAAGCCATGGATTCTGATACATAAATTTACAATATTTTAATTGTAATTAAATAAATAAATTTACAATTGTCCTTAAATGTTTGTTGGCCAAGCCCAAATGAACTTCTTGGCTAACCCAATAAAGACCTCATCAAGTTTAGCCCATGACTTCAGTTCTGCCTCTGACCTGAAGACAGAAAGGTCTGGAGAAGTTGAGTATAGACATGGATGGTATTTTGAGTAGAATATTAAATTTAAATGAGCTGAAAATCATATGGTACAGTGTTCAAACTAGACCAGAACGTGGACTCCAGTCTGACCGGCACAGTGGCTCTGGGCAAGGTCTTAACCATCCCCTGTTTCACTGCTCACATCTCCAAGTCCATGATATCATTACTCAGCATTTCTGACATTGCTCCCATAAGACAACCTCAAAGAACTTTGACAGTACTATTTACTGCTTGTACTATACCAACAGGTGACCCATACTGAATGGAAAAAAATGCATTGACCATACACTAGCTCACTGCCACCTGTCTTTAAACACTACACCCTGTTTTTACTTGTACAAAAGTAGTGTTTGGTACTGACTCAGAAAGCTTCATCTACATAAGAGCTGATTCTTATAAACTCTGCCTTTCTCTGCCTTCAGTCTACTACTATCAACGTGGTTACCGCACTGTAACTCACCCCAGTGTTCAAACCAGCTTCTTGCATCACGACTACGGCTAACTTAACAATACCCCCTTAACTACCTTAACACCACTTGTGAACCCTTATAGAACAGCTCTGAAAATAGAACTCTCTGGAGAGATGACTAAACAGGATGTCAGTCTCTAATTGTCTCCACTCTCTGCCTTGACTTGTTTCAAATCAAAAATATTTTTAAAAGCCACTCCCTCATCTTCAATATAAAATCCTGTCAGAGCTACACACATGCACACACTGACCTCACATCATCAACTGCTGCTGGCACAGAAGGAGCTGCTGCCAGCCCCAGACAGACAGACTGCCAGGCCACCTCTGTGACCCAACACGTGAACTCCCTCCAACACTGCCTGATGGCCTACAAAGAAGGTCCCTCCACCACACGGGTCAGGAGCTGCTCTGACAGAAAGCAGGAGACTCCAGCAAAGAGAACCAGGTGCTCTCACAGTGTAACAGGTTTGATCCTCAATTTTGACCCAAGCCACCATTGTGGTGGAAAAGCCAGACTCAAATACCATCTATAAACCGAGTTCATCTAAGACCTCTGACCTTAGAACAAGATTTTACCAACTGCAGGGGAGAGGCGGGGATGTTTTGGGAGAATGGCATTGAAACATGTATAATATCATATAAGAAATGAATCGTCAGTCCAGGTTTGATGCAGGATACAGGATGCTTGGGGCTGGTGCACTGGGATGACCCAGAGGGATGGTACAGGGAGGGAGGTGGGAGGGGGGTTCAGGATGGGGAGCACGTGTACACCCGTGGTGGATTCATGTTGATGTATGGCAAAACCAATACAATATTGTAAAGTAATTAGCCTCCAATTAAAATAAATTTAAATTAAAAAATAATAATAAATGAGACATGAAATCATGTGATGAGTTTCATACAACAGAGATTTTTAAATGGAACATAAAACATGAACAAGCCAAATATGAAGGAAAAGTACTATGTCATGAAAATTGTTTGCAGTTCTGTATGCATAATAAGGGCATACTGGGCTTTACGGTAAAAATGTATTCCTTACCGTGTTACAGAGAAACAGTTTGACACTGTGGCCTTAAAGGTTAACTGCTCCATCTACACAGTGCAATGGCTTGGCATCTATTCATGGGGGCTGTTCAGACACTTTCAGTGACAGCCAACTGATACCACTGCAGCTGACCTCTTTCATTCCTGTCCCCCAGGGTAATCGTTCTCTGTAACCAATAGCTTCCATGGGTGGAAATGCAGTGGCCAATAGCTCCCATTCACCAACCCTAGTTTTGGGCCCTATAGCTGTAGCACATATTTTAGCTCTAGGTAGAATATCCATGCCAGCTTCTGGCAACAGCCCTTCAGCTTTGAGAACCACCCTGCCCTCACATTAGTCCATGGCTCAGCTGCGATTCTATCCCTGCTTCAGAGTGGACATGAGAACCAAGTTTGCCAAGCAGAGCACTGAATTCCCTCAGTCACGATGACCGGCCTGAAACCGACATATGCCCTATATCACCATCTGAGTACTTGCTACTCCCTACCCTTAGTCACTGGTGCAGCTTTGGGCAACAAAATGCAAATAGGTTCAATCAGGAATCCTGGATCTATAGGGAGTGATACAATCTCACTCCAGCTGAACTTCAATCTGGAAGGACAGAAACGGGAATGTCTGGCACCATTTTGTGACATTGGGCTGCAGAATGAAGCCAATAAAGAAGAGAGAGCTGAGAAAGAAACAGACCAGGTCTTGATGTCATTAAAAGCCTCAGATCAAGCGCTGCTTGATTCTTCTGGACTTCTCAGTTATTTGAGCCCCTACATTCTTTTTCCTTTAGCCAGTTTGAGTAAGGTTTTTTGTTTGTTTGTTTTGTTTTAATCACTTGCACCCAAAAAGGCTTATCCAAATTGGCAGCCTAAGAGGATAAGTCATATTTTTAATAAAGTCAATGACCACCTCCCCTGTACACCATCTAACACCCATGCCACCCCCTACAATCTGTTTCCCTGTCTCTTCCCAGCACTGAAACAGCTCCTGTAACCCATGTGCGCACCTGATGGTCAGATCCAAAAATGTGTCTGTCTTTTCCTCGGCTGACTTCTCTGCAGTATCTGATGCTCTGGACAGCTTCCTCTTTCATGAATCTCTCTATAAACCCTGCTGCTCCTAAGTCCTCTTTTCCTGCCATTGGAATATTCAGATTCATGATTTCAAAACCCACCTGAGAATCTTTTGGAGTAAGAGAAAACACAAACACATCAGAACCTCCAAAAGGGTATGGTCACTTACCTAAGTCTCAAGCACAGACTTTACTTCCAAACCTATCTACGCACCTTTTCTGAAAGTCTCCATCTCTACGTCTCATGAGACAAGTCCCTTTAATTCAACATGTCCAGAGTAAAAGTCTTATCTTGTACCCACTAACTGACTCCCCCCATTCCTGATTCCACATTTTCCCAGCAGCCCACACTCCTCACCATGTGCATGTAATCCTACCACATAACTCCAAGTCCACTTTCTGAGAATCTTCTCAGCCCACCCACCCCTTCCTCTTCATCCTCCCCCTCTGCCTCACCTAGCCTCTTGCAGAAGCGGCCTCCTAGCTGGTTTCTGTCTCCAGACTCATTGTGCTCCAACTGTTACCACTGACATTTCAAAAGTGAACATCTGACTTTCTAACTTAAAATCCTTCTATGCATCCTCTCCCTTCTATGATAACAGCCAAACTCCTCAGCAGGGCACACAGCCCTGCATGCTGTGTCCTCACCATCCCAAACACGTACCACCCATATCTCAGCCTCTTTCAATTATCTGTAGACTCTGCGGGGAGGCATGTTATTTCATTTATAAGCTGAGAGATCAGCAAAATGGATTCTGGGTCAGACAGCATAATGGAGAATGTGGTCAAAATG
The DNA here is from genome assembly GCF_027580195.1 of Bos mutus. Taxonomy (NCBI): domain Eukaryota; kingdom Metazoa; phylum Chordata; class Mammalia; order Artiodactyla; family Bovidae; genus Bos; species Bos mutus. The sequence goes on from NC_091626.1 coordinate 35,256,647, forward strand.
GTAGAAAATACCCATTACCTGTCTGAAGCTTACTGCCTAGTGATTTGGGGCATGCGGCCTTTTTATCTAGAAAATCCTTCTCTTTGTGAACTGTCAAACTCCTATTGGTCCATCAAGAGTCAACTCAAAACTCACTTTTTACAGGAAGACATTCTGAGACCACTTTTGTTTTAGTTATTTATTTTTATTATTACTTTTTAAAGATGGTTTTATTACTTTGCCAGGCAAAGAGGGGCGCATCAGGCTTTTTTTATAAGGGAGGGAGTGTGATTTATTTATGGCTGTGCTGAGTCTTCTTTGCTGCTCACAGGCTTCTCATTGAGGTAGCTTTTCATTACAGAGCGTGGGCTCTAGAGCACGTAGGCTCAGTAGCTGTGGCGCAAAGGCTTAGCTGCTCTGCGGCATGTGGGATCTTCCCGGACCAGGGATAGAACCTGTGTTCCCTGCATTGTAAGGCAGATTCTTAACCACTAGACCACCACAGAAGTCTCAAGACCTCTTTTAGACAAGTGGCCAACTCCACACCATTACAGAGACCATTGTTGGAACCCACTTATTGTTATAGTCATTATGCCCTGGTCACTTAGGACACTGCCTTGCACATAAGAGGACTGAAATGGTTTTGTGAGTGAGTAAATTAACAAACCAACAGGGATATTCCAAATAGTTTCACACAGGACATGGTTTTCTCCTCCTTTACCATTCTGATAAGTTTCCTCCAGATAAGCTCCAATTTCTCCACACCGCCATGAAAGAGTGAACATCAGCCCACAGGTGCAACCAAACCTTAACAGTCTAAAGCAAGGTCATCACAACCTTGATGTCAACACTGACAGTGCCCTTTAGTGATGCAGCTGCAGACGTCACGAACACTTTAGAGAAGATCCAGTGACCCAACCTGAGTTTGTCACCCACTAAAACCTTTGCATCTCCTCTACCTGCTGTAAGGCTCTGCTTCCCACATCCTAAACAGTGATTAGGCCCCAAATCCTAAGCTTTGTATTTTTCTACAGAATTTCAGCTCACTTCTATGGGTCCCAAGGCTCACTGAATCCCAAATCCAGTCATTCAGTCACTCGGCTCGTCAGCTTCATGGCCTTCCAAATCAGGGCCTGGGTTACCTTGTCATCATCTATGGCACTTACAGAATGTCCACTATAACAGGGCTGAGGTCAGAGTGCCCAGGAGGTCCCACTTACAAAGTCAGACCTTGAGCATTCTTTCTGTAACAGTCATTCAGGGAGAAGAGAATAAACTAAGCCCTCTTGCCTATAGACCACTTCTATTAGTGAGGAGGGCAACTCCTGAGTCCTTATTGAAATTCAGAAAGCAATGGCCTTCAAAATATGGCATTCTTACGAACCCATATAGGATGTTCCTATATGCAATACTGAACTTCAACTCACACACTGTAGCTTATACAAAAATTAACTCTAAATGGATTACAGACCTAAATATGTAGCCTAAAACTTTAATACTTCAAGAAAAATACATCAGAGAAAATCTTTGGGACCTTGGGTTAGGCAAATATTTCTTAGATATAAGACCAAAGTGCAACCCATTAAAAAACAAAATGATAAACTGGACTTCATTTAAATGAAAAGGTCTGCTCTTCGAAAGATACTTTCAAGAGAATGAAAGACAAGCTACAGATCAGGAGAAAATATATGTAACTTTTTTCTCATAAAATAACTCACTTAACTCTGTTTTAAAACAAACAAAAAAAAAACACTCAATTTTTTAAAAATGAGCTTCATTACTTAATTTCACCAAAGAAGACATATATAAAGATGGCAAATAGGTACATAAAGACAAGATCAACATACTTAGTCATTAGAGAAATGCAAATTAAAACCAAAATGCAAAAACAATGCCTACCTATTAGGAGGTTTAACATTAAAAAGTCTGAAGATACTAAATGAAAGAATGTGGAACAACTGGCATTCTCATATGCTGTTAATAGGATTGTAAAATGGTACCATCACTTTGGAAACAGTTTGATATTTTCTTAAAAGGTACACATACATTTCCCATTTGATCCAGTCACTTGACTTATATTTAGGGAAGAATAATGCAAGCATATGTTCAAAGATATGTATGCAAATGTTCACAAGGGCTTTTTAAAAAATACAATATAGCCATACAATGGAATGTGTATTAGTCGCTCAGTTGTGTCTGACTCTTTGCAACCCCATGGATTACAGCCAGGTTCCTCTGTCCATGGAATTCTGTAGGCAAAAATACTGGAGTGGGTAGCCATTCTCTTCTCCAGGGGATCCTCCCGACCCAGGAATCGAACCTGGGTCTCCAGCATTGCATGCAGATTCTCTTAGTAGCCCCCTAGGAAGCCCTAGTATTCAAGAATAAAAAGAATAATCTATTGATGTATGTAGCAAAAAGTAAGAATAGTAAATAAAAGAAGCAAACACAAAAGAGAATATTCTGCCTAGAAAAAGCAAGACAACATACAGTTTTACATGGCTATAAACATATAGCTTCTATATTGGCAGAAAACATATCTGTGGTTGCCTGGGGATGGGTAAGAGAAATAGGACAAGTGGTAGAAAGGGATTAAAAAGGGGCAGGAGAGCATCAAGGCTATTAAATGGGGAAAGAATACTCTTTTTAACAAATGGTGCTGTGACAACTGTATTCCACATGCAAAAGAATAAAAGCGAACCCCTACCTCACACCATATGTAAATATGAAATCAAAACGGATCACAGACCTAAAACTAAGAGTTATAGCTATAAAACTCTTAGAAGAAAACAGGAATAAATTTTCCTGACTTTGGGTTAGGCAATGGTTTTTTAGGTATGACAGCAAAATTACAAGTGACAAGAAAATGATAAATTGGACTGCACCAAAATTTAAAACATCTATGGTATGAAAACAAACGAAACAAGTGCCTACATCTCACTGCCCAAATGCTCTTCCCAAAGTGCCACTCTCATCAACTTTCCTCCATCCAAGCCTCCAGAGGCTTCCCAGTGCCTCCAGAAGAAAACTCATTCCGCTTCACCTGGCTTTCCAGGGCACCGTGAGCTCCCTTCTGTATCCCCACTAATTAACCCAAACCTCTTCTTCAAATTTCCATTATTTAAACCTGCTCTGCTAGTCAGGTCTGTTTCCTCACTGTGGTATAGCCACACCTGTGCTTGTGCTGCTGTCTCTGCTTAGAAAGCCATTCTCTCTTCATCTATCCACTTATCCCAACCTTGGCTGGATGACTTCTAGGGTCAGGATCATTGCCAGGTGCTCAGGATTTCCCAGAGAAGTTCCCTGGGGCTGAGGGTGAAAGGAGCAGCTGAGTGTACCTGGCAAAGATGATTCAGCTACAGAAGTTGAAGGAAGAAACTTTTGCCAGGAAGATCCTGACATGCGCATCGATCCCTCCAGTCTCAAAATTCCTTTCTCGATTATTATCTTAGTATTTACCAAAGCCCTTGAACAATTAGATAAAATTTCACAGACTTACATCTCATCACTTGCAGTTATGTCTGTAAGTTCCATTCCCAAGGGAGCTGACAATTTTGTTTTTTTTTAATTCTCCAAAGGACCTAGCAGAGTTCCTTGAACCAAGTAAGCACTCAACAAATAGCTGCTGATTTGGTCTAGTGAGCCAAATTGGGAGGTCATCTGACCATCTCAATTTCATCACCTATAAAATAGGAATGACAGTATTTTGCCCTACAATAAATACTCTGTGACAGTACTTCATAAAATATAAAAGCACTTCAAGATGGCCCCAAGGCAAACCAGTAGCATATGGACTACACAGGCCCACTGCTTAGGGATCATATTCGGATTGCTGGACGTGCCACCATACTGCCAGACCCTCTCTCCCCTCCCCCACCACACATCTTGAGCCAGTGTTTCTTTTGGCATCATTTTGCAGAAGTTGAGCAAATCACCTACATCCCGAATCTGGTCTTCTTGCCATGAAACAAGATAATTGTATAACAACCTTTCACGCTGTAATGTTCCATGATTCTAAACAGGCTTGGATAAAAGCCTGCATACAGGACTCAACGGAAACACTCATTTAATTAACTGGTAATAATTTACAACCATTTCCCTTCACAGAAGGCATTAGAATTGATCACAGGCAGGAAACTTCTGGCTACTTGATATTCATCTGAGCATGGGATAAGCAAAAGGCTGTAGCATATTAAAAAAAAAAAAACACCAACCCTTTATTGGGCAGAGGTAGAAGGTTCACCTAAACTCTATGGTGAGTTGACATCTTCAGCCAGACATCTGTGATACACCTAGATTCTTGGCTAGGTAAGTCCTTTCTATAACTTTTCTAGGTCTTACTCTAGGGATAAGTAACCAAAGAACCTCAAAACATGATAAAGCATTTCACAATTCTCTTCCGGCTACAACCATCAGACTTAAAAATGAGAGCTCAAATTCTTGGAAAGAAAAAAATTCTTTACAGAATTGTACGAATAATCAATAAGGAGGCATGCAGCTGTGTTTGTTAGCAACAGAAATAGCAGTTACTGTGTCATGAACTCACCAGTGTGCAGGGGCCCTGCCAGGTACCTGACCTACACTATTTCTCAGCTTCCCCTTACCCTCCCACGAGGTAAGTAATTCCACCGCCAGTGTACAGACAGGAAAATGGAGGCTCAGTGAGGTTATGGAATTGTCCAGGGTCACCCAGAGTGATGGCCAAGCCAAGATCCAAACTCAGGGAGGCTCCCGCCCCAGCTCCACACCAGCCTCCCTGGAGGCCGCTGTGCCTGCCTCTGCTTGTGGGTTGCCGCAGGTTTGCCTGATGCCTTCTGTTCACTGAACCAGCCTGTCTGGGCTTCGCGGCATGTTAGGTCAATCACATCACCCATCTCCCTGGGAACTCGGGCTGGACTTGTGCCCTCAGCACCCGAGGGCACTCCCTGCCAAATGCCAAGCTTCAATGTTCCAGCCTCCCTTCTTTGCTGCCAAGGCCAGTGGGAGTGGCACAGCCTGATGGTGTCGCCTGATGGCTCTTCACAGGGGCACGTGGCAGGAGCCATGAAGTGTGGCTAGTCTGTGCTGGGGCCGGCAAAATGCAGCGGGTGGCTCAGGTCCCATTAGTCAGCTGCCTGGAGGACCTGAGTCAGGGTCATGTGCTGCACACATTGCCTTGTCGTGGGAAGGAGTTTAAAGGAAAAGGGGGTAAAAAAGGCAAATCCTATGTCCCTGCTGACTTTCTAGTTTCACAATCAGACAAGGTTTGCAAGTTAAAAGCACATTAAAAAGCAAGCACCACAGATTAAAAATGAGAATGGATACAAGTATATGCATGGCTGAGTCCCTTTGCTGTTCACCTGAAACCATTACAACATGGTTAATCAGCTATATTCCAATACAAAATGTGCTTGGTGTTTAAAAAAAAAAAAAGAAATGGCATCAGGGGTTGATCCACCTGTCCAACTACAGAAAAAAAAAAAAGATGAGACGATAAGGTGAAACTTATCAAATCTGACTATAGTTTAAAGTGAAGGAAAATACCATCATTTGTCAGTGACTAAGTCCTCATCTTGCTAAGCCCGGACCCTCCGTATAGTTGAAGAGGATGGTAGGGAAAGAGCCCTTGGCTGTGACCACAGCTCCCGTGGCAGATCATCTGGCTTCCACACCTAGACACTAAAGGTGGACTAAGCTTTAAGCCCTTTTCATATCTGAGATTCTACAATTCCAAGCCAGAAACAGGTTTTGAACTCCATGGAGGAAGTAAAGACAACACAAGAGTCTGTCTCTCAAATGCATGTTTAAGCTTCATGATAATTCTTAATTACCAGTGTTGAGCCCCATCGCCAGCTCAACACACCCAATCACTATAAATTTAAAATTATTTCAATTCAGAGCCCATTACCCCTATGCCCTAGTGTAAAATGTGTATCTCCTGGCAAAACTGGAACTCTTTTGCATTAAAATTAGTTTTCCAAAGTCTCTCTGCTCAAAATGAAAAATCAGGAAAAAAATAATCCAGACTGGATCTCTCTTAGGACTAAAGCATTTTTAATGAGCTAAGGATAGAAATGGTCTCCTGTATAAGTGCTGTGTGTGTGTCTCAATCTTTGACTCCAGTGTCCAAGGAATTGAAAATGTCAATTAGATGATGGATGCCTTAAGGCTCTTCAAAACACTCCACTACAATTCCTCCCTCTTCACCTCCTAGGGCGTTCAATTCTGTGCTGGGAGGGCTACCTGACACCTCCTTTATGAATAAGGATGGCGGCTCTGAAAGGATCTGCCCAGCCAAGGAGATCCAGAGCTGCTGCTACTCCAGATGGACAGAAAAGGCTGGGCCGAGCTCTTCTGAGTCAAATGCCCACACTTGAAACCAGCAGAGGACTCTCAGAACAGCACCCTCCAGAACCAAGAAGGCACTTTCTTTCTCCTCCAATAAGGTATCTGCCCCAGCAAGAACCTCATGCCAGACCAGACCCTAAACTGAGAGAGGAACCACAGTAATTGTGCTCCCTACATCAAAGAACACCTCAAAAGTACACATTCGACATGATCTCCACCCCTCTCTTTTCTGTTTTGTAGACCCCTCTAGAAAGCTAATATATGCTATCCTTGCCAGGATGAGATAGTAAGTGAAGGGGACAGGTGACCTTTGCATGTAGCCAGAGGTGAGAAATGCCATCCATGCCCCCCTTCCTGCTCAGAGGCCTCCACAACCCCAAGGGGTGACCTGGGGTGAGCTGTCAGTCCCACAGTGAGCCTCCTCCTGAGGCCACTCTCCCACAAGAACTGAGAGATATTACGAGATGGAGATTCCAAGTTTTTGCCACAGAAGATCTCAGTTTTTTTTTAAGAAAAGGACATAAATAAAATCAGAACTATTCTACTTTATAATGGAGGAAGAAAGCCAAGCCAAAGCAAGAAGTCAAGACTACATATTTAGCACACTTAAGCATTCAGAACGTTTTATAGACCTGTGTACTTAATTTCTCACCACTCAGGCTCTTGGTCACCTTTAGATGACTGTGAATCTGAAGGAACATTAGAAAATGCAAGCCCAAGGTCTCTCCCAAGGGTTATACTGTGACACTTTGACTCCCTTTGGTCTTCCAGAGGGAAGGAGAGAGGAATGCTGTAAAGAGGTGACATATGTGCCCTACCTAGATACACAGGTAGCAATTTTCCAGATGGGCTAGGGAAGGAGAGCCAGGAAGTATGTGCAAATGCATGGCGACTATTAGGGTTGCACACGGAGGAATGCAGACTGTAAATGTGATGGGTCAGAAACAAGGCTGGAGAGGAAGAGCTATCAGTGGCTTCCTGGCACCCTGGAAAGTTCACCCTTATTCCAAGGAATGGGGAGCCACTAAGGGCCATCTGCATGTTTCTGCATGTTTCAGGATTATACAAACATGACAAAGCCCTACTGGTATTGGGTAATACAGGGAGAGAGGCTGGTGGTGGGAATGCATAGTTGAAGGCTATTCCAGTGGTCTTAGCAAAGGATGCAGGTGACCTGAGCTAAGCCAGCAACAGAGGGGCTGCAGGAGTGGAGCAGAAAAGGAAAGATAGGGGAGGGAGAAACAGCTAGACTCTGTAATCAGAGGTGGAGTCAAACGTGAAAGAGAAGTGGGCACAGAGAGAGTCTATGAGGCCAATGACAATCATGGTGCCATTAAATAAGATGGTCTCTAAAGAGATGAGCTGATCTAGAGGAAGGAGAGTTCAACGTATGACCATTACCATGTCGACTGAGCACCTACTGGGCACCCTGGTGGTTGTTCAGAAGCTAAGTCATGTCCAACTTTTGGCCACCCTTAACAGCTTCTTAAAGTTTAGATGGAGAAGTAGGAATACCACACAGATAGAAAATACAACCCAGCACACTCTCAATGGAACAGGTAAGGACAACATCAAAAGCACTACTGAGCTCAAGAAAAGGAGCTATCAGAGACTTCCCAGGTGTTAAGACTTCATCCTCCAGTGCAGGGGTTGTGGGTTTGATCCTTGGTCAGGGAGCTAAGAACCCACATGCCTCACAGTCGAAAAATCAAAACATAAACCAAACAACATTGCAGCAAATTTAATAAAGACTTTAAAAATGGCCCACATCAAAAAAAGAGTCTTTAAAAAAAAAGGAGCAATCAGATGACATGATATTATACAGAGAAAATCCTAGACACCATCAGAAAATTACCAGAGCTCATCAATGAATTTGGTAAAGTGGCAAAATACAAAATCAATATATAGAAGTCTATTTCATTTCTGTACACTAGCAATAAAATATCAGAATGAGAACTTAAGGAAACAATACCATTTACCATCACGTCAAAAAGAATAAAATATCTAGCAATAAACCTACATAAGGAAGCAAAACTATAAGATACTGATGAAAGTAATTGAAGACAAAACAAATGGATGAAAAGAGAGCAATATTGTTAAAATGACCATATTATCCAAGACAATCTACAGATTCAATGCAATGCCTATCAATGGTATTTTTCACAGAGCTATAACAAAAGCTTTAAAATTTGTATGGAAACATTACAGGCCCCAAATGGCCAAAACAATCTTACAAGAGAATAATAAATCCGGAGGAATCATACTGCTTGACTTCACACTATGCTCTAAAGCTACAGTCATCAAATCAGGATGGTACTGGCACAAAACAAGACACATAGATCAATTGAACAGGATAAAACACCCGGAAGTAAATCCATGCACTTATGGTCAGTAATTAATGACAAAGGCAAGAAAGAATACACAATGAAGAAAAGACAGTCTCTTCAAATGATGATGGGAAAACTGGACAGCTACATGTAGCAGAATGAAATTAGAACATTCTCTAACACAATACACACACAAAAAAACCTCAAAACGGATTAAAGACCTAAATGTAAGACCAGATACTCTAAAACTCCTAGAGGAAAACATACACAGAACACTCTCTGACATAAATCATGCAACGTTTTTTTTGGATCCATCTTCCAAAGTAATGGAAATAAAAGCAAAAATAAACAAATGGGACATAATTAAACTTAAAAGATTTTGCATAGCAAAGGAAACCATAAACAAAAAGAATCTACAGAATGGGAGAAAATATTTGCAAATAACACTACCATCAATGCTTAATTTCCAAAATACTCAAACAGCTTAGTATCAAAAAACCAACAACCCAACCAAAAAGAATGTAGAAGACCTAAATAGACATTTCTCCAAAGAAGACATACAGATGGCAACAGGTACATGAAAAGATGTTTAGCATCTTTTGCTAAATAATTAGCATCACTAATCATTGCATGCTCAGTTGCTTCAGTCACGTCCAACTCTTTGCAAATCTGTGGACTGTAGCCCACCAGGCTGCTCTGTCCATGGTATTCTCCAGGCAAGAATACTGGAGTGGGTTGCCATGCCCTCCTCTAGGGGATCATCCCAACACAGGGGTCGAACCTGTGTCTCCTGTGTCTCCTGCACTGCAGACAGATTCTTTACCATTGAGCCACCTGGAGAAATGCAAATCAAAATTATATAATGATGTATCACCTCGCACTGGTCAGAATGGTCATCATTAAAAAGTCTATAAATAATAAATGCTGGAGAGGGTGTGGAGAAAAGGGAAACCTCCTACACTCTTGGCAGGATTGTAAATTTGCACAGCCACTATGCAAGTTCCTTGCTTCCCTTGTGGCTCAGCTGGTAAAGAATCCACTTGCAATGTGGGAGACCTGGGTTTGATCCCTGGATTGCGAAGATCCCCTGGAGAAGGAAAAGGCTACCCACTTCAGTATTCTGGCCTGGGGAGTTCTATACAGTCCATGGGGTTATAAAGAGTTGGACACAGCTAAGCGACTTTCACTTTCACTTTTCATGGGTATTCCTTAAAAAAATAAAAACAGAGTTACCATATGGTCCAGCAATCCCATTTCTGGGTATATATCTGGGGAAAACTACAAATTGAAAAGATACATTCACTCCAATGTTCATAGCAGCATCATTAATGATAGCCAAGACATGGAAGCAACGTAAATGTTCATTGACGAATGGATGAAGAAAATGTGGTGTATACATACATAATGGAATATTATTCAGACAAAAAAAGAATGAAAGAATGAAATAACGTCATTTACAGCATTATTTACATGGATAGATCTAGAGATTATACTAAGTCAGACAGAGAAAGACAAATATTATATGATATCACTTAAATGTAGAATCTAAAAAAAAATGATACAAATGAACTTATTTATAAAACAGAAACTGACTCACAAACACAGAAAACAAACTTATGGTTACCAAAGAGGAAAGGTGGGGAGATAAATGAGGAGTTTGGGATTAGTATATGCATGCTACTGCTGCTGCTGCTAAGTTGCTTCAGTTGTGGCCGACTCTGTGCGACCCCAGCGATGGCAGCCCACCAGCCTCCCCCGTCCCTGGGATTCTCCAGGCAAGAACACTGGAGTTGGTTGCCATTTCCTTCTCCAATGCATGAAAGTGAAAAGTGAAAGTAAAGTCGCTCAATCATGTCCGACTCCTAGCGACCACATGGACTGCAGCCCACCAGGCTCCTCCATCCATGGGATTTGCCAGGCAAGAGTACTGGAGTGGGTTGCCATTGCCTTCTCCAATATGCATGCTACTATATATAAAATAGATAAAAAAACAAGGACCTACTGTATAGCACAAGAAACTATATTCAATATCTCTTAATAACCGATAATGGAAAATGATAAATATCCATATATATATATGGATAAATATACATATGTATTTATAATTGAATCACTTTTCTGTATACCTGAAACCAACACAACATTTTAAGTCAACTCTAGTTCAATTAAAAAGAGAGTGAGAGAGGCGCAATCACTGGGCTAGGACAGAGCTTCACCTGAGTTGAGGCCTGAAGACAAGCTTCAGTAAGTGGGAGAGGAGATCCTTGTGAGTCAGCAGCATATCATGAGCAGAGATAGAAACAGTATCAGAACATATACTAACCCAGGGTGGATGGGGAAGTGTTCATACAGAGGAATAAGAGAGAAGGTTAGAGGCAAAAACTGTAGAAACAGCTGCCTTTAGAGAATTTTAACCTTATTAGAGAAGAGTTACTAGAAGTTTTGATTATGTAAATTGATGGAGAATAATATGTAAAAGAGGTTATTTTGTCTACTAGACCAATGAATGGGGGAAGAATATGATCCAGAAATATGAAAGGTTTCTTAACGGTGGAGTCAGTAGAAATTAAAATCATACAAAGCAAACACAAGCAGTAGGAAGGTCAAAGGAATATTGAATTAGAGGCCTAGGTGACCTAGATCAAAGGTTAGCAGACTATGGCCTACAGGTCAATTTCAGCCCATTGCTTATTTTTCTAAATAAAGCTTTATTGAAACACAGTGACCTTCATTTTTGTTTACATATTATTTATGTCTGCTTTTTGTGCACATGCTCCCCCATCCTGAACCCTCCTCCCTCCCAACCTCCCCATACCATCCCCCTGGGCCTTCCCAGCGCACCAGCCCCAAGCATCCAGCATCGTGCACTGAACCTGGACTGGCATCTCGTTTCATACATGACATTTCACATGTTTCAAATCTTCCCACCCTCTCCCTCTCCCACAGAGTCCATAAGACTGTTCTATACATCAGTGTCTCTTTTGCTGTCTCGTACACAGGGTTATCGTTACCATCTTTCTAAATTCCATATACATGCGTTAGTATACTGTATTTATGTTTTTCCTTCTGGCTTACTTCACTCTGTATAATAGTCTCAGTTTCATCCACCTCATTAGAACTGATTCAAATGTATTCTTTTTAATGGCTGAGTAATACTCCATTGTGTATATGTACCACAGCTTTCTTATCCATTCATCTGCTGATGGACATCTAGGTTGCTTCCATGTCCTGGCTATTATAAACAGTGCTGCGATGAACATTGGGGTACACGTGTCTCTTTCCCTTCTGGTTTCCTCAGTGTGTATGCCCAGCAGTGGGATTGCTGGATCATAAGGCAGTTCTATTTCAGTTTTTAAGGAATCTCACACTGTTCTCCATAGTGGCTGTACTAATTTGCATTCCACCAACAGTGTAAGAGGGTTCCCTTTTCTCCACACCCTCTCCAGCATTTATTATTTGTAGACTTTTGGATGCAGCCATTCTGACTGGTGTGAAATGGTACCTCATAGTGGTTTTGATTTGCATTTCTCTGATAAAAGTGATGTTGAACATCTTTTCAAGTGTTTGTTAGCCATCTGTATGTCTTCTTTGGAGAAATGTCTATTTAGATCTTTGGCCCATTTTTGATTGGGTCATTTATTTTTCTGGAGTTGAGCTGTAGGAGTTGCTTGTATATTTTGAGATTAGTTGTTTGTCAGTTTGCTTCAAGGAGTTTTATAGTTTCTGGTCTTATGTTAAGATCTTTAATCCATTTTGAGTTTATTTTTGTATATGGTGTTAGAAAGTTAGAAGTTTAACTTTTTAAAAAAGAGCACAGGAAAGGAAGAAATAAGAAAGCAAATTCATTTTACAAGGCGGAAGAAAGAAAACCAGAGATGCCATCTGAGGATGGGGGGATTTGCCCAAGTGTGGTTTCATGGGAGGAAGCAGCCTCAGAAAAGAAGCCATAAGCTGCAGAGGTGAAGGAAGATAAGGCACTTTTAATGGGATGCCAGGCTTGGGAACCAGAAAGTAACAGTGGGGCTTCTCCCATGGTACCCACTCCTCCTAAGCAGTTCCGTTGGAAAGGCCCTCCTCATACTTACCTAAAGTCAATTTATACCACTGAATCTTCTACCTGAAAGTTTAATTCCCCTCTAAAATTTAACCTGCCAAGATAAGCAGGGTGGGGAAAAGGAGAGTGCACAGCACTGAAGCAAGAAGGAACATGTAGTTCAGTTATATATTTTAATTAAGCAGGAAGGTAAAGCTGGAAATTCAAGCTGTGCCTTGGATGCCAAGTTGAGATTTTAAATTTAAGAAAAATTAGACTAGCAATAGTAAAGGAGAACAGGCTGGGAGACAAGTTAGAGGCCTGGGGGAAGAGGACACAGTTAAGAGTTTGTTCCAGTGGTACAGGTCAGTGACGGAGGAGACAGGAAGGAAATAGTGCAGAAGGAGCTCAGTATGGCTTGGGGGCTAAGGGCTAGGGACGATGAAAAACCAAAAAGGGTTCCAGGATCTGAAACCTTGGAAGACTTATCCTGGAAGAAGTAAGACAGTTTAGAAGGTCACTTGGCTTTGTCGTTAAGTTGCTAAGTTGTGTTGGACTCTTTGCAACCCCATGGACTGCAGCATACAAGGCTTCCCTGTCCTTCACTATCTCCCAGAGTTTGCTCAAACTCATGTCCATTGAATCAGTTGGTTTAGGATGACTAATTTTTAAGTATACTGATTTTTTTGAGAAGACGTTGAGGTAGAAATGTTTGACAAAAAGACAGAAGGGGTCTGCAACTTAAAACAAAGGGCAAGACAGAGTGATAGGTGTCATCCATACACTAAGGATAACTGAGCCTCAAGACAGACCCCCGCCAAGGACAGAGGGTGAAGTTCATAAAGCAAAGTCAAGAGGCAAAGCTATGTTTAGAGAACAGGAGACAACAAAGCCAGCAAAAGAGAAAAAAGAGAGTACAGAAAGGTACTTCATCTATCTTGGGTACTCTGAGAAATTTCACACATTTTTTTCCATGTATCTTCACAACTGCCTTCTGACTAAGGGAAAGAATAGGACCATTGTCCCCACTGTACTGCAGAGACACCCAGGGTAAATCACTTTAAATTGGCAGGCTGAACTCGAGATGGATTTTAGGTCCTCAAATGCCATTCCCACCATCCTGTGGATGGAATCCTAATATACTTATGACTTTCAATAAACCCGATTAATATTTGCCCAAGAAGCTTTCCTAAAGTTCACCTGTCCTATTCTCTTATTAAATTAACTTTGCCAACTCTTAGAAACTACACAGCTTCAGCTGAAAGCCCCAACTAGGGCTTCAGCCAGGGGAGAGCCTGAGGGCAGACCAGTCTCTGAACATCATGTAGAGGTAAAACCAGAACTGCTCTCAGATGTAGCTGATTGGTAGGACTCTGGGTGGAATGTTAAGCCAAAGGCTGAGCTGAGGGCACTGTAGAACTTGGGAAAAAAAGGAGAGAGGCCTGAAACAGTATGACCACCACCCACCTCTCACTTCAGATCCACCAGAGGTACTTCAACTAGGACTCTGGAGATTTTTTGCTAAAATGAAAAACCCACCCCACATTCTTTTTTGTCATGTCACTTGACTCTAATCTAAACACATCCCTGGGCCCTAGAATCTGCCTTCTCCTAAAGCAGCAAACAAGGCCCCACCAGCCCTTGCCTTTTCATGAGGAGACATTTTCTAAGACTCATTCCTATCTCTTTCGCCTAACCACAATTTCAAGTTCTTCATTAATCAGTTCAAGGGTCTTCTGAGGGCCGTGAACTACGCTTATGCTGCTATAATGTCAGTTACAGGACACTAAGCATTTACGAAAACCCACAAAACTTTACAGCACAGTGAACTTGAATGGATGCAATTAATGAAATAAAAAGCATTTGGGGATCAAGGGATCCCTAGATGGAACACAAACTGCAATGTAAGAATCAAGGACACTCAAAACTATGAAATAACCTCACTGAGGGAGGGAGGGAAAAGGCACTGACCTAGTAACTTTGGAAATGAGTGAGGACTCTAAGACTAAAGCAAAAGGAACTTCACATAAGCACAGAACCCTAGCTGGAAAAGTTGAGGGTTGGAGGTGGGGTGGTACCAGTTAATCATTCTGAAGCCATACGTGAGTAAATGAATGATGGGTGGTGGGAAGCAGTTCTCACCGTTAGAATTAGTAGACAAGAGACAAGTAAGGGAGAAAGGCTAGAACAATCCGTGTAGCATACTGAAGTTGAAGGCATCAGTGCGAACTCATATTTGGCTTACCACAGATACATATACCTAGACAGAGAGAGATAAATGCTTACAGATATGTGGATATGTAAAGTGAAACTGTTAGTCACTCAGTTGTGTCCGACTCTTTGTGATCCTATGGACTGTAGCTCACTAGGCTCCTCGGTCCATAGGATTCTTTAGGCAAGAATACTGAAGTGGGTAGCCATTCACTTCTCCAGGGGACCTTCTCAGACCAGGGATCAAACCTGGGTCTCCTGTTGCAGGCAGATTCTTTACCATCTGAGCCACCAGGGAAACCCCTGTATATTTAAGGCTTGGTATAAATACATCTCTCCTTGTTCTGTCAGCTGAGAGGACCTAAATGCAATGACACTCCATTAGCAACAAGAATACCCAGTGCCCAGAATGTGGTTTCTAATACCATTCTCCAAAAAAAAGGAACCAGCGCTCCTGGGGAAATGGTTGATTCTATGGCTGGAGCAATAAATATACAAAATAAGCCTGGACCACTTGTAGTGCTCAAAACATAAAAACAAAACAAACCCACAATGATGGGGTTATGTCACCAAGAGACACAGAAGCCTACTCAAAGAGCTCCCAAAGACTGAAGCTGGACAGTTTGTATGACCCAATAATGGAGTGTTGGATTGTAAGCTAAAGTACAAAATAAATATCCACAAGTTCAACTGACCTAAACAAAATGAACAAAATGAACAAATAAACAAACAGGGAGGGGCAAATCTCACAAGCAGAACACCAAATCATGCATGTACATACTTCTTCCTGCCCCTCAGCCCAGGAAATGGAACCTAACTCTCCAACCTTACATGTGGGCTGTATACAGTGACTCCCTTCCAAAAAGTACAGGAAGGAAAGGGGGGGGGGGCAGTAAGTGCAACCCCATGGGAAAACCTGACAAACACGAGCTCATCCATGCAATCAAGGTTCCCATCAGCATTAATAATGCATTTGCTAGTATGTGTGCATAGAATGCATGCTGATGTAATTAATGTGATATAATGACAGACTGTAAAGCAGAGACATTACTCTGCCAACAAAGGTCTGTATAGTCAAGGCTATGGTCTTCCCAGTGGTCATGTACGATTGTGAGAGCTGTACCATAAAGAAGGCAGAACGCCAAACAATTGATGCCTTCGAACTTTGAGCTGGAGAAGTCTCCTGAGAGTCCCTTGGACAGCAAGGAGATCAAACCCGTCAATCTTAAGGGAGATCAACCCTGAACATTCACTGGAAGGACTGATGCTGAAGCTCCAGCATTTTGGTCATCTGATGCACACAGACAACTCATTGGAAAAGTCCCCGATGCTGGGAAAGATCAAGGGCAGAAGGAGAAGAGGGTGTCAGAGGATGAGATGGCTGGATGGCAATGAACATGAACTTGCGCAAACTCCAGGAGATGGTGAGGGACAGGGAGGCCTGGCTTGCTGCAGTCCACGGGGTCACAAGGAGTCAGGCACAACTGGGCAACTGAACAACCACCACAGACTGTTTGTTATCTCTGGTCTTCCTCCCCACAGCCCATCACCTCCGTCTACATCAGACAAACCCAAACTGAAGGATATTCCACAGAACACCTAACTAGTACTCCTCAAGTTTTTAGTTCATCAAAAACAAGACAAATCTAAGAAACTGGAACTGTCTTGAGGAGCCTAAGGAGATGTGACAACTAAATATAATATAGCATCCTGAATGGGATCCCAACACAGAAAAAGGACACTAGGTAGAAACTAAAGACATCTGAACAAACTATGGACTTTAGTTAGCAGTAATGTATCATTATTGGCTCATTATCTGTGATAAAAATATGATGCTGATGTAGGATATTAAAAGAGGAAACTGGGTATGAGCTGTGTGGGAACTCTATTTTCATAACTTTCCTGGAAATCTGGAACCATTCTAAAATAAAGTGTCTATTTAAGAAAAATAGCTTTTAAATAAAAAGTGCTTCCATAGAGCCCTGATTCCAGGTAACCTCTAGAGAAATCTGAATTAGGAACAATACTACAGGTGAGAAATGTGGACCCTGCAATATACAGATAAAAAGCCAGCCAGAGGCAGCAGAGCAAAAGGACCTGACTTTTTTAGGTTGTGAAGGTAGCTTTGCCCTATCAACGTTAAGTGAGTCTTGTTTCCAAATTTCCCCATCTTGCGAGGGGTGCACCCACCCCAGGCTGAGCCCATTTTTTCATACTGCAGCCTTTGGTGTTTGTCCATCCTCCTGGAGAAGGCCCCCACTGAGAACCCAAGACTGATCTTTTAAGAAGCACTCCCATTCATTCCTTTTCTCTAGATTGTTTTCAGACGAGCTGTTGGTGAAGGGTCTTCCCTTAAGCCAGAAGTGGAAGGAGAGAGAGTGAGAGAAAGAGACAAGGAGAAAGACAGGTGGAGAGAGACAAAGAGAAAGACAGAAAGAGATAAAGACAGGGAGATATAGAAAAAGAAAGAGAGAGAGACCAAGGGGCCAGGAAAGAAGGGAAATGAACCGCTCACTGCCTCCAACCAACATCTAACAACGAGGTTTTATTTTTTTGGCACTAACACTGTGTAACGCAAATGATGTCATGCCCATTACACTATCTGATTTCACAAAGAGCTGCAGAAAATCTGAACAGGAACTCCTCATCCAAAAAAAAAAAAAAAAGATAACAACTTGGGAACAAGTTTTCAAGACACCTCAGTTTTTCATTTTTCTCCCCAGTGCTAAAGGAGTAAGGGCTGCAAGAACTTCTCTAGGCCCCTTGAGCCATAGTCTCCTGATGTACTTAGTACAAATACAGGCCCCAAGCCCAGTAAACCAGCCTCCCATGTAACAAACCCCTTGGGTGACTGACTGATGCACACTAAAGCTTGGCAACCCCTTAAGTAGTTCTTCCTCCCCTCTTCTCACCACTACCTCCCTTCCCTCTGCTTATCCTACAATCTAAGAAACTGTGAAGTTTGCTTTTATATAGTAAGTGAAGTCGCTCAGTCGTGTCCAACTCTTTGTGACCCCATGGACTGTAACCTGCCAGGCTCCTCCATCCATGAGATTTTCCAGGTAAGAATACTGGAGCGGGTTGCCATTTCCTTCTCCATTTATATAGTAAGGTTCTCAAAAAATATAAATTTCTGTTTGCATGTTATATCATATTATCTATGCACCGGTTGTTTGAAAACAGCTCTATTTTTTTTTTTTACTGAGAACTTTCTCACCCTATTATGCCTCCTATCCAATTTTTAAACTTTCAATCCACTTTGTTTTGTTGTTTAGTTGCTAAGCCGTTCCGACTCTTCTGTAACCCCATAAACTATAGCCCATCATGCTCCTCTGTCCATGGGATTTTCCAGGCAAGAATACTGGAGTGGGTGGACATGTTAGTTGCCACTAAAATTTTGACTTTTCCAGAGAAACGGTTCCTATAGCTAATACATTAGACAGCGCTGTCAGCTGCACAACCTGTGTAAACCCCAAAATCACTGCACTGTACACTTTAAAAGAATAACTTTTATGATTTGCAAATTATACTTCAATTATAAAGAGCATATATTTACAACTGAATAAACAAAAAAGTAACAGTTTAAGTGGATGTATATGAATAAGCTATTGTTTGTGGTTATCCCTGCCAAGAATTCCACCCTTAACTCCAACAATTTAGAGTCAATTGTTAATCTCAAATATGACAAGTATTAGACATATGTTTTACCAAGAGTACTGTGTTATGAAAATTACACATCAAATAAATTCTGTTAAACACACCTATTCATTCGTTTGTTCTTGCCGTTGTTTAGCTGCTCAGTCATGTCCGACTCTTTGTGACTCCACGGGCTGCAGCCCGCCAGGCTCCTCTGTCCATGGGATTTCCCAGGCAAGAGTACTGGAGTGGGTTGCCATTCCCTTCTCCAGAGGATCTTCCCAACCCAGGGATTGAATCTGTATTTCCTTCTTGGCAGGTGGATTCTTTACCACTGAGCCACCTGGGATATTTACACTAATTACATATTTTTACAGTAAAGTAGCAAAATATATGTCTGATATATTTAATATCTGCATCCCCTACTAATAGAGTAATTATTTTAAAAATTCAAAACTACAGATTGGTTGGCTAATGGTCTATCCTGAGGTCTAGACACCTGATTTCTTCATTTCATTCTGTAATTTCAGTTAATATAAAGTAACTGCTATGTTAATGTACCATTCTTGAGTAAAGATTATGACTTTGAACAATATTCACCATCCTTTCCCAATACTACTGATTTTATAGAGCCTAATGACATAGCTTGGGGAACTGTAACCACTTGCTAAATAAATATTATTTCTAGATTTCGAATTTAAAAGTCATCAATCTTCACTGCAGTGGACAGGAAAAGGTCTTTGTTTTCCAAATACCCCCAATGACTTTTGGAAATATTTACTGATACAAACTGTTTACAATTGTAACGTGAAAAAAAAACCAAAACATAGTATTTTATAGTTGATTTGAAAGCCAAATGCCCAAGAAAAGAACAGTGTTGGCAATCATATTTATCAATATGTACTACATTCCACAAAATACAGTTTACAGGAAGTTATATAGTAAAAATGCAAAATATAAACAGGTAAAAAGAATAGAATGGAGAAAATGAAATAGACAGTCAAGGCTGGAGTCAAGTTTAAATGTAAATAGTTTAATTCTTATTGAAGTTGAGCCAAAAATTTCAATCCAAATTTCTGAAGCAAAGCAGAATGAGAACCAAGATCACAACCATGAATCACATTAACCATAATAAACCACACCAGTTTCTGAAAAGGAGCAGAACTTGCAAGGCTCTTAGGGCTAAGGAAATGTCTCGAATGCAGTGGCTCTCCACTGTGGTCCCCAGACTGCACCGGCTGTTGGTCGTGTCTGACTCTTGGGACCCTTAGACTGTAGCCTGCCAGGCTTCTCTGTCCATGTGATTTTCCAGGCAAGAACACTATAGTGGGTTGCCATTTCTTTCTCCAGGAGATCTTCCCAACCCAGGAATCAAACTCGCATCTCCTGCATTAGCAGGCAGATTCTTTACCACTGAGAGCCATCAGGGAAGCCCAGGCCACATCAGTACCACCTGGGAATTTCTCAGAACTGCACACAGTTAAGCACCCCACTCCCCTTAACCTGTCAATCAGAAATTCTGGGGGTAGGCCCAGCAATCTGTACTTTAAGAAGCCCTCCAGGTAATACTGACACAGGCTAAAGTTTAAGAACCACTGTTTCAGTGCATCGTCATATATGATCCGCTGAAAGTGGTTACAGACTTGCTCAGAAATATCTCAATGACTCTACGGTACATTTTGCACAGCAAATTCTAAGAAGCAGCTTTCTTCTAAAGCTGATTTACAAAACTCAAACCGCATGGCCAAGTACACAGCTAGGATGTCAAAAGGAAGCATGGGCCCAAGTATGTTTCCAGGGTCTGGCACATATTAGATAGGCTTCCATCCATTTTCTGAATAAATAAATAATGAATAAATGCATACATATTATTAAATACCCTTCAAAAAATTCCCCATAAGCACCAATTACTATCAATTGTGCTTTGGATGCCTATATCAAACATACAATTTCAAAGACGGCAAAAACGTCTTATGAATTTATTTGCAGGAGAGAAATCACCATTTATAAGGAAATATCTTTCTATTAATATTTAAAATTTTTTTACACATTTCAAGAATGTTCAAACCTCCACAGCACGCTCCCCTTGTTAGCTCCAGTCAGGAGGTAATGGGTATCTAGTTTTACAGATGGAAGATCTCTACAGGAGGGGGACAGGAGCTGCCAACGGGCACATCAGCATGAAGTCCTCTGACCTCTGGCCCAACTGTTCCTCCTTTGTTGCTTCATAAACATCCATGTGTCTGCTGAGCAGAGACTCCATAAAGTCAGCTCTGCCTTTAAAGATTTTCCTGACAAATCAGTCAGGCTGAGGGCCATCAGCAGGAAGTCTTCTTCCTGGTCGGGACACACACCAGGCTCAAAGGCAAGATCATCTTGGAGGCACAGTTTCCTTTTTTTTTTTTTTCCCCATAACAAGAGGCAAAAGGTGACTCTGTCAGGAACCTCCAGCAGATGCTGGAACTTGAATGGGTTGGCATGCCCATGCCGGGGTGAGGCTGGATTAAAACCTTGCCCTTCAGCCAGGTTGGGTCACAGGCCCATTCTGACTCTCTCCCTAGAAAATCCCAACTGTGCATCCTATTCCCGAGCTTGGGTTTAGAGCCTCTCTATCTGAGTAACACATTATTTGCAGTTATAACAAGAAAGTCACAAGCAGGACAAATCTGCTCTGAGCCTTCTCATTCCCTGTACAGTGATTCCAGGTCACAAAACTCCCAACAGGAGTCAGAGTTAGCGCCCATTCATCCAGTGAGTCATCCAGCAAGCACTGATTGAGCACCTACTGTATGCTAGGCACCAGGATGGGTGGCAAAAATAGGGAAATCACAGGAAGAGAACAGCACAAAGGGCAGCCCGGCCACGCGGTGCCTGTTGCATGCACCCTCACCCACCGTGACCTCACCTGCTATGACCTTGATGGCAGTTACATCAGGGCTGACCTCTGACACACAAACGCACCACACACACACACTTGTAATGCAGGAATTGCACCATCTTGGATTCATTTTCCTGGTGCATGTCCTCCAAGGAAACTGAGTCAGATGTGGACGTTTAGACTGGGGCAGAGGCAGACACGTCACTTTGAGAACCATTAGCTGACTCGATCCCCTCCCTGTGGATGTAAGGTAAGCCTTCTTCAGCTTCTCATCTCCTTTCTCCACTGTTCTTCGTCATATATATTTTGTCATATTTTCTGCTTTCTTGTAGCCCTAGGTCCCCAATCTGCCAAAGTAGGAGAAAATCATGCTTACAGGCCTTGGGTCACCAGTTCCATAAGCAGAGAAAGAACAGACCAGTGGAGGATGTAGGCAACTGGATATAGTCAGGAAAACAGAATTCCCTACTCAAAATATTTAACTCAGGAATTTTACTTTTAGTCCATCTTACCACTGCTACCTTAGAGAAGGGAAGTGAGATCATACCAAAACGACTACCTCCTT
This sequence comes from Bos mutus, assembly GCF_027580195.1. Taxonomy (NCBI): domain Eukaryota; kingdom Metazoa; phylum Chordata; class Mammalia; order Artiodactyla; family Bovidae; genus Bos; species Bos mutus. Next base: position 35,278,603 of record NC_091626.1, read on the forward strand.
AGACAGAGAGGTACTTTCAGTGGATTTGAGGCCAAAGTTCCACGGTCCTCTGTTTATCACCATTACACTAGAGCCCAAGAGTCCTGGATGCCTCAACTACTACTACTACTACTAAGTCGCTTCAGTCGTGTCCGACTCTGTGCAACCCCAGAGACGGCAGCCCACCAGGCTCTCCCGTCCCTGGGATTCTCCAGGCAAGAACACTGGAGTGGGTTGCCATTTCCTTCTCCAATGCGTGAAAGTGGAAAGTGAAAGTGAAGTCACTCAGTCATGTCCGACTCTTAGTGACCCCATGGACTGCAGCCTACCAGGCTCCTCCATCCATGGGATTTTCTGGGCAACAGTACTGGAGTGGGGTGCCATTGCCTTCTCTGTGGATGCCTCAAAGTCTTTGGCAATTGGGGCAAGTATAAATATTTGCATAAACATGGACTAGAGAGTGGTTGAAGGATCAATGGATGTATAAGAAGGGTCCACATTAGTTATAGTCTGGGTATAAGCTTCCTTGCCTAATTCATATCATATCCCCAAAGCAATTAGCAGTAAAGTTGATATGACTAATACTCATGTCCTCATATCCAGGAAATCCATGAATTCTGAGGCGACAGTCTCCAAAATGCCAGAGGCCAAGCTGGATTCACGTAAAGTAGTTGCCAGCCAGTCTGCAACTTCCGCTAACTTTTTCAAGGACTCCGGGTGAACAAGTGAATTACAAATTATTTTCCTCCTAAATTGGAATTGAGTTCCTCTCGTTTTGCTTACTACTTATTATCTTTGCTCAAGGAAATAAAGATTAAAAAAAGGATACATGGCCATGAAAAGAGTTTTTCCAAAGTAATCACTGGTCTAGTAGTTTTGCATAAAATATCTTCAGAGTTTTATGAGTCTTTCCTTATTGTAAAAAAGGCCAAACTTTTAGCAATATGCTAATTCTTTGCATCTCAGTAAATGGGAACAACAGAAACGAAATAACCTAAAACTCAGTAAATGCAAATAACAGAAACTAATAATCTAGAATTTCCAAAGGTGTGCAAGGTGTACCTTCTACACATTATGGAAGGACCAGGACATTCTGCAAAGAATTCTGCCATCACTGTCTCACCTCCTGACAGTTTGGGAGGCAACATATCATCATCATTCCCTTCTACTGTTTGGGAAATTGAGGTGAAAGGTCAGGCAGAAACTGTCAAACAAGGCTTCATAACTCCCAAGGTTCAGTCCCTCTACTTAACCCTGATCTTCTTTCCCTTCGTTTTCTGTCATTAACACCCCTACCTTTACTGTCCCTGCCTGAAATGGCCTTTCTTCTGAACTCCTGTAGATCTGCTGTCCAAACAATGTGTCTGTCCATTAGTCATGTCAAGCCTTGCAATTTACATCCTGCATAATTACCTAACTTTTCCTGGGTTTATGTCTTGTTTCTTCAACTAAATTCAAAGCTATTAGGAGTCAAGGTGCAAGTCTTATGCATCTTTTTGTCATCATACCACCCAGCACATGGTAGGAGACGAAAAACTACATGTGATTTGCTTCTATTTTTTCTCATCTTAGAAGTTATAACTACAGTTTAAAAATCAAATGCAGATATATATAAAGTTGAAAATGAAACTTGAGGTGGAATTCAAGTGTATACAATTTAGCATCAATCTATTGCTTTCCTTAGCATGAGAAAATACTTAAATTTATCTTAGCACTTTCAGATCTTTTTGTTAATTACCCATCCTTTTATTCAGTGAAATATACGGGTTATGTACTTCTTTCTACCCTCTCTGCAGAAAGTAGCAAACTAAAAATTGACTTTTAAATAGATGACCCAGAACCATCACACTAAACTGAATAGCAAAATGTGAAATATCTCTGAAAAGTATAAAGTAGTATCATAAATTATATTCATTGTCTAAGCTTTCTTATTTTCCTCCTTAAAGAGATGCAAACCCAGACTTTCCCCCACACTTTAAATAAAGGCATTCCAACAGGTGTCTTCAGAGACACGGAGGGGAGATGCCCCTGCATCCAGGCAGATTGCCCAAAACATCTAGACACACACCTATCTATCATGTTCTTAAACATCCAAATACAGTTTTATTCTACATATTGTCCTGTGATTCAGACTAAATCGTACAAGTTTGTCCAAGTGGAATCAAAGTCCCTTTTCTACAGTTTTCCTTATGGGTTGCCCTCCAGTCTACTGGTCGTCTCTGCCAGGCCACTTCTGCCACCCACTCCTGTGACCACACCCTGGAACTGCTCTGTCCTGGGATTGACACCACTCCCCAGCCTTTTCCCACTGCCTCCATTCTTTGAGCACACAGAGCACTTCAAGGCCATGAACTGTTCCCTTTCAACCTGCGAGGGCACCTCCTGGTCACATTTCCTTCCCAATTCTTGCCAGCACCCCTGTGTCCTCACATCTTCCTTTTCTGCTACATCTGATGACAAAACCCCACCCTGGACCACCCTCCTCATCTGCTTCCTCTCCTCCTGCACACTGGCTAAGGAGTCACATACATGTCGGGGCCACTAAACGTTCAGAATTTCTCATCTCAAGCCCCAACACCTCTTCACCTTTCTTTCACCCTTCTTTGTTAGCTCGTCTCTCATTTTCTCCAATGACTGGATAATTCCAAATAATCTCCAATCTCTTCAAATGCTCAAATCCATTCTACCTTGACTGCTACTTCATCAAACACTTAGAGTGGCCAGGAGTTAGGTATCTCAATGACAAACCTCTCAAAAGGCTCCCTGCCCCCAACCACCAGCTTCAGATGCCACCTTCAGAGCTCCTCCTCTCAAGTCTTTCCTAGGAATGTATTCTTCCACTTCTGATATTCCCTAGGACTGTTCTCTATCCACTGCCTTCTTCATTCTCTGTTCTCCTTGAGCATCAAAATATTCACACTGGTTCTAACTACCACCTCTATTTGGGTGATTCCTAGGTTCCTGTCTCCAGCCACCCATCTTCCCAGAGCTTCAGAATCACATTCAATTGGCTGGTAGACACTTCAAAATGAACACACCACCTTGGCTCCCACACCAATTCTTTCTCCTACATTCCCTAGATCCATTAACACCACTAGAATTTTAGAGGTCATCCTGGTCTCTTCCATCTCATCCATTCCCCATAGCCCATTGATCAAAATCACATAAGCTTCCCATCATGGGAATTTCTCATATCTATCTTCTTTCCAGCCCTAATTTCCATTGCTTTCCTGCATGGCTGATCCTCCACTGTGACAGCTTCCTGTCATTTAGCCTCAAACCTATGATCCACCAAGCTGCCGTGGCAACCCCCCATAAGGCAAATCTGACTATTTACACTTTGAGTTAAATTCTTCAATGACGAGTTTCCCTGGTAGCTCAGAGGTAAAGAATCCGTCTGCCAATGCAAGAGACACAGGTTCGATCCCTAGTCCCGGAAGATCCCACATGCTGCAGAGCAACTAAGCCTGTGTGCCACAACTATGGAGTCTGTGCTCTAGAGCCAAGGAGCTGCAACTACTGAAGCCATTCACCCTAGAGCCCAGGCTGCTGCAAACAGAGAGCAGCCCAGGCTCACCGCATCTAGAGAAAATTTCATGTAGGAACAAAGACCCAGCACAGTCAAAACTAAATGTTTTAAAAAAGCATTTCTTCAGTGGCTCCCCATCTACTAGAGCATATATCTGAGCTTCACATAGTATATCTGACTCTTCATGGTCTGGCCTCCAACTACACCACTCCCCTTATAGCCCTTGATCCCCACCCCATGCTTCATATTCAATTAATGTCAAAAGGCTTGCACTTACCAGCATACACAGGATGTTTAATGCATTAACACTCATGCTATTCTCTCAGCCTACAAACAATGGCCGCCTTCTCTCCAACCCATTCATCATGTGACTAAGTCCTACTCATCATTCAAGACTCAGTTCAGGTGACTTCTCCACAACGACGCACATGAGGTAAAGAGCTGTTTTCTGTGATCTCCCAGCTCCTTGTCAGCACTCATCATCTGGTGCTGACATTGCCTGTGCTCACGTCCACATTCCCTTCTACATGATACGCGTCTCTAAGGCTGGGACGCATCTTCTACCTCTGGGAATTAGCTCAGTACTGGTGCAAAAGGGTCATCAATACATGCTGTGGCTTCAACAGGACACATGTCTTCAGCCATGCTGGCCCGAGCAGCCCAGGAAAAGGGAACTTCGTTTCCTTCTGTGGTGATCGCTATACAGTGTTCATGGGAGGAACATTTGATTATTCCACCTCCTCTGTGTCAGAGTCACATGAATCCTGACTTTTGCAAGGCTGTGATAATGTCTGTGATCACTCAAGACTGAGTAGTCTGTCCTCAAAAACTCTCTAGAAGTTAAGCTGGTTTCTTTCTCTTAGGCTAGGCTAAATGGAAATCAGTGAACAACATTCCTCAAAACAGCAAAATGTTCAAATAATCAAGGGTTTTTGAACAAATGAACATCCTTTGAATTTCTCAGCTTTCTCATTTCCCTTGGCCTCTTTGTCTTCTTTTAAATAATACAGTGATTTGTCTTAAAAGGAACTGATCCTTTGAGCACATTCAATTTTATTTTCTGATTAATTCCCTGACACTAGTACAGATTCTGAGACTGTATAATTTCACCAGGAACCCTTTCTCCTTAAAGTTTTATATCACTAAGTGAATACATGTGGTAAAACTCAAAAAAAAAAAAAAAGATCAACATAATCATAAAAGTGATCAAGAAATATGGCATGTTTCTTCATTTTCAAAGGTCTTTCTGAAAATGAGTCAACTTGATTTAGTTTTGTATTCCATACACGAAAATGTCCTTCTCTTGTCCATGAGGTAAGCATTATTATTCCCATTTTGCAGGATGTAAAAATCAAGGCTCAAAAATTTAAATACCTTGTACAAGCAGTGACCATGGGTTTCCATCCCTATCTACCTGCTCCAAAGCCCACATTCACAACATAAGGTTCAGCTGCCTCTTTTCAAGAGAGGCCATAAAGGGTATAAAATGAGCCCCATTGCGATGAAAGGAGACAGAGTTGAGAGTTTTAGAAAAGAGTCCACAAATAATTAACTCCCTGAAATTCTAATGTTTCACTGAGAAGTAAAAGTTCATTGGTAAAATAAACTTGTAATGTGGGTCAGGAACCCACTTGGCCTACACTATACCCACTGCGATTATTATCTAGGCCAAACAACCTTCGCTGTCCACTCTCTTACAACCTTTCCACACATTACTCCGAATTACAGGCCCTCTATTCTCTGCCTCAATAATGAAGCACCCTAAGAAGACAAAGATACAGGAAGGTCAAAGCAGAATTCAGTGTCCTTCACCCTCAAGCTCACATCCCTCCTCTTTAAAAGGGTTAAACTGAAGAATGTCTCCAGGCACTGTTTTAAACAGAGTGGGGAAAGAAGCTGCTACTATGAAATCATAGCCTCCATAATTCAAAGAAGGTCCCAACTACGTAGCCTCTGAATTGGACTTCAGAAGCCATTCAAATGGGAGTCACCTATGGCCTCCTGGGGTCTCTATTTTTCCTGTCATGACCTCTTATTTTTATTTAATTTTTTTTTAATTGGAGTATAACCACTTTGCAATGTTTATTAATTTCTGCTATACAACAATAGCAGAAATATAGATCAGTTATATGTATACATATATCTCCTCCCTCTTGGACCCTCCCTCACACCCCCACCCCCTCCCTCCAGTTCATCACAGAGCACCGAGCTGAGCTCCCTGTGCTATACAGCAGATTCCTACTAGCTATGTATTTCACACACAGTAATATATTTATGTCAAACCTAATTGCCCAATTCATCCCACCCTCCCCTTCCCCCCAACCCCATGACCACACACACGTCTGTGTCTCTTTAATCGTGGAATGACTCATATACTTCCCTGTGCCTGGCAGCCACAGGTGAATCTTTGTGCGGGATGAACTGCACAGGTCTGTCACTTTTCTTCTTTCTGAACAATCATTCCAATACCCCTCCCCCGCCCCACCCCTCGATGATACTGGCATCCCAGGAAGTCAGTGTTAGAAGTTGCTGTCCCACAATGCAGTAGTCTAGTGAGTCCCATGGTACCATAAGGTAGCTCGAGTTTCCTAGCATGGTTCCAGTTAAACGAAATCTATGCTTACTTCTTAAATTTCTCAGGCCACCAGAAGCTCAGTGGATAAGGCAAATGTGAAAGAAAACAAAAGAAAGTAGAAGATCTTGCCTTCATTTTGCTTTTAATTTTTTAAGTGTTTTAATAATATCCAACTATACAGATCATTTGTTTCCCTTTCATCCAGCGCACCCCTGCCCACCCACCCCCCACACACACTTTCTCACAGAGAGATAGCATTCTTAATTAAATTAAATCAATTAAATGTTATTTAATTCCAGGATATATTTTAGCCTCTGAGTTTTTCTAGTAACGTGAAGCAAAGAAAAATAATTCCATTTATTCAACTCACACTCATTTTCCCCCTATGAGTTGAATACAAAAACATTTCCAGACAGACAATATAGCATTTCATGTCTGAATGTCACTGTCCCTGAAGATCAAGACAGTATCAAATGATAGGGTGATATAATGCTATATACACTGTATTAAATGATACAGCAATTATATGGTGTTCCCAGTAAAAATTCTTATTGCATAGAGCTGTAAAACCACCTCTGTGCTAAGGTGGCTTTGATATTATCCAACAAGAATTTTACATTCAAAAACAGTGTGTCCAATAGTACTTTCAGCAATGAAGGAAATGTTTTATATCTGAGATGCCCAATATGGTAGCCTCTAGCCTTATGTGACTACTGAGAACTTGAAATGTGGCTAACACAATTGAGGATCTGAATTTTTTTTAATTTTAATTCTATTTAAACTTAAGCAGCCACATGTGGCTAGAAGCCGCAGTATTGGGCAGCAGAGTTCTAAAATGTCCTAAGCTTTTCAGCATTTGGCTGTCATCTTTTTAAAATAGAAAATTAGGAAACAAGCAGCCTCTCAAGTAGGTCAGTCTATTTTCCACCACTAAAGATGTTCTGTCTCATGGTATATGTACTCTCTATCTCCAAATCAATGGAAAGTAGTTCTGCCCTGCTGTAACACTACTCAGAAAACTTAACACCTGTGATATCTCCTATTAGGGAAGTTCTCGTGCAAATAGAAAGTGTTAACACTACCACAGATTTGAAAATATTAAAGTGCTCTCTGGAAAAAAATTAAGTCATTAATGTGACATATTTTATTCTTCACAGGAATAATTTTCAGGCTCAGACACTCATGAGCTGACAGTCTCACTCCAGCACTGCTACCTAGGATGAGGAACTCCAAGGAAGCAATACCAGGGTGTCTACTTCAGCCGTGGCTGCCCAGATATGGCTTGAAATGCTGAAACCCAGCCCAGCGCCAGAACTAGAAAATCAAAGTTGTTGTGAAGTTTGCTTGTTCCTGAATTCAGTCATTCATCTAACAAATACTTCAGAAGTATCTACTACATGTCAAGCACCAAGTTAGATACAAAAATATAAGTTTGAATGATACATAATGTCTGCCCTTCAAGATTTATGTTGAAAGGAAAGACCATAAATAGATCATGATCCAACCTGGTAGGCACACAATGAGTACAGAGAATGGCAGGATTCTTGAAAGATTACCAGACTACCCTGGGAAGGTCTGGGAAGGCTTCCTGGAGCAGGTGGCAACTTAGCTGAGTCCTCAGGAGAAGGAATTAGTAAGGCAAAAGCAGGGAAGATAGCATTCCAAGCAGGGTGGGTAATAAAGGTGAGAAAGAGCCTAAAGAGCATGGCACGCACAGGGTACACAGCTGGACTCAGGGAGTGTCAGAAAATAAGCTAAAATGCCACGAAGGCTATAGGACAGCCAGGTATACCACATTAAGGAACCTGGTCTTTGATTTACACCAGAGGGCTTCAACCAATAGAGAGGTCCTGTTAGAGATAGGACACCTAGCAGCAGAGTGGGCTTGCAGGTATGAAAAGAAGGCAGGAGACTGCAGTCTCACCTTGGGGAGTAATAATGAGACCCTGCATGCAGGTAGTAGTAATGAGAAGCAAGAGAAGAGGGAAACTCAGAAATTTCTAGGACTAGAAAGAAATGGTAATTAGAAATCAGCCACACTGGGTGACCAGCTGGATAAAGGAACCAAAGAAAATAGGTTTTAAGGATGACTCAGTGGATAAGCGTAACTAAGAGAGACTACCACCAGCAGAGCAAGCATTTACTGTACTCTTTTTCAGAGCCAGGCACCAAACAGGTGCGTCAGGGTCTACCTCCCAGGAACTTTCTGAGACAGGTACTATTTTTATTTCCATTTTTAAAAAGGAAGACTCTGAGGCTGGAGAATTAAATGATTTGTTCATGATCAAATATCAGCAAGTATCAGAATCCAGATCTGTCTAATTCTAGAGCATCAACCTTCACCACCAGACAATATAGTCTCTGAAGATGGGAGAAAGGGGGCACTTAGCAGGAAAGGTGGTATGTTCAGCCCCTGGACAGTTAGGGAGCCTTTCAGATACACATGTGATAACCAGTCGATGCTGGCAACCAGGCTGCAGTATAAGGCAAAGAACTGGGGGCCGGGGAGTCACAACACATACACGGTGATGAAAACCCAGTGAGTGGATGAAGCCCTGAAGCCAGAGTATATGAGAAGAGAGAAGCATTCCTCCCAGAACAGAGCTCCAGCTGCAAGGGGTGAGTAAAGGAGGACACACCCACTAAGGAGAGAAGCAGCAGGAAAACCAGAGGCACGGACCATCCCTTCTAGAAACCAAAGACTCTTCAGAAGACAGTAGACAAGTTGTGTCAGACACAACAAGAATGTCCAGAGCAATAAGAACTACACACATCCACTGGATTTAACAAACAGGTATTAGTAAGTATAAGAAACGCAAACATAGGAAACACTGAGAGCTATTCATAGCCAAAGGAAAAGAGATACTCAATATGCAAAGGTTGAAAATTAGAGAGGAAGGCACAGTAACTAACAGAGTAAGGCTTAGGAGGAGGAAGGAGGGTATGGGGAGAAACCTAGAGGAAAGCAAGTGAGGCGACTATACATATGTTTGCAGGTATCAGAGCAGGACATTGGTAGAAATCATTCTAGGTAATCTAAGTTTTTTTAATGAAGTCAGATGCAGGGTCGTCTGAGTGAAAGGGTGGAGAGGCCTTTGAGAGAACCAAAAGCTTGGAGTAACTTTTCAGTAGAAGGGGGATGAAATGGAAAGCATCAACTGCCCAGGGGCAAGTCCTTCCTGCACAATTTGGTAGTCCAGATACGGGCATGGAGAAGGCACCCTGGTTTTGGTCTGGGTCTGGGGTGTTGCTGGTCAAGGATAAACCACAGAACCAGGGAACCAACCAGTCTTCAAATGACCCACCATTCCCCTCCTCGCCACTGGTTGTCTACTGAAGGTCTTCATTGTACTTCATAGTGGGTTCTACCAAAAGTAACTGAGAAACAAAGAAAATAACTCTTTTCCTCCAAGATGTCTCAAAACAACACTTAATAATCAAAATAGCACCTTATTAAGTCCTTTGACTATGTAAGCTTCTCAATTGAGACAAAAACCAACTAACAAAACATGTCAGAGGCAAAGCCAGAAATAGCCTGTAAAAAATCTTTTGGCTCTTAGATTTCACAGAAATTTTACACAGAAGAATCTCAATTCTTAAAATGATGCTAGAACTATAATAAGTAGTGCCCCAGGGGTCAGTGTGAGGAGAGTATAAGGGATCACAAGCAATCCAGATTCTGAAGCAATGTAAGGATAAAATGGATACAAGTTCCCCTCCTTAATAAAATGGTACATTTCCTTAGACATCGACAATGAAGGGCATGATTCCAACTCCTCCCCTCCCCAAGCAACCACCCAACTAGAGCTAGCAGTCTACAAAACAATGGAAATGTCAGCTCACCCTCCTGTTCTGTGCCCCCCTCGACTTCCTCTTTCACCCTAGATGAGTTGTCATCTTTCCATGAAAGAATGCCAAGCGTTCAGTCAGTCTAACTGGCAGTTCCTGCTCTTCAGGTTCTCTGGATGCTTCAAAAGGGTGGTAATGTGTTACCGGAAAGACTACCTTCCTTGGCAGTCTATTTTCCAGGCTTCCACCCCTGGTGAGTCACCTCCAAGTTTCTATTATGTATAAGGAGATCTATGATTAAAGGAGACTTCATAGGAGTCTCATGAACCTGAAGTTGCCTCTCTTGACAGTGACACTTCTGAATTTAGATTGAATTATACAGGTGTTTTGGTGGAGATCTTCCAGATTCCAAGTCAGCTAGAATGTGGAAGCAGCTACAAATAAAATCATGACGTAGCAATACTAACAACATCAGCCCTGAGTAGCAACATTCCAAGCAATGAATTCAGAAGCTACCCATTAGGCAAATGATAACTCAAAGCAAGAATAGTCAAGAGATTTAAATCTTGAACATGTGACTAAAAATTCTCTCTTAAAATTTATTTACTGTACATTTTTAGTATAGAGGTGAGAATATAAATTTTGGTCCTATTATTTAAATACTTATTTGGTGATCATCCTTTTAAAAAATCCTTTGACCCAAGGGATACATTAAAACATATGTTAAAAAAAAAATGAATTTTCTGGTGGAGAACAATATGGAGGCTCCTTAAAAAACTAAAACTAGAACTACTATATGATCCAGAATCCCACTCTTTGGCATATATCCAGAGAAAAACCATAATTCAAAAAGATACATGCACTCCAGTGTTAACTGCAGCACTATGTACAATAGTCAAGACACAGAAGCAACCTAACTGTCCATCGACAGAAGAATGGATAAAGAAGATGTGCTGCATATTTACAATGGAATACTACTTGGCCATAAAAAAGAATGAAATAATGCCATTTGCAACAACATGGATGGACCCAGAGATTGTCATACTAAGTGAAGTAAGTCAGACAAAGACAAATATCTACTATATCATTTTTATGTGGAATCTTGATTATATTCTTTGCAGCCAAAATGGAGAAGCTCTATACAGTCAGAAAAAACAAGACCAGGAGCTGACTGTGGTTCAGACCATGAACTCCTTATTGCCAAATTCAGACTGAAATTGAAGAAAGTAGGGAAAACCACTAGACCATTCAGGTATGACCTAAATCAAATCCCTTATGATTATACAGTGGAAGTGAGAAATAGATTTAAGGGCCTAGGTCTGATAGATAGAGTGCCTGATGAGCTACGGAATGAGGTTCGTGACACTGTACAGGAGACAGGGATCAAGACCATTCCCACAGAAAAGAAATGCAAAAAAGCAAAATGGCTGTCTGGGGAGGCCTTACAAATAGCTGTGAAAAGAAGAGAAGTGAAAAGCAAAGGAGAAAAGGAAAGATATAAACATCTGAATGCAGAGTTCCAAAGAATAGCAAGAAGAGATAATAACCCTGTGTACGAGACAGCAAAAGAGACACCCATGTATAGATCAGTCTTATGGACTCTGTGGGAGAAGGAGAGGGTGGGGAGATTTGGGAGAATAGCATTGAAACATGTATAATATCATGTATGAAACGAGTCGCCAGTCCAGGTTCGATGCACGGTACTGGATGCTTGGGGCTGGTGCACTGGGACGACCCAGAGGGAGGGTAGGGGAGGGAGAAGGGAGGTGGGTTCAGGATGGGGAACGCGGGTATACCTGTGGCGGATTCATTTCGATATTTGGCAAAACTAATACAATATTGTAAAGTTTAAAAATAAAATAAAATAAAAAAAATAATAATAAAATAAAATTAAATTAAAAAAAATAAATAAAAAAATTAAAAAAAAAAAAAGCCTTCTTCAGCAATCAATGCAAAGAAATAGAGGAAAACAACAGAATGGGAAAGACTAGAGATCTCCAAGAAAATCAGAGATACCAAAGGAAAATTTCATGCAAAGACGGGCTCGATAAAGGACAGAAATGGTATGGACCTAACAGAAGCAGAAGATATTAAGAAGAGATGGCAAGAATACACAGAAGAACTGTACAAAAAAGATCTTCACGACCCAGATAATCACGATGGTGTGATCACTGACCTACAGCCAGACATCTTGGAATGTGAAGTCAAGTGGGCCTTAGAAAGCATCACTATGAACAAAGCTAATCATCTTTCAGGATTTGGAATAGCTCAAATGGAATTCTATTTGAGCTATTCCAAATCCTGAAAGATGATGCTGTGAAAGTGCTGCACTCAATATGCCAGCAAATTTGGAAAACTCAGCAGTGGCCACAGGACTGGGAAAGGTCAGTTTTCATTCCAATCCCAAAGAAAGGCAATGCCAAAGAATGCTCAAACTACCGCACAATTGCACTCATCTCACATGCTAGTAAAGTAATGCTCAAAATTCTCCAAGCCAGGATTTAGCAATATGTGAACCGTGAACTTCCTGATGTTCAAGCTGGTTTTAGAAAAGGCAGAGGAACCAGAGATCAAATTGCCAACATCCGCTGGATCATGGAAAAAGCAAGAGAGTTCCAGAAAAACATCTATTTCTGCTTTATTGACTATGCCAAAGCCTTTGACTGTGTGGATCACAATAAACTGTGGAAAATTCTTCAAGAGATGGGAATACAGAACACCTGATCTGCCTCTTGAGAAATTTGTATGCAGGTCAGGAAGCAACAGTTAGAACTGGACACGGAACAACAGACTGGTTCCAAATAGGAAAAGGAGTTTGTCAAGGCTGTATATTGTCACCCTGTTTATTTAACTTATATGCAGAGTACATCATGAGAAATGCTGGACTGGAAGAAACACAAGCTGGAATCAAGATTGCCAGGAGAAATATCAATAACCTCAGATATGCAGATGACACCTCCCTTATGGCAGAAAGTGAAGAGGAACTCAAAAGCCTCTTGATGAAAGTGAAAGTGGAGAGTGAAAAAGTTGGCTTAAGGCTCAACATTCAGAAAACGAAGATCATGGCATCTGGTCCCACCACTTCATGGGAAATAGATGGGGAAACAGTGGAAACAGTGTCAGACTTTATTTTTCTGGGCTCCAAAATCACTACAGATGGTGACTGCAGCCATGAAATTAAAAGACGCTTACTCCTTGGAAGGAAAGTCATGACCAACCTAGACGGCATATTCAAAAGCAGAGACATTACTTTGCCAACAAAGGTTCGTCTAGTCAAGGCTATGGTTTTTCCTGTGGTCATGTGTGGATGTGAGAGTTGGACTGTGAAGAAGACTGAGCGATGGAGAATTGATCCTTTTGAACTGTGGTGTTGGAGAAGATTCTTGAGAGTCCCTTGGACTGGAAGGAGATCCAACCAGTCCATTCTGAAGGAGATCAGCCCTGGGATTTCTTTGGAGGGAATGATGCTAAAGCTGAAACTCCAGTACTTTGGCCACCTCATGCGAAGAGTTGACTCATTGGAAAAGACTCTGATGCTGGGAGGGATTGGGGGCAGGAGGAGAAGGGGACAACAGAGGATGAGATGGCTGGATGGCATCACTGACTCAATGGACGTGAGTGTGAGTGAACTCCGGGAGTTGGTGATGGACAGGGAGGCCTGGCGTGCTGCAATTCATGGGGTCGCAAAGAGTCAGACACGACTGAGCGACTGATCTGATCTGATAAAGATGATACAAATGAACTTATCTACAATCAGAAACAGACTCACAGATTTACAAAAGAAACCTATCAAAACCAAAGGGGGTAAATCAGGAGTGTGGGATTAACATATACACACTACTATATATAAAATAGATAACCAACAAGGACCTACTGTATAGCACAGGGAAGTCTACTGTAATAACCTATATGGAAACAGAATCTGAAGAGGAATAGATATATTTGTATATATAACTGAATCATTTTGCTGTACACCTAAAACTAACATAACATTCTCAATCAACTACACTCCAATACAAAATTAAATTTAAAAAAAAGAAAATGAATTTTCCAAAGTATCCTATTCAAAGTTTTTTTATTACCAACCCTCTTCCACATGAATCTTTATTAGATACTACTGGAGATTAAACCATCCCTTCCCTCAAAAAACTAACACTTTTTGAAAGGGCATAAAAACCAAAATAGGAATAGTCATCAGATAACACTAGTAAAACAGATCCTGAAAAAACATATTTTTTTAAATATGAGGAAAACAAGAAAAAAAAGTCAAAATAAGTCCAAACGGTGAATGTTATTGGTATATAATACAATGACAGATCAAGGAGGATTTGTACAGAAAAGCAATAGCTTTAGCAGAAAAGAATTTAAGATGAGCCCACTCCTATTGCAGAGTAGGGCAAAATCAGGTAAGACATTGAATAGCATGTTGGCACTGAGTCTTCCTCCAGGAACTTTGTTGCAAAGGGGAAAGGTTTATTTTCATAAAGCAATAAATAAATGAATTTCAGTCACTGCTTTACATAATTTGCCGTGTCTGACTCTTTGTGACCCCATGGACTGCAGCATGCCAGGCTTCCCTGTCCATTACCAACTCCTGGAGCTTCCTCAAACTCAAGTGTATCGAGTTATTTACTCAAGCACTCATTTATTAGAGATATTGGAGTGCCTAGTAAAGTACCTAGGGGAACAAATCAGACATGGACCTGTTCTCAGAGTTCATAGTCTATTGGAGAAGGCAGAAATAAAACGAATAATCCCAAAATGACTATGTGTTTATAACCATGATTAAATGAGAAGAAAAGGTACAGAAAAACCCAAACTACTTTGGGGGAACTCACAGAAGACCTCTCCATGAAGTGGAATTCAAATGGAGAATTAACCAGGTGGTAGAGAAGAGAGAGCTAGGAATTGGCCATAACTCATGAAGAGGTTCTAAAACTTCATCTCTGTATCTCCAGAGCCTCAACACTTAGCAGGCACTCAATAAATGATTATAGATACACTTTAAGTTCTTATGACATTCAGAAAATCTTTCATAAGGAAACAACCCCAAGATATAAGAGGGGAAATAAAAAGGAAGACCTACTGGCACAAAGAGTATTCTTTATGAAACAACAATAACAACAATTAGAAATAGCAATAAGGAGTCAACAAATTATGTAAAGCAGTGACTGAAATATTCTGCAAATAGTAATTTGCATAATTTGCAAATATGTTGCAAATTTGCAACATACAAATAGTAATTATACAATTAAGAGGGGAAAGGTAACAAATGAGTGTATTTTGAGTACAAATATGGAAAAAAGTAAAAATTAGGAATAATATATGTCCTTATGCATCAACTGATAAAGTTAAATAATCAACTACCAACCATCCCACTTATGTTTCATACATAAAACTGCAAATTCCTTCAAATTTGGAGGAAGTCTTCCAGTCAATTTTCAGACAAAGCCCATTCCCACCAACTCCATTCATTCTGGGCCCCCAAAGAACTTCAATATTACTTCAATAACATCTTTTATTTCTTATATTTCCCTATAAGGCCTTATATTTCCATAAAGTGTTTTCCCATACATGATATTTTGGCTATTAAATATATAATTGTTTCTTCCATGTGATTTTTATTATATAATAGGTTGGTATAATGTGCTCTACAAATTCTAAGGGCAGAAAATGAAGACGAACTAAAGAGTCTCTTGATAAGGGTGAAAGAGGAGACTGAAAAAGGTGACTTAAAACTCAACATTCCAAAAAATAAGATCACGGTATCTGGTCCCATCAACTTATGGCAAATAGAATGGGAAAAGTGGAAACAGTGACAGATTTTATTTTCCTGGGTTCCAAAATCACTGCAGCCATGAAATTACAAGACGCTTGCTCCTTGGAAGGAAAGCTATGACAAAATTTGACAACATATTAAAAAGCAAAGATATTACTTTGCCAACAAAGGTCCATATAGTCAAAGGTATGGTTTTTCCAGTAGTCATGTACAGGTGTGAGTGCTGTGTGCTTAGTCACTCAGTCATGTCCAACTCTCTGTGACCCCATGGACTGTAGCCCACCAGGCTCTGCTGTTCATGGGTATTCTCCACACAAGAATATCGGAGTGGGTTGCCATGCCCTCTTCCAGGGTATCTTTCCAACCCAGGGATTGCACCCAGGTCTCCCACATTGCAGGTGGATTGTTTACTGTCTGAGCCACCAGGGAAGCCCACAGGAGTGAGAGTTGGGCTGTAAAGAAGGCTGAAAGTGAAAGAATTGATGCTTTTGAATTGCGGTACTAGAGAATCCCTTGGACAGCTAGGAGATCAAACCAGTTAATCCTAAAGGAAATCAACCCCGAATATTCACTGGAAGGCCTGATGCTGAAGCTCCAATACTTTGGCCACTTGACGCAAAGGGCCAACTCATTGGAAAAGACCCTGATGATGGGAAAGATCGAAGGCAAAAGGAGAAGGGGGCAGGGGATGAGATGGTTAGACAGCATCACCGACTCAATGGGCATGAATCTGAGCAATCTGGGAGATAGTGAAGGACAGGGGAGGCTGGCATGCTTCAATCAATGGGGTCACAAAGAGTCACATATGACTTAGCGACTGAACAACAACAACCCAGTAGGGAGAAGGTGGCTCCTGACCTCCTACATGGGACTCCAAAGGACTTATTTTTTTACCACTGACTTTTTAATTACTATCACATATTACTATCTAGAAAAAAAATTAAGTATATGTAAGTTATAGTATGGATGTGAGAGTTGGACTGTGAAGAAAGCTGAGTGCTGAAGAATTGATGCTTTTGAACTGTGGTGTTGGAGAAGACTCTTGACAGTCCCTTGGACTGCAAGGAGATCCAACCAGTCCATTCTGAAGGAGATCAGCCCTGGGATTTCTTTGGAGGGAATGATGCTAAAGCTGAAATTCCAGTACTTTGGCCACCTCATGCGAAGAGTTGACTCATTGGAAAAGACTCTGATGCTGGGAGGGATTGGGGGCAAGAGGAGAAGGGGATGACAGAGGATGAGATGGCTGGGTGGCATCACTGACTCGATGTTTGTGAGTCTGAGTGAACTCCGGGAGCTGGTGATGGACAGGGAGGCCTGGCGTGCTGTGATTCATGGGGTCACGGAGTCAGACACGACTGAGCGACTGAACTGAAGTTATAGTCACACTTCATAAATTTGAAAAATTGAGAAAAAATATCATTCAAATCATTTAATGGCCTAACAAACACTGCAATGGATTTGTTAAGTGTGCTTTTAGCTCTCTTATACGTATCTTTAGTTATTTTTTTCTGATTATAAAATTATACATGCTCCACAGGGGGAAAAAAAAACACACAATTTGGAAAATAAAATTTTTTTGTAATTCCACCCCACTTCTACAGCTAAAAAATCATCGCTAAGAGTTTGATACATAATCTTCCAGATTTCTTCCCTTTAGTTCTACAGGTCCATAACCCCTTACTTACAATCCTGATACTCAAAAAGCTCCAAAACATGAAAAACTTTTATAACATTTGTTGTCAAATTTGACCTCAACAAACATAAGACAATTTGTCATCTTAATTTTTCCCACTTAATGTGAATACTCATGTTTCACTGCAGAATGTTAAAGTTTTGGATGACAGGATGCCATCCTAGCCCCCAGGGGAAGTGTTACTTAATAGAGGATGCACGGCCTTGCGTAAAACTGAAAAGTCCTAAATTCAGGAACACATCTGGCCCCAATAGTTCAACTAAAAGACAGAGGCTTATGCTAATATGACTACCATTCATTATCATTATTATTTTAGAAATGGACCATAGTGTGCTTACTTCTCTGCAAGTGGATTTTTTCACTCAGTAATATCAGGGACATCTTTCCTTCCATATCAATTCCCTGTATTCCTTAATGACCACATGGACATGAGTGAGGAGGTAAAGCATAAAAACAATGAGGCAATCCCTGATTTTAAGGAAAGGGTAAGTAATTCAACAGTCAGACCCACAAAAACAGCTAGAGAGAGAGTCTCCAAGAGTAGATATTGCAGAACTGAGAGCCAGAAAAGCCCTTAGAGATAATGGCCTGATTTCTCTGTTGAACAGATAACCTCAATGCAGACAGAAGTGATGACTCACTTGAGTTCACTGTTCTTCAGCAGTCAACCTGGGACTGTCCCCTCAGATTCCCAATCTCCCACCCTACCACACACTGCTGTTGCTCTAAGACTCTGCACTTCTTGACTAACTGAAAAATGTGAAAGTAACTTTCTCTGTGAGGGAGCACCAACTGCTCCCAGAGTTAGCCCAGCTGTCAGCGTAGAAATCTGCTCACCTGCCACGATGAACAGTAGCTGTGCAAACTTAACAGCATTCTTTTTATAGTTTTACAGCTAAACAGTAAGACATAGGGGAGGTCATCTCCTCCTTGAATTCATTACTAAGAATTCAAGCTCAAAGTTGGGTCGCTTTTTCCTCAATACAAACCACAGTGCGCCAAGAGCATGGCATTTTCTTGACTAATTTGGACTTGTCTTTAGGGTTGCTGCTGCTGCTAAGTTGCTTCAGTCGTGTCCGACTCTATGCAACCTCATAGACAGCAGCCCACCAGGCTCCTCTGTCCCTGGGATTCTCCAGGCAAGAACACTGGAGTGGGTTGCCATTTCCTTCTCCAATGCATGAAAGTGAAAAGTGAAAGTGAAGTCACTCAGTCGTGTCCGACTCTTAGCAACCCCATAGACTGCAGCCTACCAGGCTCCTCTGTCCATGGGATTTTCCAGGCGAGAGCACTGGAGTGGGTTGCCATTGCCTTCTCCAGTCTTTTGGGTTTCAAGGAGCTAAATCTGTACCAGAGGAAAGGACTATTCTATCAACTGGAAAACCACCAACACCATTCAGGTCTCCTCTGGAACTCCCTGCCCCTCACTCTGCCTCCAAACACCATTTAGTTCACTTGAATATGTCCCTCCCAGCTGGAATGCTTTCACTAACATAGAGCAAATCTTAAATATATATATATATATGCTCACAGAAGACAGAAAAGCAAAGGGGAAAAGACAGACTAAAGCCACAGAACGTCAGCCTGCTTCTCCCTGCCCTCTTCCCCAACAGGCCCCCAACCACAACCACACCTCCTGCCCACTCCCCCCCCAGCCCCCGCCCGCAGGCCCAGAGCAGGAAGTGTGCAGGAGTCGAGCTAGAAGCGTCATCTGTGAGAATGAAGATTGAGAAACACATTCCTCCAGAATCCTGGGGCCCTTCAAAGGAACCCTTACCCCACAAAGACACAGCAAGTAAATGACAGGGATGCAGCCCTCACTCAGCACCCCTAGTGCTACAGCCCAATCATTTATTTGGGGGGTCAGCAGCTACCTTTAAGTTATTTAATCGAGTATCATTTCAGGAAGCCACTACAATGTCTTAAATGAGCATTGCTTAAACTGTGTAAAGTACATGATGAGAAACACGTGTCACGCACTGCTTACCCTGGGATCCTAAGCCACAAAGCAAAGTGGTGCTTCACCAAAGGTCGGGGGTGAACAGGAAGCACCAGAACCTACTCATTTCCTTGGCTGAGGCTGCAAGAGGCAGACTGGGATCTTTCAGGCAGAGTCGAAACATCACCTACAATCTCTCAACAGAAATCCCTGCCACTAAAGGGCTGATCTCTGAATGCTGTAAGATCGAAGTCACCAAGGATATTCTGGAATTATGTGAAGGTCTAAGGTAAGAGAAGAGCTTTTTTTTTTAATTATTTATTTTGATTGGAGGCTAATTACTTTACAATATTGTAGTGGTTTTTGCCATACATCAACATGAATCAGCCATGAGTGTACATGTGTCCCCCCATCCTGAACTACTCATCCACTTCCCTCCCCACCCTATCCCTCTGGGTTGTCTAAAGGGTTGGCATAGTCAATATCTCTGTTCCCACAAAGGAGAACTAATATTCCCTTCCTTCCCTCCCAGGATGCTGGGGCACATGGAGTTTCCTGGTACAGGTAGCCATAGGGGTGAGAGAACATTCTGGTAGTGTCTTCAAGAGGCACAGAACTCTGAAGAAGAGATGAGGACAGAGACTCAGTTGCAGCTTCCCGGCTCAGTTTCAGAAATGATCCAGAGAGACAATGGGACGTTCTTGGTCTCCAGAGGAGTATGGAGCCAGCAGCCAAAGCACAAACACTGCCCAGATAAAAGTAATCTTCATTTTCTGTACAAGTCCATAGATCTAAATATCTGCCCGTTCTCTTTTGTTTTTATACTGTTTGTATTCAACACAAGCCAGGTAAATAAATGTATAGGTGTTCTTCTAGAGCCCAGTAGCCAACAGGTAGCCTTTGGATGGACTACCGTCTTGACCTCAGTCCTGACAGTGAGAGAGAGGGATGGTGGAGAGGAGAAAAAGAATACAAACAGGGTGACCATGAAAGCAAGAAACATCATATGAATACCAGTGTCGGTTATTTTCCCAGCTTTACATTCCTGTAACACACAGACCTTTTGGGGGTCTTTATAGGGGTTCTTTAGTGGCTCAGATGGTAAAGATTCTACCTGTAATGCAGGAGACCCAGGTTAGATCCCTGGGTCAGGAAGATTCCCTGGAGAAGGGAATGGCAATCCACTGTAGTGTTCTTGCCTAGAGAATCCCATGGACACAGAAGCCTGGTGGGCTACAGTCCATGGGGTCACAAAGAGTCAGACACAACAGAGTGACTAACACGGACACACATGATGTACTGTCACAATTCTCTGTATGGTCACTTTATTCATCCTTGCATCCCAAGCACAGTCCTGCATCTCACTGACATTTAGTAGATACAGTATTTCTAACACCACCATGAGTACAAGAATGAACATATAGACAGCAACCAGAATTTCTAAAGTGACAAGTATTGTTCTCCATTCCCCACCAGAAGGATCAGCAAAGTTTCAGCTGGCTCTCTCTGAACCCTCTGTGGCAACACTGTGCCCTCCAGCACAGGAGAACTGGGCTTGGACCCAGACTCTGTGTCTTTTGTTAACACTATGTGTCTCTGGGAAAGTTACTTAACCTCTCAGAGCCTCCATTTCCACATCTGCAAAATGGGGATAATATCTCAACTGAGCTGATGAGAGAGTAGATAGGTAACAAATATTAAGGACTGATACACAGTAGGTGCTCAATACACATGGGGGTGGGGGAGGAACAGCATAAGACAGCAGATCAGTCATCAGGCTCCAGCTATGCCCCTTAAGTTACAGGCTGTGTAACCTCCTGAGTCCCCTCAACTGAAATGGAAATGATGATCTACCTGCCTCAGAGAATGACTGTGAGGGTCAAAGTAGGAAATGCACATGAGAGGAAACAGGGAAAATCCTGTGAAACCTGTAAAGCACTAAGCAAACAAACCACCACTTACAAGCCTCGAGGGCAGACTTGTAAGAATGTAAACTGATACACCATCAGCGTTTTATCAAATTCTCAGACTGATTCCATTTAACAACACTTCCAAAGAATGCCTCAGCGTTAATCTGTCAGTCTGCTGGTCAGCTGGACAACCAGTCCTAACTGGTCATCTTCTAAGTGCCGAGCAGCTGCTGGGAGCAGAGGATGCGCCTGGACCCTGCCTTCAGGAAGCTTAGAGTCTAGGAGGGGATAACTAATCAATTGTAAATAACTCTGTATAAAGTGCTACAAGGAAGAAGTAGCAGTTGCTAGGGAAGTGTAAGATGAGGGGAGGGGGGCTAACCAGGCCTGGAGGATTCACAGGAAAAATGATATTCACCAAGGGCTACTTGGCTTTTGGTGACTGTGACAGGGGAGAAAGAAGAGGAAAAACTTCAGTCACAGAAGTTACATACCAAGGTTGGTGCATAAAGCAGCTCAGCAATTAAGAACACCAGTAATAAAGGCCCGGGCTTTCCTGGTAGCTCAGCTGGTAAAGAATCCGCCTGCAATGGCAGGAGACCTGGGTTCCGTCTCTGAGTTGAGAAGATTCCCTGGAAAAGGGAACGGCTACCCACTTCAGTGTTCTGGCCTGGAGAATTCCATGAACTGACTGTATAGTCCACGGGGTCACAAAGAGTCGGACACGACTGAGAGACTTTCACTTTCTCTGTTATTGGCCCCCATAAAGAACTAGAGAAGCTTTCCTCCATTTTGACACAATCAAAGCAGAAAAGTGGCTTATCAAGCCTGCACATCAGAGGCAGAGTTTTGTTTCCCTCCATCTGCTGGCAAATCTGGTCCCACCTCCTGCTTCTCCAGAGGCCACATGTGGTTCAGAGGGCCTCATTAGTTGATCCACCCAGCCTTTCCTTTTATTCATTCAAAATCCACTTTCTGGCCATGCACCTCCAGAGCATTCTAACACTGGGCACCCTACTCTGGCTGTGACCCCCTCCCCGCAAACACCACACTGTACAGCCTGCCATTTAGAAGGACGTAAAAATATAGTGCAGTGCAGGCAAAACTGGAAGGTTGGCCAGTAAATCAAGTGACCTCAGATCGTATCAGAAAGAGGAATGGAAAAGAACTGGGGAATTCCTTTGTGGGTTTCAACAACTTTCTTGGCACCTGGATGAAACAGCTTTGGGAAACTAGTGAGATTCTCTCTTCCCAGACCTATTAACTTTCCTCCTCATCCCACTGCCGGGCTCAGTACAGTGCATTTCATCCCCCTCCTGAAGAACCTGGGTCCTCTCTTCCCTTCTCTTTGCATAAACGTGGTTGCATCCTTCCTTACTCTGAGGACACTTAACTGTGAGTGAAGTTAACATGCACAGCGTAAAATGTTTTAGTATCTAACACCTCAGATCCGCCAATATAAATTATTAAGGAGATTCATTACCAACTACACTAGACTTCTGGTGTAAAACAGAAAGATTTCTGGTAAAACAGAAAGATTATTAACAAATTCTAATGAAAACGGACTGAGTACCTCTCTTCAAGGGACATTACCTTAGGTGTCTTGCCTCCTATGACCCCTGGATTAACAATGAACACCACTTAGGGGTAACTAAATCTAAACTGAGAGCACATATCTCCACAAAATGGGGATTTTTGAATAAATGACAAATGTTCCAACTTCATGAGGCCCAAAAACACCACTGCTAAGCCCAGCAGGCAAGAGGTACCAGGTGCCTGCCAACCACCTGGATGTGGGCACCGAGGCCTGAGAGACAGCAGGTGACAGAGGAGCGGGGGACGGATGGGTCTGTTCTGACATGTTCCATACAGTCTTGGAGATCATCAGAAAATTACCATCGGCACAAGAATATCACCTTAAACTGCAACACCCCATCCCAATGACTCCAAGGAAAACAGTGAGGCAAGGAAAACAAGTGAAATAAAAAGCAATTGCATTTTTTAAGTAATTAAATTTCCTTCAAACCTGGCACAAACCAGACTGCCTTAGATAAGCAGCGTCTCCTGGATTTTCACCCAAATACCATCAGTTTTTGGAATACCTATCACTGGTTCCTCTCTGGACCAGTCCCCACCTCTCACTATCAAACTCACAGGAACTCAAACACAGATATCATTAGTGAACAGACTGTAAAATAAGGGGCAGCCGACAGGTCCAAGTAAATATACGGTACAATTCCTAAGCCATCCCTAAACTTAAAAATGACTTGTGAGAACTTCATTAGCTAAGTTATGGAAAGAAGACGTGAATAAGAAAAACTAATGCTTAGGAAAAGGAACTCATTTAAACATTCATTCCTATAATGGTTGTCTGGTTGAAGTCTGGGACAGAAAACAAAAATGGTTCACAAAACACAGGCAGAAAGATGTGAAATGTTTGCTCATGCTTGCTTTGCTCAAGAAGTTTAATTTCTTTAGAATTCTACACTAAGGCCATATTGGACACAAAATAAATTTGAGATCCCTAGAAGTACTGGGGTGTCTGTTTCCTCTATGAGGTAAGCTCCTTGAATGTACAGAACCTGTTTTTTTATTTCTTCATGATCCATGTCTAACAGAACCCCGGACACATAATAAGTGATTCAAGGAAGTGCTGAACTGGTTGTAAAGTAACAGGTAATTTAAAAATATCTCAAAAGAGTTTTAAAAAAGGGGGGGGGGCATCAGCAGAAGCTATAGCCTTAAGCACTAGGAAATTCCCCTGACTACCTTCAGTGACTATTTGTAGGGTACAGCCAACACTTTCTGCACCAGCTTGTGCTGGTAAGTTCCATCACAAGGTCTCTACCTAGTAATTCACTGTTCTACTAAGAGAGCATAAAATTAAAGGTAGAAGAAGTGTATAGTGCAGCAAGCACAGGGTTTGAGAGGAGGTAAGTCCCAGAGAAAGCCCATCAGATGTGTGCTATGAGATCATCTGATCTCGCCCCACTACTAGGACAGGCCCCATGGTGAGGACCCGTTGTCTGCTGCAGAGGCACACTCGGCACATGGGACGTGTTCTCTGTAACCAGGGCCTGTGAACTCTTAAGCCCTTGATAATGTCTTTGGCACAATATCAGAATTAGGAGATATATATACCTTTAAAAGGCAAATACATGGAAGTTCATCCCCAAGGTTTACATCTTGCTACTAATCAATCACCTGAAGCAGGTGTAATGCCACCTGGTGTTCTCTGCAGGGGTTCAAACTCCAGCTCCATCACTTAACTAGGCAAGTATCTTAACCTCTTTGAGACTCAGTGGCCTCCGAAGGAAGGGCTAATTAAAAAAATACGTCTCAAAGGCATTCTGAGGATTGGATAGGTTAATGTGTGTGAAGCACTCAGCCTGACACCTAATTAACCTTGACTGAGTACCTACTCTTATTATGCATGATCCCACCTTCACATGACTCCATTTATCACTTCTCTGCTCCCTCTGGCCCCTGCAGCAGAACTCTTCGAGGGCACAAGTTGAGACTCACGGTGGAGGATCATCTATCCTCTTCAATATGCACAGTTCCATCAGATTTGCACCACCATCGAATTACTGTTTGAGGCTCTGTCAACCTGGTCTCCAGATACAAATACTGGACGTTTTGGTCTGTGGATGCGGAAAGGATATGAATGACCTGCTACTCCTACGTAGTGGTCAATGTTAACTAGAAGCTGCGGGAGATTAATACATCTAACATAGGCCCCTGTCTTTTTACGTGAAGTCTAAAATCTACATGATCTGGAATAATTAAATATTAAGTGGAGACCTCTAGAAAAGACTTGAAAACACTCTCCTCATGGTAGCCTCAAAGGGAGCACAGATGACAGAAGACCCTAGAGAGAGAGACTGTCCTCCATAAACGTGCTCACAGGAGAAGGTTCTGAGAAGGGAGGCTATCTGTATGTGAATATCTTGGGATCTGCTGCCCTAAAAACAGGGGAAAGGGGAAAATGATTTGTGAGGAAATATACTAGAAAAGGGAACTGCTGGAGGGTGAGTGTGCAGCCTAGCGTTGTGACAGGAAGAGAAAGAGCCCCTCGCAGGCCCAAGAAGGTCATTCTCTCAAAGTGGAAACCGAAAAACCATCACATGAAGTAGGAGCCGTGGTAAGCAACTCGAGCCTGGCCTCAGTCACTCCACTGGGAGCTCGAGGCAGTCATTGGAACTTGAAAAAAGAAATGAAAACTTAAGTCCCAGATGATCTCTAAGATCCATCTAGCTTGAAGGAGCTAGCAATCTGGATCTGGTGAAAACAGAAGGTCACATAACCAGCCATGGGAGGCGATTTTAGAGTGACCCCCAAGAAAAGATCAGCAGGGCCAGTACCCTCATCAGAGCAGACCAGCAGGTGACCAGCCCACCTTTCTTATCCACGAGCAAATCTGTGGATTACAGGCCCTGGTGGTGTTCCAGCTGTACCTACAGCTGTTGTCTGCCCTGGGGCTGGCTCTGCCGGCTGAAAAGAACAAGTCTAGTCACATAGCAGCCACCCAACACTCTCCATGGGCTCTTCTCATGGGGAAGTTACTTTCAAACATCAAATACTTTGTTTATGTGCTGCATGCTAAGTCGCTTCAGTCATGCCCAACTCTTTGTGACCCCATGGACTGTAGGCCTCCCAGCTCCTCTGTGCATGAGATTCTCCAGGCAAGAATACTGCATTGGATTGTCATGCCCTCTTCCGGGAGATCTTCCCAACCCAGAGATCGAACCCGTGTCTCTTACATCTCCTACATTGGCAGGCGGGTTTTTTACCACTAGCACCACGTGGGATGCCCATACTTCATTCAACAAATCACCAAAGAAAGGAAAAAAAAAAAAGGATGAAATTGGGACTTGCCTGGGGGTACAGTGGATAGGAATCTGCCTGCCGGTGCAGGGGACACAGATCCAATCCCTGGTCCAGGAAGATGCTACAGAGCAGCAGATGCTGCAGAGCAACTAAGCCCACGGGCCACAACTACTGAAGCCTGCACGCTCGGGCCCGCAAGCCACAAGCACTGAGCCTGAGAATTGCAACGACTGAATCCCGTGTGCTGAGAGCCTGTGCTCCACAAGAGAAGCCACTGTAATGAGACACCCATGCACCACAGCTAGTGAGTAGGCCCCACTTGCTGCAACTAGAGAATGCCTGCACACAGTAACAAAGACCCAGCACAGCCGACAATAAATAAAATTGTTAAAGAAAGGATGAAATCGGTTACTCATCCCAGCTTGCAGTGTGCTACACCTGCCACACGGCAGCTTACTTTCCTCGGAACCCCTGGCACATGATAGACCCGTCGGCCTGCCTCTGTGTGCATCACAAGACACTTCTGCTCTGCGATGGCTGAGAAGTGCCAGGCACTGTCTCACTTGACTCCTGACCCACTTCCCACTGGCCCAGTGGAGTTATGTCTTTCATTTATTTCCTTTTCTTCTTCCACCTCCAGCGTCTTTAAGCTGCAAGCCTGGCAGCGGAAGTGGATGACATCAGAATTCTCAGAGCTGGGGGAACTTTCAGAGATCTGCCGGTTCCATCAACAGCCTAAACCAAGGCTACACCTCTTTCTCAAGCCCATAAGAAGTCGTGTCCTTCAAGTGAGAACCTTTATGGAGTTTCAGAGGTAAATGGGCATCATTTCAGGATGATGAGGGAAAATTACTAAAGGCAAGATGTCACCATCCAAAAGAGCCACTACTGAGAAAATATAGGCCTGGTGTAGCAAAAAGGGGATGTAATTCTGGGGGTAGAAGGCTCACACTTTAGACTGTCAGAATCCTGGAACTAAGAGAAAGCCAAGAGGCAAGGCTGTGCTTTCCACAGAAGATAGAACCTGGAAAAAACCTATTCTAAATAATCCAGACCAACAGCCTTGTGCCATATATAATGCCGCTCATCTCAGCCTAATAAGTTATAAATGACACTTTTTAAAACATCTTCAGACTCAATAAAACTAATGTTTACACTTTCACAGTGTGTCATGTGTTGTTACACAATGAGTATTATTCAAAATATCACTTGGTTACCAAAAAAAAGGCCAGGTCTTACTGTTGCACATTAGATAAACGTTTTAGGTTTAAGACAAATGTCTAAAGAAATCCGTGACTCTGCCTTTGTTTTGTCCATTCCTGGTTCTATCATAGCTCCAGAATGAATGAAAAGTTAAGACCCTTTCCTTATACAGCCTAGTTCTTTCGTAGTTTTATAAGAGAAATCAACCAGTCTGAACAGATGAGTCTTCTCTATCTAAACTAGTGTCTTATTTTTCAATGAGCTGGTCACTATTTCTCTAAGCAGCCACTCTTTTGGAAGATCTCTCACTTGAGTCATAGTCATTTGAGATTCATTTATTTCCCAACAACAGTTACAGTGACCCTTTCTCCAGGCAGTACACTAGCCTCCCAGCCATTCCTTTGACTTATTAATCCAAATAAGTACTTGATTACAGGGGTAACTGGTCTGCCATAAATACCAATCAGGCATAACATGAAGTCCAGTTAATAGCCAACTATTCCCAGCCCCCCGGAAGCACTCAGAAAAAAAGGAAAGCAAATGATTCAATTAGAGCAATTATCTGCTGATCCACTGAGACACTGAAAGGGTCAAAACTGCATTTGCCAGAGATAAGTCTTAACTTGGCTTACTTAATGGTAATGTCTTTGGCTGTCTTAACAGAGATGCTACCCAGTTTTTGGACCTTACCAGCAACTTGCACAGGGTGTTGTCTAATGTTAGTTGCTGGAGACATAAACTAAATGGACTTTCTGGATGCTGATCGTCAACGGATCATTTACGACATCTAAGAATCAGTTCCTACGTGGTAATCAGTAAACCTGGTTTTAAGACTCCACGGTAGACCAGAACACACTGGAAAATTTGCAGTGAGAGACGGAAAGATCTGTGGCATTTTCAGTGAGGGCTAAAACACCTCCGCCCTGTGGGTTCTGCCGTACAGCCACAACAACGACACTGGCGAAGGGCAGAGTTCCTGTGGAAACACTTACGGTGCGATTATTCTGGTGGAAAAAACAAAGGCCTCAAGCCAAATAGTAGGCAGTGACCGAGCCCAGTGGAACCAGGGGTCTAGCGCAGATAGTTCTGAGCCCAAACCAAGATAATCATTAACTTCACATACATGGAGATAAAAATCTGTAATTAACTGGAGGACACAGCCCACAGATATGACATAGTCTGGTATTTTGAGATTTTCGAGCAGCCGCCCTTTAAGTAACTCATAATCCAGGGCATATCTCCCAGGCTTTTCTGCAGTTGGGAGAAGACAAACCACCAGCATCTATATTTACAGGAGTTTGAGTGATCATGTTATATGCTAATAAATGAGTTAGCTCCACCTCCACCACCCTCTGCTTGAGTCTAATTACTAGTTTAACCTTTAAAAGGGCACTCCCTTCGGCTGCAAATGAGTCTGGCACTCCTGTCCAGAACAGAGCTGGACATCTAGCCTACACGCTGCCCCTCCCAGGAGCCAGTCCGGTTACATGGCACAGGCAGGCCACTCTGCTCAGGATGCCATAGGCCCACCCCACATAAGCCTCAACCATTACACTCACTTGTACCACCTCCGGGGTAAGGAGGAGAACCCTTTCTTACTCCTCCCCTCAAGACGCCCAATTCAACCATTTATTCAGCACCTACCAAAACTAGCCACTGGGAATCAGCAGGGTTAGGATAGTCCCTCGCCCTCATGAAGCAAGTTCCTGCCAATGGTCTGAACCAGACACGGTTTGCCTTTATTAATTTTTAAAATTTTTTTAAATGAATTTAGCCTTTAAAAAAATTTTTTTTCAATTTTTCAATTTTTTTTTTGAAGTATAGTTGATTGACAATGTTGCTGGTTTCAGGTACATAGCAAAATGACTGTTACCTATGGGGCTTTCCTGGGGGCTCAGTGGTAAAGAACCCGCGCCTGCCAATGCAGGAGATGCAAGTTCAATCCCTGGGTTGGGAAGATTCCCCTGGAGGAGGGCATGGCAACCTACTCCAGTATTCTTGCCTGAGAAATCCCATGGGCAGAGGAGCCTGGCGGGCTACAGTCCATAGGGTTGCAAAAGAGTCGGACACAACCTATCTACTGAGCATGGCATGGATTTTTATCTATATAGTCTTTTTCAGATCTTTTCCCCATATAGGTTATTACAAAATATTGAATATAGTTCCCTGTGCTACACAGGAGGTCCACATTATCTATTTCATATATACAAACACACACACATACAGTTTGCTTTTAACAGGCACTGAGGTGTTAGCCCTGTATAAAATGACCCACATGGGTAAAATTCTAGGGAAAATATACAAATCCCCAAGGGAGATATGGGACAGGAGGTTGTGCCACCATAAGCCTGATGAATACTGCCTTTCATATGAAGACAGAACCTGGGTGTATCCTCCTCCACGATGTCCTCCCTGAAGCAGGTTTTCAATCCCCTGCGTCCTGAACACATTTCTATTCCTCAGCTCCCTATGATGAAACCATGGGCTCGTGCCGTCTGCCTCACAAGGTGAACTCCTCAAACTGTGCACCCTAGCCCCCGATGCACCTCCGGCTGAAGCAGGTGCCCTGGGAATGCCGTGTGTGGCGGTATGTTTATCTTCATGCCCTGGCCTGTTTGTGGGTGTGTGTATGGTTACATAGAAAGTGACACATTTTTGCTACATGACCTCCTTCACCCCTGTCTCCTCCAGTGTTATGTAACAAGTCCTTTATCCAAACTACAAAGGAATACCTGCTCTCCTTTCCCAATATATACTGAAAACGAAGACAATTAGTCATGAATAGAAGCAAGAAAACCTAATTAGCTCATCTGTACCTAGATCATGAACTGGGAGACAAGGAGAGATGGGAGAAGGAGTGGGGGAGGGAGACAAGGGCCAGACTCCTGGGAATCTTCCCAAGGGGCCTGAACTTTATGGGCAATGGGAAGCCTTTAAAAGACTGCTAGCAGGAGAGGGGTTAAGGTTGGGTTCTAGACAGCTCATCCGGGCAGCTCTGAGGAGGAGATTTGAGGGAGTAGATTCGTAATGACCAATTCCAAGGCTACTGAAACAATTTATCTATGTGATAGGGTCTGAACAAGTGTGGTGCTGATGGAAAAGAGAAACTGACTCAAGAATATACAGCAAGCCAATTCAGAAGGACTTGGCAGTTGAAAATGGGAAAGAAGTGGAGAGAGAGAGAGAACTCCACAATGAAGCCCAGGTGCCCAAACGATGATGAGATGAATTCTGACAGGGAGAATGCATGGAAGAGCTGCTGTTGCTAAGTCACTTCAGTCGTGTCCGACTCTGTGCGACCCCATAGACGGCAGCCCACCAGACTCCCCCGTCCCTGGGATTCTCCAGGCAAGAACACTGGAGTGGGTTGCCATTTCCTTCTCCAATGCATGAAAGTGAAAAGTGAAAGTGAAATCGCTCAGTCATGTCTGACTCTTCACGACCCCATGGACTGCAACCTACCAGGCTCCTCCATCCATGGGATTTTCCAGGCAAGAGTACTGGAGTGGGGTGCCATTGCCTTCTCCGGCGTGGAAGAGCAGGCAGGGATAAAGATGGGTAGTTGTGGGCAGTGTTGACTTCAAGACACCTGAAGGATGTCCAAGTAGCTCTGCCCAGCAAGCATATTAGACATGAGACCTTAGGCCTGTTCTTGAACCTTCTAAGCCACAGTTTCCTTGGGTAGTAAATGCAGGAACCATGGAACTGCTCATCCCTCAAGACTGTTGGAAAAGACTGAAGGAGACAGAGTATAAAGCCCTTCGCCCTAAGCCTGCCCCAGTCCAAGAAGCATTAATCAAGTTCAGGGACAAAGACGGGAGATAGAGTTTTAGAAATTCTTGGCCTAAGTGCAATACAATTAAGACCATGAGAGCAGATGAGACTATCTGGAGTAAGGAAGACAACAATATAAGGACTAAACCCCAGGAAACACCAATATTAAAGGAGATTAAAGGATGAGGAAAGAGATACAATAGGAAACAAAAAATTCCCAGAAGGTACTGGAGAAACACTGAAGCACGAAGGCAAAGAGAAGAAAGCAGCAGAAGTAAGTGACATGATTACATGGTCATTCCTGGGCTCTGCAGGAGTGGTATTCACATAGTGATGTAGGCAGAAGGCAGTCTGCACTGGGAAGAATGCATGGGCTGGAGAGGACAGATGCAGTCAGCTCTTTGGGAAGATGGCTGAGATGAGAAGGGGAGACACTGAGCCTCCCCTCAAAAGGGAAACAATCAAGGCCAAGACAGGCCTGGGTCATTTATTCTGTGGGGTGTGGGGAACTTGAGTGCTTAGAGATCTGGGTCATTTCTAAAGGGAAGGTGTTGGGAGGAAGGGAGAGGATGAAGGTACAGAAAGTGAAATACCTGACCCAGACAGACACAGAGGGGACCCAAACAGAGCAGGCATAGGACTGGGCCTCATCTCAAAACTGCCTACAGGATATGCCACCAGTGGGAGCAGCAAGTTCACACCTGTGCGCTTCAGTTTTCTTGGAACATTAGGGCCCTTGACTACAAAGAAGACTCTGGGTGTTAGGAAGTACACTTAAATTCTGAGTATAACCAGGACTCTAATCTGAGCTCTTCCCACTAATGACTCAAGCAAAAGACAAGTAAGGAAGCAAGGGTCTTGTGAAGAGTAAGGGGAGAGGGAGTTGGGGATAGTGTTTGGCAATACTTCATTATTTTTCTTCTAATTCTCTCAGTCAGTTTCTTCCTTTTAACGTAAGCTTCACTGAAGCAAAACTATCAGCAGGTAACTTGACTTCAAAATACTAATAGAAATGACATTTGAAAAGTCTCCTTTAATATCTTGACAGGAACAATTTTTCAGAATCATTATTTTTCCTGTTTTAAAACAAAATTCTACATTCACAAGCTCAACAGGACCAAATTATAGCAGAAGGAATTGACAATCATCAGAAATTCCACTCAGAGAAGAAAATGCACACCGGACTCCTAATTAGGCAACTTCACAGGCCACTTATTTATCTTTCCAGAAACAGGATATTTTTTAAAAAATAAGCTTAAATGGCAACTATTCCTTCAAGGTCACAGTTAAATCATAATCCAGTTTATGCCCCTCACTGGTCTCCTTTTCTTACCAAAAGCAGGCTGCCGTTAATAG
The DNA here is from genome assembly GCF_027580195.1 of Bos mutus. Taxonomy (NCBI): domain Eukaryota; kingdom Metazoa; phylum Chordata; class Mammalia; order Artiodactyla; family Bovidae; genus Bos; species Bos mutus. The sequence goes on from NC_091626.1 coordinate 35,310,962, forward strand.
AGTCCTGACATCTGGTATACCAGAAGATGGTTTGAGTCAGTTTTTCCTACATTGAAAACCACCTCTTATCACTTAAACACAAGTTAACATTTTATTTGGGGAACCTAGGGTTCAGTTTAGTCTTTCCACACATCTTTTACATGTATTTAAATAATCAAGGGAATAAAAATCACACTGGCATATTCACTCTCCCTAAACTACTCCTAAGGCTGCTCTTAAACTCACACAAAGTATTAATGTCTGTATCTGAAATAGGAATATTTTTAAAGAGATGATCTCTTAGCAAAAGTGGATGACAGTGTTTGAATTCTGAGGCCGGCTCAAGACATGAGAACAAGGAGGGGCTTCTTCAGTCTACAAAAGTTTCCTGAGTCCCTCCCACGTCCAGGGGACTTTGCCAGGGACCAGGGGGGGCGCTGAGGGTCACCGGTGCTCACATAGATATATCTGGATGCTCACACAGATAGCAGTACAACTAGGTGGAAAGGAGGTCAGCGGCCAACATCAGGCCAACACCCACGAACACATTCTCACTCGCCCCCAGACATCTGCAACAGCAGCGCCCCGGCAAATCAATACAACCACAACCCAGGTACAGGATGTGCATGACAAGAAGGCGAGGGGGCCCAGCAGGGAGACTCAGAAACAATGTCTTCTCCGGGAAGCTTAAGAGCCAACCAAGGCTTCTGAACAGCCAGAACCAAGGCTGCACTGAACATCACCATGAACACTGCTGGGCCTTACTATAGAGCAGATGAAACTTTTGGTCTGAAAAAGTAAACATTTTTGTATCAGAACACATCTAACTTAAAATCACCCATGAAAGATCTAGGACCCCAAATGAGTGTTGAGTTAACTGATAAAGCTATACATAATCAATATGGGGGAAATGGTCATATTTTCTGTAAACTAAATCACTATTGTTAGCATCCTTGATTCACCCAGAAATCCACAAGGTCAAATGATGCACTTTTATAAAATTGTTTCCTCTTTGAAAGCATGAAAGAATAATTCACATCCAATGCATTATATGTTCAAACTTAAGTCAAGGAAACATCTTTTAATGCCTATTCAAAGAGGCTATTTACCATCTTTTCTCAGCAATAAACATTCTCACTTCAGCTTTTGAAAGATGGCTCCATTGGACTTTTGCAACTAAAATATTGCAGCTTTACTTCTTTCTGGTTATTCCCCCTAACTCAGAACCTTCTCCCTGTTCAGCATCAGATGCGCTAACCAACAGACTCAAACTCAAGGTTTTCCATAAACCAACTTTGGCCAACATTGCAACTATAGTAATTCTAGCTTCAATTCCCCAGATTCCTTTCGAGATCTTTCAGAATGGACATATGTGCAGAATTTACCCCAAAACCAGGATAAGGAAACCATCCCCTCTTTTACCAATAACCATACTATTTATTAACGCACCAGAATACTAAATAAAAAGCAAACCTGCCAAGAAGGTTAGACTCAAAAACCCTTTCTAAAATTCTAAATTCTAACCTCTAAATTCCTTAAAATTAAAAACTCCAAAATGCTGTGTAAATAAACATTTTACTGCTTTGAAAGCTAATTTCAGAAAAGGCTGGGATCATGACTTCATAGTTAAGTACTGGGGTAGAGTGGTGGTAATTGTGCCTTTGACTTTTCTACAATGGTATATGTCATGCACTGTACTAGTTTACATAAGTCTTCACTGTAATGTTACACAACCCTATGAGATAGGTACTAAGTTACAAGGAGAAAGCTGGGGCTAGCAGAGGTTAAGCGACCTTGTTCATAAGAGGCAAAATGAATAGTTGAACCCAATCTGGCTGACAGTCAACCATCACACTGTGATGCACTGCTAATTATGGTCATTGTCCAATAAATATTCCTCAAAGCCTGTATTTGTGTGCTATGACTCTGCCATTGTAGATTCTGCATTCTGATTTATATGGCTTAGGCAAATGCTAATGTGTCTTTTTACATTCAACAGAGACCAAATAGATATTGAAGGGATGGTCAGAAATATTCCAGAGATCAGGCAGATGCCAAAACAGGCATGATCCAAAATTATTCAAAAATAGACAAAATTATCCAGAGTTAATTCCCCAAATTATACTCAATCAGGTAAATGAGCTTGCAGGAGTTGGCAAGAATCAACTGTACCTGCTTATCATTTTTGAGGTTTTATTTTCTTTATGATTACAGGCACCATGGTTATTAATTCTCCACACATTTATAGTTTCCTAAAAAAGTAAGACACCTGGAACCCTATCAATTATATCACTGTAGTACAATTATCTTATCTAAGTATTAAAACATTCCATTAATACTTCTGACTCCATAGAAAATAAATATATCATTTAAAAAATTCAAGAACCTGGAATAAACTTTGATGTCTTTGTTTCCTTTCCTCTATTCCTTTTTTTTTTTTTTTTTTTTTGAACATATGGCACTGAAACAGATCACAAGCAGGCAGATGCCTCGGTGTCATCTGAGGGATGCCCACAAGACTACCAGGTGGGTCAGCGATCAAGATTCCGCCTGCCAATGCAGGAGATGCCAGATCAATGCCTGGGTCAAGAAGATCCCCTGGAGTAGGAAACCACAACCCACTCTAGTATTCTTGCCTGGAAAATTCCATGGACAGAGGAGCCTTGCAGGCTACAGCCCATGGGGCTGCAAAGAGTCAGACACGAGTGAGTATGCACGCACAGGCGCAAAACTACAACCTCCCCCATTCCTCAGGAAGCGCCTACATCACCACCTTCATTGTCTAAAGTGAAACCATCCGAATGTCTTTCCTTGGCCAATATGATTATTTTCAGAAGGTCCTTGTCAAAATATTAATTTCCTTGGGAGAGTAAAAGCAGCCGAAGTTACCATTTCTTGAGGGCCTATTTTGTGCTGAGCGTGTTTTATGTATTAAATCTAATCTTTACACCAGTCTTCTGTGGTAGCTAACCTGAACACCATTTTCCAGGAGAGAGAATAGAGCTGAAGGGACAGGCTCGCTGTGGCAGAGCTGGGATAATACACTGCACCTGCTAACACCAAGTCCATCCCCTTCCTCATACCTTCTGCCTGCTCCTCCACATGTCAAACCTGTCGCCGCCTTTGGGCTTTCTCCTGAGCTGTTCCCTTTGCCCGGATGCTCTCTATAATCTTCACATGGCTGGATGCTTCTTGCCACTTGGGTCTCAGCCAAAATGTCACCCTATGAGTCCTCTGCCACTCTAGGTAAAGCAGTCACCTTGTCATACTCCACCACACCACCCTGTTTTAATTCTCTACTTAGCACCTAACCACCACAGGCTATTCTTGTAATTACCTCTTTGCCTGCTTATTGTCTGTCTCTCCATGAGAGGGTAAAAGCCCTGTGAGAGCCAAGCTTCTGAATGTTGTGTTCTCTGCCCCAACTATAACACCTAGAACAGAGCAGGGTACCCAGCAGGCGCTCAATATAGATCGATGAATGACTGAATGGCTTTCCTACTGCCTCCTCCACACATTAGGATGGTATCAGGAAAGAATCAAGTCCAGAGAGCTAGATTCAAGCTTCACCTCTAACTGGCTAGGGGCTGCACTCTGGGCAATCTCCATTCAGCTCAATTTCTAGGAGTATCAGGCCATTTTCCAAGGTGTCAGCAAGGTGAGCTGTAACTCAGGAACAAAAAATCTTATTGGGTTGGTGGCTCAGATGGTAAAGAATCTGCCTGCAATGCGGGAGACCTGAGTTTGATCCCTGAGTCAGGAAGATCCCCTGGAGAAGGAAATGGCTACCGACTCCAGTATCCTGGCCTGGAGAATTCCATGGACAGGGGAGCCTGGCAGACTACAGTCCACGGGGTTGCCAAGAGTCAGACACAACTGAGTGACTACTCTCACTTTCAAAATGGACCCAGGCCACAGGAGACCTGGAATCACAGGACAAGAAGAGTAGGCAAGCACCACTGATTCCATCGTTTTGTCTTGGACTAGCACAGTGGTTCACCATAAGGCCCAGTACAGCTCAAGAAGAGGGTAAATATTTTAAGTATACTGATAAATCCTATCTCTTTTTACAGGGGGTTATCTTAACAAAAGACATCAAGCCAAGGTCATTCAAAATGTCCCATTTTTTTTTTTTTAACTTTCCATCTATTGCAAACCTCAAAGAAACCCTTCAACAGTACAGACTTCTGAAAATACCTAAATAACACAACCAAATAGGTCCTAAAATGGGTCATCATCTAGTATATTTCACTGGGAGCCAGAAGTGAGAACATATTTTAAGTACATACCCTAGGAATTAGAAATTAATAACAACCTCATTTTTGATACCTTTTAACACCTGAAGCCGGGTATCCGCAGTCAGGCTTCTGGGGACCGCGAAACTGATGACACTGTTCCCAGCATGTTGTCAATATGCACATATGTGCATTTTTCTAGAAACAGGGTCCATAGCTTTTATCATCACTAAAACGGTCCAGGGTTCAAACACGGTTTCAGAAGCACTGCATCTACTAGAAACCCATTCTGAACTCTTCCGTACTATGATAAATCAAGAGTAATATATAATAAAGCACTTAAGAGATGCACAGCTCACAAATTAATAAATGCATTTTGTTTAGGAAATGCTGCTAATACAGCTTTTGTGCGCTCTTCCAAAAATAATTTCAGAGCCTAAAACAAATCAGTATCAGCAGAACAATCTCCAGAAGACATTTCAGAAGGGAGCAGAAATTGCATTGCCTAATGGAACAACGATCAGAGCCACATAACTCTGATACTTGAAGGAGCCACATAGCACAGGTTGCCCAGCCCCTACCATCACAGACAAGAACATTAAAGCCCAGGGTGAGGACAGAGGCACATCAAATGTAAGTATACATCAAATGTAAGATGCAGAAATAGCGCCAAGTAAATGCAAGAGATATATATGACTTGCAAATAAAAATTCAGCTTTGCGGTTCTGGTTTAAGCACTTGGAGAAAAAGCACTACCTTGAGAACATGTTCACACTGGCCCCATATGACTTATTTCATTAAGGTAATTATGAGGGGCTCGTGTTGGCCCTGGTCCTATCCTCTGGCAAATTTCTTAATTTTTTTTTTAACCATAGAGCAAACTAAACACTTTTGGTTACCTTTTAAGCATTTCTCCCCCTGTAAGGTCAAAGTTGTGTCAGGGTGAAACTTATGTAAAAATCAAAGGAACTTTCCAGAAGACAGCACATAATTAAAGCATTGTTGGTATAGTCGTTCTATTAAAATATCCTAGATGCTTTGACAATCACTGCTACAGAAATACACTACCATAATAATCTTGATAAATCTCTCTATATAGGGCCATGATTCGCAACAAAAATTTCCCATCTCATAAAATTCTCCAGTATAGCACTTAAACACTACAATAGCCAATACCCTTGGGCCCATTCTGCCATCTAATTAAACTGTCTATCGTACAAGTGATTTATAGCACTTGTCATCACGTAGGGTGGATATATAGACTGGTGGCTACAGACACCTCAGGACAACAAAGCATTAATTACCATGCTAGTGAGAATGGCTTCTAGCAAAAGCTCAAAGGGTGGGATTCCCAGTCTCTCTCTGATGCAAGAAAACAGGGACATAATTTACCAGTCCCATAGAATGAGGAGCCCATTAGTGTAAATCAAAAGATACAATTGCACGGTTTAAAATGAGAACCCACTGTAATTCCTTAAGGTTGATTCTAAGCCAAGGAAATAAGACCAACATCACTATCAATGCTAAAAGTCATTTAGACATGAGCTAAATCCTCTCCAAGCCTGAGCAATTTAGATTTGGACCAATTTAATTCTTAGGAGTTACTAACTTTGATAAGACATAAGTCATTTTGACTGCTTAAAACCAAACCAATTACTCCAAAAGCAAAGAAATGATGTAATTGCCTAACATACGGAGGCAGCAGCTTTAGAGATGGAAGGGTCCCTAGAGAGACTCTAGTGCAATCCCCTCCTGCTAGAAACCAGGGAGCTGAAAGCCTATTACACAGAGGCTTGCCTGAGGTCACAGCTGACAGATGGCAAAGCCAAACGTTGACCCCAGCTCTCCTGACTCTCATAGCACAGTACTTAGATATTGCTGTAAGTTGTACAATGAAATACAAAGAGTTTCTTTTTTAACTGGGTAGTTAATACCAAACTAATTTGCAGTTAAAGTTAACTTCCCATATATTTACTAATAAGCCACCTTCCACTAAAATTTTAGGAAACATATTAATAGGTAAATAAATATCTAAATAATCAAATATCTAATCTAATATATTTAATAAATGACTACATATCTAAATAGATTTGAATAAGTATATCTTCATATCTATGTAAATGTTAGTGTATAAGTGTGTGTGTGATGTTAGTATATAAGTGTGTGTCTGTTACATATCACATGAGCTAAGGAAACAGTAATGCTTTAGCTAGAGCTTCGGTTCCCACATTCTGAAAACAAATACTTGAGCTATTATAGATTCAAAAACTCAAAAACCTCCCAGGATCAAGCTAATAGGGGACTGAGTCTTAGGGAGTGGTGAGGTCTGCAGCAAACCCCCCAGAATGAAATGTCTTCAGTGAAGTGAAGTGAAGTCACTCAGTCATGTCCGACTCTTTGCGACCCCATGGACTGTAGCCTACCAGGCTCCTCTGTCCATGGAATTTTCCAGGCAAGAATACCAGAGTGGGTTGCCATTTCTTCAGAGTCAATGTTAAAAACATCTCTGCCAAATGAATACATCTGCAGGGCATCCATGGGCCTAAGAGCTGTCAGGCTTTTTGTTACTGTTCCGAACAAGATGACCTTCCTGCTTCAACATCTATGATTCTTTTCTGATCTGCACAAAACTTGGGATGTTTGATGGTTCAAAAAAAGGTGTTACTGTTTTCTTTCTTGGGGAGTTAAATGTTCTTTCAGGTCATCTGTTCACAGATATTGAAATTTAGTTCCTTCCAAACTTTCAGAAGATGGAAAGCTTTCTAGGGATCAGGAGCATTTACCTTTCAAAGAGATCTGTGATGTCTCTCTGGGAAAACATTATCAAGTCAGAAGTTCCTTTTCTTCTTTTGAGGAATGGTTTTTCCAAACCCTTTAACTGAAGTAGACCTGTGGCCATGCTATCTATGCTGAAGCCTTAAAAATTAGCTGTTTTTCCTCCAGGAAAATGTTTCTGGTCTCCCCAAAGTAGCCACTCACCAGCATCATAGTCCTCACTTCTGTCCTGTCATTTCCTAGTTGTTTTCCCCAGTCACCGCTTCCCCAATCTCTCTCCCCATGGAATTATGAGGTCTATGAAGAAAAGGGCCATGTCTGTCTTGCCCACTGGCCTCTCCAGGGCAGAGCACCATGCTGGGTACATAGGACATGCTCAATGGTGGAGGAAGGCTCATTCAGGGCTTGGCATTTCATAGAGAAACATGTAATAGTCTGTGAGTAGCTACCCCAGGGGCAGAGGGGATGAACCTCAGTCAATAGCCCACACTTTTAAACCCTGAACTCCTCTGATCAATACCATACCCTTCCACAAGAGCCCAATCAATTCACACATCTGTCTTTTTGGGAGAGAGGGGAAGGGGACAGTAGAGATCTTAGGATGCTGAGGAGAACACTGAGGAGGAGGAGAGCCAACCTTAGACCTGGCACATCAGGGAAAGTTTCCTGGGTCAAGTGACATTTACAGTGAGACATGAAGCACAAGCAGGAATTAGCATGATGGCTCTTGAGGAACTGAAAGCTGATCACTGTGGCTGGAGCATGAAAGTGTGGGTTGGGGAGAGGTGAGCCATAAGGCTGAAGAGGAAATTAGAGCCCAGCTCACGGAGAATATTCTATACCATTTTAAAGAGTTGTGCTTTATCTAAGGGCAGTGGGGAACCACCGAAAGGTTTTAAGTAAAGGACTAATTATCAGCTTGGCAATTGAGAAAGATAATTTTGAATACAGCAGTGATGAAAGTGGAAAGAAAGTGATCAGGCACTGAGTTTCAGGCCTCATTTTCATCATATTCTAACAAAATGGGGCCAGCAGCCAACATAAATGGAGTACCAGACCTAGCCAACTGTTTTGCAAAATAGAAGACTACAAAGAATCCAAGCCATCTCTGATTCTACGTAAATGCTACCTACCTCGTAAACAAATTATTGCACTTCTATCACAATCATCATTCTAAACTCTTGCTAGATACCAAAACTGTACTAAGAATTACATAAGATACAATGATTCACTCTGCCCACCAACCTCATTAGCTCTCCACTGTTGAAGTACAACCAAATGTAACATGTCGGGCTCACAAACTACCAGTTAACAGGCTTGGTAACCAGTCTTTTAAAATGAACAAAAGCCAGTAATTTTACAAATGCAATTTTCAATTTATTACCATATACAAAGGACAAAAATCTGATCCAGTCTTTAAAGCACAAGTTGATGTGCAATTAATTTTTTAAATGGAACACTGATCATTGGAATAACTGGTCACTCCTCAGTTACTTCTATTTCTTTCCTTTTTAAAAGATGAATGTTTAAGTAAAAATCTTTCCAAAGTGCTTACATTCTACTTGCTCCAAAAACACATTCTGACAAATATTTAGTATCTACTATACACCGGGAGTTGGTGATGGACAGGGAGGCCTGGCGTGCTGCGATCCATGGGGTTGCAAAGAGTCAGACATGACTGAGTGACTGATCTGATCTGATCTGATCCACCTGACACTGCCCAAGATGCTGGACTTAGAACAGTGAATGAGAGAGACGGGGGTCCCTGATCTCAAGGTGCTTATAGCCCCAAAGAGAAGGGTATAATGAAACAGATTAACAATGATCTGAGAGTTTCGGAGAAGGCAATGGCACCCCACTCCAGTACTCTTGCCTGGAAAATCCCATGGGCGGAGGAGCCTGGTAGGCTGCAGTCCATGGGGTTGCTAAGAGTAGGATACGACTGAGCGACTTCACTTTCACTTTTCACTTTCATGCATTGGAGAAGGAAATGGCAACCCACTCCAGTGTTCTTGCCTGGAGAATCCCAGGGACGGGAGAGCCTGGTGGGCTGCCGTCCATGGGGTTGCACAGAGTCGGACACAACTGAAGTGACTTAGCTTAGCAGAGTGTTGAGTGCATTGAAGAGTAATAGATAATGTGCTCTGGAAAATGCCTGAAACATTTGAACCACAACTTAACCAAGATGAGAAACAGACAGCCCCACTGCAGCAAAATTCTTATCATGAAACTGAAGACACAATATAAATAATACAATTCACATATACTGGGATAAACCTCCCGATACACACTAAAATGTTTTCCTCCTAAACACTCCACCCCAATCGATACCAAAGAAAAACAACCGTGAGAATGAAAAACTACAAAATACAAAAGAGAATGAACAAACAGATAATGAATCTAGAAGATTCAATCCGACGCTCTAAATCCATGTACCTGGATCCATGAATAAAGGGCAAAGATAATCACTGATTGCCCAGTGGTAACCTGGCTGCTTCCTCTGACAAGACTACCAGACAGGTACCCTGAGTGAGAAGTTGAGAGAACGCAGCCCTCCCAGTGCTGGAGGGAACAGAATGTCTTCAGGAGCGCTGAACCAGGAAAACAGCTTGGGATCCTGCCAAGCAGGTCCTTCCTTCCTGAGGGGATGCCAAGGTCTTTCCATGACGCAGCCTCCAGCTCCCCTTGCCTCCTCCCATGTCCCCATGTTCTGCAATAAGTATATTAGGTGCTGGTCTCCATGTGGAAAGTTAGCGAATAACGAGCAAACAAGTGAAAGAAGGAAATAAGGTTTTAATTTGGACAAATTTTCGGATATCACAAGTCCAAGAAATTATACAAAATAAACCAGTTCAAGAAGGAACAGAAAAAAAGCTGACAGTGATAATTTAGAAAATGAGACTGTCCTAAGTCAGAAACTATATTGAATGACTTTTTTTTTAATGCTCCTACTCTGATTTTTTTTTTTTTTTTTTTTTGCACTAAAGAGACAATGTAGTTTTCAAGAGTCAGCCTTGGCTCAAATCTAATTCAGGCATTTTACTTACTTAACATCTTCTTTGGAAAAATAAGGATAATAAATCCTCGTTGTTTTTTCCCTACAGCTTTATTGGGTATACTTGTCCACATGCACATACTTAACAGCGAACTATCTGAAGCGCTTAGACATAAGTATATAACTGGGAAACCATCACCACAATCAAAATAATGAATATGTTCTTTTCCCTCAAAAGTTTCCTTATGCCTTCTTTGTAATCCATCCCTCCATCACTTTCATTCCCCTGGTCCCAGGCAACCACTGCTCTGCTTCCTATCACTGCAAATTACACTTTTCTATAATTTTACATAAATGAAAACATCCACTATATATTCTCTTTGTCTGGCTTCTTTCAGTACATAAAGTACATATTTTGAGATTCATTCATTTTGTTGCATGTATCAATAGTTCATTACTTTTTATTATTCGGTAGTATTCCATTGTATAGATACATAATTTGCTTAAATATTCACCTGTTGACTGACATTTTCCAGTTTGGGGGCTATATAACAAATTAAGCAGCTAAAAATATTTATGTATAAATGGTTTCATTTAAGAGTAGGTACGATGCACGATACTGGATGCTTGGGGCTAGTGCACAGGGATGACCCAGAGGGATGGTATGGGGAGGGAGGAGGGGGGAGGGTTCAGGATGGGGAACACATGTATACCTGTGGCGGATTCATTTTGATATTTGGCAAAACTAATACAATTATCTAAAGTTTAAAAATAAAATTAAATTAAAAAAAAAAGAGTAGGTAGGTCCCATAGTAAGTACATTTCTAACACTAAGAAAGTATCAAAAGTGTTTTCCAACATGATTATCATTTTATATCCCTCACAGTAGTATATGACAGTTCCAGTTACTCTACTTGCTCACTCACAAGGTATGATCAGTCTCTTTAATTTTAGACTTTCCCATGGGTTTTGGTTTTAATTTACTTTTCCTTAACTAATCTTTTACTGTGCTATTTTCCATGAAGGGTGCCTATTCAAATCTTTGTCCCATTTTTAATTTGAATACATTTCTCATTGCATCCCATTTTTAAACAGAGTATTTTTCTCATTGTCATTTTATATATTCCTGTTAAAAGTCCCCTGTCTGATGTACATGTTACAAATACTTTCTCCCAGGGGATTGTGTCATCTTCTTCTTAAGAATCTTCTGAAAAGCAACAGTTAAATAGTCTGATTTGATTTCTTTATAGTACTTGCTTCTGTGGTCCTATCTGAAAAATACGTGTGGTGTCCAAGGTCACTAAGATTTTCGTCTATGTTTTCTTATAAAAATTTTACAGCTAAAATCCTACTTTTAGGTCTATGATCCATTTTCAGTTAATTTTTGTGTATAATGTAAGATTAAAGTCAATGCACAAGTTTATGCATATAGCTATTCAGTTGTTCAAGTAGCACTTGTTGAGAAAATTATCATTTCCACAATGGAACTGCCTTGACATCTTTGTCAAAAGAAAGTCAGCTGATCATATATGTATGAATCTATTTCTAGACTCTCTTCTATTCCACTGATCTCTCTGACTCTCTTTAATACCACATTACCTTGATTACAGTAGTACTGTAGTAAGTCTTTAAATCAGATACTTTAAGTTCTCCAACTCATCCTTTTTCAAAATTATTCTTAGATAAGTCTGGGTCTTTCACATGTTCATATACATTTTAGAATCAGTTTGTTAATTTTTACAACAAAGCCTGATGATATTTTGACTAGAAATACATTAAATCTATTGAACAATTTGGGAAAATTTGAGGTCTTAAGAATACTGAATCTTCCCATTTATGAACACAGTATTTCTCTCCATTTATTTAGATCTTTAACTTATTTCAGCAATGGTTTCTCATTTTCAGTGACCAAGTCTTGCATGTTTTATTAGATTTATCCAATTTCACATTTTGATGCTCTTTTAAATGGTATTTTTCTATTTCAGCTTTCAGTTGTTCACTAAGAGTTTGAAGAAACAAGTAACTTGTAGATTGGTTTGGATCCTGCAACCTAGTTAAACATAGCCTGTTGGTTCTAGTAACCCTTTTGTAGGTGTCTTAGATTTTTCTATACACACTTTAACTTCTTCCTTTGCATGTACTTTATTAATTGCTTGTTGCACTGACTGCAACCTCCACTACACAGTTGAACAGAAGTGGTAAGGGTAGCTATCCTTGTCACTCTTGATCTTAGGGGAATATCATTCAGTTTTTCACCATCAACATGTTACTTGTAGGTTTTTCACAGCTGTCCTTCATCTGGTTGAAAAGTACCCTTCTATTACTAGTTTGTTGAGAGTTTTTATCATGAATGGATATTGAATTTTGTCAAATTCTTTATCTACTGACCTGATCATATGAATCTTTTTTTCTGTTATTAAACTATTCTGTTAATTTGAAGAGTTGCACTGATTGATTTTAAATGCTTAGTCAACCATGAACCTTGAAGTCCTGATTATAACCCCATTTGATCATTTGCTATATAGCTGGGTGTGATTTCCTAAAATTTAAGATTTTTTAATATCTACACTCAGAAGGGACATTGGTCTTTAGTTCTATTTATTTGCAAAGCATCCATCAAGTTTTGGTATAAAGGTAATGTTGGCCTCATGAAATGTGCCAGGATGTGTTTCCTTTTCTTCTGTTTTCTGGAACAGTCTGTGTAATTGCCAATGTTTCTTCCTTAAATATATGATAGAACTCACCAGTTAAGCCACCTGGGACCTCAAGTTTGTACTGTGGAAGTTTTTTTAACTACAAATTCAATTGCCTTAATGGACATAAGGCTAGTTGTTTGAATGAGTTTTGGTCATGTGTATCTTTCAAGGAATTTATTCATCTCATCTAAATTGCAGAATTTACTGGCATAAAGTTATTCATAATATTCTCTTATTTTTTTTAACGTCCATAGGATCTATAGTGATGTTTTCTCATTTTCTAACATTGGTAATTTGTGTCATCTTTTTTCTTGATCATTCTGTCTTGAGATTTATCAATTTTATTGTGTGTGTGTGTGTGTTTCCAGAGAACCAATGTTTTTGTTTCACTGATTTTTCTCTACTGTTTCTGCTTTCTACTTCACTGATTTCTGCTATCTTTACATTTCCTTCTTTCTGCTTACCTAGGATTTGACTGGTTCGTTTTTTCCTAGTTTCAGGCAGAAACTCAGGTCTTTGAAATCTTTTCTAATTGAAGAGTTTAACACTGAATTTCCATTTAAGAACTTCTTTAGCTGTCATATTATATCTCACTACCTCCTTGGATATAATGCAAATTAAATGAAACAAATGTAGTTAGGAAAGAAATGGTTGATTGCCTAATCCACGGCAGGCACTGTGCCTGGTACTAGGAATGTGTGCATGTGTGCTAAGTCACTTCAGTGTGCGCCCCTAGGGACTGTAGCCCATGAGGCTCCCCTGTCCAGTGGGATTCTCCAGGTAAGAATACTGGAATGGGTTGCCTCCTCAGTACTAGGAATATAACTGCATAAAATAGATCTCTTTCTCTCATCAAGCTTAGAAGGTAATATCAGTGAAACTGGTACAAAATCAATGTCAAAGACTATCTTCTTAATACTTAGAAACTATGTTAAGCAAGAAAGCGTAACAACTTTGTTTTATTCTAATAATAAAGGTATCTTCTGTTTTTGTCTCTTCTCCTGATCTAGGAAGAATTAAACTGCTATTTTATTTTCATTGTTTAGCAACCTGTAATTTCAGTTGCAAAAAATAAATTTATCGTGGAGTAAATTATTCCATTTAGAGCTTTCTGAATAAACTATGCATTTCAATTTAATATGCTAAGGACAAATAAATAATTCTGTAGTTCTAAACTTCAAAACCACTTTAGACCTATAGAGGATCATTTAAAAAACAAGCATTCCATATATTTCCAAGTATTTTAACAAAAATTATTTTAACAAAAATTTTTTTAAAAAGGAAACTCACTGCCTATTTTATCTACCCTATCGTCACAGTTTCAAAATACCAAGAATTTAAAAAACTCTGCCTCCTCACTGAATGAGTGTCTGACAAATCACCAATGTCAAGGTCATTTAAATGCTGATATATCCTACCAAACACTCGTATTTTTTCAGACCACCGCTACCGGGTTACATTAAACACCTAAATATAGTTAATTCAGACAATTAAGATATGTAAATTTAATTTACATTTAAATCTACAGCCAGTGGGAAAATAGGCAGATCTAAATAGGCACCCCACTTTTTCAAGTAACCTGAATCTTCCTATACTTATGCTTCTTCCAGCCCTTACCTTGTGGTCTTCATTTAGGCTACAGGTTCTCAAACTTGACTGCACATTGGGATCACCTGGAGAGCTGAAAAATACTGATGCTGGTGTCCACAGCCAGTCTCATCTAGAGTCTTTAAAAGTAGGGATTTTTAAAAGTCCCTCAGGTGATTCAAATGTGCGGATTATGGGTAAAGAAAACCAGTCTAGGATCTCTCTTGGAAAACATGCTTCTAATGGCCATCGGTCAGTCTGCACCATTATATTTCAGAACCCGGTTCTTTAGAGCTTTGCCCAATCTAACTCCTAACCGGGTACTAATTTAATAATTCCATTCAGATTCCTAGACTGATCTCTAATTCCTATTCAGAAATTCACAAAATAAAATGTCAATCTCTATTTTGGCCCTTCCTCTCCAGTCCACTTCTAAATTTCACAAAGTACATTTAGTTGAAGGGAAATTAACTCAATATAATTTGATGTTACAGCTAAACAGTCGTTACGGTTTTTTCTCCTATTTAAGAGACTACTCCACAAGCTAGCTGTAATTTTACAAAATATATGATAAAAGTATCAATTCCTCAAAGTGTAAAATAAATATCTAAATGAGTCTTTCTTATTATCCATCTGATTCCCCCACTTGTTAATTTCAAACAGGGTTTTCAAAACTGATTCACATTCTGGCCTCACAACTGACATCCTCCAGAATTTAAATCATTAAACTCCTGAGAGTCTTCAAAGGACTTATTTGGCCAAACCAGACCACTTCATTCTAGTTATCATTTCATCACATACATGTGGGAAGGATAACACCGGCATCACAAAGGCAGTATGAAGATTAGGAAGCAGAAGCATTTTTGCACTGTGTAGAGTGCTCTAGACATTTTAATTTATTTGCAGCAGACATTTTGCCTCATGGGAACTATGTGAAAAGCACAGGCAAGTAGGACGTTGCGGGCAACTACTTGTCAATACACAGAAATACAAGCAGGTGAGGTGAGAAACCAGGGGTGGTTCACAAACTGCTGAAGAGCCCTGGAAACTCTCAAGACCAGTAACAGCAGAAACACTAACTGTAGGAATCAGACCTCTTGGGCTGAAAGTGAACTGAAGTTGCCTGCAAACACATGTAAATCTCATCTCCTTGAAAAACTGCTTAACAAAACTTTGCCAACTGCAGACCCAGGCACTCCGATCCCTGCCAGTGTGGGTTATTTACCTCTGGGATGTAATGGATGTGCATGCTGAAACACGTGTGCACGTCTGAGCGGCTGAACCAACACGTATCCATAAACATTATGAATAATACCTGCGAGAATGCATGCCTTTCGCTTAAGAAACGCTTAAAGAGCTTTATCCAAAGCAAGTCACTTTCCTAACACACCTTCCTTGCCTTTCCTATATTACCCGCGTGCAGAGAGTTGGGGCGCCTTACTCAAAGTCTGGGAGGAGGGGGTGATCGCCCCTTCCCCCGACTTCCCGTTAGCCCAAGCTGCCATCCCCAAGAGGAACCATATCCAGGATGGCTTCTTAGAGGAACAGCTATGCCCTCGCACACCCACCGCGGTCGCATCACCAGTGCCAAGGGCCACCTGGACGTGGACCAAAAGTGGAGGGAATTCCCTGAGCCGCGGAGCCTGGGAAGATGGGAAAGCGGGTCCCAGGCAAGTTCTGTAAAATGAAGGAAGAGAAAGGTGCGGAGTGGACACCAAGGGGAGGGCTCCAGGTACTCACCCAGCCCTCGAAGGTGTCCGAGGCGCCGGCCGTGCGCAGTAGCTCCTGGAATTGCAGGGTGCAGTTGGCCACAAAGTGGTCGTAGCCCAGGGGCGTCTCGTGGAAGACGGCCAGCTCCAGGTGGCCACCGTCGGTGACGTTGGCGCAGAACTCCTCATTGTACGTGGGCTTGTTGGTCTTCTGTTTGGTGCTAGTCTGGCCCACGCGGACCTGGTCCACGCTCACCGTCAGGTAGGGGTCCAGTAGCTGATAGCCCTTCTTGAAGAGCGAGTGGCGCAGGGACCAGCGGGTGGGCTGCAGCCCCACGGCCTCGCCAATGCGGACCCTCAAGTAGCCATTGAACTTCATGGTGCCGGACGACATGCCGACGCCGCTGTCCCGCCCCGGGGACCGCGCGGTCTCGCAGCCGGAGAGCCGGGAGCCCTCGCTCAGGCCAGCTCTCGCGGCGGCCGCAGGAGTGGAGGCAGCTCCCGGGAAAAGCAGCACCCAAGCTCCCCTCGACCGGCCATTCTGCCTCCTCCGCCGGACCTTTCCTCCCCTCCTTCCCTCCCTCCCTCCCTCGCGAGGTGGAAAGGAGGGGAGCCGGGCGCCGAGCCCTCAGCGGGCCGGGGTCGCCCGACCGTCCCTCTGGAGCGCGCGGCACCTCCCGGGGGCTCGCACGGTACTCGCCCCTTCTTCAGGGCCAGGAAGCGCCTCTCCCGGGAGAGCCGGAGCGACCCGTCCGGTTAGCTCGAGCCTCCAGCGTCTCCTGCCCCCGCCTCCGCCCGCTCCGGCTCCGGCTCCTGCCCCCGCCTCCGCGGGCTCACGCTCTCCCCCACTCGGCGAGCTTCAAACCAGGAAGCAGCTGCCGCCGCATCCCCGGCAAGAGCCTCGAGCCGCTCGGCTCCAAGTTCACAGACACCCTCCAAGGGGCTCGCGCGCCGTGCGAAGCCCGGGGGCGTGGCGCGCAGCCGGAGCCCGGCCCTGTGTTCGGGCAGTGGCGGGGCGCACGCAGCCCGGAGAGCCCCACGCGAGTCAATTCGCACCGCTCCGTGCGCACTCGCTGCAGCAGGGTCTGGCGGGGCGCTCGGGGCTGGAGGTTACCCCAGGTGCAGGCCAAAAAGGGAAGGGCTTGTGGCCCAGCCCCAGCAAACACCTGAGGCGTGGGAGACAGACCCAGCGAGAGCTGGAAGGCAGGTAGGAGAAGGAACAGGGAACCCGCGTGGCTGGGAGACGCCCGCGACCACCCTCTCACTCTAGGAGGTGGTCTGGCAACCCAGCCTGACCATCTGGGAGAGGCCCTGGCCGGAGGCGGGTGCATGGCGCGGAGGTTCCTTTTCCTAATCTTTACAGGGATGGCTCATCCCGAGTTCAGCTCGGGCCCATCCTGTTGTGCGCCTTTCCTGCGGAGAGTAATTACACGGTTGTTGTGTGTGTGAGTGTGTGTGTGTGTGTTTTTTTAATAGGGCAGTAGTAATGATGTCCGCCTCCTTCCTCGGAGAGGTGTGTCTTGTTGCACAAAGAGCAGGAAAGGTCGGTTCTGAAGACAAACGTGGCCGAGACTACTAAATCTCTTCCTCTGCGAGGCGCTTCCTGGTTCGCCCAGCCCTACAGGACAAGGGCAGAAGATGTTCACTCACACAAACACACACGCACACACAGACATAGTCCCCAGTACACGTGCGCCGAAGAAATCGCCTCTTCTAGGAACACTCTAGGCTGTTGCTCTGTTTGTGAGTCAGAGGGGGCCGTCTCCAGTTGCTTCTCCACTCATGGCTCCTGCAGTTTTTGTCCCCTGGGAGCTCCTCACTCCCTGAGGGCCACCTCAACCAATTTGTCTCCCATAAAGCCTAGGCCACTGTTAAGATCCCTAATTACATTCTCTTTGGCGACTCTGAGTCTCCTGGGAGCAGGTCAGCCTTTCTATTCCCTTCTTCCCACTGCCCTATTTGGGGCTCTCAACCTAGGTTCTCAGCATTTCACGTAGGCACACTGTGGAATGAAAAGGGAAAAGAACAATGGTCGGTGGGGAAAGGCTGGTCTCAAAAACAGCATTTCCTTAGAAGAACGGGGCAGGGAAGTAGCACATTGCCCAGATGACACCTTAGCTTTAGACAGAGCCATAAAGCAAGCTCTCCAACATCCAGGGAGCTCCTGTATGGCCCCAGTGGAAAAGGTCAAGGGGATCATTTGGGTCAACTTCGTCAACCTCTCCTCCAAAGAGTAGGACTCTAGTTTTAAGAACCACTGAAGGATTTGCTGCTATTGGATCTCAGCACTAAGAGAAGACAGTCCCAAATGCTGGGCAGCTACACAGCTGCCCTGGGGTTAGGTGGTGAGGCCACCAAATACTCCATTTTTGCCCGATCAGTCAGTGCCAGGCATAGGTGGGCAGTGGTGGCAGAGCAGTGAGCAGGACAGCCATGTGCCTGCCCTCCTGGGGCTTAACAGTCCCACAAGAGAGGAAAAATAATAAATAGAGGGTGAGGTGGAGGAACAGACCAAGGTATCTTGGGATAATGTAACTGGAGTGGTGAGGGGAGGCTAATCAGAAAAGGGTTACCTAAAAAAATTCACAGCAGAAGGATCTAAGTTCCTGAGAAAACAGTTTGTCCTGTTTGGGGAACCAGGAGGATTCCATGTGGCTGGAGGGGCAAGTGGCTGAAAAGAGCCTGTAAAGGTGGGTCAGGGGCCAAGACTAACCAGATTGGTAGGTCTTTGGACCTTAACTATGAACAGCTGGAAGCCTCTGGAAGGCTGTTAAGCAGAGTCAGGGCAGGATGAGATTGAGGTTTTAAAATATCTCTCTGGAGTTGTGCAAAAAATGGACTGGAAGGAGCCAGCACCGGTGTGGGGACACCAGTGAGGATGCTGTGGCTGAAGTCTAGAAGGGAGAGGATGGTGACAGACTCGGGTGATGTGATGCTGATGAAGCTAAGGAGGTGGAACTGAGACAGAGACAGGTCTGGACAGGTCTCAGTGATGGATGGAAAGAAGAGAATGAAGAAGAGGAAAGTACTAAAAGAAGCATGTTGGAAATGGACTTGAGCAATTGTGTGGATAACAAAGCCATGAGTGATTAGGAAACCCCAGGGGAGGAGCAGCAGATTTGTGGAGGAGGGTGAAGAGTTCAGTTCAAAACAGGTCAGGTTTGATATCCCTTTGATACATTTAAGTGGAAATGCAAAGTGGGCAAGTGGCTATGTGGTTGGGAAGGTCAGAGGTAGAATCAGGAGTAAAGGAATAAGTGGAGAAGCCATTAGTATAGAGATCACAATCAAAGCTAAAATAGTGGATGAGAGCTCCATTACAGGAAAAGATAGGAAGAGAATGTAGTTTGAGAAAAAGAAGGTGCTTAGGCTGCAGACTTCCAGAAACCCCAACATCTACAGGAGAGGCAGACAATGGGGTTGAGAAGCAGCAGGCAGAAGAGAAAACCCAAGAGGATGTGTTTTCCAGTTATTGTGGAAACCAACTCAAAAGTTCTCAGGCAGGAAGGAAAGGTCAGCTAGGTCAGAGGATGCTAAGGGATTAAATAAACAAGACTAAAGAAAGCCTGTGGAGTTGGACAGTTCCTGAGTAATCTTTGAGCCGATTCAGTAGAAGGGTAAATGTGGAAGCCTATTTAGAGTAGGTTGAGGTGAAAAATAAGAGTGAAGAGAGTGAGTGTAGATATTCTTTCAAGACATTTGGCTGGAGTAGGGAGGAGAGAGAGAACTGAGGAGGAAGATGGACTCACCAGGTGGAAGGCTTTTTAGTAAGGAGAGCCATGCAGGAAAAGAGAGGGTTTGCGCAGTTCTGAGACCACAGGAGTGAATGCCATCCAAGGCATAGGTGAAAAAATGGACCTTAGTTTAAGAAGCACCTATGCGTGTGGCTCTTAGCCTGCTGTCTAAACTTGCCTGCCAACAGCCAGGGAGGTGGTCTCCAGCAACCTTGACTTCCTGGTTTTCTAGTTTAACAGCCCCAGTAGAATGAGAATTTTCTCTACTAGCATCTTTAAATCAATCTTGAGGAAGACTCTGATTGTCTCCAGCCCATGTCATGTGTCATTGGGTGGCTCGTAGGGGACAGTAGACAGGCGAGAGCACCTAGTGCAGAGTCCCTGTAGGGAAGGACTAGATGCCAATACAAACCTTACCTACATGACAGCTGTTATGCAGAGCTGATCCTCCTGAGTTTTAATGAAGGCAGGGGAGAAAGAAGTTCACTCTTTATACACATCCCACCATGATCAACAGTGGCTTGTACATAATACGGTGTAGAACTTGCATATCTGTATGGTAGTGGTTTAGTTGCTAAGTCGTTGTCCCACTCTTGCAAGCCCATGGACTGTAGCCCGCCAGGCTCCTCTGTCCGTGGGAGTCTCCAGGCAAGAATATTGGAGTGGGTTGCCATTTCCTTCTCCAGGGGATCTTCCCGACCCATGAATCGAACCCGGGTCTCCTGCATGGCAGGCAGATTCTTTACCAACTGAGCTACAAGGGAAGCCACATATATCTGTATAGACTGCTTTAAAATATATATTATGGGTTTTTTTTTTAATAGACTAGAGGTTTGTTTTTGCTCCACTTATTACTACAGTAAAATGCACTACATCCAAATGAGTTCTATTCTGAGAGCATGTTCATTAAGTCCAACAAAATTATACTTCGGTACCCAACTAACACAATCAGCTATACAGTACTGCCCTGTAATAGGTCTATAATAATTTCATACAAATAATACATAAAAAACAAACACACAAAATAAAACATTTTAAATCTTACAGTACAGTACCTCAAAAAGTACAATAGTACAGTACGAAAGCTGGCATACAGGGGCTGGCATCAAGTGAAGAGGCAAGAAGAGTTACTGACTGGAGGCAGGAGAGGAGATGAGAGATGGTAGAGCTAAAGGAGCATCAGCAATAGGGGATGGAAGGCAAGCTGCAATTTCACTCATGTCTGACACGGATGGAATGGTTCAGTTGCATCTTTGACAGTTTGCAACTTGAGGTTCATATGTAGGGGAATTACTGTATTCTTTTTTCTTGTCTTAGTCACACTATAACTTTGGACTTCTCTATATACAATTCCTACTACATTAGTTCAGTTCAGTTCAGTCGCTCAGTCGTGTCTGACTCTTTGAGACCCCATGGACTGCAGCACGCCAGGCCTCCCTGTCCATCACCAACTTCCAGAGTTTACCCAAACCCATGTCCATTGAGTCCGTGATGCCATCCAACCATCTCATCCTCTGTCGTCCCCTTCTCCTCCTGTCCTCCATCTTTCCCAGCATCAGGGTCTTTTCCAATGAGTCAGCTCTTTACATCAGGTGGCCAAAGTATTGGCGTTTCAGCTTCAGCATCAGTCCTTCCAATGAACACTCAGGACTGATCTCCTTTAGGATGGACTGGTTGGATCTCCTTGCAGTCCAAGGGACTCACAAGAGTCTTCTCCAGCACCGCAGTTCAAAAGCATCAATTCTTCTGTGCTCAGCCTTCTTCACAGTCCAACTCTCACATCCATACATGACCACTGGAAAAACCATAGCCTTGACTAGACGGACCTTTGTTGGCAAAGTAATGTCTCTGCTTTTTCATATGCTGTCTAGGTTGGTCATAACTTTCCTTCCAGCAATAGTGAAATGACTGAGTAAATTACAGAATAACAACTCAGTGGAATATCACATAGTCATTAGAATGACATTTGATAAACAACATAGGAAAAAATAGTGAATAACATTTTAAAAATCTAAAGAAAGAAATATAAATATGTCATGAAATACATAAAATATGTATACCAAAGGATTAAGATTGGAATGCAACATGGATAAAAGAAAACAGTTCTTAGGATGTTGAATTTACAAATGAATAATGATGTACTCATCTGTGAGGGCTCTGAAGATAAAATATCTAATGATTTAATACAATGCATGTGATACATTGTCAAGCATATGGTACCTTTCAGCTGTTACTCTGACTGCCATAGTATCATTTATTAAGTATTCACCAGCACTGGAACAAAGCATTTGACACACATTTCATTTGAGTCTCATGACAACCATGGATGTAAGTATTATTGTCTCTATTTACACATAGGAAAAGTGAGAGCCAGAATGGTTAAGTGAATTGTATCGCATACTTAATACATGAAAGAGCTAAGATGCGGCCCATTTTTCAAAAAATGCATGCCTTACCCCTATCCCAGGTGGTTTTATTGCACAATAGGAATGAAAACTATTAAATACACTGAGTACAGAAAGGAGGAAGTTGGAGATTCTCAGCAGGCAGAAGTGAGTGGTACACAGGGCAGGGGTTATAGCAGTGCTGCCTCTCATCCATTTTTAAATATGCAAAGGTAAGTATGTAAAAGGGTATATGCATAAAGGTACATATACTGTACTGTGGCAAAGGTAGATCACGATGTCCTTATACATGTTCCAAAAAGAATAGAAAAAGGTAAGATACATCACAGAGATAGTAACATTTCTCAGAATGGAAGGAAGACATGAGTCTCATATTGAAAGGACACAGTGTACTAGGCAGAACGAATCAATAAAGACCCACACCTAAACACATCACTGTGAGGCTTCTTAAACCAGGATAAGAGGAAAGTCTTCAATGACATGGAAGAAGAAACAGAGGCCAAGTCAGAAGGGAGGGTGGGGTGGGAGGAGTCTGGGATGAAGTCAGAGTAGTGAGGTCCTCAGAGAGCCACAGGGTCCTGACGTCAAAAGTCTGTGTCTCAGTGCAAGAACGGCTCGTGCTGAGTGAGGGAACGAGGGAAAGGAAGGCTGAGGGGCAAAGTCCTAAAGAGCGGATGGGGTAGACTGGCTCAGCTTTCACGCTTCCTCAGCCTTCCTCAAAAGACGGGCCTTCCAGGGACTGATGTCAGAACAGAGGAGCAAACATCAAAGCAATACGCCCTTAAAAAAGCAGTCAGGTTGCCTAAATATTGCCTGGTGATCGGGAGTAATAACTCAGTGAGACATTTATGCCATTGTTTTCTAACAGGAAACTCCACTAAAGTTAAATATTTTCTGAATATAAACGGAACAAACACAAATCTCTCCCATGGTTGGTTTACTTTCGACATAACTCACCTACTCGAATCTACCCATTAGAATATTTTCACTTGAAACTTACATCACCCAAGAGCCTTTCCTAATAGTAGTATGCACTTGTTCAGTCGCCAGTCATGTCAACTCTGTGCTACCCCACAGACTGCAGCCCACCAGGCTCTAGGCTCCTCTGCCCATGGAATTTTCCAGGCAAGAATACAGGAGTGGGTTGTCATTTCCTGCTCCAAGGGATCTTCCTGACCCACGGATCAAACCCACATCTCCTGCATCTCCTGCACTGCAGGCAGATTCCTTACCACTGAGCCACCTCTTACAATCCTAATAGTAGTATGGAACCCTGGAGAACTTTACAGGCATTCTGTTAAGAAACAGATTCATAAAAGTCCTTGGCCTATATCACAATCTGGTAGATTTTTTTAAAAAGACATACCTTCATATAAAATAAGAGATAAACAGGGGAACTAAGGCGAATCTGCATTTAGTAACTTTAATTATTTCTTCGTATCTACTTCTATAATTACAACCTACAGTAGCATGTCACCAAATGAGACAAAAATATCTTTTGAAGCTAAAAGAACTTAAAATTCCTTAATTCTGAATACAGAACTTACTATAACTTTTCATTTTAGTATGCTTCTTAATATTTTAATATTTCTAAAAAGCACTAGTAACAGAAAGCAAGTGTATATGGTTTAAAATAATAATAATTTTCTCTAAACCTATTATTAATGTAGCTAATGGTCAGGTTGTTCCATTAACTTTTATCATTTTCTTCTAGTCCATTAACACCAAGTGGTTATTAAGTGGCAAGCAAGTTATTAGATTTTATGGGTTGTGTAAGAAATCTGTGAGAGGAAAATGATTATTTTCCTCTGATGGTATCTTTCTTTTGCCCTTTGCTGGGTTTTCTCTATGTCTCATTGATGGCATTCTCAGGTTTACTCAGTGACCATCTAATCAGTATTCCATTCTGCTCACTGGGCAGCATACTCAGGCTTTCCAGAGCCCTCAAGAATTGCCTTTAGGTCATGTGTAACAGCCTCTACATGTTCTTTCAGCCTTGGAATTGAATAAGTAATCTTAATAGGATGATCACTTGGACCTTCATGGCTATGCTTTTTCTTAGTTGTACAAAGGGACGGGGAGGAGCTTCACTTTAAATAGAATATTTTGCCAGGATGTAGCAGTTACTATTTGCCTTAGTAGCCATTATAGAAGTTCACAATATACTATTAGTGAAAAAATCAGGGATCCTATTTAGTGTAAAGTGTGCATGTGTATGTTGTATGTGTATGCAAATGTCTGTGTGTGTGTGCGTATTTTTGGAAGGGTAGACCCCTAAATGTGAGCATGGTTATCTGGAGTAATGGATTATAGAGTAGAGTCTGGCTAGTGGAGAGTTTGAAAATGTGGTCTCTGGAGGCAGATTGCCTCCACCCAGATCGTGTCCCCTATAGCAGTGTGACTTCAGGCTCTACCTATTCTTACTATGGTTCAGTTTTCTCAGCTGTAAAGTGGGTTGCTGTGAGGTCTATAGAAATTGTTTGTAAAGCCCTTGAAATAGTGCCAGGCACAAGGTAAGCAAATTTATAACTGTTTATTATGGATGATTTTTTCATTTATCTGTATTTTGTGATTTTTCTATTTTTCTATAATTGCTGAACATTTCAGTAATTTAAATTTTTTTTAGTTAATATTAAAAACTCCACACCAAATCACAGATAGGTGGACTTTAACCCCTTTAAATTGTAATCATTTCCTGTCATCTTTCTAGTGAAGCTTGAACGTCTTCTGATTCTTGGAAATGAAAAAGCAGTTTGGCCCCCGTTCCCAAGAGCTTATAGTTCATAATAAGAAGGCATAAAAAAAGACTTTCCATCCTTGAAATCTTGGCAATGAAGTGTGAAAGTTTCACATAAGCCTCAATCATTTTGTCATGTGAGGACATTAAAATCACCCAAGTAGCTTCCCCTTTGCCCTTTTTAAAACTCTGAATGCAGGCATTTGTTTAGAACACAGAAAGTTAGCGAACTTTTTTTAGATACTAGAAAAGGTAAATACTTTATACTAAATCAGGGTACTGTTTGCTTTCTAATAATTTAATGGAAAATAACCGCTATACCGTCAATATAATTTTAGCTCTAGAAGCCAACAGGTGAGAGAAGTGCAATTCAGACCTTCTGGCCATGATTTTTGGGGTGAAACAGGGAGTGGGATGATCCAGGAATTGGCATTTTCAGTAAAGTTTAACAATCTCAGGTGATTATTTTATACTCCAGTTCAAGAAGCCCAGACATAAGGGACAAAAACATTCAAAGACAGGTTCGCATCCTCTAAAATGGCTAGATGACCTTAAAGAAGTCACATAATAACACAGAATTAAATGAGAAATGCACTCTAATGCACATGGCAAAGTCCTGCAGTATTATATAAATGTTATCAGTTCTGCCTTACCCTGTTGTTCGCTTTCCCTTCCCCTACCTCATTCTGGCTGCTTCACACTCTATGCCATTTGCCCCCTGGGCTGAGGAACTGGTACTCAAGATCAGGGGCTCAATCCCAGCACCTGCAGAGGCTCTTCAGTCAGAGTGAGGATTTTCGACACATTGTCTTAGTTCAAATATAATCGCTCATCAGTCAATCCTAAAGGAAATCAACCCTGAATATTCAATGGAAAGACTGATGCTGAAGCTGAAGCTCCCGTACTTTGGCCACCTGATGCGAAGAGTTGATTCACTGGAAAAGACCCTGATGCTGGGAAAGACTGAGGGCAGAAGGAGAAGGAGGCGACAGAGGATGAGATGGTTAGATGGCATTATCAACTCAATGGACATGAGTTTGAGCAAACTTCGGGAAATAGTGAAGGACAGGAAAGCCTGGCATGCTGCAATTCATGGGGCTGCAAAGAGTCAGACAAGACTTAGCGACTGAGCAACAACAACTGATGTGGGTGGACGTAGAGTCTGTCACACAGAGTGAAGTAAGTCAGAAAGAGAAAAACAAATATTGCATATTAATACGTATATATAGAATCTAGGACTTCCCTGGTAGCTCAGATGGTAAAGCATCTGTCTACAATGCAGGAGACCCGGGTTCGATCCCTGGGTTGGGAAGATCCACTGGAGAAGGAAATGGCAATCCACTCCAGTACTATTGCCTGGAAAATCCCATGGACAGAGGAGCCTGGTAGGCTACAGTCCATGGAGTCGCAGAGTTGGACACGACTGAGCGACTTCACTATAGAATCTAGAAAAATGGTACAGATGAACCTATTTGCAGGGCAGGAATAGAGACAGACATAGAGAATGGACATGTGGACACAGAGGGAGAAGAGGAGGGTGGGACAAATTTGGAGAATAGCAGTGATATATATACACTACCATGTGTAAAATAGCTAGTAGGAAGCTGCTATTTAGCACAGGAAGCTCAGCTGGGTGCACTGTAATGCACCCAGAGGGGTGGCATGGAGGGGACATATGTATACACGTGGCTGATTCACTTCATTATACAGCAGAAACTAACATATGTATCATTGTAAAGCAATTATACTTCAATAATAAAATAAAAGGTAGAAAAAAATATTTTTAAAAAGAATAAAGGCAGTGATTACAACCCAAAACAACCCAAAATATATAATCACTCATACTGAGATTTTAAATATGGAGGAAAACTTGGAAAAAAAATAACACTGATAACAAGAAAAACAAAAGAGACATCTGATGAGTGTAACAAAAAGGGAGAAAAATAAGCTCATGGGCTAAATGGACAGGGAAACACAAAAACCACGCATAGTAGGAAGATGAAACGGGTTCAGTACAAGCGAAAGGAAGCCAACAAAGGAATTTTACACATTTCCCTCCCTTTTTTTTTTTTTTTTTTTTTTTTTGAGAGTCTGAACAACTGAAATCAGGAAACACCTGGGCTTGTTAACATTAGTTAGGAAATGACTTTAAAAACTTGGACTCAGTTTGAGATAACTGATGGCAGGCAATGATATCACTCCAGAGTCTATATTTCCATGTAAACGTTCAAGCTACTTCTCTGAGTTTGGGTCCATTTTTGTAATAGCCATCAGAGACTCAATGCGTTATATTTATGGGGTGACTGTTTTCTTTTTTGTTTTAAAATTACCTGGCACTCTGCCACAGGTTTGTTTTTTGTTCACATTTATAAGTATTCAATGAATGTTAATAACCACCCAGAAATACAGCTGTCATTACTTTGAGATGAAAATAAATGTATAGAGTGAACATTTTAAGATGATAGACAAAAGTACAGCATTGTAATAAGAAGACGGTCAGAAAGTAAAAATACAAACACAGAAAGGATGGGTCCTTTGATCTGGAAGGCATGCCTGAGAATTTTAGGTCAAACCTATTTTACAGATGAGGAGCCAGAACCAGAAGTCAGGCATTTCTCACGTTGTTTATTACACATTTCCTGGGTCTTCAGAATATGGGGCCAGAGCTCCTCAGAGTGGGCTTTAGTCACAAGTAAAGTACAGACTCAACATATCTTCTCTCTCTAATTGAGTTATACAAACCGTGGTATCATTTATATCACTTGCATATGTTTTGTTAAACAATAAAACACATAAATTAATGTACAATTGATGATTTATATCAGTTTCTTAGAAATTCAGTGTTGGAAAAATTTGTTTTGAGCATTTACTTTGATGTGCCAGTCAAATTACAACCAGTGAAAAAGGTTATTTTTGTCATTTTTAACAAAATTACAAACTGGATTTTTGTGCCAGTGAACAGCAAGGTTTATATACACCATTTTATTGTCTCATAATTGTTTTATATCCCATTTTTTAAAATAGGAGAACATTAGAATATACTTTGTTCTACTCATAGTTTGTATTAATGTCTTAAAAAATGTCTTTTCAATGTTTGATAAGCACTATAATGAGTCTCACAGATATTAATGTTAATTATTGATCTTTATGATTTAGAAGTGGTAATTATAATAATTTAAAGGAACTTCAACAAACTAATTATATTGAGGTTTGATCAAGAATAAATAATAATCATATGGGATCTGAGAAAAATTGGTATAGATTGTCTTATTTACAAAGCAGAAATACAGACACAGATGAAGAGAACAAACATGGATACCAAGAGGGAAGGGGGAGGGTGGGATGAATTGGGAGATTGGGATTGACATACATACACTATTGATACTATATATAAAATAGATAACTAATGAGAACCTACTGTATAGCACAGGGAACTCTACTCAGTGCTCTGGGGTAACCTAAATGGGAGGGAAATCCCAAACAGAGGGGATATACGTATCAGTTCAGTTCAGTTCAGTCGCTCAGTCATGTCCGACTCTTCACGACCCCATGAATCGCAGCACGCCAGGCCTCCCTGTCCATCACCATCTCCTGGAGTTCACTCAGACTCACGTCCATTGAGTCAGTGATGCTATCCAGCCATCTCATCCTCTGTCGTCCTCTTCTCCTCCTGTCCCCAATCCCTCCTAGCATCAGAGTCTTTTCCAATGAGTCAACTCTTCGCATGAGGTGGCCAAAGTACTGGAGTTTCAGCTTTAGCATCATTCCTTCCAAAGAA
Organism: Bos mutus; assembly: GCF_027580195.1. Classification (NCBI taxonomy): domain Eukaryota; kingdom Metazoa; phylum Chordata; class Mammalia; order Artiodactyla; family Bovidae; genus Bos; species Bos mutus. Next base: position 35,339,592 of record NC_091626.1, read on the forward strand.
CACCCAGGACTGATCTCCTTTAGAATGGACTGGTTGGATCTCCTTGTATAGCTGATTTACTTTGTCATAAGTAGAAACTAATACGCTGTAAAGCAATTATACTCTAATAAATTAAAAAAAAAATACATAATAATCATCAAGAACAGTGCCCTGACATAGAAATGAAATAAAGATCTTTATGTGAAAAAAAGGGAACTGATCTTTTGTTCTAGTATTTTATTAAGGTGCACATACTGTACCAAAACATGCAGAAGAGGACAGCTACTTCTGGCCCTACAGAGTGGTCCTCTGCTGGCCCTCCACTGAAAACCACCATATATATCTGAGGTAATGATTTCCAGCACTTGGCAGTAAACACCATAGGACTATGATACTTGGGAGAAGGGAAACACACCAAGAGCTCCACGTCTTCTTCAGTTCTCTGCCTGGGGACACCAATAGAATGATAAGGAAGTAGAATCCAAAGGGATATGCATGTTCTGCTGAACAAAAGGGGTACAGACAGAGTTTAGAATATACATGGTTCCTGGAATTTGTAAGGCAGGATATCAAAAAGGAAGAAGCTGTTCAGAGGAGGGTGACAAAAACTTCGTGAGTGTTTCCCTACAGCCAGTGTGCAAAATAAGACTTCATGAGCCCTGAGAATGGGCTCATGCAAGTTAGAGAGCTGGGCCAAGATATCAGAGGCCACGTAGCACTGGAAACATGAGAATGTCGGCCCAGACACAGTGGCACAGCCTTGCTAAGCACCTAATGTGTTCTACTGAAACCCCAAAGAGGCCACACCTTAGGAGGAAATACCATGCCCCAGAGAAAGGGCCATACCCTAGAGAAAGGGCCACGCCCAGGAGTGAGGACAAAACTGAAACGGAACTATACTAACAAATAATAAAGCTAAGCCCAACAAGATCAGGAAGATTTGCCAGTAATTTAACAGCCTGATAGAAGAAACCTCGACACCCTTTAAAGGAAAATACAGTAATCCAGACTATCCATAATTCCCTTATAACAATATTCAAGAATAACATTTAAAATATTAGAGATGTGAAGAAGCAGGAAAATGTGACCCATAATCAAGAAAAGGAACAGTCAATAAAAGCAGAATCCAAGAGGACCCAAATATTAGAATTAGCAGATGGGGTTCTTTAAAACAGCTATTATAAATATATTTAAGGGTCAACAGAGGAGGATGAGTGTCTTGAGTAAACAGATGGGGAGTATCAGCAAAGAAATAAACCAAATGGATATATTAAAAGTAAAAAGTTTTACATACACACACACACAAAAAAAACATATGGACTTCCCCGGTAGCTCAGATGGTAAAGAATCTGCCTGCAAGGCAGGAGACCTGTGTTCGATCCCTGGATTGGGAAGATCCCCTAGAGAAGGAAATGGCTATTCACTCCAGTATTCTTTTCTGGATAATTCCATGGACAGAGGAGTCTAGCAGGCTATAGTCCATGGGATCGAAAAGAGTCAGACCCTGAGCAACTTTCACTTACTCACTCACATATATAAACATATATGTACCTATATATATATATATATGTATATGTACACACACGTATATATCTGTGTGTGTGTTAATGTATGTAATTTGGGTCCTAGTAAAAAAAATATGAAAGAGAATGGAGTAGAATAAAAGTTGAAGAAACAATGACTGAAAACTCTTCTAATTTGGCAGAAAACATCAGCCTACACATTGTATAATCAACAAAATCCAACCAGAATAAATTCAAATACCACACCTAGGTATGTCGCAGTCAAAAAACTGGAAACCAAAGATAAAGAGTAAAAAGCCAATTACCTACAGGGGAACAACACTTCGAGTGAGAGTTGCCTTCTTACTAGAAACAATGGCCGTCAGAAGAGGCAGAATGTCATCATGAAAATGATAGAAATAGTAGTTAACCCAGAATTATAAATGCAGTAATAATATCTTTCAAAAATGAAAAATGGATAGTGGAATAATTCACTGTGAACTACAAGAATAAATAATATTAAGATAATTTATTAATATTCATATTAATATTATTAATTTTCAGATAAATGGATGCTGGAATAATTCACTGTGAACTATAAGAAATAGGAACAGAAAAGTTTTTGAGGATGATGGGAAATGACAGCAAGAGGAAGCCCGCACTGGAGGGAGGGAGCACCAGGATCAAGACCACTGCAGGAGGAAGAGCAGAGGAAATGCAAATAGGTGTGTAAACATGAAGGACTGTCTTCTTCTCTCCTTCTCATAATTTATTTAAATGACAAAAGACTGCTAGAAGACAAATATATTGTAGGGGGTTTAACTCATGTAGTAGTAAATATATATGACAAACAATAACAAAGAGGGTAGAGTTAAAATGATAATATTATGAAGTTCTTATATTTTACATGAGGTGGTTAACTCTAAGTAGAATGATAAGGATGGAGGACATCCCTGGTAGTTCAGTGGCTAAAGCTCCGTGCTCCCAATGCAGGGGGTCCAGGTTCCATCTCTGGTCAGGGAACTAGATTCCACGTGCTAAAACTAAGAGTTTGCATGCTGCAAGTAGAGATCTTGCATGCTCCAACTAAGACCTGGCACAGCCAAATAAATAATTAAAAAAAAAAAACAGGCTTTGATCTTTAAAGAAATATTAAAAAATAAAAAAGAATGATAAGCATGTGTCATCTTATACAGAGGTCAAACCTAGACAGCATATTAAAAAGCAGAGACATTACTTTGCCAATAAAGGTCCATCTAGTCAAAGTTACAGTTCTTCCAGTAGTCATGTATGGATGTGAGAACTGGACCATAAAGAAGGCTGAACGCCGAAGAACTGATGGTTTTGAGTTGTGGTGTTGGATAAGACTCTTGAGAGCCCCTTGAACTGCAAGGAGGTCAAACCAGTACATTCTAAAGGAAATCAGTCCTGAATATTCACTTGAAGGACTGATGCTGAAGCTGAAACTCCAATACATTGGCCACCTGATGCGAAGAGCCGAACTCATTAGAAAAGACCCTGATGCTGGGAAAGAGTGAAGGCAGGAGGAGAAGGGGACGACAGAGGATGAGATGGTTGGATGGCATCACCAGCTCGATGTCCATGAGTTTAAGTTAGCTCCGGGAGTTGATAATGGACAGGGAAACCTGGCATGCTGCAGTCCATGGGGTCACAAAGAGTCGGACATGACTGAGCAACAATAAGCGCTTCAGTCGTGTCCGACTCTGTGCGACCCCATAGACGGCAGCCCACCAGGCTCCCCTGTCCCTGGGATTCTCCAGGCAAGAACACTGGAGTGGGTTGCCATTTCCTTCTCCAATGCATGAAAGTGAAAACTGAAAGTGAAGTCGCTCAGTTGTGTCCGACTCTGTGCGACCCCATAGACGGCAGCCCACCAGGCTCCCCCGTCCCTGGGATTCTCCAGGCAAGAACAATGGAGTGGGTTGCCATTTCCTTCTCCAATGCATGAAAGTGAAAACTGAAAGTGAAGTCACTCAGTTGTGTCCGACTCTTAGTGACCCCATGGACTGCAGCCTTCCAGGCTTCTCCGTCCATGGGATTTTCCAGGCAAGAGTACTGGAGTGGGGTGCCATCGCCTTCTCCGTAACAAAAACCACGAGTGACTAAACCTTAAACTTTAAATTAAAATTAAGCATAATTAAAAATTCTGTTTCTCAGTTCTACTAGCCACATTTCAAGGTCTTAATAGTCACATATTAAGCTCTTATATTGGAAAAGCACATGAAATATTTGAATTATGGAAGAAAGTTTAGCAGGAGAATGTGAAAAACCACTGGGAAAAAAAATACATAAATGTATACCTTAAAACCAATAGAAGAATTCAATTAAAATAGAGTACTAATCATCTTAGAATTGATGCTTTTGAACTGTGGTGTTGGAGAAGACTCTTGAGAGTCCCTTGGACTGCAAGGAGATCCAACCAGTCCATTCTAAAGGAGATTAACCCTGGGTGTTCTTTGGAAGGAATGATGCTAAAGCTGAAACTCCAGTACTTTGGCCACCTCATGCGAAGAATTGATTTATTGGAAAAGACTCTGATGCTGGGAGGGATTAGGGGCAGGAGGAGAAGGGGACAACGGAGGATGAGATGGCTGGATGGCATCACCGACTCGATGGATGTGAGTTTGAGTGAACTCTGGGAGATGGTGATGGACAGGGAGGCCTGGCGTGCTGCGATTCATGGGTTCATAAAGAGTCAGACACGACTGAGTGACTGAACTGAACTGAATCATCTTAGATTTGCTATCCTATAAGTTCAATAGATGGAGAAATAGTCACTTTATTCACTATTGTATGTAACACCAGGCTCAATGGCAGGCAGACAGAAGTTTTACAATTATTTGCTAAATAAATGAATGTATCAGCTCTTCCAATTCTTTAAAATTAAATAAAATAGAGTGCTAAAATGTTTTATTAAACAAAACAAAGAAAAAAAGGAAGAATATGAGGAGACAGGACAATAGAAAACAACTAGCAAGATAAAAGACTTAGATTCAACCAAATCAATAATTACATTAAGTGTAAATGAACTGACTAATCCATTGAAAAGAAAGAGATTGCAAGGATAAATAAAAAACAAGATTCGACTACATGTTGTTTGCACATGATGCGTTTTAATGGGCCAAAGAATTTGAAAGTAAAAAGACAGGTCAAATAAATGTAAGGAAGCTGGTGTTTATACCAGTTAAACAAGATAAACTTCAAGTCAAGGAAAGTGATCAGAGTTGAAGAGTAATAATTCTTTATTAATAAAAGGTCATTTCATCATGAAGGCATAAAACAATCTAAATATCTATGGGACTAAAAAAGCTTTAAGTACCAGAAACAAAAATTAGAATTTAATGGACAAATACACAAATCCATAATCATAGTTGAAAATTTTAACACCCTTCTCTGTAACTGATAGAATGAAACAAAACAAACAAAAAAAAATGAATAAGGATTAAATGATTTGAACAATATTATTAGCCAACTTGATCTGACTGATACTTACAGGGTATCACACTTAGTATTTGCAGAATACAAATACATAGTATTTTCAAATGTGTATAAAATAGGTACTTTATTAGTGAAAGTTCTCCAAATAAACAGAACCAATAGGATAGATAGGTGGGTAAATGGGTAAACAGACAGACAGACAGACAGACAAGGATTCTAGTATAAGGTGTTGGTTCACATGATTATGGAGGCTGAGAAGGCCCTGCTATCTGTGAGCTGGTGACCCAAAAAAAACAGTGATGTCCTTCAAAGATTTGAGAACCAGAGACCAATGGTATAAACTCTAGACTGAGGCTGAATGCCTAAGAATCATGAGCACCAAGGGCAGGAGAAGATCAATAACCCAGCTCAAGTGGTCACTTCCCTTTTTATTCTCTTCAGGCGCTCAGTGGATTGGATGAGGTCCGCTCACCATGGGGAAGGCCATCTGCTTTACTCAGCTCACCGATTCAAATGCTGCTCTCTTGTAGAAGCACCCTCACAACATACCCACACAACATGATTCTAGATAACTTATATGTCAAAAAAGAAACCACAGGGAATTTAAAATATACTTTCACCTGAGTTATTTAGGAACAAAAAGTCAAAATTTGTTGGATACAGCTAAAGCAATACTTAGAGGGAATTTTAAATATTTGTATTTTCATTGGACAAAAATAAGGTCTTAAAAGCTGAGGGGAAAAGCCAACTAAACCCAAAATGAGTAACAGAAAGGAAATACTTGAGAGCAGAAATCAATGAAATAGAAAACAGAGAAAATGAATAAAGTAAAAAATCAGTTTTTTTAAGGTCAGTAACATTTAATCCCCTAGCAAGTTTTATGAAGGGAAAAAAACTCACACAAATTACCAGTATTAAGAACAAAAAGGAGACCTCACCAGAGGTCATATAGATATTAATAGAATAATAAAGAAATATTATACTTAACATCATGCCAATGAATTCAACAACTTAAAACAATTGGAAATATTGAAAAAACATAAAATATTAAAAACTGACACAATAGAAAATCTGAATAGCCCTATATCTGTTAAAGAAATAGAACAGGCAAAACTTTCAGCTCAGTCATCGCCTGTTCTCTGGGATGATGGAAAAGTTCAGGTCAGTTCAGTTCAGTCGCTCAGTCGTGTCCGACTCTTTGCGACCCCATGAATTGCAGCACGCCAGGCCTCCCTGTCCATTACCAACTCCCGGAGTTCACTCAGACTCACGTCCATCAAGTCAGTGATGCCATCCAGCCATCTCATCCTCTGTCGTCCCCTTCTCCTCTTGCCCCCAATCCCTCCCAGCATTAGAGTCTTTTCCAATGAGTCAACTCTTCGCATGAGGCAGCCAAAGTACTGGAGTTTCAGCTTTAGCATCATTTCTTCCAAAGAAATCCCAGGGCTGATCTCCTTCAGAATGGACTGGTTGGCTCTCTTGCAGTCCAAGGGACTCTCAAGAGTCTTCTCCAACACCTCAGTTCAAAAGCATCAATTCTTCAGCGTTCAGCCTTCTTCACAGTCCAACTCTCACATCCATACATGACCACAGGAAAAACCATAGCCTTGATTAGACGAACCTTTGTTGGCAAAGTAATGTCTCTGCTTTCGAATATGCTATCTAGGTTGGTCATAACTTTCCTTCCAAGGAGTAAGCGTCTTTTAATTTCATGGCTGCAATCACCATCTGCAGTGATTTTGGAGCCCCAAAAAATAAAGTCTGACACTGTTTCCACTGTTTCCCATCTATTTCCCTTCTATACAGCCAATTTTTTGTGCTGGTTACAAGGATGTATCATTAGCATACTCGTAACATTGTATTCTTAAGATGAGTACCTTTCACTGTTATGTATACATTTCACCTCAGTTAAAAATAAATAGGTTGTATCCACCAAACTACAACAGAAACATAAAAAAATTGAAACATTCTGAAATTTTAAATATGCAATTTTTTAAATAATTGAAATTTAAAGTTCCATAAGATATGTTAGATAGTATAATGCCAACATGATCCTATAGCCTTATCTGAAAATGTTTTCCTCCTTTTTCCTTCTGAATTAAAGTTCTAGAGTTCAAACTCAACTGCATTTCTTTCTGCAGTGAAAATAACTGGGCCAATCCTGACGTCCTTGTGATCCTTTTGCAGGGTGATCTTTCTGGAACCACCAAGAGGACATAAATTCTCCTTTTGCTCCTTTGCCCTCCAGTGTATATCTGCATTACAGCACCTGTGTACTGCATTCTTATTGTTTAAAAATAGTTACTCTCTTACCCTACACTATGAATTCTTTGAAGATAAGATTGTGCTTTTATCTCATTTCCCCAGTCCCTGGCATGATTCCAGGCTTAGTAGGTACTCAATAAATACTGATTGAGCAAATAGTCGAATGATATTCATATGGAGGTTCTTTGAGCCAGAATACACTATTGGTCTTGAAAAAAGTATCTAAACATTTTCCCTTTAAATAGGATTCCCTTCCTGTTACACGTTATCTAAGGAAACATATTCCATAAGCGTATTCCAGCACCCCAGAGGAAAAATTAAAACATCCAACAAATATTAGATAGGAGATATTGAATGAAATGCTCAAAAAATGCTCCAGTCCAAGATTAAGTGAAAAAACAGAAAAGATAAAGGAAAACTGTGAGATAAAATGAAATGGGGAAATGAGGCCACAGGCTTTAGATTATAAAAGGAAGAAAAGTTTACATATGGGAAGGAGCTCTTTCTAAATCATTTTCTAAAAGGTCAAATAGTATTCAAACTGTATTAAAAAAATTTATTTATCCTTTGAAACATTTATTTTAAAACAGCCTGTCTCATAATGGATAAATACGTATGACCGCATTGTGTTATACCAATTAACAATAGAGCTTGCTAACTTCTCTAGCTATCCTGTGAGCTGCAGTGCTCTGGTTTGATTTTAAGTTGGGTGGAGTATACTCAAATATATATGAACTCTTAGAGATAAGATGTGTGCTATACTATTAGACACAGTGAATAATGTTCAGCAAGAGAGCCTGTAAAACTTAAGAAGTCTCCAAATTAGCATCAGGAAGATGGAAGAAAAGTAACTTAGCATTTAGAGATCTGTGATCAAGAAAAGAAAGAACCTATTTGCAAGGCAGGAATAGAGGTGCAGATGGAGAGAAAGGACTTGTGGAAACAGCAGGGGAAGGAGAGGGGATTGAGAGAGTGGCTTTGTCATATATACACTACCATGTATAAAATAGCTAGCTAGTGGGGAGCAGCTGTATAGCACAGGGAGCTTGGTGCTCTGCAGTGACCTAGAAGGGTGGGATGGGAGGGTGATAGGGAGGCTCAAGAGGGAGGGGATATATGTATGCATATGACTGATTCACAGGGCTATTAGCAGACACTAACACAACGTTGTAAAAATATGAATAAATAAAAAGAAAAAAGGCAGGAAAGAAGGCTCTTCATTTATGGAGAACTAAGCAAGACTGCTTATCTCAAGAAAGTACTGTGGGAGATGGGAAAGTAGGATTAAACACCTGCAAGGCAAAGGGTTACAAGGCTTTTTGCAGAATTTGGGGCTGAGGATGCTCTGATCTGAGTCAGAGGAGATAGGAGGTTTTGGTAACAATCTGCCCTTTTACTTACAGATATTGACATACTGAATGTGACAATGTTTTATGGCTGTTAGTATCCTCAATCAAAATAATCATAAATATATTTCCTGTCAAATTTCCATATAATATATATAGTAGATAAATAAGGTCATGAGCTACAGGCAAACTGCTTGGGTCCAAATCCTGCCTCCTCTGCTCATTCCTGGGTGAGTTACTAAATCTCTTGGTGCCTTAGTCTTCTCCTCTCTAAAATGGGTATGCTAAAACCTGTGTCAAAGGGTCTTTCAAGGATTGAGTTAACACATGTAAAATGCTTACAACAGCATCTGGCACATGTGTTTAAGAAATAATACTAGATGGTATTACTACAGAAGGGATAATCAAGTCCCTTCCTCTGAGAGAAGTCAGTACACAGAGGGGCTAGTGGAAGGAAACAGGAATCAGAACACACACACATACACACACACACACATTCCTCACCCATACCAGAAACTCTAACAGCCTCACTCACATGTTATGGGACCTAACACCCTTAAATGGTTGCATGAGTAGTTTTCACCAAGCGATGGTTTGTGGCTATAAACCCTAAAGTTTAAGAATTTTTTTCTGGCAAGGCTTTTTTGGGGCCCCTGCTGCATCAGAGGGGAGTGAGAACAAAAACAGGTGCCCCTGGTTGTTGAAGGTAATAGCCATAAAAACAAAACCAGGCCTAAACCCCCAGATCAGATGAAAACTTAGTCTGTCTTTGTCATATTTTGCTGCATGATCTTTGGTGTTTTTTTCTTTTTTTTTAAATTTTATTGTAGTTTTTAATTTTACAATATTGTATTGGTTTTGCCATATATCAACATGAATCCACCACAGGTAAAAAAAGAAAACTACAGGCCAATATCACTGATGAACATAGATGCAAAAATCCTTAACAAAATTCTAGCAATCAGAATCCAACAACACATTAAAAAGATCATACACCATGACCAAGTGGGTTTTATCCCAGGGATGCAAGGATTCTTCAATATTCTCAAATCAATCAGTGTAATACACCACATTAACAAATTGAAAAATAAAAACCATATGATTATCTCAATAGATGCAGAGAAAGCCTTTGACAAAATTCAACATCCATTTATGATAAAAACTCTCCAGAAAGCAGGAATAGAAGGAACATATCTCAACATAACAAAAGCTATATATGACAAACCCACAGCAAACATTATCCTCAATGGTAAAAAATTGAAAGCTGAATGATCTTTGGAAGCAGGGAGACCCTGTTGCTTCTCCACTCTCAGGAGATGGAGGACACTGTCCTGCCCTGAAGCATGCAGAGTCTAGTGGAGATGGTTCACACCACTGCCACACAACATACATGCTCTGACTGAGGTCTGTGCCCAGGGCCATGATGGTCTTTGATGGAAAGGACTCACTCCTTCGGGGTGAGTGGGGAAGGTGATGGACCTGGGTTATAAAGAGTGAGTGGAAGCGAGCTGTGTAGATCAAGTCTTCATTCATTCGTTCAAAAGATATTTATTGAGGACCTACTATGTGTTAAGAACTGTGTTGGATGATGGAGATAGGTAGAGAGTAAGAGATTTATATGAGAATTCCCTGGTGGTCCAGTGTCTAAGGCTCTTTGCTCCCAATGCAGCGGGCTCAGGTTCCATCCCTGACCAAGGAGCTAGATCTGCAACTGAGAGTTCAAAGGCCAAAACTGAAGATCCAGCATACCACAATGAAGACCGAAGATCCTGAATGTACAGCTAAAACCCAGTGCAGCCAAAGAAAGAAAGAAATTTGTTTCCTACAGTCTGCAAAGTAGACTAACTGACTGTTACTATACAGTGTGATAAGGGCTGTGGTAAGCAAGGAGATCAAACCAGTCCATCATAAAGGAAATCAGTCCTGAATATTCACTGGAGGGACTGGTGCTTAAGCTGAAGCTCCAATACTTTGGCCACCTGATGCGAAGAACTGACTCACTGGAAAAGACTCTGATGCTGGGAAAGATTGAAGGCAGGAGGAGAAGGGGATGACAGGGGATGAGATGTTCGATGGCATCTCCGACTCAATGGACATGAGTTTGAGCAAGCTCCAGGAGATGGTGGTGGACTGGAAAGCCTGGTGTGCTGCAGTCCATGGAGTCACAAAGAGTTGGAGATGACTGAGCAACTGAAGTGAACTGAACTGAAGCAGAGAGCTCATCCTATCTGGAGATGCTATGGGGAAGATTCCCTTCCCAGAGGCAGTGACATGTAAGTTAGGAAGTATACAGGAGATATGGAGGGGGTGGGGTGTGGGTGGTGGAGAGGAAAGAATTTCAGGGGGGAAGGTGTGAGCAGAAGTAGTAGGAGGGAGAAAGTCCAGCTGATCTGATAGGCTGACAGGTGTGTCAAAGGACAGAGTACAGAGTTTGAGACAGGGGAGATAAGGCCAGAGAGGTGGGACAGGCCCAGGGCCTTATGTTCACGTTAAGGAGTTTGGATCTGTTTTGAGAGAGACAAGAGGCTATGGAGGATTTCCAGCAGGATCTAAACATAGTGATATCCCTATTGTATACGAGAATCAGCCTGGCTACAATTTTTAAAAAATGAGCTCAGAGGGACCAAGACCAGGAGAAGGTTAACACTCATCAGCCAAATGAGAGATGATCCAACCCATGCCCGTAGTGGTGACAGAATGTTAAGGATGGGGATGGGCGGGGAATAAAAGCAAAAGAGGGCAGAGCCTGAATCTCAGGTGTCTGCATAGGCAACTGCGTGGATGAAGGTGGCATTGCCCCAGAGAGGGAACGCTAGTTTGGAGGTAGGTAGAACTCATTTCAGATGATTTCAGAATAACAGTGCCTGAAGACATCTAAGTGGAAGAAGCGGATACATGGAGGACTAAGGAACAATGACACCAAGGTATCCAGAGTGCTGGGCAGAGGAGAGACTGCTCAGCGAGAGCTGTGGGAGGGGAGGACAAGGGGCCTCTGGCAGGGCTCTAGACTGGTGGTACAGCAGGAGGGAAGGCTGGAAACGGGCACAGCAGACCACTGGTGTAGCAGGCGCTGCGGCGTATTGTCTGGGAAGCTGTTGAGAAACAGCTTCCCTTAGTTGGTTAAAGAAAGTCATGAAGCTAGCTCCTAAGAAAACCATGTTCTTCTCTTCCAGAGTTAAAGCTAGCATTTTGGATACCATGTAAATGAATTTGCATCCTATCTGTAAATGCTTCCAGGAATAAGGACCTTGAAGTCAGAGAATATAGCTACATAATACAAATTTATCAACAATATTAGAAAATCAGGAGCACAATGCTCCAAAGGGCAGGTGGAAGAGGTTTGTTGTTGTTTTTTTTTTAATCTCATTCAACTCAGGATTCCAGCACTCCAGTCTGAAAGTCTAAGAGGCATTGCTTTTATGTCACATAGGAAGGAACATTTTCTTTCGATGAGGAGAGTTTCATGTAGGACTGTGGGATAATGTTCTGGGTTGTTTTTAGCAAATTTTAATAGTGGAAATTTTTGTGTAAAAAATAAAACGTTTCTGCCCTCACTGAAAAAAGACTGTGACAATTTTAACTAAACATATTACTTTCTCCTGCACAGCCTGGCATTGGAATTTCATGTGATTTTCATATTTGAGATGAACAGCGCCACCTAATGGCCACAAACCATATTCTGAAAGAGAGGAAGAGAACTTACATTGAAAAAACTAAAATAGGGCATCTGGTCCCATCACTTCATGGCAAATAGATGGGAAACAGTGGAAGTAGTGACAGAGTTTATTTCTTGGGCTCCAAAGTCACTGTGTATGGTGACTTCGGCCATGAAATTAAAAGACGCTTGCTCCTTGGAAGGAAAGCTATGACAAACCTAGACAGAATATTAAAAAGTAGAAACATCACTTTGCTGACAAAGATGTGTATAGGCAAAGCTATGGTTTTTCCAGTAGTTATGTCTTTTTCCAGCTGGAGTAAAAAGAGATCCGAGCGCCAAATAATTGACGCTTTTAAACTGCGGTGCTGGAGAAGCCTCTTGAGCGGCCCCGGGACAGCAAGGAGACAAAATAAGTCAATCCTAAAGGAAATCAACCCTGAATATTCATTGGAAGGACAGATGCTGAAGCTGTAGCTCCAATACTTTGGCCACCTAATGTGAAGAGCCTACTTATTGGAAAAGACTTTAATGCTGGGAAAGATTGAGAGCAGGAGAAGGGGGCAACAAAGGATGAATGGTTGGATGGCATCACTGACTCGATGGACATGAACTTGAGCAGACTCCAGAGATAGTGAAGGACAGGGAAGCCTGGCATGCTGCAGTCCATGGGGTTGCAAAGAGTTGGAAATGATTTAGTGACTAAACAGCAACAACAAAATCATTAGAAACACCTTGGATGAAATAATATATTCAACTATGATGATTCTATTTAAAAAAAAAAGAGGTAAATTAGGAGGATCAATAGAAGGATTTTATCTTGATTTCTACAAGGCTAATGTGGGACTAGTCTTCTGCATGGAAATAATTATTTCATACACTCTCCCTGGGGACATTATGGGTTTGCCGAATGCATCTTGGACTCCAGAGAAGGAACCTTAAGCTGGCATCCACTAATTCTGCTGGGGAAGCTGGAGCATGTGGCATGACCCTTTGCCAGCCCAGCTCTGGAGTCAACGGAATTTTCCATTGCTCACACATGCCATCCAGCTCTGGGGGCATAAGTGAGAGAAGGGATGGGAGGAGCATGGCTGTGCACCATCTTAGTCAAGCCTGCTACTCTAAGAACAATGCCTCCCAGACTGAGACTTGGGTGTGGGGCTCCCAAGTCAAATGAGTCACCTTCCCTTCCAGGTCACTAGCCTCTACAAGGCTACGTCTCTTTGGTCTCAGTCTTTCTGAGGTGGTTTGAACCATAGGCTATAGAAATCTATAACTTCCTGTAAGAATTGTTCTAAAATATCCTGCTCCAATTGAGAAGGGATTTAAACAATAAAGTGTGCTGTTTCACTCTTCCCTCATCACATAGAATATTCCAAATGACCAAAATTCCACTAAAATGTTATAATGTGGAAAAGTGATATTTTATTGCGTAGTCTTTTCTACCTGCCTTTAAGTTCTTTGGGGAGTGAAAATCACATACAGCTTTATGTATGATCACAAATGTTTCTTGAATTAACTTCCAGGCTTACAAGAATGCAAGGGGACTTCATAATGCAAAAGCCACAAAAAAGCAGCAAAAGAGCTAAACAAAAAAGTTAAAACATAAGTTATTTACGTAAGGTTTATTCTGTTACGTGGCACTAGTGGTAAAGAACCCGCCTGCCAATGCCAGAGACACAAGAGATACGGATTCAATCCCTGGGTTGGGAAGATCCCCTGGAGGAGGGCATGGCAACCCACTCCAGTATTCTTGCCTGGAGAATCCCACGGACAGAGGAGTTGGTCAAAGAGTTGGGCATGACTGAAGAGACTTAGCATGCACGCATGCATGGAGATCATTAGAAATGATGATTTTTGCAAACTGGTGTCAGTACTAAACAATCACTTTCTTTGCTTTCTTCTTGGACTCAGATAAGTTCCCAAAATATGTTGGAAAGGAAGAAGAGGGAAGAGATGTGATAAGGAATGGTTTGAGAAGAAATTTGAGAACTGTGGGCTGAATGCCATGGAGACCAGGATATCACTTACCTGGCTTCACCACGTGCCAGGCACTGGATTTGGCATCTTGTGTGCATTACTTCATGTTAGCCTTATCACCGTTCTCGAAGATAGATGTTACTATCTCATTTTTGAAGAGTAGAGGAAGAGAAAAGATTTGCAGCTTGGTTGTTTAGTTGCTAACATGTCTGACTCTTTGTGACCCCATGAACTGTACCCCGCCAGGCTCCTCTGTCCATGGGGTTTCCCAGGCAAGAATACTGGAGTGAGTTGCCATTTCCTTCTCCAAGGGATCTTCTGATTCAGGGATCAACCTGTGTCTCCTACTTGGCAGGTGGATTCTTTACCACTGGGCCACCGGAGAAACCCCCAAGTAAGGTATATTTATAACTAACTAAGTGGTTCTGCCCACTCTCTGGTCCAGGGGCTGGCAATAGCAGTTTCACCTGGCACTTCTCCCAGGGGAGATATTTTTCAAAATCTCTTCAAATAATTGTGTGCGGCACAATGGTCTGAGAAACACTTTCTTGGGTCTGGAGGAAGGTCTTTAGGGAGATGCCATAGGGATATCTTTGATCTTTCTCTTTATTTCTTTTGAATTTTTTAAACTGTAAAATGCTTTGTTGTTTCCTCTATTTATAAAAGCAAGCCATGCTCAGTAAATAATTTTCTGGGAGATACATACAAGAATTAAAAAATAAATAAGAAATTATTAGTAGTGTGGCCCCTCAGAGATAAACACTGACTTTTTTTGCATGCATCTCTCTCCAGGCCTTCTTCCATGGTTACATCAGTTCAGTTCAGCTGCTCAGTCGTGTCCGACTCTTTGCGACCCCACAGACTGCAGCGCTGCCAGGCTTCCCTGTCCATCATGTTTACATACACCCACACATATTTTAACAACAATAGAATCAAAAACGCATACTATTAAACGAATGTTTTCAGTTTCCAGTATACTGTGGACACCCTTCCATGACAATAAAGAGATCTCCAACAACACATTGGAGCTCATCTTACCATCAGATAAATCTACACCTACTTAACAAGTCAACACTGAGGCAAATCCAGTCAGCATTTTCAAGTCACTTCTTTTTTTAAAAAAATCCTGATTTCATTATTTATTTATTTACTTATTATTTTTGGCTGTGCTGGGTCTTCCTTGCTGCTCAGGCTTTCTCTAGTTGAGGCAAGTGGGGGCTACTCTCTACTTGTGCTGTGCGGGCTTCTCATTGCAGTGACTTCTCTTGTGGAGCAGAGGCTCTAGGGCATGTGGGCACAGTAGTCGAAGCTCCCCGGCTCTAGAGCACAGGCTCAACAGTAGTGGGGCACGGGCTGCATGTGGAATCTTGGCTGGACCAGGAATCGAACTCATGTTTCCTGCATTGGCAGGTGGATTCTTATCCATTGTACCACCAGAGAAGCCCCCAGTCAGCATTTTGATTAGTGACTTGAATGAACGATCAAAGGTTGGGGTTAAGGTTATTTTGATCAAATATTTAGATAACACAAAACTAGCCGAGATGGCTAATGCACTAAAGAAGCAGAATGTAAATCATCTTAATAAATGTAATTATGACTCTAAATTGAAGTAAAACAACAAATATAAAACTTCAAGTCTGTGTAGCATTTCCCTGACCAATCCCCATATTTGGGGGAGTGGGGAGAGTTCTGAAGAAGGGGGTGAAGACAGGGCAGGCAAATCAGCCACCCACCTCAGTCAGTATCAGCAGACAAAGCATAGCAAGAGAAGTGGTGCAACACAAGCGATGAGAATGATAAACCTCAGTGCAAACTTACTACCTCAGAAGAGCTTGGCCGCCCACTCTATGGACGGGCAGGTTATGGGGCAGTTTCCCTGGTAAAATCTTCCTGGGAGAAATCCTGATATTTAGATCATGGGTGCTACCCAGAGGCTAGCTTCTCACAGCTTGCAAGGAGAAGGCTGACTGCTTTGTCTGCAGACAGAGACTGGGACCTGGCAAGATCATTGAACACGTTTTAAAAATCGAGCTAAGTAAAACTCTTAGAGAAGACTGATCACCCACAGATCACTTCTAACAGAGAACGCGGATCTTAGTGAACTCACTATGTTTGGGAAATGAAGTGATTTGGTCTCCAGAGTGAGTGTCTAATCAAGTTGGATAGTGGGAACTCTGCCATTTCAACCTAGGAAGGAGATGTCATCCCAGTTGCATGTAAGGATGCCAGAGGTCAACTGTGTGAACTTACAGGTGGAGGGCCAAATAGGGGTCATCACCCTGCTTCTGGAAGGAAGACCTAGGACCAGCACTTCCCAAGGCTGTTTTCTGTTGCCGTCTCCCTCCCTGTCCAGGCACTAGGGTGCTGTCCCTGGAATGGTCATTTGAGATGGGGTAAAGAAGGGCCTACAGGTAGCCAGAAGCTTCTTCTTTGAGCCTTAGCTGGCAGGCTCTGAAAGAAGGCAGGAGGCTTACCAATCACAAGGCTGTGGTCAGTCGGGCCTTCTAGGGCTTTGCCTTAACAGATTCCTTTTGCCAACCTGGGAAGTTAATAAAGATGAGCTTACCTTTGATTGATTTTACAATTTCCCACTTTCACTGCCCAATCATTTACAGCTAAGTACACAGGGATCTGTTTGCAATAATCTAAACTAAGGCAACCAACGTGGCGAGAGGACCTACCCCACATCCGAGGTCAGGGGTGGCGGCTGAGAGTGCCAGGCTGCGACAGCTCAGGAGCGGCCAAGAGGAGCTACCCCACGTCTGAGGTCAGGGGTGGCAGCTGAAAGGAGCAACCCCACGTCCAAGGAGTGGTGGCTGCATGGGCGCAGGAGGGCCGAGAGGAGCTACTCCACATTCAAGGTCAGGAGGGGCAGCAGGAGATACCCCTCGTCCAAGGTAAGGGGCAGCGGCTGTGCTTTGCTGGAGCAGCCATGAAGAGATACCCCACGTCCAAGGTAAGAGAAACCCAAGGTAGGTTTTCTTGGTAGGTGTTACAAGAGGGCATCAGAGGGCAGACACACTGAAACCATAATCACAGAAAACTAGTCAATCTAATCACACTAGGACCACAGCCTTGTCTAACTCAATGAAACTAAGCCATGCCATGTGGGGCCACCCAAGACAGGTGGGTTATGGTGGAGAGGTCTGACAGAATGTGGTCCACTGGAGAAGGGATAGCAAGCCACTTCAGTATTCTTGCCTTGAGAACCCCATGAACAGTATGAAAAGGCAAAATGATAGGATACTAAAAGGGGAACTCCCCAGGTCGGTAGGTGCCCAATATGCTACTGGAGATCAGTGGAGAAATAACTCCAGAAAGAATGAAGGGATGGAGCCAAGAAAAAACAATACCCAGTTGTGGATGTGACTGGTGATAGAAGCAAGGTCTGATGCTGTAAAGAGCAATATTGTATAGGAACCTGGAATGTTAGGTCCATGAATCAAGGCAAATTGGAAGTGGTCAAACAGGAGATGGCAAGAGTGAATGTCAACATTCTAGGAATCAGCGAACTAAAATGGACTGGAATGGGTGAATTTAACTCAGATGACCATTATATCTACTACTGCAGGCAGGAATCCCTTAGAAGAAATGGAGTAGCCATCATGGTCAACAAATGAGTCCAAAATGCAGTACTTGGATGCAATCTCAAAAACGACAGAATGATCTCTGTTTGTTTCCAAGGCAAACCATTCAATATCACCGTAATCCAAGTCTATACCCCAACCAGTAACGCTGAAGAAGCTGAAGTTGAACGGTTCTATGAAGACCTACAAGACTTTTTAGAACTAACACCCAAAAAAGATGTCCTTTTCATTATAGGGGACTGGAATGCAAAAGTAGGAAGTCAAGAAACACCTGGCTGCTGCTGCTGCTAAGTTGCTTCAGTCGTGTCTGACTCTGTGCAACCCCATAGATGGCAGCCCACCAGGCTCCCCCATCCCTGGGATTCTCCAGGCAAGAAACACCTGGAGTAACAGGCAAATTTGGCCTTGGAATATGGAATGAAGCAGGGCAAAGGCTAATAGAGTTTTACCAAGAGAACGCACTGGTCATAGCAAACACCCTCTTCCAACAACACAAGAGAAGACTCTACATGTGGACATCACCAGATGGTCAACACTGAAATCAGATTGATTATATTCATTGCAGCCAAAGATGGAGAAGCTCTATACAGTCAGCAAAAACAAGACCTGGAGCTGACTGTGGCTCCGATCATGAACTCCTTATTGCCAAATTCAGACTTAAATTGAAGAAAGTAGGGAAAACCACTAGACCATTCATGTATGACCTAAATCAAGTCCCTTATGATTATACAGTGGAAGTGAGAAATAGATTTAAGGGACTAGATCTGATAGATAGAGTGCCTGATGAACTATGGACTGAGGTTTGTGACATTGTACAGGAGACAGGGATCAAGACCATCCCCATGGAAAAGAAATGCAAAAAAGCAAAATGGCTGTCTGGGGAGGCCTTACAAATAGCTGTGAAAAGAAGAGAAGCGAAAAGCAAAGGAGAAAAGGAAAGATATAAGCATCTGAATGCAGAGTTCCAAAGAATAGCAAGGAGAGATAAGAAAGCCTTCTTCAGCAATCAATGCAAAGAAATAGAGGAAAACAACAGAATGGGAAAGACTAGAGATCTTTTCAAGAAAAGTAGAGATACCAAGGGAACATTTCATGCGAAGATGGGCTTGATAAAGGACAGAAATGATATGGACCTAACAGAAGCAGAAGATATTAAGAACAGGTGGGAAGAATACACAGAAGAACTGTACAAAAAAGATCTTCATGACCCAGATAATCACGATGGTGTGATCACTCACCTAGAGCCAGACATCCTGGAATGTGAAGTCAAGTGGGCCTTAGAAAGCATCACTATGAACAAAGCTAGTGGAGGTGATGGATTTCCAGTTGAGCTATTTCAAATCCTGAAAGATGATGCTGTGAAAATGCTGCACTCAATATGCCAGCAAATTTCGAAAACTCAGCAGTGGCCACAGGACTGGAAAAGGTCAGTTTTCATTCCAATTCCAAAGAAAGGCAATGCCAAAGAAAGCTCAAACTACCACACAATTGCACTCATCTCACATGCTAGTAAAGTAATGCTCAAAATTCTCCAAGCCAGGCTTCAGCAATAGGTGAACCATGAACTTCCTGATGTTCAAGCTGGTTTTAGAAAAGGCAGAGGAACCAGAGATCAAATTGCCAACATCAGTTGGATCATTGAAAAAGCAAGAGAGCTCCAGAAAAACATCTATTTCTGCTTTACTGACTATGTCAAAGCCTGTGACTGTGTGGATCACAATAAACCATGGAAAATTCTGAAAGAGATGGGAATACCAGACCACCTGACCTGCCTCTTGAGAAACCTATATGCAGGTCAGGAAGCATATAGAGTTAGAACTGGACATGGAACAAGTTAGAACTGGACATGGAACAACAGACTGGTTCCAAATAGGAAAAGGAGTACATCAAGGCTGTATATTGTCACCCTGCTTATTTAACTTCTATGCAGAGTACATCATGAGAAACACTGAGCTGGAAGAAGCACATGCTGGAATCAAGATTGCTGGGAGAAATATCAATAACCTTAGAAATGCAGATGACACCACCCTTATGGCAGAAAGTGAAGAGGAACTAAAAAGCCTCTTGATGAAAGTGAAAGAGGAGAGTGAAAAAGTTGGCTTAAAGCTCAACATTCAGAAAACTAAGATCATGGCATCTGGTCCCATCACTTCATGGGAAACAGATGGGGCAACAGTGGAAACAGTGTCAGACTTTATTCTGGGGGGCTCCAAAATCATTGCAGATGGTGACTGCAGCCATGAAATTAAAAGATGCTTACTCCTTGGAAGGCAAGTTATGACCAACCTAGATAGCATATTCAAAAGCAGAGACATTACTTTGCCAACAAAGATTCGTCTAGTCAAGGCTATGGTTTTTCCAGTGGTCATGTATGGATGTGAGAGTTGGACTGTGAAGAAAGCTGAGCACTGAAGAATTGATGCTTTTGAACTGTGGTGTTAGAGAGGACTCTTGAGAGTCCCATGGACTGCAAGGAGATCCAACCAGTCCATTCTAAAGGAGATTGGTCCTGGTTATTCTTTGGAAGGAATGATGCTAAAGGTGAAACTCCAGTACTTTGGCCACCTCATGCGAAGAGTTGACTCATTGGAAAAGACTCTGATGCTGGAAGGGATTGGGGACAGGAGGACAAGGGTACAACAGAGGATGAGATGGCTGGATGGCATCACCGACTCAATGGATGTGAGTTTGAGTGAACTCCGGGAGTTGGTGATGGACAGGGAGGCCTGGTGTGCTGCAATTCATGGGGTTGCAAAGAGTCGGACACGACTGAGCAACTGAACTGAACACAGGGATCCTCACACATACTATTCTCACAGATATCTCTTTCAAGGGTTATCACATGGCTCTGTGAGTAGATAGGAAAGATCCCTTGTTGGTGGTGTTTTAATTTCTCCTCATTGATTGGACCAGAGTTAAGTCTATCACATTTTCCCCAAAAGCAGTCATGTACTCTTCTCCTAATTTACTAGATGGTCTATCTAAAATATATGTCACTTCCCTGTTTAAGGAATTCTAGGACTCCTGGGCCAATGTTCTACACAAAGGGAACTATGGGCACAGCTATTCTACCATCAATCATTATTAAACTCTTTGTCAAGCCAGTGGAGCAATCTAACAAGAAAAACCTGAGTGTTTGCTGCTTTTATCGTTTTTCTATAGCCTTTGACTTTGAAGACTGTAATCAGTTGTAGACTGAGATATACAAGCTCGATATTGAGGCCCCAGGCCCATTTCCACCCTCACCTGAAAGGTTTATAAGGAGTCCACACTTAACACTGATGTGTTTCAAAGTCAGCAATAACAGTCCATCGATGGATCAGACAACACCAATGCCGTGGTCTTAGTATGAAGAACCAGAAAGGCGTAATAGTCAGCTGACCCCATTTTTTACTGTTGTTGTTCAGTCACCAAGTCGTGTCTGACTGTTTGCAACTCCACGAACTGCAGCACACCAGGCTTCCCTGTCCTTCACTAGTTATCTTTTATTATCACAAAGAAAAGCCAGTTGTTCGAAATCCAAAACCATCAACTTTCTAGTTTTACGTAATTTTTAAACATACATAGACCGTTCTCAATATAAAAGGTAGATGTTCTGTGAGTAATTTATTGAGATTTGCTTATGGATAAAATGAGTGTTTAGTTATAAGAGATATAAGTTTTTCAAGCTAAAATCATTGAGGCTATACTTTGAATATCAACTTGTTAGAGCAAATGCCAAATTACTTCTTAAGGAGAATCTGGGCAACAACAGATGGTCATTTCTTAGCCCACCTCCAGGTGGGGGTGCAGTGGCCTTCTGTCCACCATATGTGCTTGTGAGTTACCTCCGATTTAATAAGAAGTTGTCAATCCCTCCCTAGCTTGCTTGATTATTAAAACACACGGCTCTGAGTTTAACTGGGGCTCTAGGAACTTACCATGATGTTTTTCATTTTCGTTTTTTAATTAAATGATTTTTGGCTGCACTGGGTCTTCATTGCTGCGTGCGGACTTTCTCTAGTTACAGTGAGTGGGGGCTCCCGTCTAGTTGTGGTGCCTGGGCTTCTCATTGCTGGGGCTCCTCCTGTTGCAGCACACAGGCTCTAGAGTGCTCAGGCTTCACTACTTGTGTCACATAGACCCAGTTGCCCGGCAGGATGTAGGATCTTCCCAGATCAGGGATCAAACCCGTGTCTCCTGCATCAGCAGGCAAATTCCACACCACTAGACCACCGGGAAAGTCCAAACTCACCATGATGTTTAATCTTGGAACTCACAGCTGCTCCTTAACTATTGAAAACCTCGGAAAATGAACGATATTTACGAAAGACTGCCTGAAGGACAGCAGAGCACCCATTCCTTAAGATCAGCCATTTTCAAACTTCTTTTTTAACCAAAGAACTCTTGTTCAAATAATGTCTTTCTTAAAAGCCCAGGGTCAGAGAAATGGGATGCAAAGGAAGGACAGGGAGCTTGGTTCCACCACTGATGGGCTCCTCAGAACACAGCCTGAGAACCACTGATAGATCCTCTAACACCATTCATAGACAGCGGGGCAGAGAGCACAGAGTGGCACATGCAGACTGGACTGGGGGCCTTCCTAGAATGGCTTCATGGAATTGTGCTTTGAACAAGCATCAGCATATCTCACTCAGGCAGATGTTGTAAGAAACGGTGCTAGGAAACAAAGGTAATATTTACTGCAAGGTTGTTGTTAAAGATATCGTTTACCTGGTTTTGTGACATCCTCTTTGGGAAAACCCCAAGGAGGAAATACTTCCTAGTCTTTGGACCGGAAATCACATTCTTTTGAGCTAATGGTTTTTTTCCTCCTATGGATGCAATGGTTGATCCTTCACTCTTGGTGTTGGTCACTAGAAAGCTTCAGAAGCAAGCCTGCAGACTACCCCCAGCAAGTCACACAATTTCACAGCAGGTACTTCATGAACCAACTTCTCCCTCAGCTCCACCTTGTTTTATAAAATATATTCCTTTAGCCTTCATTCTTCTGCTTTGAAGTACTTTTTGTATGTTTTTTTATTGCATATTTTAAAGCCACCTCAATGTTTTTTAAGACATTATGTAAGAAAATTCTTATCAAGACCATCTTCCAGGACCTCCCTGGTGGTCTAGTGGCTAACACTCTGAGTTCCCAATGCAGGGGACCCAGGTTGGATCCCTGGTCAGGGAACTAGATCCCATAAGCTGCAACCAAAAGATAAGCACATGTCACAATGAAGATCAAAGTTCATGCTGCCACTAAGACCTGACACAGCTAAATAAACAGATATTTAAAAAGGACATGTACCAACTTAAGCGATGGAAGGCGCCACGGAAAATGAATGTCTAAACTCAAAGAGGACCAAATCAGGAAACTAAGCAAGAATATTCTGGAAATAAAAATCCTGGCGCACACATGATAGCCATCTTCACCATTCTTAAAGGGCATGGAGTAAGATTATTCTGTATTCCTCTAGAGAAGAAACCTAGAATACATTATGGTCATTATCCAAAAAGCTGTCAAATCTTAGAACTAGACAAGGAAGTTCAGTTCAGTTGCTCAGTCGTGTCTGACTCTTTGTGACCCCATGGACTGCAGCACGCCCGGCTTTCCTGTCCTTCACCAATTCCTGGAGCTGGCTCAAACTCATGTGCATCAAGTCAGTGATGCCATCCAACCATCTTCTGCCATCCCCTTCTTCTCCTGCCTTCAATCTTTCCCAGCATCAGAGTCTTTTCCAAATGAGTCAGTTCTTCCCATCAGGTAGCCAAAGTATTGGAGCTTCAGCTTCAGCATCAGTCCTTCCAATGAATATTCAGGACTGATTTCCTTTAGGGTGGACTGGTTGGATCTCCTTGCAGTCCATGGGACTCTCAAGAGTCTTCTCCAACACCACAGTTCAAAAGCACCAATTCTTCAGTGCTCAGCTTTCTTTATGGTCCAATACTCACATCCATACATGACTACTGGAAAAACCATAGCTTTGTCAAGAAGGACCTTTGTTGGCACAGTAATGTCTCTGCTTTTTAATAAGTTGTCTAGGTAGGTCATAGCTTTTTTTTCCCAAGGAGCAAGTGTTTTTTAATTTCATGGCTGCAATCACCATCTGCAGTGATTTTGGAGCCCAAGAAAATAAAGTCTGTCTCTGTTTCCATTGTTTTCCCACCTATTTGCCATGAAGTGATGGGACCGGATGCCATGATCTTAGTTTTTTTGAACACTGAATTTTAAGCCAACTTTTTCATGCTCCTCTTTCACTTTCATCAAGACTCTTTAGTTCCTCTTCTCTTTATGCCATAAAGGTTGTATCATCTGCATATATGATGTTATTGATATTTTTCTCTGCAATCTTGATTCCAGCTTGTGCTAGGGACTGAACAAATTGGTGAGTTCTTTGTCACAAGAAGTGTTCAAACGAGGCTCAAATGTCCTCCTTGTTGAGGTTACAAAGGTGTGGTGGACAGCCTTTGAGTTCTTAGCCAGATCACACCCTCTCCTTTAGAAGAGTCACTTCAACTTTTACTGAAGAGGTGGACACAGGCCACCATGAATCTATCTCGGGACTTTTCCCCACTTCCGCCACAACAGATTGGATCAGGGCTAGAGCAGTGACCCAAGCTGGAGTCTCCTTAAACTAAAGAACATAACTGGCAAAGTCAGAAGGAGCTAAAAGATGATCCATCACCCACGTATACATGAGTTGTGGCAACCCAAAGCATGCGAAGTCCAGATCTGGAGAAGCAAACTTCCTGGGGAGGGTACCTACTGAAGTCAGGGAGAAGCAGGGGCAAGAAACAGTACAGAGACAGGATAGAAGCTTGACGACTTTCTCCTTCTATGAGAGCTAGATGCACTTCCCTCAGCTGCTCCTGTGACATTCCTCATGTCTGAACAATAGCCAGCCATTGCTGAAGCTGTTCCTTGCATTGCAGAAATCCCTGACTACAATCAAAATGAATCCCCAGATGGATTATGAAGCTACATTAGTGGCCCCAAATGATCTCACATTGCTCTGAGTAACCTTCCTGGGTGCCAGCCCCTGGGGCTTATGATTTAGTGGCAAGAATCAGATTCTAAGAAATGTGTATTTTTAAACACCACCTCCCTCCCCCAGTGATTTTGCTACTTGGCCAGTTTGGGAACCACTGGGTCAGGTATCATGTAGGGTCTTGGTCCCTTTAAGATGTCCAAACTTTGGTTTAGAAATTGACACAATGCAGCTATCCTCACAGTATCCTTCCTACTAAAAGAAAACTGAAAATTTTAGACACAACCACTTTCAAATTCACATTTCAAAGAAAAAGGTCAAGGGCTCCTGCCATCCTCCAAGGGTAATACAACCTTCAGACTGAATATTAACAAGGTGTATTGATCAGCACACATGACAAGTACAGGTTCCCAGCTTCTGGGCCAAGGTATTTAAATATTTATATCAGTGACCTAGACAGTGAAATTAGAAGTATGTTTCTTCAGTTCATTGATGCTATCAAAGACCATTAAGCACCTCTTTCTTGGGCACTTCAGTTTTACTAAGATGAGCCCTCCCTCCTGACATTACGGGTGTTAGAACACAGGGCTTTGCCCTCATGTGGCAACCGACATCTGCTTTATTTGATTTCAAAGCTGATAACTTTTTGAAAAAAATTTTAAGTGTTTAACTATTCACTCCTGATTCAGTCAGGAATTCCTAAGTTTCAAATAGATATTGTCAGGACTTTCCTGGTAGCCCAGTTGCCAAGACTCTGTGCTCCCAATGCAGGGAGCCCGGGTTCGATCCCTGGTCAGGGAACTAGATGCCACACGCCGCAACGAAGATCAAAGACCCTGAGTGCTGCGACTAAGACCCAGCACAGTTAAATAAATAAATATTTAAAAACACAAATAGATACCGTGACTGTGTGAAAGGGAAAGCCAGAGGATATATCACATCCAGGTGAGGGTGCCCTCTAGCCTCAACAGACAGGCTGGTTCCTTAGACACTGCTCTGCCCTCTCTCTTCCCATCCTCACCCTCATATATGCCCATCTCACCTTTCACAGTGCATAGCCCAATTCAGTTTTGATTATACACTCTCTTATTTCTAGTTACAAAGCTCTTCCTTCCCTTCTATCTCAATTCTGTCACCCAACTTGTCCTCCTGATATTTTGGGTGTCTCTCTCAACTCACCAAGTACAACTCCTGCAAACAAACTTTATGCACAAAGTTCAAGTCCAATCCCATCGCTGCTGGTTTGTCTAGCCTTTTAACCTGGCCATCCCACACCCAATACCTGTTGTTGCCCATCTCAGTCCCGTTGTTTATTTTATACTGCCCCTGCAGCTCAACTCACCCAGTTCTTCTTACACATGACCTCCACTGTTCTTTCAGGAAGTTGATGGCCAAAAATCCCAACACACCACAGCAAGGGGTGGAAAGAATTCCTGGCTTTTCTGCCTTCAGGGCTTGCAGTACTGATTCACTCAAGTTTCTCTGTATCTTCCACTAGGGGGTACCACCCCATAATTTTTCAAACAGGAAGTCTGCTGAATACAGTTCTTAATGAAAAATGAAGTCCAGGCACAGTGGATTTTTTTCAAACTTTTCTGAACACATGCTGTAATTTTATGAAGCAATTTAATTTGATTCCTTTTAAATAAAAGCTGCCCCATGGGCAGAGTAATAGGCAGCAATCTTGAGCAGTATAAACTTATATAAGGGAATGCCAATTAAAAACACTTGGCTCTATTACGGTAAGATAAATAGTCATGAATTAAATGAAATAAGTGCAAAACCTGAGTACAGCCAGACAAGTGAAGTTATTTTTACTTGAGCAAGAGAAATAGACATGCTGAACAAAAGTTGACTTTAAAATGAAAGATTTTGTTAAACAAAAATAAGGCAACTCAGATGTTCTGGGACTTGGCATAAATGGAACAGAATTCTCTTATCTTTGGGCTATAAAAGACTTGCAATGCTAAAAATCGGTTCAAGTCTTTGGGGGCTTTTTTAAGAGGAAGTACACCCAGACATTACACTGTAGTGACTGAAAATGCAGGATGCCTGGAATTTAGACTTTCCAATCTCCCACTTACCTCTATAAAAACTTGGCCAGCCTCCATTTCCTTAGCCTAAATCTTAGTTCTGCGTCAGTTTGATGGCTTTAATGATAGGACCAACCACCTAGGTTTCGGGTGTGAATTACATGAGCTACAGCATATAAAGGGCCTACAGAGTGACTGGCCCACAGTAGGTATTCAAGAAAGGCTAATTATTTATTCAGTGAGTCAGTGCAGTGTACGAAAGATCTCTTTGGATGGCTAAGACCAGATATCTTTGCATTGAAAATGATATTTACTATCATTTTGGCAAACACACTCATACAGATAAGTAATCAGGAGACCAGAGAAGTTAAGCAATTTGACAAAGGTCACAAAGCTATTTCTTGATAAACTTTAGAATAGAACTTGGACTTCCTTAATGTCAGGCAACTTTCTTTCCCCTATCCTATATTGCTTCTCCTAGTACCTGATTGTTTATTCATGCAGATTGACTACATTCTGGGGCTAACAACTGGTTTTGTTGGCAAAGTTTTGGTGAATGTAGCCAAGTAAACATGGTTGCAGTAATGTCAAAGACTCCAGCAGTATGTATCTTTAACAGATTTGATTTTTAAGCTCCTTTCCTACTTTTAGAAATTTACCCTTAGGAAATAATATAAAATGAAAAGTGAAAGTGAAGTCGCTCAGTTGTGTCTGACTCTTTGCGACCCCATGGACTGTAGCCTACCAGGCTCCTCCCTCCATGGGATTCTCCAGGCAAGAGTACTGACGTGGGTTGCCATTTCCTTCTCCAGGGGATCTTCCCAACCCAGGGATCAAACCCAGGTCTCCCGCATTCCAGGCAGACGCCTTAACCTCTGAGCCACCAGGGAAGCCCAATCCCATAAAATGAAAGGTTATATGCAAAAAGATGTTTGCTACCATATTCTTTGGAATACTGAAAAAATAAAAATAATATACATGCCCAACAATAGGAAAGTAGTTTAATATGGCAGAAGCATGGATTCTGGAACCATTTAAAAATTATGAAGACCACAAAGAAATAGAAATATTTACTTTATTCATCTCATTCCATAAAGAGGTAATTTAGCACATAGAATGATAATGTATTTTTGTAATTAAAATCAATTAAATAATTATATGGATAAATCTAGAAAATAAAAGAAAAAATAAAATGATTTTAGGAATACTGGAATTGGAAATGACTTTTTCTCTCTCTTTGAGTTCTCTTCATGACAAAGAGATACAATAAAGATTTGTTTAGAATGAACTTTCTTTATTGGGACTGAGAAAGATTTACATGATCCAAGTATCCTTTAATGCATCATGATAACATAGCCAAATGAAAGAGGTCAGAGCCCTCAGCATACACTGAACTGAGGGACACAGCAATGTATACCCATCCCTGGCCTCTCAGAATTTACAAGCTGGTAGAGAAGGCATGACATAAACCTGGATCTCGACACTGCTCCACCTGCAAACTCTTTAACATCCCACCTCAAACCAGGGCTGTTCCCCTCTCAGCTTTCATGCCACCTGCTTATTAACATCATTAGAACTGCCAGTCTGCTGGTCCCTTTTGTTCCCACAGCTTGGTTTCATTTTTCTTTGCTATTCTGCTTAAAGACTAAGGCATATCACTGTAGCTACCTTGTCCACAATAAACTGCAATATCTTAGACCTTTATTTCTAATTCATCTGAGCTGAAAGCCCCCATGAGCTGGATGTGTTCACTTGTCTTTGCCCAGCCTGGGTTGCAGGACTTCCCTAGATAAAGCCACCCAACATCCCTTCGTATACCCCTGGCCAGTTTCCTCTCCCGCTCCTGGTGGTCCTGCCTAGTCTCAGGCTTTCCCTTCCATCCCCCCATCCACCAACGCACTTTACTGTACAGAAATTCTTACATGAGAAATTTCTTCCCTCGAGCCAAGCCCAAAGTCTAGCTGCAT
Source organism: Bos mutus (assembly GCF_027580195.1). Lineage (NCBI taxonomy): Eukaryota > Metazoa > Chordata > Mammalia > Artiodactyla > Bovidae > Bos > Bos mutus. Next base: position 35,368,336 of record NC_091626.1, read on the forward strand.
TCTGTGTCCATCGTTACTCCCTGCCTTCCTGTTTCAGAGGTGACCTGACCCTGCATGTGCTCTCGAACCCAGCACCTCCTGCCTATTCCCACTTTTGTACCATGAGCTTGTTGCCCCTCTCTTCAACTTTGCCTAAACTATGATCATCTTCCTTCAAACCCTTCTCCCCTTCAACTCTTGCCATCATCTATAAAGAAGCCTTTCCCTTGAGATGGATACATACTCTTGTAAACGATTACCACTTGCCTTTCTCCCCCCCTCCCCCATACTTCTAAAAGGAGTTGTCCTACCTTGGCTGTCTCCAAGTCCTCCTTGCCTCATCTGAGATAACCTGACTCCTCCCACTCTACCACCCAAACTGTTCCCACAGAAACTAAATCCAAAGGTGACTTTTCATTTCATATCTCATTAGAAACCCTCAGCTGTGTTTCACCCTGTTAACCATTCCTTGTCTTGAAATATTCTCTTGACTTTTGGGGACACTCCACTGTGACCTTAGTTATTGGATAGTTATTTGAATGAAAAACGAATGTCGCCTGAGGAGGGGAAAGCTAGTAAGGCTCTCAGCTCAACAGGAGGGCTCACACTTCAGGGGGGTGGTGGCAGGGCAGTTGTTAGATTTAAAATCCACTAGATTAAGTTTCAGGAACTGAATTCCTTCCTAGAGACTAGTTTTGCAGACTCTATGTCAAGCCAACTGATCACTCAATGATAACAGAGGTGGATGGAACCCATCGAAACGATACAGAGAACTGTTTATTCTTTTAACTCATTGAAGGACAGGTGTAGTGGAGACTGGATCATACTATAGGAACTTGTGGACAGTGCTGGGATTTCTTCTCTTGAAGATGATCAGGAGTGAGGGAAGTGGAATTCAAGTCAGCTGGGTCTCCCTCAGTCTTCTCTAACAGCTAAAGCTTCCAAACTGCATTCATTCTATTCAATAAGACAGAGTGAATTTTCCATGATTCAAAGATTACTTTTTAATTTTAGTATCATTCTTGTAAAGTATAACCTGGTACTTACGTATATGCTGTCTCATCTATTTTGATTCTTTCTTACTCTTAAGTAATATGTCTTCTATTAGACTGCAAAAGGCTTTGATGTCAAGGGTCCTTTTTAGTCTAATTGTCTTTTGTCTTCTACATTCCCTAGCATAATAAGACTGACACTTGAAAAATGCTAAAAACAAAAATCCCAATTAAAGACCTAAATGTTAGATCAGACACTATAAAACTCTTAGAGGAAAACATAGGTAGAACAGTCTCTGACATAAATCACAGCAAAATCTTTTTTAATCGATCTCGCAGAATAATGGGAATAAAAGTAAAAATAAACAAATGAGATGGACTTAAACTCAAAAGCTTTTGCACAGCAAGAAAAAGTGAAAGTTTCTCAATCGTGTCTGACTCTTTACCACAGACTATATAGTCCATGGAATTCTCCAGGCCAGAATACTGGAGTAGGTACACCTTTTCCTCTCCAGCTAATCTTTCCAACCTAGGGATCAAATTCAGGATCTCCGGCATTGCAGGTGGATTCTTTACCAGCTGAGCCACAAGGGAAGCCCAAAAATACTGGAGTGGGTAGCCTATCCCTTCTCCAGTGGATCTTACCAACCCAGGAACCGAACCAGTGTCTCCTGCATTGCAGGCAGATTCTTTACCAACTGAGCTATCAGGGCAACAAAATAAAAAGACAACCCACAGATTGGGAGAAAGTACTTGCAAATGATGTGACTGATAAGGGATTAGTCTCCAAAATTTACAAACAGCTTATGACATTTAATAGCATCAAAACAAACATTCCACTCAAAAAATGGGCAGAAGACCTGAACAGACAGTTCTCTACAGAGGACGTACAGATGGCTGATAGGCACATGAAAAGATGTTCAAAATCACTACTTATTTGAGAAATGCAAATCAAAGCTACAATGTGATATCACCTCACACCAGTTAGAGTGGCTACCGTCAAAAAATCCACAAACCACAAATGCTGGAGAGGGTGTGGAGAGAAGGGAACCCTCCTACACTGTTGGTGGGAATGTAAATTGGTACAGTCACTATGGTGAACAGTATGCACGTTTCTTAAAAACTAAAAATAGAGCCACCATACGACCCTGCAATTCCACTCCTGAGCATGTATCCAGAGAAAAACATGGCCTGAAAAGATACATACACCCCAATATTCATTGCACACTGTTTACAATGACCAAGACATGGAAACAACCTCAATGTCCATCAACAGAGGAATGGATAAAGAAGATGTGGTATATAAATACAGTGGACTATTACTCAGCCATTAAAAAGAATGAAATAAGGCCACTTGCAGCAACACAGATGGATTTAAAGAGTGTCATACTAAGTAAGAGTATCACACTAAGTGAAGTAAGTCAGACAGACAAGGAGAAATATAATATAACATCTTTATATGTGGAATCTAAAAAGAAATTATACAAATGAACTTATAAAACAGAGAGAGACTCACAGAAAACGAACTCATGTTTGCAGTGGGGAAGGGATAGTTAGGGCCTTTGAAAAGGTCATGTACACACTGCTATATTTAAAATGGATAACCAACAAAAACCTATTGTATAGCACACAGAACTCTGCTCAATGTTATGTGCCAGCCTGGATGGGATGGGGTTTGGGAGAGAATGGATACATGTATATGTATGACTGAGTTCCCTTCACTGTTCACCTGAGACTATCACAACATTGTTAATTGGCTATACCCCAGTATAAAATATTTTTGGAGTTAAGAAAAATAAAGAGAAAAGAAAAAATATATATATACAAACGGAAAAAAAAAAAATCCTGTTAATTTAGCAAGTATTTGAACTTTCCAAATTTCAATTGACTCCAGAATGTGATACAGTATTCTAGGTGCAGAATTATAATATAGAAAACATTTAAGTTATTTGCGTTTTATGAGCGGGAACAGAGGCAGAAACACCTCAATACCTAAGAAGGATTTAGCACAAAGTTGAAATGGCCTGACACCTTCTTGTGTATACTGTACCAACCTAGATATAAAAGATGGAACCCCAAGCAATGTTCAGAACTACTTTGGGTTTTCTTTGCACTAAGTCCTACAAATCCTTGTAGTTCACCTCCTTAGGCCAAAAGTCGTAACATCCTTGACTGTGGATAGCAGCTAGGTCTTTGGGGACTTTGGATTAGGCCTTTTTTTTTTCCCAGTCAGGCAAATAATCTGAAAAGAGAAAGAAATTACATGTAGTCCAGTGCATTTTTCTGTTTGTGCGGTTTCTCCACCAGCTAGAGATATTTAAAGGCCCTGAACCTCTTGCATCTTTAATTCTCTTTTTTAAGTGTCATTTTATTTTTAGAGAACTTTTCACTTTTTTTAGTTCTACAGCCAGATTGGGGCACCTAGCTGGAAAATCATTTCCCTTAAAAAAAAAAAAATTGCTAGAATTTGAATGCAGGCATGGAATTCCAAACAGATTTACTACAGCGCAATTCTTCGGACATTAACATTTATTGCTGAAAGATAACTGAAAAGGGTCCTTAAATTAACCTACAAAGACAAAAGGCTCTAGAGACACTTGTCCCGCCTTTTAGATAAAAGGGGATTAATTACCTGTAAACTTCAAGGCTCCAGGACGCACGATGCAATCCCTCAGTGGAACTGTGCTAGAAGCTGTAGCTTCTATGATTTCGGGTAAGACTGGCCCAGGCACTCTGGTCACATAGAAAGCGGAAGGGAAAAAGTACCTGAGCAAGGGAGGAGCCACTCAGAGGCAGTCTGGGGCCGCCACTCACCTCGAGGAGGAGGCGCTGGCGTCCGGAACCACCCGGATCGAGAGGACAAGTGAACCTGGGTCCGCCAGGTGAGGGAAGGGAACGCCCGCCCTACTCACCCCAGAAGAGGCGGGGCGCGGCTCGCGATTACCCGCAGGGGCGGAGCCGGTCGAGCACCTGGGCCGAGGCGGAACTGAGGGGATCCAGCCACCACCAGAAGAACCTGGTACCAAGACTCACCTGTGCGGGGGCCTGAGGCCGGGCCGGTGCCCCGGGAGTAGCCCCAGGCTCGCCCAGCGCGGAGGGCGAGGCACCCCTCCGGGCCGCAGCACCCGAGCGCCCCTCCGTGGGTCCGCGCGGCGCCATGACCTGGAGCGCCACCGCCCGGGGCGCCCACCAGCCCGACAACACCGCGTTCACGCAGCAGCGCCTCCCCGCCTGGCACCCGCTGCTGTCGGCCAGCATCACGCTGCCGCTCTTCTTCTGCGCCGGCCTGGCCTTCATAGGGCTGGGCCTGGGCCTCTACTACTCCTCCAATGGCATCAAGGAGCTCGCGTATGACTACACCGGCGACTCGGGTACCGGCAACTGCTCGGTGTGCGCCATGGCCGGCCAGGGCCGCGCGCCGCCGCCCCCCTGCTCGTGCGCCTGGTACTTCTCGCTGCCCGAGCTCTTCCAGGGCCCGGTGTACCTCTACTACGAGCTGACGAACTTCTACCAGAACAACCGGCGCTACGGCGTGTCCCGCGACGACTCGCAGCTGAGCGGGCTGCCGAGCTCGCTGCGCCACCCGGTCAACGAGTGCGCCCCCTATCAGTATAGCGCGGCCGGCCTGCCCATCGCGCCCTGCGGCGCCATCGCCAACAGCCTCTTCAACGACTCCTTCTCGCTGTGGCACCAGCGCCAGCCCAACGGGCCCTACGTCGAGGTGCCGCTCGACCGCACCGGCATCGCCTGGTGGACCGATTACCACGTCAAGTTCCGCAACCCGCCGCTGGTGAACGGCAGCCTGGCGCTGGCCTTCCAGGGCACCGCGCCCCCGCCCAACTGGCACCGGCCGGTCTACGAGCTGAGCCCCGACCCCAACAACACCGGCTTCATCAACCAGGACTTCGTGGTGTGGATGCGCACCGCTGCGCTGCCCACGTTCCGCAAGCTGTACGCGCGCATCCGCCAGGGCAACTACTCCGCCGGGCTGCCGCGGGGCGCCTACCGCGTCAACATCACCTATAACTACCCGGTGCGCGCCTTCAACGGCCACAAAAGCCTCATCTTCAGCAGCATCTCGTGGATGGGCGGCAAGAATCCATTCCTGGGCATCGCCTACCTGCTGGTCGGCTCCCTCTGCATCCTCGTGGGCTTTGTCATGCTGGTCGTCTACATTCGCTACCAGGACCAGAACGACGACGAGGAGGACGACGAGTGATTCCTGCTTTCAAAGTACCCTTTCTGCCCCTTGTCAAAACTCTTGCAAACTTCTCTAGGCTTCTCCCTCTCGACTATCACCCAATTCCAACTTCGCCTCACTTTGCCTCCTATTGTGGATGAGGGGACCAGAGAGAGTGAAATTAACACCTGACCAGGCGCTTCCAGGCTATTTTAGGGTGTTTGAATTGCTAGAGCGAGAAATTCCTGCAAATTTCCCCTATCTCTTTCACGAGTGGACATGTTAGGTTCTTTGAGCGAGGAATGGACTCTTATTCAACCCCCATCTGATGAAGAGACAGTCCTGTAGATGTTAACGAACTCGTTCGAGATCTAACAGCTACTCATTGGCTCCTGGTTCTGATTCTGACTCTGAAGCTAGAGCTTTAATCACTGTAGTACAGTGGTTTTCTTTTCTTGGGGTTGGGGGTAAGTGTAGAGAGTGAAGCCCAGGCATGGAGGAGTGGAGGAGAACATACTGTTTTAAAATGTAGATAGATTAGAAGGCCCCATCCCCAGAAATTCTGACACATTAAGGCTTTGGTGAGACCCTCAAAGCTGTATTTTTAACAAACGCATCTGGAGATTCCTCCTGCATTCCCTCAAGGGAATCAGTGCCCTGAAGCAGGGAGCAAGTAGGATACTGTTTCCCTATTTCCTTATCTGTCTGAGGCTAGGTGTGACTCCATCACTGCCCGTCCCGTTTTTCAGGTGGTCATCTTTTCCCAGGGGCAGTGAGTAATAAGCATAATGTTCCAAGTTTGGTCTCACTCCTCCTTGAACATAGGAAGCTCTCTGTAACATGCAGAGTACGTGAAAACAACTCTTTGGCATAGCAGGTTTGCAAAGCAGGGTTTGTAACAATTCATTTGATATTTTAGTGCAAGAAATTTAATTTTTTTTTGGGGGGGGGGGCCGGGTACTGTGTAGAAACTTGAAAATGTCAGGTCAGTTTGTACAGTTCAGTGGGAAGGTTTTAACCTTAGAGTCAGATAGCTGGAGGGGACCTTAGAGGGAAAATGTTTTTCCTAAAGTCATATTGTGACTCAGTCTTGTCATCTAAATGATTTTTATGCTTAGTGATTTTTTTATGCTTATGTTCTTCATACCTTTTCCCTTGTGTCTAAAAAAAGTTAATGTTCTCAAATGAACCATGTTTGTTTTTAATAATATGTTGAAGTGAATGCTAAGAAATTAATCTTATGTAAACTAGACTCTTAAAAATTATTTGAACCATTGAGATAATGTTAAACTTTGACTACTCTAAAATCATTTTAATATATTGATATATAAAGTTACTGTAAGATAGTAGAATTTTTAAAAACCCTTTTATGGCAAAAGAACTTTAAAAAAATGAGATCATCTGTACAAGTTTATTTGCTGAAAGCAAACAGTTATTTGGTGTTCTGTCAGAACTCTTAGTGCCTATTCTCTATTATGGCTGCTTTCCAGTTACTACACTTTTTGCTCATGCCAGTGTTCTGGCCTGGAGAATCCCAGGGACGGGGGAGCCTGGTGGGCTGCCGTCTATGGGGTTGCACAGAGTCAGACACGACTGAAGCGACTTAGCAGCAGCAGCATAAGGCAGGGCAATACTTTGAAGTTTTTTGTTTTAATTGAGTCACAGAAATATTGAATTATACTGAATAATTTATATTAATTTTATTTTATTCTTCTGGTTCTTTGAAAAATAATAGACATAGACAGCATCCATGTTCACTGACATCTGTTGGATCTTCTGGAACAGTTGTGACTTAAGAGATTCTGTCCCAGTATTTACATAAACCAAAAAATATTTTATAATCCCAATATGTTGGCTTCCCAACTCCTGAGTGTGACACAATTTTACTGTCAGATTGTGTAGTGTGATTTTAGGCTGTGTATATATGATCATATGTATGTAGAGTAATTTTTATTTATCATGAATTTTTGATCAAGTAGCTGCTGCTTTATAATTTACCACATTTTTTTACTACTTAGTTGAGAAGAACCATGTATATTACTATCATTTTTACAATACTCATTGCTATATAATTTTAAATGAGTCTACAAAATTAAAGATATTCTGATTAAATCAGTGAATATGGTTCCAGGCCCTCTTCTCTGGGTTTTTGAAAGAGAATAAAGGTTATATTTGTGTTGCCTTTGTTATCACATTTGCTTAATCCTTTTGAACTATGATCTTAAAGCCACAAACGTTAAAAAAGTTACCAGCTACCATCCACTTTGCTCATTTGTTATTAGCAGATTTATACTGCAGCAAGAAAATCATCTTTCAGAATAAAACTCAAATGAACTCAATCTTTCAGTGTTAACTTCCTAACACAGAATTTGAACTTGATGACATCAATATCAACATGTAGTATGAATCAGACAATCCTTGACTGTTGTTTGAATTTAGTAAAATGTGGTCAATTTTTAATAATATTTAGTATTAACTTACTAAAGAATGTGACTGCAGCAATCTTATTTCTCCATTTCTGCATTTTACCCAAATTCTAAATTACAATTATTTATTGGGTATTTTGGACTACAAAACTTCCGAAACTTTAAAAACAAAAAAATGAAACATTTTCCTGCACTGTAGCATTTTGTTTAGTATCTCTGGATTCTAGCTGGGTTTGAATTCTCATGTCGTCTAGTAAATGCTTCCTAGCTAGAGCTGTGTCGTCTGGAATGAGACCGAAAAGTGAACCTCAACAATTGGACTGAAAATGTGCTTTGATCTACTTTGTAAAGTAAACCACAAACAAAAGAGAAACTAATGTGGTTGGCGGGAACTCCCAGTACAGAATAATGTAACAAGAAAGACTTTCCAAGAATCTCCAGAATCAAGTCAACAATTCAAGGACTAGACAGTTGTTTCAAATCAGAGACAGAATAACGGTCTGAGATTTCCTTTAGTAATAAGTACCACTTCACACTGTATAACCACAACCCTTTCTGCATCATGGGATCTGTGCCCTCTTCTTGTCATTGGGGATCTCAAAAGTCTTGAGTAAATTCTCAGAGTTATTGGTAGAGCTGTAATGTAATCAATTCCTTATATGCCCCTGGGTATATCACTTACTGTGTACAAGTAACTGTAATAATAGTAAATGCCCTCTTCCTTTATTTTCATCAGGCATTTCTTTGCACCCTAGATTTTTTCCCACAGATAAAACATAGCTGACTGATTTAGATGACAAAATTGAATTTTTTTAACTTCAGTTTTCCCCCCCCAGGAGAATTTCTCATAATTTCCCTCCAACAAAAGCAGTCACATGAAGTGTCATTAAGAAAGTCATTCAGTGAATCTGACTCAAATATATTAAGTTCCCAGAGAGATTTTACCCGAGAGTAGTATTTTTGTGTAAAGAATTTGCAAAAATTATAAACAGTTGTTGACTCACTGTATACTACCATCCCCCACGGTTTCTTTGATAAGACTACCAACATGTATTCAGGGAAAAATACTTCCCCACTGGTTTGCCACCTGGCATTATAATTCTCACCGTTAGTGGTAATGATGTAAATTAGTTTACCACAGCAAGGTGGCGTTTCTTTCTTTACGCACTTGGCTGAGCAGCTCAGCACAGCACAGTGAAGACCCCGAGGCAGTGAAACCTAGCATAGACTGGGGTTGTGGAGGAATAGGAGAAAAGAAAGAAAAAAAAAAGGTGCAGTTTGGAGCATGAAGCCTGGTGTCCAGAAGGGGGAGACTTGGCTGTATCTGGAACCCACTGCAGAGGGCAGAGCCCACCAGTGACCTCACTGATGACAAACCTTGGAGAAATTCAGCAAGTGGATGGTAGCTCACCTCCTTCTGAACCTCTCAGCTTGTCTTTTTGATGAGTTTTAGTCTGATTTACCTTTTTCCTTAGAAGCAAAAGATAGTACTGTCAAGCACCTCCTCTAATAGGCTTTCTCTCCACATTGAGTTCTTAACTGAATTCCTGTTAAAGTGGCTGAAACCTTACATTACTGATGAAAACTGTAAATGATGTGTCATTAATTATGATACTTTGTTCTTCTAAAAGGCCTTCTGAAAGGCCTTTGTTCAAAAGTCAATGAAAGCAGTGTTCTACAACAAAAGCACAGCCTCTGGATGAGGCAGTCATAGTCATTTCAATGGGGGCACTTGAATATTCTCAAAGGAAGACTTGATGAAGTCTTGCTATGATTTTAATAAGTTAAAGACATACTCCATTTTTGTTAAAGAATCCAAAATGAGAGCTCCATCAGTTCCTACTCATAGTAAATGACAGAATGTTGTTGTTGTTTAGTTGCTAAATCATTTCTGGCTCTTTTGCATGGACTGCAGCCTGCCAGATTCCTTCATCCATGGGATTTCCCAGGCAAGAATACTAGAGTGTGGTGCCATTTCCTTCTCCAGGAGATCTTCCTGATCCAAGGATAGAACCCGCATCTCCTGCATTGCGGGCAGGAACGACCAGAGAATTCTTTACTACTGAGCCACCAGGGAAACCCAAATGACAAAATGTGAAAGTGTTAGTTGTGTCTGACTCTTTGAGACCCCATGGGCTATAGCCCACCAGGCTCCTCTGTCCATGAAATTCTCCAGGCAAGAATACTGGAGAGGGTAGCTATTTCCTTCTCCAGGGGATCTTCCTGACCTAGGGTCGAACCCGGGTCTCCTGCATTGCAGGCAGATTCCTTATCATAGGAGCCACCAGGGAAGCCCAAATGACAGAATAGACAACGCTTTTACTCTTTCCTTTTTGTTTTTACCTACAGGGCTTTAGGGGTGAAGACTTGATATATCAATGTAATTTGTAAGTAACTGAATGATGGTATCTTTCATACCATTAGGAGGCAACCTAGCTCATTTGTTCACTCACTTTCATGAATCTTTAAAAACATTATTGACCATCATATAAGTAAATGGCATAATCTCTACCTCCAATTCTGACTTCTCTCCAAACTCACACATCCAGCTGCCTCTGGGACACGCCTAAATGTCCTACAAATAGCATAAGCTCCACGTGGTCAGCAGGAAACCCACTGACCTTTCTTCCAAACCCATTCTTCCAGGAATAGCCCCAGATGCTGAAAATGACTCATCGATCCCACTCAGTCATCCAAGCCCCAAACCTGAACTGCCTCCTTGGCTCCTCCCTCTGTTTCTTCCCACATCCAGCTAGTTATCAGAGCCTGTTGCTTCTAAATCCCAAATGCATGCTCAATCAGGTCTCTCTCTGTCACTGCCCTGGCCCAGGACTTTGTTATTTTCCATCTGGAAGCTAGAGGAGCCTGCTAATTGGGCTCTAGTTTATTTTCCACATCCTAACCACAAGGAGCTAGCCAAAACACAGATCTCATCACATGACCCTCAACTTCAACTCTCTCACGTCTACACACAGCCTACAGGAGAAAGTCTAAGCTCCTTAGCAGGGCCTACAAGGCCTTCATGGTTGGCCTCGCTCTGAATCTTCATGACTTCTTCCTCCAAGGCTCCACCAAATTCCAGCTATATTGAATGATTTGAAGGGGCCTGAACCCAGCATCTTCTCACGTCTTTACGCATGCTCATCTTGCATGTCCACTTGACCATCAGAATGTGTCTAGTCATCCTCAAGACCCTGCTCAGAGTTTGGGTCATTGTCCTCTGTGAAGTCCTCCACAAGCCCTCTTTGCCCTTCCACTCTCTGCCCTCAGCCTCGTCTTCCCTGTAAGCTTATTCCTTCCTCGCAGCATTTGATGCATTGTCTAGAAATTGCTTATTTGGTTATATACCTCCATATTCAAACTGTTAGTTCTTTGAGCACTGAGGATTTTTTCATCTCATCTGTCTTTATTACTGCCAATGCCAAGCTGAGTGACTAGCCTGTGGTGGGTCTTCAAACATATGTTGAATGATTATTAGGAAACAATTGTGATTCCATTACTTTACTACCACTGAACAAGGTATTTCTTATGATATCATTAAATGATAGGAAATCACTGAGGAAACAAAGATGACACCCTAAACTTTTGAAAATATTACAGTAAGGAGTGTCATGAAGGCACATATATTTTTAACAGCACCAAAGTTTAAGCTTAGAATTCCCATTTGGATAACTTACATGTGCAGTCGGGTTTTCCTCCATAAACTAATTTGCAGAAATGAATAGCAGATGGGTTACATTAGTTCATTGATAGAAGGGACAGTTACTTTATACTCAAAAGTCCTCAGTGTCCCTCCTATTAAACTGCAATAAGTTAATGGAATGTTTATATTTTTGTGGTGCTTCTTTATAGAGGAGAATTTTTTACTTACTGTAGTATTCTATAATAAAATGTAAATGAACACTGCTTTCCTCTGCCAGATAATTACTCCAGAAACCATTTAAATGAAAATAGCATTTGTAGAGAAACATCCAGAAAGAAAAGCAAAAATAAATGGCATACTAGTGGTCCCACTTGCTGGCTGATGTTTGGTTTATAACATTTGGCACATCTTGATATCTACATAATAGTAGTTTTCAAACCATAAATAATATTTTACAGAGGTCACACCATAGTTATTTAAGTTCAGGGGTTTATTTCCCTGAGCACTAAGTAGCTATGAATGAATTATGTTTAGTCTGATCTGCCTCAGAAGGGCCATAAACCTCCAAGTCATAGCAAACCGTGGAATATTACTTCAATACGTCAGGAAAATTGTACATGTAAAAGAATAATGCATGATAAGGGAAAGGTGTTTTTATTTTTCTAAAGTAATATATGTTACTGGGCAGGAGCTATAAAATTTTGTTATGTTAAACTTTCCTCTGATTCTGGAAAACAAGTTAAGAAACAGTTTTGCCTGGTCAGACCTAAGCCAGCAAAGCAGGCTGTGGAAACAGAGATGGCCTAGGAAAGAGTTTGGCTTTGGTTTTTTCCTTCTGCGAATCCTGCTCTTCAAAAAGATGAAAGCAAGGAAAAGTTGCAAGAATGCAAGAGACGGTTTCGCAAACTTCCCTTTACAATCTGCGTTCTTCTCCTAAGCAAACGTTTTGGATTTCCAAGCAAGTGTTTTTGTAGATACCCAGAAGTATCTACAAGAAGAGAAGGTATAATTCACTTATAAAATTAAATCTACTTAAAATGCTTAAATGAAATTGTTAAGCATTTCCCAGACAACATGCTAAGCAATTTCCTTGGTTTCCTCCTTTAACTTCTATAACAAACCCTAATATCCCCATTGGGCATACGCAGAAACAGAGGTTTGGAAAAATAAAGAAACTAGTCCAGGGTGACGTGGTTGACAGAGACAGCAAGGAGGTCACTGCACTGGTCACTGCAGAAGCGCCCAGCTATTCAAAGTCTGTAGCGATGCCTTCCAGGCAACGTTCTCAATACCTTACCATCGTCCCCGCATTGTAGTCCTCCTGACAGTCCTGTGAATCTGCAGGGCACAGGCGAGGAACCTGAAGCTCAGAGAGGTAAAGTAACTAGCCTAAGGTAGCACAGACAGTAAAGAAGAGCCAGGATTCAAACCAGCTTATCAGACTAAGGATCCACAGTAAGGCACTCGATTTCTCATCCTCTCTGAATATTAAGAGTAATCTCAGAAGGGAACAAATATAGGTAAGACACTCCTGAAAAAAAGGAACAGGGGGATGTGGGAGTGAGGAGGTAGAAGGGGAATTTCCCTTGACCCACCAGAAATGAAGACTTACTGCAAAGTTTCAGTTATTTAGACAACTGGGTGATTTTAAACAAGAGGGAAGACAACTAGACCGATGGAATGGAAGGGAGAGGGCATCAGAGCATGAAGGAAAGACCAGAAGTGATTATAATTCATGAGAGTGGTTACTTCTGAGAAAAGAGGAGACAGAGAGAAAGAAGCAGGGATGAGGAACAGGCAAACAGGGGCATCAGAGGTACTGGTCACATTCTATTTCTTAAACTAGGAAGTGAATACACGGGAGTCCATTTTGCTAACATCATTTAAACTATGCAGGGCTTCCCAGGTGGCCCTAGTGGTAAAGAAATGCAAGAGATGAGGGTTTGATCCCTATGTTGGGAAGATTCCCTGGAGAAGGGAATGGCTACCCCCTCCAGTATTCTTGCCTGGAAAATCCCAAGAGGAGCCTGATGGGCTACAGTCCATGGGGTCGCAGAGTCAGACACAACTGAGCATGCACCCTTAGACTATGCAGATAGCATAGTATTGAAAAAAATAATAACCCAGGGAATACACCCTGCCCTTGTGAAAGGCTTTTGGGGGTGGGGATGGTTCTTATACTGTTAGAACATGATGGTCTATAACACTCTTAGAGTCCACTCCTTTCTGGGGTGTTTCCAGTATTTCTATAGACTCATGCAATGCACATGGTTAGAAGTCATTCTCAAGGGTTTGGTAATTCACTAAGAAATCTGAGAATTCTTTTTAATTTAACATTTTCTTTAAATTGAATGCTTAAAATGACTTTAGATGGACTACTGCCCAAGCACTCCATTCTAATTGAAAGTTCAAAGGCACCAAGCACACACAATGGTTGGTCCTCTGGGAATTCTGGTAGGTTGGACATTCCCATTTTTGTCCAAATATGGCAGGAAGGAAGCAAAGCTCTGGGCAGGGATGGTATAGAGAGGCAGAAGCTCCTACAGGACCTAAGCCTCCACGTCTCCTCCTCATTGCCCTTCATCAGAGCAGAAAATAGGAGAAAATGCAGTCTAAGGGCAGATCTTGAGAAAGGAATGAGTCATGTTTTAACCACATCCCGTCCAGTTTGTGGTCAAAGGTGAACTCAAGCAGCCAAGCAGCAAGGCTTGGTCCCAGATGCTTTGCTCATCACAGAGTCTTGAATTGTTCCTGCATCACATAACCCTGGGCTGAGAGTACATCCCACAGAACTGGGAAGAGGAGGCTTCAATTCTGCCACCTGGCACCCTGAAGCCAACTCTTCATGGCCTTGTTGACCCTGCCAAGGACTGTCACCGGATCCTGACTCAAAAGACAGGGAACGCAATGTACAACTTAGTTGATGAGCCTCCGGCCAATCTGCAATCGGAATCTCTCTTCTAAAGATGTGCACTACTGCCCTCCGCTGGACGGAGACAGAATCGCAGCCTTTAACTACCTCTGGGCCTCACGCAGGTGGGAAAGGAAAAAAATCTTAGGTGATTGTGTAATGCTGGCCCCCTGATGCGAAGAACTGACTCATTGGAAAAGACCCTGATGCTAGGAAATATGGAAGGCAGGAGAAGAAGGAGACGACAGAGGATGAGATGGTTGGATGGCATCACCGACTCGATGGACATAAGTTTGAGCAAGCTCCGGGGGTTGAAGATGGACAGGGAAGCCTGGAGTACTGCAGTCCATGGGGTCGCAAAGAGTTAGATAAGACTGAGCGACTGAACTGAACTGAATGCTTGTGTGGAATACTAGTTTCCAAAATTAAGGCTCCTGAGAGTAAATAAAATACGAATGCTTATAAACTGCATAATAATTGTTTTAGTACATTCCAGTTAATCTATCAAAAAAGAAACTGAAATGTTTTTTATTTATATTCAAATTATATGGACTAGTTCCTTAAAATATAATTCTAGTGATTACTACCAGTTTGTTTTTTCTGCTAAAAATTGTGTGTTTATTTTAGAGCTATGTCATAAAGAAAAGATTCTTGACACTATTCTTGGAAAAGTGCATGCCATCTACATTGCAACTTAGGTACAAAAATGAAAAAGACTGCTACTGTTCTTTTCACCAAATAACTTTGCCAAATAGGCATGAAAATGTTGGTTTTTATTAGAAATTTTTACTCAGTTCAATTCAGTCGTTCAGTCATGTCCAACTCTTCAAGACCCCATGGACTGCAGGATGCCAGGCTTCCCTGTCCATCACCAACGCCCAGAGCTTACTCAAACTCATGTCATCAAGTCGGTGCTGCCATCCAATCATCTCATCCTCTGTTGTCCCTTTATCCCGCCTTCAATCTTTCCCAGCATCAGAATCTTTTCCAATTAGTCAGTTCTTCACATCAGCTGGCCAAAGTACTGGAGTTTCAGCTTCAGCATCAGTCCTTCCAATGAATATTCAGGACTGATTTCCTTTAGGATGGACTGGTTTGATCTCCTTGCAGTCCAAAGGACTCTCGAGTCTTCTCCAACACCACAGTTCAAAAGCATCAATTCTTCAGCGCTCAACTTTAGGATTGACTTATTTGAAATTAGAATCTGGATTTCTTATAGTGAGAGGCTAATAAATATTGGCAGGCACCTTTCCCAGGAACTACATGAAGCTGGCTCACAGTCTTAAGAGACTAACAGATAAACCCTCCCCATGGCCACGTTTATTTTTTTTTAAAAAGAAAGCCTATAGTCTCTCTGCAAGCAAAGTAAGTATGCTTACTATGGTCCGGTGAACTGCTTACACTTAGACAGTAATTTGGAGGTAGCTAATTTTAAACTTCGCATTTTTTTTTTCCTGAGGTTGAAGTTGAGCCTTGGAAACAAAAAGAGAAATTTTTGTAACATATTTCTGAATTTTGTATACATTAATCTTGTACACGCCATGCTTTGAGACTGAGAGACACCATATTTCTTCCATTCTAAGATATCCCCCACCCCCACATTTTAACATCTCTAAAATCAGGTTGTGTTTCAATTTCCTGGTTTCTCACTATCCACGGCTTCTTACAGTTGCTATCACTTAGACTCACTGTCAGCCAGGCCATGGTCATGCGGTGGTTGTCACTGTGTTGCACCATCATCATATTTTGGGGCAAAACACTGCATTGTGCATGATCATAGACATTGAAAGATCTGTCTCTAGAGGGATTAAGAAGAGCTGGGCTCTGGGTATGAAGACATGTTAGGGGAAACTTAGCCAGTTTAATTTTACATATACTTTCCTTTTTATTTCTGTACAAGTGGGACATATAATAAAACTCTAAATAAGTATTTAAAAAATCCCTTGAATAAGGATAAAATACAAAAATTTAAACATAAGGAGCTACTAGTTGCTCTTTTAATGGGCAGCAATTTTTTCATAGTGATACATAAAATAATGGGACATGTCATGATTGATAGCATCTTAAATTCAGTGAATTATATGGCACAATAAAAGGGCAGTGGAAAGAATGCTTCTGAATTCAAAACCAGATGACACAAGAAGGCATTAACTGAAAAGGCGTATTCACTCAATTTCTACTGTCTGGACTATCGATCAATTTTGAAAAGGAAATGGAATTTTAAAAATTCTCTCACTTCTCTGATGTACCCAGATATTAGCAGAATAAAACAATGTGCCAGATGCCAGCGTGGATCATCCCCTCAGTCTTCAACATCTCATTGTAATTACTGGATACAGGCCAACCAACCTTCTGGATCACAAAGAGTGTAGGTGAGGGGCTCAGAGATCAAAGCCGACACAGAGCTCATCTGAAGCCCAAGTAATATACGTCACTGGAAGGATGCACAGGGGGATACGGTGTGAGAAGAGTGAGAATATTGAAGTGTCTTTCTCAGTCCCTGCGGTCTCCTTTGGACCAGGAAGCTTTGCCGGACAGGCATACATCACAGGTCTGAATATTACATCTCTCTGTGCTCTCTCAGTACAAGTTGTGTGTGAGTGTGTGAACTTGATGACCAAATATAAATCAGAGTTATTCCTGTTGACAGGAAATAAAGTTAGACCATCAGACATGCTCAGAGCCAATATCTGCTTTCATGTTTTTCAAAGTTATGGGGAAAAGATGGCTCCCATTATTATGACTGTCTTGTCAGAGCTAAGACGGAGCCAATTCCATTCCACCTCAGTTCTTTTACTTAGCCAAGAATGGAAACCATACTGTGATAAAATATTGCCAAGAGAGAGTTCTAAATAAAAGCCTCCTGGTCAATTTAGACTCAGCTGGTTGAAGACTCACTTCAACCCCACCCTCTACCACCCTGGCCAAGAAATCAGGTTTTTGTTTCTCCTTCAAAAATGTGTTTCTTGTTCCCCACCATCTATCCCCACCCTCCTCACCTCCCTCCTTAGCCAAGCTCATAGAATCAGATTTTTTTTTTAACGTATGCAGACACAGATTCTTACGCCAACTTTTAGTAGCATAAAATGTACACAAATACGGGGAATAGCAGGTTTATAGATGACTCAGGCAGATCAAGCTGTTTCTAGTTACACGTTTCTTATGAGACAAATCCTCTTCTGGCCTTTGGAAGATACATTTCCATCTGCCTTTGCTCTCCATCCCTGTTCCAGTGCTGAGTCAAGCCCCTGGTTCAAAGGCTGGTGAGCATTTCTCCCTGTAATGACTAGTGTTTCCTTGCAACTCCACCGTTTCTGTACCTCTGACTTCCTCGAGTTTGACAACTTTCCCACCTTCTGGCTTTACACATCTTCAGTGTCTACTGGGCACTGCATACTTTCTGAATCCGGAATATTTCTAAAAGCATTGCGTGCGTGCCTGCTAAGTCGCTTCAGTCATGTCTGACTCTTTGCGACCTTATGGACCATAGCCTGCCAGGCTCCTCTGTCCATGGGATTCTCTAGGCAAGAATACTGGAGTTGGTTGCCATGCCCTCCTCCAGGGGATCTTCCCGAATCCATGTCTCTTATGTCTCCTGCCCTGGCAGGAAGGTTCTTTACCACTAGCACCACCTGGAAAGTGCTCTAAAAGTTTTTAGTCAATCCAAGCAAGTTGCTCAGTCATGTCTGACTCTGCAACCCCATGGACTGGAGTCTGTCGGGCTCTTCTGTCCATGGAGCTCTCCAGGCAAGAATACTCGAGTTGGGTGCCATTTCCTCCTCCAGAGGGTTTTCCTGACTTGGAGATCGAACCCAGGTCTCCTGCACTGCAGGCAGATTCTTTACCATTTGAGCCACCAGGGCAGCATTCGTAGTCTCTAAAATTCTCCCCAGTCCTCAAGCACCCTTCTTTCAAGTTCTAGTACTCTTCTCCTAATCGAGTCTCATCCTAGGCAAACATTAACACAGGACACTGATGAAGAAGCATTTCAGTTTTGTGTTTTCAAGCCCAGATGAAAACTACGTGCTTTGAGTGACGGGGTGGTGACACACACGAGCACTGACTTGGGAGGAGATGCCGTGCATGGCCGCTTTTCCATCATGTGACTCGGGTAAGTTATCTAATGCTTTGTGCCTCTTCTGCAGAATGAGGCTGGTGGACTAAACCTTTGGATGTCTTTCCAGTGATAGAATTCTGTGATTTGAGATTTAGATGGAAATTTTTACAGTGGACTGGGCATAGGATTAATGTTTTGTTTTAACATTGAAGGATTAATCATTCCTCTGGTGGTTCAGTGGATAAGAATCCACCTGCCAATGCAAGGGACATGGGTTCGATCCCTGGTCTAGGAAGATTCCACATGCTGCGGAACAACTAGGCCTGTGAGCCACAACTACTGAGCCCTTGCTCCAGAGCCAGAGAGCCACAGCTATCGAGGCTGCATGCTGCAATTACTGAAGCCCAGGCACCTAGAGCCTGTGCTCTGCAACAATGAGAAGCCACACACCACAGCTAACAGTAGCCCCTTCTCACCACAACTAGAGAAAGCCCATGCAAAGCAACGGAGACCCAGCACAACCAAACATAAACAAATTAATTAAATTATACATAAAAAATCATCCCCCTGAAATGTCTTCTGCAGGTGATTTCTATTTTCATGAGATGCTATTTGTAGCTGCTTTGCTGCACTGTGGGGAAAGTCCATGGTCAGACAAGTTCAAATAGGTTTTTTTCCCCTGCAGGACTTCTCAGAGCTTTTAGCTTATGATTCTCCAGGAGGGAGATCAAATACTGCCAAACGATGCAAACATATTTGAGCAAGTACCTCTTTTTGTTCAAACACTAATTACCATCTTGTAGATACAGGGTTCTACATAAGGCGTCTTGGAGAATGGTGCCCAGCGGTGGTTTCATGAGGAGAAATACATTTGTCAGAATTACAGGAGTTCATAACAGAGGAGAATCCTGTCGCTTTGGACTTGGTTTCTTCCAATCTCAATGTCTAAAATCTTTTTAATGATATGCTTATTTAGTCCCAAGCATGCGGGGGAGGAGGATTTGGTATCTGTAGCCATCTTAACCCTTTTCCTACTCCAGTCCCAGCCCAATTCACACTTGTCCATCCCTCCTTATTCCCCTCACAACACACACCCTGTCTTCTAAATTGCAAACTGGAAAAGCTAAAATCTAAGGAATCCAAGCCTCTATGTTTCACTGCCAAGCACTGTTCCAAGAAGTTCACTGATCTCTGAAATCCGCCAGCCCCTAAATCGCTGAAGGGGGTCAGAAGAGTTAAAAGATTCCAGATGGGGCAGAGCAGCCTCTCCAATTTCTTCTGCCTCTGTTGCTCATTCAGAGGGTGTGACCTGTACAGGTCACTAAATCTCTGTGTGCTTTCAACTCCCCATTTATAAAATTTGGCTGATACATATTGATTTCTAGAACATTTAGAGATACCTGAATTCAAATCACAACAAATGGCAAATACCTGACCTGATTTTTGCATTATTACCCAGAGAGGCTGTGGGTACAATTCAACAGTCAGAAAGCAGCATGGGTGAGAAGCTGCAGAAATTGACCAAATCAGGCATTCTTAGCTCCGGAACCCCTGCTACCCAATTACATCTGCATGTTCACATTGGACAGCATCTAGTTTATAAAGGCAAATATTTAATTAGTGAGACCTAGGATCAGCAATACTACTTCTAACACATGTAACAAGATATCTCAAACTCAGGAAGCAAACCCTGTAAACTTAAAACTACTGCAAAATTATAAAGTTTAACATAAAAATGGAAAATCTTTAAATGGCTGTTTTGTGCAATGTTCTTCACAGACAAGACTGCCACACAATGGAACTGTGTAACGGCTAGCAGCAGGCACTCCAGGAAGATAAAATAAACTGGCTTTATGGACCCGAGGAATTGATTTTTAATGAGATTCTGCTTGGCTGTAATGGCATCCTGAGAGAGTGATCTAGTTTCTACAGCCTCTGGTATACAGTTATAAGGTACAGAGCAGTACTTGCTTAAACAAGGCCCATGCATTTGCTCTTTAAGAATATGAGATGAACTAAAATAAGGATGCTATTCTAATGCACACCCCAGAAAGCACATGTGCACACATGCGCAGGGGTACGTGCTAGTATATACCTTCTGACACTATTCCCAAGGCATTACCTGCTTGTATATTCTGAATTTTAAAGGACTAAAATCCTTGAAGTGATATGCATGTATAACTTTTATATTTTTCTCTACCAGAGTATAAGGACCCACCCATAAATTATTACACAGACTTGATGGATTCTTTCATGCTCCATAACTTGGGCTTCATGCTGACATTTACGTTTATATGTATATATGTACAGAGGTGGGTATAGATAAGAATAGGTAGAGGTATTGATAGAGATATGGTTATAAATTACAGATGGTGTAGAACAGAGAAGGCAGTGTAACAAATTGGTTAAAATAAGTTAACCAATTTTAAGCTTTAAATCTTGTTTCTACCACTTCCTAGCTATGTCCTTGGATATATTAATTTACTTCTCTGAGCCCCAGTATTATCTTCAATACGTGGCTAAAAATCCCTATTTCATAGGGCTATAATAAAGATTAAATGACTCAGAGACATAACAATTTACATGAATCTCAGCAATATAATGTGAAAAAGAAATGCCAAAAGATTATGTAGAATACATTTTTTTCATAAAGTTAAAGCTAAGTAACATTTAAATCTACATGTACAATAATTCACAAGCTTTAATAAAACTATGTAAAAAGGAAAGAAAAGGAATGGTAAATGCAGAGTTCAGGATGACGGTTACCTTGAGCTGGGGGAAGTTGGGAAAATGGGAATTAGGATTATATAGCTAGATAATAGGTTACAATCAAGGTTCTAGTTAGTTCTTGGGTGAAGGTCTTACAAGTATATATCATGAATAACTGCTGCTAAGTCGCTTCAGTCGTGTCCGACTCTGTGCAACCCCGTAGACGGCAGCCCACCAGGCTCCCCCGTCCCTGGGATTCTCCAGGCAAGAACACTGGAGTGGGTTGCCATTTCCTTCTCCAATGCAGGAAAGTGAAAAGTGAAAGGGAAGTTGCTCAGTCGTGTCCGACTCTTAGCGACGCCATGGACTGCAGCCTACCAGGCTCCTCTGTCCATGGGATTTTCCAGGCAAGAGTACTGGAGTCGGTTGCCATTGCCTTCTCCGTATGAATAACTAGGTAACTGAATAAAACTAGCCATGCATGGACCAAAGATAAGAATATGTCATGAACCAAGGAATAGGGCTAATCCAATTTTATGCACTGGAGTGTCAAAGAAAAAGGGAAGGATAAACAGATAATATAGAAGAAAGTGATTAGCACAGTGCTTGGTACACAGTAAGTACTCAAGAAACTTTCAGGCAGCTGGCTAGGGATTTCTATATTCACTTACACGTCATCCTTATTGAGTTTCACATCCCCCGGCATCTCTGATTTCCCCTCATTTCTTCTATTTCCTGATTTCTTCATTCATTTCTTTTTTTCCTGGTGCAACATCTGTAGCCCCCAAATTCTTCACTTCTTAATTTTAAAAAAGTTGAGGGATAATTTACACACAGTACCAGATACATGTCTTAGGTATTCAGTTCAGTGTGTTATGTCAATTGTATTCACAAACACAACCATTTAAAACAAGATATAGAACATTTCTATCACCTCCAAAAAGTTTCTATGTGACCCTTTACAATCAATTACCCCCATACCAGGGGCAACCTTTTTGACTTCTGACTTCTATTATTGTTGATTAATTTTGGCCATTCATGGATTTCATATAAATGAATTATGCAGTATATACTCTTTCATATCCCTCTTCTTTTGATCAACCTAATGCTTTTAAGATTCCCCATATTCTTGTGTACCAGTAGTATTTTGTTGCATGCATATATTACAATTTGATTATCCTTTTTCTTGTTAATGGACAACCGGGTTGTGTCCAATTTGAAACTGTTATGAGTAATGCTACTATGAACATTGCCATGTAATTATTTTTGTAGATGTATCTTTTGATTTCTCTTGGGTAATCCTTAGCAGTGGAATTGCTGAGTTGTAGGGTATATGCCTGCTTATCTTTTTGAGACACTGCCATTTTTTTTCAATGTGGTTAAAAAATCATTTCAAATCCTTAAGCTTGTAACATCTAACTCCACTGAAAGCTGATTAAGTAACCATACTGGCAATGACCCATTTGTGTCTGGTCCCTGTCTTCTATCAACTCCAAAATGATTCCCAGGCCAGTAAAACAAATTTGAAAAAGAAAGAGATGAATGTAAAGAGCAATAGGT
This sequence comes from Bos mutus, assembly GCF_027580195.1. Taxonomy (NCBI): domain Eukaryota; kingdom Metazoa; phylum Chordata; class Mammalia; order Artiodactyla; family Bovidae; genus Bos; species Bos mutus. Next base: position 35,390,793 of record NC_091626.1, read on the forward strand.
GAATGTAGACTTGTCTGATGGTAGAATGTACAAAACGGAACAGCAAGAAAGCACTTCCCTGCTGATTCAGACCATGAAACGAATCATTTTTAAGACTGCGTACTACTTGAGTGAAGTGTGAGCCTAAATCATAGGTTCTCCAGCTGGGTGGATGAAGCTCTTGGCTTCAACAGACAGACTGAATAATCTTTGGGGGCCAGGGGTGGGTGACGGATGGTAGGGACATTAATTGCTTTCCATTGGCTGGTTGAGTTGGTTGTAAAGGGAAAGGCCTGCCCTAGCCCCGAAGAGCTTACATCTGTTTCTCATACAGCTCACCACCCGTGCTGCTTCAACCATCTCCTACTGCTGGCCAGGCTACCACTTTATTGATTTCTCCCCCTGCCCTTTTAAAAAGATGAAAGTTCCTAAAAGCTTTTTGTATGCAAGTATGTGTGTTTGTATGCGTGTGTGTGTTGGTGACAATATTTAGGTTAGCAAACTAAACAGCAGCTAGAAACCATCGGTTTGTGTGTGTGGGTGTGTGTGAGTGTTTAACCAATTACTCAAAGATTGGGCACCCCCAGTGGCGGAGCTGGCAGAAGCATAACAATTAGAATGTGATGACAACAACTTAAAGATAATTAGTTGACAATGACTTGAGACCTCATCAACCCCTTTAACACCTCATGGTTTATGATTAAAATGAAATACTTGGAGAGCATTTTAAGCACATCTTGTCTCACTACCAGCAGCTGTTAAGGTAGAGCTACAGTATTTGGTGTTCTTTGATATGGCTCCCATTCTTTATAACCACGAACAATAATTATTCCAAACAGTTATCATTATTCTACGGACATCAATGGATTAAGGATCTGTGTTTTTACTCAGAAACCTATTTTTTTACTTCTTTCCCCAACACTCTCCCATTCTCATCCAGACTTTTAAGTAAATGATGGTCAAACTTTTAAAAGTCAGCCCCATTGTCCTTATAAATTACATGGGTTGATAACGTCAACTGTGATTTTTACTGAAATCACAATCCAATTGAGAATTTACAACTGGAGGATTCCACCATGAGGACTCACAGGTGTGTTTAGATGAAACTGGGATATTTCACAAACCTGCTAACCTCAGGCTTCAGTAAACAAATGTTTTTCATTTTTCTTGATGGGCCCTCAATACATATTTAATAGATGAATTGATGCTGAGATTCCACTATCTTCCAAACTTGGTTCAGTTCCACGTTGCCTCTAAAATAGACACCATTTAAAACACTGGAAGTGAAACCTAGTGGTTCTATCCTTCATTACTAAATATCTCTTAAGAAAGAAGTTTCAGTGCTTCTGGGACAATCTGATTATAATACATGTTAAACTGCAAACATCAGACAACATTTGAATATGTAAGAAGGTTTGAAATAAACTTTATTTGACTATAAAATGTTGATCACCTATAAAACTATAGTCTCTTTTTAAGCTATAGTCTTAATCAGTTGTACTATTTCGATATATAATCAGTTGTACTGTTTAGACATTACAACCAATTATTTGAGTGAGGAAGTTTCATACTAATAAGGCCAATACTGCTAAGTTTTTCCATTTTTAAAATAATGATCTTTCACTGAGAAGCAGCTTCTCGAATCCTCTCCTCGACTCCTACTCAGCTTCGGCCTCCTCGCCTCCTCTCCAGCCTCCACCATGTCCATCAGGGTGACCCAGAAGTCCTACAAGGTGTCTACCTCTGCCCCCAGGTCCTTCAGCAGCCGCTCCTACACCAGTGGGCCCGGCTCCCGCATCAGCTCCTCGGCCTTTTCCCGAGTGGGCAGCGGCAGCACCTTTCAGGGCGGCCTGGGCACCGGCATGAGCATGGCTGGAAGCTACGGTGGGGCCCCAGGTTTGTGGGGCATCACAGCTGTCACCGTGAACCAGAGCCTGCTGAGCCCCCTCAAGCTGGAGGTGGATCCCAACATCCAGGCCGTCCGCACCCAGGAGAAGGAGCAGATCAAGACCCTCAACAACAAATTTGCCTCCTTCATCGACAAGGTGCGGCACCTGGAGCAGCAGAACAAGGTTCTGGAGACCAAATGGAACCTCCTGCAGCAGCAGAAGACTGCCCAGAGCAACATAGACAACATGTTTGAGAGCTACATTAACAACCTCCATCGGCAGCTGGAAACTCTGGCCCAGGAGAAGCTGAAGCTGGAAGTGGAGCTTGGCAACATGCAGGGGCTGGTGGAGGACTTTAAGACCAAGTATGAGGATGAAATCCAAAAGCACACAGACATGGAGAATGAATTTCTCATCATCAAGAAGGATGTGGATGAAGCTTACATGAACAAGGTAGAGCTAGAGTCCCGCCTGGAAGGGCTGACTGATGAGCTCAACTTCTACAGGCAACTGTATGAAGAGGAGATCCATGAGATGCAGTCTCAGATTTCTGACACGTCTGTGGTCCTGTCCATGGACAACAACCGCAACCTGGACCTAGATGGCATCATTGCTGAGGTCAAGGCCCAGTATGAGGAGATCGCCAACCGCAGCCGGGCTGAGGCCGAGACCATGTACCAAATCAAGTATGAGGAGCTGCAGACACTGGCTGGGAAGCACGGGGATGACCTTCGTCGCACGAAGACGGAGATTCCTGAGATGAACCGGAACATCAACCGTCTCCAGGCTGAGATCGAGGGTCTCAAAGGCCAGAGGGCTTCCCTGGAGGCTGCCATCGCTGACGCTGAGCAGCGTGGTGAGATGGCTGTTAAGGATGCTCAGGCCAAGCTGGAGGCCGCTCTGAGGAACGCCAAGCAGGACATGGCGCAGCAGCTGCACGAGTACCAGGAGCTCATGAATGACAAGCTGGCTCTGGACGCGGAGATTGCCACCTACAGGAAGCTGCTGGAAGGCGAGGAGAGCCGGCTGGAGTCTGGGATGCAGAACATGAGTATCCACACCAAGACCACCAGTGGCTACGCAGGTGGACTGACTTCGTCCTACGGGACCCCTGGCTTCAAATACAGCCTGAGCCCCGGCTCCTTCAGCCGCACCAGTTCCAAGGCTGTGGTTGTGAAGAAGATTGAGACTCGAGATGGGAAGCTGGTGTCCGAGTCCTCTGATGTCCTGTCCAAGTGAAAGGCTCCTGCGGTCCCTCCCAGCCTCCCCCGCTCATTGGCTCCTGCAGATGGAGCTGTGCAGGGGAGCATCTGCATAGGAGACCTGAGGTTTCGCCCCTGTCCTCTGCCCACACCTGGTGGGAGTCGACTGCCGGGGGTTGCCCCTTTTCGCCCATGACCCCACCTAAAAGCCAATGTAAGCGTCTTTTTCAGAATAAATCCAATTTGAGTATCTTTTTTTTTTTTTCAAAATAAAGCTTCAGTTGGCTCTGCCAAAAAAAAAATAAATAAAAATAAAATAAAATAATGATTTTTAACCTTTTGAGGGGTCACAGACCCATTTTAGAATATGTGGAAACTGCTGATCTGCAAAAAAAAACCTCTATTCACTTACATGCCAAGTTGATAGAATTTCCTGGGATCTATAGATTCCCGATTAATATTCTTTTATCATCAGTAATATAGAGGTGATTTTAATCTTCCAGACATGTTGGTGACAATCTATAAAACAGAAGGGGAAATGGACCATTTATGAACATATTGTGTTCAAATTAAAACTATGTTAGCCAATCAGAAAAACGGTGTCTTGTTATAAAAATAAGGTCAAGTATGCAGTGGATGTTTATTGAAAAGATTTATTGACCAGAGTTCTGAGCAAGGGCTTCTCACAATATAATCTATATGACTCCAACAAAATTAAGAGAGATGCTTGTTTAAAATGCATATTCCTCGGCTCCATTTTTGGCCGAATAAACTGGCATCTCCTGTGATGGGAGCTGGTATCCTATAGCACAGCTGAACCAATTTCCAGGTGATTCTAATACACAGTTAAGACTGTCTCTTAACATGCTCATTCTTAACACTTAGCTTATGTCTTTTGCAAAGAGCTTTATTTATATTAGTATTGTTAGTCAGTCAATGTGGATGAAGATCTTACATAAACATCCAGAAAATGCCTTTGATAACTCCAATTTGGATAGTGGATGTCATCAGGGAGAGAGCCCTTGGAAGGCAGCTGCAAACAATTGTCACTCCACTGCACTTAGCATCAGAGTCAGGCCACTTTAGATTGGCCCATCACATTGTTTCATTTTTTGGTCCTTAGTCATTTGTTACAATAAAAATTAAGTTACAGGGAAGGAACACTGTGACAGGATAATGGACTCCTGCTCAGAAGAAACCAGCCTGCCTCCAATTCATCACAGCATTTATAGTGCATTAGAAGACATTACAGTGACAACATCATTCCTTTGGGGCAGGAAGAAAAACCAGATTGAGTGGAAAAGAGGGAATTTACTTCATGAACTTGGCAAAAGTGAAATAAAAATAGAATCCCGGAGTGGTTTAAATTGCCATGTTCAGCAAAGGACAAGGGAAAAGCTAACCATCTCTGAGGCTAACGTTCCAACATGTTAAAAAAAAAAAAATTAGCTTAGTTCACCTTGTATCACATGAGTAGTTTGTGGGTTAAAATGAAACGGTTGCCTAAGGAATAACAGAGAGGCATGGGAGAAAATGGGCAAAGTTAAGGCAATTTAAAATGATTAAAGCCCACAGAATATTTTGCAAATATAAAATCCTGGAGAGAAGCTTAATAATAATATTTGTCCAATGGACTGAGCCAAAGATATCCATATTGTCTAGGTATTTTAATTGGAAGCCTGAAGTATCATTATAAAATCATAAGAAATCTGTGTCTGTGTTCTCGTAAAAGTAAAAATGGTTGTTTGATGTTAGAAAGCAATGTTTTGAAAAGTAGGAGCTACAGGAATAGCATTGGGTAGGCAAGTCTGGCAATTTAGACCTGGGAACTTAATAACTTTATAGTATTTTTACTATTATACCCACACTATGTTAAGCCTGGGGGGAAAAAATGAGAGGGCACCAGGCAACTTGGTATAATGGAAACAATGTCTTCATTCGCTGAATGTTTTTTTTTTAAGTGCCATTTTTCTAAACTACACTTTTTTAGAAAGTAACATTTTTTTTTTTTTGTAGATCTCAGATCTCTCTGGTGGGGCGAAGTGGGGAGGGGAGATTCTGGTTTTCTCCTTAATAAAATCTTTAATTCACTTAAGAATCAATTTGAACAAAAATCTGTGTGGTCTCATTTTCTTCTCCTGTCAATCTGTGTTATTTCCAGGGTGAAAGGTAATTTTGACCGTAAACATGGTTTCTATCACCCATTTCTAATTTTAACCTATTTGTCTCCATTTGATTTACATTGGGTCTAGAGCAAATTAACTATTGTGAGCTTTTATTGAAAATTAATTAGGTGGCTAAAGTGCCCATGGCAGTCTCTGCCAGTGCATGTTTCTCTCCGGGTCGCCAGCCTTCTCCAGTTAAAACACCTAGCAACTTAAAATATCCATAAAACCAATGATATAATTAGTTCCAGAGTGGAACTCAATCTCTTTGAAATCAGATGCTTTCTTCTAGTGCTGAAGGGCCATGCTATAGCCAGCATTTTATGGTATCAGGGGATTTTCCTGGGGGTAAAGAATAGCTCATTGCAGCTGAATCATCTCACGTGACTTACAATAGGAGTCCCTGTGGTACCAAATACAGTCGCATCTCTGATCAGATTCCTAAGTCAAAGCAAGGAGATGAGGGAAGCTGGGCTTACCATACTGTAAATATAAAAAACAAGCTACCCATGAGCGTGTGTGTGTGTGTGTGAAGAAAGAGAGATCTTATACTTAAGAAAAGCCAGAAAAAAAAAAAAAAAGAAAGAAAAGCCAGGATGTAAATGTGATTTATTGTAAATAGTTCCACAACATTAAAATGAGTTTTTATTTTCGATGTATGCCGCTTCAAAGAAGAGCTCTGTGGGCTCATAAAAATGCAGAGAACAAATAGGGGCCTCTAAGTCCAATTTATATGCCATGCCCACTGTGCACCGAGACGCATATAATCTGTAAAATGTCAGCTTCAAAGTTCCACCGAAATGGGTGTTAACCCTGACCTCTGGCCTCGCTGCCTCTGGCTGGGCCTGCGTGCTTTCTTTACCAGCTGTTTTAGATAAATGTGTTCCATTTTTAAGAGATTGTCTCAGCGTTTTTTTTTTACATGAATAGTGGTAATATTATTAACTCTCACTGGAGAAACCAGCTTTTCTAAGAGGGTTTTACAGAGGAACCAATCATTTCATGACCCATGCAGAGAGGAGTGGATTAATAAATATGTCATTGTCCTGAAAATATTTAAACAACACTGGGAGAAAAGAGCAAGGCACACAACAAAAGGAAAGCATATTAGTAGTGTTTCCTGTCAAAATTCACAGAGGAAGCACTTTATTTAGACCATTTTCTCCATAAAGAGATATGGCGGGCCAAAATAAACATAGTGAAGGAATCTGGTTTATCCCACTTTGGAGATTGGAGACCATCAGCTCAACCAATGTTATGAGACCAAAACCAGGTTTTCTCTCTTGAGGCTGCTAAGTAAAGCCATCGACAGAGGCAAGTGGATAGACTTAGTGAATCCATAGTGCACAGTTAAGTGGTACACACTGGTACCATTTCTTACAGGGCTGAGCAGAATAATTCACTTACGAGGCTCAACAAGCAGAAAATTCAGAGATACATATATAAAATTTTCATGTGGGGGATTTACCCAACCAAGACTATAAACAACGGTTTCAGAGTCCGGGGATGTTTTTCCATTTCCACAGAACAAAGTAAATCCTGACAATGTTTACTGAGTGCCTGGATTGCCTGGATGCCATATAGTTCTTGATGGGAAATGGGTTTAAAGACATGTTGTTGTTCAATCACTAAGCTGTGTACGACTCTTTGCAACCCCATGGACTATAACACACCAGGCTTCTCTATCCTTCACCATCTCCTGGAGCTTGCTCAAACTCATGTCCATTGTGTCAATGATGCCACCTAACTGTCCCATCCCCTGTCACCCCCTTCTCCTCCTGCCTGCAATCTCTCCCAGAATCAGGGTCTTTTCCAGTGAGTTGGCTCATCAGGTGGCCAAAGTATTAGAACTTCAGCTTCAGCATCATTCCTTCCAGTGAATATTTAGGTTTTATTTCCTTTAAGAATTGACCGGTTTGATCCCCTTGCAGTCCAAGGGACTCTCAAGAATCTTCTCCAGCACCACAATTTGAAAACATTGATTCTTCGGCGCTCAGCCTTCTTTATAGTCCAACTCTCACATCTGCACATGACTACTGGAAAAACCACAGCTTTGTCTATACAGACTTTTGTCAGCAAAGTGATGTCCCTGCTTTTTAAAACACTGTATAGGTTTGTCATAGCTTTCCTTTCAAGGAGCAAGTGTCTTTTAATTTTAGGATAATTTCTATTAGCCTAAAAAATTGACTTTCCAGGATCAAAAAGCCCATCAAACTTCACAGAGATGAGCATTGTCACCAGGAAGAGCAAGTGTAAATGGAAATGAAGTTATGAAATATACAGTTGTGGGGAAAACAAGAAATGAAGTTACATATGATGGAACGTAGTGATGTGTGGTGAGTTTCATTGAGGTGATACACTCTGAAATCAGTTCTGATGAACAATTGCTAGGACCCAGGTTAGCAACTGAGAAAGGGAATACTATGCTATTTGCTAAAGGAGACAGAAGATGGAAGGGATACAAGAGAAAAATAGACGGCCTTTTGGCGTGAAGCATTCATTGTAACCCACATGAAGAGAAGAAAGTGGGGGCAAGATGACCAATCCATTCTTGGTCAGCTTTTGCCAGCTGTCAGAGTCTCTTCTTCTGACTGGTACCCATTTTGTTGAATCTTGAAACTACGGTTTGCAATGTGTTCAGAATTTAATACAAGGATAGAAAACATTACAAAATCCTGAAATTATTACACCCCTTCAAATCCACATGCATTTGAAATAGGATCCCAAATTCTCAGCATTAAATTTTATATAAGGACGGTTTTGAATTCTTTCATGTGTAGAGACTGATATCATTTAGATTGAATAAGCTACAATGAGTGTTTTTTTAATGTGAATAAGTTTCTCAAAATAGGTAAGGCTGTTGAAAATCACTAAAGAAATCATTTTGAAAGGGTACATACGCCTCCTCTAGAATGTCGTTTTTGGCGCTTCCAAATGTGTTACCCCAAAGTATTAAGTCTACACCAGGTGAGAAGGTGGTTTTTGAAATTGATCCTGCAGAATTGTCCCTTTAAAGTGGCTGCTTTCATGAAGCAGCCAGTATTTATATATTATTATAAAGATAATACCCTTACTTTACCCCACAAGGGTGTTCTGAGAATTAATTAATGTTTGCCAAGTACTTTGAGCTCTGTAGATGAAAGGTGAAGTGGAAATGCTAAGTAGTATTATTATTTTCATCTGTATTTGAACTTGCCTCTTATAAGACAATCCTTATTTAAGATAATGATCTCTCCTTTGGGGAGAAAAGGCAAAAATGGCCTCATCCACAATCAAACCCTCATAAGGAGGACAGGTGTGATTATGAGGATTTGGCCTAAAGAACAGATTGAAGTGGATGGCAAACTTCAAAAGCATATATTCCCAAATCCCAAGACTTCTCCTGGGAGTCCCACAAGTGCCAGGTTCATCCTATAATCCCTGTCGAGATATGGCCAAATGCAAAGGCCAGGACCAGTTAGGTATTTACATGGCATGTAAATAACAACCCAAACCCTTTCAATTAACCTCTTTCCTGCTAGATGTTTGTGAGGTCCACAATCCAATTACTGAAGAGAAAGATACTCTCTTAATCCTGCTGCTGCTGCTTCTAAGTCGCTTCAGTTGTGTCTGACTCTGTGGGACCCCATAGAGAGCAGCCCACCAGGCTCCTTTGCCCATGGGATTCTCTAGGAAAGAATACTGGAGTGGATTGCCATTTCCTTCTCCACCCTTAATCCTACCAAGAAGTTAAAGGACAATGTTGAGAAATTGGTTTGGCTAAACCAGTTGGCTAATTGCCTTGAAAGGAATTGATTTTGCTCTGTTCTGTGTCTTCAACTCTAAGTCTAACCCTGGTCAGTGGAGGAGAATGATTGCCAAAGATTTCGACGGGTCCCTCTGAGAGTGTGTCGGACTGCAGTGAAGAAGGACAGACAAATCTCAGGATCCTGAAGGACTCAGAAGCTGTTTGCTCCTCCCCCTACAGAGTGCGTCTTTTTCATGGGCAGAGAATGGATCTTTGTTATCAGTACCTCTTCCAACACCCCGGTAGGTACAGACTGGTGAAGGAGGAACAGATGGCATACTGGCAATATATTGGGGGAACCCGTCTACACCCAGAAAACCAGATTCCTTCCTGAAAAGTGGTTTGAAATTTCTTGGAGGCTTCTAACTCTGTGCTTCCACGGAGGTGTTCATATAGGCAGAGAAACTTTAAAATTGACTCGTTTTTATTCTTGCCCCAAATTAAAGGCTTGCCTACCATCAATGACTTCCCTCTCAACAACTGACATATACAAGTGCCAGTCTTTCTGTATGTTTTTTTTTTTTTAAAAATCATGATTATCTGTATCTTCATCTCTAAGATTCAACACTTTCATCTAAAGCTAATTGGGATTATCCCAGGGTGATAGGAGACAGGTTTCAGCATCAGTCACTGAACCCTCCCGATTACCTGCTGAAGTGGGCACTATAAGCAACCCCCTTTTACAAAGAAGGAAACTGAGACTGGAAGTTCAGGAAACTTGCCCCAAGTTGCCTAACTAGGGAGTGGCAGAATCAGAAACAGGTACGATTCGGCATTGCGACACAAGAGGCAGTGAACTGAAACACTGAACTGTTTCCTCCATGCCCCTACAACAGAGTGTTTAAAGAAGATATTGCAAAGCGCAGCACATTTTAGTGCATCAGGATATATACTATGCATAAGGAAACATTCTCTTTTAAAAAAAAATTGCATTCATCCTCCAAATTAAGGAACTAAGGATTCTGAAAATATCCAAATTACACAGTGACCAAAGGAAAAAGTTTGGTAAAATGTGTCAAGTTTTCTTCGAATGTTTCCAACCCTGTTGACCTATCTCAAACACATCCCTTTCCCCAGGCAGTTCTGAAAACTCAGTCTTGAAGTTCACCATATGCTTTCAGATTTATCAGAATTACTCCTGATCCTGAAGCAGATACACTTCTGCCTGTGCACAAAGAACTCAGAGCCCTGGCAGGCAATTAGATAGAAAAGAAACAGTTCAGCTATTAAGCTGCTTTTAGATGCCCTGCACAGAATAGACGAGCTCTTAAAAAATCACTTAACGTAAGTATCAAGGTGCTGCAGAAGTGCCAAACACTCAACCGAGTTTGTTTCTAGAAACTTAAAAGGAATAAGACTTTCAGGTTTGTCCTTTAATCCAATAAATTTTTAAAAGATGATTAAACGAAACAATTTTTCTTCTCCTTCAAAAGCACAACTTTAAAACATTTTCTTTTTTCCTGTTAGTCCCTGGCTATCCTAGTTTGTCCTCATTTATCCAGCAGGGGTCGCTCTTGCCCACTGTACTTTTTAAAGGAATCCTTGCTTCTCCGCACTATTTTCACGGGCTTGCCTGCGTGTGTGTGCGCGCGCGCGCGCGCACTGGTGTGTGTTCGGATGTGCTCAGTCATGATCGACCTTTATTTCAGGCAGCGGAATGAAGAAATATGGACAAAGATGTCAGGCTTGAGAGATTGAAGAGAAACAAATCTGTGGTTTTGGAGGTGGGATTGCAATGTTGGGGAAATGGATGCTTTGATAATGGCTCTGTTTGAACAAGTAGGCTTCAAGTCAGTACTTCAAATTTCTCAAATAAATTAATCAGTCCTTGTCACAAAACGATTAGCCTTAACTCACTCTTACTCTGAGTTTATAAGTGAGTGAAAGTTGCTCAGTTGTGTCCAACTCTGCGACCCCATGGACTATACAGTCATGGGATTCTCCAGGCCAGAATACCGGAGTGGGTAGCGTTTCTCTTTTGCAGGACATCTTCCCAACCCAGGGATCGAACCCAGGTCTCCTGCATTGCAGGCGGATTCTTTACCTGCTGAGCCACAAGGGAAGCCAAACCTGAATTTATGCTGTGTCTCTTTTCTGTGTATTATTATCTGGCTTCTAAGTAGGGAATGGGGAATGGAGCTGCCTGTACTTCTGTTCATCTAGGCCATTGTCAGCCAGACCCTTCCTCGGGGTTCAGCCTGGCCTTGGTAATCACTCATACCTTGCAGAGCAATGACTGTCTAATACGCAGTGATTGTTCAGCCTTGGGTGGAAGTTAGTCTTTAACTGTAGCAACTTCTTCCTGCAGGAACTCAGGGCAGGCTCACACAGGCCACTCAGATCGGATCCTGAGTCTCAGGGTACATGTGAAAGGGGTGCTAGGGAAGGCATGGTCTTCCTACATCCCCACTTCAGGAACTTCTCCTGAGGTCCCACAGGCAGTCCAAGCAGGAAACAGCTTGATGTGTGGCCAGGTTTTGACACTGAGGAATGCAGGAGTGGGGTTCTAACACTGAACAAAGTGGTCGCTTGAGGATGGGGCTGCATCAATAAAGACACATGAAACATAAAGCACCACTTTTGATTACTCTACACCTCTATATACCTCTGGGTGATCAAACACTGATATTTAAATCAGATATTTAAAAGACTCCCTTTTACTCTGCTTCCTCTGCATCTTTTTTTCTCAGTGCTCTAGTGAAGTGAAAGTCATGTCCAACTCTTTGCGACCCCATGGACTGCATAGTCCATGGAATTCTCCAGGCCAGAATGCTGCAGTGGGTAGCCTTTCCCTTCTGCAGGGGATCTTCCCGACCCAGGGATCAAACCCAGGTCTCCTGCATTGTGAGTGGATTCTTTACCAGCTGAGCCACAAGGGAAGCCCAAGAATACTGGAGTGGTTAACCCATCCCTTCTCCAGCAGATCTTCCTGGCCCAGGAATCGAACCAGGGTCTCCTGCATCGCAGGCAGATTCTTTACCAACTGAGCTATGAGGGAAGCTCTAGACTTAAAAACAAATACACCTTAATTTTTAGAACAGTGCCAGGATCATAGTAAAATTGAGTGGAAAGCACAATTTCCAGACACTCCCTGTCCAGACTTGCATGCCCTTCCCCACTATCAGCATCCCATGGGAGAGGGTACATTTGTTACAACTGATGAACCTACACTGATACATCATCAGCACAGAGTCCATAGTTCACACAGGGCTCACTGTTTGTGTTGTATGTTCTACACGTTTTGACAAATGTATAAGGTTCTGTATCCAACATCATAGTATCATACAGAATAGTTTCGTTGTCCTAAAAATCCTCTGTGCTCCACCTATTCATCCATCCTGCCCTGACAACCACTGATCTTTTTACTGTCTCCATAGTTTCGCCTTTTCCAGAATGTCATATAGTTGGAATCCTATAATATGTAATCTTTTCGGACTGACTTCTTTCACTTAGTAGTATGCATTTGAATTTCCTTCTTTTCAAGGCTGAGAGCTCATTTCTTTTTAGCATTCAATAATACTCCATTGTCTGGATGAAATACAGTTACTTACTTATCCATTCACTTATTGAAGGATATCTCGATTGCTTCCAAGTTCTGGCAAGGATGAAATAAACCTGCTATAAACTTCCATGTATGGGGAGTTTGTGTGGACACAAGTTTTCAACTCTTTTGGGTAAATACTAAGTATAGCAATTCCTGGATGAAATGATAACCTCAATACCTTTTCTTCATGGTCTTCACAATTGTTGTGTCAACATCCTACCTTCAAAATGACATAACAGGTGCTTTCTGCAGTTTGAATTCGGGTGGATGACTACTCTGTTTGCTCCCCAATTCTACCATCAACTCCCAGAAAAGCACCCTGTGTCTGAGCAGCACTTGTCAGAGGAGCAGCAGCTATGCTGAGGAGGCTGCAATCACCACAGATGCCTCTTCAGATGGAGACAAAAGTGAGGAGGTGTGGTTTTATGAGTGGTTTATCCAGAATTAGACCAAACCATATCCAGTGAAATACACTCTTCATAATACTGGGGTTTCCAATTGCCACTGAATTCAATTCGTTTCAACTTCATATTTGGGGAGTGGCGAGAGGACATGGAGGAAAATACTGTGCAGCAATCGTGGTGGTAGGGGGTGTGTAGGGAGGGAGGCTTTAATGAACAATTTGGTGTCGAATTTGTGTCCCAGCACTGGAAGCTTGTCAAGAGGATTTGGAGTTTCTGAACTATGCCCTTGCTCTTTTTGAGTCCATGGAGTTTTCTTGTTTAGACCCCCAGACTGTGCCAGTGGAATCGATGAGCTGCTCTATAGATTGAGAGCTGTTAGCCACCAAGCACCAGCCTCCACTGTGCCTTCTGCAGGTTCTGTAACACCAGCCAGTATCTGCTTTGTTTACACTGCTGATGTCTCTCTGTTATTAACATCCTTTTTATGACTGACAACTTTTGCTCTGCAGCAAATAGTTTTCTAAAAAATAAACCAACTCCAGATTATTTTGATGGTTGAGATAACATGCTGAATGTAAAAATGGACATTTTCCAGTAACTCCAGTGGGTGATCTCCGGTAAAATGAATGAAGCTGCTGTCTCGAGGTGGCCCAGCCCACTATTCCAGGAGCACTAGAGAATATCAGGAAGAAAGAGACACCTACAGGATATCAATTTTAAAGGATAAATAATGTTGCCAGAGCTTGTGAGAAGTGAGGTATGTCCGACCCACTTCATTTAATGCTTCCATGTCTTAGGAACAAATCCCAAACTATACGAAGTAATCCTACAGCTGCATGATTGTGAAACAATAGACACTAAGTGATTATGTCTCCACTAAGCCGTTGAAGTAGTTTGTTTTAAAGCCATTTTAGAATTACAGAAACTTTAAGAGCCATAGGGACAAAGAGGTCAGCCTATCAAGGCTGGTAATTCCAAAGGATCCCTACTATTATCTTCAGGTAAGGTCCATCTAATCAAGGCTATGGTTTTTCCTGTGGTCATGTATGGATGTGAGAGTTGGACTGTGAAGAAAGCTGAGCGCCGAAGAATTGATGCTTTTGAACTGTGGTGTTGGAGAAGACTCTTGAGAGTCCCTTGGACTGCAAGGAGATCCAACCAGTCCATCCTAAAGGCGATCAGTCCTGGGATTTCTTTGGAAGGAATGATGCTAAAGCTGAAACTCCAATACTTTGGCCACCTCATGCGAAGAGTTGACTCATTGGAAAAGACTCTGATGCTGGGAGGGATTGGGGGTAGGAGGAGAAGGGGACAACAGAGGATGAGATGGCTGGATGCCATCACGGACTCGATAGACGTGAGTCTGAGTGAACTCTGGGAGATGGTGATGGACAGGGAGGCCTGCAGTGCTGCGATTGCGATTCATGGGGTCACAAAGAGTCGGACAGGACTGAGCGACTGAACTGAACGGAACTGAACAACGTCACTATACGTCTTCCACTAGAGGGTATTTTAAAGCCTCCCTAAATCAGATGTCCTATGGTTTATTTTTCTAGTTATTCCACAAAAACATCCTTTATAGGTGTTTGATTTTTCATTTACATTAATACTTAAGCAGCTAAGGTGTACACAGAATATATACAGAGAACTAGAAACATTAATTAAATATCTATACTGTTGTGTTTCTACAGGGCTTAAAGAAATGTCTAACTCCCAGGGAACCTGGTTTTGGGAAACACTTTCTGGCAAGTTGTCATTTGGTTTAGTTCATCAGTTTCTAACAGTAATTCTTGCTTGGTGCTGCATTAAGAGGATGTGTTCATACACAGGGCATTGTCCTCGGCCTTCTGATGCTCCCATAAGGAGATGGGACATTTCAGTGTGATGTGGGGTGCTGTATAGGAGGGGGGTCAGCATCTCTGAATCCCAGCCTGGAGGTCTTACTCCTGACACACCTCAAAACAACCAATAAGTGTCAGGAGGTAGAGGGAGGGGGGGGCGGGGGCGGGCAGAAGACCCAGGAAAGGACCTCAGGCATCTCAGATGACATGAGCAAAAGTACTGATATGGTAGGTATCTGAAGGACAAGGAGGAGACTTAAAAGGGATAAGGCTGAAGAAGTGCCTGGGAGTACACTGGGGGGTTGGTGGTCTATGCTGTAGGCAATGGGGAGTCACGGCAGAATTTTAAGTGGGGATTTTTTAGGATGGGATATTCTGATGATTATGCGGAGGACTGTGGCTTGGAGGGAGCATGACCAGAAGCAGGAAAGTTACTGGCAAGGCTTGGTCAAAATGCAGGATTGAGGTGAGGGGCGTGGCTTCATGACTCCTAAATAAGCTGAATAAGAGAATTCTTTCAGATACAGATATGCTGCAGTGCATTCCATACTTGTCCAGTGGATGAGAGCACTTTGGGAGGGTGAAGACTTCATGTGCCCCTGTATACCTGGTCTCCTCTGAAAGCTCTCCCTCATCCCTAAGCATCCCAAGATCAGAGGCCACCAGCTACTGGGTTTCAAAACAGAGACAGCTCCCTCTTTCTCCCTGCCATACCTGTTCTTTGATGCTGGAAAACCATTTAGGACAAGGATTAAAAATAAGATGCCTACACAACCTCTAACTTTTCTTTCATGCTTATTAGGCTTGGGATGCTAAAGAATCTGAGGGAAGTAATAGATTGCCTAATCTGACATCTGATCCTGTGCTGGTTGTTTGCTTTTGCCCCTCCAGATAGATTCTCTGCTCTTCCGTGGCCACCCTGTGCCCCAGAACATTGGCTGCTGTAGGCAGCACCATCAGATTCTCTTGCTGAAGCTCCTGCTGGATTCTCATAAGGGTTCCACCACGTCTAGCCCCTTGATGTTGGGGTGGGAGTAGCCCCCTATGGTTACAGTCCCTGAGTGCTCCTCTAGCCTCTCACCAATTCTCTTTACCAGCCTTATTGTTATTCAGTCGCTAAATCGTGTCTGACTCTTTGCGACCCCATGGACTGCAGCACACCAGGTTTCCCTGTCCATTATCTCCTGGAGTTTGCTCAAACTCATATCCATTGAGTCAGTGATGCCATCCAACCATCTTATCCTCTGTCGCTCCCTTCTCCTCCTGCCTTCAATCTTTCCCAGCATCAGGGTCTTTTCCAATGTTTACCAGCCTACGCTTTGCTAAATAGCAACTTCATTTTATTCTTTGCAGTGTGAATAACTCTTTCAAGAGTTTCCTGACATCCTTCCAATGATATAGGTTCTTTCCTGCATTTGCACTTGGGCAGGAGTAGGACACTGAGCGCCTGAGCATGAGGGTAGCCATGGAGAAAGGAAGACATCAGAAAGAGGACTCTGGGGTCACAGAAGACCTCCTTCTCACCTATTGCATGGGTGCCTGGCTGCCCATCTGCCTATATGTCCTGTGAAAAGCTGGCTTCACAGATCTGGTTTGAATTTATATTAGAAAAATCCTGAATTGATTTGTAACCTCCAATCTGTAATTCATAAGCACTCCATCAATAGGTATTTCTTGTCTAAGTGTGTAACTTAGTAGACATCAGAGGAAGGGAAACCAGAAACATACAAACGTCGTCTTAAGTTGTGCATATAACAGAGTCTTCAAGGGTTAAGAAACAGCCACATGCTGTGCAGCAGGTATGGTAGGTTTACCAGAGGTTTTCTTTTGTGCTTCTACAATAAAGTGGTTGGTGGTCTGCTGGCTACAGCCTGTTACACATTCCTTGCTTTTATTAGGATAACCATAAGCCTCAAAGACCCACCCTGATGTCAGTGGCAGGTCTTATAGAACACTCACAAGTTTCTTCTTGTTGTATTCGGGGGTATATAAAGTGTGAGGCATAATAGGTAACAGGTTGGAAGACCAGTTCAGGGCCGACAAAAGTCCCAATTCCTGATGTGAATATTTAATACCTTCTTATTACAGGAAAAGTTGACTACCAGATGCCTGTTACCATGGCTCCAGAGCCCACTAAAGCTTTGAGTTCCTCCAGGAGAGGGTGGGTTTTGGCAGCTCCCCTTGCCGTTCAAACAACCCAGAGACCAGGACACACCCTGTTGACTTAGGAATGCTGGAGAGGAGCATTTGCTGGAAATGTCTCTTCTGTTATTCAGTGGCCAAGTGACTGATTACTTCTAAGACAGTGATTTCATGAGATGATAGAGCGTGGTGGTTTAAGAAGTTGTTTTCAATAAACTCAAAAGCTTCACAACAAATGTAGGCTCCATGTTGGTGTGTTTGCATCACTAAGACAGCATATCAGGATGTACATTTATGGAGGTACCTGATATATCCCTGAGCTCCAGTTGTAGTTAACTGACATGACAGAGACCCAGCCCTGCACTCCTGGGCAGAAAAACACCCTCACAACTTGTCAGCTTCTAGACACTGTAGTTTGTCCAGCTGTGTTCTGACCACAGCCAGTCTGGGAGTTGGATCATTTTGCATTTCTAGGGCATGTTTCCTGACATAATGCTCACTGGCTGCCTCCTACCTCAACTCCCTGGGGTGGTGAGAGGAAGGATCCTTGCAGCCTGGCTTCCACCACCTGCTCTGGTCACATTGGCATGTCCCATGGCCTTGGACTGAGAGAGGACCCAGGCTGCAGGGCTAAGCTCCTGTCACTGTCCCAGGTTCCCTGGGTAAAGGAAGCTGATGTTCCAAGAACACTACCTATGGGCTTCCCTGGTGGTTCAGTGGCTAAGACTGAGTTCCCAATGCAGAGGGCCCAGGTTCAATTCCTGGTCAAGGAGCTAGATCCCACATGCTCCAACTAAGAGTTCACGTGCCACAACTAAAAAACAAAGATCCCTTATGTTGCAATGAAGAGCTGGTGCAGCCTAAATAAATATTTTTTTAAAAAAGAAAAAGAATAACCACCTATTATAAAAACACTTTTACTCAATATTTTTATGTTGAGTTGGCCAAAAAGTTTGTTTGGTTTTTTAAGATGTTACAGAAAACTCTATTGAACTTCTTGGCCAACTCAATATATAGGGTGAGTCTACTGAATTGGTTTTTAAAAACTCTAAATTCAAGAACATCTAAACTATAAATAACAAATGATTTGAAATACTTTTTTGTTTTTCTTTTTCTTAAAAAAAATCCAAAATGGAAATAGCTATATGTTACTATCCTGCTTAAAACCCTGGCTCTCTATTCCTCTTAAAATCAAATGCAAAGACCATTAACAGGATCTCTGAGGCCATCTTGCTCTTATGTGAATTTCCTCCTTTCCCCAGGCAGTAAGCACTCTGGCCTCCTTTTAACTTCTTAAACTCACCATGCCTCAGGGTCTTTGTACATGCTAATCTCCACATCTGGAATATTTTTCTCTTTCTTTCCTCTTCCCCTTCAGATTTCAGTTTTAATACTATTTCTTCAGAGAAGCTTTCCCAGACTCTAGCTTAGGTCAATCCCTCTTGATTTAATAGTTACCTAGACTTCTCTATCAGGCGTTATTGTCATTGGAAGCATAAATTATTAGTGCAAATACTTATTCAATGTCTTATTCCCATCTAGATCATAGACATGAGGAGATAATGGATGCTGTATTCTCAATGCTTAGCAGAGTACTGTTCGTATAGACAAATGTCTAATTGTTGAATTAATTATTCAAATAATGCATACTTATTACAAAGCAGATGACCAAAGTAAAGAAAAAAGTAAAGAAGAAAATTAAAATAATCTATATCTCTACATCCCAGGCAGAACAACTTTAACATTTCAGTATATTTTCCTTAGGTCCTTAAAAAACAAACAAACATATGTGGTGTGTGGATAAATATTACCTGCTGAAAGCTGGATCCTTTGGACATTTAGAAAAATCTTAAAATGCACCAGGCTCCTGGTATTCAAAACTGATGTTAGTGGGGGAGAGTCTGAGTAGGGAGATCGCCATTCATAGTCTCCATGCATGCTATGTGCATGCTAAGTCGCTTCAATTGTGTCCAACTCTCTGTGACCACAGACTGCAGCCTGCCATGCTCCTCTGTCCATGGGATTCTCCCAGCAAGAATACTGGAGTGGGTTGCCATTTCCTCCTCCAATGCATGAAAGTGAAAAGTCAAAGTGAAGTCGCTCAGTCATGTCTGACTCTTTGTGACCCCACGGACTACAGCCTACCAGGCTCCTCCATCCATGGGATTTTCCAGGCCAGAGTACTGGAGTGGGGTGCCATTGCCACGTGCATGCTAAGTCGCTTCAATTGTGTCCAACTGTCTGCGACCACAGACTGCAGCCTGCCATGCTCCTCTGTCCATGGGATTCTCCCAGCAAGAATACTGGAGTGGGTTGCTATGTCCTCCCCCAGGGGATCTTCCCAACCCAGGACTGAACCCATGTCTCTTACGTATCCTGCATTGGCAGGTGGGTTCTTTAACATTAGGGCCACCTAGGAAGCCCCTCCAAGGCTGGGGAGGGATTATAAGTCAGCTCTTGGGAGCAAGTTCTGGCACCTTCCTATCCGACTCCACCATCATTTTAAGAATGTTTATTTAAACTTTTAGTACAGTATCGATTTCTTAAATATTTAGAAATACGTCACCTCGCAGTTTAAATTGTGTTGCTATTGTTGCTACTCTTCCCCTAATTCATTTGTGAGGGACATTTTCAGAACTGTGGTTCCAGATTGCCAATTCCCAGCTCTTCTGCAAAGGGAGACGTGTCTGGAAACAGACTGGGAGCAACGGCAATAATCTCCATTCCCAGATAACTGCATGATTTCTTTACCCCAGATGCTACCACAGTTTACTGCATAGAATCCATTTCTATCAACAGGGCTGAATTCACAGAGCAGGAACTGTTGTCCATATTATACGTGAGGAGATGTGGTGTAAAGAGGTCACAGAACTTGCCCACAGCCACACAACTAATAAACTGCTGTGTCAGGCTTAAAACCCAAGTTGGCCTGACTCCAGAGCCCAGGGTCTGAGCCACCACACCACACTGCCCAAAGCAGATCCCTCTAGATCACCAAGTGGATCAGGAATATGAGTGGACTTCACAAGGACTTAGGGCTTCCTGGGTAGCTCAAATGGTAAAGAATCTGCCCGCAGTGCAAGAGACCTGGGTTCAACCCCTGAGTTGGGAAGATCCCCTGGAGAAGAGCACGGCAACCCACTCCAGTACGCTCGCCTGGAGAATTCCATGGACAGTGGAACCTGACGGGCTACAGTCCATAGACTCGCAAAGAGTCGGACACGACTGAGCGACTAACACACTCACTGGGCCTTGGAAACCCCTGAGCTTGTGTATAAATTTTCTGTGTCTGTACAGATTTTTATCTTTGTCTGTATTTTTTCCTGGGGAGAAGTTCTCTATATTTCATTAGATTTATTTGGAACAAGAAAAATAAAATTTCATCTGGATTCACAATTATGCTAGTGTTTGTTGACTGGTTACCAAGTATGATTCTAAGCACTTAACATGTATTAATCCTTTAATCCTGGCAATAACTCTGAGCCACTAGCACTATTATCCCCATTTTATGATCAAAGAAACTGAGACACAGAGAGGCTGTCACTTGCCCAGGTCACACAGCCGACCACGGTGCAGGGATCCTATCCAGGCAAGTCCCTAGCATCTATGCTCTTTTTAGACCACAGCGAAGAATGCCTTCTTCACAGATCTTCCAATGTTTCGTGCATTTCCCTCCCTGAACCTGAGATGTTATCTCCCTGTTTCTATACACGATTTATGTAGTAGTTTTTCCTTCCCCCCTTAAAGTTATTAATAAACTGGCTATGGATCTTACAAGAAGACATCCCAGAATAAAAATTAGCAACTGCCCCCAGGAGGATTAGTCATATTAGTGATTCACACTACCATAAAAACTATTTTAAAAGACTGTCATCCCTCTGGTTTGAAATCTGCACAAGTTCTTCATGGAGTTGGGGTTCTGAGTTAAAAGGAGGTCCTTTTGGTGGGGGTAGGGACAGAGAAGTGACCAGGAGGTGAAAGGGGATCCCACTGACAGTCACTGAGCATATGGGCGTGGCCAGAGTTTACATATACCTACTCTGCATCTGTGAGTACACACTTCTGTTCTAAATATGGACCAAGACACACTTGACTTACATGCATTGATTAAGATGAATGAAGTTTGAACGATGTGATACTTTCTCCGCACCTTTTGAGATAATGAGACACAACCTAAACTGTTCCTGAATGGCTTTCATGGATTACTGTGGATGAAGACTAAACACACTTCATGGTTTTTCCCTTTACAGATGGAAAAATAGAGGTAAGAGCATCGGGCTACTTGTTCGGGGGATTCTAGGGGATTTAATATAAAGCTAAGAAGAGAGTTATGACTTTCCTCTCCCTGCTGAGGAATTAGCATTTTCCTGATTAAGTGACATTGAGACCAAAGACTGAAATAACAGAGCCTCAGAGATGAGAATTGAGTCTGCCCCAGGGTCCAGATGAAGTGAAAGATGAAACAGGAAGCAAGTGCACTTACAGCGTGAGGCCTTGGCCAGCACCAACAGCCTTCATGGTTTAGGGTGAGCCGGTGTGGGAGAAAGGCCTGAAAAATACACGCTAGGCTGGCTTTCGAGAAAAGAAGATCTTATAGTGTTTTTTTCTCTGAATGTTCAAATTCTGGCAGACTCCTACTTTCAGACCCATTAAAATTCAGGAAGGGAAAAACGAAAAAAATTGAAACCGTTTTCAAAGAGAAAAAAAAACAACAAACACACCCACTCTTGCAAAAATAAAATCCCACCCCAAGAAAACCTTTATGAAAATGTTTTTGAGCTTTTAAAAACAGAAGGGGTTGACGTGTCAGTGGGGCACAGCCTGTGGACCATGGAATGACTATGAAATGTGGCATTCCCACCAGCGTCTGGGCATGAGTGTCTTAACTTTGTTTGATCCTTGGAGAAAAACAGCCCTGTTTCCTCCCTGGAAGAAGGAATAGAACCCATTTCTATGGATGGGCTAGATCCCACTGTGTTAATGTGGTTAGGTGGAGTGCGAGGAACAATTTGTTCTAATTCACTGCCTCAAAATAAGAGCCTCTCACTCTGGAAGTTTCCTTTCCAACCCACCCTCCCATGCAATCAACGGTCCAAGCCAAATCCTTCCTTCAGTCTCAGATTTCAGTTATATAAGCTGTTCTATCAAACAGACTCTTTCCAATTCAGACCAGAGTAAAATAGCCATTTATACAAACAGCTAGTGGTTTATGTAACCAGAGCCATTCAGGTGCCTCAGGTGAACAATGGCAGGCGGATTCCGCAGCTCTGAGCTCTGACTATGGTGGAACTTTGTTCCTACAGCTGGACGCCTCCTAAGAGGTCAGTCCTTCCTGCAGTCTCTCTCCAGGTTAAGGAGCATGTTACTTTGCATCCCTTGCAAATTCTTGTTCTTTATAGAGAACAGATTAAGCATTGTAATCTCAGGGATCAATGCTAGATTTTACTCCTGACGTTATGAAACTTGCTGATGATCAAAGCCGTGTATATTCAGAATTTCCATTTGAAAAATACAGAAAAATAAGAAAATTAAACACACCTGTAATTCCACTACCCAGAGTTAGTTACTTTTGACATTTAGTGTATATCCTTCTAGTCTTTCTTCTATGCATATCATATACATACATATCTACATGTACATATAATGTACTATATATGTACACATATATTAAGGTGTACATATACTAAAGTCGTGCACATAGACATAATATTTAAATGAATGATATATTATGACTATACTGGTCATTCTGTGTTTTACCCAACAATGACATCATCATCAACTCATTTTTTATCTTCATTTCTGTTGTCCTTCTAATGCCCCTGTGAGTTATCACCACCCACATATAGCAGCTCAAATTTAAGGCCTCTGAAGTCTGTGATGTGAAGCCCTACCTTATGTCTCACTGCTGTTAAATGCTGCCCTAAGGAAGGCTTTGAATGACTGTCTGGCATTCCCATTGTATTCTCTCTAAACCATTCCCTCTTTCAGAGTGTTTAGAAAATTTCCATTTGGGGGGCATTCTAAATAATTCTGTGAGGAACATTCTCTAATATAAATATTTATACTACTATTCCCATAGTACAAAATCCTAGCAATGAAAATTCTGGGCCAAGGATATGCCCTTTTTCATGACTTTTTATTATATGCTGCCAAAATGCTTACCAGAAAGTGGAAATGAATTTATATTCCCATCAGCTACTGCTCAATACTCTAACCAAAGTTAGAGTTAGGCTTTTAAAAATATAAATTTTTGTAATTTAAAAAAATGATTAAAAATGAAAGAAAATATCGTTCTCAAGCTGCTCTCCTTAGGAAAACAAAAATACATACAAAAAATGTTTGATAATCTGCCTATTCTCTCATTTACAATTATAACATTTCTAGAAAAAAATCACTGGGGGACTAAAGTATATTTGTGAACTGCTAGGGCTTCCCAGGGGGGTCAGTGGTAAAGAACCCTCCTGCCAATGCAGAGATAGGAGACACGAGTTCAATCCCTGGGTCCAGAAGATTCCCTGGAGGAGGAAATGGCAACCCACTCTGGAAAATTCCATGGACAGAAGAACCTGGCGAGCTATAGTCTATAGGGTCGCAAAGAGTTGGACATGACCCAGTGACTAAGCACACCTCAAACACACACAGAGACACACACATTAGATTGATGTGATTAATTCACCTTTGGCCCCCAAAATATAAACCCTCCAGTTATTTTTTCCCTCCCTGTTTCCCCCTGCCCTGCAGACTCAGCCACAGCTTCTAATCGCCAGTCCTCCACAGGCTCACGGGCAGAGGCAGCCTCTAACAACACAGCAGAAGGGAACTTGCAGAATGGGGAGAAAAAAGGGCTCAGGTTCACTGCTGTCAGCAAAAAGCTCCTATAAACAGAGAAACACATTAAGCCCTTCTGTTAATATGCTGTCTAGACTTGAAAAGATTGCTTTTCTCTCTGTCTTCTAAGCTTCAACTTTTGACCTTGTTTCTGTCCTTGTGTCTGTACTGGACTCAAGCAGTTCTTCAACAGTCAATTTACTGAATTACTTGTCACCTAAGCTACTGCAGTGACAGGGTGGGGACATGATCCCTATGAAATGAATGGAAAACTTGACGACACTTGACCCCCGAGGCAGAAAATGCAGGGAGTCCCCCTTCTGGTTTAAGGGTAAAATGATACTCTCCGCAGAAACTGGAGCAGATAATCCCTTTGTTGATTGTGGATGGAATCTTGGAAGGTCCTGGAGGGAGGGTTGAGAAGAAGAGCTTATGAGTTCCACGCTTGGGGATAGAAACCAGTTCCTAGCAACATGAATGCGAGTCTTTTTTTGGACTGTGTTTTACTCTGGGATGTTTCTTCTTCCTCTCCACATTCCCAGGGCCTTCATGCTAACAGCTAGGTCCTCAAGTCTCTCTCCAAGACATAATATTTATTAAGCACTTGATGCATGCCAGGCATTTCTAAGCACTCATCTAACTGTTCTCTTTTAATCCTCCCAACTGCAATATTACAAGGTAGGTACTCTTGTTATTATCATTCCTGTTGTACAGATGGAGAAACTGACGCAGTAAGAAGTTACGAAACTACCTGGGTCACAGGGGTTCTGGCAGCCACTGTGGAAGACGGTATGGAGATTCCTTAAAGAACTAGGAATAGAACCACCATATGACCCAGCAATCCTACTCCTAGGCACATACCCTGAGGAAACCAGAACTGAAAAAGACACATGTATCCCATTGTTCACTGCTGCTGCTAAGTCACTTCAGTCGTGTTCGACTTTGTGTGACCCCATAGACGGCAGCCCACCAGGCTCCCCCGTCCTTGGGATTCTCCAGGCAAGAACACTGGAGTGGGTTGCCATTTCCTTCTCCAGTGCATGAAAGTGAAAAGTGAAAGTGAAGTTGCTCAGTCATGTCCGACTCTTAGTGACCCCATGGACTCTTAAGACCCACCAGGCTCCTCTGTCCATGGAATTTTCCAGGCAAGAGTACTGGAATGGGGTGCCATTGCCTTCTCCGATTGTTCACTGCAGCATTATTTATAATAGCTAGAACATGAAAGCAACCTGGATGTCCATCGACAGATGAATGGATAAAGAAGTTGTGGTATATATACACAATGGAATATTACTCAGCCATAAAAAGGAACACATGTGAGTCAGTTCTGATGAGGTGGATAAACCTAGAAACTATTATGCAGAGTGAAGTAGGTCAGAAAGATAAAGATAAATATTGTATTCTAATGAATATGTACAGAATCTAGAAATATGGTACTGAAGAATTTGTTTACAGGGCAACAGTGGAGAAACAGACATAGAAAATAGACTTATGGATATGGGGAGAGAGGAGGAGAGGGTGAGATGTATGGAAAGAGTAACATGGAAACTTATATTACCATATGTAAAATAGATAGCCAAAGGGAATTTGCTGTATGGCTCAGCAAACTCAAATAGGGGCTCTGTATCAACCTAGAGGAGTGGGATGGGGAGGGAGATGGGAGGGAGTTTCAAAAGGGAGGGGATATATGTATACTTATGGCTGATCCATGTTAAGGTTTGACAGAAAGCAACAAAATTCTGTAAAGGAATTATCCTTCAATAAAAAATAATTAAAAGAAAAGAAGTTATGAAACTAGAAGATCATGAGGGCAGATGTCTGACTCTTAGAGTCACAGGATTAACCAGTGTTCTATGCTGCTAATCAATCTAGATTTGTTGTTGTTGTTCTAGATTTTTTTTTCTCCATCAATTAAAAAAATAATTTTTCCCCTTAATCTATCTGAGCCTGGCAGAGTTGGCTGAATTAATCCAATAAACACGTTTAGTCTGCTAATGGCTAATGATGGACTGAAGCATGACCCGTATCAGTGAACGCATAGTTCTTTAGAACTTTCACAGTGAAAAGACTAGTGGTGACATCCAAGGATATCTGAGAAAGACATGTTGGTGGGAAGGGTTGATGGTAGTAGGAGGTGATGGGGAGATGGGGATAGAATATTCTTCAGTGGGGGACCTCTCTCTATCAGTCAATGGCTCACTCAGCACACAGAACAAGACAAGCCCTGGATGTAATATTTAGGCCTCTATCAGGAATGACCAAAAGCTCAGCTGTTTGTCTCACAAGCAAGAATTTCAGAGAACTCAGAAGCACTTAATGACAACCATCATCTGCCAACCACTGCTAAACACCATGCTCTGTGGGAATCACATAATTCCACAGTCTTTCCACAACATCCAGTTTTCCAGCACATTTTTGTGATTAAGGACAGCAAGAGGAGTATGACAGGATTGCCCCATACAAATCTGTCACCCCAACTGGGAACAACCCAATTGAAACATCACAAACCCACAACAAGTTGTCACATCCTTTCTATTTGATTGACCCACAACATCCTGCAAATACTTCCCTCTCCCGACTCTCTCTGGGGCCAGAGCAGATTGTGGAAGAGAAAAGATGACTTGATGAAGGGTGTGGCCAAGAAAAAATATAATCTTTGGCTTGAAGATGTATATTTTGGTCTGGACAAATGTATTTGAAAGATTTTAATGAGTCACGAAGGTTGTGCTGACATTTAGAACAATATTTTTCATGCTTTTTAGGGTGAATTACTAATACAGTAATTCCTGGGTCAGGAAGATCCCCTGGAGAAGGAAAGGGCAACCCACTCCAGTATTGTTGCCTGGAGAATCCCATGGACAAAGGAACCTGGCGGTCTACAGTCCATGAGGTTACAAGAGTCAAACATGACTGAGTGACTTTCACTACTACTACTACTAACACAGTCCCTGGCTTAGAGAAATGCCTGTTGGTTGAAAGAGCAAGTGAGTACTGAGAACCTGACATGATGTAATTCACCTACAGTTAAGACTGTGCTGAAACAGAGGTGAACCTTTAGTGGGGTCTTGAAGGGACATGAGAGTTGGACTATAAAGAAAGCTGAGCACTGAAGAATTGATGCTTTTGAACTGTGGTGTTGGAGAAGACTCTTGAGAGTAACTTGGACTGCAAGGAGATCAAACCAGTCCATCCTAAAGGAAATCAGTCCTGAAAATTCATTGGAAGGACTGATGCTGAAGCTGAAACTCCAATACTTGGGCTACCCAATGCAAAGAATGGACTCATTTGAAAAGACCCTGATGCTGGGAAAGATTGAAGGTGGGAGGAGAAGGGGACAACAGAGGATGAGATGGTTGGATGGCATCACCGACTTGATGGACATGAGTTTGAGTAAACTCCAGGAGTTGGTGATGAACAGGGAGGCCTGGCGTGCTGCATTCTGTGAGGTCGCAAAGAGTCAGACACGACTGAGCGACTGAACTGAACTGAAGGGGCTTCCAGAATTTGATAAATGATTGTCCTTTCGTCAGTCACTTCTATAAGCCACATCAGTTGATACAGGTAATTTGCTTCTCATTAAAAACACTCCCATTCTGGGACTTCCCTGGCGGTCCTGTGGCTAAGACTCTGCATTCCCAATACAGCAGGCCTGGGTTTGATCCCTGGTCAGGGAAGTAGATCCCACATGCTGTAACTAAGAGTTCATATCCCACAACCAAAAAAAAAAAGAAAGAAAGAAAGAAAGAAAGAAAAATAGACGCTGCATGCCACAATTAAAAGATCCCACATGCTGCAATGAAGATTGAAGATCCTTTGTCCTGCAGCTATGACTGGGTGCAGTCGGATACATATGTACATACTTACAAAAAACACTCCCATTCCTGAGATTATATTTATATTTTTCAAGACTATGAATGTCCACTAAAGATTGTTGTTTTGCCTTGCTTATTTTTATCAGCTGACGGAAAAGAGGAGTTTCCATGTTATGCTGCAATAACAGGACAGACAATATCTGCTCAGAGGCATCTAGAGCCACCTCCCCCAGAACCTCGGAGAGCTCATGAATGCTATCATGCACCCAGGCTCTTTGCCCCATGACCCCTTCCCCGGGGACAGAGGAGGAGTTCTGTGCCCAGAGTCTTTGTAGTGCATCACTTCTAGACATCAACAGCTGCCCTCTTCAGTCCGTCTGATTCCGGTTATGAAGTGTTTAGCAAGATGCTCTGCTGGGGCCTCATGCCACCCTCTCCACTTGGCAGGTGGCAATTCTGAGGTCCCAGGAGAATGAATTTCTCAAGCCCACAGTGTGGGAGGGAGTCGTAAAACAGAAATCAGTTCAAAGAGTTTTATTTCCCGACAGGAAGTTCCAGAGCTAGGACTACAACACACACATGCCATTACCAGTCTGTATGCATCAACCCCCCAAACACTGACTGTCCTGTGAGCCACACATTCTTTTTCAGAACTCAGATTAAAACAAAATCCAGTGTAAATCCACTGAAATTTAATGGAGAGAGCATTTTCCTAGCACCAGAGCACTGTGGTATTCACCCTCGTAAAAGTGGATTTTGATGTAGAAGGGTCGCTATTAAAGCATGATTAAAATGATAGCCTGAAAGCTCAGCAAGCTGGCAAGTGTGTGAGTTGCCTCTGAGAATGTGTGAATGTATCAGAAGGTGAGATCCTGCTGAGAAAGTCTGATGCTGGAGCCTCCACTCAGAGGAACAGTCTTAGCATAAGGTTTGGTGCTCCAAAGGGCCCTGCCAATTTACCAAATACAGATTAAGGAACATGTAAACCCCTCCCCCATTGTGGGCCACTCTTAGGGACTTGCTTCTAAAGAGCTGAGTATGCAAAGGGGGGAGAGGGAAGGAAGTCAATTCTCAACAGAGAAACCTGGTAAACATCACCCCAGCCAGGTGATCAAGGTCAATGTCAACAGCAATAAGTCATGTTGACAGCAGGTACCTGCTAATATGATGTGATGAGAAAAACAGTACAGCTCTGTGGTCTTTGGACTGCAAGGAGATCAAACCAGTTAATCCTTAAAGAAATCAACTCTGAATACTCATTGGTAGAACTGATGCTGAAGCTCTTGGCCAGTACTTTGGCCACCTGGTGCAGAGTTGACTCACTGGTCAAGGCCTTGGTGTTGGGAAAGATTGAAGGCAAAAGGAGAAAGGGATGGCAGAGGATGAGATGGTTAGGTAGCATCACCGACTCAATGGACATGAATTTAAGCAAACTCTGGGAGATAGAGGAGGACAGGGGAGCCTGGCATGCTACAGTCCATGGCATCAGACACGACTTAGCTACTGAACAACCACAACAGATCTGTGGTCTTCCTCTCAGCCTAATTATGAGGAGAACATCAAACAAACCCCCAAAGTGATATTCTATAAAATACCCAACCCAGCACTCCTCAAATCTGTCAGCATCATTAAATACAAGAAAAATCTAGGGAAATGCAACTAAATACCACAATGAGATATTGCCTCACCACTGTCATTCAGAAGACGAGACACAATAGGTGCTGGTGAGGCTGTGGTGAAAAGGGAATCCTTACACATGGTTGGTGGGAATAGAAATTAAGCCCAACCACTGTGGAAAGCAATAGGGAGGTTTCTCAAC
Organism: Bos mutus; assembly: GCF_027580195.1. Taxonomy (NCBI): domain Eukaryota; kingdom Metazoa; phylum Chordata; class Mammalia; order Artiodactyla; family Bovidae; genus Bos; species Bos mutus. The sequence continues at coordinate 35,420,205 of NC_091626.1, forward strand.
AAATTAATTCCACCTCTAGTTATATACCCAAAGGAAATGAAAACAAGAGATATATATACTCCCATGTTTATTGCAGCAATTATTCACAATAGCCAAGATATGCACCCAACTCAAATGCCCATCAATGGATGGATGGATAAGAAAGATGTAGTATATACACACAATGGAATATTATTCAGCCATGAGAAAGAAGGAAATCCTTCCATTTGCAATAACATGGATGGACTTCGAGCACATTATGACAAGAAAGATAAGTCAGACAGAAACACTTTTATGTAGAACCTAAAAAGTCAAACTGTAAACAAACAAACAATATAAAATGGTGGTTACCAGGGGAGTTGGGGCAGAGGGATAAGACAGATGGTATTTAATGGTACAAACTTGTAATGAGTACTAAATAAGCCACAAAGATCTAATAGACTGTATATGGAATATAGACAGTAGTATTGTACTGTAAGTATGTAATGTGATAAATATCATTACAATGGAAATCATATTACAATATATAAATAGACCAAAGCAATACCACTCTATAACCTTAAATTTACACAATGTTCTATGTCAGTTCAGTTCAGTTCAGTAGCTCAGTTGTGTCCAACTCTTTGCGAATCCATGAACTGCAGCACGCCAGGCCTCCCTGTCCATCACCAACTCCCAGAGTTCACTCAAACCCATGTCCATTGTGTTGGTGATGCCATCCAACCATCTCATTCTCTGTTGTCCCCTTCTCCTCCTGCCCTCAATCTTTCCCAGCATCAGGGCTTTTCAAATGAGTCAGCTCTTTGCATCAGGTGGCCAAAGTATTGGAGTTTCAGCTTCAACATCAGTCCTTCCAATGAACACCCAGGACTGATCTCCTTTAGGATGGACTGGTTTGATCTCCTTGCAGTCCAAGGGACCCTCAAGAGTCTTGTCCAACACCACAGTTCAAAAGCATCAATTCTTTGGTGCTCAGCTTTCTTTATAGTCCAACTCTCACATCCATACATGACCACGGGAAAAACCATAGCCTTGACTAGATGGACCTTTGTTGGCAAAGTAATGTCTCTGCTTTTCAATATTCTGACTAGGTTGGTCATAACTTTCCTTCCAAGGAGTAAGCGTCTTTTAATTTCATGGCTGCAATCACCATCTGCAGTGATTTTGGAGCCCCCAAAAATAAAGTCAGCCACTGTTTCCACTATTTCCCCATCTATTTGCCATGAGGTGATGGGACCAGATGCCATGATCTTCGTTTTCTGAATGTTGAGCTTTAAGCCAACTTTTTCACTCTCCTCTTTCATTTTTATCCACCAACTTTATCCAATAAAAAATTTAACTTAAAAAAAAGTAAAAATCTGTAAAACTATCACAACCAAGAGGAGCCAAAAAAGACATGATGACCAATGTAGCATCCTAGTGGGATACTGGGCCAGAAAAAGGACGTTCATGAACAATGAATAGTGTAAAATTTAGTTCATACTTACATACAATGCTCATTTCTTGGTTGTGACAAATAGACATGGTAGTATAAGATAATACCAGTAGAAGAAATTGGATGAGGAGAACACAAAAGCTTTTTATATTATCTTTGCAATGCCTCTGTAAATCTAAAGCTATTCTAAAATAAAAGGCTTATTTTTAAAACAGGTAGAAAAAGAAGCACTGAAAGGATATAAAAACACTGATACAAGTGGTTACACATAGTGGGTGGGGATGGGGATGAATCCACGGAGGCAGGGGTGGGAGTGAGACTTCTCAACAAATATATATTTTTACTACCATTTTGAGTTATACACAATGTATTTGTATTACCTGTTTTTTTAAAAAAATACCCAATCTAGGTTTGCAGATTGTTTAGACATATTGAATGGGAACATCAATGACAAAGATTAAGCTTATTAGACAAAAAGCTAATTTTTAAAAAATGGAGCCAGTGTCCCAAGTGAAGGCCAGACATGTGAATATAAGTTTGCCAACTGCAAATGCACTCCCCCACAAGGAGCTGTTTGTGGCTGCCCATCTGGACTGTGGAACTGTGAGTGTAAAGCTTTGAAAAACCAATTTGGCTCTGAGGGGCCTCCAGAGGGCTGGCTCTTTTGCAAGCCTCTGGCCCTTCCCCTCTGGGTGCCGACTTTCTACCACTGTTTATGACAAGCAGCGCCTCTCGCCCCCTCTGCTGCGAAGGTGCCGTGTCAGACAGGAAAAGTGGGGGTTGTATATTGTAGACTTGAGTCCTAATAAATAAATTCAGAGGCTGATATCACACTGTATAATGGAGTGTGGGAAAAGAGCAATAAAGATCAGGCAACAGAGTCTTCCCAGGAGGCTGGGGAGGAGGGTAGGAGCTGGAGAAAAGCTGTACTTGAGCCAAATGGTAGGAGCCAGAGGTGAGGTTGTAGGCTTCAGGCCGTGGAAATTGTGATAAGCTCACCTCAGTCGTGGCCTCAAAGGCAAGACACTCTAGACGGTCTGAAAGCTAAAGAAATGCGTTGTAGGGAACACTGTCGCTTCATTTTAAACCCAAAACAAAAGTGAAATCTTTAACTCACACCTTCTTCTTGTCTCTGTTGATGTCGGCCACTTTATAGGGCTCGCTGGTGGAAAGTATACGGAATCTGAAAGTTCCAACAATCTCTTCTTGTTGTGTAAAGTTTCCCAATATTGTACAGTTCCTTCTCCTTCTCCTGAGTCCTTTCCTGTGTTGAAACTATTGAAATGGGTGAGACTGGGGTGCTTTTCACTTCTAAAAGACTATGAAATGTCTTTGCTTGAGGGGAATTGGGTTTCAGAGCTTAAGTCTCCTGGGGCAATTCAACAAGATGAAGAGTTGGACTGGCTGGTGCAAAGTTTAAAAAAAAGAGGGAGAGAGTCAATAGCACTTTTTTAAAAGTTAAAGAAAAAAAAGCCAGGCCGAAAATATCTCCCAAGTTTTCCAGTTCTCCTAAATATAATGAGTGTGAAACTGGCCACTGGGAATAAAATATGGAAACAGGAATAGATTAATTAGTTGAATCTTTGAGGTTCAAATTTCATTAGCTCATGAGAGCTCTTTGGTTTTCTGAGAAGACAGAATATATGCAAGAAGCTGAAAGCTTTTTGTTCATGCAGAGTTTATTTTCTCAAATGCCGCTTATCCATTATAAAACTAACAGTCTTTGCTGAGAGATCATCTCATGAAACATTTCAGGTGGAAGTAGGATACTTTATGCAATCATAAATTCCATGAGGAAACCCTTCCAAAGCTCAAGTGATTCACACACAGAAAGGTTCACGGAGTTGTTCATGTCTGAACTCAAAATTCTCTGAAGACACACTTGCTTGTTTGATAAACCAGAAAGAACAGTGTTTCTTGAGCAAGTATTTTAATACAGGAAATATGAGTCTAGTCTGTATCTCTCCAAGTCCATGTGTATGAGGGAATTTTGAAGTAAAATGCCACTTGAGTCTCCAAAACATAGTTAAAAGAGATATACATAAGGATGCTAATGAGGAAACTGCTTCTTTGGTCTGTACCACATAGAAGAAATATCAAAAATGCACACAAGCTAACAAGAAGAACAGAAGTGAAGCAAGATGCTGAGCAACCAAGAATCATTTCAAAGCTATGGATTTGATAAAAAGTTCATTCGGATTTTTTCACAACATTTTACGGAAAAACCCAAATGAACTTTTTGGCCAACCCAGTTATTTGCCTGTGAAAATCTGTCTCGATGGCCCTGGATACACTAGCTTCTTGATAAAACCCAGCACCACACATCAAATTTTGTAACAGAGGGGAGGCTCAGAACCAGTCTGACAGCTTTTCTGAGATTAGAAAAGGGGAAAATATCACTTTACAGGATCTGCTTTTCAGAGGCAGCCTCAGCACTCTGCAGAGACAGGGGCCAGGCCAGACAGTGCTGGGAGGGAGCCCTGTGTGGGCGACTCTGTCTCCCCCACCTGGACCCCAGAGAACTCAGCTAAAGAGGGTATCACATGGGGAGGCAATCTCTGTGGACTGTTTGGATTGTAAATACTCTCCAAAGCAGCCTTTTAACAAAAAGTCACCTGGGGAAAAAGGCACCAATAACTCTTCCTTCTCCCTTCCGGTGAATGTTTTAGAAAATGATGCTGCAAAGCTGCAGCAAGAAGGAAAAAGAAGGAGCCTGCAGTGCCTGGCTCAGAAGAAGGCTCCTGAGGAGCAAGAAGATGAGAAGCTGCTGCAAAGGTCGTGGTGGTCCCAGCCGTGAGGTTCTCCGCGGGACCTCAGACCACTTCCAGGAGACAGAATCAACGTAGGAGGAATGCAGGAGGTCAGAGCCCAGACCTCAGACAGGGGTCGCCCTAATGTGCCTCCTGTCCTCTCACAAAGAAGGAGAGGAGCAAAGGACAGAAGAGAATGGGGAGGCACATGGGGGGAATAAGATGATGTGCTCGGGAATACAATTTTCCCGAGCAGAAGATGAGGCCCAAAAAAGAAAGAGAGAAAAATGGTAATTAAAATGTGAAAAGCAGAACTAATTATGATGGTATCTAACCTCCAAACCCAACTCCGGTGATTTTTGTCTAAGCTTACGGCTAATAATATTAATTCAAAGGAAAATCCCTAGGGAAGTAAGCAGCCAAAAAGACAACTTCCAGGAAGTCAATGTCTCTCGTCCATAGGGGATCTGGCAGCTGGGTTTCTCTCATTCTTGATCACTGGCAGGTTTTCTAGTTCCCTCCAAGCCAACTGCCCACTGTCACCCCACCTTCTCTTTGCCTTCATCCTATTAATATTTCTCTTAATTTCGTTTAACCCTGCACATTTGTCCTAAATTTGAAGCTCAAGATTCATTTTTAAACAAATGACCTGCCACTACAGCATGCAATTTTTATAAATGTCTGCCCAGCACTAACAGCACCAAGTAATAAGATTCGAATCCCCAAAGCAACATTATTCTGCCAACCCCTCCCTTTCCCCCAGACTTACCAGAGTGTGGGACGGCTGCCAGGGAAATACAATAAAATGTGGGAACAGGAATAAATAAAAATAAAAATTTAAATTCTGTATCTTTGCCTGTTTAATTTTCCTTATCAGTTTTTAATCCCTTTCTTTCCCTTCTTGATCATACCATCAGATTCTCTATTGTTACCTATCTTTGTTTTTGCCTCCTCTGTTGATGATGTTAATGAATCTGCCCTTTCTTTATGAATTTTCCAGGCAAGTGAGTTTCCTGCACCATTGGAATAATTTCCTCTCTTGCCTTTTCTTTTTGTATCTTCTGTGTGGGGTTGGTGCTTCTAACCAAGCTCTTCTCTGGCTTTTGTGTTCTGTGCCATGTTCTGTCTCTTGGTTTCCTCATTGTTGACTCTTGCAAATCTTACCTAATTCATCTTACAATGTTTCCTTCTGTCACTGTTTGTAAACTCCGCCCCCATTTCCTGTTGTATTTCTTGAGGATAATCCCTTTAATACTCAGATGCCCTGTTCTTCCTAACTGGCATGAGGAGTGATTTGGGGCTTCCTTTTCCTTTACCCAATCTAATACATTTTAAACACTGTGGATTTTTTTTTACCTCCTGTTTAGTCCACCAGCTATACCTCTGTCTGGGATGATCAAAAACTTTCTCTTTTGGGTGTACACCTCCCAGCAGGACTCTGCCACCTGACAGGGGAGGTATCCTTAGGCAGGATTATCAGCAGCATTCACCACTAGCATAGCCATTTGGGGTTGAGGTACATGTAACAGGATGTTGGGATTTGCTGTTGGAGCGATTGGGAGAAAAGGGGGATGCTGGGGTCCCAGGACTGTGCCTTTCCAAGGGTTCTCTAGGACCATGCAACACCTCTCATCTTTTACCACAAGTTCAAAAATACAGATGATGATGCCCCAATGCAATCCTTCTACCCTTATGAGAAGAACATATTCCGAGTTCTCCCAGGGAATGTAGTCGAGAGGCAGATTCTTGAGTCTTACATAGAAAATCTATTCTAACACTGCCACCTCCCTGAACCTTCCTACTTCTTTTTCAATATTATGGTAAAGCAGTTCTGACATTTCTACCTCATTTCTCATAAGCCATTTTTCTTGTGGGCTTCAAACAGCAATGACAAATGTAATTTGTAAAGAAGCTTTATTACAAAGTTGAAAAATATGACAAAAATTTCTAAATTATTACCACCAGAGGAAATGATAACAACTCAAATGTTCCTTTTGTATGTTTCTTTTATTTAATAACAGTAATGGTAATGACTCATCTGAGTAATATCAAATAATACAACTCGTAGGATAATAAAGCTCTAAGATACAGAACTGATCCATATAATGACACTGTTTAAAAATTATTTTATTGAAGTACAGTGAACTTATAGAGGCATGTTAATTTCTGCTCTATAGCAAAGTGATTCAAGTCTACATATATATACATTCTTTTTCATATTCTTTTCCATTATGGTTTATCACAGGGTATTGAATATAATTCCTTGTGCTAACAGTAAGACTTTGCTATTTACCCGTTCTACATATAATAGTTCGGATTGTAAATCTCAAACTTCCGATCCATTGCTCCCTCACCTTCCCTCCTGCTTGGCAACCACAAGTCTGTTCTCTATGCTTGTGAGTCTGTTTCTGTTTCATAGATATGTTCATTTGTGTCAGATTTTAAATTTCACAGATAAGCAATATCGGATGGCATTCCTCTTTCTCTTTCGAATTTACTTCATTTTGTATGATAATCTCAAGGTCCATCCCCGTTACTGTCAATGCATTATTTCATCCTTTTAATGGCTGATGGTATTTTAATGGCTGAGTGCATTGTATACATGTACTGCATCCTTTTTACCCATTCATCTGCTGATGCAGATTTAGGTTGTTTACATGTCTCAGCTACTGCAAATAGTAGCTATGAACACTAGGGTGCATGTATCTTTTCAAATTATAATTTTGTCTGGGTGTATGCCCAGGAGTGGGATTGCTGGATCAACTGGATCATATGGCAAGTCTATTTTTTGAGGAACTGGACATGGAACAACAGACTGGTTCCAAATAGGAAAAGGAGTACGTCAAGGCTGTATATTGTCACCCTGCTTATTTAACTTATATGCAGAGTACATCATGAGAAACGCTGGGCTGGAAGAAGCACAGGCTGGAATCAAGATTGCCGGGAGAAATATCAGTAACCTCAGGTATGCAGATGACACCAACCTTATGGCAGAAAGTGAAGAAGAACTAAAGAGACTCTTGATGAAGCTGAAAGAGGAGAGTGGAAAAGTTGGCTTAAAGCTCAACATTCAGAAAACGAAGATCACGGCATCTGGTCCCATCACTTCATGGCAAATAGATGGGGAAACAGTGGAAACAGTGTCAGACTTTATTTTTGGGGGCTCCAAAATCACTGCAGATGGTTATTGCAGCCATAAAATTAAAAGACGCTTACTCCTTGGAAGGAAAGTTATGACCAACCTAGTCAGAATATTGAAAAGCAGAGACATTACTTTGTCAACAAAGGTCCGTCTAGTCAAGGCTATGGTTTTTCCTGTGGTCATGTGTGGATGTGAGAGTTGGACTGTGAAGAAGGCTGAGCGCTGAAGAATTGATGCTTTTGAACTGTGGTGTTGGAGAAGACTCTTGAGAGTCCCTTGGACTGCAAGGAGATCCAACCAGTCCATCCTAAAGGAGATCAGTCCTGAGTGTTCATTGGAAGGACTGATGCTGAAGCTGAAACTCCAATACTTTGGCCACCTGATGCGAAGAGCTGACTCATTTGAAAAGACCCTGATGCTGGGAAAGATTGAGGGCAGGAGAAGGGGACGACAGAAGATGAGATGGTTGGATGGCATCACTGACTCAGTGGACATGGGTTTGGGTGAACTCTGGGAGTTGGTGATGGACAGGGAGGCCTGGCGTGCTGCAGTTCACAAGGTTGCAAAGAGTCAGACACGACTAAGTGACTGAACAGGAAGTGGAATGCTATTTTCCATAATGACTGAGCCAATTCACATTCCCACCCTTTCTAGAATTTATTATTTGTAGACTTTTTGATGATGGCTATTCTGACTGGTGTGAGGTGGTACTTTATTATAATTTTTTTTCTTTTTAAATAAGATTATTTATTTTTAATTGGAGGATAATTGTTTCCAATATTATGTTGGTTTCTGCCATACATCAACATGAATCAGCCGTAGGTATACACATGTCCCCTCCCTCTTGAACCTCCCTCCCACCTCCAACTTATTATAGTCTTTATCTGCATTTTTCTAATAATTAGTGATGTTGAACATCTTTTCATTTGTCTGCTGGCCATCTGTATGCATGTATGACAACACTTAAAGCATTTAAATTCTGGCTTATTGGGGAAGAGTGCCTATGGGCAGCAGTTTCCTTCTTACTCGACGCTGCTGCTGATTGTTGCATCAGTCGTGTCTGACTCTGTGCGATCCCATAGAGGGCAGCCCACCAGGTTCCCCCGTCCCTGGGATTCTCCAGGCAAGAACACTGGAGTGGGTTGCCATTTCCTTCTCCAATGCAACTCATGAACCGCTAACTCACCTGAAAAAAGAGCGACAGGATACTAGTCTTAACGAGAAATCATAAAAACAAAAATGACCCAAAGTTTACAGATGAAGCTTTACAGAGGTCTGAGCCTTGCCTCAGTAGGAAGGAGGTAATATCAAGAACACCAAGGATCCTTCACTCCTGGAAATTATTGCAATAACACTACAAGACTGGCACAATAACACCATGGTAGCCGTGCAATATTTGGGACAGCAGTACTAAAAAAATATTATCTATCTGAATGAAACTTAACTAGGCATCCTGTAGTTTATCTGGTAACCCTAATTGTACTCAACCACTGCACAGCATACTTCATTCCTATGGGGGTCTGAGGACAGATACCCATCTGCTAACAATAACGTATAACACACCTATGAGAGATTCAAATTCCTTCCCAGCTCCAAAGCCAAAGGAGGTTTATGAAGTCCAATTTCAGGTCATTTCCAGACGCAGTTTGGACTGTTTACTTCAGGGACCCCTGATTAAGTCATATATTACAAGGAAGCCTCCCATTGCCCCTAATTCGAAACAGCTGAGCCAGCTTCTCCTGCCAGCCCAGCCTCATGGTGGAAGCCTCAGGAGGGGACTGTGCTTGGGAGTAAGGGGAGGGCAATTGGGGGACAGGTTTAATATTATGTGGGGACATGTCTTAATGCCCTTGTGGAAATGCTCTTTATGGAGCATCAGGTTACAAAGCCCCAGTTACGTGGGGTGGGGAGGGGTGAAGAGGGACGGGGTGTAGGAGGGCGCTGGAGAATCACTGCAATACTGGAGGATCAAAGAATCCAGCCTGTCAAGGGCTATGATATTTTTTCAATGAGGAAACAAGCTCACATTTTTCCCCTGAGGGCTGAGAGACAAAAGCCAAGTTTCAGCTAAAACTTTTAAAGACCATTTTTAAGCTGCCAAACTATGTCTGTGTATGCTTTGCTTCCACTCTCACTTTTTTTTCCCCCTTGAAATTTGGAGAGGCAGGCAGAAGAACATTTTATTTTGAGGTAGGACTGACGAACGACCAGCTAGGCACATTTGGCCATGTTGAAATGTACAAAAATATTCATTTGGTGCCCATAAATCTGGTGAATGTGTAATATTTTCTTACCAAAGCTTATCATTCAAACACTGAAAGAGGATGTTTTACCTAAACCTATCAATACAAGGTGATGGAGGGGTGGCTATGGGTGTGCCTATCGCTCAAGAAGAGAGTATGGGGTTGGAGGATAAGAGAGGGAGGAAGAGGCCAGGAGGATGGGAAGATGATTGTGATGAGTGAGGTAGATGTATTTACCCTCCCCCCTACTGCCTTTAATAAACATTTCAAGTTTTGCTTTTTTGAAAAGAACTGAGCTTGTTTTAACTTCTTTTTCCAGTAGCTAATGCTTCTATGAACTTGACTGAATCAGAAGAGACATGAAAGAGAGTCAAAGTGAGCATGCTAAGGACTGAAACATCCCACCTCAGGGTAGTTCTGTATTCATGTCTACTGGCCATCAACATAACACCAGCTATGCAAAGAGAAACAGAAGCTAAAATCAAAATTTCATTCACCTCCAGGGCAGGCCCTATATTTGCCTTTCCATAAGTGGGTTTCCTTGGTGGCTCAGTTAGTAAAGAATCTGTCTGCAATGTGGGAGACGTGTGTTCAATCCCTGGATTGGGAAGATCCCCTGGAGGAGGGCATTGCAACCCACTCCAGTATTCTTGCCTAGAGATTCCCCATGGACAGAGGAGCCTGGTGGGCTACTGTCCATAGGGTCACAAAGAGTCGGACACAACTGAGCGACTAAGCACAGCAAGATTTACAATATCTGTTCTAGCCTGAGAGAAGTTTGAAACTTATAAAACATGGGTTCTCTTCAGAAGTAGAAGAGGGATTTTCGAAGAGCAGAGGTTGCCTGTCAAAGATCCTTGCCAAGATCTGAGTCAGCTCTGTGAATCCAGAGTTCACAGCTGTGTACCACAGGACCAGAGCTATGTTTTCATATGCCAGAATAACCTTCTTCCCAGTCTTGATGTGATTTTCCCATATCTATCAAGAAGACTCCAGTTGAAATCCCATTTGCTGGTAGGGAAGGAAAAGGTGATGATGTTCCTGTGGAGGCTTAGGTGATGCTGTGGAGAGGTCAGGAAAACAGGTGGGAACAGAGGAGAAGGCTAGACTAAGGAGACACTAGTCTGTGTCTCTAAGTGCTAATGGGAATTCAAAAGATGGACTCAACACCAATCTATCCTCTACATTGTCAGATCCTCTTTGTCTCCTTTAAACTGAGATACAGTGGTACAGCTTAATGTCAGGGGAAAGCATACACCTTACATATACAGCTTGATGATTTGTTACAAATGTGTGTTCCCATCTAGCCACCCCCAGATTAAGGATCTGGAGTTTCCAAAAAAAGCAGCTCTGACCAGAGCACTTCATGAACAAGACTTTCATATTTAATGCTAGACTAGCCTTTCCTGGCCTAGCCCCCAAGTCTTCCCCATGGAGTAACAACCATATTAAATTAATCATGATTTTTTTAAATCACTTTAACTTTGTAACACAAAGCTACACAAAACAACTGTAAGCTTTCACTTTTGCTGTTGTTGCTGCTGCTGCTAAGTCGCATCAGTCGTATCCGACTCTGTGCAACCCCATAGACGGCAGCCCACAAGGCTCCTCCATCCATGGGATTCTCCAGGCAAGAACACTGGAGTGGGTTGCCATTAAACCAGCCATATGACAACTTAAGATCTAGTTCTTCAGCATCCCAACTTCTTTTAAGCCTGGAAAGCAGTGAAGGGCTTTCCATATGAGGATAAAAGCATGAATTATGAGCTTGCAGAAGCTAGAGGTGGAATTTATCAGGCTCTTCACCTTCAAAAGGCCTGCAAATGTCTCCCTTGAATCGTTTACCACTCTTTCTTATTTCTTTGGTAACCTTTGACTTTTGAGTTTCCATTTTTAATTCCCAGGTTTTCTGCCAACCTGAAAACAAAATGTGTCTAGGATCTGAATCACAAAATAAATGTGAAGAGAAATAGCCGAGAAATGCTGTACTGGCCAGAAGATTATGCGGAAGAACTTTGTACCACGAACTTATACAAGGGAGACTCTGTAGTCCCAGAGGCCCTGTGGTTCTCCTGGATGTCCTAAGAATTTGTACCAGTTCTGAGCAGCAGTTTTCATTCTAACACAGGCACAAAGGTCTCCTATATCACACATAACTGAACATACATTGAGGAACAGGATATGAATTTAGAAATCTCTCCCACAGCTTTCCTATTAAATGGAAAGTAGAGCAGAGCTGAGGCAGAATGGTACATACACTTTCATTAAAAAATGGCAAGTCCTAAGAGGGAGGCAAACCTCCAGATAGAAGCTTTGATAAATCATACAATTTAACAGCAAGCCACTTATTCAGTGTCTTTTGTTCATAAGTACATTTACTTAGCAGATATTTCTAAATATTTTTTGAGCATCTGTATTAGTCAGGATCCTTGAGAGAAACAGAACCAATAGGAAATATTTGTTTGTGTGGAGTGAGAGAGAGAGAGAGATTTATTTGAAGAACTGGCTCATGTAATTGTGGGGGTGTAAAATCTGAAAACTATAGGCAAACTGTGTATGTGTATGCTCAGTTGTGTCTGACTCTCTGCAGCCTGCCAGACTCCTCTGTCCATGGAAATTATCAGGCAAGAATACCGGAGTGGGTTGCCATTTCCTCCTTCAGGGGATCTTTCTGACCCAGAGACTGAACCTGAGTCTCCTGCATTTGCAGGCAGATTCTTGACCACTGAGCCACCTGGCAGGCTGACAGAGGAAACTAGCAGACAGGTAAGAGTTGGTGTTGAAGTCTTGAGTTTAAAATCCAGAGGGCAAGTTAATAGGCTTGAAATTCTGACAGGGTTTCTATCTTTCAGGCTTGAGGAAGAATTCTTTCTTCTTTGGGAAGCCTCAGTCTGTTCTTAAGGTTTCTGATTGATAAGGCCTACCCACATTATAGAGGGTAATATGGTTTGCTTAGGGTTTGCTGGTTGTAGATGCTAATCACATCTTAAAAATACCCTTACAGCAACACCTAGCCTGGTGTTTGACCAAAGAGCTTGTCACTATAGCCATGTGAAGATGATACATAAAATGAAGTATCACCATATCTAACGCTTTAAACACTGTACTAGGAACCATGAATAACAGTCATGGAAAACAAGACACAAAAATTGATAGGAAATAACTCTTCCTCAAGGAGCTTATAACCTAGCAAAGCAGGGAGACATAAATGCTTTCCCTTCTCTTTCCAGAAATATGGTCAACTAGATCATCCAACAAGCCCATCTGATAAAATATTTTTAAATTATGATTTAAATAATAATTTTAAATGATTTGCTGAACTAAAGGAAAGTGATAAATCTGCAGAGGCCAAAAATTCACTGAAAGCAGGAACTCTAAAGGGGTATCCATCACATTTTGGTGACTTTGGGCTTTTATTGTGATGATGACTTAGGATGTGAGATGAGATGGCAAGCCCAGGACCCAATCAAGGTGAGGAATCAAACAGGAGACCTTCCCAGAAGGCTGGGATCCCAGTGAACCACATGTCTGAGTTACAGTAGCCTGGAAATAAGCTCACACTATAGAGGGAAAACTTGGTACTGGGTAGAGTTAGTCTTCATATTGGTTTATGACCTGAATTCATACTATCTCTGTGGGCTAAAAATCTTAAGTGAAGAGTTAAAAGTAGTTCCAAGTTGTTATTTCCCCTCAGCAACCAACAACAGGAAATACAAATCTTATTGTATATCAATATACTCTTACTCATGTATGAAATGAAATCTACTTGCATGTCTGATAACTATCAAATTTTTTTTATGTAAAAAATTATTATTGAATATAGTTGATTTACAGCCTTGTATTAATTTCTGCCATATAGCAAAGTGACTCCATTATATATATATACACACATATATAAATTCTTTTTCATATTCTTTTCCACTCTGGTTTATCAGAGGATATTTAATATAGTTCCCTGTGCGATACAGTAAGTCTTCGTTGTTCATCCATTCTATAGACACTGGTTCGCGTCTGCTAATCCCAAACTCTGTCCTTCCCTCCTCCCTCCCCTCGCCCTTTGCAACCACAAGTCTGTCTCCATGTCTCTGTTTCTGTTTTGTAGATATGTTCATTTGTGTGATATTTTAGATTCTGCATATAAGTGATAGGATATGGTATTTGTCTTTCTCCTTCTGAATTACTTTGCTTAGTATGATAAATCTCTGGGTCTAACCATGTTGTGCAAATGGCATTTTATTCTTTTTGTGGCTGAGTAGTATTTCACTGTGTATATGTATCTCATCTTCTTTATTCATTTATCTGTCAACAGACATTTAGGTTGCTTCCATGTCTTCAGTTCAGTTCAGTTCAGTTCAGTCGCTCAGTCATGTCCGACTCTTTGTGACCCCATGAATCCCAGCACACCAGGCCTCCCTGTCCATCACCAGTTCCTGGAGTTTACCCAGACTCATGTCCATCGAGTCAGTGATGCCATCCAGCCATCTCATCCTCTGTTGTCCCCTTCTCCTCCTGCCCCCAATCCCTCCCAACATCAGAGTCTTTTCCAATGAGTCAACTCTTGGCATGAGGTGGCCAAAGTACTGGAGTTTCAGCTTTAGCATCATTCCCTCCAAAGAAATCCCAGGGCTGATCTCCTTCAGAATGGACTGGTTGGATCTCCTTGCAGTCCAAGGGACTCTCAAGGCTATTGTAAATAGTGTTGCTATGAATATAAGGGTGAATGTATATTTTCAAATTGAAGTTCTGCCTAGGTATGTGCCCAGGAGTGGGATTGCTGAATCATATGGCAACTCTGGTTTTTTGAGGAACCTTCATACTGTTTTCCACAATGGCTACACTAATTTACATTCCCACCAATAGTATAAGAGGGTTCGTTTTCTCCAACATTTATTATTTGTAGATTTTTTAATGGTGGCCATTCTGACTGGTGTGAGGTGGTACCTCACTGAGGTTTTGATTTGCATTTCTCTAATAACTAGTGATTATGAGCATCTCTTCATGTGCCTATTGGCCATCTGAATGTCAGGAAGCACAAATCTTTTCTGAAGTTGCCAATTGCAACTCAGGTTTCAAAGAACTCCCATGGACAAGTACCAGGAACATGAACTCACAGTCACAAAGCATAAACACACAAGGCATTGTAAAATTAGAGTTACTGAAGTCAGCAAAATTAGAGTTACTGAAGACCAGGTACTGAAATTATCAGATACAGAATGCAAACACAGGTTTACTATGCTTTAAGAAATAATAGAAAGACCTGAAAATATAAGCACAGAACAGGTAATTATATAGCAAACGAAACAGATAAAAAGAGGACTTATAAACTGAAAAAGAAATTTAAAGAAATTATCCATAAGTTAGTCTAAGGAGTTAGTCTAAGGAATGGAGAAGGCAATGGCACCCCACTCCAGTACTTTTGCCTGGAAAATCCCATGGACGGAGGAGCCTGGTAGGCTGCAGTCCATGGGGTCGCTACAGTCGGACACGACTGAGCAACTTCCCTTTCACTTTTCACTTTCCTGCATTACAGAAGGAAATGGCAATGCACTCCAGTATTCTTGCCTGGAGAATCCCAGGGACGGGGAAGCCTGGTGGCCTGCCGTCTCTGGGGTCGCACAGAGTCGGACACGACTGAAGTGACTTAGCAGCAGTAGCAGCAGCAGTCTAAGGAAACAAAAAGAGAGATAATATGAAACAGTGGCTAAGAATTATGAACAAATTGAGAAGGTCTACCATAAGTCTAGTAATCTAGTAAGTGTTTCAATTATTTCCAGAATTACTGAAAACTCACAAACCTGATATTCAGGAAGTCAGTGACTCCCAAGTAAGATAATTAAAAAATATATCTAAATATATCACAATGAAGCCAAGGAACAGCAAAGACATAAAGAAAGTCATGAAAACATCTGGAAAGAAAAGACAGAACAAATATAAAGCAGCAAGTATTGCTTAGTAGTAAAATGAAAGTCAAAAGACAGTGGAGTAATATTTACAATATGCAAAAGAAAATACATCGAGTAAAATTTTTACTCACTGAAAAACTATCAAAAACAAGTATAAAAAAAGACACAGACAAAAAAGAAAGCTTAGTACAAAAGAATTCTCATTCAACGAGAAATATAAAGGATATAAATTTAATCCAAGAAGGAAAATAAAGTTAACAGAGGAGACAAGGCAAATAGAAGGTACAAAATAAGATGACAGAAATAAATGTAAATACATTGGCAACCAAAATAAATGTAAAAAAGAAAATCTAGATATATGCTGTTACAAAGATTCTTAAGAACACTGAAAGGTTTTAAGTACATCGGGTATAAAACCACCTTTCAGGCATGTAAGCCAAAAAAATAAAAAGTTGATATGTCCATTTTACTATCACACCAAATAGATCTTTAAGAAGAAAAGTTGCTATGCTAGTGGTAAATAAGGTCACTAGAAAATGATAAAAGGTTTGATACATTAAAAATATATCATAATTCTAAACTGATATGCATTATATGAAGTAAATATATTAAGAAAACATAAATGTAAAAGAGGATAGTATGTAAGTTTTTTTTTATTTTATTTTATTTTTAAACTTTAAAATATTGTATTAGTTTTGCCAAATATCAAAATGAATCTGCCATAGGTGCACAAGTATGTAAGTTTTTAACTAACAAGTGTTATAGAAGAAGAAAGAGCAAAACAGTATGCTAATTCAGAGGAGAAAGACGATAATGGTTAATACCATTGGGAATGTATGACAGCACCAGATTGTAGAGGGTGCTGGAAGTTCAACTCTTGATTCGGCATGATAGGAAGATGGTAACCAATCATATCCTTAACCAGGAAAGTGACATTAATGGAAATGGTTTCTTATGAGGGAAAACACAAATCTGGCTATTGTGTGCAAGATGAACTGCACAGGTCAACACCAGAGTATAAGCAAAGAAAGGGGTTCATAATATCCTATATTTGGGAGACAAAAGACTTAGAAAGGAGGGAAAATCTAAGAGACAGTTCATAGATGAAATCAACAGGAAATGTTGGCACAGTGTCATTTGGTATTTCCTGACTGCAGGAAATACATTCCCCAAAGACAACTATGTGAAAAGAAACCTGGATCCTGGCTGAGTCCCACAGGGCTCATCTGTGTTAGTCTCAGAAAGGAAGGTCAATGACCCCAGTTTTTGTGGGTCAAAGTCACTCTCTACTTGGTTCCTTTAAAGATGGTTTTAAAACATTGAATAAATGTAACACCATGGGGAAACTGTGGCTCTAGAACAGTTCGACGACTTCCCTTTCACTTTTCACTTTCATGCATTGGAGAAGGAAATGGCAACCCACTCCAGTGTTCTTGCCTGGAGAATCCCAGGGACAGGGGAGCCTGGTGGGCTGCCGTCTATGGGGTCGCACAGAGTTGGACCCGACTGAAGCGACTTAGCAGCAGCAGCAGCAGCAGTGTGTGCATATTAATCCCAAACTCCCAGTTTTCCCTCCTACTCCATGTTTTCCCTTTGATAAACCCGAAGGAGGGTATGGCAACCCACTCCAGTGCTCTTGCCTGGAGAATCCCAGGGACGGGGAAGCCTGGTGGGCTGCCGTCTATGGGGTCACACAGAGTCGGACACGACTGAAGCGACTTAGCAGCAGCAGCAGAATAGTTCGAAGACCACTCTAAGTGTATTCACCTTTTTGAAAATTAATTTTATTGGAGGATAGTTGTTTTACAATGTTGTGTTAGTTTCTGCTGTACAGCAAAGTGAATCAGCCATGCTATGCATATATCCCCTTTTCTTAGATTTCTTGCCCATTTAGGTCCATAGAGCATTGAGAAGTGTTTATACAGTAGGTTATCATTAGTTATCTATTTTATATATAGGAGTTGTATATACGTCAATCCCATTCTCCCAATTCATCCCACCCCTCCCCCCACCCCTGGTACCCGTATGTCCATTCTCTATGTCTGTGTCTTTATTTCTGTTTTGCAAATAAGTTCATGTGCAGACACATGGATACACCCAGAGACTATCAGACTGACGTTTAAGTAATCACGAGCAGGTGGGGCATTTCAAGCCAGATCGAGAATTGCAGATTGTTTACGAGATAGATTTCTGCACATACATCCTTGAAAATTTTTTCTTGGCTGAAACTATTAGTATTATAACTGTGGTATAGGGAGTAGAACAGTTGGTCTTGGCAGCCTGTGAGCTTATGCATCAGCATAGATTCAAATGGTTTCTGAGGAGATTGCTCTACCCACAGTGCTCCGCAGGCTCAACTGTAAGCATAGATAATATGGCTGCTGATTCACACCTGCATCTTTCTTTTTTTTTAAATTTTTTAGTTTTTATAGAATGACATTAAATCTAATCTCAGAACAAATGTCTACTAAGTCATGTAGGTCTACAGCCAATTAGAAATAGAAGGTAACTACAACTGAGATAGAGAATAAAGAAGAAATTTCAAGTGCACTATGAGTAATCCTAGCAAGCATTCAGTTGCAAGGACAATGGGGGTTGCTTGAAGGAGGGCATCTATCATTTTTTAAGCGACACTTTATAAGGTATTCTAAAGTCTACCCATGGTCAATCAAGGACAGCTGAGAACCAGTAACCTGGCCCACAGCACATCCATCCCTGACAGGTGGATTTTGCTGAATTCTGTTTTTGATGAGATGCTATCAGCCTCTGTTGAGGATCATTATTTTTAAAACTGTCATGAGACTTATTGCTTTTTTTCCCAGGAGTTTTAAGCAAGTTACTTATAAAACCATACAGTTATCCCATATCATAATTCTGGAAGAAATTTCCATCCCATTCTAGTGTCAAAAATAGTTGCACTTCTGAAGTTGGTATTTATTTTCTGAACACCAAGTTGCATAATTGTCCAAGTTTCCCTTTCATATTATAACCGAGCTTGTGGCCCACCTAAGGGGAATATGTTGATTAAAGTACACATTTTACCTTCAATCCTGGCATCTTTCTTAGGCTCTCCCCCATTTTCTTTATTCTTGTCTTAGATCTTTAAGCAATCTTGTTGCATTTTACACATCCTTAGAGTCTGCCTTATATCCTAATTGGAACAAGTTTGGTATAAATAAGTAAATCAACTGAAATGGTTTGAGATAAGGTAGAAGTCCCCTGTAGCGTCAAGACAATGCACCGTCTGTGGGATTTTGCCTGAAAGTCACACCCTGCCTTAGCTTTCTTCCCTTCCTGTTCTGCTCCTCCTACTCGGGAGCACTTCCCTAAGGAATCACTGGCTGGCACATCTCTATCTCAAGATGAGCCCTTCTCATGGAATCTCCCTCACCCTTTACAATCAAGTGATCACTGAGTCCCACTGAGTCTGCCTCCTAAATGTCTTTGGAACCTGTCTGGTTCTTTCCATCCCCACTGTCCCCATCCAAGGCCAGACCCACTTTCTCATTTCCATTGTATAAAGGCCTCCTGGGTGCCTGTAATATACAAACCCACTCTCCACATGGTAGTTAAGAGAGATTTTCTCAAAAATAAAACTCTGGGGACTTCCCTGATGATCCAGTGGCTAGGATTCCATGCTCCCAAGGCAGGGGGCCCAGGTTTGATCTCTGGTCAGGGAACTAGATCCCACATGCTGCAACTAAGAGTTTGCATGTCCGTGTGTGTGTGTGTGTGTGTGTGTGTGTGCTTTCAGTCGCTCAGTTGTGTCTGACTCTTTGCGACTCTATAGACTTGATAATCCGCCAGGCTCCTCTGTCCATGGGGTTTTCCTGGCAAGAATACTGGAGTGGGTAGCCATTTCCTCCTCCAGGGGATCCTCTCAACCCAGGAATCAAACCTGTGTCTCCTGCATTGCAGGCGGATTCTTTACCACTTACGCATCAGAGAAGCCCTAAGAGTTTGCAAGCCACAACTAAAAGAGATCCCATATGCCATAATGCAGTTGCGTGCTGCAACTAAGACCTGAAGTAGCCAAATAAAAAAATTTATATATATAAAAAATAATCCTTAAAAAATTAAAATAAAACTCTGATCATGTCACTTCTCTGCTTACAACTCTTCAAGGATGCCCCATTGTCCATACGATAAAGTCTAAGCCTTTAACTGGGCTTATAAGACCCTCCAATATCAGGACTCCTCTTTCCTCTAGGCTCTTTCCTTCCTCCCCATCCCTGCCCAGCCCTTCTCTCCCCTGCCTACTAAACTTCTTTCTCTCCCCAGCCCTGGGCATGCACTGCTCACTGCTTCCAAACACACCTCCTCTCCTCCTCACCCAGCTCCCCTCTCAGTATGTTTGGAGAACCGTTTATTTAATGGATATTTCTTGAGGCCCCGCCAGGGATCAGGCATGGAGACTGGCCCTGCGGAGTGCAGCAGTCAAGCAGACACTCTAAAGCTCTCAGCACAGAGGCCACGTTCCCACAGACTCAGTCCACCCACACTCAGCTGGTGACTCACAGGCTTCTCTGACCATCTGAAACAACTACCGTGTTCTGCCCTACCTGCCTGTCTCACGTGTGGACCTTCAAGTTGTCTGTACACTGCAAAGCCCCAAACGGCAGGGTCTGTCTTCTTTCCTACAGATTCTCCTGGGCAAAGCATCATAGCTGGCTTTCAGTAGATGCTCAGTAGGTAACTGAGAAATGAATTAATTACTCCCCTTTATGCATTAGGAAGATGATAGCTCACGTGGTCAGCCCTTTCTGCTCTAGCCCTATTGAATGTAGACTCAGATGCCACCAGAAACAACAGAGCAGCCTCACCTGGGCCTCTTAAACCACCACTGCAGACAGTTTGAGTTTAGGAATAATCCAAAGTGCCTTTGCCCAGAAGATATTTTTCACCCACCAATTTTCATAACGCTGTTTATTTGAGAGGAAATTTGAACCAGATGTTTTAGGTTCGTTTACATTAAACTCATCACCATATGATACTATAACAGTTTTTGATGGCCATGAAGTCCTTTTTCAGTTGCCTTTTGCCAGTTCTACAAGGATAGGGAGAGTGTGAAGTTTGGCAGCTGTACATTCTCCCCTCCCTCCTGAGGCATGGATGGGATTTTACAGACTTTGGAATGAAGATTTCCGAATGATTCAGACAAATGTCAGAATGTGATGGTCTAATCTACTGAAAGGACAATAAAACGATTTCTCCTTGTCTTTGTGATTTCTTCTGACCATTTCAAAGAGAAGTAGGAGAAAGAAGAGAGGGGAAGGAGGGAGTTTTTGAAGAGTAGACAATTAAGCATACACATGACCACACAACATTCTTAACAGCCCAATAATTCATTAATCGCACCAGGGAATTTAAATAAGCTGGTCCCTTGGCAGGCCGAGTCCAGGCCCCCTCCCCGTGCTTTTCCCCATCCACCCCTCTTCTTCCTGACATAAGGGTGAGTTTTGGCAGAGAAAGATGATTCTTCTTTCCACTGAATTAACTCAATACTGCAAAACTAACTCAAAGTGATCTGTAAGGATATTTTATGACTCAGAAAACATTCATACCAGGGTTCTCTGGAACAACTGGGAAAGGTTATCTCGGCATAATAAGTTGCTCCCTTCTCTTCTCACTGAGCATGTTCTTAATATGTTGTAATTTATCCTTTAAAAGGCTATTACCACCAATATACTGGTAAGACCCAAGGCAGGAATTGTTTGTTCTTTTATACTCAGAACTTAGTGTTTGGCACATAACAGTTGCTCATGAAATGTCTGATGAATAAGTGAGTGTATGTAGAATGAATGTGTGTCTATGTCAACAAGAACTGTCGAATTATTGTGCCACTACATAGATCTAGAGAGACAGACTGATAAAGGGCTATAGAGAGAGAATGAAGAGAGAATATGGAAAAGGAAGGAAATCTCCTTTTTCTTGAAAATCCTGTAAGTGGAATGAGAGAACTTTAAATAACTTAAGCAAGCAGCAGCAAAATATAGATTTGAGCATGCCTGTACATTACTCTTTGGTTCTACTTTTTGTTTCCTTTTTTATAGGTGTTCGGGGGGGGGGGCAAATCCCTGAAAACAGACACTTCTCAGCCTCCAATGATGCCATATTTACAGCTTTTCTGCAGCAGGAAAATCCATGCCTTCAACAATATTGAAAAACATTCCACAAATCCTTCACTGAGCCAGGACAGTTACGTCCCTGCTTAGATTCAATGTTAATGGCATCTGTTTATAAAGGGGAAAAAAGAGATCATAATTTTTTAAATTGTGTGCAACTGGATTTTCTAAGTCAGC
This sequence comes from Bos mutus, assembly GCF_027580195.1. NCBI lineage: Eukaryota > Metazoa > Chordata > Mammalia > Artiodactyla > Bovidae > Bos > Bos mutus. The sequence goes on from NC_091626.1 coordinate 35,441,959, forward strand.
CTGAAAGCTGCTTGCCTGCTAGACCACAACAGTGCTCTAGAGAAGAAGCAGGGAGCCTCTGTCTGAAACGGAGGGAAGGGTGATGTCATCCCCAGCAGTTAAGGACTGAAGGGATTACGAGAATTGAAGTGGGATTTGGAAACATCTCTGGTGCTGTGAATATTGGGGGCTGCTGGCTGTGTCTTCACCTGGGCAGAAACGCCTTGTTCTTGCCCCTCCAGTTACCAAAGCTGTGTTATAATTACTGCCCTCTTGGCTTGCATCGTGGCAAGTTATTATTATTATTATTATTGGTCATTTTTTCCACTCCAAGTTTCAAGGGCTTTTTCTGTGAATCTTAATATTTTTCCACTTTTCTTCAAATCTTTTTGACAAGGTTTCAGATCATGAGCAATCGTTAGGTGCAGAGGGATATTAAATGAATGGTAAGCTTGGCAACTTGGAAGCTACAATGGAGAAGCAATTAAGGAAGAGAGAGTGGGCTGCCATCATCTGGGGATCACTTCAAGGCTCTGAAGGCTGCACAGCTGTGTTTGGCTGACTTGTGTGGGACTGCAAACCAACAAGACTAATATGTAGATTATTTCATCAAAATGGAACACAGTTACAGAGTATCTTGTATGCAGCATCCTCTTAGGTGTTGTGTCTAATTGTAACACTTCACAGAGCCTTCCCTTCCACCAAGGCACTTTCAAGTCAGTAAAATCTATGCAAAATATGTGATGTGTCCACTGAGCCAAGCTGAAATTACCTGCCTCAGAATTTCCTTCCCCCTTGGGTTCTGGGATACAGATGGCCACATGAGAAACTCGTGGATGTGACGGTGCTTCCATGTTTATGCTCTGAAGGTTGGTGTTGGTATCAGGTACAGCTCACTCTGCCACTGATCTGCTGGCTCCCCAGGCTCAGTGAGGGGCACTGCCTGGGCCCACAGCTCCTCCTTCAGTGGCTCCAAGTCCTGGGCCATGTGCTGGTGTCACTCCATGGCAAAAGGACCAGCTTCTCCAGCAGGGCAACCCAGTACCAGACTGGAATTGTTGTGGGCACAGACAGGTTGTCCTTGTGAAGTCCAGTTGTCCAGATGGGTACCAGTCTCCCCTGGCTCTTGACCACACTCATATTTCCTTCCCAATTACCACTGCCACCGACACAAAGGGACCTCAGGCTCAGCACAAGATGCAGAGAAAGCAGCCTGGCATGCACACAGCTGCACACAGTCTAAGCCATTTACTGAATGCTTCATTCCGCATCACTCCCAGAGTTCTGCTCCTCTGATCCACTCCTGCCTGATACGGACCATACACCTATGAAAGACTCTTGGTCTATTTAATGCAATAGGGACTCCTATATGTTTATTCCAATGATGCTGACTGACCGAGGCGTTAAGAGACTTGCAACATAACTTTATTCCCCCTAGGCCTCAACTGTAAAATGAGGAGCATGTTCTACCCTTGGCTTTTTAGCTGTGTCCCGTGCAAGGGCTGAGTCAGAACCCTGGAACTGGGGACAGCCCTCACGCAGGGAAGCAGGATGCAGGGCATTGGGGTGGGAAGTACCAGCATCACGGGGACTGTCCACATCACACAGGTGATCTCAGAAGTGGGCTGAGGGAACCTGGGACAAAGCAACAGCAGCATCCCCGGCAATGGCTCCAACTCACACAGGGCTTCCTCCCCTCGCCCTGCAGGCCCAGCCATGGTGACTGGGCTCCCCAGGGTTGCTTGGCACTCCTTGTTGGTTTACTTTACCTTGCCCACGTTTCTGTACATCTCTTCATTAAACTGTCTCTAAAACTTCAACTGCTTCTATCTCCTGCCCCAGAATCCTGACTGACAAGAGTGGGGCAGAGACAGCGGTCTCGCAGAAAGCCTTTGTCTCCCTAGAAGGAAACCCAGGAGCCCTCTTAACACAAGCAAGCCCATCTGTCACTGCTGGCCACGGAAACAGTTATTTCAAGTTCAGTAGGACCTCAATGCCTACTGTCTACAATTCATTATCTTTCTGAGGATCACGTGTTTAAGCCTCACTGTTGACTTAGTGTTGGTGATATTGGTCATTGGAGAAGAGATTGCAAAGCTTAGAAAATTCTGGTCTCAAGGAGAACACAAGACTCTTTATATCTATATTAAGCTTAAATCGGAATTAAACTTTCACCAAAATAATACATAGCACAGAATAAAATACTATAAGAGACTGTATCCAGTTTCAGTCTCTAGAGAAATTTTAACTTCCGGTTTTAGTCCTTTTGTTTGTAACCTCCATAGTTCTAGATCATATACGTACACTCCTATTTCTTAATTTATCAAGTCTAAACAATATCTATTGCCTCTCCAGTGTAAAAGACAAAAAATGAGCCTATCCCTCCTTTTCTCACCTCCTCCTCCTTGCAATATTTAATATTTATACTCTTATTCTTTTATTAGTAATCTTTGAAATTTAAAATTTCATATAAAGTACTATATCCCCATTTCTTGTTTCAGCAACTTAGTTTTGTATCTTAAATGTTTATTATGAAATGTGAGTATAGAGAACAATATAACACCTATTTATTTCTTAAATATCTTTTATATACACATTTGTACATATCTATAAACAATACGTAGTATTGTCTGTGTTTAAAAATGTGTGTACACGGTTTTATTACTTTGAACACTTTATAATTTGCTTTTTCACTCAACTTGATGTTTTCAAATTGTATGCATGTTAACACCATAAATTATAGTGCTTTCATTTCAGCAGTTGCCTTGTATTCCTCTATGAATGTGCTGCAGTATTCAGGCCTTGTTGATGGAAGATAATAGTAATAACAACAACAACAACACTGAGTGCCTACTCTCAGCCACGTTGCTCCAAGTACTCTCTGTTGCTTGGCTAATGTGATCCTGTAGCAATCCTCAACCATCTATAAGAAAACTCAGAGAGGAAGTCACATGCCCAACATCTCAATGGCTAATTAGTGACCATCTAGCTTGAGTTCCCTCTTGTAACCACTATGTACTGTTTCTTCATCTGCATTGATTCCTTTAACTATTCCACAAGTTGCTATGAGCTTCTTTGTACTCATGTATGAGCAATTCTTTAGAATGATTGGAGTATTCAGTAGGGGGCATCTTCAGTTTGCTTATCTCTGTTGTCAAATTAGGGCTTCCCTGGTGGCTCAGCGATGCAGGATGATGCAGGTTTGATTCCTGGGTTGGGAAGATCCCCTGAAGAAGGACTTGGGAACCCACTCCTATATTCTTGATGGGAAATCCCATGGATGGGAGGAGCCTGGCAGGCTAAAGTCCAGGAGTCACAAAGAGTCGGACATGACTTAGCAACTAAATAACAACAATAACAGCATGGCTAAATTGTTCTCCAAAAAAATTCTTCCAATTTACATTCCCACAAATTTCCATTCATTTCAACCAGTGTTCCTTCACTCCCTACTTTACAAAAATGAGGCAATGATTATGTTGCTCTGTCTTCCTTCTTCCTTCTCTTCTACATCCTCCCTTCTGTTGGTTGCAGTTTATGGCTGATGTTGACATTTATAGTCTGTATAACGTCTAACTTTTCTCTGCTTTGCCAATAGGCTGACTCTAAAAGTTAGACACCAGTGAAAAATATTTGCATGTTTATAACAAAGTATTCTTCCACACCTAGGCAAGCAGTGAGCTGGAATTGCAATTCCTTCTCTGTTAGTCCTATTTAACCAAGGACCACCTCAAGTAGAATACTTATAGCATCAATGACTAATGGAGTCTCATTTCCTGCATTTATCATTTGCTTTAAGTCACATCATATTTGGTTAACTTAAGTTCTTACATAGCTTCCCCTGGCCCTTGAGATTTCTTACTTTTTAAAAATTTTCATAGTGTTTTCCATTATCATATTCTTAAAAATGTCCCAAACTCTCCATCATAACATCTTTTCTACTGAGTGAATTGGCCTTTGCCTCCTAAGTCCTTCTGTTTTGAAAGTCTTCTCTCCTCCTGTACCAATCTGGACTTGCCCACATCTGGGCCTGCCATACTGCTGTCATCCCAGAGATTTTTGCCTGTCCCTGTTCTTTTGGGTCAGAGTTGCTAATTTATGGATGGCAACTTGGCTTACTTCTTTATTTTGCTGGAGTACTTCCTGAAGTAACTTTCCACAAAAGAGGGCATGGAAGACAGAACTTTCTAAGTCCTCACAGTTCTGAGATTTTTTTTTTTTTTTACCCTCACACTTAATAACTGGACTTGATATAAAACGCTGACCAACTGTTAAACCATGGGAACTCCCTCATGTCCAAATGAGATTTTTATTTATATGGGACATCTTAGCTTTCCCCTAGGTTTCCAATCCAAACTTTTTTAGAGCAGAACTGACAAATTTTCTGCCCCAGATGAGTGTCAGCTGCTGTGCTTCATGCACTAAGGTGGGAGGCCAGGGATGACAGGGATATGCAACAGGGCAGTTGTCTGGTTTTCCCCTCCCGGTGATCACCGTGAGCCTTAGCCATGCCTGCTGATTCTAGGCACAGAGCCCCTTGGTGACTTTTTCAGACAGACTGGCTGCAGTCACCTTTGTAGCCTTCCAGGGAGAATATGCGAGGTCACAATTTTCTCTACCTGTGTGGGTCGCTCAACAGCCTTCTGCCATCCACTCTCCATCTTGTGGAAATCTGTTGACTGTATTCTACCACTAGTGCGCTTCCTGCTTTTTCCCTTTTGTGGTTTTATACTTTTATTTCCCCATTTATTAGCATGTAATGAGAAAATTTTTTAAGCTCTCTGTATCTTAGTTTTCTCATACATAAAATGCAAAAATCTAGAAACTAAGGAGGATTAGAAGACTTAATACATTTAAGGCACTAGAACAGTATTCAGCACATGCTTAGCTCTATAATACAATTATTAGTACTATTCTTACCATTATTATTATTATTTGGTGGGGTCTTGACGAGATGGGAGATAGGATACCAAGATTACTATTGGCTGAAATACTTACTAAGAGCTCTGGTCTGAAATGGAGAGAACCCATGGAAGAGACCACCTGAGATTCATAGGCACAGTTTACTCGTTTTTAGCTTGGAGTCCCTGAAGGAGTGCTTCTTAAATTTTGCAGTGCATCATAATCACCTGCTGTATTAAAATGCAGATTCTGATCTAGTAGGTCAAAAGTGAGCTCCATATCCTACATTTCCAACAAGCTCCCAAGTGATGCTAATACTATTTGCAGTGTGCATGTGTTTGTGTGTGCACTAGATATCAATATGAAATATGTTTTTACTCTAAATCATAGTAAAAATATTTAAAAACATTACCTAGAGAAATACCTTCCAGCCTCATTCTCAGCTGTTTCCACAAGAGACTGCCCTCCATGCCAACATTGGGAATGAGGTTTGATTTTTTTTTCAGGAAGCAGAAGGGCTCTACACTGTTCCTAATCACTCAGCAAGGAACAAACCCCAAGTCCTGTTATTTGAGGCCCCTCCCCCACAGTGCCTGAGATGCTACCTGGCATTATCTACATCTCCTACTGGTTTTCCCAGCAATTCTGGGCTTCTGACTTGGGGCCTCTTTCAGACCACCAGAGACCTGGCATCCCCAGTCCTTCCCTGGGATATCTGGTTTCATTCTTCAGCTACTGGTTTAGGGTTTCTCTTCCTTGGAAGACAGGGACAGCTGGGAATGTGGATTTCATCCTGTCTGGGTTTTCCCCTGACAGGTGGCGGTAGTGGCAGGATGTGAGGTGCTTGAAGACCACTCATGATGCTGTTATCACAGAGAGCAGGGTGAGTAACGAAAAGAACAGGTGCAGCAGACTGGGTTTCATTTCTTGAGCAAGTGGGAATAGCCAACAGGGCAAGTACAGGAATCAGGACTACCAGAGATTTTTTAAAAGTCAGTTATAGGGAGGGACTGTAAAGGAAATACGAAAGTGAAAGTGAATTTGCTCAGTCGTGTCCGACTCTTTGCGACCCCTTGGACTGTAGCCTACCAGGCTCCTCTGTCCATGGAATTTTCCAGGCAAGAGTACTGGAGCGGGTTGCCATATCCTTCTCCAGGGGATCTTCCCGACCCAAGGGTTGAACCCAGATCTCCCACATTGCAGGCAGACGCTTTACCATCTGAGCCACCAGGGAAGTCCAGAGGATATATACTCCAATTAAAAAAATAAATAAAGATGGGAGGGGGGTTTGGGGGAGAATGGATCCATGTATACGAATGTCTGAGTCCCTTCTCTGTTCACCTGAAACTACCACAACATTGTTAATTGGCTATACCCCAGTATAAAATAAAAAGTTAAAAAAATCAATTACAGGGAGGGATGAAGCACATGGGAGCACATGGGATTTTTAAGACAGTGAAACTATTCTGATTGATACCCTAATGGTGGGTATACGTTATGATACCTTTGTCAAAACCCACAGAATGTGCAACATAAAATGAACCCAAATGGAAACCATGCACTTTAGCTAATAATAATGTATTAATGGGCTTCCCTTGTAGGTCAGTTGGTAAAGAATCCGCCTGTAATGCAGGAGACCTGGGTTCAATCCCTGGGTTGGGATGATCCCCTGGAGAAGGCAAAGGCTACCCACTCCAGTATTCTGGCCTGGAAAATTCCATGGACTATATAGTCCATGGGCTCTCAAAGAGCCAGACATGACTGAGCGACTTTCACTTCACTTCACGTCTTCAGTGTATTGCTAATGCTTCATTAATTGTAACAAATGTACCACAAGATGTTAGTAATGCAAAATGCTAGTAATAGGAGAAATTGGGGAGGGAGGTGAGGGTAGATATATGAGAACTCCCTGTACTTTCCACTCAATTTTTCTGTAAACCTAAAACAATTCTAAAATATAAACTCTATTAATTCAGAAAAAAAACTTAAGTAGAGACAAAAACTAACTTTGCAGGCTAGTGCGATGATCAAAGTGGACAAAAATATGAAAGCACTGAAGCATCAATAGTACCACAAGAAAATCAACAAGCCATGACAATGCATGAATGCCTTTGCCACCTTGCCCATCCCCTCCTCAGAGGCGTCCACTGCCATTAAGGGGTCTGTATTCTTGCAGGCTTTTTGTATGCATTTTTGTATACACATTAGGAAGATAATGGGGCTCCCCTGGGGGCCCAGTAGTAAAGAATCCACCTGCCAAAGCAGGGGATGTGGGTTCAATCCCTGGGGTGGGAAGGTCCCCTGGAGAAAGGAAATGGCAACCCACTCCAGTATTCTTGCCCGGGAAATCCCATGGACAGAGAAGCCTGGTGGGCTACAGTCCAGGGGGTTGCTAAAGATTCAGACATAATTTAGCAACTAAACAACAACCAGGGAGATAATACTTTTGAAATACCTCCCAATATTCCGCACTCTTTTCAGTAGGATATTTTCCCTTCCTGTACCCCATCTACTACTAAGGTCCAGCCATGAGGCTCATTGTACCCTGGAATCAGCATTAGACAGAGATCAGAAGAGGAAGTAGAACGTACTATGCCTTCTCACGCAGAAGTAAACGTGAAAGAAAAGAGGCTAAGAAATTCAGGCAGGAGGGTCCTTGTTTTCTCCCATCTCTAGGCTGTATGTTGGATAGGTGGGGATTGAAAGACATTCAGATTTATGTACAGGAAACCCAGACCATTGGGGCAACAGTGCTTACCCAGCACACCTCACACGGACTGTAATTCCAGCCTTTGGAATTTCACTCAGAGCCACTTCTGTACATTCACAATGAGCATTTTTCTGGGATGGAAACCTGGCTGTTGACTTACTGAAGTAAATATTATGGGCATGGTTCTTATTACAAAACATAATGTATACACATGGAAATAATCATTTAAATGGAAAAGTATAAAATAAAAAGTAAAAATCTCACTCCATGATTTCCACTCCAGGCCTACTTTTCACAGGTAACTTTTTCACCTGTTTATAGCTTTTTGTTTTCTGGTAGCCATCCACATAACTGGAATAACATGTTTGTACTGTTTCTTGATTTATCAATTTTAAGAAGAATCTATTGAGTGCTAATTTTAAAAAATAAAAAATTTGGCTTAGTTATTTTCAACATTCTTCCATTTTTTAGCTTATTTTTATTTTTAGTCCTATTAGCACTTTTATATAACTTTAAAAATTCTGCTCTTTTGATACAGTAACATTAAATAATATCTCTTTTACTGGGAAATATGAGGCAATACATACTCTTTTCCCTTCTCTTTCTCCTTCTTTGCCCTAACTTCCTTCTATACTATTATGTTCCAAGATCAATAATGTTGGCATTCTCTTTTGTAATTATAATCAAATTTTACATACTTTATCTATAGATAATTATTACAGTGATTATGTAAATATCATTTATTCCTGATTGGGATAATATGTTATTATTGTTCAGTCAGTAAGTCATGTCTGACTCTTTTCAACCCCATGAACTGCAGTACGCCAGGCTTCTCTGTCCACCACTATCTCCCTGAGTTTGCTCTAATTCATGTCCATTGAGTCAGAGATACCATCCAACCATCCCATCCTCTGTTGTCCCCTTCTTCTCTTGCCCTCAATTTTTCCCAGCATCAAGGTCTTTTCCACTGAGTCAGTTCTTCGCATCAGGTGGCCAAAGTATTGGAGTTGCCACTTTAGCATCAGTCCTTCCAAAGAATATTCAGGGTTGATTTCCTTTAGGATGGACTGGTTGGATCTCCTTGAAGTCCAAGGGACTCTCAAGAGTCTTCTCCAACACCACAGTTCAAAAGCATCAATTCTTCGGCGCTCAGCTTTCTTTATAGCCCAACTGTCACATCCATACATGACTACTGGAAAAACCATGGCCTTGACTATATGGACCTTTGTCAGCAAAGTGATGTCTATGCTTCTTAAAACACTGTCTAGGTTTGACATAGTTATTCTTCCAAGGAGCAAGCATCTTTTAATTTCATGGATGTAGTCACCATCTGCATTGAATTTGGAGCCCAAGAAAATGAAATCTGACACTGTTTCCACATTTTCCCCATGTATTTGCCATAAAGTGATGGGACCAGATGCCATGATTTTGTTTTTTGAATGTTGAGTTTTAAGCCAACTTTTTCACTCTCCTCTTTCACTTTCGTCAAGAGGCTCTTTAGTTCCTCTTTACTTTCTGTCATAAGGGTGGGCAACCCACTCCTGTGTTCTTGCCTGGAGAATCCCAGGGATGGGGGAGCCTGGTAGGCTGTTGTCTCTGGGGTCACACAGAGTCGGACACAACTGAAGCAACTTAGCAGCAGCAGCAGCAGCATCTGCATATCTGAGGTTATTGATATTTCTACCAGCAATCTTGATTCCAGCTTGTGCTTCATCCAGCCTGGCATTTCACATGATGTATTCTGCATATAAGTTAAATAAGCAGGGTGACAATACACAGCCTTGACGTTCTCCTTTCCCGATTTGGAACCAGTCTGTTGTTCCATGTCCACTTCTAACTGTTGCTTCTTGACCTGCATACAGATTTCTCAGGAGGCAGGTAAAGTAGTCTGGTATTCCCATCTCTTGAAGAATTTTCCACAGTTTGTTGTGATCCACACAGTCAAAGGCTTTGGGATAGTCAATAAAGCAGAAGTAGATGTTTTTCTGGAACTCTCTTTTTTGATGATCCAATGGATGTTGGCAATTTGATATCTGGTTCCTCTGCCTTTTCTAAATCCAGCTTGAACATCTGGAAGTTCATGGTTCACATACTGTTTAAGCCTGGCTTGGAGGATTTTGAGCATTACTGTGCTAGCATGTGAGATATGAGTGCAATTGTGTGGTAGTTTGAGCATTCTTTGACATTGCCTTTCTTTGGGATTGGAATGAAAACTGACCTTTTCCAGTCCTGTGGCCACTGCTGTGTTTTCCAAATTTGCTGGCATATTGAGTGCAGCACTTTAACAGCATCGTCTTTTCAGATTTGAAATAGCTCAGCTGGAATTCCATCAGCTCCACTAGCTTTGTTTACAGTAATGCTTCCTAAGGCCCACTTGACTTCACCCTCCAGGATATCTGGCTCTAGGTGAGTGACCACATCCTTGTGGTTAACTGGGTCATTAAGAGCTTTCTTGTATAGTTCTTCTGTGTATTCTTGCCACATCGGGATAATATATCCTAGCCCAAAATATTATATATCATAGAGGTAAAACATATAACTTAAAATAACTCTGCCACTTAAGAACTATGTGATTTGATATGGTTATTTAACTTCTCTGTGCCTCAATTATTCATCTGAAAAACTTGGGATAATAATACCTAGCATATAGGGTTGTTTGAAAATTAAATGAAATTATCTAAAGCATTTAGTAAGTGCCTGTCACCTAGTAAGAATTTAAATAAAAGTTAATTATTATTTTGATAGTGTGAATGGACCCATTTGAGAGATGTGTACCTCTTATGTTACTAAACCTGTGTCATGCTAAGGAGACTATTCCTAATACCAAAATTGAATGGATTCTCTCTCAATACTCCATCAGTTCAAAATCATGTCATAGTTGAATTTGTTTCATTTTTAGACCATGATTTTTTTTAATCTCCTGACATTTCTAATTGCCTTTTTACTTTATCAAGGAAAGAAACTTATAAAAGCGTATATCATACTGTTTGTTGAATGATCAGTTTTAACAAAAGACTGTACAATTCTTGACAAATGTGGAGAGAGAGAGAACCCCTGGTTTCTGAGTTTGCAATTCTGGTCCCCGTGTGACCTGGCTTTTTTCCATTCCTCAGATAGCTAAAAAAGTCCCTGTCATAGCCTTATAATAGCCCCCTTACACACACACACACACACACACACACACACACACACACATTTATTAAATATTAACATATGATGGTTTCTGGACTTCCCACGTCGTGCTAGTGGTAAAGAACCCGCCTGCCAATACAGGAGACAAAAGAGATGCAGGTTCTATCCCAGGGTCAGGAAGATCCCCTGGAGGAGAAGATGGCTATCCACTCCAATATTTTTTCCTGGAAAATTTCATGGACAGAGGGGCCTGGTGGGCTACAATTCATAGGGTTGCAAAGAGTTGGACACGACTGAAGCGACTAGGCATGCACACACAATGGTTCCTTTCCTTGAAACCCAATAATATTGTGTGTGGCTTAGTCACTCAGTTGTGTCTGACTCTTTGCGACCCCATGGACTGTAGCCCACCAGGTTCCTCTGTCCATGGGGATCCTCCAGGCATGAATACTGGAGTGGGTTGCCATGCCCTCCTCCAAGGGATCTTCCCAACCCAGCGATCGAACCCAAGTCTCCCACGTTGCAGGCGGATTCTTTACTGCCTGAGTCACCAGGATTGCAATGAATACCTCTAGGTGTTCTTTCAACACTAACATTTTAGTACATAGTTTTAAGCTCTGCTGGTGGTCTTTCTAGTCTTTCCACTCAGGGTAAAGCTTATCCAGTCTTTCCACTCAGGGTAAAGTTATCCTGTGTTATCTCTCTGTCTCCACTCCACATCCCCTCTCCTCCTTAATACATTTAAAGGGATACTATATAAAATGAAACTTTTAATACATCAGATCCATAGTCACTGTACAGGAAACAAGAAAGAGCATTTTTGCTTCTTAATAAGAAAATAACTGATCATTCTGAATAACTTAACAAATATAAAATCCAAATTAGGAGTGTGGGAGTCAATTCCAAATCCTTGAAATGTCCTGGGAATGAATATCCTTGGGGTGTAGCTTGAAATTTTGCTTAATTCCAGACTTCCCTGAAGACCAAAGAGGAGCAGTCCATCACAACAGGAGTAAGTTCTCTATAGGGAACTAGTGCCTGATGTTTGATGACGCTTTCCAACAATTCAAACGGTGTCAGTTCCCCTACACTGACTGTGGTGTTTTAATAAATCAAATTATCAAAGCTTCATAGATGTTAAAAAAATGAAATGAAAACAAGTGAAGCAAGCATAGTTTGCTACTCTAACATCAAAGAAACCCAAACCATAAATCCATAACATTCACTTTCAAAAGCAGATGATGAAAAATATGGAATGAGTTTCTTAGATTTAATTTTAAAATAGCAAAAGTATGTGAAAGCAGAAGAGAAATGCTGAAAAGCAGAAACCAGAGCAGAGGGCACTTCATTTTAGAATTTTTAGCTTCTCCAGGGAGCGAAAGAGCTTAGTTCCCTGATGGCTCGACAGCCATAGGCAAAGTTTGCAAGCTCTTTTTCTGTATTGAGTCCAATCATTCAGCTCAAGTCAGTAAATCAGATACCCAGGGGATACATAACACATTATTAAATTTATGCAAGAACTCTGAGTTCATCAAGAAAAATAAAGAAAGGTGCTAAATGTCAAGAGCGATTTTGCTGGTAAGCAAGCCAGCCAATATTAAATTGATTTTTAAGTCACATAGTCTCCTTTTCTGCAAAGTCTTGTCATAGTAATAGACACTTGTCAGTCTTTTTTTCTTTTTCTTAGTTAAACACATTTCATTTTCCTTCTGCTATTATCCCAGTTTCCTTTCAAAGTTGTTTTTCCCCTTTGTGGGTAATCTTAGTAGTCATAGTACCTACTCAAATCTCAGCCTTGCAACCTGACAACAGCAGGTGACTTCAACCCAGTTTGTCCACAAAGTGAGCAAAGTCTGATGTGACATAGAGTCAACTAATGGCATACTCTCCCCCTCCTGAGTATGAGACTAGAGATCTCTTCAGGAAAATTAGAGATACCAAGGGAACATTTCATGCAAAGGTAGGCACAATAAAGGACAGAAATGGCATGGACCTAACAGAAGCAGAAGATATTAAGAGGTGGCAAGAATACACAGAAGAACTGTACACAAAAGATCTTCAAGACCCAGATAACCATGATGGTATGATCACTTACCTAGAGCCAGACATCCTAGAATGGAAAGTCAAGTGGACCTTAGGAAGCACCACTACAACCAAAACTAGTGGAGGTGATGAAATTCCAGTTGAGCTATTTCAAATCCTGGAAGATGATGCTCTTAAAGTGTTGTACTCAATATGCCAGCAAATTTGGGAAACTCAGCAGTGGACATACGACTGGAAAAGGTCAGTTTTCATTCCAGTCCCAAAGAAAGGCAATGTCAAAGAATGCTCAAACTACCACACAATTGCACTCATCTCACATGCTAGCACAGTAATGCTCAAAATCCTCCAAGCCAGGCTTAAACAGTACGTGAACCATGAACTTCCAGATGTTCAAGCTGGATTTAGAAAAGGCAGAGGAACAGAGATCAAATTGCAAACATCTGTTGGATCATTGAAAAAGCAAAAGAGTTCCAGAAAAACATCTGCTTTATTAACTATGCCAAACCCTTTGACAGTGTGGATCACAACAAACTGTGGAAAATTCTTCAAGAGATGGGAATACCAGACTACTTTACCTGCCTCCTGAGAAATCTGTATGCAGGTCAAGAAGCAACAGTTAGAAGTGGACATGGAACAACAGACTGGTTCCAAATCAGGAAAGGAGTACATCAAGGCTGTATACTGTCACCCTGCTTATTTAACTTCTATGCAGAGGACATCATTGTGAAATGCTGGGCTGGATGAAGCACAAGCTGGAATCAAGACTGCTGGTAGAAATATCAATAACCTCAGATATGCAGATGATACCACCCATATGGCAGAAAGTGAAGAAGAACTAAAGAGCCTCTTGATGAAAGTGAAAGAGGAGAGTGAAAAAGTTGGCTTAAAGCTCAACATTCAGAAAACTAAGATCATGGCATCCAGTTCTATCACTTCCTGGTAAATAGATGGGGAAACAATAGAAATGGTGAGACACTTTATTTAGGGGGAGCTCCAATATCACTGCAAATGGTGACTGCAGCCATGAAATTAAAAGCCACTTGCTCCTTGGAAGAAAAGCTACGACCAACCTAGACAACACATTAAAGAACAGAGACATTACTTTGCCAACAAATGTCCGTCTAGTCAAAGGTTTATCCAGTAGTCGTGTATGGATGTGAGAGTTGGACTATAAAGAAAGCTGAGCACCAAACAATTGATGCTTTTGAACTATGGTGCTGGAGAAGACTCTTGAGAGTCCCTTGGACTGCCAGGAGATCCAACCAGTCTATCCTAAAGGAAATCAATCCTGAATATTCACTGGAAGGACTGATGCTGAAGCTGAAACCAATACTTTGGCCACCTGATGCGCAGAATGGACTCCTTGGAAAAGACCCTGATGCTGGGAAAGATTGAAAGTAAGAGGAGGGGACAACAGAGGATGAGATGGTTGGATGGCATCACTGACTCGATGGACATGAGTTTGTGCAAGCTCCAGGAGTTGGTGATGGACAGGGAGGCCTGGCATGCTACAGTCCATGGGGTTGCAGAGTCGGACACAACTGAGAGACTGAACTGAACCCCAGCCTGAGAAACCAGTGGGAGGGATACAATGATATAAGTGGTAATCAGAACTTATTTGTCCCTCCTGACTTCCCCTCATGGGTTCTTCTTGGGTCCAGCCCATTTTTCAAACCCATTCTTCCAGCCATTTATTGATCTGTCCCCAGTAGCCATCCAAAAAATTCTTCATTTTCTTTTTGAGATTATCAGAGTCCATTTCAGTTGCTTGTGACCAAGAAGTCCAATGTAGTCATTCATTCAAAGACTACATTTCTTGAACATCTGCTATGTTTAGCACGAGGAATACATAGACATGGTTTCTGCCTTCAGACTTGTTGCAATTGTTATGTAAATAGATAATTACAGTGCAATATATGAGGTACCATTGTAGAGAAAAAGATTACAAAGGAGGCTGCCATTAACTCTGCTTATGGAGCAAAACAAATGTTCTACAGAAGAGACAAAACTTCAGTCTGGTTTTGAAGGGCAAGTAGCAGTTTCCCTTTGCAAAAAAAAAAAAAAAAAAGGCGGGGTTAAGTTTTCCAACAGAGGACCCAGCACACACAAAGGCCTAGAGGTATAGAAGAGGAAGACATGTTTGAGATGCTTCCAGAATTAGGTGAGGACAGAAGCTATATAAGTGAATGTTTGGATGAGACTCAGGTTACATTATGAAGGATCGTGTGCTCAGTGTATTAGGACTGGTGTTGAATAACCAGCCAGTGGTGTGGCTGATGCAAAGGAAATCAAAAGCACTGCCATCAAATTCATAAGATCTTAAAAACAGAATCAGGACAGAAGTAAAACTTAAAATGGAAAAACTGATGCTTCAAATCAGTCATGAAAAATTTTGTTTTTTAAGGCTTAATTCAGGAAAAATAAAAATACTTACAGAACAATATTTTAAAAACAAAACAATCACTTTGAATCTCAGGGGATTCCACTTTTGACAGTGTACTTTATTGATCACAAGAACATCAAGGAGATAACTGGCAACTCTTACTAGCAGCTAAAATGCTAATACTTGGGATCAGTTGAGAATGACTTACAACCGGGAGACTTCCCTGGGGCCCTCACATTCTGCCATCTCCACAGTAGAGACACTGCTCTTTGTTTCAGACTCCTCTTTCAAGGATGTGTAAAGGATGGACAACCTCAGAAGATGGCGATACTGGTGGACAACCTCGGAAGATGGCAATACTGTCCCCTCTGGAGCAAAGGCATAATATTGAACATCTGTTCAGGGTTCAACACTGGCTAGGCCCTACTAGAGGTATGAAAAAAATAAAACACAATCCTTACTTTCATTATATGTAGGGAGAGGGAACCAACACTGGAGTAAATAGCACAAAATAATATAGAATGAAGTACTACAGAATCTAGCAACAGATATCAATTTATATTGCTTAGGTGCTAGTAAAATGTTCTGAATACTGTCAAATTTCAAAGCAGGCAAAAATCAGTGAAAGCCCAATGATGCCAAGGAAGCTTCTTTGGAAGGAAACTTCAGCTGGGCTCTGAAAGATGGGAGGATTTTTATGGGAAGAGACAGAAGGGAAATGTTTGTTATGAAAATCAAGGACCAGATGTTTAAGGAGCAAGTTGGTGGATGCTGGGCACCCAGGCTGTCTCCTGTCTTTGTCCTCTAGATGTCTCAATGTCCCCATCTGTGAAATCTTGGTGATAATGTCCCTATCCCCCAGGGAAGTCAGAGGAAAGCAGGGAACCAGCGAGTGTGAAACTTGTTCAAGTGGAAGCACATAAGACACAAGATAAGTACACTGATTAAATCAACAGTTATTACCGCTGTCTTCTCTTCAGGCTAAATGTGCCCCAGTGACTGCACTCATGTGTCACGTGGCACAGCTTGAGTCCTATCCAATGGTCTGGGTGACTACAGTACAGTTCATGTTCTTCTCATGTGTGGTGTGCAGAATTCTCCAAAATAACCTGACAGGCACAGATTGAATACAGACTTTCACCTTCTCTGGTGTAGATACTGTGCTTGTGCCAACGCAGCCAAAAAATGCCCCTAGCATCACTAACTCTTACAGTTCCGGCAACTAAAGTTCCCCTTTAGTTGAAAGTGTATGTTACTGTACTTTTTCCATCCTGTACTTCTGGTCTCAAAAGCAGGAATTTTAATTCAAGCTTCAGTTTGCTGTCTGTAGATGACAGATGAGACAAAACGGCAGTAATAGTTGAGCAGGTCAGCAATCTCAAGGATGTGTCAGATGGTTACCTAAACTAGACATCACTTCCCAACTGGGAAGAATGGGCCTTTATCAATCTGTAGTCTCCAAGTACAGCTGGGCCTTCAGCAATCACATATTCACCTGCCTCTCTAACACCCCGCTCCTGATTACCTCTTATTCTCAGATGACTTTGCTTCCAACCCTGGGCTGGAATTTCCTCCTAGGACACCTACAGATGTTCACCTCCACGGGCATCAACACTTTTCCCTTCTCTCTGAGATCCAAAGCTCTGCTTTTGATTTTATGGTCATCATTCCAATCGCCCATGTTATCTCTTCTATATCTTAAATTATTCCCTCATTATAGGTTGTTCTGCATCAACACACACAAAAAGCCTTTCTATCTTGTTCATAAGAACCCTCTGTCATGGACTGAATATTTGTGTCCCCTCAAAACTCATATTTTGACTTCCTAACTTCTAGCATGGCTATATTCAGAGATGGGGTCTCGAAGGAGGTAGTTAAGGTGAAATGAAGTCCTAAGGGTGGGCCCTGATCCTAATCTCCATCTTTCCATTGGACACATTGAGGAAAAGCCATTTGAGTACTGCAGGAAGGCAGCCATCCAGAAGACAGGAAGAGAGCTCCCACCAGAAACAGAACTTGCTAGTGATTTCATCATAGACTTCTAGCCTCCAGAGAAAATGGATTTTTTGTTGTTTCAGCCACCCATTGGCTGTATTCTGTTGTGGCAGCCTGAGCAAACTAAGATGCCATTCCTTGACCTTCCCTCAGGCCAGCTATTGTTCAATTACTCCATTTTGGTCAGAGCCAAGTTTCTGGAAATAGCTCCCTAGGTTCCCTGTCTCCACTTTCTCTCTTCCCACTCACTCTTCAGCTCACATTATGCAGCTTCAGTCTCTACTGCTTAGCTAAATACAACCCTGCAGAGGCTTCCTAGGACCTATATGATGAAAACCAGGATTGGGAAATTTTGTACCATTTGGTTATTCCTTCCTTTGTCCACTCTGATGCTCCTGGACTTTCTTCCACTCTTCCAGCCATGCTTTTCAGTCATCTTCCCAACTATTCTCCCTTCTTAAACCTTTCGCTGATGACCTCTGCTTTTCTTCCTCTGTATTCTGATCCCTGAGTTGAATCAATTCAACTTCAACCATAATCTACAATGTGATGACACTCAAATGTCTATTCATGGTCAAGTTCTTTTTGCTAAAGCGACACTTACCCAATGCCCTAGGCCATTTAAATACCCCTAAATTACTCAATTTGTATGCAGGTCAGGAAGCAACAGTTAGAACTGGACATGGAACAACAGACTGGTTCCAAATAGGAAAAGGAGTATGTCAAGGCTGTATATTGTCACCCTGCTTATTTAACTTATATGCAGAATACATCATGAGAAATGCTGGGCTGGATGAAGCACAAGCTGGAATCAAGATTGCCAGGAGAAATATCAATAACCTCAGATATGCAGATGACACCACCCTTATGGCAGAAAGTGAAGAGGAACTAAAAAGTCTCTTGATGAAAGTGAAAGTGGAGAGTGAAAAAGTTGGCTTAAAGCTCAACGTTCAGAAAACGAAGATCATGGCATCCGGTCCCATCACTTCTTGGGAAATAGATGGGGAAACAGTGTCAGACTTTATTTTTCTGGGCTCCAAAATCACTACAGATGGTGACTGCAGCCATGAAATTAAAAGACGCTTACTCCTTGGAAGGAAAGTTATGACTAACCTAGATAGCATATTCAATAGCAGAGACATTACTTTGCCAATAAAGGTTCGTCTAGTCAAGGCTATGGTTTTTCCTGTGGTCATGTATGGATGTGAGAGTTGGACTGTGAAGAAGGCTGAGCGCCGAAGAATTGATGCTTTTGAACTGTGGTGTTGGAGAAGACTGTTGAGAGTCCCTTGGACTGCAAGGAGATCCAACCAGTCCATTCTGAAGGAGATCAGCCCTGGGATTTCTTTGGAAGGAATGATGCTAAAGCTGCAACTCCAGTACTTTGGCCACCTCATGCGAAGAGTTGACTCCTTGGTAAAGACTCTGATGCTGGGAGGGATTAGGGGCAGGAGGAGAAGGGGACGACAGAGGATGAGATGGCTGGATGGCATCACTGACTCGATGGACATGAGTCTGGGTGAACTCCAGGAGTTGGTGATGGACAGGGAGGCCTGGTGTGCTGCGATTCATGGGGTCGCAAAGAGTCGGACACGACTGAGCGACTGAACTGAACTGAACTGAACTGAAATTACTCAAATACTTCCCCGGTGGCTCAGATGGTAAAACGTCTGCCTACAACGTGGGAGATGCGGGTTCAATTCCCTGGGTTGGGAAGATCTCCTGGAGAAGGAAATGGCAACCCACTCCAGTATTCTTGCCTGGAAAATCCCATGGACAGAGGAGCCTGTTAGGCTACAGTCCACGGTGT
Source organism: Bos mutus (assembly GCF_027580195.1). Taxonomy (NCBI): domain Eukaryota; kingdom Metazoa; phylum Chordata; class Mammalia; order Artiodactyla; family Bovidae; genus Bos; species Bos mutus. Next base: position 35,460,910 of record NC_091626.1, read on the forward strand.
CGCAAAGAGTCGGACATGACTGAGTGACTTCACTTTCACTTTTCAAATTACTCAAATGTTTCCAATACTGAACTCACACTTTTTCCTTCAGATCCATTCCTCCTCTAATATTCCCTGCCTCAGTGACCATCATTCTCCTAGTCACTGGAGCCTGAAACCTGGGGTCATCCTAGATCTATTCTTTTCATTCAATATTTGCATCTATATAAATATGTGTGTATATTCACATATAAATAACAGAGAAAGAATGGAATGCCAGCCTGCATTAACAATCCACTATATTATATAATTTAACCCTATAAAGTGGATTCTGTCTTCCTTCGGCCCCGACTTACAACTGAGGGAAGAGATTTCTAGATGTTGAGTAATACAACTAGAGTTGGACATGTAGAAAATGGCAGAGTAAATTGGAAACCAGTTACATGTTATTCCAAAACTCAAACTCTTAACAACTACACATACTACCTTGCAATAACTATTGTTTCAAATATAACTATTATTCATGCCATATCTTTATCTCTACAGTTACTCATCATCCCATCTCACCTAGCTTACTGCAAGAGCTTCCTAATTATTACCCCCTAACTACACTCTGGACCACTCCCAAGCCAACTTCAACACTGCCACCAGAGCAATTCTTTAAAAACACAACTCTGATCTACTTGAGGCTCTCTGTTGCTCTTTATGGCCTGATTCTTTAGCCCACAAGGCACCTTGTGTTATGGCTACTGTCTCACCTTCAAGCGTGCTTGAGCATCCCCATTTGTTCCAGAGCAATTTGTAGTTCTTCAAATGTGCAAATTTTACAGCTCCAATCTTTTACACATTTGTTCCCCACCCTTAGATTTGTGGTAGACACTGCCTCGGACTAATCCTTCAGCCCCAGCAGGTTACCTCCCTCCCCAGAGGCCTGACAGTCAGACCCTCCTTTGCCAGCTTCCTTGTACCTGAGAGTGGTCACATGACCCACTCTGGCCAATGAGATGCAAAAGAATGTCTGCTGTGGAACTTCTAGGGAACTGACAGGTATGAACAGTGCTATCCTTCCTTCTTTTTCCCACCTTCAACAGGGATGCTATTGTTGGAGTTGTGGCAGCCATGTTGAAATCATGAGACCATAAAACATGAGGATGAAAAGCCATCACACCAAAGATGGCAGAACGGAAGAATAGAGTTAAGAGCATAAATCCTCAGCTGAAATCAATGCCAAAGGTCTCTGTGTGCTGTGCTTAATTGTTCAGTCATGTCTGACTTTGCGACCTCATAGACTGTAGCCCACCAGGCTCCTCTGTCCATGGGGATCCTCCAGGCAAGAATATTGGAGTGGGTTGCCATGCCCTCCTCCAGGGGATCTTCGCAACCCAGTGATCGAACCCAGGTCTCCTGCATTGCGGGCAGATTTTTAACCAACTGAGCCACCAGGGAAGCCCAAGAATACTGGAATGGGTAGCCTATCCCTTCTCCAGTGGATCTTCCCAACCCAGGAATCTAACTGAAATCTCCTGCATTTCAGGCGGATTCTTTACAAGCTGAGCTACCAGGGAAGTCCAAAGGCCTCTAGATTACTCTTAAAAAAAAAAAATAAATAAATAAAGGCCTCTAGATTACTCATCTAAACCACTGTTAGTTATATATACTGTTACTTTCAACAAAATGACTCTTGGCTGATACATGAGTCTAACAACTTCTATTCTTTTAAAATTCAATACAAGACCAAGGAATCTCTCCTGGGGAATATTCCTGATCCTAATTGTGGTGTTATTCCTTTGGCTCCTAAAATAACTTACGCATAATTCTATCACAGGACTTATTACACATGATATAACATTTGCTGGCCAGTTTTTCCTACAAGACTGAGCTGTTAGAAGACAAGTTCATATCTTATCTTTTATTCCCAGTGACTAGCACATTGCCTGACACATGGTAGGCCTTCAAGACCTGAAAACATTATAAGTTTTGAGTCATAAAATGCAGTTTGAATCTTTACTGGACAAAAATCATAGCTTCAAAACATAAACTATAAAAAGTCTCATAATTATTGTAGTATCATTGAAGCTGGGAAAACAAATTTTTGTGTATAAATTTGGGCAGAGAAAAGTGCCACAAGTAGAAGAAAAGCTCACAGGTAGATCACAGAACAAGGTTTGAAATTAAAACTCTTAAACAAAAATCAAGAGAATGTGTTGATAGTAGAAATTTACTTAGAAGAAATGCTAAAGGAAGTTATTTAGGCAGAAGGAATGTAATCACAGATGGAAACATGGTAATACAGGAAGGAATGCAGAGAAGTGGAAAAGGTAAACATGTGGGTAAAACATAATGAATATTGACTGTTTAAAACAAGAATAATGTTTTGTGGGATTAAAAGTATGTAGAATTAAAACATATGACAACAATAACAATAGCCCAAACAGGAAAATTGGCTTAAATGTTGTAAAGTTGTTTCATTGTCCAAGAAGTATTAGCAGTATTAATTTATAGTATAGTCTAATAAGTCAGTGAGGTGTATTTGCCATGTCTGTGGTAACCACAAAAAGAATAATTAAAGAATGTATAACTGGGCTTCCCTGGTGATCTGTGGTTGAGAATCTGCCTTGCAATGCAGGTGACATTGATTCGAGCCCTGGGAAGATCCTACATGCCACGAGGCAGTTCAGCCCATGCGCCGCCACAGCTGCTGAACCCGTGCTCTGAGCTCGTGAGCCACAACTGCTGAGCCTAAGTGCCGCAACCACTGAAGCCTGCAACCAGAGAGGCTACTGCAATGAGAAGCCCTTGTACCTTAACTAGAGAGTAGCCCCTGCTCGTCACAACTGGAGGAGGCCCAAGTACAGCAAAAGACCCAGCACAGCCAAAGGTAAACAAAAAAAAAAAAAATTTTTTTAAAAGAATGTATGATCAAGAAGCTAATAGTGGAAATGGAATAATTTTTAAAATACTACATCAACGTAAAAAGGATAGAAGAATGGAGAAAAAGGAATTTTAAAAAAGATGGGACAAATAGTAAACAAAGAAGACGGTAGATTTAAAATCAAATAGGCAGCCATGGTAGGACTCCTGTTCATCACATAGGAAAAACCAGCCTTATCTTGGAACATGTGTGTGGAGGGCAGCAAAGAGAAGATGCCTTGTGCCTTAGGATAAAGATGGAGAGAGAGATTATCAGACAAACTAACTGATTATACCTCCTGAGAACGAGTTTTTCTGAAAGTCTCCTATACCTTCACAATAAACTCTCTTTCTGAGCTAATTTCAGACAGTTCTGTTCCAACCTTCTGTTGCAAACAAATGACCCTTGACTGAGACAGCGGTCATGGTTAATAGGATCTGAGAAATAGGGTCTCATTAGACTGGCCTCTGGGGAGACAAGAACCAGTGTCTTGGTCATGAAGCTTCTATCACAAGAATGCTTTCATATTCCAGGTTTCTATAGTGATGATTCTTTTTCTTAATATTTTGGAACACCAGACAATCACTCTCTATATTATTAACCTTAATAGAAAAGTGGTCTTGCTTATATATAATCAAATACTGAATTTGTAAAGTAAAAATGTTTCATGCAAAGCAAACAAAAGAAGAATAAAGGCCTCTTGGTTGATTTTTCTACCATGACCATCTGGTTTTATAATTAATGTCTTGCCAGTGTACTAAAATATTTTCTATGTAAATCTTTTACATTCTCACTGCATTTTCAATTAAAGTCTCTGAATTAAAATTTTGTACCATGAGTCAGCAGTTAAAGCAAACATGTTTTTTCCATTTATCTTCCTTTGGGAAAACCCAGTCCCCAATGCAGAATGCCTACCATCCTTCAGTTCTTTTCATCAATCCAGATGTCCATAATTACTTCTGGAGTTTACTACAGTGGTTTGCCCTGCCATCTGACACCATCTTTCCCATGATTGCCGGTGTGGCTTCCCTTGCCTTTCACTGTTTCCTGTAAATACTCTTTCTCAGTGAAGAGCCTAACTGTGGTCTGCAGATCATAAGACCTGAAGACACCTCACGCTCATGGGTGGCTTCATATATGAACTGCCCTTTCAGATCCATGCTGGGGCAGAGAGAGTCTGTTTAGGTCCCATTTTAGAAGCGGCAGTCCTCCTCACTGAGCTGTCTTACAGAAAGCTAACATCCTAAGGAGGAGGAAAGATGAAGTTCCAAAGGTCATGTACACAAAATCATGAGGTCCATACGGGGATTACTTATGATAATGTCTTCCAATGTGTGGCCCCAAACCTACCATGACCCTCATCAACATTTGGTTGGCTTTTGACAAATGGCCAGCTAACTGCTGTAGATGCAGGTTAGGAAGGATGCTGAGCATAGTGGCATCTGGTTGTCTAACTATCTGGGCCAGCTTTTCTTGAAGGAGCCCTTTTGAAAGTTGCTCACGTTGGCCATCTGGTCACTCTGGACATTCCTTTCTGCCCGCCCCTTTCCACATGCACCCTATAACCATCTTAGTGATGACAGTGTCATGTAGACCTTCATCATAACTGTTACTAAATGCTAGACGGATAGGACCATTTGCCCCTTGTTAAAACTCTACTAAAAGTCATACTTTAGTCTCAGAGCTTTACAGACATTATCTTTAATCCTCACAACAACTTTGCAGATTGGACATCTCTAACCCTGTTTAACATTGGAGGAGGAAATAGCAACCCACTCCAGTGTTTTTGCCTGGAGAATCCCAGGAACCGGGGAGCCTGGTGGGCTGCCATCTATGGGGTCACATAGAGTCAGACACGAGTAAAGCGATGCAGCAGCAGCAGCAGCAACCCTGTCTAACAGATGAGGAGACTGGCTCAGAGCAGTTAGGTTAACTTGCTTCAAACCACATGGCTAGTTATTTTTTCTTATTGACATGGCTTTTATACATGGGAAAATTAATTTGGTTTATATGTATTTGCTCAGGATTTGAATAGAGAAGGAAAAATCCTGAAATGCCAACAGTAAATAGAAATCACTTCTTCTAAAGTAAATTCAAATAATATGGGATTGTATCATCCACTGCTTAAAATCTTCCTATTTCACACATCAGAATAATATCTAACTATTGGATTTGCCTATTTGGGACTCTGAGCTAATGTGCTATCATTTCAGGTACACATATGAAAAGAGTTTTAGGAAAAGTTTCTTATTCTCCACATACTCTAAACATGGATCCCCCTGCCAGTGATCCTAGGATAAGTTGAGCATAAATGAATCTAAACATGTGGATTAAATTTTTCTGGAATACATATGAGCATGTAAACTATGAGGTGGGGGAGAACGAGGGAAAAAGTTTATTCAATCAAAATTACTCAGGAAAAAAATGTAATTTATATAATCTGCAGTAGTTCAATAAACTCCCAAAGCCATCAAAACCAATAGCCTCTAAACAACCCAGGCCAGGCACATCAGAAGGAGACAGTGCTTGAAAAAAAATTCAGGCTGAATTCTGTAGTATATTTTGTTTCTAGAATTTTCTCTATGGAAACCAAAAATTTCTTTTAAGAAAATAAGGCCCATTGGTAGGCCCTGAGGAAAAAAAATGAGTAAGCCAGCAAAAGCTCATTCTCTTAACAGACCTAGTCAAGTATGTGTTTAATACACAAGAAATTATCATAATTACAAAAATTAACCCGTTCTCTCTTCCTGCTTTCATTGAAGCTACATGGGGAATTTTTTTCACCTTCTTCATACCTAAGGGAAGTCAGACTGTTCTACCCTTTTGTGAGTCCTTCAGTAATTTTCCTGGGATAGGATTGTATCCACCCAAGCTCTGACCACAGACCACAGACTCAGGCTTCCTACTGATGGTCTTTTCTGTTGTTTTGCTTTTAGAGATTGGTTAATTTGTGACTGTCTCTCCTTGCTTTGAAAGCTATTGCAATTGTTTCTATGGTCCCTTGGCTTCAGCTGATTGTTTATAAGTAATTTTTTCCACCTAAATTATAAGATCATTTATTCAATCAATGGATGAATAAATAATTAATAATAGTGCTATGGAAACGCACAAGGTGATGTAAGTAGAGGGTAACTGAGGGTGGGGTATAAGTGCTACTTTAGATCAGGTAGTGGGATGGCATCTCTGAGGAGGTGACATTTGAGTTGACAGACTGAATCATCCAGGAAAACAGAGCTCCAGGCCCAGGGAAGAGTGAGTGCAGAGCCTTGAGGGAACAGAGTGTTTAAAGCCATCAGAGAATGCAAAGGTCAGAAGGGTGGTCACGTAGCTAGAAAATAGAGGAAGAGTGGTGGTGAACAGGCTGGGGGATGATGGTGTAGCACAGGTCTTTGTCCAGAAAATGCAGTTTAGATCTCATTCTAAGTATAACAGGAAACCATTGAAGCATTTCCAGGAAACGAGTGATATGCTTTGGGATTTCTGAGATGTTTGTTTTGTATTATTTTGGATTTCTGTTTTTTTAAATTATTTTTAATGGAGTATAATTGATTTACAATACTGTGTTAGTTTCAGGTGTACAGCAAAGTGAATCCGTTATACATATATCCACTCTCTTTCGATTCTTTTCCCATATAGGCCGTTACAAAGTTGAGTTCCCTGTGCTATACTATAGGTCCTTCTTATCTGTTTTATATCTGGGACTTTCCAGGTGGCTCTAGTGGTAAAGAATCCGCCTCTCAATGCAGGTGACGAAAGAGACTCGGGTATACAGGAGTATGTATATGTCAATCCCAATCTCCCGATTTATCCCTCCCTCCTCTCCCTTCACCCCACCCCACCGGTAACCATAAGTTTTAAAAGACCATTTCGGCTACTGGAGAATGGACTGAAGTGGTTCAAGAGTGAAGGCACACAGATTATGCAGAGGCTGAAACAGATGTTCGGTTGGGAAAGAAACTCCTGGTCTCCCTTTCCAGGAAATGATACTAGTATTTAAGTTGACCTTGAAGATCTGCTTGCTCTAAGATCCCAGAGGCTGGAAACTGTTAACTGAAGTTTTCTTAAGCGGTAGAGAGTTGGGTGGGGGATTATCAAAGTAATTTTATTCAGGAGAGCAGCACTTGTTATTAGACCTGTCCCTACTTAATGTATTCTATGCAGTGAGTACATGATTACAGTTAATATATCTTATCAGTCCAACAATCTCATATCTTGGACATTATTAACTCCATTTTTCTCATAAAGAAGCGAAGGCTTGGAAAGTTTAAATGATATCCAAGGTCACAAAGTTAGCAATCATTGAGGATGAGACTTGAACAAATCCCTGCTTTCTCCATGGAAAGAGAGAGAGAGAAAATCAAATAACAAACTCTCAGCCAAAAAGGAAGGAAAGAAAGGAGGAAGGGAAGAGGAGGGAGGGAAGGAGGAAGGGAGGTAGGAAAGCGCCCTTACAGTAGGAAATAAAGTCCTCCTTCCTGAGAGGCAACATTTCCAGTCCAGAACCTCCTCTATGAAGGAAGTGTCTGGTGCAGGCTGAGTGGGAGAGCAAAGGCTCTTTACCTGGGACAACTCAGGGAAGGAGAATATCTTGTAGGGGACCACAGTGCCTTCCTCCCTTTGACTGCCTTTTCCATAAATTTAACCAGGAACTTTGCAAAAAACTAAACAACACACAGACAACAAAAAAATAAAAATGAATTAAGGGCTTTACTGTTACTGTTTTTTAAAGAAACACTGACCTAGTGAGAAATCTCTGCAAGGTCCAGGCCAGAGACAGGCTAGCTGGGGACACCCACTGGGATTCCCAAACACACGTGGCCTCCCCTTCCCAAGGGTCCTCGGGTATTTCATCAGCTTGCAGGGATGGGGGAAGACTGCGAGTTGCTGCCTCTCATTTGATTTGGCTCAGAATAAGCAGACCGTCTTTGAATCATCCTCCCCTCGGCTACTGCTGTTTTGCTTTGTGTACTGTTGTGTTTTTTTTTTCCCGTTCAAAATACACTAATGTCTGGAGGTGGGTTGCCCCGGGGATCCCCTGGAGGATCCCAGATACAGAACGGAGGCTGGAACTTGGATGCCCCTGAACTGGGGGCCAGTGAGCAGGCCAGGGCTGCCCCGCCAAAGCCAAGGCCAGTGGCCCTACCTTCTTCCCATCCCCACCCTGGATGGCAGAGAAAGCTGAGCCCAGCACTCCTTCCCCAGCTGGCAAAGGCAGAGGTGAAACCAGCTCTTGATCTTTAGACAGGTCTACTCTGGGTACAATGCAGTGGGGAACAGAATATATGATGTGCTAAGTCACTTGAGTTGTGTCTGACTCTTTGCAACCCCATGGAGTGTAGCCCGCCAGGCTTCTCTGTCCATGGGATTCTCCAGGCAAGAATACTGGAGTGAGGTTGCCATGCCCTTCTCCAAGAATATATGATAGACGCTATTTATTTCAATATAGATCACATATACAGCCGACCCTTAGAAACAAGGGTTTGAACTGAGAAGACAGAGGTTTGCCTCTCCATGGACTTTTTTCCAGTAAATACCTACTATAGTACTGTAAGATTCATGGTGGGTTGAATTGGTAAATGTGGAACCATGGATATGGAGGGTAAAGTTATAGGCAGATTTTCCACTGCATAGAGATGGTCAGGGCCCCTAACCCCTACTTTCAAGGATCAGCTGTATAATATATAGCATGCTTTATCTCACTTAAGCCTCCCGGAAACTTAACCTGAAGCTCAAAAGGGTTAAGTAACCTGCTTAAGCTCACATAGCTAGTAAGTGGAATGCTGACGTTCAAACTCAGATCTTGACTCCAAAAGCCTTGCTCTTAATTTGGATTTGTGCACTGATCCAGCAAATTTATCAGGCACTTACTATGTGCCAGGAAAGGACAAAAACCATGGGAGGTGCCAAGACCCTGAAAAGAGAGTGTTCCTCTGCCACCACACACACATTTCATGTGGAATTTGATTGTTGTTTTTTTTTTAGATTTCAACATTTATAAGTCTGCTGAAATTAAGATAAGCGTATTTGACTTTTAATTTCAGTTTTTCTGATTGAAAAGTTCTGATTAAGTTCAGTGAGGCTGAACTTTCCTCGCTTGTGTGTGCATGCATTCAGGCACATGGCTTGGGTAAGACAGGCCCAGATGTGACCATGAAGACAGCAGCAGCCGCCTTCTCTTCCAGAAGCTGGGACCCCGAACAGAGGCCAACAGTCCACTAGTAAGACACAGCATTCCAAAGCGAAGCCTGAGGCCTCACTTCAGGTTGCCCCCCACCCCCAACCCCTAGCCCCCGGATCTGCCCTCCTAATAACATGCACACCACACCACCCCACCCCCACCCAGCACTGTCAGACCCCAGAGAAAATTGGGAGGCCAGAGAGCAGGGCTGGCCGAGCAGAGCTCCCTGGGTCATTAGGCTCCCTGGGGTCATTAGGCCTGAGTTGCCCACAGGTGCTACACAGGTGGTCTCAACCCCAAGCGATGACCTCGGAAAAGCCATGGGACCACTCAGCTGCAACCAATCCTCCAAACTGCCTGCCTTCTTGAAGTAGTCCAGATTTCACTTATTAAACATATTAGTCCGAAGTTAACAATTTGTGGTAGTTTCACTATATGGCTGGAAGAATGTAAGGAAAAAGCATTTGTTCTGATGGAAAGGCTTAACCCTGATGGACTCAGTAGCCTTCGTATCCTGCCTTTGAAATAACTGGAAATGGAGGGACTGTTCACAGAAGTGGAGAGTCAGAGAGTAAATCTAACTGGAGTCAAAGAAACACAAACAAAACCCATCCCCTGCTTGGCCCCAACCTGCCATGTGACTCTGAGGACATAGTTTACTGCAGTGACAGCATTTTAAACAGCTGCCCAGAGGAGTTTTAAATAGACTTGATGTAATTCAATGATTTATAGAGCATGGGTTACCAAAATATTAAAGTTCTGAAATGCCCCCAAACCAAGACTGTGGCCTCAGCGTTCCCCACTCTGAACCAAATAATTCTCTGCTTTGGAGTATGGTCTGAGTAGCTCTTTCAGAAAACTGTGGCTGCTTTGAATGAGGGGCCAGAAAAAGATAAACAGTCTCAGATGAATAGATACTTACATTTATTTACACTCAGCTCATCCCAGGATCACTGGCAGGGAGATACATGTTCCAAGTATGTGAAGAATAAGAAACTTTTCCAAAACATTTCTGTGTGAGTGTGCGTGTGGGTATGTGTGCCTGAAATCCTGGCACACTAGCTCACAGTCCTAAATAGTCAACTGTAGTAGTTAGGGTATTTTTTCCTCCATATGAAAAAATACTCTGCCTGTCTTCAACAGCTCAGTCCACAGAAGGGACCAATCTCCAGGAAACAAGCCAGGCAATTTATTCTTTAACTGCACATCAAATCTAAATATTCAAGCAAATTGCAGGGGAATAGTCAAAGAAATAAATCTGGTTAATGAAATGCCCCCAGACCTCTGTATTATAAAATAAGCCACAATTCTGTAAACATTTTATGGCCTTAATCAATATCGCCCTTAAATGCAATGGTCTAAAAATGCACACAAGTTTAGAATTGGAGATCTTTTCCAATCTTCCATTACATTTTTTATTACCTTGGAGCAACCCCACTTTTCCTAATCCTTGTACCTCTCTCGGCCTCAGAGAGAATACCCTGAACCAAGGGCAGGTCTCAGATACTTCTGACAGTTTTGTTTATGTCAAAAATAATGAAAGATGACAGGCTATCGCATTTAGACTTGTAACATGATCATTTGCTTTAGGACTCCCTGCTAAGATTAATTTGGAGACAGGGAAGAAGGAGGAGAATGAGAAGGAGGAAGTGAGGGGAGGGAGGAGGACGCTCCCCGAAAAAGCAAGGGATAGGGATGGGCCACCTGGTAGGTGCTTTTTTTCTCAGCTCAAGGGGCAGGAGAAAATTGAGCAAATCTCTGTATGTGGGTTTTTACTTAATGTCTCTTATGTTCTCAATGCTTATTTTGTAGGAGAGCATTACACTGAGAAACAATAGCAACCATCAGTGATAATGCCTCGGGTGTGGAAGGAACTGGTGAGCAAGACCATTGTCTCCGGGGTGCTCATCGCCACCACTATCACCAAGCCTACCATCGTCACTGCCATCACCAGCACCACACCACTACCTCTATCATCATTACCACCCCTTCCACTCTCACCACCACCCCGCCAGTAAGGAAGCATAGTTTCTTTTGGGTAAACTTGTATACCCCTCAAACAGTTACTTGCCCTCTTCCTTTCAATCCAAACTAATTAAACTACAGACTTCAACTTTTCTGTTTTGCAAGGATCCCTTCTCATCCTCAAGTGAAAGCCCTGACCTACCAAATGGGAAAAATGAACCTCAAGGAGATAGCTTCTTTTGTGAAATATGACTCAGACGTGGGGTTGATAGTTGAAAGAAGCCAAAATAACGCAGTAAGCAAGGACCTTCTCTCCCAGATGGATGTGGAGAACAAGATTTTCTGCTAACACACCTGGATACAGAGACAAAACACTTAAAACTTTAAGCCTCGCATAGAAATTAGCATGCAAAGACTTCTTTTGAAAGAGATACAAAGGCAACGGATCAAGAATCCAAGAAAGGAGGTTTCATATCAAAGGCTGATGCCCAGCAACTGGCTTCCTGAGATACTGGATTGAAAGGTGTTTTGTTTGTTTGTTTTTTAGGTTCAACAAGAGAAAGGAATTCAAGCATCACATACATGTAGCGCTTAGCTGTTAACTGTATGGCCCTGGCGGTGGAAGGAGGGGAGGGCAGCCAGAAGAAAATGGAGACCTTCCTCTAGTACTTATTTACTACCTCCATTCCTCACCACACCCCTTTCCAGACAGCCCGTGAGTCTGATAATTCCACATTTACATGTGATCACATCCTAATGCACCACTCTCACAGGCTTGGTACCAGGAAATCCACTGGTTCATATTCCCAAACCATACAAAGCCGGAAGTGACCTGAATAGAGGTCTTCAACACCACCAGGACGCGCCCTGCTTGTCTTCGCTGGCATCTGCTTTGCTCTCCCAAAACCACTTTCCCCACACCACTGGCTATGAGTACTGAAAGCATTAGCATCACGCTAACGGAGCAGAGGGGAAAGACTCTTCCTCTTTCCCCACACCATTAGTTTGGAAAAAAAAAAGTCCTAGGGGAAGGACTCAAATTGCCTCAGCTTGAATCATGGGCACATTTCTGCATCAATCACTGGGTGCAGAGGTGGGCCTCAGTGACTGGCCCAGCTCATGGCAGATGCCCACCCTCAACCCATGATTATGGTCAGATAAGTGAAATCCCATAAGAACAAAGTTGCTCTTATTCAAGCCCTATGGTTGTTGGGTCAAAGGGAGGTGGAGGGGAGGAGAGGTTGGTCCCCCCAAAGAAGAATAAGTAGAACAGGTATAGCTGCTGGGGCAGATGGTATAAGTAACATGGCCACTTCAATGGGGCCTATTACGGAAGTGATTTGAAAAATCCATAGAGTGATATAACTCAAATATGCAAATATTTTATTATAAAAATATTAATATAGTAATACATTAATTAATATATTATGAAAAATATTTTCAGCCCTGAAGACCATGCCAGTTCCAGAGACAGTGTAACAGAGATGTTGATGAGCACTAGTATGAAAGTACAAAAGAATCAAATAGTGAGGGAAGGAAGATGCTTAAAATACAGATTCCTGGTCCCATCCCCAGAGATTCTATTCCCTTTGGTGCCCAGGAATTTACATTTTTCAAAGCCCCTTCCCAAGAGTAATTTGGACAGATCGGGTTCACAGAGCAGACTTTGTGAAACACTGGTCCAGCATTTTATTTGACATCAAAATCCAAGGTGAGACTCATGGCCAGGTTCTAAGGAGAGTGGGAGTGGGCACAGCAAGAAAATTTCATCTGTTTCCAGCTGTCCAGGTCTTTTTCTACTGTTTTCAGTTGTGGGTTGAAATAAACTACCCTCTCTTTCCCAATACCTCAGTTCTAAAGTCTTTTCATCAGAGTCTCAAAAGCCCCATGCCTCCAGCTTCCAGCTAACTCTACTGCCCCTTGCTTTCTCCTGAGAGTGGATACTAAGGCACTCCACCCAATTTTCCTTCAGGGCTAAGGTCTCATCCCCCACCCTTTCCCATCCCTACATCCCACCCAGATGCTGAGGGTATAGCCGGTGAAGGCTGTCAGCTGAGTCCCTTTCCAAGACCTACCCTTAGATTATAGCTTGTCTAAAGTCACATCCCTGGCAGCAACCTGCACTCAGTGACAGATTCATGGAGGATATAAAGACATCCCCTCCTCTGAGAAGGGCGAGTCTGAAGGGCTATTTTAGCTTTCTATGGGATTAGCTGAGTCTCAGTGGTAACTACACTCATCATTACAGTCTAAGCCTCCATCTGCTCAGTCCTGCTCCTTCTACCGCCCTCCACTCCACCCCTTAATGTTGACCCTCAGTGAAGTGAAAGTCGTTCAGTCGTGTCTGACTCTTTGCCACCCATGGACTATACAGTCCATGGAATTCTCCAGGCCAGAATATTGGAGTGGGTAGCCTTTCCCTTCTCCAGGGGATCTTCCCAACCCAGGGATCGAAACCAGATCTCCCACATCGCAGGCGGATCCTTTACCAGCAGAGCCGCAAGAGAAGTCCAGACCCTCGGAACTCTCTGCAAAGTCCAAACTTCCTCCAAGCAATGTCCATCTCAGGGTCTCTTTCCCTGGGAACCTGAACTAGAACACCCTCCAACCCAAGCCCCCCATCCTCCAAAACACTGCGCTTCTTCCTCTTATTAAACCCATTCCTGTTTTCAAGCAACAAGCAAGTTTAGCCACAAAGATGATGGGTTAATCTAGGAAGCTACAGGTAACAAATGTGCAGTTCAGAAAAGCTACCTAGAGAGAGAGAGAGACTTCAGGGAAGATGTACAGGTAAGAAAAAGGTGATCCAAGCCAGTCAAATCACCTCAAAGTTTAGGTCCTATCCAAGTGGGAGTGGCCACTCTCCTAGGAGACCACAGGAGGCAGTGCAGGCCAGGGGTGACTGAGTGAGTGAGTGAATGAGTGAAGTGATTTGAGTGAGTGTGTGAGTGCATGTGTGTGTGTGTGTGTGTGTGTGTAAAGGCAGGGAGCTTGTTCTTTCCTGGAAAGGACAGGGAGAGAACGGGCCTTGGGGAACTGAGGACAGGCCAAGAACAAACTAACTCAGCTCTGAGAAGAAAGGCGATGTACAGATGGGACATTAGCAAGGATTCTGGAGCCCCAGGGTTCAGCGCTGACTCTGGCAATTCTAGCAGTGTGCAAGGACCCACAATTTTTACCTGTGAAATGGGAATAATAATGCCTGCCCAGTGTCTCTCTCCCGGAAATCTTGTGACAAGTGAGAGAATGCACGCAGCCCTCATGGAGCAGCTCTTCTGCACCTGGCCCTACAGGCTCCCTGACCCCAAACCCCACAGTCTCTTCCTGTCCCTCCCCCAAAACTTTGGAGAGCAAGGACCCAGTACTTTCCAAGGTGCTTTCTTCAAAACAGTTGCACCATTTATTGAGCACTTAGGAGCACACCTCCTGCTAAAAGTTTCCATGACAGGGCAGAGTGCCCCAGTCCTGGCAAGTGTTTTCTCCATTTTCTAGAGAAAGTGAGAATCAGAAAGTTTATCAATTTCCCCAGAGTCACATATCTAGTAAGAGAGGGAATCAGGGTCCGAGCCAGCTCTGGCTGCGACTAGAACTCTCTGCCCCCAGGAAAACCTGTCTGAAAACAAAAGAATGATCCAGGTGTCCCCTCAAATTTCCCCTTGAGCTGTACTGTGCTTAGTCGTTCAGTGATGCCCGACTCTTTGGGATCCCGTGAACTGTAGCCTGCCAGGCTCCTCTGTCCTTGGGATTCTCAGGCGAGAATACTAGAGTGAGTTGCCATGTCCTTCTCCAGAGGATCTTCCCAACCCAGGAATTGAACCCAAGTCTCTTGCATTGCAGGCAGAATCTTTACTGTCTGAGCCACCAGGAAAGCCCACATTTTCCCTTAACTATGGCATTTTAGGATAAAACTTCTTAGTAGCTAACGGAGTTGGAGAAAGGGTTAAAAATGCAGGCTCCTGTCCAAAAGGCACTGTAACTTTCTCCTTTTGTTGCATTCCAAACACACATGTACTTCCCGCCTGCTGCAGGGCTTGTAACATCCTTGCAGAGGCTGTGGCTTACAACCTATCAGCACCTTCAAGATCAGCCTGGAGAGCAAGAAAAATATTATGTGAGAGGTTTTTCTCTCCTAAAGCCAGTCTTAGGGAACCAGCCATTTTCTGAGGAAAAGCAAGATTGTTGAAGGCCAATACACAGTGGGTTTATTTTAGCCCTATGTGATGCAATAATAATAATAATATATTTTTTAAAAAGTGTTGCTTAAGAAAAGGCTGAGAATTGGGACTTGGTTGGCTTGGGTTTAGGAGCTGGTATGCAGCAAAACAGCCAGATGTAGTTCTTTGGGGGGAAAGAAATCTTAAAAGGAAAAATAAAAAAGAAACCTCCCTAGGTTTAGGAAAGGGCAATAAAGCATATGAAGGTGTGTGGTACCATGCCAAAAGCAAAAGAATATTTCACTAAAACCACAACCCCAGTCACATGTTATTACTTATGCTATGGTTGACAATGACTGGCACAGGGCATGAAATAATAATGTCTGGTGGATTTGGCATCGCTCTATGTTAACAGGAAACTGTGTTCTTTTGATTCTGTTGATTGGTTTCCTGCTGAAGGCCATCCATGACAGAGCAGGGAGTATACAAGACTATTGTCTAATTTCCATTTTTCCCAGTGCCTCTTGCTTCTGGCAGGGGAAGCTGGCAGCCTTCATTTGACATGATCAGGGCCCAGTCTTGCAATAATGCATGCGAGACTGGTTGTAAATGTTGCATTTAGCAGATTGGTTAGGGAAGGAAGAAATCACTGAAACGCAGAAGCGTACACATGTTCAAACAAGCACAGATGAAGCACCATTTGTTCTGTGGCAAATGCACAGACTCCATTCATTCCCTGCCATCAACATCAAGGGGCCATGTCACAATGTAGCCGAAGGACTGCCTCCCATGGAGACCTGGCACTGTTTCAAAGGGTTAGACCATCATGAGGGAGGAGAAGGAGAATAGGTGGGGTTTGGCTGCGCCTGGCTCTCCTTCCTCCATGATTTCTAAGCCAGATGATCTGAGAAGTCGTGAAACCTTGGTCGAGAGTAGCATGGCTGGGCCTAAGCCTGAGAAAACGTTCGTTGATTAGTCAGCAGCCTCTGCCAGGCCACGTCCATGTACATTCTTGGTGTGTGTAGTAACATCATGGATAGAATTTTATATTTGTTGGATATAGTGCATATTTTTTCATTGATTTGATTTCAGGGTGGTATTGGGAGCAATTTTTGCTTTGGCCTTCTATTATTTTAATAGCATGTTGGTAATAAAGTAATTCTCTTTAAAATGATGAAAGCGGGGAATTCATGTTAATAATGGGCATTGGCTGGACCCTGGGAAGGCAACACAGCTAAGTGCCAGGATATCTTCATCCCAAGCATCCCGCTCTGCCCCTCCTCAACCACCCACCCACCAGCGGGGATAGGAATTCTCTCATCTTTGATCAGAGACAAGATGAGCTTCAGAGTCTCACCCCGAATGTCTCGTAACTCTGGTCACTGACCTGGCCCAGTAACACACCCGACACTCCATCTCCTCTTTCAAGCCATAGTAATGGTAACAACAACAGTTTAAGAATTTATTTCATTTTCAGGTAAGAAATTGCAGGTCACACAACATACACAAGAGCTAAGTTACAGGAATGGACTCAATCACAGATTCAGCTGGGGGTAGCTTAACTCATGTCTTTGGACCACCCGCAGCTAACAGCCTTCTTAGTCCCTGATCTGTAAAACCCAAATCCTTTTTGCCAAAGCTGTAAGTACAACATCTCCACTTCCCTGCGTGCATACCAGCACATCAGGCATACACACATGGGCACCCCACCTTCCCAGGCTGAGTTCTAGGTCAAAACCACACCCTCGGCAACCATCCAAGTTCTGATCTGGTCACTCCCTTGACTGACCTTGATGGGTGGCCTGGGGACACTAGGTGTGGCTAGAGCCAGATGGACAGAAAGAGGAGCCAAGACCCCACCAAAAGGATGAAGCTTCCTGGGAGTGTACAGGGCAGGAGGGAGAAGCGAGCCAGCCCTCTCCAGGTTACTCTTGTGGGCGAGGGTGCCAAGGGAGGGAAGAACTTTGAGGAGACACCCACCTGGAGGACAGTGATTAAGAAGCAAGTTGCTGGGGAGAAGTAGCTGGCGCTGCACCTTCATTGCAACTGGAAATCGAGAACCAGCGCCAGAGCTTGTCCCAGCTCCCTTTGTCTTAGCATCACTCACTCTCACCCCTCTTCCTAAAGCCTCAGTCAGCCTTTAGCTGAAACCTTCATGCGGCTGTGCCTCTCCTTCCATGTTTGTTTTCCTCTCCCCTCCCCGCCACCTGTCTTCTCTCTCTCCTTATTGTCATATTCTGCTTTCCTGTCTTGCATAAAGACTTGGCTGCAAGCTGCCTGTCCAGGATGGATAGGTGTGCAGTGGTCCCTGGAGGTCAGTTGGGAGGATGCACCCAGAGGGTGGGACAGAAGATAAGGTCCAGGGGGCAGCCAGGTGGCCAGGGATGTGGGGAGGGAGTGGGCATGTCAGTCCTGGATTTAGAGAACAGGGCACGGTGAGGCAAAACTGGCCTCGCCCTCAGCAGGCGGGCAGTCAGGCAGTGCTCTTCCTCCAGGGCCTCCTGGCCCAGCCTCTGAAAGCCAGCATCACTCAGGTCGCAGGAAGCATCTTAATCCTTCTGTCTGACTTCTTCAAGGTTCAGTGAGATGCTAGGCTCCTGGCCACTCACTGCAGCCCCTACCTTTGGTTTATTTCTGTCTTTCCCAGTACCCACGCTCTTCACAAGTGTGCCTGTTTCATTCATGATGGAGAACCTCGCCCTGCGTCTCCCCGTGTTCAGTTCTCCATCCATGCAGCCTGTGGGGCTGCCTGCCTCTCCAGGGCCAGGTAGTGGCACGTCTGGATGGGAGTCCAGATCGCTGGCCCCTGGTCCTTAGCTCTTTCTGCTTCTTAGCACCGTCTGCCCACACTGCTGCCTGGTGGCTGCAAATGGTCATTTTGTAGGAAATGGCCTTGGAACCATTCTTCTAGGTCAAGCAGAAGTGAAGCTAATCTAGTGCAAAGTGTTTTCGGTTTGTTTGGTTTGGTTTTTCTGTTGGTTTGGAATCCTACTGGACTTGGGATATGGCTTTTCCTACCTCCAGATATACAATGAGATTTACATTAGGAAGGCTCTTAACCTCAGGTGAGGCTTCAAACTCACATAATAGGAGGATCCAGGACTTCAATGGGGCTCCTTTATTTTCCTTTCCCAGGCAGCTCCACACCCCTGCTGGTTCTTCTAGAGATGGGATCCCATGTATGGAGTCAGGCATCTATAAGAGCCTGGACTCCAGACAAACTTGGAAGAGCTGAAGCAGAGTGCCCTTGACGGGACCCTTCACTCCCCCTCCCCTCAGGCAAAGTACACAGACTTGCAACATCCTGCAGGGACATTCTGAATGCATTTCTGTTAATTAGTCAAAATGGCTGGACCGAAAGATGCTTTTTTATTCACTCTGTAGTCTTTCTCTTCTACTGGGATCAACCCTACCAGGCAGGACTTTGTGTTGTCTGGTTGCCTAGAATAGAATCTGGAACATGGAAAGCACTCAGTAAGTACCTGCAAAATAAAGGTGTGAACAATGGCTCCACTCCTAGGTTCTAAATTTCTGTAACCGCGCTAAGAGGCCCGAGGCCAGAGTCCATCTGTGCCGCCCATATCCCTTCAACACCAGAGAGAGAGCCCAGGTCTACCTGTCCCATTGGAGCTAGATGATTCTTGCCTCCTCAGTGTCCTTCCTTTTCTGCCTTGTTCGCCTTGCCATTCTTACATGTCTTGAAACTATCCTACCAATAACTCAAGTGATCCTGTTTCCGCTGATGTTTCCAAACTACCAGCCATCGTGCCATTTTCCCTTCAGTTTGTATCTGGTGAAAAAAAAAAAAAAATTCCTCCCAGAAATGTGACTCAGAGGTAATCAACGTAAATGTCATCCGAGGCCAGAGGGAATATCTCAGCCATGAGTCACATCCCCTCTGTTGAGAACCTGGGTTTCAGTCAAGGCAGAAAGTTTGAAAATCCAGCCCCAGAAACATCCTGTTCCTCCCCAGTCCCATGCCCACTGGCTGCAGGAATCTCGCCCTGTCACTCCTCACTGATGCCTTGACCACATCAGGTGGTGCCTCAGGCTGCCCTCCCTTCCCCGCAAGCATTAGTGGCTTCCCGGCAGGAACCAGCTGCATCTCCTCTCCAAGGACAGGGAGGCATAGCCCACCATGGGCTCAGGGCCAGGGCACCTCCAACCTCCCACTCCAGCTGGAAACAGGACATGAAAGGCACAGGTCGGGAAGGACCCATGGCCACCGAGTTCAAAGGGCACATTCACAAAGTTAAAAATAATAAAAATGTTCCAGCATTTAGATTGCTCTGGTTTCCTTATTCTTTCTCTTTTCCTCTTAAACTTATCGACTGGTCCCAATGCATGAACTTAAAACAAGACACAAGGAAGGAAAGAAGGGAAGGAAGGAAGGGAATATATATAAAGGTCATCAGACCACGCAGGAAGGTGACACCCAGGCACTCGCTGTGGAAATAGAAGGGAACCAAGTCTGTATTCAAACTTGAAAGGCAGTGACAAGGTGAGAAATTGTTTTCCAGGTCACAGAAAGGTCACTGACAAGTTTCCAGGTCTCCGCTAAGGAGGAAAACGATTGAGGCTTGACTAAGACTGTGGATAACCTTGAACGGGAGAAGCAGACAGCACAGGGTCAAGTGCACAGGCTGGGAGCCAGGCAGTTCCTGGTTTCAAATTGTAAGAAGCAAACGAAAGAAACCATGTAAAAAGAATGATCCTGGCACATAATCGGCCTTCCACATGGAACTGTGGAATGAATGAATGAACATGTGAATGCTTCTCCAGTGCCTGAGGCACAGGCAGCTAGCCGATCACACAAAAGTAGCAGGAGCCATATCCCCTGAGCTCTTTGCTGAAAACTTTTGGGATCCCTTTCTGTTACTGAGCTGGGGTTTAACTGACAGTAGTCAGGACACCAGAGGGCCAGGAGGAAGAGGAGACTCAGATACACCCAGAGCATCTCCTCCTGCAATCCTGGTGATGGCTACACCACAACAGCCCAGACAACAGTGAAAAGTCACTATCTCCAGAAAGGTCCATGTCTAAAGGGGTGCAAACCAAACCCCTCTGAAGATCCCAAGAGTTCTTAGTTCTGCCTGGGGACTTTCTTGGTTAGCCCTAGCAGGTCCTAGAAGCTATCTCCTTTATCCTGTGTCTGCATCACTGCTCACTACAGGCAGAACCTCCGACTTTACAGGCAAATCTTGAAATTCAGGGTACCTTCTATCTGAAGTTGGTTAATTTACAAGTCAAAATGTGGCAGAAATTTTCCCAGAGCTGGGAGAGAATTTGAACATTATCCAGGCTACCCTGCATTAGCCAGGTCTCTGCATTACTCGAAAAACCCATCTCAAACTACTTTAAGCCAAAGAAGAAAATTTCCTGGCTCACAAAACCAAACTTCCAGAAGACAGGAGTAAAATTGGCTTTAGGAACTGCTAGGACCAGGAACTGAAAACCTGGTCAGAACTCGTATCTAAACTTCTGGCAGTTCCAGGCTCATATCCAAGCTTTGAGATGTTCCAGCTTCAGTTTTTCCATCTGTATAACTGGAATATTAACGTTCCTGTCTACTTCACAGCATTATTATAGAGATCAAGTGAGAAAATACATGAACAGAGGTACGATGTATAGTCTGGGATAAACACTTGTTTTGAAAACGCAAATTTACTCCAGTTAGGTGAGTATATTATGGAACAATTTGTGCATACCGTAGATTTCTCATGGATAATTTTTGTCTGTGAGAATGTTAACTGCACCCAGGTGGACTGAGTCTTGTAGGACAGGACGCACCCAGGCACACACTTCACACATCTACCCTCTACCTTGAAGCTGTGTTGTCCTACACACCCTACATACCCTAACCAAGTGTGTTGTCCTCCAAGGCTGTGTTTCACTATTCTTTCACACTTGTTAGTAGTTGAAAAGAAACAACACACTTTCACACTTTTCTGTAGTTGAAAAGAAACAACAACTCATTCAGCATTTGAAACATGTCTGAGCATCCTGGTTCAAAAACACCAAACAGGTCATGAGAAAGAAAAGCTTTGTGTACTAAGGAAAAGCGTTATGTGAAAACAGCATTTTGAAAGACTCATGAGAACACCTGACATTTTCCAAGCAACAAGCATAAAAGAATCCACAATCCCATGATGAGAAAAGAAACATCTATAGACGGAACTCTAAGTGCTAAAAAGTTGGTAAGAATAAGACCTAAATTTGGAAGAGATGGAAAAGATGAGCATTGTTGAGACTGAAAACCAAAGAGTGAAAGATGGCGGATGACCTTTCTCACAAAAAGAACACACTATCTGTATACAAAGACCTTCATGAAAAACGCTATATTCTGAAGTGGCACTTTCTAGTACTGTAAGTAGCTAGGTGGGTACTTTCAAATATTGCTACAATTTTCAAAGCTTTCAGCTGTTAGACAAAGCCCCAAGAGCAGATGAGAAAGCCATGAGAGAATTTCCAGCAGGGATTCAGAAGTTAACTGAAAAAGATCATCAGTTCAGTTCAGTCGCTCAGTCGTGTCCGATTCTTTGTGACCCCGTGAATCGCAGCACGCCAGGCCTCCCTGTCCATCACCAACTCCTGGAGTTCACTCATACTCACGTCCATTGAGTTGGTGACGGCATCCAGCCATCTCATCCTCTGTCATCCCCTTCTCCTCCTGCCCCCAATCCCTCCCAGCATCAGAGTCTTTTCCAATGAGTCAACTCTTCGAATGAGGTGGCCAAAGTATTGGAGTTTCAGCTTTAGCATCAGTCCTTCCAGGACCCAGGACTGATCTCCTTTAGAATGGACTGGTTGGATCTCCTTGCAGTCCAAGGGACTCTCAAGAGTCTTCTCCACACTACAGTTCAAAAGCATCAATTCTTTGGCACTCATACATGGATTTAAATTTTCAATTTCGGTGAAGATGGTATCTATTATACCATAATATAAATGCATAATTCAAAAGGCCTATATTTCAAAGTCAGAAAAATAAGCTCCAGGATTTCAAGACTGAAAATTTTGATAACCTTCCTTCTATCACTTCATAATAACTCACAAGCTGCAAAGCCCACTTCCACAAGCAAATTTCTGGTTTTTTTTCAAGATAAGGTACCATATTTATTGTGGTATTTACATATTTCTTAATTATTTAACATGAGACTGTGCCATCATTTTTATTAGATTCCTATCTTTTTTAATGTCACTAACAAAGCTTTTAGGTATTGTACCTTTGATCCATTTTCAATAAACCCTATAGTTTTTATTGTGCAATTTTGCATAGTGAGGTGAGTTTTAGGCATGCACGTGTTGAGCCATAGCAACACTGACTGTACTGTAATTAAATATATAAATGTACTAGGATGTTACTATCTGGATCTTTTCATTCCCACTCAACTATGGTTTGGCCACTACAGGCTACAGGTGTGAACTCCTAAATTAAACTTGTCTCTCCTATCTGGGCCCCGGACCAGAGCCTCCCAAGATCTACTTCATTCCTTGAGGTCCTCAGGGCTGAATCAAACATCTTGAAAACCCTACACTGCACAGCACCTTTTGGAAGGACTGCCCAGAAACCCCATTCATCCTTCGGCAGCATGTTATTTCATCTCCGACTCCATCAATCTTATTCTTTTTCTCTGAAGCTACCTGCCAGAAGCCTTGTATATCTGTGCAGTTCCTATTGTTTGCTTTCTATTGAACAAGCACCTCTTCGCTTTCTCCACTGTTAAGCAGTGCTGGCTGAGTCGACAGGGCTGAATGGAAGTTGGTGCCCCTTCCTGAGTAATGAAGGAAGCAGCCCTGGAAAGCCAGTATTGTGCTTACGGGACCCAGACACACATTTTCAGGAGCCTGGGTTGTGGGCTGAGCATCCTCCAGACTTTCCATGGCCTGTTTGGAAAGTCTTGGCTCTTCTGCAAGACTCGGCAGACCTGTCCGTGCAAAAAACACCTGGGACCAGCCCTGCAGGAGGTGAGGAGAACAGGCTGGAAATCAGACCCACGGCCACCTAGCAAACCACATTTCAACCACTGCCATTTGTGAAACGCTTTTCCTGGGGAATTTTATTATTCTTTCCTGACTACCTAACACATGTCAGAGTTTGGAGAGTTAAGGAAATCCCCCACTGTGTAAGCTTTATTTTACTTTAAAAAGTGAGTTTCTAGCCCTTCCTGTTTCTAAACTCCAGTAGCTTTGTCTACATAAGAACACCACTGTGCAGCTCAGCTAAGACAACCCCAGAATGAAAGGTGTAAATTATGTCACTCCAAAGAGGCAGTGACTTTAAAACTCTTTCAGTACGAAAGGTGGCGATCAATAGAATTCTTCTCAAGTTCGACTTTGTTTAACCCTTTAGTTCAGCTGAATTGTGTGTGGTTTAGGAGTGGGGTTTTCAAGGGGATAACATTGAACTTGACTAGCAATTAGGAGAACTGCTTTCTTTTATTTTGTAAATAGAGGAACGCTTTTTAAAAATTGCAGTATAATTGATTTACAATATGTTCATTACTGCTGTTTAGCAACATGATTCAGTTATACATGTATATACATTCTTTATATATATGTTTTTTCCATTATGGTTTATCATAGGATACTGAATATGAACTATATATTCAGAGAACTGAATATGTAGTTCTCTGTGCTCTACAGAAGGACCTTGTTTATCCAGGAGAATTGCTTTTGATTCTGTATTCATCTCCTGACCTCTTTGCATGTAGATACTTCAGCTCTAAATCACAGACCACAATAACATAATACCAAACTGTATTTACCGCCAAAGTGAAAAAGGTACTGTTTACAACCTGAAGGAAGGATGCATGCTGGGAAAGGTGTTTGTGTGGAAACATTTGAATTAGAAGTGCAGCTACATCAAAGGTCAGGGATTGGCCTCAGAACATTCCTGCTTGGAAAGATGGTAGAGTCTGTGGTGCCAGGCTGCCTGGGTTTGATTCTTGGCTCTGCCATCAATGAGTCACCTGACCTTCAGGAAGTCACCTTCTGTTCTTTTTTGCCTTAACTGTAATATAAGCATCATAGTGACACCTGACTGCCAAGCCATTATAAACATTCAATGGAGAGTTCAGGAAAACACCAGGTACATAGTAAGCACTCAATAAATATTTGCTATTTTTGAACATCTCAAACAACCTTGTGAACAGTCTAGAATAATACGTAGTTTTATTCAAACATAGGTACTGTGGTTATTTGTCTAAAATGTGTTATTCTAATAATAATACCTTTCTCATAAAGTTATAGTAAAAATAAGGAATTAACACATGTAAGGTACCCGATACATAGTGGGCACTCAATAAATATTACATGTTTTGAACATCTCAAACTGTATCAACTAGCTCTAGGATAATATTTGAAGGAGATTCAAAAATATTTATTCTTCAGATTTTATGAAAGGTACAGCCCTTAGTCCTTTCTTTCTATTGGGTCCAAATGCAGGTTTTGCTTCTGATAAATGCTTATTTTCAACCCTGAGTTCATGAGGTCATACTTGAAGTAATCATAGTCAAATGTTGGTTGTTTACATTGAAAGAGAAGCAGAAACACACAGAGAGCAGAAATCTATAGAAAATACACCGATTCCCCCAAGAATTTGCTGGGCCCCGCCCTCTCCTGCAGGGAGCCTGTTCGCCCAACCATGGGCAGTGGACCCCTGGAGCCTACTCCTCCCAACCTGCCAGAGCTGGTTTTGCACATTTT
Source organism: Bos mutus (assembly GCF_027580195.1). NCBI lineage: Eukaryota > Metazoa > Chordata > Mammalia > Artiodactyla > Bovidae > Bos > Bos mutus. The sequence continues at coordinate 35,485,802 of NC_091626.1, forward strand.
TTCCCAACTCCTCTTCAAGGGCCTTCTGCTTCAAGATGGGAGCCTAAAATTAGTGAGGGTGTTTACACCATGAAAATTGGCCAATGCAACAAACTTGAGATTCCTTTTCTGGACAGCCATTTGAAAAACATTTACTAGCCCATGCTGCGTGGTGGTGCCAGAAACTTTGTCCCCTCTTGTCTGAATGCTCGTTCCAGAGATCTTCTGCAGGCTATGGACCATCTGCCACCCCTGCTGCTGGCTCCACTGTGGGAGTGTCATAACCATCTGGCCCCTCTGCAGAGCTGTGGTCCTCTTGATGGGCGGCCTGCCTCTTCCCTGGGGAGAGAAGGAGGCAGGAGGACTCCCTCCCTCTTGCCACTTTACCCCCTCAGTCACCACAATATGAACACACAGGCTGCAAACCACAGGCAAAATTTCTTTACTAATAGGTTAATGCACATTGAGAAAGAAATTATAGTGTAAGAGGGACAAAGTCTGAAGTTGAAGTCAATTTGGACTTTATGGGTTCAGAGCCCATCCCCAGGGAGGAAACTTCATCCCTTTTCCTAGGAAATCTCTATACCTCCCCCTACCCATGGGAAGAGGTCTCACTCTCAGAATGCTTATGGAGAGCTACAGTTTGAATGACTTCCTCCCCAACCACCTTCAGTAGAGTGGACACAAATGCTTATTGCCACCTCTAAGTGAAACAGGAGGGAAGGAGACAGGGCACAACCTTTAAAAGAATGACATGTCCATATCTCATGACAAAGACTGGTTGGAACCAACTGGGTCCAAAATGGCAGAAGATTTGACTTCCAGTGGACCTTGGGCCTCATCATAAGCTCATTGTAATACATTAGCACGCTAAATGGCACTTCCACCAAGCATCATGACAGTTCTGAGCCCAACCCTAAAAGGCCAAAATGGGAGTGGCGGCCCAATTCCTGGAAATCTCTGCCCCTTCCCCTAAAATAATTGGAATAATCCTCCCACTCATTAGCCTATGAAATAACCCATCCCATTAAAACTAACCACTTCATATTTCGAGGCTCTTGCACTTTCTGAGATGACCCACACTTTGTGGAGTGTGTTTCTCTCTAAATAAATCTACTTCTTACCAATCACTTCATATCTAAATTCTTTTGCAATGAAACAAGAACCTTAAATTCACGACGAACATAAGCATGGAGAGCAATGGAGACATGAACATGTGTGCGCTCAGTCATGTCTGACTCTGCTACTCTAATAGCCCACTAGGGCCTTTGTTCATGGGATTTTCCCACAAGAACACTGGAGGGGGCTTCCGTTTCCTCCTAAAGGGGATCTTCCAGATCCAGGGATCAAACCTGCATCTACTGCATTGGCAGTCAGATTCTTTACTGCTGAGCCACCTGGGAATTGCAGAGACATGAATTTTGTTGTTGTTCAGTCACTCAGCCATGTCCAAGTCTTTGCGACCCCACAAACTAGATCGACTACACCAGCTTTCCTGTGCTTCACCATCTCCTGGAGCTTGCTCAAACTCATGTCCATTGAGTTGGTGAAGCCATCCAATCATCTCATCCTTTGTCATCCCCTTTTCTTCTTGCCTTCAATCTTTTCCAGCATCAGGGTCTTCTCTAATGAGTTGGCTCTTTGCATCAGGTGGCCCAAGTATTGGAGCTTCACCTTCAGCATCAATCCTTCAGGATGAATATTCAGTGAATATTCAGGATTGATTTCCTTTAGGATTGACTGGCTTGATCTCTTTGCAGTCCAAGGGATTCTCAAGGGTCTTCTCCAAAACCACAGTTGAAAAGCATCAATTCTTTGGCATTCAGTCTTCTTTAAGGTCCAACTCTCATATCTATACATGACTACTGGAAAAACCATAGACTTGACTATATCCAATTTTGTTGGCAAAATAATGTCTCTGCTTTTTAATAATCTGTCTAGCTTGGTCATAGCTTTTCTTCCAAGGAGCAAACATCTTTTAATTTTATGGCTGCAGTCACCATCTGCAGTGATTTTGGAACCCAAGAAAATAAAGTCTGTCACTGTCTCCATTGTTTCCCCATCTATTTGCCGTGAAGTGATAGAACGAGATGCCATGATCTTAGTTTTTTAATAATTTCATGGATGAGGGTGGGTTTGAATCCTTGAATGAAGGTTTACTTTGCAACCTTCCCACAGTAAAAGAGATACAGGACTGCCAATTTTATATTAATTGACCTCTTAAAGTAAGTACCTCTCCCAAAGACAAATATTAAATTTTCTCAGAAGCACTACAATCTCAACTCTGGTTGTACATGAGAATCACACAGGGAGTTAAAAAAAAAAAAAAAAAAAAAAAAAACTGGGTTTCTCACAAAGTTGGGTTTGGACCCAGCCCTTCTTATTTTTTAAGACTTATCAGGTGACTCTAATGTGCAGACACATTTGGAAACCACTGGTCTAAATCCACAGAAAAGAATGACATTTTCCTAATTAGCAGGCCTGGCCTCAGAGCAGAGGGCCTCTATCCTTATATCATGGAATTCTCTTGATTACCAGGGAAAAGAATTGGTCTTGATTAAATTCTTTTAATTTAGCAGTCCCCCTCTGATTGGAATGGGACAGAGGGGGAAAGAAAAATTATCAGTCCTCTCAACATGCAGTTTACTTAATCAATAATCTTTCTATTTTGCCTAAGGATTCAGATATGAACTAGAAGTTTTCTAACTGCAAAAAGGTAGCGCAGATGATCAATTTAACCTTGTTTCTTTTTCCTATCTTTTCCCTCTTTGAGGCTGTAATCATCAGTTATGAAGAGAACCAAGAGCATAATGTTGTAAATCAACTAAGAGAGAAAGAAAGTGGACTCGCTCAGTCGTGTCCAACTCTTTGTGACCTTGTGGACTGTAGCCTACCACGCTACTCCATCCATGGGATTTTCCAGGCAATAGTACTGGAGTGGGCTGCCATTTCCTTCTCCAGGGATCTTCCCGACCCAGGGATGGAACCTGGGTCTCCTGCATTGTAGACAGACGCTTTACCATCTGAGCCATCAGGGAAGTCAACTAAACTTCAATTAACAAACAGAAAACCAAGAGAAAAAGAGCAGGAAGAGAAAAGCCTTGAAGATCTCAACAACTTGAGTCATTGCCATGGTCACAAGTATTAATAACTTTCTTTTGCCAGTATGCACCTACCCTTGGCTGGACAGATGGAGAGTTTTTATACCTACTAACACTCATCTCAGGAAATGAAATACCACTGGTACAAGACACCACAAGCATCTTTTGCCCATTCTAGTTCCATTGACAAGCGTCTCTCTAAATTTCTGTAGCTGTTCATCCCAGACCAGTAGAAATTTCTCTTCCCAAGACCTGGACCCAGAATTCATTGAGTTCTTCATTGAGTTCAGTGGGGTCTCCATGACCAGCACAACCCAGACTCCCCACAGTGGAGCTCTCCACAACAGGGAGTTGAGTAAGAGGGGAGAATGGGGTTTGTCCCCAGAAGCCAGAATTGGAGTGAAAATATTTTACCAGGATGGCTCAACATGAGAAAGGCCCAATAGCTAAACTGGAACAGAGTCTGGAGAAAGAATGCAATTGAAAATGGGAACCACAAGGTCTAGGAGGATAAGTGGAACTGAAAATGAAAACTCTTTGCTACTACATCCATGAATGAGGCCCAGTCACAATGGTAGAGGGTAGTGGGCTCTACTACCAAAAGGATGCTTGGGGACCTGCCCAATATAGACTCGGACTGCTCTCAACTGTCAACAGAATCTCTCATTTCTCTGAAAATTTTTTTCTTTTCCAGGAAGAAAAGACATGAAAACTTTCCTATCAGTAAGACAGTTGAGGTATAAATACTGAAAACAGATTCATATTTGTGGAGACAAATCTGCATGTTTTGTTTCCCATGTAAAATTTAAACAAAACATTCAGTTTGGAATGCAGTCTGTTTGAGTTTCCTGAATGTTTTGAAATGGTTTGTCCTTTTAAATCCAGTCCTAAACCAAAAGTATGTTTGGCTAGTTCTTAATTATTAAAATTTGGGGTAACTTTGAGGGAAATTTTATCCATTCATTTCTGATCCATTTGCATTCAACTGATCAAAAAAAAATATTTAAATGCTACTTCAAGAAATCTTTACAGAATCAAAAATCAGGAAGTTCTATTTCACAAGGAGTAAACAAATTTAAACACCAAGCTGTTCTCATTTGGTGGGATTTGCCTAGACCGAAGAGATTAAGTGGATTCTAAACATGGTAAAATACAGCTCTCCTCCCTTACCAGACTTATTCTATCATATGCAAAACACTGAAAGTGCTCATAGGAGAAAAATTTTAAATATATCCTTGATTTGCACACAAAGCTTTGTTCATATCAAACTAGAAACTTGAAAAGCATGCAAAATTTCTGCTCTTTGTGTTGTGGTTTCAATCTCAATTTCTCGTGGGATTCCACGGCCTTGGGCCAGTTTTATCATTTTGCTGGAGCTCAGGTCTCTTGAGGAAGAGAGAGTCCCCATGTATGTCACTCCCATTAAAAACATGCCAAAGCATTTTATTCATTGACTACAGAGCCTACAACTGGAATAATTTATTTTGTCATGAATTGTAGTGATTATGTGAACTGCCCTGATACATTTAAAGAGAAAGTATATAAAATCCCTAAATCAAAAATGATGATAGCTAACTCGTTAACTTATTTTTTTTTTCTTTAGTTGTTCAGCTTTTCCACTGGGAAAGGATAAATAAATGCTGGCATTGCAAATACCAAAGAGCTCAAGTAAAGTTCACTTTTCGATTGACCAGATGACCATAAATGTTTGAATCCTTAGTCTCTTAGAAACTACATAAAACCCAACCACAAAAACATTAGAATTAAGTTCAAGAGGTAATGAGAAATGACAACATCAGAGGATCAGCCAAAAGGATGGAAGGAAAAGAAACATGAAGATAGGTGTGAAGAAGCAACAGATTCTTTATCAAGGGCAATTCTTTAAAGCTTCAACAACAGGCAGTCTCTATTATAATCAAACCCAATACAGTAGATTGATTTCAACAATTGTTTCAATTCTTCATCTTTGCCTGCATCTATATAATTTGCCATGCAACTTTCCACTTGTCATTCTGATGTGAAGTCCCGTCTACATCTAGACCCTTTAAAAATCAGCTTTATAGAGTTATAATTTGTATATAATAAAATTAAACCTTTAAAAAATGTATAGTCTGATCAGTGTGATTTATATATAGAGTTGCATAATCACCACCACAATCAAGATACAGAATATTTCCAGCACTCAAAAAGTACCCAGCCCCTGTGCAGTCAACCTCATTTCACCATCTCCAGCCCCAGGCAATGACTAATCTGGTTTCTGTTACTACAGCTTTGTTTTTTCAGGAATTTCATATACATCGAATCAGACAGCATGTAGTCTTCCACATCTGGCTTCTTTCACTTAGCATAATGCTTTCGAGCTTCACCATGCTGTTTCGTGTATCAGTAGCTCATTTCTTTTTGCTGCTAAGAAGTATTCCTCTGTAACGAAACACTGCAATGTTTTACAGTTCATCAGTTAATTGATATTTGGATTGACTTCAGCTTTTAGCTACTGAAAATGAAGTTGATATGTATATTCATGTACATATCTTTGTGTGGACACATGTTTTTAAATTTCTAATGTTCTTATCTAAGAAGTGATCATAGGAAAAGTGCACATTAAATTTTATTAAAAACTGGCCAGGGGCTTTTCTGGTGGCTCAGCAGTAAAGAATCCACCCACCAATGCAGGAGACTCGAGTTCTATCCCTGATCCAGGAAGATCCCACCTGCCTTAAAGCAACTAAGCCCATGCGCCACAACTATTGAGCCTCTGCTCTAGAGCCGGGAAACCGCAACTATTGAGCCTACCTGCCACAGCTACTGGAGAAGGCAATGGCACCCCATTCCAGTACTCTTGCCTGGCAAAGCCCATGGACGGAGGAGCCTGGGGGGCTGCAGCCCATGGGGTCACTAAGAGTCGGACACGACTGGGCAACTTCACTTTCACTTTTCACTTTCATGCATTGGAGAAGGAAATGGCAGCCCACTCCAGTGTTCTTGCCTGGAGAATCCCAGGGATGGGGGAGCCTGGTGGGCTGCCGTCTATGGGGTCGCACAGAGTCGGACATGACTGAAGTGACTTAGCAGCAGCAGCCACAGCTACTGAAGCTCATTGCCCTTGAGCCTGTGCTCATCAACAAAAGCCACTGCAATAACAAGCCTGCACAATGCAATGAAGAGAAGCCCCTGCTAGCTGCAACTAGAGAAAAGCCCACGTAGCAACAAAGACCCAGCACAGCCAAGAATAAATAAATTTTAAAAATTATTTTTTTAAAAAACCTGGCCAATTGTTTCCAAAGGACTGTTCCATTTCATACTTCCCATCGGTAGTGAAGACAGTTTTTCAGTTGCTCCATGTCCTCACCAACACATGGTATTGTAAGTATTTTTAATTCCAGTCATTCTAGTAAACATGTAATGATATCTTATTGATTTTACTATACATTACCCTAAGGATGAGTGATGTTAAGCATTTCTCATGTCTTTATTTACCATTTGTTTATCGTCTTTGGTGAACTGCCTGTTTAAACTTTTTGCCCGTTTGTTTCTCGTTTATTACAGAGTCATAAGAGTTCTTTAAATAGTTTCTCTACAAGTCTTTTACAATACATCTTAACAAATATTTTCTCCCAGTCTGTGACCTGTCTTGTCATTTTCTTGACAGTGTCTCTTGGAGAGCAATAGTTTATGGTTTTGAAGGAGTCCGATTTATCAATTTTTATCTTTCAAGATTTTGCCTTTGTATTTTATCTAAGAAATGTTTGCCTCATCCAGTTCAATTTCTTTATTTTTTCTAGAATTTTATAGGTTAGCCCTGACATTTAGGCCTGTTATCTACTTAAAATAAATTTTGTATATGATGTGAGATAAGGGGCAAGGTTCAATTTATTTCCTTATGGACATTCAGTTGTTTTCCTTTCTCCATTGAATTACACTGGCACCTTTTTTTTGAAAAATTATTGACCATATATGTGTGGTCTATCTCTAGATCCCCTATTTTGCTCTTTGATTCTGTCTGTCTTTAGGCCAATACCATACTGAATTATGTAGCTTTATAGTAAATCTTGAAATCAGGTAGTATAATTCCTCCACATTTGTTCTTTTCCAAAATAGTTTTGACAATTCTAGGTTTTTCACATTTTGATAAAATTTTTTAAAGAACTGTTAATTTCTTTAAAAAAAAATATGCTGGAATTTTGATTGGGATTGTGTTGATTCTGTATATTAATTTGGGAAGAACTGAAGTTTCAACACTATTGTGTTTTCTGACCAAATATGGTATCTCTCTCCACTAATTTAAACCTTCTTTAATTTCTCCCAACAGTTTTATGTTTCCATGTTTAAGTGTTGTACATATTTTGTTAAATTTATCCCGAAGTATTTCATGTTGTTAGATGCCATTGTAAAAGCCGTATTTAATTATCAATTTCTAATTATCTGTGACTAATAAATACATAAGGTGTATATCATCACTTTGTTTTTTTAATTTAGATGCAGAGTACATCATGTGAAATGCCAGGCTGGATGAATGACAAGATGGAATCGCATTCCATGATGTATTATACATTGTTGGATTTTATTTGCTCATATTCTACTAAATATTTGGGGGGGGCTACATTATGAGGAAAGTTGGTCACTATTTTCTTTTCTTCTAATGTCTTTGGTTTTGCTATCAGGGTAGAGGTAGCTTCATAAAGTGAGTTAGAAGTATCTCCAAATGAATTAGTAGTAATTATCCCTTAACCTTTTATATCAGGTGCATCACAGAAGCCATGGAGCTCCAGAGATGCCTGGAGCTTTCTTTGTGAGAAAGATTTTAAGTACAAATTCAATTTCTTTAATAGATATAGGACTATTCATGTTAGTGAAAGTCAGTCGTGTCCAACTCTTTGCAACCCTACGGACTATACAGTCCATGGAATTCTCCAGGCCATAATACTGGCATGGGTAGCCTTTCCCTTCTCCAGGGAATCTTCCCAACCCAGGGATCAAATCCAGGTCTCCTGTACTGCAGGTGGATTCTTTACCTTCTGAGCCATAAGGAAAGCCCAAGAGTACTGGAGTGGGTAGCTTATCCCTTCTCCAGCAGATCTTCCTGACCCAGGAATCAAACCAGGATCTCCAGCATTATAGGCGGATTCTTTACCAACTGAGCTATCAGGAAAGTCCATATTCATGCTATTTATACTTTTAAAGAGTTCGGGTAGTTTCTGTCTTTTAAAGACTTTGTCTTATTGTCTAAGTTGTTGAATTTATTGGCACAAAATTATTTACAATATTTCTCTATGGTTTTTTGTTGTTAGTTTATTGGGTGATAAGTGGCATGGAGGAAAATCTGTGCTTTTTAGGTATGTTTTGGTTGTCAAGTCGCGAAGTCGTGTCTGACTCTTTGCAACCCCATGGACTGCAGCATGCCAGGCCTCTCTGTCCTTCAGCATTTCCTGGAGTCTGCCCAAGTTCATGTCCATTGAATTGGTAATGCTATCCAACCATCCCCTCCTCTGTCGTCCTCTTCTCCTTTTTAGGTATATTGTTCTATGAGTTTTAACAAATGTATGCAGTGATATAATCTCTACTATAGTCAAGACATAGAACATCTGCATCTTCCCCAAAAGTTCCTTCATGTTCCCTTAGAGTTCATTCCATTCCTCCAGGTCCCTTGCAACCAGTGACCTAATACCCATCCCTAATAATTTGCTTTCTCTATACTGTCATATAAATGAGATAATATAATACATAGTCTTTGGAATCTGTCTTCTTTCAACTTACCATGTGCTCTGTGTGTATCAGTAATCCATTCTTTTTCACTGCTGAATAGTATTCCATTGAATGGCTATACCACATTTGGTTATGTGTTCATCAAAGGAAATTTGGCTTGATTCCAGCTTTGGCAATTGTGAATAAAGGTACCAGAAACATTTTACCACATGTTTTTGTGAAAATATATGCTTTCATTTATCTTGGATAAATATTCAGTTTTTCCTCATGTTTTCTGAAGCTTTCTTATTAGGTGCAAACACATTTAGGGTTATTATCTCTTTGATGAATTTATTCCTGATTCATTAAGAAATGTCTTTCTTTGTCTCTGGTATTATTTCTTCTGTTGTGGACCAATATACTGAGTTCACAACATAGTTTGTTTAAAACAAAAATTTCCAGAGGGTTCTAGATGGTCTTTCACTCTGAAGAGTGAATTGAGATCAAGGTTATCCTGGTTATCTCAAACTGGGGTTACCAAGCAATGTTTGAATCACCTTCAAATCAAAGTCTAGCCAAGGAGAAATCCAGTTGGCAAGAGGTACTGAATTGCCTTCAAATATTTTTGGATATCACAGTCTCAAATCAACTAAAACCAACAGGAAGTTAAAATTCATTGAAAACTCCTATGTCAAGAGACACAAGCTCTTATGTTTTCCTCAGTCTTATGTTTTCCTCAGTTTCTTCAAAACCTTTTATAAATTCATATAAATCATGCCTGGCTGTGCCCACGATTTCCACAAACATTGAGGACAGAAAGCTGCCCTAATGTTCTTCTATCGTTCCTCCCTCCTTCCTTTTTCTCTCTTCTCATGCATCCCTTTTCTTTCCTCCAAGTCACTGAACATTTATTTATCAAGTGCCTGCTACACATAAAGCACAGTGGTGCAGTGGCGGTCGTTTAGTCGCCAAGTCGTGTCCAACTCTTGCAACCCCATGGACTATAGCCCGCCAGGCTTCACTGTCCATGGGATTCTCCAGGCAAAAATACTGGAGTGGGTTGCCATTTTCTTCTCCAGAGGATCTTCCTGACCCAGGAATCGAACCCAGGTCTCCTGGATTGCAGGTAGATGATTTACCAACTGAGCTATGAGGGAAGCCCTCCAATCAAGAATACTGGAGTGGGCAGCCTATCCCTTCTCCAGCAGATCTTCCCAACCCAGGAATCAAACCAGGATTTCCTACACTGCAGGCAGATTCTTTACCAACTGAGTTATGCGGGAAGCCCCAAAAACCGAGTGGAGGATGTGGGCATTGATCCCATTACCTCTCATGTGCTAAGTGAGCACTCTACCATTTAAGTTAATCCCCCAGCTAGCACAGTGGTGCAGTTGATCTCAAAAATTTTGATCATGAATAGGAAACACACTTATATCAAAACCCAGTTTGCTCTCTCCATCTCCCCTTTTCCTTCCCTGTCTCTCTTCTGGTTTGGGGATGGAACTGTATCTGCTAACAGAATAGTGGATTCCAAAGCCAAGATCCTGTCTGCAGTGATTTCAATCCTATTGGTGTGGAGTAGAACCCACATACCCTCTTCAAAAGCTGCCCAGATGATTTTAACATGGAGTCAGGATTGAGAAGCATTCAACAAGTATGCAAGGTCCTTGTATCTCCTTTCCTGGGAAACTGAGGTTAAAATATTGAAGAAATTGGCCCCAAGTCATCTAGCAAGCCAAGACCAGAGCCCCAATATTCGGCGTGAACGCACACCACACCCCTACATGCCTAAAGAGGCTGAATACACAGGCAACTCAGCGCCCTCTACCTGGCACGGCCTAAGAATGCCTGTCTTCCCTTTTGCTATAGTTTTTAGGCATTTTGTCTCTGCCCTTACTGGTTCTTAATAACCTTGATACTATCAAGAACCTAAAGCGTGCTCACTAATAGCTGGGAAGCATCTTAATAAAGACCTAGACTTTTTCAGCTAATTGACATTAATCATTACCTCTGGTGAAACTGGCTGAGACAAAACCCAGAGCAGGGTTTGTTCTTTCTGTAATTGGTTGAGACTCCATGAGGAAGAGCAGGCCCCATGACGTCCAGGCCTGATCCCCATGGGGTAGAACCAGGCCGAGAGCAGACAGGAGATGAGAACACACACATCTCCCTCCACTGATCTGATGACAGGGCCAGCCTGCTGACAGCTGACAAGTCTGGTTCAGACATTGGAGCTCAAGCTGGGGTTTAGATTCCCTTGAACGACCTGCACATAAGGAAAGGAAAACACCAACGTGATTTTGACACTTCCTCCCAAGTTCCTTCTCCATTATTATTGTTAGAAATTCCAGAAAGAAACGCACTGAATTAAGCATTACATACATTCTTCTCTGGAAGAGAATTGGGTATGTGGGTTTGGGGTTTATGATTAAAGTTCTTGTGTACCAAGTTACTTGATAACCCAGGAAAAGCCACAGAAACACCATGCCTCGCTTCTCTAGCTATAAAATGTGGTCAACACGTTGACTTCAAAGGCCAGGCTACTCACACTAGCCTTGCTTGAGTTGTCCTGATTGGATGTTGGGTTGCTCAACAAAGGGGTGGGCCTTCCTCCGTAGAAGCAGGCAGGGTCCCAGTGGGGACAGGGGGGTGGGGTGCGGTGATGGAAGGGATTTATGAAAGGACAATTGGCAGGGGTGTGGGTCAGCCTACAAGGGATGACGAAGCACCCAGGGGGTAAGGGCCTTCCTACCCTCAGGCCTGAGGGGACGAGGAGAGCAAGCAGTGCCCAGAGTCTGGTGAAGCCCATCACCATAGGAGCCAAGGTCTTCAGTGGAGGCATGCAGCTCCACCAACCCACAGCCTGGCAGGAAGGGATGGGGAAGTAAACACCCCAATCTCACTCTCCCCCACCCCATGATCTCCAGCGTGCCTCCTTTTGGCTGACCCCAGCAGAAAATGAGGGGAAAACAGTCCAGCTGATGCAATCTGCATGGGCCAGCCTCCCTGGACACAGAGCAGGGTGGAGAGGGGGAGAGTGGGTCCAAGGCGCAAACAGAGAACATTTAGTAGAGCTGGACAAACAGCCTCCGAGCCACCCAGAACGGAACAAACCCTCAAACATGCATCTACGATGCACATGCCTCCTTCAATATTATACCTGATGCATGACTGTTAAACAGCGCTATGTACACAAAAGCACATGACCAACCATAAAGACCTACACATATTCCTATCTATTATCATCATCGTCATTATTATTCAGAGCGGGCTTAGAAACCCCTTTGCCATTGGATGTCAGAAGCTGAGCTAATAAAACAATCTAATAAGATACAGGGGTTGTTATCAGGCTGCTGCATCTGGCCCCGTCTGTAGCACCAAGTAGCCCTGCTGAAAATTCCAACAGCATAAGCTAGTCACTCAGCCCGCCCGCTGTTGATTTTCCTCTCTCCTCAACTCCCGCAGGGCAGAATGTCAGCTGAGTGGCAGGGAGCCTGCTCACCAAGGGGCTGGATCACTGCTTTGGAGACCCATCCCTCTACTGGAATTTATGAAAAACCACCCATCAAACACAGGGTGGGAGTGCTGGCTCTTTAAATGATGCTTTTCTTTAACGGGAAAAAAAAAGTCTGCCAATAAAAGAGGAGAAAGAATCTACTTATTCAAAGATGGAAGAAAAATGTTTTTAATTTGTAACTTTGCTAATTTGATTCCCCTGCTCAAAACTCTTTGATGGCTATCATAGCTAAGGGAATAAATTTCAAGTGCTTTATTTAGCCTGAGCTCTGCCCTCAGCTTTTTCTACCCACACTCCCATTACTCTCCTTCGATTATGTTTCTTCCATCAAAGTGGATTGACTCAGAGCACATTTTTCGGGCAATTGCAGATGTGCTGCTACACACTGTTTTTCCATGCTTTAGACCCATGGTTCTCAACTGAGGACAATCTGCCTCTTAGAGGACATCTGTCAATATCTGACTCTCACTACAGGGGAGGGGAAGGTTCTATTTGTATCGAGTGGGTAGAGTCTAAAGATATTGCTAAACATCCTCCAATGCATAGGGCACTTTCCACAGCAGAGTGATACAGTCCCAGATATCAGTAGTGTCAAGGTTGGGCTTTGATCATGCCTGATGTTCTCCCAGCCCCCACATCAAAATCCTACCTGTTCCCTCAGTGTCTAGACATGCACTGTCCAAGAGAGTAGTGACTTGTCACCTGTGGCTAATGAATCCTGGAAATATGACTCGTCCAAACTCAGATGAGTTGCGTCAAATACTCATCAGCTTTCAAAGAATGAAAAAAAAAAGAATGTTAAATTGTTTCATTAATAATTTTTATATTGATTACGTGTTGAAATGATAATATTTTAGATCTTCTGGGTTACAATATACGTCATTAATTTTACTTGTTTTTGCTTTATTAGTGGGGCTACTAAAAAATGTTAAATTTATGTGACTGAGTAATATTTCTATTAACACTAGTCCAGACCAGGGATTGGCAATTATTTTCTATAAAGGGCCAGATAATAAATATCTTAGTCTTTGCAGACCACATGTGGCCTGCCATGTACTTTTTCCTTTCCTTGACTTCCTAAGCTCCTCTTCCTCCTCCTCCAACCATTCTGAGCTCCAGGGCCATAGAAAATAGGCCTTGGCCCCAGATTAAGCCCATGGGCTGTAGCTGATAGACCTGTGGGATAACTGAGCTACAGAAGCAGTCTTTTCCTCCTGTTCTTTCACAAGGCACTTGTATCTTCCATTTCCTTTGCTCTGTGTGTGTGCTGCGCTAAGTCACCTCAGTGGTGTCCAAGTCTTTGCGACCCCATGGACTGTAACCCACCAGGCTCCTCTGTCCATTGGATTCTCCAGGCAAGAATACTGGAGTGAGTTGCCATGCCCTCCTCCAGGGGATGTTCCTGGCCCAGGGAATGAACCCAGGTTTCTTACGTCTCCTGCATTGGCAGGCAGGTTCTTTACCATTCGTGCCACCTGGGAAGCCCATTTCCTTTGCTTTACCTGGAACTAATGGTAGAACCTAACTCAGAGTGAGTATGAGGGCTGATGGAAAAACAGACAAACAGGGCACTCCAGAACTTTGCTGTGAACATAGCTGTGCTAGTACTTTTAAATAGTGATTATTGTAATTATTAAAAATTAACTATTGAGTTCTAGAGATGAGACAAATGTGAAAAGGATTCTTCTTCTTCTTCTTGTTACAATTATGTTTTTAAGACCCAAGTACTTGTGAAGTGAATTATAAAATCTATAGAACTATGGTCTACTGCTTCCAAAAGCCTGATTGTTTTTCCAGGGAGTTACACACACGCATGAATGTGTATATGTTGGCAGCTCAGAATTAACAGAGTATTTTTTTAAGTTCTGAATTCCTCTCAAATGGGAACGAAGTGTTCTTCTGACCCTTCCTACACTCCATATTACTGTCGACATCTGCAACTAATTGATGATCTATAAGTCAAAACTGTGACCAATGCAAAAAACCTTTAGCGAAGCCTGCCTGGGTTTGGCTGACCTTCCTAATGTATTTCAGATTAAGACTAAAACCAGCCACCTTTTAACTGTTCGACTGAGGACTGAACAGTAGCAGTGAATATTTATCAAACATAAAATAATCACATGATCAGATAACATGCTTCCAGTGAAAATCTGATTTAGAGCATTTAAAAATTTTCATTTGAATTTTTAAAACAAAGACCTTTTTTGAAAGATACAGAGGAATATATTGTCAGTATACAATTTGATGGATTAAAGTCACCCTTTAAACCAAAAAATCAAATTATGATCATCTGAATGTTTTTGTTGTAAAGGAATGACATTTTAAGAAGCAATGGAAAGCAGTAACATAGTATTTTTGATAAGAATTTGAGTCCTGAAATAAACAGACCTGAGTTTGTATCCCAGTTTTGGCATTTTCTAGCTGGGTGATGCTGGACAGGTTACTCAACCTCCCTGAGCCTCTGTCCTCATCTGTGAAATGGGGACAGTGAAAGCTCCCTTTGGGGAATCCTTTTGAGGATTGCTGCTGCTACTGCTGCTGCTGCTAAGTCACTTCAGTCATGTCCGACTCTGTGCGACCCTATAGATGGCAGCCCACCAGGCCCTGCCGTCTCTGGGATTCTCCAGGGAAGAACACTGGAGTGGGTTGCCATTTCCTCCTCCAATGCATGAAAGTGAAAAGTGAAAGTGAAGTCACTCAGTCGTGTCCTACTCTTAGCGACCCCATGGACTGCAGCCTACCAGGCTCCTCCATCCATGGGATTTTCCAGGCAAGAGTATTGCAGTGGGTTGCCATTGCCTTCTCCGCTTTTGAGGATTAAACATGATATATTTAAAGGGAAGTACATATTTAAATGGCAAACTATGAGTCTCAAACATTAGGGGAAAAAAGACTACAAAATGTACAGTCTGACCAGTAATGATATCTTTTTAAAATTAAATTATATAAAGGTAATGGACTTGATAACCTATTTGTGTGTTTACTAACTGGCCTACTCTGTGCTCTTTAGGAGAATGGTTCAATAAACCTCCCTTATACTTATACTGGCACCAACTACATAGAGTTGCCCATGTGAGAAGCAGCTTATTTCAAGTCAACAACCACATTCCAACTGAAGACTCATACACACTTATTTGCTTTCTCGGCTCAGCATCTTAGTTCTGGAGCCAGTCATCCCAGCTGCCAGTCATGGCTACCTGTCACCAAATTTCAGTTATATTCTCTCTGGAAAATGATGACTTATCTCCTTGAGATTCCCCCAAGGCAGAGCCAGCCTTTTCCATTACATGAACCTACTGCTGCTGCCGCCGCTAAGTCACTTCAGTCGTGTCCGACTCTGTACGACCCCATAGACAGCAGCCCACCAGGCCCTCCCGTCCCTGGGATTCTCCAGGCAAAAACACTGGAGTGGGTTGCCATTTCCTTCTTCAATGCATGAAAATGAAAAGTGAAAGTGAAGTCGCTCAGTCGTGTCCGGCTCTTAGCGACCCCATGGACTGAAGCCCACCAGGCTCCTCCGTCCATGGGATACTCCAGGCAAGGGTACTGGAGTGGGGTGCCATTGCCCTCTCCTAACACTCTCCAAATTTATTAAAAACTATGCACCTATTTTCATAAGATGTAGTAAAGTCAAACAAGAAACAGAAACTTCATTTCTAAAGCACAATTTTGTTCATTTTTGATCAATGTAATGCAAAAATGCATTTGAAATGATAATGTTTACGTATTTTTAAAGTATTCAATAGCTTGACAATGATGAAGAGACTTCAGAGTTTTTTCACTGCCGTCTCCTGCATGTCTCAGGCTCTGGGGCAGGCATCTGTCTAACTGTAGACATTTCTTTCCACCTGAACTGCTGCTCCTTAACATTGAACTGCTAGCCTACATCCTGACATCTGACATCTCTGACATTCTGACATCTCTGCACACGCAGGATCCCCAGAGGGAAGGCTGCAGGCACAGTGGCCATGTTCTCTTCAAAGTGACACACTCCAGAGCAAGAAGCCTGGTGTTGCATCAGCCTTCCTCCATCTCTGTAGGGTTCTGACCCTATTCAGAGTGCAGGTAAGTATACCAACCAACCAGGCCTCCATGCCCTTCTGGCAGTGGCACCACCTCCAACTGAATATCAGGCCACTAAGGAGCCCTGAACATGATTCTCCAAGGCCACACTTTGGAAAAAAGTTGTCCTCCCACATCTAAAGTCATTGACGGGCTGGGTCAGCCTCTCTTCCTGGATCAGGGGGGATGTGTCCCTTGGGCAATGTAGTATCAGTGGTGGCCAGCACCCTCGGCCCTCCTCCAGCCTCAGCACACCCTGTGGAATGGAAGGGAAACATGGCTATTGACCAAGGTGCTTAGGCGAGGTTCTCATGATGTGTGTGTATCATCTCATTTAATGCACAACAACATCACCCTTGGAATTAGGCCTTTTTCTCCCCATTTAACAGCTGAGGAAGTTGAGGTTCAAGAAGGATAAACCATTTGTCCCCTTTGGTGCTGCAGATCGTACCCGGCTGGGTCTGCCCCAAGTGTGACCAGTACTTCAGACTCAGAAGACTACAATAGGCCAGTGTGGGGTGGGTCTCAAACTTGTCCCTTGATGGACACCAGTGTCAGGGTCACTGTGACTGGGTCTTTGTTCCAATGTGGAATGCACATGTGTGCGTGTGTATGTGTGTGCATGCACACACACACACCCTGCAGGGTGCCAAAGGAATATGGCTATGTGGTTCTGCTCTGAGTTTCCTAACTCAGAGCATTGGTGTCCTCAGCTTGGCTTGAATTCCTTCTAAGCTGAGAGTTGGCCAGGCCTTAGAAACACAGGGCCGTCCATCACTCAAGTCTCAGGTTTGCTCCTCAGAGAGCCGGAGTTGACCACAACTGCCTTGGCACCGTTCCACTGTGAGGGAGTCACAGAACTGGCATTTAAGTCCGGAGCGGAAAAAACACCCCAGGCTTGTTCGTTTTTTTCTGACAGGTGCTGGAGCCCATGAAAGGTCAGATTCCAGCTCACAGTCACATCCTGGCTTAACCGGCTCCAGGCACACAAAGGCCTGTCTGTCTCACCCAAGTGCAGGGAGCAGGGATCCAGGCCAAGGGCTTAACATGGCTGCCTGATGGCCTGTGCCTGCTGATCCGGCCCTTCACGGGCATGGGCCTAAATGAAGCATTGGGAAGCCCAGCTGCCAAAGATGTGTGAAGCAGGAGAAATGAAGAAGAATGCAGGCTTTTTTCTGATTTGTAATTGCAAGAGATATTAACCCCCCGGCAGCCCATGAATCCATAGCCCACGTCCAGCCTGCTGTGGCTCATTTGTAAAATCCCTGGGACGCTGCTATTTCAAGTTTAAAGCCTTGCGGGGCTGCAAAACAGAGCAACAGTGGTCCCTCCAAGCCCAGCAAGGATGTTGGGAAATGAAGGAGTTTGTTCGCTTCCTTGCTGATGCACCAGGGATCACTTGGAATTGCGGTGTTATTGGAACAGAGGGTGTGTGTTTAAATGCACGTAGCCTCATGCTTTCAACCGGGAGCGTTTGTTTTTGCAGCCTTTATGAAAACATCTCCCAATTCACAATGGCTCCAAGGACCCACATCCTGGATTTTAAGTTCCGCATCAGCAGTGGTAGGCCGAGGTTCTTTAATATGTCTAACTTCTTCAAAAGATGGTCACTTTACCAGCTCTCCCAACCTCTCTAGTTGTGTATTCCTTCCCCTCTCCCTCCCCCACCTTCCTCATAACTTTACACCAAACTGGTGCTGACAGGAAGCCAGAAGTTACAGTGGCTACTGCACACCACCCTATAAAGAAACCTGGGAGATGTTGCTCTTAGAAGTTCATTTGAAATCTTCTGTCAAATAGCAAGCTCGGAGTACCAATAAAATTATTTTGATCAAGAATAAAAAAGAGAATAAACCTTCTTATGGAATAAAAAACAGTTGCCCTCCTTGGGATAAATTTTCCCTCCTGGTTTTGAGAATCTCAACCCAACAAGAAACCTTCTCAGTAAAACAAGCTGAAGTCTAGAAATGGGGGCCCTAGCTGTGTCACAGTGTTGTCACAGAGTTATTCTGGGTCAAAATGTGTTCATACTCATTCTGTGCAGGAGCCCCAGCTTTCTAAGGGGTGAACAGCAAGACACTGACTCCAGATCTCTTCCTTTGTCAATGCTTCCTCCCCATGTGTCCTGAATATGTCCCTAGTCCCTTAAAAGCCCTGTACCTGCCACAGTCAGTTGGTAAGATTCCATCCCATACACTCAAGCGGTGGTTTGACTAAAAGAACACTTGCTGGGAGCCTCTGTGAAAAGCTGAGGTGTCCTTGGGGCTTGTCCCACAGCCACTATGTAACTGAGTCTCCTCATTTCTCACCGGAGAACAGAAACACTTACAACCTTAATAAGCGTATTGGTGGCCACACAGACCATGTGCACACACTGTGCTCAGCTCTTTTCTGACAAGGTCGTATGATCTCCCTACCAGTCTATGAAGCAGGTATGACTCACCCCATTTTGCAGAAAAAGAGTCTGTGGTTTGGAGAGGTACCCTGATATAGTAGACTGCTGCTGCTGCTGCTAAGTCGATTCAGTCGTGTCCGACTCTGTGCGACCCCATAGACGGCAGCCCACCAGGCTCCCCCGTCCCTGGGATTCTCCAGGCAAGAACACTGGAGTGGGTTGCCATTTCCTTCTCCAATGCACGAAAGTGAAAAGTGAAAGGGAAGTCGCTCAGTCGTGTCTGACTCTTTGCGTCCCCATGGACTGCAGCCCACCAGGCTCTTCCGTCCATGGGATTTTCCAGGCAAGAGTACTCGAGTGGGGTGCCATTGCCTTCTCCGTGATATGGTAGAATCAGCATACAAACTCACATCAAGCTGGCGTGAAAGATTGTGCTCTTAGCTACTAGGCTTCAATGCCTCTCATCCTGAACATAGCTATTAGGAATCAGTAACCCCTAATAATCTTTTTGGAAAACAGTAGAAAATTTTTACTTCAGTCAAAATAATTATCAATTATTGGGCCTTGTATAGACACCGGGCACAGTGAGGAGCTTTGTGTAAGTCTCTTATAACATTCCTGCAAGGTAGCTAATGTGTCCCCATTTGATATGTCGATGGCTTGATAGAAATGCAAGACAAGGCAAAACCCTGAGCTTGATCCCAGAGTGAGAGGACCTTGGCAGCGTAGCTGGACTACGTACAGTATGAATCCAGCAGCACTGAAACAACTTACTGCTGCATCGCTGTTATTTATTATTATCAGAGATAATAACTGGCGTTCATAGAGATGAACGCCACATGTTTTAGGGTTCCCTTCCTGGTGGGTTTGCGTTCGCACTCTGAGGATGTCAGCATTCCAAAAATGTGATTCCTGTGATTTCCCAGACTGCCTGGGGCTCCACACGGATGTGTGTGCATGTGTGGGTGCCTGTGTGTTTGCACACACCCGCCATGTGTGTCTGTCACACTGCAGGGAGCTTTTCCTCATTTAAACAGCCAATTAAAACCCACTTTGGCACTTAACGCATGTCACTGCTGCTCGGCACCCAGCTGCCTTCCCAGCAGGCCTTTAATTTGATAAAGAGCTTCTAATAACGACTAGCAGAGGCCCAGTAAGTTCATTAAACCTTGTCCTTTATTTTGCTTCCAAGGTGTGCCCTCCTTGTAAAAGGCCCAGGGTCTGTGTTTTTGCAAATGACTTTAGACAATGTTCCATGCTCCAATGAGAAAAGTATGTCTGTCATGTCCTGGCAAGTTACACTTCAAGTCTCAATTTCAGCATCATGTCAGGCTTTCACGGAGGCCAGAAGCAGATGGAAAAAACCTCTGCACCCAGTTGCATGGGAGCCAGAGTTAGCAGTGGAAGATGCGTTTCCTCTGAGAGTATAATGCTGAAAGACGACCTGGCTGTCATATCGAACTCCACTTATCCCGTTTCTTTAAAGTAATCTGAGAGCCCAGATGGGTTGTATACACAGAAGAGGAGGTTCCTGGGAGTTCACTAGCTTAATGAAGCCCGTATGTTTGACTCATGTAATAAGTATTTAATCATGCTGATGAAATTCATTTAAACCTCAACCGCACAAGCTGGTGCTGGAGCCCTAGTAATGTCCTACATCACCTGAGCTAACGCTGCTGGAGCAAGATATGCGAGACAGAAAGTTGGTGACATTTCACATGGTAAATGGGCTTTGGATGGTGGTGCAGGGGAGAGAGAATGAGCTGTGAGACGCTGACTTTGAGCTCCACTGCTGCGGAGTCCTTGAAGTTCTGCTCCGCAGTCACCCCTGGTGCGGTGCTACAGGCTGAGTAATAACTCATGTGTCTTCTCTGCCGAGATTCTGAGTGATCAGTGCAGAGAAGATACATCAGTTCGGAAGCTTTCTACTGCTAGTAACAGAAATCGCAGCCCACAGAGATTCAACAACCTGGAATATTTTGGAATGCACAGAACTAGAAGTCCTGAAACACAGTGCTTTCAGCAGCTTCATCACATCACCGAGGACCTGAGTCCCTTCCCTGTCTCTGTTCTAAAATCCATGATGTATGAGTTGTCCTCAGGCCAGCTGCCTTCACAACCACAAGATGCCTGTCAGTACTAACTGCAGTGGAGTATGAATTACTGCAGTGAAATAAGAGAAGCAACCCCTTCCTTTATTGATAAAGAAAACTTTTCTTAAAGCACTCAGTACTGCCCCAGAATATTTTTTGGTCACAAGCCAATTACTACAGAGAGATGGCATCACCATGATTGACTTTGACCCATGGTCCCTGGGTGGCCATAGGGCAGCTCATATCAGCTCAAAAGAGCTGACAGCACACGTCTCTCCCCACACCCTCCATTTGGTGATCTCCTGTTGGTAGCCTGAGACTGTCCGTGGTGGGCATATTTACACCACAGGAACTGGCAAACATGATACAGGGTTTTTCTTTTCCCTAAAGAGCCATCTTGAAGATAAACATCTAGCAAAAGGGATAAACATTATTGCAAAAGGGTCCCCTTCCTTCAGGCTGAATGCCAGAACAAAACTGGGGTTCTTTTAGCTAGGAAGAAAAATAGGGAGGTGGACTCAGAACAAAAATCAATATGATCTGAGGAGGGCTCTGATGCTTGCTCATTCTCTTTGGAAAACACAGCACTGGGGGTCTGAGTAAGACTAAAAAAACTCATAAATAGGGGAATCCAAGTGACTTTAAAAATATTCCAAAAGAACCTGCCTGGGTAGGAAACACTTGTTTTTGTCAGTTGACCTCATTTTCCTGCCAAAATTGAAAACTTCTCTACCAACGCTCTTGGTTTCCTTTTAGCTAAAATGGCTCCCTACACTTAATGTATTTCACAGTCACCTGGGAGAATCTGCTGAAACTGCAGGGGCCCAGGTGGTTTCCCTCACAATCTGGTTCAGTGGGTCTGGTGTGGGGACCAGGAAGCTGCACTTTAACAGCATTCTCCTCCTCAGTGACTCCGACACAAGTTATCCGAAATGCATTTCCATGGAAAAAAAAAAACAAACATCCCTTGATAATCTAACTCAGAGTTTGGTAAACTATAGCCCTTGAGCCTAGAAATGTTTTTGTAGTCTTAAATGATTTTGAAAGTCAAAAGAATACTGTTTTGTGAATACCGTTCTGTGAATACTGTTCTGTGATGTTAAAATCATGTGAGTGCTCGCTTTGGCAGCACATACACTAAAATTGGAACGATACAGAGATTAGCATGGCCCCTGCACAAGGATGACATGCCAATTCACAAAACGGTCCATATTTTTACATATGTATACCTGTGACTGATTCATGTCGATGTGTGGCAGAGGCCAACACAATACTTAAAGTAATTATCCCCCAATTAAAAAAAAAGAGGGAAAAATTCTGTTTGAAATAATTAAAAAATGATATGAAATTCAAATTTCAATGTCCACAATAAAGATTTATTGGAACATGGCCTCACATCTGTTGCCTGTGGCTGCCCTCACACTATAATGGCAGAGTTGAACAGTAATGACAGAGACAATATGGCCCAAATAAAGCCTAAAATATCTACTCTCTGGCCCTTCAGAAAAAACAGTTTGCTAACTCTTGGTCTAATATGTTCCATTCAATGAAGAACCAATGCAATCGGAAAGACAATTCCCTAGTAGATGGGTTTCCAGCTGATTAAAACCTGGAGCACATCCAGATAACCAGCACTTCTGTTCCCCAGAGCACTCCAACCCATGGGGAGTCCCCTTACCCTGGTACATAATAATAACAATGATCATTATGACTTACATTATATAGAAAATTATGATTTGCAAATCATACTGACATGCAGTCTCCAACATCACATGGTAGGTATTATTACTATTATCTTTGTTTTACAAAGATATAAAGCAATAAGATCATGAGTATCATGAAGAAGAATTTGGACTCCACCCTTTGTATCCTCATCCTATCCATGATCCAGTCATTAAAACAAAGTTGTAGATATTTATTCATAAAGAAATATGGTCAAAATGCATTATGAAATTTAAAGAAAAATAGGCTTTCAAATTGTGATGCTGGAGAAGACTTTTGAGAGTCCCTTGGACTGCAAGGAGATCAAACCAATCAATCCTAAAGGAAATCAACCCTGAATATTCATTGGAAGGACTGATGCTGAAGCTCCAATACTTTGGCCACCTGATGCAAAGAGCCAACTCTTTAGAAAAGATCCTGATGCTGGGAAAGACTGAAGGTGAAAGGAGAAGCGGGTAGCAGAGGATGAAATGATGAGATAGCATCACTATCTCAATGGACATGAACTTGAGCAAACTCCAGGAAATAGTGGAGGACAGGGAAGCCTGGTGTACTGCAGTCCACAGGGTAACAAAGAGTTGGACACAACTTAGTGACTGAACAACAACAACAAAAGGGGAAGGCAGGGAGGGATAAATTAAGAGTATAGGATTAACAGATACACACCACTATACCTAAAATAGATGAACAACAAGGATTTACTGTATAGCACAGGGAACTATATTCAAACTCTTGTATAACCTATAATGAAAAATAATCAAATATGTATATATATATATATATATATATATATATATATAAACCAAACCACTTTGATGTATACCTGAAACACCGTAAAGCAAGTGCACTCCACTTTAATTTTTTAAAAAATAGGCTACAGAAGAGCCATATATCACTTATGGGAAAATATCACTAGAATATAACAGAGTCAGATCATCTGTGCTCAGATCCTAGCTCTGACACTTCCTGGTTATGTGACTGCTATGAACTGAATACTTGTGTCCAAATATTCTGTCTCAAATCCAGATGTTGGAGCCCTAATCTCCAGGGCAATGCTGTTTGGAGGTGGGGCCTTTGGCAAGTAATTAGGATTAGATGAGGTCATGAGGGTGGGGACCTCCTAGGGAGATTAATGCCCTTACAAAGAGAGAAAGAGACATGATATCTCTCTCTCCCTCTCTCTGCCACGTGAGGATAGGGTAAAAAGGCAGCCATCTGCACACCAGGAAGTAGGCTCTCACCAGATACTGGGTCTACCTGCACCTTAATCTTGGACTTTGCAGCCTCCAGAACTGCAAAAAATCTTTATTGTTTAAGCCATTCAGTTTACGGTATTTTGTTAGAGCAGCTCAAGCAGACGTGACCTTGGGAAAGTCACATAAACTCTGGAAGCCTCACTTTCCCCATCTGCAAAATGAGTATAATAAGAATATATACTTCATGTGGCTACCACGAGGACTGAATGAGAAAACCTGTACATGGTAGGGAGAAAAATGGTGCCCCCAAGATGTCTGGGTCTTTGGAAGTCTACGCTCAAGGTTTCACCCCAACCAGGTAAGTCCAGGAGGAGCTGAGAGGTGCCCTTCCCCCTGCCATCTCCAGGAGCAGAGGAAACCAAAGCAGCTGGTGGCTGCCTTAGAATCGTCCTGGGAGTCAGAGGGTAGGTGGTATTTCTGCTTTGTCTCAAGTTATATTTTGGAAATTTACTTGCTTTATCTGAATATCCTAGATTTAACTATTGTTTGGAATTTTGACTAATTTACCTAGTGCTTCTTAAATATATGAATTCCTAATAACCCTCATGGAAAGCAGTATAATTTCTTTATTAAGCACATGAGCAGTGGAGTCATGTAGAATTCTTGGCTCTCCCAATTACTAGTTGTGTGATAATTATTTCTCAGGAAGTTCAGTTTCTTCATCTGTGAAAGTTGCGAAAAAAGGGATTCCTGACAAGTTGTTGAGAGGATTCAGTGAGATGATGTAAAGTACTTAGCATAGTCCCTGAGAGGCAGTGAGTGCTCCAAAGTGGTATCATACATTACTAATTCCCCGCAATACGCCTTCAGGCTTCCCAGATGGTGCAGTGGTAAAGAACCTGCCTGCCAATACAGGAGATGCAAGAGATGTGGGTTCAGTCTTTGGGTCGGGAAGATTTCCTAGAGGAGGGCATGGCAACCCACTCCAGTATTCTTGGCTGGAGAATTCCATGGAGAGAGGAGCCTGGCAGGCTATAGTCCATGGGGTCACAAAAGAATAGGACATGACTGAACACACACACACACACACACAATATGCCATCATCCTGAGAGCAGGGACTCCTGGATCAAGCACTGTGGGCACCTTCCCCACATCCCAGAGTCTCCAGCCCACAGTTTGTTTGGCTCTGCTGATGAAAGGAATACAGGCAGGCCCCTCAAGGCTGGGGAGGCCACCAGAAACCAGAGGGAAGGCAGCTACATGCAGCAGCCTGGTGCACTTGGAGAAGCAGCCCTGGCACCCCACCCCACCCCCCACCTTGAGACCGGACATGTCCTGCTACTGCCTGCCACCTTTGGAGCTGAAAGCCAACTGGGCTGGCTTACGTCAGCTCTCCTGAGCAGAACACAGAGGCACTGCCACAGGGTGAGCACGAGAGCCATGGTGCTGGACTGTCTACGCGTGCTTCCACTCGCCAGTGCACAGCAGAGAGAAAAGGATCTGATCTCACTGAATGGCTGCTCTTGCTTTTTGCTTGTGATTTCCTGCAGACACCAGCCTCTACCTGGTAAATGCCCAAATATCCCCTGTAGGTTCAAGAAAGTTATGATTCTTTGCCAAGGAACTATGGCCTTCAAGGGCTTCCCAGGTGGCTCAGCAATAAAGAACCCACCTGCAATGCAGAAGACAAAAGATTAATCCCTGGGTCAGGAAGATCCCCTGGAGGAGGGCATGGCAACCCACTCCAGTATTCTTGCCTGGAGAATCCCATGGACAGAGGAGCCTGGTGGGCTACAGTCCATGGGATCCCAAAGAGTCAGACACGACTGAAGGGACTGAGCATGCATGCATGGTCTTCAAAGCTGGCGACACTGCGAGGTACTCCCCCACCTCCCTCCCACTCTGTCTTGACTGTGCCTCTCCATGTTCTGGATCCCAAGGATGCCACTGCCTTGATAGAACCCAAGAGCAATGCAAGAGTGCCATTTTCCCGTTCTCCTGTGACTGCTTGGAATAAAGGCATGATTTGGAAGAAGTTCAAGACCCACTCACTGCACAGCACAAACAGGGCAGGTTCAGGGTATCAGCTGCTCAAGGGCAGCACTGACAGGGAAACTGTTACGACTGCTCAACTCTCGTGGAAGGAAATTCAGACACTTTGGTTCTTCATGCCAAGAAATCAAGCTAAGATTTATGGATTCTTATAGATGGAGGGGTTTTCCTGGTGGCTCAGACAGTAAAGGATCTGCCTGCAACGTGGGAGGCCAGGGTTCAATCCCTGAATCGGGAAGATCCCCCAGGAGAAGGAACTGGCACTCCAGTAAGCTTGCATGGATAGGGGAGCCTAGTGGGCTACAGTCCACGGGGTCACGAAGAGTTGGACATGACTGAACAACTAACACACACAGATGGGGGAGGGAAAGAGAGAAAGAAGGACAGAAAGAAAACCCAACCTCACAGTCTTGAGCCAGGCCTGCTACAGGTGGGAAGTGGATCCTGGCAACCGACAAAGCCATAGAAAGAACACGATGGCTGGTGCCCGGGCACCACACAAAGAGCTGAAGAAATGCCAGCGAAATGGATGTGGCTGCCGATCAACAGCCATCATCCCCCAACAGCAGGTGCAGAGAGGATATGGGCCAATGGAACCTCTTTTTGTCATCACACGCAATAGGACCACAGGGTATGAAACCTGTTTGTCCTGGAGGGTGCAGAAAGAGCAGAAGGAAAAAGTGACTGGTGCCCTCGGGATCCATAAATCACTGGAACTGAGAGACCATGCCTGGGGAAGTTGGAGACTCTACTTGGCACAGTGCTGGTGGTGAGCCTGGAGGTCATAAATCACCGGGCTCTGCCAACCACAGCCTCTCCCCGTGGCCCCGTACAAAAGTGGTGGTGGTTTTGCTGGCTCTGGGGCAGGTGTCTGCCAGCTGATGGGATGCAGCCCTTGGGTGTGATGGGGGAGAGAGCTGAGTGGCTAGCTGTCCCTGGGAACTTGGCCTGATGGCCTGGAAGAGTTGGAATGTCCTTGGCCAGCTCTTTGTAAGCAGTCAGAGGCGATCAGGAGATGAGTCTCATGATCAGATGACTTGGGCTTGCCGGGGTATTTTTCCCAGGTTTCGGAATCATCTGAGGTCACTTGAGTGTCCTTGTCGTCCTTGTTGGGTCCCTCAAGTATACCTCCCTGAGTTCTAATTGTTCAGCTGTGCTGCATTTGTTTAACTCGTGCGCTGAATTCAATGGGCTTGCCAAAGAGGTCGATGTGTCAAAACAGACTTTTAATAGTTTACCTCGCCCCACGCATCAGTTAGTGGCTGTACACAAAAAGGGACAGACTGCCAACAGTGGTCGTGCCCCTCCCTACCCTCCCAGATGGGCTACGTGTATCCCTGCTCGTACACCTGTGACGGTCCTGCCATCTGGCAAACACTTAACAATGCTTCAAGGCCCTACTCAAATGTCCTGTCTCTGGGAAACCTTACATGACATCTCCCCCATCACACACTAGAGGATTCACAAGAGTCCTTTTTTCCTTCACTTGCTTCATAAATGATTCTTGAGCCCCTACTATGTGCCAGATGCTGTTCACACGAGAGAAAATAGGATGGATGCAGCCTCTGTTGGAGCTTATTCTGTTGTGGATTTAAGAGTTAATAACGTTTAAATAAATGAAATAGTCACACCTGGTAAGTGCTTTAAAGGAAATAAACAAGAAGCCTAAAGCAAATGACAAGGAATAAAATGGAGAAGTTGCCATAGGCTAGGCAATGAAGAAGGTCTCTGTGAGGAATGATAGTGGAAGCTGGAAGATGAAGAGGGGTCAGCAGGGGACGAGGTGTGCAGAGAAGGCTGGTGAACAAGGACAGAGGCCCTGCAACAGAAAAGAGTGAGGCGAAGAGCACACAGGACCAGGAGTCATACGATGGAGGCGGGCAGTGCGTGCTCGGGGGCCTTCAATCACGTGGTATTTCACCCTTTCTTGGCAGGTGTTCTGCTCCACGGTTACCACTGGTTTATTTCCCTGTCTTCCAAGCTGAGTGAGGGCCCTTCAATGGCAGGGCTGTGTCTTGCTCATGATTATATCTTTGGCACTACCACATTCAAGGTATCATGGATGGATGAGATGGGCAGTTGGGCCTTGACCACCTGAGTAGGTTTCACACCTGTCTACCCTTCCCCCTCCCTCCCCTTCCAAGGGTGAGGAAGAAGCCCGCCAAGTGGCCGAAGTAACTGACCTGGCCTTCGTCCTGAGATGACCTTGGCACCTGAGACAGAGAATCCACAGCCCTGGAACTTCTGCAGGCTCCGAGAGCCTTTCCAGCTGCTGGCGGCGCCAAAGGTTCTCAGCAAGACTCCTTTTATGGACTCATCCCTGCCTTGAATGCATGCCTGAACTTCGTGATCAGTTTCTGCCTATTGTTTCAGAATTGTTCTATATGATATCTGGTAAAAATGAAGCAAGTAATATATGCACATCAACACACAATCTGATTGTGGCAGCAGGTCTTCCCAGGTGATGCAGTGGTAAAGATGAGGATTTTTGATCACAGGGATGCTTTTCTGTTCCAGTTCAACACATGCTCCCATGCCAAGCATAGGGATGTCAAGAAGAAGAATTTAGCCCCTGCCTTCAGGAATTTACAGGCTAGTTAGGGAAAAAAAGACTCGCAAACAAGTAAATACCAGAAAATGTGTTAATTGCTATGCTGTGAGCATCAGTTCAGTTACAGATAAGGGGATCAGTTTTACCTGGGGTGGAAAGAGATGGTAGGGGGCACTGAAAAGGCTACCATTTGGGAGAAAGTACACATTGACCAGGCTGCCAAGCAAGGACACTGCAGGCAGAAGGAGCAAAATGAGCAAGGAGCAAGGAGGTCAGAAAGGGTACACTGTACTCACTGTGAGTGAATCTGGCTAGGTTTGATAGCTGGAGGCTGGGGGAGAGAGGAGCGGGGCAGAGGAGGGTTAGAGGGAGATTTGTGTGCTGGGTTGAAGAACTTGGATTTTATCCTGTTGGCACAGAGAGCCCCTGAAGAGCTTTAAGTAGGACAGAAGGTAGAGAGGTCATACTCACACTGGGGAAAAACTGCTGGGGTGGCAGTGTGGAAATTGGATGGGAGGAGATCAAGCCAGGAGACCAAGAAATCAGTTCAGGCACAAGTGAGAGTTCTCACTGGGTTGTAGCCAAGGACCGAAAGAGAAGGAAGATTCTGGAGGAGCTGGAATTCCTAGACCTGAATGCTGCTTCAGAGATGGGGAAGGAGTTGGGATCCCAGAGTTCCCTGGGGGAGGAAGATGGCACTGAGGTGGAATGCAAGGAGAGGAATCGATTTGGCGGGAAATTCATCCTGTTTTGGACAGCTTCAGTTTGATGTACTCAGTATCAGTTAGACTTGAGCAACTGGGGTTCCTGCCTTCAACCCTACCCTTTAAGGGCCCGATTTTCACCTTCCTGGGTCACACCACTTTCATGAGGCAATGAAAAGTCTGTGTGACCACGAGGATGTGTCCACCTAGATCCAGTGACACCCACCCCACAACCCGCCACCTCTAGGCTTGTTCTAGGGAACTGGAACCTGGAAATTCCAGGTCCAAATGGCCTCAGCCTGTGCGCTCTTCCCAGGTCTGACCTCCAAAGGGTAGCCCATGTGCACACTCCTGGCCCCAGGCAGTGGCCAAGTGGTGGTGTTTTGGTGGGATGGAGAGCCAGAGCTAGGGCTGGGGTGTCTATACAGTGTGTGTATATGGAGGACCCTCATTGTGTGGACAGAGGTGGGTTTGCCAGAGAAGGACTCTCCATTTCTCCCCCATAAATGCCAGGAACAGAGCTGGAGGTGACCTGTGAAGTTGTTTTCCTGTTTGTTTTTTTTTAATGTGGATCATTTTTAAAGTCTTTATTGAATCTGTTACAATATTGTTCCTGTTTTAACTTTTGGATTTTTAGGCGTGAGGCATATAGGATCTTAGATCCCCAACCAGGGATCGAACCGGCACTCCCTGCAGTAGAAGGTGAAATCCTAAGAATTAGACCACATGGGAAGGCCCCTGGGGTTGTTTCCTTACTGTTCTGAAATTTCTTTTCTGCACTTCCCAGGTGGCCCTACAGGTGAAGAACCTGCCTGCCAATACAGGAGATATGAGATGTGGTTTCGATTCCTGAGTTGGGAAGATCTCCTGGAGGAGGAACGGCAACCCACTCCCAGTATCCTTGCCTGGAGAGAGGAGCCTGGTGGGCTACAGCCCATAGTGTTGCAGAGAGTCAAACATGACTAAAGCAACTTAACACGCACAACCCCACCTCTGAACAAAGAACAGTGAAGAGGGGATTGCATGAGTTTGTGCAACTCCTGTGTCTCCAGAGAGACAAAGACACACCTAGATGCCCAACAGGTGGCATAAAAGACAAAGAGAGGGTCCCTGCTCCTTCCAGCCTGTGATCCTAACCCAGGCTTCTCTGCAGAGTCTTTTTTTTGTTTGTTTCTTTAACAGAAACCAGTGGGTCCCTCCCAGCCCTCTGCTCCGATAACAGTCCTGTGTCTTCTCCTGGGGAGCGGCCGTCAGGATGATCTTCTGTGTTTGGCCACTTCATCAACTCATCGTCTTTTTAATAACCACATGGGAAAGCATATTCTTTCACATTTGCCTCTTCATGTCTCCTTCCTCCAGCAATTTCTTCTCTCTCTCCTTCTGTCTCTGAAACCTTATTATTGGTGCTTTACAGAACACACTGAGCTATAGATTGCCTAAAGAGCATGCTCTGTAAACACACATGGCCCTCTCTCTGAATCGTCCAGATCTGGTCCAGCTGTACAACATCACCTGTCCAGCTTTTTACTTGTGCACAGCCCAGCAGGTTTGTGATGTGGGACCCAGCTTCAAAGCTACTCTGTTAGCAGCCAGGAGCTCCATGGGCACAGTTCACCTTAGATCACCGTGAAGAACCGGAGCAGCCCAGGTCAATGGCCCAGGCCCAGGCCCCTGGCAAGGCGAGCAGAGCCCTGCTGCAGCCTAAGGGAGGGGCAGGGGGTGACTTCAGGCCGTAAGGAGCTGCCTGACATCTGTGTCCCTAGGGTGTTTCATAAGCCCAGCCAGCTCCTCAGCATTGTTTCAGGGGAAGATGGGCTCCTGTCGCTTTATCACCCCATCACTTTCCCTGGAAATAACTCTTGTCCTGGTGGGAACCTTGTTCCACATGAAGGTGTGGAGATGATGCACTTATCAAAAAAAGTCAACTCTGGCCTAAAAGAAAATGGTGCATGGTCTGCCTTCCACAAGAGCCCTTTGCAGTTCCTTTTAATTAGCTGACGCTGTGCTCCCCTCAGGTGCAGAGAGCCTGGATCCCTCTGTCAACAGCTCTATCTATAGCGGCCCAGGGCCGAGCCCAGCCTTCACCCCAGGCCCCTCTGCCTGCACAGCGCTCACTGACCCCGGGGCTCAGCTGTGAGAATCAATCATCTCCTTCCAGAACTCATCATTCAGCAGCTGCAGGGCCTCAGCTATTTTTATCGCCCCAGGAAGCCGGCAGCCAAGGACGTGCCTAGCTACCTTTGCGGGAGGTGCTGCTGCAGAAAGGAGCTGCGGGTTGTCAGGGCAGCTGAGCCTCTGCCTCAAGGTTAAATCCAAAGGGCCTGACCTGGAACAGAAGAGCACTTGACCCTCCTCTGCTCTGCAACAGCAAGGTGGGGATGGTCCGGGGACACTGCCGAAGGACTTGGGGCAGGAGGGGGACAAGCATATGCCTGGGCTCAACAGGGGTATCAGAGATCACAGCATCTCTGGCAGCTGGCCTCCATGACCTGCATGGTCCTAGACAACAACCAACACTTCTGGGGCACTTTCTGTGTGTCAAGCCCTGTACTGAGCCTGGCAATTCAGGGTCTGCCCCCAGGGCTGTCCAGGGTCTAGAGAGGCTGAATCACTCAGAGCAGCACAAAACCCAGTCTGCCCATTACCCTCATCCCTTTGCCAGCCTGAGTTTACAACTCTCTTCCTGCTTGGCTCCCAGCAGAGGAACCTGTATGGTGGGCGTTAAGAGCAGGGTGACACAAAGCATTTTATATTTGTAAAGGTTCATCTGATACCCTAAACAAGCCCCTTCAGCACAGTCCTCTGAGGTAAGTCAGTATTTTTAGTCTGTTTAAAAATAGTCTGGATGGCCAGTGTCTCAGCTGCCTGTATACACGTGTGCTCTGCTAAGTGGGAAAAGTGCAACTTAGCCACTGTCCTAATCGTGAAGGGGGGAAGGGCTCAGATTCCCCAGATCTCTCTCACCTCCAGAAAGGAAAGGGGTGTGGGAAGGAAAGATGAGCTCCAAGGCTCTGTTTGTTGGCAGCCCTCTGACCTCAGGGAAGGGAAAGCAGGGCCCTTGAAACACTCTCCGCGAAGGATGGGCAATGAGGGAGCTGATGCTCTTGATCATGTTCAAGCTCCAATGAGGGAGAAAGAAATGAGTTTGGTGGGTCTAGACTTTGTTCCCCACTGAGCCAGGGAGACAGTGGAGTGCCCAATGCCTTCCTTCTCTGTTCAGGAATGGCTGGGAGACCTGGCCAAAGGCAGCATACCCAAGGTAGACAAGGAGCTGCCCAGGGAATGTTACCTCTCTAAGGGCAGGGGGCAGGGGCAAGGGCCTGCTTGGGTTACCCGAGGCAGTGGGTGTCCTTGCCTGGGTGAGGCAGTGGCACTAGAGGTCCTGAGAGGTTTGTGGACCCACGTCAGGGTCCTGGAGTCCAGCCAGGCCAAGAACTCCCTTCATGCCTCAGGCTCTCTGAGGCGCTGAGTGACCAGACATTTTGCTGCCCTGAAATAGTCTCTAACACAGCCAGTGCCAAATTAGCAAATCATTTAAAGAATCATGTTACTTGACACTCTCCTTTATAGCTGGGGAGTATGCAAATTGACCTAACCTTTCTGGAGGACAATCTGGCAATTAGTATTAGACCTTAAGAATATTCACACCCCTTTGAGCTCATTACTTCTGCTTTATAAATTTCCCCAAAGCAAAGACTGCCCAACTATAGCAGACTAGTGAAATGAATGCAACTATTCAATGAAGTACTGTGTCATTAAGGGTTTAGTGACAGAGAAAGTGCTAAAAATGTAATGGTCAATTTTAAAAGGCAGAATAAAGATGTATATAGAGTATGATCTCAAGATTTTTGTTATTCTAACAGTTACTGGAAGAAGAAAGGTCCTTGTTTAAGAAAATTCATTCACAAATCCCTTGTATTAGGAAAGAGAACTTGAGGGTCTGGTGTTGAAAGGTGCAGACCAACAGGAGGTTTGGGGG
Organism: Bos mutus; assembly: GCF_027580195.1. Lineage (NCBI taxonomy): Eukaryota > Metazoa > Chordata > Mammalia > Artiodactyla > Bovidae > Bos > Bos mutus. The sequence goes on from NC_091626.1 coordinate 35,518,836, forward strand.
GCTATGTTGGCTTGTGGGGGAGAAGGGGGTATGGAACCAAAGGTGGAGGAGAGAGCTGAAGATATGAGTCCCAGATCCCCAGAGTCAGACATTCCCCAAGGGGGGCGGGAGGGTGGTGTTGGGCTGCCTGCAGGGCACAAAGATGCCTGGCCCTCCATTTGTAGGCGCTACTATGGCTGCAAGCTAAACTCTAACTCTGCCCCACCTGCCATTTTCAGTAAAGTCCGTTTTAACAATAAACGCTTTGTGTGAGTGGACATTTGGGATGGAAATCCAAAGAAAGACTTAGTATTCATCTAGGTTCATGAAATGCAGAACAACGCAATTAAAATGGCTGTAGAAACAGACGCTTGGAGACTGAGGTGATCCAGAGGACATGAGACTCCTGGAATTTCCAGAACACTAGGAAAGACTTCGGGCTTCTGAAGAACATGCAGCAGGCTTGAGCCTCGTCAGAAACAAGAAGGGCTGGGAAATCCTTGTTGATGTCTGACTGCATGTAGATGTGCATATTCACGCACACACACAGGACTGAAAGAAGCAGGACCAGCATTGCAACAGTAGTTACTCTCGAGTACAGGGATTATGATGACATTTACTTTCTTTTTTATATGGTTTAGAATTTTCCAACTCTGGTATAATAAATGTATATTTTGTAACTAAAAAAATGTAGATACAAAGCACCGCCAGTGCATATGGCATGTGGAGTGTTTGTATTTCTCTGTGGGTGCTCTGCCCTTGGGCTGATGAGAAGCCAGGAGGACCCAGACCCAGATCCTGCCACAGACACCAACTCCCCCCGGAACTCCGTGAAGTGCTGCGGGGGGCGGGCAGAGCCCACTAAAGCCCCCATGCTGGAGCTCTGGGATGCGCCAGACGTGTTCCAGTCTCGGCCACAGCTCACATCATCAGGTCTGTGAAAGGGAACCTATTTCCCTGCAAATTGAGGCACAGTTACCACTGTTGGAAGGATATAATCAACCATGTCTCCTGGTGTCTCTGCCTTCCTTTGATCTCTGTTTATATGTATCTTCTAAAAGCTTGCGAGTAAAATATTCCACACTGATTTTTGACTTTGAATTTTTCTTCTCCTTATAATAGATGAGAAGCCTAAACTGCTGGATTAGTTCTCTTTTCTCTGTTCTTTTATTAAAGGGAAACTGCAGATAGTAAATGGAGATGAAAAGACAACAACCCATATGCTCACTGTACCTTTGGGTGGACAAGGCAACTATTTCTGTCTCAGATGATAATATGTTTACACCATCACACTTAGAACTTCTCTATCATTTCCTGTGTGGGGATGCAGAAATGCTTCATTGTCCAACCATTAATTCTCAAACCACTCTGAGGAAAAAAGAGAGGAAGCTGGAGGAAATTAATTGCAGTGTCCTTTCTTTGGATGGCACCCTCAAACTTTTTTGACTATGGCCAACTTAGACCTGGCAGAAGTCCCCACAGCCCCTCTGCCTGTTCGCCCTTTTGAAAAGAAAAAATGCAAAACTCAGTAACAATAAAAAAAAATTAGAGGAATAAACAAGAATTTTTCATTCACTTTATAAAAACATTATAAACTTGAACACACGAGTTTATACTATATTTATTATATATAATACCTATTTCTCATGCATCTTTATTTTATAATTTAATATGTAAGTATTTCACATTGCATTATATTTTATACTATGAAGCAATGTAGTTCAGAAGCTTGCTGCTGCTGCTATTGCTAAGTCGCTTCAGTTGTGTCCGACTCTGTGTGACCCCATAGACAGAAGCTCACCAGGCTCCCCCGTCCCTGGGATTCTCTAGGCAAGAACACTGGAGTGGGTTGCCATTTCCTTCTCCAATGCATGAAAGTGAAAAGTGAAAGTGAAGTCGCTAAGTCGTGTCCGACTCTTAGCGACCCCATGGACTGCAGCCTACCAGGCTCCTCCGTCCATGGGATTTTCCAGGCAAGAGTACTGGAATGGGGTGCCATCGCCTTCTCCAGTTCAGAAGCTTAGTAGTGCTTAATTGTTCTTAGTAGGCTTCAAGTAAATAATCTTTGGTAGTCTACAGTAATGCAGGTTTGTAGAACTGGGCACCATTTGCATGAAAGCAGTCACATTTCGGATTTCACGGTCTCTCCCTGGCTCTTCCCTCGAGGAGGCCTTGGACCATCTCTCCCTGAGTAACAGCAGTGTAGGCACTTTGTGCATGAACCATTTTTGTTGGAAAATGACGCCTAAGCATAGGGGTGCTCTCATTGGTAGAAAATAGACACTTATTTCTAACCACAATTTTTCTTTTCACTTCCTCTAAGGGCATGGCAACCCACTCCAGTATTCTTGCCTGGAGAATCCCATGGGTAGAGAAACCTGGTGGGCTATAGTCCCCAGGATTGCAAAGAGTTGGACACGACTGAGCAACTAATACTTAAGGCAATGATCTCTTTACAGACCCCAAAGTGCTTTTTCCCAACCAATGATCTTAGGGTAGTGGAGAGACCTGAGCACCGAGAAGACAGACTTATTTTGCCAACTTCTTCCTCCAAAGCCAAGACACAATCCCTCCCCCCAGGTTGGGGGAGTGCCTTCCAGTTAGGATCTAGAGCGCGGAGTCAGAAGAAAGGCGCAGAGAAACAGAGTTTGAAGAAAGACCAAACCATGTTCACCAGGTTGTGCTGGTGGTAAAGAACACACCTACCAATGCAGGAGATGTAACAGACGTGGGTTCAATCTCCGGGTCTGGCAGATCCCCTGGAGGAGGGCATGGCAACTCAATCTAGTATTCTTGCCTAGGAAATCCCATGGACAGAGGAGCCTGGTGGGCTACGGTCCATAGGGTCACAAAGAGTTAGACACAACTGAAGTGACTTAGTATGAGGCACAGAGAGAAAAAGACAAGATGAATGAAGGCAATAGATGCAGGCTCAGAGGCCACCTCCCATCATAGTAGAAGCCAGCATCAGGGAACAATCAACCATTATAATCTTTCAATGAGTAAAGCTGATCCCCACGGTCCACAGACACACAGAGCATAGCAAATAGAACTGCATTTAAGCGCTTCCATCCTGAGTGCCTGGCAAACTTCTACTTCCTTTCTGTTCTTTTCCTTCTAGAATTCATTTTGGATGCAGATACATTCTCTTAGATACAACAAAATCTCTAATAAAAAGTTTGGGAGGGCTCCCAACCCTGTTAACTTTAAAAGAAACATCAGTGTAAAGGAATGTTTCTTTTAAATTTTCTCTAAAATTGGGGGTCTTTGGAAGGAAAGTTATGACCAACCTAGATAGCATATTAAAAAGCAGAGATATTACTTTGCCAATAAAGGTCCGTCTAGTCAAGGTTAGATTCCAGAGACTGGATGCACTCCTCTGCAGGTGGATGCCCTGAGCTGGTAATCAAGCACAGCTCTTCTTGGGGACATGGAGAGGAGCGTGGGAAAGGTAGATGTGGAGGAGCTAGAGGAAGCATTGGGGTTGGGAGGGCCATGAGCCACCATAAGGGAGTGTGTTCAAGCAGCATGTGAATGGCAGGCACCCTCGATGGCCTTGTCCCCATGCGAAGCCCTGGGGGAGGGCACCAAGAAGCCAGCAGAGGTGGGCCCTGCCCACATTAGTGAGGCCATATGAATGAGGTCAGAGGGCACATGAAGGGCTGGATAGGGGAATCTCAGGACTCAGTCCTGCTGGAGGACATGTGACCTGGTGAGGAAACGCATGAGAACGAGGTTAACAGCGGGCACACTGGTCAGTACAGATCATAGAGAATATGCTGCCATTCACTTAAACAACTTAGACATCCAGGGACCCTTTGCATCAAGGCTGGGCACAGATTTATTTCCTCAAGTGAAAAACATGACCTGCATGTTGACTTCAGGGGCTAGTTTTTTTCTGTACTACCAAAGTATAAATATCAGAAAAAATTTAAGTGAGATCATTAAGACAAAGGAACCCGAACCTCTGGTACCACTCAACATGCAAGCATCTCAAGGCCAGGTCTCCTGGGTCTCTGTCCCAGGCCTCGGTTGGTCCCTGAAACAGCTCAGTCAGTCTACACCTGGCCCCACCTCCCCCCACCCCCACCACTCCACCTTGGCCCCTGCCCCTTGCACACCCCAGGGTTCTCTTTGCTGTATACAGTGCTGCCCATCAGCCTGCTCCCCTTCAGAGGGTCCCATCATACATCCTCCAGAGGCCTGTCCTGGCTCCTCAGGAAGCACCCTGGCAGAGACCAAGGTATTTCCTAAGCTGGGCATCATTCTGGTTTTTGCTGTCTTCCATGGTAGCTAAACATCTCTCTGTGTGAAATTAAAAGATCTGATGAATTCTCCCTCACCTTTTATATTCTACAAGGAGTGGGCAATGTCCCTGTGCTCTGGAGACCTCGGTGAACTTGGTCTGGTCTTGCCCACACACAAATGGAAATGCCTAGATGGAACCAAGGCCAGTGGAAAGGGTTTGGCCAAGCCCCAAAGAAAATAAGACAATTCGACCCCAAGGAGGCAGACAGTCCTGATTCCGGGCACACAAGGTAAACGCCGAATGGAAATCCAACTGCTGCAGAGAGTGATTGCTCAGATGGAGCAAATGTGCTGTGAAACCAGCCCTTGGAAAGTCATCTGGAGCTCATCTCGGTGAAATCCAAAAACAATAACTGACTCCCCAGCCGCCCCAGAGGGACCTTCAGGAGCTCCCCTCATCAGAAGCCCGGAAAGCCTCGGCAGGGGCGAAGCCCTGGGTCTCTGACTCTGCCCTTGTTTATTTACAAACCTGCTTTTCTTTCCCACCTCAGTTCAGCCCTCAGCTTTGCCCCCTGGGGAGCCCAGGGCATCTATCATACCTCTCACTGGGCAGGCGCAGACACACGCATTAAAGAGACAGTTAACTCCCTGGCTGCCTCCCCAGCCCCGGCAAAGAGATTCTCATGCATGCCCCCGAAGTATTCCTGCTCGTGAATGATAGAAGGTGGGCAGACCCAAGACCCTCCTGGGGCCACTGCAACAAAAGTCAGAGGGGAGGAGAACCTGAAGGGAGTTGCTCACATTTCCTAGAGAAGAGAACAACCCTTCAGGTTGGGCTTTGCCCATCAAGTGCATACCCTAAAATATCAGAGAAGTGGCTCTGGTCCCTGATCCCTATTTCATCCTTGTAAAGTGGCCTGAACTCATCTACATTCCTAGAGGCACCAGAAGTGACCCCAGGAAAGTCTGCCACCCCCTCAGCCAGGTCCCCACCAGCCACCCTGCCAGGAGGGCACAGCACAGTGACTGTGACTGCTCCTACAAATGAGGCAGAGCTCTGCGGAATTTAGGGGTTAGTTGCCTTGTGATGGACAGGGTTTTAATATTCACAAAAAGCAGAGCAAAATGGGGGACTTTCCTGAGGACCAATAGCTCCTGCCCCCAAAGCTGGCATCTACCCCTGACACCCTCCTAGAGCTCAGAGCCAGTCCCCTCTGGGTCTGTGATCTCACTTGGAAAATTCAGACAGTTGGGCTGGAGCAAAGAAGTTGGAGGGAGTCATGGGAAGGAGCGGGAGAATGTTTGTAAGCTGCTTAGCAGATGAAAGTGACAATGTGTCAAAATTTCCAAGCTGGTTTCCAAACATTCTGTTAATGGGTCTTCCAGAAGCCCTTCTCCGAACAATCTGAAAGACATTTGGTTCCCAACTTTTTCTGCCACAACATACGAGATGATGACATTCATGTGGGCAATACACTCCCTGGACCAACCCAAGGTTGTGCCCAGTTCCCAGAACCTGGCCATCCCCCACCCTCCCCATCCACCCACAAAAACAAACTGGGATAACAATAAGTGTGAGGGGCATTATTATGGGGCAATCAAGAAGCCACTGTAGCTAAAAAGAAGTTAGTGAACAAATCATTTATACGCTTGATACTGCACCAGAAGGGGCAGATGACAGTTGTCCACACGCAGTCTCACCTGGACCATGACTGGAGAAGGAGACCTGGGACCAGCACCCAGTTTCTTGAGGGTTTGTATTGGACCTTGAGCAGCAGGCCTGGCCACCCTGTTTTCAGGGCCTGGCGTGGGGGACTGGCCATCACTCCATACCAGCACATCCAGCCTTTCAGAAGCAGTTCCTGGGGCTGGTGTGGCCTGACACATGAGCAACTTAGCTTTCTACAGCCCCACGCTGTGGCCTGAGAACTTCCACGTCTGGCAGAAGTTGGGGTGACTAAAGTCTATTTACACCATCACAATGATCATGCTTATGATCTCATGGCCCAAAAGAAGGCACAAGACCTGGCTCCTGGGTCGTTTAAGAGAGTGGGTGAGGCTGAGGGAGATGGGGAAACAACACCCGTGAGAATTCCCAGCAAATGGGGTGGAAGGACTCTCTCAGCATCTAGGATCTGCTTCCTTTGTTCCACATCTTGGGCCTCCAACAAGCTGGTAACTTCTATCCCATTCTGTTCTGCTCCCAACAGAGAATGCTGCTGAAAGTACATGTTTCAGGGCTGTGAACTGAAGCACGAGCTGGTCATACAACACACCACCTGCCTTCACCATCACTCCCCACCAGACGCTGTTCTCAAACAACGGCCAGAGGTTCTGGTGAACTGTCATCTAGAAGGCAGCTGCCCACACCATCAGAAGCCACCACTGGCCTCCAGGCCAGGCCAGCACTCTCTCAAGGACAGAATTGCACATAAGTGCAACTGAAACTGGAATGGATGTTCCTCAGAAAGTCTAAATATGGGTCCTTCCCTCTCTTTTAAACATTTCCTCAGTTGTGACTGCAGCCATGAAATTAAAAGACACTTGCTCCATGGAAGAAAAACTTTGACATACTAGACAGCATACTAAAAAGCAGAGACATCACTTTGCAGACAAAGCTACGTTTTTTTTCAGTAGTCATGTATGGATGTGAGAGTTGGACCGTAAAGAAGGCTGAGAGTACAAGAATTGATGCTTTCAAATTGTGGCGCTGGAGAAGACTCTTAAGAATCCCTTGGACAACAAGGCGGTCAAACCAGTCAATCCTAATATTGAAGTTAGCCCTGAATATTCATTGGAAGAACTAATGCTGAAGCTGAGTACTCTGACCACCTGATGAAAAAGCCAACTCACTGGAAAAGACCCTGATGCTGGGAAAGATTGAAGGCAGGAGGAGAAGGGGACAACAGAGGATGAGATGGTTGGATGGCATCACTGAATCAACGGACATGAGTTTGAGCAAGCTCAGGAGACACTCAAGGACAGGGAAAACAGGCGTGCTATAGTCCATGGGGTCACAAAGAGTGGGACCTGACTCAGCGACCGAACACAACAAGTCCTCTGAGCAGAAATCCTGGCATTTGTGCACTAAATGAAAACCTACATACCTCAGGCATTAACAAGGGCTTGTAAAGAGTCTCACTCCTTTTTGTGGTATAAGTCCCTTGTCGCTTCAGTTTGAGAGGAATTACTGAGTGGACAATAGTGATCCAAAGGCTCCGCCTGTCTGATTTGCAGCATCTGGTTCCTGGCCCTGTCATGTACTGACCTTGGGCAAGGGCATCATCACTGTCATCTTGGTTTCATTCTCATTTATCCCACATTAACCACATTCAGGTGTCCTTAACTCATAGAGCTATTCTTCTTTGAGCAGACGGAAAAGAAACAAATACAGAAACATTGAATGTCGGCTCCAGGACCCTAAGGAATTTTGTCAGTTGTGTCTCCCCAACTCTAGAAGGCAGCTTGGTATATAATATAGGCTCAATAAATAGATATGTTGATAATCATGGAAAACTGTCAGGACTGTAAGTATTATGTGTGTGTGTGCTTAATTGCTCAGTCGTGTCTGACTCATTGCAACCCCATGGACTGTAGCCTTCGAGGCTCCTCTGTCCATGGGAATTCTCCAGGCAAGAATACTGGAGTGGGTTGCCATGCCCTTCTCCAGGGGTTCTTCCTGACCCAGGGATTGAACCCAGGTCTCCTGCATTGCAAGCGAATTCTACCCTCAGTCACCAGGAAAGCCCAGTTAAAGTGTGCTGAGATAGAGGGGCTGACATGGAAGGACTGTGATATTAATAACTTGTGGTTTGTGCACACAGGACTGCTCACAACAGATCAACACACAATTGCTCCATGGTAAGTGTCATCAGTTTGCTAGGGCTGCTGCAGCAAAGTCCTACAGACTGGGTAGCTTAGGCAGAAGTTGGTTATTTCACAGCTCTGGAGGCTGGAAGATCACAGTGTTGGCAGGGCTACTTCTGTCTGAGGACTCTGAGAGAAGATCTGTCCCAGGCTCACTCCTTGGGTTGCAGACAGCCATATGCTGCCTGAGTCTCTGCTCACCATCCTCTCTCTATGCACGACTCTGTGTCCAAATTTCTCTGTCTTATAAGCACACCAGTCCTATTGGACTAGGGCCCACTTAAAAGACTTCACTTTGGCTTTATTACCTTTGTAAAGATCCTGTCTCCACATAAACTCATGCTCTGAGGTGCTGCAAGTTAAAACTTTAACATATGAATTTGGGGGTGGGCACAATTCAATCCATAAGTATGTGTTTAATAAATATTAGCTGTTATTAATAATGACAGTAAAATCAACAATAGGAAAAAGTAGAAACCAAAACAAAATCATTAATAATAAAATCAAAACTAAGGGACTTCCCTGGTGGGCCAGGGGCTAAGACTCTACACTCCCAATGCAGGGGCCCAGGTTCAATCCCTCATCAGAGAACTAGATCCCACACGTTGCAGCTGAGAGTTCACATACCACAACTAAAGATCTTGCATGCCGCAATTAAGACCCGGCACAGCCAAATAAATAAATAATTTTTTTTTAAGTCAAAATTGTTGACTCTTCAATTCATAATCTCGACCATGTGGAGATTCCTTAAAAAACTAAGAATAAAACCACCATCAGATCAGATCAGATCAGATCAGTCACTCAGACGTGTCCGACTCTTTGCAACCCCAAGAATCGCAGCACACCAGGCCTCCCTGTCCATCACCAACTCCCAGAGTTCACTCAGACTCACATCCATCGAGTCAGTGATGCCATCCAGCCATCTCATCCTCTGTTGTCCCCTTCTCCTCTTGCCCCCAATCCCTCCCAGCATCAGAGTCTTTTCCAATGAGTCAACTCTTCACATGAGGTGGCCAAAGTACTGGAGTTTCAGCTTTAGCATCATTCCTTCCAAAGAAATCCCAGGGCTGATCTCCTTCAGAATGGACTGGTTGGATCTCCTTGCAGTCCAAGGGAGTCTCAAGAGTCTTCTCCAACACCACAGTTCAAAGGCATCAATTCTTTGGCACTCAGCCTTCTTCACAGACCAACTCTCACATCCATACATGACCACAGGAAAAACCATAGCCTTGACTAGATGGACCTTTGTTGGCAAAGTAATGTCTCTGCTTTTGAATATGCTATCTAGGTTGGTCATAACTTTCCTTCCAAGGAGTAAGCGTCTTTTAATTTCATGGCTGCAGTCACCATCTGCAGTGATTTTGGAGCCCAGAAAAATAAAGTCTGACACTGTTTCCACTGTTTCTCCATCTATTTCCCATGAAGTGATGGGACCGGATGCCATGATCTTCGTTTTCTGAATGTTGAGCTTTAAGCCAACTCTTTCACTCTCCACTTTCACTTTCATCAAGAGGCTTTTGAGTTCCTCTTCACTTTCTGCCATAAGGGTGGTGTCATCTGCATATCTGAGCTTATTGATATTTCTCCCGGCAATCTTGATTCCAGCTTGTGTTTCTTCCAGTCCAGCGTTTCTCATGATGTACTCTGCATAGAAGTTAAATAAACAGGGTGACAATATACAGCCTTGACGTACTCCTTTTCCTATTTGGAACCAGTCTGTTGTTCCATGTCCAGTTCTAACTGTTGCTTCCTGACCTGCATACAAATTTCTCTAGAGGCAGATCAGGTGGTCTGGTATTCCCATCTCTTTCAGAATTTTCCACAGTTTATTGTGATGCACACAAAGGCTTTGGCATAGTCAATAAAGCAGAAATAGATGTTTTTCTGGAACTCTCTTGCTTTTTCCATGATCCAGCGGATGTTGGCAATTTGATCTCTGGTTCCTTTGCCTTTTCTAAAAGCAGCTTGAACATCAGGAAGTTCATGGTTCGCATATTGCTGAAGCCTGGTTTGGAGAATTTTGAGCATTACTTTACTAGCATGTGAGATGCCTGCAATTGTGCGGTAGTTTGAGCATTCTTTGGCATTGCCTTTCTTTGGGATTGGAATGAAAACTGACCTTTTCCAGTCCTGTGGCCACTGCTCAGTTTTCCAAATTTGCTGGCATATTGAGTGCAGCACTTTCAAAGCATCATCTTTCAGGATTTAGAATAGCTCAATTGGAATTCTATCACCTCCACTAGCTTTGTTTGTAGTGATGCTTTCTAAGGCCCACTTGACTTCACATTCCAGGATGTCTGGCTCTAGGTCAGTGAAAACCACCATATGACCCAACAATCCCACTATAGGCATATACCCTGAGGAAACCAAAGTTGAAAAAGACACATGTACCTCAATGTTCACCGCAGCACTATTCACAATAGCTGCAACATGGAAGCAACCTAGATGTCCATCGACAGATGAACGGATAAAGACACTGTGACCCATATATACAATGGTGTATCGCTCAGCCATCAAAAGGACCACATCTGAGTCAGTTCTAATGAGGTGGATGAACCTAGAGCCTATTGTACAGAGTGAAGTAAGTCAGAAAGTGAAAAACAAATATTGCATATTATTGCATACATATGGAATCTAGAAAGACGGTACTGATGAACCTATTTGCAGGGCAGCAAGCAGACACAGACAGAGAGAACAGACTTATGGACACGGGTGGGCAGGGAGGAGAGGGTTGGATGTATGGAGAGAGTAACATGGAAACATACACATTACCATATGTAAAACAGCCAATGAGAATTCACTGTGTGACTCAGGGAACTTAAAATGGGGCTCTGTAACAACCTAAGGGGTGGAATGGGAAGGAGGCAGGAAGGAGGTTCAAGAGGGAGGGGACATAGGCATACTGATGGCTGATTCATGTTGATATTTGGCAGACACCAACACAATATTGTAGCGCAATTATCTTTCAGTTAAAAATAAATGAATTTAATGATAAAATGAATTTAATGATAAAATTTTAATGATAAAATGATAAAATTTAATGGATTTAATGATAAAAATTTAATGGGCTCTTTATCGGTCTTGGACTTCCCATGCTAATGCTTTATCTGGTTTTCTAGCCTTCACTCCTTTCCAGGCAGTTTCCCCAACTTCCCCCAGGTTATCCCTGGCACCTCAGCTCAGGCTGTGCTCCTCCTGGAAAGCACTTTGTTCTCCTCTCTGTTTACCCGACTTAAACTCATCCTCAGACTCCTAGCTCTAGGCTCTGCTCAAAGGGGGTTTCCTAAGCTGGTTTGTCAGTCAGTGTCCCAGCGCACTGAAGGGAGCTCTGAAGAATAAAACTATTTTCAGAGGTGTGAGGAGGCTGATGGAAACCAAATAGGGACCACAGGGGCCCATGACAGCAGGAAGCCACACCATCCTGCACCTCCCAGAAGCTACGGCTTTAGAAGAATCAGCCAAACCAGAATCAAAGTTGACAAAACAGGGGTACAAGATGGGGAGGAAACAGGGAGACTAGATCCCAGACCTCACTTTCCTTCGGCCCCCGTCTCCTGTCTGTGGTCCCACCAGCCCAAGTGGAAGAGGAGGGCCAAGACCAGGTAATGCAGGCTCTGGCGGTCAGTCCCAAGCACCCAGTAGGGAAGAGAATGCCCCTGGGCATGAGTAGGGGCAGAGAGAACTGTCAGCACACATGCTGGCCCTGTCCATCTTACCCTCCTCTGAACCCACATGGCAGTTTTTATCTGGACCACCTATGTGACCTATAGCCAAACAAAGCCTCCCTGGCTGGTGATCTCACTTTCTGAGTGTGTGGCTGTTGCTATGGTTAGAGGACAAGCCCCAAAACAAAGAGCATGTCAGATGCTTCCTCTGTCCCCTCCCTGCTCCCCGCTCCCTTCCTCGCCCACCCCCAACCCACCATGCTGAGTACAGAGCTGGGCTGTAGTACGTGCTTAGTAAATCAAGAGCTGAATACAAGCTGGGGTTTGGGAGACAAGCGTGGGTGGGATCCATACAAATACATATTGAAAAATCACCGGCTCTGGAAGAACAATTGTCAGGCCCATTTCCTGCTGCAGATGGAGCCAGGAGACGCTCAGGGCTTGGCAACCTGACAGCTGAGGAGCAGCCAGGGAATTTAGCAGGAGACAGAGAAAATGAGCCCTGCGGGTCTGGCCCAGCCCCATCAAAAGCAGACTCAAGGCAGACTCTCTCTTCCCAGACTTGGGGGCCAAGGTGGGGTGGGAGCCGGCTCTGTTTGCTCAGGTCTGCTGTTAGCTACAGCACGGGAGTCCGGGAGGCAGTGGCATTGGTTTGGAAGCTGATGGCTCAGCCTCAGGCCAGGCAGAGCTGGAGGGCATAGAAACTGCCACCTGAAGGGAGAGCCTGGATGTGTCAATTGTGCCCCCTGCCATGCCCCAACCCCTCACCCGGTTGAAACTGCCTGCCCTTGACATAGGCTGGTTTGGGGCCAGGAGTAGCCATGGAATGAACCAGCAGTGGGCACCTTTCTCAGTGGCAAACCCGTCCATTGTCTAGTAACTGATGTGTGTCATGGACGTTGTGGTTGTCACCTCCACACATCTTTTCCAGCCCAGAGAACATCCTGGTCATTTCATTTCCAAGGACTCAGCATGAACAATTTTAGCCAGTGAACTTCAAAGGGAAGTCTTACGGGAATCTTGTAGGAAAAGAGAAACTGACAAAGGTAATTTCCCTTATTTCTCTGAACGTGGCGTCTCGACGTTATGCCGTGACACTGTTGCCGTCTTGCTCTTACCACAAGGTTAAGCCAACACTGAGGCTGGAGGACAGACTGATGCAAAAAACTTCAATCTTTGATGAGACGATTGAGCTCCCAAAACAATCTTCACACCTCACTATGCCAGTATCTCAGTTATGTAATAAACGTCCTTATCCTTTCAGTCAGCTTCAGTGCGGTTTCTATTACTCGCAGCCAAGAGCACCCTATTTGTTATAACCAGAGAGATGGTCAGCTAAGTCAGGTAGACTATCTTCCTCCAAGTCCTGAGCAGGGCAGATAGTCCACCAGTGGTTCAGGGAAAGCCTTCATTGTTACACAAACATTTACTGAGAGTTTCTCATTTGTTTTAATATCTACCCATTTCAACATATAAGTAGAATATCAAACCTATGACACAATTTTTAAAATAAATTTCTCCATGTAAAAATGTGACTTATTTCAAAGGAGAACACTAGGTAAATAATAGTATGCATGTCACAAAGCAAAATATGAGACACAGAAAGCAATTCTGCAATATGGGCAAATCAGATCAGAGGCTAATGAAGAACTGGCCAGTAAGGAGTGGGAGGAGAAGAGGTGAATCACCATAAGTGAGACATCTTCAATCAGCAACTACTGATTAAGTTCCTGAAATTGCCAAGTCTGGACCAGGCACTGGGGACCCAGCAAGGAACAAGGCTGCCATCTGCCCAGCTGCCCCGGGGGCTTCCAGAGTAGCAAGATGGATGTTGACCAGGAAACTTTGCCTCCCATTATTTAATTACATCTGGTAAATTCTATAAGGGAGAAGGGGTGTTAGGAGTGTGCATATGAGAAAGACTCAACTTCACCCAGAGGGTCTGAAAAGTCCAGAGAAAGAAAGCGAGAAAGGGAAAACTCTCCAGAGCTGCTTGCACACGGGCCCAGCTCAGCTCAATATCCTTAAAATGAACTTTTATTCTAGGAGGCTGTTGTGGCCTGAACTGTGTCCTTTCAAAAACTCATACACTGAAGTCCTAACCCCCAGTACCTCAGAATGTGACTGTATATGGAGATAGGGTCTTTAAGAGATAATTAAATTAAAATGAGGTCATTAGAATGAGCTGTAATCCAGTATGACCAGTGCTCTTACAGAGTTTCCCTGGTAAAGAATCTGCGTGCAGTGTAGGAGACTCAGGCTTGATCCCTGGGTCAGAAAGATCCCCTGGAGAAGGAAATGGCATCCCACTCCAGTATTCTTATCTGGAGAATCCCACAGACAGAGGAGCCTGGCAGGCTACAGTTCATGGGGTCGCAAAGAGTCGGACACAACTGAGTGACTATAAGAAGGAGAAATTTGGACACAGAGACACACTTGAGAGGGAAGATGGTGTAAAGATACAGGAGAAACTTGTCATCTACCAGCCAGGAGCGAGCCTGGAGCAGAACCTGCTCTCAGGGCCCTCAGAAGGAATCAGCATTCCTGCCACCTTGATTGTAGACTTCCAGACTTCTAAACTGTGAGATAATGAAGTTTTGTTGTTGAAGTCACCCTGTCTTTGTTAAGGGAGCCCTTGTAAACAGATACAGAGGCCAAAGTGAGTGTTTGTCCTTTACAAGTGAAAGAGCCCCCACTGCCCTTAGGAGCAAGGAGACTCAAATTCGGGAAGGGAAGATCCTGGTTGGGCTGGGGGACTTCGCAGGACAGCCCCCCTGTGCCCAGTAGGCCCCATGGTCCACCTCCATCCCTCCCACTGCCCCACGTGGGAAGGTGCAGCAGACGCCTGTCTTCCCTCCTGGATGGGGAGTGAACTGCGAAGGAGAGCCCCACTCCTGCCAGGTTATGGGCTCCCTGATGTTCTGACCACAGATCAGTTATAACAGTCCTCAGGGACAGCGGGGTTTACTGCCAGGAAGAGAGACCCCAGGAAGCCAGGCTGTCTGTCCTCAGGACAGTTGGGGTGGAGTGAGATTCTCCAGCCATGACTCACGCAGGGTTTCATGGGGAAGGGAAGTTAAGAGAGTCATAACGACCATACTGCAAAGCAGTTAAGCCCATTTTCACAGCAGTATTACACAGAATTAAAAACTGCACTATTTGCAGCCACAGCCACCAAGAACTAAAGCACAAGCAAACTGGGCAGGGTGGGCTTGGTACTCTGACAGTCTAGGCACACGTGGGCACATGGCCGGTATCCAGGGCAGGGAGCCTCTGCACTTGACAAGAAAAGGCCCTCGCCCTTCAGTCCCACTGCTCTTCCTCAGACCCCTTGAAATCACCTGGGCGGCTGCCCCGGGTGGGGACATGGTTAGAGCTGGCCTGCTGGCCTGCGCAGTGGGAGCCAATGAGACTCACTGTTGTCCTGGTGAGAAGAAAACCCCCCAGGCTGCTGGGAAGGCAAAGACTTTGTAGTCATGCCTAGAGCTGACTCGTTTTTCCTTTCCCTGAGTTTCTGGGCCTGAGCGACACCTCCAGCAGCAGAAAGACTTGGACAGACAGCGCTGAGGAAATCCCGGAGAAGTGGAAGGCCCAGCAGGTTTCGAGAAAAACAGGCTCTTTCATAGAGGACAGGAGATTGACAGGTGCTAAGTAGGGGGGTTGGGGCTTAGCCAGGGGCAGTGCCACACAGCAGCCAAGGCTCAGGGGGTAGGGCAGGTAGTCCTTCCAGGCCAGCTGGTGAGAGCAGTGATTCCGTCTGTCTGCTAGCGTTCATTGAGTGCTGACTGTTTACACTGAGCAATAGCAACAAGAGAAGAGAACTTTAAAAACAGGAGCAGACTATATTCTCTGGCATCCCTGTCTTTGAACCTGGCCTGGATGACAGTGCATCTCATCCTCTCCTTCCCCTCTTCCAATGGAGTAAGCCAAAGGCCACCATGGTCATGGAAAAGGGATTTATGTGTGCAGCTGCTTCAGCTGTCCCCAAGTTCACTCAAGTCCTATTTGCGTTGTGCTAACCTGGTTTCCAGAGTCAACAAACCAGCATGTGCTGTGTGCACTGCCAGGGGGACATACAGAGCGGGCGAGGTTGGAGGACAGGCCTGCAATGATGTTTTCAACCTACCTGAAAGAGACATGTGCATTTGAATCATCACTAAGATCCCAGGTGTTGTGGGTGGAGGTGGTGAGGGCCCCGAACTTTAGAGAGCAAGAGGCAGCTGTTGGCTCACTTACTTCCTCAAGCCACCCTCAAGTGATCCCTGCCCTCGCCTGTCCATCATGAAGAGGAGAAAGCATCCAGAAGCCAGCACAAGGAAACAGGCCATACTCTCCCAGCCCTCTCCCACTCCTTACCCTTGTCCCAGGGTGGTCAGGAAATGCCAAAGGAGCTTTCTTTCCCACTCTAAATAATTCTTGATAATAATGACCCGAACTATTCACTGAGGGTCTGTTATCTGTCCAGCATTGCACAGCTATTCTTTTCAACCTTCACAATGATTCTGCCAAATAAATGGAACCTCCCCATTTTACAGACATGAAAATACAGTGAAATATTTAAGTTCCTGCCCAAGGCCCACAGCTGAAACCAGGATTTAGTGCAGGAGAGTCTAACGACAAAGGTTTCCTCCCGTCCTGCCTCAAAATTGTTCCGTGTTCCCATAATCAGTGATTACAACTAATTCAATTTCAAGAATAATAAATTTGGAGTGCGTCTGAAAGGGAGTTGAGCAGCCATAAATAAATACTCATGTCTATTTCTCTTGAGCAAGATCCAGTAAATTATTAGGAGCCACAGTTCTACCTGGAATGCATTTTTCATTTAGGACACAAGTCAGCCGTGGGCGGATCTTTCTCCAGGCTTCACAATGCAAGAAGAGTGAGGCCGTCAGCACTGTTTCCTTGAATCCCGCTGTGCAGTGGCAATTTATTCTAGGAACCACACTGCAGAACATGACCAAAAATAGAAAGGCAGGTTTTGCATATTTCCATTCCCTAATGCTAGCATCTTGACCCTGTCCATAGCGGTCTGGCTTGGCTACTGGATAAATCAAACTTTATTGACACTTGATGTGTTCTAAGTGGGCTAGAAATGCCAAGTAACTCAAAGGTGACTGTTACCTTCAGAAAAGCACTTACATCAAAGTTATATTTTAAGCATGTCAACCTCACTTGATGCGAAGTTTCTAAACCTCAATAGACATATTGAGGAATAATGTATTCTTCATTAGGACTAATGTATTCTTCCTAACACATTAGGATAATAGGACTAATGTATTCTTCAAGGCTTGGGCCATGATCAAGCACAGGTTTTTAAACAGTGAGCATAGCTGACTGAAGAGATTTGAAATGGCAGGGGCCAACAACAGCCACAGGTCCATTTAGGTCAATTCCTGACCCCGATGGTCTGGGCGTGTGTGCGACCTAAGTTGCTTCAGGTGTGTCCGACTCTTCGTGACCCCATGGACTATAGCCCACCAGGCTCCTCAGTCCAAGGGATTCTCCAGGCAAGACTACTGGAGTAGGTTGCCATGCCCTCCTCCAGGGGATCTTCCCAACCCAGGGATCAAACCCATGTCTCTTATGTCTCCTGCATTGCAGGTAGCACTAGAGCCCCTGGGAAGCCCTGATGGTCTGGGCAGTTGATGCCAAGGAACAGGGCTCAGTTCCCACAACAGTCAGGAGATGGAAGCAGATAAAGCTGAGCTCCTGAAGCAGATAGAAATCCAATGGTGAAACAGAAAGCAGAGGGGCAGAGAAAACCATGAGGTTCTGTCTGTCCCTACTTAGCCCCTACTGGTGGCTGACTTCCCACCCTTAGGTATTCATCCCTTCTAGTCAATGCAGCCCTTCCCAAATGACCATCACAGGTCAGCAGCAAAATAAAGCTAGTGAACTTTCCTAAACCAGTTCTATTTCTTGTAAAAGACTATCCTTTAATCTGAAATTCTACCCTTTCCACTATTTGTTGCTGTTAAAAAAAAAAAATGCTTTCTTTTAAGAAATACTGGTGATATTCTTGGGTGGGAATTTGTTTTCTTTTTAACGTTCCCACTTAGCAAAGTAAAAAGTTAGCTTTTTGTTGGGGGTTGCCAAAATTTTTGAAAATTTTACTGGCCAAGGAACCTCTGCATTAAAACATTATTCTCGGAAAGCTCGCCTTCAGGATGCAAACAGTGCGTGGTAAGCCCAGAAGAGGCCGTGAGAATGAGCTTGTGGGTTCCTTTTTCTTGTTCAGTGAACATCAAGCAATGCTGAATGGGGACGAGACTTCAAACTGGGAAGGGGTCAGTCAAAAGGACATATTGTTCCTTTGATAATTTTGCCAAGGCTCTTGCTAACTGCCTTTCTGCCAAAACAAAAACAAAAACAAAATATGAGAATAAATCCCCCGAGGAAAAAGGAGAACTGAGCAGATTATGATCTGGAAGGGAAGCTTTATTATGGGTGACTTACCGTCCTTCGGGAAAGACGGGTTATTGTTGGGGCATCTCTAATCAGTGTTCTCTATCTCTCAAAAGTCCTCAACGAAAGGAAATTGCCTCCAAATGAAGCAAGAACGCATCCAGTTAGTACTTGCTGTCACCCCAGACTGGAAAGCTCTTCTCCCACCTTCTCTTTCTTGAGGCCCCAATTCAACTTCTTCCTGATACCCATTCCCACTCCTCCAGGCAGGTCCCACCCTTCCTTTCTCCAGGTTCCCATGGTATTCTGTTCATACTTCTAGTATTACACTTCTCATTGGGTATTTTTAAACAGGCCATTTCCTTCCGATTATAAAAACATAGAAGTTAAAATGTTCAAACTTAAAAATAATAATAGCAAACTTAGGCAAAGCTCACTATGTACCTGGTCTTCTAAGCAGTTCACAGTTATCAGTCCCTTTAATCCTCTCAATAAGCCAATGGCTCAGCATCTCAAGTGTGGCCCTACTCTCACAGCCAGAACAAGGTCCCATCCATCTTCCTGCCTCTGGTGCCTGACATGGTACTAGCCACAGTCAATGCTTAATAAAAGAACTCTGAAATTACAAGAAAGACAATGTTTGATTTGCCTATTTCAAATGTTGCCTAATCTAGGAATACAGGGCTGGTCTAGATGATGCTTGAGAGCTTTTTCCAGCTGTTTAACTATGGGACCCTATCATTAATTTGCATACACTATGGTCATACCAAATGCATGAATATATCAATATACTCATAATTTATCAATTTATTGATCACTAACTGGTAGCTCTGGATATGTAATTCTATCACTACCTTGGATGTTACAGTTATGTGAGTGTGTACAAAATTAGTTATGTGTGTGTGTGTCCCAAAAGGATTAGCAAATTAATACATTGTGCCTGTGTCAACACTTCTATTTTTAAACAAAATGATTTACTTACTTGACTAACTTTTGGCCTTACTGACAGCTATTAGTACAGCAGACTGGTATTTAATGAAGCAGAAAAATAATAAACCATGTTGATATTATTCCTCCAAATAACTGCTTTTTAAAAACATCTCTTTGCTGGGAAGGCAAAATGGAACTGGAGAAGGTCCAGAGAAATGCAATAATATGGTCAAGAAAACGGAATGGTTCCTATAGAGCCAAAAAAACAAGCAGGTCTCTTTCTCCTGGAAAGAAGAGGGATGAAAGAAAATGCAATAAAACACTATAAAAATTGTGAAAGAAACAAAGAAGAAAAAACATAGAGTGTTAGTTCCATAGCCCAAAATTACAGAAGTACGTTTTCTTCCTATCTTGGAGATCAAGGTAAATTTAGGAATGTAAAAGGAAATATGATTGTCTCTGTGTTACGGAAGAGGAAAGTACTATTTGTTGCACAGTGACAGCTTGGAGCTGGTAAGTGGTTTAGAGGTGTATGGATTAAGGAATCATAACAAATTATTAACGGAGGTAGGATGTGGGGGGAGAGAGGGATTTCCTAAACTGACAGCCCTGACACCACCGCCTGGAACCATGCCTGCTACCAATCATGCCTCAAACCAGACAGTGTGCTGAGCGATCGTGAATATGGCACTTGTTTGAATGTATATATCTACATTTCCTATTGTATTTATGTATCAGTTAGATGATGAATTTGATTTTTCACTAGCATGGGTACCTGAGCAGTTTCACAGCATCACTTTTATATAACAATAATTATCTTCTAATAAGAGGTCTCATTTTCCCAACACATGACAGACCTTCCTGACAGAACTACCAGCAGGACACTAACACATGGGCTCTTTGGCTGGTCTGTTGAACGTTAGCCCAAGTTCTGCCCTCAGCCATAACACATCTGTCTCTCTGTTCTTCCAGTGATTTCAAATCACTGAACTGCTGTGTGTTCCAGATGCAACAGCCACGTAAATGATCCTTCTGTTCATAAACTTGCCTTGGCCTTGGGATGCTGAGTCCTGGCAGCCATGCCATGGAGGTGCCCATGGGGACATGTTCTAATACACGAGAGGGGATGGATGGAAAAGGGTCAGGACGCCTTCCGGGGTTTTGGTTCGGCATGCTGTTGCCACTCCTCTGGCTTCTCCTGACAGAGCCTTCACTTAGCAGATAATCACATTTCACCCTTGAGAACATGTGATTTCTATTAACATTGCAGCATTGCCTGGCAGGGCAGCCAGCTTTTCTGTGGCTGCTGGATGCGTGTGGTGCGTCCACAGAGCAGGGGCAGCGCCAGCCTGCTCAGTTCCAAGTAAAATCTTGGAGATCTTTGCCTTAAATAGTAATTATTCTGGCAAAGGTCCTTTATACCTTGCTCTAAATGTTATCCCTCCAATAGCAGAAAATGACTTTGTGGGAAGTCTTTTTTGTTTCAAAAAGTTTTAGTAAAGGCATAGCAGTGTCAGAAAAGGAATGTGTGTGTTTTTATAGGCCATTATGAAATGGACTTGCAGTAACTAACAATTATTGCACACACCCACTCACCTTTTCCAGAGACCTTCCAGGATTCAAGATCCCAAACCAAGCACAGCCTTGTGTGTTCCCAAACTATTTTTTCTAAGTGCTAAAGAGAAATTCCCATGAAGCCTCATTCTTCCAGGATGGAGCACCCTATCCATGCCAAAGAAAAAATACCCGTAAAACTGTTTCTCAGTATTAGGGTACATTATGGATATGATTAGTCCAAATCTCCCTGGTCATATAAAATATGTCACATAATTGTTTCTTTGGTCAGAGAGGAGTGTTACAAAATAAATATTTCCCCATTAGAGCACACTGGGAAATGTTTGCTGACACCTACACTCAAACCCAGCAGGTTTCCTTGGAAGAGTCTGGCAAAGAACAGCCCCCTCCTTAATGAGGTGCTGGAGTTGGTTGAAAATTAAATATTAATTTACAAAAAATTTTTGCATCTTAAAAGTCAAAACTATGGTGTGCCTCTGGGCGTCTATGCCTGTTATGTTCCTCCAGCTTTTGGTCTGTGAAATGACTTGGGTCAACCAAGGATCACCGTCTTTTATTGAATTGCATCATTCTTTCTCTTTCTAAAACAGTCTGTGGAAAACATCAAGAAGTTTGGGTGTTTTGATTTTTTTTTTTTCCTTCCCCAGAATTTTTTTCTTTTTCTATTTCCCCTACTGGAAAATTCTTTCTGAAACCATTGATGGATTGTTTCATTTGATTCCAGGACAGTCACAGTTGTGAGGGCCATGGTAGAACAAATCAATAGGTGTGATAATTACTGGTTCCTCTTGGAGAATTTTTTTCCCCACCACACCTTCTAGAGAGTTCGTGCCCTCCCCCCACCGCCCCCCAGTCATGCCCAGTTGCTGGGGTCCAGCCCCGGCTGATCCAGGGAGTTCGAAGCGGGGACGGCGTCGGCGAGGATCAGGATACAACAGCTTCAATTAGATATTAATTAGAGATGTAAAAAGTAATAGAATGAGGATAGCTCAGTAGGAAAATTCAGTGGAGAAAAGAGGC
Source organism: Bos mutus (assembly GCF_027580195.1). NCBI lineage: Eukaryota > Metazoa > Chordata > Mammalia > Artiodactyla > Bovidae > Bos > Bos mutus. The sequence continues at coordinate 35,540,525 of NC_091626.1, forward strand.
TGAGTAGCTTGGTTTATGCGGGAGACCAATAAAACTTCAAGACAAGAAGCTTGCACCACTTATGTAGGCTGCAGGCGTCCTTCAGTTCTCCCGAAAGAGAGGAGACACTGAGGCCTCCCCGGTCGGATCTTAGAAGCCCAGGCAAAATTAGTAAGCTTGGTGGGTTCTGCGCTCCAGATGGAGACTCAGCCAGAGTGAGAGAGAGAGCGACATGGGGAGACCAGTATTTTGAGAAACTGATCCCAATTCTTTATTTTCCATGGTCTACTTTTATACGCTGAGATGTTATGCAAAAGTCATGCGGGGTCAGCAGTCCTGACTTTTATCAAAGTCAGGTGCTTCATACAAATGTATACAGAGGTCTTAGGGGTGTTACATCATCTTCTGGCCAGGGGGCCTGCTGACAATTTATGACCCTCTCCTTGTGACAGCGGTCAGTCAACCAGGACACTTATTTCTCCAGGGGTGATTATTCTTAAAACAGACGCCACCCAAATAAAGTTACATTCCTATAGGGTGAGGGTATAGTGGGTTTTAGTTAAGGAAAGAATTTACTTCACCTAAGGTCTAACATGATTTATATCAAAGGTTAATACTTATTTCTTCTATATATTCATTAATGTGTGTAAGGGCAGGGGATGTGGAGACTTAGCAACAAACATTGGCTCAACAAATGAAAAACCCTTCACCAATACAATTTCTAATCAGCCCACTATACTTATACTAATGGTTTTCTAACTTTTCTAAGGAACCTGTTTTTAGAAGGTTTAAAGCATCTCGTGCCTCTCACAGCTGGGAGGCTGTGAGCAATCACTGTGGCCGGACAAGCCTGTCAGGCAGGCTAGAGAACCTTCAGAGGAGTTTGTAGGTTAAAACACTCTTGTCACACCCAGGAGTTTTTATTAACTGGAGCTCTAAGTTAACTCCTTCTCTGAAAGAGGTGGTAGGGGACAGCCCCCTGTAAAGTCAGAGGTGTAGGTGAGAGCACAAAGTAGTAAAGTAGGCAGGCTCTGGTTATGGGGGTAGATGCTTGAGGATTTCCAGGGGGACTCCTGAGGCTCGATCCCGCCTTTGCGTATGTCGAGCCTCCTTCCTCATGACCTTTGCCACGGGCCGAGTGCCTCACTCTGGCCCCAAACACCCAGTGCTCTGAGGAGTCTTGTCTGCCCTGGCTCTGACTGCCAGGTTGAAGCATGATGACCACAGAGCTGCCGGTGGGGCTTTCACTGCTCCTGGCCACCAGGGGGTTTAGTGTCCTCATTTTCAGCTGCTTACGGCTTTCAGGTCCAGATCCAGGAATTTTCCCTCCAGCTCTCATGTTCTTAACAGAATTCCTCTCCTCCTTTCTACACATTCACACACTCAGTCACTCAATTCACACAAAACTTTGTACAGATATGTGGTCTTAATTTGTAAGTGGAGGGATGGTTGCAAATTATACTGATCCTTCCAAGGCAAACTGCATACATTTTAATCCCCTAAGGCTCTGAAAATATTTCTCTTACCTCTAATACTGGAATTTCAAGGCACCAGAGCAGATGAGTAGGATTTAGAGGCAGGCTGGCCTTTGAGGATTCTTCCAATCACAACACTGGCCCTGGCTGTGATCTTCAGATCTTGGGGGTGGGAGTTTCAACACTACCAAGAATGCAAATCAGTCTACATATTTTAACACCCTTTCCCTCTGAAAAGAATTGTTTTTTGGGGGAAAGATGGGAGATGAAGAACTTGACAAAATAATTCTAAAGTGTATTTAAGAGAATAAATACATGAGAATAGCTAAGAAACCCTTTGAAAGGAATAAAGAGAGGGTACATGCTTGATTAGATATGAAAACATATGAGTTCCACTCCTACCTAGAATGTAGAAAGGTTGAAAAAGTACCTCTCCCATCCTCCAAACAATCAGCAGAATCACCACTTTTCTTGAATCCATCGGAAAACTAAGGTCATACAGAATCAAAAAGCCCAAAGGCTATGTATGGACAGACAGCCTCTCCAAAAAGAGATGAAACTAAGCAAGGGCTTACTTGTGGTTGAGTATAGGAAGAAGAGACATTGGGTACCGTACAAAACTAAGCTAAAATAAAAAGAACTCAGCTAAAAGTTGTAACAAACCGTGAAAGGACAAAAGTGGGCTAGCATGAGAGTACAGCACCCCTGGGAGCTGCAAACACAAGAGGAATTCACACCCACTTGCAGGCCCTTCTCTGCAGACGTCCACTCATTGCTCCAGAAAGGACAGAAAGCAGGCAGGAGACCAAAGAAGACTCCCTTTCCCCAGTGAGTCTGGAGAAGGGGAGCAACATTGCTGAGGGAAAGCCACAAAGTTACACCTAGACTCCTCCCCTGAAGCCACAAGGCAGTAACTGTTCATTCAGGGCACAGGTGAAGACCCACCATAGCTGGGGGAAGGATAAAAGACAAACAAAACTAAACAAAACCCAGAAAACCTCTCTATCCATGGGGAATGAGCAATAAATAGCCCTGGATCAGGATCCTGTAAGAGGTGTCCTATCAGAGGGAGATCGGCAGGACATTCTCTTTGACATAAGACAGAAAACAGAGTTCAGCTGTTAGAGAGAGAGATGAGTGGCAGAATTTCTGAGAAGCCCTATATTTGAAACCCACATGCACAGAACCTGCTCAAGCCTGGGATGGAACCAGCAGGAAATACATTTTGTGTTCCCCAGAGCCAAGTAACAAGCAACAGCAGCATACTCCACAGCCTAGAAGCAAGAACCTTTCTCAGACACAGATATAGAGTAAAGATTGCAATCTACAAGTAAAGAAATAACACTGAGAAAAACCCTCTGACATCCCAATCTTAACCATAAGGTAATGCTAAAGGAATTTGAATCTGGTAGTGCACTGAATGTCACTATAGCAACAACAAAACCCAAACCCAGCTCAAACCCCATTATAATTCACTCAATTTAGCAGAAGAAAATGAATGCCCATTTCCAGCACAAATACTATTTACCTCAGCCTTCTCTGTTGTATGTCAGACATACAACATCTGACATGCAATCAGAAGTTAGGAGAAAAACAAAAAAGCAAATAAAAAACAATCCACTGTTAAGAGATAAACTAATCAAAAGAACCAGACTCAGAGATGATACAGATAGAATTATCTAAATAGGGAATTTAAAATAATAATGATTAGAGTATTAATATCCTATTGGGAAAGGCGGACAACATGAACAAATCATGAATTTTATCAGAAAAATGAAAACCATAACAACAGATTAAGTGGAAGTGTTAGAAATTATAGTAGCAAAGATGAGGAATGCCTTTGATGAGCTCATAATAGATTTGACACAGCTGAGGGGAAAAAAATCAGTATACTTGAAGATATGTCAATAGAAATAACCAAACTGAAACACAGAGAGAAACAAACAATAACAACAACGAAAACAGAGAGTCCAAACATTTAATTGGAATGCTAGAAAGAGAAACGAGAATGAGACAGAAGAAATATTTGAAGAGATAGTGGTCAAATTTTTCCAAAAAACAATAAAATACATCATGCCACAGACTCAAGAGTCTCAGAGAAACACAGGCAAGATAAATCAGATCAGATCAGATCAGATCAGTTGCTCAGTCGTGTCCGACTCTTTGCGACCCCATGAATCGCAGCACACCAGGCCTCCCTGTCCATCACCAACTCCCGGAGTTCACTCAGACTCATGTCCATCGAGTCAGTGATGCCATCCAGCCATCTCATCCTCTGTCGTCCCCTTCTCCTCCTGCCCCCAATCCCTCCCAGCATCAGAGTCTTTTCCAATGAGTCAACTCTTCGCATGAGGTGGCCAAAGTACTGGAGTTTCAGCTTTAGCATCATTCAGAGAATAAAAAAAGCAAGCATATTAAGACACTTTCAAACTGCTGAAGTCGAATTATACTTACAAACACCTGAAAAATTCAACAAGAAAGAAACAACCTTAAAAAAAAAGACCCATTTGATTCCACTGGAAAATTATATCAAACACTTTAAAAATAAAGTTGCCAATTATACACCATATATTCTAGAAAATAGAAGAGAAAGTAACATACTTTGATTTTATGAGGCCAGGATTACCCTAATATCAAAATCAGACAAAGGTAGTTTAAAAAACTTATCATTTTTACATATGTAGATATCCCTTCAACATTAGCGATATACAAAAAGAATAATATGTATATAAATACCAAGTAAATGATAAACAGATAATTAAAAATGTTTATGTTGATGTTGAAAAATTGACAGAAAAAAAATACATCATTAACAAATGGTGTTTATCCTGGGAAAACAAATTTGATCCAATTTTTTAAATCAATCAATGTCTTCTACCATACTAATAGCCTAAAGAAGGAAAACCATATGATCATATCAATTGATGCAGAAAAAGCATTTATCAAATGTCAACATCCACTCATGATTAAAACTCTCAGTGGAATAAGAGAAGGAAATTCCTCAAATTGATAAAGGACATCTACAAAATACCTACAGCTAACATCACAACTGATGGTGAAAGACGAATGCTTTCTCCTGATATCCTCTTACGAGTCCGATTCAAAAGTCCTGGCCAGTGCAGTAAAGAATAAAGAGAAATAAAGAACGTGGAGTTTGGAAATGAAGTGAAGAGAAAGCTGAAAACTTTGTGGGCCTGGGTTGAGGCCCAACACTGAGAGTGCTCAGCACCTAACTCTAAGACTTGCACCTATCTCTAAGTTGGTCATGGAACATGTTAGGTCAACATTAGGTCATGCAGCAACCTTAAGCAAATTTCCATAAACAAGGTGCACTGTAAAATACCACAAAATCTCTGACCCAGTGGCACATCCCTCTTAGGTATTAATTTGGCCCCAAGAGACCCAAGCCTTAGCTAAAAAAAAATGGGATTCTCAAGTTTCAAAGAATTGAGCATGCCACCTTCCAGCAAAACTTATTTCATAAAAGTCTAAGAACTAGTCCTGGAAGCTGTAAATGTCTACAAAAATGGAAAATCTGGCTAAGACAATCCAGAATCACAGTGACTATTATAGTATGGTGAATGTTCCAATCAGGTGGGATCATTCATTTACGATGTACACATAGGAAGTAAGTGGTCCCAAACCAAACAAATAGAATGGGATCTGTTTTAACTGGAAATATGCAGAAGCCTCCGAGACTTCAAGATTACAAAATAGCTTCACTGAAAGATTCATTGCAAAGGTTGATGAAAAATTAGACACAAGAGGTAACTAAAATGAAAGACTATAAGACTAACATGACTCCTCCCACTCCCCTCTATCCTCCTTTACCTGAGGACTTGGTCTATGAATCCTCTATTGAACTGTCTTTCCACTCTGATGGGACTACAAGACCATAAGTTGAAGACTACCAAGTTAGTTACCTTATAGCTGCAATAGCTGCAAATAAATAAACCAGAAACCTTAGAACCTCCAGAAACCTTAAATAAATAACACCTGAACCTTCCCTATTGCACCCAACATCAAAACACTGGCCCAGAATTCAATGTCTCATTTGCAGTCAACCAGGGCACTGGAAAAAATTATCCTTGAAGGTTTTGTCAAATCCTTCCATCCAACTTGAATGCTATCATATGTACCCTGGAAGGAGAACCCTCACATGACCACCACCACCCCTCCTCCCCAGGGTTGATGGCACTGTGAGGGACTGTCCAATTAACTGCTATCAGTTTATTCCCTTAAGCAGCCAATAAGTGTTCTAGAAATTGTAGGAAATTCCTAGAAATCTGGTATGTCCTGGTGTAATGCTGTTATTTGGAGGAGGAAATGGCAAGCCACTCCAGTATTCTTGCCTGGAGAATCTAATGGAGGAAGAGCCTGGTGGGATACAGTCCATAGGGTCACAAAGAATCAGACACAACTGAGGTGACTTAGCACAGCCCAATGCTGCCATTACCTTAACACGTTATATGTCAAGAAATAATCAAATTTCCTTGTCAATTCCATTATAATGTACTCTCATCAAAACTTTAACCATGAGAATTTATTTACAATTTTGTTACTTATAGACAAGTTACTGTTTTACTCTGATGCTTTTGCAAAAGTGAGATTCAAGAAAAGGACCCTCCCAGGTACTCTTGACCCCTGACTCCACTGCCAGATTACAAGGTGTTAAACCTTGGGTGCATATTTCACAACGGAAGAAGGATGCATCTGACATCTGGTTATGTGCAAACACTGACAATGCAGTTGTCAGCTTCCCTGGAAGTATCAATTCATGCGCAGCATGTGGTTTTGCTCATAGTCAATCACACTGACTCAGAAGAGAAGATGCTGACATCAAGGTAGACTGCTTCCTCCTAAGACATCAAATCTTCAATGCTTCTTTCTAATCTTCCTTCCCTGTCTGTCTTTTTCCTAGTTCTTGTTCCATGAATGTCTTTATGATTCTTTTGTCTACCTTTTCCCTTGCTCTGGCCTGGAAAGGTAATGCATATCTGAGAATATGTCAAAGGAGGAAGTAATCCAACCTTAGAACAATGGTTGGAGTTGCCATAATGTTGGTGATCCTGTTGTTCTGCCTATCACAGATTTCTCCCTGATTTTCAATGCCTGTTTTTTTTCTGGAATAAACTCAGCCCTGTCTCTGTCACACCAGGCTCTGTACAAAGAAAGGGACACAAGCCAAGTGTAAGTGTTACCAGAATAAAATTTCCCATGCAGTCTACAGACCTTTCAATTTTCCTGATTTCCATGGCTGTCACCTCTCCAGTCTTGAGCCACAGATTCAAATGGGAATTACCAGGAGAAATTCATGATGCAGGGGTCTCTTCTGGCAGATCCCTACACCCCTGGCTAGAAGTAATTCCAAATGAAGTTGTGATCAGAAACCTCTCCTTAACTCTCAAAGATATTTCAGAATCTGCTGCTAAAGTGATAGCTGCCCAATAAAAATCTCTAGACTCTCTGGCCAAAGTTGTTCTTGATAACAGGACAGCCCTTGATTATCTTTTAGCTAAGCAAGGAGATATCTGTGCTATGGCCAAAACCACTTGCGGCATGAGAACTGACACTATTAGGGAAGCTGAAACTCAACTGCACAGGATCAACTGAACAAGCCATTGGCTTAAGAAAGTGATTCTTTCAACAGGGTCTTTCTTTGACTTATTTGATTCTGACTGGTCTGGGTCTTGGGGACCCTAGCACCGAAGTACCCTCCAGACACTGGGAATTCCTCTGCTTGTAATAATCACGGCAGTCTCCCTGGTGCGCTGTAGTCTCTCAAAAGCTTTAAATACATGTTCACAGCTGCTAACCACCAACCAAATGATCTCCTTATGTACAGAACATCAGAAAAGGAACAAAGAGAATGGCCCACTAAAAAACTGTGAACACGACATCATGACCCATAAATACCACACAGAGATTCATCAAAACTGTAGGAAACCCAGAGTGGTCGCTGGGAGGAGCACTCATGCCTTAAAATTTTCATTGTGTCTCTCAGACAGAAAGTCTAATCGATAGGTGAGAATTGTTAAAAACCAGACAGCAGTCTCCAAATGGAGTCACACTAAGCCCCAAGTCACCAAACCGAGACTCGATTAGGTTTCGGCCTCTCCCAGAAATGGACTCTTAAACCAATCAATCGTGAATCACCTGCTCAGCCCCAGTCAGGTCATCTACCTGATAGACCCCCACCATCCTCTAAAGCAACCTCCGTGATCAATGCCTGATGATCTGAGGTGGAGCTGATATAATAATAATAGAGACAAAGCCCATAATAAATGTAAAGTGCTTGAATCATCCTGAAACCATCTCCCCTGCCCCTGTCTCTGGAAAAACTGCTTTCCACGAAACCAGTCCCTGGTGCCACAAAGGTTGCGGATGGTCCCTGTAAAGGAAAGTGTCCTTGCAATAATCAGCCTGCTTTCTTGCCTGATACAACTTCCTTGTTCCTGCTTCCTCCTGCCTATAGCTCCTCAGAGTCCCTTTTTACCTGCTAGACTGGTTGTTGCCCAATTTATGAATCACTGAATAAAGCCAATAGGACCTTTAAAATTCACTCAGTTGAATTCTGGTTTCTTAACATGTATAACATAAGGACCTCACGACAGGATATTGTGTACTGATCCAACATGTGTACTCTTATTATACATTTTATAATACTTTTACATTTCATACGCACATAATACACTGCTACTAGTTTTTTTCACTCTCGACCATCATTTATCTTTTAGAACAATCAAAAATTTTAAGTGTATTTTACCTGCGTTTACTCAAATTCCAGTGCGCCTCCATCTTGCCTCACGTTCCTCCTGAAGAAATTCAACATTTCTTGTAGACAGCATCTGCCAGCAATAGTCTGAGTCTTCCTTTTCTGAATTCTTACCCCTTCGTTAGGGTGGAGGGTTTTTGATTTTGCTTCCCCCAGTTTTGCCAGCACTCTAAGGGAAATAGTGTTTTGCCCTTTCTCCAGCAGATAAGGGTTTTTTGCTCCAGAAAGGGGATGGGGGAGGGTCCAGCAGGGCTTTGCAACCCTCCTGCAGAGGATGTTTTCCCCTCCTCCAGACCCTATTGAGGGGGTTCTCAGGACTTTGTCCAGTCTTTTCGGTGAGAGCTCCATGGAAAAAAGCCAGCGAGAAGACGCAAGCCCCCTCTATATCTGTAGTCCCTCGGGGCTCCGTGCTCCCTCTCCAGCCCATGCTCACTCTCCACCAGTTCTTTACCGACTCCAGGTGAATTCTATTGATGGCATCTGCACCTCAGGTCAGCCCAGGCTCGTCCCACACAGGCCCGCATCAATCCTTGATTTCAGGAGAGGTGATCCCCACTGTGACCTCAGCTTTTGTGATGGATCCCAAAAAAGTAGTAAACTGGCAGTTTGGAATTTTTAAAATAACAGTGGGGGTGACACCCCTTCTAGATTGCTACTTGGTGAGCTTCTTCATTCTCTTTTCACTTGGCTAAGGCAGTCCTGTCTCTCTGCAGGTAGCAGCCTTCCAGGGGTCAGCTCTATCTCCTGGAGAGCCAGGGATCCAGCCGAGTCCTGCCCCATGCTGGGAGGGAACAGTGGAGAGTCCAGCTTGCAGAGAAGGCAAGGGGGATGCCAGAGGCTACCTGGGGTCCTTGACTTTCCAGGCTCTGCCTCAGTGTCCACAGCCTGTCCTCCCCTCACTGAGACCATCTGGGAGGCGGGCACCTGCCCCCACTCTCACAGCATCCCCCCATGTGATATCAGGATCTCCCTCTTCAGAGCTTTGGGGAGCAGTGAAGATTGTTTCAGCTTTTGCAGGTGAGGAGAACATGTTTGAGGGGCTTCCCTGGAGGTTCAGTGGTAAAGAAACCGCCTGCAACGCAGGAGACGCAGGTTTGATCCATGGGTTGGGAAGATCCCCTGAAGAAGGAAATGACAACCCACTCCAGTATTCTTGTCTGAAAAATCCAATGAACAGAAGAGCCTGGTGGGCTGCAGTCCATGGGGTTTCAAAGAGTTGGAGATGACTTAGTGACTGCATAACAACAATAACATGATCAAGGTCCTCATTTACTGGAAAAAGCAAACAAGACTCTGAAGGCACTCTGCTCCTGGTCCATACTGCATACCTGTTTCATTGTGTGAGCTATTCTGGCCTCCAGCTGGTTCATTTGACTTCATTTCCTACAAAGCGCAGGGACACGGTGAAGAGATGCATGCATTGTTCCTGTTGTCCATATGGGGCGTGTATCCATGCGAAACCAAAGTTGATTTCTTTCTTTTTAATGAAGAGCTAATAGGAAACTGCTGAACATACAGCAGAGCCTCCCACTAGACTACACTCAGGGCTGCCTTTCATAGCAGAATTCATCATTCTCTTGCCTTCAAAGATGGCAATGCTCGTGCACATTCATCAGTGACACTGCTTATGGACATACTATGGAAGAGCACTGCGGTTCTTCGTAGGGTTCTTTCACATTTTCACCCAACGCTCACCTCAAAATACCCCTAGAGTGGTAGCTTTGTCATCTGTTCTTTACAGATAGTAAAACTGAAGCTCTGAGGGAACGACTCACCTGGAGTCATTTAGCCCCAGAGCAGAGGAAACGTCTTGCAGTAGTACTCGTGTATCCCCAGGTGGGGAGAGTGGGGACTTTTAAGTGGTAGCTGCGTTCAGTGGTACACTTTCTTGCCTTTGTCACTAAATCCTCTTGTTGGTCTAAGCTTGTGTGTCACTCAGTCCCAGCAAGAAACAGATGACACACTCAAAAGGAAACTTCAGTAAAGGGGACTCATACAATGTAATAAGCAAAGCTCAAGGAAATCAGCAAGGGATAGTGAAGCACCCTCAGGGCTGCGTACAGTGCATTGGTCTGCTAAGGCCGCTATAACAAAACAACATCCAAGTCCAAGATCAAGGTGTTACAGGCTTGGTTTCTTCTGAGGCCTCTCTCCTGGGCTTGCAGGCTGTCTTCTGACTATGACCTTGCATAGTCTTTCATCTGTACGTGTACCTCCCTGGTGTCTCTTTGTGTGTCCACATTTTCTCATAAGGACAGCAGTCAGGTTGTATCAGGGCCCAGTCCAATGGTCCCGTTTTAACTTAATCACCCTCTAAATTTGGAGGCCCTACCTCCAAATACAGTTGCATTCTGAGGTCCTGGGGGTTAGGACTTCAACATGTGAATCTGATGGGACAAAATTCAGCCTGTGAGAGCTAGTAACAATGGAGGAGGCAGCTATTAGTGCCCAGTGACGGAAGGGGCAAGAGGGGAGGTTGACAGAACCCAGACGCTGGCACAGTTGGCTGTGTGGAGAGGCCCCCTGACAGGAGTTGTGTGTTTGGTAGGGAGGTGCAGCCAACAGTTGCCTGGCAGGGAGGGAGTGGCGGAGGGGATAAATACCCTGACGTCACTGTCCTCCCCTTTCTGAGCTCTCGCTGAATCCAATGGGAAGCCAGAGGCAAGGGAACCTACTGACACAGCCCAGGGGGTCAGCCTCTGAGGCTTAGAGTGGGGTGGGAAAGGGACAGGGGCAGGCACAAGACACTCAGAATGACTTGCAAACTGCCCACTACATCCTGCTCTGAAGCCATGGTGATTTATGACAGGAGTGTTCAACTGCCTGAGTTTCTACTTAACGTGGGTTATGTTCAAGAACCCTGAAAAACAACTGTAGGTCATTCTGAGGACACATTTCCTAAGAAAACAGTCTTCAGAGACATCTTCCCTGGGGTCAAAGTTAGGAGGTCAGAAGAGTCATTCACATTGCTCAAGTGTCAGCAGAGAAGGGTCAGGTATGACTGGGTTTCCACCCCCTACTCCGAGCCCCTTCCAGTCAGAGTCCAGGTGTGTTCCTGGGCACACACTGTCATGCTTCCAAGCCTTTGTGCACGCTGCCCCCTCTGCCTGGAGTGCCCTTCACACTCCTTCACTCCTTTTCACTGTTCAGTCTCTCAGTCGTGTCCAACTCCTTGGGACCCCATAGACTGCAGCATGCCAGGCTTGCCTGTCCTTCACTATCTTCCGGAGTTTGCCCAAACTCATGTCCACTGCGTTGATGATGCCATGCAACCATCTCATCCTCTGTCGCCCCCTTTCCTCCTGCCCTCCCTCAATCTTTCCCAGCATTAGGGTCTTTTCTAATGAGTCCTTTTCACTGACTGACCCTTACTTACCCTTCAAGAGCAGAACTAAAGGACGTTCTCTGAGCTTCCTATAAGGTAAGGAGACTCTTACTGGAAATGTAGTAGGCAGATCAGTTTTCTGTTAGAGGACAATAGCAAGTGATAAGGGTGATTATCCAAAGATCGCAACACTTTAATATGTTTTAGGTAGGAAACTATCTCATGTGAGGGTGAAGGAAAGCTGGTATCCATCCACCCCATCTGAGTATATCCCCGGGGAGCTAGGAGGTAAGGGGATTTGGAATAGCAGAAGTGACAGCTTTTGCCCTGCAGTTACTTCCAGGCAGACAACAGGAACACACACACACATGAGGCCTTCGACCTCACGTGTACCACTGTGTACTCCTCTGCGGCATTTCCCTGAGGCGAAGACTGTGTCTCCCGTGTTACTGCACTAAGTTTTACAGGCAGTGTAGCACTGCTACACCGTACGTGACCTACTCCCGTGGTGCAAAAGCTGGACTTTGGAATCAGTCTTCCATCCGGGCTCTTATCAGCTCTGACATGGGACATGTTATTTAATCTCTCTGAAGCTACTTTATCATCTGAACAATGGAAATAATAGTGTCTTCTGCGTAGGATTGATGTGAGGGTGAAATAAGCTAGTAGCACAAATTAAGGACTAATTGTCTTATTAACCAAAGTACTCAGGCCTTCAGGAGAGAGATCACTATGGGCCAGGGGAGCCGGGAAAGGTTTCACAGGACAGAAGAGACTTGAAGCCTGGGAAGGTGGGCCTAGAATTTCTATGGATGATGAACAAAAGGATAGGTAATGTAACAACCCCAAGTAGGGAATTCCCTGGCTAAGACTCCACACTCCCAATGGGGTTCTGGGGGAGCCTGGGTTCGATCAGGGAAATAAATCCCACACACCACAACAAAGAGTTGGCATGCTGCAACTTAAAAAAAGATCCTGCATGCCGCAACTAAGACCCGGTGGAGCTAAACAAATAAATATTTTTTAAATTATTAAAAAATATACATGGCCAAAGGAGAGGAATTCCTGTTGCCTCTGGGCTTAATTTCTACTCCTCAATCTAGCCTCCTGCCTCAGGCAAACACCCCCTCCCCAGACCCTGCTTGCAGGTCTGGCTCAGTCTTCTCCTGCTCAAAACCTCCATGATTTGCTACATGCCATGTGGCCCTCTAATTCCATCCCAAGGCTCCAGAGGTGCAGACCTGCAAACCAGCATGATTAGCCACCACTGCTAGCTCCCCATTCAGCATATAAATCTAGTGCCTGGGATTACCTCATGCCAGAAAACCGAAATCCAAGTCAGATGGTTAAGGCATTAATAGCAGTGAGTGTTGTAAAGACTCAACAATGTGAACCTTCCCAAAATGAACCATCCTGACCTCCCTCGCGCTGACAATGCGTGTGTGACATCATGTGTAAATGAGCCTTAAATTTGAACCAGGTGCCGAGAGCTGTCTGGCGTCTCCTGGCTGCTGTATTAACCACTAACATGCACTGGGGGATTCCGAGGCTGTAAAATGGAGCGAAACGGATGGCAGTGACCAGCGCCGGGCGCAGCAGCTGTGGCAGTTAACAGTCAAATCCCGCCCACCCTGTTGGGTCCAGGCCCCCCGGGGCCTGTAAGGCTGATTTCCGGAGGGCTGGGAAGCCCAGGGAATTTGGCTGGCTTCACTCAGCGACAAGAGCTCCTCCATGCAAATCAAACCACTTGGACTTACTTCCTAGACTTGATGCTGAGCTCTGTCATGATTTGCATCCATGAAGTGGGACTCTCAAGCTCGGTCTGAAGTGGTGGTTGGTCACAGTCAAAGCCGACGCACGCAGGGTCAAGTGGTCTAAGACATATTTTTGCCAAGGAAGAGAGCCAGCTTCAAATCCTTAAGTGCTACGGTTTTCACCCGGCTGGCATCTGGAGATAAAAATATACCTTTGTCCCTCTGGCAGCACAGATTCCCTCAGCTGGGTCTCTCCCCACAAGAGATCAAATGACAAACAGGCCCTAGAGACACTAAAGAAAATGTGGAGGGATGGAATGAGGGGTGTATGTTGTGGCGGAGGGGGGGTGTGCCTTAGCATTGCTACTCACAGAGAAAATAGATGAAGGAGAGAAGGAAACGGCAACCCACTCCAGTATTCTTGCCTGGAGAACTCCATCGACAGAGGAGCCTGGCAGGTACAGTCATGGAGTACAGACATGACTCAGCAACTTTCACACACACACACACACACGAGTTAGGAAGAAATTAAGCCTGAATAAAAATGAGTTTTCCTTTTTTCTCTTTAAATGCTTACTGTTCATGGTGCCCAATCCCCGGTTATTAACAGCATGGCACATTAATAGCCTGTATTCTGATCATCACTAGCAGACCCATAGAAACTGGAAGCTAGGATAGGAAGGAGGCAGTGATTCTCTCTTGGTAGGAACTGTTCTAGAAGCTCTACACATGCTGGTGAAAAGGAGTTGGAGCCAGAGAGAGTGGAAAACCCAGAGTTCATGGAGTCCATAGGACTTCAGCTCCAAAGAAACCCTCCGTGGTTCAGGGCAAGCTCTTAATCCACCAGTACTCACCAAGGATACCCACACTGTCCTATGAAGTTCGGGGCGCTGGGGTAGGCGTGGGAGGGAGGTCCTAGATGAAAGATGTGACGGGGCACGTAGATGGAAGGATCTTTCCTAATGGCTATGACAGTGTGCTTAGACATAAATATACAATAATGTGTATATTTTGTAATTTAAAGAAATTAAATGTGGCATGATGATGTTGGGGATGGATTTTCTGAATAATGAAACAAAGAGAGTCACATAAAATCATACTCTCAGAAGTCCTTCCAGAGGAGGTTAGGTTTTGAGGAAGAGGACGAGCTTGGGGGACAAAAAAGGATATATAATTTGTGCAAAAATGTGGAGGCGGGAACTCGTGGGGAGTCCCTTGAGATGCCAGAGGTCTTAATAGGATCTGAGGGCATGAGGAACTTGCCAAACTCCAGGACAATTCTTCAGGCTCCCTGGAGCCAAGACTTTGGAACAAATGAAGTGTAGGCTTTTACGTGACTAGCACTTAAAGGGCGAAAGTACCTCTTCTCATAACGTTTTTGGAAGATGATGATGTTGGGAGTCAATGCAGAGACACAATTAATGTTTTTCTATTACCATTTTGGATCACGTCTTGCTCTCTGATGGAAAATCCCACATCAGCCTACCTTTTTGCATTCTCTACAACCAGGCTCCTACTCTTCAGCTTTATTTCTCAAACTGCCATTACCTTTGCTCCCGGCAAAATTCTTACCTATCATTCTCAAAATATTTTTACCTTCTCATTTTCTTGTATGTTTGTTAGCATTTTCTAGTGGGAATGCCTCCATCCCATTCTCCATTCTACTTTGGTTATACTATAATTTTACTCAGCTGTTATTTCCTCCACACAATTTCCCCCACTCACCCAGGGGGCAGTGAGCCCCCATCCCTATGAAGTCCAGCAGAGCTTTTCCTGTTAATATTCCTCACCAAGCTACGTCACTCTTTTAACAAGCACTGCTGATGCTCTAGTGTGCCCATAGCAGGTACTATGGCCAATTCCTGTCCTTCAGGACATTACAATCCTAGCTAGGGGATTATAACCTCCAGAAGTGATTCATCAACTAAAGAACAAATATTATATATCAGTATATACAATGCCATATAGCTATGTGATAGGCAAAATCATTTACTCACAAATTAGGTTGGAAATGGAGTTCAAGGGATTTCTCTCACCAGAATAAAGTTCTAAATGGCTAGAGTATGGCTCTGTGATTTCCTCAAAGCAAGTATTGTTTTTTGTGTTACTATATAGAAATGACAACACTGTGAAATGTTGGAGTAACTGAACCTAGGACTGATTAGACATCTTTTGGAGGAATTGATTGAAAAGAATAAAATCTGGGAAAACCATTTGTACATTGACATTAAAATGCATGAATGCAACTTATTTAGTCTGGTTAACTATTCTGGGGATGAATGAAAACAAATAATTTATCTGAATGCAAATAAACCGCAGATCTCTAGACAGAGACACGGCAAGTCTGCAAGTATTTTGCTTCCCTGTGAAATGTAAATATTATCATGGTATAATCATTACTGATTGACTTTCAATATGAAATATAAACCTATGAAGTCTTATAGCAGAAATACTGTGTTTTCCCCTAAATCCTGAAAACTTGGCAAAATTTTGTAAATTTGTAAGTTGGGAATCAATTAGATATTTTTCCCTTCCAAAGTTTAGGACCAGCAATTTTGGAAGAGAAAGCCAATTAAATCATTAATCTATTTTCGTAACCAAGATCTTTTATATATATATACACACACATATATATACATATCCTTTTGAATATAAGATAATTGAAGTCAGTAAGCATTAGAGGTACCAAAATCTCTACTGAATTTTTTAATATAGACTTTGATTATCTAGACCAATAGTTTTCAAATATTGAAAGTGAGGAAGTTTTCATGTCCTTGATGAAAAAAAAAAAGGAATATAACAGCAAGCATTTAAGAAATCTAGATCTATTGAATTTAAAGGACTGTATTTTATTATAACATGACCTTAACTGAGCGAATTCACTTTCACTTTACTTTTTTATATTAAAGAATGGTGATGAATGGTGGCAAGTTTTTTTTAATGACCTTGGCCAATTTGCAAAATAATGTTGGCAATCTTATGAATGTCCCCAAATTTGTTTTGAAGTTCTAAGAAGAAAGAAGAAATTCAGTTTTATTCTTCTTCAGTTCAAAAGAAATTCAGTTTTGAAAACAATGAATTAGAGTGTTGATGGTCTGAGCTATATCTGTATTTTTAAAAATTGTATTTATACAGAGTCATAGAACACAGAAGTGGATTTCTGTTTTTCAAAGGAGCCAAGATTTCTCTAAGTTTGACTGACAAATATTGGAACACATAACTTTTCTTTGCCTAGAATTTCCTCTGAAATATTTCACAACAATGCTTTGGCAACAGACCATGACTCAGAGGACACATAATGGGCCCAAATGCTGTCTGGTTGGTGTGCAAAACAGACTTAGGCTTATATACAACATTTAAAATGAATAAAGCAGCCTTCAACACAGTCAGTATTGACTATATATCTACTATGAGCAAAACCTTTTTATGGGAAAAACCCCAACAGTTGCTTATACTTAACTATTAGCATGACATTTATGCCCACAGGTTTTACAGTCAAACTTATTTATATTCTGGATGTGTGACTTTCGACAAGTCACTTAACTTCATAACTTTTCTAAACTTTAACCTATTAAATGGTGGGGGCGGGGGGGCGCAGATTTAACTACACCTGTCTCCGATCACATGAGATTTGGCATGGTGCCTGGTCCATACATATAAGGGCTTGCTCATCATTATCATTTTATTTTATGAGACTGACAACCTTCATTTAACACACAAATCTCTCTCAGATTTGAATGGAGAACTAAGAGAACTAGAGAATTCTATAAGAGAACTAGGGAATGCTACAAAACGGTCTTCCCTCTTTCCCCATAGGAGTGCCCTTCCCAAGGGGCTCCACCACTTCCTACTCTCACCATCCAATTAGAAGTCAAGTTAAGGGGTTGGGTTTTTCAAATGAAAAACACCTCAGGTTTCTATAAGGCAGCCTCTGGGAACCCAGCCTCTGAAGCACCAGGCTTGGTTCTAGACAATCTGGGAAGATGACTCCAAGGGGAAGTGTTAGGAAGTGCAGCACTGACACCCGTGAGATCCACTTCTTTGAAGGTCTGGTCTTCTGGCTGTTAGAAAGAGGCATTTCCTTACATGTATGATGGATGACTAATCAAGAATGAACCCCTAAGTCAATGAAACGATACTTTACTGCCACTGAGATGTCAACCAAAAGTGCCTGCTCTTTGAGAGTCAGGCTAAGTTGGTTCAACCACCTCTTCCTATGAGGACAGTCTCACAGCCCCTCCAACTCCCCAAGGACTCCGGGAGGAAGCAGTGGTGACTCGTTTGTGTTCTTCTCATCTCTGGCTCTGAAGTGCCCCTTTCCAGAGGTTTCTGGACCACCTCGCTGGCACGTGTGCTACACTGTTCTGCCCTGTGTGGCTCGAGAGAAGGGTGTACACACATACGCTCCTGCTCACACAAGGCATTTCTGTGTATCACTGACTTTTATTGGTTTCAGGAGATGGAGGCCAGCAAATTAAAACTGAATATTAGACATTTATGCTCTTAAAATTCTTAGCTGCTTTTCCTCAGTCTCTAGACTCCCACCATGGCTCAGCACCCACTGCAGGTCTCCTTCTGCTCCACCTCAACTTCTTGGTCCACGCTCTTTTCATGTAAATTGTGTTAGCTATATCTCACTTTCACTTCCTCTTCTCCTGTCAACTCATTCTCATAGGGGCTCACTTTTTTTTTTTTAATTAAGTGAAATTCACATAATATAAAATTAACCATTTTAAAGTACAGTATTCACAGACCTTTAGGACTCTCACACTGTGAAACTGTGTAAGGTCTCTCACTTGTCATTCTCAAATGACTTATCAAGATAACAAAGACAGTAAACAAAGACACTAAAGATATTTCCCTTACTAAGAGAAATTCTGGTGTCACCTGGTCACCCCCTACTTCCCTTAAACCTTGTTCTTCCATGGATATAAGTCTTCTGACATTTAAGGAGAAGATATCAGATGCCATCAAACACTTCTTATCCTTTTGGAGAAAGGGATATAATTTGTAAAAAAAAGGAAAATGTGAAACATTTTTCACAATAGTGTATAGATTTGTTTATAAAAGGTGATTTATAGTACATAAAATGAATTTTCAGCTTTATTTAATACTCAATGGAATATCAGCAACTTACCTGTAAACCATTCTATATATATATATATATATATGTACAAAAAATGAACAAACATTAAATTTTCATGGTGAGTACATGGACATGTTCTAACTTATACATATGTTTGAAATTTTTCATAATAAAAAGTTGAATTGGATAAAACTCGATAGAGTAGAGCTTTTAAGATACTTTATAGTATGTGGAATAAAAATTTGTTATCTACTAAGTTCTAGGACATGTTTAATCTGCCTGCAATGTGGGAGACCTGTGTTTAATCTCTGGGTTGGTAAGATCCACTGGAGAAGAGAACGGCTACCCACTCCAGTACTCTGGCCTGGAGAATTCCATGGACTGTACTGTCACTTTGACTTGGTGTCAGCTACAGTCCTTATGCTGAATATTCAAATTAACCAAACCTGTTAACAGATCTAAAGACTGGTTGATCTTTCTGAGATGATTATAGAGAATCCTGGAAAAGCAACAGAAATGGACAGCAATCCTCCTAAAAATATCACACAGGTCACCTCTCTCCTGGGAATGGTACACATGAGAAATTACTACATTGTTGGTGGGGATATCAATCAGTAAAACTTTTAAAGGAGGACAATTTAGTAATATCTATCAAAATTAGAAATGCATACACATACCCTTTGACTCAGAATTCCAGTTAAATGTTTACAAGTTTATCCTACAGACATATTCATATATGTGCTAAATTATGAAAAAGATGGGAATACCAGACCACCTGACCTGCCTCTTGAGAAACCTGTATGCAGGTCAGGAAGCAACAGTTAGAAATGGACATTGAAAACAGACTGGTTCCAAATAGGAAAAGGAGTATGTCAAGGCTGTATATTGTCACCCTGCTTATTTAACTTCTATGCAGAGTACATCATGAGAAACGCTGGGCTGGAAGAAGCACAAACTGGAATCAAGATTGCCGGGAGAAATATCAAGAACCTCAAATATGCAGATGACACCACCCTTATGGCAGAAAGTGAAGAGGAACTCAAAAGCCTCTTGATGAAAGTGAAAGTGGAGAGTGAAAAAGTTGGCTTAAAGCTCAACATTCAGAAAACGAAGATCATGGCATCCAATCCCATCACTTCATGGGAAATAGATGGGGAAACAGTGGAAACAGTGTCAGACTTTATTTTTCTGGGCTCCAAAATCACTGCAGATGGTGACTGCAGCCGTGAAATTGAAAGATGCTTACTCCGTGGAAGGAAAGTTATGACCAAACTAGATAGCATATTCAAAAGCAGAGACATTACTTTGCCAACAAAGGTCCGTCTAGTCAAGGCTATGGTTTTACCTGTGGTCATGTATGGATGTGAGAGTTGGACTGTGAAGAAAGCTGAGCGCCGAAGTATTGATGCTTTTGAACTGTGGTGTTGGAGAAGACTGTTGAGAGTCCCTTGGACTGCAAGGAGATCCAACCGGTCCATTCTAAAGGAGATCAGTCCTGGGTGTTCATTGGAAGGATTGATGCTAAAGCTGAAACTCCAATACTTTGGCCACCTCATGCGAAGAGTTGACTCACTGGAAAAGACCCTGATGCTGGGAGGGATTGGGGGCAGGAGGAGAAGGGGACGACAGAGGATGAGATGGCTGGATGGCATCACCGACTCGATGGACATGTGTTTGAGTAAACTCCAGGAGTTGGTGATGGACAGGGAGGCCTGGCGTGCTGTGATTCATGGGGTCGCAAAGAGTCGGACACAAGTGAGCGACTGAACTGAACTGAGAGCCTGAACACTGTCATTTTTTAAAACTCCCCAAGTGATTCTAAAAAGCAAACAACTTGGGTGGAGAATCACTGCAACAAACCAGGCACAAAGAGATGAGGCTCAGATGCAAGTGCTGGCAGGAGGGTGAGGATAGGATAAAAGCAAATCTAGGAGACATTTCCAAGGAAGAACTGATATGATGACAAACTGGAGGTAAAGAGTAAAAAGATATATAGTTAGTAAGAGTCCTTTATGTATTCATTCAACACATTTATTAAGCTACTCCCAATTGCTAGGTACCCTTCAAGGGTCTAAGTGTTTGGTGATAAACAAGCCAGATGATTCCCAGTTCTTATGAAACTCGCAGTCCAATGGACACAGGCAACAAAAAAATATGCAGATCTAATAGGGTAAAGTTATAAATCATGACTGTATGCTAGGAGCCACTTGCTTACATTAGATGGTCAGAGAAGACCTCTCTGAGAGGGTGATGTTTGAGCTGAGGCTTGATGATGAGGAGCCAAGCTTGCAAAGGTCTTTGAAGAGAATGGTCTAACAAGGGAAAAGAGTAAGCCCACGGTAACAACCTTGGTGTGTTCAAGAGACAGACAAGCCTGTGTGCTAGAGAAGAGTGAAAGATAGATATTAGGTGAGGTCAGAGAAATGAGTAGGTACCAATGAAACTGAGCCTTGTAGGCCATGGCATTGTGAGATGGGAAACCATGGGAGAAAATCAAGTAGGGTAGTGAAGTGATCTGACTTACATGTTTAAACGATAACTCTGCCTGTACTGTGAACATAGACTGCAGGTGGCAGGGATGGAAACAAGAAAACCAGCTGAGAGGTTAGATTACAACAGTGGGGCCACTGACAGCCATGGGAAAACTGTGGAGGGGGATAGATTTGAACACACTGGGTCTGAGGTCACTGTGTGGCACCCAAGAGCAAATGGCCAAGAACAACTAGAAACATGAAGAATAGGTGAGAATTTAGGTTGTGCCTACTAACTTGGGAGATTCTTCCAGGGGACCTGAAGAAAAGCAAGTTAGATGACACTATAGGAACATAATAACTGCACCCAGAGATGAGGTTAATGATGACCTGGAAGAAAGGATTCTAGTGGTGGGCTGGGGGTTCGGTAGTTAGTCTTGTGTCACTGAACATTTTCATCTGTGAACATTTTCATCCTCTTTCATGGGATGAAGAAAGGGCAAGACAACAAAGAATGTCAAAAAGCAGGAAACAACCCTAATGCTCTAGAATCAAGATTCATGATCACGCACTTTCTAAGTCTAAAGTGTAATGACGTTGTGAAAAAACTGATGTAAAAACAGAGTATGTATTACAAAACTACAAAAATTATTTTTTTCTGGGACAGAATACATCAGTAGTGAAAACAAATTGCATGGGTCAGGATTATTTCTAGACCACTATTTTCTGATCAGGCTGGTGACTATTGGTTGAAAGCAGAGAACAGAGAAGAGATACATGGTTTTGGAAACTATGTGATTTGAGGAAACATCAAGTAACGAAATTGTAGTTATATTCAATTCAGGGCTTAACAGAGAATGTTTCCCTCATTCAGTTCAGTCACTTAGTCATCTCCAACTCTTTGCGATCCCATGGACTACAGCATGCCAGGCTTCCCTGTCCATCACCAACTCCCGGAGCTTACTCAAACTCATGTCCATCGCGTCGGTGATGCCATCCAACCACCTCATCCTCTGTTGTCCCGTTTTCCTCCTGCCTTCAATCTCTCCCAGCATCAGGGTCTTTTCTAATGAGTCCATTCTTCATATCAGGTGGCCAAAGTATTGGAATTTCAGCTTTAGCACCACCACTTCCAATGAAAGGTCAGGACTGATTTCCTTTAACATGGACTGACTGGTTGGCTCTCCTTGCACTCCAAGGGAGTCTCAAGAGTCTTCTGCAACACGACAGTTCAAAAGCATCAATTCTTCAGCGATCAGCTTTCTTTATAGTCCAACTCTCACATCCATACATGACTACTGGAAAAATCATAGCTTTGACTCAGTTCAGTTCACTTCAGTCGCTCAGTTGTGTCTGACTCTTTGCGACCCCATGAACTGCAGCATGCCAGGCCTCCCTGTCCATCAAGTACTCCTGGAGTTCACCAAAACCCATGCTCATTGAGTCAGTGATGCCATCCAACCATCTCATCCTCTGTTGTCCCGTTCTCCTCCTGCCTTCAATCTTTCCCAGCATCAAGATCTTTTCAAGTGAGTCAGCTCTTCACATCAGGTGGCCAAAGTATTAGAGTTTCAGCTTCAACATCAGTCCTTCCAATGAACACCCAGGACTGATCTCCTTTAGGGTGGACTGACTGGATCTCCTTGCAGTCCAAGGGACTCTCAACAGTCTTCTCCAACACCACAGTTCAAAAAAGCATCATTACTTCGGTGCTCAGCTTTCTTTATAGTCCAACTCTCACATCAGTACATGACCAATGGAAAAACCATAGCCTTGACTAGACGGACCTTTGTTGGCAAACTGATGTCTCTGCTTTTGAATATGCTGTCTAGGTTGGTCATAACTTTCCCTCCAAGGAGTAAGCATCTTTTAATTTCATGGCTGCAGTCACCATCTGCAGTGATTTTGGAGCCCAGAAAAATAAAGTCTGACACTGTTTCCACTGTTTCCCCATCTATTTCCCATGAAGTGATGGGACCAGATGCCATGATCTTCGTTTTCTGAATGTTGAGCTTTAAGCCAACTTTTTCACTCTCCACTTTCACTTTCATCAAGAGGCTTTTGAGTTCCTCTTCACTTTCTGCCATAAGAGTGGGGTCATCTGCATATCTGAGGTTCTTGATATTTCTCCCGGCAATCTTGATTCCAGCTTGTGTTTCTTCCAGCCCAGCGTTTCTCATGATGTACTCTGCATATAAGTTAAATAAGCAGGGTGACAATATACAGCCTTGATGTACTCCTTTTCCTATTTGGAACCAGTCTGTTTTCAATGTCCATTTCTAACTGTTGCTTCCTGACCTGCATACAGGTTTCTCAAGAGGCAGGTCAGGTGGTCTGGTATTCCCATCTCTTTCAGAATTTTCCACAGTTTATTGTGATCCACACAGTCAAAGGCTTCAGCATAGTCAATAAAGCAGAAATAGATGTTTTTCTGGAACTCTCTTGCTTTTTCGATGATCCAGCAGATGTTGGCAATTTGATCTCTGGTTCCTCTGCCTTTTCTAAATCCAGCTTGAACATCTGGAAATTCACGGTTCACGTATTGCTGAAGCCTGGCTTGGAGAATTTTGAGCATTACTTTACTAGCATGTGAGATGAGTGCAATTGTGCGGTAGTTTGAGCATTCCTTGGCATTGCCTTTCTTTGGGATTGGAATGAAAACTGACCTTTTCCAGTCCTGTGGCCACTGCTGAGTTTTCCAAATTAGCTGGCATATTGAGTACAGCACTTTCACAGCATCATCTTTCAGGATTTGAAATAGCTCAACGGGAATTCCATCACCTCCACTAGCTTTGTTCGTAGTGATGTTTCCTAAGGCCCACTTGACTTCACATTCCAGGATGTCTGGCTCTAGGTGAGTGATCACACCATCGTGATTATGTGGGTCGTGAAGATCTCTTTTGTACAGTTCTGTGTATTCTTGCCACCTTTTCTTAGTATCTTCTGCTTCTGTTAGGTGCATACCATTTCTGTCCTTTATTGAGCTCATCTTTGCATGAAATGGTCCCTTGGTATCTAATTTTCTTGAAGAGATCTCTAGTCTTTCCCATTCTGTTGTTTTCCTCTATTTCTTTGCATTGATCGCTGAGGAAGGCTTTCTTATCTCTCCTTGCTATTCTTTGGAACTCTGCATTCAAATGGGTATATCTTTCCTTTGCTCCTTTGCTTTTTGCTTCTCTTCTTTTCACAGCTATTTGTAAGGCCTCCTCAGACAGCCATTTTGCTTTTTTGCATTTCTTTTTCTTGGGGATGGTCTTGATCCCTGTCTCCTGTACAAATGTCACGAGCCTCCGTCCATAGTTCATCAGGCACTCTGTCTGTCAGATCTAGTCCCTTAAATCTATTTCTCACTTCTACTGTATAATCATAAGGGATTTGATTCAGGTCATACCTGAAAGGTCTAGTGGTTTTCTCCACTTTCTTCAATTTACGTCTGAATTTGGCAATAAGGAGTTCATGAACTGAGCCACAGTCAGCTCCCTATCTTGTTTTTGCTGACTGTATAAAGCATCTCCATCTTTGGCTGCAAAGAATATAATCAATTTGATTTCGGTGTTGACCATCTGGTGATGTCCATGTGTAGAGCCTTTTCTTGTGTTGTTGGAAGAGGGTGTTTGCTATGACCAGTGCATTCCCTTGGCAGAACTCTATTACCCTTTGCCCTGCTTCATTCTGTACTCCAAGGCCAAATTTTCCTGCTACTCCAGGTGTTTCTTGATTTCCTACTTTGCATTCCAGTCCCCTATAATGAAAAGGACATCTTTTTTAGGTGTTAGTTCTAATAGGTCTTGTAGGTCTTCATTGAACTATTCACTTTCAGCTTCTTCAGCATTACTGGTTGGGGCATAGGCTTGGATTACTGTGATATTGAATGGTTTGCCTTGGAAACGAACAGAGATCATTCTGTCGTTTTTGAGATTGCACCCGAATACTGCATTTCGGACTCCTTTGTTGACTACAATGGCTACTCCATTTCTTCTAAGGGATTCCTGCCCACAGTAGTAGATATAATGGTCATCTGAGTTAAATTCACCCATTCCAGTCCATCTGAGTTTGCTGATTCCTAGAATGTCAACATTCACTCTTGCCATCTCCTGTTTGACCACTTCCAATTTGCCTTGATTCATGGACCTAATATTCCAGGTTCCTATGCAATATTGCTCTTTACAACATCGGACCTTGTGTCTATCACCAGTCACATCCACAACTGGGTATTGTTTTTACTTTGGCTCCATCCCTTCATTTTTCTGGAGTTATTTCTCCACTGATCACCAGATTCATATTGGACACCTACCGACCTGGGGAGTTCATCCTTCAGGGTCCTGTCTTTTTGCCTCTTCATACTGTTCATGGGGTTCTCAAGGCATGAATACTAAAGTGGTTTGCCATTCCCTTCTCCAGTGGACCACATTCTTTCAGACCTCTCCACCATGACCCGTCCGTCTTGAGTGGCCCCACATGGCATGGCTTAGTTTCATTGAGTTAGACAAGACTGTGGTCCATGTGATCAGATTGGCTAATTGTCTGTGATTGTGGTTTCCATCTGTCTGCCCTCTGACGCCCTCTGTCAGAACCTACCATCTTACTTGGGTTTCTCTTACCTTGGACGTGAGGTATCTCTTCACGGCTGCTTCAGCAAAGCACAGCCACTGCTCCTCACTTTGGACGTGGGGTAGCTCCTCTTGGCCGCTGCGCCTGACCTTGGATGTGGGTCTAGCTTTGACTAGATATACCTTTGTTGGCAAAATAATGTCTCTGCTTTTTAATATGCTGTCTAATTTGGTCATAACTTTTCTTCCATGGAGCAAGCATCTTTTAATTTCATGGCTACAGTCACCATCTGCAGTGATTTTGGAGACCCCCAAAATTAAAGTCTGTCACTGTTTCCATTGTTTCCCCATCTATTTGCCATGAAGTGATGGGACCAGATGCCATGATCTTAGTTTTCTGAATGTTGAGTTTTAAGCCAACTTTTTCACTCTCCTCTTTCACTTTCATCAAGAGGCTCTTTAGTTCTTCTTCACTTTCTACCATAAGTGTGGTGTCATCGGCATATCTGAGGTTATTGATATTTCTCCCAGCAATCTTGATTCCAGCTTATGCTAGCTCAGTTGGTAAAGTATCTGCCTGCGATGCAGGAGAACTGGGTTTAATTCCTGGTTTGGGAAGATCCCCTGGAGAAGGAAATGGCAACCCACTCTAGTATTCTTGCCTGGAGAATCCCTTGGACAGAGGAGCCTGGCAGACTACTGTCTATGCGGTCGCGAGAGTTGGACATGACTGAGCGACTAAGCACACACACAACAAAAACACAAGGTATATTTCCCCTGGTCAAGAGAAAACTCAGTATCCAAACACAGAAGGTCTTCACAGACTTCAAGTAACTTTTCCCAAATTAGACAAAAAGAGGTAAAGCTGGAATTTGGACACAAGTCAGTTTGACTCCAAAATCCTTAATATATATGTATATATGTGTGTGTGTATATATACATACACACATATATATCTGTGTATTAAAAAAATTAGTCACCCAGTAGTGTCTGACTCTTTGCAATCCATGGACTATAGCCCACCAGGCTCCTCTGTCCATGGAATTCTTCAGGCAAGAATACTGGAATGGATAGCCATTCCCCTCTCCAGGAGATCTTCCCGACCCAGGGATTGAACCCAGGTCTCCTGCACTGCAGGCAGATTTTTTACCATCATCAGACATGAGCCACCAGGGAAGCCCATATCTGTGTATACAGAGATACAAACATGAAATATATAGAGATATAATTTCTCCTTTGGGTTAAGCAGTTTCACTTAACAAGTCCACCTGAAAATGTCCAGCCAGAAAAATCCGAGTTGTATCTAAGCTTTTTTTTCAGGAAAAAATGTGCTTTATTTACCTTCACACTTTTAGCTCCAGTGAGACTGCCAGTACACAATATGAGCTCTGTAACTGTTTGCTTGGTGGAATTAGCCAGCTCCCTTACTGGTGTTGTGCATCAGTGCACTGATCAACATAAGATAAAACACATATACATTCAAACAAGTGGGAAACATTTCTCTGCAAGTTTTTTTTCTTTATAACATTTCATATTATAATGCCTTTTAATTCATCTGTTTTTCTTTTTTCCCCTGGCAACTCCATTTCCCTCTCCACCATTTACTTTGTCCCATAGGTGAAAAAACCTCTCACTCCAACCTGTCCACCTGGCCATCAGCCAAGATGAGTCTTCCTGCTCCTCATAATTGCTCATCCTGATTGACAGGCTGGCAAGCCAGGACACTGGATCACGATGATAGCAAAACCATACATCAGATTGTTTAGGAAGGGTGAGAAGCAAAGAATTCTGATGGCACTGGGGGAACCACCTCCACAACAACTTTACTCATCCTTTGTCAAAATTTTGCTTTCCCATTTTGCCTGCTTCATTATAAAAAGACTATATTTGGGAGGATTATGGTAGAAAGATGAATAAATTATGTGTTTAAATTAGAAAAGCTAATTTCTTATTCTATAGAAGGTTCTGAGAAGTTCTTAGATCAAAAATTATGACACCTAAAATGTAGGCAAAGTGGCAGGAAACAAAGTATGTTTCCAATAGGCTTAATTCTAACACAGCCACAGAGTACTGTCAACATGCCAAGAAGGAAACCAGGTTAAAATGGATGCTTTGAGTCCCTTTGTTTCTAGCACCTACTCTGCATCTCCATATACTAAACTGGCAGTGTCAGCACTGAAGATAGCCCAAATGGAAACACTCTCCACACCCAGCTCCCCACAAATTGCCTAGGAACCTGATCCTGCAAATACACAGGGCAGAAAACGCAGAAGAGAAAAATCTGATCTTCCACATTCATTAACATCTTATACAATGCTCTCATCATTTCATTTGTGCTCACATAATCTTATTCCTAAAACAAATAATTTCAGGGTCAAATGGCTATAGCCCTTCCACCAAGGGATCAAATCTCTACCTCCTGCATTGGCAAGCAGATTCTTTACCACTGAGCCACCTGGGAAGCCCTGTATACCAGGGTACCAAGCTTAAATTTAAAGGGTGCCATGATAGGAAGAAACATGAGGGTACAGAAGCAAACAAAGCCAGAGAGGTAGGGCTGACCTATTAACTAGCTACCCATCAAGTGCCAGTTAGGAATTTCCAGAGAGTACAGAACCTATGCTATTTTACTTTCAAGACTTCAATTCTAAACCTAAATTGTGCTGTATTTCAGATTCTCTTTCTAGATGGAAAAGAAGAAAACACAAAGATTTCCAGACCTGGGTGTTTAAAGGGCCTTCACACAGTAAATCAACCTACTGCTGTCTTGCTTGCTCCACAGCCAGACTGAATAATACCGCGCCAGCAGAGGTGTGAACTACCCCCATTCATCTTAATGGAGTGTTAACTTCAAAGGCTTGTTTTAACCATTTAAATGCTAAGCTCATGAGTAAACATTCTCTGAAAAAAAGTACAATTTAAACATTCACCTTCAACATATGAAAGTAATTTATATTCTCAGCACTTCGTCTTTTAATTTAGCAAACAAGTCTCCAAGTGTTAGAAAAATATAGATTTTGTGCTTTACTTAGTTTTATTTTAAATAGTTATTACCTAATAAATTATGAACATTAAGCCCAAAATGAGAAGGCCTATATTTCCCAGGAAAAAAGCTGAGGAGAACTTGAATAAGGTTTTATGTGAAATCCTGATGAAGGGGGCACTGCTTTTTACCAACCATCTTACTAGCTTCCTCCAAACTCAGGGAAAAGTTACAACTCCAAACAGGCAACTAGATAAGGCAGAACAGTAAAGTAAAATAAAAATAAACACCTCTAGAAATAATTTCTCTTGATATTAACTAAGTTTTGGGCAGTGTTAAATAGGTTACTTGTCTCTTTGCCAAACCTCCCATGATCCCATCTTGTGAGCAGGTGACAAATGTATTAATTGATGCCCACCTGTCATCACACTTAACATCTGCCCCTGGGGACATCCTTGCATCTGCTGCAGATTTAGGGTTATTTTGGTATTATTGGAGTTAGATTTATTTTAGCAGCTGAACACCTATTTGTATTTGGATCTATAATTTCCCATAGAAATGTGGGAAAGCACTAAAAGGAAGGCACATGGGACCAGTTCTCCTGTGAGTGATGGCTAGAAAGATTCTAAACATAATAACTGTGCAAGATGGAAGAGGAAAAAATTCCACATCCGTGTCCGAAAGCAAATTCATTTTACAGGTCAAGGTGAAGGGATGGAAAAAAAGGGGATAAATATCCAATCTATTAAGAGAGCCTGTTTTGGTCTGCACCTAATTTATACAAGGCCATTTAATCCTCTCAACACCACCCTGTATAATTGGTATTAACTCCATTTAATACCGATGTGAAAGTAGAGGTTTGGAGAGGTTAAGTAGTTTGTCTAAACTCACTGAGATTTTCATCTATGTCTTTCTAACCCCCAAACTTGGAGTTTTTCCATTACACCCTGCCGAAGAGATATTTTAACTCAAAAGAGCAGCTCAGTTATCAATTTTTTAGCCCATTTCCTAAGCGGGAAGCAAGGGGGCACCTGCAAAAGTGTGTGTTTTCATACATGCAAATTGGCAGTTTGCATGTAATTCTCTACTTTACATGTGCTCCGGGGCAGGATTACATTTTACTGATACACCCTGGCTTTGGCA
Source organism: Bos mutus (assembly GCF_027580195.1). NCBI lineage: Eukaryota > Metazoa > Chordata > Mammalia > Artiodactyla > Bovidae > Bos > Bos mutus. The sequence goes on from NC_091626.1 coordinate 35,570,066, forward strand.
GGCTGCTAACAAGGCGCCTTTACACAGAACACGCCCCGGGGCGGTGGGGGTTGGGGGAACCTAACTGCTGGTTTCCAACCAGGAATAAGCCACAGCAATGGGAAGGTGGGAATGATCTATAACTTCCAAACAAAATATGATATAAATCATCAATATTTGTCTCTGTTTGTCAAGTAGAAAATCACATGTTTTAGTGACAAATGAGAAGGCTCAGAGAACTTTCAAATCCACAGCCAGTCATCACAGCTCTATCTCATACTGTATACCAGAGGAAAATCATTAAGTTTCTTAGTCAGGATTTGGAGTCAGGGCAAAATACAAAGTGAAATAATCCCACAGTTTTGTTATGAGTGACTGATGTTGATATTAACGCATGAACTAAGATTTAATTTAGTATATCAACAAGTACTAATTTGTTAAAAAAAAAATTATCTCAATATATTTAATAACACTAAAAAACTTCTTGGTGAAAGATGCTGCTAAGAGAATGAAAAGACACCCACAGACTGGGAGAAAATCTTTGCAAAAGACATATCTGATAAAGGATTGGTATCTAAAATATATAAAGAATGCTCAAGACTCAACAGTGAAAAACTACCCAATTTTAAAAATCAGAACCTCACCAAAGAAAATACACAGATGGTAAATAAGCATGTTCAACATCATATGTCATTAGAGAAATGCAAATTAAAACAAAAATGAGATATTACTACAACTGCACACCCATTATTAGAATGGTGAAAATCCAAAATACTGACAACACCTGATGCTGGGGAGGATATGCAACAACAGGAACTCTGACACACTGCTGGCAGGACTGCAAACTGTTACAGCCCACTCTGGAAAGCTGTTAGGCAGTTTCTTACAAGACTAAATATTCTACCATACCATGCAGCAACTGCTAAGAAGCAAAGTCTCTGGTAGTGGTATGAACCCAAACAAGCTAAAAATCTCTATCCACACAAAAATTTGCCTACAAATGTTTATAACAGCTGTATTCACAAATGCCAAAATTTGAAAGCAAACAAGAGGCCATTCAACAGGTGAAAGGAAAAACAAACTGGTGCACGTGTGCTAAGTTGCTTCAGTCATGTCCGACTCATTGCGACTCTGTGGACTGTAGCCCACCAGGCTCCTCTGTCCATGGGATTCTTCAGCCAAGAACACTGGCGTGGGTTGCCATGCCCTCCTTCTGGGGATCTTCCTGACCCAGGGATGGAACCTGCAGTCTCTTAGTCTCCTGCATTGGCAGGCGGGTTCTTTACCACTAGCGCCACTTGGGAAGCCCCAAACTGTGGTACATCCATACAATGGAACACTATCAGTGATTCTAAAAAGAAGAGCTATCAAGTTATAAAGAGACATGGAGGAAACTTAAACACATATTGCTAAGTGAAAGAAGCCAGTCTGAAAGGTTAGATACTGCATGATCCCACCAATGTTTTAGGAAAGGCTCATGGTTTTTATGGAGACAGTAAAAAGGTTCATGGTTGCCAATGCTTGCATCTAAAGTGAGCTCTAATGTAAACCATGAACTTCAGTTAATAATAATACATCAACATTGGCTCATCAAGTATAACAAATGTACCTCACTAATGCACGATGTCAGTAACATGGGAAAGTATGGGGGTGCTAGAATGAGGGAATATATGAGAACTCTCTGTACTTTCTGCTCAGTTATCTCTGTAAACATTAAAACTACCCTATTAATTCAAAAAAATAAACTCACAAAGATGCTCAACACACTTAAGAGCATTTTGAGTTTGTTTCTTATTTTGATTAAAACTGCTACATCTACTTTCTCCTACCCACTCTTGTTTTGTTCTGCTTTTCTGTTATGTTTGCAAAAATGTTAACCCATATAAAGAGGATTCATCCAAGGTGCTTTCCATAATCATTCCTTTTTGCATAAGGAGGTAAAATATGCTTCATACAAAGTGGGAAAATAATTTCTTCATTTATTAATCCAATTAAAAATAATGAGTGCTAAACTAAAATTACCAACCAAAATACCAAAGATGAGCAAAACAAATGCCTGTAGAAATAAGGGAAAAGATAAAGAAAAATTAGAATTATTTTTTAAAACCTTCATCCTCTCCAATAATGTATATAGTTCAAAATATATTAACTTTTTTTGATGTAGGTAAAAGACTTAATTAAAAAATGACAAATTATTTCTTAAAATAAGATTCTTAGAAGAAACAAACAAAACCCAACCTACCCCCAACTTTTTCCAGGAAAGAAAATCCTCTCTGCTCATTTTAAGATAAAACAGTCCTGGGAACACAAAAATCAAACACGTTGATGTACTGGAACCTTAAAGTGGGGAAAAAAAAAAAAAGAATGCCAGATTTAGATGTGAGACTAGATGATAATTTTACCTATTTTAGAAAACGGAATTTTTGAAATAGAAAACTTACCAACTATACCAAATACATTCCTAATGTCAGGAACATATATTGCAAGTAAAACAATGACAATATTGAGAGCTAGAGTGATCAAAGAATGGCGAATCCATGAGAACGGAAAATTGGAAAAAAACATCATCATTAAAGCTTTCCTTGCCTGTAAAACAGAAAAAGAAACAGATTTAAGCAAAGAGGAAGTGTCAAAGCCACACTACTTGCTTAGGGAAACCCATGTATGGCACGGGTACTATGATATTCCAAACCATTTAGATGCCCAAAATATAGCCTGGACTGTTACTGTAAAGTATTTGTTGCACATAAACTAAGAAATGTACCTATCTGTGTGACCTTCATAAAAGTTGTCTTGGTTTAATTCTTGAAAAAATCATCACATGCAATTTCTTTAGGTTGCATAATTTTCAAAATTACTAACCATAACACTGTGTGAAGAAATCTCAGGGTATCATTTTCAGGAAATTCAACAGATAAAAGAACAAATGGCTCAAAACAGAAACAGAAGTCATGCCATGGTAAAGAAATTCCATTTACTGTTTTATATTATTGTTTCACGGCATGTAAATAAGAAAAGTAGTCCATGATGTTTCCCACTGCCAAGGCAGGCAACAGGCGGTCACAGCCCACAAACTTCTATCCAGCCCCCACTGCACTCCTGGCACTGCAGTTCACACAGGAAGGGGGCAAACATCGGGAAGGCTCAGGTTTTCAGGAACTCACTGTTTAGGGATTCAAGATATTCATGTAGAAGCATTTGTACCCAAAGTTTATGTTTCTATTTTCCCAGAAATTCCTAAGATTCTTATGTATCACAACTAATGCAGAATGAAGATCCATTCTGTCCCTTAACTATAATTCTAGAGCAAATAAAATTTGTGACTAAGATTAAATAAATTTCCAATAAACCAGAAGGAGCTTACTTTTGCTGACTTGACTTTTTCTTCTTCATACACATTCTTTTGAATACAGAATTAAAGGGGGAAAAAAACCCCAAAAACTTTAGAACAACTATGGTCTCTAAATTGGAAACAATGCTGTGGGAAAGCGAAAATCTAAACTAAATCTGAAAAAGCACAAATTCGTTTAGCGGTTCACTGTTCTTTTTGTGCTTTCATGGGGCCATATGCAAGTATGAGGTCTTTGATCAATCCCTTGACAAATGAATAAGATACACGAGACTAGATGCAATTCAAACATTCTAGTCTGTAAAGAATTAGTGTTGCCATATTAGGGAGCTGCAACACCGAGGAACAAAACCTTGAAGAGTACTTACAGGGAAGTGGATTAGAGGGACTGTCAAAAGCACAGAAAATAGTATGCATAACTTCACAGTCATGATGACAACATCATGTGGCAAGTATTTACTGTAACCTTGCAGTAATTCTGACGCCACACTGTCTGTAAATTCAAAAAAATAAGGATCACATTATAAACTACTGAGATGTTAATAATAGCAACGCTATTTGCCTTTGCACAAACAGATCTTAGCAGATTTTGGAGTCCCGGTACCAAATCCATCTCTGGCCTTTTTCCTATCCTACGAAACACAGACACATTAGTCAAACATCTTCTTGGAACTTGCTGTCTTTTCTTTTAATGTAACTAGAAATTAGCCCAGGCAGATTCTCTAAAATTATGACAATGAACATATATATATATATATTTTTTTAATCTCAAAAAAAAAAAATCTCTTTAGAACTTTTCCATAATCTGAAAGTTTTAAGCAACATCTATGTTATTTTGTAAAGTGCTTTCATGTGTACTGCTGAATTTGGTCCCTGTGATAACAATATAAGATAGTAGCTAATGGCAACCCACTCCAGTATTCTTGCCTGGAGAATACCATGGACAGAGGAGCCTGGCGAGCTACAGTCCATGGGGTCGCAAGAGTCACACATGACTTGGTGACTAAACCACCAGGTTAAAAATATTAACTGACTTGCCCAAGATCATACAAGACAAAGGGGTAGGACTGTACATCCAAATTTTTTGATGCCAAAGCCTTTCCTTAATATCATGATGTTTTCTAGGACCTTATAGTCTCACGCATGTTACCTGCTTCATCAACATTTCATCTATAGATTTGTGTTTCATAAAGGAGAATGCAGTGCTAGGGCAATGGCTCCCTCAGCAAGCCGGTGTGGTAGTCAGCGACAGAATCGGAGCGAGCAGACCATGCTTTGCTCCCTGGTGTTGCTTCTACCCTTATGTCATCCTCACCCCAGGCCAGACGAGGACTGTGAAGAGTGGGTACTCAAGAGAACTTCATATCACTGCCATGCAGGGAAAGATGAGTTTCTACTTAAAATACAGTGGTGGATTTTTTTAATTTGAGACCGAATGCTTTGGGAAAGTCACTTTGGAGAAAGTTAAAAAACAAATCAAACACAACTCTGTTTTCAAAGACCTTAAAATTTAAAGGGTGATAAGATGAAAGACACATACATATAATAGAAGGTGTATAAACACAGATACGCACTTAAGTGGCAGAAGGTCTAAACAAAGAACTATGCTGATTTTGAACAGGGAAAGATAACTATGGCTTTGGGATGAACATGAAAGAAATTCAGGAAAACCTGAAGAGAGTCATCCTGAGATAGTGAGCAGCGAGACAGTAGAAGCGGGACTTGAACTCGGGGGTTGAACAGACCAAGATTCAAAATCTACTACTTAGTAGCAACTTAACTTCTTTGAGTCTCTTGGTTTTTACATCTGTAAAATGGGGACAATAATATGTTGACCTATAGGGTTGCTGAGAGCATTACATTAATTAACCTATGTGTGCTCACACTCAAAGATGTTGAGGGAGAAGTTCTGGAACCAAGAACCAGCACAAGCAGAGGCCACCAAGCAACAAAGGGAATTTGCGTCTGAGAAAACAAGCAGCCCAGGAGCACTAGAGAGGCTGAAAGACTGCACTATAGAGCCAACAGCGACGGGTGATAAGGCTGGAAATGCATGAATGACCAAGCAACAGAGCTATTTGTACAGTCAGGACTCAATCTGGTAGGCCACAGAGATGCAATGGCTTCTGAAGAACAGCATGTTATGATTTAAACTAAGTAGGAAGACAGACTGTAAGAAAAAGAGATCCAAAACAGGACTAACAGAAGGCTACTGTCATAATCACTGAGAAGTAATGAGAATCTGAACTAGATTAGTAACGATGGAAATGGGATAGAAACCAATTGTGGAAAGTATCAAAGACATACTTGACATAATACAGGACTAATGGACCAGGCAAGAAATTAAGAAGAGCCAGGAAAGCTGAATTCTAGTCCCAAATATGAGAGATACTTGTGAGTCTTTGGAGACACATGGCAAACTATTTTCACTTTCTGAATCATAAAAATGAATTATTAACACATTGCTTAACAACTTTGTAGACTTTTAAAATGGTCTGGTTATTACGCAACATTTGGGTATTGGCCTGCTCACCAGAGGAACACTTTATTCCTCATCTTATAATGCTTCAACATCTGTAATCAGAACCAATATCATTAATCTAGGTACATACTTATTGGTCCCTTAAACCTGACAAAATTTAGATATTAACTGAGTCTTAAGAACACTGAATAAAAGGACCCCAAGCAGCTCCAGAAGCCTGAGGAACTAGATTTATTACAAATTCAAAATACCTGTCACATATCTACTTTCCCGAGATAAAAGGCTTTTTCCTGAGCCAGCAGTTCTGTGTTCTTAGCTGAGCCTTAACATGTGTAAGGGACAGAGGACAGCACACTTCTCCGGATTCAGACAAATCTCTACAAATCTCAGGAAGGACCCAACAGTGATTCCTGCAAGATGTATATTCTACTGAAGCCAGGTGGCTGTCCTGTTTAATATACACTGTCAAACAGGGGATGATTTTATAAAGATTCCTGAAGAATAACTGAAAGATCACTGGACTAATATTCAGGAGACGCAGGAGACACGCCTCTATTTTTGGACAGGTCACTCCACCCAGGCCTTAATCGGTGACAAGCCCTTCTGATAAGGCCTCAGGTTCAATCAGCAATTTCTTTCTGAAAGACTGAAAGCTACTGCTATTCCAACAGAAAAATACTGTAAAAGATTTACACTTTTATACTGCAAAAAAGTATATACTTATACCGCAAAAAAGAAAACACTGTGAACAGCAAACCAATTCCTGAATCTTCTTCTGTCTTTGGAGAAGGAACTACTTTTATACCATTCTTTCTTTCCTTTTCTCTGTCACCTACCTACCAACCTACCGTGTGATTTTTCTTAGATGCACAGTTCTCCATTACATAAAATGTGGATATTCTGAAGAATTTGAATCAGTGGAGAAGGGTTAAGTTAGAGACAACAACTCTTACTTGATAACCAAGAAAATCCCTGTGTGGAAACATTTCACGTACATGATGAAAATATTTAGTCTCTGTGTTCAAGCAAAGACAGATACGTAGATAGGTAGGTAGGTAGAGATATACCTGAAACTTAAGTATGCCAGGTTTTTCCAAAAGTTCACTCTGAGAATGACGGGAAAATGGATTCTATGGCATAATTCCTGAGGAGGTAGGTAGCACAGAAATACAGGCATTGATTCTGGAGAGAGTCAGAACTGGATGCAAACCTCAACTCATTCTTCATTAACTGCAGGTACTAGCCAAGGTGGCCAATCTATCTGAACCTGTATCTTGCAGAGTTGTAAGGTATGAGTTAGGCAATGTATATAAAACACCTTGCATCTTACATAATAAATGTTACTTCAACAGATGTATTAAAATCCATCCTTCCTCCACTTCCCCTTTAATATAAACTTTCGTACAATTTAACACGGCTCCTAACATCTCATAGGAATTTTTACATAACTACTTTTTGGCTATCCTGGAAATTGGCAGGCATTTAAGGTTTCCTACAGATAGTTCTGTTTATCCATAGGGAATAAAAGGAGGCACGTTTTTTGGACCTTTTCTCAATTTTGAAGATCCCTAACTAGAATATTCAGAAATCTAAGATCATGGCATCTGGTCCCATCACTTCACGGCAAATAGATGGGGAAACAGTGGAAACAGCATCAGACTTTATTTTTTGGGGCTCCAAAATCACTGCAGATGGTGATTGCAGCCATGAAATTAAAAGATGCTTACTGCTTGGAAGGAAAGTTATGACCAACCTAGATAGCATATTCAAAAGCAGAGACATTACTTTGCTGACAAAGGTCCTTCTAGTCAAGGCTATGGTTTTTCCAGTTGTCATGTATGGATGTGAAAGTTGGACTATAAAGAAAGCTGAGCACCGAAGTATTGATGTTTTTGAACTGTGGTGTTGGAGAAGACTCTTGAGAGTCCCTTGGACTGCAAGGAGATCCAACCAGTCCAGCCTAAAGGAGATCAGTTCTGGGTGTTCATTGGAAGGACTGATGTTGAAGCTGAAACTCCAATACTTTGGCCACCTCATGCGCAGAGCTAACTCATTTGAAAAGATCCTGATGCTGGGAAAGATTGAGGGCAGTAGGAGAAGGGGATGACAGAGGATGAGATGGTTGGATGGCATCACCGACTCAATGGATATGGGTTTGGGTGGACTCCGGCAGTTGGTGATGGACAGGGAGGCCTGGTGTGCTGTGGTTCATGGGGGTCACAAAGAGTCGGACATGACTGAGTGACTGAACCGAACTGAACAGTATTTGTGCCAGGTGACAATTTCAATTTATAAAAACATACAGCTATTCTACAAAGTTTTTGCTGAATTCCTAACAAAGACCCTGCTGGAGTATCTCATTGCTACAGAAAGGTCTTACTGTGCTCAACTCTGTACAGAAACAAACCTAACAACCAAAAACAGTTCATGTATTTCAAAAATGCTGTTTCCCTACTAATGATCAAAAAACATTAAACCATCTATCTTAGCTTTCCTTGTAGTATATCCAGGATCATGTTGGAAGTAGGAAGTATGCTCTTCCTGATGGTGTGCAGAGCTCTACCTCTCTTAGCTGACACAGCACTAAAATGCAAGAGCAGATTTTGGTTCATCAGTTGCTTTTATTACTGTTGAAATGATGTAGAGTTGGCCAGAAAAGCACTATAGAGAGCAATTATAACTTTCTCACACATTGAAAACTCCAAGATAATACGCTAATAATAATATACAGAAGCTACCATATTTAAATTAGACTTTATTAATGAGAGTAAGGAGAGAAGTATAGTGCTGAAAAAAGAGCACCTGAAATTATGAAATTATTGCAATAATGCTGTGTGCCAGATACTGTAATAGGCATTTTACATACAACTTGTTTCCTCTTCAATACAATGCTATACAATTATCTCTGTGTTACACATGAAGAGATGAAGGTGGTGTAAGGTGAAGTACCCTGTTCAAGATCACATAGCTAGTTAGAGCAGAGTGGTTTTTTCAACCATATTTGTTGGGTTTCAAAATCCAGACCCTTTCTACTGGGCTTAGGAAAGGTGGCTATGCAAGTAAATGTCCAAAAACTTGTCAGAGCTGAAAAATATCTGAGAGGCAGGTAAAACCATTACATCTCATTGTGAATGTCTAAAACCTGAAACACATATACACAAGGCCACTCACCATGAATTCAGTGTCAAAACAGCTAAATATCACAAGAACAATAATAGCCGTCTATCTGGAGTGTTGTTATAAGAACATTCATAGACTGAAAAGTGCATTCAAGAATTTGACAAATTGAGTGTAATTTATTATGTGTTTGTTTACAAATTAAACAAGTGTGTCTGCAAATTAAACAAGAGAGCTTACAAGTTTTTTTCTCTTGTAGACTTTTAAGTTTTTCTTGAGGTTCTTATCAGAAGACAGCAAAACACACTAAGCATGTAACCTTTCAAAAATAAAAGAAAATTTCACTTTTATGAATTTAAAAGTGTCTTTTAAGAATTTAGGGAGAAAGGTCATGCCAAAGCACAGAACACCCACCGCAGAGCTGTGTGAATTAAGTCTGAAGGCAGAGGTCTCTGACCCAAGTGTGCAACTACAGTCTAGCACGAAACTCTTTCCTTCCTTGACTTGCTCTTTTGCCATTAAGATGACTGATGCTCTTAATCTCCCAAACTGCTGAACTAGAGTCTAATATATTGAAATCTCAACGTAAAAAATAAAATCATTATTGTACTTTTTTTTCCTTCACAGAAAGACTTCAATGTTTCTCAGCCCAATATTTTATTTTTAGGTGTTTATTTTAAGAAAATTTTCATATAAAGTTATCAATCTTGAACTTGATCCACTCTTTTAAAAGAAAGAAAATTAGTTCTTTAAGACCTGTAGAGCTACCACAGGAGTGCACTGAATTCTGTCAGCCTGAACAGATTAACTTGCTAATGAAAGGCAGAAACAAAGTCCATATTCAGGTGTGAGATCAACTACAGAACAACTTATATTGTCATCCATAATGAAATAATATGCTTACCATAAAAAGTGAGGTACCCAAAGAGTGCAGATATAAAATAAATGAGAAAACTTAGAGCAATTGCTGTATTGGTTACATTCTGCATCCTTTTCTTAGAAGGGCTAAAAGACAAAAATGGCAAAATTAGAATCAGAGAGAGACACGGGTTTGATCCCTAGGTTGGGAAGACCCCCTGGAGGAGGGCATGGCAACCCACTTGAGTATTCTTGCCTAGAGAATCCCATGGACAGAGGAGCCTGGCAGGCTACAGTCAGTCCATAGGGTCACAAAGAGTTGGACACGACTGAAGTGACTTAGCACCATCTGAATTAATCTAAATAAATAGATATAAGGATTCCTTAATCACTCAAGCCCTGATTCATTAATAACTACACAACAGAATTCCTGATTTTAAATTACTGTGCAAAGGATTATGCTTCCAAGAAATATTCTCAACTTAGACAGAACTAACACCTAGAATCAAGTGATAGGAGGGAAGGGATTCATGGAGGCGAATATCATTCAATCTGAAAGTCCTAGAAGTCAAAAGAAGCAATGAATACATTTAATATATTCCAGGATTCTATAGTACCTTTGAAGTTCACAGTATATGGGCAGTATTGAGGTGTGGCATAGAAATGAAAAAGCCATGGTTGGTATGGCATAAGCACTCTGAAAAAAAAAAATTTAAGATTAAATTACTAAATTGTACTCTGTTGAAACTACTATTTCATTTGAAAATAAACTCAGTTTTTAAAAAAATAAATTTAGCTATATTTCATTTTTCATAAATCATCTGTTTATAAAACACGTTGTTGTTATTAGTGTTAAATGAGACACACAGTTATGGTCACTAGCAAGTATTTTACTTGATAGGTGGATTGTCTGTACTAGCTGAAATATTTCTTGGCTGCTTCTATCCATGTTGTTTTTACTACAGTCACTACTGCTTCTATATTATTTTGGTAAGATAAAAATAATTTAGGTAAGATAAATAACATTTAGATAAAATCAAATATAATAAAATTTTAGAAATGATCTTATTATAATTCTCAGTCTTTCCTAATGTAAGTATTAGGAAATCTTAAATATATCTTACTACCCTAAGCAGCATTAATACTTACGCTTTTGAACCAGCTTTCACCAAGTCAACCTAAGTACCCACTTATTCTAAGAGAATAGTGAATGTATTAATACATTTTAGCATTTTTGGAGAAGGAAATGGCAACCCACTCCAGTGTTCTTGCCTGGAGAATCCCAGGGATGGGGAGCCTGGTGGTCTGCTGTCTATGGGGTTGCACAGAGTTGGACACGACTGAAGTGACTTAGCAGCAGCATCTTTAGGGTCTCTTTCAATGGGATTGAACATGATTTAGTCTAGACCAACAAATTCTTGGTGATCCACTGGAATATACGATCACAAGTTGTTGCTGTTTTTAAATTTAGAATAATTAAGAACCAGAGAAAGTTACAAAGCAAACAAAAGTTACCATCTAAGTGAAAATACTGTCTTTACAAGTGGATGGTAATGATTTACTTTCTCTTTTCTACTCCAAAAAATTTCTCCTTAACTAATTTAAGGCTCTTTAGCACAAGAAGTTCCAAATGACTGAAGACCTGTCTTCAGACACAAGACCTCCTCCTAAAATATCTGAAGAGAGCTGGGAGGAAGGAAAGCTGGAATATTTCCCAAGGCTAAATTAGGGAAAGAGTGTTCAATTCACAAACTTTCTTTCATATATTTCTCAGTTTCCTGACTTATTAATTACCCTACCTAAATCTTTAAGACATGCGGAAGCCATTACTATGCAAAAGATGTGGTAATCTCCCTTGTGGGGCCAGACAGACATTTCTCATTTTAAAACTGGGGAGTAAGGGAGTTCCCTGATGGCCTAGTGGTTAGGATTCTGGGCTTTCACAGCCATGGCCTGGGTTCAATCCATGGTCAGGGAACTGAGATCCCGCAAGCCATGAAGCACAGCCCCCCAAAAAAACAAAAACAAAAAACCTGGGGAATAAAAAGGAGAATTTTGCATGGAGGAGTTATCACACTAAAATGCTATACTAATAGAGTTGCACATGAGTGGAGGGTATTCTAGCGTCTAGGACCTCCACTTTAGAGAATCAAAAACTGTACATGAAGAAGCCTACAGCAACAAGGAAGACATGGAGCTCTTCTAGAATGGTTAAAGTAGAGATCATCCAGATAACAGTTTCCTGTCTCCTCTGCTGATGCTTAGGGGCTCCTGCAGGCATTTCCAGTATCGTAGGGCTCTCGGAGAAGGCAAGGGGACTTGGTCTTTCAGCTTCTGCTATAGGCATCACAAATTTTAACTTTGGAATGTCAGCCAGGAGACACATTGTCAGTGCTCAATTGCTGGTCCAATCATGAGGCTGTTTAGCCACAGACCAAGGTTCTACTCACAGGGGAGGAGTTTTTGATATAATTGGCTATTTAGCTTTACAAGTCCAGAGGGCAACAGGAAGTCTGTATCCACAGAGGACCTTATTGGCCAGACCAGACATTCGGTAAATCTGTTCTTTTAGGCAGTGGCCCATTTAAAACAGGCTCCATTTAAAGGCATGCCAAAAAAAAAAAAAAGGTGGCTGTTTCATAATGGGCCACCCTGTGTTAAATAATATTATTCTTCTGGTAAGCAACCCTATACTTAGCACTTTCATGAAAATTAATTAGTTACAGGTACAAAGACCTAAGAGACTCTGTTACACAAATCTCTTAAAACTTGAAATGTGAAAAATCAACCGAAAGTATCTGTTAATAACTTACACACCTCTTTGGAGAAATGAAAGAGCTTTGGTTTACAATCATCTGTAGCACTTGAAATCTGTTTAAGAGGATTGAGGGGAAAGAGAGAAACCAACAGTTATTAAAAGTTAGAACACTTAGGGAAAAAAAAAAGAGAGAGAGAGATGAATTTATTATTACTGGGCTCTCAAATAAAAATATTTCAAAACAAAGTTCCAAAATGCAATATAGCCATACTTTTTTATTAATTAGGCAAAAACCATTATTAGTCAAAAAATTTTAGTTTAAAATAAAACAAAAAGCTAGAAACAAACTGTTACCTGGAAATACTGTTCTACATAATTTAATGTCAGAGGACAAGGGATGGACCATTTTTTAATTATTACCTGTAAAAATAAGTAGAATCAGATTATTTCTTACAAATCTCATGACAAGAAATTGATTTCAAATAGGTCAGCATTTTTTCAATTAATCTTAACACTATAACAAATAATATGCAAACAGAACTATAACAAATAATATGCAAACAGAAGATATTTTATTTATGGGATTTTCCCTGGTTAGAATAGGGTCATCATTTGACATGTGCCCTATAGTGGGGGAGGGTGGGGGTGCTGTGTATCTATTCAGTGGAGATCTCCCCCACTGAACATTGAGAATACTCTCCTGACAGCTTTCAAAACTCCAATAGTATCAAGGCATTAAAAGAAAATGCAGCTCAGAATGGGAACATGATGTTCCCCTATACGGCTATTTGTGGACCTGGCATCAGTAGCAGATAGAGAAATATTAATAGCAGTTTTAGAAATGACCACAGGCAGATGCAAAGGGGGAGGGATGGCTGATGCATGAGACTGTTTTTCCTCGTTGTTCTAAGACTTATGTTATTTTGTTGTATGTGGATGAATCTGGCAAAGAATAAGAGCACAAAGCTAAGGAACTAGAGATGATAAAATGAATTTTTTAAAAAATTGAAAGAAATCCAGGAGAATGCTACTCCCCAGAAACAGTCAGTGAAAATGGTTAGGATTTTACTCTTAACTGTGGGCATCCTGTTCCTAGACCTACAGTGGAGTTGTGCCAGCATCACCATTGTTGTGGTTGTTTCAGGGCACATAATTATTCCGTAAATCCTTGCTCTGGGCTGAAACCCAGCAAACAAAAGGGCAAGGGGGAATAAAGGAAGCATCTGTCCTTTGTAGCAGACAAGTAAGTAAACACTACTCCTATTTGCTATCTATCTAGTTTTGTTAACTAATTCAATCAAAATTTTATATAGTGATAAACTGAAAAAAATATACTTTCAGGATTAAGTTAATGAGTGAACTGAAAAATTACTCTTATTTAAAACTCACCAAGGGGAAAAAAAAAGAACTATAATGATAATTGAGCAAGTTGCTTTGACATTTCTAGGTAAGTTTTTCATATGAAATAAAACTAAATAGACAATTTATTAGGAGGAAAAAAATCAAAAGCAATAATTTCACGATTTTTTTCTGATATGTTTCCCCAAAGCGGGTGAGGATGGGGTGGGGTAGAAGGTTGTTGCTGGTCTCTCCAGCCCTGCTCCAAACCCAGCATCTCACATTTCCTCCTCACTACTAGTGGAGGCAGTAGCAAGAACCATTTACTGATCATGTACCAGAGACATTGATAAAGGTCGGTATGTGAGCCACTTCATTTTATCAGCTGTTGTCACCAGACTTGCAAATCCAAATACTTCAAAACAATGCTCCAAAATGCAATGTAATTATTATTTTTTGTTAATAAGAAAATACCACTTCTCAGCCTTCTGGCTAAGATCAAGTGTAGAAAATATCATTAGCAGCCTGAATTTATATTAACATAAAATTCAGTTACTAGAGCTTATTTCTCTGCAGAGACCCACCTCAAGCCCAAGCCCGGGGGGAGACAGAAGTGATGTCCTAGAAAGCAGAAGTACAGGACAGGCATGGAAGATACCCAATAACAAAGGGTAACAGGAGGTCCTTGCTCAGGCTGAAGGCAGAGCACAGTAAGAAGATCCACCCAGGGGTTAGAAAGAAAAAGAAAGAAAAAAAAGATTAAGCATCAGAAACACTTGCTCACTTGCACAGAAGGCCTTTCCTTCTTCTCTCTGCTCCAAGACCTTCCCATCTTTCAAGGCTCAGCTCAAATTTTATTTCCCTCCACATCCTTCTTTATTCTAGCTGTTGGTGATCATTCTCTCTTCTCAACTCTTATAACTTCTATTCTGAAGCAGATATATCAACATTTAACTATGTATTAACTATGTTATTCTCTATTTTTTTTCTAACAAATTTACCTTATTTTCCCAACGAGATGGACAGATCCTTACAAGTAGTATCCTAGTTAAACTACCACAACTCTGATGACTAACATAGTGCACAGAAGAAGGAAAGCCAAATCTAACCAAAATCCATTCAGATGGCTCTCTATTTTCATTACTTACTAAAATGTTAGTTCTAATATTGGTATTAGAATACCAATCTGTTATTATTCTGTCTCAAGACAGAACTTTTATTTATTTATTTATTTGCTTTTTCTATTCTTTTGCTTTTATTTTTTTTTTTTTTTTTAATTTTATTTTATTTTTAACTTTACAATATTGTAAGAACTTTTAGAAACACTGTAAATTTGTGTTCAAAAACAAAGCAAAAAAGATACCATCATGCTGAGCCACTGTTACAACAAACTTTATTTTTAAATTTTTAGATATTTCAGCTGGAGAAAAAATTTATGTCAAAAAATTTTAAGCAAAATAAATATCTGGGCTTCCCTGGTGGCTCAGACAGTAAAGAATTTGCCTGCAATGCAGGAGACCTGGGTTTGATCCTTGGGTTGGGAAGATGAATGGCTACTCATTCCAATATTCTTGCCTGGAGAATTTCATGGACCGAGGGGTCTGGCAGGCTATAGTCCACAGGGTAGTAAAAAGTTGGACACCACTAAGTGACTAAAACTTTCAATTTTTTTTTCAAGGATGTGGGACAATAGATGAGAGTGTAGGTTTTGATTTGCATTGTTGGAGAGCATAATTTAAGCAAATAATAGTTTTATGGGCCAATTTTTAAAAATTTAATAATAAATGCTACATAGATTTACAAACACATATTGATACTTTCTTGGGCTCCAAAATCACTGCAGATGGTGACTGCAGCCATGAAATTAAAAGATGCTTGCTTCTTGGAAGAAAAGCTATGATGAACCTAGGCAGCATATTAAAAAGCAGAGACATTACTGACAAAGGTTGATATAGTCAAAGTTATGGTTTTCCCAGTAGTCATGTATGGATGTGAGAGTTGGACCATAAAGAAAGCTGAGTGATGAAGAATTGATGCTTTTGAACTGTGGTGTTGGCAAAGACTCTTGGAGTCCCTTGGACTGCAAGGAGATCAAACCAGTCAATCCTAAAGGAGAACAGTCCTGAATATTCATTGGAAGGACTGATGCTGAAGCTCCAATAGTTTGGCCACCTGATGCAAAGAAGTGACTCACTGGAAAAGACCTTGATGCTGGAAAAGATTGAAGGCAGGAGGAGAAGGGGACGACAGAGGATGAGATGGTTGAATGGCATCACCGACTCAATGGACATGAGTTTGAGCAAGCTGTGGGAGTTGGTGATGGACAGGGAAGCCTGGCGTGCTGCAGTCCATGGGGTCGCAAAGAGTCAGACATGACTGAGTGACTAATCTGAATTGATTGATAAAAATGGGGCTTCCCTGGTAGCTCAGGTGGTAAAGAATCTGCCTGTAATACAGGAAACCCTGGTTCGATTTCTGGGTCAGGAAGATCCCCTGGAGAAGGGATAGGCTACCCACTCCAGTATTCTTGGGCTTCCTTGGTGGCTCAGATGGTAAAGAATCTGCCTGAAAAGCAGGAAACCTGGGTTCAATCTCTGGGTTGGGAAGATCCCCTGGAGGAAGGCATGGAAATCCACTCCAGTATTCTTGCCTGGGGAATCCTCATGGACAGAGAAGCCCAGCAGGCTTCTCTGGGACTGAGCAACTAAGCACAGCATAGCGATAAAAATAATTAATGAAAAAAGGTACAATGGAAAAAAAAATCCTAATATTATCAGGATTAATATTATTATTAAACATTAATAACATTTAATGTTTATTAATGTTTAATATTAATATTAAAATAATAAAAAATTGGAATCCTTCAAAAAATTGGGGTTACTATATACATGTTTCCTTTCCTTAATCACTATGTATTTTAAAACTAATAAAAGAGTCTATAATAAATTCAAGCATACGTCATTTGATTGTGCTTTAGTTTACTGAACTTCACAGATACTGTGAAGTTCTTTCTTTATGGATTAAATGTTCATGGCAACCCGGTGTCAAACAAGGCCATTGGCACCATTTTTCCAAGAGCATTTGCTCACATCGTGTTTCTGTGTCACATTTTGGTAATTCTCACAATATTTCAAACTTTTTCATTACAATCATATTTGTGATAGTGATCAATCAGCTGTGCTCCGTGATCTTTGATGTAATTATGGTAACTGTTTTGGGGTTCCATGAACTGTGTCCATGTAAGATGGCAAACAACCCATAACTGTTGTGTATGTTCTGACTGCCCCATTGACTGGCAGTTCCCATCTCTCTCCCTCTCCTTGGGTCTCCCTATTCTGTGAGACACAAAAATATTGAAATTAGGCCAATTTATAAGCCTACAATGGCCTCTGTTTAAGTGAAAGGAAGGGTTGCACATCCCTCACTTTAAATCAAAAGCTGGAAATGATTACGCGCAGTGAGGAAGGCATGTGCAAAACTGAGATAGGCCGAAAGCACTCTTGTACCAAACTGTTAGCCAAGTGGTGGATGCAAAGAAAAAGTTTCTGAAGGAAATGAAAAGTGTTACTCCAGTGACTACACGAATGATTAAAAAAAAAAAAAAAGTGAAACAGTCTTATTGCTGATATGGAGAAAGTTTTAATAATCTGGATAGAGATCAAAACAGCCACAACATTTCCTTAAGTCAAAGCCAAATCCAGAGCAAGGGCCCCAACTCTCTTCAATTCTATGAAGGGAGAGAAGTGAGGAAGCTGCAGAAGAAAAGTCTGAAGCCAGTGGAGGCTGGTTCATGAAGTTTAAGGAAAGAAGCCATCTCTATGACATCGAAGTGCAAAGTGAAGCAGCAAGTGCTGATGTAGAAGCTGCAGCAAGTTATCCAGAAGTTCTAGCTAAGATCATTGACGAAGGTGATTACTAAACAATAGATTTTCAGTAGACCAAAGAGCCTTCTATTGGAAGATGTGATCTAGGACTTTCATAGTTGGAGAGAAGTCAATGCTTGGTTTCAAAGCTTCAAAGGACAGGCTGACTCTCTTGTTAGGGGTTAATGCAGCTGGTGATTTTAAGTAGAATAGCACAATGCTATTTTACCATTTCACAAAACCTAGGGCCCTTAAGAATTATGCTAAATCTATACTCTGCCTGTGCTCTATGGATGGAACAACAAAGCCTGGATGACAATACATCTGTTTATTATTTTAAGCCCATTGTTGAGACCTACTGCTCAGGAAAAAAGCCCCCTTTCAAAATACTACTGCTCATTGACAATGCACCTGGTCATCCAAAGGCTCTGATGGAGATGTGCAACAGGATTCATGTTGTTTTCATGCCAGCTAACATAATATCCATTTTGTAGTCCATGATTTCAGGAGGAATACTGACTTTCAAGTCTCATTCTTTAAGAAACAATTACATGAGGCTGTAGGTGCCAGAGATGTGATTCCTCTGACGTATATGAGCAAAATAAATTGAAAATCTTCTGGAAAGGATTCACCATTCTAGATGAAATCAAAATATCTGTGATTCATAGGAAGAGGTCAAAATATCAACATTAACAGAAGTTTGGAAGAAGCTGATTCCAACCTTCATGGATGACTCTGATTTCGGCAGAGGAAGTCACTACAGACATGGTGGAAAGAGCAAAAGAACTAGAATTAGAAGTGGAGACTGAAGAAGTGACTGAATTGCCGCAATCTCACAACACAACTGAATGGATTCAGAGTGCTTTTTATGGAGGAGAAAAGAAAGTGGTTTCTTGAGATGGAATCTATTCCTGGTGAAGAGGCTATGAAGATTGCTGAAATGAATACAAAGGATTTAGAATATTACATAAACTTAATTGATAAAGCTATGGCAGAATTTGAAAGGACTGACTACAACTTTGAAAGAAGTCCTACTGCGGGTAAAATGCTATCAAACAGAAAAATCATCGCATGCTACAGAGAAATCATTTATGAAAACAAGAGTCAGTGTATGCACCAAACTTCATTGTTATCTTAAGTAATCGCCACAGCCGCTCCAACCTTCAGCAACTACCACCCTGATCAAGGGACGACTTTTCACTAGCTAAAACAGATTACAACTTGCTGAAGACTCAGGTGATAGTGTTTTTTAGTAATATTTTTTTCTTTTCCATCAGGTTATTGCAAGATATTGAATATAGTTCCCTGTGCTATATAGTAGGTCCTTGTCATTTATCCATTTTATATATAGCAGTGTGTATATGCTAATCCCAAACTCATAATTTGTCCCCACCTTCTCTCCCTTTTGGTAATCCTAAATTTGCTTTCTGTATCTGTGAGTCTGTTTCTGCTTTATAAATAAGTTCATGTGTATCATTTTTTTAAGATTTCACAGTAAGTGACAGCATATGATCTTTGCCTTTTTCTTTCTGTCTTACTTCACTTAGTGTGATAATCTCTAGATTCATCCATATTGGGGTAAATGGCATTATTTCATTCCTTTTTAAGGCTGAGTACTTAGAACATCTACTTCTGCTTTATTGACTACACCAAAGTCTTTGACTGTGTGGATCACAACAAAATGTGGAAAAGTCTGAAAGAGATACCAGACCACCGTACCTGCCTCCTGAGAAATCTGTATGCAGGCCAAGAAGCAACAGTTAGAACTGGACATGGAACAACAGACTGGTTCTAAATTGGAAAAGGAGTACATCAAGGCTGTAAATTGTCACCCTGCTTATTTAACTTATATGCAGAGTGTAACATGAGAAATCCCAGGCTGGATGAAGCACAAGCTGGAATCAAGATTGCCGGGAGAAATATCAATAAGTTCAGATATGCAGATGACACCACCCTTATGGCAGAAAGAGAAGAAGAACTAAAGAGCCTCTTGATGAAGCTGAAAGAGGAGAGTGAAAAAGTTGGCTTAAAGCTCAACATTCAGAAAACTAAGATCATGGCATCTGGTCCCATTACTTCATGGCAAATAGATGGGGAAACAATGGAACAGCGAGAGACTTTATTTTCTTGGGCTCTAAAATCACTGCAGATGGTGACTGCAGCCATGAAATTAAAAGACGCTTACTCCTTGGAAGAAAAGCTATGACCAACCTAGACAGCATATTAAAAAGCAGAGACATTCCTTTGCTAACAAAGGTCCATCGAGTAAAAGCTATGGTTTTCCAGTAGTCACGTATGGATGTGAGAGTTGGAATATAAAAGAAAGCTGAGTGCCAAAGAATTGATGATTTTAAACTGTGGTGTTGGAGAAAACTCTTGAGTCCCTTGGACTGCAAAGAGATCCAACCAGTCCATCCTAAAGGAAATCAGTCCTGAATATTCATTGGAAGGACTGATGTTGAAGCTGAAACTCCAATACTTTGGCCCCCTGATGCAAAGAATGGACTCACTGGAAAAGACCCTGATGCTGGGAAAGATTGAAGGCAGGAGGAGAAGGGGACAACAGAAGATGAGATGGTTGGATGGCATCACTAACTCAATGGACATGAGTGTGAGTAAGCTCCAGAAGTTGGTGATGGACAGGGAAGCCTGACAGACTGCAGTCCGTGGGGTTGCAAAGAGTCAGACACAAAAGAGCAACTTCACTGACTGAAGGCTGAATAAGCAATAAAGTGTTTTTAAATTAATGTATGTACATTGTTTTCTTAGACATAATGCTATTGTACATTTAATAGACTACAGTACAGTGTAAACATAACTTCTGTACATACTCAGAAATGATGTGTGTGACTCGGTTTATTGCAATGGTCCAGAACTGAACCTGCAATATCTCTGAGGTATGCCTACATGCCAATTAAAAGAGAAGTAAGAAGGAAGGACATAGTGTGTCTTCACTGCCTCATAGTAGACCAAATTTAAACTGTGCTCAAAGGTAAAAATCTGAGCACATGGTTTGTAAAGTAGGATAATAAATGCAGAATAAGGGTATTATTTCCATATGACAGCTACAGGAGAAATCTGCATCAAATTAAAGAGTATCTGCCATGACAGAAATGAATACTGTGAAAACTACAATAGACGTGTGGTATCAATATATTTTACCTGCTTCAAACTGTTGGCTATAAAAACCTAATTACTCCTACCTATGCAGCACTTGTGTGGTCAATTATCTGTGAAGAAAATATTCAATGTTATGTATACTGATTCTCTTTAATATCTGTATGTTCATTTGCAAATACAGGCCACTCTTAACCACGTAGATGCTTTTCAACAATCAAATTATGATGGAAATATTTTTTGTTCCCCTCTTAATGTGACACCTAAGAAGTGTGCTTATCATTTCACAATATATGTAAGTTAAGTCATCATGCTGCACACCTTAAACTTACACAGCACTGTATGTCAATTATATCTCAATAAGACAGAAAGAAAAAGGTCTTTTAAATAAGTGTATGTTCAACTCACTTATAAGATACAAGTCAGACAGTTTGTGGAGGGAGGGCAATGATTCTAATGTTGGTAAGTTCAACAAATGGTTAAATGGAAACACTGTCAAGTATTTTTAGTTTTAAGAGCATTCATTAAATAAATATTCCTGTACACTGGAACCAGGGTCACTTTCACTTCATTTAAATAATCTAAAGTTATTTTATCCTTGTATTCCAGAAGATAGTTTGGCCTAAGTTGTATGCATCCTAAATTGTTTTGACAGCTTGGAAATCTGGTTCTATCCTATGGTTTAACTAATGATGTGTTCTCTTGCTCTTTTGGATGGCATGTTTCTTTCATTCATTTCTCAATAACCCAGGAGAGTTTAAATAAGCTTATGATTTTAAGAGTTTAATCAAGCCATTTAGGCACGTATTTTGGAAAGTTTAAAATGTTTAATCCTACTTAAAGTTGGACAGATACTGACTGTGGAATAAGCTGCTAAGCAAAAAGAAAAGGATCTTTCCCCCCAGAATTTCACAGAAAGATAGTCTTTGGAATATTACAATCTGTTTTAGAAGAATTAAAAGGAAATCAGAAATTTAAATTCTCTTTTATCTTCATATTAAATTATTTTATAAAAAGTTTACCATCTGAGAGATATTTTTCCTATAATTAAAATGAGCTAATTTAAAAAAATATTCCACATGTGAAAAACAGTATTTCTGTGCAGTGAACTTTATGACAGCTTAACCAATGCTTAATAAATCAGATGGGAGAGAATTCAGGCACTCCAATTCTTACTAGATCTCTTCAGTGGGTAAACCCCTGAAGCTCTGGTTTCATTAATGGAACTAAGTTTTAAAATTAAGATGATTAGGATTCAAATTGATTTTACAGCTTAGAACCAGCCTGATTCTTATGCTTGAGAACCCCCAAAACATAAACATACATACACAATCTTGTACAGAAATAAGTGAATACTTAGACTTACTCAAAGAATTATACTCCAAGGTTTTAACAAAACTGGTGTGCTCTTCTCTCTAGTTAAGCACAGAGAAACTGAACCTGAAATGCTATTCTTGCTAAGCTTCTTCAAAATAGATACTATGAAGGAAACAGTTTTGCAGAATAAAAGTGCTTTTAATAACACACTGAAATAAAATGGGATACCTTTTCAATAAAAAACAGAGTAAAGAGAAAAAAAGACATTAACACAATGATTTCAATTTTAGTGAGGAGATAAGTAATACAGTATATTTTAAACTTACCACAAGAGCAAAGAACACCATAAAGAAAAATGATAAACTACTTGTGTAGCCAAGAAAGCCTGTAAAATAACAGTAAAATAAAAAGCAATTTATAAGGAAAGTGATCCTAACATGCAGCTAGAGCTATACATCTCGGGCATGTTTTTTATTACACTGCTTGGTATCTGGGGCTTAGGGCTGAGAATAACAACATTCCGACTATCTGTCACAGATCATTTATGTAGCTCTGTACGGCAGAATTGGAACTGGCTTACCACTAATGGCACACTGTAAGGAAAGGCTGCTCTTTAATGTTCCGCTGTAAAGATTTTACTTTAGTGGGGCAGACAAAATACTACTGCAAACCAAGTAATAGGTTAACTAGGCAGGGCTGAAGGCTGAACAACCTAAAATAAATCCAAGTTCAAAATTATTCACAATCACCTTCTGATAAAACTGTGGAACTGTGAAATTTAAAAGCCCCTTAACGTTATTTCTTTTTTCTCTTTTCTTATAAACAAATAACATCCTCTTCTCTAGAGACTTACCTATTTTAGGAAGAAGTGCAAGAGGGAACACAATGCCAACACAAATGATTATTAGTAGTGTGTCTCCATCAAGATACCAAGACCTATTAGGGGAAAAAGTTCTACTTGAGGTACAGAGCAACTAAAACCACCTTGACATATTTTGTAATAAAATAATATATTGAATATATCATAAATATATTTAATATGATAACAAGTTTGAGGGAATATAAAGATTTATTAAAAATGGAAAGGAGCTATATTTATAGCCATTATACCTGCATGGTAGAAAGATGGATAATTTTTCTTCTTATACAGTGGTTTTACATATTTTTAAAATTTTCAGGAAAGGGTATGAATTACTAGGAGAAAACATATTACATTTTTCATATAAAGGTAATAGAATACTGAATGAGAAAAGGTAGGTAAATGTGTGATTTGATTATTTTTTTTTTAAAATGGATGCAGAGTTACAAAAAGTTAGAAAGATATACTTAAAATACCAAAAGCAGATATTTCTATGTAGCAGCACTGAGAAATCTTTGTGTACTGGTGGCATATATAAGGTTTTAAAGTTTCAATATAAAAATACATGTGTTGAAGTTTTTAAAAATCAGACTTAATTCCCTAAGAATTTAATAGTAAAGACTTCTCTTTGGTATATAATAATTAAGCAATTCATAAAAGAAGTGCAACTAGTAAATACACATGAGGAAAAATCCAATCTCTGATGTTAAAGAAATAACTAATAAGGCTATTGAGTACAAATATTTAGAAAATAATATTCAAGGATGTGAATAATTGGTCCTTCACACAACGTTAGTGATCTTGTCAATTAGCACTATCTTCTGGAAAAATACTGATAATGTGTGGTAATCTCTGAGAGAATAATCTAAGATATAAAGAATTCTATGTGCATGAAGCTGTGAGTATAACATTATCATAATATTAAAAAGTTGAGGAAAATCTTATATAACCAACAAGAAAAAATGTTTGTCAAAAACAGCATACTCAATGGAATGTTAAACAGCTTTTATTTTTTTTTTAAAAAGACAGTTTACTGAAACAGAAAATACTAATGATAAAAATACAAAATAATGATTATTAACTATGTTTTTAAAATGTTTTGGTGGAAAAATTCAAAGGAAATAAAATGATAGCAGGGATTGGGTAAGAGATGGTATTATGTATAATTTTTATTTGCTTTGTCTTCTAAATTGTCTGTAAAGTAGCTATCATTTTTACTCTGAAATATATGCATGTGCACATCAAAATGGTAACAAAGTAAAATTCATGCTGATATGAGAGCTGGGAGCATCAAAGATAACAGGTATTACTCTTTCAAGTCGTTTGTTAGATGTTCTCTGAATTTCCACTTGACTATAATGTATCCTTTCACTACCAGCCAAAGTCTCCCACTGCCACATTCAATTAAGAAAATGGACAAACTCCTAGAAACATACAGTGTACCAAGACTGAATCATGAAGAACTAAAAAAATATAAACAGACCAATAATGAATAAGGTCACTGCACCAGTAATAAAAAACTACCAACAAAGAAAAGCCCAGGACCAGATGGTTTCACTGGTGAATTCCGCCAAACATTTAAAGAAAAGCTAACGCCAGTGCTTCTCAAACTCTTCCCAAACACTGGACCATAGAGAACAGTTCCAAACTCACTTTATAAGGTGAGCATGCCCTACCATCAAAGCCACATAAGAACATTACAAAAAATATCCCTGGTGAATATATTATAAAAATTCTCAACAAAATATTAGTAAACCAAATCCAACAGCACATTAAATGCATCATATATTATGATCAAGTGGGATTTATCCATAAGATGCAAGGATGGATCAACAAATGAAAATCAGTCAACATGAAATAGCACATTAACAGAATGTAAGATAAAAAACACATGGTCAAAAACATTAAAACATATAATAAAAATGTTAAAAAATAGGTTTTATAAAAATGTTAAAAACATATGATTAAAAAATAGATGCCAAAAAAGCATGTGACAAAACACAATATTCATTTATGATTTAAAAAAAGAAAACTTCAACAAATTTAGTACAGAGGGAAGAAATCTCAACATAAGGGCCATATATATAAAGCTCACAGCTAATATCATACTCAACAGTGAAAGGCTTAGTTTTTCCTCTAAGGTCAGGAATGAGACCAGGATGCCTACCCTCACCACTCTTATTAAACATAGTACTGGAAGTCCTAGCTAGAACAATCAGGCAAGATAAAGAAATAAATGGCATCCAAATTGGATAAGAAGTAAATCTGTCCTTATTTGCAGATATGATCTTATATATAGGAAATTCTAAAGACTTCAACCAAAAAAACTGTTAGAGCTAATCAAAAAATACTATAAAGCTGAATGATACATAAACAACGCACAGAAATCAGTTATATTTTTATAAACTAAGAAGTATCTGAAAAAGAAATAAACAATTAGTTTGGTCGTGTCCAACTCTTTGCGATCCTGTGGACTGCAGCATGCCAGGCTTCCCTGTCCATCACCAACTTCCGGAGCTTACTTAAACTCATGTCCATCGAGTTGGTGATGCCATCCAACCATCTCATATTCTGTTGTCGCCTTCTCCTCCTGCTTTCAATCTTTCCCAGCATCAAAGTCTTTTCCAATGAGTCAGTTCTTCGCATCAGGTGGCCAGAGTACTGGAGTTTCAGCTTCAGCATCAATCCTTCCAATAAATAATCAGGACTGATTTCCTTTAGGATGGACTGGTTTGATCTCTTGCAGTCCAAGGGACTCCCAAGAGTCTTCTCCAACACCACAGTTCAGAAACACCAATTCTTCAGCACTCAGCTTTCTTTACAGTCCAGCTCTCAGATCCATACATGACTACTGGAAAAACCATAGCCTTGACTCGATGGACCTTTGTTGGCAAAGGAATGTCTCTGCTTTTTAATATGCTGTCTAGCTTGGTCATAACTTTTCTTCCAAGGAGCAAGTGACTTTTACTTTCATGACTGCAATCACCATCTGCAGTGATTTTGGAGCCCAAGAAAATAAAGGCTCTTGCTGTTTCCATTATTTCCCCATCTATTTGCCATGAAGTGATGGGATTGGATGCCATGATCTTAGTTTTCTGAATGTTGAGCTTTAAGCCAACTTTTTCACTCTCCTCTTTCACTTTCATCAAGAGGCTCTTTAGTTCTTCTTGGCTTTCTGCCATAAGGGTGGTGTCATCTGCATATCTGAGCTTATTGATATTTCTCCTGGCAATCTTGATTCCAGCTTGTGCTTCCTCCAGCCCAGTGTTTCTCATGATGTACTACTCTGCATAGAAGTTAAATAAAAAAAAAAAAAAAAAAAAAGAAGAAGTTAAATAAGCAGGGTGACAATATACAGCTTTGATGTACTCCTTTCCCAATTTGGAACCAGTCTGTTGTTCCATGTCCAGTTCTAACTGTTGCTTCTTGGTTTGCATACAAAGTTCTCAGGAGGTAGGTCAGGTGGTCTGGAATTCCCATCTCTTTCAGAATTTTCCACAGTTTGTTGTGATCCACACAGTCAAAGGTTTGGCATAGTCAATAAAGCAGAAATAGATGTGTTTCTAGAACTCTCTTGCTTTTTCAATGATCCAGCAAATGTTGGCAATTTGATCTCTGGTTCCTCTGCCTTTTCTAAATCCAGCTTAAACATCTGGAATTTCATGGTTCATGTACTGTTGAAGCCTGACTTGGAGAATTTTGAGCATTACTTTGCTTATGTGTGAAATAACTGCAATTGTGTGGTAGTTTGAACATTCTCTGAGATTGCCTTTCTTTGGGATTGGAATGAAAACTGACCTTTTTCAGTCCTGTGGCCACTGCTCAATTTTCCACATTTGCTGGCATATTGAGTGCAGCACTTTCACAGCATCATCTTTCAGGATTTGAAATAGCTCCACTGAATTCCATTACCTCCACTAGCTTTGTTTGTAGTGATGCTTCCTAAGGCCCACATGACTTCAGACTCCAGAATGTCTGGTTCTAGGTGAGTGATCACACCATCGTGGTTATCTGGGTCATGAAGATTTTTTGGATAGTTCTTCTGTATATTCTTGCCACCTCCTCTTAATATCTTCTACTTCTGTTAGGTCCATACCATTTCTGTCCTTTATTGAGCCCATCTTTGCATGAATGTTCCCATGGTATGTCTAATTTTCTTGAAGAGATCTCTGGTCTTTCCCATTCTATTATTTTCCTCTATTTCTTTGTATTGATCACTGAGGAAGGCTTTCTTATCTCTCCTTGCTATTCTTTGGAACTCTACATTCAGATGTGTGTATCTTTCCTTTTCTCCTTTGCTTTTCACTCCTCTTCTTTTCACAGCTATTTGTAAGGCCTCCTCAGACAGCCATTTTGCTTTTTTGCATTTCTTTTTCTTGGGGATGGTCTTGATTCCTGTCTCCTGCAAAATGTCAGAAACCTCCGTCCATAGTTCTCAGGCACTCTATCAGATCTAGTCCCTTAAATCTATTTCTCACTTCCACTGTATAATCATAAGGGATTTCACTCAGGTCATACCTGAATGGTCTAGTGGTTTTCCATACTTTCTTCAATTTCAGTCTGAATTTGGCAATAAGGAGTTCATGATCTGAGCCACAGTCAGCTCCTGGTCTGTATGCCACTCACAATAGCATGAAAGCAATAAAATACTTATAAATATTTAACCAAAGAAGTGAAAGACAGTCAAACTTAAATGAAAGAAATTGAAGACACAAACAACTGTGTTCATGGATCAAAATAATCAATATTGTTAAAATGTCCAAACTATCCAAAGCTATCTATAGTCAGTGCAATCCCTATCAAGTCCTAATGACAGTTTTTTTCTCAAAATAGAACAAAAATTCTAAAATTTGTATGGAACTACAAAAGGCTCCAAATAGCCAAAGCAATCCTGAGAAAGAAAACCAAGTTGACTTCAAAGTATACTGCAAAGCTTTAGTAATCAAAACAATACAGTACTGGCATAAAACAGACACATAGTTCAAAGGAACAGACTATGGAACCTCGGCATACTCTCCCACCCCATATACTGTCAACGA
Source organism: Bos mutus (assembly GCF_027580195.1). Classification (NCBI taxonomy): domain Eukaryota; kingdom Metazoa; phylum Chordata; class Mammalia; order Artiodactyla; family Bovidae; genus Bos; species Bos mutus. Next base: position 35,598,142 of record NC_091626.1, read on the forward strand.
ATATTTGAGAAAGGACTCAAGAATATTCAGTGGGAGTCTTTTCAAAAAATTAGACTGAGGAAATTGGATAGCCATATACAGAAAAATGAAATCTATCTTATACCATTCACAAAAATTAACTTGAAATAAATACTCAAATGTAAAACCTGAAACTATATAATTTATAGAAGAAAACATAAAGAAAATGCTCCTTGACATCGGTCTTGGCAATAATTTTTTTTTTTAATATGACACCAAAAGCACAAGCAACAAAAGCAAAAATAAATGGAACTATATCAAAATGAAAAGTTCTGTACAATAAAAGAAACAATTACCAGAATGAAAAGGCAGTCTACAGAACGAGAGAAAATATTTCCAAGTCATATATCTGATGAAGGGCTAATATTCAAAATATATAGAGAACTCTTACAATTCAATAGCAAAAAATCAAACAAATCCAATTTCTAAATGGGCAAAGTAAATAAATAGATATTTTTTCCCAAAGAAGATATATGAATGGTTAACAGGTACATGAAAAGATGACCAACATCACTAATCAGGGAAATACAAATCAAAATCGCAAGGAAATATGATCTTACACCTGTTAGTATGTATATCATCAAAAAGACAAGAGACAACAAGTATTGGCAGGGATGTGGAGAAAAAGAAAGATTTGTGCACTTTTGGTGGGAATGTGAATTGGTTCAACCACTATGGAAAACAGTTCCTCAAAAAAGTAAATGCAGAACTACCACATGATTGATCCAACAATCCCATATCTGGGCATATATTTAAAGACAATGAAAACAGGATATCAAAAAGATATCTGCACTCCCATGTTTATAGGCTATTATTCACAGTAGCCAAGATACGGAAACAATTTAAGTGTCTGTCAATGGATGAAGGGATAAAGAAAATGTGGGATAAAAACACACACACACACACACACACGGGAATATTATTCAGCCATGAGAAAGATATTTTGCCATTTGTGACAACACTGATGGACACTGAGGACATTATGCTAAGAGATCAGTCAGACAGAAAAAGACAAATACTGTATATCATGTACATGTGGAATTTAAGAAACAATAGAATGGTGGTTAGCAGGGGCTGGTAGGTAAGGGAATGGAGGAGATGTTGGTCAAACGGTACAAATTTGCAGTTAGAGGATGAATAAGTTCTGGGACTCGAATGCAAAACAATGTGATTATAATTAACAGAATTATTTTATATACTTGGAAGTTGCTAAGAGACAGAATCTTAAATATTCTCACCACAAAAAAGAAATGATAATTATGTGAGGTAATGGAGGTATCAGCTAAACACCACAGTGGTAATCATACCACAATATATGTGTATCAAATTTATACATTGGATACCTGAAACTCACACAATATATAGTTGACAATGTTATATGTTAACTTCAGTGACTCAGCAGTAAAGAATCCGCCTGCAATGTAGGAGACATGGGTTCAATCCCTGGGTCAGGAAGATCCCCTGGAGGAGGGCACAGCCACCCACTCCAGTATTCTTGTCAGGAGAATCCCCATGGACAGAGGGGCCTGGCAGGCTGTGGTCCATGGGGTCGCAAAGAGTCGGACACGACTGAAGCAACTAAGCACCAACACAAGCATCAATATCTCAATTTTTAAAAAAAAGAAAGAAAAGGTTTTCCTTTAAATCGGCTTCAACCCATGGGTTTTAACACAAACGTTATGACTCACTGTGTCTCTTTCACACCTTAGTTTATGAAGAAGTCCTCTCTAATGTATCTCGAAAAGGTACTGCTGGGTGCTGACAACTTCCTCTTTAACAGAACAAGAGAAGGAGCAGCAGCTGAAGAAACACCATGATCACAGCTTGCCCTTCTCCACCCTAACTCATGTCTTTAGGAAATGCACAATGCCAGACACTAAATCCTGCACACAAGTATTTCTAGCTAATGGGCCTGAAGCTGTGCTCTCTACATCTGCACATGCCCCTCAAGTCCTGGTATGCAGGAGGTTCTAAGAGAGCATGGAGATTACAAATACAACATGACACTTCCTGGCATATTCGTCTTCTACTCACTCTTGAATACGCATGGAAATGAGAACTTCAAAATATCCCTCACCGAGGAACACCTGGCAACTAAATTTCTAAAGCTGGCAAAAAGCCCAGGGCTCCATGCCTGAAATCTCTTTCCTTCTGTGACCCAAAACAGACTCAGACAGTTGCAGCGCCAGGAGAAAAAAAGGCCCAGAGGCACACCAAAGAAGATTCCATCTGTTAGTTCTGCTGTCCCTCCTGTTACAAAGCAAGAATTGGGCACATTAATCCTATGGACCAAAGATTCTTTTCTCCTGCATTAAGATTCTTAGGAACACTTGGAAACCCTGCACTCTATAACATTTACTATTATGTATTATACTTTATAACTTTACATTATTTCAGATCATAATTCACTCATGTCCACGGAAGTTACACGATTGCCCAAAGCTTTGGGTCTGAAGATAAGTTTACCTCCTCCCAGTGGTAACTCGGAATCTCAGAGTTATGGAATGTTAGAACTAGAAGGGACCTCAGAGATCATCTGCTTCAACAACTTCATTGTATATGTCTACAAAATCAGCAAAAGGACAGTGACAATCTTAGTAACAGAAGCAATGGAAATACTCTCTATTCTTGAATAGTCACTCTGAATTTATGGCCTCATTTTTCTCAAGACTGTGATTTCTTTACGCTCTCCTCTTCACAAGACTACACTTTTAATTTCTGATATTAAAAAGAACTTTTAAAAAAATTTTCTCTATCCCTAGTTTGGCTACTGATTAATATTAGTCATTTCTTATCTTTATTAAGTTATGTTAACACAGCCAATTATAAATACAATGCTTTTCTTTACTATTTGTCAACAATCAAGCAATACAGTAATGCACAGTAAAATTAGCTCAAATTTCATGTGCATGTCACAGTCAACTGAATTGTATTTGGCAATGGATATTTTCCAAGGAGCAGAAATGACTAAATTTTACAAAATAAAACTCCAGCTTGAGAAATACAAGCCAGTACAAAGAAATTGCAGAAGCACAATTGAAAAATCAAGATTTTAGAAGAATATGCTAACCTTAAAATTTTTCCTAAGTAGGGGAAGAAAAGAGTTATCTAACAGAACCCCTGTTTCCTACTGTGATCTAAATATATATTCTCTTCAAGCCAAAAGATTTAGAGTAAAAAGTTTTACACTTCCTAGAAAACTCGTGTGATCTGTGGACTAATCCTATATGATAAAATTGTTCCAAGTATGAAATATATGGTATAGATCCCTAGCTGCATTGCAAATGCTTTGGCATGCAGATTTTTCCCCATATTTTAATGAAAACCAGATTTATTTATAAGTTGCTTTAATTTCATTCTTGAACGGAATGGAACAAGAGTATCATATGTTCTGAATTAGGATCTTACTCACATCCCATATCAATTATGTAACTCAAATGCAAGACAACTTAATTGTGTCAATCATATTCTGCTGACAAGATCATTAAATGTTAACATAGAGCTTCCAAGTTATAACAGCCATAGATTTTTTTAAATGTTACTCTATGAAAAATATAGATGCCTCATAAAAGTTTGGTATAAGTATTAAATAGCTTCTGACTTCTAATAATAATTTTTGAAATTAGAATATTATAAAAGTAGTTTCTTTTTGATAACATCTTTATAAAGGTTTATTTTTCACAAAGGTACATCAAATCTCACATATAACACAGAACATAAGCACAACTGAAAATTCTTAACTGCAATTTATTGTAACTCAAAACCTAAAAGTACACCAATATTATATTGATCTCACAGAAGAAATACTGCTCTGTAACTCTACCTGGAAATAAACTGTGCTAGGTAGTCAAATCAATTACCATAACATTTATTTCTTAATTATTTCATAGTATTAAACTTTTTTCATAGTATTAAAATTTAAAGACATGATTTATCTGCATTCTAACCAATTAATATAATTAGTCACTTTCTAATGCTTTTCAAAACTTTGAAATCCAAAATAAGTGAATATATATTACATTTAAAACAAGATGAGCAATTTTAAAACATCGTTAACAGATGTTGCAAACTGTTCACAGTATTTTGAAGTATATACAGCTTTAAAAATTCATTTCTGATGCAAAAATAACTGATCAATTTTCTTCTAATATGAATAAGATGGGAGTTACTTTTTATTTCCTTCTTTAAACAAATTAGAGAAAATAAGAAAATGACAACTAACTTAAAATGACACTATGGTAAAAGTATCACTTTTAAAGAAAGAAGACCTAAGTTTTAATAGCAATTCTGTCACATACTACCTTAATTATTTCCAAAACTTTATATGTATTTTTGTCCCTCTTCTTTCCGCAAAGACATATGACATAAAAAAAGTAAATAGAAGTAACCAAATTCAGGATCAAGAAAAAGGAGAACACATGTGACAACTATTAAGATTAACACAGTTAATGCAATACATTCAAATTTGACTTTGACCTTTCTGGCAGTTAGAGCAAATAGGGAAAAGCCACCTTTATACAGTCATTATTATTGCAATTTCTTTTTAAAAATTGAGTTGTAACTGACATACAACATTATGGAGTTGCTTGATTTCCCACACTTACATTATGCTATCAGCTTACAAAAGCATGTATATGTATCATATCTTACTCGGTCATCCCAACAACTTTGTGAAGAAGGCAATACCAGTACCACCATTACACCAGATAAAGAAACCTCAGGCTCAAAATTAAGTTATACGGCCAAAGAAGTTAAATTAATTTCCTGAGATTACTGAATATGAAATGAATAGAACACATGTTTCCTTACTCTTAGCCTAACATTCTTCATTTTACCTCTTACTGCCTTGAGTTTCTTAGCACTAAGTTATAATGGAAATTTATGGCATAGAATTTTTTGAGTAATAGAAGTTGTCCTCATTATTTTTTACAGCACATGTAAAAGCAAATTTTACATAGGTGTGTCATTTAGCAATTGTTTATCAAAATAAGAGCATAAAACTTAAAACTAGATAAAGCTACAGATAAAACAAGGTAGCTCTAAGTATCAAATGTGACAATGAATATGGAAACTTTGTCAACTGTAAAGTACTACACAAAAGCACATCTTCCAATGATGAAAAATCGGTAAGGACTTCTCCTTACCTTTTTATCAATCACAGTTCCTATTCAGACCTAAACTATATCATATTTTTCTTATAAATATGTATTTGTAGTTGTCTAAGTAGAATTCTTTCATGGAAGCCAACTTGTAAAAGCTAAAACTCAATTTTGAAAACTTGCCCTGCAATCCAGAAGAAGTTGGAACAAAATATTGGAGCAAAACAACCAAATATTTAAATCAAAAAGTCTGATGGGTTTTGGTGTTGTGATTTAGAAATTATATGAATTAATTTGATGACAATTAAAAGGATTCATTTAGCCCTTTCAAGTTTGTTTTTCTCAAAATTTCATGTTATATATAGTAAGAGGAAAAGTATAATTAATTTGGACTTTTTCCTCATAAAAAAAGATGAATTAATAGTCTTTAGAACCCAGTGTTTTTATAAAAAAAAAAAAAGGGCAGTATAACATGGTTTAGTATTATATATAATATTGTTAAAAACAGGAAATGAAACAATTTTTTTCCAATAATGCTTTATAACAGGATTTTACATAAGTCTGCTGTAACTTTATCACTCTGATTTCTCTTTATCACTGTGGTTTGCTGAAAAGTGACAGCAGGATTATCTGCTCCCTCCTTTAAGACCTTTACCGTCAGTGCTTTCAGCCTCCCTGCTCCTCCAGCCAACATTTCATATCCAGAAATTTCTCCTCCACTCTTCTCTAAAAGCTGGCTCATACTTGTCCTGCTCTTTCGTACCCCCATGGAAAGCAGGGATTGCCATTGGCCTGTCAGAGGGTTCACAGACCATTGTTCTGAACATAATGGTTACCACCAGCGGTCTGCAGGGGTTCCTTCTCTAGGACCACTGTCTCCACATAACTTTGTAAGTGTCTTGAGGGCAGGAACTACATTTACCTTATTTCCCACAAGGGCTTAATAGATATTTATTGAATTAATAAATAAATGAATACAATGTGAAATACTTTTTCTTACCCACTGTAGTCTCCAGATAAAAATTCTGATATAGTAGCAGGAAGTTCTGTTTTAATGATTAAAAGATAAGATGACATAGCTGCAGACAGAATAAAAAGAGTTCCTATTAGAATCCTATAACTTTTAACCATTTACAGAATAATCTTATTTAGAAACACGGATACCGATTTGGGATATGACAGCATGTGGAAGATTAATTCATACTGCACTGTCCTCAAAGAAAGATACATACCAGGAACGGAGATAAATAAAGACAAATAATTAATATTCTTTGTAGAGAAGAATAATTGGTAAGCTCATTAGGTATCTTTTGTTTACATTTCAAGTTCAAGGCAAAAGATTTAGGTAAGAGAAAGGTTCTTGATTACAACCCACTTAGAAACAAAATTTTGCTTGTGTGTGTGCATGTGTACATGTGTGCTCAGTCATATCTGACTCTTTGGGACCCCATGGACTTTGTAGCCCACCAAACTCTTCTGTCCATGGAAACTTTCCAGGCAAGAATACTGGAGTGGGTTGTTATTTCCTAGTCCAGGGGATCTTCCCGTGAAGCTAGACAAAAACTCTTAATGCTATCTCCCAGTACAAGGCATTAGAGTTTAGTTTAGCAACAACTGATAGAGAAATAAGAGATAAATAAGTATAGCTAATAAATCTGATTATTTGTTTTTATTAGAGAGAGACCTCCCCCCAGTAGTCTCACTTCTCCTCTTTCTCTGCTACTGTCCTTCCACACACACTGTGGACTCATGCTATTATAAAACAAAAGCAAAATGCAAAATGAGTTACATTTTAAATTGCTCTCCAAAACAGATTAGAAAAGATCCAATTGAAATTATTAAGCACATTAAAGGGACAAAACTTACAATTATTATTCTGTTTTATTAACAGGGCTCCTTTATATTATGTAAACAAAACCCAAAGTTAGCATTACTTCTCACACTCTATCAGACAGGATCCAAGAAATAACCTGCTTTTACAGCATTTTAATAATGATCCTATTTCTGGTGTAGCTATTAAAAAACAAAAAACCTCACATCTTATAAACCTTCCATCCCACACTGGGAAATGTTTTCATATGGTTACAGAATAGAGAACTCATTTATATGTAAATACTTGAGCTTAAACTTAAATGCTTAAGTAACTACAGAAACCCAGATGATTTGGAGTCAGTTTAACAGAGTAATAATCTCTGTTTCCCCTAGAGATTAAGTATATATTTAAAAAGAGCCAACAAGTATATGTCCATGAAGAATAGAGAGCACTCTGTGTGCATGTTAATTTTATTACTTATTTATATTTCAGGAAACATTTCACTTTCTCCTTGGACCTACAAAAACCAAGAACATAAATGAATGCCAAGTCTGAATGGCAAAAATCTGAGGAAAAACTGATTGAAAAGCTCCAAGAGTTTTAAAAAAAGAATGTATGTTTTTCAACCAACAAATTTAAAAGTAGCTGAGCTTCACAATTAGTACAGTGCTGCGTGACTGCTCAACCCTGGGGGAAAAAGGTTATATACTAGTTTGTGTATACGTTTATATGAAGATAGGCAATGCTTACACATATAAACACATACACTCTTTCTCATTTTTTAAAAAAAATAAAACAACATGTACCTATGGCAAAGTAAAATTTAGAACACTTAATGGTCACTTCTCTTCAGTGAAAATACACATATTCACACTTTCCAGTTTATGACTATTTCTTTTTTTCCCAGCGGAAGTACAGCTGTTGAAATAAAGTCTTTTAGTCAGCAGAAGTACAGCACGTTTCTTCAAATGCTTTGTTAGTTATGGGACATCACAATTAATTGTATGTGGAAAGATATTCTAAGTCATTCATATTCTCATATGGAAAAATGCTACCAGTTTGGTACAGAACGGAAGGAAGGTTTAGATTAACCTTCTCCACTCAAGAATTTGGGGGTCTTTGTTTGTAATACTTTATCTATTCCAAAGAATCATACACATATGGTGTGATGATGAAAATCATGAACTGAATTTTCTGAAACTGGCCTAGGGCTACTTAAATATATCTTGCAAGGAAAAAAAAAAAAAAAGACAAAAGTACCTTTAAAACAAGGAATGCAGACTTCCTACACAATGTAATTTATTATCTGTCCATCAGTCTTTCTTGCTTGGATTAATCCAATACCACATGCTTTACTAAGGTTTCAGACATTCATCTCTTTCAGTAATTTTCTATTATTTCTTTTAGATCTTTAGTTGTAAAAAGCTGCAATGAATATGAGATCCTATTTCTTCCTAATATACAATCTGTCATTCTTCCCAGAATTTCTATTAGCCCCTGGCTAATCATTTGATCACATTTATCCTCTGTTGTAGCCTTAACTCTTTCATTTTCAAACGAGAGTCCTATTTCATTAGATTCCAGTCTGGAGAATCATGTATATTTCAAGAAATATGAACTCATAAAACATATGTTTCTCTCTCAAAAAGAGTCTCAGCATACAAGATATAAATATAACAAAACATGTAAAATATTGCTCCTTTCTTAGAGAATGCGGGTGTTTGTTTTAAGAGCTACAAAACCACTCATGTAGGGGGGAAACTCTACTGACGAAACAAAGAAAGATACCACTCTTTCTACTGTATATATTATTTTTCCCTAACCACAAGTAAACTTTCATGCAAGGATTGGCACCTTAACATATTATAAATATACGTTAAGTTACGAATACATCTTAATTAGATTTACATAAAAAGAATAATCAGCTCAATAAAATAAAGTGGAAAAGCTTCAAAAATATAAAATCAATAGGAATGCTTATGTATCCATTGTTTTTTCCAGTGGCTTCCCTGATAGCTCAGTTGGTAAAGAATCCGCCTGCAATGCTCCAAAAGTTGCCTGTCATACCTTTCATCTCATGTGTTCTATTAATAGCATAAGGAAGTGTTTAAGGACTTATCTTACAGGCAGGTCATAAGCAAGAATTTGTAAATGATTTTTGCTGACATAGATACACAGCATGGACTCCTAATACGACACACACCATGTTGTCCTCTAAATAATAGCTGGAGCGGGGTCATCCACAAAAGCCATGGTTGTAGTTAAGTGGTTCTGGCCTCCATACCACCAAAGCCAGAATTAGGGCTAGAAGACATACGTTAGTGACAGGTATTCAGCCATTATAAATCATTTAGTTTCACCACATTAACTAAATAGCTATTCTTTTCTCCCTCATTTTAAACCTAACTAATAGAACTCATTTAATAGAAACTGCCCTAGGAAGGAAATAAAAAATCTGTCAACTTAATCAAAACACAGGAGTTGAAAGTATTTTATACAAACCATGAGGAGAAGCAACTGTACATTAAGAAAAGACTAAAATAGGGTAAAATTTGATTAGGCAATAGCAAGTGGAAAGGTATTAATATTGTTTGATCTAATCATAAAGAGAAACACATGAGTTGGGAGCATAGAGGCTGAGGGGAGAGATGTAAAAAACACAAAAGGGGAAGTGGTTCGGAAGAGGAGAATTAACAAGAAGAGCAACATTGGGGCGGGGGCTTAGGATGCCTATTCCAAGTGATTTACAGGTTACTTTCTCCTTTACATTTATTTCTTCACCACAAACCTATGAGGCAGATATTCTTTATTTCACAAATGAGGAAATGGAGACTCAGAGAGTTAACTTGCCCAGTGGAAACAGCCCGTCTGGCTTGAGAAATCTACTCTATTAACTGTTACACTATGAGAAAGTGCAGAGAAGAAAAGTGAAGAAGAAATCCACCACAGCAAAGAAAAATAAGAAAGGTCTACCAAAAGGAGCACTCCCCAGAATTATTCTTTTTTCATCACCATTTAAACAATAAATTGTTTCTGAAAGCTGAGTTTCACAGTTGCATTCAAAGAAAACAAAAGAATTTCTGTAACAATAAGAAGCGCTAAAAACACTTAAAATGTTCGTTTCACTTTGACCTGTATTTTCATTTCAGTTTTATAGCTGGTTTGGTAAAGTGATTAGTCAACATGCCTCAGACAAGCTAAAGGATCTCATGATAGGACTCTACTGGATTTACCATGATGATTCTATTTTATCTACAGCTATTATTGTAGTTCAGAAGAGAAAGTTTCCTATTCTTACATATCTGAGATATTAACACTACCCTGCAATTGAAAAAAATATATAACAAAAATCAATCCCTCTTCCCACAAATCCTTGTTCTCTCATAGGCTACTCTTCCCAGCACTCCTCAAAAAAAGCAAAAGAGAAGACAAATTGGAGTTTGGAGACTTCAACTGGAGTTTGGACCTAAGAAACCATAAGTTTACAAAAATAATTATCCTTTTTGTTAAACATTTAAAATACATGTATGAAGGTTTAGATTGCACAGCTCTATTTTTAAGACAGAATTCGGTTTTTCAGCACTTGGGAAAAGTTCAGCAACTTCTTCAAGGATTAGTCAGCCAGTTCTACACAGATGAACTGCGGGAGGAAATAACAAGTTTGCCTTTCCTTCTAAAAGAGATTCAATTTTACTTCAAACATGTTTTCAGTCATGGATAGCAACTGGTTTATTCTATTCAGTGTGTCTTATTAACCTGGCATTCCTACTAAATGTCCAAATACCACTGAAAGGCTATTCCCGCTCAACACAGGGTACAACAGAACCTCTCGTTTTTAAAAAGGATTTAAAAAAAAATTTGAAAACAGGGTCATTTTCCTACTTTGTGTACAAATGGAAATAAAAAATATATGGAGGAACTTTTCCCTTCAATAACCCTAGGAAAATATACATATTTGTTTTATCATCTATCAAGATCTTAAACTTGAATAAAAACTGACCAGAATATTTACTGTTCTGAAAACCCTATAATTAAACTTCAATAAAACTTTTTATTAAGAAATCCATTATTTTCAAAAACATTTTAAAAATTACACGTATGGAGAAGGAAATGGCAACCCACTCCAGTGTTCTTGCCTGGAGAATCCCAGGGACGGGGGAGCCTAGTGGGCTTCCATCTATGGGGTCTCACAGAGTCGGACACAACTGAAGCGACTTAGCAGCAGCAGCAGCAGCAGCATTTTGTTCCATCTGTGGCTCCTACTTTGTCTTCCCTATTCTGAGTATGGGCAGTGAGTGTTTCTCTCTTCCTAATAGTAGCCTTGTAACAATTTGTGGCAGTATCTTTGTATCCTTATGAGCTTTGTACCAACTAGATTCTTCATATATACTTGTGATTAACAGGTCAAATTGAAAAGCACAGTATTGTAAGTCTAACTTGAAGAGACAGAACATACATTACAAGTATGTTAGGTAACCTAAATCTCATTGATCCCTTTTTTTCATGTCCTAGTCAGGTAGAGTTGCTTCAGTTACTCTAGCCAGTTTGGGTTAGTAAACTTGTTAATTTAGCTGCTAGCAAGTTCAGAAAATGTATTCTGTATCTGTATCTTAGAAGAACCAAAAGGTTACTTTTCTGTTCTGTCCCCTCTCCTTCACAATTTAAGTTCCTCAAGAGCTGTGATCACTTGATACATTTTATCAGTGTCTTTTTACTACAATAGCCCAGTCTTCAGGAAACATCTTTAGGAATACATAATGCTCTTTGGTCTTTATCAACTTACTGAATGTGTTCTATAATCTGTCATCAGAAAGAACCTATGGATAGGCTTCAGGGGTCTGTAACTAGGTCTCTTAACAGAACCACTGACCTGGATCATCTGTCAGGCTTCATTTTCACCTTTAAAGGCTTTGCTTAAAATGCAAATTTCCTCTCTGACTCCATCAAAAAAATAAATAAATAAAATAAAATGACATGTAACCAGTAAATTTTGTCAAAGGAAGGACTTTTGAGAAAGATTCCCCCTCCAAATTTCCTCTATTTCTCCTACTCTCAGACAGAGCTTTCCAGAATTTCCGGACAATACTATTCAGGCCTCAAAAAAGACTACAGATGAGCTGACCAGCAGATGGCATTGTAACAGCACGCCCAACCCCTGTTTCCCGGGTGACAGTACAAACTAGTACTTCTAAGGCTTCCCTGTCTTACCAAAACAAAATAGCAACAACAAGTTTTTTTTCAGGAATAAAGTAAAGCCAAAAAGTTTCTAATTTAATATTACGTCCCAATTTTGAAAAACACTGAGAATTTGGCATTTTTATAATTTATCCCTTTCTGTTTATGAGACTTAGGAACTGTGCAACTTGACCACATAAAAGGGCTCTGAGTTTCTCTTAAAGTTTAGATTCCCAAACTGAGGTGTGGATCAAGGCTGCCAGAGTAGATCTGTGGGTTCTCTGTCAGTCCGGAAAATCTGGGTCATTTTAGGAGGTTTCAGTAAATCTAATATTTAGGGTTCTCCTTTCACAATATGCAGCAGTGATTCAGTCTTTATTCTCTTTTAAAGAACTAAGGAAAAAATATGCTATCAACAGTGGACCTTCATATTTCAGAAGAGCAAAATAAGAATTTAACATACTCCTAGAAGCCACTCTCCTTGCATTTTGAGTTGGGCAAGAGACAAGATCAGAAACACCAATTACCTTCACTTTTACCACGTACTCATCGGAGTTAATAGGACTTTCTCTTAGCTTAAGTAAAGATGATTTGAGTTTCCTGCTTGATTTCTAGGATATTTTAGCTAACTGAGTGGTCTATCGCAAACCTAATGCAAATGCAAACACGTATGGCACTAACTACTTCCCTTGGTTTTTAGGAAAGGACTTTCATAATCCAGCAAATTAGAGGAACTATATGGAAACCTGTACTTATTTGCTATTACAGTTCTTAATCCTTTTGCTTACAGTCCACTAAACTCAAGCCCTCAGCCAGAGTTCTCTTCCCTATAACAGCATTAAATATTAAAACTTCCAGATGCTTCTTTTCTGACTTTGTGTCTAAGCAACGACTCTCAGCAAATGTCCCTCTGGTGCCTGAGGCACTAAGCAGCTGGGGGCTCTCTCTGGCTCTGGTCTGTTTTGGGACCCCAATTCATCAGTGTTGGGAATCTATCAGGAATTGCTTCTAAGAAGTATTTTACCATGTGGTTCTCCATTTTCTAAAGGTAACAGTTTCCATAATCCTAAGAATAAGAGTACTAAATTTAATGAGTCATATTTTTTTTTCTATGATAAAGTTCACAGATTTTTCAAAGACAGTAGACTTTTCCAGTCTATTTGTTAGACCACACTAGTTCCCTGTGACTAATACTTGGTATGTGACTGATATTGGGGAAAAAAAGATTTTCTGTGAAGTTCTGACAGTAGATTCTTCCCTAAAGAAACCATATGCTCACTTATGCATTCTGTGTGGTCTTCTCTTCCCAGTTGATCTTCCTTTTAAAGGAGTTCCAAGCCAGGTTGCTGGCTTTTCCTTCTCTTCCTCCTTCTCTTATTCCTTACTTTCTTCCTATAATAAATAAGACTTCAGCTCAGTTCAGTTCAGTCACCCAGTCGTGTCCGACTCTTTGCGACCCCATGAATTGCAGAACACCAGGCCTCCTTGTCCATCACCAACTCCCGGAGTTCACTCAGACTCATGTCCATTGAGTCAGTGACGCCATCCAGCCATCCCATCCTCTGTCGTCCCCTTCTCCTCCTGCCCCCAATCCCTCCATCAAGTCTTTTCCAATGAGTCAACTCTTCACATCAGGTGGCCAAAGTATTGGAGTTTCAGCTTTAGCATCAGTCTTTCCAAAGAACACCCAGGACTGATCTCCTTTAGAATGGACTGGTTGGATCTCCTTGCAGTCCAAGGGACTCAAGAGTCTTCTCCAACACCACAGTTCAAAAGCATCAGTTCTTCGGTACTCAGCTTTCTTCACAGTCCAACTCTCACATCCATACGTGACCACTGGAAAAACCATAGCCTTGACTAGATGGACCTTTGTTGGCAAAGTAATGTCTCTGCTTTTGAATATGCTATCTAGGTTGGTCATAACTTTCCTTCCAAGGAGTAAGCATCTTTAAATTTCATGGCTGCAATCACCATCTACAGTGATTTTGGAGCTCAGAAAAATAAAGTCCGACACTGTTTCCACTGTTTCCCCATCTATTTGCCATGAAGTGATGGGACCAGATGGCATGATCTTAGTTTTCTGAATGTTGAGCTTTAAGCCAACTTTTTCACTCTCCTCTTTCACTTTCATCAAGAGGCTTTTTAGTTCCTCTTCACTTTCTGCTATAAGGGTGGTGTCATCTGCGTATCTGAAGTTATTGATATTTCTCCCAGCAATCTTGATTCCAGCTTGTGCTTCTTCCAGCACATAAGACTTACACACAAATAAGACTTACTAAATACCAAGTGCTAGGTACTTAAAAACCTAAATGAATGAACAAGTTACTTATAGACATGGAATACAAAGAAGTAGGGAATAAACTGAGTCTTACTGAAAGATTCATGGAACAAATATTGATTAAGGAAAATTTTGCTTGATCCATGATCATCTTGCTTCTAAAGGCCCTGTTTCCTTTCTCATAGATTCATCAGGGACATAGAATCTCAAGAAAACTGAGAAATGTTTAAATGTTACAAAGAATAAAAGAGCCAGAAAGCATTAATCTGAGATATGATTACCTAACGCAAAAGTAGAAGATTTTAAAATACTTTATTTTCTATTTTACATAAATAAGATCTAACTTTCCTCAATATTTTCAACCTTTTATTTTTCATATAATTCTAAACACTATGGACATTCAGTTTCTCTGTATCATTTATATGCTATATAAAATTGTCTCATTAAGACAAAATCTTAGTTTTTTAAATAGAATTTTTTTTGATATTTTAATTTTATTTTATTTTTAAACTTTACAATATTGTATTAGTTCTGGTGCACTGGGACGACCCAGAGGGATGGTATGGGGAGGGAGGAGGGAGGAGGGTTCAGGACAGGGAACACATGTATACCTGTGGCGGATTCATTTCGGTATTTGGCAAAACTAAATAGAATTTTTTTAATTGTCTCATTCATTCAACAAATATTATTTATTGAGTTCCTCTACCAGAAACTAGGTCAAGTTAGGAAAACAAATGAAAACACATAGTTCCTGTCCCCAAGGAGCTTTTAAAATCCTCATCATTTAATCTTTTCATAGCTTTTCAACATTTACTAAATCAGAGCAGAAAAAACAAAGCCTTTAGAAGTAGACAAAGTGAGATTTGAATCCTGGCTTTATTAAGGGGTAAAGGTAAGCAAGTCACTTATCCCCTCTGAGCACTGATCTCATCCTCTGTAAAATGAGGATAATATCATCCACCCTGAAGTGTTGCTGTTAAGTATAAAGTGTCAAGTATAGGCCTGGCCTAAAGATAATTTATTATATTATTTCTCGTTTCTAAACAATCACTGAAAAACTCTGACCACTTATACGAATAATGAATATCCCATCTTTCCAAAAATGCTATCTGAACTACATTACATATGCAGGTAGGCATGCAAGATATGCAAACATTTAATCTGATTCTATACACTTCGTATCATCTTATAAATATCTAATGTATCTCCAATTAATAAAAAGTCAAAATCCATTTGGAAGAAATAACATCAAATAAGTTATATGTACAACATTAAAGAGCCTCCCAAATAAATATGCCGTTTCTTCTCAAGCATACATGGCTTAGTAACTGCTAAGGGCTTCCACAGACCCAACTTAGGTTAATCAAGAAACTACTTAAGGCTGGAGTTCCTAGACTTTAACCTCAGAGGCTCAGCAGCTTCCCTAAAGGGTAGTTCTAAGAACTGAGACTCCCCTTTCTGAAAAAGAACAGCATCCATGAAAGTTTTTACAGCAATAGTGGCTGACTTGTTAAAAATACCTAAGAAAAGAGCAAATCATCTTTTGAACCAAGTATAACCCTTCCATGAAACTTTCCTGTAATAAATAGGCACCCGACTTCCAACCCAGTGTTCTGTTCACAACAGCAAGCTTCCATTTCTATTCTAATAAAGGAATGGTTTATGCATGCTAAGACAAAAGAAAAATAGCTTTGAAAATATGTTTCAGGTATTACTTAGTAGGCTCTCAATAAATAAAATTTTAGAAAATGTGAAGAAAATCACAAGGGTATTATTCTAAAAACTAAACAAGCATTACCAGCTTTTCTGAATTGGAGGAACATTAAAAATTTTTGTGACTGCTTTTAAGTGACTTAAAAAAAAAAGTTTCTAAAACAAAGCAAGCAAATCAACAAACTTAGAGCTGAAAGAACTGATGATTTATCTGCCACCAAATGTCGGAATCCAATCCCACTCCCAATCTAATCCCAAAGAAAGGCAATGCCAAAGAATGTTCAAACTACCGCACAATTGCACTCATCTCACATGCTAGCTAAGTAATGCTCAAAATCCTCCAAGCCAGGCTTCAGCAATACATGAACCGTGAACTTTCAGATGTTCAAGCTGGATTTAGAAAAGGCAGAAGAACCAGAGATCAAATTGCCAACATCTGTTGGATCATCGAAAAAGCAAGAGTTACAGAAAAATATCTACTTCTGCTTTATTGACTATGCCAAAGCCTTTAACTGTGTGGATCACAACTAAATGTGGAAAAGTCTTAAAGAGATGGGAATACCAGACCACCTGACCTGCCTCCTGAGAAGGAACAGTTAGAAATGGACATGGAACAACAGACTGGTTCCAAATCAGGAAAGGAGAACCTCAAGGCTGTATGTTGTCACCCTGTTTATTTAACTTCTATACAGAGTACATTATGCAAAATGCCGGGCTGGCTTAAGCACAAGCTGAAATCAAGATTGCCAGGAGAAATATCAATAACCTCAGATATGCAGATGACACCACCCTTATGGCAGAAGGTGAAGAAGAACTAAAAAGCCTCTTGATGAAAGTGAAGAGGAGAGTGAAAAAGTTGGCTTAAAACTCAAGTCAGAAAACTAGGATCATGGCATCCGGTCCCATCACTTCATGGCAAATAGATGGGGAAACAATGGAAACAGCAAGAGATTTTATTTTGCGGGGCTCCAAAATCACTGCAGATGGTGATTGCAGCCATGAAATTAAAAGACACTTGCTCCTCGGAAGACAAGCTATGACAAACCTGCTGCTGCTGCTGCTAAGTCCCATCAGGCGTGTCTGACTCTGTGCGACCCCATAGACAGCAGCCCACCAGGCTCCCCTGTCCCTGGGATTCTCCAGGCAAGAACACTGAAGTGGGTTGCCATTTCCTTCTCCAATGCATGACATTGAAAAGTGAAAGTGAAGTCGCTCAGTCGTGTCCGACTCTTAGCGACCCCATGGACTGCAGCCTACCAGGCTCCTCCATCCATGGGATTTTCCAGGCAAGAGTACTGGAGTGGGGTGCCATTGCCTTCTCTGATGACCAACCTAGACAGCATATTAAAAAGCAGAGACATTACTTTACCAACAAAGGTCCATCTAGTCAAAGCTATGGCTTTTCCAGTAGTCATGTATGGATGTGAGAGTTGGACTATAAAGAAAGCTGAACACTGAAGAATTGATGCTTTTGAACTGTGGTGTTGGAGAAGACTCTTGGACTGCAAGGAGATCCAACCAGTCAATCCTAAAAGAAATCAGTCTTGAATATTCATTGTAAGGACTGATGCTGAAGCTGAAACTCCAATACTTTGACCACCTGATGTGAAGAACTGACTCACTGGAAAAGAGCTGGATGCTGGGAAAGATTGAAGGTGGGAGGAGAAGGGGACAACAGAGGATGAGATGGTTGGATGGCATCACCGACATGAAGGACATGAGTTTGAGTAGGCTCCAGTGTAGGCAAGCCTGGTGTGCTGCAGTCCATGGGGTCACAAAGAATCAGACACAACTGAGTGACTAAACTGAATTGAAATGCAGAAATTCTTTCTAGAACATTCTGACAACTGACCAACCACCTCTGTTTGAATTTTTTCAGGAATATCAGAGCTTTTTCAAAGGAGTGTAGGACATCTCCCATTATCACAAAGCTTAGTATTTCAAATGAAACCAAACCAGCATTACTGTAGATTTCTACCCATTAGAGCCAGTTCTGCCCTTCAGAATAATACTAAATTACTGTAATATCTTTCCATGTTTCACGTTCAGCTTTTCAAATATTTAAAGCTAATGATCAGTCTAGAAGTCCCCTTTGGTCTTCTTGATAAATACAGCTAGAATATTACAAAGTACTTGCAAATAGCACATACAAATTATATTCAGCTAATATTTAGTTGAAAAAAAGGTTTATCAAGTCCCAAATATTGTGCTAGGTTTCGGGAATACAAAAAAAAAAAAAAAATGAGACTAATACTTGACTTGGAGGAGCTGATAATAATAGTGGGGGAAGAATGCATATACAGAGGTAACTTCGACCTAACAGCAAGTGCTAAAAGAGTCAGGAACAATAACAGTTGCATACCAGCTCAGAGGACAAGGAAGTGATCTGGGTGAAGGATACTGAGAATACAGCAGCAGGCATTTGCCATAGCCACAAATTCAGATCGAAATTCCTGAGTTGAAAATTCTACATAAAATACAAACTGTGATTGATGGTTCTTAGTAATCATATTAACTCTGTGTATTTAACTTTACATTAAAAACATTTATTTAGCACTCAAGTAAATGGTAAAAGAAAATTAAGACATTGTTCAGCATGGTAACTTCTTTACAACATATACAAATATGATTCCCATAGGATTTTGGATTTAAATGTTTAATACATTTAGTCAATAATGATCAGTAATTAACTTAACAGTACTTTTTGTTTCTGTAGTTCTTGATACCAGATCATTTTTTTTTAAATGGGAAAATAGGGAATTCCAAAAAATGTGAGAATACTTATTTGTCTCAAGCATATTTATTTTGTACACCACATGGTCATTTTCGATTTCGTGCTTACAAAAGGAGATTGCCTTTCTACACATGACTGTTCACAGCCATGGAACATCCCTCCTTCTAAAGCAGTATACATCACAGCAGGTGATCAGGACAAAAATAGAGGGGAACTACCCCAGAATCACCTGGAAAGTTTTTCCAAGCTGTACTTCACCACTACCACAACTACAGAAAACCAGCGCTTCAGAGGTGTGCTACAGACCTAATAACAAGATTGAAAGCAAGGGTTTGGCTGCAGCTGAATTTAGAAGCTATTGTCCTACAAGGGCTGCTAAAAAGGATCTTTTAAAAAAGAAAGACTAATAGGTCAACACACAGGGCTTCTGAGATACCTATGTCTATAGAGGTTTAGGTTCCCTGCTGGACCCGTAGCAAGCAAGAAACCAAAGGAGGACATCGTTTCCACCACGTCTAGGCATAAGCTGTGCACTTGCAATTGCTTACCTCCAATGTTCTGAATTATTATGGTGCTCGCCACCATCACCTATAAAAGAACAAATGTATTCAGAAGATGAAAGGGGAAACAATATAAAAGGATTGGTATTTTATTAAAATTCAATAACTATTACTTGAAAACAGATGCAGAAATTGAGTGAAGAGAAACTGAAAAGAACACACTCTGCCAGCTATTTGTAATATATAAAACTAATAATCATCACATAAAAAGCCTTTCTTTAATAGTTCCATGGTTACTATAAAGCACACTTTTGTAAGTTTCCTTGGCAGCCATTTTTAAAACAGTTAAAAGTGTTAAAAAGCTAGGGAATCAATGGTTATCAAAGTACCAAAGAATTGAAGTTGAATTTATTTGGTCTCATTTTTTTTTAATTTGGTCTTTTTTTTTTTTTTTTTAATTGGTTATATCACATTGCTTTGCTAGGCATACTGAAACAGCTTGAGGTGTGTTGTGCCAATGCTGTATTGTATAAAGGGAAATATAATCTTCAGAGTGTATCAGCTTGGCAAACACCAAGCCTTGAACATGGGAGCCTTGTTGCAGGGATAAATTAATTCTAGAGCAGAAAACTCTAGAGCCCACATATCTGAAAACTGAAGCATTTTAAACTCAGTAACACACAGTGGGCTGAGTATAAGACAATAGGAGGTAGTGAAGACCTTAATACATTGGAGAATTTCTCCTCTTTCAAAATGTGGCAGCTGTTATACAGCTCTGGCCAGTTGCTGACATGTGAGAATGTGAATCCAATGTAGCTAGATCTTCTGATTGTTCAAGGAAAGTCAGAAACGGAATTCTTTCAAAATGTCATAACTCTTAGTTGGCAATCAGCTAAAAATAAAAAAAAGATTTGAGCCAAACAAAATATGCCTGAGCCTTGCTAACTTGTGATCTTTGATGAGATTCCTGGGAAATACAAGACGGCACTTTATCCATTCTTGGTCATCAGATGTACTCAGAAGAAATGATTAAATATTCTGCTTCAACTCAGGCCTTTCAATCACTTAAATCTTGGTGAATCTATACTTCCAATGTATGTCTGGAGCTGACTAGCTATCTAAGATCATTCAGTCGTGCATGGACTGGAAAGAGATCACCCTTCTTCTCCTAGGAATTCCATTTGCCTTCCTGATGTTCAAGCTGGTTTTAGAAAAGGCAGAGGAACCAGAGATCAAATTGCCAACATCCCCTGGATCATGGAAAAAGCAAGAGAGTTCCAAAAAAACATCTATTTCTGCTTTATTGACTATGCCAAAGCCTTTGACTGTGTGGATCACAATAAACTGTGGAAAATTCTGAAAGAGATGGGAATACCAGACCACTTGATCTGCCTCTTGAGAAATTTGAATGCAGGTCAGGAAGCAACAGTTAGAACTGGACATGGAACAATAGACTGGTTCCAAATAGGAAAAGGAGTTCGTCAAGGCTGTATATTGTCACCCTGCTTATTTAACTTATATGCAGAGTACATCATGAGAAATCCTGGACTGGAAGAAACACAAACTGGAATCAAGATTGCCAGGAGAAATATTAATAACCTCAGATATGCAGATGACACCACCCTTATGGTAGAAAGTGAAGAGGAACTCAAAAGCCTCTTGATGAAAGTAAAAGTGGAGAGTGAAAAAGTTGGCTTAAAGCTCAACGTTCAGAAAACGAAGATCATGGCATCCGGTCCCACCACTTCATGGGAAATAGATGGGGAAACAGTGGAAACAGTGTCAGACTTTATTTTTCTGGGCTCCAAAATCACTACAGATGGTGACTGCAGCCATGAAATTAAAAGACGCTTAGATAGCATATTCAAAAGCAGAGACATTACTTTGCCAACAAAGGTTCGTCTAGTCAAGGCTATGGTTTTTCCTGTGGTCATGTATGGATGTGAGAGTTGGACTGTGAAGAAGGCTGAGCACCGAAGAATTGATGCTTTTGTACTGTGGTGTTGGAGAAGACTCTTGAGAGTCCCTTGGACTGCAAGGAGACCCAACCAGCCCATTCTGAAGGACATCAGCCCTGGGATTTCTTTGGAAGGAATGATGCTAAAGCTGAAACTCCAGTACTTTGGCCACCTCATGTGAAGAGTTGACTCCTTGGAAAAGACTCTGATGCTGGGAGGGATTGGGGGCAGGAGGAAAAGGGGACGACAGAAAATGAGATGGCTGGATGGCATCACTGACTCGATGTACGTGAGTCTGAGTGAACTCCGGGAGTTGGTGATGGACAGGGAGGCCTGGCGTGCTGCGATTCATGGGGTCGCAAAGAGTCGGACACGACTGAGCGACTGATCTGATCTGATCCTGGGAACAAACTAAGTCATCAAGACATGGAGGTCTTGGAAAGCAGGGCTAATGATAGAAACATCTGGGAAGATGTCTTTGAAGATATGATAATTATCATTCTAATATTCTCCAGAAAAACCTTTACATGCCATCCCATTTAAAAATTAGTTCCAAAATGTCACAGTTATTTGTGAAAAGACTTTTGTGAAATTTCTGTACACCGTCTTTCATATGCAATTAATATCTGTTGTCAGTCACACACGAAATTTGGATTTTTCTATGAATATACTGCAAAAAGCAATAATATCAATGTGTTGATGAGTATTTTCCCATTTTCTGGCTCAGTTGAAGCATTTTTGATCTAGAAAGTCAATATACCTACCCATCTACCTGTCTTTCTCATGCCTGGTGCAGTGCATGGCCACATGGTATTTGCTCAATAAATGTTTGCCAAGCACATAAACCATGTATAGACAATTAAAACAGTTTTCCTAAAAGGTTCAAATCACTTCAAAAATATTTAACTTCAGAATAATGTGACCCTATCATATGTCATATCTATACTCATGTAACATCTGGGAAGAAGGAAATAGGAAAGTTTCAACCCAACTCTGGAAGTTGAGAGAAAATATTAAACAAACAAACAGCTCTTCATTTATAGTATTCTCTGTCTGTGTATCTGCCTACTAAAAACTGTGTGTATATACTAAGATGATAATGCAGCTACTCTAGAGTGTAGGAAAAGGGGACTCTCAATAATCCATGTTCTTCTTGTAGACTCTGCTGCTATCCAAGGAACAAAGGAAATACTAATGTGAAATAACAGTGATGATGCTCAGTCATGTTCATAGATTGTATTAAATTAATTAGTTTTCTTATATAAATAATATTTTCTTCTTCTCCCTTGATTAAACTGGATGCAGGAAATTGATCTTAATTATAACAAACATCCTGATCTTCAAGAAAAATTGTTACCAAGGATGATTAACAAAAATCTTTACCCTCAAAAGTGACATAGTCTCCATTTAGTTCAAATTTCAGGCTATAAGGATCCAAACCATGAGACTATATAACATGATTTAAATATTCTCTTTTGTACTTTAAATACAAAGTTAATTTGAATGCAAATACACATCTCCCGCCCCTCATTACATAGCTGTATCTTTTTCCTCTCAGACTTAATTCTTAAAGGTTAGTTCAGCCGACAACAAAATAGCATCCTTTTAGATTAAAAACAAACAAAAAACACAAACAACAGATTTACAAAATGCAAAGAAAAAGCTCTGTTTGGAATAAACATATAAATGGGTTTTAGAAGTATGATAGCTCTTCAGAAACAAAAATAATTATTAAAACACTAACAATAATATTTAACTCCAGATTATCTGTGGAAGAAGACAGGTAATTAGTTTAACTAAACTAGTTTAGCATGCCTACCACAAATGAATGCCCCATAAATACTGTTGTTATTCCTCTTATTCTGGGGAGGAAAAGTAATAGATTTTGAGTCTGGAGTCCTATGGTTCCATACTGGCTTGAGTAATTATAGACAAATAGGCCCTTTCCCTTCTCTGGGCCTTAATTTCCTCACTTATAAATGAAGGATCATCTTTTAGCACTATTCAGCTCTTAAATGACATGATCTTCTAATTATCAATTTTATAAACATGCTATAAGGTTAATTCCATGCATCTGTCTTGTTCAGTCTTCATGAGAATTCAAATATAATCTAATCAACATTAATCACAAAATGTTAAAACAGGCCATTGTATTGATTTAAAATTATAAGTCACTGCTCCCCTTCATTAGAATAAAAAACACTAAAAAATTTAAGTGTTGAATTATATTTATCAATGCATTTTTAGGAAGGTCATAGAGATTTCTTCTTTCTCTTCCTGCTCCCATCATTCCTTTTCTTCACTTTAGTTTCCTTTTATTCCCTTAATTTCTTCCTCCTATATATACTTGTCTTTTCTAACTGGAAATGGAAGGGAAAAACTGCCTTTCAGGATTTTGAATACAGCAAGGAGAAAAAAAATTACCTTTCCAGGTAATCCAAATGCAAAGAGTCCAAGATCCTCATAAGATGTCACAGCTGTTGAGAGAAATCATAATTGTTATTTTTACACAATTCTGTCTGTGTACCAAGTCTTACATGGAAGAAAGCTATTCCACTGCTACCTACAGCTATTCAATGTGCTGTGTGCTAAGCTTAGTCACTCAGAAATGTTCGACTCTTTGCGACCCCACGGACTGTAGCCCGCCATGGGGATTCTCCAGGGAAGAATACCACGGTAGGTTGCCCTGCCCTCCTCCAGGGGATCTTCCCAACCCAGGGATCGAACCCAGGTGTCCTGTACTGCAAGTGGATTCTTTACCGTCAGAGCCACTAGGGAAGCCCAGCTATTCGACAATCACATTAAATTTAAAGCTGAAGTACTGACTTGGGGGAAAGTTGAAAACTTATGATCCATAAAGACAATGTCCTCTTATAGAGTTTAGCAATTCCTAAGGTTGTCTAACTACCCAGGTTGCAATAATTCAAATAATAATTACTCAAGAACAATCCACTTCTCACTAAACAGTACTCACAGACTACATTGTCCAATATTAATTTTCATTGACAACAGTTTCTAAAAACTGTCTATGTAAATAAATCTTACTAAAGTATAAAAGCTAAATCATACTTTCAGAGACATTCACTTTTACAGGCTACCTAGGATATAATATATTCAGATGGAAACAATACCTTCATCCTGCGATAAGGGAATATATTTTCTTTCTCATCATAGAGTATGAAATTACATTTTCATTCCACATGTTCTAGAAGTGTGATCACAGAAAAGATGAAAATTAAAAGGCTCATAAAAGAACCAAATTTGTCCTTAAATGGGAGTTTCATGTTAAAATTAATGATACCATAGGTAAAAATAAGAGAATTAAAAATGTTTATATAATCCTAAATCAAAGCTATGGTTTTTCCAGTAGTCATGTATGGATGTGAGGTGGACCATCAAGAAGGCTGAGTGCCAAAAATTGATGCTTCCGAATTGCAGTGCTGGAGAAGACTCTAGAGAGTCCCTTGGACTGCAAGGAGATCAAACCAGTGAATCCCAAAGGAAATCAACCCTGAATATTCATTGGAAGGACTGAAGCTGAAGCTCCAATACTTTGGCCACCTGATGCAAAGAGCCAACTAATTGGAAAAGACCCTGATGCTGAGACAGATTGAGGGCAAGAGAAGAAGCGAGTGGCAGAGGATGAGATGATTGGATAGCATCGCTAACTCAATGCACATGAATGTGAGCAAACTCTGTGAGATAGTGACGGACAGGGAAGCCTGGCGCGCTACGGTTAGTTCATGGGGTTGAGGGAGTCAGACACAACTTACTGGCTGAACAACAACAAAGTCTGAGAAGTTCTTAACTTTTCAGTGCTTATGCCAAAAAAAGGCAGGTTAGTAGATACTAAGACTTAATAATAACATCACACATTTCCTATTGAATCAAAGATATGGATCATCATTTCTTAAATCAAGTTTTTAACATATCCTCTCAAGATATACATGGGTTTCTTTAAGCTATCACTATATTAACAAAAAACTGTATACTTTCATCTTTTAGCACTGTTTAGCTCTTAAGTGACATGATCTTCTAATTATCAGTTTTTTAAACATGCTATAAGGTGAACAAAGTTCATCAAGTATGCAAACATAAGCATTTTGAAAACCATATGTGGTCTTTTCATGTTATAACTACAAAGTTAGAAAGAACACAGTGAAATGCTTAAAAAAATAAGTTTTACTTAAGAACAAAAATTTTTTTAACATTTTAAAATTATAATCTATTATCAGGGTTGATCAAAGAATTTAGAACTTTTTGCATGACATACTTATTTTTAATTTTTTATTTAATATTTTAATTTTTTTAGCTGGGTCATGTGGCATAAAGGATCTTAGCTCCCTGACCAGGGATCAAAGCTGTGATTTTTTTAAAAAATAAAATAAAAAAAAAAAAAAAAAAAAAAGCTGTGCCCCTGCATTGGGAGCATGGAGTATTAAGCACTGGACCGCAGGGGAAGTCCCAGACACAGCTATTTTTTAAAATGTATTTACACACTGCTCAACAGTGGGCAAGGACAATTTAATTTGGAATTTGGAATATATAATTTAATTACAAGTAGGAACCTTCATGCTTTAACAGGGAAAGATTTCCTAGAATAATTTCCTAGAATAATCCTAGAGGGGCAGACTGTAGACATATTTTAGACATAAAAATTTTTTAAAAAGTTAAAAAACTGAGATCTGGAATTTTTTCCTCTACTTGAAATGCCCAAATTCTATTTTTCCAAATACATATGTTCTAAAGTGAATGTCATCACAAAAATTATTAATTATTTCAACCAATAAATCTTTACAAGTTTGTTTCAAAGTTCCTAAACATAATTAAGTAATAATGTTATTTATAGGGACACAATTTTTTATATTTAACATTCCAAAGGCTTGGTTTTATATATTCAACCAGAACAAGCTCTAAATATTAGCTTCTGATTTGACATTGGGAAGGGAATTTTGTTACATACTATGTGTATGTGAACCAAGTCTTCAGAAGGTCTCTGATTTGTCACTATGAAGCATGAGATTAAAGGAACATCAGTGTTCATTTTCAGCATCCCTCTTTCATATTAGAGTTGAAAGTGTTGTTTAAAGAAAAACTTTCCTTCCAAGGGCTTAAAGCAAGGAGGCTTTCAGTGTTATGCATGGAAATATATCACATAACTTGCTTTAAAAATTACCTATTTTGCACTAGTTTCTTTGTCAGGGAGCAAGTTATCAAGATAATAATCTTCAAAAAATGTAGCTAGGATTTGTTTCACTTTTAAATAGGAGAAAACAAGTATGGCAAGAATACTGAAGCAGGTTGTCATTTGCTACTCCAGGGGATCTTCTCAACTCAGGGATAGAACCCACTTCTCTTTGCATCTATTGCATTGGCAGGTGGCTTCTTTACCACTGCACCACTTAGAGAGCCCCATAAATTGTATATTAGTAAATATGAAAAGCAAGTAACTTTTCATGAAAAGAAAAGGAGGAGAGGATGGGAGGTATGGAGAGAGTAATATGGAAACATCCATTACCATATGTAAAATAGATAGCCAGTGGGAATTTGCTGTATGACTCAGGAAACTCAAACGGGGGCTGGATAACAACCTAGGGGGGTGGGATGGGGCGGGAGGTGGGAGGGATGTTCAAGTGGAAGGGGACATGGGTAAACCTATGGCTGATTCACATTGATGTTTGGTAGAAACCAGTGCAATACAGTAAAGCAATTATCTTTCTATTAAAAATAAATAAATAAAATTTTTTTAAAGCAAGTAACTTTGCTTTAGGCAAAAATAATACTGAAATAATCCCCAAAGAATTGATATTTCAATTACCTAAATTTAAATAAATTAAACACTTAGCACTTAGTCTTAATCTTTAAATTAGAACATTACTCCAGAAAATATAACCACACTAACAGCTTAATGAAGACACTGTAACTGCAACTTCAGACAACAGTGGCATACATCTTAGCAACCTCAAATTAATTCTCTATTATTTTCTAGTTTTTTAAAAATATCTCTCAATATAGCAGAGCCCCAAATTCAGAGTGAAAAAAGGTTTAGACTTTTAAATGGAGACTGACTATTATGTTCAAATCCTAATTCTATTTTTCAAGTCAGCAGATCTGGCTAGTCATTCAGTTCCGTAACTGTCATCTTACTTCTTTTATGTTGCAAAAATCAGAAGTACTTTTCCATGTTTGAGACATCATGAGTATGAATAATGGCTTCTGGCCTAATATTGAGGCATTGCTAAAATAAAATATGTACATAGTCAGCCAAATGCTTTATCTCCACATATTTACTTTTTAACAGTTTTTTGGATCATTTTGACACATAAACCAAAACAATTGTGAAATACTTTTAAAATTCTTTTCTATCATTTGGACAATTATGTGTAAATTGGAACTGACTTCAGAATGTAATCTCAAAAACGAACCTTTCAAAAATGAAAACATTTATAATATTTGACCCCTGGGAGTGTGCATCTTAGGAAATAAGGCTAATATCAGAGAAATCACTGTATGCAAAAATACTCATTACGTATGAGCATGCATACATGTATACAAATGTAACTCATTATGCATTATTACATTGAAAACAAAGAATACCTAAATGCTCAATGATGGTAAACTGGTTAAGTAAATTATGGTAGGTATATCTAGTAGAATAATATGTAGCCATTAAAAGCTATGTTTAGAATAAAATGAAAAATGTCAATATTAAGTGAAAAACAAAAGGTTTTATCAAATATGATCTATAAAGCAAAATATACGATCAGTGTTGTAATACCTTATTTATAATGTTAAAAATGCTTTGAGAGCTATCAAAACAAGATATGGTAATGACCAGTCACACTAATAGCAAATTCTTACAGAAGAGGAATAACATTAATTATGAAAATTATGAAATTAATTCAGCCTTTTACAGGAATTCAAACAAGCAATACTTGGCACAATCCTCTCTAAATAAATAACTGAAAGCAGTTACTAGCAATCTATTTTAGGAAATTAGTTTTTTATATTAAAGAAATCAATGCTATGTCTTTGAGGGGGCAGAAAGGCTGTAAATCTGAATCAAGTAAATTGGGGAAAATTTTCTTCTTTAATGTACCATCAAGGCACACTTTAGTGCTATTTTGGCTAGACCGAGAGTTTGGCCTCCACAGGAATCATTTGGAAAGCTGCTTCCCATGTAGCAGTGGAATATTTCCAGCTAGTTACTCCAGTGTTCTGTCTGCTTTGCATTTTTTCCTCAATGAAATAGGACAATTAATAAACTCTGGTTACAGTACAAAGCCCAAGTTTCAGCAGCAGCAATATTATCTTTGGAACTGGAGTGAGGGACGTGAGTTATTCAAATACAGTTCAACCCTCAGAAAACAGGCCATTTGGAATGCACTCTTATTTTGAAATTCTTTTCTTTCTTGTGCTTTCCTTCATTTTCCTCTTGTCTTTTTTCTCCTTAATAGTGTCACACAGGCCATTCATTTATTGAATATCCCCTATGCAACTGTGCCACCACTTCTGATCTTTCTTAATGTGTACTTAAATGTCAGTTTACCAACTAAATGTGGCATGATTTTAGAGCACTTGTAGTAAAAGAAAATAGAATGCGAGAGTACAAAGAACATACTCCTTTCAGTGTCACAGAAGTGAGATACCTGCAGGCATAGAGAAAGTTCTAGGGTCCCAACATACCACATGGTTCTTCAGTGAACTGGATTTACATGGTTATATCCTATAAATGCTATTCATTGGTTTTCCAACTTTAGACTCAACTTATTCATAAAACATTAATGACTTAAGACAGATTATAAAACAGAAAGTAAATATTGTCAACCTTGACAATATCAGAGTACAGTAGAAGGACGACGGGAAATAGACAACAGGGGAAAGCAAGCACAGTATATATACAAGTATATATATATGCAACCTAGCAGAGTAAAACACCATCTAAGAAACAAAAACAAAACTTTAAATGTATTGTTTAGAGTCACAAATAATCAGAAAAAGAATTATTGAATATAAACTAACAACAATTAGAAGAAGGACTAGTGTACTCAAGCTAAATCCTCACCTTACATAACGAGGTGTCAACAAATAATATCTTAAATCAATAAATAACAGTAGAAGAATATGATTTACACTTAGAGAGGTAACTCCCCAAGAGAAGTCAAAGCAAAACTCTAAATGCTGTGAACTCTGGAAAATGGAACTAGAGGTGGGGAAGAATGGGCAGGAAAGTGTTCCAAGTCCTCCTGCATAAGTGCGCACACACATATACACATGGCATGTACATCCACATGTGTGTGACTGTTATTACCTTGATAAAATTAAAAGAGGAGGTTCATTTAAAAGTATGTTTAATCCTGCAAAGACTTATACCCATCCTTCCCTGCAGCCCACTAACAAAAGTTCAGTTCTGCTACAGGAAACATTCTGCCATCAAGTAAGACAATACAAAGGGGTCATGACAAAAGCAGAGTACACATACAGTCTAGCTCAGGTTTTCTCATCCTGCCCTGCTGATACTTTGGACCTGGATAAGTGTTTGCAGAGGGGGCTGTTGTGTGCACTGCGGCAGGTTTAGTAGCGTCCCTGGCCTCACGAGATGCCAGCAGCACCTCACCCTGTCCACCAATTCTCGGCCTTGACAACCAGAAATGTCTTGGTGCTTAGTTGTTCAGTCATGTCTGATTCTTTGCGACCCCATGGACTGTAGCCCACCAGGCTCCTCTGTCCATGGGGATTCTCCAGGCTAGAATACTAGAGTGGTTTGCCATGCCCTTCTCCAGGGGATCTTCCCAACCCAGGGATCAAACCCAGGTCTCCTGCCTTGCATGCGGATTCTTTACTGTCTGAGCCACCAGGGTCTTTAGACACTGCCACATGCCCCTGGGGGAGAAAAATCCAGGCAAGATGAGTACTTACCAGAAGAAAGGATGAGACAAGACCACCATTCACTGAAAATGGAGTCCCATAATCAGCCCACTTAATTAATTGTGGGAATACTGAACTATGCTCATTAATCCCAAGAAAAAGATACAAAATTATAAATAGTGTGGGCAGCTATCATACCAAACAATAAATAAATACTATGAGCACTGAGATAGGAAATAGGAATCTACTGTCTTTCAATCAGTTTCAGTTTCATTTGCTCTCACAATGAGAGCATCTCAGTGCTGAATGGGACCCTAAAGAGATCCAAAGCCTTCACACAGTACCCAGACTAATGTGGGGGGAAAATAAAAGGCTCTCAGCTTTATTGAGAAATGGTATCTTGGTGTCCAACATGTAAATTTGTACACTTTATTTTATAAACTATACAATAAATTTTCAAAGATACTTCTGACATATG
The DNA here is from genome assembly GCF_027580195.1 of Bos mutus. Classification (NCBI taxonomy): domain Eukaryota; kingdom Metazoa; phylum Chordata; class Mammalia; order Artiodactyla; family Bovidae; genus Bos; species Bos mutus. The sequence continues at coordinate 35,628,776 of NC_091626.1, forward strand.
TAATTTCTGCCTGTGTGTTAAATTTGGAACTTTTAAAATAGAATCCCTCTGTAGCTCTAATCCATCCATCCATCATCACCCACATACCCAGCTTTTATTAAACACCCTCTGTTTGGTAGATGCTGAGGAAACAATGGCTAATGCTTTCAATATACACTAAAATTTCCAGGAACATAATTACTATGTTTGGTTTTGTTTGGAACTTTGCCAAAAACTGTTTCCCATTTAGAAAAATCATATCACTAACAGCGTTTATTTTGTTTTTGCCTCTCCTTTACTTTGCTATACGGCATTATATTAATTTTAAGTACTGTATTGGTTTCCTATGGCTGCGTAACAAAGTATCACAAATTTGGTGACTTAAAAGAGCAGAAATTTATTCTCTCGTAATTCTGGAGGTCAGAAGGCCAGAATCAGTCTCACTGGGTCAGCATCAAGGTAGCAGCAAGGCTACAGTTTCTGTAGAGGCCCTAGAGGAAATCTATTCCTTGCCTCTTCCAGCTTCCAGTGACAGCTGGCCTGACTTGATTTGTGGCCAGATCACTCCCATCTCTGCCTCTGTGGTCATAATTGCCTTCTCCACTGCTGTCTGAGCTCTCTCTCTGTGACCAGGTAACTGCACTGAGTCCACAGAATAGTCGCCCTCGCAAAGTCCCTTTTTTGCCATCAGTGGTAACATTCACAGGGATTAGAATCTGGATATGTTTTGGGGGCACCTTTACTTAGCGATGGACATTAGTTTGAGTAGGCTCCGGGAGTTAGTGATGGACAGGGAAGTCTGGCATGCTGCAGTCCATGGGGTCGCAAGGAGTCGGACACGACTGAGCAACTGAACCGAACTGAACTAACTTAGCCCACCACAAGTAGGTTATAATACCTATAGGAATTCACAGGTAATAAAAGAAGCATTTTGAATTTTTTTTTAAAAAAGAGGGTGCTGTGATGGATTTCAAATCACCACTCTACCATGTTTCATTAAAAAAAGAATGGGGAGGGCAAGGGGGTCATTTTACTCTTTATTTCCTCATTATTGCTAAAAAATAAAATCCTCGTAAAAGAATTGTAACCGTTAGAAAGAAGAAGATAGGGGACTATGTTCTCTTTCTCAGTGGGCTCTCAGAAGGATCAAAATTCTCTTTGGAAGCAACAATTGGTGAATCCTAGTATCTACTTTGACTCTTTTCCAACCACCTCAGTGACTTCTCACGGCCTCAGCAAAAGCTCCAAATTCCTTAAGATCTGACACTTGTCTATTTATTCAGTTTCATTTTCTTCTTTGTGTCTTATGCATAAATAATAGTGAACTAGTTTTAGTATGGTGGGTAAAATATTCAGTACGTACCTTTGTATGTGCGGGAATATTCTCTCTTGCCTTGTCTATTGGTCAAATTCCTTTTTAGCTCGGTCCTCCCAATACTGGCCGACCCTCACCACCCCCCTCACCCCCCACTGAGACAAAGCAAAACATTCTCTCCTCCGAGCTATCATTATACCTTGCTCATATTTAAATGCTCACACTACATTATAAATCATTTGCTTATGTATGTCTCCCCTTCTAGATTATGAGCTTTTTTAAGGGAAGGAAGGAAGTCATTTATCTCTGTAATCCTCACAGATAAATGAGTATAGGATGAATGAATGAGCCTCTATCCTGGGCTTCACTTCTAGGACTGGTCCATCTAATTTTACTTCAGAGTGCACATATCCAAAACTGAACTCATTTTTATTTTGAACTAGCATCTCCTGCTGTGTTCTTATGACCATTAATGACACTATCATTAACCCAGTGGCCTGTGTCAGAAATCTGGGAGATATCCTCAGACAGGCCCTCCTCCACATTCAGTCTAACTTCGCCAAGTTTCTTAACTTGCTTTTTTCCCCTTTTATTCTCTTAGTTAATACCTTGCTTCAGTCTTCCACTATTTGATTCTTAGACTTCTGTAACAGCCAGGTCTGACTGCTAATCTACTGCTAATCTAACACGTACTGTTAGTACAAGTCAGAGCTAGACAGACAAATGAGAAAGGCACTCCCTTCAGGAAGAAGAAAAAGAAAAGGATTTCCATCCTGAACAAAATCCTGAAGGCAAGCATGACCTGGAAAGCTGACTGCGCCTTTGTAAAAAGAACTACTTCAACCTGCAGGGAGCTCTCAGACCCGCTGTTTGGCTGTTGTCCTGGGAATTCCCTCCACTTCTCCCCTGTGCTGTGTGTGTAAGTTGCTCAGTCGTGTCCAACTCTTTGCAACGCCATGGACTGCAGCCCACCAGGCTCCTCGGTTCATGGGATTCTCCAAGCAAGAATACTGGAGTGGGTCACCATTCCCTTCTCCGGGGGATCTTCCCAACCCAGGGATTGAACAGGCGGGTTCTTTACTGTCTGAGCCACCAAGGAGCCTCTCCCTTGTGCTGGATCCCTAATTTTTTTGGTACCACCTAATTGTGGTAAGCTGAGCACTGAATTGATGCTTTTGAACTGTGGTTTAGAGAGGACTCCTGAGAGTCCTTTGGACAGCAAGGAGATCCAACCAGGGAATCCTAAAGGAAATCAGTCCTGAATATTCATTGGAAGGACTGACACTGAAGCTGAAACTCCAATACTTTGGCCACCTGATGCAAAGAACTGATGCATTGGAAAAGACCCTGATGCTGGGAAAGATTGAAGGCAGGAGGAAAGGTGACATGGTTGAGAGGATGAGATGGTTGGATGGCATCACCAACCTAATAGACATGAGTTTGAGCAGGCTCTGGAAGTTGGTGATGGACAGGGAAGCCTGGCATGCCGCAGTCCATGGGGTTTCAAAGAGCTGGACACAAGGGAGTGACTGAACTGAACTGAACTTTTTGGTAAGTGGCATCCTCCATTGCTCATTACATAAGAGTGTATAGGAGATAATTTTTTGAGTCTTTTATGTCATTATTCTACCTGTAAAAAATAGTTTGGCAGGATGTAGTATTCTATACTGAGATCATTTTCCTCAAGAATTCTGAAGGTATTGCTCTATAGTCTTATTTATAGTTCTTCCTGGGAAGTCTTTTGTCATTATAGTTTTCGACTCTTTGCATGAGAATTGTTTGTTTCTCCTCTCTGAAGCTTTCAGTATAGTCTCTTTATAACTGTATTCTAATTTTTCATAAAGATACATCTTGATATGAATTCTTTTATAATTATTACACTGGTTACCAGGAAAAATTCTCTCAATCTGGAAACTAATTTCTTTCAGTTACAAACTTTGCTTGTATTGTTTTGTTGATAATTTTCTATCATCTAATTTTTCTGTTTTCATGGAATTCTTATTATTTGCATGCTGAACCTCCTGGACCGATCCTCTCATTTTCTTATATTTTTTCTCCCATTTTCAAGCTCCTTGTCTTTTTATTTCCCCTCAGGAAATTTCCTTAACTCTTTTCAACCCAGCTACTAAATTAATTTTAAATTTCATTTCTAACATCTGGGACTCTTATACTCTTACTATATGTTTGAAATAATTTCTTGTCCTTATTTCAATGATGTAATATCTTCTTTTGGTTCTCTGAAGCTATTAAATATAGTTTTTAAAGTTTTCATCTGGTCTGTGAATTATCTCTGTTTCCTCTTTCCCTCTGAGTTTGTTTAAGTTTTTTAAAAACAGATTTTATTTTCACAGCAGTTTTAGGTTCAGAGCAAAATTGAGCGGAAAGTATAGTTTTCACATTCTATCCCCACACATGCACAGCCCCACTCACTATCAAAACCCCCCACCAGAGGGGTGTATTTGTCACATCAGTGAATCTACACTGACACATCATTATCACCACAAATCCATAGACTAGAGTTCCTCCTTGGTGCTGCACATTCTATGGTTTTGATAAATGAATAATGACGTGTATTTACCAGTATAGTATCATACAGAACAGTCTCAACTGCCTTAAATTGCATCTATGCTTCCATCTAGTCATTCCTCCTTCCTTCTTAAGCCCTGGCAACTACTGATCTTCTCATTGTCTCCATAGTTTTGTCCTTCCTAGAGTGTCATATAGTTGGAACCATACAGAATGCAGCCTTTTTACACTGGCTTTTTCAGTTAGCAAGATGCCTTTATAAGATTCCTCCATGTCTTTCAAGGCTTGACAGTTCATTTCTCTGAAGTGCTGTTAATATATTCTATTAACTGAATGGACCACAGTTTATCCATTCACTCACTGAAGGGCATCTTCGTTGCTTCTAAATTCTAACAATTATAAATAAAGTTGCTATAAACATCCATGCTCATAAATTTTCAACTCATGTAGATAAATACTAATACAAATGTTGGATTGACGGTTAGCCTCTATACCTTTTCATCACGGTCTTCACACTTGTTTTGTCAGTATTTTACTTTCACAATTATAGGACAGATACTTCCTCACATTTGGAAATTGCATTTGGAGTATGAGAAGAAGAGTCCAGAATAATTCTAAGGTCTTTGGCCTGAGCAACTAGAAGGAAGATTTATCATTTACTTAGATAGGAAAACAGTGGAAAGTGTAGACTGGTAGTATAAAGAGGCAAATTTGACATTAGCATATTAAATATCCAAGTGGCAATATCATGGAGGAAGTTGGATATGAGTCTGAAATTCAAGGGAAGAGATCCAGGCTAGGGGTATCAATTTTAGGGCTGGCTGTAATGAGCCCAAGAGTGTAAAAGAAACGAGATCAGGGGAACAGTACCAGGGATACTCCAATGTTTAGAAGACAGGGAGATAAAAAGGATTTAGCAGAGGAAAAGCATATTCTGTGAAACAGGAAGGAAACCAGGAGAGTGTGAATAAGCGTTTTACAGAGGAAGGTGTGACCAACTGTGTCCAGTGGTGCTGACCAGTCAACTAAGATGAAGACAGAACTGACCACTGGATCAGCAATGTGGAAGATGCTGGTCCAATAATTTCTGTGTAGTAATGGGGAAAGGCTGACTGAAGAATGTTCAAGAGAGAATAAGAGGAAGGGGAGGTATCTGGTATAGATAACTATTTTCACAAGAGCTTTACTACGACAGTGTGCATGTGTGCTAAGTTGCTTTAGTTGTGTCTGACTTTTCACGGCCCTGTGGACTGGGGCCCTCCAGGCTCCTCTGTCCATGGGATTCTCCAGGCAAACATACTAGAGTGGGTTGCCATGAATTCTTCGAGGGGATCATCTTCCTGACCCAGGGATTGAATTTGAGTCTCTTGCACTGGCAGGCAGGTTCTTTACCACTAGCGCCACCTGATAATCATCCCCTATGAAGGCATGGAGCATAGTGAATGCATGCAGCGTCATTTTTTAAGTGGAAGAAATTATGATCTATTTGTAAACTCATAGAAAGAAAAGTACAAAGATGATGAAAAAGAAGAGAGAAGGGAGAAAGTGGCTGAATACTGTAGGTGAGAGCAGACGGGGTCACAGCAGAAGTGGAGGGGCTAGCCTCAGACAGGAACACAGAGAGTTCATCCAAAGTAAGAGAATATAAGGTACAGGTGAAGACAGGTGGGTGGAAGTGGTAGTAAGAGCTTATAAAGTTCTTTTACGATGGTTTCTGTTTCGTCAGTGAAAAAGAAAGTGAAGCTATCAGCTAAGAATGAAATCAAGGAGAATGTGTTGAAGGTCTGAGAGAAAGAAGACATCTCCTAGACAGCACAGTAAGCAAGTGAATGAACTGAAGAAGTTAATAAGGATTAGATGATAGCATCACAGATCCACTAGACACTGAATTACAGTGACATTAATCTGCATGGCTTTATGTTCTTCTTCAGGAATAGTCAACTGCACAGGTGCATGTGTGAGGTAGGCTGTTACATTTAACTATGATTGGAGTTTTGCCAGGAAAGTAGCATGGTGAAAGGGAGGAGCAAGGGTATGATTGTAACAAGAAACTTCAACTGGATGCAGAGAAGAAATATGGACAAGAGAGTGAAGGAGAGAGCAAAAAGTAGTATATCAATGACCTCAAATCCAGGTGGGGGGTGAAGAATTGCCAGAGTTGGAGTACTTGAGGGAATGAATTTTTAACAAATTAAAAAGATGGTAGTTTTTGGAGGGTGGATTCTTGAAAATGAGATTTTGGAGGGGATGAAATTTTGGTAAAGACAAGATCAATAGTATGACCAGGGAAATAAGTAGCTGAGGTAGGAAGAGAATATAATCATTAGAAGAGAAAAAATTACAGAAATGAAAGTGTTAGACTATCTACATGGGTACTGAAATCGTCCAGTACCCATCCAGATGGGGTGATACTGATGAAACTGAAAGGAAAGCAGAAGCTAAAATGTTCACAAAATGACAGAACATGGCTGAGGAGTCTGTATATGATATCCATAAGGTAGACTTTATGAGATTCAAAGCTGGGGTTTAGGGAGAGGAAGTAGAAATGAGATGTCAGTAGGACATCTATCCTATCTTTAGACCAGTATGAGGGACATGGAAGAGAAAAGAGAGGCCACTTGAGAGAACTGTAGGGAAAGCAGTGTTCACAGAGAAGTCTTAGGTTCTAGAGTAAGAAAGGTAAGGAAATATTCAGAAGAGTTAAGAGGAACTATATTCAATATCCTGTGATAAACCATAATGGAATAGAATATGAAAAAACGCACATATGTGTATAGCTGAATCACTCTGTTGTATAGCAGAAATCAATACAACATTGTAAATCAACTATATTTCAATAAAATTAAAAAAAGAAAATGACAGAACTATATTGGGTGAGTCTGGGAAATGAAGGATAACATAGGATTCTTGAACTGATTGACATAAACTGAGTGACATAAATCAAGTGGTATAAGATTATTAATCCAAATGATCTCAAGGCAAATAATGATGACAATGCAGTGAGTGGTAGGGAGCAAGGACTAGGAAGTAGGGACCTGACCAGATACAGGCTGAGTTCTAAGACTCTGATTCTCTTCTGTTGACACTGATGTGGAAACCAGAGGAGGGGAGCTCTTCCTTTATTCCCAGAGCATAAACATTTCCCCAGAGAATCATAATGAGCCAACTGTTTCTGGGACAGTACAGTATGTACAGCACCTTGGGGGAACTCCCTGGTGGTCCAGTGGTTAAGACTCTGCTACTGCAGGGAGCATGGGTTCAATTTCTGGTTGGGGAACTAAGATCCTACATGCCATGCAGCAAAAAAAAAAAAAAAAAAAAAAAATATATATATATATATATATATATATATATATACATACATACTTTGCAATCCTTATGCGTTCTGGCCCAATGAGAACTCATGATAATAAAAGCTACTAGCATTTTACCAAGGACTTGACATTTTACGTATGTCATTGTATTTCATTCTCACAATAATCCCAAGAGAAAAGTATTATCACTATCATTTTAGAACTGGCAAACTAAAGTTTCCTGGATCCGGAAGATCCTCTGGAGACGGGAATGGATCCCCAGTCCAGTATTCTTGCCTGGAGAATTCCATGGACAAAGGAGCTTGGCAGGCTACAGTCCATGGGGATTCAGAGTTGGACATGACTGAATGACTAAGCACAAACTAAGGCTAGAGAGATTAAGGTACCTTATATGCCTCAGCCCTCAAGAAAAGTCCAGACATATCCCAAATCCTATATAAAATCAAAAATACCAGAATTTCATTAAAAGAAATCCTGTTCTTTGGAAGGAATGATGCTAAAGCTGAAACTCCAGTACTTTGGCCACCTCATGCGAAGAGTTGACTCATTGGAAAAAACTCTGATGCTGGGAGGGATTGGGGACAGGAGGAGAAGGGGACGGCAGAGGATGAGATGGCTGGATGGCATCACCGACTGGATGGATGTAAGTTTGAGTGAACTCCGGGAGTTGGTGATGGACAGGGAGGCCTGGCGTGCTGCAATTCATGGGGTCTCAAAGAGTTAGACACAACTGAGCGACTGAACTGAACTGAACTGAACTTTTATAAAGGTAGAATTTCTCTTGTGCTCTAGGCAAATAATGAAGCTAATCTGTAAAGACTTGTGATAATCCTTTCTCCAACCAGTGAATCCAGTCTGAATACTCTTTTATGACAGTCCAACAAACTAGAGAGAAATTTAGCTGTGTATTATTCTCTAGCATATATGTATAGCATATGCAATATATATATACATATATATATATACATATATATATGATTTGTTATTATTTTTAAAGCCTACCTGCACAGAGAACTTTACAGTGACTGAAGGAATTCAATCAACAGCAGACAGGTGCAGCAGTGTGTATGAAGAATCATGAAGAAGTTAGTTCATGGACCAAGTAAGCTACAAAAAATCAAAGAAAAAGAAAAAAGAAAGAGAAACAGAGCTTTTCACTTTAGATGCCCCAAAGTTATAGAAAAGAATAACAGATGTCAGAATTTTAAAGTTAAATACATATGATCTGAAGGAAAGCAAAAAAAAAAAAAAATAGCATTATCTGGAAATCTTCATAAATTGAATACTACTTCCAAATAATTTAAATTAATAAAGCAAAACACTTCAGGTAATGAAGATATAATTGCCACATGACTTACTACCATATTAATCTTTTAGTAGAAACCATGATAAAATAACCTATGAAGATGTTAGATAGACTATCACAATTAAGTAAAAATAACTTTTTTAAACAAAGAAGCAAAATTTCAAAACATGCATTAAAATTCAGTCCCCTTTCAGCAGGATTTACAAATATACTTCTTTAATGCTCTTACTCCTGAATTTGGGATGTTGTATGAACAACTTGTTACTTTGCGATTAATATTGCATCATTTCCTGGTATTTCTATCTGTCTACACAGTCACCCAAGCCCCCTGCAAGCAAAGGAATGTATTTGTTGGTTGAATGACCAAAAGCAATGACACAACTTACAGCTGTGAACTACAGATCCTAAGTCCATGTTGTGTAAGAGTCCCCTGGAGGACTTTTAAAAAGAGATTCCTGAATCCTACCTCAGATTCTTGGAATTAGAATCCCTGAGGCTTAGAAACCTCTGTTTACAGAACAATCTGCAGATGCGTCTGATGCATAGACAGATTAAACAGCCTAGAGCTGTGGATTTAGAACTCTGTTCTGAAGAGTCTTAAAATCCTCAAGAAACACCTGTTTCAACCAGAACAATCCCATTTTTATCTATTTTATGTATCTGTTCTGTTTCTTAAAAACCTGAAAACAACAGGGCAAAGTGAACCCATCCACATAAGACTTAAACTCATGATTCTGGCATCATAACTGTCGCAATCCAAAGGGAGATCAGCCTAGGCAGATAGAAAGACCAGGATTGGTGGGCACAGAGTATTTATTAATGCCAAAAGAAAAACTTTAAGAAAGCAGTTCCACGATTCATACGCTTTTATTTATTGCAACTTGAAAGAACTTATTCAATCCATGACTGAACTGCATAAGTGGAAAAAATATATATATATGTATATATATGCACACACATCAATATATGGGGGGCAGAGACAGCAGTAGTAGATCTGGGAAGGTGTTCTCCAGAAAGTGATCACCCTAGGAGAAAGACGATCAGCATGAACACCTGGGTACTGCTTCTCCCTAACACAAGGTCTGGATCCTTTAAACATCTTTCAGGTGCTTTCCCTAATCTACTCTAACCTAGAAATCTATGTCACATGTTGTGGAGAAAGGCAGGGGAAGAATGCCGGTTTCCTCCTCCTCGTCTGCCCTCAGATATTCTCCTGAAGGACTGGGTCCATATATTCTGACCTTCTGAAATTCTCCATTTCAACCACCCTACCTAATACTCCCACTGGAAATTAGATTTGAGACACCCAACCTGGCTGACATGATCTCAATAGGCTATTTTATCAAATGAATAAGCAAGCACACATTTTACTTACCTGTCTGAATACACAAGCTAAGCAGGAGATGAACTGAGTAAGAAGCCAGGAGAGCGACTATCAGCAGCAAGAAACTAAAACATAAAAGAGTACATGGTCAAATTTGTCCCCTAAAAGTTTCCTTTTTATGGTATTTCATTGAAAAAACATTTTTTTTCACATTCAAATGGTCACGTGTATGAGTGCTAAGTTGCTTCAGTCATGTTTGATTCTTTGTGACCCTGTGGACTGTAGCCCTCTAGGCTCCTCTGTCTTCTCTCCAACTTAAGAGAAGTAAGTTTCAGTTTTGAAATCCCATTGTCTTTTTTCTTTACTCTATCGCTCCCCTTTTAATGATGCGTTGCTGTTGTTTAGTCATTTAAGTCGTGTCCAACTCTTGCAACCCTAGGACTGTAGCCCTCCAGGCTCCTCTGAGGAGGGTTCTTTACTGCTGAGCCATCTGGGAAGCCCCCAATGATGAGTACCTCCCTATAATTTTGAATAAACACTGCATTTCAGCATCTATTAAACATACTCAACAAAGCAAACCAAAAAATACAGTTAAAACACTTTTAATGATATGATTTGAAAAATGTGTTATGTAATAATTGGGGTCCTCTCACCAAAAGTATGAAAAGAAACAGCATACATAATCCTTTATTTATTCTCAGGAAGATACTGGCAAGACAAGTTTCCAGGGGAGTGCTCCTGAAGTTGAAGAAATTCTATCTTTGCAGTCCACTTAATACTTGTTAATAAGTAGCAAAATGGAGAGGTGAAAGTACACTTGTCAATTGATGTCAGAGACCTCACAAAATAAGGTTGGCATCACCAGATGGAAACTGTGATATGATTCAGCAAGCCCCCATTCGGTGGTATATACCTTTATGTAAGATCCTGCAGTAAAAAATGTGATTTTTCAAATGGAACTAAGAAATAAGTCCTATGATTATGTCTCGCCTGAGGTGTCATACATAGCTTTTAAGTTTTAAAACTATGAAAGTTTGCAAATACATCCCATAATAAAAGCAAGTTCAGTTACTTAAAAGTTGGTTAGCTAACCAAGAAATTCAAAGTAAAAGCAGAAATGATCCTACATGAGACTGTATTTTAAATTTCATAGAAAAAATAGGTCTGCTTGTACTGACAAAACAAACTTGTTCATTCTTTCTATTAAGCATGATGCTCCATGCTAAGGATAAGATCTAGTCCTAAAGGATTTCAGAGTTCAGTGGGGAAAATAACTTGCAAACAGATAATTACATTATAATAAAAGAATGAATATAAAAGTACTATGGAAACACAGAAAAGACAGCAATGTCTTCTGTCTTGGGCAAACTGGCCATGAGCTGTCTTAAAAGATGTAAAGGAATAAATACAGGGTACATGTCTAGCCTCAGAAAGTGAAACAAGTCTACTTAACAGGAGGAGAGAAAGAGATGGAGAGAAACCAAAGGATTATATGTTTTATTTACAGTCACAAAATCGCTATTTATAAATAATCTGCATGACTGATAAACTCTGATTTACTTTGGCCCACTGAACACAACAAATAAGCCACTTGTTAAGGTTATTAAGGAATGTGGATCAAGTTTCTCTTTTTTTTTAAATTAGCCACACTTTGGATAAAAAACCAAATTATATAGCATCCTTCCAAGCTACAGACTAGCAACAATATAAGAATAAGAGGAACCCCAGAAATAACTAGAAATTGTATAATACCAAGTTCTACAACCTATCTCTTTGCTTCTCAATGTACTATCAAAATGAAAAAAAAGAAAAAATTGTAAAATAAGAAAAAAACTCACCTAAATCCAAGGATACCAGTATGAGCCATAACATAAGCTAAGCCAAGGATGCCACTTCCCATGATGGCATTCATCAAATTAAACACTGAGAAACCAAATGAAGCACCTCGGGATCTCTGTGTGTGAACTTCCTGTAAGCACACGAATTAACAGAGTTAAGTGTTTGAATGGTGAAGTCCAACTTTGGTCAAGAAATGACTGACAGGTTATGGAGAGTCTCCTAAAACCACAGACATACTGTGACATACTAGTTGCTCAACAAGCAACCAGGACCTCGTTTCCTTTCCTTTCCTTCTCACTTCCCACTAGTGCAGCTCCAGGAAGCCAGTTTCCTAGGAAAATCGTCTCCACCTGCGCAGAGACCCAGTAGGCTTCAGGAAGAAGGCATGACTAACCTTGTGACTGCAAAAGATGAAGATAGGGTAAAATGGGGTGGGGACAGGGAGCAGGCAGATGGCCTGAAGCTCACGTGATAACTGAAGAATCCCTGAGTCAGCTTGAGGTTGCTGTAGACAACTGTTGCTCCCTAATTACTAGGACTACAAAACTAATCTCTATTTATACACTTAATGAATTAAGTCTGCCCAATGAAAGGATGGGCAGAAATGCCATGCAATGACGATATTGTAAATAGAAGCAATTCACGTTGCTCTGGCGAGGATAAGCCTTGAAAACACTCTCCTCTAAAACAGCATTTGGGAATAAAGTCCTAGAAACTGTTACTGCCCTGGGACTTGAGTTAAAGGGCCGAAGTGCCCACTGCACAGGTTTTAGGGTCAGGGAAGTGCTATGTATTTATTACCAGGCCTCTCACGCTCCTTCACGGTTAAGTATCTCTGTATTAAGACGTTTACAGGTCCCCAATGGCAACCCACTCCAGTACTCTTGCCTGGAAAATCCCATGGATGGAGGAGCCTGGTAGGCTGCAATCCCTGGGGTCGCTAAGAGTCGGACACGACTGAGAGACTTCACTTTCCATTTTCACTTTCATGCATTGGAGAAGGAAATGGCAACCCCCTCCAGTGTTCTTGCCTGGAGAATCCCAGGGATGGGGAGCCTGGTGGGCTGCCGCCTATGGGGTCGCACAGAGTCGGACACGACTGAAATGACTTGGCGGCAGCAGCAATGACTAAGCTGAGAAAAGCCAAATCTTGTGACTCTTGCAAAAAGCTCACAAGACTGGTGAAAAAAACGAGAAGCCGACAAGTATACCGAGAGCAGTGAGTTACATAACCGTGGGGCTGCTCCCCTAGTAGGGTCCCCTGCCTCCACCTGCTGCTGCGTCTCTTCCACCTGAGCCTGCAGCTTCAACTTTTCTTTCTAGGACAGGTTAGGCTCCTATCTCATTGATGAACTCCGCCAGATCTCCTCGAAATCTCGGCTGCTGCCTTTGGGCCCCAGGTCCTAAGCTTCTCCCGCTCCCCTTGCCATCCCTTTTCTTTCCCGGTCTTATTTGGCAGTCACTTCAGAACGGGGAGCCAGCGGAGCAAACTTACGTTGCTAAGCAACGGGCTAGACTCTTCCGCCTCCGCCTCTTCAGGCTCCTGAGTAGAGACAAACCAGCCGGGCTCGGCGTTGATGACCCCCGCTGGGACCTCCATGCGGCTCGCTGGTCGACTACCCAGTCCATCCACTAGCTGCTACCCCTGCCCTCCCGCCTGTAGTCGCGCTGGAGGCGGGCCTACGTTCCCGGCCCTTCCGGGTTTCCGTACTTCACCAGGGCCAGGACGAAAAGAGGGATCGACGTGATCTGGTGACGCTCGCCTCTCGGCGGCGAACCTTGATGGTGTCATCGAGGGCCCGCCTACCCGCCGAAGACACGCTTCCGAGTTGTACCAGAGCATGAGGTGAGGGTCTGGTCTTGGAGCCAGCGATGGGGCGACGCCGGGAAATGGGATGGTGACGTTGGTGAAGTGGCGGCCGTGGTGCCCTTGATAGATAGTTCGAAGGGGCTGAGGGTCCGGTGGCGGAACCGGTCGGCTCGGCGGCTCTCCGCCTCGCGCTGTCTGGGCGCTAAAACGTCGGGAAGTCGCCCACCGCCCGGTGCAGAGCCTAGGCCTGAGGACGGGGAAGTGAGGGGTGTTTCATCGCTTCAGAACTTTCCGGTAGAACCTTTAGCCACATCTTACTTGTGGAAAGCAGAGATTCACGTTAAGTAATTTACCCAAGATCACACATCTGGTTAACTGCTAAACCCAGTTTGAACCCTGTCAACTTTTTGACAGTTGCTTTACAGGGTTCCTAGGCCTGGTGGGCTGCCGTCTATGGGGTCGCACAGGGTCGGACACGACTGAAGCGACGCAGCAGCAGCAGGCAGGGCCATTTCTTAACAGTTACTTCCTCGGTATTCCGGAAGGCAAAATGAAAAACTGATACTAATGGGATGTGCATGTAACACTCAGCAAATTTCCCATCCTAGAAATACTGAAACCTCTACTTATAGGTAGGACTTGTGGCAGTAAAACATCAAAGACAGCATAGAAATAGATTAAGAACGCAGGCCCTGGATTTTAATCCTTGCTCAACGATTTACAGCAACAAGATTTTGGGTCAATTAACCTATTTCTGAGCTTTAGTTTACACCTTTGCAGAAATGAGAATGCAACACCACACACCTCCCAAGATTATTACTGTGAGTAAAGCGTTCAGTACAATATCTGACCCAATAAGCTTCCATAAGAATATCCTTTTAAATATTGACATTGGTAAAATTATCAATATAGTGACCATGTCGTTTAGAGATGATCCTTTATTTCGGCCTTCCAGTCCCAAAATGTTCTGTAGAAAACTGTGGGTGGGGAGGTTTGTTGACTATAGCGAGAGTGATGGATCACTAAACCCTAGTCCAGGCCGCAGGTGGGCTGGAAGTATACAGATTTATTATTTACTACTAATAAAACTCATCCTACTGGAAAAATTATTAATATTACACTTCTCACATACCACTAAAAGTTTTAATCTTTGGCATTTAGCAGGTTATTTGAAACAATTAAAATTTTTATTAAGACTTGTGAATATGTTAAGCTAGTTTGTAGCTTTATGGTAGTTCTTTTAATTGAATGCTTTATTTTTAGGAGCTTATTGAAACAATTTGCATTCTCAAGAAGACTTCTCAAAGTGGAAAGCTGTAGAATAACTGAGTCAGCATCACTGATTCTACTACCTTGGGCATCGTTGATACAGAAGCTTAACAGAGTACCTGTTATTTTCTTGCTGGATCAAAGAAAAAGATTCTCAACCATGCCTGAAATAGAAACAAATCACAGAGACTCTGAATTGTTTTCCCCACCCTCTGAAGTTCGAGGAATGACAGAACTTGATAGAACAGCTTTTAAAAAGACAGTCACCATCCCAGTGCTTAAAGTGAGGAAAGAAGTAGTCAATAAACTGATGCGATCCCTTAAAAGAGCAGCACTGCAGCGCCCAGGCATAAAACGTGTGATTGAAGATCCAGAAGATGGAGAAGGTAGACTAATTATGTTGGATCCCTATAAAATGTTTACTGTTGACTCCTTTGAGAAAGAAGAACTCAGTATTTTAAAGCAGCTGAATGTCAATCCACAGATATCAAAATATAATTTGGACCTAACTTATGAAAACTTTAAGTCAGAAGAAATCTTGAGAGCTGTGCTTCCTGAAGGTCAAGATGTGACCTCAGGGTTTAGCAGAGTTGGACACATTGCTCACCTGAACCTTCGAGATCATCAACTACCTTACAAGCATTTAATTGGTAGGTGTGTCTTAGTAATAGTCACATATTAGAAACCAATTAGCAAGTTCTAATTTTAGTTTTAAAAAAATGTAAATGCCTAATTATAGAAACGGGACATTTTATCATTATAATTTTAAGCAGGATCTTGAGCTCCATACCCTCCTTTAAGGGCCACTTTGGAATAGCCTTCCCAGAGTCATTTGTTGTTGCTGTTTAGTTGCTAAGTCGTGTTCCACTCTTAGAGACACCATTGACTGTAGCCCACCAGGCTCCCCAGTCCATGGGGTTTCCCAGGCAAAAGTACTGGAATGGATTGCCATTTCCTTCTCCAGGGGATCTTCCTCACCCAGGGATCAAACCCACATTTCCTGCATTGGCAGGTGAACTCTTTACCACTGAGCCACCAGGGAAGCCCTCCCAGAGTCAAGCAGGCTCTAAATATCAGTTCAGGCTTTTGTGTTTACAATACATAAGCATTAACTTCAATCGTTTGCTTTGGCACAATTCTTTGGCAACTTATCATTTTGGTATCCAGAACTTACTAGTCCTTCAGGACTATGTTGAATGCTAGGTTTCATAAATGTGTGTTTCATAGTCAAAAGGGAAAGACCGTGTTTATGCAGGCTTTCATCAATTCAGGTAATTGAGCCTCTTCTATATGGTAGGCACCATACTTTGTTTTTTAGTACTCCTAGCTTTTTAGAACCAACTCTGTAGCCCAGAGTTGAAGCATGGGTCTTTTATTCTTTGGGCTAAGAAAGAAGTAGAAGACTAATCAAAATCGCTCTTGTCCTTATATGAATATTTAATGTCCATGCATTCTCCAGATTAATATTTTTGATACAGAGTAATTGTCAGAACTTCCTGGGAATTATTTTCAGCTTTAAAATGTAGTGCTCAGTGTTTTGCATGGGCAGAATTTCAGAGATGTGCTGTTATGCGTTTACTTTGTTTTTATTGATGAAAGGGACTAATAATGCATAGTGATAACATAATAAATACTTAAGCAGAGCCTTATAATTATGATCTGGTACAAATGTCAAGTCTAGGCTTTCCGTTGAATCATTGCCTGTCCTAACTCAACATTCTTTTAGAACTCTTATAAACTCACTCTCATAAAAGGGTACTCACAGATTGAAAATGAAACGTTTTCATACAGAAGTAATTTTAAAGCTTTTACTATAGACCTTTAGAATGTTTTTTTAAATTCTTCATTTCAAACTAACTTCTGTACCTTAAAAATTGAGTTCTGATACCTGAAGCAGAACAAGATAAAACAATGATTGACAATAGTTTGACATTATCATATTCAAAATCAGGTATCTAATTAATCAGAGAGAAATTAGACAAATTCCAGTTGGTATTTAAGCATGTTTGTATTATCAGTTCAGTTCAGTCGCTCAGTCATGTCCAACTCTTTGCAACCCCATGGACTGCAGCACACCAGGTTTCCCTGTCCATCACCAGCTCCTGGAGCTTGCTCAAACTCATTTCCATTGAATCGGTGATGCCTTCCAACCTTTATCTCACCCTCTGTCGTCCTCTGTTGTATCTGTATTATGGAGTACTTTATACTTACTTACAAATCAAAGTATCTTTTTTTATACAATGAGATAGCATATAGATTCTTGTGAATTTTTTTAAGTGCTGACAAAAATGCAGACTTTGATTATAGGGCATCAATATACCATTGCCAGTGTCTTTTAACCTTTGTAGCTTTTTGTGCTCTGGAAACTATTTGACATAAAGAACAATTTAAGTAAATAAACATTTTATTTAGAGAAAAGTAAATAATCTATGTTTCTTTTATTTGAAAACATTATTTTGCTAGTATGCATTCCAAAGTGGAAGTATCTATTTTAAATACACAATAAAGCAAACATTTGGTTTGAGGCCAGTGGGGACAGGCTAGTGTTTTCTGAAACCATTTGTTTCCATAGTCCTTAACATCTCTTCTATTTTTTAACCAGTTCCCTGGGCCTACATGTTTGCTTACTGTTGTACTGATACATTTGAAAAGACTAAGTAAAAGACATGGAAAAATATTAGACAGAACAAGCTCTTCAAAATTTTTTCTTTATAAATGTACCCCCACATTTTCTGTGTGTTTGCTTAGGGGCTGTCAGACATTAACTTTAGTAATCTGCTGAATTTTTAGAATTGCATTCCTCTACACACATCAGTTTCCCAGTGGTGCTAGTGAAGAACCCATCTGTCAATGCAGAAGACATAAGAGACCTGGGTTCTATCCCTGGGTCGGAAAAGATCCCCTGGAGGAGGGCATGGCAACCCACTCCAATATTCTTGCCTGGAGAATCCCATGGACAGAGGAGCCTGGTGGTCTACATTCCATACAGTTGCCAAGAGTCAGACACGACAGAAGCCACTTAGAATGCATGCACACAAAATAGGTGCAATTTTTGACTATAAACCAGAAAATATAGTTCACATCCATTTCATATTTGCAATTTTAGCTTTTATTTTGCAACCAGAAGGCAGTATTTATCATGATTTCTGTGCTTTTAGGCCAAGTTATGATTGACAAAAATCCAGGAATCACCTCAGCAGTAAATAAAATCAATAATATTGATAATACCTACCGAAATTTTGAAATGGAAGTACTATCTGGAGAGGAGAATATGATGACAAAGGTATGGAATATTTTATTGTCTCCTAATACAGTATATATCAAGATTAACTTTTGAAATCAGGATAACAGATTAAGAAAATATAATAGCCAGTATTGATGAGTATGTGAGAATGTAAGCATTTACATATATGTATTATTGATGGGAGAGCGAATTTGATATAGTCAGGAAGAGTGGAAGTGTATTGTAATATATTGCAATTTTGAATAGATACATCCTTTGACCCAGCACTCCATGTATAGGAAGTTATCTCAAGAATATAACTGGACAAGGTTGTAATGATGTACCCAACCAGGGATTGAACCCATGTCCCCCCAGCAGTGGAAGTATGGAATTTTAACCACTAGACCCCTACCTCATTTTTATAATAATAAATAAACATGATGGAATGAAAACAATCTAAATATCATCAGTAGATAACTGGTTAAATTTTAGGATAATAATACAATGGAATACTCCATCATTGAAGATTATTAGCTCCATCAGTTCAGTTGCTCAGTCGTGTCCGACTCTTTGTGACCCCACGGACTGCAGTATACCAGGCTTCCCTGTCCATCACAAACTCCCGGAGCTTACTCAAACTCATGTCCATTGAGTCGGTAATGCCATCCAACCACCTCATCCTCTGTTGTCCCCTTCTCCTACTGCCTTCAATCATTTCCAGCATCAGGGTCTTTTCAAATGAGTCAGTTCTTTGCATGTGGCTCTAGGTGAGAGATCACACCATCGTGGTTATCTGGGTCATGCAGATCTTTTTTGTATAGTTCTTCTGTGTATTCTTGCCACCTCTTCTTAATATCTCCTGCTTCTGTTAGGTCCATACCACTTCTGTCCTTTATTGTGCCCATCTTTGCATGAAATGTTCCCTTGGTATCTCTAATTTTCTTGATGAGATCTCTAGTCTTTCCCATTCTATTGTTTTCCTCTATTTCTCTGCATTGATCACTGAGGAAGGCTTTCTTATCTCTCCTTGCTATTCTTTGGAACTCTGCATTCAGATGGGTATATCTTTCCTTTTTTCCTTTGCCTTTTGCTTCTGTTCTTTTCACAGCTATTTGTAAGGCCTCCTCAGACAGCCATTTTGCATTTCTTTTTTTGGGGGATGGTCTTGATCACTGCCTCCTGTACAATGTCACGAACCTCCATCCATAGTTCTTTAGGCACTCTTATCTATCAGATCTAAACCCTTGAATCTATTTGTCACTTTAATTGTATAATTGTAAGGAATTTGATTTAGGTCATACCTGAATGGTCTAGTGGTTTTCCCTACTTTCTTCAATTTAAATCTGAATTTGGCAATAAGGAGTTCATGATCTGAGCCACAGTTAGCTCCTGGTCTTGGTTTTGCTGACTGTATAGAGCTTCTCCATCTTTGGCTGCAAAGAATATAATGAGTCTGATTTTGGTGTTGACCATCTGGTGATGTCCATGTGTACAGTCTTCTCTTGGGTTGTTGGAAGAGGGTGTTTGGAAGAGGTGCTATGACCAGTGCATTCTCTTGGCAGAACTCTATTAGCCTTTGCCCTGCTTCATTCTGTACTCCAAAGCCAAACTTTACCAAGCAGGTATCTCTTGACTTCCTGCTTTTGCATTCCAGTCCCCTATAATGGAAAGGACATCTCTTTTTGGTATTAGTCCTAGAAGGTCTTGTAGGGCTTCATAGAACTGTTCAACTTCTTCAGCATTACTGGTCAGGACATAGACTTGGATTACCATGATATTGAATGGTTTGCCTTGGAAACGAACAGAGATCATTGTGTCATTTTTGAGATTGCATCCAAGTACTGCATTTCAGACTTTTGTTGACTATGATGGCTACTCCAATTCTTCTAAGGGATTCTTGCCCACAGTAGTAGATATAATAGTCATCTGAGTTAAATTCACCCATTCCAGTCCATTTTAGTTCACTGATTCCTAAAATGTTGATGTTCACTCTTGGCATCTCCTGTTTGACCACTTCCATTTGCCTTGATTCATGGACCTAACATTCAAGGTTCCTATGCAGTATTGCTCCATACTGAAAGTAAATTGTCCACTGACAAGCCAAGTGACAAAAAATAAACTGTAGAACAGTATACATAACTGAGTTCCATTTTAGGTGTGATGATTTTAAATGTGTAAATATGCATAATATCAGAATGTTAACAGTGAGCATATTTTCACTTGGTATAGTTTCTGGTGACCTTTGTTATCTTTATACTTTTCTAAAGTGTGAGCACATACTTCTTCTATAAGAAAAACAAAACCTATTTCAAAGAAAAAATAACTTAAAATATATAGGAATAGATTCCTGATATAAACCATTTTCTCATCTTCCACCCCAAGACCCTCTGTAGTGTTGGATATAATAAACTGTTTTTAAGTTAAAGCCTTAGATAATTACATGTTAACATTATGTGAAATTTTGTACCCAAGCTAAGAAACAGGCTAGACAAATCCTGAGAGACCCCCAAGTTAATGGCTGTTGTTATTCTCTCTATGCACATGAACTATGAAGGACTGACTGAGCAGAGGGTTTTTGAGTCAGGCTTCTGACTCGAGTCCATGCTTAGTCCTGCCTTGTATACCAGACCTCCACTACCTACTGCCTGTGTACAGTGAGTAAGGTCTGTTATGGCAAGCAAGATTCGAATGTGAATCCTTTGATAATAACTGTGCTCAGCTCAGCTGACACTAAGACATACTCAACTTTAGGCACACCCAGACTGAACATTGTCATGTTCTTTACTTGGTAGTGACCCTTAGGGTGTCAGGTAGTATCATTCTTCTTAGAAAGAAGATGTAAACTTCTATAAACTGAGAAACTTCTGTAATTTTATAAATGCCTTGTGATTGACTTCCCAAGTCAACTAAAGTTTGTTCTTAGGACATACTTTATGCCTAGTATATATACTATCAAATAAATATGAGAACTCAATATAATTTCTTTGCTCCAAACACAATCACATTTAAATTTAAGAGCTCATGCAACATTTAAGTAGTATTTAAAAACATTGCTAAAGTGGATCTCCTGAAAGCAATGCTTAACTAAGGGAACAAGATATCAAAGACAGCATGAGTAAAACCAGAGGGATACTTAGCATCATTTAATCTAGATCTAGATCTGTGACTCACACTAAAGAGCTTAAAGACAAGTAGAAAGGAGATTTCAGGAAAAGCATCCCAAGACACATTTAAGCCTTCCAGGTTATATTATACACCTAGATTGACTCTTAGTTGGCAGAATCATGAAGAAATATTTCAAACTCTTGAAACTTAATAATATGATTAGAGCATTTGATGTGGTCAGGAGGAAAAAATAAGTACAAATTTGGAATTAAGGTCCATGAAGAGAGAGTATAGAAGATGTTTCTATTAGATTTATAGAACTTAGGAACTTTCTGGCCTTTGATTCTTCATCTGTTAAAATAAGGGGCTTAAGATGATAGGTGAGGTCACATTTCACAATTGTAGTTTTGTTTTCTATTTTCTATCATGTTTATAATAGTCCCCAAAGAAATGCTATAAAGTTTTAATTTTGTTCAAGACTTAGCTTCACTGTATATTTAGTTTATCCATGAAAACTCAGATTTGGGAAAGGCAAAAACACGGGAATGATTTATTCTATACACTGGCTCTATTTATAGACATGAAACCTGCAGAGTCCAAGTAACTGTCTAAAAACATAACGAAGTACCTTGAAATTCACTGACACATGACGCATCTATCTTGCCAAACTGAAAACTAAGGAAGCAAAGCATGTTTGCTGCGTGGAAGACTGTCTGCAATTTAGCTACCCACCATGAAGACAGATGTGGTGTGTTGTTTCACCCTAAAGGCTTTCTTCCTATCAGGTGACAGGAGATAATATAATTAAGCCAGTCAGTTGGCCTATCTGAAAAATTCCTAGTGTGATCGGGGAGCCACTTTATGGTCCTTTAGGATGAGATGGAGAGCTGTTTGGTTTTGAAGAGATGACTCCTCTCATGAAAACATCTAATGCAAGATAGTAACTACCCTCAAGTTTAGCATAAACACCAGATTTCTAATTTAAATGCCTTTAAACTCACTGTAATTTGCTCTTAATAGTAGTAAATTTTAATGTGTGTATGTGTGAATGCATCTATCCAATATCAGTGGCTGGAATTTAAGACTAAACAGTTTAACCAAAAGCATAATACTTTTTCAGGTTCGAGAAAACAATTACACCTATGAATTTGATTTTTCAAAAGTCTACTGGAATCCTCGTCTCTCCACAGAACACAGCCGTATCACAGAACTTCTCAAACCTGGGGATGTCCTATTTGATGTCTTTGCTGGGGTTGGGCCCTTTGCCATTCCAGCAGCAAAGAAAAAGTGCACTGTGTTTGCTAATGATCTCAATCCTGAATCCCATAAATGGCTACTGCACAATTGTAAATTAAATAAAGTGGACCAAAAGGTAAAAGTCTTTAACTTGGATGGGAGAGACTTCCTGCAAGGACCAGTCAGAGAAGAGTTAATGCAGCAGCTAGGACCACTGTCTAAAGAAAGAAAACACTCTGTGCACATTGTCATGAATTTGCCAGCAAAGGCTATTGAGTTTCTCAGTGCTTTCAAAGCACTCTTAGAGGGACAGCCATGTGGCAGTGAACTCCTTCCCATTGTGCACTGTTACAGCTTTTCCAAAGATGCTAATCCAGCTAAGGATGTTCAGCAACGAGCTGCAACTGTGTTAGGCATCTCCTTGGAGGCATATAGTTCAGTTCACCTAGTAAGAAATGTGGCCCCTAACAAGGAAATGTTATGCATCACTTTTCGGATTCCTGCTGCTATACTTTACAAGAACCAGACCGTGAATCGAGGTGAGCGATTTCTGGGAAATTAAATGTAAGCTGTAATACAAAATTTAACATAACTTTCTTGGGCAACATACATATTTTATATTCTTTTTTAAACTTAGAAATAGATTAAACTGATTCTAGTTAGATATTTCAGTTCAAGACCCCTTGCCATTCAACAGTGACTAATTTCTCACAATTTTACAGATTTTATTATGATACACTATTCAGTCTAGTAGAAGGCTATTTCATTAAATCCATAGCAATGTTACTATTTCATGCATAAGTTGAGTACATTAAAATGTTTAAAATGCCTATATTATTTGCTTTTTAAAAGTTATTTTAAATGTTAAGTATCTTACATAATATAGGTTTTCTGGATTTGTTACAGACAATCATGAAGGTCCACCTCTTAAACGCCAGAGGACAGATAAAGACTTTTAAGAAGAAAATACACAAATTGCTTCAGCCACTTAACTGGAAATATTTTCTCCATCTCCCCACTAGACCTTTGTGATAGTGAACTATCATTTGTATGACTTTATTTTAGCATTCAGTTACTTTAGTATTGAACCCTCGAGGCTTCCCTGGTGGCTCAGATGGTAAAGAATCTGCCTGCAATGCAGGAGACCTAGGTTCGATCCCTGCATCTGGAAGAGCCCCTGGAGAAGGGAATGGCAACCCACTCCAGTATTCTTGCCTGAAGAATCCCATGGGCAGAGGTGCCTAGCAGGCTGTAATCCACAGGTTCGCAGAGAGTCAGATATGACTGAGAGACTAACACAGTCCTATAAATTGGGAATTATCAAATTAAAATTTAAGCCTACTAAATATATGTTGTTTTATAATTTTATCATCATATATATCTAGTCTTTTATTAGATAAATATGTTTAAATATTGTCCGGAAAATAGTTTTTGGAAGTATGATAATTGCATAATAACTAGGAAAGCACTCATCATTTTACAGTTATCCTTAGTTGAAGAGTGTAGCTAAGTTATATGTAAGTACTCCTATACTTACTGTTAATATAGAAGTATTAGTAATAACAAATGAGATTATTTAGATCAGAGACGGGCAAACTACGTCCAGCAGGCCAAATCTGGTCCACCACCTGTTGTATGGCAAGTAAGCTGAGAACGGTTTTTACACTTTTAAATGATTGGGGGGAAAAAAAATTTGTGACATGAAAATTATATGAAATTTGAATTTCAGTGTCCATAAATAAAGTTTTATTGGAACTTATTTTTTATGCTCATTTGTTTACATACTGGCTATGGCTGCCCTCATTGTATAACACCAGAGCTGAGTAGTTAGCTGCAACACAGATGGGATATGATTTGCATCACTTCACATTGCTGCTCAGCACACTACAAATCAGTGACACGGTTATAACGCAACAGCATTTAAGTGCAACATATATTGCCAAGCTATAACATTTTATTTTACTATTATGAGTGTATATCCATCATTCCAAAACAACAAAAGTGGACATCCATGTTGAGCTTTTAAAGTATGGTAGAGTATGAACATTTTTGATACTGAATTAGATGATAAAGCATCCGTAACTGAGCTAAAGTAAAATATACTTTGACATTCCCAAAAGAACTACTACTCATCAGTATTTCCAAGTCACAGGCAAGCAACTGTCAGAAAAATTACATATTTAAACTGGAAATTCACAGTAGAATTTCCTTATAAAAAATGAAAGTGGGGCTACAACCAAAAAGTCTCCAAGTGACTTTTTTAAGTCAAGAAAGGAAAATTATTTACTGACGGAGAGTTAATTGTGTTTGTTTTGAAAGCAGGAGTCTTAAGAAATATGTCCAGAGAAAGCAAGTTTTGTTTAGGACTGTTAGCCTTTTGGCAAGGACAGTTGCCCAAAGAGTTGTGAACACTGGGAGTACCATCAATAGTCAAAATGGTAAATGAGTCCAAGTAGTTGTTTACTCTTGATGAGTTGATAGATGTTTCTAATACAGCTCAGTTCTTGCTTATTTGAGGTGTCAATTCTGAGTTTGAAGTTACTGAAGAATTAGCCTCTATGAATACTCTGCATGGAACTATTGGTGAATACTTTCAAAGAAGTTGAGGAAACAAATTCGGTAAAACTTGAAGCAGAATCTGATCTGTTATAACTAATGATGGTAAAAGAAAGTGTGAGGTTAAAAAAAAGATCTAGTGGAGAAACTTAAAAGCTTATGAAAATGTAAGGTGTTTAAAACCTATAGTTATTCACTGTATTATTCACCAGCAAGTACCTTGCAGCAATATTTGAATCTATCATTTGTTAATGAACCAGTAATGTCAATGATAAACTTCATTTGCTTTCATGGACTTTAATCATCCTCAAAGTCCTTCAATTTTGTCTGAAATTGAAGCCAAATTTCCTGACACTCTTAACCTAAGCTTGATTTGCTTAGCAACTGTAAAGTCTGACTGCAGGTTTTTGGGTTCATGGCCAAGACGGAAATTTTTCTTAACCAACCTTAAACACTTCTGAAATACTGAATGTCTTTGGAAGTTAGTTGCTAAAGGCTTGATAATATTTCTCAGATATATCAACCACAATTACAGGTCAAAAGTAACTAATGTGAAACATACTGCAAGAGTATGGAATGACTACATTTCTCATCTATCAAAAATTAAGGAACAAGGTTTCCGTTCTCACACATATTAGTGGATATATTTTTCTGAGTTTAGCATTTTTGGAACCTTGGTGCAAATGTAAAGAAATTTCCATGTTTCAGAACCCATTTAACTACAGCTGAACTTCTTCAACTGGAAGTGATAAATGTATTACTGTAATGACATGCAAAAAGGTAAATACCAAGGGGGGATTAAGAAAAGCCTTCCAAATGATGTACATGCTCAGTTAAAATCACATGTTCCAATATCTGGCAGTATCTGTCTGAAAAGACTTTTTTAAAGATGAAATATGTAAAATCTCATTACATATAACCATTAGCAGGTGACCAATTACAATTCATTTTGATGATGGGACACTTAGAACCCTAACTAAATTTAATCCCCCACCCCCGCAAAAGCACTATTAAAAATTTGTTGCTGCTGTTTAGTCATTAAGTCATGTCTGACTCTTTTCGACCCCATGGACTGTAGTCCGCCAAGCTTCTCTGTCCATGGAATTCCCCAGGCAAGAATACTGGAGTTAACTGCCATTTCCTTCTCCAGGGGCTCTTCCAGACCCGGGGATCGAACACAAGTCTCCTGTTTGGCAGGCAGATTTTTTACCACTGAGCCGCCTGGGAAGCCCACAAAAAAATGTACTCAATTATATTTTGAATTTTGTTAATTTAAAAAACTGTGCCAATTTATTTTATCTCATTTATCTACATAATGGCCTCAGTTTTGCCTCTTGGTCCAAAAAGCCTAAAACACATTTACTCTCTGGTTCTACAGAAAAAGTTTGCAGACCCCTGATCTAAATCATTAACTACAAATTCAAATGCCTTTAGCAGCTAGTAATATAAATAGATGAAAGCAATACATCGTAAGAAGTATAGGTAACAATGCAGGAGATGTAAGTTTGATCCCTAGGTCAGGAATTCCCTGCTGCCCACTCCAGTATTCTTGCCTGGAGAATCCCAAGGATAGAGGATCCTGGCAGGCTATAGACCATGGGGTCGCAAAGAGTCAGACACGACTGAGTGACTAAACGGCAACAGCAGCATACGGAGGTAATGAATTGGAACCTTTATTCCTTATTTAAAGACGCTTAAAATTATGTTGGGGTTCAACCCAACCTATCCTATGCAAAACCTTGGGGGCTAATGCAACCAGGAATTGCTAATTTGGGACTTCTAATTTTTCTTCCTCTCCCTCCTCGCCAAGTATATGTAGGTCAGGGGTCAGCAAACTTTCTGTAAAGGGCCAGATAGTACTGTAGGCTTGGTAAGGTATAAGGCGGCTTCCCAGGTGGCACAATGGTAAATAATCTGTCTGCTGACGGCAAGAGACGTTGGGTTCAATCCCTGGATCGGGAAGATCCCCTGGAGGAGGGCACAGCAACCCAGTCCAGTATTCTTCCCTTGAAAATTCCATGGACAGAGGAGCCTGGTAGGCTAGAGTCCAGGAACTCACGCACAAGCCATAAGTTCTCTGCTGCTTCTCAACTCTGCCATAGTAGACAAAAGGCAGCTGCAGACAATACTTAAAACACTGTATTTCAAAAAAAAAAATGTATGAAAAATTGAAATTTTAAATTCATATGCTTTTCATGTGTTAAAAAGTATATTATTCCTTTGGTTTCTTCCAGCCTTAAAAACATACAGACACCAAGTTTAGCTCATGGAGCATACAGAAACAGGAAGCAGCTAGATTCAGCCAAGGTTCTACAGCTTGCCTTCTCCTGGTCTAGATGTAGATAATAAATTTGCAAGTGGAATAAGAACTTTTTCCTAATACTGTACATCCATGTGCTAGGCTATAAATATTAAGTGTGGGTCAAAATGATGTTCCTATTTATACAAGTAAAGTGGTAAGATTCCTTCAGTCACCCCTTTTGGATGTGATACCTAGTAACTGAATTCTTGGTTAATCCATTAGAAAATGATGGCCAGAACACTCAGTAGATAGACTTTTTAACTTTGTTAATTTTTTTGACAAGTTTTCTGCCACTTTAGATTTTGAAATGATTATCCAAGTCACCTGTTCACAGACTAAAGTGAGAAGTTTAGATCAAATATTTATTGAAAGAAAGTAAGGAATACTAAGTAATAATACATTACAATTACCATGTAAATGTATTCAATACCATTAGTATCTGCTTAAAAGAGAGTGTAGTTAGTAGTCAAATCATGTTCTATGTAATGAATTCCTCAGAACTTTTATTAAAGATATCAACATGGTTATTTAGTTGATATCACTTATATCCCATATTAGAACTCAATCTATAAAATTTCCTCAAAGTCTTAAGAAGTTTGTCTACTCAGACTTGGTTTTACACAGCTGTTGTTTATAAGTCTGACAGTCATCTCTAGGACATGAACTATGCAGTTTAACCACTTGGGTTCAAACCCAAACTCTACTCCTTTTTAAATGTACTGACCTTTAGTAGGTTACTTAACCAAAGCATCCCCATTTGTTAAAATGGGGAAATAATACTAGCACTGTTACAAGGATTATTCACAAAGCATGAGGCACAGTGCTTCACAGATGGTTAATGCTCAGTAGTTGTTTCTGTGCTAGTGTTGTAAAACTTAGGAAATTCATGTAGATGAAAGACTTGTTCACACTTTTGGGAGAGTAAATCACTAAGATGGAGGATAATTTCATCAACATAGAATACTGTTATTTAGTAAATTGTTGCCATTAGGTTATCTTTCACCATTCCCTTTGATCTAATATGTCAGTTAACATGTTTAAATTTGGCCTGTTGAACAAAGTATAAAAATAGTAAGGGTAAAATAATTACAATGTATCCAGGTGGTAGAATTTAACTGATTTCCCAAACCGGGTGCAGGTAATTTCCACAATAATAAAGTAGGCTCAGAAAAAAAGTTTTGAAAGCCTTTGAAATATTTTGTTAATAATTAATTCATTCTATTTAAATACATCATACAAGGTACTGAGAATAAATAATAGTATTTATTTTTTAAAGACTGGATACCTTACTTTGGCAGCTGAGTACAGAAAATCCTTAACCACAAGTCCAATGTTCTCACTATTCTTTGAACAGATTTATGTGTTGTACTTAAAGTGCTAGTCCTCTATTGGGAAAAAACTAATGCTGGGGTGGCCAAAAAGTTCGTTCAGGTTTTTTTCTGTAAGATGTACAGGAAAACTCGAATTAACTTTTTGGCCACCCCAATAGATATGAAAAATAGGATGCAACCTAGTAGAGTATAGATAGAACTGCTGCTGCTGCTAAGTCGCTTCGGTCGTGTCCGACTCTGTGCCACCCCAGAGACGGCAGCCCACCAGGCTCTGCCGTCCCTGGGATTCTCCAGGCAAGAACACTGGAGTGGGTTTCCATTTCCTTCTCCAATGCATGAAGGTGAAAAGTGAAAGTGAAGTCGCTCAGTCATGTCTGATTCTTTGCGACCCCATGGACTGCAGCCTACCAGGCTCCATCCATGGGATTTTCCAAGCAAGAGTACTGGAGTGGGTTGCCATTGCCTTCTCTGATAGATAGAACTAGAGTTGGATTAAAAAAAAAAAAACAACTCACCTGTGTTCTAATTCTGGATTGTGTGTATGATTTTAGCCTACTTAATTATTTGACGCCTTGATTTTCTCAATTATCAAAGACAGAAGGGTTGTAAAGATGAACATGCACTCCTGAAATTAATGCCTACTTAGTCAAATAAGATGGTGCTGTTACATATGAATATTCTACTCTAATGTAACCCACAAATTTTGTTTCACATAACTTTCCACTCATAAAACTAACATCTGTTGTAATGGAGATTTGATAGAAAATCCCTTAATTTCTTTGAAAAATGATATCCCATATGCAGTCGTCTAGGTAACAGACTCATACAAGGTTGAGATGCTACAAATATCCATCTTATCCACATCCAAACTCTGTAAGCAACATTCTGGGTGTACTCAAAGCCTTTGAAGTTTCAAAAGAAACTACACGGGGGTCTGCAATTTACTCATAGAGAAATTTCATTTAAAGTATATTCATTCCAGTCTCCAAGGTTTCATCATAAAATGAGCTCACATTGAGGTGAAAGGTGCCTTTTAAGTATTAAATTTTATTAACTTACTTCTTTGAATTTGTCATTAAAGCAGGTTAATACTCTGCTCTGGTTTATCCTAAGTGAGGCTCACAGCTGGGAACTATAACACACTGATCAAAGTTTGTCTCACTTTCCACTGCTCAAAACAGGCACTTAGTCCTTAATATTGAAAGACTGACATTATCACAGGTCAGGTTTTACTTGCCACAACCTGCTGGTAGAAGGAAATATATCCACTTGTCTGGACTAGTATTAAGAAGACATTGGGAAAAAAAAAAATGGAACATTTTATGAGAAGAAATAATAGTCTTGGATATTAACACTAAATGTCGTATTCAAAATGGCATTTTTAAATGTGTTCAAGTAAAACACTGTAATAAGAGAAAAACCACAAAACTTAATATAAAGTCTAGCTTTATTTTTTAAAAGATTTTACAAGTCTGTCAACCTCAAACTCACATAGGTGAATTATTCATATCTTCCATCAGATGAGGCTTACGGCTTCAATCCTGCTCAGAAAAATATAAGTAAAAAATAAATCTTTTCCACAAATATTTATCCACTATATTACCCAGCTTAGTTCTGAAAATTTCTCTCTATAAATACTTTAACGCAGCTGCTAGTGGTAGGACTGTTGTTGTGCAGCTGTACATGGCTATAATTTTACAAGTCTGCCTTACTTTTGCTAGCTCTCTGGTTCGGCTCCAAAGGTCCAGATCTTATAGGGGAGAAATAAAGGTTAACTGGGCTGCCAGAAAAGCCCACTGAACGCATCCTGTAGTGCTCTGTGACAAGCCAGAGAAGAAGTATAGCCTCCAGCAAGGTCCTGTGGAGAGGCAGCTCTGACATGGTTTAAATACCTACAACAAAACAGAAAGTGTGGCGTTGACATAGAAAGCACATGTAAACTGGTAACACTTTAAAAGCAACAGTAAAACTGATTCAAAAGTCAAATTCTAGGACTGAAATGTTCAGACTTTATAAATGCATTGTTATCTTTTAAAAGGAAACTTACCAACTCTAAATTATAAAGCAAATTACATTAAGATCTAAAAACAGCTCTGAAGGAGTCTTCAAAAATAATACTTGCTATTAAAACATTCCATATTCCCAGTTTTCAGAACTGATTTATTTTGCTGGCTATTGTTTGGGTACCTAACTGCTGCTATCCTTCCTGGCATACACTTAATAAATGAATGCACATCATAATACTACTGTATTACTAAAATTTTACATAAATACTGAGTATTTTACAATAAATATGTTCTGGAAAAAAAATACCAAAACAAGTGATAAAGGGGAGAGAACATATTGGTTACTTCAAAATTACTTCAATATTACAAAAACATATTGTCTTCCTCCTACACAAAAGGAAATCTTAGAAAACTACATCCAAGAAATCTCTGAGACAGCCTGAGTTCAAAGGAATGTCTCGATTAGTAAATACAGAAGAGTCTTGATTAAATCTCAAAAGACTGTTACACACATGTCATTTAGCAATTAAAACTTTCTGCTTTGTATACCTGTTTGTATAAAGGTATACAAACAGGCCTTACAATGGGATAATCCTAGCTAAAAGGGAAAACTTGTTAGCATGACTACCAGCACTGTCAGAAAACAAATATTTCCAGCTTTGCTTTAATGCCTAGTTTAAGAAACCACATTGTTTCTTCAGGCCTCAGGAAGTAAAGCAGCTTCACCCACTTTAGAATTACGGGTATGGCAAATGAATAAATCAGGTACCAGAACATTTTAATAACTTGGAAACTTTTCTATTCTCATTCATTCAGACTTCCTGTGTGTCAAAGTCTTGATGCATGAGCAACTTATTATTTCTAACATAATAACAAGTCTGTTTTTCATTTGTACCCATGTTTAATAAGCTTGTGTGATTAAAAAATATATGGCAATATAAAAGACCAAATAGAAAAAGTGGTCAAAGTAAGACACAGCATAAGCTCCTGGAATTGCCTATAATTTATTCACGCTGCCACAAATCAAGGTGTTAACTCAATTCTTTGCTTCTCCACCAAGGGTGAAAGAGGAAAGTAAAAGGTGAAAGAAAGTATTTATTGAGCAACAATCTCCAAACCTTTTTGATAGTATATTTATAGCAGTAAAAATATTTGAGCATGCATCTCCAAAATTTGTATACTTGTTTAACATTATACACATAAAGTATTAATATACACTATTAGTATATTAAGTGTTAAATATATATCATAGTATATATATGGGCTTCCCTGGTGGCTCAGAGGGTAAAGAATTTGCTTGCAAAGCGGGAGACCCAGGTTGAATCTCTGGTTCGGGAAGATTCCCTGGAGAAGGAAATGGAAACCCACTCCAGTATTCATGCCTGGGAAATCCCATGGACAGAGGAGCACCGTGGGCTACAGTCCATGAGGTTGCAAAGAGTCAGACATGACTGAATGACTAACACTTTCACTCCCCACCCACCCACCCACCCCACTCCCTGCCGCCCCACTGATGGCTCAGGTGGTAAAGAATCTGCCTGCAATGCAGGAGACCCAGGTTCAATCCTTGGGTCAGGAAGATCCCCTGGAGAAGGAAATGGCTACCTACTCTGGTATTCTTGCTTGGAGAATTCCATGGACAGAGGAGCCTGGTGGGCTACAGTCCATGGGATTGCAAAAAGTCAGACACTACTAAGCTACTAACACTTTTACTTTTCATAGTATATATACATACAATATATTAGTAAGTATATTATAATATATATATGAAATTTAAAACATTTAAAGGATGAAATTAAAATATTTAAATGAAAGTTCTAATATTTTCTCCTTATATCCTATCTTACATGTCCTGATGGGATGCATCCCACTTTGGAGACCACTGTTATTAAACAGTCGTTGTCAAACTCTTGATATAACCTTGGGTCCCATAGGATTTAAATGGGAATTCACCAAACCTAAAACATGGCCATAAAAGTATGTGCTTATTACCTTTCAGGATAAAATAAAATGTTCACTGTTAGGACTGATGCATGAGAAATAAGTGTTAAATCACCTCAGAAAGTAAAAACTAACCTGGAACAACATAAAATCAATTTCTCTTCACCAAGAAATAACTATCACACAAATAACA
The DNA here is from genome assembly GCF_027580195.1 of Bos mutus. Lineage (NCBI taxonomy): Eukaryota > Metazoa > Chordata > Mammalia > Artiodactyla > Bovidae > Bos > Bos mutus. The sequence goes on from NC_091626.1 coordinate 35,661,351, forward strand.
ACACCACACAAATAGTAAGTGAATAATATTTCTACAGGTATCTTGGAAGTGAAATCTTCCATTCCTGATACAAGTTTCAAGCTAAGTTTTATCCATATCCTAGATAATGTTGTATCACCTTTTCCCTTTCCTCAGACCCGCAAAAGCACACTCTTAGCTCCAATGGCTGTTTAGCCAAGGCAAAATTCAAGTACCACAGTAGAATGTGTCAACCTTACAAAGCCAACGATCATAAATGAAGAACTGGTTTTCATAACTGAATACAAACCACTGTGCAACTAGCTGTTTTAATTCATCACATTTTGGTACAACTTGTTTCTGGGAAAGTTGAGTCATACCATCTCTGGCTTGGCAATTCAAGCATAAACTTGCAGTGTACATACAGCTTTTTACATGTTATCCTGAGAAACCTGAAACAGCTGCACTGCTGGCAGGAAAACAGAGGACCACCAATAAAATATCCAAAACAGTTGCATCTTTTAATTTATGACTGTGCAGTTTCCATAAAGAGTATATAAAACAGTTCAACTTTTTATAGGTAAAATGTAATAAACAGTCATACTCATTGATGTCATAAATGAGTTTTTAAAAGTTTATTTAAAATGATTAACTAGTGTTTGAAAATAGTATTTCTTGAACACGGTCATAATCTAGAGCAATGAGCAAATATTTTTAAACTTGAGTTATTAATGCTAAGTTGTAGATTCTCACTGCCAACATCAAGTCCATTAAAACTTCTCTGCATAGCATTGAAAACAATGCATTTCTCTTCTAGTAAATCACTGACATTAAACATATCTGTAAGCATGATTCTTTAAAGATCTGCTTACTTACATTGTTGTTTCTGATCTCCAGGGCTGTAGCTGCACAAAACAGTTATTGTTAAATATTTCAACCTATTTTCTCCATGGTAATCTACATTAATTTCAATTTAAAAAAATAAAACGGGCCACTCTTGTTATTCAACTGTGGGCTATTATTTTCTAAGTATCTTAAGTTCTTAAACCCTTTAATTATTGTGGTATACCAAAGAATTTTGAAGGATCTGCAACATTAAAACCACACAATGAGAATTTAGTGTTTTGCCTACTTTTTCACAGTAATCCACATCTGTGTTGTTTTAATTCTTTCATGACCGTTACAAGTACATCACTGAATAGGATTCCTGGGGTTTCTGGCAGAGGTCAGTATCATTTCATGTACACCTTTATACAACAGAATGAGGAAGAAGTCTTAGCCAAATTTATTTCCAAAAGTCAAGCTCAGTTGGATTTTGGAGCCTGAAGGTAATTGCTCTTACCATTAGCCAATCCCAGGACAGTATTTCTGTTTTTCATGGGTTTATTTTAAATACCTGTAAATCTTATAAGCAGAAACCAGGAAAGAAAAAAAGAAGGTTTGCTTATTTTGGTACCTATACCTTATTTTTACTGAAAGCAGACTAAATTCAAAGATTTAAAAATCATACCTTTGATTATTTTCTTAAATAAGGCTTAAAAAAAAAAGTATGTTTTCAAAAGCATGTCTACGATAATTCCTATACAAAGGGCATCTTATGCCTTCATTTACACTACATTTAAAGGGGCCTTCCTTTGCCATTACCCATCAAAATCTCTTTCAAACAGACTGTGGAGAAGGGGGAGGAAAAGGAGGGAATGGATCCTGAGAGGGGAGTAAGAAAGGATTAAGCATTAGAAAATCACCCTTGAAAGTCTGTTCCTGAACTTTGATTTCCTACACTGTCATTTTCTTCTGTTACATTTAGCAGCTTTTGCTCCCAGAGAAGGTGGCATAATTTACACTTAGCTTCAGAAAGACTTCATTTTCTCAGTTCTTTAACATAAGGGAGCTCTCTGAAATTACTCTTTTACTATTACCCTTCCTTTAAAAAGCCCTATACTGACCATATGGCTGAAGTCTAGGACTCAGCTCATTTCAGTGCTATGCAACAGTTCTCTGAGTTCTCAGCTAGGGGCAGAGGGCAGGGGTTGTCACTCAGAACGAAGAGCAGTACTCTTTCCCTCCAGTCATAACTCCCTCATGAAAACCCTTGAAATGCTTTGGTTCCAGAGAATCAAAGAATCTCAGAATTTAAATTAAAATGAAAATATGAAGCTCATATTAGTTTCCTCCTCCTCAAATTACCAGGCCCTACAGAGAGTTTAAAAAAAAAAGTCCAACTTTTTAACTCTACTGAGTTATAAACTTGGACTGGTTCAAACTAAGAAAAGGAATGAATGAACTCTAGAGACGAAGACTTTCTTTTTACAAGGTGGCCCATTTTCTAAAGTCTGCATTTAAAGCCATCATATGTTAAAAAGTTCCAAGCAGTTCTGCCTCTCAGCATACAAAACTCTAATCTAACTACCATTAAAAGAGATCAGCCAACAGATCTCAGCTGTCAAGACCAAGAGCTCTTGTAAGAAATTCAGACAAAGCTATAAAAGATTTACCTTAACAATCTGAAGTCTATCTCTGATTGATTGAAAACAATCTGAGCAATAATATGCTCAGACAATTATCACTAAAATGCAGAAACATTCTAAAAACTGAAGTTAGTGCTCAGGTGTCCTAATCCAATCACAGTGTCAGAATAACAGAGGAAATGTCCACAGAGAGAAAATGATGACTGTGTATATTCTAAGATAAATGGAGAAAGTGCTACAAGTCAGAATAACTGTCCATAATTCTGAGGGCTGTTTGGTCATTGTGGCTTCATGAACTCCAACCGAAAATATAAAAAACTTCCATAGTCATGATTCACTTTATTATCTTTATTATGTATTCTTCACTTTATTATCTAGATAGTAACTTGAATAAACTTATTAAAGCTGATCTCCGATTTACACTAATATAACTGGGACTCAAATGACCAATTATTCCAGACATTTAGACCACATGAACAACAAAGCTCAGATTTGGGAACTAAAAGCCACAAGGTGCCCAAGTAAGAGATAATTACAGACTATCTCAGGTAAGTCTTTCTGAATTATAACTGAAATAAATTATACAATTTATTACTATCAAAGAACACACATTTAAAACTTAAAACTCAACATTCAAAAAACTAAGATCATGGAATCCAGTCCCAACACTTCATGGCAAATAGATGGGGAAACTATGGAAACATAACGGAGTTTATTTTCTTGGGCTCCAAAATCACTGCAGATGGTGACTGCAGCCATGAAATTTAAAAACACTTGCTTCTTGGAAGAAAAGCTGTGACCAACCTAGACAGCATATTAAAAAGCAGAGACATTACTTTACCAACAAAGGTCCATACAGTCTAAGCTATGGTTTTTCCATTCGTTATGTATGGATGTGAGAGTTGGAATATAAAGAAAGCTGAGTGCCAAAGAACTGATGCTTTTGAACTGTGGTTGTTGGAGAAGATTCTTGAGAGTCCCTTGGACTGCAAGGAGATCAAACCAAAGGAAATAAGTCCTGAATATTCATTGGAAAGACTGATGCTAAAGCTAAAGCTCCAATACTTTGGGCACCTGATGCAAAAGAACTGACTTGGGAAAGACCCTGAAGCTGGGAAAGATTTAGGCAAGAGGAAAAGGGGACGACAGAGGATGAGATGGTTGGATGGCATCACCAACTCAATGTACATGAGTTTGAGCAAGCTCCAAGAGTTGGTGATGGAGAGGGAAGACAGGTGTGCTGCAGTCCATGGGGTCGCAAAGAGTTGGACACAACTGAGCAACTGAACTGAACTGAACTGAAAGAACACCCTAGTTATTTTAAGTCAAGGTAGCTATTACTGAAAGTTAATATAGCTACATAGTGAAAGCAGTATTTCCTTGATTTGCATGCGAACTACTTGAAAACATAAAAGATATAGCTCATTCTAGTTTGTCTAATATAATGTTTTACTATGATTTTCATGCTAGTAACAGATGTATGCTGGAAGTTTTATCACATCTTTATAAAAGAAGAAACAGTAATTTTTCTCCAAGTGTGGGGCACGTAAAAAAGGGGAAAATTCACATGTATGCAGCTCATTCATTCTTAAAAAAACAAACAAAAAAATTACTCAGTATCTACTATTTGCCAGGTTTTGAAGCAACTCTGAGAATAAAACAGACAGCAAAGACTCCATGCTCTCATGAAACTTGTAATTCAGTAGGAAAAAAAAAAGATGTTAAATATCATGAAAAAGAAAGACATGGCTCTATGGGTGTGAACAAAAAGGGAAACCAACATGAACAAGTTTAGAAAATGAAATTAGAGTTAAGCTTCGATCCAAAGGATGAGGAAGAGTCGGTAAGCAAGGCAAAAGGAGTAGAGAAATAATCCAGCAGAGGGAAGAACTTAGATGAAGCAGTAAGGAGCCACGGCACATATTGAGAATACAAGGAAAAGGTCACTACAGCTCAGGATGAGGCTAGACATGTAGGCAGAAAATACCCAAAACAAGGCCTTATGGAAATGTTAAGAACTGTGAATTTTATTCAAAGAACAATGCGAAGCCACTGAAAAGTTATTAGGAAGCTGGTAATCTAAATAGGCTAGTTTGGCAGCACAGTGGATTAGAGAAGCAGAAGTTGACTGTAGAGATACTCTTTATGAGAATGCTTCTCTATTCCAGGCTTGAGAAGCGGTGCCTGGATTAGAGTGGTGGCAGTGGAAATAAAGGAAAGTACTAGTTCAAGGGGTTTCCCTGCTGGCTCTGTGGTAAAGAATACGCTGCCAATGCAGGAGACGCAGGAGACTGGAGTTCGATCCCTGGGTCAGGAAGATGCCCTGAAGGAGGAAATGGCAACCTGCTCCAGTATTCTTGCCTGGAAAATTCCATGGACAGAGAAGCCTGGCAGGCTATAGTCTGGGGTTGGTGGAGGGGAGGGGGTCCGCAAAGAGTCAAACACAACTGAGTGACTGAGTGTGCAGCACACACTAGTTCAAGAGATATTTAAACATCAACTGAATATGGGAGAATGGAAAGGGAAGGGAAGGACTTCCAACTGTCTAGTCAATTTCCAGCTCTCTAGTCACGTAGAAAAAGAAAGATGCCCTCAGAGAGATAATGGAAAACTGGAAGAGAAGCAAACTGCAGTGGGACAAGACAGAAGGGAAAAACTGTGAGTTTAATTTTGGACTTGAGTCTGAAGTGATTATATATAAGAAATACATGAGTTGAGATACAGAGCAGTAGCTGGATATATGGGCCAAGTACTAAGAATAAAATTATGGAATGAACATAATTTGGGGGTATGTAGATGGTATCTGAAACCATAAGAGTGAATACTTAATATTTAAGGTGAGGAGACAGAACGAGAAGGGAAAGGACTGGGGCAAAGGCCTAGAGGACTGCAGGGTATAACTGTGATGAAAGCAGCTGTGGCAGTTAATTGTACATGTCAACATAAAATTATGTCGAATGAGCCACAGGGCACCCAGATATCTGGCTTACCATTACTTCTGCGTTTGTCTAAGTATACCCCATACAATCTCTTCCCTTAGACTTACAAAGAAGATAGATGCAAGAGACACATAAGTCACTTGGAAAAGAGTTAGAACCTGCTACTCGTGCCTCTCCCTTCTTGTAATTTTAAGGAGATAATAATAGCAAAGGCAGAAAACCTATGACATTTCTCCATCTAGGGGCTCCAAGGGGCCTACTCATAGTACTTATAGCAGTAGTGTTTCTTACAGCAAAAGAACAATAGGAATAGCCCAAGTGAATACTGATAGGAGAATGGACAATTGTTAAAATGATAATCGTCATATTCAGGGTGACTGAATCTCTGATGTTAGGTGGAACCACAGTGGGAGTAAGAGAAATGCACACAGGTAATTTGAACAGCACTGATTTGCTCCATTTCATAAGTTAATAAGTAGAATTCAAAACACAAGACTTGAAGGAGCAGAGGGGAGAGAAGCAACGAGAATGGAAACAATTCAGCAACTGTTTTATTATCACTCTTTGTAATGTATATATAGTATATAATTTCTACGAAATATTTCATTTGAAAAAGAGTGGTGCAAAATATAGTCACAACCACAGCTGCCATTAATCCAGTCAACAATCTGCCTGGAAACACTAAACCATCTCTAGTTGACCTTTATTTCATCAATAATTATTAATTATAGCTACTTTAATTCCATTTGTAATAATTCATGTTAATGATAATAATCTGTCTTAAAGTATATATAATACCAAAACATGCTACATTCGTATTATTCTTTCCACTGTTTTAGTGGACTCCCTCCTGGTTTCCATGCAAAGTCAATACATTAATTTAAGATAAGAAAGTAATCAGATTTATCTGGAAAAACTATTTGAAGATTACATATATAAATAGCAGGGCTAAGGATTGATCTCTGGTTAAAAAGCTGATCTACTAAAGCAGCAGAAACAAAGTGATGGATGAAATCAGTTAAGTGGTCAATGAGACTTCAGCCAAAGCCCTGACAATCTGGAATTTTTCCCCACAATAATGCACCAAATTTCTATTTCTTTATTAGTATGAGTGTGAAGTCAAGTAGGCCTTAGAAAGCATCACTACAAACAAAGCTAGTGGAGGTGATGGAATTTCAGTTGAGCTATTTCAAATCCTGAAAGATGATGCTGTGAAAGTGCTGCACTCAATATGCCAGCAAATTTGGAAAACTCAGCAGTGGCCACAGGACTGGAAAAGGTCAGTTTTCATTCCAATCCCAAAGAAAGGCAATGCCAAAGAATGCTCAAACTACCACACAATTGCACTCATCTCACACGCTAGTAAAGTAATGCTCAAAATTCTCCAAGCCAGGCTTCAGCAATATGTGAACCATGAACTTCCAGATGTTCAAGCTGATTTTAGAAAAGGCAGATCAAAAACAGAGATCAAATTGCCAACATCCTCTGGACCACAGAAAAAGCAAGAGAGTTCCAGAAAAACATCTATTTCTGCTTTATTGACTATGCCAAAGCCTTTGACTGTGTGGATCACAATAAACTGTGGAAAATTCTGAAAGAGATGGGAATACCAGACCAACTGACCTGCCTCTTGAGAAATCTGTATGCAGGTCAGGAAGCAACAGTTAGAACTGGACATGAACAACAGACTGGTTCCAAATAGGAAAAGGAGTACGTCAAGGTCGTATATTGTCACCCTGCTTATTTAACTTCTATGCAGAGTACATCATGAGAAACGCTGGACTGGAAGAAGCACAAGCTAGAATCAAGATTGCCAGGAGAAATATCAATAACCTCAGATATGCAGATGACACTGCCCTTATGGCAGAAAGTGAAGAGGAACTAAAAAGCCTCTTGATGAAAGTGAAAGAGGAGAGTGAAAAAGTTGTCTTAAAGCTCAACATTCAGAAAACGAAGATCATGGCATCCAGTCCCATCACTTCTTGGGAAATAGATGGGGAAACAGTGGAAACAGTGTCAGACTTTACCTTTTTGGGCTCCAAAATCACTGCAGATGGTGACTGCAGCCATGAATTTAAAAGACACTTATTCCTTGGAAGAAAAGTTATGACCAACCTAGATAGCATATTCAAAAGCAGAGACATTACTTTGCCAACAAAGGTCCGTCTAGTCAAGGCTATGGTTTTTCCAGTGGTCATGTATGGATGCGAGAGTTAGACTGTGAAGAAAGCTGAGAGCCAAAGAATTGATGCTTTTGAACTGTGGTGTTGGAGAAGACTCTTGAGACTCCCTTGGACTGCAAGGAGATCCAACCAGTCCATTCTGAAGGAGATCAGTCCTGGGCGTTCTTTGGAAGGAATGATGCTAAAGCTGAAACTCCAGTACTTTGGCCACCTCATGTGAAGAGTTGACTCACTGGAAAAGACTGATGTTCGGAGGGATTGGGGGCAGGAGGAAAAGGGGATGACAGAGGATGAGATGGCTGAATGGCATCACTGACTCGATGGATGTGAGTTTGAGTGAACTCCAGGAAATGGTGATGGACAGGGAGGCCTGGAGTGCTGTGATTCATGGGGTCACAAAGAGTCAGACACGACTGAGCGACTCAACTGAACTGAACTGATGAAACATACTGGGATGGTACTAAGGCTAACAGCCTAGATGGAGAAACCAAATTCAATTCCTTTCCTCATTAAGTACCCTCCTAAGTTTGCAAAAGGAAAACTCTCCCCATTGCTGTGGTTTTCTGCTGACTACAGACTCTAAATTAAATATAAAATCATGTCAGTCTTCTTCCCTGTACCATTTTCCTCTTTGTCCCTGTACCAGATAAATATATAAAGACATCAAGGTTTAGTAGAAAGGACAAAGAGTTTAGAAACACATGCATTTGGGTTTGCATCCCTCCTTGGATAATTACTAATATCATGATTTGGAAAGTTCTTTTATTTTTCAAACCTCATCTTTTTTTTTCCCCCTATAAAAGGGAGACTAATACCTCATACTATTTTTTAGAAGGTTAAATTAAAAAAATATATATGTAAAGCATACAGCACAGAAAAGACATTTGATAAAGTACAGGGTCCATGTCAACCTACATATTCTTTGACACTATTAATACAAAGTAAGCTTTCATAAGGAATAGGCTTTTCACAGCCCAAATTTCCCAAGTCTTTACCTTCCACTAATCAACATGTACTTCTTTCCAACAGAAACCTTCATCTGCTCTCATATCTACTCCAAAAATAACAATATCGCCTCTCTCTTCCCCTTTTTACTATACCCCAATTATGAAGCTCCAAGTGGAGGTTCTGGTTTTGATTTTTTAAATTAGACAAATTAGGGGACCTTCCCTGGTTGTCCAGTGGTTAGGACCTGGGTTCAGTCCTTGGGTCGGGAAGATCCCCTGGAGAAGGAAATGGCAACCCACTCCAGTATTCTTGCCTAGAGAATCCCATGGACGGAAGAACTTGGTAGGCTACAGTCCATGGGGTCGCAAAGAGTCAGACACAACTGAGCAACTTCACTCACTCAATAGAGTTACCCAATGAGGCTAATACCTACATGTTAAAAGACAAATAGGAAAATTTTACATACATATATATATAATATATATAATACACTTATATATTCAGAAACATATGTGCAGATCTATATTTCATAAATCCAATTCGCACCCTAGAATATTTTATTTCAAAAGTTAAATTGCTATATTATTTCCACCCTCACTTCCTTTTCCTCCTCTTATTCTTCATATCCCACTCCTACGAACTGACCCTTTCTCTGTCCTTGCCCTCCTCAACATCTTCCTCCACTCTCTCTATATCTGGAGACAGCCTCCAGCTGTGAAATGCTCTTAGCCTCGGTTTCCATAACAATACCTGTAATTTGGATCACACTTCTAACTGCTTTGACACTTGATTCCCCAAATTTCTCTTCTTCAACCTGCTTCCTAATTTACTAGTTTCCTTTTTGACTGACTTTCTCTTCTTCTATTCTGGATTCCATCTCTGAAACATTCGGCTTCATTCACCACCTCTGTTCTAAATACTAAACCCTATGGTTCTATCCTTTGCCCTTTTGCCCTTGTGTTTGTGTCTCACACTAGAAATTTAATATTTTCATAATTGAACTCATCTTCCTTTACAAACCTACCCCTCTGTGTCTCTTATTCCTCTTAACAGTTTCAGTGTAGTCCTAATGTCATTTTGGATCCTCTTTCTCTCCCCATACGAATAAGAAACTGTATCACAGTATCTCTCTACAAACATCTATTTACCTCTCACATAATCTTCATTGCCACTGTGATTATCTTATTTCAGCTCCTTAGTATCTCTTTCATGGACTACTGCTAAAAGTCTCTTAACCGAGCTCCCTATTTCCAGTATGGTCTCCTCACACCATACCTTTGTTTAGGCCGTTTCATTATTTTGGGATGACCTCCCCACTGCCTGTCTTCCAAAGCCATGGTTCAAATATCAATCCCTCAATTCTGAACAGAAACATGAGAAGCTTCCCTATGCAACAAAGAAACATGTACACATAGAATATATACTACAACAAATGAAAATAAAATAACTAAGTTTAAAAGGAAGAAAATGCTCAAGTGCCAGATATTACAGTGGAACACAAAGTCAGAACATGAGCAGAAGCTGAAGTTCAGAAAAGTGCCGGGTCCCAGTGATTTGACATCTACCCAGGAACAGATGACAGACTGTAGGAAGCTGGAACTTGGCTTGGCTCCCTCCATATAAACTGAATGCACAAAATGCTGTCCATCCCATCTGTAAAACAACTTTTTGGGAAATTCTGCTTATTAGCCTGGGACAGTTGTTAGGGGCATTGGCCAAAAATAATTCATACACGCTGCTACTGCTGCTAAGTCACTTGTCGTGTCCGACTCTGTGCGACTCCATAGACGGCAGCCCACCAAGCTCCTCCATCCCTGGGATTCTCCAGGCAAGAACACTGGAGTGCGTTGCCATTTCCTTATCCAATGCATGAAAGTGAAAAGTGAAAGTGAAGTCGCTCAGTCGTGTCCGACTCTTAGAGACCCCATGGACTGAAGCCTACAAGGCTCCTCCATCCATGGGATTTTCAGGCAAGAGTACTGGAGTGGGGTGCCACTGCCTTCTCCGAATTCATACATGAGAAATCATAATACCCAAGCCTACTTTACCCCCAGGAAATTAAGAACAGTAATTGGTCCAGATTCAGTAAACCCAATAGGACCTTGGCAGAAGCAAATGTGAATCTCTACATCAGCGTGCTTCCACAATCCAAGGCTCACAGGAAAGCAACTCCCACTAAAAAGAGTTCATAGTTAAAAAGAAGAAAAAAATGAAGCTCATTTATAAAAAGTCAGAAGACACAAACAACCAATGGCAAGACTAACACTCAAACACGTGGTTAAGAGAAACTGAAAGAAACATTAAAGGAAGCATATTTCATGTCAAAAGAGATGAAGAAAGAAATAATGCCTTAAGACAAGAAAAACATAAAAGGAACATACATTCTCTTTTTTAAAAAACTCCATCAGCAATATTTGGAACAAAAGCATCAATGCACAGATTAAGCGGCTGATTATCCACAGACAGACAGAAAATGAGTAAACTGGAATTCCACACATGTAGAAAACACAAAGAATTTAGCAGAGCTTAAAAAGATGGAAAATATGAAAGAAGCACTAAAGAAGATAGCAAGGTGAAAATTGGGAGGAGCAATTTTTGGGAAGAACAAAAATTGGGAAGATATTTCTCAAGATGAAAATTGGGAAGAGCATGATATGAGGGATAAAGAGCAAAAAACACTACCACCGCCACCACAAAATGATAACAAAAAAATAAAGGATAATAGAAGGGGGAGTCTAAGATTAAAGCATTCTAAAAGGCCTTTCCTCTGTTCAAAAGGGAGAGAGATATTACCTTTAGACTTCTGAAAAATAATACCTGTTAATTCTGGGTAGCAGAATTATATGTATTTATTCTCTTTACTTCTCTATGTTTAAATTATTTAACAACATTTTTAGATGTAAACTCCTCTAAATTGATCAGGTAGAATTACTTCCTCCTACTCTGAATTTGCACAGCACTTTATCTCTGCCTCTCTTGTAAGTATCATGGCTCTTTATACACATTACATATTCTCTTTGAGATAAGTTTCTTGATAGCAAGATAAAAATCTATTCACTAAATAACCATCGTTTAAAAAAAAATCATCTGAACTTGTAAGTAGAGGGTAAAAAACTTTTGAAACTAAATCACCATTCTTGTTATTTAAGGATCTAAAGAATGGTCATGAAAATAGGTGTCAAGTAAAAATATACAGGACATGAAAAGAGTTATCACCACAAATTTTGAAGCTTTGGAGGAAGATGACAGAAGATTAAATGGAAGACAGGCTGTGTACATCATTTACAGAGGAAGACAGAACGGTTTCCTGGAAATCAGAAGATGTCCACAATAATGACAAAGATGGGCATAATGTAGAGTGTAAAATGACATTATTTCGGGCTTCCCTGGTGGCTCAGTGGTAAAGAATCTGCCTGCCAAAACAGGAGACACAGGTTCAATCCCTGATTGAGGAAGACTCCAAATGCTTGCTCCAAAACTATTGAGCCTGTGTTCTAGAAGCCAGGAACTGCAGCTACTGAGCCCACATACAGCAGCTACTGAAGCCTGCGCCCTCGAGTCGGTGGCTCCACAAGAGAAGCCAAAACACAATGAGAACAATGAGAAGCCAAAACGCAATGAGAACAATCCAGCTAGAGCAGCCCCCGCTCGCCACAACTAGAGAAAAGTAGGAGCAGAAACAATGACCCAGCACAGCCAAAAATAAATAAATTTTAAAAATTGTTTTTAAAAAAAGACATTATTTAAAATTAAAATGTTCATATTTTCATAAATAGGCATATTTGAAAATTGCTTTGAGATTTTATTATCCTCTGTATCATATGCTGAACTCTCAACGTGTTAACCAGTTTTATACTCAAAGACACATACTATAATGGGGCAAAGCTATAAATGCAAAGGAAAACAAGAAATTTAAACAGAAGTAGACACACCCAAAGCTAGATATTTTGTAAGATATTTATTTTTCCTTTCAAAGCACCTTCTCAAAAGTTCTATTTCATACACTGGAATCTGAATCATGTTGACAACTTCGATAAATCTCTAAAGCAAACAATAACAAGAAAAGACAAAGTCAAGTGGATAAAATAACTGATGCTTTTCTTAAATATGGAAAATTCTATTTTCCAGCAAGTAAAAACAGGTTAATAAAATATCTACTCAAGGGACCAGTGACTATAAGCAGTAAAATCTGAATAAAACTCCAAGAGTTCTGGTTTAATGCATAACAATTTCAAGTTTTTAAGAAGCATTTTTAATACTTAAGTACAGAAAACTTGCACTCTCTTCCAAAGCAAAACCACAGCATCACTTTGGGAAAAAAATAATCTATGCCCATTATCATAAGCAATGTGCTAATGCAATCAATTTTTACCAAAACTGAAGTTTTTCTGGAATAGAATGCCTCAATAGATTAGTCAGTCAGTGGGTTAATACCATTTGGACCAAAAACTTCATGTGTAAAGAAAATACTTTCCTCTTATTTAAAAAATTATAGCCTTATTTTCAGTATTCTGATTTGCTTCCAGACTACATTTTTTAGCAATGCGTTATGCCTTTGCACATGCTGGTATAATATTTTAAATAAAAACATGTTTTAATCAGTTACATATGACTTATTTGGAAAATCATAAGTTTTTAAAGTTTAATTTTGCAAAACCAGCTTTAATAAACTATAAAACTTCTTTATAATTAAACACTTACAATTTCTTATTTTATTACTTTAAAAGATTAAAGAAAGAAAGAAGCCCTGTTTTTTTCCTGAATTCTACCTTTTGGTAGAAAAATTATTTTTATCTGTCATTCCAGAGTTCATAAAACAAGCCAGATAATACTCTTTATCTCTAGATCATGCTTTGAGGTAGACCTGCCATAATGAGTCAGCAAAAGTAAAAAAGAAGTAAAATACAAACTAAGATCATTCACGATATTTGTTGCTATTGTTATTTAATCACTAAGTCATGTTTGACTTTTTTGCTACCCCATCAGGCTCCTCTGTCCATAGGATTTCCCAAGCAAAAATACCAGAGTGGGTTGCCATTTCCTCCTCCAGGGGATCTTCCTGACCCAGAGATCCAACCCGCATCTCCTGCATTGCAGGCAGATTCTTAACTGCTGATCCACCAGAGAAGCCCCCATTCATGATATATTTTGTTCCTGATTGGCCTCCATTTATAAAACCTAATGTTTTGTGGAACTGAAAATTATTTTATTTGAAATGATATAAAATAAATACCAAGGGAATTCAACCCTATCTTTTAAAGACACACTTAAAATTAATTCTACATGTGGTTATTGAAAATAAATTTTAAATGTTTTGTAAAATAAATGAGAGGAATAGTGGGTAAACACGGCATAGGCAGTCCAGTAAGGGTAGTAACACAGAATCCTAAAACTCGAAGGGAACATTAGAAATCATTTTATCTCACTGCTCATTAACAAATAAAGCAAGCCAACCATGCCAAGATACAACTCTTCCCAGCAGCAGATGGGCACAGGCTGTAGGACCTCCCTGGGCCCTGCAGACAGGCACCTGAGGACTGGGCCATGCCCATCAGTGGGCTAGCAATTCCCTAGTGCCCCCAAGGCAGCACAACCAGCTGTGCTAGGAAATGGCACACCCACCAGCAACTAGCAGCCTGTACACAAGGCAGGGCCTGGCATCCAACAGGCAAGGGGGATAGTATTATCTACCAGTACACCCACAGTAGTCAAGCCTCCTCAACAGAAGAGCCTGTATACCCCAGTACGGGAGAAGCCCGATAGCCTATGACTCTGGTAACCGGAGAGGAGTGTGCTGCTGAGCCTCACGGGACATTTCCTAGTAAGACCACTTCTCCAAGATCAGGAAATGTAACCAACCTACCTAGTACATAGAAATAAAAACAGAATTAGACACAATGAGACAACAGAAGATTATGTTCCAAAAGAAGAAACAAGATAAAACCTCAGAAGAATTATGCAGAGTGAAAGAAAGCAATCTATCCAAGAGTTCAGGGTACTGATCATAAAGATGCTCCATAAACTGAGGAGAAAAATGGATGAGAACAATGAGAAGTCTAATAAAGAACTAGAAAATATAAAGAAGAATCAAACAGCTGGAGAATACAGTAACTATAAGAAAAACACACCCACACACTGGAAGGAATCAACAGTATGATTAAATGATAAAGAGGAATGGATTACTGAAGTGAAGGAAAAAGTAGTGAAAATCACAGAAGTGGAACATAAAAAAGAATACATAATGTGGACAATTTAAGAGACAACCAGAACAATGTCAGGGCTTTCCTGCTGGCTTAGCAATAAAGAATCCACCTGCCAATGCAGGAGACACATGTTCCATCCCTGCATCGGGAAGATTCCCTGGAGGAAGATTACAAGAATGTAATACACAACACAGGGAATATAGCCAATGTTTTATAACTTTCTATGCAGTACAATCTATAAAAATATCGAATCACTATGTTGTTCACTTGAAACATATATAAGTCAACTATATATCAAAAAAAAAAGATCGTCTTTTTCCTGGCAAACAGCTGTAAACATAAGTCAAAGTACCTGATTCTTTTCTTACATAATAATGTTTTTCATGATACATTATAGATTCAAAAAATTGATTTTTTTAAAACATGGAAGTGCACCTATGTCTCAGAAAACATTTCTGAACATAGGTGGCTATTGTTTTGGAAATCCCCTTATTTCTAAAGAAGTTTACCTTGAACAAGAAAGTATACTGCTGAGACCTGACGGTGAAAGCACTTGAGCCTAAAGGATGCTATTAAGTGGTACTTAGTAGCTTTAAAACTCTGATTCATATCTTCACATTAGCTCCTTAATTGCAGTGACTGAATTTTTCATTAGGTGACCAAATACTTATTTTATTGGCTTTGGGAAACTGTTATAATTGTATTTACAGTAAAAATTTTCTAAAGATTTAGTCTCTCACAGTGAAGAAAGCCTTAACACTCAATAGCTATGTTTGTGTGAAAACTCTTTGAGTTCCCATTATTTATTTTTTCCTATGAATAGTTAAGACAATAAAATGGTTCTCAGCAAGTCAGAAAATCAGAGATAATTCCTCATAAAAAATTATTAGTGCTAGAAACCAAAACTGAAGTGCCTGGCTTTACCAGAACTTAGACAATTTGTACTTTTGTAATTCTTAGGAGATTTTGCAATTCTTAAGGAATCAGGAGAAAATCAGTTTTTATGCTAGTAAAAATCAACATACTCTGCAAATTTTAAAAAACGGTCATATGTTGGCTACTTTGGGCAAATGTTTTAGATATTACCAAAACAGGAAACTAAAGCTCTCACATTTAATATTTTAAAAATAGCACAGCATGCTCAAATCAATATTTCACATGTAATGGAGCACACAAATGTCTGTCAATGTGTTACAAGTAAATAGAAATGAAACTCAAATATTTAACTAACTATATGGCATAAGAGAGGGAAGTCCTGCAAAGGATAGAAATCACCTAACATTCATTAGAGATATTCAAACACTGAATATGGTTAAGAATATCTATTAAATAACTCTATTTCTACATAAAATAACATTTTATAAAAAACAATCAAGACCATAAAATGTCAAACATTATAAGTACTTAAGTAATTATGTGATAAGGATGTTTTAACATTGCAGAATCATAATAGTACATTATGTGCAGCACTGGAGCAGTGGCTGCGCAGTGCTGGAGCCACTGGAGCAACTCTGAGGAGATACCCAACGTCCAAGGGCAAAGGAGAAGCCCCAGCAAGACTGTAGAAGGGGCGAAACTGCGTTTACCAAACCCCACACCCGTCAGAGATGCTCAGAGGGCTCAAACATACCTTGTTTGCACCAGGACCCAGAGACCCCACAGAGACTGAGACAGAACAGTGTTTGATTATCTCCTGAGGAGATATGAGTCAGCAGTGCACTGCTGCAGGGGCAGGAACTCTGGATGCAGTAGACCTGGGTATGGCATAAGCCCTCTTGGATGAGGTCGCCATTAACACCACCACAGAGCCACCAGAACTTACACAGGACTGTGGAAACAGACTCTTGGAGGGCACAAACCTTGTGTGTACCAGGACCCAAGAGAAAAGAGCAGTGACCCCACAAGAGACTGACCCGACTCCCATCAGGAAGCTTCCATAAGCCTCTTAGCCTTCTCCATCAGAGGGCTGACAGAATGAAAACCACAATCACAGAAAACTAACTAATCTGATCACATGGACCACAACCTTGCCTAACTCAATGAAACCATGAGCCATGCCGTACAGGACCACCCATGACAGAGGGGCCATGGAGGAGAGTTCTGACAAAACGTGCTCCACTGGAGAAGGGAATGGCAAACCACTTCAGTATTCTTGCCTTGAGAACCCCATGAACAGCATGAAAAGGTAAAAAGTTAGGACACTGAAAGATGAACTCCCCAGGTCGGTAGGTGCCCAATATGCTACTGGAGATCAGTGGAGAAATAACTCCAGAAAGAATGAAGAGACGGAGCCAAAGCAAAAACAACACCCAATTGTGGATGTGACCAGTGATGAAGTAAAGTCCTATGCTGTAAAAAGCAATACTGCATAGGAACCTGGAATGTAAGGTCCATGAATCAAGGCAAATTGGAAGTGGTCAAACAGGAGATGACAAGAGTGAACATCAATATTTCAGGAATCACTGAACTAAAATGGACTGGAATGGGTGAATTTAACTCAGATGACTATTATATCTACTATCGTGGGCAAGAATCCCTTAGAAGAAATGGAGTAGCCATCATAGTCAACAAAAGAGTCCGAAATGCAGTACTTGGATGCAATCTCAAAAATGACAGAATGATCTCTGTTCATTTCCAAGGCAAATCGTTCAATACCACAGTAATTCAAGTCTATGCCCCAACCAGTAATGCTGAAGAAGCTGAAGTTGAATGGTTCTATGAAGACCTACAAGATCTTCTAGAACTAACACCCAAAAGAGATGTCCTTTTCATTATAGGGGACTGGAATGCAAAGTAGGAAGTCAAGAAATACCTGGAGTAACAGGCAAATTTGGCCTTGGAATACAGAATGAAGTAGGGCAAAGTCTAATAGAGTTTTTCCAAAAAAACACATTGGTCATAGCAAACACCCTCTTCCAACAACAAAAGAGAAGACTGTACACATGGACATCACCAGATGGTCAATACCGAAATCAGACTGATCATATTCTTTGTAGCCAAAGATGGAGAAGCTCTATACAGTCAGCAAAACCAAGACCAGGAGCTGACTGTAGCTAAGATCATGAACTCCTTATTGCCAAATTCAGTCTTAAATTGAAGAAAGTAGGGAAAACCACTAAACCATTCAGATATGACCTAAATCAAATCTTTAACAATTATACAGTGCAAGTGACAAACAGATTCAAGGGATTAGATCTGATAGACAGAGTGCCTGAAGAACTATGGATGGAGGTTCATGACATTGTATAGGAGGCAGTGATCAAGATCATCCCCAAGAAAAAGAAATGCAAAAAGGCAAAATGGCTGTCTGAGGAGGCCTTACAAATAGCTCTGATTGCCAGGAGAAATATCAATAACTTCAGATATGCAGATGATACCACCCTTAAGGCAGAAAGCGAAGAGGAACTAACGAGCCACTTGAAGAAGGTGAAGGGAAGAGTGAAAAATCTGGCCTAAAACTCAACATTCAAAAAACTAAGTTCATGGCATCTGATCCATCATTTTATGGCAAATAGATGGGAAGCAATGGAAACAGTGATAGACTTTATCTTCTTGGTCTCCAAAATGACTGCAGATGGTGACTGCAGCCATGAAATTAAAAGACACTTGCTCCTTGGAAGAAAAGTTATGATGAACCTAGACAGCATATTAAAAAGCAGAGACATTACTTTTCTGATAAAGGTCTGTCTAGTCAAAGCTATGGTTTTTCCAGTAGTCATGTTTCCAGTAGTCAGTATAGTCAGAATTGGATTATAAAGAAAGCTGAGTGCCGAAGAATTGATGCTTTTAAACTGTGGTGTTGGAGAAGACTCTTGAGAGTCCCTTGGACTGCAAGGAGATCCAACCAGTCCATTCTGAAGGAGATCAGTCCCGAATATTCATTGGAAGGACTGATGCTGAAGCTGAAACTCCAATACTTTCACCACCTGATGCGAAGAACTTACTCATTGGAAAAGACTCTGATGCTGGGAGGGATTTGGGGGCAGGAACAGAAGGGGACGACAGAGGATGAGATGGCTGGATGGCATCACCGACTCGGTGGACGTGAGTTTGAGTGAACTCCAGGAGTTGGTGATGGACAGGGAGGCGTGGTGTGCTGCGATTCATGGGGTTGCAAAGAGTCGGACACAACTGAGCGACTGAACTGAACTGAACTAAACTGAATATACTATTATCAGACAGCAAAGTTGATTTTATACAAATATCTCTCCAGCCCATATACTCATTCCTACTGTGTTTTCCTTTAAGAGGATAATACTTTCAAATGGCTGACAGACTGTCTTTGAGTCTTGTGTCTGGAAAATGTAAATTTATACAAGTATTAAAAAAAAAAAAACAGGCAATTAAGAATAATAATCTCTAGGAACAGAATACAGATTTTTAAACAGTCTAGGCTTTAACACTGGTAACTGGCAATGTTTAAAGTGAAATTTGATTACAAAAGATTGAAAAAAGTTTAATAATATGACTTTTTCCTAGTTTTCTTCCTTCCCTTTCATGGCTCAAGGGCATTTTAGTCTGCAGTGATCCAACAAATATGCATGTTTTGCTGTAACAATTATCTGCTGACAAAATATGTGGGACAGAGAATAGCTTCACAGAGTTCCTGGCCTAATTTACTTCTACTTAATGGTTCTTGATGACTCATATTTCAATTACAAAAAGAAAACAAGCATTGATACAGTTCCACATCAACAGATTATATAACAAAACTAACTTAAAAGTACTTTCATGTTTAATTTCTTCTTTGATCTTAAGAACCTAGGGAGAGAGAAAGAGGTGAGAAAAGGAGAGTATCCTCAGTTTACAAAGAGCATCTCAAGAATCAGAGAAGTTACCTCAAGGAACAGATACTATCACCTCTGTCTACCAGATGAAGAAAAAAGAAACATAAATAAAACTATTATTACATAATGGTGGTCAAAGAGACATAAACAAATTATAAAAGTAAATCAGGGGCCAGGATATTACAAAATAATGGAGGCAGCTCTGTGCTCCCATCCCTCCATAGAAACAAGGAAAAACAAGTAGAACTGTCAGAACCAACTTTGTCAGAACTCTGGAAAATAGTTAAAGGTTTACAGCAACCATGAGATAGCTGAATCAGGCAAAAAAACAACCTTAAAATGCTAGGAAAGCTTTGTGGCATTTTTACTTGCTCTTGCTATGAACAAAGCTAGTGGAGCTGATGGATTCCAGCAGAGCTACTATAAATTCTCAAAGATGGAGCTGTTAAAGTGCTGCACTCAACATATCAGCAAATTTGGAAACTAAGCCACAGGACTGGAAAAAGGTCAATTTTCATTCTAATCCCAAAGAAAGGCAATGCCAAAGAATGTTCAGACTACCATACAATTACACTCATTTCACATGCTAGCAAGGTAATACTCAAAATCCTTCAAGCTAGGCTTCATGAGTACATGAACTGAGAACTTCCAGGTGTATAAGTTGGGTTTCAGAGAGAGAGAGGAACAAGAGATTAGACTGCTAACAATCACTGGATCATGGAGAAAGCAAGGAAGAAAGCAAGTAGAAAAACATCTACTTCTGATGCATTGATTACACTAAAGCTTTTGACTATGTGGATCACAACTGTGGAAAATTCTTAAAGAGATGGCAATAACGGACCACCTTACCTGTCTCCTGAGAAACACGTATGCAGGTCAAGAAACAACAGTTAGAACCTTACATGAAACAACTCAGTGGTTCAAAATTGGGAAAGGACTACAACAAGGCTGTATACTGTCACCTTGCTTATTTAACATTTCTACAGAGTACATCATGAGAAATGCTGGGCTGGATGATTCACAAGCTGGAAACAAAACTGCCAGGAAAAATATCAACAACCTCAGATGTGCAGATGATATCACTCTAATGGCAGAAATCAAAGGGGATCTTAACAGCCTCTTGATGAGAGTGAAAGAAGAGAGTGAAAAGGCTAGCTTAAAATTCAGTGCTCAAAAAACTAAGATCATGGCATCTGGTTCCATCACTTCATGGCAAATAAAAGGGGAACATGTGGAAGCAGAGAGAGATTTTATTTTCTTGGGCTCCAAAATCACTGCAGATGATGACTGCAGCCATGAAATTAAAAGACACCTGCTTCTTGGAAGCAAAGCTTCTAGGCAGTGTAGTAAAAGGCAGAGACATCACTTTGCTGACAAAGGTCCACACAGTCAAAGCTACGATTTTTCCAGTGGTCATGTATAGACGTGAAAGTTGGACTAAAAAGAAGGCTGAGCGCCAAAGAATCAATGCTTTTGAATTGTGGTGCTGGAAAAGACTCTTAAAAGTCCCTTGGACAGCAAGATAAAACCAGTCAATCCTAAAAGAAATCAACCCTGAATATTCACTGGAAGCACAGATTCTGAAGCTGAAGCTCCAATACTTTGGCCACCTGATGCCAAGAGCTGACTCAAGGGAAAAGACTGAAGGCAAAAGAAGTGGGTAGCAGAGGATGAGATAGTTAGATAGCATCACTGACTCAATGGACAAGAATTTTAGCAAACTTCAGGAGCCAGTGGAGGACAAAGAAAGCTGGCATGCTGCAGTCCATGGGGTTGCATAGAGTTGGAGATGATTCAGTGACTGAACAACAACAATCTAACATCACACCTTAAGAAATTACAAAAAGAACAAACTAAATACAAAACTAGTCAAAGGAAATGATAATGATTAGTATAAATATAAATGAACCAAAGAGCAACAACAAAAAATTAGAGTCAATGAAGTCCAAAGTTAGTATTTCAAAAAGATTAGCAAAATTAAAAAATGTTTAGCTAGACTAACCAAGAAAAAAAGACAAAAGATGCAAAATAACTATAAAATAACCATGAACAACTATATGCCAAGAAATTAGATAACCTAGATATATGGACAATTTCTAGAAACACAAATTATCTAAACTGATTCAATAAAAAATAGAAAATCTCTGCAGACCTCTAACAAGTAAGAATTGTACCAGCAATCAAAAACTCCCAACAAGTGAAAGTCCAGAAACTGATCACTTCACTGGTGAATTACACCAAATATTTAAAGAAGAATTAAAACCAATCCTTTCCAAATTCTGCTAATACACAGAAGAAGGAGAAACACTTTCTAACTCATCCTATGAGGGAGTTCCCTGGTGGTCCAGTGGTTAAGGCTCTGCACTCCCAATGCAGGGGTACAAGTTCAGTCCCTGGTTGGAGAACTAAGATTCCACATGTAGCCTGACCAAAAGAAAACAAAGGAAAGTCTACTTATTCTATGAGGCCAGTATTACCAATATCAAAGCCAAAATTATATCCAATATCTCTTGTCAATATAGATAAAAAACCCTCAACAAAATATTAGCAAAACAAATTCAACACTATAGTAAAATAATTATATAACCATAACTAAGTGAGATTTAGCCCAGGAATACAAGGGTGGTTCATCATAGGAAAATCAATATAATATACCACATTAATAGAACAAAAGGGAAAAAATGATTGTCTCAATTAACACAGAAAAAGTATTTGAAACTCTAATACCGTTTCATAATAAAAAACATTCAGAGAACTAGAAGGGAAACTACTTCAAAAGGAAGTAAGGGCATTTATGAAAAAATGACAGCAGACATCATACTCAATAGTGTAAGACTGAAAACTTTACTGCTAAGATCAAGAACAAAGACAAGGATGCCTGCTTTCACCACTGCTGTTCAACATCGTACTGGAAGTTCTAACAAAAGAAACTGAGCAAGAAAACAAAATAAAAGGCATCAAAAATGGAAACAAGTAAAACTATCTCTGTTCACAGAATACATGATCCAATATTTAGAAAATCTCAAAGAATCCACAAAAAGGTCACTGGAGTTAACAAATCCAGAGAAGCTGCAGGCTACAAGATCAATACACATAAACCAATTATGTTTCTATACACTAGCAACAAATGTTTCAAAAAACAAAATAATACCATTTGTAAAGCATCTAAAATCATAAAATATCTGAAAATAACCAAAGAGGTGAAGACCAAGGAAATGAAACATTTGTACTTTGAAAACTACAGACATTGTTGAGAGAAATTCAAGAAGACCTATAAGTGGAAAAATATTCCATGTTAATGAGTTGAAAGATTTAATATTGGTAAGACATCAATACTCCACAAAGCAATTTACAGATTCAATGCAATTTTTATTTTTTTTGGCCTCATTATGCAGCATTTGGGATCTCAGTTCCCTGACCATGGATCCAACCTGTGCCCTCTGCAGTAGAAGTGCAGAAATTTAACTTCTGGACCACCAGGGACATCCTCCAATGTCATCGTTATTAAAATTACAACAGCATTTTTTTTGCATAAATGGAAAAATGTGATCCTCAAGTTCATATGGAATTGCAAAGAAGCCTTAATTAGCCAAGACAACACTGAAAAAGAACAAAGTTGAAAGACTGCCAGTTTCCAATCTGAAAACTTACTGTAAAAGCCATAGTAATCAAAACAGTGCGACCCTAGCATAAGGATGGAGATACAGTTCAATGCCAGGCTTTCCAGGTAGCTCAGTGGTAAAGAATCTACCTGCCAATGCAGGAGACACAGAAAATGCAGGTTCCATCCTTGGGTCAGGAAGATGCCCTGGAGTAGGAATGGCAACCCATGCCAGTACTCTTGCTAGGAAAATTCCACGGACAGAGGAGTCTGGCAGGCTACAGTCCATGGGGTTGCAAAGAGTCGGACACAAGCTACTGAACACATAGCTCGTGCAACAGAATTGAGAGTTCAGAAGTAAACCCATACATCTATGACTGACTCATTTACAACAAGAGTGGTATCACCATTAAATGGGGAAAAGAATAGTCTCTTCAAACAAATGATGCTGAGACAACTGGGTAGCCACACGGAAAAAAGAATGAAGTTGGACTCACACCAAATATAAAAATCAACTCAAAAATCAGTAAACTAAAAAATATGCAGTAAATATAAGCACAAAATATATGCACTAAAACCATACAACACTTAGAAGAGAATATAAGGTGAAACCTTTGTGATCTCCAACCTGGCAATGAACGTGGCATCAAAAGCATGAGCAACAAAATAAAAAACAGCAGAGAAACTGGACTTCATCAAAATTTTGTAACATTGTGCATCAAAGTACATTATCAAAAAGTGGAAAGACAACATAGAGAATGGGGATTATATCTGCAAATCAACTATCTGATAAAAGTCTAGCGTCTAGAATATATAAATAACTCTTACTACTCAATACAAAATGGCAAAAAAAAAAAATTTAAAATATGCCAAGGATTTGAATAGACATCTCTCAAAAAACAAACAAACAAACAAACACAAATGGCCAGCCAACATGAAAGATGCTCAGATAATTAGTCATTAGAACCAAACCCTTATACACTGCTAGTGCAAATGAAAAATGGTTCAGCTGCTGTAGAAAACAATTTGGTAGTTCCTCAAAAGATTAAATGTAGAATTAAAAGACCTCACGATTTCACTCCTCAGTATATATCCAAAAGAACTGAAAAGTACTGAAATAAGTACATGTACAGGCATGCTTAAAACAGCACAGTTCACAATAGCCAAAAGGCAGGAATAGCCCAAATGACCATCAATAAGTGAATATATACACAAATTGTGGAATATACATACAATGGAACAGTGCCAAAACAAAAGAAATGATACATACTTACAGTGTGGATGAACCTTCAAAATATTATGCTACTTGGAAGGGACGAAACACAAAGATCACATATTGCTGGGTTTTATTTATACGAAATATACTGGAAATTACAGTTTTTTAAAAAACAACTATCACTTCCATTGACATGAAATACAACCTTTAGATAAAGCATAAGAGATCTACCATCTCAGAGAAAAACGATGAATGACAGGATCAAGAGGGGGTGTGTTATGAATAATTAACTCCTATGTGAAAAGCATGGGTTCAGAAAGCCCTACTGATGTAGCAAGAAAGATGCAACTACACTGACAAGTTTTGCATCATATAACAGGATTCCAACTAAAAACAGATGGCACACTCTACTTTGGATAACCTGAGGAAAGTTTATTTACACAAGGACTATTTCCAGAAGTGAAGAAGGAGAGAAATATAAGGGACACCTCAATAACCCAGAGTATCAGCAGAGGCATTGTCACTCTAGGCAAGAAAACCAAGTGTGGCTCTAAGAACCCAAAAAAGAGAATACTTTAAGAAAGGATTGTCTTAAAACACTGGTGAATTTATACTGACAGACAGAGTCAGCATATGCCAACCCATATGGAAGTAAATACCTTTGTCTCCCCTCCTGCTCTCTAATTTCCTGAAGAGGCTGCCCACTGCCAACCCCCACTTCAACCTGGAAACCAAAAGGTACAGGAGCCACTAATGTAATCCATGCAAGTCAGTATCCCAGGGTATAGAGCAGAGTAGAGAAGGAAAAAGAAGGGATTTAAAGAGCGAACAAAAGATATCAATCAAGAAGAGTATTCCCAAGTCTTATGACCCTTCCCAGATATATCTAGTCAAGAATCCTAAGCTATTAACTCTCTTGCAGATGGACTAAGACTGTAATTCTGTTTACCTTAGAAAGCAAGTGACTATGATCTTACAAGAAGTACAGCTGACCTTTGAACAACATGGGTTTGAAACACACAGGTCCATTTATATGTGGATTTTTTTTTTCAATAAATGCATCTTACAGTATTACATCATCTGCAGTTACTTGAATCTATAGATTAGAAACCTTTGATACAGAGTGTGAACTGTAAAGTTACTCAAGGATTTTTGACTCCTAGAGGTTTGGGACCCCTAACTTCTGGGTTATTCAAGAGTCAACTGTAAACTGAAACTGTATCAGTGATACTTTTGTATCAGTTCAGTTGCTCAATCCTGTCCAACTCTTTGCAACCCCATGGCTGCAGCATGCCAGGCTTCCCTGTCCATCACCAGTTCCTGGAGCTTGCTCAAACTCATGTCTATCTAGTTGGTGATGCTATCCAACCATCTCATCCTCTGTTGTTCCTGCTCCTCCTGTCTTCAATCTTTCCCAGCATCAGGGTCTTTTCTAATGAGTCAGTTCTTTTCATCAGGTAGCCAAAGTATTGGAGCTTCAGCTTCAGCATCAGTCCTTCAATGAATATTTAGAAATGATTTCCTTTAGGATTGACTGATTTGATCTCCCTGCAGTCCAAGGGACTCTCAAGAGCATCAGTCCTTCAATGAATATTTAGAAATGATTTCCTTTAGGATTGACTGATTTGATCTCCCTGCAGTCCAAGGGACTCTCAAGAGTCATCTTCAACACCACAGTTCAAAAGCGTCACTTCTTTGGCACTCAGCTTTCTTTATGGTCCAACTCTCACATCCACACATTCAGTTCAGTTCAGTTGCTCAGTCGTGTCCAACTCTTAATGACCCCATGGACTGCAGCATGCCAGGCTCCCCTGTCCATCACCAACTCCCGAAGCTTGCTCAGACTCATGTCCGTCAAGTTGGTGATGCCATCCAACCAGCTCATCCTCTGTTGTCCCCTTCTCCTCCCACCTTCAATCTTTCCCAGCATCAGGGTCTTTTCCAATGAGTCAGTTCTTCGCATCAGGTGGCCAAAGTATTAAGAGTTTGAGCATCAGCGTCAGTCCTTCCAATGAATATTCAGGACTGATTTCCCTTAGGATGGACTGGCTGGATCTCCTTGAAGTCCAAGGGACTCTCAAGAGTCTTCTCCAACACCACCGTTCAAAAGCATCTATTCTTTGGCACTCAGCTTTCTTTTACAGTTCAACTCTCATATCCAAACATAACTACTGGAAAAACCATAGCTCTGACTAGACGGACCTTTGTCAGCAAAGTAATGTCTCTGCTTTTTAATATGCTGTCTGCGTCTGTCATAGCCTTTCTTCCAAGGAACAAGTGACTTTTAATTTTATGGCTGCAGTCACCATCTGTAGTGATTTTGGAGCCCACAAAAATAAAGTCTGTCACTGTTTCCATTATTTCCCTATCTATTTGCCATAAAGTGATGGGACCAGATGCCATGATCTTCATTTTTTGAATGTTGAGTTTTTTAAGCCAGCTTTTTCACTTCACTTTCCTCTTTCAGTTTGATCAAGAGGCACCTTTATTTATGTAAGTGATGGAAAACTAATTTAAAGATGTTAAGCATGAAGAGACATGATAAAATACTCTTTTAGAAAGATTACTACTATACTACTGTGTAGATGTCAGGCATCTGGGTGGTGGAGGTAGTGCAACTGAAGGCAAGGGAGTACCTAACTGATCATGACTATTTTTGAAATTATTTACTTATTTTGGGCTGCACTGGGCCTTCACTGTAGCACACGGGCTTTCTCTAGTTGTGGTGAGCAGGGACTGGTGCACAGGCTTCTCACTGTTGTGGTTTCTGTTGCAGAGGAAGGGCTTAAGAGCATGGGCTCAGTTGCCCCATGGCATGTAAGATCGTAGTTTCTGGACCAGAGACTGAACCTATGCCCCCGGCATTGGCAGGTGGATTCTCAACCACTGGACCACCAGGGAAGTCCCTTGATCATGAATATTTATGGTAAGTTTAACTTCAAACATATACCATGGGATAAAAGAACATGAGATTGTCTATCTTTTTTTCTACAATAAAAGCTTAAAATTTTTAAACCTCATTGTTTTAGAGTTTTCATAAAAAGTCATAATTTATAAGTTAACTGGTTATCTACAAATTGTCTAACTTACTTCAAGAGAATTACCTAGACAGATATTACAGTTATTTTTACAGTTTATTTTGCTTGATATACCTTAGGGCTACTTTCTAGGTATATGCAAGCTTATTAAGCTGAAGCTCCTATACTGTCACCACGTGATGAGAAGAGCCGACTCACTGAAGTTCGCTGAACACAATGAAAACAATCTCTACAAGGTATACTAATTAAATAACATCATAAATAAGAAATAGAAAGGAAAACTTATATATATTGAGTGACAAAAAGGTAAATCTGAATACTTCTCACATAAATGATTTATGACACTTTAATGACTAAACAAATTTTCTAATACACTCTACCATTTACATTTCTATCCATTTTAAAACTGAACATTTAAAACATACCCTTTCTGATAAACAAGTAATTTCCCATGGAATCAAGCATGACTAGAAGATAATACTTTATTAAATTCATTATCTTTTTCTAAGCAACTTTTTTTATTAAAACATGATTGATTTACAATACTGTATTAATTTCAGTTCTGTGGTTTTGGAGAAGACTTTTGAGAGCCCCTTGGACTGCAAGAAGATCCAACCAGTCAATCCTAAAGGAAATCAGTCCTGAATATTCACTGGAAGGACTGATGCTGAAGCTGAAACTCCAATACTTTGGCCACCTGATGCAAAGAACTGATTCATTAGAAAAGACCCTGATGCTGGCAAAGACTGGAGACAGGAGGAGCAGGGACAACAGAGGATGAGATGGTTGGATGGCATCACCAACTCAATGGACATGAGTCTGAGTAAGCTCTGGGAGTTGGTGATGGAAGGGAAGCCTGGCATGCTGCAGTCCATGGGGTCATACAGAATCAGACACAACTGAGCGACTGAACTGAACTGAAGCAACTTATTTTTTTTATTGAAGTATGGTTGATTTACAATATTGTGTTAATTTCAGGTGTTCAGTAAAGTGATTAAGTTACATATAATTTTCAGATTATTTTCCATTACAGTGTAATATAAGATATTGAATATTGTTTCCTGTGTTACACAGTAAATCCTTATTGCTTATCTCTTTTAAATATAGTAGGTTGTATCTGCTAATCCCATAGCCTTAACTGGTCCTTTCCCCATTGCCACTCCCCTTTGGTAACCACAAGTATGGTTTTCTATGTCTTTGAGTCTGTTTCTATTTTATAAATAAGTTCATCTGTACTATTTTTTAGACTTCACATATAAGTGATACCAGATAATACCTTTTTCTGACTTACTTAGTTTAGAATGACATTCTCAAGGTCCACCCATGCTGCTGCAGATTGCAGTATTTCCTTCTTTTTATGGCTGATTAATATCCCATTGTGTGTGTGTGTGTGTGTGTGTGTGTGTGTGCACGCACGCATGCACATGCTTACACACATCACATCTTCTTAAACCAATGGTCTGCTGATGGGCATGTCTTGGCTAACGAAAAAATGTTTCTATGAACATTGGGGTATATGTATCTTTTCAAGTTAGCATTTCATCTTTTCCAGATATATGCCTAGGAGTGGGGTTGCTGGATTATATGGCAACACTATTTTCAGTTTTTTAAGGAACTGCCATGTTATTTTCCACAGTGGCTGCACCAACGTACATTCCCACTAACAGTGTAGGAGGGTTCCCTTTTCTCCACACCCTCTCCAGCATTTATTATTTAAAGACTTTTCAATGATAGTCATTCTGATCTGTGTGAGATAATACCTTATTGTATTTTTGATTTGCTCTTCTCTAATGAAGGGCATCAGAGGGCAGACACACTGAAACCATACTCACAGAAAACTAGTCAATCTAATCACACTAGGACCACAGCCTTGTCTAACTCAATGAAACTAAGCCATGCCCGTGGGGCAACCCAAGATGGGCGGGTCATGGTGGAGAGATCTGACAGAATGTGGTCCACTGGAGAAGGGAATGACAAACCACTTCAGTATTCTTGCCTTGAGAACCCCATGAACAGTATGAAAAAGCAAAATGATAGGATACTGAAAGAGAAACTCCCCAGATCAGTAGGTCCCCAACAGGCTACTGGAGATCAGTGGAGAAATAACTCCAGAAAGAATGCCACCTCATGCAAAGAGTTGACTCATTGGAAAAGACTCTGATGCTGGGAGGGATTGGGGGCAGGAGGAGAAGGGGACGACAGAGGATGAGATGGCTGGATGGCATCACTGACTCAATGGACGTGAGTCTGAGTGAACTCCAGGAGTTGGTGATGGACAGGGAGGCCTGGCGTGCTGCAATTCATGGGGTCGCAAAGAGTCGGACACGACTGAGCGAATGAAGCGAACTGAACTGAATGATTAGTCATGTTGAGCATCTTTTCATGTACCCACTGGCCATTTTATATGTCTTTTTTGGAAAAATGTCTATTTAGGTCTTCTGCCCATTTTTGACTTGTGTAGGTTTTTTAAAATAATTAGTTGTATGAGCTATTTGTATATTTTAGAAACCAACCTCTTGTTGGTTGTATCTTTTGCAATTTTTTTTCTCACATTCTGTAAGTTGTCTTTTCATTTCATTGATGATTCTCTTTGCTATGCAAAAGCTTTGAGGTTTCAACAGGTCCCTTTTATTTGTTTTTACTTTTATTTTTTTGCTTTTGAGAGACTGATCTAAGAAAACACTGCTGCAATTTATGTCAGAAAATATTTTACCTATGTTCTCTTTCAGGAGTTTTATGGTGGCAAGTGTTATATTTAGGTCCCTAAACCATTTTAAGAGACTTTTAAAACAATATTTTAAAGCTTAAATATAAAAATAACATCTTTTAGTAATATGCTCTAACAAAACAGCCTTCAATGTTATTTTTATATATCAGAAGCATAAGGGGCTTTTCATAATCTATACGGCACTATGATTTCTCATATAGTATAATTAGTAACAAAATAAATTCTTAAAATTTCTAAAATTCTTATTTCTGAGAAATTCTTGTCACAGTAAATTCTTCTTTTATCAACAAATCACTTTTACTCAATAGGACCATATAAACTGAAAATCTTTGAAGAACAAGGACACCCACCTGGCTGACCATTTGTCATGTTCTTCAGGATAAAAAGTAGTTAACTATCTACCTTCTCAATACTATAACACAGTAAAGAAAATATTCTGCCTCCATCAGTAATTAATAAATTTTGCTTCATTCAAATTTCCAAGTCCAAACCACCAGATGTACTAAATCAGGAACTAATCACAGAAATGCCAGGAATAACTGTAAGTAAGCATTTTAACACCTTTGCAGGACTGCAGTCCTAGCTAGAAATTAGCAAGAGCTGAGAGCTTGCTACACGTGTGACCTGTATGGATAACACGCTATCAGTTCTGATACTGCAGCTATAGTTGTTCAGTCGCTCAGCCATGTCCAACTCTCTGCGACCCCATGGACTGCAGCACACTAGGCTTCCGTGTCCTTGACCATCTCCCAGAGCTTGCTCAAACTCATGTCCATTGAGTCAGTGATACCATCCAACCATGTCGTCCTAGGTCACCCCCTTCTCCTCCTGTCTTCAATCTTTCCCAGCAACAGGGTCTTTTCTAATGACACGGCTCTTTACATTACGTGGCCAAAGTAGTGGAGCTACAGCTTAAGCATCAAGCCTTCTAATGAATATTCTGGGTTGATCTCCTTTGGGATTGACTGGTTTGATCTCCTTGCAGTCCAAGAGACTCAAGAATCTTCTCCAGCACCACAATTCAAAAGTACCAATTTTCGGTGCTAAGCTTTCTTTAAGGCCCAACTCTCACATCCACACATGACTACTGGAAAAACCATAGCTTTGACTATATGGACCTTTGTCAACAAAATAATGTCTCTGCTTTTTAATACACGGTCTAGGTTTCTCATAGCTTTTCTTACAAGGAGCAAGCATCTTTTAATTTCATGGCTGCAGTCACTATCTGCAGTGATTTGGGAGACCCAAAAAATAAAGTCTGTCACTGTTTCCATTGTTTCCCTATCTATTTGCCATGAAGTGATGGGACCAGATGCTATGCTCTTCGTTTTTTGAATGTTGAGTTTCAAGTCAGCTTTTTCACTCTCCTCTTTCTCCTTCATCAAGAGGCTCTTTAGTTCTTACCTTTCTGTGATAACAGTGGTGTCACCTGCATATCTGAGGTTATTGATATTTCTCCCGGCAAACTTGATTCCAGCTTGTGCTTCATCTACTCCACCATTTCTCATGGTGTACTTGCACAGAAGTTAAATAAGCAGGGTGACAATATACAGCCTTGATGTACTCCTTTTCCAATTTGGAACCAGTCCATTGTCCCACATCCAGTTCTAACTGTTGCCTCTTGACCTGCATACAGGTTTCTCAGGAGACAGGTAAGGTGGTCTGGTATTTCTATTTCTTTAAGAATTTTCCAGTTTGTTGTGATCCACATGGTCAAAGACTTTAGCACAGTCAATGAAGCAGAAGTAGATATTTTTCTGGAACTCTCTTGCTTTTTTGATGATCCAATGGATGCTGGCAATTTGATCTCTGGTTCCTCTGCCTTTTTGAAATCCAGCTTGAACATCTAGAAGTTCTCAGTTCACGAACTGTTGAAGCCTGACTTGGAGAATTTTGAGCATGACTCTGCTATTGTATGAAATGAGTGCAACTGTGTAGTAGTCTGAACATTCTTTGGCATTTCCTTTCTTTGGTATTGGAATAAAAATTGGTCTTGTCCAGTCCTGTGGCCACTGCTGACTTTTCCATCTTTGCTGGCATACTGAGTGCAGCACTTTAACAGCATTATCTTTTAGAATTTGAAATAGCTCAACTGGAATTCCATCACCTCCACTAGCTTTGTTCATAGTGATGTTTCCTAAGGCCCACTTGACTGCACATTCCAGGATGTCTGGCTCTAGATGAATGATCATACCATCGTGGTTATCTGGGTCATGAAGATATTTTTTGTATAGTTCTTCAGTGTATTCTTGCCACCTCTTCTTAATGTCTTCTGCTTCTGTTAGTTCCAAACTGTTTCTGTCCTTTATTGTGCCCATCTTTGCATGAAATGTTCCCTTGGTATCTCTAATTCTCTTGAAGAGATCTCTTGTCTTTCCCATTCTATTGTTTCCCTCTATTTCTTTACATTGTTCACTTAGGAAGGCTTTCTTATCTCTCCTTGCTCTTCTTTGGAACTCTGCATTCAGATGGGTATATCTTTTCTTTTCTCCTTTGCCTTTTGCTTCTCTTCTTTTCTCAGCTATTTGTAAGGCCTCCTCAGAGAGCCATTTTGCCTTTTTGCATTTCTTTTTCTTGGGGTTGCTTTTGATCACTGTCTCCTGTATAATGTCACGAACCTCCATCCATAATTCTTCACGTACTCTATCAGATCTAATCCCTTAAATCTATTTGTCACTTTCACTGTACAATCATAAGGGATTTGATTTAGGTCATACCTTAGTGGCCTAGTGGTTTTCCCTACCTTCTTCAAGTTTTGTCTGAATTTTGCAATAAGTAGTTCATGATCTGAGCCACAATCAGCTCCTGGTCTTGCTTTTGCTGACTATATAGAGCTTCACCCTCTTTGGCTGCAAAGAATATATTCCATCTGATTTTGGTATTGACCATCCGGTGATGTTCATGTGTAGAGTCCTCTCTTGTGTTGTTGGAAGAGGATATTTGTTGTGACCAATGTGTTCTCTTGGCAAAACTCTGTTAGCCTTGGCCCTGATTCATTTTGTACTCCAAAGACAAACTTGCCTTGTTCCAAGTATCTCTTGACTTCCCACTTTGCATTCCAGTCCCCTATAATGAAAAGGACATCTTTTTGGGGTGTTAGCTCTAGAAGGTCTTGTAGGTCTTCATAGAACTGTTCAACCTTAGCTTCTTCGGCATCAGTGGTTGGAGCATAGACTTGCATTACTGTGATACTGAATGGTTTGCCTTGGAAACAAACAGAGATCATTCTGTCATTTTTGAGATTGCACCCAACTACTGCCATTTCGGACTCTTTTGACTATAAGAGCTACTTCATTTCTTCTAAGGAATTCTTCCCCACAGTTGTAGATATAGTAGTCATTTGAATTAAATTTGCAGCTACCGTAATATGTGATTATATCATGGATAGTTTATAATTTAACCTGGAAAAATCACTATTTTAAAAGACACAGTTCCACATGGATTCACCCTTGTTCTAAAACATGTAACACTTAGTCTTTCTTTCCTTTCCCACACAGTGCACACTGGGAAATTTTAAAAGCTACTAAACTTTCCAAGTGGCGCTAGTGGTAAAGAACCTGCCTGCCAATGCAAGAGACCTAAGAGATGTGGATTCAATCCCTAGGTTAGGCAGATTCCCCTGAAGAAGGCATGGCAACCCACTCCAGTATTCTTGCCTAAGAATCCCATGGACAGAAGAGCCTAGTGGGCTACAGTCCATAGGGTCACACAGAGTCAGACATGACTGAAGTGACTAAGCACACATGCACACACTAGGCATAGGTGCCTTACCAACCAGGACCTTGGAAGGTAGAATGTAATACATTTATTTGCTTTGTATAATTTTTTACCTTGGTAGAAATGCTCAGGAATAAAAAGACAAAGTAACTGAAAACTCCTTCCTCCCCTCCCCACCCATCACTGCCCATGGCTGGACATATCATTGATCCTAATGAGAGAAATAGGAAAAACTGTTGGAGGATCACCTAGAAATTCTGCTGCCTTTCAGACATATGGCCTAAAGCAAATGACTTTGCTGCAGTTTCCCCATCTGTAAAATGGATGTGATAATAATCAAATAAAATAATAAATTAAACAATAAAATCTGCACACTTATCTCCTAGGACTGTGGTCAACAATCAAATTAGATGATGTGCTTTGAAATCACAAGAGTGCTCTGAAATTACATAATAGTATTAGTGAAGGCACATTTACTCAGTTAACTCACTGTTATTTTTTCCAGTAGCAATTTATAAAGTGGCTCAGAGACCTACAGGAGCTAAACTGGAAAGATGAATAACATATTCAACATGCATTAGAAGAATCACATGTGATGATTTACATTGTTCTAATTTAATCAACATGAATTCATGGAAAACCAAATGACAAAATAACTAAGAGACAATGCATTGGCTAAAAACACATGTGTAAATAAAGGGACTTATGACTTCACTGTCAGTGAGGACAGTCTCAAGTTTTGCAGTAGTAATGAATAACCCCCAAATTACAGTGGTTTAATTTAAGAGAGGTTTATTTCTTGCTCATGTTATCTGTCAGGAAGGGACGTACAGCTGACCCTTGTCGCCCGAGGCTATCATGGACATCAAATAGTAATTCATTAAAAAAGTTTTGAATCATAGTTTTGATAGTATTTTTTCCTTCTATTCCTTCTATTCTACTGGTAAAAAATTATAATAAAAATATATCCTTCTGAATTATAATTTCAACTTAAAACATGCTACTTTCCTGTCATTTAGTGTTACTATCATTCTTTTTCAGGAAATGAACTTTTATTAGTATTTATATTAAAGGATTAAAACTTAAAAATAAAATAAAATCACTTTTGTCTTCTTTGCAGGTGGTACCTGAAGAGAACAAAGGGATCAAGTATTTCTAATCTCATCAAATTTTTATTATTTGGAACCTCTGTAATATTCAAGATAGAGTAGGGAAACAGTATATTTAAATGGAGTTCAGTGTCTTTCTAAAAGTGCCAGATTTGTCATTTGGAATATGGGATCAAGAAGCACAAACCTTGGAATTACTTTTTGAAACAGGCTTTTCACCTAGGGCACCCCAGGGTAACTTGGCTATTAAATTTGTCACTTAAAATCACTAACAAAAACCTACTACTGGCATCTCATTTATAAGTACATTATATGTCTAGTATTAGGATCTTAAAGAATTATCTTTAATATAAACAACTTAACGAGAAAGATAAATGCAGGATACTGATAGGATTATAAATTTCAAGACAAAGTGAAAACTGGAGCATTTGCAGTTATGAAAAACCAATGAATATTCAGAGCTCTGAAGCAGCAATGAGAAAGTTTCAGTAGGGATTACTGTGTGGAAAAGAGCACCAATATTTACCCATGTCCTAGTGACTATACATCTGAAAGATCTGCTGGTAAAAAATATAAAGAGATGCCTAGCTGCTGCCATGGTCCCAAACTGCACAGAACCCCTTCACCTGATGATTCTTTAAGAAAGACAACTTAATCATTTCAATTACGGAAACCACTGCATTTATGAGTCTGTTCCTCTAAAAGTGTTTTTATTAGCTTAAAAACCTTTTAGGGGCACGTGGAAAGAAGATTTGAACAACTACACGTTAGTCAGTTGTATCGTCTTGCCCAATCATTAATACAATTTCCTAAATTTCCTAAATCACAGGGGAAAGAGAACATAAAGAAATGTTTTCAGATAAGACATACAGCAGTTGTACAATTGAAGGAATTTCTAATTTGTTAAATTCACTATTGTTTATTACCTAAACATCACATAAAAGAATCACACCAAAACCAGAGATAAAACAAAGCTTCTGTATAACATGAAACTTAACTGGAATGCTGTAAAATTACCAGTACTTAACACAGGCATCTCCTGGAAACTTAAAAAAAAAGTAATTCAAATATTAACACTAGGTGGCAGAAGGTTATATTATGTTCTTAATACATAGAGTTTAATATTTCAATAGAAACAATAAATTACAAGCCTAAAACTCACACTAATTGAGCTTTTCAGACCACCTATTCTAATATTAACCCTGTTAAAGATTTTATAATGTTGAAAAGCCTCGTGATACAGAAAATAACTGAATTTAATGGACATCCTTTTAGATATCTCATCAGAAGTCCATCTAGTCAATGAATTCAGATAAATAACTAAAGAAGCTTGATGGCAAATTTCCTCCTTTATAGTGACTTTCAAATCTAACACTGCATCCTACACAGTTTGAAAAAAGCGCAGCTGTAAGCCAAATATTTATGAATACAGAAATATATTACTCTCTCTCATATCTCCTCCTATGCTGCTTTGTACTCTTATTTCTGGCATTTCTTCATCATTTGACATTTTCTTTTTTCACCCTTTTCTGTTCTGATACCTATTTTTGATCCTCTACTACATCTTTTGGATTAAAAAATAAATCAATTTTAAAAGTAATCAAAATAGCAATCCCACTGCTG
The DNA here is from genome assembly GCF_027580195.1 of Bos mutus. Lineage (NCBI taxonomy): Eukaryota > Metazoa > Chordata > Mammalia > Artiodactyla > Bovidae > Bos > Bos mutus. Next base: position 35,697,869 of record NC_091626.1, read on the forward strand.
GGCATACACACTGAGGAAACCAGAAGGGAAAGAGACACGTGTACCCCAATGTTCATCGCAGCACTGTTTATAATAACCAGGACATGGAAGCAACCTAGATGTCCATCAGCAGATGAATGGATAAGAAAGCTGTGGTACATACACACAATGGAGTATTACTCAGCCATTAAAAAGAATACATTTGAATCAGTTCTAATGAGGTGGATGAAACTGGAGCCTATTATACAGAGTAAAGTAAGCCAGAAGGAAAAACATAAATACAGTATACTAACGCATATATATGGAATTTAGAAAGATGGTAACAATAACCCGGTGTATGAGACAGCAAAAGAGACACTGATGTATAGAACAGTCTTATGGACTCTGTGGGAGAGGGAGAGGGTGGGAAGATTTGGGAGAATGGCATTGAAACATGTAAAATATCATGTAAGAAATGAGTTGCCAGTCCAGGTTCGATGCACGATACTGGATGCTTGGGGCTAGTGCACTGGGACGACCCAGAGGGATGGTATGGGGAGGGAGGAGGGAGGAGGGTTCAGGATGGGGAACACATGTATACCTGTGGCGGATTCATTTTGATATTTGGCAAAACTAATACAATTATGTAAAGTTTAAAAATAAAATAAAATTAGAAAAAAAAATAAAAGTAATCAAAATAAACAGAGTTGTAAACAACATAAAAATAGCATTCTTTTTTTTTTTGGTTGTTTGTTTTTTGTACCGCTTCTCTTCCTCCATGCTATAACATATACAGAGAAGAAACTTATAAATTATCAAAAAGGTGGTCATAACAGAAGACTGAATTTTAAAAATTTACATATTCTTCTTGGATTCCTTCCTGAAAATAATCAGTGAATGAAAACTCCTATCAACCTGTATGTATATTAACTTTCCAGATAAGCCAGTAAAGCAGGTGACAGCATGCCTGCTTTAATCTGATTAACTTTTTGTGGGAATAATAACATTTTCTTGACCTTTCTTACTTGTTTTTAAAATTCTCTTTTATCCTGATCAAAAAAGTTTAAATTATTCTTAATATCTTTGTTCCTACTTTTAAATATAAATCTAATTCATTATACTACCTGACTTCAGTACATTATAATCCTCTGGGGCCTCGATTTCTTTGTCTCTAAAATAAGGATGTTGCAGGAGGTGATACCCGAAGTCTTTTTTTTTTTCTATAAAATTCTATGATTCATTCCTTCCTTCACTGTACTCCCTAAATATTCTACTAAAAAATATGAAATAAAAGCAAAGATGCCTTACCGCCAAACTATAAAACAGTGATGGGACTTCCCTGTGGTCCAGTGGCTAAGACTCTGTGGTCCCAATGCAGAGGGCCAAGTTCAGTCTCTGGTCAGAGAACTAAATCCCATATGCTGCCACTAAAGATCCTGCAGGCCTCAGCAAAAATGGAAAATCTCTCATGCCACAACTAAGACCCAGAACAGATAGGCAGATAGACAGATAGCAACATATGTACATTAGCCGTAGGGGTCTATAGCCTTTTTCAATAAACAAACATATGAAACGGTACTAATAAAAAATGAAAGGAAGTCATAAGAGTGTGAGTGTTGAAATTCTTCAAACTGAAGCAATCTAATTCCAATGTTTTTCTACCTTACTTTCCACTATACCCCCTTTTTTTTTCAAATTGGAATATAGTTGATTTATAATGTGTTAATTTCAGGTGTACAGCAAAGTGAATCAGTTATATATGTATATACACACACATATATACATATACACACTTTTTTCTTCTTAGGTTCCTTTCTCATATAGGCCATTACTGAGTACTCAATACGGATCCCTGTGCTATACAGTAGGTTCTTATTATTTATCTATTTTATATAGAGTAGTATGTATATTGGAGAAGGCAATGGCACCCCACTCCAGTACTCTTGCCTGGAAAATCCCATGGACGGAGGGGCCTGGTAGGCGGCAGTCCGTGGGGTCGCACAGAGTCGGACACAACTGAGCGACTTCACTTTCACTTTTCACTTTCACGCATTGGAGAAGGAAATGGCAACCCACTCCAGTGTTCTTGCCTGGAGAATCCCAGGGACGGGGAAGCCTGGTGGGCTTCTGTCTATGGGGTCGCACAGAGTCGGACGCGACTGAAGTGACTTAGCAGCAGCAGTGTGTATATGTCAATCACAATCTCCAAATTTATCCTTCTCCCCCTGATTCCCTGGTAATCATGAGTTTGTTTTTTGCATTTGTGAGTCTACTTCTGCTTTGTAAATAAGTCATTTGTATCCTTTTTTTAGATTCCACATATAAGCAATATCACGATATTTGATTTTCTATGTCTGATTTACTTCACTCAGTATGTTCATTGCAGGACTATTTGCAAATAACCAAGACAAGGAAGCAACCTAAATGTCCATCAACAGCGAAATGGATAAAGAAGACATGGTAATAGTATATAGACAATGGAATAATAGTCATAAAAAAGAACAAAATAATGTCATTTACACTATTTCCTTTCCTGCAACCAATTCTGCACCTAAGCTTCAATACTGATTATTAGCTATGTATGCTCCATTGCTGCTAAGTCGCTTCAGTCATGTCTGACTCTGTGTGACCCCACAGACGACAGCCTACTAGGCTCCCCCGTCCCTGGGATTCTCAAGGCAAGAACACTGGAGTGGGTTGCCATTTTCTTCTCCAATGCATGAAAGTGAAAAGTGAAAGTGAAGTCGCTCAGTTGTGTCCGACTCTTAGCGACCCCATGGACTACAGCCCACCAGGCCCTCCGTCCATGGGATTTTCCAGGCAAGACTACTGGAGTATGCTCTATTGCTTTCCCCTAATTCCTCCTCTGCTCATGCTCTATAACAGTAAAGTTGTTCTTCACTTTTACATGACAAAATTCTATTTCCAGCTGCAGTTCCTGAAAAACTTCTAAGCTTACCTAGATCTCTTTCAGAGAATAGAATAAATACACAGTTTGAATTCAGACAGTTCTGGGTTTAAGTATTATTTCCAAATATTATTTGGTGATAATTTACCTACACACTGTAGGGCTGTTGTGAAATGAATTAATATAAATGCTTAATCTCATGTCTGGCAATATGCTCGAAATTAATTCCACTTCTTCATCACTTTCTCTGAACTCCAACATTACACTTTATCTGCTTTCTTATAGTTCTCCTCATTTTCTACTTTGTCTAATAGTTACTTACTTAAGCTAGCAGTATATTCATGGTGCTGTGTCATGCATGCTTAGTTATGTCCAACACTTGCAACTCCATGAACTGTAGTCAATAGGCTCTTCTGTGCATGGGATTTTTTAGGCAAGGATACTGGACTGGGTTGCCATTTCCTCCTCCAGGGGAAACTTCTCAACCCAGGGTTCGAACCACCCCATGTCTGTCTGTATCTCCTGCATTGCAGGTAGATTCTTTACCCACTAAACCATTGGGGAAGCCCAGTATTCTAACATAAAGTATACTACTCTGAAAGCGGAAATCATGTCTGATATATCCTAGAATTTTTCACAATGTCAAACATATCATGTACCCATAATGAACTCACAATATTTGTTAAATGAATTAAAAACACTGAAAAATGAGATACTACCTCATGACTAAAAGGGATAACCACACACATTGGAAAGTTAATATAAATAGTTTCCATTTCCTTCAACTAATGAAAAGTGAATATAAATAAGAATTGGAATGCCAACTTTTAATCAATGCAAAAATCTATATGTACATTCTCATACTTTACACAAAGTATTTCGATATCATTTATAATATTTTTGAAAAGGCACCTGCCTGGAAAGTGGCCTCTATCTACATAACACAAATAAGCCTCCCTCTTCAAGATAATAATTTTTAACTGGATTAAAAAAGAAGAGAAGGAGGAGGGGCAGGAGGGAAAAGAAAGAGGAGGGAGAGAAAGGGAAGGCGGAAGAAAGAAGAAAGGAAAAAGAAAACCAACATTTACCTGGATGATTTCTGACATTCATTTAATACTCAATTAAAATTTCTACAATATATATGATGAACTATAAGACTTTAATAAACATCAAGTGACAAGCCAGAAAGAGTATACAACTTAGATTTTCCAAATGGGTACTATATGTTCTCAATATATTATAATCTAAGATTATTTGGCACACATATTTTGCTGGTATCAATGAGTAAATGATTAAAGCATTTGCCAGACACGTTTCGCTTTAAAGATGACAATCTAATTGCTGTGGGTGTGGCAGTAGCTCTTGGAGGTGGTGGTGGTGGTGACAGAGCAAGAGCAGTTAGCATTTATTAAGACCTTATTATGTGCCCAGTACTGCTCTAAGCCCTTTAACACCTTATCTCATTTGCTCCACACAACAGCCCTACAAAATAGGTATTATATTTTTTAATTTACATGTGAGGAAACTATGGCTTAGAGAGGTTAAGTCCCTTGTGAAATGTGATACAACTAATATATGATAGAGATGGTTTAGAACCTACTAAGCAAACCTTACTACCTCCCTTAAACTTACGTCTTAATTTTCTTATCCTTTAAAATACAAAAACAAACAAACAAATAAAACCTAATAAATACAAATATACTGACATAGAGAAATTCTAATTTAACCAGAATTCCTTTGGGTTAAAAATTCCATCGGCATTTATTTGAACTCTTTGGTTGGAATAAAATCCTTGATAAACTAGGGAAGAAGGTGAAACCCCTGACCCCTCCCCAGAGCCTGTAAATGTGGGAAATATTGCCCTCTGTGAGGTAATGGAAGGAATTTCTTTGTTACATAAAGAAAGGACAGAAAAGGCAAGGAAGAAATGAACACAACAAAATGACTGAAGATAAGCAGAGACATCACTTAGCCAACAAAGGTCCGTATAGTCAAAGCTATGGTTTTTCTAGCAGTCATGTATGGATGTGAGAGTTGGACCATAAAGAAGGCTGAGCACTGAAGAACTGATGCTTTTGAACTGTGGTGCTGGAGATGACTCTTGAGAGTCCCCTGGATGGCAAGGAGATCAAGCCAGTCAATCCTAAAGGAAATTAACCCTGAATATTCATTAGAAGGACTGATGCTGAAGCTGAAGCTCCAATACTTTGGCCACCTCATGCAAAGAGTCGACTCACTGGAAAAGACCCTGATGCTGCAAGATTGAGGGCAATAGACAGGGGCAACAGAGGATGAGATGGTTGGATGGCATCACCGACTCGATGGACATGAGTTTGAGCAAGCTCCAGGAATTAGTGAAGGACAAAGAAGCCTGGTGCGCTGCAGTCCATGGGGTTGCAGAGTTGGACATGACTGAGCAACTGAACAATAGTTACAGGTAGAGGAAATATAACCCCTTCTTTTGTAGTCCTTAAATCTTCAAGAAAATATAAGCTCCAAATCCATACCATCGGGTGGGATAGAGTCTCTCCTAAGAATACCAGAGCACAGAACTAGAGCGAGGAGGTAAATAAGGGAAAGCAACAAATTCATGGAGAAGGCATTAGGCTGTTAACAGCTACTGAATGGAAAGAGCATATCATTTCCTCCTTTGAGAATCAAATCTGTCATTCAATAAATAAGTGGGGAATTAGCCTACCATACCCCTTCCCCTTTTTTTCTCCACATTGTTCCTCAAATTCTTATCTATCATTTTCCCACAGTTCTAAGAGAAAAAAGGTGAAATCACTAGGACAAAACTTATCCACTACTATGTTTCAAAACATTAGAAAACCATAGTTGTTTTCCTCACAGATAAACTAAATCTTTATTTCAACAATTAGAATACAAACGCTTACAATAACCTAATGCCAAAAGTATAAGGAAGAATGACCACACAACCATTTATCATTGAGTTGACACACCTAATTGATCAATCTGGTGGTGGGCGGGATAAAAAGGAAAGAAAAGAAAGCTAGGAAAACTCAACAGATCTAAAAAGAGTACAGTAGAAATAAGATTCTAAGAGATTAGACTTTCCATATTGTATTTTCATCTTCTATCAGTCAGTATCCTGGATCTTACATATATTATCTCATTTTGTACTCAAAACAGCCTAAGGTAGGAGCTACCTATCTTATTATCTCTATTTTGTAAGGAAAAAACAAAGATACTCAATGACGAAGTTACTTACTAGAGTTATAAACCAAATAAGAACACAGTTGAAATCTAAACGCAGGCACTATACCTCCCAAAACCCTTCTCACATCTTCTAAACTATACTGTATTTTATTAGTATATACAAAGTGATGTATATGTTTTCAAAGACTTAAGATGACTATTATATTCATCATTTTCTGAAAATAGATTATAACATTGTGTATTAAATTATGATGTAAAATCATTAATACTTAGTTATTCAGAAATGAGCATGACTAAGGACACATGGCTTTAAAAATGATAAACACAAGAGCCCAGGATAGGAAAAGTTAAACAACAGCTGTATGATACACTTAACTGCCTTGGGAATTAATGTCAATATTGCAGACTAAGATTTTTAAGTAAGTGACATTAAATATGGGCGTTATATATACATATACTATTAACAGCTAACTCCTTAAAAGTAAAATTAAGTAAAGAGTAAAATTAAGTTTATTTAACATTTAAAGAAAAGGGAAAGAAAGTTTAGTCTCTCAGTCATGTCCGACTCTTTGTGACCCCATGGACTGTAGCCTACCAGGCTCCTCTGTCCGTGGGATTTTCCAGGCAAGAGTACTGGAGTGGGTTGTCATTTCCTTCTCCAGAGGATCTTCCTGACCCAGGGATCGAACCCGGGTCTCCCACATTGTAGGCAAACACTTAACCGTCTGAGCCACCAGGGAAGAATGAAAGTAGAAGAATGAAAGTCACATTTAAAGAATGAAAGTAAATAGCTGAAATACTATTTACACTCTACCTGTGATATGTCCCTGAATTATATTAATCATTATTCAACCATATCACTAAGGAGAGGAGGAAAAAATCTCCAAATTTTCTAAACTTGGTAGCATTTTCTTAAAAATGAAATGCTATAGTAAGTGGAATTATAGTTCTGGGATGAAAGCCAAATTATGATGAACACCTATGGCAAATTTAAGGTTTTACAAGGAAAAGTGAAGTCACTCAGTCGTGTCAGACTCTTTGCAACCCCATGGACTGTAGCCTACCAGGCTCCTCTGTCCATGGAATTTTCAAGGCAAGAGTACTGGAGTGGGTTGCCATTTCCTTCTCCAGGGGATCTTTCTAACCCAGGGATCAAACCCAGGTCTCCTGATTTGTAGGCAGACACTTTTACCATCTGAGCCACCAGGGAAGTCCTTTTGCAAGGAAAAAGATGAACCAAATATTATTGTCTTAAAATGTACTTTTTAACCAAAAGAAATACAAACATATTTTAAGAAATATTAATGAATAAGAAATTAACTTGTAAGTTTAATTTTAGACTTCATTTAACACCCCCCCCCCGCAAGAAACATGGCAAGACTTTAATAAAACCTGTTTATAAGGAATCATTTCCTTAAAGATAAGTAATAATACATTTCTAATGTCATTAGGTTGCAAAGAATTCATACTAAAAGAAAGTACCTGCACATTTTGGTCAGAGAAGGCAATGGCACCCCACTCCAGTACTCTTGCCTGGAAAATCCCATGGACGGAGGAGCCTGGTCAGCTGCAGTCCATGGGGTCGCTAGGAGTTATACACAACTGAGCGACTTCACTTTCACTTTTCACTTTGATGCATTGGAGAAGGAAATGGCAACCCACTCCAGTGTTCTTGCCTGGAGAATCCCAGGGACGGGGGAGCCTGATGGGCTGCCGTCTATGGGGTCGTACAGAGTCGGACACGACTGAAGTGACTTAGCATAGCATAGCATGTAGTATTTATATATCTGTGTATAAATACTTTTACACATGTTGGGACTTTAGGCAATAGTATTCACTGACACTAAATCATGAATATTAAGAGTTCAGTGTAGTAAGTGAACAATAGAAGTCCAATATAGATGGATACATAGATATACATATATCTCTACAGACAAATTTTTAAAATAAAGGACACTATGACAAAAGTTGGAGAACCATCATAAATACAAAATTTTAAGGTGCACTCAATTCCGCAATGGGCTTTGTTATGACAGAAGCTTTTAAATCTACCTACTACTGCTGAGTCCAACCCACACCCACAGCTGTGGCAAGTGGTGGTGGTGAATCAGAAGGAAGTGGCAGCTGCACATACTCTCTGGCAGCAGAATAAATGCAGTCTCTGTCCCCCACTGACTTCTCTCTCAGGGCCTCCCTTGACACAGAAGGCAAACAGAGTGAGCAGTGAAAAAGAAAGCCTGAAGCAGCTGCCTTAGTCATTCAGGATGCTTGTACCTCTCACACTCAGACTTGTGTCTGAGTGTCATGTTCCATAGGCCATGCAAAACTCTGAAGGAGATCCCCACTCTATGAAAGTCACCACAGAGTCATTCGGACACTTGAGCTAAAAGCCTTGACATTTTCTTAGATTATTATTCTCCATGTGCAATCTGTTGCCAAATCCTACTAATTCTATCTCTTAAATCTCTCTTGAATTCATTCTCTTAACTCCATCCTCCCTGTTTAGATGTCTCTATTTTAGGCTATCTTTTTTTTTTTCAGTCTGCTCAAATACATCTCTACACTGCTGCATTCATAAGTGTTTTTCTAAAATGTGAATCTGAATATTCTAAAATGTGAATATGAATATGTGTTTCATATTCACATATGAAAGGTTCTTCAAAAATTTCCTCTTACTAAAATTGTATGGTCTAGAGTCCAGCTACAGAGAAAACAGTGGTTTTTCAACCTTGCTTTAAGACACAAAGAAATAAAAAGAGAAAACCATGCATCATTCAAAGTACTTAATATGACAAATAAGACTCTTCGTGATCTGGATCCCAATTAGTTTCTTGTCAATCTCTGTTACAAACTGTGCTCTAATCAGATTGAACTACTTGAACAAATTTCTATCAAAGGCATCATGCTCTTTCAAATCTCTCCCCTTCTCTAACAGAATGGTCTATGCATGCTACTGTGCTGTACTGTGCTCAGTTGCTCAATTGTGTCCGACTCTTTGTGACCGCATAGACTGTAGCCCACCAGTCGCTCCCCATGGAATCTTCCAAGCAAGAATACTGGAGTGGGCTGCCATTTCCTCCTCCAGGGGATCTTTTTGACCCAGGGATCAAACCCAGCCTGCATTGGCAGACTGACTCTTTACCACAGAGCTACCTGGAAAGCCCATGCATGCTACCAGCAGACCCCAATTTATCCTTTTAATTCTACTGTCTCTCTCAGGGCTTTTTTGACCCTCTTCCATATAACAGTATGGTTGTTTACAGGACAATCTCTCTCTCTGGAGGTTACTGGCACAAACTTAGTAATATAAATTTTTGCACAAACTGTAAACTATGCATATGTGGCATATAATGAAGTAACATGACAGATATTTCCCCCAATATTTCTAAAGCTATTATTAATCTCTAGAAATGTAACAAAGATTGAAATATGTGTTTTAATTTAGAAAAATCTATCAGTCAAACAAGTTTTCATCATTAAAAAGATGCAAGTTATTGAATCAATGAAAAATCAAGGAAAAGTGTTTCCTTAAATAAGCTTTTTGTTTAAAATTTAAAACTTCTTCTGTCTCTTTTAAAGTGGTGGCCGTTATATTTATTAGTGTTCAAGTGTCAGATGTCAAAGTCATTTAGCCTCAAATGAGCCTCAGAATCATGTCTATGCTTCAATCCAGGGATTTTGCTAATGAAATAATTGGAAGATAGCACCCAAATTTAACAACAATCTATTTATAAAAATAACAAATGAAAAATTACCTAAATGCCTATTAGAGAACTAGTTAAATAATGATATGGAAAAATTTAAATGATGCTATAGATAAATATGAAAAGACAGCAAAATAAAGTTAAAAGAGGTAACATAATACAGCATAAGTGTTTTTGTAAAAATACGTATTATACATGAAAATATGAAAAGGTCTAGAAGGCTATTTACCAAGGCTAAACCAGAGTTTGCAAAGTATAGTCACCAATCAACAGTATTAGCATCACTGCGGAATTTATTATTAACAGAAACAAAAATTCTAGGGTTGTACTCCAGCCCTACAGAATCAAAAACCCTGGAAGTAGAGCCCAACAATGTGCGTTTTAATGAACCCTCCAAGTGACTCTGATGTATGGCAAAGTTTAAGAATCATTACTCTAGATTCTTTATTGGGATCAAGATCCCTTTGAGACCCTGATGAAAATTATGAATTTTTTTCCCAGCAAAGTACCCAGTTGGACAAATGTTCAATTTTATGTATATTTCAAAGATAAACATGGGCAGAGGCTGCCTGCAGTAGTAATATACTATTCCCAAATGGGACATATCCATTGAGCCCTAGGATACTTTACCTACAAGAAACAATGCATACTTATTGCAAATAAGTTGCTAAAATTAAATGGAGAAAAATCAAAGAACAAGAAAACTGTAAACCAATCCCTCAATTCCGGCACACCAGTATTTCCTCTGGTTTGTCTTCACTTACTCAGATTCCAAAGCTGACACAAAATCTCCTGGGGTTTAACTTTCCAAACTTCTGAACTTTATTGAGTTCATAGGCTGAACTTGTGGCCTTTGCAGTGGAGAATTCTCACATGATCACTATTCCATTTGACTATCAATCTGTGTACTTAATGGCCTTAAGAAATAACACTTTTCAGTAAACTTATTCTTAATTTAAAAATTTTTTGAACACTGTGCATGTTTTAGAAATATGGAGCAAACTCATATATCCTACAATGTAAGCAGATTCCTTAGCTTATATTAAGAATGAATATCAAACTACAAAGACTTCAACTCATGGTGTCATAAGAATACAAAGACTAAAAATTAAAAGATTTAATTAGGCAATCAGTAATCATCCCCTACTTTTATTTTTCCAAATGAACTGCTGGCATCTGTAATAACATATGTATCTCATATGATAATGAATTTTAGCCATATAAAAATATTAATGCTATTCTAAGAAAAATATTTCAACTCTTTTTTAAAAAACACTATATGCACACCTGCTATTCTCCTATCAATCCTAGCAGGAAACCATTTTTCCTCTACATCATGAGCAATAGAAATGTACTTATTAAAACATTAATCACAGTCCATTATATTCTGACTCACTGCCAAAAGTTCCCATTACATCACTGAAAATATCTATTAACCAAAACCTGCTTCTGACAAGTTACAGGAGTGTAGCATTCAGAATTTAGTAATGTATTATAAAAGTCAGTTTAAAAAGAACAGTTACACAATTGATTTTGCAGTGGCAGCAAAAATAATTAACTTTTTTTTGACATTTATTACCAAAAGGTTGATTTAACTGGTGTTTCTACTGTAAAATTATTTTAAAATTATTTCAAATTTCACCTAGCATTATTAAACACATTTACTATGAAAGAATTAAATACAGATGACTGTTTAAAGAATTTCAAAATGTGCTGAATACACCACTGTATGTAAAACTATATTGTCTTGTGTAAATATGGGACTTGTTTAGAGCCATGTCTCACAGGAAATTGTAGCAAATGAAAACCATCCCTGTTTTTCCACTCCCACTCTTTAGGATTTATGTCTTTACATTTAAAACCAGTAATACAGAGAAACAAACAAACAAACAAAAAACATGGCAACAGTACCTTCAAACCAGAATAATGACAACTCTGGGCACTCTTATAATGCTAAAATAACTGAATATTATTAGAAGTAAACCTTGAAGATATTCTGATGCTATACCATCAGAACCAATTATCTAGTTTTCACTTGTTGGATGTTTGTTTGGAGAGTGGTGACACTGACTTCTTCCAAACCAGGAGAAAGGTAGTTGACATTTAGCAATAAAGTACTAAGAAAAAAGCATAGGAAATATTGGTTATTATTTCCTGAGCATATTTAATACAAACTATTTATGGTTTATTGCGATTGTGAATACTGAAAAAAAAAAAACTAAATAGTAGACATGGGTAATTTTTTTCTTCTTTTAACTGTGCTTTCAAAGTTTTCCTATAATGAATATACATTATCTTTATAATAAGGAAAACTCAAAGAATTTATTTAATAGAAGCCCTTAAAGCCACATGTGACAACTGGAGAAGAAAAACCTTATTTGTCTTAATGCATTAGAGTGAATTGCATGTATTTTCTTTCAAATATAAATGTTTATAATTTTTATTTCTAAAAATAGGAGTGAATGACAATTTTTAGTAGCTTGTATAAAATCTAATGTTTCTGAAGCATGATGTTTAATTTAGTTGGAAAATTCATGGTAGAGGGATTCAGAGAAATTAAAAGCATGAATTATATCTTAGTTAAGAAGGGGACAGCAAAAGAAAACAGACCTAAGTTACAATCATAGAACATGATAACTATAAATTAGCAAGGTTCTTTAACCTAAGAGCCAACATGTTTTACATTTGAAAGGTTAAAAGAGTCACCAAGCTACACATGTCTAATAATTTCCTAACAACTCAATCTCCAGAGTACTTTTCCTTTTTTTTTTTTTTAAACATCAGTCTCTTCAAATGGAAATACAATTTCTACTACATACTCAGAGAAGACAGACTTACCTCTACTTGAAAGTGGTTTTTAAGAAAATATGACTCTTTCACGGCATACCTCAAAAAAGTTACCTGAATTTTAGCATGTGATGCTGAGTTCTCACCAAGGAAATGAAGAATTAATGAGCTATTATACACTTTACGGTACCCCCAATTAAAGGGCAAGTCAACATATAATTAAAGAGAGATTTCTGCTGATGTTTTTAAAGACCCTCACTTTATAGTATTATCCCCAATGTGAATATAAATCTCTAGGTGATTAATTTTTGTTCTATGCTTATTACTAAAATTATTATTTACAAACTCAAAACTCCTCCTAAAAACACTTAACAATTTCCATTAAGTCTTCTTTAGAACAACTACAAGCAAAAGATAAATGACAAGGGAATTCCTTGGCAGTCCAGTGGTTAGGACTGTGCTCTCACTGCCGAGGGTGCTGGTTCAATCCCTGGTCAGGGACCTCAGATTCCACGTGCCACTAAGCCAAAAAAAAAAAAAGATAAAGACAAATCCCTACTAGTATACTTCTTCTTTATCTGTTTAAGCCTTTAACAATCACTCCTTGATTACTACTTCTGTTACACAATTGACTAGTGAGTAATTCTCAATGGTATAATGTAAGTAAGTTAGATATTTTTATAGTTGCCATAAATTTGGACAGAAAACAAACTACAGGGTATGATTACTCTTAGCAGATCTTTAAAAAATCATTGCACTTAATAAAAAGTAGAGATTATAGAAAGAGAAACAGTACTTAGATTAAAAATTAATTTCATATATATCATGCTAGACAATTAAATGACCAAGACTACATAATTTGACATTGTTTTTATATTAAAATTAACCGTGCCTGAAAATGCAACTTGATCAGCATAAGGAAAACACAAACAAAATCAATCAACAAAGTTAAGCTGGACGTAGACTTTAAAATGAGTTTAAGTTCAGTATATACAGAGTTCATTACATATCAGCAATATTCTCAGTAAAAACTGTTAACTCCAATGGTAACATTTGTCACTCAAATAGCTAATGTTTATACAGAACTTATCACGTGTCAGATACTATTCCAAGGGTTTATCATTTATTAACTCATTTGATACTCACAATTCCATGAGATAGGCACTTATATTATCCATATCTTGAAAATGAGTAAATCAAGACACACAGAAATTAGTAAAGTGTCCAGGGAATTAAAATTAGTGAAAAATCCAGAAATTAAACTCAGGCAGAGTATGTTCTCTTCTCTTACTAAAAAGTTAATATGATAATAAGCCTTAAATACTTTGGTGTTATTGCATTTTATGTTTAATAAAATATAAGAGGAACAGGTGACATTATTCCTACTGGTAATTTATCATCCTGGTGATATTCATTAACCACACTAACTGTTAATCAGGTGGAGGCAGTATGTAATCCCAACTACTAAATTGCATTCCTTCTGTCTGTTAACTAGTTCCTAGTGTTGGCCAAAGTCAGACTCACTCAAGTATCCACCTCCATTAATTCTTCCTTTGCCTCTAAAACTAATGTGACCTCTCCCTCTCCATTGGTACATAAAACCTTCTTTACTATTAAACAACAATAACAGTTAACATTTATTAAATGTTTCCTAGGAATCAAAAGCTTAAATGCTATAAACTAAGTTATATAAATAAAAAATCCTGAGAGATAGATTCTATTACCATCTTCATTTTACAAATAAGAAAAGTAAGGTTCAGAAAGGTCAAGTTCTCGCAGCTAAGAAACAGAGCCTGGATTTAAAACTAGGTATGTTTAACACTAAAGTCTATGTTGCTTAAGCCAAAAGCAGTAACACTATGGCAGTATATATATTATACTCCATTGTATCCTATTTACTCACATACAATTGTATCCCATAATTCTATATCAACAGTTCTTTGTTGCACAAAATGATGACTTACATACTTTTATTTCCTAAAAATAAATTGGGCTTAATGAGCACTTGATGAATAAATGGATGAGAAAACAGATGATTACTACAAAAAGCCATATATCTTTTTTATATATATATATATATATATATATATATATATATAAAAACCAGATTATCAATTCTCACACTTGTTGGCCTTAAGACCTCTTTACACTCTTAAAAATTACTGAGGACTCCCAAAGATATTTCATTTAGATGAGTTATATCTACTTATATTTTCTATATTTAAATTTAAAACTAAGAAATTGGAAAATATTTAGTATTTTAAAATAACAGTTAAAGCCCCTTAACATGTTAACACAAGTAACATACCATGTTAACACTAGTCAAAAGGAAGATGGAATGACTGTTTTGATATCAAACTAATCAGATTTCATAGCAAAGAGTATTATCAGAAATGAAGGATCATTTCATAATGATAAAATAAAAATTAAAACAACAACCCTAAATATTTCTGTTCCTAGTAAAATAGCATTTGCAAACGACATGAATATTTATATTTTAAGAAAACCAGTGGACTACAAAAAATTACTACAACTAATGAGTTTTGCAATATTATAGGCTATAAAATCAATATATAAAATATCTGCTCATTCCAGAAAAAAGCAATCATAAATTGAAAAAAAAATTTTAATGCCATTTATAATAACAAACTATAAAATACTTAGGAGTAAATCTGACAAAATATATGCAAGTCCTGCCCACCAAAATTGTACATTATTGAAAGAAACTAAAGAAGACCAAAATAAATGGAAAAATAGACTCCGTTCACGAATCAAGACTGTATTTTAAGACAGAGCCAACTCCCTCCAAAATGATCTACTGATTCAAAATATTGGCAGATCTTATGAGCAAAGATACCCCAGGAGCACAGGAACACTTAAAGCACAGATACTGGTTTCTATTGTTGTTCAGTTGCTAAGTTGTGTCCAATTCCCTGCAACCCCACGGACAGTAGGTAGCCTGCAATACCAGCTTCCCTGTCTTTTACCATATCCCTGAATTTGCTCAAACTTACGTACATTGAGTCAGTGACACCATCCAATCATCTCATCCTCTGTTGCCCCCGTCTCCTCTTGCTCTCAACCTTTCCCAGCATCAGGGTCTTTTCCAACGAGTTTGCTCTTCGCATCAGGTGGCCAAAGTATTGGAGCTTCAGCATCAGTACTTCCAATGAATATTCAGGATTGATTTCCTTTAGGATTGACATTGGTTAGATCTCCTAGCTGTCCAAGGAACTCTCAAGAGTCTTCTCCAGAACCACAGTTCAAAAGCATCAATTCTTCAGCACTCAGCCTTCTTTACATCCAACTCTCACATCCAACATGACCACTGGAAAAACCATAGCTTTGACTAGATGGACCTTTGTCCACAAAGTGATATCTCTGCTTTCTGATACACTGTCTAGGTTTGTCATAGCTATTCTTCCAAGGAGCAAGCGTCTTTTAATTTTGTGGCTGCAGTCACCATCTGCAGTGATTTTGGAGCTCAAGAAAATGAAATCTGACACTTTCCACTTTTTTCCCATCTATTTGCCATGAAGTGATAGGACTGGATGCCATGATCTTCGTTTTCTGAGTGCTGAGTTTTAAACCAGCTTTGTCACTCTCTTTCACCCATTCACCTTCATCAAAAGGCTCTTTAGTTCCTCTTCACTTTCTGCCATTAAAGTGGTATCATTTGCATATCTGATGTTGTTGATATTTCTCCCTGCAATTTTGATTCCAGCTTGTGAGTTATCCAGTCCAGCATTTTGGTTTCTAATACTATTCTCCAATAAAAGAAACCAAGGCTTCTTAGAGAAATGGTTCCTTCTAGAACAAAATCAAGAAATACATATACCAGGAGCTTGAAGCTTCTTGCAGTGCCAAAAGTAAAGATATACTTATAAAAAGATGCAATGATGGGAGAAAGGCAAATGGGTACCAGAGCCAACTAAAACATCTCAAATGGTCAAAATTGGATTATAATCCAAACTGTAAAATAAATATTCACTAGTCCTTAAGGACAGGAGGAAAATGAATAAACAAACAGATGGTGGAGAAGAGACAAATCGCCAATGCTGAAGAATTCCAAATAACTTACATAGATACTACATCCTCAAGGAAAGTGAGCATTAATCCCCATCCCTTAAGTGTAGTCTGTGCATAGTGATTTTCTTCCAAAGAGTATAATAAAGACAGAAGGGATAAGAGTACATTACAGTGGACAAAGCTGACAAATAATACCTCAACCAGGTGATCAAGGTTAACATCAACAGTGATAAGACATGTGGATAGCTTGTACTAAGACATAAGCTATGAGCTTCCCTCATAGCTCAGTCAGTAAAGAATCTGCCTGCAATGCAGGAGACCTGGGTTCGAATCCTAGGTTGGGAAGATTCCCTGGAGAAGGAAATAGCAATGTACTCCAGTATTCTTGCCTGGAGAATCCCATGGACAGAGGAGACTGGCGTGCTACAGTCTATGGGGTCAAAAGAGTCAGATACGACTTAGCAACTAAACCACTAAGACATTCTGAAAACTATCTGACCACTACTCAAATCTGTCAAGGTCATCAAAATCAAGGAAAGTCTGAGAAACTGTCACAGCCAAAAGGAGCCCATGGACTGCACCACACCAGGCCTCCCTGTCTATCACCAACTCCTGGAGTCTGCTCAAACTCATATTCATCAAGTCGGTGATGCCATCCATCTATCTCATTCTCTGTTGTCCCCTTCTCCTGCCCTCAATCTTTCCCAGCATCAGGGTCTTTTCAAAGTCCATTCTTCACATCAGATGGCCAAAGTAATGGAGTTTCAGCTTCAGCATTAGTCCGTCCAATGAATATTCAGGACTGATTTCCTCTAGGATGGACTGGTGGGATCTCCTTGAAGTCCAAGGGATTCTCAAGAGTTTTTCCAACACCACAGTTCAAAACCATCAATTTTTCGGCTCTCAGCTTTCTTTATAGTCCAGCTCTCACAGCCATTCATGACTACTGCAAAAACCATAGCTTTGACAAGGTGGACCTTTGTCAGCAAAGTAATGTCTCTGCTTTTTAATATGCTATCTAGGTTGGTCATAGCTTTTCTTCCAAGGAGCAAGTGTCTTTTAATTTCATGGCTACAATTACCATCTGCAGTGATTTTGGAACCCAAGAAAATAAAGTCTGTCACTGTTTCTACTGTTTCCCCATCTATGTGCCATGAAGTGATGGGACCGGATGCTATGATCTTAGTTTCTGAGTGTTGAGTTTTAAGCCAACTTTTTCACTCCCCTTTTTTACTTTCATCAAGAGGCTCTTTAGTTCCTCTTTACTTTCTGCCATAAGGGTGGTGTCATCTGCATATCTGAGGTTATTGATATTTCTCCCAGCAATCTTGATTTCAGCTTGTGCTTCATCCAGCCCAGCATTTCACATGATGTACTCTGCACAGAAGTTAAATAAGCAAGGTGACAATATACAGCCTTGACATACTCCTTTCCTGATATGGAACCAGTCTGTTGTTCCATGTCTAGTTCTAACTGTTGCTTCTTGACCTGCATATAGATTTCTCAGGAGGCAGGTAAGGTGGTCTGGTATTCCCATCTCTTTAAGAATTTTAAACATTCTTCTGTGATCCACACAGTCAAAGGCTTTGGCATAGTCAATAAAGCAGAAATAGATGTTTTTCTGGAACTCTCTTGCCTTTTCGATAATCCGACGGATGCTGGCAATTTGATCTCTGGTTTCTCTGCCTTTTGTAAATCCAGCTTGAACATCTGGAAGGTCACGGTTCATGTATTGCTGTAGCCCGGCTTGGAGATTTTTGAGCATTACTTTGCTAATGTGTGAGATGAGTGCAATTGTGCGTTAATTTGAACACTTTGGCATTGCCTTTCTTTGGGATTGGGATATAAACTGACCTTTTCCAGTCCTGTGGCCACTGCTGAGTTTTCCAAATTTGATGGCACGTTGAGTATAGCACTTTAACAGCATCATCTTTTAGGATTTGAAATAGCTCAACTGGAATTCCATCACCTCCACTAGCTTTGTTCCCTGGGTAGAGAAGATCCCCTGGAGAAGGAAATGGCAACCCACTCTCTTATTCTTGCCTGGAAAATTCCACGGGCAGAGAAGCCTGGTGGACTACAATTCATGGGGTTGCAATTCATGGGGTTGCAGAGTCAGACACAACTGAGCATGCACAGTTGATGATGAGAAATGTGATGGAGAATTTAGTTTTAAGACCAAATTGACAAGATTAGGTGTTATAGAAATGTGACACAGGATCCCATCCTGAGGGCCAACTCTTATCAGGCAACTATATACCTACGATATTAGATAGCCAGTATATCGTTTTTCATCACAACTACTCCTCTATACAACAACATTATTTTCTGTAATAATCATGAAGTGAAAAATAGTAACAATGCAGAAAAGGCAGTAAGATCTTTTCCTTCTATTAGATTTTGTGCACATTATAGAAAAGGCAATGGCACCCCACTCCAGTACTCTTGCCTGGAAAATCCCATGGATGGAGGAGCCTGGTGGGCTGCAGTCTATGGGGTCGCTCAGAATCGGACATGACTGAGCGACTTCACTTTCACTTTTCACTTTTATGCATTGGAGAAGGAAATGGCAACCCACTCCAATATTCTTGCCTGGAGAATCCCAGGGACGGGGGAGCCTGGTGGGCTGCCGTCTCAGGGGTCGCACAGAGTTGGACACGACAGAAGTGACTTAGCAGTAGCAGCATGCCACTAAAAATTTTAAAATAAAAATAAAATTCACACAACAAAAAAGAAAAAAGACTAAAATACCCATTAATTATATTAATTTTTAAAAACAAGAAAATATTGATAAGTACAAGAAAGAATGTAATAAAGTTTTTTGTTTTGAGCTCTTATGCAAATTTGTCAGTGAATTCATTAAAGCTGATATTCTTTGCATATTCATGTTCAATAGTCAAAAAGCCAGATATGTGTTTATCTATGCTCATAATAAATTGAAGAATACTTTTTGTTAATTTCCACTTTCTTTCTTTAAGCAACAAGTATCAAAACAGCTAGAAAAAACTCTTATTTGACAGAGTCTCATAAAATAGCTATTTCATAATAAATTCCAGAAATTACAATACTGTTCATGCCTTCGCTTCTTTAGGTGTTTTTTTCTAGCAACTTTCAGGTGTTCTCTAGTCGAAAAACTTTAAAAACAAATAAATATCCCAAGAACTTAAGTTCTTATGATCATCAGACTATCTATATGATCATCAGACTATCTATATGATCATCCATATGATCATCAGACAGTTTACTTCAAATCTACCACTTAAACTCAAAAATATTTAGTACTACAGGGGAGCTGAAAAGAGAAATTTTGCCAGAAGGGAGACAGAAGGATTCTAAAACCTTACAAACTTACTCTTGAGTGAGCCTAAATGTAGGTGGGTTTGTTGCGGGGGGCGGGGCGGGGGCTGTTCTGGGGCTGACTATAAAGCTGGGAGTTCTGTGATTTCACTTCTGTATATAAAACAATATTATTCAGGAACAAAAAATAAAGATGTGCTCATTGGAAGCTTATCCACCTCTCCCTGCCTCTGAGCCACCAGGGAAGCCCAGATAGTAAAGAATCTTCCTGTAATGCGGGACAGCAGGGTTTGATCCCTAGATCGAGATCTCCTGGAAAAGGAAATGGCAACCCATTCCAGTATTCTTGCCTGGAGAATCCCACGGACAAAGGAGCCTCGTGGGCGACAATCTATGTGGTCGCAAAGAGTTGGATATGACTGAGAGACTAATACTAACATTGGAAGCTTACTTACATGCTATGAAATTTAAAAGTAATAACAGCAATTGTTTAGAACATGGACCAAAAGAAGACATTTTCAGGAAGGAGTATTTGAGATCTAACATTGTTCAGAACTGCTAGTATATATTGATTTAAAAAAAAAAAAAAAAAGACTGTCTTTTAATTGTCTATTTTTTTTTAGTTCTCTATACAATGCAACTCTTACTGCCTGTACCTGTAACAGGCCATTCCTACCACCCCACCCTTATACACCTCTGCTGTCAAGGCAGCTTTACCTGAGCTCCGACTCAAAGGCCTGTGGCTCACAATGCCCTCAGTGCTATTTTCCTCATGGGGAAAAAATGGAGGCTGAAACCTTGGCTCGTACTTAGCACAGAATAATTTTGTTTTCATTTTTTTTGAGAATAAGAAAAGTTGCTACATAATTTGAATCAGTTGCCTTCAGAAACACTATCTGAAATTAAAACAATCTAAAGCCAGTCAATCCTAAAAGAAATCAACCCTGAATACTCATTGGAAGGACTGATGATGAAGTTGAAGCCCCAATAATATGTCCACCTGATGCAAAGTGCAGATTCATTGCTAAAGATCCTGATACTGGGAAAGGTTGAAGGCAAAAAGAGAAGAGGGTGGTAGACAATGAGATGGTTGGATGGCATCACCGATTCAAGGGCCATGAACCTGGGCAAACTCTGGGAAATAGCAAAGCACAGGGAGGCCTGGAGTGCTGCAGTCCATGGGGTCACAAAGAAAAGGGTACGACTTGGCGACTAACCACAACAAAAGCATAACAAAAGTTAAGTTCAGTCATATTTTGAAAACTCTGTACATAGGACGGCCTTGGCTGTAAGGTACAGCAGAGAAAACGTACTAAGAACTAAAAACGTAGTCCTAGCTTCGCACTATCCAAAGACGTGACTATGAGCACAGAAGAGTTTTCTTCTTTGGCTTCTCCTGTAGTGAACTCGTGACAGTTCATTCTCCCATAAAAAAGAACTGCTAAGGACCTTTTCCCAGTTCTTGCAGCTCTTTAGACACAAATTTTATTTCAATATTTGATAAATAACTGAACTTAAAGCAACTCACAGAGAACCCTTCCCCCTAATCTCCCTTATCATATTTAAATGGCAACTTTTACCTCAGATATAACCTTGGGAGGAACTTTTTTGTAACACCCAGTTGGCCCCTCCAACACACACACATATCCAATCCATCAAAAATTCAATATTTTATCCCATCAAAATTATATTCATAACTTGACCACTTCTTTGCAATTACACTGTTACCATCTTAGTATAAACCCCTACAATCTTAATCCAGGACAGTTGCAAGTTTTCTTGCTTTCAATTCACCATCCACTCTCCTACACAGATCCTTCTAAATATAAGTCATATGACACACCTTTGTTCAAAATTCTATGACTTCTCATCTTCTTGACAATAAAAGCCCAAGTCTTAGCCATCAGCTAAAAAAAAACCCTATATGATCTAACTAGGCTCAATCTGCCTTCTTACATAAAAAACCTGCTACCACTCCGACCTTATCTCCTCTCCAATTCATGCTATTGCAGACACTGGACTCCTTTCTCATCCTTATACACATGCCCACCTCAGGGCCATTGCACTTACAGTTCCTCTGCCCTTCCTCATAACATCACATGATTAGCTTCTTTGCTTAGTTCATGTCTATTCAAATATCACCCTAAAAAGATTCCACTGCTACCTATGTAAAAATGGCACTCTATACCAGTCACTACATATCCCTCTATCCTGCTGTATTTGTCTCCAAAATACTGCCATCTGACAAATTCATCAGTGTGCTTATATTGTTCACTTCATCCCAATACAATGTAAGCTTTATGACAGCAGGTGTCTTCTGTTTTGTTCACTGTTGTCTTCTTAGTACCTAGAAGAGTAACTGACACATAGGAGGTGCTTCATAATCAAATGAATAATAATCAAATGAATAACAAAAGTAAAAGAACTGATAAATAATCAATTCGTTCCTCAAATAGCATGAGCTAAATACTATGAAGCTTCATTTCCCAATGGAGACAATTACATATAGATTTACAGTCAACTGAATTTTACAGTGATTTGGTAGAAACTGAGAAAATTCCAATAATAAATGGAATCTCCTTTTTTAGAGTCCTATATAAATCTGAATTAAGACTATATTTCATTGTAATAATTTATAGTTATAATTTAATTACTAAACTAAATAATCTATTAATTTATTGCTGCTCTTCTGAGCTTAGAGTATATATTTAATTAATACTATGATTTAATAGTCTTAAAGTCCTCACTACAAAAGACTATTCTGGAATCAACTGCATAATTACATTTCCTCAGTGACCTTATAATCTTGTGAGCATTTACTCTAGACTAAACAGCCTCATTCAGCTGCCTTGTGTCTGACTGTCGATGAAAGAAGCTTGTTTGACAACTGCTTTAGGCAGAAACATATTTTTTTCCATGATTGCAAAAAAAGATTTAAAACTTACCAGACTAGTGCCAGACTAGACCTTTATGCACAAGGTTCATGATAGATGTGTGACTTGATTTCTAATTCAAATGCCAATAAAAACAGATAGTAAAGACATTTTGCTGTCATAGCCATAAGAAGTTAATTTAGTAATACTTTCATAATTACAACAAAGTATATGTGATACTATATACACACATATATTGCAATTTTTGTGAATTCTGTACTTCTCCATATTCTTTGATTTTTCTGGTGCCCTTGAGAATTTTTCTAAAACTAATATATAAACTTTAATGTACAGAATTAAAAACAAAGCCAACAAAACAAATACCTCTTATCTATCCTTTGACAATACAAGTATAATAAGTCAATAGATAAAGACATTGACCAAAAAAACAGAAATTCTACAACATGGTTTAAAAAGAATTTCAACATAAAAAAGAAAAATCACTTAATCAATCAACATGATACTTAATGATGAAAGACTTGAAGCATTTACCAAAAAAACAAGACATAAGAAAAACTGCAGTCATCCAAAATGTGTAACACCAAGTTAAGAAGTTCTAGTCAAATGCAATAAAATATGAAACTGAAATCAGACACAGAGCATTTAAAATAAAAAATGCATTTTTTTTCCGGATGACTGGCTTCCAGATAGAAAACCTCATCACCTTAAAGAACAAGTAAAATTCTCAGTAAAACAGCTATATACAAAATGAAAATGTATTTAACCAAGAACCAGTTAGAAAGCATAATGAAAAATTTTTAACTACAGCATCCTAAGTATGATATAACAAAAACTAATTTCCAAGAAATGTGTAAGATATATGAAAATTCAATAAATTTTAAACTTGTCGGTTTAAAGCAATTCCAAATGAAATACCAAAAAATGTAGTGCTTGGTTGAATCTACGGGGTAATAAGGATGGCCATGTCTTACTTGTTAAGGTGTTTGGGCTTGCTTTGCTATATTACTTGGTTCATAATATCCTGTAATGAAAATTTTCAAATGTACAGACATTTTGAAAGAACTATAGGGTGCTCTTTTGCTTTGGCCAAACTTGGAAGAATAAATGTTTAAAGATTCTAAAACACTTTGAAAAACATAAAGAGCAAAGGAAGACTTGCCCCACTGTGGTAGGCAGAATTCTGAGACAGCCCCCAAATTCCCACCTCATTGTGTGCACCTTTACATGATTTTATCCTCATGGATATGATGAATTTCAATCCTTAGATATATTATATGGCAAAAGGAATTCCGGGGATGTAACTAAGATCTCAAATTGGTTGATTTTGAGTTAATAAAAAGGGAAATTATCTAAGTAGACCAAACTTAAACAGGTAGGAGCCCTTAAGAAAGCAAGAGATTCAAAAAGATTTTCTCCTACTAGCACTGAAAAAGATGAAAAACAACTGTGAGTTCTAAATCAGCAAGAAACCTAATTCTACCAATAATATGAATCAGCTTGAAAGACAACCCCCAAATCTCACTAACATGGACCCACAGCACCTGCTGACACTTTGATCACAGCCACATGCAATCTGAGTAAAAGATCCAAGTAACCCATGTCCAGACTAATAATATGCAGACACTGATAATAAATAAGATAAAGTGGATACTGTTTTAAGCCACTTAAGTGTGTGGTAATTTAATGCATAGCAATAGAAAATAAATATATGACTAATACTAAAACATATCATGAATTTAAATGAATAAGAAAGTGATGTGCTTAAATAACTGAAATACAGATTAATGGAAGAGAAAGGTCAGTGGACCAAAAATCCTAGAATGTTAATCTAAAACATCAATAGGGGAAAAAAAAAAGACTAATGAATAAATTATGCTGGGCCAACTGATTTACTAGTTGAAAAAAATGGAGTAAAGATTCTTTTACTGTTCCTTACAAATAAAATACATTCCACATGGATTGTGATTACATGTAAATATTGAAGCTACCAAAAAATTAGAATATAAATAAATATATATATAAAGCTTTGTGTTGATTTAGGACTTCCTAAGTAGCACAGCAATTGAAAATTGGCAGAACATCATTAAAATATTTTACTGCTCAAAGATTAAGCTTACTTCACATAAAGCAACCCAAATGTCCATCAACAGATGAATGGATAAAGATGTATGTGTACACACACACACGCACACACACACACACACACAAACACAATGGAGTATTACTCAGCCATTAAAAAGAATGAAATCCTGCCATATGCAATAATGTGGATGGACCTAAAGAGTATTATACTTAGTGAAATAAGTCAGACAAAGACAAAAACTCAGTTATTTATATGTAGAATCTAAAACATAAAATGAATGCACATAACAAAGCAGAAACAGTCTCACAGATACAGTAAACAAACTTGCGATTTGAAAGAAGGAAGTAGGAAGAAGCAATATACAGGTATAGGATCAAGAAAAAAGGTACTCGATGAGATGGATCTCACTGATACCTTCAGGACATTCCATCCAAATGTAAAAGAATACACCTTCTTCTCAAGTGCACCTGGAACATTCTCCAGGATAGACCACATCTTGGGTCACAGATCAAACCTCAGTAAATTTAAGAAAGTTGAAATCAAGCATATTTTCTGACCACAACACTATGAGACTAGATATCAATTAGAAAAAAAAAAAACTGTAAGAAACACAAACACATGGAGATTAAACAACGCATTTCTAAATAACCAACAGGTTACTGAAGAAACAAAAAAACAAAATTTCTAGAAATGACAATAAAAACATGACAACTCAAAAACTATGGGATGCAGCAAAAGCAGTTCTAAGAGGGAAGTTCATAGCAATACAATCCTATCTCAAGAAGCAAGAAAAACATTGACTAGACAACCTAATCTTACACCTAAAACAACTGGAAAAAGAAGAACAAAAAACCCCCAAAATAAGTAAAAGGAAAGAAATCATAAAAATCCAAGCAGAAATAAATGAAAAAGAAATGAAAGAAATAATAGTAAAGATTAATAAAACTAAAAGCTGGTTTTTTGGGAAGATAAACAAAACTGACAAACCTTTAGCCAGACTCAAAAAAAAAAAAAGAGAAGAATCAAATCAACAAAATTAGAAATGAAAAATGGGAGGTTACAATAGACAATGCAGAAATACAAAGGATTATAAGGGACTATTAAGAGCAACTATATGGCAACTAAATGGATAACCTGGAAGAAATGGACAGATTCTTAGAAAACTTCAATCTTCCAAGCCTGAACCAGGAAGAAATAGAAATTATGAACAACCCAATTACAAGCACTGAAATTAAAGCTGTGATCAAAAATCCACCCAAAATACAAAAGCCCAGGACCAAATGGCTTCACAGGAGAATTCTATCAAGCATTTAGAGAAGAGCTAATGCCTATCCTTCTAAAACTCTTTCAAAAAATTGCAAAGGAACACTTCCAACCTCATTCTACAAGGCCACCAGCATGCTGACACCAAAACCAGACAAAGACAACAAAAAAAGAAAACTACAAGCCAATATCACTGATAAAGACAGATGCAAAATTCCTCAACAAAATTTTAGCAAACAGAATTCAAAAACACATCAAAAAGCTCATACACCATGATCAAGTTGGGTTTATTCCAAGAATGCAAGGATTCTTCAGTATATGAAAATCAATCAATGTGATACACCATAATAACAAATTGAATGATAAAAACCATATGATCATCTCAATAGATGCAGGAAAAGCCTTTAACAAAATTCAGCATCCATTTATGATTAAAACTCTTCAAAAAATGGGCACAGAAGGAACTTACTTCAACATCAGTTCAGTTGCTCAGTCGTGTCCAACTCTTTGTGACCCCACGTACCGCAGCACGCCAGGCCTCCCTGTCCATCACCAACTCCCGGAGTCCACCCAAACTCACGTGCATAGAGTTGGTGATGCCATCCAACCATCTCATCCTCTGTCGTCCCCTTCTCCTCCCGCCCTCAATGTTTCCCAGCATCAGGGTCTTTTCCAATGAGTCAGCTCTTCACATCAGGTGGCCAAAGTTTTGGAGTTTCAGCTTCAACATCAGTCCTTCCAATGAACACCCAGGACTGAGCTCCTTTAGGATAGAGTGGTTGGATCTCCTTGCAGTCCAAGGGACTCTCAAGAGTCTTCTCCAACACCACAGTTCAAAAGCATCAATTCTTCAGTGCTCAGCTTTCTTTATAGTCCAACTCTCACATCCATACATGACCACTAGAAACACCATAGCCTTGACTAGACAGACCTTTGTTGGCAAAGTAATGTCTCTGCTTTTTAATATGCTGTCTCGGATGGTCATAACTTTCCTTTCATGGAGTAAGTGTCTTTTACAGACCATATATGATAAGTCTACAGCAAACATTATTCTCAATGGTAAATAACTGAAAGGATTCCCCCTAAGATCAGGAATAAGACAAGGGTGTCCACTTTCACAACTATTATTCAGCATAGTTCTGGAAGTCCTAGCTACAGCAATCAGAGAAGAAAAAGAAATAAAAGGAATCCAGATTGTAAAAGAAGAAATAAAGTTCTTACTGTTTGCAGATGACAAGATACTGTACAAGAAAACCCTAAAGACAGTATTAAAAAATTACTAGAGCTAATCAGTGAATTTAGCAAAGTTGTAGGATACAAAATCAATACACAAAAATCACTTGCATTTCTATATACTAACAATGAAAAATCAGAAAGAGGAATTAAGGAATCAATCCCATTCACCACTGCAACAAAAAGAATTAAATATCTAGGAATAAACTTACCTAAGGAGACAAAAGAACTGTACACAGAAAATTATAAGACACTGTAGGAAGAATCAATATTGTGGAAATGACTATCCTACCAAATGCAATCTACAGATTCAATGCAATCTCTATCAAATTACCAACAGCATTTTTCACAGAACTAGAACAAAAAATTTCCCAATTCATATAGAAATACAAAAGACCCTGAATAGCCAAAGCAGTGTTGAGAAAGAAGAATGAAGCTGGAGGAAATCAACCTTCCTGACTTCAGATTATACTACAAAGCTACAGTCATCAAGACAATATGGTACCGGCACAAAAACCGAAATATAGACCAATGGAACAAGATAGAAAGCCCAGAAATAAACCCATGCACCTATGGGTACCTTATTTTTGACAAAGGAGGCAAGAACATACAATGGGGCAAAGACAACCTCTTCAATAATGGTGCTGAGAAAACTGGACAGCTACATGTAGAAAAATGAAATTAGAACACTTCTTAACACCATACACAAAGATAAACTCAAAATGGATTAAAGATCTAAATATAAGACCAGAAACTATAAATCATCCTAGGGGAAAATATAGGCAGAACACTCGATGACATAAATCAAAGCAAAATCCTCTATGAACCACCTCCTAGAATGATGGGAATAAAAACAAAAGTAAACAAGTGGGACCTGATTAAACTTAAAAAGCTTTTGCACAGTAAAGGCAACTATAAGCAAGATGAAAAGACAAGCCTTCAGAATGCAAGACAATAATAGCAAATGAAAAACTGACAAAGGATTAATTTCCAAAATATACAAGCAGCTCATACAACTCAATGCCAGAAAAACAAACAACTCAATCAAAAAGTGGGGAAAAGACCTAAACAGACATTTCTCCAAAGAAGACATACAGATGGCTAACAAACAGATGAAAAGATGCTCAACATCTCTCATTATTAGAGAAATGCAAATCAAAACTACAATGCCATATCACCTCGCACCAGTCAGAATAGCCATCATCAATAAGTCTATAAACAATAAATGCTGGAGAGGGTGTGAAGAAAAGGGAATGCTCTTGCTCTGTTGGTGGGAATGTACATTGATACAGCCACTATGGAAGATGAGATGGAGATTCCTTAAAAAACTAGGAATAAAACCACCGTATGACCCAGCAATCCCACTCCTAAGCATATACTCTGAGGAAATCAAAACTGAAAAAGACACATGTGTCCCATTGTTCATTGCAGCACTATTTACAATAATTAGAACATGGAAGCAACCTAGATCTCCATCGACAGATGAATTGATAAAGATATTGTGGTACATATACAAAATGGAATATTACTCAGCCATAAAAAGGAACAAATTTGAGTCAGTTCCAATGAGGTGGATGAACCTAGAACCTGTTATACAGAGTGAAGTAAGTCAGAAAGAGAAAGTAAATATCATATTCTAACATATATATATGGAATCTAGAAAAATGGTACTGAAGAACTTGTTTACAGGGCAGCAATGGAGAAACAGACATAGAGCACAGATTCATGGACATGAGGAGAGGGGAGGAGAGGGTGAGATGTATGCAAAGAGTAACATGGAAACTTACATTACCATATGTAAAATAGATAGCCAATCAGAATTTGCTGTATGGTTCAGGAAACACAAATAGGGGCTCTGTATCAATCTAGATTGGTGGAATGGGGCGGGAGATGGGAAGGAGGTTCAAAAGGGAGGGGATATGTGTATACCTATGAATGACTCATGTTGAGGTTTGACAGAAAACAACAAAATTTTGTAAAGCAATTATCCTTCAATAAAAAATAAATTAATTAAAAAGAAAAAAGGTACTATGTATAAAATGGATAAGGAACAAAGATATATTGTACAGCAAAAAGAAACATAACCATTATTTTGTGATAACTTTAAAGGGAATACAATCTATAAAAATACTCAATCATTATGCTGTAACTAGAAATTAACATAATATTGTAAATCAACAACATTTCAATTAAAATAAAAACAGGTACAAAATCAATGATGCCCATTAAAAGTCCAAAAAAGAAAAAAAAGGAAATATCATTATTTTGAATAATTTCACATCATAAGCAATATAAGATAAACTTTACATTTTGAAGGTTAGTAGTCATATGATATGGCTGACATAAAAATAAGTAAAAATATTACTCCAGTAGAAAAGAGAATGTGGGGCAAAAACAGACAATTGAAAATTCATAATAGGGAGTAAAAGAGGGAAAGAAATTACTGAGTCTATGCCACAATCATAAAGGTAAAGAGTTTCCTAAGGAAATGAAACAGCACAAGCAATGGCACAAAACTGTGAGACACCATGAGGTTCTTAAGAAACACCACGATGAGAGGACTGGGGCATATGGCCAGGAAGGTAGATAGGGGTCAGATTATGCAGATAATGATGAGCCACTGAAGGATATTACTAATATAGAGACATGGCCAGATTGATATATTAGAAAGTTTTCTCTGGCAACAATGAGGAAGGCTTAAGGAGGAAGACAAAAAGAATGTTAAAAAATTTTTAGAATATGTTCAATATCTCATCTCAAATTCGTGACATATAAAATTCCAATTTATCAATTTTTAAGAGCAAAAGAATGACCAAGAAAAGTAGCTGCAAGTTTGGCATATACCTTCCAAATTTCAGACAATAAAGCTACAGTAATCAAAACAGCATGGTACAGGCACAAAAACAGACATGTAGATTAATGGAACAGAAGAGAGGGCCCAGAAATAAACCCACACATCTCTGGTCAATTAATCTTCAACAAAAATGGCAAGAATATACAATGAGAAAAGACAGTCTCTTCAGTGAGTGGCTGGAAAAGCTAGACAGCCAAACATAAATCAATGAAATTATAACACTCCCTCAAACTCTAAACAAAAATAAACTCAAAATGGTTTAAAGACCAACATATAGGACATGAAAAAATTAAAATTCCTAGAAGAGAACACAGGCCAGACATTCTTGACATAAATTGTAGCAATATTTTCTAAAATCAGTCTCCCAAGGCAAAAGAAATAAGCAAAAGTAAATGAATGGGACCTAATCAAACTTAAATACTTTTGCGCAGTAGAGGAAACCATAAACAAAATGAAAAAACAGCCTACCAAATGGGAGAAAATACTTGCAAACAATGGAACCAACAAGCAGTTAGTATCTAAAATACACGAACCACTCACACAACTCAGTATCAAAAACACAAACAACCTAATCAAAAAATAGGCAAAGACCTAACTAGACATTTCTCCAAAGAAGACATACAGCTAGCCAACAGCCACACGAAAAGATGCTGAACACTGCTAATTACTAGAGAAATGCAAATCAAAATCACAATGAGGTATCACCTCATACATGTCAGAATGGCTACCATTAAAAAGCTTACAAATAACAAATGTTGGAGAGGGTGTGCAAAAAAGGGAACCCTCCTACACTGTTGCAAAGTAAGTTGGTGCAGCCACTATAGAGACTATATGGAGGTTCCTAAAGAAACTAAAATTAGAGCTACCATCAGTTCAGTTCAGTCACTCAGTCGTGTCTGACTCTTTGCGACCCCATGAACCGCAGCATGCCAGGCCTCCCTGTCCATCACCAACCACCAGAGTCCACCCAAACCCATGTCCATTGAGTTAGCGATGCCATCCAACCATCTCATCCTCTGTTGTCCCCTTCTCCTCTGCCCTCAATCTTTCCCAGCATCAGGGTCTTTTCCAATGATCAGCTCTTGGCATCAGGTGGCCAAAGTTTTAGAGTTCCAGTTTCAACATCAGTCCTTCCAATGAACACCCAGGACTCATCTCCTTTACGATGGACTGGTTGGATCTTCTTACAGTCCAAGGGACTCTCAAGAGTCTTCTCCAACACCACAGTTCAAAAGCATCAATTCTTCAGTGCTGAGCTTTCTTTATAATTCAACTCTCACATCCATACATAACTACTGGAAAAACCATAGCCTTGACTAGACAGACCTTTGTTGGCAAAGTAATGTCTCTGCTTTTTAATATGCTGTCTAGGTTGGTCATAACTTAAGGAGTAAGCGTCTTTTAATTTCATGACTGCAATCACCATCTGCAGTGATTCTGGAGCCCCAGAAAATAAAGTTGACCACTGTTCCCACTGTTTCTCCATCTATTTGCTATGAGTGATGGGACTAGATGCCATGATCTTCGTTTTCTGAATGTTGAGCTTTAAGCCAACTTTTTCACTCTCCTCTTTCACTTTTATCAAGAGGCTCTCTAGTTCTTCTTCACTTTCTGCCATAAGGGGGGTGTCATCTGCATATCTGAAGTTATTGATATTTCTCCCGGCAATCTTGATTCCAGCTTGTGCTTCTTCCAGCCCAGCGTTTCTCATGATGTACTCTGCATAGAAATTAAAGAAGCAGGGTGACAATATACACCCTTGACGTACTCCTTTTCCTATTGGAACCAGTCTTTTGTTCCATGTCCAGTTCTAACTGTTGCTTCCGGACCTGCATACAGGTTTCTCAAGAGGCAGGTCAGGTGGTCTGGTATTCCCATCTCTTTTAGAATTTTCCACAGTTTATTGTGATCCACACAGTCAAAGGCTTTGGCATAGTCAATAAAGCAGAAATAGATGTTTTTCTGGAACTCTCTTGCTTTTTCGATGATGCAGCAGATGTTGGCAATTTGATCTCTAGTTCCTCTGCCTTTTCTAAAACCAGCTTGAACATCTGGAATTTCACAGTTCACGTATTGCTGAAGCCTGGCTTGGAAAATTTTAAGAATTACTTTGCTAGTGTGTGAGATGAGTGCAATTGTGTGGTAGTTTGAACTACCATATGATCCAGCAATCTTACACCTAAGGATATATGTGCACCCACAATGAAACATTACTCAGCCATAAAAAAGAATGAAATATTGCCATCTGTGACATGGATGGACCTAGAGAATATCATACTAATTCAGACAAAGACAAATATGTATCACTTACAATGTAGAATCTAAAAAATAATACAAATGAATCCAGAGACAAAGCAGAAACACAGTCACAGACACAGAAAACAAACTTATGGTTACCAAAGGGGAAAGAGAACAGAGAGGGATAATTAGGAATATGGGACTAACATATGCAAACTACTATACATAAAATAGATAAGCAATAAGGATTTACTATATAGTACAGGGAATTATATTTCATATTTTATAATAACCTATAATGGAAAATAATCTAAATATTTATTTGTTATTGTTCAGTTGTTAAGTTGTGTCCGACTCTTTGTGACTGCAGCACACCAGGCTCCACGGTCCTCTACTATTTCCCAGAGTTTGCTCAAATTAATATCCACTGAGCCAAAGATGCTATCTATCCATCTCATCCTCTGCTGCCCTTTTCTCCTTTTGCCTTAAATCTTTTCCAGCATCAGGGTCTTTTCTAATGAGTCAGCTTTTTGCATCAGGTGGCCAAAGTATTAGATATTCAGCATCAGTCTTTCCAATGAATATTTAGGGTTGATTTTCTTTAGGATTGACTTGTTTGATCTCCTTACAGTCCAAGAGAGTTTTAAGAGTCTTCTCCAACATCACAATTCTAAAGTATCAGTTCTTCAATGCTCAACCTTCTTTATGATCCAACTCTCACATCCATACATGACTACTGGAAAAACTATAGCTTTGACTATACAGAACTTTGTTGGCAAAGTGATGTCTCTGCTTTTTAACACGCTGTATAGGTTAAGCTGACTCACAGTTCTGTATATCTAATACTCTAAATTAACTAAACTTTCAAAAGAGGGAAAGGAAAGAAAGGGGGAAGAAAAGGAGGGAGTAAGAGAGAGAGAGAAAAAGAGAGAAAGGAAAGGAAAGAGGAAGGAAGGGAGGGAGAGAGGGAGGAGGGGAGAGAGAGAGAAAGAGACAGACAGAAAGAAAGAACTGAAGGAAGAAAAGAAGGAAAAAAGAAGGGAAGACAAAAAATCTCCATGGTTATAATGAAGGTAGATAGGTGGATCTTCTATTTTAGGGGAACTATACCCTATCCTATTCCCTGAAGAATGAACATTTTAATTGCTTTGCCAATAACCATACGGATTTGTAACAGGTCAGTTACTTCTGTTCGGCAATCTGATTTTTATCTATGTCATCTATGGCCACAAAAGAAAACAAAATTGACAGGTGCTGATGGAGATCAAACAAGAAACTTTCTTCTAATTATCATCAGGTTCTAGTTAACTGAGTTAATCCAATACTGTCATTACGACCACAGTTTTTTTCACGATTGATTTCACAATAATAAGAAAATGATCTCATCAACTGGTTAGGAAGTACTCTAGATATTAAACTATTACAGTTTGTTTATTTAAAGCTCTACTAGTTGATAGCATGGAACTTACATATGTTACCAGAAGAGACAGAAATGAATGTATGCACTTGGCTAAAACATTCTACCACAGAGAAACATACAAAAATGTTCTACAGAAATGAAGATTAAAATTTTATTCTACAGCAATCTGGTAGCAAATGGTTCACTTAAATTCACAAATAAGGAAAAGTGAAAAATATACATCTTGCTTAAAGATTATAGCTTATCCTATAAAATGTTTTTCCTTATTTCTGTAGTAGGTTCATGAATGAAATGTTCATATTAAATAAATCAGATATTTAAAACGGTAGTGATATTTGACTAAATAATACGATGAATTAAATTGATAAATGCTTGTAGTTTATATGAGTTAAGGGAAATACTCTTCTTTGGCTGGGAAGTAGTAAAATATTAACTACAAAGCCAGTTGATTATTAAAAAGACACTTTCAGAATGCCAATCAATGAGACTTTACTAAACTAACCACTAAAGCAGCAGTCTGGGGAATGTCAATTAGCAGTTAAGTTTCTCCAGTGCTTGCTCCCACTAGCACAGAATTAATAAAACATGTTTACATATTGCCTTGAGCAAACCTGAAGAATACTGCCAGTGCAATCTGAACTATAATTACATATTCATAATACCCTCCTTAATGAGAAATTTTCATTTATTCTTCATCTACTTCCCAAGTTTAACTAACTTTAGGAAAAATTCCAGTAAAAATTACCTAAAATCTCATGGCAATGTACTTTCAGTTTTATCCTTTTTCCAATTACACATGACACAAATGTAGTTCTTTGAAGACAAAATGCCTCCCAAGACCTTATTCCACATACTCCCAAAATTATATAATTAAAATTATTTTGAAAGTGTCTACATCCATAGTTTTGCACCAACTAATGTGAAGCTACAAAAAGCAGTATTCTTAACTTCATCATGTCATACAGATTTCAAAACAGATATAAGAAGTGGAGATAAGGTAGTTAATTAATTATCTATTTGCCTGTAGAAAAACTGAACTTGTCTCCTCTATAGGATAACATAATATAAAATGGAAAATTTGTTGTAACAGTAAAAGAGAAGAATAGAAGTTAAGAGTTTTATGGGAAGGAAGAGAGCCCACTATAAACGGATACCTTAGGCTTAGCAGATGCAATCTTCGAACAAAGAAAGATATGGACAAACCTTAGAAGAGATGTGTAACTACTATACCTTAAGTCAACTAAAGTTTATATTCCTTGTACCTTAAAAGTAGAACCTCTGTAGATACCAAATTATTCTTTGCAAAGTCACTTCACTGAGCAACTTCTTCCATTTCTTTCCAAGTGTTTCTGAAAATCAGATTACATCTTATATCTATAGTAATTATTAAAAAAGAAGAAAGCATATGGCTTCAAATAATAATTCCAGAAAAGAAAATGAACTAGTAAAGTAAGAAATTAATTTAGGATTTATTTTGGCAAATGCTAAGTATGAAGTCATAACATGTCATCAAAGAGACCACCTGAGCTAATTAATCCTGGTTCCCAAAATGAAATTGTCTGTATAGAATTCAATCCATTTCTTAAGATAAAAGTCTGGACAGAAGGAAGGTGTGAGACACCTTTTATTTTGGTAGATACTTTTACATCAAGAAAAAGTCAACGATTCTTTAGGAATTCTGACATCACTATTGACAATCTAGAAATTTCTCCACCAGTGAGCCACAGAAAGCTGAAATTTATAGTCAATCGTGAAATACATACAAACTGGTAATCTAAACAGTTTGTCCTCTTAACTGTTGTGGATACAGAATATATTGCACAGTCTTTGTTGAGAGAGACGAAAATATACTTCTAGAATCCTGGAACTAACTATATTCTAAATACTCAGTAATAATTGAAAGTCCCTCAACCACTAAAACAAAATAAAATCATGATCCTGTATCCTTTATTTAGATTCAAATAAAATTTTACGTAAAAAAACCCCTCCAGCACTCCAGGCCTTATACTAGGTACAACAGATTATGGCTGGAAGAATTTGAAGCCTATGATACATGGATGATAACTTCAGGCACAACAAAACTGAGATGAAACTACAGACTTGATACTCAACTCTCTACATTAATGGCCTGACAGAAAAAGGGACATAAATATTTCTGGCAATCAATTTTATTTATCTCAAGTCTCTACTGTTTTGTTGCACAACCTATCCAATATTCAAACAAAATTACAATAAACACAAGAAAGCAAGAAAAACAAATCTAATATTAAGTCATAAAGTAATCAACAGAATTGAACCCAGACATGCTGAAACTATCAAAGAGGCACTCGAAAATAACACGATTAATAAGCTAAAGGAATTAGTGGAAAAAGTGGATAATATGTACAAATAGGAAATTTCAACAAAAAGATGGAGATTACCAAGGGGAGTGAAATGGAAATGCTATAAGTGAAAACTGCTATATCAGAAAGAATACCTTTGATGAGCTTATCAGCAAGAACGGCACAGAAGAATAAGTAAACTGTAAGGATAGGACAAGAAGAATTATCCAAACTTTCAAAACATAAACTCAAGAGAAGATTGAAAAAACACAAAATAGAGCATTCAAGACTGTAAAACAACATCAGAAGGTTTTACATATGTGAAATCAGAGTCTCAAAATGAAAATACAGAGAAAATGGGGCCAATTATTTAATACTTTTGTTATCACAAACTCTATTGGGAATTTTAGGCTTCGTTTTTCTTCTCTACTTTATGCTTGGAGGTTACAGGACTTTTAAAGAGACTATAAAACTAGAGAAAATAGTGTATAAGTAAATTACCTATGATTTTAACAGTAATTTCAACTTGGAGCCTCCATGTTCATATGCAAAATACAATGCACTATGTTCAAAGTTGTAGTTGTGGTTTTGAAGATGCGTGTAGGTTTTACCATCTGTTTCATCTATCTTCTTTTTGTTGTCGGGGCCCTTTTCTACATTTTTTTTTTTACTTCACTTCACTGTATTCATTATTTTCCTTTCATATTATACTCTTTAAGCTATTTTATTTTATTAAGAAATAACTGTTTTTAGATTATTCAATAGTTTAGATTGAGACAGCAGATCAAGATCCAATGTGCTCCATTCAACAAAGTTTGTACCTATACTTTCCAATTACACAAATACCCATGTGTTCGCCCAAGACAAAATATGATTATCTACATGGCTCACAAAAGCCATAATCCCAAGTTCGTTTCCAAAATGGATGCTACAGCTTCTGAGCCATTAGGCCTGTCCTGTATCATACCCTTTGACAAAATATATTTTACAGCTCATTTCTCATAAATATAACTGCACTGTACTTAACTGATAGTAAATCTGCTCTTTTTCATGACAAGGAGTTCAATTCTATTTTCATGGCTTACAGCTGACTATTAATAAATGAAGCCCCTATTTCTAAAAAATACAAAGTGAGCAAAAATGAAGAGCTACTTCAGTATGTCTGCCAATGACATTCTTAAAAGGGAACTAGTACAATTCAATTTCAAAAGACCTAATAAGACAGTAGGAAAAAGTAATATATTAACTTAGCATTAAGCACCATTCGTTTCTCACAAAAGAGTTAAGTTCTATAAACTCAGAATCTAGCAGTGTTAAAGTGTCAGTTAAAAACAGAAACAACAAAGCCCTAAACATCAGCTCCTCAATGAAAAGTTCTTCTGGACACTTACCCGAGTCTTCCTAGCATCTCAAGCTCAGGAACCTGTGGTCCACATGTCTCTATCTGCAGTGGTTGGTATTCATACAGAGCTTCTTCAAGTTTTTGAATGGGTGCTAATGAAATATGCTGACCCTGTTAGAAAAATGAAAGAAAATAATACTTGTAAATATTACTTTCATATTACTACTTATTTGCAGTTTTTAAAGATGAGCTAAATTTCTTCACGTTAAAAATATTACCTGTTTTTCATTGTATTACTGAAATCCACATTATATAATTAACACACAGCGACAAATAATTTAAAGGAAGAAAATCAAATCCATCATTAAATTCAAATTTAGCCTTAAAGAGTAGTTGTTCAATGTCAGTGGTGAAAGTGAAAAGTGTTAGTCGCTCAGTCATGTCTGACTCTGCGATCACATGGACTACAGCCTGCCAAGCTCCTCTGTCTATAGGATTTTCCAGGCAAGGATACTGGAGTGGGTAGCCATTTCCTTCTCTGGAGGATCTTCTCGACCCAGGGATCAAACCTGGGTCTCCTGCACTGCAGGCAGATTCTTTACCATCTGAGTCACCAGGGAAGCCCAATGTCAACGGCAGAATTCACCAAATATATAAGCATAATCTGTTCTCACATTTTCCTATTACAATTTTGATAATTTGTGCTTTCTTGAAAGTTTTAGATAGGGAGCACAGTAATGAAATCATTATGTGCAAAGTTTTGCCACAGAATGTCTATTCTGAGTCTATAATGGAAGTAAACTTACTTATCAAATGTGTGTATTTGATGTCTACTTACACACACACACACAAAATGAGAAAAGTTTATGCAAAAACTAAGTTGGATACAATATCCACATATTTTTCTGAAAAGTACTACTGGAAAACTAAAATTAAAAGACCATATTTGATTAAAAATATACAAAATAAAATGCCACTCAGCAACATAGCACCATTACATTGAGATTTCCATATTTATAATCTGAGCCTAGAATTCTAATTTTTGAATATGTGTATTTTTTTTACAGTCCATGTTTTCTGATTCTAACTACAGTTCTGTTACTTTTCTTGGTATAGTTCTCATCAGTTTCTCTATGTCCTAACTTTCTAATAAAAACTAGTTTTTACAGTTATTAGTTCCAATATTTTCTAATTTTTAATTTATTTCTCTTATTACCTCCCTTAGTTTCCTTTTCTTTTTCCCCTATATTACTAAGTTGGATACATAAAGCAATTGTTTTCTCTTTTATTTAAAGGAGGAGGAAAAAAAGGTAAAAACCATGACTTACAAGTGCAGCTGAGGCAGTGACGAATGAGACACTGAAGATGTCTGTATATGACTCATGGTTTTTCTCTTCAACAACTTTAATATGCTGTAACATTATCTTAGCTAGTTTACCATAATATTAATAGCTTCTCTGACACTGGGACCTCACAAGTCCATCACCAAATCTGGGGAAAGGACTTGAAAAAACATTTCTCCAGAGATACACAAATGGCCAATAAGCACAAGGAAAGATGACTAACATCACTACTCATTAGGGAAATCCAAATCAAAACTATAATGATATACAGTCATCCCTCAGTATCTCTAGGGCTGGAGGAGAGGTCTGGTGCCACGATCCAGATACCAAAATTCGCAGATGCACAAGTCTCTTATATAAAATGGCATACTAGTACAGTCAGCCCACTCCATCCCCAGATTCCTCATCCCTGGGTTCTGCGTCCACAAACTGACCAAACCCAGATGGAACTTCATGGTTGGCTGAATCCATAGATGTGGAAGCCACAAATACAGAGGGCCCCACTGTGGCACTTCACACCCACAGCTATTTAGGATGTCTATTATCCAGAACAAAAACAAAAAACACATAAAATAACAAGTACTGGCAAGGATGTGGAGAAACTGGAACTCACGTGCATTGCTGATGCGAATGTAAAATGGTGTTACTGTGGAAAATAGATAGCAATTCCTCAAAAGATTAAATATAAAATTACCACATGAGCCGGGCTTTCCTGGTAACTCAGACGGCAAAGAATCCACCTACAATGCAGGAGACCCAGGTTCGATCCCTGGGTTGGGAAGATCTCCTGGGGAAGGGACTGGCTACCCACTCTAGTATTTCTGCTTGGAGAAATCCATGGACAGGAATAGACAGGCTACAGTCATGGGGTTGGAAAGAGTCGGACACAACTGAGCAACTAACACTTGCACCTGCACTACCATATGAGCTAACAACTCCGTTTCTTGGTTATACCCAAAAGGAAGGAAGCAAGAACTTGAACAGTTGTGCTCATAGCAGCATTATTCACAACAGCCAAGAGATAAAGTAACCCATGTTTCCATCAATTAATTAATGAATAGGATATACAACATAATGGACTATTTTGTTGCTGTTCAATCACTAAGTCATGTCCGACTCTTTGTGACCCCATGCAATGCCACACCAGACATCCCTGTCTTTCACTATCTCCCAGAGTTTGCTCAAATTTATGTCCATGGAGTCAGTGAGCTATCTAACCATCTCACCCTCTGCTGCCTTCTTCTCCTTTTGCCTTCAATCCTTCCCAGCATCAGGGTCTTTTCTAATGAATCGGCTCTTCATATCAGTTGGACACAGTATTGGAGTTTCAGCTTCAGCATCAGTCTTTCCAATGAATAGTAAGGACTGATTTCCTTTAGGATTGATTGGTTGGATCTCCTTGCTGTCCAGGGGATTTTCAAGAGTCTTCTCTAACACCACAGTTCAAAAGCATCTACTCTTCAGTACATAGCCTTCTTTATGGTCCAACTCTCACATCCGTACATGACTACTGGAAAAACCATTAAGTTTGACTATATGGACTTTTGTTGATAAAGTGATGTCTTTCATTTTTAGTATGTGTCTAAGTTTGTCATAGTTTTTCTTCCAAGCACCGAGTGTCTTTTAATTTCATGGCTGCAGTCATCATTCACAATGATTTTGGAGCCCAAGAAAATAAGATCTGTCACTGTTTCCACTTTTTCCCCTTCTATTTACCATGAAGTGATGGGACTGGATGCCATGATCTTAGTCTTTTGAATGTTGAGCTCTTAAGTCAGTTTTCTGACTCTCCTCTTTCACCCCTCATTGAAGCTCTTTAGTTCCCCTTTACTTTCTGTCATTAGAGAGGTATCATTTGCATATATAAAGTTGTTGATATTTCTTCTGACAATCTTGATTCCAGTCTGTGATTCATCCAGCCTGGCATTTCCCATGACGTACACTGCAAATAAGTTAAATAAACAGCATGACAATATACAGCCTTGTTGGACCCTTTTCCCAATTTTGAACCAGTCAGTTGTTCCATGTAAGGCTGTAACTGTTGCTTCTTAACCCGCATACAAGTTTCTCAGGAGACACGTAAGGTGGCCTGGTATCTCCATCTCTTTAAGAATTTTCCACAGTTTGCTGTGATCCACACAGACCACCTGACCTGCCTCTTGAGAAACCTGTATGCAGGTCAGGAAACAACAGTTAGAACTGGACATGGAACAACAGACTGGTTCCAAATAGGAAAAGGAGTATGTCAAGGCTGTATATTGTCACCCTGCTTATTTAACTTCTATGCAGAGTACATCATGAGAAACGCTGGACTGGAAGAAGCACAAGCTGGAATCAAGATTGCCGGGAGAAATATCAATAACTTCAGATAAGCAGATGACACCACCCTTATGGCAGAAAGTGAAGAGGAACTCAAAAGCCTCTTGATGAAAATGAAAGTGGAGAGTGAAAAAGTTGGCTTAAAGCTCAACATTCAGAAAACGAATATCATGGCATCCGGTCCCATCGCTTCATGGGAAATAGATGGGGAAACAGTGGAAACAGTGTCAGACTTTATTTTTCTGGGCTCCAAAATCACTGCAGATGGTGACTACAGCCATGAAATTAAAAGACACTTACTCCTTGGAAGGAAAGTTATGACCAACCTAGATAACATATTCAAAGGCAGAGACATTACTTTGCCAACAAAGGTCCGTCTAGTCAAGGCTGTGGTTTTTCCTGTGGTCGTGTATGGATGTGAGAGTTGGACTGTGGAGAAGGCTGAGTGCCGAAGAATTGATGCTTTTGAACTGTGGTGTTGGACAAGACTCTTCAGAGTCCCTTGGACTGCAAGGAGATCCAACCAGTCCATTCTGAAGGAGATCAGTCCTGGGTGTTCTTTGAAAGGAATGATGCTAAAGCTGAAACTCCAGTACTTTGGCCACCTCATGCGAAGAGTTGACTCATTGGAAAAGACTCTGATGCTGGGAGGGATTGGGGGCAGGAGGAGAAGGGGACGACAGAGGATGAGATGGCTGGATGGCATCACTGACTCGATGGACGTGAGTCTGAGTGAACTCCGGGAGTTGGTGATGGACAGGGAGGCCTGGCGTGCTGTGATTCATGGGGTCGCAAAGAGTCGGACATGACTGAGCAACTAAACTGAACTGAACTGAACTGAATCTCTAGGTGATAAGACTGTGTGAACTATTTATATTTTTACCTCTATGCAATATTTTTTCAATTCATCAAAATGGGTAAACTTTACATTTATAACCATAAAAAGTATAAAAAACAATATATATGGGGCCATATTGAGCAACAGCATAGGGAAACAATTCATACCCAATGACAACTGGCTTGATGTCTTCAATAAGCCACAGCATGAGAAAGAAAATCAAGAAATGTAGCATGAGATATGAGCTGTTCTAGATTTTTTTAAAATTAAAAAGTTTAATAAATATAACAAGAATCATTAGCTCAGTGACAATTTAGGAAGGAAAAAACAGACATTTTTTAGGAAGGAAAAAAATGAGACATCTGAGGGAAAATGGATAAAATTTGAATATGGCCTGGGTATAAGAATACATTGGAAACATTTTATTAACTTTGTTTGGTGTGATTATGGCATTATGGCTATGTACAAGGATGTCCTATATCAGGGCAGGTCAGAGGGAGATGCAGACTAAACAATTTAAAGGTAAAATTTTACAACCTGCAATTTACTTCCAAA
The DNA here is from genome assembly GCF_027580195.1 of Bos mutus. Lineage (NCBI taxonomy): Eukaryota > Metazoa > Chordata > Mammalia > Artiodactyla > Bovidae > Bos > Bos mutus. The sequence goes on from NC_091626.1 coordinate 35,740,435, forward strand.
TCATTCTGAAAAAATATATATGAAGCAAATTAAAAATTACTGAATCTAGACATTAGGCATATGAGTTTCACTGTAAGATTTTTCTACTTTGTATTTTGGAAATTTTTCATTATAAATAGTTTTAAAACCTATGCAATCTTTGTTAGTTTCAAAAGAAAAATAGCTATGCATTTATAGCCGAGGAAAATAAAACAGTGCCAAAGAAAGAAGAGCCTAGAATCAAGTAGGTCAGGTTTGTAGCTATTTTAGTAACTAGGTTTGAAGATCTGAGTACTGACTGAGAGGAAGAGGGGGGAAAAGTTATAATTAAAACTGCAAGACTTGGTAGTAACCTGAAATAGCTCAGTTGAATATTAAATGAGAAAACCAGACAAATCTGAAGACTAACTGAAACAGGATAATTGGGAAAGAGAAGGATTGAGAAAATTTTTAAAGATAAAACACAGACTTTGGAGAAAGTATTTGCAAACGACATGCCTTATAGAAAATTTGTATCCAGTATACATGTAAAGGACTCTTAAAACTGAAAAATTCTTTAAAAAAACAAAACCTCCAATTTAAAAACGGGTAAGGATTTTAACAGTCGTTTCACCAAAGAAGATACATCAAAGGCTAATAAGTACATGAAATGATGCTCAACAGCAGTAATCATTAGAAAAATGCAAATTAAAAGTACAATGAAGTACTACTTCACACCCCCCACAATGGCTATAATCAAAGTGTCACTAAGGATATAGAGAAATTAGAACCCTTAAACACTGCTGATGAGAGTGTACAATGGTGTGACCACTTTGAAATAAGTTTGGCAGTTTCTCATAAATTTACTATACAACTTGATAATTCCACTTAAAGGTATCTACTCAAGAGAAATGTATGTTCAAAGACTTTTACAAGAATGTTCACAGCAGCATTATTCATGGTAGCCAAATAGTGGAAACAATTTAAATGTCCATCAACTGGTAAATGGATAAGCAAAATGAAGTATATTCATACAAAATGAATATGAATTCATTCATTTAATATTCATATGCTGAATACTATTTAGCAACAGAAGGGAATAAGATATTGATACATGCTGTAACATATGAACTTCAAAAATATTATAATCAAAAAAGAAGCCAGGCAAAAGACTATATATTGTTTGATTCCATTTGTAAGTAATGTTCACAGAAGGTGAAACTATAGATAGTAACATTAATAATTGCTAGGGGCTAGGAATGTGAATGTAAAGTGACTACACAGAAGTACAAAAATCACTGAATCATACATTTTAAATCAGCAACTTTTTGTAGCAAGTAAACTATAACTTAATAAGTTTGTTTACAAAATAAAGAGTTTAAGATGGTGGTTCAATCAATTCAACATTGTTGACTATGTATGAAATTTATATGTAGAAATTTTCAGTAAAGGCAGCTAAAAATATAAACAAAAGAGAAATTTTGCTATTATCACCAACAAAATGATGATCAAAGTCATAAGAAAAAATAAAAATTGGGGGAGACAAATGTATAAAGTGTGAGATCCTAGTAATGAGTCCTGAAAAACACCCACAGTAAGTAATTCAAGTATGTTTTGTTGACCTTTCAAAACTATTAACACAAAACCGAGGCCTTTTCAATTTCTGTTGCAGTTGCCATATAAATAATAAATAAATGAGGCTGAGGGTAAAAATGTAGTGTGAAGAGGCACAGCAAGTCATGCAAACTTAGATAAGATCCACGTACTCAGGTGGGAAACTGCAGGCAAACTGTACATTCAAAAGCATAATTAATGTTTTACTCCCCCAAAATGTAACCAAATAGACCAAATGTTTATTTATATTATAAAACCAAATGTTTCTCTCCTAAGATATACCTTAGAGCACTAGATTATATTTCAATAATTTTCTAGTCACACATTTGTAGAAAAGCATTTGTAGAAAAGTAAAGAAAGTGAAGTCACTCAGTCATATCCAACTCTTTGCAACCCCATGGTCTGTAGCCTACCGGAACCTCCGTCCATGGGATTTTGTATTGGAGTGGGTTGCCATTTCCTTCTCCAGAGGATCTTCCTGACCCAGGGATTAAATCCAGGTCTCCCGCATGGCAAGAAGACACTTTACTGTTTGAGCCATACAACTCCCTTAAAAAGACTTTCCAAAATTCAGCTCATTTCAATATAGAAAAACATAAAAACATTTGAAGAACAATGCAAATGCTGACAAAGATAATTATACATGGCTGTAATTTTAAGTAATAATTTGAAATATATCTTTAACTTGTCTTACTCAGCAAGCTTCACATTTACTATAAAAATGTTTACAATTTACTGAGATTAATCTGTTGATTGAGATTCATGGTAAATAGATGGGGAAACAATGGAAATAGTGAGAGACTTAATTTTGGGGGGCTCCAAAATCACTGCAAATGGTGACTGCAGCCATGAAATTAAAAGACACTTGCTCCTTGGAAGAAAAGCTATGACAAACCTAGACAGCATATTACAAGCAGAGACATTACCTTCCAACAAAGGTCCATCTAGTCAAAGCGATGGTTTTTCCAGTAGTCATGTATGGATGTGAGAGTTGGACTATATGGAAAGCTGAGCCCCAAAGAATTGATGTTTTGAACTGTGATGTTGAAGACTCTTAAGAGTCCCTTGGACAGCAAGATCAAACCAGTCAATCCTAAATGAAATCAGTCCTGAATATTCATTGGAAGGACTGAAGCTGAAACTGAAACTCCAATAATTTGGCCACCTGATGGAAAAGACCCTGATGCTGGGAAAAACTGAAGGCAGAAGGAGAAGGGGACGACAGAGGATGAGATGGTTGGATGGCATCACTGATTCGATGGACATGAGTTTGAGCAAGCTCCGGGAGTTGGTGATGAACAGGGAAGCCTAGCCAACCCTCTCCAGTGTTCTTGCCTAGAGAATCCCAGGGACGGGGAGGCCTGGTGGGCTGCCGTCTATGGGGTCGCACAGAGTCGGACACGACTGAAGTGACTTAGCAGCAGCAGCAGCAGGGAAGCCTAGCATGCTGCAATCCATGGAGTCGCAGGTCGACACAACTGAGCAACTGAACTGAACTGAACTGAGATTGATCTGTTAGATCATCTATAGCACACTACAAACATTATCCTTATTCATCCTCCTCAAATAAAAGAATAACACAGATTATCTTTTGTGCTAATTCTAAAATGCAGGATTCACTTCCAAATTACAATTATATGATCTAGATTTCTGGAAGCCATTTAATAAGCAATAAAGTTAACTCTGAAAACAATTCTTACTTCAAAAAACTTCTTGTCACTATGTTAACATATACATGTGCACAAACTGAGAAGGCAGCAAAGCATTTAAAATAACAAGAGTAAAGAAAATACATGATTTTCTAATAAGAATAACAGCAACAGAAATTTGAATAATCATTAATATATAGGCTATTGACATCAACTATTAAAAAAATGCTATAAATAAAAATAGCCTTCCATATCAATTAGTATATGATTCTCTGTTAAATACCATACAACAGGTTATAATTTATAAAGTATTAGTCATTCAGAGTGACTGGCTAAATGATTCTGAAAATCCTTTAACACAATTTTAAGATTCAGAACACTCTTAATTTTCATATCTTACTTAAATGATTTTTATTCACCAGACTAGCCATATCTTCAACATATTTGCTAATAAACTCTGTAAGCTTGGTAAAACCCTCTTGGGTATAAATGTCTATTTAACATCTATCTACCCCATTAGACTGTAAGGCCCTGTTGTTCACTGCCATGCCTCACGGCACAGTACCCAGCAAGGAAGAACTGCTTGGTATTTTGTAAAAAGGGGCATGTGAACAGTCATCTGGTATTGTAGTATGAACATTAGAAAAACCAGTAAGATGGAGGTCAGGTTTCCAAATTCTATAAATTTCAGAATGTTTTTACTGTGTGTAAACAATTGGAATTTTGTAATTACATGTACTCTGAGAGTATGTAAGGAATACATCTCCAGCTTCTCCACACTTTAATACTGTTCTTTCACTTATTCATTAGAAAAAGTCAGTAGATGCTTTTTATCCCTAGCCTGGAAATGTGCTTTCTAGCCACTGAAGGATCATTTCAACAAAATTTCAGACAACAAAACATTGTGGTTATTCTGTTATAATGAAACACCCATTCAAAAGACAAATACTGAACAAAGACTATAAGCCAAGAACTAAAGGGTACAGCAATAAAACAGATACAAGCTCCAGCCTTCAGGGAGCTTGTATTCTAGTAAATCACTTTTCAATGAGATTGCTACTTCTATTTTGTTGAATCATCTTAATGCAAAACAAGAGACCGCCCTGGTGGTCCAGTGGGTAAGACTCCAGGCTCCCAATGCAGGGGGCCTAGGTTTGACCCCTGGTCAAGGAACTGGAGCCCACATTTTGCAAAAAGACTTGGCACAGCCAAATAAATATTTAAATGCAAAACAAAAACAAACAACAAAACAATGATAGTGGTGGCTGTTTTTCAAAAACTAGATCCTCTTACATGCTAAATTTATCAAATCCATTAGAATACATAACATGGCTAAAGGGACTTAGACACCAGAATATTTCACTGGTCTCAGTGCATTAAACCACTACAATTCTACCGATTATTTCTAGAGAAAATATCTGTTGGAGACCTTTCAGAAAAACCAACTACTTTTGAAATACTGTTTCTATGTTGGAAATATCCTAATAATTTAAGTATGTGTGTGTACATACATACAGGTGTTTTCTATGTGTGCACATGTATGCATCTGTATGTGGATGTGGACATATTTTTTTAATTGTGTTCATGTGCATACTCAGTTTTTTAATGGAAGAGAGAATACTTAAAAAATATACCCGGCACTGACTCCACGCTATTTATTCTAAGTAAATTTCGTTTCAATTCAGTTGTTTTCAATTTATTTTAGGAGCAAGCAGAACAATTTTTATACTATGCTGTTCTGGTCACTCTACGGTGATATCAGCCTGTCATCACTGCAACAGCTGCATGGCAACAACTTCCTGGTAGCACATAATTTTATGGTAAGTACAACTCATTTTCCCCACAGAAACAGCTTTCTCTAATTTTTTAAAAATTCACAGAAAAACACTGAGTGCCAAGACCCTGCATAGTAAGAAGCAACTATATACTTCTGCTGACACTGCCTCTAACCTAATATGAACTGAAGTGATTTTATTTCTCTAAGCTTCATTTTTATCAACAATGGGAGGGTGGGAGCAAACTGGAGGGTTGGACTAGATGTTCTCCTAGGTCCAACCTGCAATGATTTCATGACAACTAAGTGGAAATAAACCACTATCTGATAATGTATCATGAAAATAAGAATAATTTCCCCAAATTTAATGTATAATAGTTTGATTCTATATACACTAAAGAAACAGTGGGAAAAACAATCACTAATTCCCGGATTCCCAACTTTGTAATCATCAGGTTCCACTCCCTTTCTGAATATGTGTTTTGGAATGAGCAGAATATAACTTTAAAAAAAATAATTACAGTTGGCTTTTATAAACATTCTAACACTGATTTATTCCCACAAATCAGCCTTTATGAGCATTCCTGTTTTTTAAAAAAATATGATGCCTAAATAGTAAATTACCTATTTTTCCCAAATTTTTCCTTCTAAACAAAAACAGACTTCTCCAGAATATAAAAAAGGATTTATCCTGAATACACTAGAAAGAGCACCATATTTTTCTGACTCTTTAGTGACTATCAGTTCCATTTGAATATGTAAGATATGCTTTGAAACATCAAAGGAGAATTTAACTACCCAGCTGGGCTTAAACGTCTTATTCATCATTAGAAATCAAACAGTCCTAAATATGTTATACCCTCACTTGGCCAAGTCAAGTCTCCAAAACTGTTTCTATATCAAATTGGCCCAGAAAACATCATCAAAATCTGTTCACTAAAGTGGAATTACTTTAATCCTGTTATCTAAATTCACTTGTAATCTCCTCCCCACAAATACACCACTTAGTGTTCAAATTACCACATTAAAAAAATGTTCTTTAATAATATATCAACTCTTTTTAGAACTCATATTGTTAAATCAATCTAAACTATTCCTTGAAAAAGAATTTCAAAGACAAAATGCAACATTTATAGAAATTTTAACTTCAGGAGAGAAGTTAGGAAATAATATCTTTAGAAAAAGATTTTAACATTAAAGTATTTCGAATATAAAAACTGAATCCTACACATTTTTAAAAATTAGTTAACTTTTTTGGCACTCCATGTGGCTGGTGGATCTTAGTTCCCTAATCAGGGATTGAACCCAGGCCCCGGCAGTGAAGGCATCAAGTCCTAACACATCCAAGACATATCCAAATGTTATCTAGAAGGATCCCAAATAACAAGACTGATTTAAGTTCAACACAGCTATAATAATGAAGTCACACCCTGTACAGGTGGTTAGGTTCTACAGTCAGAGTAAGGCAAAAACTGGTCAAAATAACTCCTTCAAAAATCGTTTAAATACCCTATAAAGTACATTGTTCTGTGCATACTATAATCTTTATATATAAATTCAACCCAGCTAGCTTTTCCTCCAGCATTAGAATAGATTGGTTTGTTCTGTGGAAAATCAGATAAAGTACTTGGCTTGCTTTTGGCAACTATGTTGTTTTAAAAACACTTTTTACTGGGGGAAAAGAGTTCTTTGCTATTTTTCTCCCTAGTTAGGTGTTTTCAACTTTAGTTAAATTCAAATAAGTTAAATGTACATATGATATGACTCTTCTAAATATGACAGGTTTCTGAATGTTCATTCAATTGAATTCATGGGGAAAAAATGGCATCTGAGATGACGAAGGCTGAATGTGACTTATATGGAGGGAAAGAGAGCACTTCTAATAAAAAAAAATTTTTAAACCAAGAAAAGCGTCAGTACTGTAGTAGAAATAGAAGCCAGAATATGAATGATAAAAAAAAGAACGGAAGTTGTGAAGTAGAAACACTGAATAAATCTGATTATTTTCATCAAATTCTAAGATAAAATGAAAACAAGGAGATATGGCATTAGCTTAAAGAAAAAGTAGGGTCCAAGGAAGAGTTTTTGTTTGTTTTGGTTTTGTTGTTTTAGGTTTTATTTTCCCTTGAGCACTAATAAATGAGGCAGTGTTGAAAAGTATTATTTTTACATTCTTTCTCTGATGCTTGTCTTGCTACTGAACTACCATTTGTTGCCAAGAGGACAGAGTGTCCAGCAAATCATATCTGTTTCTATAAAAAGATCAGAAAAAAACATCAAGCAGACTATTCGGTGAGACAAAAATCTGCCTCCTTAAAAAAGTCTCCACGAATCTTAAGAAAAACATTTTTTACCAGAAATTTTACAAACTTTTCAGTCATATAGCATTTTGGCTCATTTACTTTTAATAATTACAAACATAGTTTTCAAGAAAAAAATTCTTATCTTGGCACTTTAAGTAGACTTTTAATTAGCCATCAATAATAACAACTTAAGTCTAAAATTTTGAATGTGATAAAATATGAAAATTGCTTTATATAAAGTTTTCTCAAATATTACTTTTATGATACAAGCAAAACAAAAAATATCACATAAGATTAGTAGAATTTTGAAGCAGAAATATTTTTCAATGGAAAGGGAGCAGAAAGCTTCTTTATACCATAATAGAGATCAAATAGTTCAAGAAATCACACTTTCTTTAGATCTAAACCCTCTGTGCCTAGTACAGTGCTTGGCACATACCAAGAATGTTTGTTTCATAAATGAACAAATGTTTTATAATGATCCACCATATACCATTCACTCTAATCGTCTAATCCAAGCCATCCCTCCCCAAAACTACAAAACAAATCTGGTTCTATTTGAGGACATTTAACTACAGAATAAGTGGTTATTGTCCTATCTCCAGTGTAGAAAATAAACTACTAAATCAAACTATACTGACTTTATCCTTCTTTTGTCCTAAAAGGAAAAAAGTACTATGAATGCCCTAACCATCCCAACCTGCCTTCCCCAAACACATATCACCACTACCACCCTCACAAAACCACCATGCAATTAGATCTAGACTCTAAATATAGAATATTTACGATTCTCTGATTCCCTTGCAATTTCACATAAACTGACTTCTACTAAAGTCATGCAGATAGAGAATATGATTATTTAACACACAAATAATCACAAATAATACCCACACAAAGGACATAGATATTCAATGAACATCTATTATACGCCATGTACTATGCTAGTCTTTATACATACAGCTGAGATAAGTATTACTTTATTTTACAGGAAAACAAACTAATGTTCTCTAAGACCAAGTAACCTACCCAAGTTTTAAATCCTACACTTCCAGCATTCACCAAGCACTTTCCTATAGGACTATGGTATAAAAATTGATTGATCAGAACATTTAGAGGATATTAGGCCCTAGCAGGCTTCCCTGGTGGCTCAGACAGCAAAGAATCCTCCTGCAGTGCGGGAGACCTGGGTTTGGTCCCTGGGTTGAGAAAATTTCCTGGAGGAGAGCATGGCAACCCACTCCAGTATTCTTGCCTGAAGAATCCCAATGGACAGAGGAGCCTGGCGGGCTGCCGTCCATGGGGTTGCAAAGAGTCAGACATGACTGAGGGACTAGGCACAGAACACACAGGCACTAGTGAAGGGATGAGGGAAAGGATACACCACTAGAATGGATTCTACTTTCTAGCATTGAACAACACATGCTTATAGTTATATTAAATGTAAATTAGGAAATGCTCATTTATTTTAAAATGTTTGTATATAAGTGCTTTTTAAATGAAAGTTACCCTAATTCATTAAAACATACAACTCAATTTCTTTTTAGAAAACATTCACATTCAACTTCGCCACAATACATTTAGATTGATGCAAATTTCTCCTGTACTGAGCTATGTGCTTCATCTTTCTTAGCATCTCTCTTAGAAGTTCAGTCTTCTTTATTAACAAGGAAAAAACAGTATCTTGCTAAAAAAAAAAAACTATGGCTTGTCTATGAATCCATGAAAACTGAACAGATTTTAAAATATGAACCAGGAAGACTACTTCAACTGGAAAGAAATCCTAAAAATGTAAAAGTAAGCCACTTTCCTAGAGAGTTGACTTAATAACCAAATCCTTAAATCACATTTTACTACAGTTTAACAGATCATTTTTCATAATCGACAGATATGTTTTATGTTTATGACATAAACTACATAAGCAATTCAGAAAAAAAAATCACAATCTTGGTATAAATTTTTCATCTGAGAACATTATGTGTCCACTGAGCATAAAAATGATTCTACAATACAGGAGTACACAGACTACCACACAATTTGTTTTTGTTTTTAAAAATTAAAAAAACTAACTTTATTTTATAACTTTTATAACTAAATACATAAATACACACAGAAATAAATGAGAGGTACATTTAGTAAACCAGTGCACTAGAAGACAAAGAAAGCAATTAGTATGGGAGAGTTTAATGAACACAGCTTTAAAGCCCTTCTGGAAATTACAGGCTTGATAAAAGCCTACCAGTTGCTGAAACAGGTGCTACTGCCAATCAACTGCATTTGCTGAAGCTGAAGCATAAAGACATTAATTAATCTCTATACTGAAACCAATGGCTGCCTGCCATTTTGATTACCATTTTTTAGAAAAGGGAAAAAGATACAGTCCTTATATGGCCAAATACAACTCTAGGTAAACTACAATTCTAGGTAAGCACTATATCTACTTACTTAGTTATATTATTTTCTGGTGTTCTTTATTCTAAACCCAAAACTTCAGTAGGTTGGAGTCATGGGTCTTACAGTCTTTCCACCTGTTATTTTTGAGTTATTTCTAGTACCACAAAGAATATGAAAGTATTTGTGAGATACTTGGAGAAAGAGTCCTTCTTTGTTGTTGTTCATTTTGAACCTTTCTACCAAGAGATACATGACTCACAAAGGCATTCTTTAGATCAAATCTGCCTTTTCACTAGAACTTACCCACACTCCCTTATCCCAGCTCTCAAAACACACACACACACCACATACCATATACCACACGTACATGCACACACCATACACTGTACACATGCACGCACACACACCCCTAAATATTTTGTCCTACCACCATCATATCCTACCTACCTTCATCATGTGAACTCTGTTCAGAGCACTGCTCAGAGGTGAACAAAGATAACAATACTTAATGCTTCCAAGTCTGGGCAATTTTTACAAAACTGATTCTGAAGTTCTTTTAAAATATGCTGGGATAAGATGCCAAAGAAATTGTTACACATCCATTTGAAAACATGTAAATATAAAGTGAAAAATGTCTGTGGGGGTTAGTTTTACGATTTTCCATCCTTTCAATGTTTCAAGTTAACATTGATCCTTGAATCTTAAGTAACACTATCTGTTTTACATGTTTTTAAAGTTGCTTTCATTCAACTGTACATGCCTGTGACCTCCACAATGACCTCTACAAAAGCAGTTGTGCACTTTACTGTGGTGCAAATCCTCACAGACAAGTTGAACCTGTTCTTTTTGGCGCTGAGCCCTTTCGCTGAACACACAGCTGAGATTTATTATAAAAGGGGAACTAAGGGGCATTATTGCACAACATTTATCCTTCACATACAGCCAAGTATAATCTTTTACAACCTTTGAGAGCTCTTAAATAAACAGATCTTCTCTTAATTGCATAAAGAGTTTCTTATTTGTCACCAATCATATGGCATATTGAGATTCATTTTACATTAGGAAAAAGCTAGCACAAAAAACATACATTCTAAAAAGTTGTTAGTCTCTTAGTATTTACTCAAAAATAATAATACTCTGAACACTCAGACCTAAGGATACTTTGAATACTCAGACCTTGTTGTTTTTAGCAAGTTCAACACAGGTAATGAACACCTGTCTTCAAGGAGCTAAACTTAAATAGGTTTAAGAAATCTTTCTATAAAATCTATAGATTTTTAAGAAATCTTTCTATGGGTCTTTTGAAAATATTTCAGAGAAAACATTAACCTTTACTTTTATACTGTTTTGTGTTTTCTTTTTAATTTCAAAGTTCAATTTTAATTAGCTTTCCCATAGCATTTTAAAAACAGTTACCATTTTTAAAGAATTTTGAACCGAGCTCTGATACACATAACTGCTACCAGGCAGATCTCACTTCAACAGCAGATCTGATACTGTGGGGGAAGAGAAATTTCATGAATTCTAAGAGTATCTCTTATAACAGAAATTACCACACCATTTACATTAATTCTTCAGGATTTGCTAATTGATTCATCATCAAGACTTGCCTGTGGAAAACAAAGAAACTACTATAACCTCAAGTATTCTATCCTGAAAGTCAGGTTCAAACTAGCTTATCAGCTAACTGCTCAACATAAAGGAAACTAAAATATGTTGATTCAGGTGAATATTTCCTTGCTCTAAGTCCTTCTGATCTTTTTCATTACTATTAAGTGTACAAACAATTGGAGAAATGTCTATAGACTTATGGGACGGGGGCAGGGTGCATTGTTTAATGGACATAGGACTTCAGTTTTACAAGATGAAAAAAATTACAGAGACTAATAGTAGTGGTGGTTGCACAACAATTGATGAATGTATTTAATACTACTAAACTGTATACTTAAAAATGGTGAAGATGGTAAATTATACGTATTTTACCAGAATAAATTCAGTTTAATTTAAAAGACAAAATTATTATTTTTTAAAGGTTGATTAGTGAATTGATTTTTAATGGGGAAAAAAAATCTAATGTTATATTTTTAGGAATCAGGGGTTCATAGTGAGCAAAACAGACATATTCACAGATGATACCAAATATATTCTGTAAAGACAAAATAAGTAAAGAGTTAAATAAGAAATTTCTTTCAGTAAAATTAAACATTTTAAGCAACATATTTATATTGCTCCAGACCTAAGAAAAGATGTTTTAAACAATCTGTCTCTCTGACACTGTCTCCTTCTGTCTAGAGAATACAAGTAGATTTTCATGAGTTTGGATATTTTTAAACTTCGTCACTAAAACAGAAAAAAAATTTGTATGTAAATACGTAGTCTTTCAGAAAAAACTTATATTAAATTTTAATTGTTTTTGCTAGCATTACATCTTTAAATAGATATAATTAGTATGCTAGAACATCACTAACCAGTTTAATTCATAATGTTTACACTACTTGAGGAAACATAAAAATTGATGACAATAACTATAAAACATGAAACAAATAAATAAAAAATGTCTCAAGACTTGATCTTACACAATGTTCTAACACTATGTCAACACTGGTGGTATTTTTTAAATACCTAAGCCCTCTAATTCATTTTGAAATGCATGTGCTTTAAGATTTTAAAATATCCAAAACCACTCTTGATGAAGTCATAACTATAATTAAAAATAACATCCAAAGAACCCATAGTTGTACTGTTAAGCAGGTTAACCCAGGTTAACCTCCAAATAACTTAAAGCAGCTGTAAGAACAATTCCAGCCTCCATTTATTTTAGTTCTTCACACCACAACAGCTTTCTCATCTGTCTCTCTCTTCTTTCTAGCAAGAATGCAAACAAATACACTATCTGCCTATAACTCCTTACTCTTTTAAACTCCTCATACTATGTGTCCTCATCGAATAATGCAAGGTTTAAAATACAGGCTTTGGAGTCTGAAAAGTCAAATCCCAGCTCTACCATAAGTATCATTTTTTAACCACACCTCATTTTTACCTGTAAAATTATTTTCATGACTCAAATAAAATATTAAAGGACAGAGCATAGTCTAGTATGCACAAAATGCTACTCTGTTATCACCTTCATCAGGAAGAGAAAGAAGAGGAATATTTTGCACCATTGCCATAGACCATTTATTAGTCAACTACCACCAGATAAAATCACCACAGGCAAGTATTAACATGAATGTAACCTTTCAAAAGCCTGTCTGTAAGAGCTCAAGACATTTTCCTACAGAAACAAAAGTTTTGAATGAGGGTACAATCCTGAAAGTAGGCTAACAATATATAAAACATTAATTATCTTAAATTTAGTAGAGCCCTGGAAGCAATACATGAGAGAAAACAAAGAAAAGTTTGCTTTCTCTTTCCTGGGTGCAACCCTGGCCTTAGGCAAAACTTCAAACTTCTGAAATTTTAGCTTCCCTCATTTTGCCTTTTGTATTCCTATCCAGATCTATTATCTTTCTCAGGCGTTTTATGTCACCACAACACTATAACACTTAGTTCCTAATTAGAAACATTCCACTCAAACCTACTGATTCTCAATGTGCTCCATGATCTTAAGTCACCAACCTACATCTCACCACAAAACTTCCTGATATCACTAAGGTGTTAGAAGTAAAGAAATTGCATTGCATGATTTTACATAGTGGACATCTGGTTTTTATTACATTATTATTATTATTACATTATTATTATTGCTTTTAAAAAGAACATTTGTAAAACATTTTTTCTGGAACAAAATACAAAGCAGTAGTTGCCTTTTAAATATATGGGCTAAGAAATATTCATTGATCATTTTATACCTTCCATAATGTTTCTGTGTTTTTAGCAAGTGTCCACAAATTATCTGGGCCAAATTTTTCATCTTCATGTTTTCCTATATAAAAATCAGATTCTCAAAATGCATTAACATTTTTCACAATGAATCAACTATGGTAACATCAGGAATTCCACAATGAAAACTTAGAAGAGTACAGAAGCCCTGGTTAAAATCTGAGTGTCCATAAATAATGAAACTCATAGGATCCTAAAAGTATACAAAATATTAAATATCATCTCCAGTCTTACTGGCCACTTGATTTTGAATCTCTTCTTCAATATCCCTATGTATGACTAAACACACTACAACTTATCAACCAAAGTACCAGAATAGTTTATAGAGATATGCCTCAGTACCTAAATAAATGCATAAAAGTATACACTTAACTGAATGAAGAGAGATGAAACCTATATGACACAACAAAATGTATCTCTATGTGCACAAATCACAATATTTGTCTTACAAAGTTTAACTACAACTTTTTTTGTCTTCATTTTCTTTATCTCATAAGACTTTCTAGGAAATATGATTTTTTTTCTTTTTTGACCACACCATGTGGCATCTTAGTTCCCCAACCAGGGATGGAACCCATGCCCCTTGCAGTGGAAGCATTGAGTCTTAAGCACTGGACTGCCAGGGAAGTCTTGGAAGCATGACTCTTATTGAAGAGAGAGATGCTCTTGCTAAGAACAATGCACTGACATCAATCACCATGGTAACACAAATACAAATTCATAATTACTTAGGATGCATCTTTAACTGAAGTATTTTAGTCAAAGCACTAGATCATTTCTTAACTATGAGTTCACCTAAGGCTTTAACCTAGTCTGTATTCTTGGTTTCTGTTTTCAATAATCCCAAGTGATGGCCAGACTAATGTTTGTTTTTCTATTCATCTACCACACAGTATCTGCTCAATAGAAATTCCCATAAAATTGGTGAACCCAATAAAGAATGGAGTTACTTTTAGAGCTTTTACTATCTGCAAAATTAAGTTATGCTTTAAATCATTCTTTAATGACTTAAAAACTCTTTAATACTTTTTAATGGACTGTATCATTATTTCCTATTAACCTATTTATAACTTAGAACAAATTCTTCTTCCTTTGTGTTTAGACTGCTTAAAATTTTTGGAAAGTCTACATACAGTTCTAAGACTTACGTTTAGAGTTAGTCACTTAACTCTCTTTCTTTTACTCATTTTCAGCTTCTTTACTTTTTAAAAACATTATCTACTATCTTACCTAGGAAGGAACTAATAAGTTAAATCTGGAAAATAGTTTGTAATTTACAATATCTAAGAAAATCATTCGAAGAATCTGTTCTGAGCTTACTTTCACTTAATTTCATTTTATTCTCACAAATACCATACTACAAAATATATTCCAGTCAATAAGGTGTATATTATTCCAAATGAAGGTTATTTATCCATATCCCACAAGCATTAACTCATAGAGCCAGAATTTGAACCTCCTCAGTCTCATACTAAAGCCTTTATCTATCCCTAATCACACTGCTATCCTGCCTATCTTCTGTAAAAAAGCAAATAAAAGTCTCTTGGTTGTGCTATTAAATAGAATATCAGGAGGATACAATTATCTTCCATTACCTCTCATTCTCAACCCAAATGCCCCTATTGGAGAAGTACAAGTTGCTACTATATAGAACACAAGGAAAATAACTTGATAATCTTTGATAAACCACAGTGGGACTTTACTAGAACTAGTGACAGCTATAAAAAACTATGCAAAATTATTTACCCTTTCAAGGATAAGAGATCTTGCACCAGAAATAGGTAATTATATTTATGGATCTAATTTCTGAAACTAAATCATCAGTATAGAAATAAAAAGACTATATTACAGAGCCATGTCATGATCAATAATCCTCTTAGTATACACAAAGGCAATGTAAGAGTTCCTACTCATGATCCTATGGGTTGGTTCAAGGTCTAACGTTATTTCCTGTTATCAAATACTTTTTCCTTCTTTCATTTTCATCTTTACCTGTCTCTCTCCTACTTTACGTTTAACTCAAGAAACACTCTGGTATAATGTTAAGAATCTGAAGGTTTATATTCTGATTCTGACTTCCATTGTCCTCCTAGGCATAGAAGACATATTACTAAAAAAGGACAAAGAGGTAGGATCAATAATACTGACACTGCTTATTTATATGTAAGTACATTCAATGGCATAAAATACTCTCCAATTAAAAGATCTCATTAAGATGACTACAGACATAGAAATTTAGTACCACAGGCATTTCAAACAACTCAATATACTAATTTTAGATGTATTCTAAAAAATTCATATACATTAAATAACATTCATTTTTACAGCAGAATATAATCAATAAAACTATACTCAAAAAGTTTTGAATAAATGTTTGTCACTTATTTGAATTAGCACTGTTTAATTTAAACGTATGATCCCTCAAATATGTCAAAATATGACCTGAAAGAAGGCACTGTTATTTATCTTATGAAAAAGTAAGCCCTAAATAAAATTCCAGCAAAATTATCTACAATTGTGTTTATAGTATATGAATGATTTGCTGTTTCTCAAAAACAGCATGTGGAAACTCAGTAATTCTCAAACTTGGAAAGTATTTCCATGTGCTTAACAAGAAAACTATCCAAAACAAACAATGCTTAAGAAATATTTTATTACCCTACCATCTGTTTTAGTCCTTTTTTCCCTCTTTGGTCCCACTCACCTTCTTTCTTTCTGTTGCCTGCCTATTGCTCATAGTAGCACTTCTACAGAATAAGGCAGCAAAATTAGATAGCATGCTGGGGACTTTAGTCCCAGATATTACTTGACAATGACATAGTCTAGAGTTAAATATCTATGGACATAAACTCCTAAATAAGTTAATACACACCTCAATGAAAATACTAAATATACTATGGTATCTTTCACCTAGTCTTCAAGATTATCATTCGATATGCACCAAAGGGAAAATATTTTAAGATCATGTGTTTCTTAAAAAAAGTTAATACCTTTTATTACTGCTGCTGCTGCTGCTAAGTCGCTTCAGTCGTGTCCGACTCTGTGCAACCCCAGAGACGGCAGCCCACCAGGCTCCCCCGTCCCTGGGATTCTCAAGGCAAGAACACTGGAGAGGGTTGCCATTTCCTTCTCCAATGCAGGAAAGTGAAAAGTGAAAGTGAAGTCGCTCAGTCGTGTCCGACTCTTAGCAACCCCATGGACTGCAGCCTACCAGGCCCCTCCGTCCATGGGATTTTCCAGGCGAGAGTACTGGAGTGGGTTGCCATTGCCTTCTCCTTTTATAAGCCTTAATTTTACATGTGTTTTTATCTAACAAATATGTAGAAAATAGATATATATGGGTATATGTACATAAAATCTGATGAGGGCAGCAGAAAAATTTAAAAGCTCAACATGAAGTAAAACAAAAAACTAATACCATTTCTCACTAGCAAAGATGCTTAAGTAGCCCCTCTTCAAACAGGTATTGTTGAATTCCATGGTTATGAAAATGTGAGGAAAAAGGCAAATATATAAAGAAATAAGCTATGATTATAAATATTTTTAAAACAGTAAAAACATGTATAATCTTCCTTTAAAACTTACCTCTTTATACTAAAGCCCAAAAGAGCTGACAAAATCAGGGAAGTTGAAGCCCTATTAGGCTCTAAAAGTGCAAAAAGATAGAGAGAACATCTTGAAAGCAGTAAATGAAAAAATGACTATTGACATATAAGGGGACCTCAATAAAATCAACAACTGACTTCTAATAAGAAACCACAGAAGTTTGAATGTGGTAGGATGATATTATTAAAAATCCTGAAAGAAAAATACTGTCAACCAAGAATTCTTCGTCCAACAAAACAGAGGCAAAATAAAGACATTTCAAGATAAACAAAGACTGAGTAATTTGTTGTGAGCACACATGCACCACACAAAAAAAATAACAGTACCAAAGTCTTTCAGGCTACAATGAAATAAAAGCAGGTAGTAACTAAATTGTCACAAAGAATAAAGAACATTAAAGGGGTAATTATATGGGTAAGCATAAAAGACATGAAAAAAAAAAACCTTTCTCCCCTTTTTCTTCTCTTGTTTTTAAAATAACTGAAAAAATGTCAAAACTGTGTAATTTGGCTTTTCACATATAAAAGATATATGACAATAATAGCACACAAGAGTAAAAATAAATGGAGTTAATCTGGATCAAAGATTCTATATTACTGGTATTGAATTAGTATTAACATGAAGTAGTATGCAATAAGTTAAGATGCATACTGTAACCTTAAAAAGTAACTCAACAAAATACAGCAAAAAAAATTTTAATGTTGAAACACAAAACAAAGCAATAAAAAGAGGAACAAAATGGACACGTGACATATAGAAAACAAATATAAAAATGGCTAATGTAAACTAAATCATATCTATAATTACATTAACTGTAAGTGGGTAAATATACCAATCAAAGAGCAAAGACTGTCAGATTGGAAAAACAAAATCAACTATACAATGTCTATAAAAGACACATCAGGATCAAATACACAGAACAGACTGAAAACAAAAATGTGGAACAAGATAAACTGTGTAAAGAAAAACCATCAGAGAGCCACAAAATAGTCTTAAAGAAAAAAACTGTTACATAACTGAAGACAAAATTAGACAATTCAACAATAAAAACTGCACTATTCCAATCTCAATAACTGACAATCTTGACAGAAAACCAGTGAGGATACAGAATATTTAAACAACACCATTAATCAATCAACATGATGCAACATCCAGCACTCCACCCAAACAACAGTAAAATACATATTAGTTTGAAGTGCACATAAAAAATTTTTCACAATAGAAAATATATTGGGCCATAAAATAAGTATCAATAAGTTTAAGAGGATTAGACTCATACAACATAGTTCTCCGACCACAAAAGACTTAAACTAGAAATCAACAAGTAAAAAGAATTTAGGAAATTTACAAATATTTGGAAATTAAACAACATACTGTTAAATAACTGATGGTCAAAGAGGAAATAACAAGAAAAATAAGAAAATATTTTTAATTACATAAAAATTAAAACACAAATTATTAGGGCAGCTAAAGCAGTGCAGACAGGGATTTATAGCTTTAAATTCCATTCTATGAAAGAAGAAAGATCTCAAAGCAATAACTTAAGTTGCCCTCTTAAGAAATGGGGAAAAGAACAGCAAAGTAAGGAAAAAGGATATAATAAATATTAGACTAAAAATCAATAAAACAGAAATCAGAAACAACAGGGAAAAAAATCAATAAAGCCAAGGATGATTCTTAGAAAAGATCAACAAAGCTGCCCCAGTGATAGCTTGACTGACCAAGAGTAAAAAAGAGAAGACACAAACTATTCAAGTAGGAAATGAAAGAAGTGACATCCCACCTGACCTTACAGAATTTCAACATAGATGAAGTCAATCAATTCCAAGGAAGATTCAAATTACTAACAGGGAGAGAGTGACAGAGGAAATGAGAGAGAAAGAAGAGGAGAGAGAAGGGAAGGAAAAACAAAAGAAAATGAAAAGGTCTAAACAGACCATACGAAGTAAGGAAATTTAAAAGTACTTGGAAACCTTCCCATTTAAGAAAAGCCAAAGCCAGATAGTCTCACTGGTGAAATCTATCAAATTTATTACAAATTCTTCACGAAAACAAAAAAGTAGGAAATATTTTCCAACTCGTTCTATGAAGTCAATATTCCCTGACACCAAAACCAGACAGTCATGCTATAACATGAATGCAGCATTAAAAGTATTGTTAAGGATGCTAGATTAAAAGACTACATATTGTACAATTCCATGTACAGAAAAATGTGCCAAAAAATCAAAGGCAACTCTATAGAGACAGAAAGAAGAGAAATGGTCTCAGAGTGGGAAGAAGAACTAACTGCAAACTGTCACAGGAATATTTCTGGGGTGATGAAATACAGTAAAGTCCCCTACATGTGAATGAGTTCTATTCGGAGAACAAAGTTAGCCTAGGTACCCAACTTACACAATCAGCCATTGATAAACCTGTAATGGGTTTATCATAATGTTCACACACATAATACATAAAAAACAAAAACAAAAAATAAAACATTTTTAATCTGATAATACACTACTTCAAAAAGTACACTAGTACAGTACAACAGCTGGCATACAAGGGCTAGCATCGAGTGAACAGGCAAGCAGAGTCACTGATTAGAGAGATGGGGGTCGAAGATGTGAGAGCTGTAGGATCATTAGCAACAGGAGACAGAGGCCAAGCTGCAATCTCACTCTCACCTGACCCTAATGGAATGCATGTTCACATTTGAAAGTTCTCAACTTGAAGGTTCCTATGTAGGGAATTAACTGTATTCTAAAACTGTATTACGGTTGTGTATCTCTTTAATATCACTGCTGCTGCTGCTGCTAAGTCACTTCAGCCGTGTCCGACTCTGTGCAACCCCAGAGACAGCAGCCCACCAGGCTCCCCCGTCCCTGGGATTCTCCAGGGAAGAACACTGGAGTGGCTTGCCATTTCCTTCTCCAATGCATGAAAGTGAAAAGTGAAAGTGAAGTCGCTCGGTCATGTCCGACTCTTCACAACCCCATGGACTGCAGCCTACCAGGCTCCTCCGTCCATGGGATTTTCCAGGCGAGAGTACTGGAGTGGGGTGCCATTGCCTTCTCTGTTTAATATCACTAAAAATCATTAAATTATAAACTTAATACAGGTGGATTTTATTGTATGAAATTATACTTCAATAATCCCATTCCAGAAAAAACTGATTGATTGAATAAATCAACAATTTCTTGCTAGATCTAATAAAATAAAAGAGAATACTGGAAATTTTAAAAGAAATATTACTCTAACACTTACATGCACTAAAAGAATTTTGAGGGAATACTGCAAACATCTTTATGCCAACAAATATGATAACTTGGATGAAATGCTCAACTTGAAAATGACAACTTAAAAAAAAGAACATCTAATAGCATACATCTATTTATATAAATTTAGTTGACCAAAAACCTACATGCAAACAAAATTAGAGCGCCAGATTGATTTTGATAGTGAACTCTATAACATTTTTGGAAGAAACATCACCTTCTTACAAACTCTTTCAAATATAGGGGAGGAGACCCCACTTTCAAATAAGACCAACTGAGCTGACAAAACTGATCCTGGCATTACTGGTAAAACTGTTACCAGTATTACCCTGATACCACAGAAAAAGACATCTAACGGCAAAGAAAACTGTGGACCAATACTCCCCATAAATGCAGACATAAAAAATTCTTAATAAAAGTATTAGCAAATTACATATACATGTATCACAACTATGGAGAGTGATGTAGAATATATCACAGTAACATAAAGCTAATTTAGCATTTGAAAATTTAACTAACAACATTAACAATATAATATACTGCAATGAAGAAAAATCGTATTCAACATAGTGAAAAGCACCTGAAAAACTTCAATATCCCTTCATTAATTTTCTAAAATTACTGTACACAAAAAATAAGATGAACTTTCCTCATTCCTATTGAAGGCATCCATGAAAATTCTACAATGGATATGATATATAATGTTCAAAGACTAAATAATTTTCCCTTTCAGTAGAGAATAAGACATTGCAACATGGCAAGTCAAAGAAAAAAAAGGCAGAAAGGAAGAAGTAAAACTGTCTCCACATGTACATGGCATGAATATTCCCCAAAAAAACACTAAAAGCAACTACTAAAAATAATAAGTACAATGAGCCAGAGCACAGGACATAAAAAGTTCACACTTGGAGTAAGTACAAGAAAAATGAAGTTTCAAGTAACTATTTCCTTGAAATATTTCAAGCCAAAGAAATAGAGGATAATTTATCTCAATGAAAAGAAATAAATTTATCTTATTTATCAGCTTATTTATTTATAAAATAATTATCAAATAAATTTATATCAATGCAAAGAAATAAATCTATTTATTTATAAATTTACCTATTTATCAAATAAATTTATTTATTTATCAGTAAATTGGAATAAATTTATTTCAATTCAAGGAAATAGAGGAAAACAATACAATGGGAAACAGTAGAGATCTCTTCAAGAAAATTAGAGGTACCAAGGGAACATTTCATGCAAAGATGGGCACAATAAAGGACAGAAACGGTATGGACCTAACAGTAGCAGAAGATATTAAGAAGAGGTGGCAAGAATACACAGAAGAACTATACAAAAAAGATATTCATCACCCAGATAACCACAAAGGTGTGATCACTCAACTAGAGCCAGACATCCTGGAATGTGAAGTCGAGTGGGCGTTAGGAAGCATCACTATGAACAAAGCTAGTGGAGGTGGTAGAATTCCAGGTGAGCTATTTCAAATCCTAAAACATGATGCTGTGAAAGTGTTGCATTCAATAAGCCAGCAAATTTGGAAAACTCAGCAGTGGCCACAGGACTGGAAAAGGTCAGTTTATATCCCAATCCCAAAGAAAGGCAATGCCAAAGAATGCTCAAACTACCATAAAGGCACTCATCTCACAAGCCAGTAAAGTAATGCTCAAAATTCTCCAAACCAGGGTTCAATGATACATGAACCATGAACTTCCAGATGTTCAAGCTGGTTTTAGAAAAGGCAGAGGAACCAGAGATCAAATTGTCAACATCTGTTGGATCACAGAAAAAGCAAGAGAGTTCCAGAAAAACATCTGTTTCTGCTTTAATGACTACGCCAAAGCCTCTGACTGTGGACCACAACAAGCTGTGGAAAATTCTTCAAGAGATGGGAATACGAAACCATCTTACCTGCCTTCTGTGAAATCTGTATGCAGGTCAAGAACCGACAGCTAGAACTGGACATGAAACAATGGACTGGTTCCAAATTGGAAAAGGAATACAAGGCTGTATATTGTCACCCTGCTTATTTAACTTCTATGCAGAGTACATCATGCAAAATGCTGGGCTGGATGAAGCTCAAGCTGGAATCAAGATTACTGGGGCAAATATCAATAACCTCAGATATGCAGATGACACCACTGTCATGACAGAAAGAGAAAAGGAACCAAAGAGCCTCTTGATGAAAGTGAAAGAGGAGAGTGAAAAAGTTGGCTTAAAATTCAACATTCAAAAAAAGAAGATCATGACATCTGGTATCATCATTTCATGGCAAACAGATGGAGAAACAATGAAAACAGTGACAGACTTTATTTTCTTGGGCTCTAAACTCACTGAAGACAATGACTACAGCCATGAAATTAAAAGACACTTGCTCCTTGGAAGAAAAGCTATGACCAACTAGACAGCGTATTAGAAAACAGAGACATTACTTTGCCCACAAAGCTCCATCTAGTCAAAGCTATGGTTTTTCCAGTAATCATATACACACATGAGAGCTAGACCATAAAGAAGGCTGAGCATCAAAGAATTGGTGTTTTTGAACTGTGGTACTGGAGAAGACCCTTGAGAGTCCCTTGGACTGCAAGGAGACCAAACCAGTCAATTCTGAAAGAAAGTCATCAGAAGGACTGAATAGTCATTGGAATATTCGTTGGAAGGACTGACACTGAAGTTCCAATACTTTGACTGCCTGATGCAAAGAGTCAACTCACTGGAAGAGACCCTGTTGCTGGGAAAGACTGAAGGCAGGAGAAGAAGGGGATGACAGAGGACAAAATGGTTGGATGGCATCACTGACTCAATGGACATGAGTTTAAGCAAGTTCTGAGAGATGGTGAAGGACAGGGAAACCTGGCATGCTTCAGTCCACAGGGGTATAAAAAGTCGGACACAACTGAGCAACTGAATAACAAATCAAGACGTTGATTTGTTACCGAGTACCTGGAACTGAACAGAGAGAATAGAAGTAACATACAATCAAGTAAGTTTAAATAAAGGCACCAAATGTACACAAGCAACCCAGTGGAGAAAAGAAAGTATTTTCAATAAATAGTACTGGAAAAACTGGATGGTCATATGCAAAAACTGGACCCCATATGTACTTTATATCATACATAAAAATTAATCCAAGATGGGTCAAGAATCTACCTATAAAATAAAAAACCATAAAGCTTACAAATACAAGAATATTTTTTGACTTTAGGAAATTTAAAGGTTGATTACAGCTTTCCTGGTAGCTCAGACGGTAAAGCATCTGCCTACAATGCCAGAGACCTGGCTTCGATCCCTGGGTCAGGAAGATCCCCTGGAGAAGGAAAGGGCTGCTGCTGCTGCTGCTGTTAAGTCGTTTCAGTCGTGTCCGACTCTATGCGACCCCAGAGACGGCAGCCCACCAGGCCCCGCCGTCCCTGGGATTAAGGGAAACCCACTCCAATACTCTTGCCTGGAAAATCCCATGGACCAAGAGCCTGGTAGGCTACAGTCCGTGGGGTCAAAAAGAGTCGACATGACTGAGCAACTTCACTTCACTTCTATACTTACAGAAAATAGAAGGGAAATAACCTTAAAAGAAAAAAAGGCGTAATCAAATACATGAGCCTTAATCAAAATCAAAACATTGGATCATCAAAACATACCATTAGGAAATCGAAAAAGTAGAGAATTCTCTGGCAGTCCAGAGAATTTGGGCCTTGCCAATGGTTGGGCCTTGCCAATGGCCCAGGTTCAGTTCCTGGTCAAGGAACTAAGATCCTGCAAAACACATGGCCCAAAATAAAAAACTTTTTTTTAAAGAAAATGAAAAAGTAAGCTACAGACTGGGAGACATTATTTGTAAAACAGATTATCTGACAAAAGACTTGTATACAACATTTTAGTTCTCAAGGAAATACAAATTAAGATTAAGATCACAATGAAATATCATTAAACACCCACCAAAAGAGCTAAAATTCAAAATGTTGCCAGCATTAAGTAATGACAAAAAGTGGAGTAATCAAAACTCTCATACTACTGGTGTGAGTATAAAGCTGTGCAGCTGCCACAGAAAAAAAAGATCGGTATTTTCTTCTAAAATTTAAGTACATATACTATAAACGAAAAATTTCACTCATGTTCTGAACTAAGACTTTAAAATATGTGTTTACACCATCAGTAGAAAAGATGGAAAGCCCAGATATAAACCCACACACCTATGGTCAATTAATCTACAACATAAGAAGCAAGAATATACAATGGAGAAAACAGTCTCTTCAATAAGTGGTGCTGGGAAAACTGAACAACTACAAGTAAAAGAATGTAGACCATTCTCTAACACCACACACAAAAACAAACTCAAAATGGATTAAAGATCTAAATATAAGACCAGATACTATAAAACTTAGAGGAGAACATAGAACACTCTTTGACATAAATCGCAGCACCTACCTCCTAGAGTAACGAAAATAAAAACAAAAATAAACAAATGGGACCTAACTAAATTTAAAACTTTTGCACAGCAAGTGAAAGTCGCTCAGTTGTGTCCGACTTTTTGCAACCCCATGGACTATACAGTCCATGGAATTCTCTGGGCCAGAATTCTCTAGGCCAGAATACTGGAGTGGGTAGCCTTTCCCTTCTCCAGGAGATCTTCCCAACCCAGGGATCGAACTCAGGTCTCCCACATTGCAGGTGGATTCTTTACCAGATGAACCACAAAGGAAGTCCTTTGCACAGCAAATGAAACCATAAACAAAATGAAAAGACAATCCATAGAATGGGAGATAGTATTCGCTAATGAAGTGACCAAACAAGGAATTAAATCTCCAAAATAAACAAATGGCCCATGCAGCTCAATATCAATAAACAACCCAATCAAAAAATAGGCATAAGATCTAACTAGACATTTCTCCAAAGAAAACACACAGATGGCCAAGAGGCACATGAATGGCCAGTCAGAATGGCCATCATCAAAAAGTCTAAGAATAATAAATACTGGAGAGGGTGTGGAGAAAAGGTAACCCTGCCACAGTATTGGTTGGAAAGTGAACTGGTCAAAGCTATGGTTTTTCCAGTAGTCATGTATAGATGTGAGAGCTGGACTGTAAGAAGGCCGAACACTGAAGAACTGATGCTTTTAAATTGTGGTCCTGGAGAACATTCTTGAGAGTCCCTTGGACTGCAAGGAGATGAAACCAGTCAATCCTAGAGAAAATCAACCCTGAATATTCATTGGAAGGACTGATGCTGAAGCTGAAACTCCAATACTTTGGCCACCTAATGCGAAGCACTGATGCTGGGAAAGATTGAAGGCAAAAGGAGAAGGGGGCGGCAGAAGTTGAGATCGTTAGGTAGCATCACCAACTCAATGGACATTAATTGAGTAAGCTGAACCTGGCGTACTGCAATCCGTGGGGTCATAAAGAGTCAAAAACGACTTAGTGACTGAAACAACAATAACAAATTGGTACAACCATTGTGGAGAATAATATGAAAGTTCCTTAATAAACTAAAACTAGAACTACCAGAGGATCCAGCAATGCCATTTCTGGGTATATATCTGGAAAATACTATAATTTGAAGAGATACCTGCACCCCATGTTCACTGTGGCACTATTTACAATAGGTACATTATGGAAGCAACCTTAATGCCCATCAACAGAGGAAAGGATAAAGAAGATGTGATATATTTACACAATGGAATATTAACCATACAAATGAGTGAAATAATGCCATTTGCAGCGTGTGTACATGCATGCTCTCTCAGTCATTCAGTTGTGTTAGACTCTTTGTCACCCTATGGACTATAGCCACTAGGATTCTCCCATGGACAGAGTATATAGCCTCCCATGGAATACTGGAGTAGGTTGCCATTTCCTACTTCAGGGGATCTTCCCAACTCAGGGATTGAACCCACATCTCCTGCACTTACAGGTAGATTCTTTACCACTAAGCCACCTTAGAAGCCAAAGTAAGCCAGACAGAGAAAGACAAATATCATGTGATGTCATTCATACATGGACTCTTAAAAAAAAAAAAAAAATGATACAAGCAAACATTTACGAAACAGAAAGAGATTCAGAGACTTTGGAAACAAACTTATGGTTACCCAAGGGGAAGGGAGGGGGATAAATTAGGAGTTTGGGATTAACATATACACATTCAGTTCAGTTCAGTCGCTCAGTCGTGTCCGACTCTTTGCGACCCCATGAATCGCAGCACGCCAGGCCTCCCTGTCCATCACCAACTCCCGGAGTTCACTCAGACTCACGTCCATCGAGTCAGTGATGCCATCCAGCCATCTCATCCTCTGTCGTCCCCTTCTCCTCCTGCCCCCAATCCCTCCCAGCATCAGAGTCTTTTCCAGTGAGTCAACTCTTCGCATGAGGTGGCCAAAGTACTGGAGTTTCAGCTTTAGCATCATTCCTTCCAAAGAAATCCCAGGATTGATCTCCTTCAGAATGGACTGGTTGGATCTCCTTGCAGTCCAAGGGACTCTGAAGAGTCTTGTCCAACACCACAGTTCAAAAGCATCAATTCTTCGGCGCTCAGCCTTCTTCACAGTCCAACTCTCACATCCATACATGACCACTGGAAAAACCATAGCCTTGACTAGACGGACCTTTGTTGGCAAAGTAATGTCTCTGCTTTTCCACATGCTATCTAGGTTGGTCATAACTTTTCTTCCAAGGAGTAAGCGTCTTTTAATTTCATGGCTTCAGTATACACATTACTATTTCATATATTGATATATATATATAATGGATAATCAACAAGGACCTACTATATAGCACAGGGAACTCCACTCAGTATTCTGTAATAACTTATATGGGATAAGAAACTGAGAAAGATATATGTATATCTTTGGATATATATATATACACATATATAAATATATGGATATATGTATACATATACTTGAATAACTCACCCATATACCTGAAACTAACATAGCACTGTAAATGAATTATACTCTAAAATAGTCAACTTTTAAAAAGAAGTAAAAAATTTAATAAAACATGTTTTTACAAAAATAGCTTATATAAGAAAGTTCATAGAAGCTTTAATAACAGTCAAAAACTGCAAAAAGCTCAGGTAGTTGTCAACAACAGAACCACAAAAATGGTATATTCAAATGAACAGAATACTATATAGCAATAAAAACTAATTCCTGATATACAAAATAACATGAATGAATCTCAAAATATTATGCTGCTACTTCAGCATATGATCATTTTACTATAAAAGGACTAGATAGACCATTCCCCACATTAATTAAGCAACTAAAAAACTAAAAAAATTATAAGAATCAATGGTTTTCAGAAATTAGAAATTGAGTATCAGTCAGTACAGGATTCTGATCGCCAAGGAAAAGGAAATGAAGAGATATCTGTATTTCTCTGGTGTACTACATAGAGGCAATTTCCAGGCCATGATGTGTGGAAGGGGAACTCAAACAAAGCTTGGGAGTCAAGGAAACTGAGAGCACACTTTAGGGCTGTCAAGGTAGCTGTAACTTAAAGGTTAGATTACCAGAAAAGAAAATGCTGCACAAAGAGAGAAAACTCTAAAGTGGGGTTCCAAACATTTTCTGTAAAGGGTAGATAAATTTTTTAGGTTTTGCAGGCTACATTCAGGCTAGTTAATTCTGCCATTAAAACATGAAAGCAGACAAAGACAATACATAAATGAATGAGTATGGCTATGTTCCAGAAACTGTAGTTACTGTAACAGGTGGTAGGTGGAACTTGGCCTGTGAGCTGTAAATCTGCCCACCTCTGCTCTAGAGATCTACAGAATGATGCCCTTAACTTTTGCCTGGGTGATGCGCAAATGAGTGTGAATTACTCAAGCTGAAGCTACAATACTTTGGCCATCTGATGCGAAGAGTCAACTCACTAGAAAAGACTCCGATGCTAGGAAAGGTTGAGGGCAGGAGGAGACAGGGACAACACAGGATGAGATGGTTGGATGGCATCACTGACTCAATGGACATGATTTGGAGCAAACTCCAGGAGATAGTGAGGGACAGGGAAGCCTGGCGTGCTGCAGTCCATGGGGTCGCAAAGAGTTGGATACAACTTAGCAACTGAACTACAACAAATAAAATAACTGGAAAGAAAAAGCTCAAAAAATTCCCCAAACTCATACGACCAGAACAGTTTGAAGTCTCAATAAACAAGGGAAAAAAGCCTCTCAGTACATGGGACATCACATACAGAGCCCTCAAAATGGTATAACTTCAAAGTAGAGCTAAATTAGCCTAACATTTAAATCTCTTCTTAGACCCTGGTGGGCTTCCCTGGTGGCTCAGACAGTAAGCGTCTGCCTGCAATGCGGGAGACTCAGGTTCAATTGCTGGGTCTGGAAGATCCCCTGGAGAAGGAAATGGCAATCCACTCGAGCACTCTTGCCTGGAAAATCCCATGGACGGAGGAGCCTGATAGGCTACAAGTCCATGGGGTAGCAAAGAGTCGGACACAACTGAGCAACTTCACTTTCACTTTCACTTTATAGACCCTAGCAATGCTTAAAAGAAATCCATGCAGGGATCTAACAGATTGCAGGTAACTTAACTACAACCCCAAAGTCTGAAAATATTTAATGAAATGTCATAAATTACCAGGTATTCAAAAATAAGGCAGAAATATATAACCCACACCAGGAGGGGAAAAAACTGTCAACAGAAGCAGATAGAGAAATGACAGGATGGAATTATCAGACAAGGACATTAAAACTAAGTTCTTAAGAAGTGAATAAATTAATGCTTACAGAGGTTAAGAGATCTGCCCAAGGTCATACAGTTAATATGTATGTAGTAGAAAAGTCATAATTCAAGCCCCTTATAATAATATCAAAACAAACTTTTTAAAAGAATTATAAAATATTCAATAAAATTGATTCAATAAAAAATATTTTAATAAAATTCAAATTTATAATTTTAATTATAATGGCTATTCATTTTATAAAAATATTTAATTAGGTCACTTCAAGGTACTCACTATAGTATTATCTTAAGTTATAAGAATCTACATTTCCTTTAAAATGATCATATTAACCAAACTTTTTTTTACATATAACTCTTCACAGATTTCTATAATTAAAATTAGAACATACTACAATTTTATTGAAATAACACAAAATACCTGGAGACATTTAAATGCTAAGAGAAAGTAATCACCTCATATCTAATTATAAGACATAATCATTTATCTATGAGTTTCATAAACGCGTAAGAATTGCTAAGACTGTTTTTAATGTTAATTTGGCTTATTCAAAACACATTTGTAGACAAATCATTAACTCTAATATTACTTGCATTTTCACATGACTTCTTTGATTTCTACACTTTGATTTGCCAGAAAAGTGGAAATTATATGTTAAGAATAGATTTAGTTCTATTTGGTCATTTTATTTTTTGTTTTTCAAGCAAACTGGTAATGTGCTTAAGCTATCCAGCACAACTGCAGCTCGAACATAACTGCTGCTAAGTCGCTTCAGTCCTGTCCAACTCTGTGCGACCCCATAGACGGCAGCCACCAGGCTCCCCCATCCCTGGGATCCTCCAGGCAAGAACACTGGAGTGGGTTGCCATTTCCTTCTCCAATGCATCAAAGTGAAAAGTGAAAGTGAAGTTGCTCAGTCATGTCCGACTCTTAGCGACCCCATGGACTGCAGCCTACCAGGCTCCTCCATCCATGGGATTTTCGAGGCAAAGTACTGGAGTGGGGTGCCATTGCCTTCTCCGAGAACATAACTGACTACTCAGTAAAATTTTTATTTTATTTCAGATACAACTGGATATCAATTTTCTATAACAATGTTAACAATGAGTTCAATCTTTAAATGAGTTCAAATAATAAGCAATCCTTGATGAAAACAACTAAATTCTATTAGTTGAAATCAGAAAAGCGAATTTATATCACAAATGAGCTCCCTTCTGGCTTACCCACAAATAATATAAAACAAAAATTTTTAAACATCAAGGTTAAAATACTCAAACCTCTGACAACAAATGACATGCTCCCCTATATTGCCCCCCACTAATTAACAACTGGGGAACAAAAGCTCTACTTAAAAACAATTCTTAGGTTGTCCTTGTGACTCAGTTTGTTTCCCGTTTGCACACAAAAGTATAGCAAAGTACAGAACACCATCATGTCTAAAGAAGTGCCAGATTCCCAGCCTTAGATTCTGGTTTCTAATTTACAACATGATAGCGGTGTCCTTCTTTGCTTCCAAAAGACTAAGCCTTAGTACTTAAATCTGTAGATATGCTGCATGGATATTTAATGATACAAGATGGTAATAAATGGGAAGGAAAAACTATTACTTTGAGATCTCTTCACTGCCTCAAACAGGAATGATGTAATAATGGTAACCACATCTACTCTTTAGGGGAAAATATAGTTAGAATTATTTATGAAATAAAAAAGAAACAGAGGTACTAAAATTATATTGTTGGAATTTGAACCAATTAGCTTAAAATAACTTTCCTGGAGAATCCCAGGGACGGGGGAGCCTGGTGGGCTGCCGTCTATGGGGTCGCACAGAGTAGGACATGACTGAAGGGACTTAGCAGCAGCAACTAGCAAACAACTGAGAAAGTTACAATTCCTACTTTAGGAGTGCAAAGAACTATCTCTGCAGAGAAGACAAAATATATACAAATTAAAGTTTCTCCTATTCATATATAAAACAGTGACTATGTGGAACTCTCTTAGACATTCAAGTTACAAATTATATATAAGTAATTCTTCTAAGGTGCGTCTAGTCAAGGCTATGGTTTTTCCTGTGGTCATGTATGGATGTGAGAGTTGGACTGTGAAGAAGGCTGAGCGCCGAAGAATTGATGCTTTTGAACTGTGGTGCTGGACAAGACTCTTCAGAGTCCCTTGGACTGCAAGGAGATCCAACCAGTCCATTCTGAAGGAGATCAGCCCTGGGATTTCTTTGGAAGGAATGACACTAAAGCTGAAACTCCAGTACTTTGGCCACCTCATGCGAAGAGTTGACTCATTGGAAAAGACTCTGATGCTGGGAGGGATTGGGGGCAGGAGGAGAAGGGGACGACAGAGGATGAGATGGCTGGATGGCATCACTGACTCGATGGACGTGAGTCTGAGTGAACTCCAGGAGCTGGTGATGGACAGGGAGGCCTGGCGTGCTGCGATTCATGGGGTCACAAAGAGTCGGACACGACTGAGCGACTGAACTGAACTGAACTGAATACTCTATCTCAACATTTTTCACTCACTGAGAGCTTAAATTCTAGGAAATAAAATTCAAGAAATTCAACCACTCTGTGAACACTCCTAACCAAAACATGTCCAATCTCAACTCTACATATTTCAATACATAATAATTAAATCCTCATTTCATACTAATTATTTTATGTTAATTTTTAACCCTTCATATTTCTCTAGGTTTACTAAATAAATAAATCCTGTCTTCTCAGTCACACGGCAAAGGGTTTATTTCCAAAAACCTTAATTACATTTATATGTCTTCCTTGGACCCTCTCCAAGTTCAGCAAATCTGACTTCGTTTGTTGTATTGTGTTTGACTTTTCTTTAAGTACAGCAGCTCAGGAAAAGAAAAAGTCATTGCTCTGGCTCCTGTCCCTTAGGTTACCCTCCATACAATCAGTCTGCTATTAGAAGCAATAGTTGAAATCCTAGCTATTCTCAAATGAGGAAGAATTTATGTTTTGTATTTTGAGCATTTTCATTAATTAAATAAGGTATAACAGAAAGAGAATGAATTTCAGTGCCATCTTTTACAGGTGATCTAACCTGAGACTCAGTTTGCAGATCTGCAAAAATAGAAATATCATCTATCTCATGGAGATATAAAAACAAAAACATGCTGCTGCTAAGTCGCTTCAGTCCTGTCCGACTCTGTGCGACACCATAGACGGCAGCCCACCAGGCTCCCCCGTCCCTGGGATTTTCCAGGCAAGAACACTGGAGTGGGTTGCCATTTCCTTCTCCAATGTGTGAAAGTGAAGTTGCTCAGTCGTGTCTGACTCTTAGTAATGCCATGGACTGCAGCCTACCAGGCTCCTCTGCCCATGGGATTTTCCAGGCAAGAGTACTGGAGTGGGCTGCCATTGCCTTCTCCAAAAACATGCTGCTGCTGCTGCTGCTACTGCTAAGTTGCTCAGTCGTGTCCAAT
Source organism: Bos mutus (assembly GCF_027580195.1). NCBI lineage: Eukaryota > Metazoa > Chordata > Mammalia > Artiodactyla > Bovidae > Bos > Bos mutus. The sequence continues at coordinate 35,773,022 of NC_091626.1, forward strand.
TCTGTGCGACCCCATAGACAGCAGCCCACCAGGCTCCCCCCATCCCTTGGATTCTCCAGGCAAGAATATTGGAGTGGGTTGCCATTTCCTTCTCCAATGCATGAAAGTGAAAAGTGAAAGTGAAGTCGCTCAGTTGGGTCCGACTCTTAGCGACCCTATAGACTGCAGGCTCCTCCATCCATGGGATTTTCCAGGCAAGAGTACTGGAGTGGGGTGCCACTGCCTTCTCCCTTTTATTAAAAGAAAACTATCACAGGTCACAAAGTCTTAAGCAATGTTGGGATCGTTGCCTACATCTGTTCAATGAAATCAACCCTTGGGACATAGGTGCTCAATAAATACTACTTTCACCCTGCATTTTAGAAATGATTCTACCAAAAAGTGCAAACTCTTAACTTCATAAACATTTAGATTTTCATCTATATTATGTATCAATCTCCACATTCAGTAATATAATCAATTCACATAAAAACTGTCATTTAAAATTTTCACCATGCCCTTGAACCAAATGCCAAATTTTGCTAAATAATAAACAGTAATAATAAGTATTCCATCACATACTTAAGTTATTTTAATTTCAAAAAGCATTAAAGTAACCTCCCTCCCACCATAAAAAAAAAGAAAACAACCAATTTCAGATGGATAATACAAAATTAAACAATAGAGTTCAAAACAAACCCTTAAGAGTGGAAAACAATACAAAGTGACAAAAGTTATTGAAAATACATGACTAACAGATCCACAGCATAAAAAGAACTTAGACATATGAGCAAGAGACGTGAATAAGTATTTCACAAAATACGGGAGTCAATGCTCAATCTCATTAGTGATCAGTGGAATAAAGCAGATTAAAATCACAAAGCATACATACTCACCAGAATGGTTACAGTGGAAAAAACAGAAAGGCACAAGTGTTGGTAGAAGTACGATTGGTAAAAGCCACTTTGGAAAATGTTTTGGCAGTATCTCCTAAAATTAACATACATAATCACCATGACCAAGTAATTCTACTCTTAGGTGAATAGCCACCAAGAAATGTCTGTACATGTGCACCAAGAAATATATATAAAAATGTTAGCATTATGTATATTACTGAAACTCAAAACAACCTAAACATCCATCAACAGTAGAATGTTGATGTAGAATGTAGAATAGTCCTCCTATGGAACATTACCCAGCAATGAAAAGTGAAAAAAAAAAAAAAAAACTACATCTATATACAAAAACATGGATGAATCTCACAAATATAAGATGGACAACAAAACATTAATCAGGTTAAGGCATACATGCTTAAATGTTAAAGTTATTTAAAAGAGCTAGATAGGGACTGCCATAGAAAACAAGAGTCCCTATTTTGGGGAAAAGGAGTGGGGTGCAGGCTAGATGTAAGAAGTCATGAGGAGGACTTCGAGAGCATTGAGAATACTTTTTTCTTTTAGCCATGTGATGGTTACACAGATATTCACTTTGTAATAATTCACCAAGCTATATGGTTTGGTTCTGTGCACTTCTGTATATTTGCATTACATTTCACCAAACAAAAGGTTGTAAAAATGAGGAAGGGAAGAAGAAAGAAAATAAATACCAAGGTCACAACACTATCTGGAAAGATATCTAATATATTAAGCTAAATACTAAAGTCAAATGAAATGTAAGCACACAAAAAGGTGCTCAACATTAGTCATCAGGGAAATGCAAATTAAAACCCATGAGATACCACGATACACCTGTTTAGAGTGCCTAAAATACTAAAATTCTTAATGCTGAGGATGCAGAGCAACTGGAATACTCAATGTTGATAGGAATGCAAACTGGTATATGCTCTTTAAAAAATAGTTTGGAAATTTTTTACAAAGCTAAATATATCTTTCTAATATATAAATCATCAATCTCCTTCTTAGTATTATTTACCCACAACAAATTAAAACTTACCTATACAACTGTATGGAGAAGGCAATGGCACCCCACTCCAGTACTCTTGCCTGGAAAATCCCATGGATGGAGGACCCAGGTAGGCTGCAGTCCATGGGGTCACTAAGAGTCGGATATGACTGAGTGACTTCACTTTCAATTTTCACTTTCATGCATTGGAGAAGGAAATGGTAACCCACTCCAGTGTTCTTGCCTGGAGAATCCCAGGGATGGGGAAGCCTGGTGGGCTGCCGTGTCAGGAGTCGCACAGAGTCCGACTTAGCAGCAGCATACAACTGTAAGCAAATGCTTACAGCAGCCTTGTTGATAATCATAACCAAGGAAACAACACACATGAAAGAATTTTGAGGAGTGATGGAACTGCTCTACATTATGATTTTACGATCGCTATACTGTTCTGCATCTGGCAAGATCCTATACATCACAAAGACTGACCTTTGTTGTATGCAAATTTAAAAAATAAACTTCAAAAAACTGTAGAACAAAATACTATGGTCAAAGCAATGCCACAGATTTCCAGGATATCAATATGCCAAATTTATCATAAAATTCCCCAAAATTCAAGAATCCTAAAAATATGTACTACTTAATTATACAATATAAAGAGATTATAATTCACTTAGACATTTAAACTATAATAACAACAAACAGCATTACTTGTAAAATGACTGTTGCACTTGGTTTAGCATTTTATATACATATTTTAATCATCCAAATAATCATATAAATCTACAATTATCTCAACTTTACCAATGAAAGAAACAATTTCAGAAAGAGCAAAGTAACATTTTACCCATAGATACACATCTAGTGAATTGTGAAGCTGGTATTTAATCCCACTGTATCTTAGTCTTTCCAAGCCCATTTTCTTTCCTCTATACTTTCTTTTTAGTTCAAAGTGAAAGTGAAAGTGAAGTCGGTCAGTCCTGTCCGACTCTTTGTGACCCCATGAACTGTAGGCCCCCAGGCTCCTGCGTCCATGGGATTTCCCAGGCAAGAATATTGGAGTGGGTTGCCATTTCCTTCTCCAGGGGATCTTCCCGACCCAGGGATCGAACCCGGGTCTCCCGCATTGTGGGCAGACGCTTTAACCTCTGAGCCACCAGGGAAGGGGAGCCCTTTGGTAATTCCTTAAAATGAGTAGTGTGTTCCTTTACATTATGGAAAGCGAAAGTAAAGTCACTCAGTCATGTCTGACTCTCTGCGACCCTGTGGACTATAGCCCATCAGGCTCCTCTGTCCATGGGATTCTCCAGACAAGAACAGTGGATTGGGTTGCCATTTCCTTCCCCAGGGGATCTTCCCAACCCAGGGATAGAACCCAGGTCTCCTATATTGCAGGCAGACGGTTTATCCTCTGAGCCACCAGGGAAACCCCCCTACATTATTATGTAAAAATATGCTCAAATTTCCTACATTTGTAAGCTTAAAATAGATTATGAATATTTTGTATTTTTCAGGTGCCCACATAACCACAATTATACAAAACAAAGTTAAAATATACAACTTCTGTCCTCAAGGTGTTTATAAATCTAATTAGCTGGCAAACATATGACAAACAAAGTAGGCAATTTTAAAACTCAAAAACAATAGCTGAGTAGTAGAAACATGGTTAGTGTGAGTATCTTATAATAACAAAATAATTCTAATTGCTTCCTCCTATCCCTTGTGTCATCACTGTCATTCATTTCACTTATATATAAGGACCTGTGTGAATAAGTATACATGTGTATATACACATATAGACACATAAGCAAACATGGTCAAACAGTGTTACTATTATTTTAAACTGTTATCTGTTAGAGCAATTAAGCACAACAAAAATAAAAGTTTTATTTTATCTTCATTCATTTCTTCTGCAATGCTTTCTCTTCTGGATTTCTCATCTATATCATCTTCCTAGCCTCTAAAGAACCTTTTTTAACATTTCTTTCAAAAATGATACACTGGCAAAAAATTCTCTATTTTTCTCTTATGATCTTTATTTCTCCTTTACTTTTAAAGTATAATTTTACACAGTACATTATTCTAGGCTGGTGGCTTTTCTCTCTGAATACCTTAAATATTTCATTCCACTCTCTTGTTTGCATGGTTTCTGAGGAAAAGCCAGATATAATTCTTATCTTTGCTCCTCTATAGGAGGAGCTTCCTCAGGAGTTTTTTTTCTTTATCTTCAATTTTCTATAATTTGAAAATAATATCCCTAGGTATAAGGTTTTTTTTTCTTGCCATTTATCCTACTTGATGTTCTCTGAACTCTCTGGGTCTTTGGTTTGGTATCTGATGTTGATTTAGGAAAATTCTCAGTTGTTATAGTTTCAAATATTTCTTCGGCTCCTTTCTCTCTTCTCTGGTATTGCCAGAATGCTTGTGTTGTACCTTTTGTCGTCATCCCACAGACCTTGCAATATTCTGTTCTGGGCTTTTATTCCCCCCAGGCTTTTTCTCTTTGGTTTCCAGTTTTCAAGAATTTGACTGATATATCCTCTTGCTCAAAGACTCTTTCCTCATGCATGTCCAATCTACTAATAAGCCATCAAAAGCACTCTTCACTTCTCTTAGAGTTTCTTTTTTCTCTAGCACTTCTTTTCAGTTCTTTTTTAGAATTTCCATCTCTCTGCTTATATTGCCCACCTGTTCTTGCATGTTATCTACTTTATCCATTAGCACTCTTAGCATATTAATCACAGTTGTTTCAAATTCCCAGTCTGATAATTCCAATTCCCCGGTCATATCTAATTCTCATGCTTGCTCTGTCTCTTCCAACTGTGTCTTCTGCCTTTGGTATATCTTGCAATTTTTTTCCCCTTGACAGCCAGACATGACACACTGAGTAGAACAAACTTTTGTAAACAGGTCTTTAAAAATGTAAGGTATCAGTGAAAAAGTTGGCTTAAAGCTCAACATTCAGAAAACTAAGATCATGGAATCCGGTCCCATCACTTCATGACAAATAGATGGGGAAACAGTGACAGACTTTATTTTGGGGGGCTCCAAAATCACTGCAGATGGTGATTGCAGCCATGAAATTAAAAGACACTTGCTCCTTGAAAGAAAAGCTATGACAAACCTAGCTGGCATATTAAAAAGCAGAGACATTACTTTGCCAACAAAGGTCCATCTAGTCAAGGCTATAGTTTTTCCAGTAGTCATGTATGGATGTAAAAGTTGGACCACAAAGAAAGTTGAGCACCGAAGAATTGATGCTTTTTGGAGAAGACTCTTGAGAGTCCCTTGAACTGCCAGGAGATCCAACAGGTTCATTCTAAAGGAAATCAGTCCTGAATATTCATTGGAAGGACTGATGCTGAAGCTGAAACTCCAATACTTTGGCCACCTGATGCGAAGAACGAACTCACTGGAAAAGACCCTGATGCTGGGAAAGACTGAAGGCGGGAGGAGAAGGGAAGACAGAGGATGAGCTGGTTGGATGGCATCACTGACTCGATGAACATGAGTTTGAGCAGGCTCCAGGAGTTGGTGAATGGACAGGGAGGCCTGGCATGCTGCAGTCCATGGGGTTGCAAAGAGTTAGACACGACTGAGAGACCCTGAATTCAGATGCTTATATCTTTCCTTTTCTCCTTTGCTTTTCACTTCTCTTCTTTTCACAGCTATTTGTAAGGCCTCTCCAGACAGCCATTTTGCTTTTTTGCATTTCTTTTCCATGGGGATGGTATTGATCCCTGTCTCCTGTACAATGTCACGAATATGCAGATGACACCACCCTTATGGCAGAAAGCGAAGAGGAACTAAAAAGCCTCTTGATGAAAATCAAAGAGGAGAGTGAAAAAGTTGGCTTAAAGCTCAACATTCAGAAAACTAAGATCATGGCATCTGGTCCCATCACTTCATGGCAAATAGATGGGGAAACAGTGGAAACAGTGGCAGACTTTATTTGGGGGGGCTCCAAAATCACCGCAGATGTTGACTGAAGCTATGAATTTAAAAGACGCTTACTCCTTGGAAGGAAAGTTATGACCAACCTAGACAGCATATTCAAAAGCAGAAACATTACTTTGCCAACAAAGGTTCGTCTAGTCAAGGCTATGGTTTTTCCAGTGGTCATGTATGGATGTGAGAGTTGGACTGTGAAGAAAGCTGAGCACCGAAGAATTGATGCTTTTGAACTGTGGTGTTGGACAAGACTCTCGAGAGAGTCCCTTGGACTGCAAGAAGATCCAACCAGTCCATTCTGAAGGAGATCAGCCCTGGGATTTCTTTGGAAGGAATGATGCTAAAGCTGAAACTCCAGTACTTTGGCCACCTCATGCGAAGAGTTGACTCAATGGAAAAGACTCTGATGCTGGGAGGGATTGGGGGCAGGAGGAGAAGGGGACGACAGAGGATGAGATGGCTGGATGGCATCACTGACTCGATGGACGTGAGCCTGAGTGAACTCCAGGAGTTGGTGATGGACAGGGAGGCCTGGCGTGCTGCGATTCATGGGGTCGCAAAGAGTCAGACACGACTGAGTGACTGAACTGAACTGAGCGACTGAACTGAACTGACGGTATCAGGGATGATAGAATAATTTATAGTCCTAGTCCTATAATAAGGTCTCATTCTTTTAGAAAGCCTATGTTTCTGGACTGTGAACTTCACACACACTTCTCAATCTCCCTGCCATCAGGTGGGGCAGGATGGTTAGAGTGAATTGAAGTTGTGTATTTCCCTTCTTCAACATTTAAGACTGGAGCAGTTATAGTTGGATATTTCCCTTCACCCAGATCAGTTAGGCTCTGATAAAACTCAGTTAGACTCTGGTAAAATAGTTTATCCTAGAGGGCAAATCTTGTTAGGAAGAACAGAATGCTCTGGCACATCTTAAAACGGTTCCCCTTTTCTCCTTCATGTGTCAAAAGCATGAGGGGATTTTTTCTAATATACACTGAGATAATCTGGTTGAAACACAACAGGTAAGACTCACAAAAAGTGTGGGGCCTCTGATGATTCATTTCCCCTGGAGTTTTTAACTCTTAAGAGTTGCCCATACTGAGCCTTCAGTAATTTGTGAACCAATTCAGGTTTCCCTACACCAGCACTGGTTCCCAGCAAGGCTGCTGTTCTGGTGAGCTGTGATTCACTGTAGTCTCTACTGGTCTCTTCAATTTTAAGGGCAGTGGCTTGCTTTGTGACCTCTCTGTACTAAAAAAAACTTGTTGATTTTTCAGTGGGTTTTAAGTTTTATTTGTTGTCAGGTTGGAATGGCACTTTCCAAGCTTCTCACATGCCATACCAGAAACCAGAAGTCTGCATTTTAAGAAACATTTTTCTATACCACAAGCTTAAAAACTTACACAGAATAATAAACACATGCAAATTCAATATCATATAGAACAAAACTGTGTTGCATACTCTGTAAATTATTATTTTTCACTTTCTTCTTATACTGCATGTATTTTTATTTCTAGTCATGTAGCCTAGATCAGACGCATCTTAAATAATTGAATCTTCCAGTTTATCTGTAAAAATCAATATAAAGTTATAAAGTATAATACTTGACATATATGTTCCAAATAAACAATAAAATACAGCTTACCATTTTGATGCCTGTGGAAAACGTCCCTGGTTTTATAGGTTTAGGTTTCTCAATTTGCATTTCCAATTGGGTAGATCTATCTTTATGCTGAGCCAAAAGTAGAGCAACGGGGAGATCAGAACTCTCCTGTAAGAGAAGTTAAAGTGCAGTGTGAAAGTTAAAAAGAAAGAACTAAAGAGCAACCAGTCTTTTATTTTAAATTATGCCTTTCCATAAGCACTTGATGTCAACCTAAATATTCACTTTATGGAGAACACTTTACAAAAAACTTTAACATTCCATAATAAGAAAAGGCTGTTTTAGACTCATAAATCAAAATAACCTACAAAAATGGATTTTTATAAAATCCACATTAAAGACAGTATAATAGGGTCTTATTTCATCTAGTGAAACCAACCATATATTTATTAAAATAAAAAAAATTAGAAGCTAATCACAAAGAGAGTAGTACAAAGTACTATAACCTAGATCAGATGTTTATCTAAGACACATTCTTTTAACCAGTGAATTCAGACTGGCTTGAAATTGTTTCCCATTAGATTTCACCTGAGGCCGTTTGGAAATGATCCTTGTTCTGTTTTTTGTACAATGGAATGATTGTTAAGTACAACCAAAAGTACATTTATTTTCTCCTTTATTACTTACTTTTATAAATTAAATCTAAATTTTTAATTAGCAAAATAATAGTAAACATTTTTAATATCTTATATTGATACTAAAACAGGGCGCTATCTATACAAATCTGCATATACACATATTAATAACATCATCAAATAACTAACTCTTATATGTAAACTGTTATTTATTCTATTTAAAATGAAGTCTTCTTACATGTTTAAAGTGCTACACAGCTAAGATCTTTTTTTTTTTCTAATTTTATTTTATTTTTAAACTTTACATAATTGTATTAGTTTTGCCAATTTTCATGTACCCAAAGCATTTTCCCTTCTGAGATGTCAGTTAAATAAGAACACAGAAACACATGCAGAAGGAAACCAGGAAGGAAGAAGGTCATACACAAAGAGACACACTGCTCTCTGTATCAGTAAACAGAAAGAAAGGTACAAATACATTTCTATCTCCTATACCAAGGTGACCTATGAAAATAAAGTCATCAAATGGTCTAACAAATTTTTAAAATAGTAACTACCCAGAATTTAATCCTGAAAAAACTATGTTGTTAAACATTTTGTAATATAAAAGTGAAGATATAGTAGAACCTATTTTCTTTCCAAACCCAACAACTTAGTATTTTGGGGCACAAATATGGCTAACAAATATATTTAAAAGACTTGTTTAAAGGTTATAGTACAGAAGAAATTCAAATAACAAGCCAATTATTTCAACAGCATCATCCTAGAATAAACCTGTTTTTCAAAACTTTGCAACAGAAGTGGTTTGCAAAAGCAAATGTTTTAAAGATGAAAAGTTTCAAAATGGAAAAACACAAATTTTATTTATAATGCAGAAATTTATTAAGAAGCAAAATTCTTGAGACTTGGTTCTAGAAGAATATATTTGAATACCTCTCATATATTCTACAACAAAGCATTAGTAATACATTAATCATAGTATTGGGACTTTCCTGGTGGCCTGGGAAGTATGGCATTACTGTGAATTCCCACAGCTATTTGAGATTCCCATTAGGAATTTTGTAATAAAATGTCAACTTAAAGGACATTTTAAATGGGCAATGGCCCAAAGTATCTTTTAAAATCTCTTACTATCATTTTACATGTAAAAACTAACAGAAGAAAAATAAATTTTCTTGGCTAAAAAGCTAAATCATTGCTTCCTAATTAATACTCTAAGTGAATTCAAATTCCATACCTAGTACTTACTCTAAAAAGTAAAAGTTCTTACATAAAAGCAAAACAATATGTGCACTTCAAAAAAAGTTGCTAATCAATACTATGCCTGTTTTAATTCTGGTTTCACTTTCCTATAAAAGAACCAGAATAGTAAAATGTATTGGTAAAACAGCTGAAATTTAATAAAAATAAGTATTCTAGAAATCTAAAACTAATTTTGGTACAAAGGCAATACAATTTACTTCAAATCTGCTATACTCTACTTTAGCAATCAAAACTTTGGAGTCTGAAAATCTTGTAAATGTTAAGAAAGAAATAAGTAGGAGTTTACACATCAACAAAATCTATAGAGTAAAATAAATTATGGGAAACATATGCTCTTAGGAATACAGAGAATGCAGATTCAGCCTTTCAAGTTATTGGTTGGCCAAAAAGTTCGTTCAGGCTCTCCCGTAGTATCTTATGGAAAAACCCAAATGAACTTTTTGGCTAACCCAGTATTTCATTCTTAGCTCTCCATTTTTACCCTGAAAGGTTCCCTAAGCTATTTAATAGCCTGAAGGTACAATGCTCAATATTTAAAGAAATTTTAATTAAGACTACCTGTAATACTTATTAAAAGCTTTATAACAACCATTTTGAAAGATTATTTTAACTGACTTTGAGCAAGCCATCTGGCAAACAATATTCTAATAAAAATGAGCTACTGCATTTGACAATATTAGCCCTAGCAAAATTTAAGACATAATCTGAAGAGAAGTTTCTAACAGGAATATAAAAATATTTAATAAGTCAGGACCTGTTTAAAAATCTTTTTTCAAATAGCTTTTAGGAAAAAAAAAAAAAACTCTGAATTTACAGTTAGGATTAAATAAATGAACTTTTTAGGCAACATTTTAAGTCATAAAGATTAAGACCATAACATTAAAACTCTGTCACATAGAGTATAATGTAATGCCAATACTTTTTTAAAAGGTTAAAAAGTGACTTTTAGCATAAGGACCAAAAACAGGAGAAGAAAAACTAATAAGGAGTACTTGTACTAGTTGTCTAAATTAGATCCAGAGAATCATTTTAAGATTTAAGCTACTAGATATATTTATAATGCAGTCTTTCTAAATAAAATTTAACATATGAACATACATAGAAAAAATACAATGCATTCTTTTACATACTTAATACAGATTCAGGAAAATAAAAAGAAATTTAATGAATTCTTTCAATTGGTCAACAAGGATGAAATGGATGTTAACATTTTAACAAAAAATTTTTAATAAATATTCAAAAATTAAAGTAACAATCTTTAAAAATAAATTTGAAAATGAAAACCAGAAATTCAAATTGAATTGGTATTCAAACCAATCTGCTGTAATTAATTGTTCTAATAAATACAATAAATTGTTAAAGATTATTTAACCACTATGTTACATGATCTAAATAGTGAAGAAAGTATGCACAGTAATGACTTGCAGGTGAGGAAAACAGGAAGGGGAGGGCAGTTCTTAACAAAAACCAATATTAACTCCAGATTATACACAATGTACAACACTGGCAGCTGCAGCTCAAAAGCCAAAAGCAGCTCAATGAGGCACCAAAATTTCATGCTACAAGACTAAAGATAAAAAGAATATACAAAAAGAATTGCTGTGTAAAACTAGCTAATCTCAAAATAAAAACTAAAAATTCTTAATAATAAATGGAACATTTTTAGAAAGTTAGAGTGTATATTTGTCTTAAATCTAAGTTCAGTATTTGGAATTAATGTATAGAGGAAAGCATTAATAACGTACAAAGGAAAGAAAATCATGTTCCTCTTTATATAAAATGATGAGAGAAAGAACCTTTCAAAAAAAAAAACCTGTAACGTGAAGCTTTACAAATTCATTCTTTAAAGTTTTTAATGTCTCACAGGCGACATGTCCACAAAAAATGTAAAACACAATATGTATCATTTCAATTGTTAAAGCCACAACTTCCACTTAATAGTTTCAAAAAATTTAATGGAAGTTACTAACAACAACAAAAAAATCTTCCATGCTATACATTGCTATTTTCATTTTTTTGCTTTGGACTACCCTGTGTGGTTTGTGGGATCTCAGTTCCTGATCAGGGACTGAACCAGGGCCATGACACTCAAAGTGCCGAATCCTAACTATTTAGACCACGAGGGAATTCCTTGTCCTCATTTTTAGAACCAAATTTATGCTCCACTCATACAAAGCAGATAGGGTTTATGATAAGCATTTACTGTCTAAGCTTCACGAAGGTCCTTACTTTCCCACCTACTTCTAATTTATTAGGTTGGTGCAAAAGTAATTGCAGTTTTACATTGTTGAATTTGTCTAATACTGGAATACATCTTTAAATAAATTTAGTTATGTTATACATCATTTTAATGTGCATTTCTCACTTTATATTTTTGGTTAATCACATTACTTACTGTTTATTTTATATTTATTTTCATCTACAGAAATGACATTAGACAAAAAGAAAATTTGAGCAATTTTTTTTATTTGAGTTCAAAATAGGTTGTAAAGCAGCAGAGACTGACCAAGGAACTGCTAACAAATGTACAGTACAGTGGTGGTTCAAGAAGTTTTGCAAAGGAGAAGAAAGACTTGAAGATGAGGAGTACAGTGGCCAGCTATCAGAAGTTAACAATAACCAAGAGCATCATCAAAGCTGATCCTCTTATGACTACATGAGACGTTGCCAAAGAACTCAATGTTGACCATGCTATGGTTGTTCAGCATTTGAAGCACTTTGGAAACGTGAAAAAGCTTGATAAGTGAGTGTCTCATAAGCTGACCAAAAATCAAAAAAATTGTCATTTTGAGGTGTCATCTTCTCTGATTCTACACAACAGCAATGAACCATTTCTCGATTGGATTGTGATGTGAGAGGAAAACTGGATTTTATCCAACAACCAGTGATGACCAGCTCAGAGGCTGGACCAAGAAGCAGCTTCAAAGCACTTCCCAAAGCCAAAACTTGCACCAAAAAAAGGTCATGGTCACTGGAGGTCTGCTGCCAGTATGACCCACTCACTACAGCTTTCTGAATCCTGGTGAAACCATTACATCAGAGAAGTATATTGAGCAAATTGATGATATGCACTAAAAACTGCAATACCTGCAGCTGGCATTGGTCAACAGAATGAGTCCAATTCTCCACCACAACGCCCCACCACAGGTCATACAACCAAAGTTTCAAAAGTTGAACGAACCGGGCTACAAAGTTTTGGCTCGTCCACCACATTCACCTCACCTCTCACCAACTGACTACAATTTCTTCAAGCATCTTAATAATTTTTTGCAGGGAAAAACACTTCCACAACCAGCAGGAGGCAGAAAACGATTTCCAAGAGTTCATCAAATCCTGAAGCAGGGATTTTTATGCTACAGGAATAAACAAACTTATTTCTCGTTGGCAAAAATGTGTTGATTGTAATGGCTCCTATTTTGATTAACAAAGATGTGTTTGAACCTAGTTAAAATGATTTAAAATTCATGGTCTGAAGCCATAAATACTTTTGTACTAAACTAATAAATAATCTTGCTTTCTCTTTTTATTCTTGGTTATATAGCTTAAATGCTTTTAGGGCAAAAGCACAGTAGAAAAATATACACAAACACATTCACCTGGTCACAGAATAACAAACAGATAGCAACTAGTAGACTGAAGAGTTAAGTATGTTAACAACACGTGGAAATTAATTACGTAGCTAGAAAGGGGAAAGGAAGGATGTAAAAAGCCTTTACTGGAAAGGACAATTTCCATGTTGCAATTTCATCAGTATTACATTGGTTTATAAGCATCAAATAATATATTCTCAAATCCATGAAACATCTCATAAACCTTGGTTGTAATCCCTGCTATTATCTAATAATGTTGACTACTTGGGCAACTAACAACTAGAAAACACCAATAACTTGCAAGACATTACCATTTCTTTCAAGTGTATTTTCCCCATGCAAAAATACAAAATACAGTTCTCACAGAGTAACCAGTCACTAAAACTTCAGCATGAAGCCAAAATACTTGAAAATGAGCTAGTTATTAGAAAATCAGTATCAATCAGGAGAAAAGTGCTCTGAAAACATGTTTTAGTCAGTAAGCTTAGAAACACATCAACATCCTATTAATAGTAAACTGGCTTATGTTAATTATAGTATTGCTCTGTTATCTGAAAATAAAATGGATATTAACAAACATTAAAAAAAATAAATAGGGGCTTCCTTGAAGGTTCAGTGATTAAGAATCTGCCTTCCGTGCAAGGGACATGGGCTCAATCTCTGACATGCTGCAGAACAAGAAAGCCCATGTGCCACAATTACTGAAGCCTGTGAGCCTAGAGCCCGTGCTATGCGACAAGAGAAGCCACTGCGACAAGAAGCCCATGCACCACAATGAAGAGCAGTCTCCACTTGTCAGAACTAGAGAAAGCCCACATGCAGCAACCAACATGCAGCACAGCCAATACATAAATCAATAAATAAATAAAGTAAAGGGATAGAAGGTAAATACATGAGCACAAACTATAGAAATGCCATTTAAATACCATCACCCAGCATAAGAGGAAAGATAAACCCTGAAGACAAATGTTTTTATCATAATCAACATTAATACATACCAGTTCATCTAAAAAAGCCTGCTTATTCTTCCTTTTGAGAATCTGCTGCATTTGTTCTTCTTTTTGTATAAATAGTCTTCTTTGTTCATTTTCCTGTCTTTCTACTTCTAAAGCTTCTTCCAATTCCTCCTGTTCCCGAGTCTGAAACAGTAACATTCATATATGGCATGAAATAAATTTAGTAACCAAAACTAAGTCTATACCATACTCCATACTACCTTTTTTCGAAGCATAAATTGCACTAGTCACTAATTGTTTAATAGTGCAGCAGCAGCTCCACTTTAAAAGAATTTTCTTTCATGCAGACATGTTACCATTAAAGAGAATGACATCTAGCACTAAATGAAATCTAAACAAAGTACACTTATCCCAGCTGCAGAAATGTGGAAACTGCTTAAGAAGACTTTACTTAGGAAATTTAACAAAGAAAGCAAAACAAAAACCCAACAATAACAAAGAGATCATCTCCATATAGAACTATTAATTGAAAAACTCCATATAAAAGACTGGTTCATTTAATAGAAACAATTTTCAAAATACGTAAGATAATGAAAAGTTATCATAGTACTTAACTTCTTTATTCCAAGTTAAAATAAGTCTTTCTGATGCTTGAGTTCCAAATAGCATTCACTTATGAAATGAAAAGTGAATTATTAAGTTATGAAAAACTGAAGTTATTTTCTAACACAAGTATATAAATTTCAAGGGTCTTCTCTGTGGACTAAAATATTCAAAATCCAAAGCTAATATGTAGAGAGAATGAACTACAGTCCTACATTACTTCCCTTTTATGAAGTTCCTTAGAAATATCAAATACTTCCAGACTCTGAAATTTATTCCAACCCTAAATCATATTTAAAAGCAGTATTATAAGCAATAAATGCTGGAGAGGGTGTGGAGAAAAGGGAACCCTCTTACACTGTTGGTGGGAATGCAAACTAGTACAGCCACTATGGAGAACAGTGTGGACATTCCTTAAAAAACTGGATATAGAACTGCCTTATGACCCAGCAATCCCACTGCTGGGCATATACACCGAGGAAACCAGAATTGAAAGAGACACACGTACCCCAGTGTTCATCACAGCACTGTTTATAATAGCCAGGACATGGAAGCAACCTAGATGTCCATCAGCAGATGAATGGATAAGAAAGCTGGGGTACATATACACAATGGAGTATTACTCAGCCATTAAAAAGAATACATTTGAATCAGTTCTAATGAGGTGGATGAAACTGGAGCCTATTATACAGAGTGAAGTAAGCCAGAAAGAAAAACACCAATACAGTATACTAACACATACATATGGAACTTAGAAAGATGGTAACAATAACCCTGTATGTGAGACAGCAAGGGAGACACGGATGTATAGAACAGTTTTTTGGACTCTGTGAGGGAGGGAGAGGGTGGGATAATTTGGGAGAATGGCAATGAAACCTGTATAATATCATGTATGAGGCAAATCGCCAGTCCAAGTTCAATGCATGATGCTGGCTGCTTGGGGCTGGTGCATTGGGATGGCCCGGGAGGATGGTATGGGGAGGGAGGAGGGAGGCGGGGTTCAGGATGGGGAACACGTGTATACCTGTAGCAGATTCATGTTGATGTATGGCAAAGCAAATACAATATTGTAGAGTAATTAACCTCCAACTAAAATAAATAAATTTACATTTTTTTAAAAAAGCAGTATTATACCAACTCTTTGTTCTTTAAGTCTTATGAATGAGAAATATAGTAATATCTGAATGGCTTTATTTTAAATCCTGACTGTTGCTCTTAAAAATGCAATGCTGCTGCTAAGTCACTTCAGTTGTGTCCAACTCTGTGCGACCCCATAGATGGCAGCCCACCAGGCTCCCCCGTCCCTGGGATTCTCCAGGCAAGAACACGAGTGGGTTGCCATTTCCTTCTCCAATGCATGAAAGTGAAAAGTGAAAGTGAAGTCACTCAGTCATATCTGACTCTTAGCAACTCCATGAACCACAGCCTACCAGGCTCCTCCATCCACGGGATTTTCCAGGCTAGAGTACTGGAGTAGGGTGCCATTGCCATACCTTTTTTTAATTCAACATAATACTGAGAATTTATGGCACCTTGAGGCAAATACAGAATAGAGGGAGAGAGTATAATATGTTTTGGAATCACTAACATGAATTAACAGAGATCTCACAGAAAAGTATATTTTTATGTAAAATAATATTTACATATTAATCTCTGTTAATCTAATCTGTTAAGATTATATCAATTCACAAATTAGATAAACTCCCAGAAATAAACAAGTTTCCCAAATGAAAAAATATTTCCCTTATAATTCAAACTCAGTATATCCAAAATTAAGTTCAGCATTTGGTTTCCCAAAGCTGATAACCCTCCTGTATTCCTGATTTCTGCTAAATGCACACCCATCTCTCAGTCAACTCAAGTTGAAACCTCAAAGTCATCTTTATTACTCCTTCTCCCTCAACCCCATCCCCCTTAAATTAAGTCAGTTGCTAAGTTCTAGTAGCATTTCTCCCCTATAATTTTAAAAACTTCTATTACTGAGATTGCTGTTCTAACTAAGGCACCCAGTGGAGAAGAAAATTCAAACTTGATCTAGAAAAATTACTAGGAATAAATGCACAAAGTTAGGGGGTAAGATATGAAGGCTGGAAAAGTGAATTACTAGACTGTAGGTCCATAAGCAGAAAAAGATGTCTCACAATAAAACAGTGTCATATCAGCAATAAGTAGAACAAGTGATAGGTTTACACAGAGTATGGTGGGAGACAAAATTAATAGAGTGGTTAATTCCCTGTGATATGACGGAGGACAGGTAGAGTTAGAACAGATTTCACAGAGTGTTAACAGGTTGAATGTGTGCCCCCAAAATACATGTTGAAGTTCTTAACCCGTGGTAACCATAAATGTGGCCTTATCTGGAAATAGGGTCTTTGCATATGTAACCAAGTTAAGATAGGTCATGCTGGAAACTTGGATACAGACACACAGGGAAGAAGGCCATGGAAAGTTAGAGGCAGAAATCAGAGTGGTGCCAAAGATGCTAAAAGAAAAGATTTCTCCCTAGAGCTTTCAGAGAGACCACGACCCTGATGACACCTTGACTTCAGACTTCTAGCTTACAAGAAGCCTGTTCCTGTAGGAGACAAATTTCATTGTTTTAAATCACCCAGTTTTGGGTAATTTGTTTTAACAGCCCTAGGTAAGCTCAGCTCATGAAGGCTGAGCAGGTTTCTAACAGTAGATATTTAACCCCACTGCAGAGTAGAAGAGCCATTTAGGCACAGAAAACAAAGGTAAAAAGACACAAATCAAGCTGGAATGCTTGGTATGACCAAGAAATTAAGTATGAAGTTGGGGAAAGCTCTTGATAAAAGCTGGAGAGGCCAGCAGAAGGCAGATAATGGAGAATTGACCATACCATACTAAGGGGTGCAGAATTTAGAAAGATGACTAGAAGCAGTGACGAATACAGATCACTGGGGTTCAAGATTAAAGACAGGAATACTCAGAGGAATATTCCAACTCAAGTAAGAAATAATGAATACTATGTAAAGTAACGATAATAAAATTAGAGGAGGAACTAGGTTTGAAAGACCATAAGGAAAGACTGCTGTTACTGCTAAGTCACTTTAGTCGTGTCTGACTCTGTGTGACCCCACAGACGGCAGCCCACCAGGCTCCGCCATCCCTGGGATTCTCCAGGCAAGAACACTGGAGTGGGTTGCCAGGAAAGACTACCAACAGTATATGATTCCCTAAAGAAGACATATAGATGGCCAATAAACCCGTGAAAAGATGCTCAACATCATTCATTATTGGAGAAATACAAATGAGAACTACAATGAGGTATCATCTCAAGCCAATCAGAATGAAAGTGAAAGTGTTAAGGCACTCAGTCGTGTCCAACTCTTTGTGACCCCATGAACTGTAGCCCACCAGGCTTCTCTGTCCATAGCATTCTCCAGGCAAGAATACTGGAGTGGGTAGCCATTTCCTTCTCCAGGGGAATCTTCCCAATCCAGAGATTGAACCCAAGTCTCCCACATTGCAGGCAGACTCTTTACTAACTGAGCTACCAGGGAAGCCACACCAATCACAATGGCCATCATCAAAAAACTACAAACAATAAATACTGAAGATGTGGAAAAAAGAGAACCCTACTGCACTGTTAGTGGAAATGTAAATTGATACAGCCACTATGGAGAACAGTATGGAAATTCCTTAACAAACTAAGAATAAAACTACCGTATGACCCAGCAATTCCACTACTGGGCATATAACCTGAGAAAATCACAATTCAAAAAGACACATATACCCACAATGTTTGTGACAGCACTATTTATAATAGTCAGGACTTGGAAGCAAGCCAAATGTGCATCAACAGATGAAAGGATAAAGAAAATGTGGTATATATATACAATGGAATATTACTCAGCCATAAAAAGCAACAAATTTGAGTCAGTTCTAATGAGGTGGATAAAGCTAGAGCCTACAATACAGAGTGAAGTAAGTCAGAAAGAGAAAAACAATTATCATATATTTAGTAGAACAAATTGAGAAAGTAGCATTGACATATACACTCTATCCAATTATGACTCATTATTATACAGCAGAAACCAGCACACTGTAAAACAATTATGCTTCAATTTCTAATAAAGTTTTTTAAAAAACAGTATATGAAGACTATCCAGATATGGCTTGAACACTTAGATAAAGTACATAATAGGAGAAATAGGTAGGTGAGTGAAGATGAAAAAGATTAGTTATGATGAACATAGATGCAAAACTCTTCAACAAAATATTAGCAAAACCAAATTCAAAAATACATTAAAAGGATCATATACCATAATCATGTGAGATTTATACCCAAGAATGTAAGGATGGTTCAATACCCACAAATCAATCAATGTGACACACCACATTTATAAATTGAAAAATAAAAAGCATATTGTCATCTCAGTAGATATAAAAAGGGATTTTGATCAAATTCAACATTCGTTTATGATAAAACTCTAAACAAAGTAGGCACAGAATGAACATAAAACAATAAAGGCCAAATATGACAAGCCCATAACTAATATTATGCTCAACAGTGAAAAGCTGAAAGCATTTCCTCTAAGATCAGGAACAAGACAAGGATGCTCACTCTTGCCATTTTTATTAAAAAATAAAGTATTGGAAGTATTGTATTGGAAGTCTTAGCCACAGCAATCAAACAAAAAAAAAAAAGAAAAAGAATTCCAATTGGAAAGGAAGAAGAAAAACTGTCAATGTTTGAAGATTGCATGATACTATATATACAAAATTCTAAACATGCCAACAAAAAACCTATTAGAACTCACCGATGAATTCAGTAAACTTGCAGTATACAAAATTAATCTATAAAAATCTGCTGCATTTCTATACACTAACAACAAACTATCAGAAAGAGAAAAGAATCTCATTTACACCTGCATCAAAAAGAATAAAATACCTGGGAAGTAATCTAAGGAAGTAAAAGACCTATAAAGAGAAAACTGTAAGACACTGACAAAAGAAAATGAAGACAACACAAACATATGGAAAGATCTACTGTGCTCATGAAGAATTAACAGTTTTAAAATGGCCATACTACCCCAACACAATCTACAAATTCAGTGCAATCCCTATCAAAATATCAACCACATTTTTCACAGGACTAGAACAAATAATTTTGTGTGTATGGCAACATAAAAGACCTCGAATAGTCAAAACAATCTTGAAAAAGAACAACAAAGTTCAAAGTATCATACTACCTGATTTCAAACTACAATACGAAGACACAGTCTTCAAGAAAACAAAGTACTAGTACAAAAACAGACACACAGATCAATGTGGAATAGAACAGAGAGCCCAGAAGTAAACCCACTTATACGGGCAATTAATCCATGACAAAGGGAGCAAGAACATACAACAAGAAAAAAGACAGCCTCTTCAGTAAATGGTGTTGGAAAAACTAGACAGCTGCACGTGAAAGAATTAAACAGGACTACTTTCTCACACCATCAACAAAAATAAACTCAAAAGGGATTATTTAAGACTTAAGTGTAAGACCTGAAACCATAAAACTCTTACAAGACAACATGGGTAATATGCTCTTTGACATCTACCCATGTCAAATGGGTAGCATGGGTAGCAAAGAATAAATCTGGTAAGAGGTTAATGTCCAAAATATACAAAGAATTCATAGAACTCAACATCAAAAAAACAAATAACCTGATTAAAAAATGGGCAAAGAACCTGAATAGACATTTTTCCAGAGGACATACAGATGGCCTAAAGGCATAGGAAAAAATGCTTAATATCACTAATCATCAGGGAAATGCAAATGAATACCATAATATCACCTCACATCTGTCAGAATGGTCATCAGCAAAAAGAAAACAAATAACAAATGTTGGAAAGGATGTGGAGAAAAGGGGACCCTAGGAATGTAAACTGGTGCAGGTACTATGGAAATAAGAAGGTTCCTCAAAAAATCAGAAATACAACTACAATACAATCAAGCAATTCTGAGTTCTTATCCAAAGGAAAGCAAAACACTAATTTGAAAAGATATATGCACCTCAACATTCATTTCTGCATTATTTAAATAAGCCAAGATAACAGAAGCACCTTGAGTACCCATCAACAGAAGAATGGATAAAAAAGATGTAACATATTAAATCAAATATTACTCAGCCATTAAAAAAAAAGAATGAAATCTTGTCATTTGGATTGACCTAGATGGTACTATGCTAAAATTTAAAAAGTCAAAGAAAGACAAATACTGTATGATTTCATTTACATTTGGAATCGAAAAAACAAAACAAGTAACCAAAAATAACAAAACAGTCATAGATACAGAGAACAAACAGAAGGTTTCTGGGGGGAAAGGGGATAGGGAATGAAAGAAATAGGTGAGAAAGATTAAGTGTGAACTTCCATTTACAAAATAAACAAGTCACAGGTACGAAATGCACAGTGTGGGAGAATATAGTCAACAAGAATACAGTATCTTTGTATCATGATGGTAACCATACAATCATAATGGTAACTTGACTTATAATGGTGATCATTTTGAAATGTATGTTGTTTTTGTTGTAGCTGCTGCTGCTGCTGCTGTTGTTCAGTCACTAAGTCATGTCTGACTCTTTGTGACTCCATGGTCTGCAGCATGCCAGGCTTCCCTGTCCTTCATGATCTCCCACAGTTTGCTCAAACTCATATCCATTGAGTAGATGATGACATGCAACCACCTCATCCTTTGTCACCTGCTTCTCCTTCTGCCCTCAATCTTTTCCAGCACCAAGGTCTTTTCCAATGAGTCAGCTCTTTATAGCAGTTGGCCAAAGTGTTGCAGCTTCAGCTTCCACAGTAAACTCAGTAATAGTTTCTCTGTCAGAAATGAGTCATCTTATGTGCCTAACTATACAAGAGATTGAGCTTTTTCCCCTTTTTTGATACAATTCTGATGTTTTTGGAACAGTGAGACTTTAACATTCGCAAAGACATTAAAGGCAAGTTGCTACCTCAGGATAGTAAATACATCATTCATATAGTCCACATTCCTTGGGCCACTACAGAACTGGGCTCTACCCAAAGACACTGTAGTTACTGATATACATGAACTTGCACCATCTTAAAAAATGGTCCTACGTCTGTATTTATGCCAACACCAAATAGCTACATATCACTAATAAAATGCTCATCATAGAATGATCCATTAATAAATGATAATGAATTATTGACCAAAACACTTAGTTATAAGAGATTCAGGTGCTAAACGCTAACAGGAAGAATAAATGCAGTCACTGTAACATGCATTAAACAAAGTACAAGTTGATCATTATACAACATGAGGTATTACGGATGCTGGTCCTTGGCACAGTTGAAAATTCACGTATAGTTTAGTCTGCACTCCTTATCAGTGGTTCCCTCTGTGTCTGAGGTTCTGCAACCAAGGATTCAATCTCAACATGTGGTAGAGTAGTATTCACTATTGAAAATAAACCAGGTGTTAAGTGGACCTACACAGTTCAAACCTGTGTTGTTCAAGGGTCAATTGTATTCAATAACTTATCATTATAAGGTTTTCATTAATTAGAAATTCCCTACTTTAAAATAATATAACCAGCCTAAAATTAGATCATTCGTTCATTTAAACTCTCAATATGATTTGGTAGCTTAAAACTATAAATGAAAAAAGCACTCACTTGAAAGAACAACCTTATTAAGTTAAACACAGTTAATGCAACAAGTCACCCGGGCATACCTATTATGCATGTATCTTCTGATGTACCCAGAGAAGGCTACTGGGGAAAGTGAGTAATTTTTATGGCATACTGATGCTCTCGGAAATGAGACACCTTTCTAAGGAAGCCAGGCTGGATATGAACAGAATAGAATGTCAATTCCTCAAGAGTTTTATTGTAGGAAAGAAGTGCCTTAATGAAACACTTGAAGACTATAACAAGTAAATCTAAGTACAAGACAAAAATACAAGCTACGTAATCCAAACATTCAAGCTATGTAATCCAAACATATCTATATCATTTTTACCAATGATTACAAATTCCTGGAAGAGCACCTTAAAAACAATTACCTCTGCTTTCCCCAAAACTAGAAACCCTAGCTATACTGAAGAAATGACAGCTAAACTGTGTAAGTTAGATAATTAAATCTCTGCATGCATACAATTATTTTTCCTTTATAGAATATATTTTAATAATGCCATCAAAACTGTTTTTGCTATAGTAATATGCACCTCATACCTATATGCATATATAAATATACTAGTATTTCTGGACTTAATTACACCTAAATTCTTTGTAAATATGACTAGGTTTAGAAAAAGCTTTTTAAAGGATCATGTGGAAGCATTAGTTTCTAATACAAAAGAAGAAGAAAATACTTGGCACCAACCAGCTTTAACTTATTTTTCTGAATGACATCTTTGTTTTCCTTTTGGTATATCTCCATTTTCTTTTTGGTATTGTCCAAATCCACATTGTTGGTCAGATTGAAAACTGCATGAGAAAAGAAACAGTGACATGAAATAACATACATCTTGCAAAGATAATAAAAACCAAATATTCATCACAATGATTTCTTAATTCATCAGGTTGTCATTCCTTACGGCTCCATTTGTGTCTTTTTACTGACCACCTACTTTATAGAAACTAGTTCTAGTTCAGCAACTATGATTTTATGAACCAAATATAAGGAAAGACTGTCAGACTATCACACAGACTACCTACAGATCTAAATAACCTCAAAAAATCTAATATGTGTGCTTGCCATAGTCACACTGGATATGAATTTTATATTGCCCATTTTAACTTTAAAAGTATAAAAAAGATTGCTTAAATTTTTTATTTAAAAAAAAGTAAGTCTTAAATCTACTACACTAGTCAGAATCAATACTGAAAAGAATCTAAGCTCCAGAAACAGAAAAATTATCCAAAGGAATAAAAAATATTATCCAACAAAAACAGGTTTTATTCTAATCTTCAACATAGCTGGACCTAAGACTGAATCATTTCCCATATAGTCTAGATCTGGAAAAGTATGAAATATATGAGTTGAAACCTAACAGGGAAGGTAAAGGATAATCTGGCTCCAAAACTGAAGACTGAAATAGCTGAGTAAGAGAAGCCACTGAAACATGTTCAGAAAGGAGATAAACTTTCAGTAAGTTAGAACTATCTTTTTATAATTCTAATCCAAAGTGATTTTAATTATAAATGCCTAACTCCCTTCTGGATCATGGAAAAAGCAAGAGAGTTGCAGAAAAACATCTATTTCTGCTTTATTGACTATGCCAAAGCCTTTGACTGTGTAGATCACAATAAACTGTGGAAAATTCTGAAAGAGATGGGAATACCAGACCACCTGACCTGCCTCTTGAGAAATCTGTATGCAGGTCAGGAAGCAACAGGTAGAACTGGACATGGAACAACAGACTGGTTCCAAACAGAAAAAGGAGTACGTCAAGGCTGTATATTGTCACCCTGCTTATTTAACTTATATGCAGAGTACATCATGAGAAACGCTGGACTGGAAGAAACACAAGCTGGAATCAAGATTGCCGGGAGAAGTATCAATAACCTCAGATATGCAGATGACACCACCCTTATGGCAGAAAGTGAAGAGGAACTAAAAGGCCTCTAAGTGAAAGAGGAGAGTGAAAAAGTTGGCTTAAAGCTCAACATTCAGAAAACTAAGATCATGGCATCTGGTCCCATCACTTCATGGGAAATAGATGGGGAAACAGTGGAAACAGTGGCAGACTTTATTTTGGGGGGCTCCAAAATCACTGCAGATGTTGATTGAAGCCATGAATTTAAAAGACTCTTACCCCTTGGAAGGAAAGTTATGACCAACCTAGATAGCATATTCAAAAGCAGAGACATTACTTGGTCAACAAAGGTCCGTCTAGTCAAGGCTATGGTTTTTCCTGTGGTCATGTATGGATGTGAGAGTTGGACTGTGAAGAAAGCTGAGCGCCGAAGAATTGATGCTTTTGAACTGTGGTGTTGGGAGAAGACTCTTGAGAGTCCCTTGGACTGCAAGGAGATCCAACTAGTCCATTCTGAAGGAGATCAGCCCTGGGATTTCTTTGGAAGGAATGATGCTAAAGCTGAAACTCCAGTACTTTGGCCACCTCATGCGAAGAGTTGACTCACTGGAAAAGACTCTGATGCTGGGAAGGATTAGGGGCAGGAGGAGAAGGGGAAGACAGAGGATGAGATGGCTGGATTGAGATGGCTGGATGGCATCACCAACTCAATGGACGTGAGTTTGAGTGAACTCCGGGAGTTGGTGATGGACAGGGAGGCCTGGCGTGCTCCAATTCATGGGGTCGCAAAGAGTCAAACACGACTGAGTGACTGAACTGAACTGAACTCCCTTTTAAGTTTACATACGTAAATTTAAAGGTTATTATAACTCTCTGGACAAAAAATGTTTTTAACTTATATGAATATAAACTCATATTTTAAAGTACCGCCCACAGCCATACCCCTTTCAGTGTTAATATAAGCTCATCTAAATAAGGGTCCTCATCACTGTCTCTCCTATTCCGTAATTCAATTCAGATCTCCCTTGGATTTCTCTAATCTTTATGCTTCTATTATTAGCCCTTAGATTCCTTCTCCAATTACTTACAACTGCTTCCTCTAGCTTGACCTATAAGCAGGTTTGATCTACCCTAAATAATCTGCTTTAATCCATGCTCCTACATGATGACATCAAATGCTGGCAAGGATGTGGAGCAACAGGAACACTCATACACTGCAGTGGGAATGCAAAATGGCATAGCACTTTGGAAAGCAATTTGAGAGTTTCTTACAAAATGAAACATACTCTTATCATACAATCCTGCACTCCTGCAACTGCACTCCTTGGTATTTATCCAAAGGAGTTAAAAACCATGTCCACACAAAATCCTGCTTATGAATGTTTACAGCAGCTTTATTCATCATTGCTGAAAAAACCAAGATGTCCTTCAGTAGTCTGAGTAGATAAATAAACTAGAGTATATCCAGACAATGAGATATTATTAAGCACCAAATATAAGCTATCAAAGGGTTAGCCCAGGCGATGCAGTGGTAAAGAATCTGCCTGCCAATGCAGGAGATGCCAGAGATGCAGGTTCAATCTCTGGGTCAGGAAGATCCCTGGAGGAGGAATGGCAATCCACTCCAGTGTTTTTGCCTGGAAAATCACATGGACAGAGGAACCTGGCGAGCTATAGTCCATGGGGTCACAGAGAGTCAGACACAACTGAGCACAGCACATCAAACCATAAAAAAGACAGAGAGGAAACTTAAATGTGTATTACTAAGGCAACTGATAAGGCTACACACTGTATGATTTCAACAGATACTCTAAAAAAAGCAAAACTACAGAGACAGTAAAAAGATCAGTGGTTGCCAAGGACTGAGGGGAAGAAGGGACAAATAAGCAGAACACAGAGGAGTTTCAGGGTACTAAAGCTATTCTGTACAATACTATAATGGAGGATACATGCCATTATATATATCCAAACCCAGAAAACGTACAACATCAAGAGTAAACCTTAATGTAAACTATGGACCTTGGGAGATGACAATATTAATGTAGGTTCATTGATTATAACAGATTTGTCATTCAGGTAGGTATGCAGATAGTGGGGGAGTCTGTGTGTATGTGAGGTACAAGGGGTATAAGGGAACTCTCTGCACGTTTCATTTAATTTTTCTGTGAATCTAAAACTGCTCTAAAAAATAAAGTCTATTAAAAAAAGAAACATCTGGTAAGAGCTCGAGAAATTCTTGCTGAATTATTACAAGAGAAAAAAAATAAACCAATACGGGTATGGGAGGGATAGACGAAACAGGTAAAGTGGATAAAGAAGTACAAACTTCAGTTTAAAATAAGTTATACATCACAGGGATGTCGTGTACATAGGGAACACAGTCAGTGAAGTGAAGTTGCTCAGTCGTGTCCGACTCTTTGCGACCCCATGGACTATAGCCTACCATGCTCCTCCATCCATGGGGTTTTCCAGGCAACAGTACTGGACTGGGTATAGTCAATAATACTGTAATTACTTTCTATAGTAATGGATGGTAAATGGTCTTATTGCAATGATCACTTCATCATATATAAAAATATGGAATCACTAAGCTATACACCTGAAACTAATATAATATTGCATATCAATCATATCTCCAAAACACTAAAATAACAAAGAAATCAAAATGCTAATATTTATAATTATCTTTATAAACACAGATTGAATTTAAATGACCTTTATAATTACAAAATTGAATTATTTAGAAAGGCAAAGTAAGCAAATGAGAAACTATAGGGAAAAAATAATCTTTGTTTCTTATGGTATGAATCTACTGACAAGTAAAGTTAATCAAATTGATATCCTATGTTGAACTTTATTAAAATGTTTAGAGCAATTAAAAAAAAGTTACAGTTTATCACAAAGCTAGACAATGTGCTAAATAAAACTTCTCATTAAACAGAAATTAGAAACAGTAAAGTTAAATTATAAGTGAAACTGATCTGTTATAGATAATTTCTATTTTATGCTTATTAAAAATTTTATGAATTTTAATGAAACGCAAATAACCAATTTGTTTATTTCATTTTTTTAATTTAGAAAGCAAAGGTAATAACAATATAATAGATGCAAACCATAATCATAAGTAATACAAATCTCTTCCTTTAAAAAACAGAGCGAGAAAAACACTAAAAGTGGATTACAATTTTGAAAACATCAGATGAGGCGAGTCTCATTCATAATACAATGAAGCAGATGGGTATAAGAGCTTAGAAGAAAGAAAAGAATTTTCTATAACAATTATTTGGTCTTTTATCTATCCTGGTTACTGGCTTAGCTCAGATGTTGACCTGTCTTTAGTCAAGTATTAAAAGCCAACAAAAAACCTACTGTATTTTCTGAAAGATTTAATGTTATTTAAGTGCAATTCTGCAGTCTTTTTGACATCCAGAATTCATAATTAAAGCCCTTAGGACATTCTCACCCTTTTAAAACAAAAATACCCTAAACCAAAAGAATAATATGTTTATTATGAAACTAAGGACAAAACTTTGAGATAATCCCTGAGGCCAAAAGGAACAAGAATTTTTATGTTTAGATTGTCATAACCACAGAAAAGGGCCCATTGTCAAAGCTATAAGAAAGTCCATCTTCCTATGTGCCCCCTTCTATTGTAATTTTTTATGCCACTACTCAAAATTACAGTGCTCTAAACTTTTTATATTCATCATATTCAAAGGGTTCATAATGAATTTCTATAACAGTGACTGATCCCTAATTTATAAATCCTCAAACACTGACTCCTTAGCCATCCTACCAACTTTATTCTTTTCATTCTAACCTCAACAGCACCTTCCTATCTTCCTTCCTACCAAACTTCTTTAAGAGCCTTCAAAATTATAGCACCAATATATAGATTTTTGTCTTCTCCAACTCTTCTATACTAAACAGCACTCCATATTCTAGACTCAGACTATTAACTAATCTCTGAGACTACGAAGTACTTTGATGGGCTCTGTAAGTTAGGAAAACCTATGTTCAGTCTGGCTACATTATATATTAGCAATGTGATCTCCAGAACAACAGTTAAACCCTCTGTGCCTCCTCTCCAAATGCAAAATAGATTAAAATACCTATCTCAAGAGTTGTGAAAACCATGCTTTTGATTAACACAGAGATAGCAAATACAGATATCACAAACATCTAACTAATCATCTTTAAAAGAACGAAATAAGACACAAAATAAACAGCTACTGAAACAAGATTTTAAAAGGAAGTCTAAAAAAAAAAACTTTTATTTATACCGTAACAATCAGAACAATGACACTTAAGGAAGTGGTGTGAGTCACAACCTAACAAAACTTAAAAGGGCAGAAACTGGTCTTTTCCTCATTTCCATACTCTCTACCCAACAAAACAGTAAAAAATAATGCCACTTCTCCCATTTTTATTTTCTAGATTAATACCATACAACTGCTCAAGGTAAGAATACTGCAATTCATCCTAGCCTACACTTTCTTAACTCACTTCTCATATGAAGTTCAATTCAGTTGAGTTCAGTAGCTCAGTTGTGTCCGACTCTTTGCGACCCCATGAATCACAGCACGCCAGGCCTCCCTGTCCATCACCAACTCCCGGAGTTCACTCAGATTCACGTCCATCGAGTCAGTGATGCCATCCAGCCATCTCATCCTCTGTTGTCCCCTTCTCCTGCTGCCCTCAATCCCTCCCAGCATCAGAGTCTTTTCCAATGAGTCAACTCTTCGCATGAGGTGGCCAAAGTACTGGAGTTTCAGCTTTAGCATCATTCCTTCCAAAGAAATCCCAGGGCTGATCTCCTTCAGAATGGACTAGTTGGATCTCCTTGCAGTCCAAGGGACTCTCAAGAGTCTTCTCCAACACCACAGTTCAAAAGCATCAATTCTTCGGCGCTCAGCCTTCTTCACAGTCCAACTCTCACAATCATACATAACCACAGGAAAAACCATAGCCTTGACTAGACGGACCTTTGTTGGCAAAGTAATGTCTCTGCTTTTCAATATGCTATCTAGGTTGGTCATAACTTTCCTTCCAAGGAGTAAGCGTCTTTCAATTTCATGGCTGCATTCACCATCTGCAGTGATTTTGGATCCCCAAAAAATAAAGTCTGACACTGTTTCCACTGTTTCCCCATCTATTTCCCATGAAGTGATGGGACCAGATGCCATGATCTTCGTTTTCTGAATGTTGAGCTTTAAGCCAACTTTTTCACTCTCCACTTTCATTTTCATCAAGAGGCTTTTGAGTTCCTCTTCACTTTCTGCCATAAGGCTGGTGTCATCTGCATATCTGAGGTTATTGATATTTCTCCCGGCAATCTTGATTCCAGCTTGTGTTTCTTCCAGCCCAGCGTTTCTCATGATGTACTCTGCATATAAGTTAAATAAGCAGGGTGACAATATACAGCCTTGACGTACTCCTTTTTCTGTTTGGAACCAGTCTGTTGTTCCATGTCCAGTTCTAACTGTTGCTTCCTGACCTGCATACAGATTTCTCAAGAGGCAGATCAGGTGGTCTGGTATTCCCATCTCTTTCAGAATTTTCCACAGTTTATTGTGATCCACACAGTCAAAGGCTTTGGCATAGTCAATAAAGCAGAAGCAGATGTTTTTCTGGAACTCTTTTGCTTTTTCGATGATCGAACAGATGTTGGCAATTTGATCTCTGGTTCCTCTGCCTTTTCTAAAAGCAGCTTGAACATCTAGAAGTTCACAGTTCACGTACTGTTGAAGCCTGACTTGGAGAATTTTGAGCATTCCTTTGCTAGCGTGTGAGATGAGTGCAACTGTGCGGTTGTCTGAACATTCTTTGGCATTGCCTTTCTTTGGGATCGAAATTAAAACTGACCTTTTCCAGTCCTATGGCCACTGCATGTAAGAATAATTTCTTACATGAAATTATTCACTCAAATACTCTAGCTCTAAAACATCCCTTTTAACTATCTCTCTTAGTTACTACCTATTCTAGTTTGTTCTTCCCTGGTGGCTCAGACGGTAAGTTCAGTTCAGTTCAGTTGCTCAGTCACGTCCAACTCTTTGCGACCCCATGGACTGCAGCACGCCAGGCCTCCCTGTCCATCACCAACTCCCAGAGTTTACTCAAACTCATGTCCACTGTGGCGGTGAAGCCATCCAATCATCTCATTCTTTGTTGTCCCCTTCTCCTCCCGCCTTCAATCTTTCCCAGCATCAGGGTCTTTTCCAATGAGCGTGTTCTTCACATCAGGTGGCCAAAGTACTGGAGATTCAGCTTCAGCATCAGACCTTCCTTTGAAAACTCTGGAATGATCTCCTTTATGATGGACTTGTTGGAATTCCTTGCAGTCCAAGGGATCCTCAAGTCCAAGAAGTGCAAGAGTCTTCTCCAACACCACAGTTCAAAGCCATCAATCCTTCGGCGCTCAGCTTTCTTTATAGTTCATCTCTGACATCCATTGGTGACTACTGCAAAAACCACAGCTTTGACTAGACGCACCTTTGTTAGCAAAGCAATGTCTCTGCTTTTTAATATGCTGTCTAGGTCCGTCATACGTTTACTGCCAAGGAGCAAGTGTCTTTTTAATTTCATGGCTGCAGTCACCATCTGCAGTGATTTTGGATCCCAAAAAAATAAAGTCTGTCACTGTTTCCACTGTTTCCCCATCTATTTCCCATGAGGTGATATCAGGGACCAGATGCCATGATCTTAGTTTTCTGAATACTGAGCTCTAAGCCAACGTTTTCACTCTCCTCTTTCACTTTTATCAAGAGGCTCTGTAGTTCTAGGCTTTCTGCCATAAGGGTGCTATCATCTGCATATCTGAGGTTATTGATATTTCTCCTGGCAATCTTGATTCCAGCCTCTGCTTCATGCACCCCAGCATTTCTCATGATGTACTCTGCATATAAGTTAAACAAGCAGCTTGACAATATATAGCCTTGACATACTCGTTTTCCTATTTGGAACTAGTCTGTTGTTCCATCTCCAGTTCTAACTGTTGCTTCCTAACCTGCATACAGATTTCTCAAGAGGCAGGTCAGGTGGTGTGATATTCCCATCTCTTTCAGAATTTTCCACAGTTTGTTATGATCCACACAGTTAAAGGCTTTGTATTGTCAATAAAGCAAAAGTAGATGATTTTCTGGAACTCTTGCTTTTTCGATGATCCAATGGGTGTTGGAAATTTGATCTCTGGTTCCTCTGCCTTTTCTAAAAGCAGCTTGAACATTTGGAAGTTCATGGTTCATGTACTGTTGAAGCCTGACTTGCAGAATTTTAAGCATTACTAGCATGTGAGATGAGTGAGTTGTGCATGTGACTTTCACTTTCAGTTTTCACTTTCACCACAATATTCTGCTGCCTCTCTACTAGCCACGCAATAAAATCTTAACCCTTACAGTCTAGCTTACAAAGCCTTCATTAACCCAGGTCCAGTCTGTTAGTCACTCCCCTGGTTCTATCTCCCTATAACAGATTAACACTTGCTACATTATCCAACATGCTCAACATGTATTTCTGTGACTTTGTCTTTGCTACAAACTTTCTTCCATCCCCTTTCTACCTGGTAAACTATTCATCTTTTAAGATTGTGTGTTCTGTGGTTCAAACTTTACCTCTACTTTCTAATGCTGAATTGTTTTGCTATCTATATTCCTGAAATACTTTATAAATAAATGCCCATATACCTTCACATTAAATTATAATTTCATAATTATCTTCCCCTTTAGAATATGAACCTATTGAACACAAAGGTCACACATTCTCAGCAAGTAAATAATTCACAGAGAACAATATTTGCTGAATTGACCTGAAGTTCAGAAAATAAACTATGAATCCATGAGGCCAGGTCCCAAACTTCATCAATATTTTCAAATGCAAAAGAACTAGTTGCTCTTTGTCCAACATGATCAGGATCAGTAGTGGATTACTTTTAAAAGTCTGCCAAAGAGGTGAAACATATATACACACTCCTTGAACACTTTAACTTAAAGCATATGCACTAAGTGTACAGTCACTCTCTAATGTAATAACATACAGTTAAGGTACAGTTTTTAATGGGAATTCTGCTTCCTTCTTGTATAAACCGTAAGTGTTATCTATATTGTTCAGTTCCCATTTTTTTCAAGTGGACCAAGGACTTCAGAAATAGAATCCTTCTAAAGTTCTATAATTTTTCCAGTCTTACAAACTACTTAAATTAATTACAATTAAAAAGTATAACCGGCATAAGAAGGTTTGATAACCTATGCAATCAACTTTATATATAACTGAACTGGTGAGAGAAGTACAGAAGTATACTTAAAGACATCTTCTAATGGACAGGATACATTATGCATTGATTGTGCTTCAATCATCAGTCAATTCATGTTATAGAGGGACTGGGAAATATCAGTTACTCCAATAAGCCAACTAAGCAGAATTTGGTTAAGAGAGTGTCAACATACTGCAACTAAAGTTAGTCCTTCATGAATATACATATTAGCAGAATCACTTTCAAATTAAATGTTCTGGGCTAGTTTCCTTATCTAATAAAGAAAAAAATGACAGTATTGTAAGCCCTAATATTCAGACTTGTTCTTACCTGTCACTCCTACCTCCCACTTCTGGCCATGATTTTACCTACAGGCCCTCAGGTGGTTCATATCTCCAAATTAAATAATGTGACAGCAAAAAAAAACCAAAAATGTAGTTTCAAAATCATGGCTCAACCAAAATCTTGTTCCAGAATCAAGATTCCACCTTCCCCTCCTTCTTGGTCTATCAATTTATTTTATTTATCTTACCTGACTGCTTGGATTTGTGACCATGTATTCAACTTGCTCTGTGACACCTGTAATCTGCTCTCCCTTCATTGCCTGACTAGACTTTTGACTAGTCACATTACCTTTAGAATAAATGTAAGCTGTATGTCTTACTGCTTGTTGTCCAACTGCCTGTCCAAAACCAAATATCTAAGTATAGCCAGATTTATACATACCTGCACACTTGCCCATTTTTGCAAATTTGTTTTCAGTTCATCTTCTCAGTCTATATCCTAACTTTTCTGCTTTACCTTAGCACTCCCCAAATTATCATCTTTTCAGCTAAAATCTATAGCCATTCAGGGTTGCTATTACATACAAAGTACAATGAATACAATTAGAATAAAAAAGCAATGGTTCCAAGGCACTAAAAGATATCAGAAAAAAGGCTAAATTGTGTTCTGTATGTGCTACTCGCTATGATATAATAAATAAACAGCTATTTTAGAAAAGTTTCAACAACTGTCGAAATAAAAGGTTTTGAGTTTTTCTCAGTTAATAAAGAAATAAAAAGAATTAGAATACTCTATTCCTCAGAAATTTGAATTGTCTAAAAAATGTACAATATAAATATTTTACAGAATAATAAGTTTTATTATAATTCTATTTTAAGAAATAACATGAGTATAGCTTGGCTCTCAGGTTTGAGAAAAGAAAAAAAAAGATAATTATTTAATTCTCTTGGGCTTGTTCTAATTTTCATAGTCTATAACTTCTGTATTATTTCCAAACCTAGATTCAGACCAGATCAGTCGCTCAATCGTGTCCGACTCTTTGCGACCCCATGAATCACAGCACGCCAGGCCTCCCTGTCCATCACCAACTCCGAGAGTTCACTGAGACTCATGTCCATCAACTCAGTGACACCATCCAGCCATCTCGTCTTCTGTCGTCCCCTTCTCCTCCTGCCCCCAATCCCTCCCAGCATCAGAGTCTTTTCCAATGAATCAACTCTTCCCATGAGGTGGCCAAAGTACTGGAGTTTCAGCTTTAGCATCATTCCTTCCAAAGAACACCCAGGGCTGATTTCCTTCAGAATGGACTGGTTGGATCTCCTTGCAGTCCAAGGGACTCTCAAGAGTCTTCTCCAACACCACAGTTCAAAAGTGTCAATTCTTCGGCACTCAGCCTTCTTCACAGTCCAACTCTCACATCCATACATGACCACAGGAAAAACCATAGCCTTGACTAGACGGACCTTTGTTGGCAAAGTAATGTCTCTGCTTTTTAATATGCTGTCTAGGTTGGTTATAACTTTCCTTCCAAGGAGTAAGCGTCTTTCAATTTCATGGCTGCAGTCACCATCTGCAGTGATTTTGGAGCCCAAAAAAATAAAGTCTGAAAAAAAAAATAAATAAATAAAATAAAATAAAATAAAAAAATAAAGTCTGACACTGTTTCCCCATCTATTTCCCATGAAGTGGTGGGACCGGATGCCATGATCTTCATTTTCTGAATGTTGAGCTTTAAGCCAACTTTTTCACTCTCCACTTTCACTTTCATCAAGAGGCTTTTGAGTTCCTCTTCACTTTCTGCCATAAGGGTGGTGTCATCTGCATATCTGAGGTTATTGATATTTCTCCCGGCAATCTTGATTCCAGCTTGTGTTTCTTCCAGTCCAGCGTTTCTCATGATGTACTCTGCATATAAATTAAATAAACAGGGTGACAATATACAGCCTTGACGTACTCCTTTTCCTATTTGGAACCAGTCTGTTGTTCCATGTCCAGTTCTACCTGTTGCTTCCTGACCTGCATACAGATTTCTCTAGAGGCAGATCAGGTGTTCTGGTATTCCCATCTCTTTCAGAATTTTCCACAGTTTATTGTGATCCACACAGTCAAAGGCTTTGGCATAGTCAATAAAGCAGAAATAGATGTTTTTCTGGAACTCTCTTGCTTTTTTCATGATCCAGCAGATGTTGGCAACTTGATCTCTGGTTCCTCTGCCTTTTCTAAAACCAGCTTGAACATCAGGAAGTTCACGGTTCACCTATTGCTGAAGCCTGGCTTGGAGAATTTTGAGCATTACTTTACTAGTGTGTGAGATGAGTGCAATTGTGCAGTAGTTTGAGCATTCTTTGGCATTGCCTTTCTTTGGGATTGGAATGAAAACTGACCTTTTCCAGTCCTGTGGCCACTGCTGAGTTTTCCAAATTTGCTGGCATATTGAGTGCAGCACTTTCATAGCATCATCTTTCAGGATTTGGAATAGCTCAACTGGAATTCCATCACCTCCACTAGCTTTGTTCGTAGTAATGCTTTCTAAGGCCCACTTGACTTCACATTCCAGGATGTCTGGCTCTAGGTCAGTGATCACACCATCGTGATTATCTGGGTCGTGAAGATCTTTTTTGTACAGTTCTTCTGTGTATTCTTGCCATCTCTTCTTAATATCTTCTGCTTCTGTTAGGTCCATACCATTTCTGTCCTTTATCAAGCCCATCTTTGCATGAAATGTTCCTTGGTATCTCTGATTTTCTTGAAGAGATCCCTAGTCTTTCCCATTCTGTTGTTTTCCTCTATTTCTTTGCATTGATCACTGAAGGCGGCTTTCTTATCTCTTCTTGCTATTCTTTGGAACTCTGCATTCAGATGTTTATATCTTTCCTTTTCTCCTTTGCTTTTCGCTTTTCTTTTCACAGCTATTTGTAAGGCCTCCCCAGACAGCCATTTTGCTTTTTTGCATTTCTTTTCTATGGGAATGGTCTTGATCCCTGTCTCCTGTACAATGTCACGAACCTCATTCCATAGTTCATCAGGCACTCTATTTATCAGATCTAGGCCCTTAAATCTATTTCTCACTTCCACTGTATAATCATAAGGGATTTGATTTAGGTCATACCTGAATGGTCTAGTGGCTTTCCCTACTTTCTTCAATTTAAGTCTGAATTTGGCAATAAGGAGTTCATGGTCTGAGCCACAGTCAGCTCCTGGTCTTGTTTTTGCTGACTGTATAGAGCTTCTCCACCTTTGGCTGCAAAGAATATAATCAATCTGATTTCAGTGTTGACCATCTGGTGATGTCCATGTGTAGAGTCTTCTCTTGTGTTGTTGGAAGAGGGTGTTTGTTATGACCAGTGCATTTTCTTGGCAAAACTCTATTAGTCTTTGCCCTGCTTCATTCCGTATTCCAAGGCCAAATTTGCCTGTTACTCCAGGTGTTTCTTGACTTCCTACTTTTGCATTCCAGTTCCCTATAATGAAAAGGACATCTTTTTTGGGTGTTAGCTCTAAAAGGTCTTGTAGGTCTTCACAGAACCGTTCAACTTGAGCTTCTTCAGCGTTACTGGTTGGGGCATAGACTTGGATTACTGTGATATTGAATGGTTTGCCTTGGAAACAAACAGAGATCATTCTGTCATTTTTGAGATTGCATCCAAGTACTGCATTTCAGACTCTTTTGTTGACCCTGATGGCCACTCCATTTATTCTGAGGGATTCCTGCCCGCAGTAGTAGATATAATGGTTATCTGAGTTAAATTCACCCATTCCAGTCCATTTCAGTTCGCTGATTCCTAGAATGTTGACATTCACTCTTGCCATCTCTTGTTTGACCACTTCCAATTTCCCTTGATTCATGGACCTGACATTCCAGGCTCCTATGCAATATTGCTCTTTACAGCATTGGACCTTGCTTCTATCACCACTCACATCCACAGCTGGGTATTGTTTTTGCTTTGGCTCCATCCCATCATTCTTTCTGGAGTTATTTCTCCACTGATTTCCAGTAGAATATTGGGGACCTACTGCCCTGGGGAGTTTCTCTTTCAGTATCCTATCATTTTACCTTTTCATACTGTTCATGGGGTTCTCAAGGCAAGAATACTGAAGTGGTTTGCCATTCCCTTCTCCAATGGACAACATTCTGTCGAATCTCTCTACCATGACCCGCCCGTCTTGGGTTGCCCCACGGGCATGGCTTAGTTCCATTGAGCTAGACAAGGCTGTGGTCCTAGTGTGATTAGATTGACTAGTTTTCTGTGAGTATGGTTTCAGTGTGTTTGCCCTCTGATGCCCTGAATAATTATGGCAAGTTTAACTGATGTTTTAGCAATTTCAGACTTTGTAGCATCTCTAAAATCTTATTTAAGAAAACAGAAACAGGAGGGACATATGTATACTTATGGCTGATGCATGTTGATGTATGGCAGAAACCAACACAATACTGTAAAACAATTATCCTTCAATTAAAAATAAATAAATTTTTAAATAAAAAAAACAGAAACAATGCTTTCTTTTGATGAAAGCTTCGTTTAGACTAATCACAAGAGAAAGAATAAGCACCAAGATTACTCTACCTTCTGATTCTACAGTAACACTGAATAACAGAATGTCACTTCAACATTCAACTATTTCATAGTATTTTCAAATTAGTGCATGCACAGAATCATAAATGGTGAATAAACAACTTATGGCTTTAATCACCATGGATACAGATAATGGAAATTCTATTTTTTAAAACTGAGTATTGTTCTCATTTACTCTAATACATCATCAACATACAGAAAATATATACACATATATATACCTTTCTTTCCAGCTATAAAGGAGTAGTACCTCTATTCATCATATTTTTCCTAAGACAAAATGTTTATTACTTAAGTATGTCTTTTAGGTACAATGGAAAGTAATTAGGTAAACATCAACTACCACAACAAAATTTGTCAGAGACTTTTATATGAAATATTCTCTTAGGCATCTAAAAGATAAAAGCATACAGGCTAGCATACCAAAGTACAAGCATTAAATACATACCAATTTCTTCCACTTCTTCCAGGAAATCATTATATTCTCTTAGACTAGGAAAGTCTTCTTCCCTTTTATTGTATCTTTAAGAAGAAAAAAATGAACATATTACATATCACTTGCTTTTAATATCATCTAACTGGTTTGTTCTTACCTAATTCATACATGATAAATAAAAAAGAACTGCTTATGGTGTAAAACAGTTTTCTTGACACCAGGTTTGTAACTAGACCAAGAATGTTGCTTTTAAATTCTTTTGACTACAGAGAAGGAGTAGAGTGAAGAGAATGGTGCAATATGTAAAATCCTAAGACAAGGGAAAAATAAAGAAATTAGAACACTGAAGAAATGGGAGATGAGCTTAAACAGGTCTATCATTGGAATATTTGGTTTTTTATATTGTTTACTTCTAATAAATAGATTCACTAATTTCCAGAAAGAGGACACCTTTCTATTTTTCATGACCATTATAATCTAAAGAATGCTAGATAAAGACAAGTTATAAACAATGTGAAACTTTTCTGGTGGCCCAAGAGTTAAGACTCTGCACTTGCAATACAGGAGGCACAGATCTGATCCCTGGCTGAGGAACTAAGATCTCACATGGCAAAAAAGAAAGGAAAAAATGTATAAATAATGTAATGTGCCTGTGAAAAATTAGAAAATCAAAGGGCTTAATGATAAAAGATAAGAATCTAAGAGAACCTACCTATGGCTGATTTACGTTGATATATGGCAGAAACCAACACAACATGATAAAGCAACTATCCTCCAGTTATAAATAAATAAATTTAAAATAAACAAAAAAACAAAAAGAATCTAAGAGAGACTATCTCTAAGAAGTAATCCAAAAAATAAAAGAGCAACTTGGATTATTGATAAAGTACCCAGAAAGATGCTGCTAAAAAACCGGTGAACAAAGTTGAAATGTAGACCACCTAGATACATACTAATTCTAACCATAACCTAAAAAGTAATAAGGTGGCTTACAGCAAAAGGAGAGATAAAATTCAAAACTATTAACAAAAAGTAAAAAGTTAAATAAGAGAAAAAGAACACTAGAAATATTTATGTACCCATATACACACAGAGAGATGTATCAAAATAAATTGTTCAGTTCAGTTCAGTAACTCAGTTGTGTCCGACTCTTTGCGACCCCATGAATCGCAGCACGCCAGGCCTCCCTGTCCATCACCAACTCCCGGAGTTCACTCAGACTTATGTCCATCGAGTCAGTGATGCATCCAGCCATCTCATCCTCTGTCGTCCCCTTCTCCTCCTGCCCCCAATCCCTCCCAGCATCAGAGTCAACTTTTCCAATGAGTCAACTCTTCACGTGAGGTGGCCAAAGTACTGGAGTTTCAGCTTTAGCATCATTCCTTCCAAAGAAATCCCAGGGCTGATCTCCTTCAGAATGGACTGGTTGGATCTCCTTGCAGTCCAAGGGACTCTCAAGAGTCTTCTCCAACACCACAGTTCAAAAGTGTCAATTCTTTGGCGCTCAGCCTTCTTCACAGTCCAACTCTCACATCCATACATGACCACTGGAAAAACCATAGCCTTGACTAGACAAACTTTTGTTGGCAAAGTAATCTCTCTGCTTTTCAATATGCTATCTAGGTTGGACATAACTTTCCTTCCAAGGAGTAAGCGTCTTTTCGTTTCATGGCTACAGTCACCATCTGCAGTGATTTTGGAGCCCCCAAAAATAAAGTCTGACACTGTTTCCACTGTTTCCTCATCGATTTCCCATGAAGTGATGGGACCGGATGCCATGATCTTCATTTCCTGAATGTTGAGCTTTAAGCCAACTTTTTCAGTCTCCACCTGCACTTTCATCAAGAGGCTTTTTAGTTGCTCTTCACTTTCTGCCATAAGGGTGGTGGCATCTGCATATCTGAGGTTATTGATATTTCTCCCGGCAATCTTGATTCCAGCTTGTGTTTCTTCCAGTCCAGCGTTTCTCATGATGTACTCTGCATAGAAGTTAAATAAGCAGGGTGACAATATACAGCCTTGACGTACTCCTTTTCCTATTTGGAACCAGTCTGTTGTTCCATGTCCAGTTCTAACTGTTGCTTCCTGACCTGCATACAGATTTCTCAAGAGGCAGGTCAGGTGGTCTGGTATTCCCATCTCTTTCAGAATTTTCCACAGTTTATTGTGATCCACACAGTCAAATTGTAGCTAACCCTAATTTTCTCTAATAGCTTTCAATAACAGATGTTACCTCCTCGGGTCTTATCTAACATCACTAACTCACAACAATATTTAGTCCCTAACTTCACAGCATTTTTCCCAATTTATAATCACGTATTTGTTTTGTTTGCCTATTTTAATGCTATCCAAGCTACTATACTGTAAGCATTACAAGAGCAAGGTATGTAGCTATTACACTCATTTCATACGTGTGTGTGTGTGCGCACGCACGCACGCTCAGTCACTCAATCATGTCCGACTCCTTGCAACTCCATGGACTGTAGCCTGCCAGGCTCCTCTGTCCCTGGGACTTTGCAGGCAAGAATACTGGAGTGAGTTTCCTGGGGATCTTCCCAACCCAGGGATGGAATCCAAGTCTCTTATGTCTCCTGTACTGGCAGGCAGATTCTT
The DNA here is from genome assembly GCF_027580195.1 of Bos mutus. NCBI lineage: Eukaryota > Metazoa > Chordata > Mammalia > Artiodactyla > Bovidae > Bos > Bos mutus. The sequence goes on from NC_091626.1 coordinate 35,813,177, forward strand.
TACCGCTACACCACCTGGGAAGCCATTTCGTACTTAAGGCCTAATATGCATAACACTGTTTGTACAGAGTAGGTTCTCAATATGTATTTACTAAGTACATTAAAGAATAAATAAAGCAAATAAATTGTGAAGCCATGAATTCAGAAGGTTTACTCTTTGGGAGTTCTCTGGTGGCCTAGTAGTTAGGATTCTAGGCTTTCACTGCTGTGGCCCAGGTTCATTCCCTGGTCAAGAACTGAGATTTTGCAAGCCACACAGAGCAGCTAAAAATAAAAAATAACTATTTTTCAATAAAAAAGATTTACTCTTCTCTAACAAAGGTTAAATAATATTATTGAGTTCTCAAAGAACTTAATAAATTTTTAACATTGAACAAATCCATACATCAATTTATACTTACTCGCCAAACTGTCCACATTTCTACAAGTAAATAATTACATCAATTATAGAAATAACTGTCAAAATCTTTGTGAACTGAATTATTCAAGCATTAACACTTACATCTTTAGCACTTTTTTCCGAATCTCAACTTCCTTGTCAACAGTAGGATCTTCAAAGAGCTGTACCCTGAAGTTGCTCTTTCGAAGTGGAGTGCCACACTCAGGACAGTTTCCAGCTCCTCTCACAAAGAGTAAATCCACACAACTTTCACAGCTGTCAGGAGAGAAATACAACATAACTTTTAAGCTAGTATTCAAATTGGCAATAAGTCTGTATACAGTTTGCCTTTTTCCAGTTTTGGTGTTCATTTGAGGGAGAGGAGGCACAGGAAAATTAATCATTACTACCTAAAATTTTTATTGAAAACCTTTAGGAAAAAAGCATTTTCATTTAGAGCCTACTTCAGACATAGGTGGTCCAAGGTTCACCAGTATAATCTTACAAATGAAAAAAATACACAAATTTTGGAAAATTGATTTAGGATCTAGGAGGATTCAGATAGCAGGATAGGGAGAAGTCAAAGAGCATACAAAAGAGCAGACTAGGATCAAGTCCACTCTCAGACCAGTATCACCCTCAGACCTGGCAGGGACCTGCACTTTAGAGAACCCTGCATACCATAATCACTAAAATGAAGACCTTTCCCCTACTTTCAGCCTGGTAAGGAAGTTCTTTAAAGTTCAGTAAGCAACTGAGTCAGTGGAAGTTACTCAAAAGGGAGAGAAGTGCTGGCTGAAGGAGGCCCCTCAGGGCAGAGGATAAAGAACTGAGACTGACCCCGTTTATGTGCACAAAGGAGAAAAAATCACCACAGCTTCTGCCCTGAAAATTTCAGAAAGAGTGACTACTTATAAAATTTTTAATCAGTTAAAGCTGGCTGCCCTAAATCCACCAAAGTGATTACCCAGGCAAGCCAAATCTCCCAAATACCTGCATCCCTTCTTTCCTCTCTTCTTGGCTAGTACAATTTGGGGAAGAGCTTAGAACTTCTTTAGAAGTCTTCAGTTTGAAAAGAAAGGAGTTGGCAAGGTTAACTCTGTAGGAGATTCCTGGGGGAACTGACAGTGTCAGTTCATATATTGTTTTAGAGGAGTCCAGGCACCACCCCATCATCCCTGCCCAGCCAGAGCAGATCCATCCTACTAATCAGATTAACAAGTGAAAAGCTGACCAGGAGCAAGCAGCAGCTTCAGCCTGTGGGCCTTAAAGATACAGGCTCCTGGGAACTCAGGACGCAGTGTTGTAACTAAGAAGATGTCGCTTGATTTATAACTTTTAAACATTTAAACATACTGGTATGTAGTCCTCTAGCTGTAATACTGCCCAACACAGTATATAAGGGCCACACCAACCCTAATCATTCCTTTCTTAGCATTATTTGAAGTTATTTATTTATTTATGTGTAACCAGCATTAGACTGGAAGGCAAGAATTTGACCTATCTTGTTCTATATCACCAAAAATATACATATATAACAGAAAGAAAAAGACAAATTCTAATAAGTAAGGGAAAGGTTGATTTCCTCCAAATACGTAGTTCACTAATGGAAAGAATGATACAGAGAAATAAGAATATTTAAGGTTGGTTATTAGTAAAACACTAACATTGACCTTGGCATGTTTCTATATTAAAATGGGGGCAGGGAGAGAATCATCGAAAAATACAGGCAAAAACTCCCTAAAAGGGAGAACAGAGCTCACAGTCATCATTATTCAAGATCAACAAAACCCCAGAAAATTCACTTGGGATTAGGAAAATTGGGAGTGGTACATTTCTCCTAATCTTTGTGGTTGGAGCAAATTAAATCCAAACAGAGAAGCTGAAACAGCACACTTTAGAGTGCAGGCCCTATACATACCCTAATTTTGTCTTGAACCATTGTTATGAAACCCTTCATCAAAACCTCTGGGGTTGGGACACATGGCTTTTTAAGGTTGGAGTTCATGTGTCTCCCTTTGCCTGGCAAAGTAATAAGGCTACCCTTTTTTACTTCAAAAAAAAAAGAAAAGAAAAGAAGCACACTATATAACTACACTGATAAGGATGTTTATAGGCAAGGAGCTATCTGAAATACTCAAAATCATTGAGCTAGTATACAGAAATCAATATTCCATATAGTATTTCAAGGTCTTGGAGAGTAGACCCATTCAATAATTCAGTTAAAAAGGTAATAAAAACACTTCAGTATTTCTGAAAGTCATATTGTAATCTCGGACATATTATTTGTTACCACAGTTTGTTCTACATCTCCAATTCTAATCTGCATCATAAGGATTCTAATCTAAATGATAAAGACTTCAGTAGCATTAAAAATATTTTAAATAATCTATGACCCATACAACTTTTCCCTTTCTGATTTTAATTGTTAAAAGAACAAATAATTATTTTTTTTAAGTTCAAATATAGAAGTATGTAGAGAAAAAACTCAAAGTGCTACTTCCTTCTCTTCTACATCTTACTTCCTACACGTTACATACAACTGTCAAGTTCGGCATTTACGTGGCCAGATATTTTTCTACACATTTACAAAATATGTATGTTCAAATTATATACATGAAAACTAATCTTATAAAAAAAGAAGAAAAAAAAAAGAAGAAAACATTCCTAATTGCTAGTTCACTTCATCTGGCAACACAGCAACCAAAAGACAGTTATGTGGGCAATCTTTTGCCTCCAAGAGTGCTAGGAACTTTTTCAAACAAAATCTTGTATTCTGCAGAACATAGGAAAATTTGCTGAAAAAGCCTAAATCCTTGGTTACTACCCATTCCCAAAGATGTTTTTATGGTTTTCTTTTGTTTTTTAAAAACCAGAATGGTGCCGGCCCTCTTTCCTCTCTGAAAAACTTATTTTTAGATTCTTTTTTCTATCAAGAATATTTAACCACTTATATTCCTCTGTCAAGATTTTCAATCAACTTGTTTCTTTACATTTTCAAAAGCAAACAAGTCAATTAAAAATCTTGACAAAGACTAGATACAAAAAACCTATAGCTAACATCGTACTTAACGGTGAGAAACTAGAAATTTTTCAACTAAAATCAAATACAAAGCAAGACTATATCCTCTCATTACTCCTTTTCAACATGACACTAGAAGTCTATGCTGATGTAGTAAGACAAGAAAAGGAAATAATGGACAGACAGATTGCAAAGAAAAACACAGAGCTCTCTTTGCATACAGATGACATGATTGTCTATACAGAAAATCCAAATGAATCAACAACAAAAAAAACCTCTTAGAAATAATAATCCATTATAATTATAGCAAGGTTGCAGAATACAATATACAAAAGACTATCGCTTTCCTATATACCCCAACAAAGAACAAGTGCAATCTGAAATTAAAAACAGTATCATTTATGTTCCAGTTCCACTTCAGTTGCTAAATCATGTCTGACTCTTTGCGACCCTATGAACCCCAGCAGCCAGGCCTCCCTGTCCATTACTAACTCCATGCTACTGCTACTGCTAAGTCACTTCAGTCGTGTCTGACTCTGTGCGACCCCCAGAGATGGCAGCCCACCAGGCTCCCTTGTCCCTGGGATTCTCCAGGCAAGAACACTGGAGTGGGTTGCCATTTCTTTCTCCAATGCATGAAAGTGAAAAGGGAAAGTGAAGTCCCTCAGTCATGTCCAACTCTTTTAACCCCATGGACTGCAGCCTACCAGGCTCCTCCATCCATGGGATTTTCCAGGCAAGAGTACTGGAGTGGGGTGCCATTGCCTTCTCCTACTAACTCCCTAAGTCTACCCAAACCCATGTCCATTGAGTCGGTGATGCCACCCAACCATCTCATCCTCTGTCGTCCCCGTCTCCTCCTGCCCTCAATCTTTCCCAGCATCAGGGTCTTTTCAAAGGAGTCAACTCTTCCCATCAGGTAGCCAAAGTATTGGAGTTTCAGCTTCAACATCAGTCCTTCCAATGAACACCCAGGACTGATCTTCTGTAGGATGGACTGGTTGGATCTCCTCGCAGTCCAAGGGACTCTCAAGAGTCTTCTCCAACACCACAGTTCAAAAGCATCCATTCTTCGGCACTCAGCTTTCTTCACAGTCCAACTCTCACATCCATACATGACTACTGGAAAAACCATAGCCTTGACTAGACGGACCTTTGTTGACCAAGTATTGTCTCTGCTTTTGAATATGCTGTCTAGGTTGGTCATAACTTTCCTTCCAAGGAGTAAGCGTCTTTCAATTTCATGGCTGTAGTCACCATCTGCAGTGATTCTAGAGCCCAGAAAAATAAAGTCAGCCACTGTTCCCAGTGTTTGCCCATCTATTTGCCATGAAGTGATGGGACCAGATGCCATGATCTTACTTTTCTGAATATTGAGCTTTAAGCCAACTTTTTCACTCTCCTCTTTCACTTTCATCAAGAGGTGCTTTAGTTCTTCATTTTCTGCCATAAGGGTGGTGTCATCTGCATATCTGAGGTTACTGATAGTTCTCCTGGCAATCTTGATTCCAGCCTGTGCTTCTTCCAGCCCAGCATTTCTCATGATGCACTCTACATATAAGTTAAATAAGCAGGGTGACAATATACAGCCTTGATGTACTCCTTTTCCTATTTGGAACCAGTCTGTTGTTCCATGTCCAGTTCTAACTGTTGCTTCCTGACCTGCATACAGGTTTCTCAAGGGGCAGATCAGATGGTCTGGTATTCCCATCTCTTTCAGAATTTTCCACAGTCTATTGTGATCCACACAGTCAAAGGCTTTGGCATAGTCAAAGCAGAAATAGATGTTTTTCTGGAACTCTCTTGCTTTTTCGATGATCCAGCGGATGTTGGCAATTTGATCTCTGGTTCCTCTGCCTTTTCTAAATCCACCTTGAACATCTGGAAGTTCATGGTTCACATATTACTGAAGCCTGGCTTGGAGAATTTTGAGCGTTACTTTACTAGCGTGTGAGATGAGTGCAACTGTGCAGTAGTTTGAGCATTTTTGGCATTGCCTTTCTTTGGGATTGGAATGAAAACTGACCTTTTCCAGTCCTGTGGCCACTGCTGAGTTTTCCAAATTTGCTGGCATATTGAGTGCAGTATTTTCACAGCATCATCTTTTAGGATTTGAAATAGCTCAACTGGAATTCCACCAGCTCCACTAGCTTTGTTTGTAGTGATGCTTCCTAAGGCCCACCTGACTTCACATTCCCGGATGTCTGGCTCTAGGTGAGTGTGAGTGATCACACCATCATGATTATCTGGGTCATGAAGATCTTTTTTATATAGTTCCTCTGTGTATTCTTGCCACCTCTTCTTAATATCTTCTATTTCTGTTAGATCCATACCATTTCTGTCCTTTATTGAGCTCATCTTTGCATGAAATGTTCCTTGGTATCTCTAATTTTCTTGAAGAGATCTCTAGTCTTTCCCATCTATTGTTTTCCTCTATTTCTTTGCACTGATCACTGAGGAAGGCTTTCATATCTCTTCTTGCTATTCTTTGGAACTCTGCATTCAAATGGATATATCTTTCCTTTTCTCCTTCACTTTTCGCTTCTCTTCTTTTCACAGCTATTTGTAAGGCCTCCTCAGACAGCCATTTTGCTTTTTTGCATTTCTTTTTCTTGGGGATGGTCTTTATTCCTGTCCCTTGTACAGTGTCACAAACCTCCACCCATAGTTCATCAGGCACTCTGTCTATCAGATCTAGTCCCTTAAATTTATTTCTTACTTCCACTGTATAGTCATAAGGGATTTGATTTAGGTTATAACTGAGTGGTCTAATGGTTTTCCCCACTTTCTTCAATTTAAGTCTGAATTTGGCAATAAGGAGTTGATGATCTGAGCCACAGTCAACTCCCGATCATTTATGTTAGCTCCCCAAATTTTGAACTTTTAAGTATAAATCTAACAAAATATGTACAAAATCTATATGAAAAAACTACAAAAGTCCCATGAATAAAATCAAAAAACAAATTAAATCAATAGAGAGATACTCCATATTCATGCACAGGTAGAGTTCATGGAAAGGAAGACTCAATATTTTGAGTTATCAGTTTTTACCATCTTAATGTATAGATTCAATGCAATTCAAATCAAATCAAATTGACAGGAAGTTACTGTATGGATATCAACAAACTGATTCTAAAGTTTACATAAAAAAACAAAAGGCTGGAATAGATACAATAATACTGAAGGAGAAGAACACAGTTGGAAAACAGATGCTACCTAACTTCAAGATTTACTCATAACTACAATAATCAAGACAGCATGGTACTGGTTAAAGAACAGAGGAACAGACCAATGGAACAAAATAGCCCAGAAGTAGACCCACATAAATAGAGTCAGCTGATCTCTAATAAAAGAGCAAAGACAATACAATGAAGCAAAAATAAGTCTCTTCAACAAACTGGACATCCACTGGAAAAAAAAAATGAATCTATACATGAACCTTCAGTTCAGTCGCTCAGTCATGTCCGACTCTTTGAGACCCCATGAACCACAGCATGCCAGGCCTCCCTGTCCATCACCAACTCCCGGAGTCCACCCAAACCCATGTCCATTGAGCCTTACATCCTTAAAAAATTAACTCCAAACTTAACTCACAGGCCTAAATGAAAATGCAAAATTATAAAACTCCTAGAGTATAACACAGGATAAAAGCTATATGACTTTGGGTATGGTGATGACTTTATTGATACAACACCAAAGGCATGATCCATGAAAGATATAACTGATTAGCTAGATTTTTGTTTTAATTTAAAACTTCTGCTCTGCTAAAGATGATGTCAAGAGAGAAAAACTAAAAATAAAAACACCTGATAAAGGACTGTTATCTAAAATACATGGGAGAAAAAAATTCTTAAAAAGTGGACCAAAATCCTTAACAGACAACTCACTAAAGAAGATACAGAAGATACAGGCATACCTCATTTTATTGAGCTCTACTTTATTTCACTTTATAGGTACTGTGCTTTTTACAAATTGAAGCTTTATGGCAACTCTGCATTATCAGATGACAGCTAACATTTTTTAGTAATAGAGTATTTTTTAATTAGGGTATGTACTTTTTAGACATATGGCTACTATGCACTTAACAGACTACAATGCAGTGTAAACATAACTTTTATATGCATATTGGGAAACCAAAAAATTATCGTGATTCATTTTATTACAATATTCACTTCATTGTAGTGGTCTGGAACTGAACCCACAATATATCCAAGGTATGCCTATATACAGATTGCAAATAATACATGAAAAGATATTCCACATGACATGGCATAAAAGAAATGCAAATTAAAACAACAATGAAATATACACTAATACTTATTATTATAAAATAGCCAAAACGCAATACTCTGACAACACCAAATGTTGATAAACATATGGTGGAACAGGAACTCTCATACACTGCTGGTGGGAATGCAAAATGGTACAGTCACTTTGGAAGACAGTTTGATGGTTACTTACAAAACAAAGCATGCTCTAACCATACAGTTCAGCCATTATACTCCCTGGTAGGTAATCAAAAAAGGTGAAAATTACATTCACACAAACACCTGCACAGATGTTTATAGAATCTTTGTTCATAATTGCCAGAACTGGGACAAAACCAAGATGTCCTTCAATAGATAAATGGATACACAAACTATGAAATATACAGACAACAGAATATTATTCAGCACTAAAAACAAATGAACTATGAAGCTATGAAAAGACACAAGAGAAACTTAAATGTATATTACTAAAGGAAAGAAATCAATCAGAAAAGCCTACATAGATTCCACCTATAAGACATCTTAGAAAAGGCAAAATTATGGAGACAATACACTTGATCTTAGCCAAAAGGCTGAAATGCAATTATGGAGACAATCAAAACAACATGGGTTGTGGTGGAGGAGACACAGTAATTTTAGAGCAGTGAAAATACTTTATGGTATTATAACGATGAACATATGCCATTATACTTTTGTCCAAGCCCACAGAATGTACAACACCAAGAGTGAATCCTAAGTAAACTGTGAACTTTGAGTGATAATGATGTGTCAATATAGGTTCATCCTTGGTTTAAAAAAAAAAGACAATTCTGATGAGTGATGGTGATAATGCGTATGTCAGAAATCTCTGTACCTTCCTCTCGATTTTGTTGTAAATTTAAAATTGCTCCTAACAGTATAAAAAACAATAATGTCATTTTGGTTTCATCTTTAAAAGAAAAGTATTATCAATGTTTGCTCAATGTCTATTAACATTTCATTTAGTCATTTTCAGTTTAGTCACTCCATCATGTCCAACTCTTTGCAACCCCATTGACAGCAGCACACCAGGCTTCCCTGGCCATCACCAACTTCCAGAGCTTGCTCAAACTCATGTACATCAAGTCAATGATGTCATCCAACCATCTCATCCTCTATCGTCCCCTTCTCCTTCCACCTTCGTTCTTTCCCAGCATCAGAGTCTTTTCAAATGAATCAGCTCTTTGCATCAGGTGGCCAAAGTATTGGAGTTTCAGCTTCAGCATCAGTCCTTCCAATGAATATTCAGGACTGATCTCCTTTAGTATTCACTGGTTTGATCTCCTTGCAGTCCAAGCGACTTTCAAGAGTCTTCTCCAACACTACAGTTCAAAAGCATCAATTCTTCTGTGTTCAGCTTTCTTTATAGTCCAACTCTCACATCCACACGTGACTACTGCCCCATAGCCTTGACTAGACAGACCTTTGTTGACAAAGTAATGTCTCTGCTTCTTAATATGCTGTCTAGGTTCGTCATAACTTTTCTTCCATTAAGCAAGCATCTTTTAATTTCATGGCTGCAGTCACCATCTGAAGTGATTTTGGAGCCCAGGAAAATAAAGTCTGTCACTGTTCCCACTGTTTCCCCATCTATTTGCCATGAGGTGATGGGATCAGATGCCACGATCTTCGTTTTTTGAATGCTGAGTTTTAAGCCAACATTTTCACTCTCCTCTTTCACTTTCCTCAAGAGGCTCTTTAGTTCCTTCTCACTTTCTGCCATAAGCGTGGAGTCATCTGCCTATCTGAGGTTACTGATACTTCATCAAGCAATCCTGATTCCAGTTTGTGCTTCATCCAGCCAGCATGTCTCATGATGTACTCTGCACATAGTTAAGTAAGCAGGGTGACAATATACAGCCTTGTTGTACTCCTTTCCCAATTTGAAACCAGCCTGTTGTTCCATGTCCAGTTCTAACTGTTGCTTCCTGACCTGCATACAGATTTCTCAAGAGGCAGGTCAGGTGGTCTGGTATTCCCATCTCTTTCAGAATTTTCCACAGTTTATTGTGATCCACACAGTCAAAGGCTTTGGCATAATCAATAATGCAGAAACAGATGTTTTTCTGGAACTCTTGCTTTTTTGATGATCGAACGGATGTTGGCAATTTGATCTCTGGTTCCTCTGCCTTTTCTAAAACCAGCTTGAACATCTAGAAGTTCACAGTTCACGTACTGTTGAAGCCTGACTTGGAGAATTTTGAGCATTCCTTTGCTAGCGTGTGAGATGAGTGCAATTGTGCAGTTGTCTGAACATTCTTTGGCATTGCCTTTCTTTGAGATTGGAATGAAAACTGACCTTTTCCAGTCCTGTGGCCACTGCTGAGTTTTCCAAATTTGCTGGCATATTGAGTGCAGCACTTCACAGCATTATCTTTGAGGATTTGAAAGAGCTCACCTGGGATTCCATCACCTCCACTAGCTTTGTTCATAGTGATGTTTCCTAAGCCCCACTTGACTTCGCATCCCAGGATGTCTGGCCCTAGGTGAGTGATGGTACCATCATAGTTACCTGGGTCATGAAGATCCTTTTTGTATAGTTCTTCTGTGTATTCTTGCCACCTCTTCTTAATATATTCTGCTTTTAGGTCTATACTGTTTCTGTCCTTTATTGTGCCCATCTTTGCATGAAATGTTCCCTTGGTATCTCTAATTTTCTTGAAGAGATCTCTAATCTTTCCCATTCTATTGTTTTCCTCTATTTCTTTGCAATGATCACCGAGGAAGGCTTTCTTATCTCTCGCTATTCTTTGGAACTCTGGATTCAAAATTTAGTCATTTTAAATATCCAATAAACACTAAGGAAAATCAATTAATAAAATAATAGACAGGCTTGAGACTTGTTACCCAGATTGCTTTAAAACCTACCTCTTCAATTGCCTTAACCATAAAAGCAATACTAATCCATAAATTAACTTTCTTCTAGAAATGTTACTCAAAAATGTGAGGACATATGTGAATCCACTGTGAAAAAGTACTTATATCTCTTAAGATCACGCCATGGAAATTTTTTTATTCTAGAATGCATTTCCTTAAATGATAAATCTCGTATTTACCACATAAAGTTAGTTTTCTTACCAAAGACAACTCTAACTCTAGAATGCACTTCTTCAAAAAGATAAAGTATCACTGACCACACAAAAATTATTTTAAGTGATGTACTAAAGACATAATGATATAATTAAACTCCACTTTGGCATCATAAGACTTAGGTTGCCATCCAAGCTCTGTCTCTCACAATATGAACTCTGAGGAAGTCAAATTCTGTTTTATATCTAAGGTTTTTCCCAGTTTGATAATTCTAAATACCTTGGAGTGTTACACAAATTGTTAATTATTTTCCAAAGAGAAATAAATGTGTTTTCTCTCAATATAACTGATGTTTTATCAGTTTAAATTCTACATTATTGTTGTTGTTCAGTCACTTAAGTCGTGTCCAACTCTGTGACCCATGAAGCCTGCCAAGCTCCTCTGTCCGTGGGATTTCCCAAGCAAGAATACTGGAGTAGTGTTTCCTTCTCCATTAAGTTTTCCATATCACTTATGATTACAAACTTTATCTATAGTACAGACTTTTCCTTAATACTTTAATTCCACCAAGAATATTGTAACCATGAGAATTCCCTGATGGTCCAGTGGTTAGGACTCCATGCTTACACTGCCAAGGACCCAGGTTTGATTTCTAGTCAGGGAACTAAGATCCCACACACCACACACATAACAAAGGGGGGAAAAAAGAACATTATAGCCTATAATATTATATTTAGGGATGTGATATAGAAGGTTCTGGAGAAGGCAATGGCACCCTACTCCAGTACTCTTGCCTGGAAAATCCCATGGGCAGAGGAGCCTGGTAGGCTGCAGTCCATGGGATCGCAAAGAGTCGGACACAACTGAGCGACTTCACTTTCACTTTTCACTTTCATGCATTGGAGAAGGAAATGGCAACCCACTCCAGTGTTCTTGCCTGGAGAATCCCAGGGACGGGGGAGCCTGGTGGGCTGCCGTCTATGGGGTCGCACAGAGTCAGACACAACTGAAGCGACTTAGCAACAGAAGCAGCAGCAGCAGCAGCAGCATAGAAGGTTCTATGACAAATGGAATTAGCAATACAAGGCATAAGAAGACACAGATTCCCCAGGATCTCTTCAAAAGTTTATATAATTATGTATAATTTAATATATACTATAAACTCTAAGAGTTTACAGCAATTTTGCCCAAAAAATATATATTTTCAGCATTTGAAAAAACTGGTTCAATGCTTTTAAAAGCACATATTTTTAAATATATATACATACAAACACATAAATGTATGCACAAAAATATATACAGGTATACAGAGGAAGAGAGGGTCCTTTAGAGCAGTGGTCCCCAACCTTTATGGCACCAGGGACCAGCTTCATGGAAGACAATTTTCCATGGACCGAGGGGAGAGGGGAATGGTTTTAAAATGATTCAAGAGCATTATATTTATTGTGTACTTTATTTCTATTATTTATCTTTATATTACACTGTATACTTTATTTCTATTATTAATCTTTATTTCTGTTACATTGTGATATATAATGAAATAATTATACAACTCACCACATTGTAGAATCAGATCATCAGGCATTAGATTCTCATAAGGAGTATGCAACCTAGATTCCTCACGTGCACAGTTCATAGGAGGGTTCACACTATTAATATAATAATCTAATGCTGCAAGTGATCTGACAGGAAGGGGAGCTCGGGCAGTAATCTGAGTGATGGGGAGCAGCTGTAAATATAGATGAAGCTTCTCTCGTTCACCCATCATTCATCTCCTGCTGTGTGGCCCAGCTCCTAACAAGCCAAGGCTTAAAGTTTAACCGAGTTCTTACAGTGTTCCCTATGGGACATTTTCAGCTCCAGAAACAACGATCTCTAAGTCCACAAAACCCAAAGTTACATGGATGCAAAACACAAATTCCCCAAGTAATGACTGGGTATACCACTGAGTGAAGCCACTCCCACTTCCATCCCTTGGTTCTAGGATAGACATATTTTACCTACTATTTTTTAGTCGCTAAGTCCTTTCTGACTCTTTGTAACCCCATGGGCGTAGCCAGCCAGGTTCCTCTGTCCATGGAATATCCCAGGCAAGAATACTGGAGTAGGCTGCCATTTCCTTCTCCAGGCATTTTCCCAACCTAGGAATTGAACCCATGTCCCCTACATTGGCAGGTGGACTCTTTACCACTGAGCCACCAGATAAGCCCATTTTACCTATTAGGGGTTCTCAAAATAATGGTCATACCCATATAAATATTTATGGTACAGAAAGCATCCTGGAGGATTGGTGCCCACCCTTTTAGAGTATCACCTCCAATCCAGCATCTTAGTTGCATGTATGAGCCCATTATGAGCTTCCCTGGTGGCTCAGACAATAAAGCGTCTGACTGCAATGCGGGAGACCTGAATTTGATCCCTGGGTTGGGAAGATCCCCTGGAGAAGGAAATGGCAACCCATTCTAGTATTCTTGCCTGGAGAATCCCATGGACGGAGAAGCCTGGTAATCTACAGTCCATGAGGTCACAAAGAGTTGGGACACAACTCAGCGACTTCACTCATTCACTCACCAATCTAGAGTACAAGTGGAGCAGTTAGTGTTAAGATCAATGATTTCATGAACTTTCATGAAAACGTCACGTATCTTTTCCAATAGAGTGGGACTCTTGGTAAGAGAAAATGTTGCTCAAGATACCATACTGGTAAATTAAACACTGTGTTAAGTGTTCAGATAGTGGTGCTGGCCACAGCCTTAGGAGTATGAAAAGCACACTTCTATTCAGAATGTTGCTTCCCTTGTGGCTCAGCTGGTAAAGAATCCACCGGCAATGAGGGAGACCTGGGTTCAATCTCTGGGTTGGGAAGATCCCCTGGAGAAGAGAAAGGCTACCCACTCCAGTATTCTGGCCTGGTGAATTCCGAGGACTGTATAGTCCATGGGGTCTCAAAGAGTCGGACATGACTGATTAACTTTCACTACTACATTTAGAATGTTTGTTAACCCCAAACTAAACAAATTGCTCTCCCTCCCAGGACAAGGCAAGGTAGTTTTAGAGGCTGGTGCTTGACATTTCACACTATGATAGCCTTTACCCCACTGGTCAAGGAATCAATTTAGATTTCGAGCAAATACCATGTATGTCTCTTCCAATTATACATCTGAGAACTGAAGAAATGACTACTAGATGAGAACACAAACCCACTGTGAACTAAATCTGAGTCACGAAAATGAAAGTGAACATCCCTCAGTCGTGTGCAACTCTTTGTGACCCCATGGACTATACAGTCCATGGAATTCTCCAGGCCAAAATACGGGAGTAGGTAGCCTTTCCCCTCTCCAGGGGATCTTCCCAACCCAGGGATGAAACCCAGATCTCCCACACTGCAGGTGGATTCTTTACCAGCTGAGTCACCAGGGAAGCCCAAGAATACTGGAGTGGGTAGCCTATCCCTTCTCCAGTGGATCTTCCCAACCCAGGAATCAAACCGGGGTCTCCTGCATTGCAGGCGGATTCTTTACCAACTGAGCTATGAGCAAAGCCCTAAATCTCAGTCAAAATGCTATTTATTATAATTTTAGGTGATAATAATAAATATGAGTCTCATGCACCCCTATTCTAATAAAAGGATTACTTTTAGTCCCCACCAAACTGAATCACTGTAGGTGTTTGGGCAGAGCAAGCATGGAGGAGTAATTGAGCTAAATAATGACTCAGGATCTTATAAAGAATCAAAACTTCAACATCACCAGCTCAGGCCCAGCAAAGCCATGAGACCTGTCCAGTATTCCTTGGACTGCTGTCAAAAGAATGAATTCTCAGATTTCTCTGGTCTTGTCCAGAACCCAGCCCATTAGGTTCAGCAGAGTAGATACAATCATGAAATGACTTTCCTTTCATGACTTTTCATGAAATGACTTTCCTTTCTCCAGAGGATCTTCCTAACCCAGGGATCAAAACCAGGTCTCCTGCATTGCAGGCGAATTCTTTACCAGCTGAGCCACAAGGGAAGCCCATTGGGTGTAGAGGTAACCATAATGTTTTCCCAACATTTATTATGGAATGAGAATGAGGGGAAAAAAAAACAAAAAAAAGGACTTCACCAGGGGAATCAAAAATTCTACATAATAGTAAAGAATAACAGTTATAAATAAAAGGCTTTAAAGTATGCATAAAATACATGACTTTAGGTAAAATACCTTTATCTGGATCACTTGACCTCCATCAAAATAAAAAATACATCAAAAAAAAAAAAATCTAAGCAACTGGCAAACCTACCTTTAAATACATAATCTTATGTACAGAGTATCAAAAATGAGATTATATAAACTTTATAAATCTAGAGAGCTAATTTACTAAAGCTTTTTGTAGGCACATTCCTACTTCAACTACCCAAATTAATTTCTTAGAACAGTATACAACTTCTAAACTGTCTCAAATGTAAGTACACCATTTTTCTCCATTACAAACGCACACACTCTATTCTCATATTCTCCAAGTCGCCCTCTGTGCCCATATATGGTGAATGATATACAGTATTCCCAATATATATGCATATTGTCCAAACACTTCAGCCAGTGTCATACTAATTATACATTCCACCATCTTTAATCTCATTTATGGACTCCACTAACTGTAGCCACTCCTCTCTTTCTAAAACAGTTTTCTATATCCTACATATGGTTGTCCTGTTTACCACTATTTCTATCATCATTTTTGCATCTTGAAAATTCTCATAAATGAGCCAGTCATTATCCTAGGCACTTAATTCCACGACTTCCTTAACCCCAATGATCTCTTGCCTCATCACACTTCAGTCACCCACCCTCATACCTTCAAACTCAATCTTGTCATTATCAGTAGATACATCTCTGGATTCTCTATTTCTAGCATCCAGTTATCTAAACACCTCTTCTCTTTTCAGATGTGCCAAGTCGCTTCAGTCATGTCCAGTTCTTTGCAACCCTATGGACTGCAGCCCACCAGGCTCCTCTGGCCATGGATTCTCCAGACAAAAACACTGGAGTGGGTTGTCATTTCCTCCTCCAGGGGATCTTCCTGAAGAGATTGAACCTGCGTCTCTTCTGTCTCCTGCAATGGCAGGTAGGTTCTTTACCACTAGCACCACCTGAGAAGCCCTCTCCTTTCAGACGACCTGCACTAAGTACCATCACTCTGTCCTCTGACCCCACAAGGACCTTCCCACTGACACTACTACTCTTCCCTATTCATCACCCCCTCAAGGTCCTAAATTACACAAGCTTAGATTTCAGCATCTAGTATTATAAGCAATCCTTTGCAAATACATTTAACTCACTTGCCCCCTCTCCTCTATTATACTCCTTATCCATTTGTTATTAAACCCATCTATCCACCAGTCCATGCCTATAACTGAGCTGGCTGGATTTTGCTGGAGAAACCATCATCCTTACAGACTGAATTCACTTTAAAGTTATTACCACAGATTTCTGATGAGCACTCAACACTTACAGACATTCCTTCTACACTTTCTAAGTAAATTTATTTTCCCAAACTGAGAGAACTATTTCATACTTTCTCTTCTCACCTCAGACTTCCAACACTTTCTATTCTCACCTCATTCATAGCTGGTGTCTTGGCCTCATACTATATTAATATGGGATGTGGTCAGACAAAAATCACCTCATTTCTAAACACTAATTCTATCAACCCAATTGCTTCTATATTATCTTTATGCACTACCTGCATGCCTTTAAAGTGAAAAAAAAAAGTGTTCTTGTTCTTATCTAGGGCCAGCCTCTTCCCTCCTCTTGTGCCTCCAACTCATTCCCAATCTCTACTCAAGTACTTTCATTCTGCAATTTTTCCCTTATTCTCCTGCATTATGAACTTATACCTCTCCTGAATCACTTCTATTGGAATATAAACACATCTCAGTATCAACAACCATTTTAAAGCACACACACACACACACACACACACATTTTACTTTACATTCCTTTCCAGTTACCACCCAATTTCTCTGCTCCCATTCACAGCAAAGTTGCTGAAGCAAGAGTTGTCTAGAATTCTGTCTTCACTGCCTCACCTCTCATTGCTCTAACTCATTCCAATTCATCTTTTATTCCTGACTTTACACTGAAATATTTGTCAAGAATCTCACCAATGTCCTCATTCTTGCCAGAGCCAATAATTAACAGAGAATTCTCTGCCCGTAACCTACACTACCGCTTAGCAACATTAACACAACTGACCACTTCCTCCACCTGGAACATTATATTCTCTAGGCTTCGGTGACCTCACGCTTATCTGATTTTCCTCTTGCCTACCTGCTCTTTTTCCATTTGTTTTGCTGGCTCCTTGTCCCCTACAAGACATCTAAAAGTGCCCAAAGTTATGTCCTGGGCACTCTTTCCTATAACTGATCACATATATACAAACTGGCTTTAACTATGACTCTCAGAACTAGACTACAGTCCTGATCTCATTCTTAAGCTCCAGACACAAGTTCTATTACCTAATCAACAACCACTCGGACATCTAGAGTTATCTCAAAAGTAACAGTGTAAAACAGAATTCTTACTTCTTTCACCCTGCTCTACCTGCTTCTCCCACAACTATTACTACTTCAATAAATGTCACCACCACCTAACCAGTTGCTCAATCCAAAAACCTAGAAGGCTTCCTTCATTTCTCTCTTCATAATTCCTCACATTTAACTGATTTCAAGATCAAGTGACTCCACACAAAAAATACATGCTAAAATACATTCACTTTTTGCCATCCCCACTGCTACAAGCCACTGTCACTTACCATCTGAAGTAATGCTACATATTCCCAACCGCTCTCCTTGATTCTACTATGGCCCCCAACCCACATTCATCACCTTCCCCCAAATTCATCTCTATAGAGTTAAATTAGAAATTAGCTTTAAATTAGAAATTAGCTCATTTCACTCACTTGTTCATGATGTTAAAGAGCATAAAATAAACATGTTACCAGAGCCCTGAAGACCCTTCATAATCTGACCTCAATCTAAATCTCTAGTTTCATGTCCTACCAATTTAAAACCCATCTTCTTTCTGTCCTTTCAACATACAAAGTCATCCAAGTTTCAAGGCCAGAAATTCTCTTCCCCCCAATTTTCCTATGGATGTCTCTTCTCAGCATTCAAGTCTCAAAAAAAAAGTCTCAACACCAAATGTCATGTGTTCACAACGATTCTTATTGAAAAATTGTTCCTACACTTATCTAGGACTAGTCCTTTATTTGTGCCATAATATAATCAAAATTCTTATTAGAAAATGACCTCTCCAATGTTTTGAAAGATCTTATCCAATAATATCTCCTCTTTAGAGATGTCTTCTTAGGGTTTCCCTGGTGATCCAGTGGTGAAGAATCCACCTGCCAATGCAAGGGACACAGGTTCCATCCCTGCTCCGGGAAGATGCCACATGCCATGGAGCAATGAGGCCCCCGCACCACAACTACTGAGCCCACACGTGACCTGTGCTCAGAGACCACAAGCTGCAAGCACTGAAGCCCACAGACCTACACCTGAGCTCCGCAGAAGAGAAGCCACTGCTTCCCGCAACTAGAGAAAGACCACATGTGGCAATGAAGACCCACCATAGCCAAAAAGAATTTTAATATGAATTAATTAATTGAGATGCCTTCTTTACCACATCTGTAAGACATCTAAAAGTTGAAATACCCAGAGTTATATCCTAAGCACTCTTCTTCCTCCATAAATGATAACATGTAGTACAAATGGCTTTACCTATGACTCTCAACTAGATTTCAGATGTTCTCCTATGATCACCCACTTCAATGATACACACAAATGGAATTAGCAGCAGGTTTTCTACAATTCCTACTTTACCTGATTTCCTGAAATAAAGCATTTGCCCTTTCCTTGCTGCTTCAGTCCTTCTAGCTGGTTTGCAGGTCTACAATTGCTCATATTAATTTCCTAGTGGCTTAAAATATCTAGGGTGTTTTGTTTTCCTGACTAAACCCCAATTGATACACATCCTATTCTTTATAGGCCACTTATCAAAATCAATAATTTCATATTTGTTAACTGTGTTTAATATCTGTCTCTCCTGCCAGGGTATTTAACAAGAACAGTATAACATTTGTTATACTCATTATTGAATCCCAAGCCCTGTGTTTCATGACAAATATTGGTTGAATGAATGTAACACCTTGGTACAATAAAGTTCCACTCACTACATCAAACACAACAGCTCCAACTCTCAAAGTTCCTCTACTGTCTACCACAATTTAACCCTATTAAAAACAACACCTCTTGAATTTTGTCTTCTCTTCATCTGTTTATTCAGCCACCTCAGGGGTTTGGAATCACTCCTTTCAACCTAGCACCTGGTACTTCACATTCTGCACTAGAATATAATCAAGAACTCTCAAGTTGCCTTTTTACTTTTAGATTGTCTTATTTGTGATTAACATGAAATGAGATTATCTCTGTGATGAAACCAATAGTGCAATTTGATTTTCTGATCTAAATATCCAGTTTTGATATTAAATTATCTAATTAGTATCCTGTTATAAAACTCATATAATTAAAACTAATATTAGATCCCCTAAAATGTGTTAATTCATGAAGACAAGTGTTCAACAAGAAAAAATAAAACCGGTTAGCATAAATGAGAGCAAGTATAAAATTGCTCTCCATTTTTGTTTAGTTTTATAGAAAATTTCTATTCATCCAGAAAACAAAAATACTTGAGGAAAACCTATATGCCATAATGGCATTTATTTTGTTGCCAAATTCAAATTCATTTAATAAATATTCAAGATGTGACAGGTACTGTTGATTAACACTGGGGATGCCTCAGTAAGCAAAATAAAGATGGCTGCCCTCATGGAGTTTATCAAAGGGCCTGGAAAAAGATCATGTAAGACAGAAAAGACTACATATAGGGACTCTGGATTCTACTTGCATGAAATGGGAAGATACTGCAGAGTTTAGGGCAGAAAAGTAACATAATACTTATTTGAAGTATCATTCTGGCTGCTGTGTGGAAATAGACAAAAGGGGCATGAGCAAAACCAAATAAACTAAGTCATGGGCTAGTATCATAATCCAAACAAGAGATAAAGGTACTCAAACCAACATGATAGTAATAAAAATGGAGCAGAAAGTGGTCAGATTCTCACCTTAAACACATTAAAAGAGGAGGAACCAGAAACTACCAAGAAGCATGAAAAGACGAACAATCAAGGAAATACACGGCATAATTAAAGTAAAGCACCATTTCACATCTAAAAATTTTTAGAAATTTTAAAGTCTGACAATATCAAATGTTGGCAAAGATAAAAAAAAAAAAAAAAAAACACAGATTTTCACACAGCCTATAGGCGAGTAGACTATATAGTCTCTTTGGAGAACAATTTGGCATTTCTTAGTAAAATTTAGCATGTACATGCTTAATTATCTAATAATTCTATTCTAGGTATATAACCTGGAGAACACCTAAACCATGTATACTAGGAGACATGTACAAGAATGTTACGGAAATATTTCCTATAGCAAAAACAAATTTGTAAACAACACATGTCCATTAACAGGAGAATGGGTAAATAAAATACAATAAAATCATGCAGTGGAATACTATAAAACAGTGGAAATAAATTACAACTATATGCATCAACATGGATGAATCTCAAAACTATAATTCAAAATGACAATGTTAAATGAACAAAGTGCAAAAGAATACATATAGAAATTGGAATCCCTGTACACTGCTGGGATATAAAATAGTGCAGCTACGATGAAACTCCACTAGAGTTATTAAAAGATTAAATGAAATAATGAAAAAAGAACATTCAGTACTATGCCTAGGACACTATATACATTTCTGTAGGAGTGACATTACTTTTTAAAACTATCCTAGATTATTCTAACCCTCCTCTTGACCTACTTTCTCCTGGAAGATTTTGTCACTATCCTTAAAGAAAGATTAGAAAAATCCTTATCAGAAAGTAACTCTCAAAAATCCATTTGAATTTCTCCTTGTGTTTTGGTGTGCCTTATCACAAAGACCAAAAAAAAAAAAAAGTTAAAGGTCAACAAGACTTTTAAAAGTCAACCAAGAAGAAAGTTATTAAACAAGAAACCCTTCAAAATTACAAATATCATTAATGACAATCATTCTACTATTTTTAAGCAGATATATTCCAGAATGCT
Source organism: Bos mutus (assembly GCF_027580195.1). Lineage (NCBI taxonomy): Eukaryota > Metazoa > Chordata > Mammalia > Artiodactyla > Bovidae > Bos > Bos mutus. Next base: position 35,834,085 of record NC_091626.1, read on the forward strand.
TTGTAAACAAATAATAATACTATATATTCAACCTCAAGCAGAAATAAAGTTAACTATAATTCAAAAACTGAATTGTTCTTGCCTCCATGATCATTAGAACACCCAGATGGGTCTGACAAATAGTAATTATCACTTGGATTTTTCCTTCCCCTAACCATTCTCTTGGAGAAGGAAATGGCAACCCACTCCAGTGTTCTTGCCTGGAGAATCCCAGGGACGGGGGAGCCTGGTGGGCTGCCGTCTATGGGGTCGCACAGAGTCGGACACGACTGAAGCGACCTAGCAGCAGCAGCAGCAGTAACCATTCTCTGTTTTATATATCTTAAGTCCCTTAGAATAGGCCCCAAATTTGGCCTCAATTCTCCCAAAAGAAAAGGTATCCAACAAAGAACCCAGAGGAATGAACTGTAGTAAAAAGAAATACTGGACCAACTAAGGCTGTAAGCTGGCAAGACAGAGCAAGGTGTGCTAGATTCCAGGTTTATGAAGGAGTAATTTGCATGTTCTAGAAACTCACAAAACCATAAGTCACAAATCTATAAAGCACAAGGGATTCCTGTACACGTTACCACTGAAATATTCCTCCACTCACCTTCCAAAATGTAGTTTAGGCTTATATTGCATTTCCAATCCAAAAGTACATTGTTAACACCTTAAGAAGCACATGGAAACCATTTCCCTGCTCTGTTCCTATATTAAAAATGTTTACTATAAGAGAAACAGATCTCTAAACCTAAACTTTACAACTTATTAAAACAGAAACTCTCAAACTTGATTTATCTACAAACATTCAGTTTTATTATGGAACTATAAGTCTCCACTCTTTCTCCATACTACCTGAAAACATTTCCTATTTCTTAAAGAACATTTATTCTCTCAATTTTTTGTTTCAAATTTCAACTGTAACATATTTGGAGTTCTAACAAGTACATACTTAATACACTTTGTTTTTAATAATTAAATTATTAAACTGTATCAGTAAACCTCTCCAGAATGAAATGTAAATAGTAGTCATATAATGAATGGTACTAACTACTCAATGATTTATTTTTTGTCCTATATCTGAAAGTTTCTCAAAAAGATTTTGAAAAACAAGACAGGTACTCAAAAAGTGGTAGACAGAGTACTCTGTATTATTTAACAGACACAGTATTTTTATATTAACTGAATTATCTTAAGATTTCACCAGAAACAAACATTGCAGGGGGGTGGGTGGGGGGGAGATACTTTAAAAAATAATCAACTTTCTGAACTTCCCTGGTGGTCCACTGATTAAGAATCTGCCTGCCAATGCAGGAAACACCAGTTCAATCCCTGGTCAGGGAAGATTCTACATGCCCTGGCAGAATCAAGCCCATATGCCATTAACTACTGAGCCCACTCTCTAGAGCCAACAGCCGCAACCACTGAGCCTGTACAGTGTGACTACTGAAGCCCACATGCCGAGAGCCACGAGCCACAAGAGAAGTCAGTGCAGTGAGAAGTCAGAGCACCAAACGGAAGAGTAGCCCCCACGTGCCGTAAGGAGAGAAAGCCGGCACGCAGCAACCAACACCCAGCAGAGTCAAAAATGTAATTAATTTAAAAATAATTTTTATGACAACATGAAAAAAAATAAAATAAAAAAATAAAAATAAAAATAATTTTTAGTTTCAAGTTATATTTCTACTTTTGCATGTCAAAATTTTTAATATTTTCTAAGATTATGAGTTTTAAATTGTAGAGAAGCATAAAAGGATTTTATACTTAAAAGTTAGATTGAACTTCTGCTAAAATCACATAGTACAAATAAAGTTAAACTTTTTACAACAACACAGTACATCATAGGTTAACAGAGGATAAGATTTTTATATTCAGTATTGATTTAACTAAACATAGAAGCCATCAGTAATGAAGTACTATGGTTATGCTTCAGTTTTCTAAAAATCATCTTAATGTAAAGAATGCTCTATTTTTTTTTTAATTTTTAAATATTTTCTGTCTGTTGTTTAGCTCTCCTGCTTTTTTAGCATTGGACATAATATCACTCTGTTAAATTATATTCCAAACTCTGGCCACAACCTTCTGAACTACTAGCTCTCTATATCATTCCCTACACTGTCCCCCTGGATCTCATCCAGACTGCCAACCCTCTGATATTTCCTTTTTCCTCTAATTACATTTTACCCCTCCATACTACATTTCATAATCGGTCTAAACCCCAAGACCCACCATTTCAGCTATTATCATTTGGTAACCTATTTGCCTGCTTATTAACTGATATGTTCCCTGTCTTATCCAGAAAGAAGTTCACTGACTCTTCAAAATTCCATTTTTCACCTAACAATCAAAATTTCAAAAGTTAGGGCTTCACTGATAGCTCAGTTGGTAAAGAATCCACCTGCAATGCAGGAGACCCCCGTTTGATTCCAGGGTTGGGAAAATAACACTAGAAAAAGGATAGGCTACCCACTCCAGTACTCTTGGGCTTCCCTTGTGGCTCAGCTGGTAAAGAATCGGCCTGCAATGCAGGAGACCTGGGTTCTATCCCTGGGTTGGGAAGATTCCCTGGAGAAAGGAAAGGTTTCAGTATTCTGGCATGGAGAATTCCATGGACTGTATAGTCCATGGGGTCGCAAAGAGTCGGACATGACACAGCATGGAACTTTTTCAAAATTCCAAAAATTAGAATTATCTTAGACAACACCTTCTTAATCTCATAGGCAAAAGAATCACCAAATACTTTCAATTTATCTCCTAAATCTATCTCAAATCTTCCTTACTTTCAATTCAACTCTAATACCTTAGTGAATGTCTTCACACTCCTTAATTCAATATAAAACAAGAGGCTAAAAGTAGGAGTTCTAAAATCAAATAACTTGAAATTGTTTGCAATAAGCCTTATTTACTAGACTATTTGAAAGGTAGTAAGCAGTACAATGGAGAAGGCAATGGCACCCCACTCCAGTACTCCTGCCTGGAGAATCCCATGGACAGAGGAGCCCGGTCAGTCCATGGGATCGCTAAGAGTCGGACACGACTGAGCGACTTCACTTTCACTTTTCACTTTCATGCATTGGAGAAAGAAATGGCAACCCACTCCAGTATTCTTGCCTGGAGAATCCCAGGACAGAGGAGCCTGTTGGGCTGCTGTCTATGGGGTCGCACAGAGTTGGACACGACTGAAGCGACTTAGCAGCAGCAGCAGCAAGCAGTACAAAGTCGGAAGACAATCAGCTTCCCTATCTGATAAACAGACAAGAGAAGATGCCCTAGCAATCTCAGTCACTGTTGTTAGTTAGTCGCTAAATCGTGTCCAACTCTTTTGCAATCCCATGGATTGTAGCCCGCCAGGCTCCTCTATCCATGGGATTTCCCAAGGAAGAATATTAGAATGGGTAGCCATTTCCTTCTCCAGAAGATCTTCCCAACCTAGGATTCAAACCTGCATCTCCTGCTTGGCAGGCAGATACTTTACCACTGAGCCATTACCATAGACTTAAATATACAATCATAAGGAAAAAGGAAGAATGTACTGAACAAAAAAGAGAGTTTCAACAGTATTGTACAATTTACGTGTGTAAGTATATAAATTTTATGTTTATTTTCTTTCTGAACCTTACTGCAATAAATACAATGTACACATAAACTTTTCATTTGACATATAAACAATATTTTACATACATAGAGTAAGTAACAGATATATCATACCACTAACAGTTCTTTCATAACACTATTAAGAGAGAATAATTAAGACAGGTTTAACAGCATCAACAACTGAACATTAAAAGAGAGTACTGTGTATAGGTAGCAAAACCAATCATTTTCCATTCTGGGCAATGAGTCAAGAATCTCAAACTGTCACCAACACCTGCATTAAATGTAAACCCAGACAGTAAACAATTGTCATTGAAAGATAAATCCATGTGACTATATCTCCAGAGCTTAAGCAAAACTATTTTACATGAAGCAAAATAGCTTATTAAACGACCCTATCCAAAGCAGTTCTTTGTTTTGACAATAAGCAATTTAATCATTTTTCCATCACTGAGGCTCTAAAAGGTATGTTAAAATGTTATATTCTGCCAGGTGGATTAATATGGATGTATTAAACTATTCTTACACTAACACTGCTTCCTGGTCACTATAATTCTAAATTACAGATAATGATAGGTTTAGGAAATTATCCTGCTCAATTACCACTCACCATAAATTCTGAGTTTTCTTTGCTTGATAACTAAGTACCAAAGCAGATGATACAACACATTCATAAACTGGAATTCTACCAAGTGAAAGCTGAAATCAGACAGCATTAAGGTCTACACCTTACTAAATCACAGTGGAGGCAAGCAGACAGAATGCTTTACAGTCAAGGAAGATTAGACAAATCACGCAACCACTTTGTACCCTAGTTTACTCATCTATAAAATAAGAACACTGGCTAAACGCTCTTCAAGATCTCTTCCAACAGAGAGTCTGTGATTCTAAAAAATTAACACGTATGCACATGCTGGAAAATAAAAAGCCATTCCTCTTTAATTAGTCATTTAAAATGATACAGGCTGTAGCTGTTGCATTTACTAAAAACCAAAATACTAACCAACAATGTAGCAATGGCTATTTCACCCATAAGATAAATAATGGTTGTTCCCATTAGCACCAATGAGAACTGCTTATATTAACCCATTAGACTTTTTTTTTAACTACAATTTACTTTTGTTTTTTAAGTGTTTAATTGAGCAAAAATTGATTCGAACAGAGCAGCACCAAACCGGCAATAGCTAGGAGCACTCCACCAACAGGCGCTCAAGAGAAACTTATATAGTGAAAGTAAGGAAGCAAAGTAAGGAAATTATTGATTGGTTATAGTTTAAAGCCTAGTTGGTGTTTGTGATGGGCTGTCCTTAGGTTTCGATTTCTTCACATTGAAAGCTTAAGTTCTGGTTTGCTTAGCAGGTCACCAAAGCATTACAGCTACTTCAGTCTAATGGCTTACTTGTTTACTGACTTTCTTTGAGGAAAAGGACAATCTGAATTTGCAAAGTTTCATTACTTAACAGCTTTAAATGAAAAATCTAGGGGGGCTTCCCTGGTGGTCCAGTGGCTAAGACTCTGTGCTTCAAATGCAAGGGGCCGGGGTTCAATTCCTGGTCAGAGAACTAGATCCCACATGCCTCAACTAACAGTTTAAGTTGCATGCTGCAGCTAAATATCCCACATGCTACAACTAAGTCCTGGCACAGTCAAATAAATAAATAATATTTAAAAAAATCTATTTTCTCAGCCATTAAAATCAAGAAATTATATGACTTTTTTCTTTTACTTTAAAAAGTCTGTATATGAGAATAAGCTATCTCTATACAACAACTGATAAACTGAATTGCAAATTGGGCTAGAAGAAACATGTTTTGCATTCTTTTTTTTATTTTGCTTATGAACAATACCACAGTTCCATAAAAAAAATTCTAGCCAAGCGTGGTAGTCTTGATTTATTTTTTGGTGAAGCATACATAAAATTCAGAGAAAAACCACTTAAAGAATACCACAATGTAAAACTATTTTACCACAAAATGTCTTAAAATCCTTCCCAACATTCACTCTCTTGATAATCTATTTAAAATCAACTATGATCCATTATAAGGTAATGGAATAAAGAATCATAAATTTTCTCATGAAGATGAGAATTGCCCAGAAAGTTCACTAATTACATCAAGAATTCTTTAAGGTATCCCCCCTAAGAATTAAGCATGAAATTTCTAACAAACAGATTATGGTCTCCCAGTTGATACTGCTACAAATTTCAAATCACTGACTCAAACTAAAACAGCAATTTGCTATGTCATAAAAGAGCAGATGATATTTAAATAATAGGAAAAGGAGGGGGGAAGTGAAGAAAAATAGAGTTAGAAATAGGGGTAATGAGTATCTGATTTGAAAAAACAGAACAACAAAATGTTGTAACATATAAAGTACCAGAATTAGAATTTACCAGCTCACAGATCTAGATAGTCTGGTTTTACAACTAGCCATATATTAGTTTATATATACTAAAAATGTGAACCCACAAAAAAAGGTTAAATAACACATTTAAACTAAATTATTATTTACAAAACAAGAAATGAAAATCTATCCATAAAACCTTTAATTAGAGATATATTCAATACCCAAAGAAATATAATAGCCAGGGCAAAAGATATTATCATTCTGTAACTCTGAATATGCTTGGCACATAGTAGTAATCAATATTTGCTGAAGGAAGGCAGCATTAAAGATTTTAAAAGAACAATATAACCTGAAAAATAAATGTGCCCCTAAAAGGAAATATAATCTAAATAAACAAAGTTCCATTGCCACTGTTTACTAAATGTTGTTGCTGTTGTTCAGTCGCTAAGTTGCATCCAACTCTTCGCAACCCTGTGGACTGCAGCACGCCAGGCTTCAGTGTCCTTCACTATCTCCCAGAGTTTGCTCAAACTTGTGTCCACTGAGTCGAGGATACCATCCAACCATCTCATCCTCTGTCGTTCCCTTCTCCTCCTGCCCTCAAACTTTCCCAGCGTCAGGTCTTCACCAAGGAGATGGCTCTTCGCATCAAGTGGCCAAAGTATTGGACCTTCAGCTTCAGTATCCAGTGAATATCCAATGAATATTCAGGGTTGATTTCCTTTAGGATTGACTGGTTTGATCTCCTTGCTATCCCTTGGACTTTCAAAAGAATCTTCTTGAGCACCATTCGAAAGCGTCAGTTCTTTGGTGCTCAGCCTTCTTTATGGTCCAACTCTCACATCTGTACATGACTACTAAAAAACCACAGCTTTAACTATACAGACCTTTGCCGGCAAAGTGATGTCTCTACTTTTTAATATGCTTTCTAGGATTGTCTTTAGAAAGAAAAGAAAATAGCTTTTCTTCCAAGGAGCAAGCAAAGCCAGCCCAGGATGGCAAAGTAGAAGGACATACTCTCATCTTCTCCTGTGAGAACACCAAATTCGCAACTAGCTGTTGAACAACCATCAACAAGAGGATGCTGGAACCCAGCAAAAAAGATATCCCACATCCAAGGACAAAGCAGAAGCCACAGTGAGATGGTAGGAGGGACGCAATAACATTAAAATCAAATCACATACCTGCTGGGGGAGCGACCCACAAAGTGGAGAACAATAATACCAAAGAAGTTCTTACACTGCTGCCAAGATTCTAGGCCACACATCAGACTTCCCAACCTGGGGATGCAACAAAGGGACTAGGAATCCCCAGGGAATCTGACTTTGAAGGACAGTGGGATTTGATTACAGAACTTCCACAGACCTGGGGGAAACAGAGACTCTTGGAGGACACAAACAAAACCTTGTGCACGCCAGGACCCAGGGGAAAGGAGCAGTGAAATCACAGAGACTAAGCCAGACATGCCTATGAGTGTTTATTAAATACTATCATAAACTCTTCAGAGTTATGATATTATAAGCTCCTATCTTAGTGCTAGGGTTTCCCTGGTGGTTCAGACAGTAAAGAATCCACCTGTAATACAGGAGACCCAGGTTTGATCTCTGGGTCAGAAAGACCTCCTGGAGAAGGGAATGGTTACCCACTCCAGTATTCCTAGGTGGAAAATCCCATGAACAGAGGAGCCAGGCAGGCAACAGTCTATGGGGTCACAAAAAGTCGGACACAACTGAGCGACTAAGCACATCTTAGTGCTAACAATGAAAAAGAAACAACTTGCAAATCTGGGGAAAAAAAAAAATTCCAAACTAAAGTAGCAAGCACTTACTTTTCCTTCAGTTATTAATGGCTCCCAGGTAGATTACAGTTTTCACTCAGAAATCTGTTCAGAGTTCTGTGTGTGCTGTGCTTAGTCGCCCAGTTGTGTCTGACTCTTTGTGACCCCATGGACTCTATCCTACCAGGCTCTTCTGTCCAGGGGGATTCTCCAGGCAAGAATACTAGAGTGAGTTGCCATGTACCCCTCCAGGGGATCTTCCCAATCAAGGGATCGAACCCAGATCTCTCACAATGCAGGCAGATTCTTTACCATCTCAGCCACCAAGAAACCCAAGAATGCTGGAATGGATAGTCTATCCCTTCTCCCTGGGATCTTCCCAACCCAGGAATCGAACCAGGGTCTCCTGCATTGCAGGTGGATTCTTTACCAGCTGAGCTACTAGGGAAGCAGATGACTCTCAATGTTGCCTTAGTTAGGACCCAAAATGTATTTCAGTATTGTAATTTAAGGGCTAAGTAACTGTCAAACAATTATTAACTCTAGATAATTATGTGAACTTGATTATTTCTAGAATCTGGGACATGGATAACCTGCAACTTTCCCACCCTAATGTAACCCAGTTTATAGGCAAGGAAAAAACTGTAAGTCAATACTTTGTTTTCACATTCTAAATTAAATAAATCATATAATCCATGCCAAAAAAAGGGGGAAACAACATACCTTACATATATTTTTCAAAGATGTCACAGTTTATAAGCATCTAGAAAGGAAAAGTACAATAGCCAAAAGATTTGAGGAAATTCATTTCCTTGACCTCAAAATGCAAAAATCTCTGGTTTTCTTTGTGCTCTTTTGGAGAACTTAACTAAAGCTGCTGTTGAATGAGAGTACCCAGACTGCCATCATGAAAATCAATAACACACCTGGTAAGAACACAAAAGAAATGGCTCACCTGTGAGGAATCTATTATCCTTTTAAAAAAACACAAGTCTGGTACTAGAGGGCACAATATACTTTCTACTGGACAAGAGGAGAATGATTTTTCCTCATGCTGCTTTCCAGCTGTCCAAAGAGTAGATCTAATACTAATTGTAATATGACTCTTTTACGGAAATAAGATGTGGATAAAGTGCTTACAAACAATAGCTATTTCATACAATTGTATTTCTAAATGCTTTCAGACCTTTAGTACTCAGAAATTAAACATTTTTATACTATAACTTCAACTCCTGTATTTGTTTAAAACATAAATATTAATTAAAAAGCGCCTTATATCTGTATTCTTACAATCATACTGAAGACTCACTACCAAATACAAACATGAAATGCAATAGGTATAACTGTGATCACAATGGATTAAAACCAGTATGGCCTTTACAAAAGCTTCAGTGTTGCAAAGGCGAATGGGCAAACAGGCACTTTTATATACTACTGCAGGTAATTAACTAGCATCGCATGTGATTGTTGTCGAAGGTATTCACAAACTACTACACTTTATTTAAAATAGATTTTTTTAAGAGTCATGAAAATTTCATATTTTTAAATTTCCATCAAAAATTTTAGAGAAACATTCACACAAAATACATATTAAGTGCTAAAAAGATAAAGTAATTGAATAAGTTATCTGATACTGTGTAACAAAATACTCTCAAACTTAGCAGCTTAAAACAAAAACATTTATTACTCTCATACAGTTTGAGTGCCAGGAATCCAGTAGTAGCTTATTTGCCAAGGTGTTAGCTGGTCCAGTACTTTGGCCACCTCATATGAAGAGTTGACTCATTGGAAAAGACTCTGATGCTGGGAGGGATTGGAGGCAGGAGGAGAAGGGGACGACAGAGGATGAGATGGCTGGATGGCATCACCGACTCGATGGACGTGAGTCTGAGTGAACTCTGGGAGTTGGTGATGGACAGGGAGGCCTGGCGTGCTGCGATTCATGGGGTCGCAAAGAGTTGGACACGACTGAGCGACTGAACTGAACTGAACTGAACTAGCTGGTCATCTGAAGACATGACTAGGAAGAATCCATATCCAAGATGGCTCACTCACATGGCAGTTGTCAGAAGGCCTCAGTCTCTCACTACATGGGCCTTTACATATGGCTGCTTACGACACAAACTATTATTCCCCAGAGCAAGTGGTCTGTGAGAAAGCCTCAGTTCTTTTATGAGCTAGCCTTAGAAGTGACAAATCATCACTTCTGCCATATTCTGTTGGTCACACAAGCAACTCTGGTACATGGGAAGAAATTACACAAGGGAGTGAATACCAAGAGTCAAGGATCATTGGGAACACTCTTTAATGTGGTCTATAACAGTGATAAACATACAGATATATGGTTGATATGGTGTTATATATGTACAAAAATTCTTTGACATTTCTCTCATCAAAAAGGTGAAGCTCGAATTCCCCTCCTGCTGAATGTATGCTGCATTTAAGATTCCAACAAATAGGATGTGGCAGAAAGGGAAGTGCCAGACTTCCAGAGCTACTTTATAAGACATTGAGGCATCTGCCTCTCTCTTGAATTATTCACTCTAGGTGGAAAAAGTTACATATTATGATGACATTAAAGAAACTCTTAGAAATGGTCCATGTAGCAAATAATTCACACCTCTAGCCAACAAACAGTGAAGAACTGACAACTCCTCACAAAAGCCACAGGAGTGAGCTTAGAAGTAAATATTCCAGCCCCAGCGGAGCCTTCAGATAACTGTAATTCATCCACAAAAGTCTGGAAGCTGATCCTTCACCTGTAGTCTGGAGATGACTGCAGCCCTGTGAGATACCTTGAACCAGAGCCTCCCAGTTAAGCCACAAATGAATTCCTTTCTCACAGAAACCACGAGATAATGTTTGCGTTTTTTAGGTAATAAATTTTGAAATAATTTGTTACAAAGAAATAGGTAACTAACACATAGCACAACTGGTTTTTTGAGGTCAGAGTAATTCTAATACTAAACCTAACACAGTCATTAAAAAAAAACAATTACATGGTATCCAAAGATCCTTAACAAAATATGAGCAAGCTGAATCTAACAGTATATGAAAATAATACATGACGTCATGTTAGGGTTAAGGCCAGCAAGTGGAAAGTATAAGTGTTAGTTGCTCAGTCAGGTCCCACTCTTTGCAACCCCATGCAGCCCGCCAGGGTCCTCTGTCCACGGAAGTCAGAAACACATATTGATTTAACACTCCAAGCTCAATCAATGTAATTCACCATATTACTAGAATAAAGGAGAAAAACCATATAATTATTTCGACAGATTAAGGAAAACTGTTGACAGTATTCAAATTAATTTATGGTATTAAAATGAAAGAAAAAACTCTCAGCAAACTAGGAATAGTAAGGTACTTTCTCAAACTGTCAGACAGCATCATATTTAATGATGAAAGACTAAACTGCAAAGCAAGAATACCCATTTTTACCACTTCTATTCAGCATTATTGTAGAGCTTCCAGCATTGTATTAAGGCTAAATAAATGAATAAAATAAAGATTGGAATGAAAGAATTAAAACAGCCCTATTTAAAGATGATAAGATTGGGAATTCCCTAGGGGTCAGTCTTTAGGGACCTGTCCTTTCACTGCCCAGAGCACAGCTTCAATTCCTGGTTGGGGAACTAAGATCCCGTAAGCCATGTGATACAGCCAAAAATAAACAATTAAGTAAGTAAAATTTTTTAAAATACAGATAAGGGACTCCCCTGGTGGTCCAGTGGTTAAGAATCTGCCTTGCGGTGCAGGGAACACGGGTTTGATTCCTGGTGCAGGAAGATTCCACAGGCCGAAAGGCAACTAAGCCTGTGAGCCCCAACAACTGAGCTCATGTGCCACAGCTATGTGAAGTCTGCACGATCCAGGGTCTGCAAGCCACAACTACTGAGTCCACTTGCTGCAACTACGGAAGCCCAGGTGCCTACAGCCCAATGCTCCGCAGTGAGAGAAGCCACAGCAATGAGAAGTCCGCACACACAACAAGGAGTAGTCCCCACTTGCCACAACTAGAGAAAGCCCATCACAGCAACACAGACTTAAGAACAACCTAATTAGAGGGTGGGAAGATTTGGGAGAATGGCATTGAAACATGTAAAATATCATGTATGAAACGAGATGCCAGTCCAGGTTCGATGCACGATACTGGATGCTTGGGGCTAGTGCACTGGGACGACCCAGAGGGATGGTATGGGGAGGGAGGTGGGAGGAGGGTTCAGGATGGGGAGCACATGTATACCTGTGATGGATTCATTTTGATATTTGGCAAAACTAATACAATTACGTAAAGTTTAAAAATAAAATAAAAATTAAAAAAATAAAATTTTAAAAAAAAAAAAAAAAAAAAGAACAACCTAATTAATTAATTGAAAATTTTTTTAATTTCAGTGATATATGATTGCTTGCATAGAAAATCTCAGGGAATCTACAAACCTACTAGAATAAATGAATTTAGTAATATTGAAGGATGTAAATTTAATACACAAAATCAATTGTATTCTTGTATACTAGAGGCAAACAATTGGAAAGTGAAAAAAAAATTTAAATACCAAGTATATAGTAGAACCAAAGAACACAAACTAGCTAGAAATATATATAATAAAAGCTGTCCACAACCTCTACACTGAAAACTACTAAACACTGCTGAACAAAATTAAAGACCTAAATAAAAAATATATCACTTTTAATTATTAGAATACTCAGTATTGTCAAAATGGCAATTCTCCCCAAATTTAAACAATCCTGATCAATACTCCAGCACACATTTTTAGAAGAGTTAACAAGCTAATTCTAAAAGTCATATAGAAATGCAGAGGACATAGAATAACCAAAGCAATTAAAAAAAAAAAAGTGGAGGACCACAAATCTATAGTAATTAAAATACTCTGTAATGGCAAAGATATCTACAAATCAATAGAAGAAAATAGAGGGTTCAGAAATGGACTTACATTTATTTAGTCAATTGATTTTTAACAAAAGTATGCTAAAGCAACCCAATGGAAAAATGAAAACCATTTCAAAAAATGGTGCGAGATCAACTAGAGAGCCTTGTGGGGGATAAAAAACACTCTTACCTCACACCATACACAAAAGGTAACTCAATATGGATCACAGACACAAATATAAAATCTAAAACCACAAAACTTAAAAAGTTAAATATATATTAAATATAAATATATGCCTACCACATAGCCCAACCATGCCATTCCTAAGTATTTATGTAAGAGAAACAAAAACGTGTTTATACCAAGACTACATGACAGTTCATAGAAGCTCTTTGTAATACTAACTATTGGAAACAAGTCGTGTCCATTAACTCATGAATGGAAAAACAAATTAGTATATCTACACTAATTTATGTATATAATTATATAATACATATAATAAAAAGGAATGAATCACTGACACACACAACACATGGATGAATCTCAAAATAATTGAGAAAAAGAAGTGAGGCAAAAAATTAAGAATACAGACTATGATTCTGGGTAAAATTAGAGCAAAAGTAAACTATACTGTGGTAAGAAAAAGCAGATCAGTTTTTGCCTGAGCATGGGAGTAGAGAAAAAAAAATGGATTACAAACGGTTCAAGAAAATTTGGGGAGTCAGAGAAATATTTGCTATCTTAATTGTAGTGATGCCTCCATGGGTCCATCAAAGTGAAAGTGAAGTCGCTCAGTCGTGTCCGACTCTTTGCGACCCCATGGACACCAGGCTCCTCCATCCATGGTATTTTCTAGGCAAGAGTACTGGAGTGTACTGGCACAAAGACAGAAATATTGATCAATGGAACAAAATAGAAAGCCCAGAGATAAATCCACGCATATATGGACACCTTATCTTTGACAAAGGAGGCAAGAATATACAATGGATTAAAGACAATCTCTTTAACAAGTGGTGCTGGGAAAACTGGTCAACCACTTGTAAAAAGAATGAAACTAGAACACTTTCTAACACCATACACAAAAATAAACTCAAAATGGATTAAAGATCTCAACGTAAGACCAGAAACTATAAAACTCCTAGAGGAGAAAATAGGCAAAACACTCTCCGACATACATCACAGCAGGATCCTCTATGACCCACCTCCCAGCATATTGGAAATAAAAGCAAAAATAAACAAATGGGACCTAATTAAACTTAAAAGCTTCTGCACAACAAAGGAAACTATTAGCAAGGTGAAAAGGCAGCCTTCAGAATGGGAGAAAATAATAACAAATGAAGCAACGGACAAACAACTAATCTCAAAAATATACAAGCAACTCCTCCAGCTCAACTCCAGAAAAATAAATGACCCAATCAAAAAATGGGCCAAAGAACTAAATAGACATTTCTCCAAAGAAGACATACAGATGGCTAACAAACACATGAAAAGATGCTCAACATCACTCATTATCAGAGAAATGCAAATCAAAACCACTATGAGGTACCACTTCACGCCAGTCAGAATGGCTGTGATCCAAAAGTCTACAAGCAATAAATGCTGGAGAGGGTGTGGAGAAAAGGGAACTCTCTTACACTGCTGGTGGGAATGCAAACTAGTACAGCCACTATGGAGAACAGTGTGGAGATTCCTTAAAAAACTGGAAATAGAACTGCCTTATGATCCAGCAATCCCACTGCTGGGCATACACACTGAGGAAACCAGAAGGGAAAGAGATACGTGTACCCCAATGTTCATCGCAGCACTGTTTATAATAGCCAGGACATGGAAGCAACCTAGATGCCCATCAGCAGATGAATGGATAAGAAAGCTATGGTACATATACACAATGGAGTATTACTCAGCCATTAAAAAGAATACATTTGAATCAGTTCTAATGAGATGGATAAAACTGGAACCTATTATACAGAGTGAAGTAAGCCAGAAAGAAAAACACCAATACAGTATACTAACACATATATATGGAATTTAGAAAGATGGTAACAATAACCCTGTGTACGAGACAGCAAAAGAGACACCGATGTATAGATCAGTCTTATGGACCCTGTGGGAGAGGGAGAGGGTGGGGAGATTTGGGAGAATAGCATTGAAACATGTATAATATCATGTATGAAACGAGTCACCAGTCCAGGTTCGATGCACAGTACTGGATGCTTGGAGCTGGTGCACTGGGACGACCCAGAGGGAGGGTAGGGGAGGGAGGAGGGAGGAGGGTTCAGGATGGGGAACGCAGGTATACCTGTGGCAGATTCATTTCGATATTTGGGAAAACTAATACAATATTGTAAAGTTTAAAAATAAAAAAAAATAAAAAAAAAAAAAGAGTACTGGAGTGGGTTGCCTTTTCCTTCTTCAGAAAGTTCCCAACCCAGGGATCGAACCCAGGTCTCCTGTATTGTAGACAGACACTTTACCATCTGAGCCACCAGGGAAGTCTCCATAAATATACCCAAACTGATTAAAACACACAATTTATGTGCAGTTTAATGAATGCCAATTCTACCTTGAGAAAGCTGAAAAAAACAAAACAGAAAGAAAAAATATTGGTACTATCTACCAAAATTTTGAGCATTCTTTGGCATTGCCTTTCTTTGGGATTGGAATGAAAACCGAACTTTTCAAGTCCTATGGCCACTGCTGAGTTTTCCAAATTTGCTGGCATATTGAGTGCAGCACTATCATAGCATCATCTTTCAGGATTTGAAGTAGCTGAACTGGAATTCCATCACCTGCACTAGCTTTGTTCATAGTGATGTTTTCTAAGGCCAACTTCACTTCACATTCCAGGATGTCTGGCTCTAGGTGAGTGATCACACCATCGTGATTATCTGGGTCGTGAAGATCTTTTTTGTACAGTTCTTCTGTGTATTCTTGCCATCTCTTCTTAATATCTTCTGTTTCTGTTACGTCCATACCATTTCTGTCCTTTATTGAGCTCATCTTTGCATGAAATGTTCCCTGGTATCTCTGATTTTCTTGAAGAGATCTCTAGTCTGTTCCCATTCTCTCGTTTTCCTGTATTTCTTTGCATTGATCGCTGAAGGCGGCTTTCTTATCTCTTCTTGCTATTCTTTGGAACTCTGCATTCAGATGCTTATATCTTTCCTTTTCCCCTTTGCTTTTTGCTTCTCTTCTTTTCACAGCTATTTGTAAGGCCTCCTCAGACAGCCATTTTGCTTTTTTGCATTTCTTTTCCATGGGGATGGTCTTGATCCCTGTCTCCTGTACAATATCATGAACCTCTGTCCATAGTTCAGGCACTCTATCCATCAGATCTAGTCCCTTAAATCTATTTCTCACTTCCACTATATAATCATAAGGGATTTGATTTAGGTCATACCTGAATGGTCTAGTGGTTTTCCCTACTTTCTTCAATTTAAGTCTGAATTTGGCAATAAGGAGTTCATGATCTGAGCCACAGTCAGCTCCCTGTCTTGTTTTTGCTGACTGTATAGAGCTTCTCCATCTTTGGCTGCAAAGAATATAATCAATCTGATTTCGGTGTTGACCATCTGGTGATGTCCATGCTTTTAGAAAAGGCAGAGGAACCAGAGATCAAATTGCCAACATCTGCTGGATCGTGGAAAAAGCAAGAGAGTTCCAGAAAAACATCTATTTCTGCTTTATTGACTATGCCAAAGCCTTTGACTGTGTGGATCACAATAAACTGTGGAAAATTCTGAAAGAGATGGGAATACCAGACCACCTGACCTGCCTCCTGAGAAACCTGTATGCAGGTCAGGAAGCAACAGTTAGAACTGGACATGGAACAACAGACTGGTATCAAATAGGAAAAGAAGTACATCAAGGCTGTATATTGTCAGCCTGTTTATTTAACTTCTATGCAGAGTACATCATGAGAAACGCTGGGCTGGAAGAAGCACAAGCTGGAATCAAGATTGCCGGGAGAAACATCAATAACCTCAGATATGCAGATGACACCACCCTTATGGCAGAAAGTGAAGAGGAACTAAAAGGCCTCTTGATGAAAGTGAAAGAGGAGAGTGAAAAAGTTGGCTTAAAGCTCAACATTCAGAAAACGAAGACCATGGCATCTGGTCCCATCACTTCATGGGAAATAGATGGGGAAACAGTGGAAACAGAGTCAGACTTTATTTTTGGGGGGTCCAAAATCACTGCAGATGGTGATTGAAGCCATGAAATTATAAGACGCTTACTCCTTAGAAGGAAAGTTATGTCCAACCTAGATAGCATATTGAAAAGCAGAGACATTACTTTGCCAACAAAGGTCCATCTAGGCAAGGCTATGGTTTTTCCTGTGGTCATGTATGGATGTGAGAGTTGGACTGTGAAGAAGGCTGAGCGCCGAAGAATTGATGCTTTTGAACTGTGGTGTTGGAGAAGACTCTTGAGAGTCCCTTGGACTGCAAGGAGATCCAACCAGTCCATTCTAAAGGAGATCAGTCCTGGGTGTTCTTTGGAAGGAATGATGCTAAAGCTGAAACTCCAGTACTTTGGCCACCTCATGTGAAGAGTTGACTCATTGGAAAAGACTCTGATGCTGGGAGGGATTGGGGGCAGGAGAAGAAGGGGACGACAGAGGATGAGATGGCTGGATGGCATCACTGACTCGATGGACATGAGTC
Source organism: Bos mutus (assembly GCF_027580195.1). NCBI lineage: Eukaryota > Metazoa > Chordata > Mammalia > Artiodactyla > Bovidae > Bos > Bos mutus. Next base: position 35,851,340 of record NC_091626.1, read on the forward strand.
TCAGTGAACTCCGGGAGTTGGTGATGGACAGGGAGGCCTGGCGTGCTGCGATTCATGGGGTTGCAAAGAGTCGGACACGACTGAGCGACTGAACTGAACTGAACTGAACTTGTCGTCTTACTCTATGCAACAAAAACAAACCATTTCTCTATGGGATTGTGATGTGTGACAAAAAGTGGATTTTTTTATGACAACCAGCAATGACCAGTTCAGTGGTTGGACCAAGAAGAAGCTCCAAAACACTTCCGAAAGCCAAACTTGAACCAAAAGAAGATCATGGTCACTGTTTGGTAGTCGGCTGCCATTCTGATCCACTGTAACTTTCTGAGTCCCTGTGAAACCATTACATCTTAGAAGTATGCTCAGCAAATTGATGAGATATACTAGAAACTACACTTGTAGCTGGCATTGGTCAACAGAAAAGGCCTGATTCTTCTCCATGACAACATCCAACTACATGTTGCATAACACTTCAAAAGCTGGACAAATTGGCCTACAAAGTTTTGCCTCATCTGCTGTATTCACCTGACCTTTTGCCAACTGACTACCACTTCCTCAAGCAACTTGATAACTTTTTGCAGGGAGAATACTTCCACAACCAGCAGGAAGCAGAAAATGCTTTCCAACAGTTCCTTGAATCTTAAAGCACAGATTTTTATGCTACAGGAATAAACAAACTTATTTCTTGTTGGCAAAAATGTGTTGACTGTAATGGTTCCTGTTTTGATTAATAAAGATGAGTTTGAGCGTAGTTACAATGATTTAAAATTCATGATGCAAAACCATGGTTACTTTTGTACCAATCTAATAATACTACCCACTTTCAAGTTTGTTGTGGAGATTAAATGTAATTTGTACAAAGTGCTTGGCATATTTGCTTAGCATATAGCAGCTTATATTTATCGGGCACTTACTATTAGAAGTGGTGGTGTCAGTCTTAACTATTACGTGGTGTTTCTTTGTGGAAAAGTATAAAATACTTGAAAAATAGAGAATTTTAAGTGTGCTAAGGGTACTTGTTAAGTAGATGTAATCACAGCTAGTTTCTATGCATATATATTTCTTATTTTAAAAATTAAACACAAATGGATTGTTCTGTATAAATTTCTCTGCAGCTTCATTCATTCATCAGTATATCTTGGATAGCTTAAGTTTGAACGTATAGATATAAGTCATTCCTTTTTATGGTTACAGAATATTCTATTTTTTGAAGTATATTAATTTATTTAATGTCATATATTCTGGTTGTTTCCAGATGTTTAAAATTATAATTTTTCAGTACATGTTCTTATCTTTGTGTATATATGAGCATATCTATACAATAAATTTCTCACAGTAGCGTGTGCATTTAAAATTTTGGTTCAGTTCAGTTCAGTCGCTCAGTCGTGTCCGACTCTTTGCGACCCCATGAATCGCAGCACGCCAGGCCTCCCTGTCCATCACCAACTCCCGGAGTTCACTCAGACTCACGTCCATCGAGTCAGTGATGCCATCCAGCCATCTCATCCTCTGTCGTCCCCTTCTCCTCCTGCCCCCAATCCCTCCCAGCATCAGAGTCTTTTCCAATGAGTCAACTCTTCACATGAGGTGGCCAAAGTACTGGAGTTTCAGCTTTAGCATCATTCCTTCCAAAGAAATCCCAGGGCTGATCTCCTTTAGAATGGACTGGTTGGATCTCCTTGCAGTCCAAGGGACTCTGAAGAGTCTTGTCCAACACCACAGTTCAAAAGCATCAATTCTTCGGCGCTCAGCCTTCTTCACAGTCCAACTCTCACAATCATACATGACCAAAGGAAAAACCATAGCCTTGCCTAGACGGACCTTTGTTGGCAAAGTAATATCTCTGCTTTTGATGACACTTCAAAACAATTATTTTTGGTCAGCTCATCAGGCACTCGCTTTTCAAGCTTTTTCACTTTTCCAATTTGCTTCAAATGCCAATAGAATGACTGATGTTGAGTTCTTTGGCAATTTCTCCTGTAGTTTTAAGAGGATTAGCTTCGATGATGGCTCTAGTTGGTCACTGTCAACTTCCGATGGCTGGCCACTACACTCTTTATCTTCAAGGTTCTCCTCTCCTTTACAAAACCTCTCGAACCACCATTGCACTGTACGTTCATCAGCAGTTCCTGGGCCAAATAAACTGCTGATGTTGAGAGTTGTTTCTGCTGTTTTATTACCCATTTTGGCAAATAAGAAAACTGCTCAAATTTGCTTTTTGTCTAACATCATTTCCACAGTTTAAAATATATAAACAGCAAGTAATGAGTCATTATCAAAAAAAAGAAAAAGCAAAAAATGTGCACTAAAATGATGTATAACATCATTTATTTGCAAATTTCAACAATGCAAAAACTGCGATTACTTTTGCACCAACCTAATAATTTTAACACCATTTTAGAGATTTACAAATCTGAAAGTCAAAAATGACTTTGCTGAAGGTCACACAACTAGTAAGTGGGAGCATGTGGATTTAACTCAAGTTTCTTTGATTCCAAAGTTGATACTTTTAACCACTGTACCAAAATGACCCTCTGTAAGCATAATCTGGAAACTAAACACCCATAAATGAATACAGCAACTGGGAACATAGTGTTAATAAACAGAATACAATCAAAAAGCACAGGTCTAACTTCTGGTTCTATTTTTTGGTAGGAAAATAAACCCTTCATATTTGCATATGTATATAATTGTCCTCTGTGAGGTATTTTATTAATCAATCCACTCTGGCAGTATGTTTTCATCTCTAATTTTCTTACATTCTAACATCTACATATAATATTGTATTGTTCTTGTTCAGTCGCTAACTTGTGTCCAGCTCTTTTGCAATTCCATAGACTGTAGCTCGCCAGGTTCCTGGTTACATGGGATTTTCCAGACAAGAACACTAGAGTGGGTTGCCATTTCCTTCTCCAGGGAGTCCCCCTTATCCAGGGATCAAACCCACATCTCATGCATAGGCAGGGAGACTGTTTACTGCTGAGCCACCAAGGAAGCTCACTACATATAATATATAAATATACAAATGTTTCAATAAATACAGGTTAGTTTCTATTTTAATTCTAAATAATATAAACCCAAGATTCATAAAGAGGAGTCAAAAATAATATATTTCCCAAGGGGGAATTACACACACTAAACTTACACTAGACATGGCAATTTATTATTGTTGACACCATTCCTACTGTAATTTGTACGTTTCTGCATTTAGTTGTAGCACATTACATAGATTGCTTTTTGCAATTAACCTCCAAAAGGAATTAAATATTAATGACATTTTGCCAGATGCAATTATGAGAAATTTTACATCCACAGTCTGAATAATACAGAAATAATTATTACAACATATCACATTTTATATCTTAGAAATATTTAAACTACCTTAAGAGTAAGAATTTTTATCTTCAAAATTCTGCTTATCAATCTCAACTATCTAAAGAAACTATCTCTGTTATCAATTGACAGAGCAAATACGGGTAAGAAATTTCTATCTAACACTACTTTATTAAATGCTAAGGTATCAATTACATATTCATTTGGCACTATTAGCATTTTTTGAAAATAAAGTAAACGTAGCTTAGCAAATTACTGTTTCATAAAAACTGCACATAATAAATTGAGTTCTATGTTCATTTGTGTACATGGATACACATGATCAGAAGGTAAATATTAAAATAAATGCCCTATAAAATTATTATGTACACTTTTTTGTCAAAAATGTTTTTAATACTATCTTTTCAATAAGCTGACAAAATATACACCTTAAAATAAAAGTATTTTAAAACAAAACTAAAAGTAAATGCAAATATCAGAAGTGATATTCATAATGCCAAAGAATACAGGAATAGTTCTCTTCCAAACAGCTCTCACATACGCTTCAACAGACCTCAAAATGTAACATCAGCCACGCCATTCTTCTACAATCTTTTGGACGTTTTTTACATTTAAAACGTTTTTTTTTTGTAACTTTTTTTAAACGCTTTTAAACTATTCTTTTCCTCCATATTTTCTACTCCAACTCCAGAGATCAATAGCAAGACAGAAGATCAAATAAAAGAATATATTTTGGTAACATTGTCTGAAACCAGTAAATGTTAGTTACAACCAGAAAATAAACATTATACAATTATTTATGAAGAAATTATACTTAACACTGATAGATTTCAAGACTTTTCTATTTTAATGGAAAGAATTTTTTGTAAGTAAATCAGAATTACTGTTAGATGTAGTCTGCTTCAGTTACCTGAAATCAGAATAGCAGGCTCATTAAATATATATAAATCAATGATGCAGAGGCACTGCATCATATTGATGGAGCCCTCATTAATTTTCAATGATACTATCATATTTGTGTTCTAAAAAAAAAAAATTGAGTGAAGTCTGCAATCATTTTTCTTCATCTCAGAATTCCAGTTTTTACATATTCTAACTTAATAAATGAGAAGAAACCTAATACGCCAAAACATTTCTAATAAAGTCCATTAAATTTTATATTTTCTTCCTTTTGTAGAGAATAAACTATGCATGTATATACATATTTTATATATAATGTCAAAGTGAAATATGTAAAATAAAAATACTATAAAATAAATTATCATTATAGGTAGTTGATACAGTCTTTCTAGACATTTGCATATAACACAAAATAAAGTTTAAATTAAGGATTTTTCAGAGATATTGTGAGATGTTTTGCTCTCCACAACAACTAAATGATAACACAAAAAAAGCAAATAAAATTTGCTTTTCATTAAAAAAAATAAAAAGTTATCCCCTAAATCATTTCCTGGCACAAATAATATATTTAAGCGTTCTAATTTGCATATGATTATACCTCAAAAACCAAATACTATGATATTGTTCATATATATTATCAAAGCGAAAGATAAAGTAAATTAAAAACTGGCAGAAAAATTATTATTGAATGCTTAAAGGTTTATTTCAGGCTAGCATCCTGGAAACTAAATATAAAGAGAAAATTGTTCTAAGCATATCAAATTGATTTCTGATTACACTGTAGTATTTTCATGTTTCACATAAACTGGATTTGAGTTAAATCTAGTTGCATTACATTAATAACAATTTTACTCAGCAAATGTGATCAAAATTTAACTGAAATTTATACAGAAATGAGAAAATGAAGCTGGCCAGGTAAGCTTCCCCAATGGTTCAGCAAGTAATGAATCCACTTGCAAGGCAGGAGACACAGAAGACAAGGATTCAATCCCTGGGCCAGGGAAGATCCCCTGGAGGAGGAAATGGCAACCCCCTCCTGTATTCTTGCCAGGAAAATTCCATGGATAGAGAGTCACAAACCGTAGGATATGACTAAGCACACGGCATGCAGGTAAGTAATGCAACCATATAACCTTCTTAGGCTTTGTTGAAAAATGGAGGACAGGTATAGAATACATAGGGAACAGACCTATGGACACAGGGGGAGGGGAGGAGAGAGAGGGTGAGGCATATGGAGAGAGTAACATGAAAATTCACAATCAGTTCAGTTCAGTCGCTCAATCGTGTCCGACTCTTTGGGACCCCACGAATCGCCGACCTGTCCATCACCAACTCCCCGAGTTCACTCAAACTCACGTCCATCGAGTCAGTGATGCCATCCAGCCATCTCATCCTCTGTCATCCCCTTCTCCTCCTGCCCCCAATCCCTCCCAGCATCAGAGTCTATTCCAATGAGTCAGCTCTTCGCATGAGGTGGCCAAAGTACTGGAATTTCAGCTTCAGCATCATTCCCTCCAAAGAAATCCCAGGGCTGATCTCTTTCAGAATGGACTAGTTGGATCTTCTTGCAGTCCAAGGGACTCGCAAGAGTCTTCTCCAACACCACAGTTCAAAAGCATCAATTCTTCGGCGCTCAGCCTTCTTCACAGTCCAACTATCACATCCATACATGACCACAGGAAAAACCACAGCCTTGACTAGACGAACCTTTGTTGGCAAAGTAATGTCTCTGCTTTTCAATATGCTATCTACGTTGATCATAACTTTCCTTCCAAGGAGTAAGCATCTTTTAATTTCATGGCTGCAGTCACCATCTGCAGTGATTTTGGAGCCCCCAAATATGAAGTCTGACACTGTTTCTACTGTTTCCCCATCTATTTCCCATGAAGTGATGGGACCAGATGCCATGGTCTTCGTTTTCTGAATGTTGAGCTTTAAGCCAACTTTTTCACTCTCCTCTTTCACTTTCATCAAGAGGCCTTTTAGTTCCTCTTCACTTTCTGCCATAAGGGTGGTGTCATCTGCATATCTGAGGTTATTGATGTTTCTCCCGGCAATCTTGATTCCAGCTTGTGCTTCTTCCAGCCCAGCGTTTCTCATGATGTACTCTGCATAGGAGTTAAATAAGCAGGGTGACAATATACAGCCTTGACATACTCCTTTTCCTATTTGGAACCAGTCTGTTGTTCCATGTCCAGTTCTAACTGTTGCTTCCTGACCTGCATACAGGTTTCTCAGGAGGCAGGTCAGGTGGTCTGGTATTCCCATCTCTTTCAGAATTTTCCACAGTTTATTGTGATCCACACAGTCAAAGGCTTTGGCATAGTCAATAATGCAGAAACAGATGTTTTTCTGGAACTCTCTTGCTTTTTTCATGATCCAGCAGATGTTGGCAACTTGATCTCTGGTTCCTCTGCCTTTTCTAAAACCAGCTTGAACATCAGGAAGTTCACGGTTCACCTATTGCTGAAGCCTGGCTTGGAGAATTTTGAGCATTAAATTACTAGCATGTGAGATGAGTGCAATTGTGCGGTAGTTTGAGCATTCTTTGGCATTGCCTTTCTTTGGGATTGGAATGAAAACTGACCTTTTCCAGTCCTGTGGCCACTGCTGAGTTTTCCAAATTTGCTGGCATATTGAGTGCAGCACTTTCACAGCATCATCTTTCAGGATTTGAAATAGCTCCACTGGAATTCCATCACCTCCACTAGCTTTGTTCATAGTGAAGCTTCCTAAGGCCCACTTGACTTCACACTCCAGGATGTCTGGCTCTAGGTCAGTGATCACCCCATCGTGATTATCTGGGTCATAAAGATCTTTTTTGTACAGTTCTTCTGTGTATTCTTGCCACCTCTTCTTGATATCTTCTGCTTCTCTTAGGTCCATACCATTTCTGTCCTTTATCGAGCCCATCTTTGCATGAAATGTCCCCTTGGTATCTCTAATTTTCTTGAAGAGATCTCTAGTCTTTCCCATTCTGTTGTCTTCCTCTATTTCTTTGCATTGATTGCTGAGGAAGGCTTTCTTATCTCTTCTTGCTATTCTTTGGAACTCTGCATTCAGATGCTTATATCTTTCCTTAAATTCACAATACCATACGGCAAACAGATAGTCAATGGGAATCTGCTCTGTGACTCAGGGAACTCAAATAGGGACTCCATGACAATCTATGAGAGTGGGATGCAGAGGGGGATGGGAGGGGATGCAGGAGGGAGGGGACATGGGTGCACTTTTGGCTGATTCTTGTTGATGTATAACAGAAAACCACAAAATTTTGTAAAGCAATATCCTTCGATTAAAAAAAATAAAGTGGCAAAAAAAAAAGTGGAGGACAGGTGTAGAATAGAACTAAAAAGATGACTGCTAATCTCCTTCAAATTTACATTCATGAAGTCTGCCATCTTCCTATCAATACTTCCGACAAAACAAACAGCACTCTGTATCATGTACTTCTGAACAAGCTTCCACCCCCAACCTGACAGCCAAAACAGACATCACATGTCACCTTCCTAAAGGGGCTAATATTTAGATCTTTCCTCTTCAGAGATTGTTCCACAAAAACATTTATGCATTTGTAGTAGCAGTGTTAGTCATGCCCAATTCTTTGTGACCCCACCACTACTGTAGCCAGCCAAGTTCCTGTGTCCATGGGATTCTCCAGGCAAGAATACTGGAGTGAGTTGCCATTCCCAGAAATCAAACCGGGCTCTGCTGCATTGCAGGCAGATTCTTCACCATCTGAGCTACAAGGAAGCCCCCTTGGAGCCACCTAAATGGCTTGATCGCTTGATGCTAATATTGCAAAAACTCCTAACTTTAGGATACACCCACTAAAACTTTTTGCTTCTCCAAAGGCCCTTTTCCTACATCAGCAGAATGGTTACAACAAGAGTTCAGGATTTCAGATTTCTGTTACTTTAATAGTACTTTTCTTAAAAAAAAAAAAAGCTTGTTTAAGAAGTAACATAAAGTCCACTTTCACATCTTAATTTCAAAGAATATTTTTATAATTCTAAACTCCCTTTTTGCTCCTTAGAAAGAAGAAGAAAAAAAACCTAATTTCCATTTAAGGACTCAAAAGAAGACCTAAAATACTATAAAATTAATGGGGGCAGTAACCATGTCTCTCACACTCACTGTTGTATTCTCAGCACTGTGTTTTCCAAAACTGCTTGAGCACAAGACTAACCTAGATAGCCAGCATAAAATACTAAGTTCCTCCACCAAAGATCTATGGTAAGGCCCAGAAATTGGTGTTTTAAACAGGTACCCAAGATGATTCCTAGGATGACGTAAGTTTAGGAATCAGTGGTCTAGAAAATGTATTGAGTATATGAGAAAGAATGTAAATTTATATTTATTAGTAAACCAATAACTAATAAACTACAATTAAGTATTCCTTTTTACCTTTGAAAACAAGCTTAACAGATTTAAAACATGAAGAAAACCAAAATATCTAGGTTAAACTTTCATTCAATTGTTCTCATTCTATTTACTATCTCAGGGACTAGTTGCTAAGTAAACAAGTAAACTGCCAAAAAGAGTCTAAAAACTTAACCTAAAAACTGTTATTTTTCTGCATTTAGAATACTGAAAGTAACTCTTTACGGTTGATTAGAGTAAATACTCTTAAATTTACCTAACTTCTTAAACTTATTTGAACTGTGCTCATCCAATGTTCACAGTAATTCTATGAAGAATATGCTACTGGTAAACCCACTATACAGATGAGAAAACAAAGGCTTAAAGAAAATAGTTTTCCCTGAATCACTTGGCTAAGAATAAGTGGCAAATCTAGAATTCAAACTCAGGCAAACTATCATTATATATTTGTTAGATGTAATATTTCATGCCCACAGTAGAAACAAAGGCAATGAGAAAATATATTAATTCTTTCTCTGTTTATATTTGTATCCCTCATGACCAACTGCTAATGTATCAGGTTCTTGCAGAATAAAATAATGTGTTTTTAACAAGTAACTTTGAACATCTAATAAACAGCTTCTTCTTACCTGCTTGCATCTTGTAACACAAATTGGACAATATAACTTCAAAGGAAAACTGGATATATAAAAGAAAGACCTCCTAAAGGAGAAAGGTGAAAAGAAAGTTCACCTGTAGGTCAAACCTCACACAAGGTTTCCTCCAAGACAGAAAATATATGTGTATATATATGGATGTATATATACACTTATGGGATTGGGTGTATACATACATCCATACATATACATAGTAAACTACTCAGCAGATAAAATGATTCTTAAAAAAAAGATTCCCAGTATAAATGAAAAGAATTAGAGAAGAGACTTATCCCATAGGGCTATGTTTTTCACATTCAAAAAGAAACAGTACAAATAACATAATTACTAAACATTTAGTAACCATGGTTTTAAAGAATATCAGATCAGATCAGATCAGTTGCTCAGTCGTGTCCGACTCTTTGCGACCCCATGAATCGCAGCATGCCAGGCCTCCCTGTCCATCACCAACTCCCGGAGTTCACTGAGACTCACGTCCATCGAGTCAGTGATGCCATCCAGCCATCTCATCCTCTGTCATCCCCTTCTCCTCCTGCCCCCAATCCCTCTCAGCGTCAGAGTTTTTTCCAATGAGTCAGCTCTTCCCATGAGGTGGCCAAAGTACTGGAGTTTCAAATCCCAGGGCTGATCTTCAGAATGGACTGGTTGGATCTCCTTGCAGTCCAAGGGACTCGCAAAAGTCTTCTCCAACACTACAGTTCAAAAGCATCAATTCTTTGGCACTCAGCCTTCTTCACAGTCCAACTCTCACATCCATACATGACCACAGGAAAAACCATAGCCTTGACTAGACGGATCTTTGTTGGCAAAGTAATGTCTATGCTTTTGAATACGCTATCTAGGTTGGTCATAACTTTCCTTCCAAGGAGTAAGGGTCTTTTAATTTCATGGCTGCAGTCACCATCTGTAGTGATTTTGGAGCCCAGAAAAATAAAGTCTGACACTGTTTCCACTGTTTCCCCATCTATTTCCCATGAAGTGATGGGACCAGATGCCATGATCTTCATTTTCTGAATGTTGAGCTTTAAGCCAACTTTTTCACTCTCCTCTTTCACTTTCATCAAGAGGCTTTTTAGTTCCTCTTCACTTTCTGCCATAACATTAAGTTACACTTAATAAAAAAAGGAACTGAAATGCAAACATTGCATCTTAAAAACCAAAATGCACAGTCATTTTAATAAAATCAAAAATATATATATTATAGCCATATAGTGATATATTTACATTCTATAAATAGTGATCAGTACTTTCTCCTGTATTGAAAAGGGAAAATCACAGTTAATAAAAATAACTGAAATTTTTCATATTTTATGAAGCACTTTTATTAATGGTATATGGTCCAAAAAAAAAGACTAAAGCTACTGAGCACAGTGATTTTCTAATTAACTATTAACTAAATTACCCAAATTTTAAGAGACTGAAGGGGGTTAAAAATTATCTGTTCTAAACAAATTTACAAATCAAAGCTAAACAGGTGATCTAAAACTTGCCAGTCTGTGACAGAACTAGAATATAGATTTTCTAACTCATGTTTCAGTGTTCTATTACTTAATGGATGTGAATTACTGAAATACATGGGATACCAACTCACACATGCAGTATAAGCAAAAACCATCTCCTTCAGGAGAATGGTCTCGAGATAGTCATTAGAGTATGACCCACAAAATATTAGATATTAATTCTCCAGAGCTGTTCTACAACATTATATCCTAATCAACTTTAAAACACTCACTCCATGAAGAAAAAGAAGAAGAGGCGGGAGATAGGTAGGAGGAGGAGAAGGAGGAAGAATAAGAAGCAGGGGAGGAGGAAGAGAAGAAAAGTATATTTAGAAAAGTTTTAGGGGAGAAACTGAGACAGTAAAAAAAAATCAGAAACTGCAAAAGGAAAGAAATGTTAAAGGGGAACAGAAATTACCAATTACCAATTTTGAGGTAAAGAAAATAAACATGTACACACAAAACTGAGACTAAAGGAAGTAAATGCCTCAACAACAGTAAGTCCAGCATTTTCTAACAAACATGATGGAGCAACTGATGTCAGACTAGCATTCCTACCATGAGCAACCATAAAACAAAATGTATGAAACAACTGTTTACAGACATTAGACAATGGGTAACACAAAGACTATAATCCCTTAGAAACGGTAAACTAACAAGGTGAGCCCGACAATTGCCTCATTTTTCTATCTGGGAAAAAATTTCCATGACGATAGCCTAGCAAGCAAGAGTTTAAGAAGGGCACAGTGGTTGTGCTAAGTTGTACAGGCAAAGACCAAACTTCAGTGCAGTTGATATGGTTGAAATCTGCAAGGCAGAGGGTCAGAAGTCTGTATAAGAATTCCGATAAGTCCATGGCCAGGCCAAAGACAGACTGCATATATGCAGGGCAAAACCAATCAAGGCTTAAAAGAGAATGGCTGAGAGAGGAAGAGAGGGTAGTTAAGGAGTGCTGGGTATATTTTAGAGTTTCTACCCAGCCAGAGTAGAGAAACCACAGTAACACCTTATTAACACCTCAAAAATCCAGTTGAGATACCAGAAAGGCTTCAAGAATGGGGACCACATCGTATAATAAGACTTATTCTATCTAGACTTACTCTAACAAAGCCTAAAATCAAGGCCCAACAAGTTTTGCAAGGAACTCAAAGTTTGGAGATTGAGTTGCAGTAAAGTAAGCAATCAAGATTGCCGGGAGAAATATCAATAACCTCAGATATGTAGATGACACCACCCTTATGGCAGAAAGTGAAGAGGAACTAAAAAGCCTCTTGATGAAAGTGAAAGAGGAGAGTGAAAAAGTTGGCTTAAAGCTCAACATTCAGAAAATGAAGATCATGGCATCTGGTCCCATCACTTCATGGCACACAGATGGGGAAACAGTGGAAACAGTGTAAGACTTTATTTTTGGGGGGTCCAAAATCACTGCAGATGGTGAATGCAGCCATGAAATTAAAAGACGCTTACTCCTTGGAAGGGAAGTTATGACCAACCTAGATAGCATATTCAAAAGCAGAGACATTACTTTGCCAACAAAGGTTCGTCTAGTCAAGGCTATGGTTTTTCCTGTGGTCATGTATGATTGTGAGAGTTGTACTGTGAAGAAGGCTAAACGCTGAAGAACTGATGCTTTTGAACTGTGGTGTTGGACAAGACTCTTGAGAGTCCCTTGGACTGCAAGGAGATCCAACCAGTCCATTCTGAAGGAGACCAGCCCTGGGATTTCTTTGGAGGGAATGATGCTGAAGCTGAAACTCCAGTACTTTGGCCACCTCATGTGAAGAGCTGACTCATTGGAAAAGATTCTGATGCTGGGAGGGATTGGGGGCAGGAGGAGAAGGGGACGACAGAGGATGAGATGGCTAGATGGCATCACTGACTCGATGGATGTGAGTCTGAGTGAACTCTGAGAATGGGTGATGGACAGGGAGGCCTGGAGTGCTGCTATTCATGGGGTCGCAAAGAGTCAGACACAACTGAGCAACTGAACTGAACTGAACTGATGTACCTAATAAGAGTTTCAAAATACATGAAGCATGACAGAACTACTAAAAAGAGAAACTGACAAATACACAATCTGTTTGGAATAACTGATAAAATGAGTAGAAACAATAAATTAGTAAGGATACAGGATTAGTAAAGATACTCAGAAGTTAACACTATCAACCAAGCTGACCTAACTGACATACACTATACCCAACAGTTACAGAACACACATTCTTTTCAACTTGACTTGCTCATCAAGTAAGACCTTGCTCACCAAAATAGATCACACACTGGACCATAAGTTTTCATAAAATTTTGTAAGACTGAAATTTATCAAAATTTGTTCTCTTACTACAACAAAATTAAATTAGAAATTAACAACAATATATCCAGAAAGTCCCCTTTTTCTAATTTTCTACCCAGAATGAGTACCTTTTTCTAATTTTTCTGTCCACTATTTCCCAGTTCAGAAAACAGTAACGTACAAGCCCAGCATATTAAACAAATGAATTAATACCACTTTAGAATTATTCTTTCCAACAACAAATAAACTGAACTTTAATCTGATAAACCTCTAAAAGCTGCTAGTAATTTATAGGAAATACAAAGGAACATAATAATACCACAGAGATGCAATCAGCAAAATTCAGACTGGTAACTCTTCAGAAAAATCTACCTAGCAAGAGAGAGAGAGACAGAGAGAAGCAGAGAAAAAAGTAAAAATAAAAAGGAGAAAAAGAGAAACTTTAAGAAAATATGGCAATATATTGTCTTTAACATATATCAGGATGAGTTTTTCTTTATTCTACTTTGTGTCTTATGTGTGTTTAAAATGAAGAAAGAAGATTTAGTAAAATCAAATATAGGTAGTTTCCAGAGACAAGTGTTGCTAAGGATGGTTGGGATAAAACTTAAATTATTAGTTTTACTTGCTTGTGTTACTCTGAAAAATATCATCCAACTATATTGGGTAAAGAGGATCTGCTCTATTCCAAAGAAAATAAAGTTTTCCCATCTTTTCTGAAAAAGAAAAAATAAAAAAGACTTTAGTTAAATGAGAATTAGATATAACTGGCTCCTTCTAAATCAACATGCCTTTAAAATTCTACGAAGAATTCTATGAAAGGCTTATTTCTAAAAATAGGTGGCCCTGATAAACAGAAAAAAGTTACCCTTTTCTGTGACTAAGACAAAAGTTCATCCTTGAATTGAAAAAAAAGCAAACTTAGAATCCAATCTTCTTTGGATGTGCATGCAATTAATTCATTTGGGTGTTTGCTGGATTGATTTAATATTAATACATAATGGAATTTGTCGTTGTTTAGTCGCTAAGTCATATCCGACTCTTCTGCTACCCTATGGAGTGTAGCTCACCAGGCTCCTCTATCCATGGGATTTTCCGGAAAGAATACTGGAATGAGGAGCCATTTCCTTCTTCAGGGTATCTTTCCTACCAGGTGGGCCCTTTACTACTCAATCACCACTTTCTCAACTGCTAGCAGTTAAGGGAGAAAACTATTTTCATAATGTTTCACCTTTTTTCTCCTTTCTGCTCCTGTATTTTCTCTCATAAATAGTACTTCTAAATAATCTTTCCATAATCCCACACTTCCTATCTCCTGTGAAGCACTATCCCTACTCACTTTATTACTTGCCTCTTAAAATGACTTTGCTACTTGACACACAAAATAAAGTGAGTAAAATCATGTGGCCCTGTTATCCTTGCCTCATGGTATTCACACTCTTGTGTATAAATACCCTCCTACTCTGTAACAGGACTTCAGTGCTAACAAATAAAATCCAGCAGAAGCAATGATAATGTGATTTTTGTCATTAGATGATGAAAGGCTCTGGAGCCTCTAGTTCTCTCACTAACTCTGGGAAAAGCCACATCACGAGCAGTCCTATGGAGGGTCCAAGGAGAGGAACTGAACCTGCCTAGAGCCACATGAGTGACCTTGGACAGACACTCCAGTCCAAGAAAACAGCTTGAGCAAACCTCATGAAAGACACTGAGCCAGAATCACTGAGCTGAGCCACTCTCAGACTCCTGACCCTCCAAAACTGTGTAATAAATATTTATTAAGGTACTAACTTTTGAGGCAATTTATTACATAGCAATAGATAATAGTATTAATACAAATATTACTACTAAAAAATAATACTCCTTTCAGACCAACAATTATAGCAATGCCTAAGCTCAATCCCATGAAAGACATTCTGTACAAATTCAGCATACTATCAAATCAAAAGTATTTCACATCAAAATCTATAATGTTCTATTACTTATCAGAACAGCAAGATTAAAAAAGTAATAATGCCCAGTACCAGCAAAGATATGTGGCAACAAGAATTCCCATGAACAGTTGGTGGGAGCACAACAGATACAATCTTTTCTGAGAACAAGTGGGCAATGTTTATCAAAATTCAAAAGTCACATACAATTCCACTATTAGGCATTTACCCCTGGTTCTCCTCTTATATCTTACAATATACTTGTATATGGGCTGAGGAGGAGGGCAGAAATAGAGAAACTGACTCTAGTGAAAAATAGGAAATCTAAATATTCATAACAAAATTTTTGGGTAAATCAATTATAGTATAACCAAACAGTGGACTATCATCCAAATGTTAAAGAGGAGTATATACACATACCAATTTAGAAAAGATATCCAAGATACACATTATGAAAAAAGTCAGGGTATATATAACCCCATTTCCATGAGAGAACATGATTCTGAGTTCCTATTTAAATCACAAAAGGGGCATTATAATCAAAACTGTATTTCCACATTTTATAATCTCTTGAATTCATTTAAAGATACCATTGTTGTGCAAGTCTTTTAAAGCAGGCCGAGTGGATCCTGTTTAAATTTTACTTCTGCTTAGCATCCGTACCATGCATAAATAATAATAATGATTGCCAATGTATACTGAGCAAATACTATGTGAAAAAAATTCTATTAAGCACCTCCAAGTATGATGTTTACATATATTATTTAATCCTCAAACACTGTAATATACATAGTGCTGTTATCTCTATTGTACAGGGAAGAAAAATGAGATAAGAGGAATTTGCCCAGAGCCTATAAGAGTACAAAGAATTCAAAATCAGAAGTTCGTTCTCTTAGCCAATACCATATAATCTTTTATTCATTTTGATCATATTTCAAGTTAAAAGAGGGCTGTAAAACTTGGTCTTTAACTAACAGATTAGCAAATAAACCAAAATCAATGCAACATCAGAATGACATAGACAATTCTTAACTCTTATGAAAAAAACAGAAAAGACCATGGACACAACAAAAGCAATTTCCAATTAAAAATAAATGACTGTCTAATAAAAATGCAATTTATTTTGCTAAAAATCACATAATCTTCCCTGACTAGCTAATTACTACTAGGTATCAATTTTTTCCAGTAAATTACATTTAGTACCCTTTCAAAAAAAGCAAATTCCTTTTCCTTGAGCACCAACTATAACAAATCTGGTACAGGAAAATAAAGAGAAACCAACCAAAATCTTTCTAAAAACTGAATAGTCTTTACAGCATTTGTCTGGTTTCCCTTTTCCAATCTACTTAATTACTTTCACCTTATTTCTAATTTTAATCCATTCAATCACATTCAATACAGCTCTACTGTATTTCCTTTGCTGGATAAAGCAAAGGAAAATAAAGACTACTTAGAAAATAAGACCAGTCCAGTAAGTTATTAAATCCCTTTATAATCATTATAGCTACAACTAACCATGCAACTCAGGCTTACCCAAAGATCTTGTCTACCACACTGCAGGTTAACCATCATTTTTTATGTCTTAGAAACATCAAAGAAACTACGAGAATGTATGTTCACCTTACATTTCAAAGCGCTTTATAAAACCACCTTTACTGAACCACATTTAACCATAAAAACGTGGCAAGAAACACGCTGATCAGTTCCTGCACTTATTCTTCAAAACAATCTCCCTTCTTGCCCCTAAACCCCCCAAAATTGGCATTCTATAGTCAGACAGCCTGTGTTTCCAATTCTAGAAGGGTCCACTAAATAAGGTATCTGAAGCAGTCTCCGTTTCCTTTCCTGTAAAATGGGAATGAGATGAGTACCTACTTCATAGGGCTGCTGTTGAGAATGAAATGGGATTAACTCAAGTTAAAGCGCTTAGAACACTGCCTGACACGTAATGTACACCCAATAAATGCCAGCCATTACTGTATCTCCAAAATTCACTGCCTAGAACCTGAATTTTCTCTTTTAGAGATAAGAACTAACCAAACTCCATCAGGACAGTGGGCATATCGATGGAGTTTCATATTAACCTGTGCAACAAACAGCAACAGTATATAAACAGTAATTGTATTTTCATAGCACTTTCTTTTTAATAAAAACGCTTTGCGTGAAATTAAACACTCCGATCTCCCACGCTGGAACCCTGTTAACAACACAGCCCGGAAATACAGTCCAGATTCTCATCGCCTAAGGAGGGGGGAACGTGACAAACTGCTGGTTACCACATCAGGGAATCCGGCAGTTCAAAGCAGGCCAGAGAGGCTCAGGACTGGAGGGTAGTCTGTTTAGAGAAACAACGTTCCCTTTTCCTATTTTCTTCCCCAGTGTCGATACTAACGAAGCCCTTTTCTCCCCTGAGCCGACGACAAGCATCTCCCGGCTCTTTCGGGAGCTCCCACCCTGTGCGTCTCCCCCCATGGAACCCAACTATCCCCCGACTCACAGAGTGTGTCCGCACACATTCACCATCAGCTTCAACGAAGGGTTCCGGTACTTGGTGGTCTTACACCGGGGGCAGCCCTGATCGTCCATGGCGCCTTCCTTGCAGTGGACTCTCCCCAGCGCCTGCTTCAAGTCACAGCAACAGCCAACCTAAAGCCCCTCAGATCCGAGGCCAAGCAGGTTCCTAACAACAGGCTCTTAGCTGGGACGGTCCTTTACGAATGAGCACCGGCCGGTGGCAAGGCAATTCAGCACAAAGGTTCCGGAAGCAAGTTTTCCGGTCCTGCCGCTAGGGCTCGGTCTCAGCTTTAGCAGGCCACGGAAAAACCTTGGATTTAGAGGGAGGGCTTTTTAAAAAGGCAAATTACACACAAACCCTCAAGTGTACCTAGCTGTATTTTTCAGGAAATCGTGTCACAATTAGGAACATAGATTCCACCTTGTTCTGTCTGGAAATAGTCCCATTAATCAAAGAGCTGTGTTTGGTGTACATACTCAGTAACTGGGACCAGTATTTTCTTTTAACAGTGTGATAGTCTTGTGCTTTATACTTCTTCTTTACACTTGCACAGTCGTGCAATCACAGAAAACAATATGCATTCTCAGATATGAAGCTTGGAAAAGTTATTTAGAATGAAAGTCTCATGCTGACCCTAAATATTACAGATTCTCACTAAATGTTAAAATAGTTCTATAAATAATATCTGGCATCTGCAGAGAGGCAATTACCTCAAGATGGTCAGGCATGCTTAACGGTTTCAGCTGGCTCTAATATCTCTTACCATCCTACCAATCAATGACAGTATTTGTTTCCCCAAACACAGGAATACAGACTTTATTTCAGCAACTCTCTTGAAAGCCTGAATCTCTTTCGAAATTTTAAGTAACATTCACTGCATTTATCAAGGTTGCAAAGTGATATTTATAAACAGCTCTGCATGCATGTTAAGTCACTCAGTCATGTCTCTTTGCCACCCTATGAACTGTAGCCCACCAGGCTCCTCTGTCCATGGAATTTCTCCAGGCAAGAATTCTCCAGGCTTTGCCCTCCTCCAGGGGATCTTCCTGACACAGGGCTCAAACTGGCATCTCTTGCATCTTCTGCATTGGCAATCAGGTTCTTTACCACAAGAGCCACCTGGGAAGCCCGTAAACAGCTCTATCAGATAATAAATTCCTCCCACTATAAAGGACACATCTTATCCATCTCCTGAACAAGGATTTAATTATACTTGTTGATTAAGTATAGTAAATGAAGAATGAATGAATGAACGAACATCAAATAGTGTAATGCGAAATTTTTTTATTCTGAGCACTGTATTGTAATCTGACCCAAATTCCATCAGAAGTGGGCATACAAACTTTTTCAAATTAACCCATACAATGAATACCAACGGAATATACTCATAGTAATCTTTTCTCTTTTCAATAAAAATATAAAGAGGAATATTTCAACTCTCACTTGTTTTTAAACAGTGAACTCAACAGGCAACCCACACTGTGGAAATACAGTTGGGATTTCCATGTGCTATGGAAGGAGAACATGACAAACAGCTGTATACCACATCTGGGAACCAACAGACCAAGGCAGGCCACAGCACAGGCCTTTATATTAGTAGAAAGACATGAGGGATTTACCTAACAAAAACATCGTGACATTTGTGTGATCATAATATTGTTCATTGTTGTTGTTCTTTAGTCAGCAAGTCAGATTTGACTCTTTGCAACCCCATGGACTATAAATAACCTAGCAGGCTACTCTGCCCATGGGATTTCCCAGGCAAGAATACTGGAGTGGGTAGCCATTTCCTTCTCCAATATTGTTCACTAACAGAAACTAAACAAATGTAACTTTTACTAAAATAGGCAATATCAAATGCTGTGCTGGAGACATTATGCTGCAATTTTACTAAAAAAAATTTTTTTAGTTGACATGCCTGCAAGACATGTGAGATCTAAATTCCCCCACCAAGGTTCAAACCCAGATCCCCTGCAGTGGAAGTGTGGAGCCTTAACCACTAAATCAGCAGGGATGTTCCTTTGCTGCTATTTATTGAAAGAGACCACATCCAAACCAGTGAGTCAAAGTGAAGCGCTCTAAAAATAAAGACAATTTTTAGGATCTTTATATTTTAACAGAAAAGGAAACTTCTGGTGAAAGACAGAACATGATTAGTATGCAAATAAAACTTTTAGCCAAAACTAAATGAGAACTTATCCACTAAGTTAGCAATACTGCTAGAGAAGACTCTTGAGAGTCCCTTGGACTGCAAGGAGGTCAAATCAGTCAACCCTAAAGGAATATTCATTAGAAGAATGGTTGCTAAAGCTGAAGCTCCAATACTTTGGCCACCTGATAGGAAGAGCTGACTCACTGGAAAAGACTGATCCTGGGAAAGATTGAAGACAAAAGAAGAAGGGAGCAGCAAAGGATGAGATGGTTAGATAGCATTTCTGATGGACATGAATTTGAGCAAATTCAGGGAGAAAGTGGAGGACAGAGGAGTCTGGCTTGCTACAGTCCATGAGGTTGCCAAGAGTAGGACATGAATTAGCGACTGAAAACCAATGACAACAATGTTTATCATCACCAAAACACTTTTAATCATTTCTCTGAACAGGAGACCTCAAAGCACTTTTGTGCAGTGAATTGCTTTTCCTTTCTCCCAAGCCTTGAGATTAAGGCAAGGAAAGCACTGAAGATTATGGGAGGAAACATTGCTACCAGCTCTATCTTTTCCCCCGGTTGGAAATTACTGTCAGAGAAGCATGGTAACAGCAGCTGACTTGGAAGTCTACCAGATTAGCATTACTCATTGAGCTAGAACCAGTAGAAAGTAGCGATTATAGATTTGGCTCCTAGCATCAAGAGAGCTGAATTCAAGTTCTGCCTGCCTCATTTACTAGCTACACGACTAAAAGCACCAGTTTTCCCAAATATAAGATGTGGATAATACCAGCACAACCAGCACACTGGACTGAAGACACCACTAGCACAGAGTAAGAGCTCAGTAACTGTGATCTGTTATTAAGAGTTGCTCATGTCCAACTAAGTTGCTAAGTCGTGTCCAACTCTGCAACCCCATGAACTACAGCATGCCAGGCTTCCCTGTTCTTCACTATCTCTAAGAGTTTGCTAGTATAGGTATTATTAGTGAGTGGTAGTATCTACACAAGGCATGTACTAGGAAGAACCTGTCATTTTAAAAACAGACCTAACCAACTTTATTTTGTTCATTCACTAGGCCCTGTCCAACTCTCTGTGACCCCATGGACTGCAACACACCAGGCTTCCTTGTCCTTCACTATCTCCTGGAGTTTGTTCAAACTCATGTCCAGTGAGTCGGCAATAACCATCCAACCATCTCATCCTCTGTCACCCTTCTCCTCCTGCCTTCAATCTTTCCCAGCATCAGAGTCTTTTCCAATGAGTCAGATCTTCACATCACCTGGCCAAAGTATTGGGAGTTTCAGCTTCAGCGTCAGTCCTTCCAATGAATATCCAGGATTGAGTTCCTTTAGGATTGACTGGTTTAATCTCTTTGCTGTCCAAGAGACTCTCAAGAGTTTTCTCCAACACTACAGTTCAAAAGCATCAATTTTTCAGAGCTCAGCCTTCTTTATGGTCCAGCTCTCATCTCCATACATGACTACTAGAAAAACCACAGCTTTGACTAGGCAGACTTTTGCCAGCAAAGTGATGTCTCTGTTCTTTAATACACTGCCTAGGTTTGTCCTAGCTTTTCTTCAGAATCTGCCGGCAATGCAGGAGACCCAGGTTCAATCCTTGGGTCGGAAAGATACCCTGGAGAAGGGAATGGCTATCCACTCCAGTATTCTTTCCTGGAGAATTCCATGGACAGAGAAGCCTGGCAGGCTACAGTCCATGAGGTTGCAAAGAATCGAACACAGCTGAGCAACCGACTTACAGCACATACTCAGTGCTCTGTGGCAACCTACATTTTTTTGAAAGAAATCCAAAAAAGAGGGAATATATGTACATGTGTGGCTGATTCACTTTGCTGTGCAGCAGAAACACATAATTGTAAAGTAACTATAGCCCAATAAAAAATGAAATAAATTTTGGAAAACAGAACTGTTTTTGAGCCAAATTTCTTATCTTCCCTCAACTGGGTTTCCCTCCTCCACATAATACACTTCACAGGGTTCCTGTAATGATTAAATAACATGATACGCATATACGAAGGCCTCATAGACAATAGAAACTCTGAAAAGTATACCATTAACACTGGTGGAGTTCACTAATGCAGAATGGTCAGAAAACTTTGAGGAAGAACACACTGATAGCACCAGATTTCTGACTGAAATGGAACCTCAGCCTTTGTGAAAAACGCCCAACTATCAGGTTAACCACTTTCATCAAGATAGCTATATCCCAATGAAAGTTTTCCACTTGATAAAGATGGTAGTGGTTTAGTCACTAAGTCATGTCCAACTCTTGCAACCCCATACACTGTACTGTAGCCTGCCAGGCTCCTCTGTCTATGGGATTTCCCAGGCAAGTATACTAGAGTGGGTTGCCATTTCCTTCTCCAGGGGATCTTCCTGACCCAGGAATTGAACCCAGGTCTCCGGCACTGCAAGTGGATTCTTTATTGACTGAGCTACAAGTAATAGGAGCCCAGTATTTCTCTTCCCAAATCTGCTCATCCTCTAGCATACTTAAGTGCAGATTCTACCTCTCTTGGATAATGTTTCTCAAAGGCAACCCTTCCTTTCCAGCCCCAAGGCTATGAACCCAGGTTAAACCTTCCCAATCTGTTGAAGGCTTGTATTGTTTTGTTGACTGTGGATAGCATCCCACCCTGTTCTTAGGGAAAACAGCTCCTCCCCCACAGAACTGGGCAGTTCTAATGGGCCTGCCAATTGCAATGCTGGCCCTCTGGCCTTGGGGTTGACAACAGAACCCTATGGACCAATCAGAGATCATCCCTAGAATTTATCAAATTGGCAGTAAGGAAAAAGCAGCAGAGCCTCTTAAAGCTAGAAAATGTGTGCTGGGAACTCCTGGAAGCCCAGGGTTCCAACCTTCTGGGGAAAGCCCCTTTGAAAGACAAAACTACTTTGATGAAAGACGCAGAGGCCAGTGAAAAGGGACAATGAATGGGTCTTTAAGTCTGACCAACTGCATTCTACTCTTCCCATTCTGGTATTATGATCCAAAATTTTCATCTTTTTGCCTAGGCCAGTTCAAGTGGAGTTTCTGGCTCCTGGGGAAATTAACATCACTAAGAGGCAAAAATGCTGCTACATTTGGGAGAGAACTAGAACCTGGCACTTAAGTCTCTGCCAGGATCTTTCCCTCCACCATCATCCAGGTGACTCACTAGGTCACTCTCCTCATCTAGTGCTCATTAGCATCCTCGACAGGCAGAGAGTTTGGTCACTGAGAACTCCCACGTATTACATCCAAGACTCCTTCTACCAGTCTTCTCTTTTTTTAGGTAAGTTTGAAAAATCCTAGAGAAAGACTGAATGTTTTGGTTTGGTGCCAGTGCCCAACCCTGGACCACTCAACTATATGGCCATAATATTACTCACAACATAGCCACTATACCACTATGTCCACCACACCACAGGAAAATGAGCATTTCATTCAAAGTCCCTCATAATTTGTCCCCAACATGCCTTTTAAGCTAATCTCCCATCATACACCTATATAAAACCCACACTTCTGACACACTGAATTACTCAGTATATTCAGAAATAAACCACACGGCTTCATGGCTCCATGCTTTGTTCCCTCTGCCTCTAATGAACTCTATCCTTGAACTCTCAAAATTCTTGTCCTTAAAGATCCAGCTAAAAATCCATTCCCCATTGCCTTTTGCCTCTCAGAATTAATCTCTTTATCCTTAACACTCATATATCTTGTATTGTACTTACTTACAAATATGTCTTGCTTCCCCTACCAGATTTTAAGTTACTCAGGGTCAGAGACCCCAATTTTATCCTTCAGTATGTAATGCAAAACCATGCACTTAATCAGAACTCAATAAATATTTAGCAAATGAAAGATCTTTCAGAAATGCTGATTACATATCATCAACTGTTGGTCACTAAATAGCAAAGGAACACCTCCTCTACCTAGGAGACTACTTTACAACCTAACTTCCTTAATATAAGTTTTTGGAAGCAGAAAGAACTGACCAAGATACAGATACACAGCCTTCCCTCTATCCAGATAGCCAAAGTCGGTTTTGAGAAAAGAAATCTCCATTCTTTTTTTTTGGCTGTGCTGGGTCTTCGCTGCTGCTCAGGCTTTTCTCTAGTTGCAAGAGACCGGGGGCTACTCTCTAGTTGCAGTATGTGGGCTTCTCACTGCGATGGCTTCTCCTGTCATGGAGTTTGGGCTCTAGGGCATACAGGCTTCAGTAGTTGTGGCATGCGGGCTCCGTAGTTGCGTCTCTCCGGCTCTAGAGCACAGGCTCAACAGTTGTGGGGCAGGGGCTTAGTTGCTCAGTGGCATGTGGGATCTTCCCCAACCAGGGGTCAAACCTGTGTCTCCTTCTTTGGCAGGCAGATTCTTCACCACTGAGCCACCAGGGAAGCCCCAGAAATCTCCATTCTTGATAGCAACGCCATTAGATATATTTAAGCAAAGTGCAATATTTTGTGCTGAACTATGTTTTCTTCACTATGCTAAAATGGCAAAAGATTTCTGTGTTGCTCATCATTATCTTCAGGCAGGAAGGAAGAGAAAGAGAAACAAGCAGCTTAGTTTTCACTCTTAGGCAATCCCAACCTCAACTCCATTTTCCCAAATCAAAACATAGCTTTAGTCTGTACATCAGCACAGCAGACTCAACGTTCACAGTATGGCAGACACAGGAAGTAGAAGCAAGTACTCAGCAATTTTACAAGTCATTTGACAAAAAAGTGCCCCAAGATTAACTCCACATACCCTCAAGTCTGGTGTTCTACATCAATGTAGCTAACCATATTTGAGTCAAGGGCTTCCAGCCCACTTCGAATTGCTGCCAGAATGAGCTCGGACACTCAGCCAGCTAAAGGAATCCGGAGCCTGGTGTTGGATTTCACTTCTGGTCCTATAGAAATCTCTTACTGGAGCTATAGAATACCAACGTAGCTACAGGCTACAGATATTATAAAACAGGATATCTGTTGAACTTGAGACTCTGGAGGCAAATATACACAAGACATGCAGAAACCCAATGCATGATTTTCCAAGTTAATGCATTATATTTGATTAATAATAAGCCTGAGGAAGATTCCTATGATCTGCACTTGGATAGCCCTTTAATATAGCCAAATGAATTTTCATTAGGTATATACAACTGAAAAGTTTCCTACTTTGCACTATCATGAGGGAGATAAAAAACATTTAACAAAGATTAATTATGTGCCAGGTGCTTTTGGGCACATCTTATCTCATTTAATCCTCACAACAATCCTGTCCACTTTTTATAGTCAAGTAGCTAATAAATGGCAGAGCTAGGATTAAACCTACACCTAGCTAACTGATCCCCAAATCCACATGCTTTCCACTAAACCACACTACCTCCTGTCTACTTTGCTCTGATAAATACACTTTTAAAATTCAAGGAACTAAATGGAATGTGATATCCAGAATTAGATCCAGGAACAGAAGACAGATATTAGTGAAAAAACTGGTGAATCCAAAAAAAGGTCCTGAGTTCAGTTAACAGTATTGCACCAATGTTAATTTGTTTGGACAAATGTATTGCTATAATGTAAGATATTAACATCATGGAAAGTTAGGTAAAGAGTAAGTGAGAACCCTATTCTCTTTATGACTGTATTATAAGTCAAAATTATTCTAAAATAAAAAGCATATTTTTAAAAATTCAATAAAGTTATGAATCTCAGATATTGTCCACAAGTTCAATGCCTAACTGGATATTTCCAATGGGATAGAAACATGTGGTCTTTTGTATAATTATAAATTTTGAATCTACCAGAGATGTCAGTGCTGGCTTCATTAGGGTAGTACAAAAGCAAGTTAAGCCCAAAGTAAAATGACTTGATTGTTGACCAGCAATAAAAATGCAGCCTGTCCACAAAAAAGGAAAATCTCATCAAGCTGAATACCATAGCAGGTGACCTAAACAGTTGCTTTAAAATATGCTGAAGTGAGCATTTACAGGTAATTGGGAAGCAGAAACAAAACAAAGCCACCTAGAAGTAAAGGTTAGGACGAAGTCATTAAAATGTTGCATTTTTGAGAATGAGTATCAGCAGGTAGATTCAAGTGACCCACAGTAATCAGAGAAGGAGAGAGGGGTTCATTCTTTTTGGAGTGAAAACCTCACGCAAACTGTGAAGGAAAGATGCATAGCTGCAAAAAGCAGCAGACTCCACACCCTCAGGCACTTCACCTCAAACCAGAGGGCAGTCTCCCATCTGTTTATATTGTGGAAATGGCTGCTGATCCTGGACTCATCTCCTCCAAGACACCTGCACATAGAGATTGGTTTCTACCAGGAAGATCGTCTCCAAAAAACTATTCATACACTTCCATTAAAAGAGGTTCATATAGAAGCTTAAATTTCCATACTGTTATTATAATCTACAAGTTAGATCTCTTCTACCCTGCTGACCCAGGATAAACATGGTAAAACAGTCTACATACTTCGTTGTATCAGGTTCATCTCAGTTGGGTTGCCAGCCCTCCAGGTGACTTAAGGTTAAAAACATTTTTTTTAAGGCTTCTTGTTTTTGTGTTCTCAGTGGGCTATTTACACCGTTTTCAAGCATCCCTCCTCCTTTGGAATTTTAATTTTCTGTGAACGCTTCCCCCATAGGGCATTCCCTAGTGCCATTTTATTCTTGACCCTTTTCAATACAAAATCCTTAATAAAGACAATGGAAAGTAGGGTGAAAGCAGGGAAGCTGAAATTTTGTCATCTAGATACTGAGGGTGGCCTCTTTGTTAAGAATCTAGCATCCAGACCTTGAGGTCACACGATTAGTATTCCCATTGGAATCGTAGGGACTCTCTTTCAAAGAGTCTTCTGTCCAGTTTTCAGGCCACGTTAGGCACGTTCCCGCCCAGAAGCAGGGCCTGAAAAGAATGTCGGTGTTTTCCTTCAGGTATAGGTGCCTGGGGGTCAAGGGAGAGGGAACTGCAAGGGGTGGAGTGGGAGGCGGGTGATAGACAGGGATAGAAACTGTGTCTCCTCCTCCCTCTGAATGCGAAATAGCCAATGAGGTGGCGCGGCCGAGCCGGCCCGGCCGCCAGTGCCATATAGTATGCAGCAACCGGAGGAGTCACGTTGGGGGAACAGCAGAAAGCAGCTATCCTTTTACACTACTTTGCTCTAGCAGCTATCTTAATGGTGACTGCGTGGCCGGGGGGAAACCTGATCGGCCAGATCCAGCCGAAACCAGGAGGGAGGGAGTGGGCTTTCCGGAGGGGGGGAGGGGGGAGGGAGACGAAGAAGGAGGAGTAAGAGAGGGGAAAAGAAAGAGGAAAAGAGTGCGAGGGAGTGAGGGAGGGAGGAAAATAAACAACAACAAAAAAATGTCCTCTTCCTCCCCCACCGGGCAGATTGCAAGTGCGGCGGACATCAAGCAGGAGAATGGGATGGAAAGCGCCTCGGAGGGGCAGGAGGCGCCCCGAGAAGTGGCGGGGGGCGCGGCGGCGGCGGCGGGGCTGAGCCCCCCGGCTCCAGCCCCTTTCCCCCTGGAGCCGGGGGACGCCGCGGCTGCCGCCGCCAGGGTGAGCGGAGAGGAAGGGGCAGTGGCTGCAGTGGCGGCGGCGGCCGGGGCGGCGGTGGATCAGGTACAACTCCACTCGGAACTTCTGGGCAGGCACCACCACGCCGCGGCCGCCGCCGCGCAGACCCCACTGGCCTTCTCGCCAGACCATGTCGCCTGCGTGTGCGAGGCGCTGCAGCAGGGGGGCAACCTGGACCGCCTGGCCCGGTTCCTGTGGTCCCTGCCCCAGAGCGACCTGCTACGTGGCAACGAGAGCCTGCTGAAGGCGCGAGCGCTGGTGGCCTTCCACCAGGGCATCTACCCCGAGCTCTACAGCATCCTCGAGAGCCACAGCTTCGAGTCGGCTAACCACCCGCTGCTGCAGCAGCTCTGGTACAAGGCGCGCTACACCGAGGCCGAGCGAGCCCGCGGCCGGCCGCTGGGCGCGGTGGACAAGTACCGGCTACGCAGGAAATTCCCCCTGCCCCGCACCATCTGGGACGGCGAGGAGACGGTGTATTGTTTCAAGGAGAAGTCGCGCAACGCGCTCAAGGAGCTCTACAAGCAGAATCGCTACCCTTCGCCGGCCGAGAAGCGGCACCTGGCCAAGATCACCGGCCTCTCCCTCACCCAGGTCAGCAACTGGTTCAAGAACCGCCGGCAGCGCGATCGGAACCCCTCCGAGACCCAGTCCAAAAGGTGAGCGCCAACTTCCTCCTCCTCCCCCTTCCTCTCCCCCACCCCCTTCCCAGCTTTCTTTTCCTCCAAGTGCTCGCAAACATGGCGCTTACCTTCCCCACCAGCCTGGTCCGGCTGCCCACCTCTCCCCGCCCCCCACCTCTCTCCCCGGCCCGGGGCGCGGGGCGGGGGGTGGGGGGGCGAGGGGCGGGGGAACCTCTCTCCTTACCCTCCCCCACCTCCCCCCAGAAGTTTCTGGTCGCCCGCCTAGGTCTCAGTCCCCGCCCCCACCTCGGCTGGCCACTACTGCCCGGCTTCCCACCCCCATCCCGCCGGCTTTGAAGTTGCCACTCTCTCTCCGGTTCTGTCCGGGCGAAGGAGCGTGTGTAGGCGCCGGAACGGTAGTTCTCCTGTCCGCCCGAGGCCCACGGAGGTTGCCACCGCCGGGCCCGGTCTGCGCCTCAGAGGGGTCACGCCAGCCCAGCGCGCGCGCGCGCTCCCCGGACCCCCAGGGTTCGGCCGGCTGGGGCCCGCGTTGGAGGTGGCCGTGGCCGTTCTGGAAGGAGAACGGGGCGGGGGTGGGGGGGGGAGGGCTGGCGGCGCAGAAGCGGGTCTGGGGGTGTCGAGGTTTTATGTGACAGAGTTAATCATTCACCCTGCCCTCGCTGGTTCCCTTCGCGGCCGCGGCAACTGTGGGGTGTTGGTGCGGCTCGGCTCTGCGGTGTTTTGAAACCTGATTCTGAACTCCTTCGGATCGGATTTCAGCGCCTCGGGGGTGGTGGGGCTGCGGGACTGCTTCCTTGGCCCCGGACAACTGCGTGTCTCCTTCCTGGCGTGGTGATGGGGGGTAGAGGCAGGCTGGCACCGGGCGGGAGGCAGGAAAGAAGTGGGGGCGCTATCCACTCCGCACCTCTCTGAGCGCCCACCCTGGCGGGTTTGAACTTTTTGACTGCCAGGTATTTATTTTTTCCCAACTGGTAGAAAATACCGGGTTTTCCGCCTGTTTGGTACGTCCTCCTGAGTCAGACACCTAGTCTGAGAGTCTCTGTGTTGTATTGTTGGACGAAGTGTAAAGCCAACCCCGCGGGGACAGGAGAGAAAGAATCCAAAAAGCAGCTCGTAGGCTCTGCTGTAGGGCGGAATCTGGGAGCCGGGGAGCCCGGCCCGGCCGGGAGAAGGTGATCGCCCGGCGCATTCCAGAGCCCGCTGTGGGCCGCTCCTGCCCTGCGCTCCCGCGGGGCCGGGAGCTACGAGCCACGGCTCCGGCATTCCTCGCCCCAGGCAGGGAGGAAGGCTCGGTGTCCGAGCCCGGCCTGGCGGTAACCAAAACAAAACGCGCCCCGCGACCGGCGTGCACCCCGACCTACGTGCACCCCTCCGCAGACTTGCGGGGCGACCCGGAGGAGGCCCCTTGGTAACTCCACGCCACCTGCCCCCGCTCCTGCTTGAGGCAGCGGATCCCATCGCCTACGGAATCTGCAGGCCAGGTCTAGGGGGTGGGAGCGGCGCGCAGTCCAGCTGCCCTGCAGCCTCCACTCCCCGGCGCGTTCCCCGGGTCTCCTCCGCCACGCTCAGCCTGCTTCTCTCCCTACTCCACACCCCCGCCCCCGGCCCAGTTGCCTGGTTGAGGCCCCTCTCCGGATCTACCTCCCACCCGCACCCCCGGTGAGTCACCCTCGCAGACGGCGACGGCGGCTCAGCCTCAGCTCGTAAATCAAAGCGCTTTCTGCGCTCCTGGCCCCGCAGCCCAAAGCCCGAGTAATCCCCTCCCCAAGGCATGAAAGCGAACCGACTGCTGGGCACTGCAGGGATGTCGGATCTTCTACTGGGCCAAGTCCCGCCGCGCTCCAAACGGCCGCTGTTCTACGCCCCCCGTCCCCAACCCCCACCCCCCCAGCATCAGACCAAATGGGAAACCCCCACCACTACCATTCCCTGGATTTGGTATTTCCCCCCAAATCGGAGAGGTGAGGAACACAGTCTGGTCTGCAACGGAGCAGAAGAACTGAGGGTACTGGGGAAGGGGTCTGATAGGTACAAGGCCACTGAGTGACCCACATCCTTTCCCTCCCACCTCCCCAGGGCACTGGCTGGTGTTCGTTAAATAGGCCCTTATGGCATCCTTTGGATTCAAAGGCGACTGCACATAACAGTTCTGAAACAGCCACTTTGTTGAATGAAACAGTTGTCAATCTGGTGGAGTAGAAGTTTGGGAGCAGGTGAGAATATGATCTCTCGTTAACTAACTGGCAAACAAAAGCCAGTATTTCCCATCTCCTGCTCCTTTGACAGTTTCATTTACCTCCAAAACCACCCTAATCTGAATTGGTTTGAAGGGAAGGGAAAGAGTTCCTAAAGCAAGATGATTGACCACCCTTTTGATGAGTTTTTTCCTATGGTATAGGTAGAAGCATTTTTAACAGTAAGAAATAATTTCAGGGCTACCCAAAAAAAAAAAGTATACAATTCTGTAAATCCTGTTAGCT
Source organism: Bos mutus (assembly GCF_027580195.1). Taxonomy (NCBI): domain Eukaryota; kingdom Metazoa; phylum Chordata; class Mammalia; order Artiodactyla; family Bovidae; genus Bos; species Bos mutus. The sequence goes on from NC_091626.1 coordinate 35,881,694, forward strand.
GAATTTACATCTTTCAGATCTCTGGGCGTTCTCTGAATTTATTATTAGTAAAGGTGACTGAGATAGGAGAATTCCTCTTCCTAGATACCCTGGTCAAAATCTGCTGAAATCCCTCATAGCTAAAACAAGACTAAAAGATTTTCTGCTGTGCTTTCCTTAGACACAGCTTTTAATGGGGTTCGAGGCTGGTTTTACAAACAGTTGGCGCTATGTACCTTGTCATGCCCCTGACTTTCTGAACGTCTTGATTTCCTCCTCTGTACAGTGAGTCAGATGGCAATCCTAGCACTGAAGATGAATCCAGCAAGGGTCATGAAGACTTGTCTCCTCATCAACTCTCCGGTTCATCCGATGGTGTCACCAACCTCAGCCTTTCCAGTCACCTGGAGCCAGTATATATGCAACAAATTGGAAATGCTAAAATATCGTTAAGCTCCTCTGGAGTTTTATTGAACGGAAGTTTGGTACCTGCAAGTACTTCACCTGTCTTCCTTAATGGTAATTCTTTCATTCAGGGACCCAATGGAGTTATCCTTAATGGATTAAGTGTGGGAAATACACAGACAGTATCTTTGAACCCACCAAAAATGGCATCAAACATTATGAGCAATGGTATATCCATGACTGACATACTGGGGTCTACCTCCCAGGACGTGAAGGAATTCAAAGTTCTCCAGAGCTCTTCAGCTAACTCAGCAGCCACCACCTCCTATAGCCCCAGTGCTCCCGTGTCGTTCCCAGGGCTGATACCCAGTGCCGAGGTGAAAAGAGAAGGTATTCAAACAGTGGCTTCCCAGGATGGAGGCTCTGTGGTGACTTTTACCACACCAGTGCAAATTAACCAGTATGGCATCGTCCAGATCCCCAATTCTGGAGCAAACAGCCAGTTCCTTAATGGGAGCATTGGATTCTCTCCACTGCAGCTGCCTCCTGTTTCAGTGGCAGCTTCACAAGGTAAAAGTCTTATTTGGTACCATAATGCATCAGTGAATGTTTTAGCCAGCTGCTGTAAATGACGCATTTGGTGAGAGCTATAGATTGCTATTAGTCTTCGGGTACCTTACTGGCTGCTACGGCTGCTACGGCTGCTACGGCTGCAGAATAGTCTTAATTTGTTTCTCCTCCTTCACAACATCCATGTAATATCCAGCTTGCTTGGTTCCCTGGCATCCTGGGGGTGGGCTTTTATTTTCCCAACAACTGAATGGAAAAATACAGTTCACAGTGAGTCCTGCCAGTTCTACAATTATAGAAATATGCTAAGTCAATTAGTACTTACACAGTAACCCATTGCTTGATATTTTAAGATTAAAAATTAATAATATTGCTAAGAACACAAAATGAGCCAAGCAGTTGGTAAGAATGTGTACACTTCACCTAAGCATCATTTATCTGAGCAAAAGGTGTTTTAGAAGAGCAAGCTAAAAAGACTGGATCATTTGTGTTCGATTCATGTTCCTCCTATAAGTAAGATTAACAGACCTAAAGGAAAAACAGAGGAATATATGATTGTTTGTTCTGCATGTATACTAGCCTCTTAAATGTGTGGGTTTCTTTATGAAGGCAACTGTAAGCCTTATTTTATGTTTCTGGCTTTACCAAGACATCTCCTAAAGAAAGCACTGAGATGAAATTTGGAGGACCTGAGCCTGATACGCCAGTTCTTCAGCGACTTTAAGCAAATCTGGAGAGCTTTGTGTTACTGTTTTTCTATAGAAACAGGAATGGTTGGAATGGAGGTTGAAGAGCCCCCTGACTTCAGAAGTAGGAGGTGTTAGTGCATATTTTGCCTTTGTGGAAGCAAATCTGAAAGTCCAAATTTTTACCGAAACAAAAATAAGAAACTTTGCCTTAAAGATCAGCTTCCTGTAAAATGTTTTTATTAAAAAAAAATCAATTTATTCAATCTCTTTTTTTCTACAACTATGGTCTACTTCAGTTTGTTCGAGGTACTGATGGAAATATTGTTGTGCAGTGAATTCCATTCTGCACATTTGTTTCTCTTTGGGTAAAATGGCAGTATAGTAACACACAACAGTCCTTCAGCATGCTATTTATTTCTTCATTGTTCCAGGCTATAGAAAAGATTACGCTAAGTCACTATCCAACACAGGGCAGAAATAGTCAAGCCACAGAGAAAGCCAAAGTGCTTAGTTGTATAATACTTTAATATGGATCTAACCCTTTTTCTCTCTTTAGGAAATTTCCAAATAGTAGATAACATTTTAAAGACAACAGATTTGAGCAGAAAAGCATGGTGTATACATTGGGGAAGAGAAAGGCAGGAATACTTCTCATACATAATCTAAAGAAGTGCTGCCATGGAAAATTATTACAGACTAATAGTTAATTCTTACAATGGGACATTCAGTATGAATAAGAACAGCATTTTCAGTTAAAATAGCTAAGATCAAATGACAGAACTGTCAATCCTTAGACTTGTCTGGGTGAATTGAAGACATAAGTTTAACCAGATGGGTCCAGGAAGCAACATTCTCTTAGAGTAATTGTGTATTGCAGTTCTCAGTAAAGTATTTGGGGAGTCAGTCTTTCTCATAGATACCATGCCTTTCTTACAAATGGCTAGACAAGGTAGATTATCTTTCTGTAGTTGAAATTTACATAGAAAAGCAGAATTTCTACATTTTACTCACTTTATAATCTAAGAAGATAAGCCCTTTTTTTAATATCACTATAAAATTATACTTTGTAGATCATTTCACAGCTGGGTTTTTTAAATTGATTTTGAAATTATTCAATTTCTAATTCAATTGCAACTGTACTTAAATATCAAGCTTTAGATCATATCGGCTTTTACCCTTCACGTATGTATTTCATAATATAAAAACTTTGAGAAACATTATTTTACTTATATGCAATAGCAGTTTGAGAAAATGTCTCATCTCTTATGTTATATATGGCCCTATCCAAAAATAACAAATAACTTTGTTCACATATACACTGGCAAATAATTTCACAAACACGCGACAAAGTAAACATCTATTTCAGATGTCTTTTACTGCAATTTAGTAGCCAACAAGAATTTTAAAGCCTTTTTCGTTTGTTTGACCTAAAACAAAGATTTATGTTAGAAAAGAGCTGAAACATGCATAGAAATGTTTTTCTTAAGTTCAAATAAAGTTTTCATTTTTTGTTTGTTTAAAGACATGCCTTTGCATTTAGGGTGCTTAAAAATGTTAGGAAGACATACATATATTTATGACATTTATCAATATAGGTGGCAACATAATCACAATTATTCTAGTAATTTAAGGAGGGAAATGTTTTAGGTGAATTACCTTTAACTTTGAACTGTTTTCTCAAAATAATATTTACTTTAACATTGGAGTATTTTCTCAAAATAATGAAGAGTATCTACTGCACATCTAATTCAAGATCAAGGTAAACTTCCCATTTGAATTATTCTGTCACAAAACTCCCCTAGGCCCACCTTTCCTTAAATGGCAAGATAATTGCCATTTTCCCCCATACCTAGGTGAAGGCTCAGAGGAAAAGGGTATTATCTGATGGTGGGAGTTTGTAAAGGGGGGTGGGGGGCAGGTTGTCTTCATCTGCATTGTCTTAAATTAGCTGATTTGAACATCTCAGCTTTCTGCTTATATTTCTTTTTCTACTTCTGGTCTCTGCAGAACGTTATAATGAGAGTCTCAAAAGATAGAAACCCTTTTTAAAAGCATTAGCTTTAGTTCTAATGCTGTTGGATCTGTATTTTTAAAAGCACATTTCATTATTATCATTAATTCTATCACTACAATACTGAAAATTCAGAACTAGTACAACAAAAAGAAAGAAAAATCTATTGAATGTTTTGTTGACATTACTTTATGGTTAGTTTGGTGAAAGATTGCAACTTGTCTGTACAGGTTTATATGGTTAACTTTAAGCCCCAGGGTAACTCATTTTTGTGGTATTTTTTACATTTCCATTTATATTTTATGTCAGTTACTGAGCTTGTCATGAACAAAGGCATTCTCTTTTGCATTTGTTTTCTAGTTCTAACTGGCAGAGCTAGCAATAACTATTTAACTAACTGAGAGATAACAAGTCTTAGCAATACTGAGCCAGAAAACTGAAATTAGAACTTGGAAAAGATTTTTTTTCACATTTGATTTCTAAGCCAGTAGTTCTTGCTCCTGCTTCGTCACCAGAATTACTCAAGGAGTTAAAAATATACCTGCTCTGGGACTTACTGAGTCAGACTCTCAGGAGCAGAGCCTGGAAATCTGTAGTTGTAAGTGCTCAAGAAAAATCATGTGCGTAAAAAAGTAACTTTTTTCTTTCCTTATCAGTTCCATCAATGATAAGCTGTACTTTTTTTTTTTTTTTTTAGGTAATATTTCAGTAAATTCAAGCACTTCAGATGGGAGCACATTTACAAGTGAGTCTGCCACAGTCCAACAAGGAAAGGTTTTCTTGAGCTCTCTTGCTCCCAGTGCAGTGGTATACACTGTTCCTAATTCAGGCCAGACTATAGGATCTGTTAAACAGGAGGGCGTGGAGAGGAGCCTGGTGTTTTCTCAGTTGATGCCTGTCAATCAGAATGCACAAGTAAATGCAAACCTATCTTCTGAAAGTATCTCCGGAAGTGGCCTCCACCCACTGTCCTCCTCATTAGTTAATGTATCCCCAACTCACAACTTCTCCCTGACTTCCCCAACCCTACTAAATCCCACTGAGCTAAACCCTGACATTGCTGATAGCCAGCCAATGTCTGCACCTGTGGCAAGCAAATCTACTGTGACGTCAGTCAACAACACTAACTATGCAACTCTTCAGAACTGCTCCCTTATTTCTGGTCAAGATCTACTATCAGTACCCATGACCCAGGCTGCCCTTGGGGAAATAGTTCCCACGGGTGAAGACCAGGTGGGTCACCCCTCCCCAACAGTACACCAGGATTTTGTCAGAGAACATCATTTAGTTATGCAATCAGTAGCTAACATAAAAGAAAATTTCTTAACAAATTCTGAGAGCAAGACAACAAGCAACTTAATGATGCTGGACTCCAAATCCAAGTATGTCCTAGACAGCATGGTGGAGACTGTCTGTGAAGACCTGGAAACAGACAAGAAAGAGCTTGCCAAGCTCCAGACTGTCCAATTGGATGAAGATATGCAAGACTTGTAAACTTAATTTCCTTTTTTTTCCCCCTGGCATCAGCAGGCAAATCTTTTCATGAAGACTTGAGGACATAAAGCATTTTCCCATTTGAAGGGAAACATTAGTTTTGCAAGTAAATGCATTCAAGAGACCTTGGATTGATCTGCATGAAGATCACAGTTAAATATGCTGAAGATCACAGTTAAATATGCAGGAGTAGAACTGCATTACTATAGCCTTTTGGTTCTCTTTTCAATAGATGGAGACAGACATGAGAGATGAAATGTATCAAGAAGTCAAAGTGTATCGTTTGGTTGACTTAATTCTAAGGTCAAATGGAACTTGGTAGTTTTTTAAATTAAAAATGTATACACTTAAGGTAGAAAATTAAATATCACTACAGAACATTAGAAACAATACAGTTCTTTTTGTTTACTTTTACTCCATGGGCATTGGTAAGGTTAAAAAGCATAAGTGGTACTTCATACAATTCGAAGGATATATTTTTGAATATATGAATTCTGTTTTTCAGCATTTTTGTGAAAGTCTTGCTTTGTCTCTATACAATTCCAAATGTGACTGCTAATAGTTTAGTTGGCTGAGAAAGTTCACAACTCCACTAAGAAAACTGAAACAAGCTTCAGTATGAGTGTAAATATATTAGTCCTATAAGCAAGGATTTGGGTAATTACAGTGAATTTTATTTATGCTGTATATGTTTCTCATACTTCAGACACTATGAACTGAAAAAAATGTTTTGGTACTGTTTAATTTATTTTTATTGTTTGAACAGGAAGTGAACAGTTATTTCCAACAAAGTTTTACTTTTTGTAGGATTTTAAAAGTAATGATTTTTATCAGAAGTCTATTAAGGTCAATATTAATAACACTGAAACAGGAAATCTAACTCCCATTATTGGAATTTTGGTACTTTTTTTCACATTCTTGTTCTTTATTTAGCAACTCTCTTATTCATTTAAATATATTTTCTATAGAATTCTACGTGCCTTTTTACCTTGTGGCCTTTTTATTCTTATTAAGGTACAGAAGTGTCAACAGAAGCACTGATGACTTTTTTCTACTATCCAACAGGGTTACTTTCACAGAATTGCTTTAAATCTGAAGAACTTAAGTTTCACTTAATGTTTTATGATGCAAATGGTTGAACAACTAATTATTGTTGATAACGTTTCATTAAAAGTAACAATTACAGACTACCAACAAAACCAATTCTGGAGGCTATGAAAACAACCATTTTAAAGTAAGGAAAGAGTTTGTATCTTCTAATGAGCAGAATTATGTCTTGTTGAAACTTGGTTCTATTTTGAATCGGTTGTTGCATTATGACGTATGACTGTTGTTTGCACTATGTTATCGCATCTTCTTTAAATCTTTTGGGGGTTTCTGTAAGCAGCTTGTTTGATAATGCTGTGAGCTGTGGTTATACAGTTGTTATCAAGACTCTGAAGAGAAGATGTAATAATACAAATACATTTGTGTAGTGAGTAAAGTCTCTGGTCTCTGTAAAGCAAGAAAAGTGAGGAAATTATCTCTTCAGAGATGACCGAAAGTTGTAGAACATGAAGATGTCATCACATCTTGCTTTCTTTAAGATCGGAACAAAGGGTCCACTCTAGATCTCTGCATGCTCGTCAGTCCAGCATGTTGAGTAAGGGCCATAGAGGATTTCACTTTTGTTGTTATTGCAAATGGAACTTGCAGGCATACATGAAGAGCCCTTTGAAGAATTCCTCCCCCATCATATTTTTTCTCCTCCATCATTTTGATAACGAACTTAGATCTCATTTTTTAATGGAATTAGTGAATGTTCCTAAACTGCTGAAATTACATGTTTTTTGTTTTGTTTTACAATGTCAGGCATTTTAGAGTTCTCTTCCACTCCACCACTACTTATACAGCTTGTTTGTTTCTTTGGGTGTGTGCTGATCATGTTACTGAGATTAATTACATGGTTCTATAGTGTAGTTTACATAAAAATGATGTTTTCCACTTGATTGCTGCAGATATCAAGAGTTTGTTAATTTTAAAATACCCATCCAGTAAGAAAGATGGGAAAGTTTAAAAAGTTATATATGTTATACATATATAACTAGAAAAGTTTTATATTGTCTTCCAAAAATATAATAAGCCTCTCTTTTATTCACAGTTCTTCCTATTTTCTACCTTAAGAAAGAAAAAAGATAGCACAAAACTTAAGACTTACCTAGGAAACCTATTCATACTCTAACATTATGTAATTATACCCCTACAATTACTCCAGGTAGCTACACAATATACCAGGTAAGAATCAATGCACATTATAAAGAACTTACTGTTCTTTTCTGTTCTTTCAGTAAAATAAGGGCCAGTTTGTATGAAGCCCATATATATGTGAATGAAATAAGATAAACCCCATGATCTTCCTGCACAGAATTGCAAATATTTTTTGCATTGCTAAGGGCCAGACTCAGAACCCTTGGCAGAATTTCTCTCCTACATAAACCAATGCTTAAAGATGCTGCAAATGACCCTCTAATGATCACCAAAGAGGAATCAGAATAGGGGTAAACAACTCTCCTTCAAACCCCAACCCCTGCTGCTGGCTGCGGGATTTTCAATGTGAGCCTCTCTATGCACTCTTATCAGTCAGAATATGGCGTTTAGCTCTTAGTTACATCCAATAAAGGACAATCTATTGTTTAATAAAGAGAACATGCGTTTGTCCCTCAGTCAAGCAAGAGCCACCTGTGTTGTACTGCTTTGTAGCTCACGTGTATCCATAGTAATGAAAAGACTGAATCGTACACGTTTCATTGCCTTTCTTGTGTTATGAAAGGCAAGTAGATGTTATAGCCATAGATAAAATTCATAGTTAAATTGCACACAGACCTTCAATCTCCCTGTATATGCCCTTGCGTCTTGCATGTTCAAAGCTAGATTATCGGGTAGGCGTTGCAGCCTGCTCGACTACATGTTAGACAAGTGTGCGTTAGTATATAACCAGAAGTTCTTCATTGTTTAAAATGTTTTTGACAGATCATCTCATCATAAAAATATAAATAATTCAGGAAGGCTGTGGGGAAAAGAACTACATTTTACAGAAGATGTTTTAAAAGTCTTCCTAGAACTTAGATAATAGAGCGTAACAGTTATTTTGTATCTAATTGATACATTTCATGTTAATTTCTTATTACCACCTTACATTTTATTAATCAAAATTATATAGCATGTGACTTTTGGCTTTCAGGGTTCTCAAAAATTTTTATTCTTTTGTTGCATGTACTGTATGTTTAGAGACAACCAGTTATATACTCAATATGGTTTTACTGTGCCTTACGCAAAGAGAAAATCTTTACCGAATGTATATCGTGGGGTGGGTAACGGAGTCTCTACTGCACTGTCAGGTGATGGCACACGGAGCGCGTCCCAGAACATTTCTGTGCTTAATTACCCAACCAAAGATCTAAAGTATGTATGTTGTACTGTAATAGGGGTTTATGCCTGGACAATTAAGTGTTTTATTTGTTTTCTGAAATGATGTGAACTTATTTTTCTAAACACTATGCTAAATAAACTTTATATTTATACATACATTATGTTGAAAAGTTGTTTATCCCTGGGAAAGCAGAGAAGAGTAAGGAAAAGAAAGAACAAAAAATCCACACACATTTCATAGGCTGGCAAGGATAAGGATAAGAAGAGTCATTTTGGGAAAATAATCTCTGTTGACCTTTACACAAAATTACCCAGTTCACTTAATTGTGCTGCATCCTCCTTCAAGCCAAGAAATGTGTCTTACTCATTTGGGTGTCCCAAATCTGAATCTGATACCCTCTAAGGTTTAGTGAAGTTAATTGAAAGGTTCAAGGACCTTTCCATTCCCAAGCCTTATTGAAAGGGCTCAGTATAAGTCCAGTACTCTTGCCTGGAAAATCCCATGGATGGAGGAGCCTGGTAGGCTGCAGTCCATGGGGTCACTAAGAGTAGGACATGACTGAGCGTCTTCACTTTCACTTTTCACTTTCATACATTGGAGAAGGAAATGGCAACCCACTCCAGTGTTCTGGCCTGGAGAATCCCAGGGATGGGGGAGCCTCGTGGGCTGCCGTCTATGGGGTCCCACAGAGTCGGACACGACTGAAGTGACTTAGCAGCAGCAGCAGCAGTATAACCCCATCTTTAAAACACTTCCATCAGCCAAAGTCTGGTTATATCACAGTTGGGTCCACCAGTGATTGGCTTAAAACTATGGATAGAACTGCATTACTGAGTGTGTAGAAGAGTCAGCCTTGGTACACTTTGGTGCTCATTTTAAAATTAATGACATTTTGATGTATGCCTCCCACACTGAAATGAAAAGGAAGCTAGGTAATAAAGTAGATTGGGACCAACCATACAATTCTATTACAAAACTAAAGTCATCAAATTAACTTCAAGTATTATTTCTAGAGTTTTTTTAATATTCTCGTCATTCATTTGTTTAAAAGTTTTCTATGTAGTTAAACCAATTGAAGTTTGTAATGTCTCAGAGTACAGTATAGGGTCAGAGTATTATAGAATGATTATATTTCATAATTTTTTAACCAAACATTTTAAAAACATTTGACAAGATTTACTGATATACTTCAGTTTTTTTAGTAGCAAAATGATTTTTTATATTGGAGTATAGTTGATTAAAATGTATGTTATTTCAAACATATTTTGTAGCTGCTTGGAAGCTAACCAATTAAAACCCCTCAATGGGAATTCAAGCCCTTCAGCTATGTGATTCAATCCCACTTTTCCAGTTTCCCTTAATAATAAATGTGGACATTTACCTTTGTATCTCACCATTTCCTATACAGTAGATAGTAAATAAACAACACATTCAGATAATGGTCAATGCTATATAGTCAATAACATTGTTTTAGAGATTGAGAATGGAGAATGGGTAGAGGTAGGAACATAGACTGGTCAAGGAAGGTCTCTGAGGAAGTAACACTGCAGAAGAGAGATTGAACCTTGAGAGGGAGCCAACCCACAAGACCTAGAAAAGTGCATTCCTGTCACAGAAAGCAACAATGTGCTTCCCTGAGGGGAAGCACGTGGCTGGATCACACTGTTACATACTCTGTGGGTCATGTGATGGTAGATCCAGTCAAGAGATAGGCAGGGACCAGATCACAGGTAGAGTAAGCTTTATTGGTCTGTGCCAAATTGTTTGGATTTGATTCTAAGAAGCAAAGAATGACATAATGTGACTTCCACTTTAAAGTATCACCGGCCTATTCTTTGGAGAATGTTGTGGGAAGCAAGAGGAGGGCAGGAGTTAGGGAACTAAGTCATACTGTCCTAAGCTGTTGGACAGGAAATATGTCAGGAGCTCTTGAAGCACATATGGCAGTTTGTCCACAAATGTCTCTAAAATTTCGTGCTCTCTTAACCTTCTGTCTCCACTACCTCCTGCTTTTAGTGAAAGCTTCCAGCTCCCTGCTGTGATTGGCCCAGCCTGAACCTGTGCCCTGAACTCCAGGCTAGGAGATCCAATTCCCTAATAGATATTTTCAGAATGTCCTAGTCATTATGACTCTGTATATGAATATTTAAACTATTACCTTCACTGTAAACCTGTTCCCCACTCTTGTGTTTCTTATTCATCCATTGGCCAGATAGAAAATCTGTTTCACTCTGCAGTCTTCTGTCCCTTTCTTTCCACCTCCTTCACCAGATCACTACATCAACACATGTCTGCTCTTCTACTGTCGCTTGAACCAGTTCTTTCCCCTCCATGTCTAGAGTGACTGCTATAGTTTAGGCACTTAGCATTTCCTGACTGAATTATTGCAGCTTCTTCCTGCTAGGTATCCAGTGTCTGGTTCTCATTCCAGGCTACATTACAACTATACTTGGATAGAACTTTCAGAATTCAAGACTTATCCCAGCCTTATATTCCAGTTTAGGACCTTCAGTGGCTCTCCATTGCTTATGAAATACCATTTAAGCCCCTTAACATACAAAGCTTCCAAGACCCAAGTCACATGAATCTGTTCCCCACAGGGGAACAGATTCTTACCTACCCGATCTCCCAGACTATTTGTCATATCTCCAGGAAGCTCTGTCTCAGTGTCATAAACAGAATAGTTCATGGCTGATTCTGTGATCAGACAAGAAATCATAACTTCCTTTCATGTGACAGTTATCACATCACTGTGATTATATGTTCACCTGCCAATACTTTCATCTTTGTTTCTCTGGCACTTAGTAGAGCAGAGCACAATTGTTCAGTCACTCAGTTATGTCCAACTCTTTGTGACCCTATGGACTGCAGCACACCGGGCTTCGCTGTCCTTCACTATCTCCTGGAGCTTGCTCAAACTCATGTCCATTGAGTCAGTGATGCCATCCAACCATCTCATCTTCTGTCTTCCCTTTCTCTTCCCGGCTTCAATCCTTCCCAGCATCAGGGACTTTCCCAATGAGTCAGCTCTTTACATCAGATGGCCAAAGTATTGAATCTTCAGCTTCAGCATCAGTCCTTCCAATAAATATTCACGGTTGATATCCTCTAGAATTGACTGGCAGTCCTTGCAGTCCAAAGGACTCTCTAAAGTCTTCTCCAGTACCACAGTTCAAAAGCATCAGTTGTTTGGCATTCAGCCTTCTTTATGGTCCAACTCTCACACCCGTACATGACTACTGGAAAAACCACAGCTTTAACTATACGGACCTTTGTCTGCAAAATGATGTCTCTGCACTGTCTGTCTTGGTCATAGCTTTTCATCCAAGGAGCAAGCATCTTTTAATTTGATGGCTTCAATCACCATCTGCAGTGATTTTGGAGCCCAAGAAAATAAAGTCTGTCCTTGTTTCCATTGTTTCCCCATCTATTTTCCATGAAGTGATGGGATTAGATGCCATGATCTTAGTTTTTTGAATGTTGAATTTTAAGCCAACTTTTTCACTCTCCTCTTTCACCTTCATCGAGAGGCTCTTTAGTTCTTCCTTGCTTTCTGCCATTAGCATGGTGTCGTCTGTATATGTGAGGTTATTGATATTTCTCCCAGCAATCTTGATTCCAGCTTGTGCTTCATCCAGCCCGGCATTTCACATAATGTACTCTGCATAGAAGTTAAATAAGCAGGGTTACAATATCCAGCCTTGTCATACTTCTTTCCCAATTTTGAACCAGTCAGTTGTTCCATGTAAGGTTCTAATTGTTGCTTCTTGACCTGCATACAGTTTTCTCAGAAGGTAGGTAAGGTGGTCTGATATTCCCATCCCTTTAAGAATTTTCCACAGAGTCAAAGCTTTAGCATAGTCGATGAAGCAGAAGTAGATGTTTTTCTGGAATTCCCTTGATTTTTCTATGATCCAAACAAAAATTATTTGTTGAATGAATAGTGACTCTAACAGTCATCCATCCCTTTAAATCATTTCACTTGCTTGGACTAGGGAATTTTATGGCCTAACTAAACTTTTACCCCTATTTATAGCACAAAAATAAATCAAGACATTTTGGGGTAAGGCCTAAGAGTGGTTCTGTGAATCTTCCAGCATTGGTGGATGGTCTTTATGGTGATTATTTTTCTTACTGCTCCAAAGTTTTTTCTACTCCCAAATAGAGCCTGAGTTCCAGATGACACACGTTGGCTAAAGTTTAACAAACAAGTGGGGGCATTAGCAAAAATACACTCACTAAGCATTTTTAGATCAATGTTGCAAAATAGCAATGATGTCCAGAAACACTATTTATTCCAATAAACAGATACACCTTTTAAAAAATATTCTCTCTGTGGATATATTCCTATTATTGTATTTGAACTGAGCATATGTCTAGAGTCTATGAAGAATAGGAAATGGAATGTAGAGTTTAGGCATCAGAAAATCTGGATTACATTAACCTTTAGATTTGGGAAATAGCAACTCATCTCTGCTTTTTTCCACTGAAATGGTTGTTTGGATATCATTATATGTGAGATCCATGTAGTTATAAGCAAAGAAAAAGGGTTAATAAAATGTTCTCCCTCCCCTCCACCCCACAGGTTAAGAAGATCAAATCATTTACAGAGTGAAAGTACACTGTGGCCTGCCAAGGGCTACAACTGTAAGATAGGATAATTGACATTGAGGCAACAACCTGCAACCCCTAGGACTGTTTAGAGGTGTAGAGCTAAGTGAGGTTGGGCTGGTTTTGTACCCGTCCACCTTCTTCCCCTGTATCTGCTTTGCTCCCTAATGTATCTGCCCTTCCTGCAGGTACTGGCCTACCTTCTCAGGCACCTTAAGTGAAGATTCTGGTGTGGGTGGTTAACAGTTTAAGGTATGAAGAGCCCAACACCCCACCTGGTGGATTGGCACTTTAAGGAAGCCTTTTAAAGACTCAAAAGAACCAAGCATTATGGATGATAAGTCACAGATTAATAAAACTAAGCAAGGTGTTCCCTATTTCTAAGCACAGCAGGGGTGTTGTGGGGGCAGGGAACGGGGGTGGGGGCGGGGAAGGATGGATGAATGGAGGAAAACAAAAGGTCACCCTTTCTTTTCCTAATGTGCTCCACTTCCCTACTGGGTATCAAGGACCAGACAGTGGAATCTGAGCTGTTGGATTCTTTGAAAACAATTAAGTGTAGTTTCCCCACATACATCTTATCCAGAGCTGGATAATTTTCAAGAGGATTCTTGTCTTGAAAAGTCATTAGCTATAATGAAATCATAAAAATTAGGCATAGAAAAACAAGGGTTGCTCTCGGTTTTTTGTTTTGTTTTCTTTGCTTTTTAAGGTGTGAGCTACTCAGGAGATGTACCAAAGAGAAACCCAGAACTATATTTGGTTAAAATTAGGGAATGTAATAGAGGTTTGTATTCATTTTTATTTACTTAATAAGTATATTCATACTATGTTCTTTAATAGATGGATGACATTGAATATTTATTAGTATAAATGTAATACTCATTCCTTGGCAAATTTATTTTATTAGCACCTAACAGGAATGAGGATGGATTAAATTCTGCCCCTGCATGAAAAATCATTAGAGGTCTTAGAAATGATCAAGAGATTGGCACAACATTGTAACTCAACTATACTTCAATTAAAAAAAAAAAACTTTTTTATGTAATCAAGTACCCTATCCCATTCATCCCAGGTAGATTTTCCAAAATATCTCTAATGAACACACACTAGTTCTAAGCATACAATCTCATCTAATAAGAATCCCTTACTTCTAGTCTCATTATAGTCATATTCTGATATCTTAACACATACCTGTATAAATACAGATTTTTTAGTCAGATAGCAAACTGATAGTGTTATACTACTGAGCTCACAGTATGAGTCAAACTATATTAAAATAAATTTGTGTTTTTTCAAGGAGGCTAAAATTTGCCTTTAGTTATTTTATTTTCATTATTTTAAAGTTGTATTGGGCTTTCCTGGTGGCTCAGTGGTAAAGAATCTGTCTGCGAATGCAGAAGACATGGGTTGATCCCTGGTCAGGGAAGATCCCACATGCCATAGAGCAACTAAGCCTGTGCACCCCAACTACTGAGCCTGTGCTTTAGAGCCCGAGAGCCTCAACTACTGAAGCGCTCATGTTCTAGAGCCCGTCCTCTGCAACAAGAGAAGCCACTGCAATGAAAAGCTCATGCATCATGAGAGAGTAGCCCCTGCTCGCCACAACTAGAGAAAAGAGCCCATGCAGCAATGAAGGCTCAGCACAGACAAATAATAAACATTTATTATTTATAAATAATAATAAATGTTTAAAAGTTGTATTCAGGTACTACTATGTAATATCATACATATTATTAAAATTCACAAAATAAAAATCATACACATATGTAAAGATAAATAAGTTCTTATCATTGTTTATGTTCTCCAAGGAATCTTCTTGAATGTCACTTGGAGGAAATGTACCCCACTTTGGAGATAAGTTCTCCAAGCTAGTGTTTTCAAATTTTTATGCGCATATAAATAGCTTGAAGATCTTATTTAAATGTAGATTCTGATTCAATAGGCCTGGGGTGAGGTTTGAGAGTCCATGTATCTAGCTACCAGGTGATGCAGATACTACTGGCCTGGGGACCACACTTTAAGTAGTGAAGATTCATGCAGTAACTTTTCTATTACTGACCTAAATCTCAATGCAAATTGAAGTTTTAACAGTCAGTGCAATGCGTAGATGGTGCAGAGAAACTGAAGATTATCAGCCAGTAGTTATTTTAAATGGTGCATATTAAAATGTAAATTAAATGCATGAACCAGATTGAATCCATATGTAAAGTATCTAAGGTAGAAAACTATTTATTAAATACTTTAAACTCCTTAGACACATTCTCAAATATAGTAGCCATAGAAATGTTACATACAAAGTAATCCTCTCTATTTATCACAGCACATCTCCATAGAACATACAAGAAATTTTTTTCTAAAGTTATTATATGGCCTTTAAATAAAACTGCCTTTTAATTTTTTTTCTGTAATTTCAAATTTTTCATTAGTTCACACTGACAGACTGCTTTTCAGTCTTTCTTGGTCAGGTTTCTTCATGAAAACTGTTAGATGTGTCTGTAAACCAAGATGATTTTTATAAAGAAAACAGTTAAGTGCAATCTTTGATAAAATGAATCTGATTATCACTTTATATACCTGATGACCATATGAAACTTCTCAGGGATCTGCATCATAGATGTCATAAAATGTTCCCCATTCATTTTCTGTCATGTAATTTCAAAAATATGGCAACATTCAGTGAAGATTTCAGTTCCCCAGTGTCAATTTGATGAAGCCCAAGTTTTAAAAGTGCCATTGCACTTATACCTAAACATAAAACCAATTCTGTAATTAGGACCCAAGCTTGTGTACCAGAGGAACAAAGTGATAAAGGACCACTTCCAACCTCTAGAATCATCAGGATATCCAATAAACTCCCCAAGTTTGGTTCTGTTGAATCAGTTTACTTAATTTTAGCCAAACTCCAGTGTCCACGTACCCAAGTGCCAGGTTCGTCACTGGGGATTCAGAGACGAACAGACAAGTCTTTAGCACCTAAGAACTAAGTTAAGTGGATTGATATGAACCTACAAACCATTCATGCTAAAGTGTGCCTATAGAGATATGTACAACATGTCCCTAGGAGTTGTACAAAGCCCCACAGGCAAGGTGATACTGCGTTTTAGAGAATGAATAGGAGCACTCTTGAAGGAGGAAATGGCCGCCCACTCCACTCTTCTTGCCTGGAGAATCCCATGGACAGAGAAACCTGGCAGGTTACAGTTCAGAGGGTTGCAAAGAGTTGGACACGACTGAGCACACGTGCCCAGGAGCACTCTGGCAGGACAGAGAGAAAGGATGTTCTCCAAGGATGACACAGCATTTATACCAAGGATTTAAAACTCTGTAGTCTCATGAAATGAAACTCATGACATACATCATTCTTTTTTAATTTCACTCCTTCCATGTCTATTTGCCATTTGTATATATGTCTAAGTCCTTTGCCCCTTTTAAAATCTGGTTAACTGATTTTTTGTGATTAAGTTGTAGAAATTCCTTCTATATTCTGGATATTAACCTCTTTTAAGATATATGATTTGGAAATATTTTTTCCCATTCCAAAGCATTATGTCATTTGATGAGCAGAAGTTTTTGAGTTGTATGTAGTCCCATTTGTCCATTTTTGCTTTTGTGGACTGTGCTTTTAGCCTCATATCCAAGAAATCACTGCTACATCCAGTATCATGAAGTTTTTCTCCTATGTTTTCTTCTAATTCTATAAGTTCGGGGTCTCACATTTGGGCTTTTAATTCATTGAATTAATTTTTGTATATTGTGTAAGATAAAGGTCCAACTTCATTTTTTTTGCATGTAGATATCCAGGTTCCCCAGCACAATTTGTTGAAGAGACTGTCCTCTTCTCATTAAGAAAAAACTTACCCTTTTAACCATTATCTGTGTACAGACATTGTTGTTGTTTAGTCGCTCAGTCATGACTCTTGTGGCCCCATAGACTGTAACCTGCCAGTCTCCTTGTCCATGGGATTTCCTGGCAAGTATACTGGAGTGGGTTGCCATTTCCTTTTTCAGGGGTTGATCTTCCTGACCCAGGGATTGATCTGCATCTTCTGCATTGGCAGGTGGATTCTTTACCGCTGAGTCACCAGGGAAGTCCATATACAGGCATACCTTGTTTTATTGCTCTTTGCTTTATTGAGCTTCACAGATACTGCATTTTTTTTGTTTTGTTTTACAAATCGAAGGTTTTTAGAAATCCTGCATTGTCAGATGATAATTAGCATTTTTTAGCAATAAAGTTTTTAAAATTAAACCAGGTACATTGTTTTTTAAGACATAATGTTATTGCATATGATAGACTACAGTATTATATAAACATCATTTTACATGCACTGGAAAACAAAAAACTTTGTGTGACTCACTTTATTATAATATTTGTTTTATTGCAGTGGTCTGGAACTGAATTTACAATATCTCTGTAGTAAGTATAAACATATATGTACATATATGTGATTTATTATAAGAAGTTGACTCACTAGATTAAGGCTCAAAAGTCCCAAGATTGTCAGGGTGACTTGGCAAGCTGAAGAGTGGGGGGACCAATCGTTTAGTCCCAGTCCAAATTCGAAGGCCTGAGAACCAGAAGAGTTGACGATGTAGTTTCAGTCTGAAGTCCAGCCAGTCTGGGACTCAGAAAGAGCCAATGTTTCAGTCTGAGACCAGAAGCAAGAAAAAAAAAGCAAATGTTCCTGTTCAAAAGCAACCTGGGAAGAACTCTCTCTTACTCAGGGGAATGTCAGCCTTTTGTTTTTAATGTTCAACCAAATATCTGAGCATCCCATAGCCCAGTCAAATTTGTATCTAAAATTAACCATTACACACTGCCACAATTCTGGGAATTGGTGATGGACAAGGAAGCCTGGTGTGCTGCAGACCATAGGGTCACAAAAAATTGGATACGACTGAGTGACTGAACTGAACTGAATTGAACTGCCACTTACTAGCTGAGTGGCCCTGGGCAGATTACTGTATCTTCCTGTGCATCAAGGCCCTTATCTGTAAACTGGGAATAATTATAGAATCTGTGCTGTGCTGTGCTTAGTTGCTCAGTTGTGTCCAACTCTTTGTGACCCCATGGACTGTAGCCCACAAGGCTTCTCTGTCCATGGGTATTCTCCAGGCAAGAATACTGGAGTGGGTTGCATGCCCTCCTCCACTTATAGTATCTACCTTATAGATTTCCTGCGAGGATTATACAAAATCATGCATGCAAAGCCCTTAGTGAAACACGTAATAATTGTTATTACTGTTAACTTTTAAGTTACTGCATAGGATTCCATTGTTTGGACAGATTAGAATTGATTTAACTGATTCTCTACTATTAAATTTCTATTCTTTCTAGTTTTTTTGTTTCTAGTATTTCTTATTATTGAAAACTGCTTTCAAGAATATCTGTGTAAAATTGTAAATAAGTCAGAGTTTTGGCTAGTTTGTTACATTCTTTGTGTTCCTAGATCTTGTATTGAAATTATTTTCCAAAATGGAAATGACTTTATTGTTACGCCCATTTATCAAAGTAATGTGTTAATTTGGTTCACACAAGACAAAATCATAAAGCATAATATGAAGGAATTCCTTGCAATCTGATCCCCTAAAGATAACCATACAAATTGGTGAATACATTTCTATAATTTTTTCTGCATGTATATTTATGTATAAGTTTAAACAGTGGGACAGTGCTGACCACGTTTGTTCACCTCTCATTATAATGTGGATATCTTTCCATATTAGTCTGCTTCATATTTTCACTGATAGCATCAAATTCCATTATATGAATAGCCATAGCATATTTAAGTAATGCTCAATTCATGAACACTTGAATCGTTGGAGTTTTTGTTGTTATAAAGATGTTGTTGGGTGTGGGGATGTTTTAGGGTATTGGAATTATTCTTTGTTTTGTCTGTAGTGTTGCTTACCAGAAAAAAAAATCTATGTGTGTATTAAAAAGCCCTCAGAACTGCACACCATAAAAAGATAAGAAATTTTTCTATATGTAACATTTTTAATAAACCAAATTACTGAAATTAAAACCAAAAAAAAAAAGAATATCTGTGTAGGTATATCTTTGAGTATATCCATGCTGCTGCTGCTGCTAAGTCACCTCAGTCGTGTCTGACTCTGTGCGACCCTTTTGACAGCAGCCCACCAGGTTTCCCCGTCCCTGGGATTCTCCAGGCAAGAACAGAGTGGGTTGCCATTTCCTTCTCCAATGCATGAAAGTAAAAAGTGAAAGTGAAGTTGCTCAGTTATGTCCGACTCTAGCGACCCCATGGACTGCAGCCTACCAGCCTCCTCCATCCATGGGATTTTCCAGGCAAAAGTACTGGAGTGGGGTGCCATTGCCTTCTCCAGAGTATATCCATAATTATTTCATTAAAATTAATCTTTGTAAGTGATATCACTCAGTCAAGCAGATAACTAAAGCTTTCAATTAAATACATACCCATAACCGTTGCACCTTGGCTTTGCAACACCTTGTTCTTGAGGTGATTATATTTCTCAGCTTCACGGATACTGAGCTTGACTGCGTGACCTGCTTTGGCCATTGGAATGTGAGCAGATATAACATTCAACCAAAGCTTTAAATGCACTTGTGTGGACTGACTTGCTGCCTTAGATATTCTACCTTTTTATAATTTTACCATGAGAATATCATTCCCTGGGTATCTTTTAGTTGCAGAATGAAGGACACGTGGATCAATCCTGAACTTAGATGTAGGGGTGAAAAAATATTTGTTGGAGATCAGCCCTGGGATTTCTTTGGAAGGAATGATGCTAAAGCTGAAACTCCAGTACTTTGGCCATCTCATACGAAGAGTTGACTCAGTGGAAAAGACTCTGATGCTGGGAGGGTTTGGGGGCAGGAGGAGAAGGGGACGACGGAGGATGAGATGGCTGGATGGCATCACTGACTCGATGGACATGAGTTTGAGTGAACTCTGGGAGATGGTGATGGACAGGGAGGTCTCATGGGGTAGCAAAGAGTCAGACACAACTGAGCGACTGAACTGAACTGAACTGAACTGAAGTCACTAAGATATTATGATTATCTGTTAAAACATTGTTGCATCAATAACTGATTTACGTACAGAGAGATGAGATCATCAGATTTATTGGTCATACTCCAGTGATCTAATGTGCCTAGGGTCATCCCAGAGTACCAAGTCTGTTATCATCCTTCTTCCAGACCCCTCCCTACCAAATCACTGAACCTACATATAAGCTCACTCCTCTTTTTTTGGGTTACTGCCAAAATCAAAAGCTTCCAAAATCTATTGGAGAAAATGTTCATGATGAGGAGTTATGGAAACTTCTTAGATTCACCTTGAGAATTCTTAAAAAGGGTTCCTGGAGTCTAAACTCTTCATTAGCTTTTCCCAACATGTGTTTCAAAGAACATTTGTCCTTTGAAATGCTCACAAAATCCACAAAAATGGATTCAATTTTGGCCACTTAAGTGATCACTTAAATGTTGGAAATGTTTTTTGGGGGGAATGTATTTTTTTGAAGATGTCTTTTATGACATTCTTGAATGTTCATAATGCACACAAGCATATGAAATTATTGGAGAAAACTCACAGTAAAGAAATATGATAAGATTCTTCATGTCCCAATCTTAATTTACACTGGCCCTTTTATTCTAGCAATATCTCAGTATCTCTTATTATCTGAGAAGCTAGTATTCTACAGAATCCATTTTGTGGAAACTTAACTCAGAAGGTAGACTCCCTAATGAAATTTCAGGCTTTATACAGGCCAACTAGGATAGATATTTTAGGCATCTGTAGTACCTATTATACCATGTCGCATTATGTATGTGTATCAGTTAGTATACAGGGCAACCTACTGTTTTCAGAGACCCAAAATTACAGTGACTTCAGTAAGACAGGAGTTTATTTCTTTCACCTAAGTGTCCAGAGGTTAGTAGTCTAGGTTGATAGTTGATAAGGTAGTTCTGCCTTCTCTGGGTCATCTAGGATCCCAGGTTGGCAGTTGCCTCTGTGACCCTCAACATTGATTTCCAATCCCTGTCACTTCTTAGCCTAAAGGAAGAAAGAAGTCTACAGGGGGAGCTTCCACTTTAAGAAACCATCAATATTGGTTATGTCACTTCTGACATATCATTGGCCCAATCCTGGTCACATATCCAATGCCTAGCTCCCAGGGAAATATACCTCCAGCTAGGTGGCCACATGTCCTACTGGAGGGTCAAATAATTCTATTCCTAAAAGGAATAAGGGGACAATAGACACTGGGGGTCAATTAGTGGTATCTGCCACTGCATTTAGCTTATTTGCTTGAAACCTCTGGCCTCTCCCTTCCAGGTAACAAAATGGAAGTAGTCACATAAATGAGTTAGGAAATGCCATATTTCCTCCACAGATCTATAGTTGCTGCTTCCATCAGAATGACAAACACCATCTTTAATTCACCATTGTCTCCTACCTCCTTAAAACATCTGACACAATGTACAATTCCTAGCTTAAAATGCAGCTCATTTTTCGATATCCAGACTCACAAGTAATCAAAGAAATGTAAGCACCTGAGGGCAAAGGGAGTATCTTACCATTGTTGTTGGAACAATGTCAAACACTATAGGTGCTTGGAAAATAAATGTTTCATGGATGAATGAGATGCCAGCTCTAAAAACGGAATGGGATGCCATCATCTCCTTTAAAGTAAAGGTGGTGTTTACTGCTGGTGTAGATGCAGCCAAGCAGATAGTTCCACATAGAGCAGGTGGAAGTATAAATTAGTATAACCTTTTCAGAGGGCAATTCATCAAAATACAGGTACAAAAAGAAACAAATTTTTGTTGGTCACATGGGCAAAAGTATAAACATTTGTTAATATATTATCTTGATGAAGGTATCAGGAAGCATGCTTTTTGACGTATTACTGGTGGGAGTCTATTTGTAGTAACCACTGTGGAGACATTTTGGGAATGCCTAGTACAGTAAAAATGCATATATTCTGACTCAATACTTTCTACTCTAGAGATTTGTCTTACAGATACATTTGCATAGTTGTGATGTTCATATAAATAAGGATACTCAATACAGACTTGTTTGTAGCGGCAAAAGACTAGAAAAAGCTTAGATGTCCTTCACTGGGAGGGGAGCAATTAAATGCATTGTAGCTATTTAAAAATATATTGTTAAAATTGTGAAAGTCAAAATACACAAGAGTATTTTTACCACCATAAATTGATGGGCTCTTTAAAAAGTGGCAGAGAGAGATACCCACACTCACATTTGTGTACATACACACACACACACACACACATATATATTTAACTCAGTTATGTCCAACTCTTTATGACCCTATGGACTGTAGGCTCCTCTGTCCATGGGATTCTCCAGGCAAGAATATTGGAGTGGGTAGTCATTTTCTTCTCCAGGGGATCGTCCCAATCCAGGGACCGAACCCACATCTACCAGGGTCTCCTGCATTGCAGGCAGATTCTTCACTGCTGAGCCACCAAGGAAGCAATATATAGAGAGAGAGACAGAGAGAGAGAATCTGAGGAAGAAGAAACATGCTTGAAGGTCAGAGATGGAAGGATAACTTGTTAACTGTTATATTCTTAAGGGTTTTTTTTAATCATATATCACTTTTTCAACAGAAGTAAAAAAAAACTTTGAGGAGTTCCTTGGTGGCCTAGTGGTTAGGATTCCAGGCTTTTACTGCCATGACCAGGTCCAGTCCCTGGTTGGGGAACTGGGATCCTGCAAGCCAGGCAATATGACCAAAAAGTCACAATTTATATTTTTTGATGCTGTAATTCTCTTTCTAGTACTATATCCCAATGAAATAATTTGAAATACAAATAAAAATTTATGCCCACTATGCATTCAAAAACTTAGAAATAACCCAAACATCAAATATTATGGGAACAGCAGTGAAAGCTATTTTTGTTAACATTTTCTTTTTTTTTTTTAACATTTTCAGTAATACTGGAAAATGATATAATGAAAAAGCACACAAACAGAAAGCTTAATAAAAAGATTATAAGTACATGTGATGGAACATTATCAGTTGCTGACCCTGGGGAGTAGCACTGCAGATGCATATTATTCTCTTTCTCTATATTTGTGTATTTAGTACCAGTCAGAGCTCTTCTGACTGTAAGTGACAGAAACCGAAATCAAACTAGTTTAATTAAAAGGATATTTATTGGCTTACTGAATCAGTTACTAGAACTGACTGGAACCAGGGACTCTTTCTAAATCTCTCTGTATATTGGGATTAATGTCACCTATGGTAGATCTGCCTTCTCCATGAGCCTTAGGACTCTGTAATCAGGAGCTCCCAGATTCACATTTCCTAGTTTTTCCACTACAGAAAGCAAAGAATGTTCCCTTATTCTCTGGGGTCTGTGACAGATCCAGCTAAAATAATCCCAACAAAAAATTTGGGCCCATTTTAGATCACATAACCAATCCCAGTGGCCAGGGTGGTGGTGTAGTGAGAGAGGGTAGTGCACAGGAAGGCAGGTTTATGGAAGAAGACAGCACCAACCAGGAGGTAGGAAAGTTCAGTTCAATTCAGTCACTCAGTCGTGTCCGACTCTTTGCAATCCCATGAATCGCAGTATGCCAGGCCTCCCTCTCCATCACCAATTCCCGGAGTTTACCCCAAACCAGGAGGTAACAGGATCTATTCTGCTTGAGTTTGGGGCGAGTCAGTGCAATCTGCATTCCCCATGCTGTAACAGAATTGTTTTTTAAAGAAAAGACAGCAGCAGCACCCACTACGGCCAGATGGTTAGTGTGATAAGGAGTGTTCAATGTACCAGGAAAAGAAGAGAGCTGCTGGGCCATCAAAATAGCAACTGTCCATTGCACTGTATTTTCAACGAACGTGTTCACTTGGATAATCAGGAAAAAAGTTTTCAAGTGAGAAAAGAACACCATTTCCTTTCTCTCTCTTGCCCTGGGGTTTAGTGGTAACTTTGGAATATTTCCTTATCTGCCTTCTGTTCACTTGAAAAAAGTTATATTCACCTTCTAATTAGAACTTGAAATCAAACTTGCTCTCCCTTAAATGGCCTGGTAAAATAATTTTCTGAAGCCCAGAACCTGGTTATTTGTTTTTTCCCTACATGTCACCTTCCAGGCAACAGAAACATAGCTTACATATGAGTCCTATCCTATAGTTTGAATTTTGAGGTGAGGCTCAAGTCCAGAGGCCCTGGTTTCTGCATCTCTCTCCCAGTGCTAGACTGGCCAAGTCTGAGTTTATTGACCTTCACAGCACAATACAAAATATGCTTGTTTGCTTTCGTCTGTTCGGATGGGCAGGAGTCCTGTCTGAGTTTGCCTTCCACTGTTTGGTTTGCCAATTCTTTTGTGTATTTTAGTCCCTTTCTGTACACATTGCTAGACACCTTTCCTAATGGCTGTTTATCTCAATGCTTTGAAAAAAATTATATAATGTGTCCTTATGGCTTAATTCATTCTTTTTATAAAGTTACGAGACTAAGCATCAACCCATAATGGAATACACTTGTTACAAATTTATTTCTAAATCTAGAAGAAGCAATGATTATCATACTGCTGCTGCTGCTGCTAAGTCACTTCAGTAGTGTCCGACTCTGTATGACCCCATAGACGGCAGCCCACAAGGCTCCCCCGTCCCTGGGATTCTCCAGGCAAGAACACTGGAGTGGGTTGCCATTTCCTTCCCCAATGCATGAAAGTGAAAAGTGAAAGTGAAGTCACTCAGTCGTGTCCGACTCTTAGCGACCCCATGGACTGCAGCCCACCAGGCTCCTCCGTCCATGGGATTTTCCAAGCAAGAGTACTGGAGTGGGGTGCCATTGCCTTCTCCAGATTATCATACTAGATATAGGATAAAAACTGGGCTTCCCTGGTGGCTCAGATGGTAAAGAATCTGCCTGCAATGTGGGAGACCTGGGTCTGAGCCTTGGGTCAGGGAGATCCCCTGGAAAGGAAATGGCTACCCACTCCAGTATTCTTGCCTGGAGAATTCCATGGACAGAGTAATTCCCCACAGTCCATCAGGTCGCAAAAAGTTGGACATGACTGAGCGACTAACATTTTCACTTTTTTCAGGATAAAAATTACATTTAATTATAAAAAGTTGAAGATGAAACACATCCCTTCTTTTGATTTTTAATTGTGGTAAAATACAAGAATATGAAATTTACTCTTGTAACCTTTTTTCAGTTCATAGTGTTAAGTACATTCACACTGTTGTGCAACCAGTCTCCAGAATTACGTTCATCTTGCAAAACTGAAACTCTATACCCATTAAACAAAAACTTCCCATTCCTCCCTCCTTTTAACTCCTGACAACCACCCTTTTATTTTCTGACTTATGAATTTGACTACTCTAGATACTTCATATAAATAGAATCATACAATATTTTTTCTTTTGTGACTGGCTTATTTCACTTAGAAAAATATCCTTAAATTTCATCCATGTTGTAGCATGTGTCAGAATTCCATTTTTTAAGGCTAATATTCCATATATATATATATATATATATATATGTATATACTCACACACATGGCATCTTGTTTATCCATTCATACCTCAAGGAACATGAGTTTTATCTTCCATTTTTTTTTGTAATTATAAATAATGCTGCTATGAAAATGAGTATACAAATATCTCTCTGAGGCTGTTTAAATTCTTTCGGGAATATATTCAGAAGTGTAATACTGGTCCCATGGTAATTCTATTTTTAATTTTTTGAGGAACTGCTATATTGTTTCTTGGGCTTCCCTGGGAGCTCAGCTTGTAAAGAATCTGCCTGAAATGTAGGAGAACCCAGTTCAATTCCTGGGTCAGGAAGGTCCCCTGGAGAAGGGATAGGCTACCCAGTCCAGTATTCTTGGGCTTCTCTGGTGGCTCAGACAGTAAAGAATCCACCTGCAATTCGAGAGACCTGGGTTTGATTCCTGGATTGGGCAGATCCCTTGGAGGAGGGCATGGCAACCCACTCCAGTATTCTTGCCTGGAGAATCCCCATGGCGGGCTATAGTCCATGGGGTTGCAAAGAGTTGGACATGACTTTGTGACTAAGCACAGCATACTGTTTCTCATAGCAACTGCACCATTTAGCATTCCTACCAAGAGTGTACAAGTGTTCTAGTTTCTTCACATCCTGGCCAATACGTGCTATTTTTTGGACTTGGTAGTGGCCATTGTAACAGGTATGAGATGAGAATCTCATCTATTCTTAGCCACTCATTTTGTGTATGAGGAACTGAGACCCAGTCGTTTTAAATAGATTGTCCTAAATAGTGCAAATCATATGAGGGAACAAAGTGCAGTGGTTAAAATACTGCACTCTGGATCTAGATTCCCACTGTTTAATCCTGGCTCTGCCACTGACTGGCTGTGTAACCTTCGGCACGTTACTTAACTTCTCTGTGTCAGTTTTCTTATCTGTATAATTTAAGGGTACCTGCCTCATAGAGTTGTTGTTTTAAGGACTAAATGAGATAGGACAGGTAAAGTGCAGCTCGAAAATGGCCACCGTTTTTTGACATTCCTGCTATTGGAAGGTGGCATCTAATTTCCCTCCCCTTGAATCTACACTGGCCAGAGACACTCAGTTGTCAGCAATAAAATGCAAGTAGAGTAATGCTGCTTGACTTCCCAGTCTGAGTCAGAAAAAGACTTTCAACTTGTGCCTTGGTCTCCAGGCACTCTCTCCGCGGGAATCCATCTGCATATAAGTATGACTGTCCTGCTAGAGAAACCATATGGAGAGACCCTGAAACTACGCAGAGACAGAGGGGTTTGTTTCATTGACTCAGCTTTTCTGCCATCCTGACAAGGTGCCAGGCATTTGAATGAACCTCTGTGGTACCCTCCAGACCAAACCAACTGTCAGCTAAACAAAAATAACCTCAGTCAATAACACATTAAGCCAAAGGACTGCCAGCCAAGTTTTGCCCAAACGCTATTTTTACATAATTAGTTTTGGCATTAAATGACACAGCAATTGATCACCGGGGCACTAGAATGTAAGCTCTCTAAAGGCAGGTATTTTTGCCTTCATTGTTATTTCCTCAGGACTTAGAGCAATGCCTGGCATATAATAGATGTTCAATAAAGATTTGCTCAGTGAATGGATGAAAATTAAACTTTGTTTTTATTAGTGGTAGATGATTATCAGAACCAGTCTGCTGATCAGAGCTCTCTGTATCACTCCATGCTGACCTAAAAGATACTGACCATTTTATTTCTCCTGAGATTTTTAGGGCCTTATAAAACTTTTGATGTATTCTCAAAAAGTTAGTGGTAAGGTATACTCCAAGTTGCAAAGGTTGGAGAACATCAAAAGAAACTGCATAGTGTTTCCTTTTCTTAACTTTTATTATTTAAATTTTTTTCCTTCTATGAAGTTATTTTTTATCAGAGTATAATTGCTTTATAATGTTGTATTAGATTTTGCTGTACAATGAAGTGAATCAGCCATATGCATACATATATCCCCTCCCTCTTGCACTTTCTTCCCACCTACTCCTATCCCACCCCTCTAGTTCATCACACAGAACTGAGCAGAGCTTCCTGTGCTTTATAGCAGGTTCCCACTAGTTATCTATTTTACATATGGTACTGTATCCCAAAGAAAGGCAATGCCAAAGAATGCTCAAACTACCGCACAATTGCACTCATCTCACATGCTAGTAAATTAATGCTCAAAATTCTCCAAGCCAGGCTTCAGTAATACATGAACTGTGAACTTCCAGGCTTCAGCAATACGTGAACCATGAACTTCCAGATGTTCAAGCTGGTTTTAGAAAAGGCAGAGGAACCAGAGATCAAGTTGCCAACATCCGCTGGATCATCGAAAAAGCAAGAGAATTCCAGAAAAACATCTATTTCTGCTTTGTTGACTATGCCAAAGCCTTTGACTGTGTGGATCACAATAAACTGTGGAAAATTCTGAAATAGATGGGAATACCAGACCACCTGACCTGCCTCTTGAGAAACCTGTATGCAGGTCCGGAAGCAACAGTTAGAACTGGACATGGAACAAAAGACTGGTTCCAAATAGGAAAAGGAGTACATCAGGCTGTATATTGTCACCCTGCTTATTTAACTTATATACAGAGTACATCATGAGAAACGCTGGGCTGGAAGAAGCACAAGCTGGAATCAAGATTGCCGGGAGAAATATCAATAACCTCAGATATGCAGATTACACCCCCCTTACGGCAGAAAGTGAAGAGGAACTAAAAAGCCTCTTGATGAAAGAGAAAGAGGAGAGTGAAAAAGTTGGCTTAAAGCTCAACATTCAGAAAACGAAGATCATGGCATCTGGTCCCATCACTCTATGGCACATAGATGGGGAAACAGTGTCAGACTATTTTTTTGGGCTCCAAAATCACTGAAGATGGTGAATGCAGCCATGAAATTAAAAGATGCTTACTCCTTGGAAGGAAAGTTATGACCAACCTAGATAGCATATTCAAAAGCAGAGACATTACTTTGCCAACAAAGGTCCGTCTAGTCAAGGCTATGGTTTTTCCAGTGGTCATGTTTGGATGTGAGAGTTGGACTGTGAAGAAAGCTGAGTGCCAAAGAATTGATGCTTTTGAACTGTAGTGTTGAGAAGACTCTTGAGAGTCCCTTGGACTGCAAAGAGATCCAACCAGTTCATTCTAAAGGAGATCAGTCCTGGGTGTTCTTTGGAAGGAATGATGCTAAAGCTGAAACTCCAGTACTTTGGCCACCTCAGGTGAAGAGTTGACTCATTGGAAAAGACTCTGATGCTGGGAGGGATTGGGGGCAGGAGGAAGAGGGGATGACAGAGGATGAGATGGCTGGATGGCATCACCGACTCGATGGAGGTGAGTTTGAGTGAACTCCAGGAGTTGGTGATGGACAGGGAGGCCTGGCGTGCTGCGATTCATGGGGTCGCAAAGAGTCGGACACGACTGAGCGACTGAACTGAACTGAACTGAATTGAGTGTATATATTTCAATGTTAATCTCCCAGTTCATCCCACCCTCCCTCAATACTACAATGTTGTTTTTTTAGTCGCTAAATTATGCCCAGTTCTTTGCGACCCCATAGACTGTAGCCTGCCAGTCCTCTGTCCATGGGACTTCCAGGCAAGAACACTGAAGTGGATTGCCAGTTCCTCTCCAAGGGATCTTCCCAACCCAAAATGGAACGAACCTGCGTCTCCTGCATTGCAGACAGATTCTTTACTGTTGAGCCACCAAGGAAGTCCCAAAATGACAATACCAGGCAATTAAAACCGGTAGCTTATTAAATCCTAACAACCCTGTAAAGTTTATATCATTTTCTTCCTTTCTACAACATTAAGATCCTAGGGCTCGAAGAGTTTAGGTACTTTGCCCAACCAAAGATGAGAAACGGAGCTTCAGGATTTGAACCTAGATCTGCCTCTTCCTTGAAAAACACTTTTCAGTCTAGAAAACTGTTCATAAAGATTATCAGCACACAACAGTGAGTAAAGAGGGCCTGTTGCTTTAAAAGTCGGGAATAGCCCATTTAAGTCCCAGCTGCTGGCCAGTCACGAGGTTTTCTTTAACTCACTTATCTCATTTTCCTCAACCAGAAAACGGGAAAAGTGGCCCCTGTCCTGCCTACCTTACAGTGATGTGGGTGATTCTAAGAACCCAAACACTTCTTGCAAACATGCTCCTATAGAAAAACCTTCCCATGGCAACAAAGATAGGAAAAAGATGTGCAAAGGTTTTTGAGATCCTACATAAATGAACATTTTTGACAAAATATTGGGAATCAGGGATTCCAAAGTTGAAAAAAATCTTCAGCAAAGTTCATTGAGTTCAAAAGAAATGAGTGTTAAGACAATTAAGATCTTTTGAGATAAAGGATATATTCATCTAAAGTGAAATTTTTACTCAAAATATAATTGTCACTGGTTCTATCACTAGTCCAGGAACTAATACCCCACATGCCATGGAGCACCTAAGCCTATGTGCCACAACTACTGAAGCCCATATGCTCCAGAGCCCTTGCTCTGCAACAAGAGAAGCCACCGCAATGAGAAGCCCACGCACCACACCTGGAGAGCAGCCCCCCTCACCGCAGCTAGAGAATGTGCAGCAATGATGACCCAGTGCCGCCAAAACTAAACAAAAAATAAACTAATAAAATAAAATTGCAAAAATATAATTGTCAATGTAGTCAGGCTTCGGGTACCAGCTGAGTTGCTTTACCCTCACAGACTCAACCATTTGTTTCTAAAGTACATCTTTTTTGCTGAGGTGAAAATGTTAGGAGGAAATCCAGCCTCACCAACGTGCCACAGCAAGACCCTCCAGCCCCTTTTCGTGCTGTTGCTGAACCAGACTACCTGATCAGACTTCCTTTGCCTTAGGGTAAATTCCATTTGGAGTCTCATGTTGCTCTCTTCCACTGATTGGCCCCCATTAATATATCTTGGTCCTTCAATATGTTCTATTAACGTTGAGCCACAGAAGAGAAATCATTGGTTATTGGGAATTTCTGTAAATTAACTCTTTTCACCCCTACCTTCCCTCTATAGCATTCAATTCTGAAAACCAAGGGCTCCTTGATCTGAGTAGCCTTTGTCAAGCCACAGAAGATCCTGTTACACATTTTCTCTAGGGCCTAGGGGGTCTCTTTGACAAATATTTGCATAACTATTTTCAGCTTCTCAAGTGATACTTGAAAACAAAACAAAACAAACAAAAACAAACAGAACCTGTACCAAGGGGGGGGTCTTACTGTTTTTAAATAGAGACAACGTTTAAATGTGATTTATTTGGCTGAAGTTCTGTCTAAACTGCAACCTTACCAGACTAACACACAGTGAGACATACATGTGGGTGCATGCGTGTGCACACACACACACACACTGAGCTAGGTTTAGTCCCCCTAACTCAGATCCCTATATGTTTCTATGACCTATGACTGTATACACACAGATAGTTCTTAACTCTAACTTGCGAAGTCTAATACAGATATGAATATGTTAAAAGTGTAAATTTTACTATTACAACTGTAGAACTCAATTCAGCAAACCATATTTAAGGTTATATAAAAGTATCAAATTTACCAAGAGAGTTTCTGAGATTTAAACTGGTTTAAGAGCAAGTAATTTATAAACTCATCTTTCTGAATTTATGTCTTTTCAACTTTCCACCACTTAAAACTCCATCAACACTCCATTTGTTTAGAATCTAGAATCACAGTTTCTAAAATATACCATCCAGGTTATGGGTGCTGGATCTGTGGTCAGTAGACCTGGGATTCAACCCAACCTGTGACTTCGTGAAGGCAGATCCTTCTTGAGTCACTTAGTACCTGTGTCATAAGATTGTTGTGAAAATTAATGAGAAAAATGAAATAACATTGTCAAGCCTAGAGCAAGTACTTGAAAACATCAGCTATTGCACTATCATCAAAAAGTCTACAGATACATTCTGGAGAGGGTATGGAGAAAAGGGAATCCTCCTGCACTGTTGGTGGGAAGTTAAATCGGTGCAGCCGCTGTGGAAATCAGTATGGAGATTTATTGCATGTATGTACATGTAAAGTCGCTTCAGTCATGCCCAACTCTTTGTGACCCTATGGACTGTAGACTGCCAGGCTCCTCTATCCATGGGATTCTCCAGCGAGAATACTGGAGTAGGTGGCCATGCCCTCCCCCAGGGGATCCCTGCCTTCCAACCCAGGGATCAAAGCTGTGTCTCCTGGGTCTCTTGCACTGGCAGGCTGATTCCTTACTGCTAGTGCCACCCGGGAAGTCCATGGAGGTTTCTTAAAAAACTAAAAGTAGAGCCACCATGTGATCCACCAGGCCCACTCCTGAACATATATCCAAAAAAAAAAAAAACCCTAATTCAAAGAGACATGCACCTCAGTGTTCATAGCAGCACTGTTTACAATAGCCAAAACATGGAAAAAACACAAGTGCGCATCAACAGACAATTCATTTAAGAGGATGGGGGTTGGTGTGTGTGTGTGCGTGTCTGTGCTATAGAATATTACTTAGCCATAAAAAAAGAATGAAATATTGTCACTTGCAGCAACATGGATGGACCTAGAGAATATCATATTAAGTGAAGTAAGTCAGAGAAAAACAAATATTACATTATCACTTGTATGTGGAATCTAAAAAAATAATACAATTGAATTTATTTACAAAACAGAAACAGACTTAAAACAGAATAAAAACTATGATTAACCAAAGGTGAAAGGGAGTGGGCGAGGGATAAATCAGGAGTACTAGAGACAAACTACTATGCATAAGATAAATAAGCAACCAAGATTTACTGTACAGTGTATCAGTTCAGTTCAGTCACTCAGTCATGTCCAACCCTTTGTGACCCCATGGACTGCAGCACGCCAGGCTTCCCTGTCCAGCACCAATCCCAGAACTTGCTCAAACTCATGTCCATCAAGTCGGTGATGCCATCCAACTATCTCATCCTCTGTCGTCCCCTTATCCTTCTGCCTTCAGTTTTTCCCAGCATCAGGGCCTTTTCCAATAAGTCAGTTCTTCATATCAGGTGGCCAAAGTATTGGAGTTTCAGCTTCAGCATCAGTCCTTCCAATGAATATTCAGGACTGATTTCCTTTAGGATGGACTGGTTGGATCTCCTTGCAGTCCAAGGGACTCTCAAAGGTCTTCTCCAACATCACAGATCAAAAGCATCAATTCTTTGGTGCTCAGCTTTCTTTATAGTCCAACTCTCACATCCACACGTGCTGCTACTGCCAAGTCGCTTCAGTCATGTCCGACTCTGTGCGACCCCATAGACGGCAGCCCACCAGGCTCCCCCGTCCCTGGGATTCTCCAGGCAAGAACACTGGAGTGGGTTGCCATTTCCTTCTCCAATGCGTGAAAGTGAAAAGTGAAAGTGAAGTCACTCAGTCATGCCCAATTCCTAGCGACCCTGTGGACTGCAGCCTACCAGGCTCCTCCATCGTGGGATTTTCCAGGCAAGAGTACTGGAGTGGGTTGCCATTGCCTTCTCTGATCCACACATGACTACTAGAAAAACCATAGCTTTGACTACATGGACCTTTGTTGGCAAAGTAACTTCTCTGCTTTTTAATATGCTGTCTAGGTTGGTCATAACTTTTCTTCCAAGGAGCAAGCGTCTTTTAATTTCATGCCTGCATTGGAGCAAAAAAAAAGTCTGTCACTGTCTTCCTTGTTTCCCCATCTATTTGCCATGAAGTGATGGGACCAGAAGCTATGATCTTGGTTTTCTGAATGTTGTGCTTTAAACCAACTTTTTCACTCTCCTCTTTCTCTTTCATCAAGAGACTTTTTAGCTCTTCTTCATTTTCTGCCATAAGGGTGGGGTCATCTGCATATCTGAGGTTATTGATATTTCCCCCAGTAATCTTGATTCCAGCTTGTGCTTCATCCAGCCCAGCATTTCACATGATGTACTCTGCATGTAAGTTAAGTAAGCAGGGTGACAATATACAGCCTTGACGTACTCCTTTTCCTATTTGGAACCAGTCTGTTGTTCCATGTCCAGTTCTAACTGTTGCTTCTTGACCTGCATACAGATTTCTCAGGAGGCAGGTCAGGTGGTCTGGCATCCCCATCTCTTTTAGAATTTTCCACAGTTTGTTGTGATCCACACAAAGGGTTTGGCATAGTCAATAAGCAGAAATAGATGTGTTTCTGGAACTCTCTTGCTTTTTTGATGATCCAACGGATGTTGGCAATTTGATCTCTGGTTCTTCTGACTTTTCTAAATCCAGCTTGAACATCTGGATGTTCACGGTTCACGTACTGTTGAAGCCTGGCTTGGAGAATTTTGAGCATTACTTTGCTAGCGTGTGAGATGAGGACAATTGTGCAGTAGTCTGAACATTCTTTGGCATTGCCTTTCTTTGGGGTTGGAATGAAAATTGACCTTTTCCAGTCCTGTGGCCACTGCTGAGTTTTCTAGATTTGCTGGCATGTTGAGTGCAGCACTTTCACAGCATCATCTTTGAGGATTTGAAATAGCTCACCCGGAATTTCATCACCTCCACTAGCTTTATTTGTAGTGATGTTTCCTAAGGTCCACTTGACTTCATATTCTAGGATGTCTGGCTCTAGGTGAGTGATCACACCATCGTGATTACCTGGGTCATGAAGATCTTTTTGTATAGTTCTTCTGTTTATTCTTGCCATCTCTTCTTAATATCTTCTGCTTCTGTTAGGTCCATACGGTTTCTGTCCTTTATCGAGCCCATCTTTGCATGAAACATTCCCTTGGTATCTCTAATTTTCTTGAAGAGATCTCTAGTCTTTCCCATTCTACTGTTTTCTGCTAATTCTTTGCATATGGGACTATAAAAACATTTTGTAATAACCTATAATGGAAAATAATATAAAATGAAAAAATATATATAGCTGAATTACTTTGCTGTACTCCTGAAACTAACACAATATTTTAAATCAACTATACTCCAATTAAAAAAAGTTACAAATAAAACCTCATCAGCCATTGTAATTAGTATAATTTTTGTCAAATTTAATGCTAAGATACTTGAGTTTCACAAACTATACTTACCCCTTACTGTTCCCATCAGTGCCATTGCCTTCATTTCTATGACCACAGCAAGTTATTTACGTTGTCTTTACAACAATAGGTACTTTTCATCTCTCTTAGACATGCTCAAGGTTGTAAAATGCACAAAGCAAAAAGTAATTCAATTGGAAAGACTGAGTCTCTTGTTAGTGTCAAGATATTTAAACATTTAGCTCAAGTATTGATTCTTTTGCATTAAAATCAATTTTAGATGTTAACAATTGCTAATCTAATTGCTAGTGATGCTGCAATTAACAGAAGAACACAAATCATGGGCATCAAGTACACATTAAAGTCAAGTAATTTTTTTCCTTAATTCTTTGAGGGTATTGATCAAACCCAATGTAATTTCTCTTTCCAAATGGAATTCTGGCTCTTATGTAAGAATGATGAAGTAAAAACATCCCCTGTAAAGGGCTATCTCACCTCCTTCCATGTCAATGGAAAGGAGGAAATGAAAATTAAACATTATAGCCAAAGCACAGATGAGAGACTGGATACACTGATCACCATCTATTTTGATTACAACAATTGTTGGGGCTAAATGCTTGATCTATGTTTGAGAATGGCAGTTACTCTGCTTAAAAGAAAGGAAGTGATCAACATTGTGATGTAGCTGAGATTTATCTGTATCAAATCTAACTATGTTTTGGGATATACTGAAAATCTTGATCTATATAAAAGTTTCCAATTTCGCAGAACTTTATTCTCTGTCAGTACCTAGAAAAGTCTTTGAAATGGATCGGAACTCTACAAATGAAAGGAGGAGTGCAAATGGAGTGAATAAGGTCCCAAACACTCTGTATGATTCCACAAGTTTTAACCACAGTCACATTTTCCTTCCATGATTACTCTATGCTCACTTCAGGGGAAAGATATTTAGTGAATCAGAAACTGGAAGTAGGTCTCCATTGGAGTCTATGACATATTTGCTATGATGTTCGTGATTTACATAGCCTCTTCCTCTCCACTCCTAATTGATGAGAACTGGACCAAGGCTCAGAGAAGGCAATGGCACCCCACTCCAGTACTCTTGCCTGGAAAATCCCATGGACGGAGGAGCCTGGTAGGCTGCAGTCCATGGGGTCGCTACAGTCGGACACGACTGAGCGACTTCACTTTCACTTTTCACTTATATGCATTGGAGAAGGAAATGGCAACCCACTCCAGTGTTCTTGCCTGGAGAATCCCAGGGACGGGGGAGCTTGGTGGGCTGCTGTCTATGGGGTCGCACAGAGTCGGACACGACTGAAGTGACTTAGCAGCAGCAGCAGGACCAAGGTTAAGTTGATGGAAATACTTAAGCATTTTCTCTAGTTTTCCCCACAAAGATCAACACAAGGACCAGCAATGGTGTTGTTTATGTTAGGCTGACTTACTGTCTCATGCTGCTCCTCATTTCTAACATCCATGATTCATTCACAGTATTTCATCAAATGCACTCATAAAGTGGGATTAATCACATTTGCCTATAATAGTGAATGATTATTGCTTTTGTCTTAATCTTCAGATAAAAGCATTTGAATCTCCTCTGAATACACCTTCTCTACTCAATCCATGGGGTTACAAGTACAGACATTCTCACCCCCAACTCCACAGATGGGCATGTAAACCCAGGGCTGATGGAACCAGAGCATGGAATCCTGTCATCCTAGATCTTTGGTCCCCTGCCACAGCCTTCTGTGCAGCAAAGGATTTTGCCCCCAGGCCAAGTTGGAAACATCATCTGTGAAGAAATTTAATCAGTTTATGTGATATATTCATGCAATAGTAATTCAAAATAGGGGTTGGCATACCAGAGAGGACCGAAAATGCTTTGGCATTTGGGGAGAGGACCAGCCTGACCACCTGCCCCCAGCAACCTAAAGTAAATTCTATCATCCACATTCCTACCAAAAAACACAAAATCTAGCTCTAATTCTGGAGCAGAAGAAAGGAAACCCCACTCAAGCCACCTATATCAATTGCATTTGTCCTTGATCCACAAATAAATGAGTTAAAGACCATGGATTAGTAGGAAATTCTGCACCTCAAGTTTACTTGGATAACAACTGAAATAAATTTTGAAAGAACTGACCTGACAGTGGAAATATAAATAATTCATAAAACAGAAGAAGCTATAAGGAATTCTCATTAATGTCCAAAAAGAGAATATATTCACTTTTAAACCAAAATAGACTACTATGAAAGAAGAGCAGTTGGGAAGCAATGAAGAGTTCATGGAAATTAAGAATACATCACCAAAATAAAAAATAAATCGAAAAAGTGCAAGAAAACAAATCAGGAAAATCTCCTGCAATATAGAGTAAAAAGACCAAAGACAGAAAACATGAGGGAAAAAATGTCAAGAGAAGTAGAACTGAAAAAACCAATATCTGTCCTACACAGATGTTCTAGGAACAGAGAAATGAGAAAAAAATTAAAAAAGGAATAGAAGAACATACCCTAGAGTTGATATAAAATATAAAACTTCAGATTGAAAGAGAACCAGTTTGGAAAAAAAAAGATTCATTCTGAAACTTCAGAATATGTATAAAGAGAACACACCAAAGTCTTTGGGTTGGCGGGGGGGGTGAATAGGGGAAACTTTACTACAAACAAGTAATGATTTCAGGGATTCCACGGACACATGGGATGCAAGAAAGCAATGGAGGAAAGCAGAGCAACTATGGGAGATACTTAACATTCTAGCCAGAGGAGTGGCCAGTGGGGGGATGGAGCAGGCCAGGGACTGCTTACGCCTGAGATGGACAACAGCCCAGCACACACCAGAGGTAGAAGTCCAAGTGAAATGTCAAAGGAATTACAACTGAGCAACCAAGAGTGTCAGTTGTACCTAAGGGAATCTAGCAGATGCAAATATGTGTAACAGATTTCCAGGTGAAATCAAGACAGGTATTCTTAGTTGAGACACCAAGAAGTGATAAAAACAGTAGTGGAACATAAAGATAGTTGGCTCCTAGTGAAAAATCCGTACTTTTATATCTTTATAAGGTATAAAATAATAAAGTAATAATATAATGTATAATGTAATAAAGATATTATCCATGAAAAATAGAAAAGCAAGCAAGAAAGCAATGGAGTAATGCTTTCAAATAACTAAGGAAAAAACATTTTGAACATAAAATTCTGTATGCAGCCACACCATCAACCAAGTGTGAAAGTGAAATGAAGACATTTCATACATGCAAAGACTTAGACCAGTTCTTATATAGCTCTTCTGAAAAAAGTTGAAAAGTACCAAAATATACTTCAGCAACACCAAAGAGGAATCCATGACAAAGGATGACACAGACTCTAAGAAACAGCAAAAGTAACCCACAAAGACCATACAAAGAAACAGTGGGAATAAATTTATGCAATGTGACAATAAAATAGTCTGTTTAAAAGTAACTATTCCAAAAACAGTACAAATAACAATCGGGATAATTACAAAATATATTTTCTCTTTCAACAAGAGAATTACAAACTCTGTGAAAATTGTGGTCCATAGATGCAGTAAGCTAAGACAAGGCATTCATTTGAGAAATGGATAAACTGTATGAAAGGAATATCCATTTCCCTTTGTTATAGGAAAATCTCAGAGTAGCACAGGTTTAGGAACATAAAATTACAACTCCTTTTCTATGGATTCAATCATCCCACCTAGATCTGTAACAAATACTAGTTACATAATCATAATACCGTAAGTGCTATTATTTGGACTTGAATTTCATAATAGATTTATAGATGAAGACGAAGTATGGAAAATTCAGGTTGTAAGTGTTATTATAAACTATGCAAAAGAGAGTTACAAAGTTGAAAGGATTTCTGATTTCTGGTCAGAAATATAAGATGCTTTAAAATCACCACTCCATCCTAACAACTAACAAAAAGCCTGAAAATCAACAACTTTTCTTAAATCCCTTAGAGAATTGAAGTCACGGGGCAAACTGCTGCCCTCAAAATCGGAGAGACAAACAGGCCAATAGAAAGAATCACAATTTACTGGAGGAGAATCCTAAATGGAAATCAGACCATGTTCCTTTAAACCATGACATGAGGACCAGCTTTCAACTAAAAGTTACAGGGCAAACTGAAAGGCAATCAACACATTTTGCAGAGAAGGAACAGCATCAGAATCAAATTCAGATATGTCAGGGATGTTGGAATTATCAGTCCAAGTATTCAAATAACTATGATTAACATGCTAAAAGCCCTGATGGATAAAGCAGACAACATACAAGAATAGATGGGCAAGAAGAAAGATGGAAATGTTAAAAGAGAGTCAAAATGAATTCTAGACATCAAAAACAGAAATGAAGAATGTGATTACTTCTGACGGGCTTTGGTGGGCTCATTCATAGAGTGGACATGGCTGAAGAAGAAGCATGAGATTATATCAATAAAAAGCTCCAAAACTGAAAAGAAAAAAAGACTTTAAAAAAAAGGAACAGATTCATGGACAACTACAGAAGGTATAACAAAGATATTCCTTTTGGGAATGCCAGAAACAGAATTTCCTCAGATTAATATTAAACAACAAATCACACATCCAGGAAACTCAAAGAACAATAAGTAGGATCAGTTCTCCCCAAATGACACACAGGCATACAGCATTCAAACTACAGAAAATCAAAGATAAAGAAATTTTGAATGAGGCCAGAGGGGGAATAATACCACACCTACAGAGGAACAAACATATGAATTGAGATCTGACTTCTCAAAAATTATGCAAGTAAGAGGGTGGAGTGAAATATTTAAAGTGTTGAAGAGAAAGAAACATTAACCTAGAATTCTACATCCTGAGAAATTATCATTCAAAAGTGAAGGAGAGGCAGTGTGCCAGGTGATGGTCACACAGGTCTCTTGCTTCAACAGTGTTTGGAGGGAACAGACCCAAGGACACCCCTTGCTCCAGCCTCCCATCACCCTCCAATCTTTTTTCCAATCATAACCTTCAGAATCAGCCATTCAGCTGTCTTCAGTCACTAGGACCAGCCAACACCATTTTCTGAGCTTACTTCCTTATTACCCATCAACTGTGAGATTCGTCAGAATTATTCCACAGAGGTGAGGGCCACCATCAACCTCCTGGTCAACATGCATCTGCAGGCCTCCTACACCTACCTCTCTTTGGACTTCTATTTTCACCAAGAAAATGTGGGTCTGAAGGGCATGGGCCATTTTTTCTGCCAGTTGGCCTAGGAGAATGGTAAAGGTGCCCAGCTGTCTCTCGAAAATGTGAAACCAGTGTTGGGGTCGTGTCCCCTTCCAGGACGTGCAGAAACCATCTCAAGATGAGTAAGGTAAAACCCAGGATGCTATGGAAGCCACCCTTCTCATGCAGAAGAACCCGAGCCATGCCCTTTTAGATCCACATGGCCCCCGCAGACCCCCACCTCTGTGACTTCCTGGAGAGTCACTTCTTGGAGGAGCAGGTGAAACTCATCAAGAAGATGGGTGACCACCTGACCAACCTCCACAGGCTGGCTGGTCTTCAGGCTGGGTTAAGGGAGTATCTCTTGGAAGCACGACTAGAGACTTCTGGAGCCTATTGGACTTTGAGGAGCCCCTCTGATGTCAGGGCTTCTACATGAAGCCCCTCTCTGCAGCCACTAGGCAGCTTTTTAACTCCCCGGGAGCCCTCTCCCAAACCTTGGACCAAATGCAAACAATAAGACTTTTTGCAGAAAAAAACAAAGTGAATGAGAAATTAAGATGTTCTCAAACAAAGATTGAGAGATATTTGTTGCCAATAGATCTGCTTTTTCAGAAATGTTTAAGGAAGTTCTTCAGACAAAAGGAAAATTACATAGATCAGAAACTCGGGTTTACATAAGGAAAAAAACATTAGAGAAAGAATAAGCGAAGGTAAAATAAAGCTTTTTTGCTTCAAAATAATAAAAGCAACAATATATCCTATGATTTTACCAAAATGAAAAGAAACTGGGAGGCAGAGACAATGAAGTTAAGAGAAGTGTAGCCATACTAATTTCCTCATCTTACCTAGGAGAGAATCAAGTTTTACTAAATAGTTGATGGATCAAGAAAAAAGAAGTTTAAATATATTTTTGTAAGCTATATAGTAAGTTATAAAATAATCAAAATTGCATGAAAGAGTAGGGAACTGAGAAGTGTTAAATGGGCTAAACTCCAAATCTTTCATTGAAGACATGCAGGAGTATTCCTGACAGTTGATAAACCAAACAAGAGAGACATAGAATACTATTCAGCGCTCTAGATATATCCATAAAAAGGACCAAAGCCAGAAATGATCCAAAGTGGTTAACTCCAAGGCATGGACTCAGAGTTGTGAGCCGGAGAATGGAGAGCAAAGACATTCCTCTTGTCAATTTATACATTTCTCTTTTCTTAATATTTATTTTTATTTATTTATTTGACTACACTGCGTCTTAGTTGTCGCATGGCAGATCTTTAGTTGCAGTAAGTGGAACCTAGTTCCCTGACCAGGGATCGAACCCTTCCCTGCCCCCCACTTCAGCATAGGGAGTGCAGAGTCTTAAACTCTGGGACCAGCTGGGAAATCCCCAGTTTAAACGCTTCTAAATTGGAGGTTGAAGTTTTACTTGTATGACTATGTCTGTTATTTAAATACTTTTAAAAAGTAGAATTTTATGTAGGAAACCTATAAAATAAAGTTTCAGAGGAAAGTCCATAGCAATAATTGTATTATTTTGCAAGAAAGACTGCAAATAGATGGCCAAGATTTCAACTCAAGAAACCAGAAAAATAAAAACAAATAAGCCCAAAGAAGCAGAAAGAATTAATGAAGATAAAAGTAAAAACTTGTAAGGGAATAACAATATGTGTGCATTGTGTGCTCAGTCACATCCAACTCTGTGAGATGCTATGGACTGTAGCCTTTCAGGCTCCTCTGTCCATGGGATTCTGCAAGGCAAGAATACTGATATGGGTTGCCATGCCCTCCTCCAGGGATCTTCACAACCCAGGGATCAAATCTGTGGCATCTCCTGTATCTTCTGCATCACAGGTGAATTCTTTAGCGCTGAGCCACCATATGGTTCAACATAAGACATATTTGAAAGGAAGAGACATTTTCCAAGTTAACCTAGAAAATCCATGGGAATAATAAAAAATAGTTGCAACAAATATTAGTGTTTTATAAAGAGACCAGATAAAAGATAACAGCTTTCTTAGGTTCCTAGTAGTAATCAGAAAGTTAAAATTTTTATACATAAAATGCTACATAAATATTTTAATGTACATAAATATTTTAATATATAAGATCAATATTTTAATAAATAATATTATAATCATTAAACTTTTAAATATAAAAGTATATAGAATCCATAAGAGCAATAAAAGATATGAAATGCCTAGAAATACATTTAATAAGAATTTTGCAAGATTTATGCAAATAAACTCTAAAATTTTTCTGAAAGGCTTTGTATTAGTTTCCTGTGGCTGCTGTCATAAATTGCCACAAACTGATCAGGCTGGTTCCTTTACAGAGGCTCTGAGGAAGATACTGCCACATCCTTCTCTCCTAGCTTCTGGTTGTTACTGGCATATCTTATTACCCCCTTAGCCTGCATCATTGTGATCTCTATCTCTGTCTTCACATGGTCTTCTATATTTTCACATAGTCCTCTATATCTGTGCATCCTTTCTATCTCTTACAAGGACTCTCATTTGATTTATAAACCACCCTAATTCAACATGATTTCATCTCAATACTTGCTTTAATTACATCTGCAAAATCCCTATTTCCAAAAACATTTTGGGGTTCTGAATAGACATGAATTTGGGGAGTACCCTGTTCAACCCACTTTAGGCTTAACATGACCTGAATAAATATATATTGTTCCTGAATAGGAGGACTTAACATTTTAAACATATAATTTTGTAATTATAAACAAAAATACTAGGAGCATAATGAAAATTAAATGGAGATAAAATCTTAATTGTTATAAAAGGAAACAGGAAGGAGGAATAAAGACAAGATGAAACCAATAGAAAACAAATAGAAAAAAGATAAATTTAATCCCAGTTATATCAACAAATTAACTAAAAATAAATATCAATAGATGTCAGATAGTTTTAAGAAAATAATTAATTATATTATGCTCATTAGAAACATACTTTAAACATAAAGACACAGATAACTTGAAAGTATAATGATGGAAAAAAATATAGCGTGGAAACACTAATTAAAAGAAACCTGGTATAATTATGTTTAAGAGAAAAAGTGTTCTTTCAGGCAAGTGTTACTAGAGATAAGGAAAAACATTTCATAATAATAAAAGGATCAGTTCAGCAGGAAGACCCAACAAATCTAAATTTGCATAGACATCATAACAGAGCTTTAACATATTGAAGTAAAAATTAAGTGAAATAAAGGAGACATAGACAAAGTCACTATCATATTAGAAGTTTTAACACACGTCTCCCAGTAACTATAAACAAAAACTCCAAAATGTCAATACGGATATATTTAAACAACACTATTAAGCAACTCGACCTAATTGATATATATAGAACACTATACCCAACAACTGCAGAATACTCATTCTTTTCAAATGCACACTAAAAATAGACCATATGCTGGGTTATAAAGCAAGACTCAACAAATTTCAAAGAACTGAAATCATGCAGCATATATTCTCTAACCATTAAAATCAACACAAAAATATAAATAGGAAATCCCAACGTGTATGAAAATTAAGAAACATACTTCTAAATCACCTGTGGCCCAAAGAGGAAATCACAAGGGAAATTAGAAAATATTTGAACTGAAGGATAATGAAAATAAAGCATATGAAAACTTGTGGGATGTAGCTAAAACAGTTCCTAGAAGGAAATTAATGGCTTCTAATAAACACATTAGAAAAGCAAAATAGTTGAAAATCAATACTCTAAGCTTTTACCTTATGAATATAGAAAAAGAAGAGCCAATTAGACACAAATAAAGCAGAAGAAAAGAAATAATAAAGAATGCAACTGCAATCAATGAAATAAAAAGTATGCAATAAAGAAATCATCACAGACAATCTTTTCTTTACAGGAATAAAATCTATGATCTCCCAGAAAAAATAACCAATAAAAGAGAAGACACAAATGACCAATATCAAGAGTTTCAGAATGTGATGTCACTACACATTCTATAGATATTGAGAGAACATGATGACAACTCTTTGCCAATAAACTTGACAAAACAGACAAATTCTTTGAAAAATACAATTTACCAAAACTGATATAAAAAGAAATAAAAATACTAATACTCTGACACATGTTTAATAAATTGAATACATGGATAGAATTTCATAAAGATCATCTAGGCTCAGGTGACTTTCAAGGTAAATTTTTATAAATATTTAAGGAGAAATAATAGTAATATCTCTCAGATCCTTTCAGAGGTTAGAGAAAACAGGAAGAATTAATTACTTGTTTTATTAGGTTAACATAAATATGATACCAAAACCAAAATCCTTTCTGTATATGGATTCAAAAATTCTAAATAAAACATTATTACATTTAATACAGACATAGAAAAAAAGATAATACATAATGACCAAGAATGATTCATACCAGGAATGCAAGGTTGGTTTAACATTCTAAAATAATCAATACACGGACTTACCAGCATTCTCCAATGGTTAAGACTCCTCGCCTCCACTTCAGGGGCCATGGGTTTGATCCCTGGCTGGGAACTGGGATCCTGCATGCCATATGGTACAGCCAAAAAATAAAATAAAATAATCCATATAATTCATCACATTAATGGAAAAAAAAGAAAAAACATATGATTATCTCAATAAATACAGAAAATGCATTTGATTCAAAAAACCACTCAGGACAAAAACTCTCATATGTTAAAATAGAAGGGAACTTTATTAATATGACAAAAAATATCTACAAAAAACCTAAACCAAAGCATTGCAGCTTACATGTTTGATGGTGAAATATCAAATACTTTCTCTCTGAGGTACAAATGTAATTCTGTGGGAAAAAGAATGGCTTTCTCAACATACAAAGCTAGAACTGTTGTGTATCTATAAGGGAAAAAAACCTCAGACTTGACTCCTACTTTACACCACCTATAAAAATTAATTCAAGATAGCTCATAAGTATAAATATCAAACTAAAATATCAAATTTCCTCTAGAAGAAAACATAGGATAACATTTCATGACTT
Organism: Bos mutus; assembly: GCF_027580195.1. Taxonomy (NCBI): domain Eukaryota; kingdom Metazoa; phylum Chordata; class Mammalia; order Artiodactyla; family Bovidae; genus Bos; species Bos mutus. The sequence continues at coordinate 35,926,568 of NC_091626.1, forward strand.
TGCATAGACAAATATTTCTTAAATATGATAGAAAAGATAATAACTATAAAATAATAAAAACATAATTGCATTTAACTGAAATTAAGAACTTTTGTTCAATATAAGAACTTTAGTATGAGAATGAAGAGGCAAGTCACATCGTAGGATAATATTTTCATTATCTGTCTATCTATCTATCCATCCGACAAAGGGGTTATGTCCAGAATGTATAAAAAACGTATACAAAGAAGATCAAAAAAACACAAACAACTGCGAGAATGGGCAAAGATCTGAATAAGCATTATACAAAAGAGACTATCCAAATTGTCAATAAGTACATGAAAAGATGGTCAATATAATTCTTTTTCAGAGAGATGCAAATTAAATCCACAAGATACTATTATACGTCCAGCAGAAAGTCTAAAATTTGAAAGAATAAAAATACCAAGTATTGGGAAAGATGTGGAGCAGCTGGAACTCTCATACAATTGCTAGAGGGAGAGTAACTTTAGAACACCACTAAGCAGTATCTTTTTTTCAGCTAAATAAACAGCTACTCCTTGACTCAGCAATTCTCCAGGTATATGACCATGAGAAATGAGAACATATACCCAATGAAGGACATGGGTAAGAATGTTCATAGCAGCTTTATTCATTATAGTAAAAAGCTAGAGACAACACAAGTGTTCATCAGCAGGAGAATGGATTATCAGCCTATTATTGTGTATTCATATAGTGGAATACAAACAATAATTTTAAAAATGCACCACTGTCACACATAACAACACGGATGATTCCCACAGATATTATGTTGAAGAAAGGAAGATGTGATAAAACTGTTTGATTTCATTTACATTCAATTCAAGATAAGCAAAATGAATTGATGTTGACACTTGAAGTCAGAAGAGTGACTACCCCTGGGGTGGGCAGGTAAAGTGGCGAGAGAGAATTTTCTGAGGTGATGGAAATATTTTATATCTTTATCTAGATGATAGCTATTCAGATGTATACAAATGTAAAAAGTTATGGAGCTGTAATTTGTACACTTTCCTCTTTCATTATATCTATTCCAGGCATGATTTAGAAGACACTAAACTCAGCTTCCCTCGTGGCTCAGTGGTAAAGAATCTGCCTGCCAACTCAGGGGACTGTTTCGAACCCTGCTCTGAAAATGATGCCACATGCCACGGAGCAACTAAGCCCAAGCACCAACTACTGAGCATATGTGCCCCAACTACTGAAGTCCGTGTGCCCTAGAGCCCATGCTCTGCAACAAGAGGAGCCACGGCAAATGAGAAGCCCACACATTGAAACTAGAGAATAGCCCTTGTTCGCTGCAACTAGAGAAAAGCCGGAGCAGCAACAAAGACCCAACATAGCCAAAAATAAATAATTAATTAATTCTTAAAAAGATACTAAACTTTAATAATAATAAAAGTAAAAAATTTAAATTAGCCACACGGGGTCGCACAGAGTTGGACACGACTGAAGCAACTTAGCAGCAGCAGCAGCTGTATTTCTGGAGAAGGCAATGGCAACCCACTCCAGTACTCTTGTCTGGAAAATCCCATGGATGGAGGAGCCTGGTGGGCTGCAGTCCATGGGGTCGCTAAGAGTCGGATGCGACTGAGCGACTTCACTTTCACTTTCCACAATCAGATTGGCAAAGATTAAAGAGTATAGCTAGGCAATTGGGAAAAATTAGTCTATTGCATACTGTCAAGGCAAGTGTACACATTTTGAAGGACCATTTGGCAATATACATGAAAATTTTAATACACATTACCCTTTGCCTCAGCTATTTCACTTTTAGCAATTTAACGAAATATACACACAAGTACTCAAAAATGTAAGTATAAAGATAGTCACAGGATCGTCATAAAAGAAAAAGTTTGGCAAAAAAACACATCCATCAATAAAGGAATAGTTACATAAATTTAAAAAATCCATCAACTATGCTATAGCCATGAAGAAACTTGAGGTACATCTATATGTTTTGACCTACAAGAAAATGAGACTATGAACTTGGTAAACAAAGATGGGAAAGGTCATGCTGCTAACCTCCATCTACCACGTATCCACTCACTTGTATACACTCTTTACCTCAGTTGATTTATAACATGGAGTTAATAATATCACTGGCCCTTATCCATCTTACAAGTGAGGGGCAAAAAGAAGAAGCCCTCTGAAAAGCAGAAAGCATTATAGAAGTGCAAAGTATTATTCCTGAAAAACATTCTTTCATTAACCAAAGCTTTGTGTTTGTTTATCTTAAATCACTACTCAGTCCAGATTTCTTTCCTCTGTCATATATTTAAGCCAGTGTTTCAAAACACGGGCAGCAGACAAACCTCCAACAAAATGGAGAAGTTATTAAAAACACTGAGTACAGTCCCAAATCTATCAAAATTTTGGAACCTCTGATTTAGATGGAAATAGGGGTTAAGTCAACATTTTCCCCTTCATTGAGAAGAGTCTGAGCTGAATCCCATTAATGGTAGCAAGCCATCAGTTCTGACTTTGATCTGCCTTGCCTTATGGTTTAGCTGCACTGCAGGAGTCAAATGGGCTGGTAAAGTAGTACAAATGGTGCCTCCATTTACTCAACCCCAATAGGAGCCAAAGAACATCCAAGGAAAAGAACAATGTGATTGCCACATTGTAGACAAACACGAACCCAGCTCAGCTTTAAGTACTGTAGCTGTTGGAAAACATCATCTCCTGGGCAGCTGCTTTGGCTACTGTCCCCAATTAACTTAGCAGAATCTCAAAAATAGAAGGCAGCCTCTGTTCTGTTATATAATAAACAGTTCTTTATTTGAAATGACAATATTTACTTTTCCTATAGTGAACTCCAGCAGCCTACTAGGCAGTGGGCAAACAGTAGAAATGCCTAAAATGGAAACTTGAGAAAGCAGTTTAGCCAGTACAGTTTACTCTAACTTTCTACTTGACCAACAAGTAATTAGAAGATCCTCTTCATGCTTCTCTCATATGTATCATGGATTTCATGTGACTTTGTTACCACCAGGCATATCTTTCTTGTTTTGTTGAGTCTTAAAACATACAAAACAGATGTGAGGTAGTGAGTTCTCCAATACTCAAGTGTTTAAGCAGCAGTGAGGGTTGCCCCATCAAAGGGATTTTTTTTTTTGCAAGGATTTTACTTAGAGTGACAGGTTTATCCAATGACTTCTTGGCTTCTCCCAACAGCAAAGAGTCTGATATCTATGTTTCCATGATCTCATTTTCAAATGATCTTTAAAGGGAGAGAATAATAAATTATGATTATTAACCTTCTTGGGTATTTAATCTCCCTCTCATAAGCAAGAAGCTGCCATTTATGTGATTGTGTTCTTTATCGTAAAAATACTTTTCAACCTTTGTAAGCAAGCAACAAATGACCACTATTTGCAGTGCAGACAACACTGTTAACTCCCTCTTAGATTTTATTTTCCATTCCTTCTGTCATATTGTAGCAACACTCCAGAGCATCTTCATTTCATGCAAATCTTGGGGAAGAGGTGTTTAATTACTGTTCTAATGGGGTCATGCACACTGAGAGATGTTCACAAAACTTGTTGGTTTTTAAGGTGTACTCAGGAGGCAATACTGTTCTTTGGCCAATGCGATTTGTTTAGTTTTCATGGCTGGTGCTGAATTTTCTTCAAAGATGTTTCTTTTGTCTCATTGTCCTGGTCTGATGTCACTTTCCTGCTAACTCATTTAGCGGAAGCAATCACTTGAAGAGGACAAACTATTTTCTATCCAGTTACTAGTTAGAAACATCTTAAGGCCCACGAAATCCTTCAGAAACCCAAAGATTCTCCCCTCCCCAGTAAAAAAATCTATTCTAAAAATTCTCTTTCAAAATCATACAAAGTAAATACTGGTTAGGTCAAAATTTGCAGTTTAAATATTATTCCTAAAAGAAAAAGATAAATATTGTTCCTGCTGATAGAACATATCCTTTTTATGTTCCTACATCAGGCAGAGTGATTGTTTATTCTCAAAGAATAGCCCACTAACCACTTGCATTAAAATTAGTTCCTGCCATAAAATGCAGATTCCAGGATCCCATTGTAAACCTAGGGAATCAAAATTCTGGGGGTTTGGCCACTGAATTTTTACAAGTGTCTCAGGTCCTTTGCATGCCTACTAAAGTTAATGAAACACTGTCCTTAAGACAAGCCAAATCCTTACTTTTCTGGAATTTCTAGTAGTTCTTCTCTTAAATAAGTCAAAGAAAGAATTGTAAGCATTGAAAATACAGGCCAAATCTTGTCATAGAATATGTATCCTATTGTAACCCTGTTTATGAACACTTAATAGCTTCTCTGTAGGACAGTTAAGCTGTAGTAATTACCTCATGGTTCTGTAATCTGTATGTCTCCTCCCACATGACATTTTCACCAACTAAGACTATGACTTATTTCCAGACAGGATGGAAGAACTACCAGACCTGTGTGGACTGATGTCACTTCATGTTACATTTTCTTTTTCTTAGTGATTTAAAGACATTTATGAAATTTCTCACAAATCTTGAGCATGAATTATAGAGTCTAACTTAAGGAGGATAAAATTTTACAAGGACTCACTAAATTGAAATCTTTTGAATCTGATCTCTTTATGGAAAATTGCTTTTTAGATAAATTGGAAAGGATCTGGGATTCAAAGCTCTTTAAAATTGATGTAAAGTTGATTTACAATATTAAATTAGTTTCAGGTGTACAACATAATGATTCAATGTTTTTATAGATTATACTCCATTTCAAGTTACTACAAAATAATGGCTATATTTCTCTGTGCTGTACAATATATCTATATTGCTTATTTATTTTATTGGGATTCATAGCTCTTATCCCCAAACTGCCTCTGAATTATACTTCCATGGGCAATTGTACAGCCTCTCTGCCATATTTTTGTAATAGGAATAATCACCCTTTGCAATAATAATACTGAGAAGTTGAGAAAGTTCTGAGAAGATGAATGAGATCAGGCTTGTAAAATGTTAAAGGCTCCTGAGTGAAGGATCCTATAAAATGTGTAAATTATTAGCATTCTTTTTATGGGCCTTTAATGAATTATTGACCTGTCGATGATGAATCTGCTTCTTGAAATATTTCACTCCTTGTTTTTCAGAGTAAAACAATCTGCTCTTAAATTTTCCTGGAGTATTTTTGGGAATTTTAAAATTTAGTCAAAAATAAAAAAAGCAACAGTACCTCTCTCTCGAACACATATGCACTCCCTGAGACCACAGTGTGCATCGTAATCTTGACTTTCTATTCACTAGATTGATTGAACTTAATCATTTGGGTCCTCAAAGTCTCAAGCGCTTTGGGTTAGCTAAAGTATCACAAAGTCAACTAGCTTTTTAGTAGTAAACGCTAATGTAGGAAACTAATTAGAATCAAATTATTTACTTGATGTCATGCTTGGTTGTGAAATTATTCTACCCACTCTTAGTTTCAATTGCTATCATACAGACTGCTCTTTCAAATTTTCGCTCATCCAGAATTAAGGATTTTTGAAAAATCTAACTAGAGACAAAGCAAAAGTAACACCTATCTGCATATCATAATCATTAAATCTCTCAGTAATAAGGAACCCCTAGTTTACTCAAGAGGATGTTTCAATGTTTTCAATTTGCAAAGTAGGAGAAGGAATTTTAAGAGATCAGTCTGCTAGTTGAAGCTGAACATACACAGTTGTCTTATTTAATAAAGTTTATCTTATAATGACAAAATACGTAACTTTGATGTAGAAGAAAAAAGCTAAAAAAAAAGCAACAACCAAAATTGGGGTTATATAAATAGACAACATGGGTTGGCAGACATAAAGAGAAATGAGGAATACACAAAAGTGTGCTGAGGCTGCTCTTCTTGATTAGTAGGTCCATAAGGAAAAAAAGTTTCTGGAATTGAGTAAATGACAAATCACTATTGAGGAGTTCCTTGCAGAGGGACATGAAAGAAAAATATTTATATCCATATTGACAGTGGCTACAAAGAGATCTGGGGATAGTTTCGTGCCTTGGGTTTGGTTGACTTCACTTCTTGAAAAAATATGAGGATTAAACATTCACAAATGTTCCTAATATTTTTTGAACAAGGAAGTGAGATATTAGCACTTCTTTTTTTCAGTGCTATATCTACCACTGTAGCTTCTGTCAACCTTAACTTTAAACCTTACAGAAGAATCAATATCTTCTGATTTGAGAGTTTCCCCCACATGGTAAAAATAAAATGTGAAATTTCAGTAAATGGCATGAAAAATTTTAGTAGTACCAGGAAGTTTTCAGAAACTAGAGCTTTTACATAATATGGAAGTTTTAATGTTTTGAAGGTTCAGTAAATTATGTAGTGTACAAAAGTGAAGTCTAAATTACCCACTCAGAAGGGTAACCCTATAGCCCACATGTCTGGATCCATGTATGCAGATGGACAGATACACTTCATTTCTTCTGGGAAGCTGAGTTCTAAAAAGCTATCACTCAGAACAGACAGTTTTATGATTGCATAAGAAGAAAAGGAAAGATGACAGAGTTGCTATAAAAATGAAAGGCCTTTTGGTGTATTAACAGCTGAAAACATTACAGCTTAAATGAAGATGTGAAACAAAAAATCAGCTTAAAACTGCAAATTAAAAAAAAGAAAACTTGTGTAGAAGGTTTGAAGCATATGGACACCCACCCAGTTTGCAAAGAGGGCAATGGGAGCCCCAGACTTTAGCTTATTAAAGATGACCTTTCCCCTCTCTAAAATTTCAAAGCTGACGTTTCAAGTGCTGAGCAGACTGTGTGCCATATGTAACATGACCTCAGCTCCACTCTGCCTGAGCACTGATGGCATCACTAATGAGAGGTGAAAGGTCTTTTTCTTGCAGCTTTTTCAAAAACCCACCAACTCTTGCCTGTGAAGTAAGGCCCCTCCCTCCCCCCAACCCTTGATTTCAAGAGAACTGCATTTAATACACAGCCTCAAAACACTTTTATTACCGGTCGATTTGCTTATAGCCACAGCCAAATGGCAGGATGTACAATCACATGCAGAAGAACATATTTATTTTGACTCACAAGCCAAAGGGATTAAGAGAACATTGTATTAACCTTGCCTTTCATCTATGTTTTAAAGGGAAATTCTCCAGAGGCGTCCATTGAAGTTCTGTTTTTTTAAATATAAAGTGTATCAAAGACTTTTAGGAGCCCAGGTGTGTGTTTATCTGACTATCTTTCAAAAAGCTGCTTCAGAGACTGCAAAAAGATGTATGTTCAGGAATCTATTTCAGGCATTCTTACCAGCCAGCTAGTTACCCGACCCCTACTCCCTTCCCTGGCTTCCCGGCCCCCCACTCCCCCTTGCTGCTTCGAAACAAAATAGCTTCTTTCCAAGCAGGTTGTTATCATATTCATGGCATGGTCAATTTCCGTTTGCCAAGAAAATATTTAGGCTGATCAAAGACATTAGAAAATCGGATGAATAGAAACAGACGTTCCCACAAGAGAAGCGTTTCTCAACGTGAAGAGGCAGGCGGATTGCAGCCCACCCAGTTACTCCTAGGAAATAGCTCTCCTGCTAAAGGCAGAACTATGGGGCCACCTGGATTCTACCGGAAGGGCTATGGAAGAGTCCGGAAATTCACGTGGAGACTGGAGCTTGGGACTCTCCGATGGCGGACATGTGAGATGATCGGTTCTAGTATCTATCAGCAAACCTAGAAGGCCTTTAATTACATCCATTAACACAGAGGGACCTTTCAAGACTGAAGATACGTAAGTTTGAGATCCTTTGTTTTGCTTCAACTGGTTTGTTATGCGCATGGAAAGACAACACATCCTTTGTAGATGATACAGGAATTTCTCCTGAAGTAGTGTAAATTAAGTTTCCTGGGTTTGAGTGGGGGAATGTCTGACAGTAATTGTCCTTGGGACCCTTTGGTTTCCAGAGTGTGCGCCCAGGTCAGTCGATGAAAGAAAGAGGGCCTTCCATCTCCTCCTTGTTCCTCGGCAAGACGCAGCCAAACCAGGTGAGGCCATTTGCTGCGGCGCTTCGACGTGAAGGCCTGGTTGGCGTTGCGGTTTTCTTCCGCGGGCTCCTGAAAATTGAAAACAAAACAAAACAAAACAAAAAACTGAAAAGCCGGCTCCGCTCAGGCAAAGGAGATCCGGGTTCTCTCCCACCCCCTTGCTTGCCTTGGCCACGTCGCGGCACCTCAATCGCCAGTGAAGCGTCGCAGACCTTATACCGACGCCTCCAGTTTTCCAGAGGAGAAAGCGAGGGAGGGAAGCCAACTGTGGGGGGCCCTTTAGGGCCAAAGAAGAGTCTCGCTCGGGGCCACGCGGCGCTAGCAAGGCAGCAGCAGAAGAAGCGGTTGCTGGGCTGTGGGCTGAGAATCCGCTCGGCCACCCTTGGCCCTCCCCACAGTGCGTCCCTCACCCCCCACCCTCCCCCGCCCCGGGTCGACCAGGCAGATTTCCTTTCCTGTGCTTTCTTTCTTTCTTCTTCTTCTTCTTTTTTTTTTTTTGTTTCGGTTCCTGCCGGCCAAGCCAGGGATCCTTTGCCAGGAAGACAGCGCCCTCTCTCTCCTCCGGCCGTGCCCGCCGCTGGGCTGCGCCCCATCCCAGTTCCGCTGACCTGCCCTCTCCTCCTTCTCGCTCCCGCCCTCCCTGGCCCTGGCCCTTCCTTCCTTAAGCCCCTATGCCTCTAGGCTCCCAGAACCACTTCGGGGAACAGCCCGAGAGAGCGGCGGAGCCCTAAGTCTTCTCACGTTCGGACCACTGGTCTGGCCGGAACGCCGGACCCCTGGCTGCAGAACTGGGCGGAGCCGTCCCCAGCGCAGACGCAGCGCCGGATAGCTCGAGCTTGGCCCCGGGGAGGGGTTCCTGGCGGCGGGGCGGGGGTTAGCGCGGCTCCCCCAGACTGGGCACCGCGGGCGGGGCTGCGAGTACGCTGCATGGCAAGGTCTCCCGGGCGCTGGCGCACACCTGGCGGAGAAGCCTATCGGGGACCCGGGATGGGCCGGCGAAACGGGGACGCGGGCTTGCACGGGGGGGGGGGGGGGGGGGGGGGAGGCGGGTGAACCTGAGATAAGGAAAGCTCCCACAGCCTTGTTCCCAGCCCTAAAAGCGCCCCTCGCGGCCCCCCGGCTGCCTGAAAGCCTCACCCTGCCGGTTTCCAGCAGGGCTGCGCCAAGTACAGCAGCGGTGATGGAAATGGTTGCAAAATCCAAGCCCAGCCCCAGTGGGCGAGAGGCGCGGAAGGGCATGCGTGAGTGGGAACCCTCCACCCAGCATTTCCTTCTCTGCCGCTCAGAGGACTGGGGCTTCAGACAGATGTGCGCGGCCCATTCGGGAGCAGAGGCAGTCAAGCTTCTCGGTCCGCGACGATCTGGATCCTTTAGAACCCAAACAATGTACTCTGTATGGGAATGCAGAAACATCTTCCACGGCGTGGATTTGCACCGACGTAGAGGCCTGAAGTGCTCCCCTAGCCCTCCCCACAGTTCGCGGCCCCCGGGAACCCCATAGGCCGTTCGCCTCAGGCTCACCCCGCTGCAGAGCGCAGGCGGCTCCCAGAAAGGAACTAATCTAGTCACAAACCACCGGCCGGCCCTAACAAAGCGAACCTTCTCGGCAGCTCAGCGCCCAATTTGTCCACAGCACTTTTCTTCCGCAATTCAGAAGCATTATCTTGTTTTTTAAAGTATCGCGGCAGAAACGTGGCAATTATCCTGGGCTCGGGTTACGCTAAATGGCTTTGGGCTGAGAAATGGAAGAATACAGATGCCGCGAACGTGCTGATCGCTTTTCTGCCGGGCCTGGATAGGGGTAGGGAGGCAAGCTAGAAGACACCACCAGGGAGAGGGAGGTATGGCGCAAGTTCCCGCTCTTGAACCGGCACCAACCGCTCTTCCCAAGGGCACCAACCGGAAAGAAGTGTTGGGCTTTTATCCCTAGAGCTTAAGGATTCCGAGCGATGGTCTCCTTAATGGGTCGTGAGAGATGGGGTCAAATCCCGACAAGACAGGACCAAGCTTCTGGCCTCGGCTTTGGGTCAGGAAGCCGTTGGGAGCTTCAGGCATTGCTGGGATAAAGAAGAGAAGAGAGGTCAAGGGTCAGAGGGAGAGATGAGGAAGAATCCAGTTCCGCTTCAGGACAGCTACTCTAAAATTGAGTAGAATTGGGAGAATGGCTGGGAGAAGACAGCCACAAGGAAAGAAGAACCGGAGCGAGGCGTTCACTCCTGAGCGAGAGGCAGGCCTGGCCGGGGAGTCCTGGCGCACGCTGTAGGGTGGGAACCTGCGAGAACTGGAGAGGCCCAGAGGCCACGAGGCGTCTCGGCACCAGGGGGCGGGGGTGGGGACAAATACAGAAAACCTCTAAGAATCTTCATCTCGGTCCACCAGGGTGACTTTGGGCCTGGAAAATGGGGAGAAAACAGAGTAGCGAAAGGCGTTCGGGTGCCGGCTCCCAGCGCGCAGACGCCTTGCTCGCCCCAGCAGCCCAGCCTGCAGTGGTAGCCACGCTGTGCGCGTGTCTCTTTCCCTTTCTGCGCAAACCAGCCCCCACATCTTGAAGTAATCAGCAGCCGAGAAGGGACTCGTCCCCCTGGCATCTCAGGTTAAAGAAGGAGGTCCAGGAAAATGTGGTAGAGCCATTACAAGAAACCCGAGCCGCAGTCATCAGGGACTCCAATTGCCATCGCATTAGGATTGATTAGAGACCAGCAGTACCGTAATGACCCGGAAAGAGGGGCAGCCGGGGATTATTAATATCAGAATGTGGCAGGGAGGGGAGGTGGGCAAAGGCAGGGAGGGAAGAGCAAAGTGGGGAGGGAGAAGTTTTAAGTTACTAGTATTTATATATAAGTGCCGGCTTACCTGAGGAAACCGGATAGTCAGTGAATCACGAAAACAATAAATCTAATTGCATCTAAAATTTCACGAAGCCTGATTTTTTTGGGAGGTTGGGGAATCATCGTGAAAACCAGACTAAGATCTCAGTTTTTATAAACACGTAGTTTTATAATCCTGTTGTAAAAATGTAAGTGAAGAGATGGGGAGGAGTGCTGGATGTGCATTTCCTACCAATGGGTCTCTACAAAAAGATTTAGGGAATCTATTTGTGAGTCATTTGGGGTCTTCTCTCAAGGGATATAGGGCAATGGAGTGGACATTTTTGTAGAGTCTGCAGAGGAGTAATACACTAAATTTTAATTGAAACAGTGATACCTGGGTAGTGATTTTTGTTTTGTTTGAGACAAGACCGATCAGGATCCCTAAGAGATGTAGAGAAGAGAGTGGTTTGTCTCCTTCCTTGGACCATGAGCCAAAACAAATCAGCCCCTGATGGTCTGGGCTGAAACTCAGCTCACTGGATAATTAACTCCATCTTTCCAGTCCACCCTAACTGTTTATTTAGTGTCACCCTGCATTACCATCACTAGCACTTTCCTCTGAACAGGAGTAACTGCAGGCTTTCACCTCCCAAAAGGAAATTCTTCTTAGCTTAGACAGATGCAGTATTCAGGATGTACATTAGTTGACAAAAAAAAAGTTGATTGGAAACTCAATGGAAGATAAGGACTCTTGGCCTGAGGTAATGTTAATAAAGCAAAGGAGGCAAGAATGTCTTAGGCTCTTAAGAACAGATTCTCACAACACTCTCCTTCACTTTCCAGAAGGGTGCTTGGCATCTAATGTTGAGTGGTGTCTTCTGACTCAAATCTGGTGGTTGGCAAGTCTCCGGGCCTATGCCTTCTCAGAGCTCAGCTTAAATCTGCCATTTCCCTCCAGGTGGTCAACCCACCTTCTTCAGTCCTTCATGGGCGCCCCCACCTGTTGACTACACCACTACTCCGTGTGAGGGGTCCCCTCCAACTGAACCAGATGCCCCTGCCAGGACTTCAGAGTCTACTCAGCAGACGCTGCCTGGGTGCAGCATATCAGCAGAGCATGGTCTGGGAGACCTCACAGTGCCTGGTCCTGGGGAAGCAGGCACAGGCGTCAAGAGCTTTGAGGAAGGGAGAGGAACGAGAGAGAAAAAGAAGAAAGCAAAAGAGAAATGGATCCAGAGAGAGAGGAGAGGGTGTGTGTGTGAAGGGGGCAGGGTGTTGGACAGAGAGAGTGTGAGAGAGAAACGCGAAGAATGAGACAATGAAGGAACGAAAGGGACAAAGGGTGAGATGGAGATAAGAAACAATAAAACAGAGAATGAAGGAATCAGAGGTTCACACAGAGAATGAATGAGCTTCCTCTTTCAGGCTGAAAAAGAGGATGAGGTAAAAAGAGACACAGAGAGAGACCAAACCTGGAGACACACTCGGAGAGAGGGTAACTTCCCCAAACACACGCACACCAACTCCAGCACGGTCCCCATTCACTGTGAGTTCCCTCGCGGCAGTGTGTCTCTGCCTGTTTTTCTCTTTGCTCTCTCCCTTCCCCGACCCCGGGACAATGTGGAGACTGTATTTTCAGGAGCCGCGCGGGGCGGCAGGGTTTTTAGCAGCAAGCCGGGCTCGCTGCCGGCTCTGTTTGTCCAGGTGTAGGCGGGGAACGGCAGTCTCCCGGCGTCTTGGGCTGGCGCTGCGTTTTCGCACCAAAGAAGCGAGAGGCTCTGGTCGCGCGCTTCCCGCTTCAAGGAGAAAACGCCCTCCCTCCATACATACATAAATATATTAGGGGAACAGACAAATCTTCATTGTTCAGAAATAAGCCAAGGAGGCCGCCCGGCTCCCCTTGGCCCGGCCAAGCGAGGCTGGAAAGAAGGGAGGGAGAGGCGGGGGCCGCGCGGATCCGGTGTCACGTTGCAGATTCCCACTAAAGATAACGAAACGTGATCTATTTTTCAGAACAGCAAGTGGATGGGAAAGAACCTTGACAACACAAAACTCATTTACTAATGGACTGGTTTTGGATTTCTCTCTTTCGGGTCCGCATATCGCCCCGCCTGAGCCCTCGGCCTATCCAGAGCTCGCGGGGAGCAGCGTCCCCCAGGAGGCAGGTGGGAGGCTGCTCCGGCGCCGCGCCGCCCTCGGAGCCCGGCATCCGGAGGGGTCGAGGGCACCTGGAGTTTCCGACCAAGTAAAGGAAAAAGATGAACGTTGACACTTCAGCCAGGATTTGGGATCCTCACTGCCCCAGAGCGACGACAATAATTTATTGATGAAACACCTTCCAAAGCCCTTCCCTCCCAAATATCTGTAGGTAGAGTAGAATCCTCGCTGTCGTTCTTGATGGCAAAAGAATTCCAAGAAAGCGGGCCAGGAGCCTCCAAGCAGCTCGCTCCAAGCCAGAAGGGAAATAAGTGGGTCTCAGCCAGAGGACACAAGGCCTTGTTTTAACCCGACCTAGAAACCCTAACACCAACTGATGCCTCCGCATCAACCTTTCCACAGACCAGTTGTGTGCATCCGGCGGTTACCTGCACGGCGGAGGCACAAAAGAGCAGAAACCTGGCGCTGGGAGCCCCTTTCTAGCTGTGTTACCCTGGGGACCCACGAAGCGGCGAGGGCAGCAGCGGTGCTGCTCCTTGCCTTTAAATCTCCGACGAATCTCTGTTTTCTTGTGATTTGCATTGACAGCAAAAGGTTTTAAGTTACTAGAACAACTCAAACCTTTCTGTGTGCGATTTAAAATGGATCATTTGGTTTATGTGGTTTGTAAATTCATGTCATTTTACCTCTTTTAGTGGTTTGCAGTGAAAGGTTCCATTTTGGGAAACCTTATATATCCGAGCCAATAATTAACATTTATAAAAATTGGTTTCCCTAACCGAGGGATCGAAATAGCAGGTAGGCTCGTTGGTACAAAGCGAATAGCACATTTCCTTTCTAATCGTGCGATCTACTGGACTGAACACTAGGAGAGAAAGGCTGGCGGGCCAGGGCACGGCCTCCAAGGACGAGCACCACTTCTTATCAACCCCGGTGCCCGCAGTCGCCGCATCCGCACAGTCGTCTTCCCAGTTGTCGCCACCGTCTAGTGCGTCTTGATTCCTTTTGAAGAGAGATGAAAAGAAGTGGGCAGGGAGGTCTGGAGGAAGCCGGGGGTGGGGGGTTGGGGGCGGGGAAGGTAGTGGATGTCTAATTGTCGTCTCTCTGCTCCCTGTAAATCTATACCTGCTCTTATTTGTCCAAGCTGTGCCTCATTTCCTTATACAAAATTGTTAATTACAAAGTACATCCCATATTCAACTTACCCTTTGTCTTTTAAGAGACGTGGTTATATTTACAGACTCCCCCTGTTCCCCTCCCCAACACACACACACACACACACACACACACACACACATTGTAATTCTGCGCACTTGCTCCAGACTTTAGGGTATTAACTGATTTTTTAGAGCCGAGTTTAAACCTCCGTTCCAGTCCGCACACAGCTGCCATGTCAATAATGACTGTTCCAAGCAGAGACATTCCTTCTGGCAGGACACTGCAGCTCTTCAAGACTTCATCTGAAACATCATGAGCACTAAAATAAGACCATGAGGGAAAATTACCAGACACATGGGCTTGGGCTCTGCTTTGCCAGGTTTCCAGTTTAGAAAGTAAGTCATTCGGCACACCATGTGGTAGGGGTTCTCTTGAAATAATATGCACCTATTAAATGCATTTAAAGATAATCCCAAACATAATGAAATATCAGCATTTGCTTCCAAGTTCTAATTGCCTGGGATACTGAAGGCAAAGGTTTCAAAGATGCAAAAAGCTTTGTTTGGGAGTTCAGTGGAGAAGCAGCTTCGTGTCTACTCAGTCTCCCAAGAGACAGATGGGGGTGGGGTGGGGTGTGGAAACCCTTCACAACTTTAAGATGTACATTGCAGGGTGCATTGGAATGGGTGCATGGTTCTAAAACCATCTAAATAATACAAGGGGAAACCCACACAGTGCTTCTCCTTCCATTCCCACTTAGGTCTCAATATGTAAATGGTTCTGTGATGCTGTACTCTTGCTGATGGAACCAAAACATATTTAAAGAAGCAAATTTAAAGAACCTAGGGTTTGTTCCGCATTGACTAAGAGGACGCATTTAAATCAAAAGCAATTTTGAAGTGTACTTAAAATTCTGTTTTGAACTTATCTAATCAGAGATAAGTATAGTCATAAAGTCACTCTTCCACCCTTTGGCTCCCCTTATCTCCACGCATTGTTCTTATCTCCTGCCAGTCTCGGCTACTGACAATAGATTATCTCTATTTAGAGACGCTAATTGTTTTCAAAATCTTTTTAATAATTGCTTTGGAACAAGGTGTGCAAATGAGGCTTAAGATAATTACAGCTCCATTTGTTTGTGTAGTTTTACTAAGCATTCTCCACACATACACAAAATAACAGATGATGGGGCTGAAATTGCAAGACATCTCTCAATCCCTGGCAGTAAAATAGGCCAGCATTGCAATCTACACACACACACACACACACAGAGGCACACACATGCACACACACACACATCCCTCTTTATTTAATCTTGTTGGAGCCGCGGTCGTCCTCGCTTTGAGGGCAGTGTCCCTTTCAGAACAGGGCAATATTATGTTACAACCGGACGGCTATTGGAGCCGGACACAGTTTTATTTAATTTACACCCCATCCAGCGCCTTTCGTGCGATGTTCCCAAAGCATTTTTGCTAATAGCAAGTAAAGCTTCTCAGCATTCCTCAGTAGCAGAGGTGGCAACCGCACAGATAGGGAAACCGAGTCCAGAAGCCTGCCTGCCGACTTAAACCACAGATCATTAAAATTCCGAATCGCAAATGAACTCTTGTAATCTCTATTTGCTCAGCAACTATGCTCTACACAATTCTTCTCTTGGTCCCAAATAGTCGTGGCCTTTTGAGAATGAGGGAAGCGCTATACAGCTGGGAGTATTTGTGCGCTTTGGAGGGCGGTGGGGGCAGGAGAGAAGAGGGGAGGAAATTAGGTTTGGCTCCTGGAGCTGAAGCCAGCCAGGAAAGAAGCCATTCTTGCAGGGGCTGCAGCCCAGAGGACTGGTCTACGCTTGTATTATTTATCGCGTTCCATAAGCTATTCATCAATCCATTACTTATTCATTCCAACATTAAGGTAATTAAATATGAGCTCACCGGGAAATGGCAAGTCTGCAAAGGACAGGGACAGAGGTACGGAGGGAGAGGAGGGGAATTAGAAGGTCTGGAGCCATTGATTTGTGCAAAGATGTGCGCGGCTGCCCTTAGGTGACACAGCAGAGGGGGCTCACGTTGCAAGGTCCTGACGCGCTCACCCACTCCCACCGCCCCCCGTCCCTGGGAAGCACCGCTCCCTCCCTCCTCCCCACTTCGCTTCTCACCACTCGCGGTCCCTCTCCTCCCACCACTCCCTATCCCTCGCTGTACAGCCTCGCCCTCCCCGCGCGGGGCGGCGCGGCCTCGCAGCCCGGCCCGGCGGCGCGCGGGCTGGCCAGCCCCGGATAGGCGCCGCCCGCAGCCAATCAGCGCGCCGAGAACGCTGCGCGCTTTAAGGCAGCTGCAGGGAGAACAGAAACCAAGTTCCCCGGCAACGAGCAGCATCCACCCGGCCGGAGGCAGGAGCCAGCGAGGCCCGAAAAGCTGCGGAGTGAGCCGGCCGTTCCTTTTCCAGCGCGCGCTCTACTCCTCCTCCACTTACTCGGCCGCCCGTCTTCAAGTCTTGACTCGCTTTTACGCCTTCGCACAGCCTAGGGAGGGGGTTAGGAGCTGCCGCGCCCCCCTCCCTGCGGCTGCCTCCCCCTGCTTTTTCGGCTTTGCTCCCTGCCGCGTGCGCCCGGGTAGTGCGCCCCGGCAGGCCCCAGCCATGTCGATGCTGCCATCGTTCGGCTTCACACAGGAGCAAGTGGCGTGCGTGTGCGAGGTTCTGCAGCAAGGCGGGAACCTGGAGCGCCTGGGCAGGTTCCTGTGGTCGCTGCCCGCCTGCGACCACCTGCACAAGAATGAAAGCGTGCTCAAGGCCAAGGCCGTGGTCGCCTTCCACCGCGGCAACTTCCGCGAGCTCTACAAGATCTTGGAGAGCCACCAGTTCTCGCCTCACAATCACCCCAAGCTGCAGCAACTGTGGCTGAAGGCTCACTACGTGGAAGCCGAGAAGTTACGCGGCCGGCCCCTGGGCGCGGTGGGCAAATATCGGGTGCGCCGAAAATTCCCTTTGCCACGAACCATCTGGGACGGCGAGGAGACCAGCTACTGCTTCAAGGAGAAGTCGCGGGGCGTGCTGCGGGAGTGGTACGCGCATAACCCTTACCCCTCGCCGCGTGAGAAGCGGGAGCTGGCCGAGGCCACGGGTCTCACCACCACCCAGGTCAGCAACTGGTTTAAGAACCGGAGGCAAAGAGACCGGGCCGCCGAGGCCAAGGAAAGGTACGCGGCATCATTCCCGCAGATCGGGCTACCCTGGGAAGCCTTCCTTTCCCCTCCGCCCCTTTTCACCCCCGCAGGCACCAACCACCTCGATCACCCCGCTGGCCGTAGCCCCTCCGCGGGGCGGCGCCCCGGCCTCGGCTGCACTGCGGCGAAAGTTCATGAACTCTGAGATCGCTCGCTAGGGATGGGGGGAGGGTGGAGGGCGGTGTTCATCTGATTTGAGTGTCCGCGCGTGGATTTCCTGGGATGTGAGTGTCGGGAAACGTTGGCGCTAGGTTTGTTTTTCATGTCTTCTTGGCTGGCTAGAGGGAGAGGAGTGGCGGGTGGAGAGTGAGTTTTTAGATCAAGCAGAAGGGAAACGTTGATTGGTATCGCGGGGGAAGGGGTTCAGTGGGGGCTGAGGATCTCGAACCTCTCTCTTCTCGCACCCCGGAAGGGTGAAGCTGTCCTGAAACTTCTGCTCAGTTTCCACTCGCGCCGGGTCCTTCAGTCGCGCTTTCCTGGCAGTCTTCTGGGTGAGAGGTCACTTCCATTCGCACTAGCTGCACAAAGGGAGGAGTCTTTCGAAAGAAGTCCACAGAAGAGAGCGCTTTGGGAGGGTTGGCGCTGCGTTGACTCCCCGGCGCCCCAAGTCCAGAACTGATTCTCTTCGTCGGCTCCCTGGCGCGTGGCCGGGTGCCGCGGCGGGTCCGGCCCGCTGTCTGCGCCGCTCACCCGGGCGAGGAATGGATCTCCAATCTCAGACTTCTCTCACCCCAGAACACAGAAGACAACATTTTTTTCAACCTGTCTCTGCCTCCGCTCTCCTCACACGAACACCCCTGGCCACCTGGCCCGGCTCCACTCTTTTGCTGTGGAGTTTCCGACCAAGATTCGGAAGAGCTTCGGGGAGGTGGCGGCGGCCGGGAGAGCGCTCCGGAGAGCCGAGCAGTTTCGGGGAAACCTGAACGCCCAAGTCGGCCGAGTTTCTTTTGTTCGCTTCGGAGCCTGGAGGCCGAAGAAGTCGCCGCCTTGTTTCCCTCTGGGAAGCAAGAGTGTGGAGAAATTCAGCCGAGATGGGCATTTTGGGAGAGAGAGACTGCGAGAGATGGGAAGAGTTGGACAGACAGGCAACTCCGGGGTGGGGGGCATTCTGAAGGCAGAAGCGCGAGGGCTGGGAGACCTTGCAGTTTAGCAGCACCGAGCGCCCAGGCTGACATCCCGGTACATCACACCCGCTCAGGCTGTGCCTGGTCTTGAAGTTCCCCTGCCGGGAAAGTGTGCGCCGGTGTGTGTGTCCGCAGGGAGTTTGAAAGAGCACGTGAGGCACCGAGGACTGAGCGAATAACACCGGGCCAGGGACGGTACAGTTCCATTTAGACGTCTGTTACAAAACGGCCTGTCCTTTAAGCCAGGCCAGAGGGCCCACTCCCTGATGAAATCGGAGAGACTGGCTGCGCTCCCTGTGTTTACTCAGGTCACTGGGCCGCTCTGGACACCACTTCCCATGACCTGTCCTGTGCCTCTGAAACCACAACCTCCAGGCAGGGGCAGGGAAACTCGACAGTTAATTGTTTCCTCAGATGGGAACAGGACAATTGACTTGATTCACCACCAAACATCTGTGCACTGGGCGCTGTTCGACCCCACCCCCCCGTCATTTTCTTCATCACCAACAACCATTTGTTGGAAGATTTTCAAATTTCCTTACTTCTAAATGTGGTACTTCTTGATAGGTATTTAATAATAACTGTTAGAACAAAAATTTAAAGATAATTTTTTGTGCATTTCAAATAAGCACTGCTGATTTGGCTTTCTAAACTCTGGAAGAGGAAAGGATCCGGCATCACCTTTCTCAAGTCTCTTAGGCCTCCTCTCTTTCCCCCAGGACTCTGTGGGGTGGGTGAGAGGGCAGAACTCCATTTGGGTCAGTGACTGATTGCACAATGGCCCTTTCCTTCTTCCAGCTCCCTCCCTCCATCTCACACTTTTTTTTTTTTTTAACCATATGGTGTTGTCCTCTGTTTCTTAGGGAGAACACCGAAAACAATAACTCCTCCTCCAACAAGCAGAATCAACTCTCTCCTCTGGAAGGGGGCAAGCCACTCATGTCCAGCTCAGAAGAAGAGTTCTCACCTCCCCAGAGTCCAGACCAGAACTCCGTCCTTCTGCTGCAGGGCAACATGGGCCACGCCAGGAGCTCCAACTATTCTCTCCCGGGTTTAACAGCCTCTCAGTCAGCGCACAGCCTGCAAGCCCACCAGCATCAGCTCCAGGACTCCCTGCTGGGCCCCCTCACCTCCAGTTTGGTGGACTTGGGGTCCTAAGAAGGGAGGGACTGGGGCCTCGAAGCAGCAACTAGGGACACTTGTAAATAGACATCAGGAACATTTTTTGCAGCTTGTTTCTGGGGTTCTTTGCGCATAAAGGAATGGTGGACTTTCACAAATATCTTTTTAAAAATCAAAACCAACAGCGATCTCAAAGGTAGTACCCTCTTCTCTCCGACTCTTTCCACTTCTACATTTCCCCTCCCAGTGTGGAGATCAGGGGGGGGCGGAAAAAAAACCCAAACAAACAAAAACATCCAGTTACCCAGCCTTGGTTCTGGGCAACCCGTGTTCCTGCTTCAGTAGGCTTCTTTTTTCTTCTCTTTTTTTTTCAGTGAATGGAATTACAGATCAACTGGATTTTAATTATTTCATCTTAATTTATTTATGGAAAATGTTTTGAGAAGCGGAAAAGGAAATGAAAATGAGAGAGAGAGGGAAGTTAAAACAGTGAAAAGATCCTCCAGCCTGAGAGGAACTGGTTGCATTCTTAAGGTGAATAGGAAAAATATGATCTTATACCTTTTTTGATGGGGAAAATTAAGTTTACATTTTTCATATTTAGTGTTAAATAATTTTATGTAGATTAAAAGGAAAGAACAGTATTAGGGGGAAAAAAACAAGTGCCTAAATGTCTTAATGCTCTCTATGTGAGGCAGTTAGAAATAGAAGTGACCATTAGTAATACAACTATTTTTGTCAAATTTAGTGGGGGTTTTTGGTTGTTGTTTGTTTTCTTGGGTTTTTTTTTTATGGCAAACTTTAAAAAATGTACCAATGTGGAAAAAACACTTTCCTGAATGCCATTACTTCTCATGCCCTTGAAGCTCTCATATCTGTAGCCTACTCCTGTTAAGGGTTTCTCCTTTTCCTAGTTTCTAGCTTGCAACAATACGTAACAAATCTGGCTACCTGGTATTTGTTACTAAAACAGCATGTGTTTGCAGGTTTCTTTTCTATTGTACCTAAACCAGTCTAAATTAAAACTTAGTAGAACACCAGGAGTACTGATTCTGTTTCTGAAAGGTGAGTTGTGTACTGCTGTCATTGGGCTCCCCCCTTTTTTAACGAATAGAGTTTTTTTTTCTTTATTACTTAATGGTGGTTATGAATTGCAGGGTACGTTGGCCATCCCCTGAACCAAGAATGGTGACTGAGTTAATTATGTGACAGAAAAAGAGCGAATTCAAATTTGGTGTATTTATTTATTTTTTGTTACTTTAGATATGCAGTTTTGTTTACCACTAGCTTTTCTCCACAGAATTCGTACGTTAGCTCTTTTGTATTATTAACAAATTTATGACAAGACTGTGAAAGTAAAATAATTTATCTGCTTGGAGAAAAAAAGGGAACTCCTACAAGGATAGCAACATTGTGAATTAATCTGTACAAATAGAAAGCAGACCAACAGGACAGGAGCTCTTTGCAGTGCTGCCGGATGGTGTCCAGAAACAATCCCAGTAATCATGTAGGCTCCATATTATTTTTGCCTGGGGCAAAAAATGATGTACCTTGTATTTAGCTTTTAAAATTAGTGAAACAAATGGCATTATTTATTAAAATTCTACTCAGGATAACAGGATTGGCTTGCTTGTGCTTTGTAAAATATTGCTCCCCAGAGGAAGTCTATTTATTTTATGACATGACAGTTTCATAATTTTGATTTTTCTCCATCTGTGTCACCATTAATATGTTCATTTCTTTCTTACTCTTTCCTATCTTTCCTGCCCTGATCTAGAAGTGGGGGTAGGGGTATTAAGGCCTTCTTCTTATTTTTTTAATGCCAAATGGTTTTGACTGAGTTCCAGGGAGAAAGGGTCGCTGTACTTAACTGTAGTCACTTTTACTTATAAAGTCATTTTTCCCCTCAGTGATGGACAGATGTTCACACAGCCGCTCAGAGACCATCCTTTGCATTGGGAGCTCAGAGTCCCAATCTCCCTTGTTAGTGTTTTGGATCATTAAGTTGGTGTTTATTTAAGTCACTAGGGTGTTTATTCTCCACGTCTTGGGCCACGGAGAAATGCCACCCTCTGCAGGAGGGGCTCTCACAGGGGATCTCCTCGCATTCTTCACATTCACTGCCCAAAACAAACACCCAGCACAAAGATAGCTTTCAATGACCCTGACAGGCTTCAAAGGACACCGCGGAAATCTCCCTGGAAAATAGGAAGGGCCAATTACTTTAATTTCTTACAAGCCCTCTCTTCCTACTCCGATGACTACCCCCCAATCTTCCAGCTCTGTTGAGTATAATTTTAGACTCGGGGAAGTTCTGTCTCCCTGGGTGCCTCGGCCCACTTCCTGCTGCCTTGGTTGGTGAATCTTGGAAATGTCTGCAGATCTGGCGAGGAGCAGAGCGGGCCGGCCGGTCCTGTAAAAGCCCCTGTGATTACTGCTTGTAAACTCGTTAAAAGGACAATTTTCTGTCACAGCCATAAACTCTTTGTAAAATCCCTGGCATTCGATCCACAGTGCACATATTCCAGATGTGTTTAATAAGAAATTGCACAATGTGCCTCCCTCACCATCCTCCTCTCGGTCTGGCTAAACTGGGGACAAGCAGGAGGAGGTGAGAAAGCTGGATGTTGCCTTGAGTTTTCTTGGCAATCATTTTAGAGCAATCACTGGGTGGGGGGGGGGGGAACTAACCATATTTCTTTTTTTCCTCGAGGAAATCTTCAAGGACCAGCTGTCAAGGGACCTCCAATTTACCTTCTCATATTCTCAGTTTAACTGAATCAAAGCCACTTTCTGATTTCTCCTTTACAGATTTCGTAAGGAGAGCCAAAAATAATAATGATTTCTAGATAGTTTTTAGGACGAAACCTTACAGAATTTTACCGAGTAAAATAAAGTAATAATACACTGGGGCGATTTTCAAATTTTGGAGTTTTAAATCTGAACACAGGATACTTCGGGTCCCCGTTGCCTTTTCTCCTTGACCTCTTGGCTGAGAACGAAGCTTCTTTAAATACTCGAGAGGCAAAAGGGCTTGGCCGGCGGTTTCTGAATTTTGGCTTAGCAGACAGGGACTCAAGAGCCCCCAAACCCCACGAGATGCGGGCTGGGAACCGGACGCCGCTGGTCCCGGGAACTATCCTCCAAGCAAAGACAGCTCAGTCTTGACCCAGAAATGAAGTGGAGGCTTCCAGGAAGAGGCAGCGGCACTGGCACTTATGGGCGAACTGAGTTTGCTGAGCAGTGACCCTTGTCCCGCCGCAGTCCTCCGCACCCTGAGGGCCGGTCGGGCCCCTGGCACTGACCGCGCACGGAGCGGCTGTTCCTCTGCCTCACCGCCGCCGCCACCGCCGCTCCTGCAGCTGCGGCCGAAAGGGCTTCACTCCTTTTCCCTCCGCCGCCTGGAGGTCTTCGCTCAAGTCTGCAGGCAGTACTCCAGGTTAGAGAGCCAGAGGTTTCCGTTCCGCGCGTCTCAGGCTGCAGGAAGCTGGGGGAGTTTCTCCTGCCACCCCGCAGACTCCGGAGGCTGCTCCTTCTCCTCTGCCCTCCCGAGGCACTGGGAGTCGAGGCGCTGCTGCTCTCCGCCCCCAGACCCGGGCGGGGTCCCCTCACCTCCGCACCGAGGATCGCTCACATCCACATTCCGGGAGGGAGTCGCATCACAGCGCAGCTCCAGGCGCGGGGCCTGGTGGCGCGGCCCTCGGAGCCCCTGAGAGCAGAGGCTGCAAGGAGGTGCCGCGGCCTGAGCTTCGTGGGACAACGCGGCTGCCGTGGCCTTAGGCACCCCGGAGCCACATCCTAACCCTTCGTCGGGTCTCCCTCTTTTGAGTCAAGGAGCTAAATTCCTGGCGAGACCCCCGAGCGGCACGGAAAGCACTCCTGAAGGGGTTGGACCAGGCCGGGTGGTGGCAGGAGGAAGCGGTCGTGGCCGCTCACGGCTCCCGGGCAGGGCGGCAGGTGGAGCGCCCTTGGGTCTCAGACGCCAAGGCGGCCGTGCTCAAGCCCCTGAGCCTGGTCGGGAGGCGGCCTAGGCCCCGCCGCCCTCCCCGCGTCACGTATGGCCCGTGTCTTTTGCTTCCTGCGGCCTGGGTTTTGGCTCACGGGCCTGGGCTCATCCCCTGCGCGTTCGGCGGAGGGGTGCCAGTCGCAGAGGGCGCCCCTTCGATGGCGGAGGAGAGCGGTCCGGGTTTCTAGGGTCTCGGGCACGACCGGGAGGCAGCTTGGCTTCATCGACCAGCCGGGCCTCGTTAGGCGTTTCCCCCACTGGCCCGAGGCCCTGGGGTGAGCAGAGGCCTTTTCCCCACGCGCATCGCCGGGGCCCCAGGAAGGAGGCGCAGGCCAAGGCCCGCAACGTGTTTCGGACTGGGCCATCGCGGCGCACACTCTGCCCTTCTTTAGTGGGGTAGGTGGCGTCGACAGGAACAGGTGGGTCAGGGTTAAGGTGAGGAAAGTGGCTGATGGCCCACGTGCTCCCTCTATACTATTTCTTCTTTTCTGGTTTTTCCCAGTAGGCTAAAAACTCTCCCAGGCTACCTCCTCCAGCCACCCGGAAGCCAGCAGAACTAGTGTCTGTGCCCACTTAGTCCACAGGAGCAATTCGCACAAGGGTACCCGAGGGCTCAGTCCCTTAGCACTCAGGTATGGTCTTAGGTGGGGACTTGTGAGCCCCCTCAAGGTCGTAGTGATCCTGCCTCCCTTTCCTCTCTAGTCTGATTGAATCCGATAGTACACCTGAAAGATGTTCTCTGAAGACATGGGTTAAATCGGCCAGGACAGAGAAGTCAAAATCATGGGGGAATTGTTGGCTTGTCCTCTACCCAGAAAAACTGCTGCCGTGGAAGGCCACATTTTCTCTAGTGTTTTAAACTGAGTATACACACACAACTTCGTTCCAGCTGATGAAATTGGAAACCTGTTCTCCCACTGAGGATGGCAATCAGTGTTTTAGGCGCTGTGGTCCTTTCAGACAGTGAGGAACAACACTGCAGTAGCATTTAAAAACAAAGAGAAAGAGACTGCTTGAGGCGCGGGTGTATGCCTGACTTTCCCATCTGAGTTTCAGCTTCTCTTAACTTGTTAATGGACAGCTGAGACCCCACTTCTCAGCATGCAGAGCACAAACTCCTCAAGGTCTGCTCTCCTATATTGCTTCACTACCTGGGAGTCTACCCCCTCCCCTTTAGCAAAAGTGTCCACTAATTGTTTTCCTTTGCATAACATTAAAATATTCTTAAAATCCCATTTGTCTCCCCCCAACCCCATCCAACAGGAGCGTGCAGAAAGAAAAACTAATTAAAAAAACTAAAAAACGCAACCCAACCTTATCTTTGAAAGAGAAAAGAGTTAACTTCAGATTTAACACATACCTAAGTGTATCTGAAATGCCTACCCAATTGTAATTAAAATACTACTAGGAGATATTGGCTGCTCTCCCTTCACTGCCATTAGTGGTTGTCATTAAAAAGACAGATAATTAGAAAGAAAGATGGAGACATGGAAATGTATACCAGCTCTCTCCATCTGGTCCCCTGCCCTTGCTATCCTCCCTAACTTACAAGATAAATCTTTTATGGAACTGACATAGGCAGATCCAAATAGAAGCACTGATGGATTAACTCAAAGCAAATTTATTTTAATTTGCTATATAATTTATTTTAGAATAAGATTTTAAATTGATTATAACTTTTAAAATGCCATGACTTATTTATAACAGATACATAGTTTATTGATGAGGTGGTGGTTCAGGAGCTGAGCTGATATGCATTTGGCATCTTAATGGAAAAAAATGGCCCTAGACTACATATTTTTTAAGATTAAAAAAAAAAAACTTTGAAATGTTCTTTAACATTTCATAGAGCTGGTCAGTTGGCATCCCTGGCTTCCAACCAGCAAGCCTGTAAAACCAACTTTCTAGGTGTTTTTAACCTTCTATTAAGTATTTTAACAAATTCAGCTCCTCTCCTTCACTCCCTTAAGGCATGGCTTTAACTGCCTTGCAACACTTCAGTTCTAATCCGGGTTGCCAGTTATCCAAATGATCTAAATACCAGGGAAAGGCAATGGGACTGTGAACAAACAAAAACAAAAAAACCCAAATCAAACCTATATAGCTATGACATTTTTAGTTGGCTCTCAAACAGATATTTTTAAACTATAAGCATCAGTATGCAGCACAACGTTCCCCTTAATTTTTGCAGCTTTGTGTGTGTGTATTAGTGGTGGGGACTGGTGTGGTTGGTGGAGAGGAGCAGCAATTTACAGAGCTTAGAGTGAAAACGCACATTTTGAAGGTGAGGTGGCATAATCTATACCATGCAAAAGGAAATTTTATGTCAAAATCAAGGAAGTAGTTAATGAAGGAGCATTAGCTCTGTACCTGGGATGCCATGAATATGAAAGTAAGTAACAGCTTAAAAAATTAAGATAGGACAGCATGCCTTAGTATCTATGAAGTAAGAAGAACATTTAAACAATTGAAGCCTTGTCTGTCTTCAGATATGTGGTGAATATTTTCTATGCGTTGCTGATGCTATATAAACATAACTTGCTTCCTCCTAAAGTCAAGTTCTTTATTTTAATTGAAGAATAATATTGCTCAGGGCTCTACCTCTGAGTACAAATAGCTAATCTAAGAAAATCAGTTCTGGGAATCTGGAACCAATGGCTGTTTTCAAAATAAACAGACAAAATCTTCATAAAGAAGGCCAGGAGGATTATTTTTACACACAGTATATCTGTGATTTCTCACCAAAAAAAAAAAAAAAAACACTTTTATGGAAAGACTAAAAGGCAGAATGACAATAGAGTCCTCTTACCATATTTCTGTTTTAAAAAATCATCCTGATTTAAGACTCCCAAGCTGTCTTGGTTAAAATTTCCAATATTAATATATCTTAGAAGCAAATCTGTGTGCCCTTCCTCTTTCCGTCTTTTTTAAAAATTTCCTAGTGTGGGGACAGAGATATAAGACAAATGTATTACAAAATAAAAAATAAAGGTGTAATTTAAAACGTGTTTATAATATTTAATGAATAGCAGGTAAACAGTATCCTCACAGCAAAGAACACCAGTTTGCTTTGTGCTTTTGTTCAGCTAACTCAACTAAGGAAATGAATGAGGGAAGATTTGAAATCATTCTGATTGTCCAGTACAGAGCCCAATATGGATGCTCAACAAGGTTGACTTAGGGAAGAATCTGGGGGAGGGGAAACACCCATTTACAGAAATTTCTTAGAAACTCATGTCAGAGTAGAGATTTTCCTTTTATTAGGATCCCAACTCCACTGACACCTAGGCAGGAAGATATCCAGATCTACCTAAGTTTGGAGATCACATTTGGGATTCCTTTCAGTAGATAGGACCAGGTGACCCGAAGATGCCCCTTCTCTCTTGGTTCCTAGGTTCCAAGTCCCACTAAGATGGGAACCTCACAAACTAAGAAACTGCCAAGTGGAGCAGATATAAAGATGTTCCCTCCAAATGTCATTCTTGTCATGTGGTGTGAATGTGTGTGGTGAGATTTCCGAAAATGTGTTTTTCGTTCCCTTGGGGGACAAGAAAGAGTTAATTTGTTTTCTGACAGGTTTCACACTGTGGGCAGGTCTGCCAAAAAAGAGAGGAAACAGAGAACAGCCGTATGATTAATTCTACCTGTTTTTCCCATGAGCGATCACCTGCTCCAGGGGTCATGAATAGCAGGTAGCTCTCCCTCTCCAGGGCTCTGAGAGCTTCGTTTGTTTGGTGACAGCTGAGTGACAAGGCCTGAAACCCGAACCCATCGCCCGGCCTGATGGGGGGATAAAAACTCTGGATGTTCCCTCAAACATTTCAGGAAATGAAAGTTGTAACGCGATCCCTCCTGCGCCCACATCTCCCCCAGCAAACACAAAAGCTCAAAGGAGCCTTCTCGGATTGAATTCGGCCAGAGTTGATGGAGGGAAAGCGGAGCCCGACGCGGGGCGAGGGGGAGGAGAAGGGAGCGGGCCGAGGCCGCGGTTGGCAGGCTTTCTGAAGCAGGACTGGAGGAGTGCAGAGCCGGGAGAGAGCTGGGCGCCAAGAGGCCCGGGCGCCCCTGGGGGCCGGCTTCCACGCGGCGTCCCAAGCGCCCTGAGCCTCCAGACCGTATGGACAGCTGTCGCCCCCTACATCTGTCTTTAGGGTCAACCTGAAGTGGGAAGGAAACCCTGCGGCCTTAAGCCCTGAGCAGATAGATCCCTGCTATTTGCGCGGCCTCTGCACCAGGGCCTAGAGTCCCCCCTGCGGGCCGCAGCGCAGGCCCGAGCCCCACCTTTGCGCCCATGCCGGCCTGGGCGGAGGCTCTGGGACCCCGCGCCTGCTCTCGGGCGGAGGTGGACCTTCTCACCCGCCCCCGGGCGGGATCAGACTGAGCTGCCGGGACCCTGAAGGCTGGGAGGGACGCCGCCCGGGCCTCACTCAGCGCCCTCGCGCTCGGCCGCCCCCATCAGTCAGCAGCATCCATCTGCCTCCGGCCTCGCCCGCACTGGTAGTGGAAGCTCCCAGCCAGTGGCCGGGAGGAAGGCGTGGGGGGCGGGGAGGGGCGGGGGAGCAAGGGGAGCTGAGATGTTGACGCTCCGACCCCCACGCGGCCAACCGTCCCTGGGTCGTACTGTCCTGTCAATCAGCGTGCCGGTGCCCGCGCAGCCTCTGGGTTGGTAGGAGAAGTAAACGCTAGGCCCCCTCAAGGCGAGTTTTCCTCCTTAGCCCTGACAGCTGTTACTGCTTTGTTCTGTACAGCATTTTCAGTTTTTTTCTCTCCGTAAATTCAGAAATCTTTCCCAGATATCATCATCAGACCTCATCTCTCTCCCCAACCTTCATGGGGACTAAGAAAGTTATTTTCTTTTACTCTTTTAAACGCAGAAGCTCGTTACAGGGCAAACTGACCTGGGAAGCAGAATAACGCATTGCCACAGATCCATCACTTGCACACACTTGCGACTTGTGTGACTATGGGCAAGTTACCTCACTTGGCCGAGCCTCATCAGGGAAAACAGGAAACATGATACATAGCAGGGGTACCATGATGCTTCAATGAGCTGAAGTATTAAATGTAAAGTGACTTGGCACTAAAGACAATGACTAGTAGCTATATTATAAGTTTGGAGACTCCTTAGACGTTCACAAAGCTGCCTGGGAAAATTCCCATGATGCTAGAGTTTTCAGTGAGGGCAGATTATGACTATTTCCACCTTTTGTGAAGAAGGCAATGGCAACCCACTCCAGTACTCTTGCCTGGAAAATCCCATGGACGGAGGAGCCTGGTAGGCTTCAGTCCATGGGGTCGCAAAGAGTCAGACAGGACTGAGCAGCTTCACTTTCACTTTTCACTTTCATGCACTGGAGAAGGAAATGGCAACCCACTCCAGTGTTCTTGCCTGGAGAATCCCAGGGACGGCAGAGCCTGGTGGGCTGCCATCTATGGGGTCGCACAGAGTCGGACACAACTGAAGTGACTTAGCAGTAGCAACAGTAGCCACCTTTTGTGAAACATTGAAAGAAGCACAAGTCAACCTAAGGTTTGATTAGCCTTTGGGGGTAGCCAAAGCTGAGTCTTATTTCTTGAAGGTCTGAGTCTAGAATCTAGAAGTTTAACCTCAGTAATTTAATTCTGGAATGATATTTAAATTTACAGTGCTTGGAAAATGTCATCTCTGTTGTTCATAATTTGAACACTTGTGGAGATGCCATCATGTATGGTAGAGTTATATTGATGAAAAATAAAGCCCACTTAAACGTGCCTGAAAATGACAAATTACTTAGAAGGGAACTAGAGCATTCAGCTGAGTAGAGAATTTAAGGCCCCACCTAAACGTGTCAACATAAGTGTAGAATAAGAAAGTACTTAAAAGATTTAATGCCTTGCTGATGTTAACACAGTGCTGGACATAATAGCACCTGATAAATATTATTTAAGTAAATGAATGGGCTGCTGAAATGACGGAGAGTCTTTAGATAGAATGTAATTCCCAGAGTTGGAATTTTGCAGGACTCTCTTGGGTACATTTCTTCTCTTGTGACACTCTCTAATGATCACAAGGGATGAATAGTTCATTCTGACATGCCGCACATCCTTCTCTGATTTCAAGGACTTTCTCATTCAGGTATTATTGAAAGCTAAGTGCATGGCTGAAATTTGCATGGGTCAATGAGAGAGAGGAGAGACTATGATAGAAAGAATATGAGAGAGAGAGAATATGAGAGAGAATTTCGGGGGTTATGTTGGGACACCGCCCCCCTCCGACTGACACACTCAGTGGTAGAACCAGAGACCCAGAACTACTGATAGGAGGAAGAACCCCAGCAAAGGTAGGTTTAAAACCTAGAGTGTAGGTGGAGCAGGCATGTGGTGGTGCCTCACCGAAAGAAGCATTTTGTGTACAATTCTTTAACTCTGTATTTTCCTCCAGCATTTTCATTTTCTTCAAAAGTATTCTAGACTGCTAAAAATAGTACATATTTAAGTTTTTGGCTTGGGGAAATTGATCAGTTTGTAGTCAATCACCATACATGTTCAGGATGTGTTCAGTAGGTTTGTTTTTTTTTTTTTTTTGCAAAAACCTCCCTATATTACACTCACTAATTACTTGAGGTAAAGGTAGAAGGCAAAGACGCATGTTTAGAAATTTTTCAAAAAGCTCTGTAATATACATATACTCTGCCTTGTGCCTGCAGGATTGTATATGTCCCACATAATACTTACTTTTGGAAAATACACATACTAATATTACATTTATTTGCAAAGTAAATATTTGAATGTAAGCAGTGCATAGACAGAAATGGATAGAAAAAGTGGGAGTTCAAGCCCATCACTTCTAAGAATGTATCCTATAATCAGAGAAATATTTGTTAGGAACTATGACTATATTGCTGCTAAATCATTTGCATATTTTGAAATTATTTGCACAGTGTTAGGGCCAGGAGTTCTCAGAATTATGCTTTCTGCCACTGCTTTTAACGTGACTGAAATAAGGAAATATGTAGTGTTTTTCTTTCTAAATTGTTCCAGCATCCACATGTTTAGAAACACAAAACTATGTCCGTGTGCTCACTCAAAATATAAAAAGAACTAAGAGAGAGTATTTTATACTTAGGGATAAATTAATTCAAATTAGATTAAACTTTGCAGAGGGTGCTTCAAGGAGGTTTGGGTAGATTCCAAGTTTTAACATATCATTCAAGAAATGAAAGGCCTCAGGGCATTCTAAAAAGGCATGTCCGCTCTAAATCAGCTTTAGTTCATTTCAAATAAAAAATATATGACTGGACTTGAAGGTTGGATAGAGAGGAGTCTTATTTCTACTCTGTAGATGTATCATAGGGAAATAAAATAAGTGAGGAAATCCAGGCCCCTCAGTGTTTGAATTTCTCTAAAGGATTTATGCATAAGTGCTGAGGCAGAAGTTCCTTTTCAATCATTTCTTCATGAAACTGAAAGACTTATTTGTTAATATGCTGAGAAGCATAGTAAGTTTCTTTCCACCAGAAATTTGTTATAGATGAAATGAATTAGCCCTCATGGAGTGCTTAGAAGATAACATACTAGATGTTTTCAGTGTATTTTATGATGCATGACATTTTATGATTTTAATTATAGGTCAATCTCAGATAGCTAATGGGTCCTTCAACTGTTGAAAGTATTTTCCCCTTTTGATTAAGGCAAAACAATGGAAAAATAAGTCAATTTCTTATAAAATTTAAAGATTTCAATATTAGTTAGCTGAGCTAAACAGGGAATGAAATTAGATACAAGGTTTATTTTTCAAAGTTCGAGTTTTTAGCACTGATGGTGGCAAATGTGCTGTAAAAACATGCACATAACAAATGCTATAATTTGTCACCCCCCCCCCTTTTAAAAGTAGTTCATGTATGACTTTGGGGTAATGAAGACTTGAATTTGAATAACTACCTGAAATAGATGGATAAGACATAGTAAACTAGAAGTACCAAATTTTGTGAAATATGTACAATACTCACAAACAAGACTCAAGATGGAGTCTAATCTTTCAGTGTACTTCTTATGAACAACACAAATGAGTAAGAAAGATCTGTTTTCTTTGCTGGTGCTCTCAGCCATACTTCCCTTGAAAAGTGTACTGAAGGAAGTATGGTAATGAGGATTAGGAGAGTTGAATACTGCTAGCCAGTGGGTGTATGGTGGATTGTATTACCTGCAGGAGTGGAGGCAAAATACCCATAAAATAGCCTTTCAGATTCAGTTTGTCTCAAGTTACATTGTGAAATTCAGTGGTTTGGGTATAGTTGTATACCTGTTGGCTTTCAGGAATTAAACAGAGTTGGGGTGGGCTGACCCTTGTGCAGAAGGACATGCAGGTGGTACCAGAGGTATGGGGGTTTGTGGTTTCCTATGGGAAATTCTTTTGGTGATTTCATTCTCCCTTGAGTAGGGTGGGTAAGAGGCAGAAAGTCCAGAACCTGATCTGTAGCTCCTTCTTGGATCACAGGCCAGTCTACATTGTAAAGATTAATTTCACTTACTTTCATACAGACTATTTATTATTTGTAATTCTAGCATTGGCTCTCTTTGACTGAGGCCACTGATCAGTTAAAAACTGAAATTATTCATCCATTAAGAAAAGAGAGTTCTAACATGCCGTATTTCTTAGCTGAGAAATAAAATTTTAAGTCTGATCACAGAATTCACCTTTATATCATTTATTCTCCTGGAAATGGTATCAACAATCCTGGTATCCTGGCTGAAATTCAGGTTTAAGACTTCCCCTAAGCTTGTTTATGTTCTAGCCATAACTGGAAGTTGTATTTATTTATTCTTCACTTCCTCTTCTAGGCTTTAGGGTGGTATTTTTTTTGTGAGCGGCTGTTAAGCTGATGGCCAAGGAAGACTTTCTGTTTAGACATATTTTAATTGATTTAACCATTTAAGACTAAGCAACATTTATTATATCTACAAATACTTATTATGGGAAAGATATTAAAATTTCTAATTTTTGTGATGAATTATTGAGACTATAATACTAATGCCTATATGTATTCAGTATCTATTTGGGCTATCAGACTGGTACTTTTTTTTAGTAAGGAAAAATCATTTATTGGGTTTTATAGAAATCAGTGGATTATTAGGATGAATGAAGTACCATCTCAGACCAAGTGCATCAATGGCTCAGTTCACGTCAGAAAAAGTCTTATGTTGGATCAGCTATTAAGAGACATTAAACAAGGCTGGCAGTGAATTTCTAAGTCTCTGTTTTTTTTTAAAGTATGGGGACATTTTTTATTTTCTCAGCAATTTGACTTACTTAGTCGTCTCTTAAAACCTGTATCCTTTTCCTTATATCTTCCTCTTTCACACATTCTCATAACCATTCCAGGTAGATTTGATGCGATTTCCTTTACAAATAGAAATAAACACTATCTTTATTGAATGATTGATTCATTCATCGAAAGTGGGTAATTAATTAAGGCTAGTGGGAGGAGATATTAGAGTTGGTAATGAAGATGGATTAAGAGGGATAAGGGGAAATATTTCTCTTTTTTCCTGATAAGGTTGTGCTTCAAATTAGCACAAAGATTTGAAAAAGGAAAAATGTAACACTAGAAGGGATTAGATGATTGAGTGAATTTTCCTGTGCTTATGCTGCCTGGTCAAGCCAATCTCTGCACATGGGAAGCAGACACATCAACACGGTGATCTCTGCTAAAACCCTGGCCCTCTTTATCTCACCAGAAATGAATCCACATATTTAGATATGCTCTCGAGTTTGCAGTTAAATTAGAAAATTTTGCCTAGAATGAAATCTCAGAAAAAGTGAAACCATGGCCATGCATGTACAAAAAATAATAATAAAAATAAGTTTAAAACAATAAACATCTAAGATTTTAGACTCCAGTACTGTCTTTGTTGATGATGGATACAGGCAAAGGGGTGGCAAAGTATACCTTTGGCTATTATAGTGATGTTTTTCTATCTTGAGAATTTGGCAATAGTTAGAAAACCACCATTGAGAATGGCCTTTCCCCCCCGGTAGTATGATTTAAAATGGCTGTCTCAGAAAGAATCTGCCCATGGCCACTAGCTAATTCAGAGAATTGAGGTCATATTTATTTTAAAGAGTTGACCAGATAAGTATAAAGAAAAGTCTCCTTTCTAACAATGAATAGAGAATTATGGTTTGAAAATGTTATTCGTGAGCAATCAGCAAAATGGTCATGGAGTCAAAGGTAGCATTAACAGTGGAAATTTGGCTACAGATGCTAGATGCAACCCCACATTGGGTAGCCTTATCTTCCTGCCTAATCTTTCCCAATAAGATTGTGCTGGTGGAAACAAAACTGTTCAGGTAGCTAGCTGAATGAGTGCCCTTGAGACAGATTGTCCCTGAGAAATGGAAAGCATAATCACATAGAAATGCATCATGGTAACATCACGTATGTTATAACAAAAGTACAGATTGATTTCATTGAGTTGCATATAATATATATTATCACTCATGTTTGGGGTATAAATATTTTTACTATAAAAATTTTAAAAAGGATCTTTGTCTTTAGAATGTGACTGCAGACCTTTGCCGGGCACGGTTTTCATTAAAAAACCCCAAACAAAAATGCTGCCAGAGCACCCCAGGAAGGTGTTAACCATAGTAGATATTCACAAGGTAACGAGACAAAGATTTTTTATCTAACTAGATTTGGTGAATTTATTGGTGTTTAACGGTGTTTTGAACTAGGAAAAACAAATCTAATGTGAACAATGCTATCTTTTTGGATCAACGGTAGTTGTATTGGTTAACAAGTATAAGCATGTATATGAACTTTGGTTACACTTTTGA
This sequence comes from Bos mutus, assembly GCF_027580195.1. Taxonomy (NCBI): domain Eukaryota; kingdom Metazoa; phylum Chordata; class Mammalia; order Artiodactyla; family Bovidae; genus Bos; species Bos mutus. Next base: position 35,960,992 of record NC_091626.1, read on the forward strand.
AACCAGATTCTTCCAAGTGCCTAAGGTTGTGCCTACATAAAACTAGCATCACAATTGCGTTAAAAAACAACTACCGCAAACCCAGTGAAAGCGGCCATTTGGCAAAACAGAAACCATAATACCTACTAGACTGAATATGACAATCTTCTAAATAGTTTGTAATTTTAAAATAGGCAGGCAGTTTCATCACTCTCTTCCCCTCACCCTTAGTAAACTCTAAGTCTTTCAAGGTATAATACTGCTAACCCTGCTTATTTAACTTATATGCAGAGTACATCATGAGAAATGCTGGGCTGGAAGAAGCACAAGCTGGAATCAAGATTGCCAGGAGAAATATCAATAACCTCAGATATGCAGATGACACCACCCTTATGGCAGAAAGTGAAGAGGAACTCAAAAGCCTCTTGATGAAAGTGAAAGAGGAGTGTGAAATGTTGGCTTAAAGCTCAACATTCAGAAAACTAAGATCATGGCATCTGATCCCATCACTTCGTGGGAAATAGATGGGGAAACAGTGGAAACAGTGTCAGACTATTTTTGGAGGCTCCAAAATCACTGCAGATGGTGACTACAGCCATGAAATTAAAAGACGCTTACTCCTTAGAAGAAAAGTTATGACCAACCTAGATAGCATATTGAAAAGCAGAGACATTACTTTGCCAACAAAGGTCCGTCTAGTCAAGGCTATGGTTTTTCCTGTGGTCGTGTATGGATGTGAGAGTTGGACTGTGAAGAAGGCTGAACGCCGAAGAATTGATGCTTTTGAACTGTGGTGTTGGAGAAGACTCTTGAGAGTCCCTTGGACTGCAAGGAGATCCAACCAGTCCATTCTGAAGGAGATCAGCCCTAGGTGTTCTTTGGAAGGAATGATGCTAAAGCTGAAACTCTAGTACTTTGTCCACCTCATGTGAAGAGTTGACTCATTGGAAAAGACTCTGATGCTGGGAGGGATTGGGGGCAGGAGGAGAAGGGGATGACAGAGGATGAGATGGCTGGATGGCATCACTGACTCAATGGACATGAATTTGAGTGAACTCCGGGAGTTGGTGATGGACAGGGAGGCCTGGTGTGCTGTGATTCATGGGGTTGCAAAGAGTCGGACACAACTGAGCGACTAAAGTGAACTGAACTGAATGCTTTTAGGCTGCCAGGTTTCCATTTCTGTGTTTTTGTATTTAAATTTTTTTTCTATATTTTGAATCAGAACCACATTTTCATCAGAGATCTGCCAAGGAGTATTCTGGTAGCCTGAAAACCTTACTGTGCCCAGTTCAGTTCAGTCGCTCAGTCATGTCTGACTCTTTGCAACCCATGGACTGCAGCACGCCAGGTTTCTCTGTCCATCACCAGCTCCCAGACCCTACTCAAACTCATGTCCATTGAGTGGTCATGCCATCCCACCATCTTATCCTCTGACATCCCCTTCTCCTCCCGCCTTCAATCTTTCCCAGCATCAGGGTCTTTTCCAAAGACTCGGTTCTTCACATCAGGTGGCCAAAGTATTAGAGTTTCAGCTTCAGCATCAGTCCTTCCAATCAGCATTCAAGACGGATTTCCTTTAGGATGGACTGGTTGGAGCTCCTTGCAGTCCAAAGGACTCTCAAGAGTCTTCTCCAACACCACAGTTCAAAAGCATCAATTCTTTGGTGCTCAGCTTTCTCTATAGTCCAACTCTCACATCCATACATGACTACTGGAAAAACCATAGCTTTGACTAGACGGACCTTTGTTGGTAAAGTAATGTCTCTGTCTTGTCAATATGCTATCTAGGTTGGTCATAGCTTTTCTTCCAAGGAGCAGGTGTCTTTTAATTTCATGGCTACCGTCACCATCTGCAGTGATTTTGGAGTCCCCCAAAATAAAGTCTCTCACCATCTATTTCCCATGAAGTGATGGGACCAGATGCCATGATCTTAGTTTTCTGAATGTTGAGTTTTAAGCCAACTTTTTCATTCTCCTCTTTCACTTTCATCAGGAGGCTCTTTAGTTCTTCTTCACTTTCTGCCATAAGGGAATGGCACCCCACTCCAGTACTCTTTACTGGAAAATCCCATGGGCCGAGGAGCCTGGTGGGCTGCAGTCCATGGGGTCGCTAAGAGTTGGACACGACTGAGTGACTTCACTTTCACTTTTCACTTTCATGCATTGGAGAAGGAAATGGCAACCCACTCCAGTGTTCTTGCCTGGAGAATCCCAGGGACAGGGGAGCCTGGTGGGCTGCCATCTATGGAGTCCCACAGAGTCGGTCACGACTGAAGCAACTTAGCAGCAGCAGCAGCATCTGCATATCTGAGGTTATTGATATTTCTCCCAGCAATCCTGATTCCAGCCCAGCATTTCACATGATGTACTCTGCATAGAAGTTAAATAAGCAGGGTGACAATATACAGCCTTGACGTACTCCTTTTCCTATTTGGAATCAGTCTGTTGTTCCATATCCAGTTCTAACTGTTGCTTCCTGACCTGCATACAGGTTTCTCAAGAGGCAGGTCAGGTGGTCTGGTATTCCCATCTCTTTCAGAATTTTCCACAGTTTATTGTGATCCACACAGTCAAAGGCTTTGGCATAGTCAATAAAGCAGAAATAGATGTTTTTCTGGAACTCTTTTGCTTTTTTGATGATCCAGCAGATGTTGGCAATTTGATCTCTGGTTCCTCTGCCTTTTCTAAATCTAGCTTGAACATCTGGAAGTTCACGGTTCACGTATTGCTAATGCCTGGCTTGGAGAATTTTGAGCATTACTTTGCTAGCTTGTGAGATGAGGGCAATTGTGCAGTAGTCTGAACATTCTTTGGCATTGCCTTTCTTTGGGGTTGGAATGAAAACTGACCTTTTCCAGTCCTGTGGCCACTTCTGAGTTTTCCAAATTTGCTGGCATATTGAGTGCAGCACTTTCACAGCATCATCTTTTAGGACTTGAAATAACTCAACTGGAATTCCATCACCTCCACTAGCTTTGTTCATAGTGATGCTTCCTAAGGCCCAATTGACTTTGTATACCAGGACGTCTGGCTCTAGGTGAATGATCACAGCATGGTGGTTATCTGGGTCATGAAGATCTTTTTTGTATAGTTGTTCTGTGTATTCTTGCCACCTCTTCTTAATGTCTTCTGCTTCTGTTAGATCCATACCATTTCTGTCCATCTTTGCATGAAATGTTCCTTTGGTATCTCTAATTTTCTTGAAGAGGTTGCTAGTCTTGCCCATTCTGTTGTTTTCCTCTATTTCTTTGCATTGATCGCTGAGAAACTGTGCCTAACATGTTGGCAAAGTCAATTTATTGAGTGTGTAACTTGTACATAATAAATAATTTCCTTTATTGCAATTGTCTAATCTATTGTTTACCATCTTGTTAAGATTTCAGGGTGGCTAGGAAAAAAAATTGAGATTCTAGATTACTTGTGAGAACAGGCTGGTACTTACTGAATAGTTGCTTTTCAGGCTCTTGGTAAAAGTATTTAAAGCTTTATTGTCGCCTTTGATGTCCACTCCAAACACCTCAATATTTATCTTTAAAAAAAAAAGAATTTCTGGGGTTTCTAAAAATAGTAATTATTCTCTCAACAAATCCCTTTTAGTCCTATTTAGCGTGAGTTCAACACATGAATTAAGCATCAAAGGGCCTAGGAATGGGGCTGAAATCCCAGTAATATCTCATGAGTTCTCAAACTGTCCATCCTTCAGATGGGATCACCACGCAGTGGTTTGGGGACCTTGTCTTGTTCAACCTCGGAAGATGGCATTATATTTCCTTTCTGTTTCTTCTTTCCCTCAACAATAAAACCTTGATCCTTGTGTTTGTAAACAATGTATACAGATAGTTTTCTCTGCTGCATATTCAGTATTTGTCAATGGAGTGCTCTCAGATAGTTAGATGTTATTCTGATACTAGAGGCTGCCTGTTCTTTGTTTAAGGTGCAGGTAAGAGATTTTTTAGCAACACCCCCTCTACATGCAGGATCTGAGGAGAGTCTCATCAGGCTATATTTTTTCAAAGTCTTATTCTGCTGCTGTTTTCTATTGAATCTAATTTCCTGTTGTGTTCTTTCTTTTCTCCTTCATAATGCTATCTAAATGTTGGTATATGAGGGAAGATAGAGGAAGAAGATGGATATCTATCATATGAGAGGGTGTGTTTTATTTATCTTGGTACAGCCAGAGCCTCGCTCAGTGCCAAGCACCTTAGCACTGAATACTTAGAGAGTACTTAGTAGGTGTTTTTTTTTTTCCTTTATTTTTGGTTGCGCTGGATCTTTGTTGCTGTATGCAGGCTTGGAAAGTCCCAGGGACGGGGGAGCCTGGTGGGCTGCTGTCTCTGGGGTCACACAGAGTTGGATGCAACTGAAGTGACTTAGCATAGCATAGCATAGCATAGCAGGCTTTCTCTCGTGGTGGTGAGTGGGGGCTACTCTGTTGTGGTGCTCGGGCTTCTCATTGTGGTGGCTTCTAGGGCATGTGCGCTTCAGTAGTTGTGGCACAGGGGCTTATTAGTTGTGGCTCTCTGGCTAAGTTGCCCCATGGCATGTGGAATTTTCCCAGATCAGATCAGGGCTCAAACCTGTGTCCCCTGCATTGACAGGTGGACTGTTATCTACTGTACCAATAGGGAACTCCCCATAAGTGGTTGTTGAATGGATGAAAGAATGATATTCAGGAACATTAGGGATAGAGAGTTATAGGAACATTTCTTCTGTTATTGAGTATAACACAAGAGGGAATAGATAGGCTATGCTCAGAGAGAATGAGGTGAGACTTCAGGGAAAACCATGTAACTCTAAGGCATTTGGGACCTCAGGACTTTTACTTGGAAAAGCTGGAAGTCTTTTCCAGGTAAATATTGGGAGAAAATATAAAGAATGGGAGATGGTTATTTTTGGAAAATGGTCTTGCTTAGAGATTCAAAGGTCTTAATGAACATTTCTCTATTGGTGTTTCACAGGTGTGCTCCATAGAACACTTGCATCAGAATCACTCGTGTGCTTTGTTGTTGTTGTCGCTTAGTTGCTTAGTCATGTCCGACTCTTTGCAACCCCATGGTCTGCAGCACACCAACCTTCCCTGTCTCCCAGAACTTTCTCAAACTCATGTCCATTGAGTCAGTGATGCCATCCAACCATCTGATCTTCTGTTGCCCCTATCTCCTCCTGCCTTCAATCTTTCCCAGCATCAGGGTCTTTTCTAATAAGTCAGCTCTTTGCATCAGGTAGCCAAAATATTGGAGTTTCAGTCTCAGGATCAGTCCTTCTAATGAATATTCAGGACTGATTTCCTTTAGGACTGACTGGTTTAATCTCTTTGCACTCCAAGGGACTCTCAAGAGTCTTCTACAATACCCACAGTTCAAAAGCATCAATTCTTTGGTGCTCAGCCTTCTTTATGGTCCAACTCTCACAATTGTACATGACTACTTGGAAAAACCATAGCTTTGAGTATACAGACCTTTATTGGCAAAATAAAGGTCTCTGCTTTTTAATATACTGTCTAGGTTTGTCATAGCTTTTCTTCCAAGGAGCAAGCATCTTTTAATTTCATGGCTACAGTCACCATCTGCAGTGATTTTGGAGCCCAAGAAAATAAAGTCTCCCACTGTTTCCATTGTTTCCTCATGTATTTGCCATGAAGTGATGGGACTGGATGCCTTGATCTTTATTTTTTGAATGTTGAGTTTTAAGCCAGCGTTTCCACCAGTGTGCTTACTTGCATCTTAAACAAATACCACAAGGGATTCTCCCACAAACTAAAATGTGAGAATAATTGTTCCAATTAATGTTTTTATTCTATAGCCCAGGCCATCATCATCTCTCACCTGGATTCCTACTCCCTCTTCCCAGTGAGTTCTCTAAACAGCAGCATCCAGAATGAGCTTTGGATCATGTCACTTTTCTGCTTTGAGTCCTTCAACAACTTCCAGTTAGAATTAAGTCTAAACTTCTTACTATGGCTTAGAAGGCCCTGCGTGATCTTTTTTGCTAACCTTATCTCATTTCATGCTCCCCTTCAGTCACCCTACTTCAGTCCTACCAGCTTTTAGTGCCTCAAACAAGCCGAGTCATTCCCTCTTCAGAGACTTCACTGATACTATTTCCTCTTACCCTAAGATGGCCTCTCTTCTGCCTAACCCTTCCTGTTGCTTGAGTGTTACCTTCTCAGAGAGGCCTTTTCCCTAAGGCCAGAGTGTGGCAGCACAGGGTTGAGGTGCTTATGGCTGCAAATATCAGAAAACCACAACCCAAACTGGCTAAAACAGGAGGGCAGGCTGCAGGCACAGCCTCCCGCAGTCTGCTCACACCGTGCCTCCTGGCAAGCCCATCTTTGAGTGTTGACGTTGTCCCTACTTCTGTGTGATGATCCTTGCTAGGTTGGTTGCAAGATGGTTGCAGTGGTGCTAGGCGTCTATCTCATCTTGTCACAGCTGCATCCAGAGGCACAAGAGAAACTCTTCTGGAAGCCTTCAGGAGAGAGGAAGCTTTTTTTAGAAGCCCCCTCCCTCACAAGATTTTTCTTTCTTTTGGCCACACTGTGGAATCTTAGTTCCCCAACCAAGGATGGAAGCCAATGCCCCCACAGTGGAAGCACGGAATCTTAACTACTAGATCACCTGGGAAGTTCAAAAAAGATTTTCCTGTGTCTCATTGGCCAGAATTGAGTCATAAGCTAATTTATAAACCAATCACTGGCTTGTGGGGTGGGGGATTCAGGTTTATTGTGATCAACCTTGAATAGAGATTCTTATTCTATTTTGTACCAAGTACACCTTAGGCAGTTTTGTGAAATCTACAGACCCCTTCTCAGAATAATGATTTTGAATGAATATCATTGAAATCAACTATAAAGAAATATACTTAACAAAATTACTAAATATGTGATCTAATGTTAGACTCTAGTAGTAATTAATAATTAGTATAATTTTTAAGTAGTGACTGATATGAGTGATATTCTAAGACATCTACAACAACTGTAATGTGACTTGAAAATATCTGTAATTTCTATCGGTGACAAATTGGTATTATGAATACTGTTTGGTTTCCTGCCTATATTGATGGTTGAAGGAAATGCTAAATTTCATTTAGAGGTTAATTAAAATATAGGGGTGATTTTTTTTCTCCATTAAATTCATGGATACCCTGAACTTAATTCTAGGTTAAGAACACCTGGCTTAGACTAGTCTTTGCGATCCCATGAACTGTAGCCTGCCACGCTTCTCTGTCCATGGAATTCTCTAGACAAGAGTATTGGAGTGGGTTGCCAGTTCCTTCTCCTGGGAATCTTCCTGACCCAGGGTTTGAACCCTGGTCTCCTGTGTTGCAGGCAGATTCTTTGCCGTTTGAGCCACCAGGGAAGCCCCTTTTTAAACATTAAAAAATATTAAATAATGTATATAAAGTGCTAAGCATAGTGCCTAGTACATGATTTAATATCAGCCTTTACTATCAGGACAAGATTTGACAACCTAAAAGTACTCTAGAGATATATGTTGAATTCTCAGAATGGAAAACTATGTGTGTAGATTGTTTATAAACCACTGTGGCCAAGGTGTTCAAGAAATGATTGCTTAAAACACAGATATACACAGAAGTCTTGGGAATCCAAACCGCAGAATAATATAATTTAAATCAATTCATTTTATCTTGACAAACTAGGAATGGGGTTTCAGTGCAATATGTGAATATACTACTCAAAACAATTTCACATATGAATTCCAAAGCAGTTAGAAAAATGTCAAGTGAGTGAAACAAATAGCTGGATGGACTAGAACCGATCAAGAAATATTCAAAATCTTGCCAAACTTATGAAAGTCGCTAGTCAGAGAACTTGTTCCCTAATGCCATAGTTCAGCATCACCATTCACTGTGATTGATGTGCCTGGACTGTAACTCACTCGAGTCACATTGCTGATACTGGATAAGGCAGGATCAGAACTTGGCTCTGCATTCTATGGTGTGGTCACCTTGGCTCAGTGCTTGTTTCTTCAGGCTTGCACCAGAAATAGTTCTTCATTAAATTCTAGTTCTTACCCACCTCCCTTGAAGGGGATGTGATTTTGTGACCATTAGGACATCATATTTTGGTCAAAAAGGTAAAAAGGTCTTCTTGACCCTCAAGATGGGTGATGGGGGGAGAGGCATTTGCTCTGCCCAGGTGTGTTTGGATCTGGAGGAAAAACTTAAAGAGATGGCTGTTTTTTCTTTTTTTAATTTAGTTTTTATTTTATATTAGAATATAGTTGATATACAATGTTGTGTTAGTTTCAGGTGTACAGCAAGTGATTCAGTTATACATATATCCATTTTTCCCTCATATTCTTCTCCCATATAGGTTATTATAGAGTATTGAGTTCCGTACAGTAGGTGCGATGGCTGTTTTCTGATGACTGCTTTGTATGTTCTCTCTATAAGAGTAACTTCTATATTTCCAGAAGTGCTCTTCTATTCTGGAAGAGCACTTGGTTAGTTGTTTGGAGGCATTGTCTCCTGTAGGCTAAGCACCCAAGGTTTGGAATCAGGCAGACCTGAATTCAAATTTTGACTCTGCCATTTTTCTGTCTGTGTGACCCTGAGCAATTAACCTTAATAATAATAATAACAATGATAATAATAATAAATTGCAACAGTAGTCATGGCAGGAGTAGTAGTAGCAGCTGCAGCTGTGGTTGTAATCATATATTGAGGATTTACTAGGCTAAATTCTTTGTATGGACTCTAATTTTTACAACCCTAAGAAATAGTTTACACTTTTATAGTTTTATTCTCACTTTGCAAATGAGGACGTGAGGCTAAAATAAATAGGTTATGTAACTTGCCTTTAAACTTTGTTTTCCTTTTCCTACAAAGTGGAGATAATTGTGCTACCTGCCTCGTGAAGTTGCTGTAAAGATTAAATTACTGTGTGTTGCAGGTTTTTCAGTGCAACAATTTAATAAAGACTCAGTAAGTGGGAGTGTTAGCTAGTATTAGTATACCTAATTTACTTTGCTAAAATAATAGAGTAATTGGTTTCACTTGTTCAAGGAGAGCTGCTGTGGATTAATAATAATTAGCACTTGTGACTCAAGGGTAGATAAATTCTAAGCATAGTCTCTCATCATGATGATTCCATCCTTTCTGCAAAACAATTTCTGGGCCTTTTACGAACATGATTTGGCAACTGTAGCCACTATTGTCATATTAAGAGAAACTTTAGCAAGGAATGTCTTTTTGTCTTTTTTTTTCCTCTGCTCAATTCACTCTTATTCAAAGTGGATTTGGCTTGATTTTTGATATTCAAAGTGACACGTGGCTCCTTAATCCTGTTACCGATGTTGGCAAATCAGGAAAGGGGTATCAGAAATATCTTAAGCCAAATTGTTATAGACCGGGTGACTTAGACAACAGGCAGTTATTTCTCTCAGTTCTAGAAGGTGGAAGTCGGACAACAAGATGCCAGTATGGCTGGGTTCTTGATGAGTGCTCCTTCCTGGTTTAAAGAGAGCTGTCTTTTTGCTGTGTCCTCACAGGGCACAAAGAACAGAGTTAGTTTTCTGGCCTCTTCTTCTAGGGTGCTAACCCAATGCCTGAGAGCTATGCTCTCATGATCTAATTACCCTTCAAAGGCCCCACTGCCAAATATCATCACGTTGGGGGATTAGATTTCAACACACGAATACTGAGGGACACAAACACTCAGCCCATAACATCTATGAAACTATGTTTTCAGTATGAAATTTCTCTGTTGGATTGAAAAAAAAAAAAAAAGTGAAAGTGTTAGTCACTCAGTTGTGTCTGACTCTACAACTCCTGTGAAGCTCCAGGCAGAAGTACTGGAGTGGGTAGTCATTCCCTTCTCCAGGGGATCCTCCTGACCCAGGTATTGAACCTGAGTCTCCTGCACTGCAGGCAGATTCTTTACCGTTTGAGCCACCAGGGAAGCCCCATTCTTGGATTATTTTATTTAAAATTACTTAAACCAACTGATTGCTTATGTCCAATATCAAAACTTTATTTAAGAAGACATTAGGGGGACTTCCTTGGTGGGCCAGTGGTTAGGAATAAAGCTTGCACTGCAGGGGATGCAGATTTGATCCCTGGTGGGGTAACCAAGATTCTACATGCTATGGAGCAACTAAGACCATGTCAAAACGAGAGCTCATTTGCAGCAAAGAAAGATCACACATGACCTCGCATGCCACAGCTAAGACCCAACACAGTCAAGTAAATAAGTATTAAAAAAAAGAAAGACATTAGGAGTGAAGTTCATGGTCTTTTACTAAGAAGGCATCTGTCTACTATTTACTGAACTGTACGAATACATTGTGTGTGTGTGTGTGTGTGTGTGTGTGTGAACAGAGATTTCTCTGGCCAACAGTACAGCTCCCCATAGCCTTGGATGTGAGTGCCACCTGCTGGATGTTGCACACAAATATTTTCCCGTACTTCAGTCCAGGAATAGGGGAGTTATTTGCAGTTATGGGAACATGCCCAAGTAACATCCCTTTGATTTTAGGTCACAAGGACAGCTGTAATGTCTAATAAGTAATGCGATCTTTGGGTAAGTGTGCAGATTTATAAGAAAAACATACTCAGGAAACAAACTCAATTTAAAAACATTCCACTGAGCTATTGTTTATAAGCTTGCCTGTGCCAAGAATATAGTAAATAGTTCTCTGTTTATATTATGAGCTCATGAGTTTTATATGTTGGTGACATAGGCAGTTGGTGGGTGGCTTTTACCTTAAGAAGCTTATACCTATATCTTGTAGCAGGGTAGGAAATTAGGGACTCCTTGACTGTGGCCATGTGTTGGCTTCAATGCCAAGTATGTCATTGCATCCTAAAATTTGGCTTTGGAGCCATAGCCCCTGTTTGGGGTTTAGTGGAGAAGCACCTCTTAGCATTGCTTCACTCTAATGGGTTCCGTGGAGACGACTTCACCTGTGACTTACGGGGCAATTCTGTAGACTGGGTCTCACAGGAGCTTTGGGGCAATTTGTAATTTCCATTGAGGGCAAGAAGGTAGACATGACTCTTTATAAATGCATACTACATTCTGTTAAGAGCTTTATGGTGTTCCTATCAGATTGGTCCTTTGGAAGGACATGAAAATTGTGTAGCATTGCGTACCGGCTGCTTGGGAGAAGGGCAGGAAGGGGCCCCAGGAGAGGGACAATCACTGTAGCCTTTTCTTGGGTCATTTTCTAAAAAATCACTTTTGCAGAAGTTGTAAAGTTCTAGGAATTGGTCCTCAGGTTATCACTGACCCAGGGTTTGTCTTCAGTATATTCATGACATCATGACATCATGACATCATCAGTTTTCTGCTTTCAGGATTGTACAGAAACTGGTGGCATGTATTTGGTCCCTTTTTTCTATCACTGGAAAACATCATGTATAATTCACAAAGGAGTCTGCTGGGCTAAAGCAAAATTCTCTTTCTTTATTCAAAATTTGTTAATGGGCTTTTGCGGCTAAATTTCTAAAGCTATGAAATAGGACTCAGATTTGGAAAGGGCTCAAGGCAGAAAAAGCTTTCTATTTTTATTTCTGGGTATGTCCATTTCAGAACCCTGATAACGCAAGGAGGTTGCAATCCAGTATTTTGGAGGTTGCAATCCGGTATTTTATGGGGAAATAATGGGTGGTTGATGATATTTTTCCTGAGATTTTTAGTTGACAAGAATCTATATGAAGGATGTTAACTAGAGTTATTGTGGTGATCCTTACACAATGCATGTGTGCTAAGTCACTCCAATCGTGTCCAACTCTTTGCGACCCCATGGACTGTCGCCCGTCAGGCTCCTCTGTCCATGGGATTCTCCAGGCAAGGACACTGGAGTGGGTTGCCATGCCCTCCTCCAGGGGATCTTCCCGACCCAGAGATTGAACTCGTGTCTCATTTTGTCTCCGGCATTGGCAGGAGGGTTCTTTACTACTAGCGCCACCTTAGAAGCCCTTACACAATGTATACAAATGTAGAATCATTCTGTTGTACAACCAAAGCTGATACAATGTTATATGTCAATTACACCTCAATAAAAAAGATCTATATTGTATGAGATAGCACAACATTTGGCACTCTTGTCTGTACCTACATCAATGCCAAGCGAATACAGAATGGAGATGTTACTTCTTAAACTTACCATGGCACAATCAGATCATGAGACTGAAGTATTCTGTCCTTGCTAATGGTTGTGTGTTCAGACTGTTAGCGTCTCTCTGTGTGTCCTGATTTGACCTAGATATGTGGGCTGGAAAACATGAAGTTACTCTTCACTGGATGAGCATCTCTTGGACAAATAATTAGCACTATGCCTGTTCTATGTTTCTTGCATGTCTAGTCTGGGGCAACATTTGCTAATTTGGGGGTTTCCTTCCTCCAGCTCCTCTATCCCATGGTACACAATCCCCAGCAGTTTTTTAAACTGAGATATTCAAATTATTTGAGCTGCTCTTATAGTTAGTCTAAGAGTGATAGCATATAGATTTGTGTTATATTCATAGAATCTTCTTGATTTCACACTGAATGGATTTTAGTTCTCTTCTCTGATTTTTTCATCATTGGAGTCTCATAAATCGTTGCTATGCAAAAATTTGGTCCTGAGCCCATGTGGAACATAAGAGAAATTACAGAGTTACATAGTCAAATGCTATAGAAGTCATCAGGTTTTGTAAAAAGAGTTTGAAACAAGACAGGAATGGAAGTGCAAATCTCAGTGGGTTCTTAGTGTTTCATCACAAAGTTTTGTGGTAAAACCAAGATGAAACCACAAGCTTCACTGTTGGGCAGACTAGCACTGGAGGAACGATTGATTTAAGGTTAGCCAAGGTCAGGCGGAAACTTGGCTTTTTTTACTCATACGTTCAAACCCCAGACTTACTGAGTTTTGCATGGTTTGGGGTTTCCAAAACAGAAAGCATTTTGGGACCCAGTCCAAAGCCAAGGCCTGAGGACTAAGGGTAAGAGAAAGTCATTCTGTCTTGGTTTGTTAGCAGTGCTAAGGTGAGAGGTTTTTATTCTGATTTCTAGCCGAACCTTATTTACTTAAACTTTAGAAGTTTACGAAAACAAACTGTGTGTTTTCTCCCTGTCTGTCTACCCAATAGGAAAACCAGGATTCTTCTCAGAGTCTCCAGACATTTCTAAAGACCACAGAAAGATTTATTTCTTTAAAGTTTTCATGACTGCACTTACCAGCACGCATAGACTATATTCAATTTCTTTGGCTCAGTATTTAGGTAATTCTCTAGGAGTAAAGGTATCAAGGTTGCCTAGTTTGAAAGAACTGGACCTAGCTAAATAGTCTGAAAAAAATCAAGTTGCTCTTTCAGAATAAAAATTTGGAGAAAACAAAAGAAACAGTTAAGCTCAGAGCCTAAGGCCAGTCCCTCAGGGGAGTGTGGGATATATGACACATGAAAGTCTCACTTGTGGGCAACTTGTGGGCAGCCCCAGTTCTGATTGGGGCATTATCATTGGGTGGTATGAGGCTGGGAATGACTCTAGTGGCAGGACCAAATCTTCTGTGAGGTGGAAAAATCATTCAAGTCAGTTAGATATGTTTTCAGCTGTGAAGTTATAGAAAACCCTTCTCCAAGGTTTCAGTTTTACAGGGTGTTAATTGTTCTTCTCAACAGAAACTCTAAACCTGGCGAGGTGGCTCGCCAATGCTTTTTCCTTCCTCCCACTTCACTGTCATCCTTATTATGGTCACCTTAGGATCTCTGGATGGCTACCATGGTTCCAGGCTTCTTGTCTGCTGTCTAGACAGGAAGAAGGAGCTAAAGGGCGAAAGGCAAAAGATTAATGACAAAATGATGAAAAAGCCCATTTTATAACAGAAACAAGAGCTTATCCAAAAGACTTACCTAGCAGGTTTTCACATATGTTGACTGCATCATCCAATTAGCAACAGCCACCTCAACTAGCTCAATTTAGGTGGTCAACAATGAGAGGACATCCTGGAACCACACAAAGGAGCAGGTGTAGAGTACTCATTCTAGGGTAAGTCTCACCTACAAATCAGGCTTATAGAATAATGGCCAGCAGAGAGCCTCATGGCAGCACTGTAGAGGACTCTCAAAGAGCAGGTTCTCTGTGCAAGTTCATGGAGAAGCCTGGGGCCGTGGGAGTTAGATGATCACAGAGTGAATGTGTAAGCCACAGTGATTGGACATGAGTGGCTAAACCATTGTGTTATGAGCTATTGTTTCCCATTAGAGTTCTCAGAACAAGAAAACCAGCTCAGCCCCACATCTTTCAGGATCTTTAGGAAGAATTTCTTCCTTTTATCCTCCTTTCCTACCTTTCTTCCTCTCTATTTCTCTTTCCTTCCATTCATCCTTTAAACTTTTAATCATGAAAAAAAATCTCTAGCTTACAGAAAAAGAGAAGGAATATAACTAATACCCATATACTTTCCATTGTTCTAATAAGTTATTTACCTATCTTATCTTTCATATATATAAAATTGCACAAACCCACATGTGTATGACTATATATGCATATGTAGATGTGTACATCTGTATGTATATACATGTGTATACACACACATGTATTTCTGTATATATGAACTATTTAAGTAGGTTGCAGACTCTTTATCCCTAAATATTTGACTTTATATTTCTTCAGGAGACATTTCTGTCTGGATGTGTAATTGCAACACATATCTGTGGTTAAAAAAAGAGACTGAGAAAAATAAAAATTTTATTTTTTTAAGTATAATTGACACACAATATTATATTAGTTTCAGGTGTGCAACTTAATGATTCAACATTTGTATACATTATAAAATGGTCACCAGGGTAAGTCTAGTTACCATCTGTCAACATCAAAATTACCAAATAGTTTTTCTTGTGATGAGAATGTTTAAGATTTACTTTCTTAGTGCCTTTGAAATTTGCTATGCAGTATTTGACTGTAGTGATCATGCTGTACATTATGTCACATCCTGATGACATTTGCTTTATTTATTTTAAATTTTTATTTATTTGTTTAGGCTGTGCTGCACGGCTCTTGGGATCTTAGTTCCATCACCAGGGACTGAACCCTGGACCCGTGGCAGTGAAAGCCACTGCACCGTCAGAGAATTCCCATCCGTGACATTTATTTTATAACTGGAAGTTTGTACTTCTTGATCCCCTTCACCCATTTTGTCTACCCGTCCAAACTCCCACCCTTCTGCTGACCGCCTATCTGCTCTTTGTATCTATGAGTTTGTTTTGTTTGTCCATTTGGTTTGTTTTTTAGATTCCACGTATAACTGAACTCATATGGTATTTGCCTTTCTCTGATTTATTTCACTTAGTGAATATCCATATTTTGAGATCCATCCATATTTTTGCAAATGTCAAGATTTCATTCTTCTTTATGACTGAGTAGGATTCCATTGTGGGGCTTTCCAGGTGGCTCTAGTGGCAAAGAACCTGCCTGCTAATGCAGGAGATGTAAGAGACTCAGGTTCGATCCCTGGGTTGGGAAGACCCCTGAGGAGGGCATGGCAACCCATTCCAGCATTCTTGCCTGGAGAACACCATGGACAGAGGAGCCTGGCGGGTGACAGACCATAGTGTTGCAAAGAGTTGGACATGACTGAAGTGACTTAGCATGCGTGACTTAGACACATCACATCTTTATCCATTTAACTGTCAGTGGACACTTAAGTTAGTTCCATGTCTTGACTGTTGTAAATAATGTGGCAATAAAACAAGAAACATTGTAAAGAAAGTGAGGCAAGAGGAATCCGTGAAGCAAGTGTGCACAGAGCACAGAGTGTCTGCCCAGCCTCATCCTTAAAGAGGATGCTACTCTAGTAATCACCTGCAAAACATGTCTCTCTATACAAGACTCACATCAGAGAAAGACATGGCTCAGAAAACATTACTTTTCTAAGTAGTATTTTTTTCTAACTATATCCTAACTCTAAGGAAGAGAAGAAAGTCAGGATATAAAACATTTTTCAAGTTCTTCTACTACCCTTTTCTTCTCTTTTTAAGTTATAAAAATTTTTTGCTAGAGAAAAATTGTTATGATAGATAGACACTGATGTATACACCACCTAGAATTAAAAATGGAAATTTAGGAGTAATTTTGCATTTTCAAAAGAGAACAACAAATCTTATTATTCAAGTGCAAATGTATTTCAGGGAAAGAAATAAAGGTGTAAGTAAAATATTCCAGAGAAGGTTTATTTTGGGGATTAAACAATGTAGAAAAATTGGAGAAAGAGAAAGGTTAGTTTGATTTGCAGAGACTTCGTCATCAGGATGAAATTGCATGAAAAGAGTAAAAGGAAGCAAGATCAGTTGGTCCCAGGCACTGTCTCATGCTTACCTCGTGTGAGGAACTGCTGTTTTTTTTCCTGCGTTTGGTGCCAAAGTTTGTGAAGTATTGTCAGCTAAGAAGTCCAATCCTGGACTTCCCTAGTGGTTGAGGTGTAAAGAACCTGCCAATGAAGGAGACATGAGTTCCATCTCTGGTCCAGGAAGATCCCACGTCACGGATCAACTGAGCCCGCGCCACAATGGCTCTGCCTGTGCTCTAAAGCCCGGGAGCTGCAACCACTGAGCCTACTAGTCCCAGAACCCACGCTCTGCAATAAGAGAAGCCACCGCAGTGAGAAGCCTGTGCACCGCAACAAGGAGTGGCCCCCCGCTCACCACACCTAGAGAAAAGCCTGAGCTGCCACAGAGACCCAGCACAGCCAAGAATAAATAAATAAAATTTTTTAAAATGGATAATTAGGAAAAAAAGAAGCCTAATCCTCACCATGGGCTAGTGCTGATGGCCAGTCCCACACAGCCCTGGAGACGATGGATGCTGTGTGTCCCATGTCCCTTCCCAGGGCAGAGCTGTTCCTTTCTCCTCCAGCATGAGCCCATCAAGAGCTTTGAGGGAGCCAACCTGTGATGCCCAGATTTCAGCCAAAGTCAACTCCTTTCAGGTGGTTGGTGGTGGTGAAGAAACAACAGTGGGGGGCAGATTAAGAATCAAGGGTGACAAGTGAGATTAGTGGCTCAGTCAGCCCGAGGAAGGGCTGGCTTACAGCGTCAGTGTCTAGGATGCTGGCTGTCTTTTCTACCCTTCCTCATGTTTCTGGAGGACTTGATCCTGGAAGTTACCCACCATCCCTTAATAATCAAGGCAGAGAGATGGAGCATTGTCAGTCTGGACATTCATCCTTTTCTAAACCACCTTGTTTGAAAGATTAGGTTTTTAGGCTGCTTAAAGGACAAGCAAAATTGTTCTGCTATTTTCCTTCTTGAATGTTCCTTTGTCCTGGTTTTTTCCTGGTTACACTAATTTTCCCCTGGTTACTCTGCTGTGTCTACTTTTGCTACTGTTTGTCTCATCAAACCTCCTGTTTATAGATAGGCTGCTTGGCTACAGGGGAAAAAGAGGTCTCCTCACTGGCACTGACTCCCTCTGTATCTCTTTGGGCCAATATATTTTTTTTCGTTTTTCTATTTGCCCTGGCTCTCTTCCTTTTAATCAGGTAAAATGGACCTCAGGGCTCTACTGATGGGAGAGGGCTATCAAAAGCAATATTCAGAGGGTTTGCTTGCCCGAAAAGTTGGCCAGCCAGAACCCCACTCTTGTACAAGGCCGCATGTTCTCTAAGGAAGTGGAGTCCATTAACAGACGTTGTTGCCTGAGGGTTTTTTATTCTTTCCTCTTTCAGATTTTGAAGGATGTCTAAAGTGTTTATTATTAGCCTAAACTGAGAGCAAGTGAATGTCCTTATCATTCAAAAACAAATACACCTGTCTGGCAGCAGAAACTCTGCCTGGCTTTATGAACCAGGAAAATCAACACTG
Organism: Bos mutus; assembly: GCF_027580195.1. Classification (NCBI taxonomy): domain Eukaryota; kingdom Metazoa; phylum Chordata; class Mammalia; order Artiodactyla; family Bovidae; genus Bos; species Bos mutus. Next base: position 35,978,779 of record NC_091626.1, read on the forward strand.
TATTCAGAGCTCAGCCAGTAAATCTGAGGGGCCTGTAAAATCATGTTGGAGAAGGGGTTCATTGTGGGAAGATCCAAACTTACACAGGCTCAAGAATTCCCACTGGAAGACCAGACTTCGTCTGCACAGACACTGCCTAGTATTTATAAGCCTTATACCAGGGGTCCCAACCTCCGGGACCTAATGCCTGATGGTCTGAGGTGGAGCTGATGTAAAAATGATATAAATAAAGTGCACAATAAATGCAATGTGCTTGAATCATACCCCCACCCCTCCACCATCCATTCGCAGAAAAAGTGTCTTCCATGAAATTAGTTCCTGGTCCAAAAATGTTGAGGACCGTTGCGTTATACCTCTGAATGTGGAACGTAAGAACTCTGAGAGGTGAGAACATTAAAAATTTGTAGGGAAGAAACCTGTGGGATAAAGGGAAAATTTGTAGGGAAGAAACCTGTGGGATAAAGGGAAGCCAATATCCTGTGATTGCTGTCATATTAGCACTTCTTTCTATGTCCTGAGTGCCTCAGAACTTCATTGTTCAGGTTGGTGAAAAAATAATTGTGGTTTCAGATCGTGAATTTTAAATCATTGTAACTAGGCTCAAACTCATCTTTATTAATCAAAATAGGAACCATTACAATCAACACATTTTTGCCAGAGAGAAATAAGTTTTTTTTATTCCTGTAGTGTAAAAATTTGTGTTTTAGGATTCAGTGAACTCTTGGAAAGCATTTTCTTCCTCCTGCTGGTTGTGGAAGCATTTTCCCTGCAAAAAGTTGTTGAGATGCTTGAAGGTGGTAATCAGTTGGTGAGAGGTCAGGTGAATATGGTGGGTGAGACAAAACTTCATAGCCCAATTCATTCAACTTTGGAAGCGTTGGTTGTGTGATGAGTGGTTGGGCATTGTCATGAAGAACTGGGCCATTCTGTTGACCAGTGCAAGCTACAGGCATTGGAGTTTTCAGTGCATCTCATTGATTTGCTGAGCATACTTCTCAAATGTAATGGTTTCACTGGGATTCAGAAAGCTGTTGTGGATCAGACCAGCAGCAAACGCCCAAACAGTGACCATGACTTTTTCTTGGTGCAAGTTTGGCTTTGGAAAGTGTTTTGGAGCTTCATCTCTGAGATTCAATGACCACTGAGCTGGTCATTGCTGGTTGTCACATAAAATCCACTTTTCATTGCATATCACAATTTGATTGTGAAATGGTTTGTTGTTGTTGAATAGAATTTAAAACCTTTTTTTTTTTCAGTCAGCTCATGAGGCATTCCCTTATAGAACTTTTTCACCTTTCCAATTTGCTTCAGATGCTGAACGATGGTAATGGTCAACACTGAGTTCTTTGGCAACTTCTCATGTAGTTGTAAGAGGATCAGCTTTGGTGATCCTCTCAATTGGTCGTTGTCAACTTCCAATGGCTGGCCACTGCACTCCTCATCTTCAAAACTCTCATCTCCTTTGCAAAACTTCTTGAAGCACCACTGTATGCTCTGTGTGCTCGTTAGTAGTTCCTGGGCCAAATGCATTGTTAATGTTGCCAATTGTCTCTGCTGCTTTACAATCCATTTTGAATTCGAATAAGAATATTGCCTGAATTTACTTTTTGTCTAACATGATTTCCCTAGTCTAAAATAAATATGAAATATATAACAATCAATAAGTTATTAGTAAAAAATATAAAGACATGAGCATTAAAATAATGTGTAGCATAAGCACATTTATCTAAGAATGTATTCTAATATCAAACAGCAAGTTTCAACAGAGCAAAACCTCAATTACTTTTCCTCCAACCTAATACTTTTCCTTTTTGCTGAAAGAGGAGCTAGTTTGGCTCCAAAACTTAGTCATGCTATTGTCCTGATTTACTTTCTTCTAGAGTTAAAGATGACATTTAAGAGTAATTGTACTTTTCAAAAGGAGAAAGATATCTTGATACTGTCCCCATTCACAAGGCCATTAACACCTAGTATTCATTCAATTATTTCACTAATCTTCGAGTGCCTGTGAATTTTAAAGCACTGCACTATTTATGGACAAAATAAAAGTACCATACATGGTCCTTGCCCTCTAGAAGCTTATGTTCTAATGGGGATATAAGACATTTACTGTTCAGATCCCCAACACACACCAGATCCACACATCCATTGCTCTCATTCTTTCATTATCAGCTTCAAGGATATTTTCATATTGAAGGCAGTTTCAGTCACCTGCTGTCCCTGACTCTTTTCCACTATAATTTTAGGCCATCTCAGATTGGTCCCAGATTGAAATATATATATGTATGTATATATATATATAGCCAGCTTTAGAATCATCTGAGCAGGTGGGGTAGTGCTGTCACCTTTTACTTTAGCTGCTTGGGTGTGGTTAGATGGTTTATCTATGAGGAGAGATTCCTAGATCGAGAGTATGAGTCTGGGTGAAGTGAGAAGGATAACATTTTTGATGGAATAAAGGCATTCAAGGACTTCTCTAGTGGTTCAGTTGTTAAGAATTCACCTGTCAATGCAGGGGACATGGGTTCAACCCCTGATCTGGGAGGATTCCACATGCTACTGAGCTTAGCCATCTCAATGAGAAGCCCCTAAGCACAGCAAGTAGAAAGTAGCCCCTGCTCACCACAGCTAGAGAAAAGCTGGTGTGCAGAAACAAAGACTCAGCACAAGCAAAAAAAATTGTTAAAAAGCATTCGGGACCCATTTCAAGAAATGATCTCAAATTAAGGAATAACTGAACATATGGTTATTAATATTAATGAATGCAGTCAACCAAATGTAGAGGTTGTGTTTACTGCTGTTCAAACCTAGGATAACCTACAAGAGAGTGTAAATTTTGAAGTTAGAAGGACTGTGTTCAAATTCTGCTCCACCATTTGCTATATGTACATCCTAAGACAAATTTGTTTAGCTTCTAAGCCTCTATTTCTACCTCTGCAAAATGGTAATGAGCAATATTCACTTTTCACAGTGGTATGACGATTCAGTGAGACAAAGCATGTAAAAGCTTTTAGCTCCTTGCTCCCAAATGCTAATTCTGTCCCTAACTTTTCCTCTACTTTTCTTTGGAGAATTATGCCTGTATTTCATTTTAGTCCATTCTGCCCCCTCATCCCACCCCCACTCCATTCTTGGCTTTTCTCATTGTTTTTATTCTTTTTTTTTCTGGCTGATCTTGTCTCTTTGGTTTCCCCTCTCTCCCCTCTATGGGTGTTTGTTTTGACGGTGTTTATTTTTCCATCATGAACTTTCCTTAAGTTCCTTTCTCATTTGCCTTTTGCAGGCGTCTTTTGTTTTACCTGGGGCTCTAGTCCAGTGCACATTGATGTCAACATTGACTGCTGATTTTGGACTTCACTGAGGAAAAGAGGGTGGAAGCTGTGTCGAGACGGCTCTTACAGGGCCTAGAGAAAGGATAGTGGGAGGTTGAAGTGGTTAGTTGCTTGGGTATACATATTTTGCAGACGTTCATCTCAGTTCCTGGCCAGAAGTCTGACACTCTCCCCACAGGTCCTCAGGGGTTTTGAGTCAGCCCTGACTACACTATGCAGCAGAGTTGGGCTTTCCACTCCCCAACTTTCTGCTGTCTTACTTTTTCTTAAACATGTTTTATGCTGTTCTGTAACATTTCATTTATGTGGAACACCCACTTGGAAGGGGAGTTGTTTTTAAAGAGGGGAGGTCATTACTGATAATGGCAATAAGAATAATAGTTGCATATCAAGCACAGATGCTCACACATGGCCAAAAAGAAGACAGCAGGAACTCATGACCTTGTTTGTTGGGCACAGATTCCTAACAGAGTCCAGAGAGTCCAAGAGATAGAAACAAACTAAGGGAGTGGTGGATGGAGACAGGAAGGAGAAGCTAGGGAATATGTCTTGCATTTTAATTTCCAAGAACATTATTCATCACCTACCCTGGCACAAGCAGGGTGCTAGGCTCTTGTTCTCATTTGATGAACAATATTCAGAAAAGTTCTGTTTTTCATAACCTTTGATGTTTCCACTTATGTTTTAAGGAGTTACAACCTTCCTACATTTAACATTTTAAATTTGGATCTAGTTTCCTATCTTGGAAGGGAAATTGGGACTCAAGGAGCAACAATAGATATTTTGGTGCTTATGGGCAGTGATTGGTGCCACATCACAATAACCTATTACATGTCCTTAGATATTTTTGTTATGGATATTTTCAGCAAATATAGGGAGAATAACAGGATGAATGTTCATCAGTCATCACTCAGCTTTAACAGTTAACAGCATTTTATCAATCTTGTTACATCTCCCATACTTCTATTTTTCTGAAATGTTTTCATGCAAATTGCAGACATCATGTTATTTTACCTTTATTTCAGTCTTCATCTCCAGTAGGAAATGGCCTTTTAAAAAATATAACCACCCTACCATTAGGATATGTAACAAGATCAATAATAATTATATAATTTTATCTAATATTTATTTTACGTGCAAATTTCTCCAATTATCTGAAAGATGCCTGTTCATATATTTGGTTTGCGTGGATGGAGGTCAAAGCAAAGCCTGCATAAAATTTCTTTTGGTCATTCTGCCTTTTAAAGCTCTTATTCTATAATAATAGCCCCCCGCCTCCATTTCCCCTATACCATTGATTTTTGTAGTTATTTGTATGGTGGATGCTGTGGTGTGCTACCCAGATCCCTTCTTCGTGACCAGAGCACTCTTTCCTGTCACCGCCAGGTGTGGGCTGCTGAAGGTTCACAGGTCCACAGCATCTGTCTAAGACTGGCTGTTTAGAGGGTAAGAAGTCTTGGCCCTGTTGCTTCAAGACAACTCTGAAGGATCGCCTCAATTCTAGAGCTCCCTGTAAGATTGGCTGGGACCCCTGTTGTGACTACATCACACATCAATTACTTCTTCTGCCCATTCTTATTTCCTCACTCCTTTTCAGGTGTGTTCCTGAGGCTACTCCCTAGGACAATTCCTGAAATCAAATCTCCACATCAGAGTCTATTTCCTGGGAAACCTGACCTAGACAATTGATAACAGGATGTCTCTAATAAGCAGAATCTAAAATGGGATTTCAGAGCTGGATGACCTGCCTCTCAGCTTGTGATACAAATACAGTGACTGGCGGTAAGTGATACTTACTGGTGGTAAGTGATAACACTGGTGTGGTGTAGAGGTGCAGTTTTGAAATTTTTACTCATGGTGAGCTGGAATGGGATGATATGGAAGACAAAACACTGGCGAGAACAGCAGTACAAGCATTCAATGGGTTTGGGAAACGTGGGAAGCATAAAGATTAAGAGCTTGCATGGCTGTTGTTGAGGATTATTGATGCCTTGGGAAAAAGACAATGGAAGTCTGAGTGTAATTAATCACCAAAGGGCTTCCCTAGAAAGGGATTTTTATCTCTTGCAGAGGAAGCTGATGATCAGGTCCTGAACTACATAGGTCTAGAGAAGATTGAATTTTCAATCCTGTCGGTGTGGTGACCAAAGGCCACACTGGTTGGGAAGCAGTAGGACCCTGAGACTGGAGCCTAGGACAACTAGATCAATGCAGTAGGCAATGTTGAATTATTAGATTCTTCTAAACACTTTTGACCTTACAAAAATGGTCAACTCCTCTTTTTAAAGACCTAACACTGTCCCCTTGCTTGAAGAAGATTCAGAGGCCTCTGCCTTATAACACAACACATAGGATTGGTGCGGGGGCTTGGATCAACAGGCATTCTTCAGAACATCACACTGGCACACTATATTGATGACATGCTACCTGGATTGAATGAAAAATAAGTGGCAAGTCCTTAGAGACCTTATTAAGACAACTATGTTCCAGAAGGTTGGAGACAATGCCTACAGATATTCAAAAGGTCTATCACCTCAGTGAAATTTTAAGGATCTTAATAGTAGTGGGACATGTCAGAATATTCCTTTCAAAGTAAAACACACATTAATTATCTCTAACTTCCCACCACTGAGAAGAAAGCAGACACTTAGTAGATCACTTTAGGTTCTCAGAGGCAGAATATTATATACTCAGGAGTACTGCTTTGACCCATTTGCTGAGTGACATGGAAGGTTTCCAGATTTGATTGGGACCCAGAGAAGGAAAGGGATCTGTAGCAGGTCCAGACCATGATAAAAGTGGCTCAGCTGCTTGGGCCATATGTTGTGTAGATAGAGGTATCTTTAATGGCAAAAGATGCCATGGGGAGTGCATGGCAAGCTCAACAGAAATTGCTACATGAATTCCAGGATTCCAGCTGAAGGCCACATCTTTTGCATCAAAGAACTACACAGCTAGAACAGCTGTGTAGAACAGCTCCTCATAAGCTACTGTGCTGGAGCATCTAAAGACCTGTGGCCAGGACTGGATTTTGTCAGAGCCACCATGTCAGAAGGTCATGAGAGCCCAGCAGCAACCCATTGTAGGTGGGAAGCAGTGCATCTAGGACTGGGCACAGATAGATGAGAGAGCACAGTAAGCTGCATAAGCAAGTGGCCAGATTTCCATGCTGCCCTCTACTGTGCACCGGCCCCTCTTTCTCACATAGCATGTGAGAAAGGTTCTTGCAAGAGTACAAAGAGTACAAAGGCATGACCTTCTTACTTCTATCTCTGAAGGGCCAGAGCTCCCTGAGGGATTGGCCAAGTTCTCCATTGCAACTGCATTGCAGTTTAGCTTCTTCCTTTTCCCAGTCCTGTTTGCCTTTCTTCTTTGTAAGGGTTTGCCCTGAGATCACTCTCTAATAAATCTCTTGCACATGACTCTCTGTCTCAGCAACTGTTTCTCAAAGGACTCTATCTAAGACACTGTTACTCATCCCATAGAAATCCTATATCCTGGATTTGTCTGTCTGTTTCTTTGCAGTGTGGTTCTACAGTTCCTGTTTCACTAGCCCCTATAAAGTGATAGAGCCAAAGACTTTATTAGATTCAGGTGGTAGGGTGTGATTCCTAGTTACATCACGTTCCAGGACATATAGTGTCAAGATGGCTTGCTTTTAGTGACACTAACATTGATTGGTTGGCTACCGATCTCTTCAATATGTTTTTTATTTTTATTTTTTTACAAAACCCTTTCTTTTCTTTTTTCTCCTTTCCCTTTCCCTAATTCCTTCCATCTTTCATTTCCCTTTCTTCCTCTCATCTTTTCACCTTCTCTTGTGTATATGTCTCAAATCTTCTAGTGGCACCCATGAAGGTTTATGTGGGAGAACCTAGGGCTCTAGATTGCTGGCAACAGATTCAATCTCTTGAGAAAGAGGAAGAGTAACTGACCAGACAGAAGAAAGTGGGTAGTTTTCCTATTCAAGTCCTTGAATACTCTTAATTGTGTGAAAATGAGTTTTTGTTTGGCTTGACAATGAATTAGAATGGTGAGTTTATACTGGATATAGACAACCATTTCATCACAAAATAGTCCTTCCCTTTCTTGACTTTTAACATCTCAAGGAATAATTATAGACATGGTCTCACTCTCACTTTTTATTGAAAAAAATTTTTTTCCAATTTTTAGTAAACTTTTTATTTTGAGATAATTGTAATTCACCTACAATTATAAGAAATAATACTGAGAGAGCCCATATACTCTGTACTCAGTTTCCTTTAGTGGTTTACTGTTGTTGTTGTTTAGTTGCTCAGAAGTGTCTAACTCTTTGCCACTCTATGGACTATGGCCCACCAGGCTCCTCTGTCCATGGGATTTCCCAGGCAAGAATACTGGAGTGGGGGGATCCAACCATGCCTCCTGAGTCTCCTGCATTGGCAAGCAGATTCTTTACCACTGAACCATCTGGGAAGCCTACTTGAATGTAGTAACCTCCAATCAACTCACTGGGCTGAAGCTTACTTCATATACACACAGGGCTGGCCAAAAATCTTGTGTTGAAAAGCATTAAGAAAATTTTCATCTGAAAAGGAAGAAAAAATACTTTGACAATGACATCTGATCTTTCTCACACAATGTGTTACAGTTAATATCTTAAAGTTGTTTTGATTGCCAGTAACAGAAAATAATAGGAAATAGCTTCAGTTCAGTTCAGTTCAGTCACTCAGTCATGTCCGACTCTTTGCAACCCCATGAATTGCAGCACGCCAGGCCTCCCTGTCCATCACCAACTCCCAGAGTTCACTCAAACTCATGTCCATCGAGTCAGTGATGCCATCCAGCCATCTCATCTTCTGTCGTCCCCTTCTCCTCCTGCCCCCAATCCCTCCCAGCATCAGAGTCAACTTTTCCAATGAGTCAACTCTTCACATGAGGTAGCCAAAGTACCGGAGCTTCAGCTTTAGCATCATTCCTTCCAAAGAACACCCAGGACTGATCTCCTTTAGAATGGACTGGTTGGATCTCCTTGTAGTCCAAGGGACTCTCAAGAGTCTTCTCCAACTTTTGAACCACAGTTCAAAAACATCAATTTTTTGGCACTCAGCTTTCTTTACAGTCCAACTCTCACATCCATACATGACCACTGGAAAAACCATAGCCTTGACAGACCTTTGTTGGCAAAGTAATGTCTCTGCTTTTCAATATGCTATCTAGGTTGGTCATAACTTTCCTCCCAAGGAGTAAGCGTCTTTTAATTTCATGGCTGCAATCACCATCTGCATTGACTTTGGAGCCCCCCCAAATAAAGTCTGACACTGTTTCCACTGTTTACCCATCTATTTCCCATGAAGTGATGGGACAAGATGCCATGATCTTAGTTTTCTGAATGTTGAGCTTTAAGCCCACTTTTTCACTCTCCTCTTTCACTTTCATCAAGAGGCTTTTGAGTTCCTCTTCACTTTCTGCCATAAGGGTGGTGTCATCTGCATATCTGAGCTTATTGATACTTCTCCCAGCAATCTTGATTCCAGCTTGTGCTTCTTCCAGCCCAGTGTTTCCCATGATGTACTCTGCATATAAGTTAAATAAGCAGGGTGACAATATACAGCCTTGACATACTCCTTTTCCTATTTGGAACCAGTCTGTTGTTCCATGTCCAGTTCTAACTGTTGCTTCCTGACCTGCTTATAGGTTTCTCAAGAGGCAGGTCAGGTGGTCTGATATTCCCATCTCTTTCAGAATTTTCCACAGTTTATTGTGATCCACACAGTTAAAGGCTTTGGCATAGTCAATTAAGCAGAAATAGATGTTTTTCTGGAACTCTCTTACTTTTTCCATGATCCCATGGATGTTAGCAACTTGATCTCTGGTTCCTCTGCCTTTTCTAAAACCAGCTTGAACATCTGGAAGTTCACAGTTCATGTATTGCTGAAGCCTGGCTTGGAGAATTTTGAGCATTACTTTACTAGCGTGTGAGATGAGTGCAATTGTGCAGTAGTTTGAGCATTCTTTGGCATTGCCTTTCTTTGGGATTGGAATGAAAACTGACCTTTTCCAGTCCTGTGGCCACTGCTGAGTTTTCCAAATTTGCTGGCATATTGAGTGCAGCACTTTCAAAGCATCATTTTCCAGATTTGAATTAGCTCAACTGGAATTCCATCACCTCCACTAGCTTTGTTCATGGTGATGCTTTCTAAGGCCCATTTGACTTCACATTCCAGGATGTCTGGCTCTAGGTGAGTGATCACACCATCGTGATTATCTTGGTCGTAAAGATCTTTTTTGTACAGTTCTTCTGTGTATTCCTGCCACCTCTTCTTAATATCTTCTGCTTCTGTTAGGTCCATACCATTTCTGTCCTTTATTGAGCCTATCTTTGCACGAAATGTTCCCTTGATATCTCTAATTTTCTTGAAGGAAATATCTTAGCCAAAAAGAAAAGGAAAGAAACAAGGATAGATTATGAAACCCAAGAAGAAGTTATTTATTTGGCATTAAAGTTCCAGGAAAGGAGATAACTGGAAGTTAGAAAGCTGTCAGAGCCCAGGCCACCATTCCCTCTCTGTTCATATTCTTAGGAGAGAGATCACAATTGGCTATCTTGGTCAGGGATCTACTCTGAGTTAAATCAGCTATGGTCAAGGAGTCCAGGGCATTTAGTACAAATGTGGGGGAGAGGCAGTCCTCACTGAAGGGGATTTGAGTCATGGCCTATGTAGATACTGCAAAAGTCAGTCAGTTCAGTTCAGTCATTCAGTCATGTCCAACTCTTTGCCACCCAATGGTCTGCAGCACGCCAGGCTTCCCTGTCTATTACCAACTCCTGGAGCTTGCTCAAACTCATGTCCATTGAGTTGGTGATACCATCCAACCATCTCATCTTCTGTCATCCCCTTCTCCTCCTGCCCTCAATCTTTCCCAGCATCAGGGTCTTTTCAAATGAGTCAGCTCTTTGCATCAGGTGGCCAAAGTATTGGAGTTTCAACTTCAGCATCAGTCCTTCCAATGAATATTTAGGACTGATCTCCTTTAGGATGGACTGGTTGGATCTCCTTGCAGTCCAAGGGACTCTCAAGAGTCTTCTCCAACACCACACTTCAAAAGCATCAATTCTTTGGTGCTCAGCTTTCTTTATAGTCCAACTCTCACATTCATACATGACTAGACGGACCTTTAGAAGATGGCAGAGTAAAAGGATGTGCACTCATCTTCTCCTGCGAGAACTCCATAATTACGACTCGCTGCTGAACAACCATCAACTAGAGAATGTTGGATACTACCAAAAAAAGATACGCCACACCCAAAGGCAAAGGAGAAGCCCCAGCAAGATGGTAGGAGGGGTGAAATCACATTTAGATTCAAACCCCATACCCACCGGAGACACTCAAAGGGCTCAGACAAAACCTTGTGTGCATTAGAAGTCCCCACAGAGACTGAGCCAGACCTGTCTTTGAATGTTTGAGTGTTTCCTGTGGAGGTATGGGTCAGCAGTAGCCTGCCGCAAGGGCAGGGGCTTTGGGTGCAGTAGACCTGGGTATAGCATAAGCCCTCTTGGAGGAGGTCACCATTTACCCCACCGTAGAGCCGCCAGAACTTACACAGGACTGGGGAAACAGGCTCTTGAAAGGCACAAACAAAACCTTATGCGCACCAGGACCCAGGAGAAAGGAGCAGTGACCCCACAAGAGACTGACCCAGACTTGCCCATGAGTGTACAGGAGTTTCTGGTAGAGCTGTGGGTCCATGGTGGCTTGCTGCAGGGTTGGGGGCACTGAGTGTGCAGTGCATGCATGGGACCTTTTGAAGGAGGTCGCCATTGTCTTCATTACCTCCACCATAGGTTGGCCTCAGGTCAAATAACAGGAAAGGAACACAGACCTGCCCATCAACAGAAAATTGGATTAAAGATTTACTGAACATGGCCCTGCCCCTCAGAACAAGACCATTTCCCCTCTCAGTCAGTCTCTCACATCAGGAAGCTTCCATAAGCCTCTTATCCTTATCCTTCAGAGGGCAGACAGAATGAAAACCACAATCACAGAAAACTAATCAAACTAATCACATGGACCACATCTTTGTCTAACTCAATGAAACTATGAGCCATGCTGCGTAAGGCTACCCAAGACGGACAGGTCATGGTGGAGAGTTCTGACAAGACGTGGTCTACAGGAGAAGGAAATGGCAAACCACTTCAGTATTCTTGCCTTGAGAACCCCATGAACAGTATGAAAAGGCAGAAAAAGTCAGTCAACATCTAATAAATATGAGGAATAGATGAAGACTGTGTGTTTACACATATACATGCACATATAAAAATACATGTATCTATACATACATAACTATATGTAAAATTCATTAAATAGTGAACACTAAGATTAAAATGAATCTGCATATCAATCATTAAAATGATAGGTGAAAGCATCATGAAAGTGGTGCCTTGCTGTCATGCTTGCTTCTTTATGCCCAGACCCTGAAAGTTCACTAGGTACATACCTAGTATGTATTGGTCAATATTGGCTGGACTTATGAATTTTCATAAATGAAAGTAAAAAGAAAATGATAATAAGTATTATTAAAAATGGAACAATGAGCCCTGTGAACCTCTTGATAAAATGCGATTTAAAGTACATAGTATTACTTATAAAATATTCTTGCCAAAAAGTTGAACCTGAGTCTAATCACAGATTTAGAACTAACATCCAATATACAGGAAATGAAGAAAGGGACAAGTTAAAATGCTGCCTCATGGAACCAAATAGATAAATTTGGAATTTTGGATTTTCTATAGGACAATTGACCTGCTTTCTTCAACAAGTCAATGGCATGAGGTGGGGGAAGGAGAAAATTAAGACAGGATAACTAAATGCAGGAAACCTAAATGCAATTTGTGGACCTTGTTTGGATCCTGATTCACCAACTATATAAAAAGAGATTTTTGAAATAATCATAGAAATTTGATCATAGACTAGATGTTAGATGATACCAAAGAATTATTAATTAAATATGATAATGGCCTAGTGGTTACATAAGAAGGTGTCCATATTTTCTAGGAATGCATATTGAAGCATGTGGGGGTAAAATGATACGCTTTCTTAGATTTTATTTAAAATGCTTTCACAAACAAAAACAAACAAAAAGATTATATAATCACAAATTATTGGTAATTCTTGAATCTGAGTGATTTGGATATGGGAGTTCATTGTCTGGTCTCTCTATTCTTGTGTGTGTTTAAAATTTTTCATTAAAAAGGGAATCACGTATACAGTGTATTTTCAGCTTTTCCTAAAAATACTGAATCTTAGGTATGCTTAAGATTTCTTATTATAATGTTCAAATTTACATGGAGAAACTGTTCTTGTGAGACACAATAAAATGGTGGCAAGAGTACTGCCTTAGAAATCAGATAAACGTGGTTTGAATCCTAGCCGTTCCCCATGGTGCCGAGGAGGGAGGCAACATGGCTGGAGCAAAAACAGCAAGAGCAGAGGTACGGTTGGTTTCTAACATCTTTGTGTGTGTGTGTGTGTGTGTGTGTGTGTGTGTGTGTGTGGTGGGCAGTGGGGATTGTACTTCAGGCCAGCTGCGTCAAGTTTGGAGCAAGCAAATACTTTTTCTGTTTATTTTGGTCTTTTTCCCCCAACATTATTTTATAAGTCATAATGACTGCCTTGTCAATAAATTAAAAGAAAATTTTTGGAAAGTTTTCACTTTTAGAGATTATGCCTACTACCTTTGCAAGAGTGACTATGGTGTGATTTGGGGCTGTGAGGTGGGTGGAGATCAGATCATGCAGGATATTGAGGCTATTCTAAGGAATTTTGTCCTGATCCCAAGAGCAACGGGGAGACATCTAAGGATTTTAAACAGAATATGCGTGTGACATGATTAGTTTTGTGTTCTGAAATGATTATTTGGGCTAAAGTGTGGAGCACATACTGGAAGGAACCAGAGTGGAGGTTGTTAGCTCTGTTTGGAGGCCAGTGCTGTGGTTCATGAGAGAGATAGTGGGTTACGGGTAGAGGTGGTGGAGATGGAAGGGAGTAGATGATCCGAGATATATTGAAGAGATAAAATGGACAGGACTTTGTGATGAACTGAGTACAGCAAGATGAGAAGACAGTGTCAAACATGATAGGTTTCTGACTGGTAGAACTGGTTGGATGGTGGATTAATTCACTCAGGGATCCCTGGAAGAGGACCAAATTTTGAGGAGTGAAAGAAATAATCAGTTGGGTTTGGGGCACAATGAGTTTGAGTTTAAGGTGCCTTTGAGACATACGAGAAGTGATGTCAAGAGTGTAGTTTAATATTAAAGTCTGAGCTCAGATGAGAGAACAGTGCAAGTCTATTAGTTTGATATAAAAAGGTAGTTAGTTCACTTTTGGACTTTTTTATGTAAACGTGTTATTGCTATAGCGTATGCAAACATTTCACAGCTATAATACCTATGAGAAGCAACGACTCACATAAACCAAAATAAAGTTTTGTTTTATTTGTTTCACAAATGAGCAGGTTCATTTTTACAGGAAAGCAGTTAATTTTTCCTTGCTTTTAATTTTTTATTGCAAATGTGGAGGAATTTTGGCAGTAGCTATGACTGTTTTGAGCCAAATAGGCCTTATTTTTCTTCTATTATTACAGTTTCTCTTTTTTCATGATGCGTATTTGCCAGTTACTAGTTAGGTCAATTTCCTATTGAAGGGGGTTGCCGTAGAATTGCAATCTTGCAATTTCTAAGCAGTAAGGCCTCTGTCTACCCCATTAGAGAAAGTCACTAGAGAACTATTAACATTTTCTGAAGAGTCAAATCCCAAGTATATTTTAGGCTTAGAACAGAATGAGGTAGGCTGGTGGGGAGGGAGTGGTGGTGGTAAAGGAGATGTTATTTTTAATCCTATTTTAAAGAAAGTCTGTAAAATGTTGCTTCTGTAAGTAATTTGGTTTCTTAAAGGGCTATAACTCCTTCAGAGTCTTTGGCTAACTCAGACATATTCTGCGGTCAGCTGTCCAATCTGGAGTTAGTTTTACTTAACCTCCCAGAAAACCCTCTGAGTAATACTAGATTTTTAACTGGGAAAAGAAGAGAAGTTGTTGGTGTACTAACTGGTCCTTTGATAACTCTTGACAATTCATCACTTTTCCCTTGCTGCACCTATTTATTCACCTAAGTTTTCCTAATTGTTTCTTAGTTTTTCAGACCAGTCTATGGTTGTCAGTTAATAACAATGATCAAAACAATATTGTTGATTTAGCTAATTTCTTTCTCTTGATTGATTCTTCATGTATGATTTCACTAGAATTTATCTGCTATTTCTCTCAGTGAGTTAGAGAAGGGCAATTGTTATTAGTTTTATTTTTTTGATAGGTTAAAGAGTGATCCAGAGATAGAGTATCAGATCCGGGACTGGACCACAGGTGTTTTGATTTCTATCCTCACAAGAGTAAAAGTGAAAAAAAAAGAACTTAAAGGATAAAGGAGGGGAACTTCCCCTGGTGGTCCAATGGTTAGGACTCCACACTTCCAATGCAGGGGGTAAAGGTTCCATCCCTGGTCAGGGAATAGGATCCTGCATGCTGTATGGCATGGCCAAAAATAAAATTAAATAAATAAATAAAGCCGCTAAGCTCTTAAAAAAAAAAAAAAGATAAAGGAAGGAATAGGAGTAACATGAAAAGTAAAATGAGTTTATTTGTTCCTTCAAGAATACTTAAAAAAATCATCTTCAGTGTTTCCATGTACATGCCAGGAGCTAAAATTCCAGTGGGAGAGACAAACCTATAAATATTATAGTACAGTGGGAAAAATTAAAGGGCCATGGAAGAAGTAGCATCTATTGAAAAACAATAGATGCTAATACAAAGTAATTTTTGTTGGTGGGCTCAGTTTCTCAATCCCGAGTATCTAATACTTTCTCATTTGTTTGTCTTGAAGTGGATACTGTGTATGATCCTATATTACTATTTTTTCATTCAGGAACTTGGGGTCTTAATACTATCTTGCCCACATTTTTGGCATAGGATTTCTTGATTTTCTCAAACGTGCATTCTTTCTTAGGCACATTTTGCCTACTGAAGTTGTCTTAAACTCCCATTTTCAATTTTATGCTTCTAGAATTATGGGTTTGGGGCAAAGCAGGATGGTAGAGATCTCTGATAATGTCTCCTGGACTCTCCTTGTATCACTGAGGCAAATCTTGATAGAGCATCATGTCATACTCCTGAACTTCTAAATACTACCCATTTCCCCATGACCATCTAGCCAACCTAGGGATAACTGATGGGCTAGATTCTGTGCCCTGTACTTACCTGGTTTTAAAAATAATTATTTCATAAGATTTTGTTACAGCATTAAAAAGTAGAATTGGTTGGGCTTAAGTTCATAAAAGGTATGGTAACTGACGTGACTTATTTAATAAAGTATAATTAACTCTTTTCACCTAATGCTACTTTGTGTCTGCTTTGTGTGTGTAACTTATCAAGAAATAAACCACTGTTACTTCTTTACCTTTCAGATGTGATGGCTGACCTATTCTTGTGGTCAGTTTTGAAGAAGGAGGTTTGCCTATGTATGCATTTATTTAAAAAGCATTTATTGAGCTCAGTTGGTAAAGAATCTGCCTGCAATGCAGGCAACCCCAGTTCGATTCCTGGGTAGGGAAGATACCTTGGAGAAGGGAAAGGCTACCCACTCCAGTATTCTGGCCTGGAGGATTTCGTGGACTGTATTGTCCATGGGGTCAGAAAGAGTCAGACACGACTAAGCAACTTTCACTTTCACACATTGTAGATACAGAGATGCCCTGTACCCAGTATGGTGTCAGGGTTCAAATGATGACATAAAAGCAAATGTTTTAGTATTGTTACAAAAAAACAAAATCAGTCCATCTTTTCCTATTGAGTGTTTGGCATAAAGGTGAAATCTTTTCAGTTTTGTAACTTTATAAAGCCTGGGCTTATGGAACAGCTGTAAATCTGGCTAGGATTTAGTTTATACTCAGGTCTCAGAAGCTGTGAGGACTGTGGTTGTGACAGGACCATTCATCTTGTCCTCTGTAAACCCACAGACTTATAATCTTCACTCCAATTTGGGTAGAAGAGGAAGCTGAGACTAGTTTTGCCTTTCGAGTGATGCAGACATTGAATGGCTTGAATTTTCATCCTCACTGATTTCTTTTGCAAAATGCCCTTGCATGTCAGGTGTGGGCAGAGAAACCCTGGTAGGACTCCCTCCCCTTGCAAAGCAAAGTGGAGTGTTACTGTCACAACAAATGCACCTTTTCTTTTCCTCTAGTTTTCATAAAGGCCCAGGTGCATAAACAAATGTCCTAGGGTTATTTGTGTCTTGCTCACAGTTGTAATAATTTTATATTTTCTATGTTTAAGGTCTTCTTTTGTCTCCTCTAAACTCTGTTATCTGGCCTACCAAGGACAGATGCTTATTCTTAAAATATAGATAAAGAAAAACAAGGTTCCCTATATGGAAAACAGTGACGGTTCAACCTGTTCTGCCTTTGTTTCACAACATAAGAGTTGTATATCTTGGTTATGGTCTGTACATTGCTCTGAATCTTTGGTACAAATTAGTAATGACCTTAGCTGTATTTGGCTTTGAAAACAATAGAGAGTAATTAATACACACTTTACAGAGCAGTTCCAGCTGGAGCTGACTGGAGCCACCTGACTTTTAAACAGTGTTTATTGCAAAGGTCATCTTACATCATTGCTCTATTTTCCAAGGTTAATTGCCAATTTGCTTTTAAATATTATGCAAAAGCATTGGCTTAGTTGTAGAAAACTTAGTCTTGGAGAATCTGATTCCTTTAGGGATGAATAATTAATGTTCTGTGAAGTCACACGCCTGAAAGAGAATTCTAAAGTTCACCATGACTCCTTTCTTCTAAGTGTATCCTATTTTTAAAAATTCCTGGAAACCACTCTGTCAAAAAAGAAACAAAAATTTAAAAGCAAACATACTGAGAAAGTACAGAAAATATGATAGACAAAATATTGTTAATTTTGTTCTATAAAGAGCTTTATATAAATTTATGAGAAAATTATTAAGAATACATTAGGCACTTGGAGAAAAGATATAGACAAATATTCCATAAAAGAGAGTTCAATTAATAAAAGTGAAAAATTTGTCAGTCTCACAAGTGTTATAAGTGTATGATAAAGGATGCTTTTTTCCTTTTCCTGATTAACATTGGCTTCAGAAGATTATGATACTAGTGAGAACATAGTAAGATAGGTGCTATCTTTCCTTACTTTGGGATGCATGAATTGATAAGATTCTTTTGCTAAGTAAGTTGGAAAACTGTATGAAGTTTCTTAGTAATACTCATACTCTTCATTTTCAGTAATTCCACTTCCAGGAATCTATTCTAAGTGTATACTGTTGCATAAAACATATAATGCACTGAAACAAAAATTAGAATCACAATGAACATGTCTACAAGTAGGAAATGAGTCAATAAACAATGCATATTTAATATTATGTCATCATTGAACAATATTGTAATGTTAAAATGTTTTTCCTAAAATGACAAATATTACATATTTCACTTTATGAGGTACCTAGAGTGGTAAAATTCATAGAGACAGAGGGCAGAATGGTGGTTGCTGGGAGATAGTGGGTAGTTATTCTGAAAAGGGTAGAGTTTCAGTTTGGGAAGATGAAAAAGTTCCAGAGACAGATAGTGACAATAGTTGCACAACAATGTGAATGTGCTTATTGTCACTGAATCGTAATGTAAAAATGGTTAAAATGGTAAATTTTATGTTATACATATTTTACCACAATTAAAAAATTTTAAGATCTTTATAGTAGTATGAGGAATGCTTGTTACATGGTTTTAGTTTTAGAAAAGCATACATGTTCTGCAAAAGACACTATCAAGAGAAAAAGACAAGCTACAGACTGGCAGAATGTATTTGCAAAGTAAATGTGATAAAGAACTATTATCCAAAACATATAAAGAGCTCTTAAAACTCAACAATAAGAAAATGAAGCACTCATTTAAAAATTGGACCAGAGATCTCACAACAGAAGAGATACAGATGGCAAATAAGCATATGAAAAAAATGCTCGGTATCCTGTGTTGTTAGACAATTGCAAATTAAAACACCAGTGAGATACAACTACTTACCTATTCATTTCAGTTCAGTGGCTCCGTCGTGTCCAATTCTTTGTGACCCCCGTGAATCACAGCATGCCAGGCCTCCCTGTCTATCACCAACTCCTGGAGCTTACCCAAACTCATGTCCATTGAGTCGGTGATGCCATCCAACCATCTCATCCTCTGTCGTCCCCTTCTCCTCCCCCCCTCAATCTTTCCCAGCATCAGGGGCTTTTCAAATCAGTCAGTTCTTTGCATCAGGTGGTTAAAGTATTGGAGTTTCAGCTTCAGCATCAGTCCTTCCAATGAATATTCAGGACTGATCTCCTTTAGGATGGACTGGTTGGATCTTCTTGCAGTCCAAGGGACTCTCAAGAGTCTTCTCCAACACCACAGTTCAAAAACGTCAATTCTTCTGAACTCAGCTTTCTTTATAGTCCAACTCTCACATTCATACATGACTATTGGAAAAACCATAGCCTTGACTAGATGGACCTTTGTTGACAAAGTAATGTCTCTGCTTTTTAATATGCTGTCCAGGTTGTTCATAACTTTCCTTCCAAGGGGTAAGCATCTTTTAATTTCATGGCTGCAATCACCATCTGCAGTGATTTTGGAGCCCAGAAAAATAAAGTCAACCACAGTTTCCACTGTTTCCCCATCTATTTGCCATGAAGTGATAGGACCAGACGCTATGATCTTAGTTTTCTGAATGTTGAGCTTTAAGCCCACTTTTGCAATCTCCTCTTTCACTTTCATCAAGAGGCTCTTTAGTTCTTCTTCACTTTCTGCCATAAGGGTGGTGTCATCTGCATATCTGAGCTTATTGATATTTCTCCCAGCAATCTTGATTCCAGCTTGTGCTTCTTCCAGCCCAGCGTTTCTCATGATGTACTCTGCATAGGAGTTAAATAAGCAGGGTGACAATATACAGCCTTGACGTACTCCTTTTCCTATTTGGAACCAGTCTGTTGTCCCATGTCCAGTTCTAACTGTTGCTTCCTGACCTGCATATAGGTTTCTCAAGAGGCAGGTCAGGTGGTCTGGTATTCCCATCTCTTTCAGAATTTTCCACAGTTTATTGTGATCCACACAGTCAAAGGCTTTGGCATAGTCAATAAAGCAGAAATAGATGTTTTTCTGGAACTCTCTTGATTTTTTGATGATCCAGCAAATGTTGGCAATTTGATCTCTGGTTCCTTTGCCTTTTCTAAAACCGGCTTGAACATCTGGAAGTTCACAGTTCACATATTGCTGAAGGCTGGCTTGGAGAATTTTGAGCATTACTTTACTAGTGTGTGAGATGAGTGCAATTGTGTGGTAGTTTGAGCATTCTTTGGCATTGCCTTTCTTTGGGATTGGAATGAAAACTGACCTCTTCCAGTCCTGTGGCCACTGCTGAGTTTTCCCAATTCAATGGCATATTGAGTGCAACACCTTCAAAGCATCGTCTTTTAGGATTTGAAATAATAGCTCAACTGGAATTCCATCACCTCCACTAGCTTTGTTCATAGTGATGCTTCCTAAGGCCCACTTGACTGCACATTCGAGGATATCTGGCTCTAGGTGAGTGATCACACCATTGTGATTATCTAGGTCGTGAAGATCTTTTTTATATAGTTCTTCTGTGTATTCTTGCCACCTCTTCTTAATATCTTCTGCTTCGGTTAGGTCCCTACCATTTCTGTCCTTCATTGAGCCCAACTTTCCATGAAATGTTCCTTTGTTATCTCTAATCTTCTTGAAGAGATCTCTAGTCTTTCCCATTCTATTGTTTTCCTCTATTACTTTGCACTGATCACTGAGGAAGGCTTTCTTATCTCTCCTTGCTATTCTTTGGAACTCTGCATTCAGATGGGTGTATCTTTCCTTTTCTCCTTTGCTTTTCATTTCTCTTCTTTCACAGCATTTGTAAGGCCTCCTCAGACAGCCATTTTGCTTTTTTGCATTTCTTTTTCTGGGGATGGTCTTGATCCCTGTCTCCTGTACAATATCAGAAACCTCCATCCATAGTTCATCAGGCACTCTGTCTATCAGATCTAGTTTCTTAAATCTATTTCTCACTTCCACTGTATAATCATAAGGGATTTGATTTAGGTCATACCTGAATGGTCTAGTGATTTCCCCCACTTTCTTCAATTTAAGTCTGAATTTGGCAACAAGGAGTTCATGATCTGAGCCACAGTCAGCTCCCCATCTTGTTTTTGCTGACTGTATAGAGCTTCTCCATCTTTGGTTGCAAAGAATACAATCAATCTGATTTCGGTATTGACAATCACAGACAACTAGCCAATCTGATCACATGGACCATCGCCTTGTCTAACTCAGTGAAACTAAGCCATGTCATGGGGGGCCACCCAAGACAGGCAGGTCGTGGTGGAGAGGTCTGAAAGAATGTGGTCCACTGGAGAAGGGAATGGCAAGCCACTTCAGTATTCTTGCCTTGAGAACCCCATGAACAGTATGAAAAGGCAAAAAGATAGGACCCTGAAAGAGGAACTCCCCAGGTCAGTAGATGCCCTATATGCTACTGGAGATCAGTGGAGAAATAACTCCAGAAAGAATGAAGGGATGGAGCCAAAGCAAAAACAACACCCAGCTGTGGATGTGACTGGTGATAGAAGCAAGGTCCGATGCTGTAAAGAGCAATATTGCATAGAAACCTGGAATGTCAGGTCCATGAATCAAGGCAAATTGGAAGTGGTCAAACAAGAGTGAATGTCGACAGGAGTGACAAGAGTGAATGTTGACGTTTTAGGAATCAGTGAACTGAAATGGACTGGAGTGGATGAATTTAACTCAGATGACCATTATATCTACTACTGCGGGCAGGAATCCCTCAGAAGAAATGGAGTAGCCATCATGGTCAACAAAAGAGTCCAAAATGCAGTACTTGGATGCAATCTCAAAAATGACAGAATGATCTCTGTTCGTTTCCAAGGCAAACCATTCAATATCACAGTAATCCAAGTCTATGCCCCGACCAGTAACACTGAAGAAGCTGAAGTTGAACGGTTCTATGAAGACCTACAAGACCTTTTAGAACTAACACCCCAAAAGGATGTCCTTTTCATTATAGGGAACTGGAAAGAAAAAGTAGGAAGTCAAGAAACAGGCAAATTTGGCCTTGGAGTACAGAATGAAGCAGGGCAAAGGCTAATAGAGTTTTGCCAAGAGAACGCACTGGTCATAGCAAACACCCTCTTCCAACTTACCTGTTACCATGGCCAAAATCCAAAATGCTGACAACACCAAATGCTGGTGAGGATGTGGACCAAGAATTCTCATTCTTTGCTGGTGAGGATGCAAAATGGTAAAGACATTTTGGAAGACAGTTGGTAGTTTATTACAAAGCTAAACATATTCTTGCCATGTAATCCAGGAAGTGAATTCTTTGATATTTTCCCAAATCATAAGTGGTGAAACTTATGTACACATAAAAACTTGCACACAGATGTTTATAGTAACTTTACTCATGGTTGCCCAAACTTAGTCGAATTTTATTCTTTCGCATATAGGTATCCAGTTTTCCCAGAACTATTTACTAAAGAGACTCTCTTATACTTATTGAGTATTCTTGGCTCCATTTTCAAAGTGTTATTTGACTGTGCATTGTTGAGGAGGAAATTTTCCTCTACCTTTAAGGTTTTTCTGGCTAGTCTAAGAATTAAGTTGCTATGAGACAGATTAGCAGAAGAAAATCAAACAAAAGTTTGGTAACATGAACACATAAGAGAGACCCAGGAAGACAGAGTAATTGGTCAAAATGGCCAAAATCCTCACCTTAAACTCAGTCTTTAGCTAAAGACAAACAGGGATGATGGGGATAGTGGTTTGGGACTACAAAGGTGAGGATGTCAATTCACATGGAGATGGAAAAACAAGTGTTTGGTAAACAAATATTTGCTTGGCCAGGGAAAGACAATGGGGCACAGAGAAAAATTTTAACAAATTTTGCTAGGTTCTTTCCTACCTACTATACCTAGCTCATATCATAGTCATCTATTGTGATATCTCCCTTCCTGGAACATGTCTTCTATCTAAATTCTTTCAAGCAGTTAAAGGGAAAGTCAAAGCTTCTTCCTGAGTCTCTTGGGCCTTGATTGTTTTCAACTTGAAATAATCCACATGCTAATGAGATACATTTTGGGGTGGCAAATTTTCCTCCCTACAATATGCATCTGTGGATCACAATAAACTGTGGAAAATTCTGAAAGAGATGGGAATACCAGACCACCTGACCTGCCTCTTGAGAAACCTATATGCAGGTCAGGAAGCAACAGTTAGAACTGGACATGGGACAACAGACTGGTTCCAAATAGGAAAAGGAGTACGTCAAGGCTGTATTTTGTCACCCTGCTCATTTAACTCCTATGCAGAGTACATCATGAGAAACGCTGGGCTGGAAGAAGCACAAGCTGGAATCAAGATTGCTGGGAGAAATATCAATAAGCTCAGATATGCAGATGACACCACCCTTATGGCAGAAAGTGAAGAAGAACTAAAGAGCCTCTTGATGAAAGTGAAAGAGGAGATTGCAAAAGTGGGCTTAAAGCTCAACATTCAGAAAACTAAGATCATGACATCCAGTCCTATCACTTCATGGGAAATAGATGGGGAAACAGTGGAAACCGTGGCTGACTTTATTTTTCTGGGCTCCAAAATCACTGCAGATGGTGATTGCAGCCATGAAATTAAAAGATGCTTACTCCTTGGAAGGAAAGTTATGACCAACCTAGATAGCATATTAAAAAGCAGGGATATTACTTTGCCAACAAAGGTCCATCTAGTCAAGGCTATGGTTTTTCCAGTGGTCATGTATGGATATGAGAGTTGGACTGTGAAGAAAGCGGAGCACCGAAGAATTGATGCTTTTGAACTGTGGTGTTGGAGAAGACTCTTGAGAGTCCCTTGGATTGCAAGGAGATCCAACCAGTCCATCCTAAAGGAGACCAGTCCTGGGTATTCATTGGAAGGACTGATGATGATGCTGAAACTCCAGTACTTTGGCCACCTCGTGTGAAGAGTTGACTCATTGGAAAAGACCCTGATGCTGGGAGGGATTCGGGGCAGGAAGAGAAGGGGATAACAGAGGATGAGATGGCTAGATGGCATCACTGACTCAATGTACATGAGTTTGGGTAAACTCCGAGAGTTGGTGATGGACAGAGAGGCCTGGCATGCTGCAATTCATGGGGTCGCAAAGAGTTGGACACGACTGAATGAGTGAACTGACTGACTGACTGACAGTATGCATAAGTTTATTTCTGGACTCTTGATTCTGTTCTATTGGTCTATATGTCTGTTTTTATGACAATACTGTACTGTTTTGATTACTGTATCTTTGTAGTACATGTTGAAACCAAAAAGTGTGATGCTTCTAGCTTTGTTCTTTCTTGAAGTTGCCTTGGCTCTTTGGGGACTTTTTTAATTCCATGAAAATTTTACAATTCTTTTTAAAACTTAATTTAATTTTTTTCTATTCTGTATGTTTCCTCCTCATATTTTTGATTTTCGAAAGATATGCAGAAGCTCTTTGATTTGATGCAGTCCTGGAAAGCCCCCATACTTTTATGAATTTTATATCCAGGAATTTCACCAGCTACCTAGAGTGAAAAAACCAAGAAAAGCCTTTATGTTTCTGCTAGGGACAGGAGAAAAGCAATTGAAATACACCTAGAGCAATCTCCTTAACAAAGGCCTACTTAGCAACAGAAAAGATTATCAGAGCTTTATCTGAAGTGGGGAAAGGAAAATTACCCAGCTTCAGTTTCCTCTAGCCTTTCTGTCTCACCTGTAGGGAAAAATAAGGTCACAACTCAGGAACACAGGTTTTTTAAAAGACTGACACTAAATCGTAGGATTATACAATGATTCCCCTCCATTTTAGCTGGAGACTTCAACAATCTCCTTTCAGTAACTGATAGATCAAGAAGGCAGAAAAATCAGTAAGAGTATCATTGAACTGAAGAGTGCCGCCAATCATCTTGATCTAATATTGACATTTATAGAGTACTCCATCCAACAACAGCAGAATACACATTCTTCTCAAGTTCACATGAAGCAGTCATCAAAACAGACCACATTCTAGACCAGAAAACACACCTGAACAAACTAAAAATAATAGAAATCATACAAAGTATGTTAGTATGTTCCTTAGACCACAATGGAATTAAACCAGAAATAAAAACAGAAAGATATCTGAAAAATTCTAAAATATTTGGAGATTAAACAGCACACTACTAAATAACATGTGTCAAGGAAGAAGTCTTAAGAAATTAGAATTTCTGTTGGTTTCTCCTTCATATTTAAGTTTATAATTGACTTTCTGTACAATGTGAGATAGGCTTCTCAGGAGACATGAGTTCAATCCCTGGATCAGGAAGATCCCCTGGCTGAAAGCATGGCAACCTTGCACTCTAGTATTCTTGCCTGGGAAGTCCCATGGACAGAGGAGTCTGGCAGAATACAGTCCATAGGGTCACACAGAGTCAGACATGACTGAAGCTACTTAGCATGCACATACTTGGTGGTGGTAGGTGGTTTAATCACTAAGTCGTATCCAACTCTTGCAACCCTGTGGACTGCAGCCCACCAGGCTCCTCTGTCCATGGGATTTCCCAGGCAAGAATACTGGAGTGGGTTGTTATTTCCTTCTCCAGTATTGAGTACTTACTATGTACTTTATGTTAGATTATGGCAATGGTGAATAAGATAGTTTCTGACATGATGGGGTTTATAATCTCATAATGGAGAAAGATATTTAAACAATTAACTGCAACACAGTGCTAAAACTCATTGTTTTTTAAAACTAGATAGGCTGAGTCTAAAGTTACTAGTTAAAATGTGTGATGTGAGTCTAGTTAAATCATGAAAAATTAAGAGTAATAAGTGATGGGGGAAACCAGGCCTGACAGATATTTCAAACATATTATAAAACTATGCTAATTAATACCATTGACATTCACAAATAAATTTATCAGTGGAGCAAAACCAAGGACTCAGAAATCAATCCTAATACATAGGTATTATATAAAAAAAGGAGCTTTAAAATAAATAGGATGAAAGATAGTTTACTTGATGAATGAAGGGATGAATGGCTTTAAGGTAATTGGTTAGATATTTAAGAAAGAAATCTAGATATAAATTAACTCTTTTTACCAAAATAAATTCTAAATGGATCTATTATTTAAAAATACAAATTAAAATCATAAAAGTATGAGACAAAAGCATTTTTTAAATGAGTTGGAATGGAGAAGGTCTTTTAAAACAACATCCCAGATAAAAACCCACAATGTAAAAATTGTTAGATCTGATTATATGTTAGTTTAAAATAGCTGTGCTATAAAAGATATGATAAACAAAGCCAAAAGAAAAATTGATCAGTTGAGGAAAATAGATTTAAAAAAAACTAACAATGGTTAATTGTCTTTCAAAATTATATAGAAAGCCCTTAAAAACAGAAAATATCATCAACCCAATCGGTCATGTTCATACACATGTAAATTAGAGGAAAAGAAATAAAATTGACTTTTAAAGATATGAAGCGATAAATGAAATATTGTTTCATTGAGACAATGAAACAAACATTGACTAATAAATGAATCATAATAATACCTAATTTGAAGATAAAAATATCAATCAGTAAGGGTAGAATGAGGTCTAATCGGGGATCCCCAGGTGGCCCAGTGGTAAAGAATCCGACTGCCAATGCAGGAGACATTCTTATGCATCTCTTGATGCAGGTTCAATCCATGTGTTGAGAAGATCTCTTGGAGGAGGAAATAGCAACCCTTTCCAGTATTCTTGCCTGGAAAATTCCATGGACGGAGGAGCCTGGAGGGCTGAAGTCCATGTGGTCGCATAGAGTTGGACATAACTGAGCACGTATGCTTGAGAAGGTCTAATAGCCATCTAATTGGAGTTCCAGAAGGGAAGAACAGAGAGAATGGGAGAGACACGTTATTCAAAGAGATTCTAATGATTTTTCAGAATTGTTGAAGACATAAATCATCAGACTCAGAATACACAGTGAATCCCAAGCAGGACTTTAAAAAGTAATTCACAATTGAACGTGTCTTGTTGCAATCATAGAACACTAAAGACAAAAAGAAGTTTATAAAAGGCAAGCAAAGAAAAAAAGACAATTTACATACAAAGGGTATGGCACTTACACTTAGAGCAGACTTCTAATTTCTGACATGGAAACCAGAAAACAATGGAGTCATATATTCAGAGTGTTTAGATAAAATAACTGTCTACTTCAGCTAAGCTATCATTAAATAAATACCATTTCTGACAAATATAAATTGAAAAATTTTACCTTTGATATATACTAAAGGTACTTCTAAAGATATGTGCTTCAGGGTCAAGGAAAATATTCTCCAAAGGAAGGTATAAGATGCAATAAGGAATTATGAACTAATGAAAGAAATTGAATAAAAACAGTAGATGGTAATAACATGTAAGATAGGAGAAGAGTGATCCTAATTCAAGTGTTCCAGGTTAAACGAAACAATAGTGTTCAAGAGCCTAGAATATGGAACCAGACTGTCTGGGTTTAAATCCCAGTCCCAGGATTTATTATCTGTGTAATGTTGGGCAAATTACTCAACCTCTTAGGACTTAAGTGGCTCGACATAAGTAAAGTGCTTAGAACAGTGACTAACAAATAGCAGACACCCAATAAACACTAATTTTTATGATTATAAAAGTCTTGAGATTGTTCAGAGAAAAGTTGACACTGATTATCTTAGGACGTTAGCAAAGTATGTGAGTTATTTTAAGGTAATTTCTGAAAGCATAGAAATAACAGTTATACTTATCACAGCAAAAGAGGAAAAAAGAACTCTAAATGGCATCACAACAAGCAATGGGGAAAAACTCTAAATGGGATCACAAAAGCAATGGATCACAAAATTAATCCAAAATGGGGCCATAAAAAGCAACGGAAGATGAAGCTTAAAAGTACAAAATAATGTGGTAGACATTTTTGTAAGAAAAAAAAGAGTTATAGAAAGTAAATGTATCAGTTCTTTTGTGCAGAAATAATATAGAGAGGATAAAGCAGAATTTAAAGAGATTGACAGGAAAGGGGTGCCTAAAGTAAGGGGAGGGATGGAAATAGAATAGTAGGCATGGGGAGACAGTGGTACTTCTCTGAGTATATCTTTTTAATAGCTCTATTAGAACTACAGTAAGGTTTCACATACTCTCAAAAATGAATTTAAAAAACCAACCAGGATGTCAATAGGAATCCAAAATAAAATACAGTTACAAGTAAACCTATTTTATAAGTGAATATGTCCATATTGGAACGGATGGGGAAGAAAAGAGGTAATGTAAGAAACTGGAATGCAGTACTTTGGATAACAAATAAATGTACATAATACTGTAACTTAGTAAATTTGTTTTTCATGTGGTATGGGTAAGCAATTCTGAAACTGCATTGTATGTGTACTGCTGCTGCTGCTGCTGCCAAGTCGCTTCAGTTGTGTCCGACTCAGTGCAACCCCATAGACGGCTGTGAATAGAACAAATAAATATAACGTAGATAATAAGAGCAAGGTTTTTCTCACTGTTGGAGGAAGAAGATATAAATAAGGAAAGAGAGAAGATGAAGGTGAAAATTAACCCCATGATGTTGGATTTGAATCAGAAGCAGCAGTATGAACCCATGAGTTATAGATAGATAGACAGATAGATGGGTTGGTATACATACTTAATGCAGTAATTTAACACATTCACTTGAGTAATTGATAAATACAACAGAGAAAAATGAGTAAGTATATGAGCTTTTACAACTGATAAGTTTAGGTCTAATAATCAAATATGGGACCATATATTCAATGATGAGAGAATGTACATTTCTCTCATGAACACATAGAAGGTTGTGGGAAATTGAATATCAAGTAAGTTTCAAAAACTTCAAAGAATTGATAAAATATATGTTAGTTCAATCATTTTGGAAAATATCAATTAAAGTTGAATATACACCTAAGCTGAAATGCAGGAGACCCAGGTTCTATCCCTGGGTTAGGAAGATCCCCTGGAGAAGGAAATGGCAACCCACTCCAGTAGTCTTGCCTAGAGAATCCCATAGACAGAGGACCCTGGCAGGCTACAGTCAATAGAGTTTCGAGAGTCCAAGAGTTGGACACGACTTAGTGACTAAACTACCAAACCGTACACCTGAGCTATGACCCCTCAACTCCTTTCCTCTAATAGAAATGCATACATATGTTCAACAAAAAGTATGCGCTGGAATGATAATAGCTGCACTAATCATAATAGCCCCAAACTGGAAACTACCCAAATGCCCATCAACAGTAGAGTAGATAAAAATATTAAGTTTTTTTTCCTGAAGATCAACAGTTTGATTGCAAACGGGATATAAAATATCCAAGAAAACTCTAGAGAAAAAAAAAGAGTAATAATGAGGAAACAGTTGGTCCCACCCAATATTAAAACATAAAGATTTATAATAGACACATAAATAAACAGATTAATGATCACAAAATGGAAAGTCCCAAAATATACCCAAGTAAATATGGAAATATATGAAAAAGCTGGAAACTCAAATCAGTCAGGAAGAGATGGATTTTTTTGATAAATGGTATTTGGACAACAGGCTAGCAATTTGGATGAGTAAACTTAGAATCTTTTAGCACACACTAGTAAAAGTTCCCGGAGAAGGCAATGGCAACCCACTCCAGTACCCTTGCCTGGAAAATCCCATGGACAGAGGAGCCTGGTAGGCTGCAGTCCTTGGGGTCGCTAAGAGTCAGACACGACTGAGCGACTTCATTTTCACCTTTCACTTTCATGCATTGGAGAAGGAAATGGCAACCCACTCCAGTGTTCTTGCCTGGAGAATCCCAGGGACGGGGGAGCCTGGTGGGCTACCGTCTATGGGGTCGCACAGAGTCGGACATGACTGAAGCGACTTAGCAGCAGCAGCAGCAGTAAAAGTTCCCAATGGTCAAAGATGTAAATCTAAAAACCAAAACTATACAAGTGTGGTTGTATATACCATATACAACATATCATGTGTGTATGTATTATGATATTATATATTTATTTATATGGTTTTGTTTTTAAACATTATGAATTTATATATGTGTGTGTGTGTATATATATATATATATATGGAGAGAAAGAGTAGAGAAATTCTTCTCTATATAACACCTAGGCAATTCCAACTAAAAGATGCTACTCACCATTCAGCTTTACAAAGATTGAATCATTAGCCACTGCAGTCAGTTGCTGACCTTTAACTCACCCTGAACAGAGTTCAGGGCAGAGATTAAACACGAGGCACTCTGTACTCTGGGAAAACTAGAAAAGCAAGCCTACAGATAGATATTTTTAGGAGAAAATATTATGAAATCAATTTCTTGCATATTTGCTGCTGCTGCTGCTGCTGCTGCTAAGTCGCTTCAGTCGTGTCCGACTCTGTGCAACCCCATAGATGGCAGCCCACCAGGCCTCCCCATCCCTGGGATTCTCCAGGCAAGAACACTGGAGTGGGTTGCCATTTCCTTCTCCATCTTGCATATTTACAAAAGTACTAAACTAATTTATTAAGATATCTGTGCCTTGTGACTAACAGTAACCTTCTACCAAGAGGTGTGTTTGATGGCACATATCCCTTCCCCAAATTCACATGTATGCTGATCTCCCTGCTTACCTGTTTGGAGTAGGTCCCTCAGAGCCATCTGAGAGGCTGTCTCCTGGACTACAGTCCTCAGTGAGTCCCCAGATAGAATTGAAACCCATTTATAAAAAAAAGGAATTTGTGGCACAGTCATACAAAGAAGTACTCTACAGCAAGGACAATTAAACTATAGTTGCATGCAACAATATGATGACCTCACAAATATAAGTTCGAATGAAAGAAGTCCAACAAAACAGCTTACAAATTGTATGATTTCCTTTATATTAAACACAAAAGCAGGCAGATCTATGCTGTTACAAGTCAGGACAGTGTTTCCTCTTAGAGAAGGGGTAGTGAGTGGAAGGGAATGTAAGTGGCTTCTGGGTTACTGGCAAAGTTCTGTTTTTTGATTTTGGTGTTGGTGACATGGCTGTATTTAGTTTGTAAAAATTCATTGAATTGTGCATTTATAATATGTCCTTTGCATATGCATGTTATTCTTCAAAGAAAAGTTAAAATTAAAGCCATATGACTCTCATATATTTGGAAATTTAAAAGCATTTACTAAGTAACTTATGAATAACAGTATAGCCAAAATGTAAATTTGTAAATGCCTAGAACTACTATAAAGAAAATGCTAAATCAAAATTCATGAAACACAGCAAAAAAGCAGAAGGAATGTCTATTTTTCAATGTTTATATTAGGAAAGTGTAGAGGCTGAACATTAATGAGCTAAGCAGCCAACTTAAGATAGCAAAAGATCCGCAGAATAAACCCAAAGAAAATAGAAGGGAAGAAATAAAGATAAGAGCAGACATTAATGAATAGAAAAAATAAAGATAAAATAGAATCAACAAAGCCAGAAGTTTATTCTTTGGAGAGACTAATAAAATAGACAAAACCTTGGCAAGACTGAGGATGAGGAGAAAGAGAAAATTAATAAATAAACAATGTTAATAACAAAAAAGATATACAGTGCACATTCAGCAGAAATTACAAAATGAGAAGACAAAGCTATGAATGACTTTATTCCAATAAATTTGCAAATGCAGACAAAACAGACTATTTCCTAGAAATGTGTAACTTGCCAATACTGATTCAAGAAGCAATAGAGAGGGTTCAGGATGGGGAACACATGTATACCTGTGGCAGATTCATTTTGATATTTGGCAAAACTAATACAATTATGTAAAGTTTAAAAATAAAAAAAAAAAAGAAGCAATAGAAATCCTGAAAATACATAAGAAATAGTATAACCCTCCTGCCCCCCACTGCATGCAGTGTACAGTCCCTGCAGTCTCCCACAACTTGGTGTGAAGCCTTAAGGTCTGTCTGGACACTAATCTGGTACTGCAAAACCTAGGCATTGATTTAAGCTGTGATGATGAGATTCAGATAGATGATAGGCTGGATTTTGGACCAAGATGGTGATGTGAGAGGAAGTCATGATGTGCAATGCCCTGTGCAATATCCTCATACGTCTTCCCCTCCATTCCTCTCAGTCTCTTCCTCTCTGCTTTGGGAGTGATTAAGCATCTCCTCTCCTCCTCTCATGCGGGACAGCCCTGCTCTTCTTTGGGTCCCCTCAAGGTCTTAGCTTCTATCTGCATTGACTCATCAAGAGATTTCTCCCAAATAAATATTTTGTGTGCAGCGGACTCTGCGGCCACTTGCCTACCCAATAGCTATTCACCCCCACCTTTTTTTTTTTTTTTTTTTTTTTTTACCAAAAGAACAGATAAAGTATTAGTTTTTCCAGGCTTTTCCTAGAGCCAGCATGTTTTCTGTATGGTGATTTTGAGAGACTTATGCTTTCCTGATGTAAAGGGACAGACTCAGCTGGCAGGACACTTTTGTCTTTCTCCTTCTTCCTGCCTCAACAGATGCCGCGATTCTTGGGGCTGAAGCCTCTTATAACATTGGAGGTGATGGCAGAGCAGGCAAAGAGCAAGACTGCCTTCAGATTTCACTGAGCTGCTTCACTTGCCCTGCGTATCAACTTCTGGACCTATTGTCATGGGAGAGAACAGAATCTCATTTGGCCACTTTTTATTGGGTTTCTGTTATGTCATCCTGGTCAATACAGTGCTCTTCATGAAAACAGTTCCGGTGAGTAGTTGGTTTCCTTTCCAACTTGCAGTTTTGACTTTTCTGAAGGGTTTACTTTGAACAACTCTTATAAAACTGGGCCTGCTTGCTCCCTCAAGGACTCCCTCCTCATGATTTATCTCAAAGAAACACGAAGCTGACTTCACAAAGCAGTGTTGGTATTCACTGGAGCCTCCTGAGCACAGGGGGAGCTGCCATATACAGCTCATGGCAAAACTTTCCCAAATTCTTGTTTGTGCAGCTTTTTCTCTAAAGTCACCCACTCAGCTACATTCCCCCATCTCTCTTTGTTAACTCTTCCTCAAAACTCTGTCCGCTTATCTTTCATTTTGTTCATCTGCCTTTGAGCCACTGCTCAAATCTGCCACCATCGTTTTTCCTTAATTTTGCAGCTTTACCTGTTAGCTCTGGCAACACATCAAAGATTCATGTGCAATCACAGACTTGTCCTTAGAAGGCAAATAAAAGCGGGAGATGTGAACAAGGATAGGGCTTCCCAGGTGTGCTAGTGGTAAAGAACCTGACTTCTAGTACAGGAGACATAAGAGACGTGGGTTTGATCCCTGGGTCAGGAAGATCTGCTGGAGTAGGGCATGACAACTCACTCCAGTATTGCCTGGAGAATCCCCTGGACAGAGGAGCCTGGTGGGCTATAGTCTACAGGGTAGCAGAGTCAGACACAACTGAAGCGACTCAGCGTGCGCACGTGAACAAAGACACTTGGGTAATTTTTCTCAGCTGTTAGGGTTTTCCAGAGAAAGAGAATTGATGGGATTTATTTATTCATTTATTTTACTTAATATAAGAAATTGGCTCCTGCAGTTATTGCAAGAAATCCCGATATCTACAGTTGGCAAGCTGGAGAGACAAGAGGGTTGATCGTGTAGTTCCTGTCTGAGTCCATGGGCTTGAGACCTAGGGCAGCTGGAAGGTGTTGTTCCAATCTGAAATCTGGTGGCTTGAGACCCAAAAAGAGCCAGTAGTTCAGTTCAAGTCTGAAGGAAGAAAAAACCTGATGTTGCAGCTCTCCGGCAGTCAGGCAATAGGAATTCTGCCCTACTGGAGGAAGGCTGAGGCTGTTCATTTTGCTTTTCAGGCCTTCAGCTGTGAGAGGCCCACCCACAATAAGGAGAGTGATCTGCTTTATACTCAGTCTACCTTGCCAATCTCATCTAGAAACACCCTCATAGAGATACTCAAAACAATGTTTGACCCCATGTCTGAGCACCTATGGCCCAGTTGAGTTAACCATCATGCCCCATCTTGTTTGTATCTCTCAGACAGCACTCCACAGCATGGGCCAACTCTCTGGCCTCATTTCTTTTCACTTCCCTTCCTTCCTCCCTTTCTCTTTTCACACCAGGCTGTTGGTTCCATGTCCTACGGTAGTCTCTTTCTTTCCTACCCTATCCTCTTCAAACCCCAGTTCATCCTTTAAGAATTAGCTCACGTGTCATTTCATTTACAAAGGGTTCCTTGATTCTCTCCCAATCAGATGTAATTGCTCCTTGTCTGCATGCATAGCACTTTGTTTGACTCTCAGTCATGTACTTATCACAAAGGACTTGTGTTCTGCTCATACCTGTGTCTGACATGTCTGCATCCTGGAACTGCTCCCTGAAGAAATGAAGGTGTGGTTGAAGTAGTGGGAAAGGTTTGGTGATGTCATTGTTGCATAGATATGATAGCAATAATTTGGTGTGTGAGTAACTATTTTCACTTTGTTAAGAAAGGCAGTTTAATTGAAAGTCTCAAAATAGAAATATTGATGGTAACAATACAAAATAGCTTATTACATAAAGCCCTTATTGTGTCCTGGGCGATAACTCTAAATGCTTTACATAAATCACTTTATGTAATCATCACATCAAAACCATGATCTAAGTCTTAATAACCCTTTTTTACAAATTAAGAAACTGAGTGGGGGTGGGTAAAGTAACTTAGCAAGGTCACAAAACTAGTAGGTATGGAGCTGGAGTTTGAACCCAGGTATAAATGTGTAATATTCACATACTCTCTGGGGAGGGGCAGAGGTGTGTGAAGTCCCAGGAGGAAAGCTGCTCATCTATGTAATCTATCACATACAGTCTTGGATCCCCTCACCCAAATGCCCAAGAGCATTCTTGTATTCTTGCCCAACAACAAAGGTGTTTTTGGTTCCCTTTCTCCTCTGTTTTCTCTCCTTAAAAAGTACTATTAATCATTATAATAAAAACCATTCTGTAAAAGCAACACCAGGCACCACATGCATTCCAAGCCTGGTTTTTGTTACCAAATTTGTTTTCCACATATGATTCTCACCATGAGCGTGAAGTTAATGGTGCCCCTCTTATGACACAATGTAGTTGGCTCTGCTTTGTGGTTGGTGCTGCCAACCTCTGGATTAAATAATAAAGAGCCAATTGTATATTTTCAGGGCCATTATACCATTTAATGAGAATTTTCAAAAAAATTGTATAGAGTAATGGAATCTGTAAATGTACGTATAATTGATGCTAGTTTCACTTCGCTAAAGTGAAAACACATTATATGGATTATCAAGGGAGGTCTATCCTATTTATTCTTCTCTAGAAATGAGTGGTGTTCTATCTAGTGTCTTCTTCCTCAACACCAAAAATATGTTATTGTGATATCCTATCAGAAAAAAATAGGGTTGATCAATCTTAATGTATTTTTATATTAAAAATTAAATTAAATAATAGGATATTGCCCAAATTACTATATACAAATCAATGCAGTGCCTTTGCCTTTTATTTAATTTTCATACACAGAAATATTTAAAGAGATACTGAAATGAGGTAAATATTTTTACAATATAATTCTCTCCTCAGGAATGTTCTCGCAGGAATCTTGTAAAATGTACTGTTGTAGGGATGGACATTTATCTTGGAAGAAAATAAATCATCAGTATATCAGTATTTAAGCAGCCACTCTATAAATCATGGTGTTTTCAGAGCAAAATCACAACTCTTTCACAATTTTTTCAGTAAGTAAATGAGATTTAAAAATAGCTACTTCTCAATGCTCTTTTTGAGGAAAGAGCACATAAATTGGGCCTTTACATGTAAGAATGTAGAAGTTTTCAAGATGAATCCTTAGTACTAGACCTGTCCATATGTTGCGGTCTTTGGGGCCAAGAAGCTGAACTTATGAGAGTTTTGCTTTGAGGGAGCAGAATGGATTTTAGTAACAAGTCACCTATTATGAAATAGCTCGCAGAAGGTTTCCAAGGAAAATAGGAGAAATCTGCTATGTATTTAGAAATGCTCTTTTCCAGATATGGAAGGGACATTACTTGCAAAACTAAAATATTTTGGAATGGAAGTCATTGGCCCATATTCACTTAATTAGAACATTCCAGGAGTCCTTACCCTGGTTGGCATACAAAACAACTTCTATTTCAGAGAACTCTATGGTCCAACCAAAAAAAAATGTCATCCCTTCTGCCTTTTAAATTTAATTTGGTGACTTGATTCATCAATTCAGGCTATTTTGAGGGAGAAGAATCAGAGCTATAGAATTGGAACAGAAGTTTCTGGAGCCAAATCCATATTGACCTTGGGTAAGTCATTTACCACTTTGAATCCTGATTTTTTTTTTTCCCTGCTGGATTGGAGGAAGCTGGAGTGGATCCCAGATTTGCTGGTCTGGTGGAAGAGAAGAATGTGTCCTTGGCTGGTAGGAGATGATGTGGTAATTTTGTGTGAGTTATTTTTAGCTCTTAAAGACTTGCTTTCTTCACCAGAAAGCTGGGTTGGTGATATGTATTTGTCAAGAATTTGGTCAATGATGAGAAATAATGATAGACATGTAAATTATTGCTTCCATTGGCTTTCTTCTCTCAAGGATCATAGTGACTAACCTGCCTCTAATTATATATTGCACAAATGTGGCACTTTTCATTAAAGGAAGTCAGAGTGTTTTGCAAACATTAATTAAGACTTGCATCCTCCCTGTGAAGTGAATATGATTATTTTGCTGGTGCACAGAGCAGCAAACTGAGACAGAGACACTAGAAAATGCCCAAGATCACCCAGCTGAACAGTGCCATCAAAAAACTTGTGTTGCTTGTTTCAACCTGCAACACAGTACCAATACAGTAATTTGACGGAGGTCTAGTCATTAAGAAACTTTAGAAAGAAGACCAGTCGGCCTCCCTGTCACCGGCTGAAGTTCTCGGATATTCTGGAATGCTTGTATTCTAAGCAGAAGTGGAGTCACTCCTATCTAAGTGAGAGAAGGAAAGTTAACCGTGGGAAGGACTGAGCCTGTCCTCTCTTCAGAAGCTGCAGGCTTCATTCCCGCCTGATGTGTGGATAGATTTTTGGCATTAGATGGAGTTTGTAAAAGCAAGCTCCCCAAGCTATCACTATGGGTACCACTGGGGGTTTCAGGGTCTAAGCAGAGTAGGCTAAGGGTTGGATAAATGGTTCCTCTGCTACTTAACCTCACTTTTCACAAAAGCACACACAAAAATTAGAATCACCCCAGAAGATGGACTGGAATAATCCCTGAATGTCTTAATAGGATTATCTGGACTCAGTTTTTACAGGTTCCTAACATGGAAGTTTTGTTTTTACGTGTGTTGACTTGGTGGCTGTATGGAGAAGTGACTGACAAAAAAATAAACAGTAGTTAGGTGAAATTTATTTTTTCCTTCTTTTTTCATTGCCTTACTCCAGGACCACTGTCTCCTCTTTAGTTTTGTCATATTTACTTGTACCTCCTTCAGTCTACCTTGTGCACAACTGCCAGATTACTTTAAAGCTTTCAGGTACCTCTCTTCCAAAAACCTCCCACATTTCTTTATTGCATATTGACATCAATAATAACAGCATTTAAAGCTTTCAGGTACCTCTCTTCCAAAAACCTCCCACATTTCTTTATTGCATATTGACATCAATAATAACAGCAACAAATATAAGCTTGAGTCCTTAATTATGATAGAGATTGTGGTATCACATGACTTTACATACCTTCAGTTTAGTTCAGTTGCTCAGTCGTGTCCGACTCCTTGCAACCCCATGAACCCCAGCACACCAGGCCTCCCTGTCCATCACCAACTCCCGGAGTTCACCCAAACTCATTTTCATTGAGTCAGTGATGCCATCCAACCATCTCATCCTCTGTCATCCCCTTCTCCTCCTGCCCTCAATCTTTCCCAGCATCAGGGTCTTTTCAAATGAGTCAGCTCTTCACATCAGGTGGCCAAAGTATGGGAGTTTCAGCTTCAACATCAGTCCTTCCAAAGAAATCCCAGGGCTGATCTCCTTCAGAATGGACTGATTGGATCTCCTCACAGTCCAAGGGACTCGCAAGAGTCTTCTCCAACACCACAGTTCAAAAGCATCAATTCTTTGGCACTCATCTTTCTTCACAGTCCAACTCTCACATCCATACATGACCACAGGAAAAACCATAGCCTTGACTAGATGGACCTTTGTTGGCAAAGTAATGTCTCTGCTTTTTAACATGCTGTCTAGGTTGGTCATAACTTTCCTTTCAAGGAGTAAGCGTCTTTTAATTGCATGGCTGCAATCACCATCTGCAGTGATTTTGGAGCCCCCCAAAATAAAGTCTGACACTGTTTCCACTGTTTCCCCATCTATTTCCCATGAAGTGATGGGACCAGATGCTATGATCTTCGTTTTCTAAATGTTGAGCTTTAAGCCAACTTTTTCACTCTCCTTTTTCACTTTCATCAAGAGGCTCTTTAGTTCTTCACTTTCTGCCATAAGGGTGGTGTCATCTGCATATCTGAGGTTATTGATAATTCTCCCGGCAATCTTGATTCCAGCTTGTGCTTCATCCATCCCAGCGTTTCTCATGATGTACTCTGCATATAAGTTAAATAGGCAGGGTGACAATATACAGCCTTGACGTACTCCTTTTCCTATTTGGAACAAGTCTATTGTCCCATGTCCAGTTCTAATTGTCGCTTCCTGACCTGCATATAGGTTTCTCAAGAGGCAGGTCAGGTGGTCTGGTATTCCCATCTCTTCCAGAATTTTCCACAGTTTATTGTGATCCACACAGTCAAAGGCTTTGGCATAGCTTGCTGCTAAGTCACTTCAGTCGTATCCGACAGTGCGACCCCATAGACTGCAGCCCGCCAGGCTTCCCCGTCCCTGGGATTCTCCAGGCAAGAACACTGGAGTGGGTTTCCATTTCCTTCTCCAATGCATGAAAGTGAAAAGTGAAAGTGAAGTCACTCAGTCGTGTCCGACTCTTAGCGACCTCATGGACTGCAGCCTACCAGGCTCCTCTGTCCATGGGATTTTCCAGGCAAGAGTACTGGAGTGGGGTGCTATTGCCTTATTTTTATTTAATTCTGAATATTTCTGTATAACTTTGAAGACTTCAAAATTGGACCCTACTCTCCTTTTCCAGTTGTTTTTTTTTCTTGTTCTAACACGAACTTTCTGATCTGGTGAGATAATGTCTCATTTCTGTGCCCACCCCACCCTTCCACCCCACATGCCATTTTTACTACCCTTAGCTCATTCTGTTTCTCACTCATTCAGTTTCCTACTCATTGAATGGGCCCACTTTCCTCTGCCCATTCAATTCATCCTTCAAGGAGCAGCTTGAATCCCCCTTCAGGGCTTCCATCAACAATTTTACTCTCCTTCTTTATACTTTTCTTCATTGTTGTTACATTATATAATTAGCACTCAACTACCTACCAATCTATTTTCTGATAGACTATCTGCATATATTGAGTACTTATGTATAAGATGTTTCTTGATCCCTTCATTTTCTCTTGGATTACCATCTTTTTCTAGACTTGACTTCTGTATCAGGCAGGATAGGCTAAGTTGCTGCTGCTAAGTCACTTCAGTCATGTCCGACTCTGTGCGACCCCATAGACGGCAGCCCACCAGGCTCCCCCGTCCCTGGGATTCTCCAGGCAAGAACACTGGAGTGGGTTGCCATTTCCTTCTCCAATGCATAAAAGTGAAAAGTGAAAGTGAAGTCGCTCAGTCGTGTCTGACCCTCAGCAACCCCATGGACTGCAGCCTTCCAGGCTCCTCTGCCCATGGGATTTTCCAGGCAAGAGTACTGGAGTGGGGTGCCATTGACTTCTCCAAGGCTAAGTTAGGCTGTGGTAATAAATAAGCCTCAGATCTTAATGGTTTATAACAACAAAGGTTTATTTTCTGCCTGTATTGTACATCTACTGTGAGTTGGCCGGAAACTCTGCTCCATGTCTTCTTGGGATAATGAAGAAGTAACATCTGGAACACAGTGTAACACAGTGAAAGGGAGAAAAAGGTGAACAGTAGTGCACCAGCTCTTATTTTTCTTGCACCAACTCTTGAAGCCAGCCAGATTCATGTCTCTTCTGCTCACTTTCCATTGTCCAAAATAAGTTCCTTGGCCATGCTTAATTTCAAGGAGTACAGGGAAGTACAACTGTATCATGTACCTGACAGAAAGAAAACAAGAATATCTGTTGAAAACTCTGATGACTAATACAACTTCCCTTTTCTGGCTGGACTAGAGGTTTTCAAACTTCTTCACTATATCCCATTTTGAAAACTACCTTTTACATCCCAGTTCAATATATAATACATATATGCATGTACTTAAGTGAGACAAAATTTACTAAAAGTGATTTACTCTTTTACTTTTTTGTTCCATCCCATTTAACTTCACTTTTAAAAAGTTCTGGACATCACCCCCTAAATAATGAATGATTTTATGATCCACTGATAATTTGTGATCCAAGATTTGTAAAATACTGGCCCAGAAGCCATGGGCGCAGTACCCTGCCCTTTCTCACTGCAAATCCCAAGCTTTTTCTCACTGCAAATCTCAATTCATACATCTATCTACCTTCTCTATATCTATTATACCCTTGCGGTTAAGTACTGTTGAAAAATTATACTTGTGAAGACTCAGTGGAGGTTGGAGATATTATATCTGTAGAAATTTGATCCTCATAACTGCATGATTTCATCCAGCAGCTCTCTGCATGTCGTCTCCCATCATCCTCTTCTCTTGGCAAATACGTCAATATGCACACATAATTGAGGCCATTTAGGGACATAGTCTTTAATGTCTCACCTCTTGTATATAACCTCATCAGTATCTGCGTTCTCTCTCACTTCCTTTCATCTAGTCTCAGAGGAGAAGGTGCTGCATTATGACATCGTAAGTGCTCTTATTATTTATTCAGGTGTTCATCTGCTTCCTGCAGGAGCAGTTCCATGTCACTGGGCTTGCATTCTAATCATTTAACTTGCTCCACCTCTTCCTGGCTGCTGGACTGCCTTAGGTAAGGTATTGTTTTTCTTTTGGCCTCGTTTGGGACTCAAGCCTGGTTGCTGCTATATTCCTGAATGGTAGGGATCCTGCAGGAATTGAAAGGCAAATGGATCTTTGGCCCCACCATCAGCCCCTCCTGAGACATCTGAGCAGAGGCCCTCTACTCTCTCTGCCCTCCTACATTGGAGGTCAGGGAAGATTAGGCTTACCATTGTCTCTTTCCTGGCTTTGGGATCAGGAAGACCAGCACACTCACTTACAGAGTCAAGACAGACTGTCCCAGGATACGTACTTTGATGAACACCAAGGTCTTCCCAGTCCACTGCCTCTGTTCCTCAGCCCTGCGTCCGATTCACAGGGAAGAAAGCACCATGCTAGATCACTCCACTGGGAGACTGCATGGTTTCACCCTCACCTACTCCCAGTTGCCTGAAGGTCCGAGTGGCCCCATGACTCAGGAGAGGCAGACAGCTTGTGGGAAGAGACAGGAAGAAACCACCTTCAGCATGCCCTTATCTGGGATCCAGGTAACTAATTGTATCTCTAGTTACTCCTTATTGATTTCTTTAATTTATTGCCAATTTTCTCAAAAAATAAACTATACCTGTTTTCTCCCTTTCCTATTTCACATTGCTTTAAAATCCACTGGAGTGAAACATTAGTTCTGCCATTTCCCTGAAAGTGCTTTGGCAAATGCCACCATTAACTTCCTGATTGCCACACGCCTCAGAATCTTCATGCTTCTCAGGCCTCGCTTGACTTCTCAGCTGCATTTACTCTTGTGATCACTCCCCTTTCGACTCTTTGGCTTCCATGACAGTGCTGTCTTCCTCTTTTAGTCTTTTCTTTCTCTTACACTTCTTAGTCTCCTTTTCTGGCTTTTCCATTTCTCCTACACTCTTGATTTGATATCACTCATTGCTCTGTTCTCTTCTTTTCTTACTGTACTTGCTATCCTCTGGGGACCCTCATCTAATTCTTAAGTTTTATATTTAGCTGCTTGTGTGTGAATGATTCCCAAATTCAGGTCTCTAGCCCAATTTTCTCTTCAGAACACCAGATCCATTTATGCCACTGCCAATAGGACATTTTCTGGACATTCCATAGGCATTCTGAGCATGATGTTCCAAGGTAGACAGTCATCTTTCTCAGAAGCAGTCCTCTATAGCTCAGGGGTTGGCAAATTGAGGCCCATGGGCCAAGTCTGGGCTACTGCCTGTTTTTTGTTTGACCTGAGAACCAAGAATGGTCTTTAAATTTTTTAACAGTTGGGAAAATCAAAGGAATAATATTTTATAACACATGAAAATTATATGAAATTCAAATTTCAGTGTTTATAAGGAAGGTTTTATTGTAACACAGTCCCATGCATTGTTTATGTTATTGTTCATGTTTGGCTATGGCTCTTCACTACAACTGCAGAGATGAATACTTGCAACAGAAATCAAATGGCCCACAAAGCCTTCAGTATTTGCTTTATAGGAAAGGTTTGTGGACTCCTGGTGTCACGAAATGGACCTAGTTTTGATTCTCAGCCCTAGCATTACCTCTTTCAATTGTAGTTTCCTAAAAAGCTAAAAATGAGAATAGTTGTGTTTATTGCCTAAGGTTTTTATAGGTTAAATGAGACAAAGCATATAAGACATTTGGCACAGTGCTTGATATAGATCAATATATTATAAAGGGCTTCCCAGGTGGCTCAGTGGATAAAGAATCTGCCTCCAATGCAGAAGATGCAGGAGACACAGGTTTGATCCCTGGGTCAGGAAGATCCTCTGGAGGAGGGCATGGCAACCCACTTCAGTATTCTTGCCTAGAGAATCCCATGGACAGAGGAGCCTGGTGGGTGAGAGTCCACAGAGTCACAAAGAGTCAGACACGACTGAAGCAACTGAGCACGCACGCACATTATCTTACAAATGTTTTTATTTCTCCCCAAACTCACTCTTCTTTTTTTCCCTCTCTTTGTGATGGCTGCATGGTCTACCAGTCACCCAAGCCAGAAACTTGGGAGTCATTATAGGCCTTACATTCTATTTTGCTAAGTTTGCCTCCACAAAAATCTAAGCTGTTCATCGTTTTATCTTTCCATTCCCCGTTATTGTCTTAGTTCACACCCTGTTTTCCTCTTGCCTGGACTGTCTCTCTGACTCAGATCTTGCCCCCATTTCTGTTTTTTCGTGCTGCAACTTAAGATGAAAATCTTTTGTGTTACTCTCTGTTTTTAAACCATACAAAGGCTCCTCATTGTCTGCACGATGAAGTCTAAATGCCTTTCACCAAACTCGATGATCTCTGCTGATTCTCACCATACCTACCCTAGACTCCGTGCACTAACTTTATTATGACTTGAATTTCCAAGGTAACCTAAAATGCCCTTCTCCGCCTTGTCAATCCAGGCAGCATCTAGTACTTCACTTTTAACATTCAACATTTAAGCATCACTGCTGCTATAAAGTAAGATTTTCTTTCATTCTAACCTCTTCCTATTCTCATGTAAAATTGAGCACTTCCTTCTTTGGGCTCCTTATGGACTCTTAACAGGTAACAGTGATTCTAGGTTATAAGCTTCTGAGAGGATACATATTCAAACCCCAGAGTCTAGTACAGTGTTTGACACATTGTGGAAACTTACAAATTTAAAAAAATTCAAGTATAGTTTATTTACAACATTGTGTCGATTTCTGCTGTACAACAAAGTGTTTTAATTTACATGCATGTACATTGTTTTAAAAATTCTTTTCCGTTATAATTTATCACAGGATATTGAGTCTAGTTCCCTGTGCTATACAGTAGGACCTTGTTGTTTATCCATTCTGTATATAATGGTTTGCATCTGCTAACCCCAAATCCCCAATCCATCCTGGCCCCAATAAATGTTTATCAAAAGTAAAAAGAACAAATTCCTACAAAAATTAGACACATATGGAGATATGATCGTTTGTCTACCTCTCTTTTCCCTCTGTGATTTTTTTTCTTTCTTTTGATACCTTCTGTGATTTTCCAAAAGATCAAAGTGATTCTCAACGTGTGGTCTCCCTGAAACAGCACCATCTGGCCGTTCCTTAGAGATGCATATTCTTAGGCCCCATCCCACATCTCCTGAGTCAGGAACTCTGAAAGTGGAGCCAGTGAACTGTTGCAATAAGCCCTCCAGGTGATTAAGATAT
Source organism: Bos mutus (assembly GCF_027580195.1). Lineage (NCBI taxonomy): Eukaryota > Metazoa > Chordata > Mammalia > Artiodactyla > Bovidae > Bos > Bos mutus. The sequence continues at coordinate 36,022,419 of NC_091626.1, forward strand.
GTGTTAAAATTTGAAAACACTGTTCTAGACTTGTTTCTGTAAAATTGTGACGGTGAACAACCCCTATTAGACTGTGGATCACTGGGCTGATTGTTGAAGCTAAAGATGCCAGGCGCCATCCCAGAAACCACGCATTTCAGTGCATAAGATAGCTGTGCTTTCAATCCTGGCCGCACATTGGCAAGATGTAGGCAAGACTTTAAAAAACTAGTATTCTGATTTTATTCCCAGAGATTCAGATTCTTTCGGTTTGGTGAGAAACAATGCTCAAGTGTTTTTAAAAGGCTTTTCAGGTGATACAAATGCAGGGCCAGGGTAGGGAGCTCCTGCTCTCTGCAGAGCTCCCTGCTCTGTGAACATGGCCTCTGGGGTCTGATGACTCATCTAGTGAGACTTTGGGCAAGTGACTTCTGTTTCTTGTCTGTTTTGAGGATGAAATGAGACAACTGAAATGTTTAACACAGGGTCTGGCCTATAGCAAGCTCTTACTAGATGCTAATTATACTTTCACTAATAAATATAAGCCCCCATAGTTCTTTTATGTACACCAACATTTAGGCACCATGGAGCCAAAGAATCTTCTTTTTCCATGAAACTTCTTGATTGCTGGTGGAGTGACTTTGTTTTTCTATGGTTTGGTAAGGAACCTCAACTTCCCAGTGTGCTATTTCATCCAGATAAGCAGTCCTGTTGAATCCTGATGGTGGAGACAAAGTGCAGTTGAATCTGCAGATACACACAGTGTTGCAAGTATTTTATCATCGTCTCTTGCTCAGAAATATTTCATAGGTGTATCTTTTCTTCCTAATTAGATTCCACTTCTTGCGGGGCAGGGATTTAATCTTATATTTTGTTTTCATATCCTGGTGCCCAGCAGAGAGCTAGATACACAAGAGATATATAAGAGCTTGTTTGGGGCAAGGTCTCCTCACAGGCCAATCTCAGTTCTGCCTAGTGTGATCCTGATTGGTTTTCTGGATTTCTTGTGTTAAGAGAGGGAGTTATTTACTTCAATTTACTTCCTAGGGCTGCTATTAAAAAAAAAAAATCCCTATAGCACCTCAGCATTTCTAGTATGCCTTCAATTTGCAAAAAAAATTCAAAGCAAACAAAGTTTCCCCATAGCTGAGGCTGGAGCTCCAAGTATTTATTTTAGGTTGACATTGCTGGCATCACCAAGCATCTTAGTGCAGTCTCTCCTCTCTGTGATTTCTTACTGTGAAAGGTCATTTGCTATGAATTGTATAAATATCCAATAACAAAAAGAATTATGTTTTCAGGCACGACTGCTGCCCTTTTATTTTCCTCCTCCTGAAATTCCAAAAGATATGTATTCTCTAAGGTTGAATTGGCACCTTTAAAAAGGAAGATACTAATTAATTATAGAAGCACAGAGGACCACTATATATTTCATATAACTCATGGGAGAAAACTACGTTAAACAGATGAAGATTCTGATTTTCATCCATGATGAAATGCATAAATCTTGTTTCTAGGACATTGATGTGGTTGTTTCAGTAATCAGGGCTTCATAAAAATGCCATCCACATGATTTTTGTCACTGAATCCCATTAAGAATGATTGTCATTAGATGACAGTTTTTTCCAATTAATATTATTGTTTTTGGCCATGCTGCATGACATGTGGGTTCCCCACCAGGGTTGAACCCATGCCTCCTGGTGTGGGAGCATGCAGTCCTAACCACTGGACTGCCAGGGAATTCCCATAGGAATGATTGTCACTGTTGAAAGGTTTTGGTCAGAAATTAGTACATCAGAGAGTAGTCCCCTGGAACTGTGGTTAAAGTAGAACTTTGAAAGTCAGAAGAAGGCTGAAGTTATTCTCAAGCCCACCTCTCCTCACTTATAATTATGTTCTGTACCTTTCGTTATCCTTACTTAAATCACAGAGCATTGTTCTTAAATTTTTATATATAGTTGCTATAGTGCTTTAGGCAGCTGGTTCTTATTTTAGTTAAAATTAGTCACACTGTTTTCTGGCCTTGGAATTTGTAGTTTTGGATGGAGAGACTGTTCTTGGAAGCTGAGGCCTGTTTAATTTTGTTAAATTTTTTTTGGCTTGCTGAACTCATTGTTATGGTTCTCAACAGATGAAGGGTGTATGTGAATTGGCTGTAATGTCTTTGTTGTATCAGGCAAAACTCTCCACTGAGTGACTCAGTAGATCAGACTTATTTACTTTTTGAATGTTAGAGCATTACATAGGACTCCTAGAGAGAAGTTGGTAGTTATGAGTACCTCTAGATTGTTTTATCACTGTAAGATTCTCCAAAATACCTCTAATTGTGTAATGATATACTATAGGAGATGTGATTCTAAAAGTTTAGAACATTTGTAGGATGATTCTGATATATCTGAGTGTTGGAGTTTGGACTATCTATTTAAGAGCTCACTTATATCATGCTTTATCCTTCAGATAAGCCAATTAGGAATTACTTAATTTTCCACCGTTGAAATTTCCAGTCACATCAGTGTACCTCTGTGTTTCAAAATTGGTTTAATTGCTTGTATTTGATCAAATTCTAACTGTAAAGTTTTGCAATTCAACCTGCAGAGCGAATTGGTAGAAAACATTTAGAACTGGTGTTACAGTTGATTTATTTTTCCAACTCAAAATTCCAGTGCGTTTTTTCATTTGTCAGACATTTGTTAAATCTCTGCCATGTGCCCCTGAGATACCTCTGTACTGAAAGCTTGTGTGTCCTGGGAATGCAGAGATGGATGACAGACTCTTTCTCAGGAGCTCACAGTCAAGAGGGTGTCAGGCTGGTAGGAAACAAATAGTCCAACACAACACGCTAAGCACTGCGCTGGAGACCATGCTTACAGCCCTTTTCTGCTATTTCCTCCTTCTTGCCAGAGGAAGTCAGGGATGGTCTTTCTGGTCTTTCTCTAACCCAGTCTCTCCTGAAAACTACTGAAGATTCCATGCTTCAGAGTACAGAGGAGTTTATGCCTCCAGTTGATTCTTGAAGAAACAGAACAACAAAAAAAGCTTTTGCACACGAGGTGGTGCTGCTGCTCTGTAGCAAGAACTAGCCATCCATCTCAGAGGCAGATGGGAGTCTCCCATTATGTTCTGGCTTGTGCTGAAAGGCTGAATTCTTAGCCTCTACCCTTCTTGGCCTTCTAGAGCTTTTAATTCCTAGGTACATTTACTTTCAGAATGAAAAGACCTACTTCATCTCTGAAGTGCTATTCATCTCCCATCTTACAAGGGAAAGCTTTTGCTTTCACTAAAATTATTGAGGCTTTCCTGGGAGTGTTCTTGAGAAATGCGGTATTTACTACCTAAATGCCCTGGGGGTTTTTGTTTTGCTTTGTGATTTTGGTTGGCCTGATGAACTTTTGGAATGGTCTTAGCTGTTGAAGGACTTTTTTGAAAGGGTGGAATGGAGGCTGAAGAGGGAGGTCCCAAGGCACTGAATTGCATTTGAGTTTTTTACAATTGCTGCAGTATTTCTGGTAAGAAAAGTTATTAGGTGTTTATGGATGTTTCAAAAGATGGAGGGAAAAAAAGCAGATTCCATGTTAAAATATCCACTTGGGGACCCTTAACACTCAGAACAGAACCTAAGCTGGGAATGCTAAGGGGTGTGATCAGCTTAAAGCAGCAGTCATTTCTGATGGGAGGGTGGGGGTGGGGGGATTGGGGGGTGGGGTGTGTTAGCTGGATGCAGTCCAAGAGGAAAGGGGTTACCAAAGCATTCCCAGGGGAGGATGGGTTGGCTTGGCCAGGTAGGTCAGAAATATAAGTTTTCTTCCTACTGAGTCACACCCAACTTCTTCCCACACAGGGAAAGCCCAGTTCAGCTAATGGAAGGCTCTCTCCTCATCTGCCTCCTCGGGGAGCTGTGGGGAAAGCAGGCTTAAGGGAGGAGATTAAAAATTCAGAATTCTGTAATGGGCACAAGGAGGAAGTATTTTTGGCTAATAATTTTGGGTTGCTGTTTCAGAATAAAATTATTTTTCCTTTTATTGGAGATGAAGTTGCTTTGAATTGGTCTTCCCAGGACCAGTGAGGATGTGACCTTGACCTGATCCACTTGGAAACCACAAGCTACATTTGCTGTTCAGAATCTAGCATTTGGTCATGGATTCCTTTAGTATTCAAGTTTTGGAATATTCTGGAGAAAATCTGTAAGATATGTTTAAAAGTTTATGAAAATTATAACAGATATTCTTTCAAAATATTGTTTTGAATAATGGGGCCTAATGTTCATATCCTTCTAATCTCTTCAGGGCCAAGGTGGTGAAAACAGAGTGTACGGCCCCATAACATCTCATGATACTGTTTGTTCCAAAGCTGATTTAACATATATATATATATATATGCATTATACTTTATTATATAAAGTACATATCATATATGCATATTATAGAAGATGATTATATAGAACACTGTGTATCATGATGTATGCAACATTAATACAGGTATACAATGCATATTTTAATTATACATTAATGTATTTGGCTGCTTTTTATTGTATTTTGGAAGATATATCAGCAATAAAAACTGGTACTTAGTAAGATTTCAGGTTATATAAACAGTAATTATATATTCTAAAGTTCAAATCAAATTAACTGTTACTTTGGCATCTACTCTCTACAAAACTCTTTCCTAGTCACTATTTGAGATACCTATAAGTTTAGGACAAAATTATGAAAAATTAACTGAATTAGCCAAGGCCCAACTTATAAACGGGTTGTGTTCCAAAAATTTCTTTTAAATTTTTGTAAATCAGTACTCATTCCTATTAAAAGGGTCATATATGATGTTTAGTTTCTCTGGATAGGCAACAAAAGCTCTATTAAATCATAGTGACACTTATAATAACTTCAGCCTGATTTCTGGGACTTGGAAGAAAGGAGCCATGTGTACTCAAGAAATGAGAGGGAAGTAGACTTTTTCTGTTTTTTTGAGGCAGAGCCAGCCTCAGCAATACCTTTTAAAATAAGAAGAATTAATTTTTCATCAGTGTCAACTTCCCTTTCTGTATCCTTCTCCCAAGGACCTGGTACCATACTATCTTAAATGCTTTCCACCCTGTGGCTCCCCACTCAAGTCTAACATCCTCCTAATGTGCTCCATGTTCTAGAATTACCCACCCACCCAATGTGTCAGTGATTTGGGAAAAATGGTCTTTGCACCACCTGCTTCAGTATCCCTTGGGATGTTTGTTAAAAACATTTCTGGATCCCACTCGAGACCCACTGAATCCGAACATCCAAGGATGGGGACTGGGAATCTCTCTGGATTTGTGGCAAGCTCCTTGAATCACATTTAGATAGGGCACCTCAGAAATGAAATTCATTTTATCAGAAGAGCCAATAGTGTGTAATATTCAGCCTTTAAAAAGAAGGAGATTCTGCCATGTGTGACAACATGGATGAATCTGGGGCAGGAGACAGCGGAAACAGGAAGATGTTGTTTAATGGGTACAAAATTGCAGATGTGTAGGATGAATAAATCCTAGAGGTCTAATGCACAGCATGATGAATATAGTTAATAATGCTGTATTGAAACCAGAAATTTGCTGAGAGTAAATTTCAGGTCCTCTCACCACAGACATTCAAAAATGGTAACTATATGAGGAGTGCATGCTTAGTCGCTTAGTCATGTCCGACTCTGCAACCCAATGGACCATAGCCCACCAGGCTCCTCTGTCCATGGAATTCTGCAGGCAAGAATACTGTAGTGTGTTACCATTCCCTTCTCCAGGGGATCCCGACCAAGGGATCAAACCCTGGTCTCTCTGAACTTCAGGCAGATTTCTTTACTGTCTGAATCACCAGGGAAGCCCTATGTGAGGAGATGGGCATGTTAATTAGCTTGACTGTAGTAATCACTTCACCCTACATATATATGTATATCAAAGCATTATGTTATATACCTTAAATATATGAAATTTTTATTAAGAAATAAAAATTTTAAAAATTATTAGAGAAAAGAAAAGCCAATAGTGTAAATGAGGGTTTCTTGAGCTTTGGCATGCATCAGAATCCCCTGGTTGGCTTGTGAAAACACAGACTACTGGACTCTCACCCCCAGTTTCTGATTTAGTAGATCTGGAGTAGGCCCCAGAATTTTCATTTCTAACAAGTCCCCAAGTAATCTTCATGCTGCTGGTTTGAGGACCACAGCCTGAGAACCTTTGATCTATGATGTTTTATACACACAGTGGAACCCAGAGATATTTGCTTACTATCTTAAAGTAAAGATGCTTACTAACCCAAATGGATTGCAAGCAGCAGAACACCACAAAAATGAAAATGGAAAGAACTCAAAGGATTAGGACTGTTGGGTAGAGGCTGAAGGATGTGTGTGTGTGTGCGTGTTGGAGGCTGGAGTGAAGCAAGTGGGCATCTTGAGATATAACTAGTAATCTGATGGGACTTCCTCTCTCTGCCCAGCACCAGGCCCTGTTTTTTGCAGCTCTTCTCTCTGATATAACCCCAAATCTTCCCCTAGAAGTTCCAATAGCAATGACAATAAGAATATGAGCGGGATGAGGAGGGGTAAGGATGCCAGGCCTCTTCTGGAATTGTTCATTTCTGAAAATCTATTGTGCTCCATTTCTTTAAATTTGCCAGTGTTAGAATTTTAATTGGCCACCAGAGGGCTCTCCTAACTTTGTATAAAGAATAGTGTGGCATTGAAAGAGAAACGGAGGTGATCCTTGAATCAGAAAGACAGACGTCCTAGACTAAATTTGCAATTAGGGTGTTTCTACAATGTTTTTGATTATTAGGTTTGCCCTGAAATTATAATAAGATTTAAAAATCACTATATGCAGAGTATATCATGAGAAACGCTGGACTGGAAGAAGCACAAGCTGGAATCAAGATTGCCGGAAGAAATATCAATAACCTCAGATATGCAGGTGACAACCCCCTTATGGCAGAAAGTGAAGAGGAACTCAAAAGCCTCTTGAAGAGAGTGAAAGAGGAGAGTGAAAAAGTTGGCTTAAAGCTCAACATTCAGAAAACGAAGATCATGGCATCTGGTCCCATCACTTCATGGCAAATAGATGGGGAAACAGTGTCAGACTTTATTTTTTGGGGCTCCAAAAGCACTGCAGATGGTGACTGCAGCCATGAAATTAGAAGACGCTTACTCCTTGGAAGAAAAGTTATGACCAACCTAGATAGCATATTGAAAAGCAGAGATATTACTTTGCCAACAAACGTCCATCTAGTCAAGGCTACGGTTTTTCCAGTGGTCATGTATGGATGTGAGAGTTGGACTGTGAAGAAAACTGAGTGCCAAAGAATTGATGCTTTTGAACTGTGGTGTTGGAGAAGACTCTTGAGAGTCACTTGAACTGCAAGGAGATCCAACCAGTCCATTCTAAAGGAGATCAGTCCTGGGTGTTCTTTGGAAGGAGTGATGCTAAAGCTGAAACTCCAATACTTTTGGCCACCTCATGCGAAGAATTGACTCATTGGAAAAGACTCTGATGCTGGGAGGGATTGGGGGCAGGAGGAGAAGGGAACGACAGAAGATGAGATGGCTGGATAGCACCACCGACTCAGTGGATGTGAGTCTGAGTGAACTCCGGGAGTTGGTGATGGACAGGGAGACCTGGCGTGCTGTGATTCACGGGGTTGCAAAGAGTTGGACACGACTGAGCGACTGAACTGAACTGAACTGACTGAATTGGTAAATAGAAAAAGACAATAATATATAAGAACAATAACTAAACAGAGACTTAAAAAAAGCTTGAATCTTCACTGTAGATGTTGGCTAATAAAATTTGTTGTGGGATAATTGCTAAGTGTGTAGGGAAAGGATGTGAGAATTAGTGAGTCTTTTAAAAGAGACAAACAATTGTTTGTTTTACTTTGCGCTGCTTTCTAGATCGGGAAACCTGCATTCACAGTTCATATTTCATAGGTAAGATGTTTTCCCTATTGTGGATAGGATTTGAAGTATAAGTCCCAAGAGTCTTTACATATTAACTCTGTGCTTCCGCCTTTTATTAGTCTGGAGAAAGTGAGGGTGCTTTCAAGGCAAAACCAGTTGTTTAAATAGACAATAATATTGTTCAGAATTTAGTTATTTGTAGGATCTTAGAGACAAAATGTGTGAGGGCTTCCCAGGTGGTTCAGTGGTAAATAATCTGCCATACAGTCCATGGGGTCACAAGAGGGTTGGAAACGACTTTTCCACTGAGCATGCACACAGAGACAAAATCCAGTACCACACTGAGAAAAATGACATGTTTCCTAGCCATTTCAGAGAGACTCATTTCTAAAAAATAAACTAAAAAAAAAAAAAAATGGAAGTAAGGCTGGTTTCACAGGTATATGTCCTGTGCAGTCACACAGGTCCCTGAGTATAGAAGAACCCCATGCTCGGTTTAATGTTCTTCTCTAATTCTTAATAATTTTTGAATAAAGGGCTTCACATTTTCATTTTGCACTGGACCTTGAAAATTCTGTATGTAGCTGATTCTGAAGGCAGTAGATTGTTTTCCATCCTTCTGTTTTTTTGTTTGTTTTGAAAAGAAGTTCTTATCTTTGGCTGCACTCTAGAATCACTTGGGGAGTGTTTCAAGATCCCGGTTCCCAGGCTGTCCCTGGACCGATTACACCGCAGTCTTCATGGTGGGTTCCAGGCACTGGCACTTAGAAAAATCCCTCAGATGATTACATTGTGCTGCCTAGGCTGACAACCAGTGTAAGTGTGGAGGCTTATTTCCAGAACCTTACTTCAGTACCAATCTCCCTTGCTTGGATTGCTCTTACAGTTTAATGGGCTTGTAAGATTTTTATTTATTTATTTATAATTGAGGTCCAGTTGATGTACAATATTTTGTAAGTTTCAGGCGTACAACATTGTGATTCACAATTTTTAGTGGTTATTATCCAGTTATAATTATTATACAATATTGTCTATATTCCCTGTGTTGTATGGTATATCCTTATAGCTTACTTATTTTGTACACGGTAGTTTATAGCTCGTAATTCCCTACCCCTCTCTTGCCCCCACCTGCTTCCCTTTCTTTACTGGTAACGACTAGTTTATTCTCTCTATCTGTGAGCCTGTTTCTTTTTGTTTGTTGTATTTACCAGTTTGCTTTATTTTTCAGAATCCTCACGCAAGTGATATCAACCACTTGTAAGAGTTTAGATACTTCACATAGGTTTTGTGTTTTAGAGGAACAAGAGTGTATGAAATTTTAGTTCTTTATATGATGTTTTTACTTTTATTACTCTTAAGGATTGTGGAGTTATGAAGAAAACCATTTTTCTTAAAAATAGGTCTAATCACTCTTGTATTCCCTTTAAAGTAGCAAAGTAATGAACTTTGAAAGAAAAACCTCATATTTAGTGAGATTAAAACTGAAGAGAGAAATACATAGACTTTCCTCGTTTGTGCTAATGGATGAATGTTCACTAAGCACCTTGCCTTGGCCGGGCTTATATCAGGTTTCATTAAATACCTCTTTTCTATCTGAAGGTGTATTTTTTTTTTACACTAATTGTTTTTTTCTTCTGAGTCACCTGTGGGCTTTGGCAATAATCTAGAAGCGTCTGGTCCCAATCTTTCTGGATTACAGGAACTGAAGGTCCCAATTAGAGACCTGGAGTCTTGCAAGGGCAAATCCTTTTAACCTTCATTCACTGGGGGCCTCCTCTGAACAGAGCTGTTTGCTGCTTCCAACCTTCTTGTTCCCTAACAAAACAGCACACAAGGAATTGCTTTCTCCTTAGCGTGTCTTTCTAAAGTTATGTCTATATTCAAATAATTTTGGGATTACTTCCAACCCTAGATATTTTACTCTAAGAATTATATTAAATCTTTCCACTTGTTTAGCTTTGAACTGAGCATGGAACAGATAATCACTTAATGGCAAAGTAATTAAATGTTTAATGAAAATATTAGTAAGCTGAAACCCAAAGGGAGATGAAAAACAGAATAATCCTTTGGCTCTCAGAGCTAAGAAATTCAGACCCACAGGGAGGCAGCATTTTATTGCCAAGACTTATGGTCAAGTTAGAAACCAGAGATGATGGTAAAGCTAAAGTTTGGAATAAGTTATTTTGATATTAAACAGTTTTTCTTTAGCAAATCTAAGAGTTATCTAAATAATTTATGTATACAACTTCAAATTTTGGAAAGTCAATTTATTTTTCACATGTATCGCCCTTGGGATGTGTATTTTTTTAGCTTCATAAACATACCACTTAATGAGCTCTCATGCAAGATCAGATAAAATGACAGGTGTTTTGCAGGCATTATCTCTAAACGTCAGGACAACCAAACAAGGTAGAGATTACTGCCCCATTTTAGAGACGAGGAAACTGAGTCTTGAAAGGCTAAATGACTTTCCCCAGGTCATACAGCCTATATATGTCAGAACTACTTCTTATCACCAAACTCTACCTCTTTCCAAAAAAAAAAAATTGGGATAAAATGTACATAACATAAAATTTACCACTTGAACCATTGTAAGTGTACAATTCAATGGCATTAAGTACACTCACATTTTTGTGCAACCATCACCATTATCCATCTCAAGAATTTTTCTTTATCTTAGACTGATAATATTTCTAAGGTTTATCCATACTGTAGCATGTATCGGGATTTTAACCCTTTGTGAGGCTGTGTAATATTCCACTGTAACAGTATGCCACATTTTATTTACCTGTTTATCCATTGGTGGAGACTTGGATTGTTTCTATCTTTTGGCTATTGTGAATAACGTTGCTTTGAACACTGGGGTTTAGTTATCTGTTCAAGATCCTACTTTCAATTCTTTTGGGTATACGCCTAGAAGTGGAATTTCTGTGTCATGTGATAATTCCATGCTTAATTTTTTTGTGGAATTACATACTATTTTGAAGCATAGATTTACACTGGGGCATTTAATTTAAAAAAAACAACAACAACAACAAAAAACCTCTGTGTGGAAGGCTGAGATGACTTTCAACTACTGAAAGTTCCAACAAAACCAGGTCTGTCTCCTTGGTTCTGGGGCACTGATCCAAGCATAGAGTTACAGCAACATGAAAGTCATTGAAGGGGATACAATGAGAAAGATCCTCCTCACCTCTCTGTGGGCTCTTTACCAACAAGCAGCCATCCACATCTTTCTGTCTCTTGCCCTGGTTATTCCAGCAAGAAGGAAGCTCTCTTGAAAGTATGCTCTTGTAGGGTAGGGTTCAGTTCAGTTCAGTTCAGTTGCTCAGTCGTGTCAGACTCTTTGCGACCCCATGGACTGCAGCCTGGTGACCCCATGGACACCAGGCTTCCCTGTCCATCACCAACTCCCAGAGCTTGCTCAAACTCATGTCCATCAAGTCAGTGATGCCATCCAACCATCTCATCCTCTGTCGTCCCCTTCTCTTCCTGCCTTCAATCTTTCCCAGCATCAGGGTCTTTTCCAATGAGTCAGTTCTTCACATCAGGTGGCCGAAGTATTGGAGTTTTAGCTTCAGCATCAGTCCTTCCAGTGAATATTTAGGGATGATTTCCTTTAAGACTGACTGATTTGATCTCCTTGCAGTCCAAGGGACTCTCAAGAGTCTTCTCCAACACCACAGTTCAAAAGCATCAGTTCTTCAGCACCCAGTTGTCTTTATGGTCCAACTCTCACATCCATACATGACCACCGGAAAAACCATAGCTTTGACTAGACGGACCTTTGTTGGCAAAGTAATGTCTCTGCTTTTTAATATGCTGTCTAGGTTGGTCATAGATTTTCTTCCAAAGAGCAATTATCTTTTAATTGTGTGTCTGCAGTCACCATCTGCAGTGATTTTGGAGCCCAAAAAAATAGTCTGTCACTGTTTCCATTGTTTCCTCATCTATTTGCCATGAAGTGATGGGACCAGATGACATGATCTTAGTTTTCTGAATGTTGAGCTTTAAGCCAGCTTTTAAACTCTCTTCTTTCACTTTCATCAAGAGGATCTTTAGTTCTTCTTTGCTTTCTGCCATAAAGGTGGTGCTATCTGCATATCTGAGGTTTTTGAAAGGGAAATTTTATATCCAACCAATTTGCCAAGTCCTGCTGTTTCTACCTACTATCTGGTGTCCATCTCCATCTCTACCTGTATCAATGCTTTATTGCCACCATTCTTATTCATATTCTCATCATTTCTTACCTGGACAACTACCACTGTCTCCTAAATGATCTTTCTGCTTCAAATCTCACTCCCTTCCAATCCATTCTCCACACTATACTCAGAGTGATCTGTCATTCAAACACATCTGATCTACCAGTCAGACGTATCTTAATTAGAGAAGCACCACTATTTAAAACCCCCAATAGGCCCCAGTTGTCCCTTGACAGAACCCAAACCTCCAAACCTGTGTAGCGGAATAGAACCTTTATTATTCTAACAAGGGGAAATAGAACTTTTCTTATCAGGGAGAAAATGCTTTTTGTTAAGAAAAATGCTTCAACCTGTTACTGGGGACGGACCGAGAAAAGTTCTGATGACACGAGATGCCAGAAACCAAGGTAACAAAATAATAGTCAGTCAAAATAAATAGAAACAAGTTGGTGAAAGTCCTGATGGTGAAGAGGCTAAGGGCTTTGGAGAACCAGAATTCTATTATTCACTTTCATTTTTATGTTGCAATGTTATAGCCCTCTCATACACTCTGTAAAATCTGCTACTTACACAAGCTACCTGGGTGTGTTGGTGATTGTGTGTGTGCATATGTGGGTGAGTGTGTTTGGGTGTAAAAGAAAGGGCTGGTTCCATATCTTGACTAACATTGTGTAGGAATAAGACTGGTCTTCATTCATGGCAGTGATAATCCTTCAACTGAATTAAGCAGGAATTCATGGTCAGTAATATAAACCTATTAGAAATTTGATGAACTCCTGGGGAAGGCTTTGGACTTTTCAAATTCCTATGGAATGAGGTTTTTGATTTCACTTATCTAGGTCTTTATGTAACTGACAAAATGTTGCATTTGATTACAGCATCTTCCATGGTTTTTTCACTGCTTTTCTTTTCAGATTCATCTCTCATTTCTCTTCCTCCTGGACTTTATACTCCAGATGTGCTCAGCTTCTTCCATTTACTGAAACTTGACATAAATCATCTCTCACCTCCTTGTCTTTGCAAATGAAACACTGCTGTTCCCATTTTTAAGTGGCCTAACTCTATTTTCCTTCACATTGCAGCTTACATGTCATTTTCTCAGGAAACTTTGCCTCATCTTTAACTCTGTTTATAAGGTAGGCTGCAGATGGATTTTGTACATAACCTACATGGGAAAGGTAAAACTATAAAGTTGATAGAAATAATGTTGAAAAATATCTTTGATGACATAGTTTGGGGAAGCAAAAATCATAAGGAGAAACACTGATAAACTTGATTCTATCAGTCATTCAACAAATGAAAATATAGACAAAGGAAACAAACATGATAAATTTGGAGAAAATACTTGCAAGGACCTACAATATAGAGTATATAAGATACTCCTACAAACCAACAAGGAAAGAGCAGAAACTACAGTAGAAAAATGAGCAAAGGTCACGACTAAGCAATTCACAGGAAGAAAACGCCCCAAAACTTATCAAGCATGTGACAAGAGCGCAAACATTAGTAATTAGAAAAGTGGGCATGAAAATAATAAGAACAATTTACACGCATCAACTAGGCAACAGTTAGCCAGTAAGGTGAGGTCAAGTGCTATTGGAGAGTGAGGACAGAGGAAGCTTCATGCCCTGCTTTGTACTTTTTAGAGAGCAGTTTGGTGCTCTGGTCAAATTAAGTGCATTTAGACCCTGTGAACCACCAGTTTCTTTCCAGGCATTTAGTCCTAGGAAATTCTCCACAGGTCCATAAGGAAACATGTTTGCAGATGTTAATTCTTGAGTTGTTTGTATATTGGAACACTGAGGGTGGAAAGATGTGGTAGATACACAGTGTGGAATACTATAGAGCAATTAAGAAGTGCTGAATTATTAACAGATGCTCACACAGTAACATCATGTTTATAAAGATGTTATAAACATGATACTGAATGCAAAAAGAAATAGGATGAAGTCTTTAGCACAGTATGACTTAAGAAAATAAAAAATATGAATGAAATACCACCTGGTTTATAAAAACACATATGAAAGGACTTCTGGTTTCCAGCCCTATATAGAGATAAAGAGCTTGGAGATTGTCAGTCCCATGCTCACAATAAGAAAAAAGCTGAACAAACTGAAAATCAACAACTTTTCTTAGATTCATCAGAGAATTGAGCTCACTGGTCAGAGAAATGAGGCAGCTCACCCCAAACCACAGAGGCAGATGGGTGGATACTGGGAATCACAGCTTAACAGGAGCCGAAGCCCAAAGTCCAAGCTAGTACTAGTAGGGACACTTTAAAATTTACGTGACCAGTTGCTAAGCTTTTGGTGTAGACTAATTTGAGAGTTAAAAACCCTGAGGGTTCCAGGTCTTAGGGGATAAAACTCACTTCCGTGAGTTCTACCTCCAGAATTCCCCACAGGGTTCTCAAAGAACAGGTGGGAGTAAAAAATCCAGTAGTGCTTCTGGTGGAGGGGTGGGAGAGTAACCATTTAGTAATATGGTTACTCCCAGAGCTCTCTTGTCTCAATAAGGCTTGCCCTAGAGCGAAGCTGTTTTACCAGAACCTAAGCAACAGACATTTTATCAAAACCCAACCAATCAGGGAAAGGGAAATACCCAACTCCAGCTCACACTAGCCTTTGACTTAGAGGAAGAAAAATACCCAGCTCAAGCTCACTAAAAGACGGGGACTTAATCACAGGACTGAAGAACACTGCCCTTCCCTAGACAGCTCGACAGGGCTCCCATGTAACAGCGGATCATAACTAAAAGAACTGAGAAACTCTTTCAGAACTGAAAGATTCCAATTTAGGGAATCCTTCAGATCAGATCAGATCAGTCGCTCAGTCGTGTCCGACTCTTTGCGACCCCATGAATCGCAGCACGCCAGGCCTCCCTGTCCATCACCAACTCCCAGAGTTCACTCAGACTCACGTCCATCGAGTCAGTGATGCCATCCAGCCATCTCATCCTCTGTCGTCCCCTTCTCCTCCTGCCCTCAATCCCTCCCAGCATCAGAGTCTTTTCCAATAAGTCAACTCTTCACATGAGGTGGCCAAAGTACTGGAGTTTCAGCTTTAGCATCATTCCTTGCAAAGAAATCCCAGGGCTGATCTCCTTCAGAATGGACTGGTTGGATCTCCTTGCAGTCCAAGGGACTCGAAAGAGTCTTCTCCAACACCACAGTTCAAAAGCATCAATTCTTCAGCGCTCAGCCTTCTTCACAGTCCAACTCTCACATCCATACATGACCACAGGAAAAACCATAGCCTTGACTAGACGAACCTTTGTTGGCAAAGTAATGTCTCTGCTTTTGAATATGCTATCTAGGTTGGTCATAACTTTCCTTCCAAGGAGTAAGCATCTTTTAATTTCATGGCTGCAGTCACCATCTGCAGTGATTTTGGAGCCCAGAAAAATAAAGTCTGACACTGTTTCCCCAACTATTTCCCATGAAGTGATGGGACCGGATGCCATGATCTTCATTTCTGAATGTTGAGCTTGAAGCCAACTTTTTCACTCTCCACTTTCACTTTCATCAAGAGGCTTTTGAGTTCCTCTTCACTTTCTGCCATAAGGGTGGTGTCATCTGCATATCTGAGGTTATTGATATTTCTCCTGGCAATCTTGATTCCAGCTTGTGTTTCTTCCAGTCCAGCATTTCTCATGATGTACTCTGCATATAAGTTAAATAAACAGGGTGACAATATACAGCCTTGACGAACTCCTTTTCCTATTTGGAACCAGTCTGTTGTTCCATGTCCAGTTCTAACTGTTGCTTCCGGACTTGCATACAGGTTTCTCAAGAGGCAGGTCAGGTGGTCTGGTATTCCCATCTCTTTCAGAATTTTCCACAGTTTATTGTGATCCACACAGTCAAAGGCTTTGGCATAGTCAATAAAGCAGAAATAGATGCTTTTCTGTATCTCTCTTGCTTTTTCCATGATCCAGGGAATCTTTAGAGAAACTCAAAGACAACAGCAGACCAAAACAAGGACACTGGAGAAATTTTAGCCCCTGAAACCATGCCACAACAAAGAGTATAAAGAGCCTAAGTCAGTCAGATAGGCTAGGGGATGCAAAATGGTATACACACTTTGGAAGATAGCTTGGTGGTTTCTTACAAAGTCAAATATAGTCTTACCTTACACTCCAGCAATTATACCCCTATATATTTACCCAAATGAGTTAAAAACATAGACCTATATAAAAACCTGCACGTGGATATTTATATCAGCTTTATTCAAAATTATTAAAACTCAGAAGCATCTGAGATGTCCTTCAGTAGGTTAATGGATAAACAAACTATATTATATACATGCTATAGAATATTGTTCAGTGATAAAAAAGAAAAATGGTATCAAACCTTGAAAAGGCCTAGAGGAAACATGTCACTAAGTGAAGGAAGCCTGTCTGAAAAAGCTGCATGCTGTATAACTCCAGGTATATGACATTCTGAAAAAGTCAAAGCTAGCAAGGCAGTAAAAAGACAAGTTGCCAGGGGTTTGGGGTCAAGGAGGAATGAATAGGTAGAGAGCACAGGAAATTTTTATGGCTGTGAAACTATGGTGGATATTGTCATAAGGCATTTGCCAAAGCTCAGAATATACAACACAGTGTAATGTAAAACATAAACTTTAGTTAATAATAATGTACCAGTATAGGTTCATCAAGTGTAACGGGTGTACCACAGTAACATGTTAATAATAGAGGAAACTGAAACTGAGAGTGGTAATGGGAGCAGAGAGAGCATATATAGAATATATGGAAACTCTGTACTTTTAATTCACTTTTTAGGTAAGTCTAAAATAGCTCTAAGAAATGAAATCCATTAATTTTTTAAACATCTTTAAAAGAAAAAGCATGTTTAAGACCCAGCACAGGGAAATGGAAAACCCAATTTGCTTGGGAGCTTTTATTTTAAATTCTTTCCACTTGGAAGCCCCAAGGTGATAACCGTGGAAGATACTAAAGAGGCAGTGATGCCAAAAGACATCTCCTTGCTCACTCTTGGTAGATAAGTAACAATTTTGTATTCAAACTCTCTGGCAAAAGTGTTTCAAACAAAAAGCTGCCAGTGTCTGGGAGATTCCTAAGAGGGGGTCAAGTAGGTGACTAGATGACAATCAAATCTGTGGATTTGAACCTGCATCCACTAAAATATATGAACGTATAATGATAAAAAGAAAGTTTCCAAGATTCCAACTACAGTCTGTGATAAGGAGATGACAAGAGATGATCAAATCCTGGGTGCTGTTCTGCCCCTTCCCTGTGATTGATACTCACCTGCAAAGTCAGAGGATCCTGCAAAGGAACACGAGGTTTACGACAACTAAAATCTACTCTTCTCCTCGTAGAATTCGTCTTCATTTGTAAATATTCTGACACACATTATGTCAACCAGGCCAGGCCAAGTCCATGGGCCTCCCTGCCAGTGACCGGGTATGGCAGGAATACTGAACAGTTCCTCCAGGGAGATTTACAGTTTCCTTCTTTAATCAGGAATGTTGGCTGAGGACTCTCCAACAACCTTGCCAGAATTTCTTAGAACTGCATAGCAGTCTAAGGCTTTTCTACTCAGCCTACTTTCCTTTCTTCTTCTCTCACAGAGGACTAGTCTACTAGCTCTCACACCTCACTAATTTCCTCCCCATTTTCCCCTTGCCAGTACTGCCCCCGATTCATCTCTTGCCTGTCTAATCCTGTTTTGACATCCACTTCTCAGACAACCTGTGCTAACACAAGGTGTTATTGGAACATCCATTTAGAGATGCCTAACTGAAGTAACAAATTTAAGCCGAGAGCTTTAGAGGGGTTGTATCAATTAGAGAGCAAGTAATAGAAAACCCAGCTCAAACTGGCTTAAATGATAAGAAAATTCATAATCTTATAATCTCAGTTAAAATGGAGTCCATAACAAGGGTAATTTCTAGGAATGCTATGGTTTGGTATGATATAGTATGGTATGGTATGGTATAGTCAGGTTCTGGTTCTATTTCTCCCAGATCCTTTTGGTTCTTCTCAATTCTGCATCTGGACTGTGTCCTCAGGAGATTGTATTAATCAAAAGATGGCTCTTCCAGTCTCAGCTCAAATGTCTCATATTCTTTGAAGGCTTACTCAGTCAGGACAGTTTCTCTTCCTTTCAAACTTGAATGTTTGTTTGGGCTGATAAAACTATTGTAGACTGAGTGGTCTAAGAAGCATTTACTACTCACAGTCTGAAGATTGGAAAGTCCAAGATCACCTGATGAGGGTTTGCTTCCTGGCTTACAGACAGCCAACATTGCACTATACCCTCACTTTACCTAGAGAGAGATAACTCTCTCATGCCTGTTCTCATAAGCTCACTAATCCTGTTCATGAGGGTTCCAGCCTGATGACCTAATTGCCTCCCAAAGGCCCCAAATACGAAGACATAGGGGATTAGGACTTCAACATATGAATTTTTGGAGGCACAAGTATTCAGTCCAATGCTTGAATCTATTTGGTACTATTTTGTTCTGCTCATCAAGGTTAACTGTTTCCATGGCTGCCTCCTTCTAGACTGGAAGCGAAAGTAGAGATCATATTATATTAACTTTTATGTCTATTTGATGACAGAGAATGAAATGGTTGGATGGCATCACTGACTCGATGGACATGAGTTTGAGCAAGCTCCAGTATTTGGTGATGGACATGGAAAACTGGCGTGCTGCAGTCTTTGGGGTTGCAAAGAGTTGGGCACAATTGAGCAACTGAACTGAACTGAATTCTTTGCCTATAGTTGGTATTTAATGAGTATCTATCCAATTAAATTTACTGTTGTTTCTTTGGATAGAGAAATGGAATTGTGCTTGAATTCATTTAACATTTCAAAGTAATCTAGAAGGGATTTCCCTGGTGGTCCAGTGGTTAAAACTCTGCCCTTCCACTGCAGAGGGCACTGGTTCAATCCATAGTCAGAGAACTAGGATCCTGGATGCCATGTGGTGTGGCAAAAAATAAGTAAATAAATAAAATAAAGGAACTCAAAATAGTTTAGAAAAGGAAATACATAGAAAAAGCTTGATGTTCATTCATGGCATTTAGTCTCATTAGATAGTGCAACAATGTGCTCATGTAGATAAACTGCTGGAAGACAGAAAGAAGATGTGGGGAAATGGATTAAATATAAGACCTGAAATTTGGAAATGATGCCTATGGCTAATTAGTTCCAAGCTATGATTTCCAACATAGGGAAAGGATTTAGGAGTACATCTGGATTATTTCCTGAAGGTTTTGACCTAATATGTTGCCTCAGCCAAAAAACCAACCAAACAAACAAAAGTAAAAAAAAAAAAACAGTATAATCATAAATATTTAGAGATAAAAGATAGCAGCAAATTCTCATGCTCAAAATTAGAAACAATAAAAAATCCTTCCTGTGAATAAACTCCTATCTGTTTGAATTTGAATTATGAATCTCAAATGAAGAACTAAGAACTAAACAGTTTGAGAGAAATTATAATCAAACAAGAGACACTGCTTAAGATAAGAACAGTGGCTTTCTATCAGTTCCCAAAATTTGAGAGCACTCTTTACTATTTGACAAAGCAATTTTAAAACAAGAAGAAACAACTTTTTTAAACATGTGGTTTTTAAACTCAATACTCCAAGAGGTACTATGGATCGAGTTTTATTAAGCTCAGCTCTTCAGTTCATACCAAAAATTGGGCTGGTTTAGAAATACACAGAAGTATTTTGAGGTTGATGTCAAAGGGAAACATCATGCCCTTCTGCTTAATACCTTTTATGCTGTGAATGGACCTGTTGGCCTAAAATGAATATTTTCAGTGATTAGAAGCCACCTGCTCATCTTGGTGGACAGTTAATAGATCCAAAATTATGAACCCATTGGTTTTCAGCTTTATATGTGTTTAAGGGACTACATGGCAAATGGATGGGGAAGCAATGGAAATAGTGACAGACTTTATTTTCTTGGGCTCCAAAATCACTGTGGATGTTGACTGCAGCCTTGAAATTAAAAGATGCTTGCTCCTTGGAAGAAAAGCTATGAAAAACCTAGACAGTGTATTAAAAAGCAGAAACATCACTTTGCAGACAAAGGTCCATCTAGTCAAAGCTATGGTGTTTCCAGTAGTCATGTATGGATGTGAGAGTTGGACTATAAAGAAAGCTGAGCGCCAAAGAATTGACGCTTTTGAACTGTGGTGTTGGAGAAGACTCTTGAGTCCCTTGGACAGCAAGGAGATCAAACCATTCAATCCCAAAGGAAATCAACTCTGAATATTCATTGGAAGGGCTGATGCTGAAGCTGACGTTGCAATACTTTGGCCACCTGATGTGAAGAGCTGACTCATTAGAAAAGACTCTGATGCTAGGAAAGATTGAAGGCAGGAGGATAAGGGGAAGACAGAGAATGAGATGGTTGGATGGCATCACCGACTCAATGGACATGAGTTTGAGGAAGCTCCGGGAGATGGTGAAGGACAGGGAAGCCTGGCATGCTGCAGTCCATGGGGTCGCAGAGTTGGATGTAACTGAGCGACTGAACAACAACAACAACAAAGGGACTGTTCACACATAACCCACTATTATTACTGTGTCCCCGCCCCCAAATTCATATGTTAAAACCCTAACCCTGTGACTGTATTTGAAGATAGGCCCTTTAAGGGCTAATTAAGATGAAATGAGGTCATAAGAGTAGGGCCCTAATTGGATAGGACTGGTGTTCCTTACAAGAAGAGGGAGACACCAGACTCCTCTGTGAGGACACGCTGAGAAAGCGCTGTCTGCAATCTGAAGAGAGAGACCTCATCTGGCACCAACCCTGCTGGAACCTTGATTTTGGACTCCAGCCTCCAGAACTGTGAGAAAAAATAAAGCTTTGTTGTTTAAGGCACGCTGTCTGTGGTATTGTGTTATGGCAGCTGGAATAGACTGATATACCCACGAAGTGAGTAACTAAAATTAAGTGAAATAAGAATATTTGGAGTCCAAAACCCAAAAGCAGTACGTTACCCAGGATATATATATATACAAACATATATATATAGACCTAGTATGTACTAGGCACTGTTCCATGTACTTTACATATAAACATTCTTTTAATCTTTAAAATTTCATAAGGCTGGTGCTATTAACTCCATTTTCAGTTAATAAAATTGAGACAAATAATTTGCTTAACGTCACAGACCTGACTGCTCCTAATCACTGAGTAGAGTGTAGAATAATGCTGCTCAATGGAAATATGTGAACATGTATGTAATTAAAATTTTTCTATGAGCCACACTTTTAAAAGTAATGAGAAACAGCTAAAATTAATAATATCTTTCATTTAACATAATATATCCAAAATATCATTTCAGTGTGTACATAATATAAATAATGATTAATGGTATATTTTAATTCTTTCTTTAGTACATGAGTCTTCAAAATCCAGTGTGTATTTTAAACATATAGCACATTTCAAGCAAAATTTATATTATATTTCAAGTACTCAATACCCAGTGTATTGGATAGTACATGAAAAAAGAACTTAACAAAAAAGAACTTTGTAGCTTATAAAGAACCTGGAACAATATTCTTCAAAGCTCCTATTTTATATTTATGCACACATATTTGGAATTCTTCTGGTTTTTCAGAAGAATGTTTTCTTATCACAGTATACCATTAGTTTTGTCTTGAGTTGGTTGTGATTTTAAATTGCTCCTATCAGTATATGGATGAAAATATTTATAGAATTGCTGGGGTTTTTTCTTATAAATTTATATGTGGTTGAAATTTTGTTATTATCAAGTTTGTTTCTCCCTAGAAAGCGGGAACATGAAGCGTAGGGGATTTCTTGTTTTTTTTTTCCCACCTAAATATGTTATGATAGTGGTGGTTTAGTCTCTAAGTTGTGTCCTACTCTTGCGACCCCATGGACTGTAGCCCGCCAGGCTCCTCTGTCCATGGGATTTCCCAGGCGAGAATACTGGAGTGGGTTGCCATTACCTTCTCCAGGGGATCTTCTTGACCTAAGGATTGAACCCAGGTCTCCTGCATTGCCGGTAGTCTCCTGCATTGTAGACAGATTCTTTTACTGACTGAGCTACCCCGAATAAGTTATATAGTTAGAGAAAAAAAAAACAAAAAGACACTGGGGTAGATGGATTATTGGCCTGACCTGGACAAGCACCATTGATTTTATTTTTTATAACAAGTAAAACACAATTGTGAAATATGGTTAAAGGAGCTTCTATGACTATGAAATAGAGTGATGCTAACCTGTTTACATAATTTCTTTATGTCAGATGCAGTAGAACTGTACGCCTTCTCCCGACCTTACCATACAAGTATGGTTTAGAAGTGTTTCTGAAAGGGTCTTTTCTCTAACATTAGCCTAACTCCAGTGTTATAGAGAAGTGGTTATTTTTAAACCCAGTGGAAAAAAAGAGCTTCACAATTTTATCACAGCCACATTCCTTCAAGACTTTAAAAAAATTATTTAGATTATCTCCGTCTATTTCACTATATACACATTTATTGTCTCTAGAGTCCAAGGATAAGTGGATAAATGTGATGATTCACATTTGCCCTGTAGCTAGTTAGAATTGGTTCTCTAAGGCAAATGTTTCTCCTCCTTTGCTTTAGCTTTATCATGATCTGAGCTGAAGCAATCTTTTAAAATGGCCATGATGCACTCAGTGTTTTCAAAAGCAAAGCACTGTAACCATTTAGATCCGTCACCATTATTACAGTGTATCGGGTGGCTCCTCTTGTAGAATTAATGCATGGAGCCTCCATTAACTGTTCTCAGAATCTACTCTGAAATAGGCCAATCTATTGTCCTCTTAAGAATTTATATATGAGTTGAAATTTTTTCAGAAACATCGCCAATCAGGGAGGAAAAAACTCACAAATGTCAGTTTTGATAAGAAAGAGTTTCTTTCTAAAGGGGTCTTAGGAGCTTCAGGGGGGTTCCCAAGAGATGAAGGAATAAACAAGCTATCAGAACAGCTAGGAGTCTGGAGATCAGATTGTTGTTCAGTCCCTCAGTCACATCCAACTCTTTGCAACCCCAGGAACTGCAGCACTCCAGTCTTCCCTGTCTTTCACTATCTCCCAAAGTTTGCTTAAATTCATGTCCATGGAGTCAGTGATGCCTTTCAGCCATTTTATCCTCTGTCGCCCCCTTCTCCTGCCGTCATCTTTCCCAGCATCAGGGTCTTTTCCAATGAGTTGGCTTTTCACATCAGGTGGCCAAAGTATTGGAACTTCAGCTTTAGCATCAGTCCTTCCAATGAATATTCAGGGTTGATTTCCTTTAAGATTGAATGGTTTGATCTCATTGATGTCCAAGGAAATCTCAAGAGTCTTCTCCAGTAGCCCTCCAAAACCCCCCAATGCTTGTCAACTTGGAAAATCTATGGAGATAAAAAAAAGATTAAGAAAGATAAGCTGATTAGACTACAGAAAAGAACCAAAAATATCATAGCAATCTTCAAATATATGAGCTTTTCCTTAGTCTAGAAGCCTGGGTGCAAGTGAAAGAAGCCTAATTCAAACTAGTTTAAGTGGGAAAAACAGACTTTTAAAACCTGTTTACAAAACTGAAGACCCATCTGAGGAACATCTGCCTATGGGCACACCTAGATCTGGGATCTCAAACAATGGTTTCTCATTCTCTTTCCTTATCTGTCTCTTATTTCAGCTTGCTGCTGCTGCTAAGTCACTTCAGTTGTGTCCGACTCTGTGTGACCCCATAGACAGCAGCCCACCAGGCCTGTCCCTGTCCTTGAGATTCTCCAGGCAAGAACACTGGAGTGGGTTGCCATTTCCTTCTCCAGTGCACGGAGGTAAAAAGTGAAAGTGAAGTCGCTCAGTCGTGTCCAACTCTTAGCGACCCCATGGACTGCAGCCCACCAGGCTCCTCCATCCCTGGATTTTCCAGGCAGGAGTATTTCAGCTTAGTTTCTTGCTTTTCCATTGTATATGGTATTCTTCTCTACAGCAGAAAGATGGCCTCTGGCAATGCAGGTGTCTTTGTTCTACAGCTTGGGCTCCCAAGGGAGAGAGAAAGCTATTCCTTAGCCTCTTGGAAAATTCATGAATGTTAATTGCTCTGGGTTGATTGTTTGCCAAAACTGGCTACCTGGACCAGTCACTGTTTCCAATAGCTTAGTCCTGTGGACAGCTCAACCTGCTTACAGGCTTGCCCCTCTATGATGTGATGGGGAAGCAAGACGCTGTTCTGAGCAGCTCTGCCAGATCCATTTGGAAATTTTATCCAGCAGGTTTGAGGTGGGGGCCTGAGATTCTGTATTTCTAGCAAGCTTCAGGGGCCACTCTTGAGTAGCAGTATTCTAAAAGACATTTGTAAATTGGGTATACTTCTCTAGCATCAGGTCAGAAGAAAACTGGAAAAGACTATGTGTGTGAGGTTGAGTTTTGAAGGTTTTAGGTTTAATTATTTGACTTATTCTTTAATGGGAGCACTGTCATCCATATTTTGATGTTCTTTGGGGCAATACAGTTTTGTTATTTCCTAAGAGCTCTTGACTCATAGAAGAGCAATGACTAATGCACTTACTTTGACCATAGTTTTGAGAAATACAAAAAAAGTAAGATACATATGGAATATTTTGAGACATGAAATAATTTGAAGAAGAGAAGTGTATGGGGTGGTTTTGTGGTCCATAGTTGAGATGGCACACTCACAGGGCAAGGCTGGAAATGAAAAGCACACTTTGTTGTGAGCAGGGGGAAGAAGTCCAGGAAGGTAGAAGGAACATGTCTTATTGGTGTTCAGCACCGAAGAGAACTGGTGACCAGTAACAGGCCTCCATCTCTCAGGGTTGAGGTTCAAGGGACAGTATTCAAATGATATGGGTGGGGATGAGGAATGAGAATAAAGACTGGCATGAGAGAGGTACGACCGAAGTTAAGTGTAGAAACTGGGAGATCAGGCAAATATTTAGGATACTAGAACCAAGTGAAAGGCAGGGGCTTAATTTTAGAAGCACAATTGAACTCTAGGTACCAATTGAGTTATGAGATGGAAAACAGGCAAGCTTCATGTTCATCCCATTAGTGCTGATCTAGAGATCATCTCATCATCTAGAGATCATCTAGAGATCTTATGGTAGAGAAAGGAAAAGTCTTGGAGCTGGCAGGACTGGAGGGCCATGAGTCCTGATAAAATTCTCAGGTGTGAAGTCCTACAAGTCCCAGGAGTCACAGGTGTGAAGGAGGGACATATGGATAGGAAATCACACAAGTTTTTACAATTGGAATGTTCCACAGCTTTTATAACTCTTTATCATGGTTTTATAATTACTGAGTCTAATCATTGTTGATTACTTCACTAGTTGAGAAAGAAATGTGTTTTGTGCCCTAGAGTGGTAGTGACAGTAGGTGATAAACAGATTTGTAATTCAAAGCCTGTGTAACTGACCAGAGGTCCTTTAAAGAGGAGGAGTCCATTCAGTCAGAGACTTTTGGATCTGGAATAAAGTGAAATATTTCTTCTTGGCCTTTTGGTTAGCTGCAAAGGAAACAACCTAAGTCACAAATTGAAAGCCTGGGCTTCCCTTGGATGGTGAAGAATCTGCCTGCAATGTGGGAGACCTGGGTTCGATCCCTGGGTTGGGAAGATCCCCTGGAGAAGGGCATGGCAATCCACTCCAGTAGTTGCCAGTAGCAAAGAGTTGGACATGACTGAGTGACTAACACACACTTAAAAGAATAAGGTTTTGGATCAAAAGGAGAAATCTCACTGGTTACCTACTCAGAGTATGATACAAATAACCAGAGGTTAAATATATTTGTCTTCAGAGTTTAGAAATTTTTATACGAAAAATTTACAAAGCAAGGAATTCTCCAACAATATAAAGGAAAGTGTGAAGAATTTAGACTCCATAGAGATATTTGTTTTGTTCTCTATTTCCACCTTCAGAAGGTCTGAAGGTCATTGCTTTCACTCTGCACACATTTGCCCCTTCTCTCCAGTCATACTGTGTCTAGAAGTGGGATCCCTTTGGAAGCCTTTACTTGGTGATGGGGAGGGTCCCCAGAGCTTCCCCCAAAGTCTGACTCTTTATGATAAGGGTAGAAAAGAATTAGGAATAGTCTTTGTTGATCTATTTCACTCTCCATATAAAATAGTCATGGTTCTTTGATTTCCTTGGGATAACTGCTAAACTCCTTTTATAGAAGGGAGAGAACAAAAGAATCTTTGCAGAAGACAATAACCTTATGCAAGTTTTAGAAGTAATTCAGTGATTCAAAGGCAGCAATGTGTTATATTTTGTGGTGGAGATTCAAGAGTAAGAAACAGTACATTTTAAAGGATTAAAAAAAAACATTGATTAGGGAATGCCACATTAATGTGTAGATTAC
The DNA here is from genome assembly GCF_027580195.1 of Bos mutus. Taxonomy (NCBI): domain Eukaryota; kingdom Metazoa; phylum Chordata; class Mammalia; order Artiodactyla; family Bovidae; genus Bos; species Bos mutus. Next base: position 36,048,857 of record NC_091626.1, read on the forward strand.
AAATTAAAAAACAATAAGCCCATCGTGATTCAGGGTGAGTCAGCTAAGGTAATTTGATAATCCTGACACAGGATGTTCTTTGACATCTCCTTGAGTTTGAGGTTTTTTGTTTTGTTTTTCCTTTGGGGAGGAGGAGGGAGAGAGGAAATCAGTTTAATGTTTTTCATTTAGGTAAATTAAAATTATGCAAAATCACTTTTCTTGACTTTTGCAGTTTAATTTAACAAATAAATAAGCACATGTCTATTTGACACTCCTATCTGGAAGCACAAACATCTTGGAGCCTCTCTATCATGAAGAATGTATTGATATCAGAATAGGTGATAATTTCTTTTACTTTTTTATTTTTAAATAACTTTAGACATAGAAAATTTGAAAACATAATACAAAGATTTCATGTATATGCTTAACCTAGCTTCCCCTAATGTTAACTATTTACATAACTATTAATTAACAGTTAACTATGGTGTTAACTTTTTATCTTATCATGGTTTTCCCCCAGTATCCTTATTTTCTGTTTTGCTATTCAATCTAGAATCCTATATTGCATTTAGTCTCTGTCAATCTGTGACATTCTTTAGTCTTTGTTTTTTATAACCTTGACACTTTTGAAGAATACTGTCTAGCCTGTAGAATATCTCACAGTTTGAGTTTGTTTAGTGTTTTCTCATGATGGGGTTATGCATTTTTGGCAAGGATACTATGCAAGTCATCTTAAGTCCTCAGGGCATCATGACAGATGTACATGATGTTGATTTGTCTCATTACTGGCGATGTTAACCTTAATCGCTTGGTTAAGTTGGTCATGTTGGATTTTTTCACTGAAATTCCCATTTTCCCTTTTGCAATTGTTAACCATCTTGGTTATTTTAAGAGTAGGCTAATACCTTCTCCACAAAGTTTTGCCCACTGATTTTTGCATCCATAGGTGGATCTTTTCTGCGATAATTACACAGTATAAATAATAAATACTGTAGCGTTTGCATAATAATGACTTTGTATTTCTTATTCTCTACATTTGCTAATTAGAATTCTTCGATAAGGAAGAGCTTCCTTCTCTTCTCCATTCATTTATTATTTACTCAGTTGTTTATATTGGAAAGGACTCAGGGATATTTATTTTATGGATTATAATCCAATACTGTAATTTTATTTAGTTCAAATTGTTCCAGGTTTGGCCATTGTAGGGTGCCTGGGTTGGCTCCTGCATCCTTTGACTTGCCCCATCCTTTTTTGAGAACTTCCTTGTTTTCTGATACCATAAGATTACCCGGGCTTATCCTGTCCCAGTCCTGGAATCAATCACTTCTCTAAAGAGTCTTGATTCCTTTTATTGATGTTATCCTCGGGTCTTGCACTGCTCTGCCTGGGTGGGTAGACTTTTGGGTATGATATTCTCCTATACTCAGTTTCTTTCTCTGACTTTGGACTTGGGAGGTCAATCCCTAGATATAAACTGTCCTGAGAAGTAGGAAGTAGGAACAGCTAATGAACCTCTTCATTAGCTTTCTGGTGCTTTCATTGTGTCTCTAAATTCCCCTCTGGAAAAGCAAAAGTGAAAGTCTCTCAGTCGTGTCCAGTTCTTTGTGACCCCCATGGACTATATAGTCCATGGCATTCTCCAGGCCAGAATACTGGAGTCGGTAGCCTTTCCCTTTTCCAGGGGATCTTCCCAACCCAGGGATCAAACACAGGTTTCCCACATCGCAGGAAGATTTTTTACCAGCTGAACCACAAGGGAAGCCCAAGAATACTAGAGTGGGTAGCCTATCACTTCTCCAGTGGATCTTCCCGACCCTGGAATCGAACCAGGGTCTCTTGCATTGCAGGTGGACTCCTTACCAACTGAACTGTCAGGGAAGCCCTCTGCGCCATGGTTTTTTTCCTCCTTTGGCTCTTGGTATTTCCTAGAGACTCTTTGCTACTGTCTTATCTAGTCTGGGACTCACAGATCACAATATTGCAGCTTAGTCTTTTATTTACTGTACTGACTGACCCCAACGCCTCTGGGCTCAGATTCTGCCCAGACCACATCTCACTAGGTGGCAAGTTGAATGCTATGGAGGACTAAACTTGCCAGCTATCTTTAACTGTGCTGATTAGACTGAGAAGTAGGGTAGGGTAAACGTGTTCTCTGGGCTTTGGGGAGAGTGTAACTTGAATTGTTAGGGGTAGAGATGTCAAAGAACTCCCAGTGAATGGCTGGTCCCAGCAGGTTGAGCCTGGTCAGGAGCCCTGCAGAAGACCCTGAGCAAAGGGCCAGTCCATAGTCACTTTCTAGAAGTCCACAGTTAACTTCTAGCATCAATTGAATTTCTTTCTTCATACTTCTTTTCTGTTGTTCTCTAGCCCTGAAGTACAATTTTATTCAGAAGTTGTGGCTTCGTATTAGCTATGCTTCAGGGATTTTAGTGGAGAGTCTGTCCTACATAGATGGAGACGCAAAAGGGAGAACAGTACTTTCTTCCTTGAAGCCAGAGAGGAAATTACAGTGTGGGGATCGTAACTGGGAACAGCTGTGCCAGTGGAAGTAGAAGTGTGCTAGGAGGAGACAGTCGTTCCAGTACGAGCAACAAACCACACACTTGTAACACAATCTGGAGAACCTTCCAGTAGTTTCCTTCCATTGAGTTAGCATGGTCCATTGTAATTTCCATATTTAGTGGAGTATGACTTGTGATCTTATTTTGTAGTTATAAGCTGTTAAAGCCTGGAAATTTGAGATAGACCTATTAAAGTTTATCCTGATAGACTTTGCTCAATATTCCAGTCTAGTAAGATCATCTTGAATTTTTTTTCTATCATCCATTGTCTTAATTATTCTTTTTGGTTATAATTCTGTTCATTTAAAGAACATGACTTTTTTTTTTTTTTAACCTTTATCCAAGTCCAGAATAAAAATGTTAACTTAGGATGGTGACTTGTGGCAGACACTATGGTCTTCCTGGTAGTTAGAGAGCTATGGCTCCGTCTATGGTTTCTAAAATCTACCATTTTCCCTCTTTCTGAGATAAGGAGATTACCTTCCCATTCTAGGATTCTGGCACCTCTCCCATTGTCCATTGATTCTCTAAGTTTCCTGACTCAGAGACCGCTTCAGCAAGTTCCTTCTGGGTCTGTGAATGTAATTATTAAGATTTAGAAATTTGAAATCATTTAATGTGGCTTCCCTGGTGGCTCAGAGGTTAAAGCGTCTGCCTCCAATGCGGGAGACCCAGGTTCGATCCCTGGGTGGGGAAGATCCCCTGGAGAAGGAAATGATAACCCACTCCAGTATTCTTGCCTGGAGAATCCCATGGACAGAGAAGCCTGGTAGGCTACAGTCCACGGGTTGCAAAGAGTCAGACACGACTAAGCGACTTCACTATTCACTGATGTGGCTAAAGTGCTCCTTTCTGATCACTACCTATTGGTCATTTACTGATAAGTAGTTAAAACTGTTAAAAGATGGAGAGATTTTTGGTGTGAGTAGAAACCTGAAAGTGTTTTGCACCACAGTGTATGCCCAGTGGGCGTCCCTGGTGGCTCAGTGGTAAAGAACCTGCCTGCGAATGCAGGAGACATGGGTTCGATCCCTGGGTTGGGAAGATCCCCTGGAGAAGGAAATGGCAACACACTCCAGTATTCTTGCCTGGAGGGCTACAGTCCATTGGGTCGCAAAAGAGTCAGACATGATTTAGCAACTAAACAACAATAACAAGTGTGCCCCCTCATGTTGAATGATTGGTTGTATGATTATAGGATGATTGAATGAGTGAATGAATTTCTGACCAGTTTGGGTTTTCATAATAGTGTTAGTGATACCATTGGGTATTGACAGGGAAAGTACTTCACTAGAGGACTGCAATTTCTGATTTATACAAGATAATGTAAGTTTACTAGTTAAGATGTTATAAATCAAATGCCATGCTGCTTCCTTTAGCTAATAGGAATGTTATTTAGTTGATTTTAAATTGTGTCTGGGTAGATTATGTGTCAAAAGCTCTATTAACCTTTAAACTAGTGGAATAAGATTAAGGCCTTTTTTTTTCGTCCTTAAACTTACTTAACTTCGTTGCTTATTAGCATTGTCCATCACTGGTTTATATGATTTTATTTAGGTCACAAAAATATTTTAAGATATAAGGGTGCATGATTAAAAACAAAATAGAAGGAGTCCTTGGATCAAAAGATGGGATGACTAGATTAAATCTCTAAGGTCCCTTTTAATCTAACATTTCATGTTTTACATTTTTAAAATCAGCTTTATTGATGTTTAATTTTGCATAAAAAAAATTCACCTATCTGAAAGTGTAAATTTTAACAGGCTTTAAGAAAATAACTTTTTTTTTTTTTTTTACTGGAAAGAAAAACACTAATTAGTAACTGGAGAATTTTGAGTTCTCCAACTTTTTATTTTTATATGAAATAATTTTATTTGAATATTTTGTGTTTAGCTTCAATATTGATATCATTGTTATCACCAGGGCTGCTTGCTCCATTTATTAAGACCTCTAACAGAATTGTCCAAAGCACATTATCTTCATTTTTATGAAAATTATTTGACCTTTTGCACTTTTTAAACCAGAGCATGGTGCTAGCATGGCAGGCATATTATATTAGGAAAGCAGGTTCTTCATTTCATGTTGTAGGTGAATGATCTCTATTTAGAGTTTATTTTATTCGTTTAGTTTTAATTTAACTTTGAATAAACAAAGAATCACTTGGTTAAAAAATCAAGGTATACAGTGAAAAGTCTCCCTCTTACCTCAGCCCCGTATGCTCATTGTTCCCCTAAATTTGAAATCATTTTACAGTTTCTTGTGTATCATTGAAGAGTTTATTTACTCACATATGAATAAATATAAATACAGGTCTTACTTTCCCACCTTCTAAAAAACACTGGCACCCTTTAACATTCACCATTTCCCCCTAGCCATCAGAGAGTCATTGTTTCTTTTCTTTTTCTTTGGAAAAAGGTACCTTTTATTATTTTTAGAATTTAAGATTATTCAGGTTGAAATTTCCTGAAATGAAACATAGAAATTCCATATATCCATATATATATATCTCCATATATTCTATGTTCACTCATCTAGTTAATCCATCCCTTCAACAAAAATCTACTGATTTTCTACTGTGTCAAAAATCCTGTACTCATTTCTGAGAGGATTCAAAGATTATGAGTCTTGTCCTTCAAGAACATATAGTATAGTAGGAAATATAAGACAAGAAGCTATTAATAGATATCCATGAGAGACATATAAAATGCCACAGCAGTTAAAAGAAGGCTTAATTGGGAAGAAGGTTATGGATCAAGGAAGGCGCTGGGAAGAAAATGACCTTTGAGCTGAGCCATGAAATTTGAGTCTGTGTACCTGTGGAGATGGGGTGAGAGAAAAGGAAGAATATTCTATGTTATATTTGAACAATCTTGTTAGAAAGTGATAGGAACTCAAAGAAAGAAAACGTAGGAAAGTAACACATTAGCTCCTGCAGACAAAACCAGAAAAGACAAGGCTGGCGTCAACAGCATACAAAAACTTTATCACTGTTAGCCTTTTCTAACTCTCTCCCCTCCATCCTGCTTCTTTTTCTTGAGGCATACCCCTTCTTATAACACGGGGTATGGTTGCCAATAATTTTGGTAGTAGTGTTAGTCACTCTGTTGTGTCCAACTCTTTGTGACCCCAGGGACTGTAGCCCACCAGGCTCCTCTGTCCCTGGGATTCTCCAGGCAAGAATACTGGAGTGGGTTGCCATTCCTTTCTCGAGAGAATCTTCCCAACCCAGGGATTGAACCCAGGTCTCCTGCATTGCAGGCAGATTCTTTACTGTCTGAGTTGATACTGATAATTTTGGTGTCATGTTCTTATTTATCTCAATCCGAGAGTAAAGAGATAGTTGTCTTTTTGCTTTCAATTCAGAAATTTTGGGAATGAACTGGTCCAGCTTGGTGATTATACCCACTGTGAGTTGGGAAGGGAGATCCTGTATTTGGTAGCCCCACCAGAAACACATTGAATTGGGGAGCAGTGCTCTAAGGGTACTGCTACAGAGGAAGGTAGGAAGGGTGCAGGGCAGATACAAAGCATGGAGGGTCATTTTCCTCTATAGCATGAGTGAAGGTATGTAGGCAGAAAAATTGCATGCTGTGCTTTGAGTATGGTGAGAAGCTCAGTTATGCTTCAGAAGCAGGGCTGGGGGCACTCTCAGATGCCAGTCCTGAACTTGTAAAACTCTGAGAGAGTGCTTGCTTAAATTTTGTACTTTAGGCAGGTTGTCTGTCTCAACCTAATCCTGGCCCTGTTTAGAATGAAAGAATGTTCAGCAGTGTTGAAAGTCAACAGGCTGAATACTGTGAGGACCAAGTTCAGTTCAGTTGCTCAGTCGTGTCTGTCTCTTTGTGACTCCATGGACTGCAGCACGCCAGGCTTCCCTGTCCATCACCAAATCCCGGAGCTTACTCACCCTGCTTGTCACCCTGCTTATTTAACTCTTATGCAGAGTACATCATGTGAAATGCTGGACTGGATGAAGCACAGGCTGGAATCAAGATTGCCGGGAGAAATATGACATTTGAGGGAACAGTTTTGATGGAATGATCCAAGTAAAAACCAGATTGCAGGAGGTCAAAGCATCAGTGAAGAAATGGAAACCAAGAACGTAGGCTCCGCTCTCATGAAGTTTAGTGGTGAAGGGAATGATAAGGAAGGAAGTGCAACTTCAGGGGAAAGCCGGGGGGAGGGGGGCAACAAGTTTATTTTCATTTTATTTTTGGTATTGGCAGTATCTGACCCCCAAAACAGTCATCTGCTTCCATAGAATGATTTGAAGGGTTCCTGGCTCTCTTCCAACCAAAACTAATTTTCTACTGGCCTATGAGTGATGTCTGAATTGCTACCATTAGTGATCTGGGGTTATTGAATTAAAGGATTATCTCCTAGCAGTTAGTAAGTACCCTCCCAGGCCCTCATCTGTAAGTAATTCATTAAGCTTTTAGCAGCATTTGTGTGTTGTTGTGAATTGGTTTATCTGATTTTTTTGGTGACAACTGAAAATGGATTTTCATACAGGGAGGGTGAAGAGCACAGAAGAGTTTTTGACAGTTTGGGATGCAACACCTTTAAAAAGGCAAGGGGAAGACCCCACCAAAAAAAAGAAAGATATGTGTTCAGTCATTCAGTCGTGTTAGACTCTTTTGCAATCCTATGGACTGCAGCCTGCCAGACTCCTCTGTCCATGGGATTTCCCAGGCAAGAATATGGGAATAAGGTGCCATTTCCTAATCCAGGGGATCTTCCTGATCCAGGGATCCAACCCGCATCTCTTTGTCTCCTGCATTGGCAGATGGATTCTTTACCACTAGCGCCATCTGGGAAGCCCCTAAGGAAAGGTAACCAGGTTCTAAGGCGTAACCTGTTTACCTCAATTCTACCCAAGGCCAGCTTTCCATTTGCAATCTTAACCTCTCCCCTCCTTCCCAATGGATCTTTTTCTTTTTTTTAACTTTACTTATTTTTGGTTGTGCTGAGTCTTTGTTGCTGTATGCAGGCTTTCTCTAGTTGCAGCAAGTGGGAGCTACTCTTTAAGGGGTGCACAGGCTTCTCATTGCAGTGGCTTCTCTTGCTGCGGAGTATGGGCTCTAGGGCATACAGGCTTCAGTAGTTGTGGCTTGCAGGCTTTAGAAAGCAGGCTCAATAGTTGCGGTGTACCTGCTTAGCTGCCCTGTGGCATGTGGAATCTTCCCAGACCAGGGATGAAACCTGTGCCCCCTGCCTGGCAGGTGGATTCCTATCCACTGTACCACGAGGGAAGTCCTCAATGGATCATTTTTAAAGACACTTTTTGAGTAAAAACTTGTCAAAACTTTCTGGGAAAATTAATTTTGTCCCAGATAATAGAAAAAAGTATAGAACTTGGAGTCAGAAACCTCTTCTCATCAAACTCTCATGAGGCATGTGCAGAGGCAGAATTATCTTGAAGCAAATAATACTTGGGTTTCAAGATTACTCAATTGCACCTTGGGAGGGTTTCTAGCAATCTGTTCACATGATCATGCATTTTAAAAAAATTAGCAAAAGAGGATAATTTAACTACAATAGGCTCTTTCCATTCTTATTTTCTGTTTGTCACATTTCCCCTAGTGCTGGGTAGTGTCTAAATAATTACTGTAATTTTTGTGATCCAGTAGCTAAAGGGAAGTTGAGTTGGAGACAAAGGTAGTTTGGATTTTTTTTTTTAATTTTATTTTATTTTTAAACTTTACATAATTGTATTAGTTTTGCCAAATATCAAAATGAATCCATCACAGGTATACATGTGCTCCCCATCCTGAACCCTCCTCCCTCCTCCCTCCCCAGGTAGTTTGGATTTAGTAGTTTAAATTGTTAGGGTTTGGTGTCGCTTCTTTGTATTGCTAGGTTGTTGCTAGCTGCTTCAGTGCAAGGATGTCTTGCAGGAATATTCCTGCCCACTGTACTGATAAATGTGTCATAACAGAATGTTTAAGGCTTTTGATCACAAGCTGGTTAATGAGTGTTACCAATGCAAATATTGTTTAAGGTGGGTTACTGTTCAAGGAAACTTGAAATGTTGTGAAACCTTATTGCTCATATATGAAAAGAAACTTCATAGAGGCCTTCCCAAATTTAATACCAAGTTATATATGGTATTACCAACCATAAGCCATGAAGCTGAAACAAACCTTTCTAAACCATGAATTACAAAAAAAAAGTTTTTTTTAAATTAACCCACATTATGGGAAGACTAAATTGTCTTTCTGAGATTGCACTATAAAATTGTCATATAAAGAAATAATCAAAGAACATACAGAGGGAAAAAAGTAGGGAAAATTATTCTAGAGTTTGATACAACAGTTAATTAATAAAATGATCTTGTTACTGTTTAAATTTGGGATGTTTGTTGTATTGCCGGGTTTTTTAAATTTTGTAATTGTTCTCATTTCTTTTTTTAATATCCAGTTTTGTATTCACAATTTTGTGTCCTTTATCTTAAAGAGTATCCCCACTCCAAATTGTGTTAATTTCAACTTCTACAAAATCTGGATCCTTTCTTGATCCCGTGACTTTGAGCAAGTGATATGAGTCCTAGTTTTCTTATCTGGAAGGTGGGAATCACCATATCTACTGATTTACTGTACATGGTTTTTGAGGAAGTGAGATGATGCAGGTGAAAGGACTTTGCTTTTAGCTCTAAGAGCAGTACAAATGTAAAGTGGGATCTCTGCTTCCTCCTCAAAAAAAAAAAAAAACAACAACAACAAAAAAAAAACAAACCTTTCTCCAAGAGGTTATGTTATCTTTTCAGGATCATCTGTTACATTTGGGCATATCCTAACTTGCAAGATGGGGTAGGATCTCTGGAGAGTTTCACATAGAGGACAAGCATCTCCAAGCAGAGTAAAAAGCCAGGAAAGAATGATGGTGTGTTAGCATAAGCCCATTCGTTACCACTGTTGGAAAACCAACATACTGGGTCTTCCTGCTGAGTGTGGTGAGCAAAGCTGCTTCTGATACTAAGGATAGCATTTGGCATTTAAATTCAATAATATTCCAAACATGTAGATGACATCTATTTAGAAAACAAATTTAAGAGGAGTTGTATAGTCTATTTCTTTGCCCTGGCATTTAACCAGGAAAAATGTGAAAAGGAAAGTTCCCTTCACTGAACACCTGTTATATGTGTGTGGTTTTGTGCTAGATGCTTTATAGACATTATTCCAGGCACCTAGCACATATAATAGGTGTTCAGTGAATTTATCGGAGAAGGCAATGGCACCCCACTCCAGTACTCTTGCCTGGAAAATCCCATGGATGGAGAGCCTGGTAGGCTGCAGTCCATGGAGTCGCTAAGAGTCCGACACAACTGAGCGACTTCCCTTTCACTTTTAACTTTCATGCATTGGAGAAGGAAATGGCAACCCACTCCAGTGTTCTTGCCTGGAGAATCCCAGGGATGGGGGAGCCTGGTGGGTTGCCGTATATGGGGTCGCACAGAGTCAGACACGACTGAAGCGACTTAGCAGTGAATTTATAGAAATAGCTCTGGGTACTGTCAATCCCTTTTTGCAAAAGTAAAAACCAAGGCTCAAAGAATTGAGTGACTTGCGCAAATTCACAGTGATTTGGTATTTTAAGCAAGGTGTGCTTAATTCCGCCCTCCTCAGATACCAGTCCACTGCTATGTCTTGCTTACAGTCTGTTTTTCCTTTTTCTATTTGCTTGTCTGTTATAAGCTGATGAATCCAGCTCATACAGTCACAACTGCCTGCAAAAATTTTATAGATCAGATGTCTAGTGTATACACATAGATATTAGTTGAAATGCATACCTTATCATGAATTTATGGAAAATCAAGAATATATCCAATGCAATATAATATGCTTTAAATGGTGCCTAATTTAAACATAAAATATGCTTTAAATGGGCAAATCTTCATTAGTAATTTTAAATATCTGAAAATGTTTGAGCTGCACAATAAACTAGCTTACTACCAACCAGACTTTTCATATATCAATTTACTATGCACCACCTGAACCTAGATATTTGATTCCATGCTAGAAAATTCAAGACTAATCTCTTCAGCCAGAAAAAAAAAAAAAAAGTAAACCAACATTCTCAGGTTGCAGATTGACAGGTTAAGAACTTTCCTCTTGGCAGCTTTATATATATTTTATCAGAACTCAAAATTACACACAGTTCACTTGCTTCTTTCCATTAAATTTTAAACCTGAGATGTTTGGTAGCTGGTAGATATTCATAGGACTTTTGTGATTTATGATTTTAATGAAAACTCTGCCTCCTATCTCACCCCCAGGTTAGCCTAAGAGTGAGGTGGAATGCAACACATTGTCTCAAAATTGTATGCTTTTTCTGAGTTCGATTTGTGTGTATGTGTTTCCTTTTTAATTTGTAGGTCAAGACTAAAATTGGGGAGGGAGTGAGGGAGAGAGAAGAAGGAAAGTTATTTTGGAAAGGGAAATTGCTATCATCTTATAGACAAAAATATTAGGGATTATATTTAATAGGGTTCAGAGAATGTAACAATTTTCAAAATCTATGGGAAGGACTATTACCTTACTTTTTGGGAAAATGTGTTTGTGAGAAGATAATCTTCATGTTATGAACCCAAAGCCACAGGATCCTGAAAGCCACGTGCCTTGAGGGAGAATCGTCCCAGAAAATCTGAGAAATAGGTACAAGTCATTAACCTGAGCTGGCAGGATTCAAGTGAATTTTGGGTCCAGTCAACATATGTCATCTTTGCAGTTCAAAAGAGTATAGAGTTGCCAGAACTCCACTAATTCGGAAGAGAAGCTTCAAAGATCCATTAATTCATTCAATTTTAAAATGTTTATTGAGTAACTACTACTTAGTCGAAGCACTGGGAATATAAAGATGACTAAGATTTGGTCCTTGCCCTTAAGGAGCTTACACTCTGGGGCAGGGGAGTCAAACATTCAGACAAATAAACGCACAAAATGTATTACAAACTTTAAGACGTTTAGGCAAGGTATGGTAGCAGAATTACGAAGAAAGTAGAAAAGTCTCCGAGAGAAGTTCAATGACTCAAGAAAGACTCCTTCGAGGGGGGACAGAATTGATGGACTGACAGGTTAGCAGTCGAGGTAGGGGGCGAGGCTTCGGGTGGAGGACACCACTGGGCAAACGGAAACAGCGAGAGCAAAGGCAGGAAGGCGTGAAACTGCTTGCTCTGTCCTTGGATCGCCCGCACACCCCTTTGTCTCCAGACAAGGAGTTCGATCCCTCATGGTGGATGGAGTATGTCTTAAGCAATTTGGGACTATAAATCCTAGCAAGTAGACCTGCAAAGTAGGATCTGGCCTGAGGAGATTTCTAAGAGTTGAAACAGAAGCGGTCAAGTTTCGAAAAGAAGGGGGCTCCGCTGGCGGCGGGGGCTTGCCAGAATATAACTGTGCGGTCGCGGACACTTGGTGCTCAGGAGGCCCTGTCCCGGGTCCTCGCCCCGAAGGCTGACCCTACGAATCGGCTGGGCGCGCAAAGCCCTCTCGACGTCTCATCTGCAAATCCCACTCCCTGAGCTTGGAGACTTCGCAGCTCGTCCGTCACTTCTCGGACGCCTCACTCTGCGCCGCCGAAAGCCGGCGGTGGGAAATACTGTTCTCCGGCCTGGCCACGCTAAGCTGCTCTGGGCAGTGGATCCAGGCCAGACGCACGCGGGTGCAGGCCCGACGCTCGCGACAGTCCCGGGGCACCCGCCGCGCCCTCGCGCTCCAAGCTCACAAACCACCGCGCAGTCAGAGCTCGAAGGCGGGCGCGCGCCTCAGCTGCTGCCAGCGCGCGCCTGTGCGTGTTTATCCCCTCCCCTTGGTTTTTATCGAATTCTTCCCCGGGGTTCGTTTCTTCGAGGTTTCTCTCCTCTAGCTGTGTGAGTCAGGCAGTCAAACAATAGGGGAGGCTTGAGGCCTACGAGTCTGAGAGTTCCCAGGGCGCCGGACCGAAAAGGTGGCTGTGTGGAGTTGTCACCTCAAAGAGTCGCGATCCGGACCCTGGAGGAAGGACCCACACCTTCTCGGGTATTGCAGGCCCACTGTGGGCTTCTGGGGAGCAAAGTTCGGGCCCCACCTCCTCGGTGCCGGCCGCCCTCCTAGGGGACCCGCGCGCCCGCCGCTCCGGCCGCCATTTCCCAGCAAGCCTCCAGGGGGCCTCCCCGCCGCGGCCTTCCTGTCTGCAGCTCCGCGGCCCGGGGGCCGCCGCGCAGCCGAGGGACGCGCCTTGGCGCCCGGGCCAGTGCGCGGACAATGACCCCTTCTCCCCTCGCCGCCTCCTTCTCCCGACGCTGCCCCCCTCGCAGCCCCCAGACAAACCTATTAGCCATTCAGACCGACAAAACCCCGCGGCCCCGCGCATTGTCCCGCGGAGTGCCCGGCCACCGTCATTAGCCCTGATTACGCTGAGCCGCCTGACAGCCCCGCGGGCAGCTCGGCGGACCCCCCATTCACCGCCGGCCCCCGGCCCCGCCTCACAATAGGAGCGGAAATCGTCCGAGCTCTCGCGTCCCGGCTGAATAGAGCGAAAAGCTGCTTCTCTTCTCCTCCCGCCCCATTCACGCTCTCTTTGGATACAATATTTTTTTTCCTTTTTGTTAAAATTGGGGAGGAAAAACGAGGTCAAGGAAGATTTGCTTGAGCTCTTTGCCTGTCATTTGTTTAATGTAAACAAAGAGCAGGTCCTCCCGTCCAACCCCCAGCCTCTCATCCCCTCCCTCCCAGATTTTTATAAACAGACTGGTGATGGAAAGGGCAGCGCGGGGTTGGGGGTATGGGGTACCAGAGTGGCGGTGGAAGCCCAGTGGGTCACGAAAGTAGAGGAGAGAGGAACTGCGGCATTTGGGGAGCTGGAGCTATATAGCGTTTTTGGTAGAATTGGAGGGTGGTTGAAATGTTTAGAACCCCTAAAGGAGCGTGAGCTGGGGCTGAGGGTTAAATCTTCACACTGCTCAGGTTTGTTGAAATGTAAAAATGCAGCTTCTTTCTACTCTGCTGGAGTAACTGCTTTTGGGCAATATGTTACAGGAAAAGAATTTTAAGAAAGAAAAGAAACCCATCATCATAGGTATTTCTCCAAATTCAGAAACCTTCAGCACTGCTACTGGCTGGAATTAAAAACAAGGACAAACAAACAAAAAAACCTTTTCTAGACCCGGATAAAACTGACCAAAAAAAAAAAAAAACCTTAAAAAGTAAACGAAAACCTTTACAATACCTGTCCATAGGAAGATCTGGGCCAATTTAAATAAAATCTGTGTGAAGATTTGGACCAGTTTCCAACATGTAATTATCAATGAATTGCTTATTCACAAAGAATTGTTATTTATATTTAGGTGCCACCAGCTTTAGATAAATATTAAGTCTTTTAAATAATACGTCACCCCTTAAGATGCTAAATTATATATAAATAAATCAACTAATTGGTGAAACAGTACTTTATAATGTAACTCTTAGGCAGCATGTTACTTTAAGCAAATTAGATGTACTTTAAAGGAAGGTGTACTTTATAGGTTTTCACCAAAGCAGGAAGAAAAATCCCCCATCACTGTTTTGTTGTTGTTCAGTCACTCAGTGACTCTTTGTGACCCCATGGACTGCAGCACTCCAGGCTTCCCTGTCCTTCACCATCCATCTCCTGGAGCTTGCTCAAACTTTCGTCTATTGAGTCAGTGATGCCATCCAACCATCTCGTCCTCTGTCGTCCCCTTCTCCTCCTGCCTTCAATCCTTGCCAGAATCAGGGTCTTTTCTAATGAGTTAGCTCAGGTGGCCAAAGTATTGGAGCTTCAGCTTCAGCATCAGCCCTCCCAATGAATATTTAAGATTGATTTTCTTTTTTTTTTTTTGCCACACAATTAAACATTATTTAAAAATTATTTGTAAAGAGAAAGCTTAGTTCTTACTAAGAACTATGGTTGTGGTTATGTTACCCTCCTTTTTTCCCCTTGAGAATGCAGAATGGATACTTCCTTCAGCTTGTGGGGTGGGATTTTTAGACTCTTAAATTCCTAAATATCATCACACTAATTAGTCCTTTCCCTTCCCTCTTAGACTTGGAAGCATCAGCTTAAGACAGAAAATTTGCCAACTATTTTCTCCAAATGCTGGTGTGGACAGCTCTGTAGTTAGGATGGTATCTGACTGGGAAACAAGATTAGACATCTCTAGATTTTTCACTGAAGTGAGGATTCAGAACTAGGGTGAGGCGAAGGAGGCACCTGCAATGCAAAATTTAAGGAGGTACTTACTCCCAGATGCTGTGCACTTGCTTGACCTTGAGCATGAATGCCTCCTTAAATTTTGTGGTCTACACACCTCCCTTGCCTTTTTGGAGTCCTGGCCCCTCTCCTTTGCATTCTAGGAAGTTCCAGGGGCTCTAGAAAAGAAAACAGAGCCTTGAGGAAGCTCTACCATCCTAGCCTTTCAGGACACACAGAAGGGTATTTGCCTGCTTTCTAGAAGAACACCAGCTTGATCACAAAGGCTTCCCCACTCCTTCTTTTGGAGCTCTTACGCAAGAGAGTTTTGATTGTCAACAAGTCTCTGGATAAGGGCCCCTGTATACAAAGAGAACTATTTATAAAGCCCAAATGAGGTCAAATCTGTTTAAGTGATTTAGAAACCAAAAATCAGTCCTTATTCATGTCCTGGGCTTTCCCCACATATTTTGCCATTTGATTGCATTTTGTCTTTGGTGACTTCACTTATTTTTATTTGATTTGCACATCGGCACTTCTACCCAAATAAATTATCAGGTTTTGGAACCAAAGAGCATCTGCTGAAGACACTGAAGCAAACTGAAAGAAGTCCAGTGGCGGATGTGGGGGGAGGGTGCTCCACGAGGAAGTTCAGCTCAAGTGATTTTAAAGATCAATGTCAAATTTTATAATATGCAATCCATTTCACTAGGGAAAAGCTTAGAGTCTCCCTGGATAGCATTTACTTTTTTAGTGTAAGGACAGTAGGTGTTTTTTTTGTTATTGTTTTGGTGTGTGTGTGTCTGTGTGCCTACACACTTTGAAAGGGCAAATTTAATCCTGACAATATTTGATATTTTTAATTGAGGCCATTACAGGACAATGAGGCTCTAAATGACTTGTTTCATGTTTAATACAACGATTAGATTTTTTAAATTGCCAGTGCTTTCTCTGCAGTCTTCTATTTGACCTCACTATGTGACATGATTACATCCTTTCCCCCATCTCAGTATGCCTTTTGTTGAAAATAATGCATTTGATTAAACCTGTTTCTGTGTTGAGAAGATGCTAGTCTAGTTATTACAACCTCTCCTGTCTTCTTTTGTCTTTATTTTAATGCAAGTTCAAGCCCAAATGCAGTAAATGCTCACTTGTATGATTATGGGTACCTACCGTTTTTTGGGTTTTTTTTTTGTATGGGTGGGGCCTCAAAGGAGATGGAAAACCTTTCTCATTGCAGAGCCTCTGTTGGAATAATCTTGTTTCATAAAATAGAATTCACTTTTAAGTCGAGTTTGGCTTTTGATACTGTTCTTGAAAGCTGAGTGACTATCAAGTGGACAAGCCATAGTTAGTTACTTGTTCTGGGAACATAGGGAGTTGCCTTACAGGGGGTAATTATGTTGCCAATTTCTAGGTTTAAATATATCACACATACATGCATATTTACATACATACATACACACATGCATACAATTTGACAAGGAAGTGGTTATGGACCTACCTTGGACTGTTTTAAAAATATAGCAGGAAACATTAGAAAAGGCAAAAGACATAGAGAAGACTTCCTGAGACCATTGCACAAGGATCCCTGCCTGGTGAAGAGAATGATCTCTCAGTTTTCTTTTTAGGAATCTGAGAGCAGCTCCCTTAAGAAAGGTTGCTCACCAGGTTTTTATTGTTTGACTTCTTCACACAACCGATTGGCTCCACCCTGCGCCCTTTGAAACAGCAAATTCTCTCCATACAGAGAAACCTACCACGCAGTCTCTTAAATAAGTAAATAAACAACATATATATGTTTTGTTTAAAAAAAAACTTTAAAGCAAAAGTTATACATATATAATAGCGTCCTTTCACGGTGAAATACCCACGGGAGATTCAGGGGAGGCGCTCAGCGTGCAGTTCAGGTTCTGGAGGCATCTTTGCAGCAAAATCCTTGGGAAAAAGCAAAGCAAGAGGACGTGTAATTGGGTCGGGCCTCACCGCGGGCCCCTGTGGTAGCGGCCGGATGGCGCCGGTGGAGCAGGTCAGGCATAGGGCGGACATGGCAACCAAGCCCGCGGGTCCCTGGCCACCTGGATTCGCTGGGTTGCTTGGTCTCTCATCCTTTTTCTCTCTCTTTCATTGATTTGTCTCGTTTTTTTTTTTTTTTATACGCCGAATTCTGTTTCTTAATATAATTGGTGGGCAACTCAGATGTCACACTCGCTGTCGCTGGAAGTGATGGAGATGGCCGAAGTGGCTGCCTTGCTGGACAGGCTGGCGGCCGGGCTGGCGGCGGCACCCAGCACCTCGGGCGTGCCCTCTTCCTCGGCCCTTAGCGTCCTGCCGGACCCCTGCGACAGGACCTGCTGCTGAAGTCTACCGGGAAGGAAAAGAAACTGGTCACTGCGCAAAACTAGCCACCGACCTCCCGCCCACTCCCACCCCTTGGTCCACATCCTTTAAGCCCAGCAGTCAGCCCCTCTCCCTCTGACCCGGGCAGAGGCTGGGCAGGAGGCCTTTGGCCACTGCTCTGGGAGCCTTGTGGTTGCTCCATCGTCCTTCTTAGTCCTTTCTTGGCTCCCTGTCTCCCACTCTTTGGGATGCTGTGCTCACAAGGTCATTCCTGGTTGTTGGTCACCTTTGGGAGATTTACAATACTGTCAGGATAAATGAGACGTCAGTGACAAGGACAGATGAGACTCTGGGCCAGGAGCCCCTTTCCCAGCTTGTGTCTGCCTTGGGCCCACCTCTGTGCCAGTACCCCGGAGGCCAAGTCTGCCCCAAACTAGAGGCAGAAAGGGCAGCCTGATGGTTCCCAGGAGGGTTTGGGCCTGGGAGAAGAGGTTGGGTTCTTGGCCAAAGTATTTGAGATCCACACACTAGGGAATGAAAAACCTCTGCCAAGTAGTTTGCTGTTTGAGACAGAGCTGCCCACCCATAGGAAGAGCAGAACTCGACTTTGCACTTCTTCAAACGTAAGTTAGAAATTTCAAAGTGTTAGAGAAGGATGCCTTTGGACTTTAAAATGACAATACTAAACTGCCTCACTGCTAACAAGCCAGGCTTCACCTAATAAATAATAGGAGCTTCAGCCTAGGCTGACAAGAATTAACCTTGGGCCTTGCGATCTCTAGTTGTTTCTGGGGTTTTAATTTTTATTTCTTTCTCCCTCTCATTGTAGCCTTGGAATGGTGACTGGAACCAGCTTCAGGAGCGACCCCCAGGCGTCGAAAACCAGACAGAAAGGGTGGGGAATCCAGAGCCCGGAAGGAAACCCCCACCCAGGATCCCAGAACGCAGTGAGCTCACACCGAAGACCTCCATCCCATCCCATTTCCTGCGGAATCCAAGTCTCCAGGCCTTCGGTAAGCGCGCCGAGGGTGCGGTCACCGGCTCCCACCCCGGTGAGTTCAAGGCTCGGAGGTCTATAGGTACCGACCTGTTTTTGGCTGCAGCTGCCCGATCCCTTTGCCGGCGGTTTTTGAACCAGTTGCCCACCTGCGTAGGGGTCAGTCCGGTTGCCTGGGCGAGCTCACGCTTTTTGCTTGGGTTGGGGTAGGGGTCCTGCAGGTACCATTCCCGCAGAAGGTGCCGCGTGCGCTCCTTGAAGCAGTGTGTCTTCTGTTCGCCGTCCCAGATGGTGCGCGGCAGCGGGAACTTCTTCCTCACGCGGTACTTATCCACCGGCCCCAAGGGCCGTCCACGCAGCTTCTCAGCCTCCTGGTAATGAGCTTCGAGCCACAGCGCCTGCAGTTTGGCGTGAGACTCCTTGGTGAACTTGTGGTTTTCCAGGATATGGTAGAGCTCGCGGTAGTTGCCACCGTGAAAGGCCACGATGGCTCGTGCGCGCAGCACAGATTCATTCTTGTTGAGCGCCTCGCAGGCCGCAGGGGCCACAGGCAGCGACCAGAGGAAGCGACCCAGGCGCTCCACGTCGCCACTCTCCTCTAGAGTCTCGCATACCCCGGCCACTTGCTGGGGACTGAAATTCAAAATAGGCAGCTGGAACATCGAGGCAGCGCCGGCGACAGCGGAGGCGCTGAGTCCGGAGCGGGACACGCAGCAGATGCCCGCGGACCCGGCCGGGTGCGCCAGGCTCTCCTTGGTGAAAGCGGCTCGGGGCAACCGGGATGCACGGCCAGGGCAGCGGCGCAACCGCAGGGAGCAAGCGAGCGGGAGGGATTGGAGGAGGTGCCGACTCCGCAGCTCCGGTTCGGCTCGGCTCCGTTGGGGCACGCAGGCCAGCTAGCCGGCGCCGCTACTGGGGTGGGCGGATTGGCGGCGCGGGCGCCATGGAGACCCCCTGTCAGTCACTGGCCGGCTCTGCCAATCAAGACTGCGACCGGAGCGCCCAGGCCATTTCAGCACCTCCCTGCTCTCGACAGCGCCCGCCGTTCTCCGGTGGACTTCGCAGTATTTTGCAGAACTTGGAGGAGGAAAAGACGGGCCAGAGGATGGGAGAGAAAGACAGGCGAGAGTCGAGCCGCAGCCTTTCGCTACCACCCCCAGCCCTGCTCCTCTCTCTTCCCTGCAACCCCCCACCCCCACCCCCCGCAAGAGGCGGTGATGTTGCAGAAATCCACTTTGGGGCGAGGCGCTGCCTGGGTCAAGAGGCCTCCAGAGGACAAAGAGGACTGGGCCAAAACGAAATCCTCTGAGAGAACTCACTAAATTTAGTTGTAACGAAACAGGAAACCTTGAAGGGGGCACGAAAAGGGAGGGTGGGGAAGTGGATCATCCCTTTTTCTTGCCTGTACCCATCTCGGCATGCCTTTCCAGCTGCCAAAGCAGTCGAGTGGGAACCGAATCTGAAGCAGAACGAACCGACCTGGGACCTGTAGGAGACGTCAGTTTGGACTCTACCCCCATCACCTTCAAAAGCCTCCTAAAATCATTTAAAATCCGAGCTAGGACACTCTTACTTCTGATAACCCAGGCGCTGACCATGAAGTGAAGCACTCGCAACAAAAGGGGCGCTGCACACCCCAAGTTTATACTTTTCAGTTTTTCTCCCCAGTTTAATGGACTTGAACAAATTGCAGCATAGCCACATCTAGAGTGAGAAGTCACTGGTAGGTCAGGACAGCAACTTAAAAGCTTATTTCAAAGACCTTTTTAAAAAGTATTGATTTGCTCTTCTTGCAGGCTAATTTTGCCATACCCTCTGTTAGAATATTTAACTCTTGAGCTGGGGATAGAAAATCTAAACTTGGCCTTTGGGCCCATAATTCAGTAAAAGTGAAATAGAGAAGAGGGAACCACACTAATAGAGAAGGGGGTGCAGAAAGTGCTTCTTAAGCCGCTGAGCACTGATCCCTCCTCAAGAGAGGAAGGGCCTTCTTGGCGGCTTGGGGCCAGCAGTTGAATTGATAACTTTATTGATTCCCAGTTGACATCTTCATCATACCGTTTTCTGAGAAGTAGGTCAAAAGTAACTACCATCTCATCTGGCTTTTAATAGGGGTTTGTTTAGTTTGAAGAAAATAATTGGGAGAGGGGAATCCGACAAAATGCCAAGAAAAACCGTCTTTGGAGGGCCATCCTTAGAAAGGAATCAGATGGGAATGTTCACTGCCGAACTGGACTGGGCCCGGCTGTCTTTTCTTTAGTATCAAGTACAATTTGTATGCGGCTTGTACAGCTTTGGTAAATCAGAAGGCAGATAGATAGCACAGATGGTTGGAGGTGTCGGGTCAGATCATGCTACGCCTGAGTGCAGGGCAAAGCTCGTTCTGACGGAAAACCCTGATATTATTTTCACAGATCTTCACAGTTCACTCAAAAAAAAAAAAAAAAAAAAAAAAATTGCAAAGGGGAAGAAAAAAAGCTCTGCAACCATTTACATCATTTCTGTGAGATTGCCAGCCGCCTCAATGGAAAGACTTTCTTTTCTAAGAGCTTATTTTCATAGAATCCGACAGGGCAGGGGCAAAATAGAGAGGGTGATGAGGATAATGTCAAAGCACGAATCTTCTCTAGCTTGAGGAGACTTCCGAATCCGCCGCAAGGACAGCTTTTAGTGAGGAATATTGTAAACAAGGGCCAACAGTGCGCCGTGTAGAAAACCCGGCAGGCGGTGTCGGGGTGAAGCGGAACCCCAGGAGGGCTATTTCCTGGCACTCCTGGACTGCAAAGAAAAGCACTCTCCCTCGTTCCAATTTGCAGAGGTTTCCTAATTTTCGCTCTCGGGGTGTCTCGCCTCTGGGCTCTCCTTAGCCGATCGCTTTTAGATCGCCCTCCGCGTGCAGAAGAAGCGGAAGGTGCGCGGGACCTTGCAGCTCTGGAGCCCAGAGGGGAGCCCCAACCTCTATACCTAGCCGCTGAAGGCTAGCAGAAGTTGTGGGTGCCCCAGGGGACCGCGCCTCCGCAAGCATTTTTGCTGCAAAATTTGAAAGTGATGAATTCCGGCTTCTTACCCTAAGTCTTTGTGAGCAAGTCTTGTAATTTTCGGAGCCTGGGTGCCCTATCCAGAAAATGGGAACGTTTATTTCCAGATGTCCCCTCTGGCTTCTGCTCATCTGGGGCTCTCGAGCGAATGGGACCGAAAGCCCAGGTTGGCCACGGTGGAGGGTCGGGAAAAGGGCGCTGGCTGCAGCCGCGGAGTCCGAACCCCGCCTGCCGCGACGTCTGGGCGCCGGGGCGCGCGAGTTCTCAGAAGAGTTTGGAGGTCCGGGTCTACGGTCTGGACATCCTATTCACCATCGCAGGGGACTTCGCTTAATTTTATTAACTCAAGGGAAATAAACTTCTTTAGGGCACACTGCGATCGCGTATTCGTGCATCAGCTACATTCTGGGAAGGGACAAACGGAAGGAATTTGTGAGCTCTCATCCTGAAAATGAGAGAAGCTGCAAGGATTCCCTTAGAAATAACTCCGCTGTGAGGAGGATGACCCCACTCCACGATTGAAGCGCACTTTCCCGGGTTTGCTAGGTGAAGACTGGATCTTTTCTTAATTTTGCGGAGGGAAAGAGTTTTACCAATTTGGGGACTTACCGCCAACCTTGCAGGCAACTCACTACCCATTTTTATTGTGTGCTTGACCGGGAAACTTGGAAGGAGTAGCAGCAGTCTTTGGGCCCATCTGGGCAGGTTTGCAGCTTTCTGTGGTTGGTTTGCAGTTAGTAGTAGATTCGAAAGGCCTTGGATTCTCGCCGGAAATCCCTAGATGGCTATTCTTTCTGCAAACTCGAGACTTACTTTATAGAGAAAAATTTGGAAAAAGCATGTAGAAGACAATGCCCTGCTCCCACCCCCGGGGAAAATTCTGTGTCTAATTGTTCAGTTCCGAGGCAACAGGGCAAAGTGCCTCCAGGGAGCTGTGAGGTTCATACCAGAAATCTCCAGAATTCAGTCTGGGACTTCTTGCACTTATCCGTCTCCCATTGTTTTGCCCCTTCTATGATTTTGCTCTCTAGAGGAGAGGGACACTTGGAGCCCAGGTTACACTCTGCTGAAAGATTTACCAGTGGAGACCAGTGTGTAGAGATCAATACATTCTTATGTCTAGTTTCTACTCTCTTGTCTTGTTTTGTCTTTTTTTTATTTTTGACTTTTCATAAATCAAGCTGTAAAATAAATGACGTCTTTGTTTTCTTTCCTATACAATTCACATAGTCAGGGATTTTACAGATATAGTAACAATGCATCTGAATTCCTTGATAAAGACTTTTGTGCTGCATATGAGAGTCACAGACAGGCTGACAATGAGGTCCCAGCCTTTTGTGTATGTCCATTTTGACTTTGGGGGGAGAGGTCTTTGTTTCCCTTTCCTGAGCCTCAAAGCCATGTGTTGCAGATAGATGAGAATAATGGAAAAAAAAAAAAATCTAAGATTAAAAAGGCAGTTTACTGTCTTTGAAGTTACAGTATTAAAATTTCACACTCATCTATTTATGCACTTAGTATTCCGATTTTCAGATGATACCATAAACATATAGATATATGTTGGTTTATGTATTTGGTGGTCCAGATCTCCAGATTATGAAATTAATTTAGTATCCTAGTTCTAAAGTACCAACTATCCTAATAAGTTAGGAAATCTATCTTTCATGCATTCCTGTCCTTCCTGTTTACACCTGTAACAAAGAACAGAGATGCCTCTTTTTATTCCTAAGAAAAAACACCATTTGAGAAATGTTTTGTCGATTTCCTGGTGCTGTAAAATTAACTGACAAAAAAGTATTTCAATAAAAAATGTTTATCTAATTTTAAGAGATTGGGCTATTTTTGTTATTTCCATAATTATTCCCCATCTATTTTTTAAATGATGCATAATTTCTTGTGTTGTTAAGTGAAGGAAATATTTATAAGTTTAAATGTGGGAAAATGTACCATTTAAAAGTATTGATTAATTATCAGTAATGGTTTTTTAAAATGTTAAGCTGACAATGCAACTCTGTGTTGACCTCCAGTTTGTGATTGCTCCTAGGTGTTTGGATGATAATTTGTATCTAAGCCAGAGAGTATATTAGAAGTTAGACTACTTATTTAAGCTATGGTTTTAAATTCACTTTTCTCACTTTTCTGCTTCTGTGAGGGTAAGTCTAAATCTTGGGGTTAACCACACCACAGCATTAGCTTACTTAGGGCTATGTATCAGTGGATTCTTATGTGAAAGATTTATTCTTAAAAATGTAACTAGCGTGTCATTTATAAACACTTTATTATCAGTGATGGAACATTAGTTGAATGACTGAAAGAATAATTAATTAATTTGTAATTCTCTACTAGAGCTTTCTATTTTATTTTATTTTTTTTACCAGCAGGTTATTTTTGACCATTTTCTAATCCAAGATCAAAGTATCTTTTTAAAATACACATAGATACTTTACAATTCAATGAAGTGAAAGAGTGTAAATCAGTTTATGTCTTCTGGCATGAGTCAAACATTATTCACATTAAATTGTGTGTATTATATGTAATGTATATGTATTAATTGCATGTATTATATGTGTAATAAATAATAATTTCCCTTCCAAGCAGTGTAAAATCAAAAAGGAGCATTAGCCTCCAATAAATACTTTGAATTCTCTGAGTTAATCCAGTTCATTAGCAGAAAATACTTTGAAAGAATTACATTAAAAATATAATTTTTATGGCATATAACTTGCATATTTTGCTACCCTTCAGTGTAGCAAATCTCAGGAGGGCAATTATACTCCCTCCTTCCAGGGGACATTTGGCAATGTCTGAAGACATTTTTAGTTGTCACAAGTGGAATCTAATGTGTGGAGGCCAGAGATATTGCTAAACATCTTACAGTGAATAGCATGGCCCTCTCCCACCAACAAAAAAATAGTGTCACTGTTAAGAAACCCTGCTTCAAAGAAACTCAAAATAATCAGGGCACTGACAAACAAAACCTGCTAAAATTCTGTTTATTCTGGAGTTGAAGCACTTTTAAAGGTGTTGGTGCCCTTTTTATTTCACTTTAAGTCTAGGCCACACCAATAAAATCTATTCCTAAAGACTTACTGTAATTTTGTTTCTTTTAAACATTTATAATAAATGATACTTATGGTGACTGAATACTTATAAATTTAGAAATATTTCTGGAGAAAGTGGGGTTTGGTTTCTACCATGTTGGAATCTGTGTTCTTTTAGTAATTGGTGGGACAGACAGCAATGATTAAAGCTTTTGCTCAGTCCCTCTGCATTTTACAAGTGAATAAAATATGAAGACCAAAGAGTTTAAATGATTACTTTCATTATACAGCTAGACAGTGACAGAGGTGTGTTTAAAACACAGATTTAATCCTCTATTTATCACATACTTTGCTCTCCCTACCCAAGGAAGGTGGGCTAAATCCTGTTGAGTTTGAGGATGAGGACCTGAATCATGTGAGTATTTATTGGTGGCTGCCATGTGTACAGTTCTATGCTATTTCCTGGTGCTGTGACTCTCAAAGTTTGATGCATTCTAGTTCATGGATCTCAGAGAGATTGAAACAGTTCTGGGTCTTGTCAAATAGTGTACCCTTGCAAACCCTAAAAAGGCCTTGAATCTCAAATGTGATTCTGGGATTTCAATTATCTTCCTTGTGGGACAGGAATGTTGGAGTCTGGGTTTATTGAAGACCTTTCTCTGAGTCATCACACTGTATACTAGCAGGAAAATGGAACTGAATCCTGCCTCTTGGGGAGTAGAGATTGGACTTGAGGTGCTATAAGGCTTGGTTTAAGTAACAACAACAAAAAAAAACCCCTCCAAACTCTTTTGTCAGGTCTTTCAAAAGAATAACAGTGATGCGCCCTAGCATTTCTATAATTAACAAGCTGTCAACATTTCTATTACGACCACAGAAGTCTATTACAGACCACAGAATTGTGATAAATGTTTCTTTAGGTCTGAAATGTTAGCCTTCATCTTCTTTTCAGCCTAAGGCAATTTTTGAAACCAATTTTGTTTCAATCATTTTGGATCAGTTGTGTGGTAATTTTGGAAGTGCAGATGCTCTAGGCCCACCTATTGAAATAAAGATTTTTAAATGGAAACACAGAGAGGAGTCTGCTTAAGCCCCAGTGGGGACCAGCTGCAAAGCTCTGGCAGGGAATTATATAGCCAGATAGTGAGAGTAGATTTGGAAAAAATTAAGAGACAGAAAAATGTGTGCATATGTCCTTTAACAGTAGATTTAGTTCCTTCAAACTATGGAATTTTAGTCTTCTCTTTTTTTTGTTTTGTATTTTATCTGTTTTTACTTTCCCTATTATTCCTAGGTTTTCGTGAAATTAATGTAAGAGAATCTGTCTTTACAGCAATTAAAATTTGAGGCTGAACTGATTTTTTTGAAATTTAATATTTAATTTTAATCTTTGTTTAGTTAAATTTTCTTTCTACCCCCTCATCTCCTTTCTGCTTGACCATCTTTTTATCCTTGTCTGTCCTTTTATGGACTCAGAAGTTTCATATTTCCCAATGATTATCATTCTCTGCATTTAATAATTCATGTTTACTTTCTCTTTTTCTGTTTGTTCTGACTCCATAACTCCTTCATTCTGCTCCCCAAGTCTCCATTGCCAAATACCTTTTCACTAAACTAAGCCTTGTTAAATTGTGAGGTTGACAAAGACAGTGTTCATTTCTAAAAGTTGATAGGGGATAGGAGTGGTTTTATAAGACAAAAAGGGCATCAGTTCAGTTCAGCTGCTCAGTCGTGTCTGACTCTTTGTGACCCCATGAATTGCAGCACGCCAGGCCTCCCTGTCCATCACCAACTCCCGGAGTTCACTCAAACTCACGTCCATCGAGTCAGTGATGCCATCCAGCCATCTCATCCTCTGTCATCCCCTTTTCCTCCTGCCCCCAATCCCTCCCAGCATCAGTCTTTTCCAATGAGTCAACTCTTCGCATGAGGTGGCCAAAGTACTGGAGTTTCAGCTTTAGCGCCATTCCTTCCAAAGAACACCCAGGACTGATCTCCTTTAGAATGGACTGGTTGGGTCTCCTTGTAGTCCAAGGGACTCTCAAGAGTCTTCTCCAACACCACAGTTCAAAAGCATCAATTCTTCTGTGCTCAGCTTTCTTCACAGTCCAACTCTCACATCCATACATGACTACTGGAAAAACCATAGCCTTGATTAGACGGACCTTTGTTGGCAAAGTAATGTCTCTGCTTTTCAATATGCTATCTAGGTTGGTCATAAATTTCCCTCCAAGGAGTAAGCGTCTTTTAATTTCATGGCTGCAATCACCATCTGCAGTGATTTTGGAGCCCCCAAAAATAAAGTCTGACACTGTTTCCACTGTTTCCCCATCTATTTCCCATGAAGTGATGGGACCAGATGCCATGATCTTCGTTTTCTGAATATTGAAAAAAAGGGGCATAGTGTTACTATAATGATGTTTTAGGGAAGTGATGCTTCTTAAGCTAAACTTTATGAAAGATAAAATAGTAGAAACAACAAGGACTCCTGAAATTTTAAATCATTGTACTAACCACATGGTTTTAGGTCCCAGTTTCCTTATTGGATGAACTGTATAATACTTATCATATAGAATAGTTGTAGGGATTAAATGAGATTATGAATAGCCATTCCTTGCATAGTGCTTGGCTCATAGTAAATTTCTACGTGTTTCCCACTTGTGGAAAAACATCCATTTAATCTATTATTTTGACCCTCTATATTGGTGATGTCTCACTTTCCATCTTGTCTTTGGTCTCTGCTTTGGTCATCCTTTGGTGTTCTGCTTAGGTCTCTTGAAACTTTCCAAACAATAGATTCCTTTGAAATATACCTTCCTGTAGATTACTCACTGTTTCTTGCAGTAAATTAGTCTAAAGAAGTCAATAGATAGCTTACATGAAATTACCCTGATATTAACCTTAATAGTTTCCTGTGGATGCCATAACAAGTTACCACAAACTGAGTGGCTTAAAACAACAGAACTTTATTCTCTTGCAGTTCTGGAGGCCACAAGTCTAAATCAAGTACAGTGCTTATTTCAGAGATTCTAGGGGAGAATCCATGTCTTGCCTCTTTCAGTTTCTGGTGGCTTCTGGCATTCCTCGGCTTGTGGCTGCATCTCTTTGATCTCTGCCTCCTTCTGCACTTCCTCCTCTCTTCTCATCCCTTCCCTTACCTCTCCTCTTGCCCTTGCTCTCTCTGTAAAAATTCCCTCTGCTTATATTTTATATGTGCATGTGGCTGCATTTAGGGCCTACCTTATAATCCAGGATTATAAGCTCCTCTGAAGATTCTCAACTTAATCACATATTTTGCCATAAAAGGTGATATTCACATATTCTAGGCATTAGGAGATAAATATATCTTTGAGGGTTTTTTTTTTCAGCCCACCACATCCCCTTATATGACAAATATGCTAATCTCAAATGTTTCTTGAAACTAAATTAAGAGACGAGAACAAGTTTTAAGTAGTGAATCTGCAAGTAGAAAAATAACCCTTTTTGCCTTTAAAAAAAAAAATTTTTAGACTTTCACCTCAACATTATACAGTGTCAAGACTGACAAAATCCTAAGCAGCGAATTTTTATTAATTTCGTTTTCATATTGAACTTTGCTTTTAAACCTTCCCTTAAGCCATTAAATGAAATGAACAACAAAAATAGTAGATTTATCTCATGGGATAAGATAAAAGAGAAGATTCCAACCCTCTCTGCATGTGTTTAGTATAGTGTGAAAACATGTTATGGTACTACACTGAAGTATTATTCATAGATATAAGAATAAATTTGCAGTTTATTTTTCTTCATTTCAGTGAGTTGAAATAATAATTTAGAAGTTCTACAGTATTTTCTGGTTCATCAATTGTTATCTTTCCTTTTTCTTGCTCTCTTAATTGTTACGTATGACTCTATTATTGCCTATAAACAGGACACTTAATATCTTCCGCATCAAGATGCTCTGTTCTTCCTACCATGGCATTACTTTCCCGATTGTTCTCACCATCCAGATAGGATTAGATTTTGAGAGTATTTTAACTTCCTCACTTTCTTCTTTCTCTGTTACCCCAACCTGGAAGTTTTTTTGAAATGGTGTAGTACTTAAGAGTTTTCCTTGTAGTGTGTCTGTTATATTTTAAGAATACTTATTTAGCAATTATTACACACACATACAGACACATGTATTCCTCTCCATTCTATCCCTCTGTTATGGTTCATTTGTTGATATTTAGTTGTTTTTCTCATGTATTTTCCTCATCTGATGTGCTAATTTTTTCCCCTACTAGAAGTACCCTTTGTGTTTTTTTTCTCTTCATAAATCAATATATGCTCATTGCAATAAATATCCATATACTTATACAGTAAAAAGTGAAAGATTTCTGTAATATCTTTATTCCAAACATAAATCACTATTAGTGCTCAGTGCATATCCTTATAGACTTTTTTTCATATATACAGAGATACAGATTTTTTTTCTTTTGATAGAAATGCTGTCATATTATTCATACTGTTTTATAGCCTTCTTTTCATGATAACATTTTATGAACATTTTTCCTGATAGTAAATATATGTTATCATTTTGAATGGCTGTATTGTATTCCACAGCATACATACCGTAACTTATTTAACCAGTCCCTATTGATATTTGTTTAAATTGATTCCAGTTTTTCACCATTATAAACAGTGAAGCAATGACCATCTTTATGTATTGTCCATTTTTTCCTTCAAATTCTTAGAAGTAAGATGAATGAATTGAAGATTTTATATATTTAAAAATTGTTGTTTCCAAATTGTCATCCAAAAGGATTTTTATCATTTTTTTTTCTATCCATATGATGTGAGTGCCATTTTCCCCTACACTCTGGCCATTAATCTTTTAAATCTTTGGCAGATTGATAGGTGAAAAATGGTTTCTCACTTTTTCAAAATAGCTGTTTCTTTTATTATTAATACGATTATGCAGTTTTATATATTTATTGGTCATTTATATTTCTTCTTTTGAGAATTTCCCAATTATATCCTTGATTTGGGATGTTTGTTCTTTTTACTCGTTTGTATATTTCTTCCAACATTAAGGATACATTTTTTCCTGTCATAAATTACATATAAATATTTCTTCCTGCTTTTTCACTTATTTTTTAACTTTATGGTGTTGTTTGCCCTATAGTTTTTATAATTTTCACATAGTCAGATCTATCAAATCTGGTTCTGTCTCAGGTGTTATACTTAGTACAGTCTCCCTTCCAAGTTATAGAAATAACCTGTATTTTCCTCTCCTATTCTTTCTAGATTAAAAAATTAAAAAAATTTAATCCATCTGGATTTGTTTTGTGGTCTCATGTCAATTTGGACTCTTACAGGGTTTTCCCTCCCCCTTTCAAATCATTTTCTAATTCTTCCTTCTTCCTCCTTCCCTCCCTTCCTTCTTCCCTCCTTTCCTCCCTTTTTTCCATCCATCCATTCTCCCTTCCTTCCCTAGACCAAAAAAAGTATAAATGCAACCCCTTTTATACCTGCCCCCATTATCTTTTTAGCCTTTTCTTTCTTCAATAAGAGTATAAATTTTTCTCTGTGATTTTTCTTCCTCCTTCTCTTGCTTCTCAGCTAATTCACCTCAGGCCTCAGAATGTCCTGGTAACCTCCTTCCATTCCAGACCTGAGTTTGTCTTTTGATAGCTGGGGTTCTCTTCTTTCTCTGGCAGTCTAGCTTGGCCTGGGTGTATCTAGACTATGCTTGTTTTCAGAATATTACAGGTGGGGTTGCCTAAGGTGCCAAGATTTGCAAGACTGGAAGAAGTTAGGAATGAATATATCACCATACAGGAAAGGAAGGCTCTTGACTTGGGCCTTTAAGAATGAGTAGAGATTTGAGTTGGAGATAATGAAGTGATCTGGAGACTATCTAGAGATTAAAACCAGGGCTCTAAGAGAGTTCTTGGATTGAAAAGTGCCTCTGTTGTATATTTCCCAGAGTTTAGTTTTACCACCTCTGAATCCTGCTGTTATTTATCAATTGATAATTCTTTTCCCACAGACTTGAAATGCCACTTTTATCATGTATTAAATTTCTATATATACAGAAGTATTCTTTTAGGCTTTCTGTTCTCTTTCATTGATATGTCTATTTATTCCTGTGGTTCCACTACTATAGTTCAGATACATTTTAATATTTGATAAGGTAAGTTATTCTTCAGTATTTTTAAAGAAAAATTCTTAGGCCATTTCTGAATGTAAGATCAGTTTTGTCAAGTCTTTATCACAACCTCAGCTTCCAGTGGCGTTTTCATGGAATTGTGTTGTTTTGCTAACTGGCCCCATATTTGGAGGCAGGGAGAGACTGAAGAAAGAGGTAGATCACTGCAAACTGGTAGGTGGCAGGTTTAATAAGCAAGGGAACTTACTTATGTAAGACTTGGCTTGGTTAACCACAGGACGGGTAGATCTCTGCATCTGCCTGCCAAATCTTAAAGTTTATATAGAGGTCTTAACTGGGTTCAGTCATGTATTCGGTCCAGATGGTCTCAACACCACCTTACTCTCTTAAGGCTACATCCATGAAAACAGCTCCCACTGTGGAAATGGTGGGCAGAGCATTCATTCCAAAGACAGAAAAGAGTTGAGGAGCCTCTGATTGGGTTTAGCTCCTGGGTCAGCTGGTAGTCATGTCCTCTCAGTGACCTCCTCCAACACTCCACCCCTTGTGACTGGTTCTTATGATCTTACACAGCCACTCTTTTCCAAAGAAAGAGTTCCTTGAGTGGCCAGCAAGGGGTTTCACTAGCATAGAGGTGGCTTGTTTGGTAACTATCTGGCCATCCAGGTGAGACATACCATTGCAAATTATAGTAGATGATGCTTTTCCCAGGCAAGATAGGGGCTTCAGTGTTTTCAGCAGCACAGTAGATTGATCCATGGTGAAAGTCAGGCAATGTCTGTTTCCTGCAACTTCCATATCTTTATAATATTGAGTATCTCTGCAGGAGTGCCTGGGACAACAGACCCTATTGGTTGATCATTCAAAAGTGTTAAAGTCAAGGTGGTTTTACCTGATACTGTTTTAATTTGCTTCTTTGATATCCATCTTTCCTTTCTATGAACCCAGCTGTTTGCTGATCATAGGGGAGATTAATCTTCCATTCAATGTCATGTTCTTTTACCCAGTCTTGTATATCATAACCTTTGAAATGTGACCTCCAATTACTGTCTATTTAATGAAGGTATCTGTACATGGCACTCAGCTTCTCTAATCCCCTAATGGTAGCAGCCTGATTTGAGCCATAGCAGGGGAAACTTTCAGTTAGGCCAGATGCAGTGTTCACACAAACCAAGTCATATTTAGAACCCTCACTTGGAGGGAGGGGGCAAATACAATCAATTGCCAATTCCTCACTGGTTGGGAACTTCAGTACATGGCCCTAGAGTCCTTTGGTAATTTCCTTGGGTGGTGTTTAGAACACAAAAGACATGTTACTGCATTAACCAAGTCACTGTATTTCAAGGTCTATCCAGCACACCTTGACAGTATGCCATGCCACCCATATGCTATGGAAGGTGGTCACTCTTTCTGTGCAACCAATCTGCCATATATATTGAAGGGTCAGTTGCTAGGGCTTGTACTTGAGCTAGGGCATCATCTTCCTGGTTGCCCGGATGTGTCAGTGTCTTGTGAACCAGCATGTGGAAGACAGAAATGATTGCCTGGAGCTTTTCCAGGTTAACCCAAAAGTCTTTCCACGTATCCTGACCCTACAAGGACTTTTACACAATAATCCACTCCTTAGCTTTCCATTGTCCAAGTCATAGGGATT
The DNA here is from genome assembly GCF_027580195.1 of Bos mutus. Classification (NCBI taxonomy): domain Eukaryota; kingdom Metazoa; phylum Chordata; class Mammalia; order Artiodactyla; family Bovidae; genus Bos; species Bos mutus. The sequence goes on from NC_091626.1 coordinate 36,080,789, forward strand.
AATGCTTTTATAACAGCCCAACTGTCAGTGCAAAGGATTAGTGATCAGAGTTTATGAGTGATCACCAGCCAAACTGCTCTGAGTTTGTCTCACTGGCTGCTATGGTTTGTTTTTGTTTTCAGCCATCTGTATTTCAGATATCATCAGGAATTTCCTCTACTCCCTCTCTACAGACTGCAGGGGCTGCCACAGGAATAGGAATGGAGGCATTCAGAGCATCTTCATATTCTACAGGACTTAGTAGCACCTGTATTTCTAGAGATAGTGGGCTGGCAGACAGGGTGCTCTTCTGCTACATATAGACATGCCGCTTAGTCAAAGTGGGAGTCTGAGCCATAACAGAAGGTGGTTGATGGAACATACTCTCCTTCTACCCTTTGATAGGGAGGGAAGTTCTTATCATGATATGCTGTTCTTTCATGGAAGGCTCTACCCTGAGGATAACTGTATACATTATCAGGAGCTGTTGCTGTATGTGTGTGTTGGGGGTGGGGTGGGTATATTGGGTTTCTGCCCACTTTCAGAGCTGGGGCCAAAATTCTAGGGATACTTTCTCATTCTGCTGTGTCTGCTGCAGCACCCAACCCAAAGCTTCCAGGGCTGCAGATACATCTAACTCAAATGGCAACTCTGCATCGGAGATGCCCAGAGCTTTAGTCTGCTTCACTAGTATTTTTGTCTTTTCAAAGGTAGATTGTTGCTCTCATTCCCAATCCCATACGTGCCCTTTCTTACCAGACAGTACAAAGGATGGAGGCATTTTGCCAGGTAAGGAATAAAACCCAGACCTCCAAATTTCTATAAAAGCTTGCACCTTTCATGTTCTTAGGGGTTGGATAGGCTTTCACTTTATCAATCACAGCTACTAGGATAATGCACATCTTACCCAACCAAATTACTCCCCCAAATGTTATGGCAGTGCCTGGGCCTTGAATTTTCTATGGGTTCACCACCCATCCTGTACCTCACAGATGTTCTAGTTCTAGCAAAGTCTACAAAGTCTCCTGCAGCAGTGGCAACTCTTCACACATTAACATAATATCACCAATGTAATGGGCCCATTTTACTGTAGTGGAGAAGGAGACATATCTTGGGCTGGCATCCTGCAACATATTGTGGGGCTGAGTAGGTAGCCTTAAGGAAGCATTTAGAAGGTCTATTTTTATCCCTTCCTTCTGAACACAAATTGATCTTAATTATCAGAAACCTGTACTTGTCAGTCTTTTCCTTAAAACTTTGAAGATGAAGCACTTTTGCAGGGATGAATAACATATTAAAAATATATAAAAAATACAAAAAGTTTAGCATCACTTCTTATTTGGCAGTGTTTCCCATGTAATTTGATATATCCAATAAGCCCAATTAATTTAATTCTCTTTAAGATGAGATAACATATCTTTGAGATGTTCCAGGGCCCTCTAGAAAATTCCAGTTAGTTCAAGGTCAGCAGGACTTTGTTTAGAATTTGATTTGGGTAAGTTTGTCCAGAGTATTAAAAGCTTTAAAACACTTGATTGAGTAGGACCATAAGTCACCATGAAACAGTACTTACTTATCTGGTTAACCAAATGATAATTAAAGACCTCAAAGGCAAATACATAAAGTTACATAGCTGTAAAAAAAATACAAAATAGCTCTTTTAATAGAGAAGACTAAGTTTTCCTAAGTAATTAAAGCCTGATAAAAACAATATGAAGCACAGGAAATTGTTCTGATAAAACACAGAATCTCTTTTTCTAGGCAGATTATTTAAAAGGTAAAGAAATCTTTTCATAGTCCCACTGAGAACAGACCAATAGTCCAAAACAACTTTGTCCTTTTAGCAAATGAAAAAAATTGTTTCATTTTTACATAAGTACACTATTGATAGTAAAGCTTATTTTTCTTGAGACCAATTAAATACAGCTCTTTTACAGATTTATTTTGGCAAAACACTCTAGAGGTAGAAAAATGTCACACATACACAACATATATACATAGACATACATCAACATACAGACAGACACAGAGACCCCATAACTTTCATTCCAAAACTTTAGCCAAGAATCAGGAACCACAATATAAAACTCACTAATTTATAAGCAGTCGAATCCAAATGTATTTCTGGTAGATAGAACAAGTTAAGTGTTAAAGCTTTTTATTAATATTTGTAGAGAAGACTATTATAATTTGTATTCTTATGGAAGCTGTGGGCTAGATTTTGAGCAAGGGAGCATCCATGGTCATCTGTATTTTAAATAGTCACTTGCCCTCATTTTTTTCTGTTCAGTTCAGTTCAGTTCAGTCGCTCAGTCATGTCCGACTCTTTGCAACCCCATGAATTGCAGCATGCCAGGCCTCCCTGTCCATCACCAACTCCCGGAGTTCACTCAGACTCACGTCCATCGAGTCAGTGATGCCTTCCAGCCATCTCATCCTCTGTTGTCTCTGGGCACTATTTTATTAATATTATAGTTATCTCCTGAGGTGTTTACATTTTAGATAAAATTTACAACTTCAAGGGACAGAAAACGAATGCACATTTTCCCCTAAGGGTTTTGGGGTATATTTTTTCTGTTTTCAAAGTCTAGGGTAATTACTGTTAAAAATATTCCATTGTATTAAAGTTTGGATGCCATGGGTCTATTCTGCCCACTTCATTGTCAATTACTACAACATCCTCCTCTTTACTCTCCTCACTTTCCCAGAGATTCTACCTCATAGTGTCCTAATCAGGCTTTATCACAAGTGCATGGACCTTCATCCATGGCAGTTTGTAATCTCCTAGCTTTCCAAAATAGCGTTCTAAGGTCTCCAACTTACTATTCTGCTCTTCCAAAATTGTCTGCCACCCCTGAAACTAGCAGAGTAGTAGACAGTTATTCTAACTTCAGCTCTTCATTGAGCTTTCTGACTCAAGTTAAATCTCTAGTTGGGTATTGGTGGTCAGCTGAACTGCCCACCATAGAGGCCAGCCTGCTATGGCAACCATTTGTTTCTCTTAAGTTCTTATGTGTACTTTCTCAAACAAGCTCATTAAAGCAGCCATGTTCTGGGGGTGTTTTCATACTCATGGGGTGGTCCACATGCATCTGACATATGGGCCACCTCTTCTTACATGGAGGTCATGGCCAACTCAGGATTTCTCTCCCAGATGATTCTTTCTCAAGGCCTGTTTATTCCATCTCCTGGCTGGCTCACCAGTTGTTGGTTTGCAAACTGCTTCTCTGAACACAGAGAGCAAAGAGAGAACAAAGAAAGAGGTAGACTTCTCCAGATTGGGAGCTGGTAGGTTTAATAAGCAAGGGAACTTGGTTATAAGTCTTGTCTGGGGTGACTGCAAGTTGAGTAGGTCTCTGAACCAACTGACCAAATCTTAAGAGTTTATAATAGAGGCCTTAACTGGGTTTAGTTACATATATAGTCCAGATGATCTCAACAACACCTAACTCTCTTAAGGCTACATCCTTGAAAATGACTCCCACTCTGGGACTGGGAAGCAGAGTTTCCATTCCAAGGACATAGGAGGAGTGAGGAGCTTCATTTGCCTGGGTCTAGCTCATGGGTCAACTTGCAGTCATGTCCTCTTGATGACCTTCTCCAACAAGTTGCCTTACATGAATAGATTAATTTGGGATAAATTGCATCTTTACAGTGTTCAGTGTTCCTATTCAAGTACATAGACTGGCTCTCATTTATTCAATTGTTCTCTTGTGTCCTTCAATAAAAGTTTATACTTTCCTCATGTCGGAAAAACAGACATGAGAATTGAAAGAGCATCGTGGCTTGAAGTTATTATTATAAAGGTCTTAAGTCCTATACAACTGTATATAGATTTTAAAGGCATCATTGTGCTACAGCATAGTACAATAATTAACATTTACTATTGTTTAAAATGAATGAAAAAGTTTTTCCGTTGAGTCCCTCTGAATTGGTAGATATAGATAATTGGAAGGGGAAGAGGAGCAGAAAATGAGGTTAGAGCTTGAGGAATTGTCTAGGACAGGGTCATGATAATTGGCCTTTCCTATCTTCCCCCTACTCCTGTGAATGCACCCAGACTAAAGTCTAAGAAAAAGTCTTTAATGAAATTGAGTAATTAGCCTGGGAAGGTATAGATCTTTCAAAGTGGAGAATTTATGCTTACTCAGGTCTTAGAAATTATGCTAGTACATTAAAAAAATTAGTAAGGAGCCTGAGGGATTTAGTGATACGGTAAAGAAGACATACGATTCTTCTGTGTACAGGGGATAAAAAGTACACTTAGAAACTGGGGAAAACAAGATCTATATAAGAAATCGTGGATCAAATGTGAAACAAACTAAATATGGTATGATTATAATCAATTGTTGAAGACTAAACAAAAAATTTAATTGATTTCGATGCTTGCAAATTTGATGCAAGTAAAATTTCAAATAGCATGTGTAGTGACACAAAATTTCATCATCTCCACTTCTCTACTTTCTTTAAAAAAACTGAATAGGTGCAGGTGATATAAACCCAACTTAGGCTGTCTTGAATTAAAAGAGAATTTCTTGACTTACGAACTGATTAGCTCACTCTTCTCTATCTTGTTTCTGTGTTCACCTGTGTTGCCTTCATTTAGGGCAGGTTTTTCCATATGGTAAGAAAGTTATCAGCTGCTCCACCCTTACAAGGCTTCTGGAGTTCACCAGCTGAGAGAGACAATTTCCTTCTGTTATTCTACACGTACCAGTTAAGGAATGACTGGCCTCAGAGATGGAGTGCTGTGATGGGCCAGGCAATTCCTGGCCTCGTCACATGTCCATTCCTGAGATCAGAGCCCTGTGGAAGCGAGATACATAATGTTACTGATTCCTGTTATAAACGAGGAGTTCTGTTGTCTGAGGACCGGATATCCTGAGAAGCAAATCTTTCTTGCGAGCTTCTGCCCTGCTGGATACCAGGGGCAGTCAGGGGGACAACTTTAAACTTTTGACAAATATCTTAGTTACTGCCAGTTTAAAAGTTTCTCTTAGATAATTCAGTCTGTTTCAGACATATGCTAAATCTTTTAGAGTTCCTCTGTCTTCCTCTCTAAAATGACATTTTAATATATGGGTAATGGAGTAAATATGACTTCATTTTGGGGTAGATAGGGCTTCAGATACACATGGTTTCCTTTGGATCCTTTCTAGTCTCTGCTTTGGAATGGATGGTTTTACAGTATGGATTGGCCCCCATGGTGCAGCCACATGTTGCTAGAATCTGGGCTTCTAGACGTTTACCTTCGTAAGTGAAAGATCATACACTTTGCCCTGTGCCCATACATCTATAAGTAGTCTCTTCACTAAAGTCTTATCACATGAATCATCTGGGGTGATTTTGTTCTAACTGTATTCTGACTGGTACAGAGTTGCTGACTGAGTTTGAATTAGTTCATTGAAACCACTAATTTAATATCCTTAAACTATTATCCAATCACATATGTGTATCTCTATGATAGTAGTCATAGCCATCATTATCTGTTTCCATTGTCAAGTGGTGAGGTTTCTGAGAGCCAGGATTTTCTTCATCTTTATAAAGCCAGTGTTTAGCACACTGTGCAACTAAGTAGTACCCAAAGTGCCATATAGTTCAGAGAAAATGCCATAGACTTCAGAGAAGAGGAATATCTATAATAGTCAGGGAAGGCTTTCTTGGGACTTGAACTCTGAAGAATGGGTAGATCTTGATTGGATCATAGAGAACAAACTTTCCAGTTGGGAGGAACATTGACTACAAACACATGGAGACTTAAATAGACATAGTGTCTTTATGTGGGCTTCCCTCATAGCTCAGCTGGTAAAGAATCTGCCTGCAATGCAGGAGACCTGGGTTCAATCCCTGGGTTGGGAAGATCCCCTGGAGAAGCCAAAGGCTGCCCACTCCAGTATTCTTGCCTGGAGAACTCCAAGGCCTGTATAGTCCATGGAGTCGCAAATAGTCGGACACAACTGAGCGACTTTCACTTCACTTCACTTCTTCATGAATCAGTGAGGGAACTACTTAAAATAGCAATTTTGTTGAGAAATAAAGTTGAGGTCAAATTATAGAAGATTTTCAAATAGTGCAAAGGCATTCCAATTTGAAGCAGAGTAATATATAGTCATTCTTTTCTTTTAAATTACATGAGAATCATGATGAAATAGATGTAAGAAAATCAGTATTGTTACAGGATGGAATAGGAAGAGTATGCAGTAAATCAAAGTGGAAAGGTGATCCCCAGCCTGTTACAGTAATCCAGATGTGAAATGATGTAACCATTTTTTGAGCATTTAACATTCATTCATTTATTCATTAAGTATCTGTTGAGTTTCCATCAGGTATCATGCACTACGCCAAGTGCTGGGGATAAAATAGTGAGCAAAAAAGAAATACAATTAAAGAATTATGTGACATAAACGATAGAATATTAAAGAGTAAATTAAAATCCCACTTAATAAGATTTTAGAAGTAAGTAGACATATTTGAGGGAAATAGGCTTGCACCAAAAATAAAATCAAAGGTACATGAACAGTAAAACAAGGAATGAGTCAGATTAATATGTATTTATTTTTGGCTGCACTGGGTCTTTGTTGTGGCACAAGGGCTTTCTTTAGTTGCAGCAAGTGGGGGCTACTCTCTAGTTGGGTGCACAGGCTTCTCCTTGTAGTGACTTTTGTTGTGAAACACAGGCTGTAGGGAACGCAGGTTTCAGTAGTTGTGGCACCTGGTGCGTAGTTGCGGCACATGGACTTAGTTGCCCTACAGAATGTGGGATTTAGTTTCCAGATCAGGAATTGTACCTGTGTCCCCCTGCATTGGAAGGCAGATTCTTAACCCCTGGACCACCAGGGAAGTCCCTAGTCAGATTAACATTAAATGGCATCTACAAGAACAAAAAAGGCTGATTTTTTTTTTTTTTTTTGCCTAATATGGTTTGCACATATTTGGAAACCCACTAACATTAGAATAACTATCAATAAAGGTCAGCAGAGTTGTCAAACAAATACCTGCATTTTATTGACTTGATAAATCAAGGAGTTGATGAAAGTATAGATCTAACTCGGTCAGGAAAGTCAACTAATTTCAACACAGGGAATCAACCGAGAAAACAAAGAAGATATTTTTATGTATCAGAGACATTTTTATGTTACAAAGGAGATGTTTTAATATTAAAATATAAATTTAACCATACATATTTGAAAATCCTGGCACACTTTAATCCTGTTGTTTTCTCCACTGACCTGACTGCCATTCATGTAAATGAATTTGTGTTAGCAGATTCACATTGTTTCACTCCCTTTTTTATGACTAGTTTCCCTATAAGAACTGTTCTTAGAATGAAGTGGCTTTATTCCCTTGGAATTGCTTGTGAATTGAATTGGGATTATAGCCATTATAACAAAACACTGCTGTAACCTATTCATTGTGGCTGCCAAGGTGTTTGTGTTGAGGGGAGGGGAAAGAGGGGGACTATTTTCATGGAGTCTACAGTATGGTGGGTGAGATAGATATTTATACAATAATTACACAAATAATTTAGAATTATAAGCATGTTAAAGGCTATTAAGGATAAATATATGAACTTTGACAGTCGATAATTGGTGTTGCTGAGGCTGTGATGCTTTAGCTAAAATTTGAAAAATGAGTAGGAGGTTAGGAGCCAGCTAGTGCATTGTCTTTGTAATGGAAAGGAGCATGTTAAGAACTGAAAAAAGGGTGTGAAGGCTGGATTTCAGGAGGAAGATAAAGTTGGTATTATATGAAGAAGCAGAGATAGGGACAGGATCATAAAGGGCCTTGTAAGCCATGAGAAGAATCATGCCCTTTATTATTAGAATAGAAAGCCATTGATGTGTTTTAAGGTGTGTGTATGAGAGACAGAGACAGAGTCAGAAAGAATATAAAATTTGCAATCAAGAATTACTCTGTTGAAGGATGTATGATTAATGGACAAGAAAGCTAGAGTAGATATGCAGCAAAACCAGTTTGGAAGCTATTACAATAATCTAAATGAGAGAATGATGGTGACTTAGCCTAACATGGTAACAGTTGAGATGGAGACAAATGGATGGACTTGAAAGATATTTAAAAGGATTTGTGGTGGATTACCACTGCAGACGGTGATTGCAGCCATGAAATTAAAAGATGCTTACTCCTTGGAAGGAAAGTTATGACCAACCTAGATAGCATATTCAAAAGCAGAGACATTACTTTGCCAACAAAGGTTCGTCTAGTCAAGGCTATGGTATTTCCAGTGGTCGTGTATGGATGTGAGAGTTGGACTGTGAAGAAAGCTGAGTGCCGAAGAATTGATGCTTTTGAACTGTGGTGTTGGAGAAGACTCTTGAGAGTCTCTTGGACTGCAAGGAGATCCAACCAGACCATTTTAAAGGAGACCAGTCCTGGATGTTCATTGGAAGGACTGATGTTGAAGCTGAAACTCCAATACTTTGGCCACCTCATGCGAAGAGTTGACTCATTGGAAAAGACCCTGATGCTAGGAGGGACTGGGGGCAGGAGGAGAAGAGGATGACAAAGGACGAGATGGCTGGATGGCATCACCGACTTGATGCACATGAGTTTGGGTGAACTCCGGGAGTTGGTGATGGACAGGGAGGCCTGGCGTGCCGCAATTCATGGGGTTGCAAAGAGTCGGACATGACTGAGCGACTGAACTGAACTGAACTGAGATATGGGAAATGATCGGAGAGGAAGATTATCTAGGATAATGTCTAGGTTTCTGGTACGTACTGCTGGATACTGGCCCCATTCATGAAAAGAGAGATAATTTTAAAGGTTCAGGATTAGTTGGGGGAAACATGAGTTGTGTTTTGACTTATGTAGGCAGTTAGATTGATGGATCTGGAACTCAGAGGTTAAGTATTATGGAAAGTTTCTATTATTTTTGATTCCCCAGCATTTAAATCCATTTCTTATGCTTGGAGAAGTTCTTACCTTAACAGTCTGAAAGGACAAAAAGTTAACATGAACCTAGGTTTTTTTTATCAAATGTACTCATCCAAAATTCTGGATTGGGAAAACGTGACACAAAGAATTATGCCCTAGGAAGAATCCCCTCCTGGAAATGGTGGCAGTTGAAATAAGATCAAATTTATAGGATGGCTGTGGTACTAAACCATCTTGTGCTGGTAGTAATGATGTCAGTTGCAGATCTTGATATTTGTGGTTGTGGTTTCTGGACCACTCATTCTGAAGTGTGAATTTGGGCACTGTTCCTTGCTATGCTGTTTCCTTGCTAGAGCTTGGTTCTTTAGCTATTATGGGGTTCTTTAGCTATTTTGTGTTACACAATATCCTTTTTAACAAATTTGATTTTTACTTAAATCAGCCAGAATCAACTTCTGTTTTTTTTTTTTTTTGGCCACTAAATACTTGAATTAATACTAGAAGTCTATGCCAGAGATACTTGTTTGTGAGTCATATATATAGTGGTAAGCTATAGATGGCTTCTCTGGTGGCTCTGATGGTAAAGAATCTGCCTGTATTCAGGAGGTGTGGGTTCAATTCCTGGGTCAGGAAGATCCTCTGGAGAAGGAAATGGCAACCCACTCCAATATTCTTGCCTGGGAAGTCCCATGGACAGAGGGGCCTAGCGGGCTATATAGTACATAGGGTCACAGAAAAGTTGGACACAACTTAGTGACTAAACAACAAACTATAGACAGAGATGAGAGTACTTAAACATAAGAGAACAGGATGAGAGAAAAGGGCTAGGATTGAGCCTCAAGAATTTAGTGACTGAGTAGAAGAAGATGAATCTGAAAGAGGAGATAGAGAAATTATTAGACGTAGGAGAAAAAAGAAAGTAAATACTGTATTCTAGAAGCCAAGATGTAGAATTATTAATTCTTACTTTACATTTGAGGAAGCTGAAGCTTTGGTTAGAAACTTGCCCAAAGGTTTGACTTCACAAATGACAGAACCAGAAGTTGAATCTCTGTCTAACTACAAAGACTATTTACAGAGTTGACTGGATGTGTACAAGAAGTGGGCTAGTGATAAAGAACCTTTCTGCCAATGCAGGAGATGTAAGAGATGCAGGTTGGATCCCTGGGTTGGGAAGATCCCCCTGGAGAAGGGCATGACAACCCACTCTTGGATTCTTGCCTGGAGAATTCCATGGACAGAGGAGCCTGGTGGGCTATAGTCCATGGGATCGCAAAGAGTCAGACATGACTGAATTGACTTCGCAGGCATGCACACATGCATAGATAATAGGATACAGCTGGAAATACAGATTTGGGTGTTTTAAGCACATTTTGAATGAATAATCCAACAAACATATAGAAGAGGGGTAGAGTTAAAGAAAAAGCAAAGATAAGAGTCTGTAGTTGGGAAGTGATGGTGAGAGGGAAAGAAGTAGAAGCCAAAATCAGAGGGGCAGCTAAGAGAAATGGGAAAGTAATTCTTTTAAGAAAGTATAGTGTCTTAGAAGTCAGGGTTAGGGTTACAGAAAATGTTAATGGGACCAAGTACAGGAAAGAGGAAAAAAGAAGGGAAGGGTAAGACTGAGAACATACCATTATATTTGGACTAAATTTTTTTTATTATCTGAAAAAGCAGTTAAATGTGTTAGGGTATAGTGGTTGGGTTGAAAATCAATGAGGAAAGGAGTGGAAAGGAATTGTAAGCAAGAGACATGTTTTTAATTGATAAATTTAGCAAAGTAAGAGTAGTACAGTGTAATTTTAAGAGGCAGCAGTTTTAAATTAAGAATTTCTTTAGATTCTGATTTGCATGGCGCAAGAGGGGAAGGTGCTAATAATAGGGAGAATTTTAACGATTTGTCAGGGAAAATGTTTACGTGCATCAACATTCTATAAATTTTCAAACAGAACATTATATTTCATTGAGATTTAGAGGGGAGAATAAAATTTATTATTTAAAACTCTTCAGTAGATGGAATATCTTCATCTTTAATGCTTTTCCAGAAGGAATTTCTGGAATGGAATAAGGGGTAGTGGAGTTGGTAGAACTCAGGTGTATTTTTATGAGAGTATATTTTATAAGGATATACATAGATGTGAGTGTAAGTAAATTGATTTCCAGATCTCAATAAGGTGGTTTTTCTAGGTCTCCACAATTTTACATAAGAAAATCTACTATTAAATTGAAGTGGATCAGCTTTTTTTATCTGTCAAGTTTTCTTAGCAGTCATAGCAATGCAGTGCCAGCAAGACTAATGATAATTTAGCCTTTATGTCCATTGTCTCATACTTTCCTAAAAAGGGATAACTAATAAATATAAACAAGTATAAGAACAAAGCTTCTAAATCTCTTATGTCATCAAATTTACATTAAATTAGCCTTGATGACTCACTATCATTGATACTAATAAGCACAGCATTATATCACATTATAATAAAACTGGTTATTGCATATATGATCTGAAGTACTTAAGAAAAATCTCTGAAAGTATCTTTTTCATTTTAATAATCTGTGAAACAATTTAGGTGTAGGGAATTGAGAAAATTATTTACATCATTTTCACCGGGAATAATCCCATTGGCTAAGGAGCCTGGCAGGCTACAGTCTATGGGATCGCAAAGGAGTACTTCGTGGCTAAACAACAATACAAATAATGAAGGCAGTTTGGGGGGACTATTTGTCTAAATCATTGTGAACAAGTTATAAACCATAAATAAGTTATAAGTTATAAAGTGAATTCTTTATTTCACCTTAGATATGCAAGGTCTAAGAGTATAAATTACAAAGACAGCATTTTGGAAAGAAAATATTAATGTACATTTTATTTGAAACTAAACAAATACCACTCTCAAAATGTTTGTTAAATGAAAATGTATTTGAATTCTTAGACTTGCTTTTCAGCGAGTTTTGAATCCTGAATGCGAAATTGAATTTTGACGATTGATTCGAGTGGTTTTTGTTGTCATGTTAAGGTTAATGTCAATTTTATTGCTCTTCTCCGAAATGCATTTTAAACTGTTATTTCACAAAAGGAATGGCTAGTCTTAGGGAAAGAAAACAACAGCTCCCGACGGGTTTCCTAGCCTGGGTCTAGGGCTTCTGATCCCAGCAGGTCTCGGGCGGCGGGATGCTTGATTCTCGCTTCGCGGGGGAGGGAGGCGTGAGCGCAGCCGCGCCGGTCTCGCGGGGAGTCGGACCTTGCTTTTCAGCGCGATCTGGAGCTCCGGCGGTGGGCTTCGCGCGGCTGGGTGGGGCCGAGCAAGGTAGAGGCGGGGCTCGGACCGGTCTGTGTGGCGATCTGCTGTCGCGTCCTCGGCTCTCGCCACCCAGAGTAGAGTGTGGGATCCGGGAAGGAAGGGTGGGCGTTCGGGTCCCAGAGGGGGTCACTGTGAGGTGCATGGGGAAGAACTGTGGATGGCGGTTATTCCGAGGGCAGGCGGCCATGAAGGGTTTGTGAGGCCGGAGGGCCCTGTCCCCGGAGTGTGACTGGAGGTTGCGTTCTGGGGGCTTTCCCGGCCCGTGGCCTCGCTTTCTGCCGCACTGCAGCTCGAGGCTTCGGGGGTCGCCGGGAGGCTGGAGTGTCGGGGACAGTCTCGGGTGAAAAGAAGCGAGTAGTCTCTGAAGGGAGTCGGCGAGCAAACTCCCCGCTTAAGAACGCGCGGGAAGAGTAGTAGCTCTTCGACTCTGTGGTGAAGAGTGGTCCAAACCCCGCCTCAGGCGTTTGTTTGTTTGTTTGTTTGTTTTAACGCGACTTGGTAGTCCAGTAAATACCTCCACTTTTAGATTCTTGGTGGTAAATTCGCAAGTGTCAAATTGCACGGTTCCTGTAGGTTTTACCTAGCTGTTGGTGAAGGAATTTCAGAATTTTGCTACACGTAGTACTCACGCCGAGAAAGGACATTCAGAGATGACCGTTTATTGTAAAGAGCATGTCCTTTGGAGAAATCTGGGTGTCTGTGGACTCCAGATTATTCAGTGACTTATGGCACTACCATGTATAAACAATTGTGAACTTTTAGTAATGCAACGACATTCAATTTACTATGTATAATTGTATATATTTATTTTAATATATATAACGACATTCATTTTTTAAATGCCTGCCCAGTACCGAGATGAAGGTGTCTCTTCCATCCATATTTTTCTGTAATAATACTCTGTCAAAAGGTTTTTAGAAAATCCTTCCTTATTATTATTATTTTTCTTTTTAGCAAAGTGTCCAAGATGAATGACAGCCTATTTGTCAGTCTGGACAGACTTTTGCTAGAATTTGGTAGGTATAAAATGAAAATAAAGAAGTAGGTAACAATTTGTATTATTATTTGACATTTGAACAATGAAATGAAGTTACAAAAAAATTATTTATTTTAGTTTTCCAGTATGAACAAGATATAAGTACTAAAGAAGATATAGTTCAGCGAATTAACAGTAAGTAGTTTTGCATGACAAAGATGTTTTACTTTTTTATAGAATATAAGATGTTATGCAGTTGCTTGGTTTAGGGTAATTTATAGTTGGCATTAGAGCTCCCCCTTCTATCTAGTGAATAATAATAAGCTATTTACCCTAGCTAGTTTTTCAATAGTACATGTCGGTATTCTGTATTCAGCATTTAATTATTTTGTGTTTAGGAATTTTAAGTAGAAATCACTCATAATTACATAAAATTGAAAATATTTTTTCTTCAATACAGATTATTTCAAACATTTGAGTAAAAAATTTTAAATATTTTTAGAAATCATCAAAAGTCAGTGGCCAGGATTAATGGATGCCACATTTTCAGGATTGCTAATTATTAAAATTAATATTATGAGTAGAATGATAAAGCAAATTATATAAATGTAGTGTTTTAAGATCCTACATAAAAACTATCAAAAGAAGCTACAATCATTATTTCTAATAGTTCTGAAAGGTTTAATAAATTTGTTTATCTTTTCTGTAACAAAAGAGAATAGGGAATTAAGAATTTGTTTTAATTTTTTAAAGAAATTACATTTTATTTTTATCTTGTGTTTACTCACTAGTGACAAAGAAATAAGTGAATTGAAGATATATTAAATAATGACTTGGAATTGATTAATAGAAATTTCACATTTGTCAAAAACAACTCTTAAGTTAGTATCATGTGAATAAATGTTTACATGAACTCATAACATCATAAGATACCATTGATCTTAGACATTTCTTAATCTAGCCCTCTTACATTAGAGATGGAACGGGGGACATTTCTCTTCAATCTCAAACACGACTTCTTAGCTTCTGGGTCTAGGACCAAGCCTGACTGGTCCTGTGCTCTTTAGGGCCCTTCCCATCTCAAGCTTCACTTCCTGTCCATTCTTTGGTTCTCCTTTTTTAGGTCAGTTGCCATATCTTTTTTCCTACTGTATTTGTTTATTTTTAATTTATAATTTCTCCTTAAGAAAATAAATATTTCTGTTTTCTAGAATGCTTTGAAGATATTAAAGAATACAAAGCTACTGTTTGTAAGATACATGAAACTATAAATACGACAGATGAGGAAATTGGTCATTACTGTAAACATAGTAAAGAGATCAAAGACAACTGTAGTAAGTGAGTATTTTAAAGAAACTTTCAATAATTGTCATTAGATTCTCTTATTCAGGAGTATTGAGTTCATAGTTGAAGACACTGTTGCTTGAAAGAGGTATTTTATATTGGACTTCCCTGGTAGCTCAGACGGTAAAGCGTCTGTCTACAATGTGGGAAACCTGGGTTCGATTTCTGGGTCCGGAAGATTCCCTGGAGAAGGAAATGGCAACTCACTCCAGTACTCTTGCCTAGAAAATCCCATGGACGGAGGAGCCTGGTGTCCATGGGGTCGCAAAGAGTCGGACACGACTGAGCGACTTCACTTCACCAATATTAGGAAAATGATGAATCAGGTCTTCAAATTTCCTTGTTACAAGACAATGTAAAAGGGAAAACAGAAGGTTCAAAAGAAAGAAGTAAGTGTTGTAAGTGAGGTGAAAGTCACTCAGTCATGTCTGACTGTTTGTGACTTCATGGACTATACAGTCCATGGAATTCTCCAGACCAGAATACTGGAGTGAGTAGCCATTCCCTTCTCCAGGGGATCTTCCCAGCCCAGAGATTGAACTCAGGTTTCGTGCATTGCAGGCAGATTCTTTACCAGCTGAGCCACAAAGGAAGCCCAAGAATACTGGAGTAGGTAGCCTATCTCTTTTCCAGAGGATCTTTCTCACCTAGCAATTGAAGTGGGGTCTCTTGCAATGCAGGCGGATTCTTTACCAACTGAGCTATCAGGAAAGCCCTAAGATCTCTCTAGTTCAAATCCAGTTAGTATAAATATAATATTTTGAATAATCTAGACTCAGTATAGAAAATTCCTATTAGATAAATGGATCTAAAATAATTTTCATCTTTGAATTTTCAAGATCTTTTTGTCTAAGGGAACTAGCCCAAAATTAGTAGCTTTTCAAAATAAAACTATTTAGTATCTTAATTCTTTCAGTATAGTCTCACATCCTATTCTAATATTTATATCTATTAATATTATTTAAGACAAACATTTTGAAGCAAAGACTTGTTGTTTTTTTTTTTACTAAGACTTGTTAATGGAACCTAATTGTATGATCAGGTACTTACAAAAATAAAGTGTGTTAGCTTTCTGTATTTAATTTTATGTGGGCCACTGTCTTTGTATTAAGTACTAAAGAATCATACCTGTTTTAAAATGTTTTGTTATTTTAAAATTTCATAAGCTTTTTGGTTTCCCTTATTACTTTTTCATAGTCGTTTTAAATAAAAGTGACACATGCCTAGTATAAAAATTCAAAGAGTATACAAATATATGGAGTAAAAAGTCTCTCCCTGTCTGTAGTCCCCACCCCGACCCTGTCCTCTTTCTTATAGGTAATCACTCTTAACAGTGAGCACCCTTTCAGACCTTTTAAAATATACATTCAACACCATTACTACGTATGCTTATTTATATATCTACCTGTATTTCTGACTTTGCTTGTCTCAAAAATGCAATCATACTGTTCTGATTTTTCAACTTGTTTTTAAAATTTAACAATATGTAATGTAAATGGTACTATACATGTGATGATTGTGTATAGATTTCATTCTTTTTTTAACAGCTCCATAGTATTTTATAGTATTGATGCATCCTAAGTTACTTAATCATTCTCCTATTAATACACATTTTGGTTATTTACAGTTATTTCCTATTATAAGCAATATATACAGGTCTCCTTCCATATTTCTAGAACTGCTGCTATAGAATGAACTCCTGGAAATGGCATTGCTAGATCAGAGAGTATGCATGTTTAAATATTTGATAAATAATTCTAAACTTCTCTCCAAAAAAATTATACTAACTTATACTTTCACCAACAATATATGAGAGTTTCTATTCCTCACAACCTTGCTAACACTGAAATTATCAATGTTTAAATTTTTTTTTTGGCAGTATCATTAACAAAACACTATGTACTGTTCAACTTTTTCTTTGAGGTATACTGCAGTAGGTTTTACCAGTTCAGTTCAGTTCAGTCGCTCAGTCGTGTCTGACTCTTTGCGACCCCATGAATTGCAGCACGCCAGGCCTCCCTGTCCATCACCAACTCCCGGAGTTCACTCAAACTCACTTCCATTGAGTCGGTGATGCCACCCAGCCATCTCAGCCTCCGTCGTCCCCTTCTCCTCCTGCCCCCAATCCCTCCCATCTGGGTATTGTTTTTGCTTTGGCTCCATCCCTTCATTCTTTCTGGAGTTACTTCTCCACTTATCTCCAGTAGCATACTGGGCACCTACTGACCTGGGGAGTTCCTCTTTCAGTATCCTATCATTTTGCCTTTTCATACTGTTCATGGGGTTCTCAAGGCAAGAATACTGAAGTGGTTTGCCATGCCCTTCTCCAGTGGACCACATTCTGTCAGACCTCTCCACCATGACCTGCCCGTGGTTTCCCTCAATTAGCTGCAGTGGGTTCTGGAAAATTACTGGTAGTTTCTCCTTAGAACCTACTGTGTTCAAGATGTACTTTATACAAGATTATTCTCTGCTGGGTTCTGAGGACAGTTAGTAGGATCTGTTGATTTTAATGCACAAATACCTCTAGTTCATGATTTCAGCTTGTGGCTAAGTGATTTAAATGTGAAATATGAATTCATGAAAGTATGAGAAGACAATATAGGTGACTATAATCTTTGAGAGAAGATCTTTCTATGTCATCAAAGGTAGAAATCACACTGGGAAAAAATGGTAAATATACATAGAAATTAAAAAGAAAAACACCTCAAATTGATACAAAAAGCAAAAAGATAAAGTAGAAAAACATCAAAGAAGGGTTAATTTTAAAAATATAAAGTGCTTGTAGAAATTAGTAATAAAGAGCCAAAGCCCCATTAGAAAAAATGGGCAAAGACAGTAAATAAGTAAATACCAAAGTGAAGAAATGTATGTCTAATGAACGTGTGAACAAATGCTCAATCTTACTAACGATCAAAGACATCCAAATTAAAGCAATAATATTATATATTATTGTACATTATTTTGCCTTTAAGTTTTACAGAAATTTAAAGAAGGTTAATACCTGGTATTGGCCAGGAAATAAGAAAATCACCTTGCTCACACAATGTAGGAATATGTTGTTGTTGTTGTTCAGTCACTCAGTCGTGTCTGACTCTTTGCAATCCCATGGACTGTAGCATTCCAGGCTTCCCTGTCCTTCACCATCTCCTGGAGCTTGTTCAAACTTATGTCCATTGAGTTAGTGATGCCGTCAACCATCTTGTCCTTTGTTATCCCCTTCTCCTCCTGCCTTCAGTCTTTCCCAGCTTCCCAAGAGTCAACTCTTCACATCAGGTGGCCAAAGTGTTGGAGCTTCAGCCTCAGTTCTTCCAGTGAATATTCTGGATTGATTTGTTTTTAGGATTGACTGGTTGATCTCCTTTCTGTCCAAGGGACTTTCAAGAGTCTTCTCCAACACCACAGTTGAGGCATCAATTCTTCAATGCTCAGCCTTCTTTATGGTCCAACTCTCATATCCATACATGACCACTGGAAAAATCATAGCCTTGACTAGACGGACCTTTGTTGGCAAAGTAATGTCTCTGCTTTTTAATATGCTGTCTAGGTTAGTCATAGTTTTTTTTCCAAGGAGCAAGTGTCTTTTAATTTCATGGCTGCAGTCACCATCTGCAGTGATTTTGGAGCCCCCCAAAATAAAGTCTGTCACTGTTTTCATTGTTTCCCCATCTATTTGCCATGAAGTAATAGGACCAGATGCCGTGATCTTCATTTTTTGGATGTTGAGTTTTAAGCCAGCTTTTTCACTCTCCTCTTTCACTTTCAAGAGGCTCTTTAGTTCTTTGGTTTCTGTCATAAGGGTGGTGTTATCACATATCTGAGGTTATTGATATTTCTCCCTGCAATCTTGATTCCAACTTGTGTTTCATCCAGCTCGGCATTCCCAGTGAAGTAATCTGCATATAAGTTAAATAAACATGGTGATAATATACAGCCTTGATGTACTACATACCCAATTTTAAACCAGTCCATTGTTCCATGTCCAGTTCTAACTGATGCTTCTTGACTTGCATACAGGTTTTGCAGGAGGCAGGTAAGGTGATCAGATATTCCCATCTCTTTAAGAATTTTCCACAGTTTGTTGTGATCTACACAGCAAAGGATTTTAGCACAGTCAATGAAGCAGATGTTTTTCTGGAACTCTCTTGCTTTTTAGATAATCCAATGGATGTTGGCAGTTTGATCTCTGGTTCCTCTGCCTTTTCTGAATCAGAAAGTTCCCAGTTCACATACTATTGAAGCCTTGCTTGGAGAATTTTGAGCATTACTTTGCTAGTGTGTGAGATGAGTGCAATTATGCAGTAGTTTGAACATTTTTGTCATTGCCTTTCTTTGGGATTGGAATGAAAACTGATCTTTTCCAGTCCTGTGGCCACTGCTGAGTTTTCCAAGTTTGCTGGCATATTGAGTGCAA
Source organism: Bos mutus (assembly GCF_027580195.1). Taxonomy (NCBI): domain Eukaryota; kingdom Metazoa; phylum Chordata; class Mammalia; order Artiodactyla; family Bovidae; genus Bos; species Bos mutus. The sequence goes on from NC_091626.1 coordinate 36,099,696, forward strand.
CATTCACAGCATCATCTTTGAGGAATTCAACTGGAATTTCCAACACCTCCATTAGCTTTGTTTGTAGTGATGCTTCCTAAGGCCCACTTGACTTCACATTCCAGGATGTCTGGCTCTAGGTGAGTGATCACGCCATCGTGGTTATCTGGGTCATTAAGATCTTTTTTGAATAGTTCTTCTGTGTATTCTTGCCAAGTCTTCTTAATGTCTTCTGCTTCTGTTAGGTCCATACCATCTCTCTCCTTTATTGTGCCCCTCTTTGCATGAAGTATTCCCTTGGTATCTCTAATTTTCTCGAAGAGATCGCTAGTCTTTCCCATTCTATTGTTTTCCTCTTTCTTTGCATTGATCACTTAGGAAAGCTTTCTTAACTCTCCTTGCTTTTCCTCGAAACTCTGCATTCAGATGGATATATCTTTGCCTTTCTCCTTTGTCTTTCACTTCTCTTCTTTTCTCAGCTATTTGTAGGGCCTCCTCAGACAACCATTTTGCCTTTTTGCATTTCTTTTTCTTGGGGATGGTCTTGATCACCACCTCCTGTACAATGTTCTGAACCTCCATCCATAGTTCTTCAGACATTCTCTCTATCAAATCTAATCCCTTGAATCTATTTTTCACTTCCACTGTATAAGTGTAAGGGATTTGATTTAGGCCATACCTGAATTATGGCTAGTGGTTTTTCCCACTTTCTTCAATTTAAGTCTGAATTTGGCAATAAGAAGTTCATGATCTGAGCCATAGTCAACTCCTGGTCTTGTTTTTGCTAACTGTATAGAGCTTCTCCATCTTTGGCTGCAAAGAACATAATCAGTCTGATTTCAGTATCGATCATCTGGTGAAGTCCATGTGTAGTCGTCTTTTATGTTGTTGGAAGAGGGTGTTTACTATGACCAGTGCATTCTCTTGGCAAAACTCTGTTAGCCTTTGCTCTGCTTCATTTTGTACTCCAAGGCCAAACTTGCCTGTTACTTCTTGACTTCCTACTTTTGCATTCCAGTCCCCTATAATGAAAAGGACATATTTTTTTGGATGTTAGTCCTAGAAGTTCTTGTAGGCCGTCATAGAACTGTTCAACTTCAGCTTCTTCAGCGTTACTGGTCGGGGCATAGATTTGGATTACCGTGATATTAAATGGTTTGCCTTGGAAACGAACAGAGATCATTCTGTCGTTTTTGAGATTGCACCCAAGTACTGCATTGTGGACTCTCTTGTTAACTATGAGGGCTACTCCATTCTTCCTAGGGGATTCTTGCCTACAGTAGTAGATGTAATGGTCATCTGAATTGAATTCACCCATTCCAGTTCGTTTTAGTTCACTGATTCCTAAAATGTTGACATTCATTCTTGCCATCTCTTGCTTGATCACTTCCAATTTAACTTGATTCATGGTCCTAACATTCCAGGTTCCTATGCAGTATTATTCTTTATAGCTTCAGACTTTATTTTCACCACCAGACACATCCACAACTGGGCATTGTTTCCACTTTGGCTCAGTCTCTTCATTCTTTTTGGAGCTATTTCTTCACTCCTCTCCAGTAGCATATTGGGCACCTACTGACCTGGGAAGTTCATCTTTCAGTGTCATATTTTATGCCTTTTCATACTGTTCATAGGGTTCTCAAGGTAAGAATGCTGAAGTGGTTTGCCATTTCCTTCTCCAGTGGACTGAACTCTCCACCATGACCAGTCTGTCTTGGGTGGCCCTACATGGCATGGCTCATAGTTTCATTGAGTTAGACAAGGCTGTGATCCATGTGATCAGTTTGATTAGTTTTCTGTGATTGTGGTTTTCATTCTATCTGCCCTCTGGTAGATAAGGATAAAAGGCTTGTGCTGCTGCTAAGTCGCTTCAGTAGTGTCTGACTGTGCGACCCCATAGACGGAAGTCCACCAGGCTCCCCTGTCCCTGAGATTCTCCAGGCAAGAACACTGGAGCGGGTTGCCATTTCCTTCTCCAGTGCATGAAAGTGAAAAGTGAAAGTGAAGTCGCTCAGTCGTGTCTGACTCTTAGCGACCCCAGGGACTGCAGCCCACCAGGTTCCTCCATCCATGGGATTTTCCAGGCAAGAGTACTGGAGTGGGGTGCCATTGTAGAAGCTCCTTGATTAGAGTTACTGGCTCTGGGGCAAACAGGTCTTGCTCTGATGGGCACGGCCATGCTCAGTAGATGTTTAATCCAATTTTCTGCTGATGGGTGGGGCTGTGTTCCCTCCCCGTAGTTTGGCCTGAGGGCAAACTATGGTAGGGGTACTGTAGCCATGAAATTAAAAGACACTTACTCCTTGGGGCTTCCCTGGTGGCTCAGATGGTAAAACGTCTGCCTGCAATGCGGGAGACCTGGGTTTGATTCCTGGGTCGGGAAGATCCCCTGGAGAAGGAAATGGCAATCCACTCCAGCACTCTTGCCTGGAAAATCCCATGGACAGAGGAGCCTGATAGGCTACAGTCCATGGGGTCACAAAGAGTCGGACACAACTGAGCAACTTCACTTTCTTTCACTTTACTCCTTGGAAGGAAAATTATGACCAACCTAGATAGCATATTCAAAAGCAGAGACATTACTTTGCCAGCAAAGGCCCGTCTAGTCAAGACTATGGTTTTTCCAGTAGTCACGTATGGATGTGAGAGTTGGACTGTGAAGAAAGCTGAGTGCCGAAGAATTGATACTTTTGAACTGTGGTGTTGGAGAAGACTCTTGAGAGTCCCTTGGACTGCAAGGAGATCCAACCAGTCCATTCTAAAGGAGATCAGTCCTGGGTGTTCATTGGGAGTGCTGATGCTAAAGCTGAAACTCCAATACTTTGGCCACCTCATGTGAAGAACTGACTCATTGGAAAAGACTCTGATGCTGGGAGGGATTGGGGGCAGGAGGAGAAGGGGACGACAGAGGATGAGATGGCTGGATGGTATCACCGACTTGATGGACATGAGTTTGAGTGAACTCTGGGAGTTAGTGATGGACAGGGAGGCCTGGCGTACTGTGATTTATCGGGTCGCAAAGAGTCGGACATGACTGAGCGACTGAACTGAACTTAACTGAAAGAGTCTCTTGATGAGGGTGAAAGAGGAGAGTGAAAAAGTTGGCTTAAAACTCAGCATTCAAAAATCTAAGATCAGGGCACCTGGTCCCATCTCTTCATGGCAAATACAAGGGGAAAAGTGGAAGCAGTGACAGATTTTCTTTTCTTGGGCTCCAAAGTCACTGCAGACAGTGACAGGTGCTGCCATGAAATTAAAAGACACTTGCTCATTGAAAGGCAAGCTATAACAAACAGAAACAGTATATTAAAAAACGGAGACATCACTTTATCTACAAAGATCTGTAGAGTCCGTTTTTCAGTCGTCATGTACGGATGTGAGTTGGTCTGTAAAGAAGACTGAGCACCAAAGAATTGATGCTTTCAAATTGTGTTGGAGAAGACTCTTGAAAGTTGCATGGATTGCAAGGAGATCAAACCCATCAATCCCAAAGGAAATTGACCCTGAATATTCATCAGAGGGACTGATGCTGGAGCTGAAGATCCAATACTTTGACCACCTGATGCAAAGAGCCAACTCATGGAAAAGACCCTGATGCTGGGAAAGATTGAAAGCAAAAGGAGAAGGGAGTGGCATAGGATGAGATGGTTAGATAGCATCACTGACTCAGTGGAAATGAATTTGAGCAAACTCTGGGAGATGGTAAAATAAGGGGAGCCTGGAATGCTGCAGTTCATGGGGTTGGTTCATAACCAACAAAGAGTTGGTTATGATTTAGCAACTGAACAGCAACAACTCTATAAATATTTACTCCAATAGAATTTCTTAACCAAGATCTTATAAGTATGATGAGAAAGATAGCCTGATGCCAACACTCTATACAACATAGAGTGTTGCAGAGTATATTCCGGAGATGTCATTGCAATACACAATCCAGGCATGTCAAATTTGTTCCTTCCCTAGTCATGGTTCCCAAACAAACTTTATGTGAAAATTAGTGGATGTTGACATTCAAACATGTATACAATTGCATGTATGGTCATAGTGGTGATGATGGGAAATGGGAATGTTTTTCTTGATGTAAGCTTATTTTCTCCATGAAAGGAAAGATTGTTTAAGTGGTTACATTCATTTTTATCATTTCTTCAATTTATTATTCTTAGATGCTAATTATAGTATTTTTTTTTCCATAGCTGGAAGCCAACATGTGATGTATTTCATAAACATGAAGACTACATGCAGGAGCAATTTATTATTTATCAAGAAACTATTGAAAAAGACAAGTACAGTATAAATATTAATTTAAGCTTATCAATTCTATAAGTTAGTTTTAATAAGACATTATTTGTAAAAATATTAATTGAAAAATGTACACAAAATTTTTTAAAAGTAAATCCACTGTTTTGGACTCTTTGGTTGTCATTGTTGGCCTACCTATTTGTTATAAAGCTCTTTCTAACCTTGGATATATTTAAACGTGTCCTTAGCATAGTAACTATCAGTAGGAATATAAAGCAGAGTGCTTCAATTAATGTTTTTTATGACTGAGTTGCTATGGTCAAACACCTTAAGGAGTAGCCTCTTATAAAGTTAGCTTATGAGAAAATTGGAATATTGGCTTTAAAAGGGTATTTTTATATAAAATTTGTGTTTTTCAGTTGGTTAGTGGGATATTATATTCTGATGGAGAAATATTAATATTTGTATGGGTTTATTATGTGTTAAATCACTTGGTTTGGGGAATTAAATGTAGTTAGTGAATATAATGAAACAAAGTGAGGAACTTGGAACACATTATATAATAATTTCACTTAATTAAAAAAAATTAAATGTTTTTATTTTTAACATAATTGGATAAGAACAGTATCAATTTTATTTTTAATTTTTATTTTATTTTTTTTTACTATTTCCACCCCCCCCCAGCTTTATTGAGGTATAATTGATGTATGACCTAGTGGTTTTCCTTATTTTCTTCAATTTAGGTCTGAATTTTTCAGTAAGGAGCTCATGATCTGAGCCACAGTCAACTCCAGGTCTTCTTTTTGCTGACTGTATAGAGTTTCTCCATCGTCGACTGCAAAGAATATAATCAATTTTGGCATTGACCATTTGGTGATATCCATGTGAAGAATTGTCTGTTGTGTTGCTGGAAGAGAGTGTTTGCTATGACTAGTGTGTTCTCTTGACAAAACTCTGTTAGCCTTCGCCCTACTTCATTTTGTATTGCAGGGCCAAACTTGCCTGTTACTACAGGTATCTCTTGACTTCCTAATTGTGCATTCCAATCCTCTGTGATGAAAAGGACATCTATTTTTGGTGTTAGTTCTAGAAGGTGTTGTATGTCTTTACAGAACTGGTCAACTTCAGCTTCTTCAGCCTTAGTGGTTGGGGCATAGACTTGGATTACTGTGATGTTGAATGGTTTGCCATGGAAATGAATGGAGATCATTCTGTTGTTTTTGAGATTACACCCAAGTACTGCATTTCAGTACTCAAGTACTGGCCCAAGTACTGACCCAGCCACTAATGCTGAAGAAGCTGAAGTTGACTGGTTCTGTGAAGACATATAACACCTTCCAGTTTTGCCAAGAGAATACATTGGTCATAGCAAACACCCTCTCCCAAGAACACAAGAGAAGATTCTACACGTGGACATCACCAGATGGTCAATACTGAAATCAGATTGATTATATTCTTTGAAGCCAAAGATGGAGAAGCTCAATACAGTCAGCAAAAACAAGACTGGGAGCTGACTGTGGCTCAGATCATGAACTCCTTATTGCCAAATTCAGACTAAAATTGAAGAAAGGGAAAATCACTAGACCATTTAGGTATGACCTAAATCAAATCCCTTACAATTATATAGAAGTGAGAAATAGATTCAAGGGATTAGATCTGACAGAGTGCCTGAAGAACTATGGATGGAGGTTCATAACATTGTACAGGAGACAGGGATCAAGACCATTTCCGAGAAAAAGAAATGCAAAAAGCAAAATGGCTGTCTGAGGAGGCCTTACAAATAGCTGTGAAAAGCAAAGGAGAAAAGGAAAGATATACGCATTTGAATGCAGAGTTCCAAAGAATAGCAAGAAGAGATAAGAAAGCCTTCCTCAGTGATCAGTGCAAAGATATAGAGGAAAACAATAGAAATGGGAAGACTAGACATCTCTTCAAGAAAATTAGAGATACCAAGGGAACATTTCATGCAAAGATGGGCACAATAAAGGACAGAAATGGTATGGACCTAACAGAAGCAGAAGATATTAAGAAGACTTGGCAAGAATACACAGAAGAACTATTCAAAAAAGATCTTCACAACCCAGATAGTCGTGATGGTATGATCACTCACCTAGAGCCAGACATCCTGGAATGCGAAGTCAAATGGGCCTTAGGAAGCATCACTACAAACAAAGCTAGTGGAGGTGATGGAATTCCAGTTGAGCTATTTCAAATCCTGAAAGATGATGCTGTGAAAGTGCTGCACTCAATATGCCATCGAATTGGGAAAACTCAGCAGTGGCCACAGGACTGGAAAAGGTCAGTTTTCATTCCAATCCCAAAGAAAGGCAATGCCAAAGAATGCTCAAACTACCGCACAATTGCACTCATCTCACACGCTAGTAAAGTAATGCTCAAAATTCTCCAAGCGAGGCTTTAGCAACACGTGAACCATGAACTTCCAGATGCTCAAGCTGGATTTAGAAAAGGCAGAGGAACCAGAGATCAAATTGCCAACATCCGTTGGATTATTGAAAAAGCAAGAGAGTTCCAGAAAAACATCTACTTCTGCTTTATTGACTATGCCAAAGCCTTTGACTGTGTGTATCACAATAAACGGTGGAAAATTCTTAAAGAGATGGGAATACTAGACCACCTGACCTGCCTCTTGAGACATCTGTATGCAGGTCAGGAAGCAACAGTTAGAGCTGGACATGGAACAACAGACTGGTTCCAAATTGGGAAAGGAGTACATCAAGGCTGTATATTGTCACCCTGCTTATTTAACTCCTATGCAGAGTACATTATGAGAAACGATGGGCTGGATGAAGCACAAGCTGGAATCAAGATTGCTGGGAGAAATATCAATAACCTCAGATATGCAGATGCCACCACCCTTATGGCAGAAAGTGAAGAGGAACTAAAAAGCCTCTTGATGAAAGTGAAAGTGGAGAGTGAAAAAGTTGGCTTACAACTCAACATTCAGAAAACTAAGATCATGGCATCTGGTCCAATTACTTCATGGCAAATAGATGGGGAAACAGTGGAAACAGTGGCTGACTTTATTTTTGGGGGCTCCAAAATCACTGCAGATAGTGACTGCAGCCGTGAAATTAAAGGACATTTGCTCCTTGGAAGAAAATTTATGACCAATCTAGCCAGCATATTAAAAAGCAGAGACATTACTTTGCCAACAAAGGTCTATCTAGTCAAAGCTATGGTTTTTCCAGTAGTCATGTATGGATGTGAGAGTTGGACTATAAAGAGGGCTGAGCACAGAAGAACTGATGCTTTTGAACTGTGGTGTTGGAGAAGACTCTTGAGAATCCCTTGGACTGCAAGGAGATTCAACCAGTCCATCCTAAAGGAGATCATTTCATCTGAATTAAATTCACCCATTCCAGTCCTTTTTAGTTTGCTGACTCCTAAACTGTGGTGTTCACGCCTGCCATCTCCTGTTTGACCACAGCCTATTTACCTTAATTTGTGGAGCTAACATTCCAGGTTCCTGTGCAATTATTGTTCTTTACAGTGTCGAGGTTTACTTTCCCCATCAGTCACATCCACAACTGAGTGCTAATTCTGCTTTGGCCCAACCACTTCATTATTTCTGGAGCTATTAGTAATGGTTCATTGTTCTTCCCCAGTTACATATTGGACATCTTCCAACCTGGGGGACTCAGCTTCTGATGTCATATCTTTTTGTCTCTTCATACTGTTCATGGGGTTCTCGCAGGAGGAATACTGGAGTGGTTTGCCATTTCCTGTGGAACACATTTTGTCAGAAGTCTTCACTGTGATGCGTCTATCTTGGGTGGCCCTGAACAGCATGGCTGATAGCTCCATTGAGTTATGCCAGTCCTTTGCCACAACAAGGCTATGATCTATGAAGGGATGAGGCATATAAGTGTGCTCACAAATCCACCTGCATGAGAACCTGCCCAAGCCTCACCCCATGCCAAAGTGGGAGTGCAGATAATTGGCTCAGATTTCAGTCCTCCTTCAGGAGCAGTGGTTACATGGTAGTCTTCCTTGTAGCTTTAATTGAGATCTTCTGCAAGCTTTAAGTAGGTATTCTATAAGAATCATCCTACCTGTAGATGTAGTTCTGTTGTGTTTGTGGGAAGAGATGAGCTCCCTGTCCCTCTACTCTGCCATCTTTTTCTTCTCTCAAGAATATGGTTTTGCAGTGAACCTGGATTGAACATGTTCAATGTTGTGAGGACTGGCAAACTTTTTTTGGTAAAGGTCCCGATAGTAAATGTTCTAGGCTTTTTAAATGTTAAAGTCTTTGTCACAGCTACTCCAGTCTGGTATTTTGGTATAAGAGCAACTGTAGGCAATATGTAAGTATTGTGTTCTAATAAAACTTTATTTATGGACATTTGCAGCTTGATTTTCATTAATTTTGATCTGTCATGAAGTATTTTGGAGAAGGAAATGGCAGCCCACTCCAATACTATTGCCTGGAAAATCCCATGGACAGAGGAGCCTGGTAGGCTACAGTCCATGGGGTCGCAAAGAGCCGGACACAACTGAGTGACTTCACTTTAACTTTCATGAAGTATTATTATTATTATTTTGATTTTTAAAAATAATTTAAAAATGTAAAAATTGTTCTTAGCTGATAAACTGTACAAAAACAGGTAGCAGGTTAGATTTGGCCCATAGATCATAGTAACTGACTTGTCTTGTAGATTAAGCAAAGTTCAGGTAAGAAGGAAGAGTTAATACCTTTTTTACAAGAATTGACCGTCTCACTCAAGACTGGTTCTTGAAGAGATGATCATTCACCTCTACCTGAACTGTACTGGAGGAGTTCCTCCAAACAGTGCTGAAATTTTCTTATAAAACAGTTGTGGAATATGCAAGAATGATTGTGAACCCAAAGTTCTGCCACATAGAAAGTGATAATTTTAGCTTAGAAAACTTAAGGATATTTAAAGGCATAGTTATAAAGGTAGCTAAACTGGGAAGAATAGAGATTTAGAACTCAGGGAGAATAGAGATTCAAGAAGTAATCAAAAGAACTAGGTTCTGCATTGTCATGTAGGATGAGAAGTGAAAAGAGATCACTAAGTTGGACAAATTAGATCATTGGTAACCTTGGGAAGGGTGGATTCATTAGAATGGTGGAAGTAGAATTTTAATTGAAGAGGATTAAGGAGTGAGTAACTCAGGTAGTGAAGAAAAAGAGTAGAGAATTGGAAAGTTTAATAGAGTTAAGAAAAGTTTAAAGGGCAGACAGTATTGAGTGAAGCAAAAATAAGTAGATTTTTAACTTGTCTTTTATGCTTAATTTAGTAGTTTTTAACAAGTGATTTTAGAAAGTTTTTAGATGTACTTTTGTTATATTGATACCATTTCTTTTAACAGAAAAATGTACCATGGTTATATATGTCAGTATAAAGATGTTTTAAAGCAATACCAACTAAAATACTCAGAAACACCCCTCTCACGTGAATATTATGAGAAGAAAAGAGAATATGAAGAAATTCAAAACAGAGTGTTGGCAAGTACTGAACAACTGAAAGTGAATGAAACTATTTTTATGGAATTTTTAGGTATTAATTTTTTTATACATACTGTTTGATACATACATATTTTTGATACATACTGTTTTAATAACATTACCCTTGTAGTGAAAATAATATAATAAATCAATCTAAAATATGGTTTTGTTTTGCAGTGCCTTCTCCCTTTCCATCACTTACCAGTTGGACACTACATATGTATCCACAGTAGTATTTCTACTTAGAATTTTTATTTGATAAGTATTATTTCTGTATTCTAGCTGTTACTGTGTTTCCTTGTGACTATTACATTGATTTGGTTTTTTGTTTAATTAAAAAATTAAGAGATTACTTTAAAGGTCATCTGGAATTAGTTTTCATATATGTGCATGTCATCAGAAGCAAGAAATTTTAATGCAAATGAAGTGGTATATGTACTTGTCTTTAAGTGGCTTAACTTAGCAACCCAACCAATGAAAAAGTTATTTTGCTTTGTTTTACCAAAGAGTTTCAATTAAATCAGTTGATTATTTCTATTAGGATGGAAGGTGGTAAGGAGGTGAGTCACAATTCACTGGGTATCTACTTTGTGGCAGGAAGTACTCAAGAAGATACAGAGCTTTCTTATAATGAGCTCACAGTTTGGTAAGGAAACAAACATGTAAACAAGTAATTCTAATACAGTGGCATTGTATTAGATGCTTAAGTAATTTTTAATTGGTCTAAGTCTCATCTCTTTGTCAAGGAGATCTTCTCCCATGATGAACTTGGAACTTTAATCCTCTTCCAACCTCCACAATCCTTCATATGCTTTCCTATCAGATTATAACTCCACTGTTTGCACTAAGTCTTCTTTATCCCTGCATTCTACCTTGCTTCATTCTGCTTCATCCTAAATCATCCTTTTAACTCCTTTGCTGTTTGCTGTTTGCTCTCTTCATGTTTGGGTTTTAGCTTATTCTATACTTAGTTGTTCATTTGCTGCTGATCTAATACATTGCCACTGCATTAGAATTACTTGTTTGCATGTCCATTTCCTCTGCTAAACTGTGAGTGTTTTAACTTTCAGTGGGAAGAGGCAGAGGTTGGTGGTAGATGCAGAAGGCACAGCAGGGGTTTAGGGACTTGGATTGTAGAAATGAGTGAGACATTATTTGATAGACATGAAGAGGTGATGAAGGTGGGGAGAGTTGAAGATTAGGAGTTAAATGTATCTAAAAAATTTAAATTGATATTATGATAATAGCATAGTGTTATAAATAATGTTCATTTGAAATTTTATACTCTAGCATATAAATCCTAAATTTTAGTGAAATAGGAAAGGTCTGGCAAAGATTTTCTCTGGAGTTCTTGTTCATTAGCATTAAACATTTAAAAATTTTCCTAATGGATTACAGAGTAACTTAGGAAATTGTAGAAACTACTACTCATGCAGAATGTTTGTTAGCAGTTGAGAGATTCTCTACTTCAAATTGAGTGTAAATCTAGTTCAAGCAGAAAGTTCAAACAGAAGATATAGCTCTCTTTTGAGTTCTCCTGGTGCACAGATGGACCATAAAGAGCAAGAAGAGGAAGACTGAGTGGATTTATAATGTTGATCTTGGAACAAATAAATTACAGAAACTGAAGCAGTTAAGTTTGGACTTGATTATGTTCATCATGCCGAATGACATGATAAACGGGTTAAAAATAAAAGTAAAAACTGCCCTGTGAAAAAATTTAACTGAAAGAAAAAATCCTAACATGTATTTTGATGAAATGTTATTTTTAAGCTAAGTATATAATGTAGACAAACAGTAAATTGACAGTTTGCCAGATGTTTGTACTAGTCTTTCTGCTGTTTTCAGATACTGTTATTCATATTGTGTATATGATATATATATAATTAATTTTATATAATACTAATTATTTTTATATAGTACTTATATTATAAATGTGAAAGTTATTTATATTACATAGTTCCTTAACATAAAAGGGTTAATTTGAGATATAAAACACAAGATATTCTTAAACATGCTAACCAGTTTTCCAAAAGATCATGTGACTTGAAGAAAGAAGTAGATGACATGGAAATAGAAATTAATTATTTAAACCAGGTATTAATTTTGTTACATGTTTCTAATATGTGTGTTAATGTATAAGTGTAATGGTATGTTAGATGACAGCCTAAGAAGAGCTATTTCTAAAGCAACTCAATAATTTATTTGCCTCAGATTACCTTTGGAGCCAAAATGTTTTTAGGTATTGAGTATATTTGCTGGGAGGGATTGGGGGCAGGAGGAAAAGGGGACGACAGAGGATGAGATGGCTGGATGGCATCACCGACTCAGCAACTGAACTGAACTGATATTCAACTCTGAGTTTTGGGAAATAGTTTAACTTTCTTTGAGTGCTAAGAAAAGAAGATAAAGAGCAAGTTGGAGCTTAATAATAGATATTTAAAGGCATTAACAGAGCTTACAGCAGTGCTCTCATAAAGGAAAACAAGTTATTAAATGATTTAAAAAACTTAACGTAGAAAATTTATGACTAAAGTCTTTATAAAGCTAGGACAGAACTAGTTTTTAGCCTTTAAGACTGATGATACATGATATTTTCTTGAATATATTTTTAGTGTTATCTATTGAAATGTGGCTTTAATTGATGAGTATGAGAGCCACCAAAGTCACTTCCAAATTTTGAGAAAAAGTTGAATGGCTAATTTTCTAAATTTTATGAAAATTGTGTTAAAGATGGTATATTTATCATCCGTAAGCATGAGGTTCCACATAACAGTAATATCATTTTAGTAAGAAGAAAGTGGGTGTCACTTTCTTTAAAATATATAGTAACTATTGGACATCTCTATGTAGGGAATCAACGTTTACATTGCTTCTGATTGTCCTTTTTAAAAAGAATGAAAGTTGATTGAAATCTAGGTTTCCTAATGGAGTTGTAAGGAAAAATAAAAGGAGTATGATTTATTGTTAATTTTGACTGTTTTAGTAACTTTCACTAAAAGATTGTTAGTACTACCCAAAATATAAATCTTGTGATTATGTAGAAAAAAATCATATTCATTAGTTAAGATAACCAAATGTTTCTTAATGCTTCGCAGGTATTTATTTTGTTTTGCTTTGTCATTTTTCTTTTTAGCAGATTGCAAGACATTATGAAATGAAGAATCTTCCAGAAACTCTAGAAGAAAAAAATAAAAACGTAGAAAAGAGAAAGGAATTGAAAGAAAGGTATGGTGGGGGTTTAGCCACTAAGTTATGTCGGACTCTTTGTGACACCATGGACTGGAGCCCGCCAGGCTCTTTTGTCTATGGGATTCTCTAGGCAAGAATACTGGAGAGAGTAGCCATTCCTTTCTCCAGTGGATCTTCCCAAGCAGGGTCTCCTGTATTGCAGGCAGATTCTTTACCATTTTAGCCACCAGGGAAGCCCCGAGAGAATGGTATAGGTAAACTTTAAAATAGGACTTTCTTTCAGATCAGATCAGATCAGTCGCTCAGTCATGTCCGACTCTTTGCAACCCCATGAATCGCAGCACGCCAGGCCTCCCTGTCCATCACCAACTCCCAGAGTTCACTCAGACTCATGTCCATCGAGTCAGTGATGCCATCCAGCCATCTCATCCTCTGTCGTCTCCTTCTCTTGCCCCCAATCCCTCCCTTTCTTTATGTGAACAGATATTCTACATTTAAAATTGATTACATATTGTATACAATTTGAGGAGTTTTAGCTATATAATATCAAAGTAGCTCTTCTAATTTTAAAATATGCTAATTTTTCCTTAGCTAATATTTAATATTATTCACTCTTATCTTTAGAATTTTTGAAAAAGATCCACAACCTGTACTTATGTTGAACAAAACCCTTCAAAACAGTCAATTATTTCTTCCATATGAATCTCAGAAATTAATAAAACCAATAAAGATGCATTCTTCAGAACCAAGAATTATAGGTACAGTATCTGTTTATTATTCAAAAACTTAGTTTTGTTTGAGAACATATAAAAGAAGAAATAGAAAGGAGCAATTTTAGTTATCACTTAGTGTAAGCAAGAGCTAACAATACTGGAGACTTATAGACTCATAAAGTGCCACTTTGGTTCTTTCTGAGAGCAAGCAAGATGTGCCTTCTATACATAATATTTTTCTTTTTGAGAGAGAAATCACTCATGATTTATTTTAAAAAAGAGTTTTAGTCTGGTTTCCAGCTATCAGAAGAGGATGAATAATTGTATATTTTTCATTTGAGAAGTTGTATTATCAGTATGTATGATTAAAGTCACTCAGTTGTGTCTGACTCTTTGTGACCCCATGGTGGTGAGACTTGTGGTAATGATACTGTGACTTAGTCACTGAGACATTTAAATCATGTTTTATTTGATGGATAGATTAACTACATTGTCCTAGGTTAACTACACTAGCTGTTTTATTCCCCAGTCATTTACATCACCACTGTTTGTTCTTTGGTTCCACATTATAAAGATGTAGTTTTGTCAGCTACTTTTTAAAATTTAATTTAAAAAATTTACTTATTTCTTTTTAATCAGCTGTTTTTCATTTTATATACATGGTTATTATAATAGCTACTATATATTGAAGAATTAAGATTATGTAATAATTTCATAATTCTTTACTTTAAATTAAATATTTTGTAACTTGATTTTTTAAATTACAAGGTGAGGTTAAATGTTGGACATGACATTTGATTCTATTTCTGGAATTGATTTGAAGTTGTACAATTTAATAATCTAGATAAAAAAGAAGAAAGTTCTGTGAGTCAGTCAAAGCTTGCCAATATTGACTTCAAGCAAAAAGAAAATGATGCACATGTAGGTATTTCTTTTTTAATAGTATAAATGAAATGCTTGCGTTAAATGGTATAGTGAATATACTGCATTTAGGCTGTGTGTGTTTGTGTGTGTGTGTGTGTGTGTGTTATAAAATATATTAAACTAGCCATTAGTACAATCTCAGGATATGAAAAACTTAAAGAGTTTTGTATGGTAGCCTGAGCATATACTGTAGCCGTGTCCTTTACTTCTAAAAATAAAAGATATTTGAAAATATCAATCACTGTACCCAATAGACCAAAATCTAAAAGACATTTCTCAAGGAATTAGATTGAAGAGGGAAATTGTGGCACCATCTCCATAATGTCATCATTTCTTGAGTTCCACTGGTGTTTTCTTTTCCTGCTATCCTTATGCTAAACTTTTACCTCAAAGTTATTTCATGGTCAGAATAACCATTACAACTTGCTATCATATCTTCCTCCTAGGGAGGAAAGAAAAAGGGGAAAAAAGTCTTGTTGAGTCAGCCTCATTTTTAAGGATATTTCATGGAAGCTCCTTAAATAATTTATGTTAATGTTTCATTGACAAGAACTTTATAACATGGTTACCTCTATCTGCAGAGAGGTTGACAAACATGATGGGCTTTTTGTTTGTTTGCTTTTTAAATCAGAACATAAAGGAAATGTCGATTTTGAAGAAGATAGAAAAACTAGCAGTTTCTCCCAACAAGAATGAATCAAGTAGATGAAAAATAAGTAAGGATGTAGAGGATCTAACACAAATAGTAAGCTTTGTGCCCAATATACACATAATTCAGTTAAATTTTGTTTGCAGTATTCACCAAAATTGACTATTTTTAAAAACAAAAAGGATATGTCCTCCATTCTAAAAAGCTGCTATCTTTACTAACCACAACATCAAAAAAGTTAAACAAGTTAAACAAAAACATAGCCTTCTCCTCAAAAAACTATTTGGTTGAGTAAAAAGAAATTCAGTTCAGTCGCTCAGTCATGTCCGACTCTTTGCGACCCCATGAACTGCAGCACACCAAGCCTCCCTGTCCATCACTAACTCCCAGAGTCCACCCAAACCATCCAACCATCTCATCCTCTGTCGTCCCCTTTTCCTCCTGCCCTCAACCTTTCCCAGCATCAGGGTCTTTTCCAGTGAGTCAGCTCTTTGACTCAGGTGGCCAAAGTATTGAAGTTTCAGCTTCAGCATCATTCCTTCCAATGAACACCCAGGACTGATCTTCTTTAGGATGGACTGGTTGGATCTCCTTGCAGTCCAAGGGACTCTCAAGAGTCTTCTCCAACACCACAGTTCAAAAGCATCAATTCTTCTGCACTCAGCTTTCTTTATAGTCCAACTCTCATATCCGTACATGACCACTGGAAAAACCATAGCCTTGACTATATGGACCTTTGTTGACAAAGTAATGTCTCTGCTTTTCAATATGCTATCTAGGTTGGTCATAACTTTCCTTCCAAGGAGTAAGCATCTTTTAGTTTCATGGCTGCAATCACCATCTGCAGTGATTTTGGAGCCCCCCAAAATAAAGTCAACCACTGTTTCCACTGTTTCCCCATCTATTTGCCATGAAGTGATGGGACCGGATGCCATGGTCTTAGTTTTCTGAATGTTGAGTTTTAAGCCAACTTTTTCACTCTCCACTTTCACTTTCATCAAGAGACTCTTTAGTTCTTCTTCACATGTGAATTATTCTGCCATAATTCACATGCTTTTGAATTACTTTTGGGCTATAGAAGAAATCAAAATAGAATTTAAAAATTATTTAAAAGCATACTATAATCCCAAACCTGTGAAATCAGAGAGAAGTTTATGTTTGAAAACAAGCATATTAGAAAATAAGGAAGATTAAAATCAGCCAAACATTAAGTATTAATCTGAAATGTTGAACTTAAAGTATGAAAAGCTTAACTTAAAATATAAAAATAAAATAATGCAAAAAAGTAGGAATTAACAGAGAAAAGCAGAAATTTATGAAATTTAGAAATTAGGTTAATTAATATAGCCAAACGCTAATAAGTTTCAGCAAGTGTACAGAAAAAAGAAGTCCCCCATCATAAAAAAAAGTATAAAGTGGGGGAAAAGTGTATATCAATACATCTATGAAAGAAATCTTTTCAAAGTCCTAAGATGATACTATGTAAAATTATATACCAACAAACTTGAAAATTTAGGTGAGATGGAAAATTTTTTGGACAATATAAATTGCTAGACTGAAAAAAACATGAATAGATCAATAACTTACAAGAAACAGAAATGTAAATGAAACTGAAATGTAAATAAATGCCTATTTCCTTCTTTTCTCCCTTATTTCCCTCCCTTTTCCCTCTACCACACATGCCCTTCAGAACACTTCAGACTCAATTTTTCAGGTGAATTCTGTCAAACCTTAGATCAGAGTTTCTCAATAGTGACACTGTTGACATTTAGATCAGATAATTAGTTCTTTATTGTGGGGTTGTACAGGTGATCCACTAGAGTCCAGTAGCACCTCAGCTGCAATTTATGACAATCAAAAGTATCTCCAGATATTGTCAAATGTCGTCTGAGAGGCAAACAAAGATCATGGCATCTGGTCCCATCAATTCATGGCAAAAAGATGGGGAAACAGTGGAAACAGTGACAGACTTTATTTTCTTGGGCTCCAAAATCACTGCAGATGGTGACTGCATGCACAAAATTAAAAGACACTTGCTTCTTAGAATAAAAGCTATGACAAACCTAGACAGTGTATTAAAAAACAGAGACATTACTTTGCCTACAGAGGTCCGTGTAGTCAAAGCTATGGTTTTTCCAGTAGTCATTATGGATGTGAGAGTTGGACCATAAACAAGGCTGAACGCCAAAGAATTGGTGCTTTTGAACTGTGGTGTTGGAGAAGACTCTTTGAGAGTCCCTTGGACAGTAAGGAGATCAAACCACTCAGTCCTACAGGGTATCAACTCTGAATATTCATCAGAAGGACTGATGCTGAAGCTGAAGCTCCAATACTTTGACTACCTGATGTGAAGAGCCAACTCATTGTAAATCAGACCCTGATCCTGGGAAAGATAGAAGGCAGGAGGAGTAGGGGATGACAGAAGATAAGATGGTTGGATGGCATCACTGACTCAATGGGCACGAATCTGAGCAAGCTCTGGGAGATGGTGAAGGACAGAAAAGCATGGAGTCGCAAAGAGTTGGACACAACTGAGCAACTGAACAACAACAACAAAAGCAAAATAAAAATGACAGAATTAAGACCAATCGAGTCGGTTATACCATCCAGCTATCTTATCCTCTGTCGTCCCCTTCTCCTCCTGCTCCCAATCCTTCCCAGCATCAGAGTCTTTTCCAATGAGTCAACTCTTCGCATGAGGTGGCCAAAGTATTGGAGTTTCAGCTTTAGCATCAGTCCTTCAAAAGAACACCCAGGACTGATCTCCTTTAGAATGGACTGGTTGAATCTCCTTGCAGTCCAAGGGACTCTCAAGAGTCTTCTCCAACAGCACAGTTCAAAAGCATCAATTAATTGCATCCAAATACTGCATCCAAGTACTACAACAGTACTTAGATGCAATCTAAAAAACGACAGAATGATCTCTGTTCATTTACAAGGCAAACCATTCAATATCATGGTAATACAAGCCTAAGCCCCGACCAGTAATGCTGAAGAAGCTGAAGTTGAACAATTCTATGAAGACTTACAAGACCTTCTAGAACTATACCATTTGAATGCAGAGTTCCAAAGAATAGCAAGGAGAGATAAGAAAGCCTTCCTCAGTGATCAGTGCAAAGATATAGAGGAAAACAATAGAATGGGAAAGACTAGAGATCTCTTCAAGAAAATTAGAGATACCAAGGGAACATTTCATGCAAAGATGGGCACAATAAAGGACAGAAATGGTATGGACCTAACAGAAGCAGAAGATATTAAGAAGACTTGGCAAGAATACACAGAAGAACTATTCAAAAAAGATCTTCACGACCCAGATAGTCGTGATGGTGTGATCACTCACCTAGAGCCAGACATCCTGGAATGCGAAGTCAAATGGGCCTTAGGAAGCATCACTACAAAACAAAGCTAGTGGAGGTGATGGAATTCCAGTTGAGCTATTTCAAATCCTGAAAGATGATGCTGTGAAAGTGCTGCACTCAATATGCCATCGAATTGGGAAAACTCAGCAGTGGCCACAGGACTGGAAAAGGTCAGTTTTCATTCCAATCCCAAAGAAAGGCAATGCCAAAGAATGCTCAAACTACCTCACAATTGCACTCATCTCACACGCTAGTAAAGTAATGCTCAAAATTCTCCAAGCGAGGCTTTAGCAACACGTGAACCATGAACTTCCAGATGCTCAAGCTGGATTTAGAAAAGGCAGAGGAACCAGAGATCAAATTGCCAACATCCGTTGGATTATTGAAAAAGCAAGAGAGTTCCAGAAAAACATCTGCTTTATTGACTATGCCAAAGCCTTTGACTGTGTGTATCACAATAAATGGTGGAAAATTCTTAAAGAGATGGGAATACTAGACCACCTGACCTGCCTCTTGAGACATCTGTATGCAGGTCAGGAAGCAACAGTTAGAGCTGGACATGGAACAACAGACTGGTTCCAAATTGGGAAAGGAGTACATCAAGGCTGTATATTGTCACCCTGCTTATTTAACTTCTATGCAGAATACATCATGAGAAACGATGGGCTGGATGAAGCACAAGCTGGAATCAAGATTACTGGGGAAAATATCAATAACCTCAGATATACAGAAGACGCCACCCTTATGACAGAAAGTGAAGAAGAACTAAAGAACTTCATGACGAAAGTGAAAGAGAAAAGTGAAAAAGTTGGCTTACAACTCAACATTCAGAAAACTAAGATCATGGCATCTGGTCCAATCACTTCATGGCAAATAGATGGGGAAACAGTGGCAACAGTGACAGACTTTATTTTGGGGGCTCCAAAATCACTGCAGATGGTGACTGCAGCCGTGAAATTAAAGGATGCTTGCTCTTTGGAAGAAAATTTATGACCAATCTAGCCAGCATATTAAAAAGCAGAGACATTACTTTGCCAACAAAGGTCCATCTAGTCAAAGCTATGGTTTTTCCAGTAGTCATGTATGGATGTGAGAGTTGGACTATAAAGAGGGCTGAGTGCAGAAGAATTGATGCTTTTGAACTGTGGTGTTGGAGAAGACTCTTGAGAATCCCTTGGACTGCAAAGAGATCAAACCAGTCTATCCTAAAGGAGATCAGTCCTGAATATTCATTGGAAGGACTGATGCTGAAGCTGAAACTCCAATACTTTGACCACCTGATGCGAAGAACTGACTCATTGGAAAAGACCTTGATGCTGGGAAAGATTGAAGGCGGGAGTAGAAGGGGACGACAGAGGATGAGATGGTTGGATGGCATCACCGACTCAATGGACATATGAGTTTGAGTAAACTCCAGGAGTTGATTACGGACATTGAGGCCTGGTGTGCTGCAGTCTGTGGGGTTGCAAGGAGTCAGACACGACTAAGCGACTGAACTGAACTGAACATAAATTAATTAGATTAAGAATTAAGATTCCCTTTATTAATCAAGAATAAGGAAGACAAAATTTTAAGTTTACCTTAAATGTATGTATACTATCAGGCATAGTAAGTATACTTTTCAAAAACATCGAATTCCTTGAGACTCTTAAGCCTTTCTGTTTCCCAGTGTTTGACTTAATGTTTTGTATGCAGTGGTTTCATTTAATGTTTGTACTCGTCAGTGTTGATAATAATAGTGATGATGAGGTGGATGACAGTGTTCTTTGAGAGCCCTGAGTAGCCATGGCAAGCAAAACATTTTATTGTTTTGTATAGTCAATTCTAATGCTTAATTCTTTTGTTCAGGTATTGAATGACTCTGCTGTGAATAACCATCCAAAATGTACACATGTTACGGCTTTTAAAAATTCACAAAATGTTATGCAGTTCAGGTAACCTTTAAAATAAGAAATTGACTTATTTTCTGAAATGCTCAACTCAGTAAATAATATAAAAATGTTGTTTATTGTATTTTAGATTAGTAACCCCACAGAAACAATCAAATTGCAATCAATGGTTGGAAAAGAGAGATACAGGTATTTGCCATTTATATTATTCCTAAGAAATGGGAGTAACAAGTTATATCAGATTTTTATACTAGTCAAATAAATTATTTGGATTATTTGCATCTCTGGCTAACTCACCGTGCATGCCTGGTTTTAAAATATGTTTTAAATATAAAACAAATACACTTATTGTAGAAAATTTGGAAAATGGAGAAAAATATAAAAGAAGCAAAAATACCAACCACCCAGATATAACTGATACTACATACACTATTGTATTTTTTTTCTATGCATATGTGTTTTTTTTTCTTTTTGTTTGTTCCTTCAAATTTGAAGCATACTATGTATATTACTTTGGGTCTTTTTCTTTCCACTTGATATGCCCTTGAAGATATTTTTCCATGCCATTAAATATATTTTATTTGAGATGACTTATAATATGTCTTTGCATGGGTATGCTTTAATTTATTTAGTTTATTTAGCTCACACTGAATATTTTTGTTATTTCCAGATTTTTTGCTGTTACAAATGATGCTACTATATTCTTTTATATAAATATTTTGCTATCTTAGATTATTTTCTTTGAATAAATCATAGAAAGGTCACAGGATATATATGTATAAACTTATTATCCTAGAATCAAGTAGCTCTTAGAACTTTGATGCACCTTTGACACAGACTCATTCTCTATGTGTGTGTATCTATCTATCTATTATCTATGTCTATATATATATACTGTATGCATACATATATATGTATATATAAAATATATAATATATCATAGAGACACACACATACAAATATATATATAGTTGCCCCTGATGCGAAGAACTGACTCATTGGAAAAGACCCTGATGCTGGGAAAGATTGAAGGTAGGAGAAGAAGGAGACAACAGAGGATGAGCTGGTTGGATGGCATCACCAACTTGACGGACATGAGTCTGAGCAAGCTTCGGGAGTTGGTGATGGACAGGGAAGCCTGGCATGCTGCAGTCCATGGAGTCGTAAAGAGTCAGACACAACTTAGCGACTGAACTGACTGACTGATAGTTGCCCGGTAATAAGTAGCAATTAGGCTATATAAAAGTCTTTCTCTCTTCTTGACTTATTTTGAAATTTTAAAAAATGACTCATTCGGGTGGTAAATATATGCATATTCTGAATGGTCATATAATATACTATAAGCCTGTTCCTCACTCTCAATATAGGATTCAACCAAGACAATATACTTAATGGATATTCCTTACACTTTCTTCTGGAAAAAAGGATTATGACTTATCTATCCAGGTGATATATTTCACCTGTTTATAATCCTCTGTCAGAGAAGGCAATGGCACCCCACTCCAGTACTCTTGCCTGGAAAATCCCATGGATGGAGGAGCCTGGTGGGCTACAGTCCATGAGGTCGCTAAGAGTCAGACACGACTGAGCAACTTCACTTTTCACTTTCATGCATTGGAGAAGGAAATGGCAACCCGTTCCAGTGTTCTTGCCTGGAGAATCCCAGGGACGGGGGAGCCTGGTGGGCTGCTGTCTGTGGGGTTGCACAGAGTTGGACATGACTGAAGTGACTTAGCAGCAACAGCAGCATAATCCTCTGTATGTGCTAAGCTGACAGTGTTAGACAGGGAAGAATGGATAATCTCTAGGAACAATATACCCCCTAATACAGATACATGGGGAAATGTATGTATCTGGCATAGTCCTAGCTGCCATTGAGCCTATATGGTGAGGCTCCACACTCAAGAAGGTAAGGAGATTCTCTTCAACAATCTCCAAGCCTATCTTTTGAAGAAGTTAATATATGGTGAAAGTAGTAGTATGATTAATGCAAGAGGCAAACCTATAAAGCTTTCAGATGACCAAATAGGGAAACTTCTGTTCAAGATAAGAAAGAATTTCCTTAAAAAAATGAAAAAACCCAATCATAAAAGAAGTATTGATAAATTTGGTTATATTAAAATTAAGAATTTCTATTCATCAAAAAACACTAAAAAGAATGGGAGGCAAGAGAATATATTTTTAATAAAACTATCAAAGGACTAGTTTCCAAAAATGTGTAAAACCTTCTACAAACCAAGAGGAAAACTGCAGACAACCCAATTAGAAACGTGCAAAATAATTATGAATAGGCACTTCAAATAGAAAAACTTTTGTGGCAGATAAACATATTAAAAAAATGTTCAGCAAATCAGGAAACTGAAAAATAAACCCAAAATGAGATATCATTATACCCCCATCAGATTAGCAAAATTTGGAAGATCTGACAATGTTCAGTGTTGATGAGAATGCAATTAAAACTCTCATAATTATTGGTAGAAACTTTTAATATGTCATTTATAAATAACTTATTGGCATATAACTAAGTTATAATTGGAGGTCATAATTTTTTCCTATGAAATTGAATAATTCCCTAGGGTAGCTCAGGATGGCCAGTTGCCACAACAAAAATTGGTGAATAGTTTCAAAACTAAAATTGGAGAATAGTTTAACATCTGGTAAAATGGAAGATACACATACCCTGTATTTTGTAATTCCACTCCTAGGTATGTACCTAGAGAAATATAAGTACATACATACAAGTATATATGTAGAAGAGTGTTAAAATCATTGTTTGTAATAGCCTCAAAACAGAAACGCCCCAAATGTCCATCTGTAGTTGAATGGATAGTACTGTGTTACATTGTGTTGTGTTTGTATATTAGAATACTTTACACCTATAAAAGTAAGCAAACTATGTCTATATGCAACAATATAGATGAATCTCATGAGAGTGTACTAAACCAAAAAAGCATGACAAAGAGCACATACATTATTATTTCATCATATAACATTTAAAACAGGAAAAAGTATATTGCTTAAGTGATAAACTGATAAATCAGGGTAATGATTATCACAGAAGTCAGAATAGTATTTACCATTGAGAAGGAGGCTATGGGGAATATGGGGCCTTTTGGAGAACTCATAATGTTCTATTTCTTTATCAAGGTAGCAGTTACATGGGGTGTTCTCTTTATAATTTTGTTTGTTAAACTGTTCATGTAGGTTTTATTCTATTATTTTTATGTATTAGATTGAAGTATCTAAAATTTCTATTTTTATTGACCAAGAACAGTTAAATATTGGCAGTTTCATATGGTTTAATTTATTTTATTTACAATTAAATTTCAAAAGGAAAAAGTAGTTTGTTCTCATATAACAAACAGATGCTGAGTGTGGAGATAAAGGGACAATAAGACAATTGCCAGAATCAAAATGTGCTTCACAAGTAAGTCAAATGTTTTGTTTTTAATTTCTAAGTAGAATATTCTAATTTAAATATTGTTTTCATTTTAATTTCACATTTGGGCTAACAAAGCTTATTTATGTGAGGTCTGGATGTTATTAACTTAGAAATCAAGTTGCTGTGATGTTACAGATTCTATTCCTTGGAGGAGTTATAGATTTAAAAGTGAAACCACAAAAAGTTTACATGAAATATTTAAAAAATTGTCATTAATAATTGACTATATATATTGATACCACAACAACTAAATTATAACTGAATAAGGAAATTTTATTTGGTAAAATTGAATTATTAGTCAAGGCTGCCACAAAAATATCTTCAAAGTATTTTTTAATAGTAGATAGCTTTAGTGATTGTAGGTGTAGGCAATGTACTATAGCTGCTGCTGCTGCTGCTGCTGCTAAGTCGCTTCAGTCGTGTCCGACTCTGTCGACCCCAGAGACAGCAGCCCACCAGGCTCCCCTGTCCCTGGGATTCTCCAGGCAAGAACACTGGAGTGGCTTGCCATTAAGGGATAAAACAAGAGAAACAACAGTAGTATTCTACTATAAAGAAATACAGGTAAAAAGCACACTTAAATTTTTTTGCTGGAGGGACCCAAATAAATTGTTTCCAAATAGGATTTGGTAACAAACATTTGAGAAATCATATTCCTAGTTTACCAAATGATATAAAGGGGAGTTAGTATTCAAGTTCTCAATTTTGTAGGGAAACTAGTATAATGAATTTATAAGGGCAAAAAATGTAAAGAACATAACCAATGAGAAAAAAGATTGCCCTTTTCTTTCAAAGGGGTATACAAATCTTGACCCAGAGCACAATGTGGAAATTTTGAAAGGAAAATTATTTCTAACCATTTTCCTTCATCAATCTAAATATATCCTGGTTGTGAGTTAATTTTTCAGGTAGAGATAGGTGAGATAGAGCTGGGAAGAAAAAAATTAGAAAATTGAAAATAATTATTCTCCTGTTTGCTGACAGATATATTTTAGTATCACTTTCACTAATGATTCTTATTTCACTTATTTTGTTTATGAATTGATAACATATGTTAATACTGATGTTTTTAACCTCACATATTTTTACATATATTAGTTTATTAATGCAATAATATTCCTTTTTATAGCTTACTGTTACTTTGACTTTGCAGATTACATATGCAGAACATTTTGGGAAGCCAATAGAAAGTAATAGTGATGAAGTAGAAGAAAGGGCTGGGATTTTTCCACGAACTCCTGAAATTCCTTTATTTTTAAGAACTCCTGAAGATGTGAAAGCACCTGATTCTGTGGGGAAATTACCTAAAACCCTCAATTGAAATGTAAGATTTTTTAATTATTATAATGAAAGAATCTATATATTTTGAATTATGTAAATAATTGATAGGAATAGTAAAATGCTTAATACCTCTAACTTTAAAAAGTTTTCTATTATGGAATATTTCAAATATAAAAAGGAGAGAGATTAGTATAATGAACTGTCATATACCTACCACTCTGCCATCTCATTTCATAGACACTTTTCCCCATTTTTCCCTGAAATGTTTAGCTGAAGGTAACATGGATCCTGAGTACCTATCAAGTTTAATATTATAATATTTAAGATTTTCAGAAGAATAAAGATGTATGGAAAATATTAAATTGTCAAGCTAAAAAGTTACTATCACATTTGGTAGATTGTGGACACCACTGAATAATATTCCAGCAGTCATTTTGCCTTAATGTCGTAGTGTCTTAAACAAAAACTGCCATTATTTAAGTAACTTTGGTTGACATAAATGTCTCTAACATCATTATTTAACTTTGGAAACCACAGATTTGTAGTTTACAGCCAAAAAACTAATGCTATATTTAAGCTTTTTGTTTAGTTCAGTCTTTTCTTTGATGCTGAATCCTGGGATTCTTCTAAAATATGTGTCAAATAGATTTCACTTCATCAGGAATCTCTCTCTTGTGTTCTACTCTGTATTTTAAATTGCTAGTAAGATTTTTATGTATAAATGTCATGTTGTTGACTCAAAAACAGGATGTTCAAAATGGAATTTATCTTCAAATCTGGGAACTGTTAAAGGGTGTTGCGATCGTATACTAAAACCTCTCTTTATGGATGAGAAAACCAATCTGTAAAATGACTCATTAACAGTCATGGAGATAGTTATGGAGGTATCTTCAGACTTCTATTATTTAACACTTAATAGCACTGTTGGGCTGCTGTCTATGGGGTCGCACCGAGTCGGACACGATTGAAGTGGCTTAGCAGAATTTGAATTTGAGTGTAAGCATTTTATAAGTATTGCTCCTTTCATATTCACAACAGCTTTGTGAGATGTAAGTACATTATTATCCTTATTTTATAGATGAAGAAACAAAATCACAGATGCTGCAACTCATCAGTGATAAGAGTTGAGATTTAAACCCAGGCAGTTCTGCCTCCAGAATTCATGGTTTTAACCACTGTGTTGTATACTGACTTGTCTAACTTTTTTTCCCAAATCATTTTATAACTTAACTCCCTTATGAAACAATCTGTCATGGCTGGCTTTTCATTAAGACTAAAATTTTGTGACTGCTTTCAAGATCTTGGAGACAGTTTAGCATCAAGTTTAAGAACTTGGACTTTGAGTCTGTGTTGCTACATTCAGATCCCAACTCTGGCACTTATGTTCTTTCAAGCAAATCATTTAGTCTTTCTATGCTGCAAAATCCTCTTCTGTGAAATGAGGTGATAGTAATGGTAGCTATCTCAAAGGGTTGTTTAAGGAATAAGTAAATTAATGATGATGGAAATACATAGAATAGAGCCTGACAGTATATGCTTAGAAAGAATTCTTTATTATCATTTCATAATTGATTATTATACTTTGTTTAATATTATTCTCCACCCAAACCATAGGTTTTCTTCTCCATAGGTTTGACACTTCAATAACTACTTCCTCCTTTTTCCTGCTATGCTAATTCTTACCTTTATGGCATAGTGCCTGTGGTGCTTACCAGTCTGCAATATTTGATAATATGTATTTAACTATTTGATGATTTTCTTATTTCTCTGTATCAGAAATAGAAATACAGCTACTGAGAGTCAAACACAAAAGGACTCCCCTGGATTTTCTTTTTTAATGAGTTATACTTCTCGATCCCCTGGATTGAATTTATTTGATTCTTCTGTATTTGATTCAGAAATCTCATCACATCAGGTAATATGAGAAGCTCATTTTATTTCTAAAAATTGTTCACTAGGACCTCAAAAAGTTTAATTCTTTAATATCAAAATTTCTTGAAGCAGAGTACAAAACAGAGACAATTTATTTTTAAAAAATTTTATTGAAGTATAACTGATTTACAATGTTATATAATTTCTGCTGTTAATTTTTGCTATACAAAGTGATTCAGTTATACATATGTATTCTTTTTCATATTCTTTTCCATTATGTTTTGTCCCAGGATATTGAATATAGTTCCCTATGCTATACAGTCAGACCTTGTTTATCCATACTGTATATAAAAGTTTGCCTCTGCTAATCCCAAACTCCCAATCCTTCCCTCCCCTTCCAGTCTACCCTTGGCAACTGCAAGTCTGTTCTCTGTATCTGTGTCTGTTTTTATTTTGTAGATACATTGATTTATATTGTATTTTTAGATTCCACATATAAGTGATATCATATGGTATTTGGATTTCTCTTTCTGACTTATTTCCCTTAGTATGATAATCTCTAGGTCCATCCATGTTGCTGCAAATGGCATCGTTTCATTCTTTTTAATGGCTGAGTAATATTCCATTGTATATATAACATATAACACACCTTTATCAATTCATCTGTGAATGGAAATTTAGGCTATTTTCATATCTTGACTATTGGAAGTTGTGCTACTATGAACACAGGGGTATATATATCTTTTTGAATTACAGTTTTGTCTGGGTATATGCCTAGGAGTGAGACTGCTAGATTATATGGCAACTTTATATTTGTTTTTTTGTGAAATCTTTGTACTGTTTTCCATTGTGGCTACATCAGTTTACAGTCCCACCAGCAGTGTAAGAGGTTCCCTTTTCTCCACAGCCTCTCTAGCATTTGTTATTTGTAGACTTTTTAATGATGACCATTCTGACTGGTGTGAGATAATTGCTCATTATAGTTTTGACTTGCATTTCCCTAATAATTAATGATATTAAGCATCTTTTTGCATGTGCCTGTTGGCCAACTGTGTGTATTCTTAGGAGAAATGTCTGTTTAGGTCTTCTGCCCATTTTTTTGGTTGGGTTGTTTGTTTTTTTGTTGTTGAGCTATATGAGCTGTATGTTTTAGAAGTAAAGCCTTGTTGGTTGTATCATTTGCACATATTTTCTCCCAGTATGTAGGCTGTCTTTTCATTTTGTTTATGGTTTTCTTTGCTGTGCAAAACCTTGTAATTTTGATTAGCTCCCATTTGTTTATTTTTGTTTTTATTTCCTTTGCCTTGGGAGACAAGAAGACATAGGTGCAATTTATGTCAGAGACTGTTTTGCCTGTGTTCTCTTCTGGGAGTTTTATGATGTTTTGTTTTATATTTAAGTCTTTAAGTCATTTTGAGTTTATTTTTGTGTATGGTGTGAAGATGTGTTCTAAGTTTGTTGATTTATGCAGCTGTCCAACTTTTCCACCACCACTTGCAGAGGTGGTTTTTAAAAGATTCTGAGTATTGATAGTTTAAAAAAGTTCCCCCATTGTCTTTATGCTTTTAACTTCAAGTGTCTCACATTGATTCTGTTTGTAAAAACAGAATCTCAGGATTTGAAGTGCAGTTAAAGGCAGTTTAAAAATTAGTTTGGCTTTATAGTTCTAAACAAGCTTCACATATTCTCAATGTGGAAAAATTTTCAGGTAATTAGTTGGTCTTTTCTTCTCCATGTGCACGTAGAAACAAAAACTGACAGAATTAAAGAAATAGATGAAAACAAGTTTAGTTAGAGAGTTTTAACACCCCTTTCTAAGCAATTGATAGAATTAGATGACACAATCAAGAAATATCTTACATAAAATCCAAACAACCCCATCAACCCCCTTGACCTAATTGACATTTGTAGAATTCTACATCCAACAACTGCAACATATTTATTCTTTTCAAGTGGTGATGGTACATTCACCATGATAGATATATCATATTCTGGGCTATTAAATGGTTCTTAATAAATTGAAAAGGATATAAATCATGTAGAATATTTTCTCTGATCTCAGTGAAATTAAATTAGAAATCAATAAGATATTAGGAAATTCCTGAATATTATGCCATGGATCGAAGAATAAATTAGAAAAGATTTTTAAATGAATTATGAACATTCAGCATATAAAAATCTGTGGGTTCCTGCCAAAACCAGAACAAAATAACTTTAAATAATTAATAGAAAACAAGAAAGGTCTGTCATCAGTGACCTAAAGTTCTACCTTGAAAAGCTAAAAAAAGAAGGTAAACCCAAAGTAAGTACAATTAAAAATAAGAAAGATAAGAAGTCACTGAAATAGAAAACAAACAATAGAGAATATTAGCAAAGCTAAAGTTGGTTCTTTGAAAAAAACTAATAGAATTTATAAACTTCCTAGATTGATAAAGAAAAAGATTAGACAATTTACCTATATTAGGAATAAAAGCAATGGCAACCCACTCCAGTACTCTTGCCTGGAAAATCCCATGGATGGAGGAGCCTGGTGGGCTGCAGTCCATGGGGTCGCTAAGAGTCGGACACGACTGAGCAACTTCCCTTTCACTTTTCACTTTCATGCATTGGAGAAGGAAATGGCAACCCACTCCAGTGTTCTTGCCTGGAGAATCCCAGAGACGGGGGAGACTGGTGGGCTTCTGTCTATGGGGTCGCACAGAGTCGGACACAACTGAAGTGACTTAGCAGCAGCAGCAGCAGCAGGAGAAATGAAAGAGAGAATATTATTATGGCTCCTACTTATTTTAATGATAAGACAGTTTTCTGAAATAGAAGACTGGTAAGGGGAAACTTCAGTTTCTACATATTAAAATATCCCATAAACCTTTGAGCAATCAAAATAGTGTGATAATGGTACAAGGATTGATTAATTGATCCATGGCATGGACAGTGTCTTGAAACAAAAGAATTTAGACTGTGGTATGAATAGGGCCACAAATTAGGAGGGATAAATTAGGTGTTTGTTGTACACGTGCGCAAGTAGATTCTATGTGCTTAGTCACTCAGTCATGTCCGACTCTTGGCAACCCCATGGACTGTAGCCCTCAAGGCTCCTCTGTCCATGGGATTCTCCAGGCAAGAATACTGGAGTGGGTTGCCATTTCCCTCTCCAAGATGCTATAGATGCATTAAATTTTAAAATGTTAACTATAAAATATTTCAGAAGAAATATAGGTGAATATTTACCAGAGCTTAGGAAGAAGAAGGATTCTCTAAACATGAAACAGTAGAAGAAGAGGCAAAAGAAAATAAAAATGGTTTTGGTTTGGTTACATACAAAATTTTTATATGTCAAAAAGTTTTAAAGGCAAAGCAATAATGTGATATAAAATATTTGCAATAATATGACAAAGAATTAAGATCTTTATTATGTAAAGAGCTTATATGTACCAGCAAGAAAATTACTGCCCCAATAGAGATATGGACAAAGTCCATTTGGTGACTAAGTAATTCACTGACAAAGAAATTCAAGTGACTTAAAAAAAAAAAATCTCTGGGAAAAACTGCTTTCCTTATTAATTGTCAAAGTATATAAATCTGTGCATAATAATATTTATTCAAGTGTTATTTATATTAGAAAAAAGGAACAGTCTAAATGTTTAAACAGAAGAATGATTGAAACTATATGTTATGTCCATATAGAGGAATATTAAAATGACATAAAAGGAATAAAGTTTTAGAAGAATAGTTACATGGAAGAATGCTCATAATGTAATGTTAAGAGGGGAAAAAAGAGAACAGAAAACTATATTTAATGATCATAGTTTTTGAAAAGCCCATTTTATAAATAAAACAGATTCTTTTGGCACCAAAAGTTTATTTGAACTGACATGAAGCTATCAAACTGTATTATTTTATTATATAATACAACCGATTTGTAAAAGGCCTTTAGAATAAAACAAAGTTAATTAGAATTTTAGGTTATATTAACATTCCAAAGTAGGAACTATCCTTGGTACAATATGTATTGCCTGTTAATATTTTATATATTGCCAGAGTCAAATCAATAAGCCTTATTTTAATATGTCAATGATAGTTTTAAAAATAGACCTCTTTTTAATTGCAGTCATATTCTATATAGAATGTTGCCACTTTGTCTACTCTAATTATGCTTATTAGAAGAACTAGGCTTCAGAGTCTAATATAAATGCTATGCCTACTGTTCTGCTGATTTCATGAGTAATATTTAATGGAAATTATTTTTCAGTTTGGTGAACATTATTCTTCAGGAAATTTAAATCCTCTCTCATCACAACAAGAAATTGGTAAGTGATTTGAAGTTTGCTATATATAAAACTTTAACCATTTGTGTTTAGCTTGTCTCTGATTTTCTTAGACACTTAGTTAATATTCTTTAAAAACTAATGGTACTTCTGCACCACTCACTAATTATTATTTTTAGCAATTTATCTTCTTCTCTCACTTCTCTCACTTTACCAAAACTTGCTTTTTCCAATATTTATTAATAACTTCAGTTCAGTCAGCTCAGTCGCTCAGTCATGTCCAACTCTTTGTGACCCCATGGACTGCAGCACACCAGGCTTCCCTGTCCATCACCACCTCCCAGAGCTTGCTCAAACTCATGTCCATCGAGTTGGTGATGCCATCCAACCATCTCATCCTCTGTTGCCTCCTTCTTCTCCTGCCTTCAATCTTTCCCAGCATCAGGGTCTTTTCCAGTGAGTCAGTTCTTCACATCAGGTGGCCCAAGTATTGGAGCTTCAGCTTTAGCATCAGTCCTTCCAATGAATATTCAGGACTGATTTCCTTCAGGAGTGACTGGGTTGATCTCCTTGCAGTCCAGGGGCCTCTCAAGCATCTTCTCTAACCCCACATGTAAAAGCATCAATTCTTTGGTGCTCAGCTTTCTTTATGGTCCAACTCTCACATTAATTGGTATTAATAACCTACCAATTATCAAACATTATGAGTATTTTATATGTATTATCATTTGAGTCTCTTCACAGCATTTGATATAGTTGAATATTCTTGTCTTCCTTCTGGAGTTTCTGTATTTCTTCTTTTTAAAAACATTTTTGGCTATAGCCTGAAGCATGTGGGACCTTAGTTCCCCTAGCAGAGATCAAACCCAAGCTCCCTGCATTGGAAGACAGAGTCTTAACCACTGGATTGTCAGGGAAGTCCATGGATTTCTTCTTATCTTGCCGGAGCTTACTTTTTATTACATTTTCTTTCTTCTTTTATCTCTTTATTAATTCATTTATTCAACATATAAATATATATGTATATTACATATATAGTATAGTTGATATCCCTGGAAGAGGGCATGGCAACCCACTCCAGTATTCTTGCCTGGAGAGTTCCCATGGACAAAGGAGCCTGAAGGGCTGCAGTCCATACAGTCCAGGGAGTTGGACATGACTGAGTAACTAAGCATAGCACAGCACAGCAGCATACTTGATATCAGATACTGCTTCTGGTTGTATAGAATAATGGACAAAAATGCAAAGTTCTCATAGGGTTTATTTATGTTCTAGTGGGAGAAGCTGAAAATAGACAACCTTTATATGTCAGGTAATGCACTAAAAACAGTTGATATGGGTTTAAATTGGCAGCCAGACTCATGTGTCACAAATTTTAGTCTTAGGTTTAATTAGCTTTATAGAAAGATATGGGATAGATGATAATAGCATGTACAGCACCTTTGTCTCATTAAGAGACTCACTAGCTACCAAAATGATAATAAACTTTCTTTTGCTACCTCATCCACAAGGGACATGTAAAGCCACTATGAATAAGAGGAATGGCACAGGTAAGTCATCTTGACACACAAAAGCAGCAGGCTCAGTTTCCCACCTGTCTTTTAATACTATTCTAGTCATGAGGCCCGGAGAAGGCAATGGCACCCCACTCCAGTACTCTTGCCTGGAAAATCCCATGGACGGAGGAGCCTGGTAGGCTGCAGTCCACAGGGTCATTAAGAGTCAGTCACGACTGAGCGACTTCATTTTCACTTTTCACTTTCATGCATTGGAGAAGGAAATGGCAACCCACTCCAGTGTTCTTGCCTGAAGAATCCCAGGGACGGGGGAGCCTGGTAGGCTGCCGTCTGTGGGGTTGCACAGAGTTGAACGTGACTGAAGTGACTTAGCAGCAGCAGCAGCAGTCATGAGGCCCAAAGACTTTGTATAAACTCACAGCTCCTCTAATTCAGGTATCATCCCATCCAGTAGACTAGGCAGACACATCATTCTACATTTACCATAATTCTGTATTTTCTAACAAAACAGTGCTATGAGGAGTCAGACTCCAAATTCATTCTTCCAGGTGGGCCTAGATCAGCATGGGCTTGATGTTAACTCTAATCACTTGTAGGGATAAGCATTATGAAGAAAAGTTAAGCAGAGTAAGGGAAATAGGGAGAATTTGGATTGGGAAGATAGTTGCTATGTTATGAGAGAATCAGAGAAGGCATCACTAAAAGGCAACATTTGAGCAGAGACCTGAAGGAGGTGCACGTTCTAGGCACAGGGTGCAGAGATCTTGAGATAGGACTGTGCTCAGCATGTTCATTGAACAGCAGCTAAATTTATATGATTAGGATAAAATAAGGAAAAACCGGTAGGAAATTGAATCAGAGAGGTTGGAGGGAGAACACACCATACTAGCCCCTTAGACCATTTAAGGACTTTGAGGGGTGGGGTTTCTGTTTGAGATGGGAAGTTATTAAAGAGTTCAGCAAGGACTAAAATGATCTGACAGGTTTTTTTTCTTTTAATTGGAGGCTAATTACTTTACAATATTGTGGTGGTTTTTGCCATATATTCACATGAATCAGCCATGGGTGTACAGGTGTTCCCCATCCTGACCCTCCCTCCCTCTTCCCTCCCCATCCCATCCCCCAGGGACATCCCAGTACACCAGCCCTGAGCACCCTGTCTCATGCATCAAACCTGGACTGGCGATCTATTTCACATATGGTAATATACATGTTTCAATACTATTCTCTCAAATCATCCCACCCTCTCCTTCTCCCACAGAGTCCAAAAGTCTGTTCTTTACATCTTTGTCTCTTTTGCTGTCTCGCATATAGGGTCATCGTTACCATGTTTCTAAATTCCATATATATGTGTTAATATACTGTATTGGTGTTTTTCTTTCTGACTTACTTCGCTCTGTATAATAGGCTCCAGTTTCATCCACCTCTTTAGAACTGATTCAAATGCATTCTTTTTAAGAGCTGAGTGATATTCCATTGTGTATATGTACCACAGTTTTCTTATCCATTCGTCTGCCAATGGACATCTAGGTTGCTTCCATGTCCCGGCTATTGTAAACAGTGCTGCAGTGAAATTGGGTTACTCGTGTCTCTTTCGGTGTATATGCCCAGCAGTGGGATTGCTGGGGCGTATGGCAGTTCCATTTCCAGTTTTTTAAGGAATCTCCACACTGTTCTCCATAGTGGCTGTACTAGTTTGCATTCCCACCAACAGTGTAAGAGGGTTCCTTTTTCTCCATACTCTTTCTAGCATTTATTGTTTGTAGACATTTTGACAGCAACCATTCTGACCGGCATGAGATGGTACCTCATTGTGGCTTTGGTTTGCATTTCTCTGATAATGAGTGATGTTGAGCATCTTTTCATGTGTTTGTTAGCCATCTGTATGTCTTCTTTGGAGAAATGTTGGTTTAGTTCTTTGGCCCATTTTTTGATTGGGTCGCTTATTTTTCTGGAGTTGAGCTGTAGGAGTTGCTTGTATATTTGTGAGATTAATTCTTTGTCAGTTGCTTTGTTTGCTATTATTTTCTCTCATTCTGAAGGCTGTCTCTCACCTTGCTTATAGTTTCCTTCACTGTGCAAAAGCTTTTAAGTTTAATTAGGTCCTAAATAATTGCTTGGCTGCTTTATGGAGAAACAGACCTTATGGAAGCTTGGGGGAAATCAGGGAGATTTATTAGGAAGCTATTGAAATAATACAGGTGAAAACTGATAATGGTAAGATTGAAGTCAGTGGAAATGATGAGAAGAGGACAGATTTAGTTATTAAAATTTTATAGTTATTTAGTTTTTAGTTTAGTTTTAGTTTAGTTATATAGTTATAGAGATTTTAGTTATATAGTTTTCTGAAGATAAGAGTTGTTAAGGATTTACTTATGGACTGGATGTAAAGATTAAGAGGAAGATGGATGATGCCAAGATTTTGATATGAATAATTATAAGAATAGAATTAACATCTATTGAAATATGGAAGGCTATAAAAGTTAATTTGAGATTGCCACTGTCTTATACAGTGTTAGGTGCTCAGTCATGTCCAACTCTTTGTGACCCCATGGACTATAGCCCCCCAGGCTCCTCCATTCATGGAATTCTCCAGGTAAGAATACTGGAGTGGGTTGCCGTTTCCTTCTCCAGGGGATCTTGCCAACCGAGGGATCAAACCCGGGTCTCCCGCATTGCAGGCAGACTCTTTACTGTCTGAGCCACTAGGGAAGCCCTTGAGATTGACAGGAGTTTAATTTTAGAAGTGTTATCATTGAAAAGTCTATAGTAGACATTAAGTGAAAGTAAATGGGAAGTTTTGTATTTGAATCTGAAATTCAGTGAGGTGAGACGTATGTTTTGGAATTGTCATAAATAGTTATTAAATACCACAATACCAGAATGAATCTACCAATTGTAGACATGCTTTAAATGCCTACTATCTAAAATATTAAATCTATTTACATTCTCCCCTTTGACTTTTTCATTCATTTGACACTCATTCACTTTAGCATTTTCAAATATTTTAATACAGGTGATGACCAAATTCATATCTTCCCTCCTAACTTCTTCCAATTCTCTTAAACTCCTATACCTTACTTTTTTAGCCTCCCCTAAGTTTTATTGAGATAAAATTGTCATATACCACTTAAATAAAAATTTAAGATGTGTGACATAATGATTTGATGTATGTATATTATGAAATGGTATCCCACAGTAAGTTTAGTTAGCATCCATCATCAAATTAGATAAAATAAAAATAAAATTTTTTTCTTCACCATGAGAACTTTTAGGATTTACTCCCTTAAGAATTTTCATATATATAGCACGATAATGTTAACTATGGCATCACGTCATTCTATCCCTAGTACTTATTTATCTTATAACTGGAAGTTTGTACTTTTTTACATCATCACCTCTGGTAACCATTAATCTGATCTCTTTTTCTGTGAGTCTGGTTTTCTTTCTTTTCCAATTTTTTAGATTCCACTTATAAATGAAATTATATAGTGTCTAACTTATTTCACTTAGCATAATGCCCTCAAGGTCCACCCATGTTGTTATAAATGACAGGATTTTTTTCCTTTTTTTGTGGCTGAATATTTCCTTTTTTATGGCTGATATGTCTATATGCATTTTTAGATATCTGATGACTTCTTTATCCATTCATTCATCAGTGTACACTTAGGTTATTTCCATGTCCTAGCTGTTGTAAATAATGCTGCTATGAACATGGAGGTGCAGAAATTTTTCCAAGTTAGTGCTTTATTTCTTTTGGATATATTCCCAGAAGTAGAATTGCTGGATCATATAGTAGTTCTATTTTAATTTTTTTTTTAGGAACTTCTGTACTGTTTTCCATAGTAGCTTTAGCAGTATATAAACCCAACAACAGTGCACAAGGGTTCCCTTTTCTGTACATCCTCACCAACATTTGTTATTTCTTGGCCATTCTGACAGGTATGAGATGATATTTCATTGCATTTTTAACTTGCATTTCCCTAGTGACTAGTGACATTGAACATCTTTTCATGTTCTTGCTGGCCATTTGTATATCTTCTTAGGAAAAATACCCATTCAGACTGTTTGTCCATTTTTAATTGAATTACTTATTTGTTTGCTGTTGAGTTGTATGAGTTCTTTATATAGTTTGGATGTTAACCCTTTATTGGCTATATAGTTTACAAATATATTTTACAATTTTGTAAGTTGTCTCTTCACATTGTTGATTGTTTCTTTTGTTGTGCAGAAGTTTTTTCTTTTGCTTGTGCTTTTAGGTGTTATATCCAAAATATTATTGCAAAGACTCAAGTCAGGGATCTTTTTCATTTATTTTCTTCTAGGAGTTTCATAGTATCCAGTTTTAAATTTTAAGTCTTTACTATGTTTTGAGTTAATATTTGTGAGTAGTATAAGAGGTCTACTTTAATTCTTTTTCATATGAATATCCTATTTTCCCAGCACTGTTTATTGAAGAGGCTATCTTCTTTTCTCCATTGAGTATTCTTGGCTTCTTTATCAAATATTAGTTTTATATGCTTAGGTTTATTTCTGGGCTCTCAGTTCTGTTCCATTGAGACAGTTTTGTCTCTTCATTTCCAATTTCGAGGCCTTTATTTCTTTGTCTTGCCTAAATGCTCTGACAAGGACTCTTAATACATGTTGAATGGGAGTGTTGAGAGTAAACACCCTTGTCTTGTTCCTGATTGTAGAGGAAAAGCTTTCAGTCTTTTATTATTGTGTATGATGTTAGCTGTGGATTTATTGTATAATGGCCTTTATTATGTTTATTATGTTAAGGTGCATTTGTTCTATACCTAATGTTTTAAGAATTTTATCATGAATGGGTTGAATTTGTCAAATGTTATCTGTGCAGCTACTGAGATGGTCATTTGATTTTTCCTTTCATTCTATTAATGTGATATATCACAATGATTGATTTGCATACATCAAACCATCCTTGCATCCTAGGTATAAATCCCACTTGAGCATGATGAGTGATCCTTTGTTTTGCAAGTATTTGGTTAATTTGATTTGCAAGTATTTTGGTGAGAATTTTTGCATCTGTATTCATCAGAGGTATTAGTCTGTAGTTTTTTTTTTTATGGTAGTATCCTTCTCTGGCTTCGGTATGAAGGTAAGCTAGCCTTGTAAAATGTGTTTGAAATGTTCCATCTTCTCTGATTTTTTTTGAAGAGCTTGATAAAGATTGATAAATACTTCTTTAAGTATTTGGTAAAATTCACAAGTTATCTGATAGGACTTTATTTGTAATTATATAATCGATATCTCTTTATATCTAAAATGTCTGTTGACATTTAAAACTCAGCATATCTGAAATCAAACTGGTTCTCTTTCTGATGTACCTGATGGTATCTCCATTTTCTAGTTGCTAAGACTCAGAACATCAGTCATAATTGTAACTTTTTTCTGTGCCTGTGACTACATTCAACAGGTCATCAAGTTGTGTCAGTTCTCTCTTTGAAATACTTTTCTTTTCTATTTTCATTATATGGAAATAATTAAATTTAGGACTCTTATTATCATTCACTTGGGCTATTTCAGTAACATTGTAATTGATCTTTTTATCCTTTTAAGTTACTTATAGATCATACCCCAGTTACTCTTCCTTATGCACAGTATTGACCATCTCATTGCCCTGGTTAAATACCTTTAATGTATCCCCTAGAGTAGAAAATTATGCTCCCAGTTTTCTAACCTAAGCCTTTTCTCCTATTAAAATAATTTATGCTTTGGCTATACTGAAGAACTCACTGCGTCCCTAATCTGCCCACACTTTCTTACCTACTTTTTCTTCCTGAAATCCTCAACTTCCATCTCTTTCTAACCATCTTTTCAAGACCAAGGCTCTTCCATAAAACCTTTTATTTCCCCTTTGACATTCCATTCCAAAAAAAGTGTCTCCCTAAAAGGAACTGGATGAATAATATTCTCTAAACTATAAAACTTGGGGCCCTGGTTGGCTGCTGCTGCTGCTGCTGCTAAGTCACTTCAGTCATGTCCAACTCTGTGCGACCCCATAGACGGCAGCCCACCAGGCTCCGCCGTCCCTGGGATTCTCCAGGCAAGAACACTGGAGTGGGTTGCCATTTCCTTCTCCAATGCATGAAAGTGAAAAGTGAAAGTGAAGTTGCTCAGTTGTGTCTGACTCTTAGCGACTCCATGGACTATAGCCTACCAGGCTCCTCCATCCATGGGATTTTCCAGGCAAGAGTACTGGAGTGGGGTGCCCTTGCCTTCTCCCCTGATTGTCTAACAGTAAGTAAAGAAGATATTATCTGAAGACTGAGTTACTTAGTTTATGAAAACTTCCCAGATCGACAAGACAGGCAGCAGTTGGAATTGACTTTCCATTAGTCATTTTTAAAACATGGTAAAAGCAGAGTTTTGTTGTTTAGTTGCCAAGTTATGTCCAACTTTTTTGCAACCCATGGACTGTTGCCCGCCAGGTGCCTCTGCCCATGAGATTTCTCAGGCAAGAATACTGGAGTGGGTTGCCATTTCCTTCTCCAGAGAAAAGCAAAGTAGCCATATTTAATTAGATTATTTCTAGATATGAGACTGCTGTGCATCCTATCACAAATTATAAATTTTAAGACATTTTTCTGAATTTTTAGTTATATCGAAATAAAAGTTATTTTCTATTTTGAAAAAGCTCTCCCCTTTACTTTTCTGATTCTCTTTTTTAAATACATTTTCGTACCTGTACTATTATTATGCTGTAATTACTTATGAATATATACAAAATCTTTTCTAATCATAGGTTCTTTGAGGGCAGGACTCTGTTTTATTCACCTTTGAATTCTCCCCAGCACCTGGACTACACAGTAATCTTGAATAGTAATCTATTATTTTATTTATAGTGATCATAGTTTTATGAATACTTCATATGAACTTCTTTTCTTCTGAAATTAAAATAATGTCAGACTCATTTTTTTAAAGGGAGATTTAAGATTTTTAGTTCTTCCTGGATCTTTAGCTATGTTATAGCTATTTTCTTTTGTTTAAGTCTTACATATGTATACCAAAGACAGTGGAAAAATGAAGTGAGAAAGGGAAAGAGGAAGAACTCAAGATCAGTCTATCCATCTGTCCATCCCTCTGTTCATCCATCCACCCACCCAACCTATTGCTGGTTGGATCAACTTTACTTAGGGTAAAGTAACTGAGATATTTGAAAATATATGAAATTTCAAAATGACACAAAGTGAATTGTTTTGCTTAATGTATTAATTGAATTGGTTCTCTGTGGAAAAAATATAGATCCTTTAAAAGACTTATTTCAAATAAGTCTTTGGATTGCTATACATTTTAAATTGTTAAATAGTAATTAAAGTTATAATTAAGATATTGAAATTTTATTTTACAATTATAGTCTTAATATACTGAATGAAAAACAATATTTTTCTTTAATGGCAGTTCTTGGAATCATTAACTAAATAATTCTTTATGAAGTTGATTTCAAAAGTTCCTTATAAAACTATAAAACTCTTTTCATTGTTCTGTCAATTTCCTTAAACAATGTCATGAAAAGTATATTGTAGTTACTCAATAAATAACAATTGAATAAACCTGAATTATATAGTATGTTTCAGATCACTGGATCTTCCTCCATTCTTTTTCTATGATTTTAGGTAATGCCAAGCATTTATCATCTCTTTCCTGTTTAGCCCCATTTCTAAACATTTTCCTATTCCAGTCTTTCTTATTATCTCTTGAGAAATTCTTATAAAGTAGTTCAAATCGTTTCATATCTTTGCTTGAAAACTTTTAATGGTTTCATCTTATCTACCAAATAAAGTACAGATTCGGTAGTTGGATATTCATTCATTTTCAAGCTCATCTTTGTTAATTCCATTTTAATAACTCTCTCTTATTTCTCAATGCTTCTGGTAAGTTGAATTGATTTCTGTTTCCCTTATATTTCTTATGCACATCTGTTTCTGTTCCTCTGTGCTATTCTCTCCATCTGAGATTTTTTATTCCTTTTTCTACCTTATACACTAGCTTTCATGGTGGCTCAGATGGGAAAGAATTCAATTCAGGAGACCCAAGTTCAATCCTTGGATTGAGAAGATTCCTCTAGAGAAGGAAATGGCAACCCACTCCAGTATTCTTGCCTGGAGAATCCCAGGGACACAGGAACCTGGCGGGCTGCAGTCCATGGGGTCACAAAGAGTCAGACACAACTGAGTGACTAACACAACACTCTTTATATACTTGAATTAAAATTGCATCAAAGTAGGGTTTAAGTTTGAAGCTGTTTAACCTTCCATAGTACAAAAGACAAAGCTTTGCACATAAGAGGAAAACAATTAAATATCTGATTTAATGTTACCCTATTTATTGTATGCTCTGTACTGAAATTTGGTAGGTTGTAGAGTTATGTAACATAAATTGCATGACTTTGTAATATTTATCTTCCTCAGGAAACTTATTTGGGAAACCAGAAAGAGAAGATGCCTTTACTTTTTCTTTTCCATCAGACTCTTCAACTCATACATTTGGAGCTGGAAGAGATGATTTTAGTTTTCCATTTTCACTTGAACAGGATCAAAACTCAGGACTTTCTTCTGTAAAAGGGTTTTCATCTTCCTCACAAAATACCACACAATTTACTTTTTTTTGAACTAGTTACTGATTTATTGAATTATTTTACTGCTCTGCAATTATCTAGGGCCTAAATTTATGTTGTTACTTAAACTATGAAGACCACTTTCTTTTGTTGATTAAAGAAATAATGGGTTACCATAGTAACATTATTTGATTATATTGATTTAATATTGAAGGAAATTAAGCCTGGGTCATCTACATTTATTTTTATTTGCAGCATTACTATCATTATTTATTTTGGTTTTGGTTTTGCAAGCTATATTCTTTGAGAAACTATGCTTCACTGCTACAGTAAAGAGAGTGATACTTTATAATGATCTTGAAGAATTTATACTATTGATATTGAATAAAATGTTATTTTTTATAATACAACAAAAATTTAAATATTACTCATTATTTTAAGATGGTATCTTTACTAGAAGAAAATTAAATGTGAATGGCTAGAGTAATTTATGAAAGTTGAGTGGTTGCATTAATGGTGATACTGTTAATATTTATTTTTGCTTAAACCTTTTTGAAGAACATTTAAAACTTTGATTCCTGTCTTCAAACAAAAAATTCACCTTTATGTTTTGTATTATTAATAATATTTGCTTGTCAATCATTTATATAGCTTAAGAATAAATTTTGATGAAATTGTATAAATTACTCAATATCTTTGTACCTGTGCTGTTTAAAATTAATTGTATTGAGTTATGAAGTAATAAAGAGTCTGACTTCATAATTTGATCTGTGACTGCTGAAAGATTTTGAGCCTCACCTGTTTTCTTCCCCTCCTGCCCCACATCTGGTCAAGCTGGTTAGAAAGCCCAGGAGTTTCCTCCTTTGCCATCAGTGGAATGTTCAAAACCATGTATAGGAACTTTTGTCGTGGCCTATCCCTAACTGCTGTAAAAACCCAAAGCTAGTATCTCCTTTCTCTGCCATTTTCAGACTAGGTTTTCAGATCGGGTCTGTTCTCCCCAGAAAATGTTATTCTGTAAGTAATAAGCCTTGTCATACCTTTTTGGAGTGTGTGGTGTCACCAGTCTCAATATCCAAACCAAATTTTGGGTGAAAATCAATCTCACTTCTTCAGGATGTCTATATATATCACAATTGTAGTAACTAAACCTTCCCAATCTTTTTAGAAGTCAAAAGGATGGTATTACTAAGGGTAGAAAGAATTTAAGGAAACTTTGGACTGTTTTAAAAATCTTCAACAGCTGGTTGAATGATGAAAATTTCAGTTAAAAAGCTGGAATTTTTCTTTTTATATCAACTATTAATTTTATTGTGTATGATTTAATTAATTGGTGGTTTTGACATAATAAAGACACTAACTATATATGAGGAAGGATAAAAATGTTGTAACTGCCTTGTTACTTAGAGGTTCAAAACTGGTTTTAGCTTTGAGCAACACACTGATGGCATGGTTTATTTTTACTCTTAAATAGAGAAATGTCTAGCAAACAAGTATGGTTAGATTTACCATGTAAAGGTAAAATAAATGTTTTTAAAGTATCTACACTGTGTGTGACATTTTGAGGACACATAAAATTGCTAAGGATATAGTATTTAAATTTTTAAAAATATTTATTTATTTGGCTTAGTTGAGCATGTGGGATCTTTGTTACAGCTCTTGTACTTCACTCTAGTTCTGCTGCTCAGGCTCCAGAGTGCACAGGCTGTCTCCCCGCTGTATGTGGGATCATAGTTCCCTGACCAGGAATCGAACTGTGTCCCCTGCATTGGAAAGCAGATTCTTAACCACTAGACCACCAGGGAAGTTCCTAAGTCCTTATACTTATGGAACTTAAAATTTAGTTGAGACAAGTGTAGGAATCAATATAGCATATTAAAATAAAATAGTTAATAATCACATTCTATAGCTTATAACTTGGTCTCTGCAAGGGAAGAGATTGAGGGCTCAAGAAACCTTTCTTTTCTAATTCTGTCATCATGGACTGGAAAGCCTGGGAAGAATTCATTGAAGAGGTAGGACGTGAATTAGGATTTTAAAGGTATGTAGATTATAAAATTCTTCCATAGAAGGTTGCCTATTTTTAGTTTTACATTTTTTATTGCATAATTTTACTAGCTAGTGTTTAGTACAATTTCATTAAATGCTTGTTGGATTTATAGGATTGATCTGAATTTGTAAAGGAGGCAGTGAGGACTTTCTATCCAGAGGGATGGTATGGGGAGGGAGGTGGGAGGGGGGTTCAGGATGG
The DNA here is from genome assembly GCF_027580195.1 of Bos mutus. Taxonomy (NCBI): domain Eukaryota; kingdom Metazoa; phylum Chordata; class Mammalia; order Artiodactyla; family Bovidae; genus Bos; species Bos mutus. The sequence goes on from NC_091626.1 coordinate 36,143,337, forward strand.
GGAACATGTGTACACCCGTGGCGGATTCATGTTGATGTATGGCAAAACCAATACAATATTGTAAAGTAATTAGCCTCCAATTAAAATAAATAAATTAAAAACAAAACAAATAAAACTACCACTTAATAGAAAAACCTGTAATCACTTTTTAAAATCCAGATGCATAAAAAAAGTAAATAAAAATGTTCAAACCCTTAAAAAAATAAAAATAAAAATTTCTTGGAGTCTAAAAAAAAAGAAAAATGCAATCATAAATTAAATTGTGTGGAGGAAATTAAAGAGTAAGTGTATACAAATTGTAAAAATTTTTTTTGGTTATGTGAAAAATGCCGTTGGTAATTTGATAGGGATTGCATTGAATCTGTAGATTGCTGTGGGTAGTATAATCATTTTCCCAAACTATTTGTTAAATATATCTTTCAACTTCTTTGACCTATGAATTATTTAGAAGTGCATTTAATTTCAAAATATTTGAAGTTATGTAAATATTTTATTTTTACTGGTACTTAATATGATTGCATTGGGATTATTTAACATATGATTTCTATTCTTTTAAATCTGGGTCTTCTGTAGCCCCATGTATATGTGCTTAGTCACTCAGACTGTCTGACTCTTTGCAACCCCATGGACTGTAGCCCGCCAGGCTCCTCTATCCATGGGGATTCTCCAGGCAAGAATAATGGAGTGAGTTGCCATGCCCTCCTCCAGGGGATCTCCCCAACTCAGGGATCAAACTCAGGTCTCCTGCATTGCAGGTGGATTCTTTACCATCTGAGCCATCATGTAGTTTCTTTGTAAACAAATTATACGTATTTGAAAAAAGTGTATATTTGGCAGTTGTTGGGTGTAATGTAGTAGTCTTATTAGTTAGGTCAAGGTGTTTTGGTGGTGTTCAGATCATCTTTATATTTGCTCTTAATTGCTAAGAAAAGGCTAGTAAAAACTATGACTGGGTCTGCCCTGGAAGTCCAGTTGTTAAGACTTCGTCTCCCCAGTGCAAGGGGTGAGAGTTCAATCCCTGGTCAGGAACGAAGATTCACATGCCTTGTGGCCATAAAAATCCAAAACATAAAACAAAAGCAATGTTGTAACAAATTCAATCTCTGCACATACTCCCTCTAATAGTCTCATATGATATTGTGACTTTTGTCTCTTTGGCCAGAATGAAGTTGAGAAATGTGTGCTTTTAGGTGAGCACATTACCTGGGGTTTTATTACTAAGAAAGAAGAGGAAACTAGATATTGAGAAGTAATTAGTCCCATATTATGTGGTTTTTGTTTTGCTTCTTTATTTATATAATAGCAAATTTTAGGACTTGATGACATGTATTCTCCTTTACTTACCATATTCATAGTATATTCCTGGGTACATTTATTTTTATGCTCAAGTATGTCTTCCAAGAGTGTTTCCCAAGATGATTCTTGAGTAGTAAACCTTCTGAGGCCTTTTATGTCTGGGAACATCTTTATTTTTCTCTTTTATTAAGTTTTAAAACTCAATTAAAAAAAAGTTGAAGTATAATTGACCTACAATACTATATGCATTTCAGGTATACAACATAGTTTTGATGTCTATGTACATTATGAGTTGATCACCATGATAAGTCTAGTAACCACTAGTCATCATACAAAGTTATTACAGTATTATTAACTATATTCCTATGTTGTATGTTATATCTCATCTCTGTGACTTATTTTATAACTGTAAATTTGTATCCTTTGATCCCCTTCACCTATTTTGCCCACTCATTCTCCTTTCTGGCAGTCACCAGTTTGTTTTCTTTATATCTGTTTCTATATTGTTTTGTTTTATAGATTCCACATACAAGTGAAATCATACAGTATTTTCATTCTATGTCTGACTGACTTCTTTCACTTAACATATTGCCCCCTAGGTTCACTCATGTTGTTGCAAAGGGCCAGATTTAATTCTCTGGAGTTATGTTCCATTGTGTATGTATATGTATACACACACACACACACACACACACACACACGGGACCATTGTGTGTTCCACATCTTTCTTATCTGTTTATCAGTGGTACCTTAGGTTGCTTCCATATCTTAACTATTACAAATGGTGCTGCAATGAATATTGGGGTGTTTTCATTATCTTTGGATGTATACCTAAAGGTGGAATTGCTGGATTATATGGTAGTTCTATTTTAATCTTTTCATTAACCTCCTTATTGTTTTCCATGGAGGCTATACGAATGTGCAGTTTCACCAACAATGCACAAGAGTTCCTTTCTCTCCACATCCTTGCTAACACTTGTTATTTCTTGTCTTTCTGATAATACCCATTGCAAAGTGTGTAATGTGATGTTTCATTGTGGTTTTGATTTGCCTCTCTGTGATGACTTTAATGATATTGAGCATATTTTCATGTGTCTCTTGACGATCTTTATATCTTCCTTGGGGAAAAAAGATCCTCTGTCCATTTTTAAATTGTATTTTTTTATATTGAGATGTATGAATTCTTTATATATATTTGATACTAACCCCAGGTCAGATGTATCATTCTGTTCAGTTCAGTTCAATTGCTCAATTGTGTCTGACTCTTTGTGACCCCATGGACTGCAGCACGTCAGGCTTCCCTGCCCATTACCAACTCCTGGAGCTTGCTCAAACTCTTATCCATCAAGTTGGTGATGCCATCCAACCATCTCATCCTCCGTCATCCTGTTCTCCTCTAGCCTTCAACCCTTCCCAGCATCAGGGTCTTTTCCAATGAGTCAGTTCATTGCATCAGGTGGCCAAAGTATTGGAGCTTCAGCATCAGTCCTTCCAATAAATATTCAGCGTTGATTTCCTTTAGGACTGACTGGTTTAATCTCCTTGCAGTCCAAGGGACTCTCAAGAGTCTTCTCCAACACCACAGTTCAAAAGCATCAATTCTTCAGCACTCAGCTTTCTTTATGGTCCAACTCTCACATCCACACATGACTACTGGAAAAGCCATAGCTTTGACTAGATGGACCTTTGTCCACAGAGTAATGTCTCCACCTTTTAATATGCTGTCTAGGTTGGGCTTCCCTGGTAGCTCAGGTAAAGAATCTGCCCGTAATGCAGGAGGCCCAGATTCAATTCCTGGAACAGGAAGATGTCCTGGAAAAGGAAATGGCAACCCACTCCACTATTCTTGCCTGGGGAATCCCATGGACAGACAAGCTACAGTCCATGGGATTGCAAAGAATTGGACTGTTAGGAATTGCACAGTTAGGAGACTGTGCAACTAACTCAACTCAGGTTGGTCATAGCTTTTCTTAAAAAGAGCAAGTGTCTTTTAATTTCATGGCTGCAGTCACCACCTGCAGTGATTTTGGAGCCCAAGAAAATAAAATCTGTCACTGTTCCCATTGTTTCTCCATCTATTTGCCATGAAGTGATGGGACCAGATGCCATGGTCTTAGTTTTATGAATGTTGCATTTTAAGCCAACTTTTTCACTCTCCTCTTTCACGTTCATCAAGAGGTTCTGTAGTTCCTCTTTGTTTTCTGCCATAAGGGTGGTGTCATCTGCATATCTTATTGATATTTCTCCTGGCAATCTTGATTCCAGCTTGTGCTTCATCCAGCCTGGCATTTCACATGATGTAATCTGCTTAAAAGTTAAATAAGCAGAGTGACAGTATACAGCCTTGATGTTTTCCTTTCCCAATTTGGAACCAGTCTGTTGTTCCATGGCCAGTTTTAAATGTTGCTTCTTGACCTGCATACAGATTTCTCAAGAGGCGGGTAAGGTGGTTTGGTATTCCCATTTCTTGAAGAATTTTACCCAATTTGTTGTGAACCACACAGTCAAGGGCTTTAGCATAGTCAATGAAGCAGAAATAGATGTTTTTCTGGAATTCTCTTTGTTTTTTCCATTTTCCAATGAATGTTGGCAATTTGATCTCTGGCTCCTCTGTCTTTTCTAAATCTAACTTGAACATCTGGAAGTTCTCGGTTCACACACTGTTGAAGCGTAGCTTGGAGAATTTTGAGCGTTACTTTGTTAGCATCCAAATGGTGCAATTGTACGGTAGTTTGAACATTCTTTGGCGTTGCCTTACTTTGGGATTGGAATGAAAACATCTTGTCCAGTCTTGTGATCACTGCTGGGTTTTCCCAATTTGCTGGCATATTAAGTGCAGCACATTCACAGCATCATCTTTTAGGACTTGGGATAACTCAGCTGGAATTCCATCACCTCCATTAACTTCATTTGTAGTGATGCTTCCTAAGGCCTATTTGACTTCATACTCCAGGATGTCCGGCTCTAGGTGAGTGATCACACCATTGTGGTTATCTGGGTCATGAAGATCTTTTTTAAATAGTTCTTCTGTGTATTCTTGCCACCTCTTCTTAATATTTTCTGCTGCTGTTAGGGCCATACCATTTCTGTCCTTTATTGTGCTCATCTTTGCATGAAATGTTTCCTTGGTATCATAATTTTCTTGAAGAGATCTCTGGTCTTTCCCATTCTATCATTTTCCTGTATTTCTTTGCATTGATCACTTAGGAAAACTTTCTTATCTCTCCTTGCTATTCTTTGGAACTCTGCATTCAGATGGATATATCTTTTCCTTTCTCATTTGCCTTTCACTTCTCTTCTTTTCTCAGCTATTTGTAAAGCCTTCTCAGACAACTATTTTGCCTTTTTGCATTTCTTTTTCTTGGGTATAATTTTGATCATGGCCTCCCGTACAATATTATGAACCTCTGTCCATAGTTTTTCAGGCACTCTATCTATCAGATCTAATCCCTTGAATCTATTTGTCACATCCACTGTATAATCGTAAGGGATTCGACTTAGGTCATACCTAAATGGTCTAGTGATTTTCCCTACTTTCTTCAATTTAAGTCTGAATTGGCAATAAGTTCATGATCTGAGCCACAGTCAGCTCCCAGTCTTGTTTTTGCTAACTGTATAGAGCTTCTCCATCTTCAGCCACAAAGAATATAATCAATCTGATTTTGGTATTGACCATCTGGTGATGTTCATGTATGGAGTTGTCTCTTATGTTGTTCGAAGAGGGTGTTTGCTATGACCAGTGTGTTCTCTTGGCAAAACTGTTAGCCTTTGCTCTGCTTCATTTTGTACTCCAAGGCCAAACTTGCCTGTTACTGCAGGTATCTCTTGACTTCCTACTTTTGCATTCCAGTCCTGTATGATGAAAAGGACATCTTTTCTAGGTGTTAGTTCTAGAAGGTCTTGTAAGTCATCATAGAACTGTTCAACTTCAGTTCTTCGGCATTAGTGGTTGGGGCATAGACTTGGATTACTGTGATACTAAATGGTTTGCCTTGGAAATGAACAGAAATAATTCTGTCATTTTTGAGACTGCACCCAAGTACAGTGCTTTGGACTCTTTTGTTGACCATGAGGGCTACTCCATTTCTTCTAATGGATTCTTGCCCACAGTAGTAGATGTAATGGTCATCTGAATTAAATTTGCCCATTCCCGTCCATTTTAATTCACTGATTCCTAAAATGTCGATGTTCACTCTTGCCATCACCTGTTTGACTATTTCCAATTTACCTTGATTCATGGACCTAACATTCCAGGTTCCTTTGCAATGTTGTTCTTTACAGCTTTGAACTTTACTTCCATCACCAGTCACATCCACAACTTTTGCTTTGGCATAGCCTCTTCTTTCTGGAACTATATCCCCATTCTTCTCCAGTAGTGTATTGGGCACCTACCAACCTGGGGAGTTCACTTTCAGTGTCATATCTTTTTACCTTTTTATAGTGTTCATGGTGTTCTCAAGGCAAGAATACTGAAGTGGTTTGCCTTTCCCTTCTCCAGTGGACCACGTTTTGTCAGAACTCGCCACCATGACCCGTCCGTTTTCAGTGGCTCTACGTGACATGGCTCATAGTTTCATTGAGTTAGACAAGGCTGTGATCCATGTGATCTTGGTTAGTTTTCTGTGATTGTGATTTTCATTCTGTCTATCCTCTGATGGATAAGGATAAGAAGCTTGTGGAAGCTTACTGATGTATCATTGCAAATATCAATTTTATAGGTTGCCTTTTTTGCTTTATGGTTTTCTTCATTATGCAAAGTTTTTTAGTAGTTCCATTTGTTTATTATTGCTTTTGTTTATCTTGCCTGAGAGATCCTAAGTATTGCTAGTCCAGTATCAAAGAGAGTTCTGCCTACGCTTTTTTTTCTGGAAGTTTTATGGTTTCAGGTCTCATATTTAAGTCTTTAATTCATTATGAGTTTATTTTTGTGTATGATGTAATGTCTAAGCTGATTCTTTTACATGTAGCTGTCCTGTCTTCCCAATACCATTTATTGAAGAGGCTATATTTTCTCCTATTGTGTCTTCTTGCCTCCTTTGTTGTAGATTAATTTGACCAGTATGGGTTTATTCCTGACCTCTCTATTAAGTTCCATTGATTTATGTGACTGTTTTTGTGCCAGTATTGAATTGTCTTTATTACTGCAACTCTGTAGGATAGTTTGAAACAGGGAACATGATACCTATAGCTTTGTTCTTTCTCAAGATTATTTTGGCTATTTGGGGTTTTTTGTGTTTCCATGCAAATTTTGAAATTATTTATTCTAGTTCTGTGAAAAATGCCAGTGGAATTTTTATAGATATTGCACTGAATTTGTGGATTGCTTTGGAAAGTATGATCATTACAGTATGGTTTCTTCCAATCCATGTTTCTTCCAATTCTATTCTTCCAAATAGAATTATTTTCTTAATTTCTCTTTCTGATAGTTTGTTGTTAGTGTATAGAAATGATTTTGGTGATATTGAGCAACAGATTTCTATATATTAATTTTGTATCCTTCAACTTTACTGACTTCATTTATGAGTTCTTTGAGTTTTTTGGTGGTGTATTTAGGATATTCTATGTACGGTATCATGTCATCACACATAGTAACAGCTTTACTTCTTCTTTTCCAATTTTCATCCCTATTTTTTTTGTCTAATTCTGTGGCTAGAACTTCCAATGCTATGTTGAATAAAAGTGGTGAAAGGGGACATTTTGTTTTGTTTCTGATCTTAGAGGAAATGCTTTCAGCTTTTTACCATTGAGTATGATGTTGGCCAATATCAGCTGGATCATGGAAAAAGTAAGAGAGTTCCAGAAAAACATCTATTTCTGCTTTATTGATTATGCCAAAGCCTTTTACTGTGTGGATAACAATAAACTGTGGAAAATTCTTAAAGAGATGGGAATACTAGACCACCTGACCTGCCTCTTGAGAAACCTGTATGCAGGTCAGGAAGCAACAGCTAGAACTGGACATGGAACAACAGACTGGTTCCAAATAGGAAAAGGAGTACGTCAAGGCTGTATATTGTCACCCTATTTATTTAACTTATATGCAGAGTACATCATGAGAAATGCTGGGCTGGAAGAAGCACAAGCTGGAATCAAGATTGCCAGGAGAAATATCAATAACCTCAGATATGCAGATGACATCACCCTTATGGCAGAAAGTGAAGAGGAACTAAAAAGCCTCTTGATGAAAGTGAAAGAGGAGAGTGAAAAAGTTGGCTTAAAGCTCAACATTCAGAAAACGAAGATCAGGGCATCTGGTCCCATTACTTCATGGGAAATAGATGGGGAAACAGTATCAGACTTTATTTTTCTGGGCTCCAAAATCACTGCAGATGGTGACTGCAGCCATGAAATTAAAAAATGCTTACTCCTTGGAAGGAATATTATTACCAACCTAGATAGCATATTCAAAAGCAGAAACATTACTTTGCCAACAAAGGTCCATCTAGTCAAGGCTATGGTTTTTCCTGTGGTCACGTATGGATGTGAGTTGGACTGTGAAGAAAGCTGAGCACCGAAGAATTGATGCTTTTGAACTGTGGTGTTGGAGAAGACTCTTGAGAGTCCCTTGGACTGCAAGGAGATCCAACCAGTCCATTCTACAGGAGATCAGCCCTGGGTGTTCTTTGGAAGGAATGATGCTAAAGCTGAAACTCCAATACTTTGGCCACCTCATGCAAAGAGTTGACTCATTGGAAAAGACTCTGATGCTGGGAGGGATTTGGGGCAGGAGGAGAAGGGGACGACAGAGGATGAGATGGCTGGATGGCCTCACTGACTCGATGGACATGAGTTTGGGTGAACTCCAGGAGTTGTTGATGGACAGGGAGGCCTGGCGTGCTGCAATTCATGGGGTTGCAAAGAGTTGGACATGACTGAGCGACTGAACTGACTGAACCGAACTAATGATGTTGGCTGTAAGCTTGTCATGTATGGCTTTAATGTTGAGGTATGATTCCCTGTACACCCATTTTCTTGAGAGTTTTTAAAAATTGTAAATGGATGTTGAATTCTGATTAAAATTTTTTTCTGTATCTACTGAGATGATTATATGATTTGGGGGATAAATCCTGCTTCATCATGGTATATAATCTTTTCATGTATTATTTAATTTAATTTGCTAATATTTTGTGAGTAATTTTGTATCCATGTTCATAAGTAATGTTTGCCTGCAGTTTTCTCTTTTTGTGGTGTCTCTGATTTTGGTGTCAGTTTGATGCTGGCCTTATAGAATAAGTTCCTTCCTCTTCAGTTTTTTTAAATTGCATGAGAAGGACAGGAGGTAACTATTCTTTTACTGTTTGGTAAAATTTACCTTTGAAGCTATCTGGTCCTGGATCTTTGGTGGGAATTTTTGGTTATTGATTCAGTTTCATTGCTGGTAATTTGTCTGTTCATATTTTCTATTTTTTCCTGACTTAGTCTTAAAAAAGTTGTACATTTCTAGGAACTTAACCATTTCATCTTGGTTGTCTATTTTCTTGGCTTTTAATTATATGTGGTAATCTCCTATGATTCTTTGAATTTCTGTGGTGTTGTTTGTAACCTCTCTTTCTTTTCTGATTTTATTTGGGCTCTCTCTATTTGATGAATCTGGATAAAGTTTTATCAATTTTGTTTATCTTTTCAAAGATCTAACTTAGTTTCATTTATCATGTGGTTCCTTCTTTTATCTTTAGTTGTGGGAAATCTTTTCTGCTAGTCTTCAGGTTGTTTTATCAATAATTTCTGTGTAAGTAATTGTAATTTTCCTGTGCTTGTGGGAGAAGGTGTATTCAGGGCTTTCCTGTTCTGCCATCTTCTCCATTTCTTGATGATGACTTTTTAGGTGCAATACTGAATACATGAAAGAAATCCATGAAAGAAATAATTGATATGCTGAACTTCATTAAAGTAAAAACTTCCTGCTTTGCAAAAGACACTGTCAAGAGAATAAGACAAGCCACAAACTGCAAGAAAATATTTGTGAAAGATATACTATTATCCAAAACATACAAAGAACTCTTAAAACTGCACAAAAAGAGAACAAACCACTCAGTTGAAAATATCTGAACAGACACCTAACCAAGAAGATGTACAGCTGGCAAATAGCATATAAAAAAATGCTCCACAATGTATGTTATCAGAGCAATGCAAGTTAAAACAATATGGTATCACTGTACACCTATCAAAATTGCCAAAATCCGGAACATTGACAACTGACCAAGATGTGGAGCAACAGGAGCACTCATTCATTGTGGTGGGAATGCCAACTGGGATAGCCATTTAGGAAGCTAGTTTAGCAGTTTCTTATAAAGCTAAGCATACGCTTACCATATGATCCAGCAGTAGTGTTTCTTGGCAGTTACCCAAGAAGGTACAAATTCTGTCCACACAAAAACCTGTTCTTGGATTATTTGTAATTGCCACAACTTGGAAGTAACCAAGATGTCCTGTAAGGAGTAGGTGAATGGATAAGTAAACTGTGGTATATCACGACAATGGAAGATCATTCAGTGTTAAAAAGCTATGAAAAGATATGGAGGAAACTTAAATGCGTATTACTAAGTGAAAGAAGTCAGTCTGAAAAGACTATGTACTATACAATTCCAACTGTAATACATTCTGGAAAAGGCAAAACTGTGGAGATAGTAATCTTAGTGGTTCTGTGGGGTCTGGAGGTAGGGAAGGATGAATAGGCAGAGCACAGGATTTTTAGGACCATGAAGAGACTCTGTATGATAATACAATGATGGACACACGCCATTATGACTTTGCTCAAACAAGTAGAATGTACAACACAAAAAGTGAACCCTAATCTAAGTTATGGACTTTGGGTGATAAAGATGTATCAATGTAGGTTCATTGATTAAAATAAATGTACCACTCTAGTGGTGGATGTTGATAATGGAAGAGGTCATGCATGTGTTGGGGTAGGGAGTGTATGGAAATCTTTCTGCCTTTTGCTCAGTTTTGCCATGAACCTAAAAGTGCTCTAAAAATGTCTTAAAAAATCAATAGAAAATTTAAACAACATATACATGTGCCTGTGCACACAGACACAGCTTTAAGCTTTCTATTATCTTACTGATTACAGGATTATATAATCCTTTGTGGGTAATGGAAAATTTAAATATTAATTTTTTATTCATTGTGAATGAATAGGTACTATAATTTCAGGAATCTAAATAGGTCACTGACTAGAGCTTTAATAACTGCTAGCTGAGAAGAGATTGTTAATTTTGAAGTGGTATTATTACTGTTTTAAATTTTTTTTCTGATATTTGAAGGAATGAATGAACAAGCAAGGTATAAACCTGGCTTGCGTGTTGATGCTTTCCCTTTGAATTGCAACTGCTGCCATATAACTTGCCTTAGAGGCTGAATGGCTCATTTAGAAACATTCCCATTGCCTTGCTTTTATATTTTACTCTTGATTTCTCCAAAGCTGACACAAGTCACATGCAATCAAATCTATATCCCTGGTGGACAGGCCTGTCCTAATATTCTCTGACTCACACCCAGGTTGTGTGCAGCTCAGCAGTTCTTCTAGATACATTACTTTGTATTCTGATGTTAATATCCTTCTGAGAATTTGTCTCTCAAAACATTATTTAATAGTGTACCTTTTTGACTTAATATGAATATGATACTCTTTTTAGAACTTTAAACTACTCTACTTTTTAGGTTATTTTGCCAAAGTATCAGTTCATGTTTTAAGATTTTTTTTTGGTGTGTTTTACAAAGTGTTTTCTCACAATGTATTTGTAGCTCCAGACTGATGAATCACAGAGAGTATAGCAGAGGAATTATGGATGCAGTATTGCATTATGGCTGAGAGTGTGGACCCTGGAGTTCCTCTCTGGATTTAAACACTGAAAGATTCATGCCAAAGTGTGACTCTGAGCAACCATTTGTCATGTTTGCTTCAGTTTCCTCATTTTTAAAATGGGGCTGATGATCCTACTCAAATAGAGTTGGGAATATTAAAGTGTTTGGTTTGGTGTTTAGCTCATGGTAAGTGCTTGAAGAATGGTGGTCTAATTTGTTTAGATGTAGAAGATAACAGATTATAATGTAAAATGTGATAAGGAAATTTGATGTTCTTAAAAACATGTATTAAGAAATGCTAAACACATAAAATGATAGAGACAAAAGATATTTTAAATTAACTTTTCAGTTCAGTTCAGTCGCTCAGTCGTGTCCAACTCTGCGACCCCATGAATCGCAGCACGCCAGGCCTACCTGTCCATCAACAACTCCTGGAGTTCACCCAGACTCACGTCCATCGAGTCAGTGATGCCATCCAGCCATCTCATCCTCTGTCATCCCCTTTTCCTCCTGCCCCCAATCCCTCCCAGCATCAGAGTCTTTTCCAATGAGTCAACTCTTTGCATGAGGTGGCCAAAGTACTGGAGTTTCAGCTTTAGGATCATTCCTTCCAAGGAACACCCAGGGCTGATCTCCTTTAGGATGGACTGGTTGCATCTCCTTGCAGTCCAAGGGACTCTCAAGAGTCTTCTCCAACACCACAGTTCAAAAGCATCAATTCTTCGGTGCTCAGCCTTCTTCACAGTCCAACTCTCACATCTGTACATGACCACAGGAAAAACCATAGCCTTGACTAGACAGACCTTTGTTGGCAAAGTAATATCTCTGCTTTTGAATATGCTATCTAGGTTGGTCATAACATTCCTTCCAAGGAGTAAGCGTCTTTTAATTTCATGGCTGCAGTCACCATCTGCAGTGATTTTGGAGCCCCAAAAAACAAAGTCTGACACTGTTTCCACTCTTTCCCCATCTATTTGCCATGAAGTGATGGGACCAGATGCCATGATCTTCGTTTTCTGAATGTTGAGCTTTAAGCCAACTTTTTCACTCTCCACTTTCACTTTCATCAAGAGGCTTTTGAGTTCCTCTTCACTTTCTGCCATAAGGGTGGTGTCATCTGCATATCTGAGCTTATTGATATTTCTCCCGGCAATCCTGATTCCAGCTTGTGTTTCTTCCAGCCCAGCATTTCTCATGATGTACTCTGCATGTAAGTTAAATAAGCATGGTGACAATATACAGCCTTGATGGACTCCTTTTCCTATTTGGAACCAATCTGTTGTTCCATGTCCAGTTCTAACTGTTGCTTCCTGACCTGCATACAGATTTATCAAGAGGCAGATCAGGTGGTCTGGCATTTCCATCTCTTTCAGAATTTTCCACAGTTTATTGTTATCCACACAGTCAAAGGCTTTGGCATAGTCAATAATGCAGAAATAGATGTTTTTCTGGAACTCTCTTGCTTTTTCCATGATCCAGCGGATGTTGGCAATTTGATCTCTGGTTCCTCTGCCTTTTCTAAAACCAGCTTGAACACCAGGAAGTTCACGGTTCACATATTGCTGAAGCCTGGCTTGGAGAATTTTGAGCATTACTTTACTGGCATGTGAGATGAGTGCAATTGCGCTCAATGAGTTTGAGCATTCTTTGGCATTGCCTTTCTTTGGGATTGGAATGAAAACTGATCTTTTCCAGTTCTGTGGCCACTGCTGACTTTTCCAAATTTGCTGGCATATTGAGTGCAGCATTTTCACAGCATCCTCTTTCAGAATTTGAAATAGCTCCACTGGAATTTCATCACCTCCACTAGCTTTGTTCCTAGTGATGCTTTCTAAGGCCCACTTGACTTCACATTCCAGGATGTCTGGCTCTAGGTCAGTGATCACACCATCGTGATTATCTGGGTCATGAAGATCTTTTTTGTAGTTTTTCTGTGTATTCTTGCCATCTCTTCTTAATATCTTCTGCTTCTGTTAGGTCCATACCATTTCTGTCCTTTATCGAGCCCATCTTTGCATGAAATGTTCCCTTGTTTTCCTGCCAAGGAAGTGATAATTCTGTCCTCTAACGTGTAATAAAAGGGTGACATTAAAAGATTTACTCCCTAATCTCATGTTATTCTTTTGCCCTTCATAAATAATTCTAATTTTAAAATATTTGAATTATATATTGACTTTTTTATAATTAATAATTGCCTACATCTTTTGAATTTGTCTCTGAATTTGTCTCTTGCTTAGTGTCTGTACTTGCTGGATAGAAAATAAAAAGATTTCAATAGTGAAAATGTGCAAACCTAATAATAATTAATTCAAGAAATGTTTGTTCTGGTCTACTGAGTGGGATATCAATAACCTCAGATATGCAGTAGGATATCAATAACCTCAGATATGCAGATGACACCACCCTTATGGCAGAAAGTGAAGAGGAACTAAAAAGCCTCTTGATGAAAGTGAAAGAGGAGAGTGAAAAAGTTGGCTTAAAACTCAACATTCAGAAAACCAAGATCATGGCATCTGGTCCCATCACTTCATGGCAAATAGATGCAGAAACAGTGGAAACAGTGTCAGACTTTATTTTTTGGGGGGCTCCAAAATCACTGCAGATGGTGACTGCAGCCATGAAGTTAAAAGACGCTTACTCCTTGGAAGGAAAGTTATGACCAACCTAGATAGCATATTCAAAAGCAGAGACATTACTTTGCCAACAAAGGTCTGTCTAGTCAAGGCTATGGTTTTTCCAGTGGTCATGTACAGATGTGAGAGTTGGACTGTGAAGAAAGCTGAGCGCCGAAGAATTGATGCTTTTGAACTGTGGTGTTGGAGACTCTTGAGAGTCCCTTGGACTGCAAGGAGATGCAACCAGTCCATCCTAAAGGAGATCAGCCCTGGGTGTTCCTTGGAAGGAATGATCCTAAAGCTGAAACGCCAGTACTTTGGCCACCTCATGCGAAGAGTTGACTCATTGGAAAAGACTCTGATGCTGGGAGGGATTGGGGGCAGGAGGAAAAGGGGACGACACAGGATGAGATGGCTGGATGGCCTCACTGACTCGATGGACATGAGTCTGAGTGAACTCCAGGAGTTGTTGATGGACAGGGAGGCCTGGTGTGCTACAATTCATGGGGTTGCAAAGAGTCGGACATGACTGAGCGACTGAACTGAACTGAACTGAGTCAGAGTGATAGCCAGTACACAAAACCTGCATACTTTAAATGTTCTAGGTAATGGCTATAGGACATAGGTCCTGAGGTAGAGACTTGGCATTTCTTGGAGGTGGAATTCAGTCTGGCCAGAGTTTGGTGAATGAGAGGAAGAGAAGAGAGGGAAAAGAGTAGTGTATTTTATCCAAGTGAAACAAAAAATAATCCTCCACAACTATAGTAGTACCTCTTTAAGAACCTGAGTACACAAAACTAACCTGATATTAAAAGCATAGTTAAGACTGTAATATGAATGTTTTTTTATTTCAACATTACACAAGTCATTTACTAAGAGATAGCTTAAAACAGAAATGTAATTAATATTCCATGCCTACAAAAACAAAATCAATACAATAGTGTATATCTTCTTCTTTGTGATCAGAAATTTATGGGGGAAATTTTCTTATTTGTTTCCATCGATTAAAATAGCACCTGTATGCTACTTGGACTTCCACAATGACTCAGCAGTAAAGCATCCACCTGCAATGCAGGAGCTGCAGGAGACGTGGGTTCAATCCCAGGGTAGGAAGATCTCCTGGAATAGGGCATGGCAACCCACTCCAGTATTGTTGCCTGGAGAATCCCATGGACAGAGGAGCCTGGCAGACTACAGTCCATAGGGTCGCAAAGAGTCAGGCATGACTGAAGCAACTTAGCATGAACGCATGCTACTTCTACTTATTCTCTACAACTTAGCTCAAAGACATCTCTGCAAAACATTCTCTAATTTCAGTAAGCATATCTCAGCTTGTAGACTCCAAAAATGCTTTGTTCATACTGTTAAAATAACTATTAAAATATTCACTTATCAGTTATTTATTTGTAAATTTAGGACTTGAGTTCCACAAGGACAAGGATTATTTGGGTATCTAAGGCAATGGCACCCCACTCCAGTACTCTTGCCTGGAGAATCCCAGGGATGGGGGAACCTGGTGGGCTGCCATCTATGGGGTCGCACAGAGTCGGACACAACTGAAGCGACTTAGCAGCAGCAGCAAGGATCCCCAAACACAGTAATGCTTTAATTATTTTTGTAATTCTTGAGTGCTTCCTATTTCCCTCACTTGACTATATCTAATTTGTTTGCCACTGCTACCTCAGACATAATCTAGCGTGGTTTGTATCCCTTGTAGGTGCTCAATAAATATTTGTTGCAGAAAGGTGAATGGCATAAGCTAACTCTGCCAGTATGCTAGTCAATCACCAGTGTCTAGCACTACTGTTTTATAGAATTTAATTTTTCCTGAGAACTTCTCTCATAATCCTAGATATGAGCTTGAGAGCAGGACTTGGTCTTTAATCTTTATAGCCCTAAGGCCTGGTTCTTAATAAATGATCTATTGTTGTTCAGTTGCAAGGTTGTGTGTGACTCCTTGTAACCCCATGGACTGCAGCATGCTAGGCTTCCCTGTCCTTCACTATCTTCTGAAGTTTGCTTGAACTCCTCTACCAGCCAATGCAGGAGACATAAGAGGCACAGGTTTGATCCTTGGGTTGAGAAGACCCTCAAGAGGAGGGCCTGGCAATCCACTTCTGTATTCTTGCCTGGAGGACCCCATGGACAGAGAAGCCTGGCAAGCTACAGTCTATAGGGTTGCAAAGAGTCAGACATGCCTAAAGCAACTTAACGCACACACATGTCCACTGAGTTGGTGATGCCATCCAACCATCTCATCCTCTGTCGCCTCCTTCTCCTGCTGCCCTCAGTCTTCCCCAGCATCAGAGTCTTTTACAATGAGTTGACTCTTCACATCAGGTGGCCAAAGTACTGGAGCGTCAGCATCAGTCCTTCCAGTGAGTGTTCAGGGTTGATTTCCTTTAGGACTGATTATGATCTATAAATGTTTACTGAAGTGCTTTGTAGCAGGTAGTATATACATTTGGTAACTGTATATGAAGATGATAATTTGAGAAGTATTCTTAGGTGTTCTTTAAAGCTATTTATAAATACTTAAAATTGAAGTATTTATGTCAATGGATAATTAGCTATATCTTAAGTATACTTTTTCACTTTTTCTGTTTTGTTTTTTAAGCAAAAAAATGTGTAGCTCTGATATATATCACCATTGAATTATTACATTTTCTTTAGGGAATGAACTTGAAACAAATTACCTGAGAGAAATGAATTGCAATCTGAAATTAACTTAGAATAGCAGCCTAAACTCTAATAGCTATGGCCTTTTCTCTAAGTATCTTGAACAAAACTGATTTTCCATCTTATTTGGTATTTAAACAGAATCTTGGAATTCTCAGATGTAAGAAACAGACACCCAAGTCACACTAACTTAAACACAAAATAAACCATAGATTTGGCTTCAGAGTTGATTAGAACAGCAGACTTTCTTACTAGTATTCTCATTGATTCATGTCTCCTCCTCGAAGATGCTTTCTCTCCTTCCTGTAAACTATGAGGATACCTCCCATAACATCTTGCATACATCCTTCATATAACATCACAATTTTAATTATATAAAGAATTATATACTTTATGTAATTATATAATGTTCAATATTTGGTCAATATGTGCCACTAGACTATAGGTTCCAAAAGGCGATGGATGAAGTCTGTCTTATTACATGCTGTCTCCAGGACAGGACTTTTTACATAATACTCCATAAGTTTTTGTTTTGATTAAATAATTAAAGTTCTTTTTGAAAACAACCAAAATTTATTGGTCCATAAAACCTGGGGAAATAAACCCCAGACATTGTCATTATATTTTTTATTGATTAATGAACCAGCCTCTTCTGCCCCAAATAAAAACAAAAAACTGTGATTATGCAACAAGTCTTTTCTTTATATTAGGAGAAAAGATATTTCTGGAAGGCACAGGTGGCCTGAAACAACAAGGGTTACAAAATTTTACCCCAATGCGCTAGCTCTGTTGATAGACAGTAGTGCTATTTTACTTCTTAAGAATTTTCACCTGTCCATAAACATAGCTGAGTATTCTTTGCTGTAAAGAATAAGGAGGAATACCAAAAAAAAAAAGCTGTACAAGAGGAAAAATTCTTTAATTTACATAACTGAACATGCTTCATGATCAGTTTCTTCCTGATTGTAAAACCAGGACCAATCCAACTGTTCGGAATTTCATAGGACTTTATATATATTTTGCTTTAGTTCTTAAAGGAAATGATATTGTTTCATGATAGATACTTTAGAATTAAGATCAAAGAATAAGCAGAGCAGCTAGATCAATTGTAAGTGCTGCCATAATGCAAAACCATTATTTGTATTCCTAGTTTATCATTTATTGCTTCTTGTTAGTCATGATGATTACTTTGACAAGAGAATGCTGAAGGCTTAGCAATTGTTTCCAGGATTTCAAATAGAGTTACCTTTTCTCTAGGCTATCAATATATGAGAGATGACATCTGATGGTCAATGCTTACCACATCTTTGTAAGCTAAGATACGAAACTGGATGCAAATGCATGTATTTTTATAATAATGTTAATAAATATGGATTTATAAAAAACGAATAAGGCATTCTATACTATAAGCACATAAGAAAATAATGCAAAATGTGTTTAGACTTACTCTTATAAGCAAGTAGTTTACTTTAAATGTGTTAATTTTTTCTGTTATGAGTCAACTATGAGAGCTGCTGTAGAGTGGGTTATTTTATAAAATAGTGGATCAGCTATTACCAAGAAATTAGAGATAAATTTTTTATAATGCTTTTTTCATATTAACACAGTATATATTTAATAAATATTAAATTTTGTAAATATTAACCTAGCAACTTGAGAACTGTCTGATCATTGTTTACCAAAATGAGCTATTTAACTTTTTTTATGAAAAAATAGACAATGTTGTATCCTTTGCTATATCACATCTCACTATTCTATTAAGATATACATAGTTGCTAAATTTAATATATGTAATATTTATTAGGGGCTCTCCAGGTGGCTCAGTGGTAAAGAATCCACCTGCCAATGCAGGAGACACAGGTTTGATCCCTGAGTCAGGAATATCCTCTGGAGAAGGAGATGGCAACTCACTCCAATATTCTTGCCTGGAAAATCCCATGGACAGAGGAGTCTGGTGGGCTACAGTCTGACTCCCAAAAGAGTCAGACACAATTTAATGACTAGGCAACAATATTTATTTTAATATATAATTTCACAATTATATCAATGTTATATGTAATATAAATTTATTAATATCTGTCATATAATCATCTATTTGATATATGAACATCATATTATTGGTAGTTTTATGTGAAACACGTGATTAGGTTATATATGGAAGAAAGGAGCACTTGAATTTTATAAATCATACCTTTCCTTTTTGTGAATTTCCACTCATTTTGAGAAATAAAACAAACTGCATACACATATCTATATATCTTTGTTTCTATATCTATCTATAATCAAATCCAGTAAGTTGAATTAAATAAGTTAAAAAGGAAATGTAGGAAGAGAAAGGAAAGAAGGAAGAAGAATAGAGAGAGAAAGAAAGAAGAGGGAGAGAGGAAGAAAGAAATAATTTGATCATAATAATTACAAAATCCATTAAATATTTAGGAATAGAAGCAAAAAAATGTGTGGGCTAACATGAAGAAAAGCATAAAACTTAATAGAGACATAGAAATCTGGAATAATAAATACTATAAAGATCTCAATTCTCCCTAAGTAAACCTATAAAATGGATGGAATTCTAAAATTCCAACAAGTTTTTCTTCAAACTAACATTTTAAAGCTAATTTTAAAAAATTAATGGGTGAGAAAATCAGATGCTTCTGAAAAAAAGGAGAAAACTTACTAAAAGAATATAGTTAAAACAATTTTGTGGTGTTATGGAAATAAATCTGGGAGACATAGTAGAATTATCATTTAAAAAATACACCTAAAAATCCCTGGGCAAAGGTTTTGATATAGGTGGAAGGAAAGTGTTAAATTCAAAAGCAAGTGATCACTGAAGATTCCTATTTGAGTAGGAAAGTGATATGATAAAGTCAATGATCTTAAAAGATTAATCAGTGGTGTAAAGGTTGAATTTAAAGTGATATTAAAGACAAGAAATAGGAAAGTAAGTTAGGAAACTACTGTAATAACTGATATTTCTTCTTTTTAATTATAGTTAACTTACCATGTTTTGTTAATTTCTGCTGTACAACAAAGTGATTCAGTTATTCAGTTTATTTTTATATATATATATATGTATATATATGCATGCATGCTGTGCTAAGTTGCTTCAGTTATGTCCAACTCTTTTGCAGCACCTTGAACTGTAGCCCATCAGGCTCCTCTGTCCATGAGATTCTCCAGGCAAGGATACTGGAGTGGGTTGCCATGCCCTTTTTCCAGGGAATCTTCCCATTCCAGATATTGAACCCATGTCTCTTAAGTCTCCTGCATTGGCATGCAGGTCCTTTACCACTAGCTCTACCTGGGAAGCCTATATGTATATGTATATAGGCTATATGTACATGTGTGTGTGTATATATATATATATCTGTATTCTTTTCCATATTCTTTTCCACTCTGGTTTATCACAGGATATTGAATATAGTTCCACGTGCTGTATAGTGGGACCTTGTTCATCTATTCTATATATACCAGTTTTCATCTGCTAATCCCAAATTCCCAATTCAAACTTCTCTCACCCCTCTTCCTCTTAGCAACAACCAGTTTATTCTCCATGTCACTGATTCCATTTCTATTTCATAGATAGGTTCATTTGTTTCATATTTTAGATTCCACATGTAAATGATATAAGGTATTTGCTTTTTCTCTTTTTGACTTATTTCACTTAGTATGATAATCTCTAGTTGCATCCATGTGGCTGCAAATGTCATTATTTCATTCTTTTTTATGACTGAGTAGTATCCCATTGTTGGAGAAGGAAATGGCAACCCACTCCAGTACTGTTGCCTGAAAAACCCCATGGACAGAGGAGCCTGGTAAACTACAGTCCATGGGGTCATGAAGTGTCAGACACGACTAAGCGACTTCACTTTCACTTTCCACTTTCATGCACTGGAGAAGGAAATGGCAACCCACTCCAGTGTTCTTGCCTGGAGAATCCCAGGGACGGGGGAACCTGGTGGGCTGCCGTCTATGGGGTTGCGCAGAGTCAGACACGACTGAAGCGACTTAGCAGCAGCAGCAGTATTCCATTGTGTCTATGTACCACATCTTCTTTATCCATTCGTCTGTCAATGGACATTTAGGTTGTTTCCATGTCTTGGCTATTGTGAACAGTGCTGCTGCGAACATAAGGATGCATGCGACTGATCTGATCTGATATATTTGAATTAAAGTTTTGTCCAGATATATGTCCAGGAGTGGGATTGTTGGATCATATGGCAATTCTATTTTTAGTGTTTTGAGGAACCTCCATACTGTTTTCCATAGTGGCTACATCAGCTTAACATTCCCACCAACACTGTAGGAGTGTTCCCTTTTCTCCACACCCTGTCCAGCATTTATTATTTGTAGACATTTTAATGATGGCCATTCTGGCTGGTATGAGGTGATGCCTCATTGTAGTTTTGATTTGCATTTCTCTAATAATTAGTGATGTTGAACATCTTTTCATGTTCCTTTTGGCCATCTGTATTTCTTCTCTGGAGAAATGTCTATTTATGTCTTCTGTACATTTTTTGTTTGGGGTGGTTTTGTTGTGCTGGGTCATGGAAAAAGCAAGAGAGTTCCAGAAAAACATCTATTTCTGCTTTACTGACTATGCCAAAGCCTTTGACTGTGTGGATCACAGTAAACTGTGGAAAATTCTGAAAGAGATGGGAATACCAGACCACCTGATATGCCTCTTGAGAAATTTGTATGCAGGTCAGGAAGCAACAGTTAGAACTGGGCATGGAACAACAGACTAGTTCCAAATAGGAAAAAGAGTATGTCAAGGTTGTATATTGTCACCCTGCTTATTTAACTTCTATGCAGAGTACATCATGAGAAACCCTGGGCTGGAAGAAACACAAGCTGGAATCAAGATTGCTGGGAGAAATATCAATAACCTCAGATATGCAGATGACACCACCCTTATGGCAGAAAGTGAAGAGGAACTCAAAAGCCTCTTGATGAAAGTGAAAGAGGAGAGTGAAAAAGTTGGCTTAAAGCTCAACATTCAGAAAACGAAGATCATGGCATCCGGTCCCATCACTTCATGGGAAATAGATAGGGAAACAGTGGAAACAGTGTCAGACTTTATTTTTCTGGGCTCCAAAATCACTGCAGATGGTGACTGCAGCCATGAAATTAAAAGACGCTTACTCCTTGGAAAGAAAGTTATGACCAACCTAGATAGCATATTCAAAAGCAGAGACATTACTTTGCCAACAAAGGTCCGTCTAGTCAAGGCTGTGGTTTTTCCAGTGGTCATGTATGGATGTGAGAGTTGGACTGTGAAGAAGGCTGAGCGCCGAGGAATTGATGCTTTTAAACTGTGTGTTGGAGAAGACTCTTGAGAATCCCTTGGACTGCAAAGAGATCCAACCAGTCCATTCTGAAGGAAATCAGCCCTGGGATTTCTTTGGAGAGAATGATGCTGAAGCTGAAACTCCAGTACTTTGGCCACCTCATGCGAAGAGTTGACTCATTGGAAAAGACTCTGATGCTGGGAGGGATTGGGGGCAGGAGGAGAAGGGGACAACAGAGGATGAGATGGCTGGATGGCATCACTGACTTGATGGACGTGAGTCTGAGTGAACTCCAGGAGTTTGTGGTGGACAGGGAGGCCTGGCGTGCTGCGATTCATGGGGTCACAAAGAGTCGGACACGACTGAGCGACTGAACTGACTGACTGACTGTTTTTGAGTTTTATGAGCTGTTTGTATGTTCTGGAAATTAATCCCTTCTTGGTCACATATTTGCAGATATTTTCTCCCAGCCTGTAGACTGTCTTTTCATTTTGTTTATGGTTTTCTTTGCTGTGCAAAAGCTTGTAAGTTTGATTAGCTCCAATTTGTTTATTTTTGCTTTTACTTCTATTGCTTTGGGAAACTGACCTAAAAAAAAATTGGTATGATTTATGTTAGAGAATATTTTGTCTACAATCTCTTCTGGGAGTTTTATGGTGTAATGTCTTATCTTTAAGCCATTTTGGGTTTATTTTTGTGTGTGGTGTGAGGGTGTAGTCTAACCTTATTGATTTACATGCAGTTGTCTATCTTTCCCAGCACCACTTGCTAAAAAGACTATCTTTTTCCTATTGTATATTCTTGCTTCCTTTGTCAAAGATTAATTGACCATAGGTGCATGGGTGTTTTTCTGGGCTCTCTATTCTGTTCTGTTGATCTATTTTTGTGCCAAAACTACACTGTTGTGATTACTGTAGCTTTGAGTGTTGTTTGAAGTCTGTAAAGGTTATGCCTCCTGCTTCATTCTTTTTCTTAAGGATTGTCTTGGCAATTCTGGGTCTTTTATGGTTACATATGAATTTTAGAATTATTTGTCCTAGTTCTGTGAAAAATGTCATGGGTAATTTGATAAGGATAGCATTAAATCTGTAAATTGCTTTGGGTAGTATGCCCATTTTAACAATATCAATTCTTCTAATCCAAGAGCATGGGATATCCTTTCATTTCTTTGAATCATCTTTAATTTCCTGTTTTATTGTTGTTCAGTCACTAAATCATGTCTGATTCTTTGCGACCTTATGGACTGCAGCACACTAGGCTTCCCCATCCTTCACCATCTCTCAGAGGTTGCTCAAACTCATACCGATTGAGTTAATGATGTCATCCAGCCAGCTCATCTTCTGTCCCCTCCTTCTCCTCCTGCCCTCAATCTTTCCCAGCATCATGGTCTTTTCCATAGAGTCGGCTCTTTGCATCAGATGGCCAAAGTATTAGAGCTTCAGCTTCAGCCATCAGTCCTTCCAATAAATTTCAGGGTTGATTTCTTTGAGGGTTGACTGGTTTGATGTCTTTGCTGTCTAAGGGACTCTTAAGCATTTTCTCCAGCACCACAATTCAAAAGCATCAATTCTTTGGCCCACTGCCTTCTTTATTGTCCAACTCTCACACCCATACATGACTATTGGAAAAACCATAGCTTTGACTCTAGGGACTTTTGTTGGCAAAGTAATGTCTCTGCTTTTTAGTATCTTGTTTAGGTTTGTCATAGCCTTTCTTCCAAGGAGCAAGCATCTTTTAATTTCATGGTTGCAGTCATCATCTGCAGTGATTTTGCAGCCCGAAAAAAGAAAATCTGTCACTGTTTCCACTTTTCCCCCATCTATTTGATGGGACAGGATGCCATGATCTTAGTTTTTTGAATGTTGAGTTTCAAGCGAGCTTTTTCACTCTCCTCTTTCACCCTCATCAAGAGACTATTTAGTTCCTTTTCACTTTCTGCCATTAGAGTGATGTGATCTGCATAGCTGAGGTTGGTATTTCTCCTGGCAGTCTTGATTCCAGCTTGTGATTCATTCAGGCTGGTATCTCACATGATGTACTCTGCCGCTGCTAAGTCACTTCAATTGTGTCCGACTCTGTGTGACCCCATAGATGGCAGCCCACTAGGCTCCTCTGTCCCTGAGATTCTCCAGGCAAGAATACTGGAGTGGGTTGCCATTTCCTTCTCCAATGCATGAAAGTGAAAAGTAAAAGTGAAGTCACTCAGTCATGCCTGACTCTTAGCGACCCCATGGACTGCAGCCTACCAGGCTCCTCTGTCCATGGGATTTTCCAGGTAAGAGTACTGGAGTGGGTTGCCATTGCCTTCTCCGATGATATACTCTACTTAAACGTTAAATAAGCAGGGTGACAATATACAGCCTGATGAACTTTTCCAATTTTGAACCAGTCTGTTGTTCCAAGTCTGATTCTAACTGATACTTCGTGACTTGGATACAGGTTTCTCAGGAGACAAGTAAGGTGGTCTGGTATTTCCATCTCTTTCCTGTTTTATAGTTCTCAATATATGTCTTTCATCTCTTCGGTCAAGTTTATTCCTAAGTATTTTTTTGGTGTGATTTTAACAGGTTGTTTTTTTTTTTATATTTTATTTCTGATATTTAATTGTTAGTGTAAAGAAATGCAACCAATTTCTTTATGTTAATCTTGTATTCTGTTACCTTGCTGAATTCATTTATCAGTTGTAGTAGTTTTTGTGTGGAGTTTTTAATGTTTTCTATGTAGAGTATGATGTCATCCGCATATAATTAAATTTACCCTTCCCTTCCAATTGGATACATTTTATTTCTTTTTCTTTTCTGGTTTCTGTGGCCAGTACTTCCAATACTATGTTGAATAGAAGTGGTGAAAATGGGCATTCTTGTCTTGTTCCATGTTTTAGCAGAAAGGCTTTCAGCTTTTCACCATTCAGTATTGTATTGCTGTGGGTTTGTCATTCAGTTCAGTCACTCAGTCGTGTCCAACTAATAAATGATCTATTGTTGTTCAGTTGCTAAGTTGTGTTTGACTCCTTGCAACCCCATGGACTGCATCATGCCAGGCTTCCTTGTCCATCACCAACTCCTGGAGCTTGCTCAAACTCATGTCCATCGAGTCAGTGATGCCATCCAACCACCTCATCTTCTGTCGTCCCCTTTTCCTCCTGCCTTCAATCTTTCCCAGCATCAGCATCTTTTCCAATGAGTCAGTTCTTTGCATCAGGTGGCCAAAGTATTGGAGCTTCAGCTTCAGCATCAGTCCCTACAATGAATATTCAGGACTGATTTCCTTTAGGAGTGACTGGTTTGATCTCCTTGCAGTCCAAGAGACTCTTAAGGGTTGATTTCTTTGGCCGTTTCGTAACTGTGTGGAGAATTCGAACTACTAACCTAATCTCTCGGATCATAGACTATCAAGGTACTTGTGATCCATGCCATTACTGTGTACTTTTACTTAGACCCCAAACTTGGAATAGTCATGAAACACCCATCCTTGCTAGGAGCACATTTGGGAACGAGGTGAAACTCTAGCTCCAGCAGCATGTTCAGGAACAAGGTGGAACTCTATTTCCAGCAGTGTCTGTCTCTTGGCTGCTTCCATATGGGGTGGCTGCTTCCATATGGGGCTAGAGTCTTAAAAGTGAGTCTGTGTCCTAGCTGTGCCTCCAAACGATATGGATGGAAGTGCTGCTAGCGAGCATGAGGTTTCTAAGAATATAGGTGGGAATTCTAGATTGGAAGTACAATGGGCTTCTTCCTTTGGTAGTGCTAACTCTTAGCGGACAGAGAAAGCTCTCCAGTGGCTTCTGTCTCAACTCCTTAGATATTCTTTCTGTGGAATCTGAGGGAATGAACTGGAAGATGGCCCTCGTAGCTCGAGAACAAAAATCACTTTTTCCTCACTGGCCAATCCTCCACCGCCTCTTTTGCTATTACATATACTGGCATGGTGACGCTCAGAAGGGACATCTTGGGTTTTTTGTTCATCCCTTTATAACTCACCGCTTCTACTGCAGTCAGGAATTTATTCAGAAATGTGCTCAGGCACATGCAACATGGATGTGTCCCCTAGTAGTCCTAGCTCGGGAAACGTTCCGGAAAGCTACTCTGTTACACTCTGGATGGTGTCAGAGGAAAGGACAAATCAAACAAAGGTCTTGGTGGTATGGAACTAAATCAATTTGGGATGCCATCAGGTCTGCCCCTGGTGCATCTCCACCCTGCCTTAATGGTAGAGTGAGGAAGGCTGAAGGCACCTGCGTCGTTAAGGGACAGACTAAGTCTGACCAGGGAAGGATAGCTTTGTGGAGAGTTTGTCTCCACCCCGACCTAGAGCAGGGAGGGATGCCTTTGGTGGATTTGTCATAATAGCTTTTATTATGTTCACATATGTTCTCTCCCATTTTGGTAAGAATTTTTATCATGAATGGATGTTGCATTTTGTCAAATGCTTTTTGTGCATCTATTGAGCTGATCATGTGGTTTTTGTCTTTTCTTTTGTTGATGCGGTATATCACACTGATTTGCATATGTTGAACCACCCTCTGGGATGAATCTAACTTGGTCATGGTGTATGATCTTTTTTGTGTTGCAGATTTGGTTTGTTATTTTGTTGAGAATATTTGTATCTGTATTTATCAAAGATATTGGCCTGTAATTTTCTTTTTTGATGATGTCTTTATCTGGTTTTGGTATCATTGTGAGTGTCCCTTCCTCTTCAATCTTTTGGAAGAATTTGAGAAGGATCAGTAAAAATTCTTCTTTTTCTGTTTGGTAGAATTCTCCTGTGAAGCCCTCTCCTGTGAAGCCCTCTCCTGTGAAGACCCTGGACATTTGCTTGTTGGGAATTTTTTTTTTTAACAGATTCTACTTCACTTCTAACGATTGGTCTGTTCAAATTATCTATTTCTTCTTGATTCAATTTTGGTGGGCTATCTTATTTCCAGAAATTTATCCATTTCTTCTAGGTTGTTGGATTTGTTGACATATAATTGTTCACAGTATTTTCTTTTAGTTTTTTTCTGCATTATTGGTTGGTACTTCTCCTTTTATATTTCTTATTTTATTTGGGTTCTCTCTTTTCTTCCTGGTAAATCTGGCCAGACGTTTGTCAATTTTATTTACCCTTTCAAAGAACCAGCTCTTGTTTTTTTTTATTTTTCTCTATTGCTTTTTAATCTCTATTTTATTTATTTCCTCTCTGATCTTTATTATTCCCTTCCCTCTGTTGATTTTAAGTTTTGTTTGTTCTTCTTTTTAAAATTCTTTTAGGTTGTTCAGTTCAGTTCAGTCACTCAGTCGTGTCCAACTGTTTGCAACCCTGTGAATCACAGCACGCCAGGCCTCCCTGTCCATCACCAACTCCTGGAGTTCACTCAAACTCACTTCCATCGAGTCAGTGATGCCATCCAGCCATCTCATCCTCTGTCATCCCCTTCTCCTCCTGCCCCCAATCCCTCCCAGCATCAGGGTCTTTTCCAATGAGTCAACTCTTCGCATGAGGTGGCCAAAGTACTGGAGTTTCAGCTTTAGCATCATTCCTTCCAAAGAAATCCCAGGACTGATCTCCTTCAGAATGGACTGGTTGGATCTCCTTGCAGTCCAAGGGACTCTCAAGAGTCTTCTCCAACACCACAGTTCAAAAGCATCAATTCCTCGGTGCTCAGCCTTCTTCACAGTCCAACTCTCACATCCATACATGACCACTGGAAAAACCATAGCCTTGACTAGACGAAACTTTGTTGGCAAAGTAGTCTCTGCTTTTGAATATGCTATCTAGGTTGGTCATAACTTTCCTTCCAAGGAGTAAGTGTTTTAATTTCATGGCTGCAGTCACCATCTGCAGTGATTTTGGAGCCCCCCCCACAAATAAAGTCTAACACTGTTTCCACTGTTTCCCTATCTATTTCCCATGAAGTGATGGGACTAGATGATGCCATGATCTTCGTTTTCCGAATGTTGAGCTTTTAGGTTGTAGGTTGTTTATTTTGAAATTTTCTTATTTTTTTGAGGAAGGTTTATATCACTGTGAACTTCCCTCTAAGGACTACTTTTACTAATCCCATAGATTAAGTCTGACTGTGTTTTCATTGTCATTTGTCTCAGGGTATTTTAAGTTTCCTTTTTGATTTTCTCATTGACCCACTGGTTTTTAAATTTTTTTTAGTAGCATGTTGTTTAGTCTTCATGTAATAGTTTTTTTTCTCGTTTCTTTTTCTCTGGTTGATTCCTAGTTTCATGCTGTCATGGTCAGAAAAGATGTCTGAGGTAATTTTTGATATGTTTCTATGTGAAGTCCAATGGGACGACTGGAGATGGGAAAAAAGGACAGATGAAGACTATTAAAAGGAAAGCACTGAAAAAACCTTCTCACTAATTGACTCTAATAGAGTTGGAAGGCCTCAATTATGATTTCTAGGTTTTAAATCAGTTTTACCAAAAAGAATGGTCAGTTTAGGAGGAGGAGCTGATGATAACAGAGAGGAGAAAAGATAGTAAGTTTAGATTTTCATATATTAACCTTGAGATGGTGATCAATGACTCATGAGTGGAGAAGGTATTTGGAGATATATGACTTATGCTTAGAGAAAGTGATAGGGCTGAGAATATTTTAAAATTTCTCACTCATGAATAGGATATAGATAGATAGATAGATAGATATAGATATAGATATAAATCCTATACTTGGAAGATGGTTCAATTTATATTTAGATTATAAATCACTGGTTCTATTAGGTAGTAGCTGCAAGCAGAAGTCAGAGTTGCGTGCTGACTCTTATGGCATACTCATGGTTAGGGAGTAAACAAGCAAAGAGGAGTCAGACTAGGTAGTAAGAGATGTTAAAGGATAATAAAAGTCAAGTGCATTGGGAGTTTCAAAGGGGTGGTTGTAGATGGCTTCAACATCTATTGAGAGAAAATAAGGACTTGGAAGTAGTAAGGAGACCACTGATGGCTGTGGATATGTGGCTTCAACAGGGTAGTGGAGGTGGAATTACAAGATTATGGCTAGGTGCTGAGGAATGCTCAAAGAGTTTAGAACACATTTTGGTAGTAAATGAAAGATGAGACTTTAATTCAATAAAAATTACTATAGTACTTACTATAAGACCTAAATAGTGAAGACTAAGAAATGTTTTACAGGGAAATTTTAGAAGACCAGAATAAGTAGAGAGAGAGATATAATGTGTGCATGCTAGTTGCTTCAGTCATGTCCGACGCTTTGCGATGCTATGGACTGTAGCCTTCCAGGCTCCTCTGTCCATGAGATTTCAATAGACCAGAACAGAAGGTCCGGAAATAGACCCTCACGTGTGAGTCTCTTGGTTTTTCAATGACGGCAAGGCTTGCAACAGGGGAAAGTCTTTTCAACAAGTGGTACTACAGCAAGGGGGTAAATACATGAAAAAAATGAACCTCAACCCCCACTTCACAAAATTAATTTGAGATATATCACTGACCTAAATGTAAAAACTTAAGCAATAAACTTCTAGAAGAACCATATGAGAACATCGTTGAGAGCTTATGAGAGACAAAGATTTATTGGATTGACAACACCAAATATTAGTGAGAATGTAGAGAAACAAGAGCTCTCATACACTGATGGTAGGAGTGCAAAATGATGAGTCACTTTGGAAAACAGTTTAGCGGCTTCCCATAAGGTTAATTAAGCATATGTCTACTCTATGACTCAACAGTTCCACTCAGTTCCACTCATAGCTATTTGTCCAAGGGAGACAAAAACATCTCTAAAGAAAAATTTGAACATTAATGTTCATAGCAGTGTTATTCATAAAAGCCCCAAACTAGAAGGAACTCAAATGTGAATGGATAAACAAATTATAATGTAGCCATATAGTTGACCACTACTCAGCAATGCAAAAGAATGAACTGAACAACACGACAAATCTCAAAAACGTTGTTTTTGGTGAAAGAAGCCTTACACAAAAGAGTATATACTGTATAATTCTGTTTATATAATGCTTAAGAACAAAGAAATTCAATCTATGAGGATAAAAGCTTAGTGTTTATATGGTGGGTGGGAATTAACTGGGAAAGGAACATAAGGGAACTCTGTGGAGTAATGAAAATGTTCTTTATCTAGATTAGGGTGGTGGTTACCTGGATGTAAACATTTACTAGTTTATAAAATTAACTTTAGGATTGGTGCCTTTCACTGTATGTATGTGTTAGTCACTCAGTCGTGACGCTATGGACTGTAGCTCACCTGGCTCCTCTGTCTATGGGGATTCTCCAGGCAAGAATACTGGAGTGGGTTGCTATTCACTTCTCCAGGGGATCTTCCCAACCCAGGGATCAAACTCCAGTCTCCCACACTGCAGGCAATTCTTTTACTGTCTGAGCCACCAGGGAAGCCCTTTTCACTATATCAGCTCAGTTCAGTTGCTTAGTCATGTCTGACTCTTTGCAACCCCATGGACCGCAGCATGCCAGGCTTCCCTATCCATCACCAACTCCTGGAGCTTGCCCAAACTCATGTCCATCGAGTCAGTGATGCCATCCTAGCATCTAATTCTCTGTCATCTCCTTCTCCTCCTTCAATCTTTCCCAGCATCAGGGTCTTTTCAAATGAGTCAGTATTAATTGGTTTGACCTCCTTGCAGTCCAAGGGACTCTCAAGAATCTTCTCCAACACCATAGTTCAAAAGCATCAATTCTTCGGCACTCAGCTTTCTTTATAGTCCAACTCTCACATCCATACATGACTACTGGAAAAACCATAGCTTTGACTAGACAGACCTTTGTTGGTAAAGTAATGTCTCTGCTTTTTAATATGCTGTCTAGGTTGGTCATAGCTTTTCTTCCAAGGAGCAAGTGTCTTTTAATGTCATGGCTGCAGTCACCATCTGCAGTGATTTTGGAGCCCCCCAAAATAAAGTCGGTCACTGTTTTCATTGTTTCCCCATCTATTTGCCATGGAGTGATGGGACCAGATGCCATGATCTTAGTTTTTTGAATGTTGAGCTTTAAGCCAGCTTTTTCACTCTCCTCTTTCACTTTCATCAAGAGGCTCTTTAGTTCCTCTTCACTTTCTGCCATAAGAGTGGTGTTATTTGCATATCTGAAGTTATTGATATTTCTCTCAGCAATCTTGATTCCAGCTGTGCTTCATCCAGCCCAGCATTTCGCATGATGTACTCTGCATATAAGTTAAATTAGCAGGGTGACAATATATAGCCTTGACATACCCCTTTCCTGATTTAGAACCAGTCTGTTGTTCCATGTCCAGTTCTAACCGTTGCTTCTTGACCTGCATACAAATTTCTCAAGAGGCAGGTAAGGTGGTCTGGTATTCCCATCTCTCCCACCTTGAAGAATTTTCCAGTTTGTTGTGATCCACACAGTCAAAGGCTTTGGCATAGTCAATAAAGCAGAAGTAGATGTTTTTCTGGCACTCTCTTGCTTTTTCTATGATCCAACAGATGTTGGCAATTTGATCTCTGGTTCCTCTTCCTTTTCTAAATCCAGCTTGAACATCTGGAAGTTCATGGTTCATGTACTGTTGTACCCCAATCTTTTTTCTTTTTATAAAAAACAATTTTATTTTTTTATTTTTGGCCGTGCTGGGTCTTCATTGCTGTGTGGGCTTTTCTCTAGTTGAAGAGAGCAGGGCCTACTGTCCAGTTTCGGCACATGGGCTTCTCACTGCTTGACTTCTCTTGTTTCGGAGCACGGGCTTTAGAGTGCACGTGGGCTCAGTCGTTGCAGTTCCTGGTCTCTAGAACACAAGCTCAATAGTTGTGGTACGTGGCGTAGTTGTTCCCTGGCATGTGGGATCTTCCCAGATGAGAGATTGCACTCATGTCTTTTGCATTGGTGGATGGATTCTTCATCACTGAGCCACCAGGGAAAGCCACAAAAATGATTTTTAATCCAGAAGGACCAACAACATAAAAGAATTGGAGAAATAGGTGTTTTTTAAAATTTCTTCATAATATAATTAACTAATTAATATTTCCTTACCCTGGTTTGATCCCTGGGTCGGGAAGATCTCCTGGAGAAGGAAATGGCAACTCACTCCAGTATTCTTGCCTAGAAAAATCCCATGGATGGTATTTTATCCCTGGCAGGCTACATACCATGGGGTCACAAAGAATTGGACATTACTGAGTGACCCTTCACTTTCTTTTCACTTTCACTTCAGGACCAATAACCACTTAAATATTGTTTCTGGGTCATTATTTGCTAGTTAGATTCCTATTATACTTTGAAGAATTATGAAAAAAGAATGGAAAACTAATCATTCTCTCCTGTCAGTCATCTTTTGTATATTTTTTAAACTGTCAGACTAGAGTTATACCTAAAACCTAATCCAATCTAATAACACATATCCTTAGGTTAAAAATGAAAGTGTTAGTCACACAGTCGTGTCCGACTCTGTGACCCCATGAACTGTAGCCGGCAGGCTCCTCTGTCCTTGGAATTCTCCAGGCAAGAATCCTGGAGTGGGTAGCCATTCCCTTCTCCAGGAGATCTTCCCAACCCAGGGATTGAACCCAGGTATCCTGCATTGCATGCAGATTCTAAGGTTAATCACCGATTTTTTTCCTAAGCCATAATTTTTTCTTAAGCTTGGTTACTGTAATAGTGGCTGACTCAGTAGGTTTTCAATAAATATTTGTTGACTGACTTTATTTTTTAATTGGAGGATAATTGCTTTACAATGTTGTGTTGGTTTCTGCCATACAACAATGTGAATCAGTCATAATTATATATGTATCTATCTCCCCTCCCTTTAGACCTCCCCATCCTACCATCCCACCCCTCTAGGTTGTCACAGGGTGCCAGGCTGAGCTCCCTGTGTTCTGCAGCTGCTCGCCCATTAGTTTTCTATTTCACACATGATAATGTATGTATGTCAATGCTACTCTCACAATTCATCCTACCCTCTCCTTCCCCTGCTGAGTCCACATGTCCATTCTCTACATGTTGACTGACTTTTGACTAGTGACAAAAATAAGACCCCCCCAACAAAATAAGGACTTCCCTGGTAGCTCAGCTGGTAAAGAACCCACCCGCAATGTAGGAGACCCTGGTTCAATTCCTGTGTTGGGAAGATCCCCTGGAGAAAGGATAGGCTACCCACTCCAGTATTCTTGGGCTTCCCTGGTGACTCAGATGGTAAAGAATCCACCTGCAAGATCCTCTATGACCCACCTCCCAGAGTAATGGAAATAAAAGCAAAAATAAACAAATGGGACCTAATTAAACTTAAAATCTTTTGCACAACAAAGGTAACTATAAGCAAGGTGAAAAGGCAGCCTTCAGAATGGGAGAAAATAATAGCAGATGAAGCAACTGACAAAGAATTAATCTCAAAAATATACAAACAGCTCATGCAGCTCAATTCCAGAAAAATAAATGATCCAATCAAAAAATGGGCCAAAGAACTAAACAGACATTTCTCCAAAGAAGACATACAGATGGCTAACAAACACGTGAAAAGATGCTAAACATCACTCATTATCAGAGAAATGCAAATCAAAACCACAATGAGATACCATCTCACGCCAGTCAGAATGGCTGCTATCAAAGAGTCTACAAACAATAAATGCTGGAGAGGGTTCAGAGAAAAGGGAACCCTCTTACATTGTTGGTGGGAATGCAAACTAGTACAGCCATTTTGGAGAACAGTGTGGAGATTCCTTAAAAAACTGGAAATAGAACTGCCATACGGCCCAGCAATCCCACTGCTGGGCATATACACGGAGGAAACCAGAATCGAAAGAGACACGTGTACCCTAATGTTCACTGCAGCACTGTTTACAATAGCTTGGACATGGAAGCAACCTAGACGCCCATTGGCAGATGAATGGATAAGAAAGCTGTTGGTACATATACACAATAGACTATTACTCAGCCATTAAAAAGAATGCATTTGAATCAGTTCTAATGAGGTGTTTAAAACTGGAGCCTATTATACAGAGTGAAGTAAGTCAGAAAGAAAAACACCAATACAGTATATTAACACATATATATGGAATTTAGAAAGATGGTAACGATGACCCTATATGTGAGACAGCAAAAGAGACACAGATGTAAAGAACAGTCTTTTGGACTCTGTGGGAGAAGGCAAGGGTGGGATGATTTGAGAGAATAGCATTGAAACATGTATATTACCATATGTGAAATAGATCGCCAGTCCAGGTTTGATGCATGAGACAGGATACTCAGGGTTGGTGCATTGGGATGACCCTGGGGGATGGGATGGGGAGGGAGGTAGGAGGGGGGTTCAGGATGGGGAACACATGTACACCCATGGCTGATTCATGTCAGTGTATGGCAAAAACCACTACAATACTATAAAGTAATTAGCCTCCAATTAAAATAATTAATTAAAATAAAAAAAGAATCTGCCTGCAATGCAGGACACCTGAGTTTGATCCCTGGGTTAGGAAGATCCCTGGAGGTGGGCATGGCAATCCACTCCAGTATTCTTGCCTGGAGAATCCCCATGTACAGAGAAGCCTGGCAAACTACAGTCCATGAGGTTGAAAAGAGTCGGAAGTGACTGAGTGACTAAGCACAACACAGCACAACAAAATAAATAAATATATCATTGAATTTCCATTAGTGTTGTAAGGGATAAATTTAAAAAGCTACAAGCTACTTATATTTCACTCATTTAGTATTGACATCGGAAAGTGTCATATTCTATTGTTTCAAGAAAACTTTTTGAGCGTTCCCTATGCCTGAGTTCTAGACATGAAATATTGGAGATAACAAAGCAGTGTCCCTCTGCTATACATCTTACATTCAGTGGGCGAGAAAAAGTCAGTAAAAATATGTCAGGAAGTAAGAAGTTGTATGAAGAAAACTGAGGAATTAGAGGAAGAAGCTAGAGAAGGCAAAGGTCTGAATCAGAAAAGTGGGGCGTTCAAGGAACAGCAAGAAGGATGAGTGAGAAAGAAAGGTAAGCAATGAAGTCAGTAAAGTAAGCAAAGACTGTATCATGTAGACCCTCAGGGGCCTAGGGAAGGTGTTTGGATTTTTCTGAGAATACAATACTATGTCATTAGACTTTTGAACTGAGGGACTGGAGTGGAGACTATCAGAGTGACGTGAACTGATTTATGTTTTGAAAAAGTTAGTCTGCTTGCTGTAAGACAAAATGTAAGGGTTCAATAGTGCAGCCTTTGTAGTGCATACTTTTGATGATGACCACAGGCCACTATATAATTTTTAAGTCTCACATTTGAACTAGATAGGTAAATTCTGAAATTTAGAAGGCAAAGTTGTAACTTCTTTGAGATACATCTAAAGAAATATTTAGGTTTCCAAGTTCTTAATGACTGACATGGTGAAATACTTGAAGATTAAAATTTGTTTCTTACTGACTCATGTAGTTCACTCATTTAAAAGTATTTATACTAACTCTGCAAGGTTAGCCCTCTGCTAGACACTCTGAGGACATTCCATGCTCAGTAAAGGATGCCTGCTAAAGACTGTACCTCTGGTATTCACATAGTGGTCACACAGTTATGCTTTTGTAAAATTTGTAAAACTGAGGCATTTTAACTGTAAGCAGCTAAGGCCACTTTTGTGAGGTACTTTGGAGTAGCTGGCAGCACATTTTAGACCCAGAAAAGGGAAAAGTGAGTTGGGGGCACATTTTCTTTGAGTTTAATGGCATATATTTAGGTAGCTTGCAGTTACTTATGTGTCTACGTAAGGCATTGTTCTGAGAAGGCAATGGCAACCCACTCCAGTGTTCTTGCCTGGAGAATCCCAGGGACAGGGGAGCCTGGTGGGCTGCCGTCTGTGGGGTCGCACAGAGTCAGACACGACTGAAGTGACTTAGCAGCAGTAGCAAGCAAGGCGTTGCTAGATGTCAGAATGGTGTTAGAAAGGCTTTCAATATGCTCCCATGGCCCACTGTGCCTGCTCAGCCAGCAATGTGACAGACAAGTGTAAGTCCAGAGTCTACAGCACCAAATGAAGGCATCCTGGGCACTGTAACTGGCAGCTTGCAAGGATGCTGCCTCCTGGTATTCATGTCCTGTGTAATTGCTTTCCCCTGAGTGTAGGCAGAGCCCAGGGACTCCTTCCAATTGAATAGTGATGGGATGTCACTTCTGTGATTAAGTTGCAAAAGAGACTGTGGCTTCCTCTTGTGAGCGCATTCTCTCTAGCTGCTTTCTCTCTCATATTCTTACTTGCACACACTTCCTCTTGCACGAAGGCAGCTGCCATGTTGTGAGATGCATAGTGTAGAGGCACAAGTGGAAAGGAACATTTATTAAGAGTAACCACTTAAAATAGAATTAATCAGATTTCTATTTGTAACCCTCAACCTATAAGAAACTTACAAACAGCAAAAACATCTTTTATAGCTGATATTGGAGAAATTTGAGGGGAGTTTCCCACAATTTTCCTATAAAAATACAGGGGAAATGTATTCCAGAGATATTTCAGACAATTAATCAAAAATTTACATTTTCTAGACTTAGTGATGTCTAGAAAGGTATGTTATATGTTATATGTTACTGTTACTTATTTCCTCATTTTAAATAAATATTCATTTTCTTACTTAAAAAAAAAACCCTGAAACTTGACACTCTCCCAAGAAATTTCATTATTCAATGTATTATGTTCAAAAATGGAATTATCACTTTTTAAGTGTTTTAAATGTTTTGGAAGATATGTTATTAAAAAAGATAAATAAGATGCTCAGGGGAAAATATGACTAAAGAGGCCCTTTTTCTATATATAGTGAGATTGCAGATCTCAGCATTTAGTATGCCTAGCACATAGAAGAGTCTCAGTAGATATTTGTGAGAGAGGCAGGGAAGGGATGAATGAATGGTACAGAGTCTACACAGGACCACAATCTGCTCTAAATTATGATAGATGTCTCATTATAACTATACTTTGTCTAAAACATTTAACACAGCACTCTGAGGAATAATTAAAAAATAGAAAGTTAAATTTAAAAGGTACGACTTTATTTGAACCTAATGATCAACATGCAGGGTTTTGTAAGACTTAGAAGTAATTTTTTAAAAGTTAGTATAGTCTCTTAGCTATCATACAGCATCACACACACATAAGGAAAGCAAGTAGAATTCTCTCTCTTAAAAATGACTTTCCCTGACTTCCCTGGTGGTCCAGTGGCTAAGATTCCATGTTTCCCCTGCAGACGGCACAGGTTCAAACTCTGGTTGGGAAACTAAGATTCCTCATGCCACATGGTGTGGGGCCCCCTACCACCCCGAACAAAACAAGACAAAAAATGCTTTCCCAAGGAGACATATTTAGCAAGAGCAATTGAACTTTTAATGTAATTAGATGCCTAAAGGCTGTAGAACAAATAGGTATATCATTCTGTTTGTGATAAAGCTGCATGAGGCCCCTAATGCTGCAGATATTCTTTTGAGTTGGTATACCACTTGCTTAATCCAATTTGTTCAGTGATAAACATAATTTCCAAGTAATTTGATAATTATATTGATTTTTACCAAGATCCTAATAACTGAAGTTCATACTATAAGATGAGATGAATCAAATTGTAGGATGTATTCCTTTCTGAAGTGAAAACAATGATAAAACATCTTCCCTGTTGTTTCTAGTTTTTGTATCTAAATAATCTTTACCTGTTAGACATGGATTCATACTGAATGTAATAAAGTTAACACAAAACAGACACAAAATATGGAGAAAATATCAAAATAGGGATATTTTATTAAATCAGATCAGACACAAAATATGGAGAAAATATCAAAATAGGGATATTTTATTAAATAAATATCTACAAATTTCTGGGGGAAAAACTGCAGAGGATTATTGCATAAAAATGATTAATATTTAGTGTTAGGTTTTTAACAGATGCAAAGGGAATATTAATATGATCCTATTTTAGTGCATGCTTTCATTATGCATACTTACGTCAATTAGCAGAACTTATTAACTGAAAGGCAAATTTTTGGAACCAAATGAAGAGCAGACTCTCTGCTGCAAAATCAGATAATCAGCCACCAAATATCAGAGTTTATTAATGAACTTCATTTGTTGATAATTTTCTCTAATTATATAAGCACAAAAAACTTAATTTAATAATGGCTCCCCATACATAAATACTAATGTTTGTTACATTTAAAAATTTTAAATTTGAGCTTTTTGCCCATTTTTAATTGTCACAGCCACCTAAATATTAAACAGTAAGAGTGAATACTTTTTAAAGATTTATTTATCCATATGTGGCCGTGCTGGATTGTCATCATTTTGCACAGGCTTTCTCTATTGCAGTGAGCGGGGGCTACTCCTCATTGCGCTGCACCAACTTCTTTTTTGAGGTGGCTTCTCTCGTTGCAGAGCACAGGTTCTGGGGTGCCCGGGCTTCCATAGTTGTGGCAAGAAGGCTCAGTAGGTGTGACTTGTGGGCTCCAGAGCACTAGGTCAGTAGTTGTGTTCCACGGGTTTAGTCGCTCTGCAGCACATGGGATCTTCCCCAACCAGGAATCAAACTCAAGTCCACCGCCTTGGCAGGTGGATTCTTAACTACTGGACCAGCAGGAAAGTCCAAGACTAAATTTTTCTGTTTTAAACATTTCAAACTTTTAGGCAGTTCTCTTAAGGAAAAAGCAGTGGATATGAAGACTCTAAAAATATTTTTATTTTATTCCATCTCATTATGGATACAGAAAAAAGGACGGGTTATCATTGCTGGATTCACTTTACTCCATGATTATAAACCAAGGACCAATCAAATCTTTACACAGTTCACTGAAAAGCCAAGGATTTATTAAAAGGAGAAGAAAAGGGATGAAAATGGGAAAATTAAAAGGCAAGTTTAAAGTGAATCTTTCAAATTCACTTTAAAGAGTTAGATTTTAATCACTTTAAGAAAACTACTAGGAAAGAATGACTTCTAGGGAACTAATGGAAGACATCAGTTTCTCCTTTTAAGTATATTATTTTATTAACTCATTTGCTCACCAACCTATTGTTCAACACATACAGTATGAAGACATACTGTGTACCGAGCTCTGTGCTAAATTCTGGGAATACAGTGGTGAACCAAGAAGATATGACCCCTGCCCTCATGGAGCTTCAGCCTCCAAGGATGCTTTATCTGGCAAACTAAGAAATGCAATTTTTGGTTCAGTTGGTAAGTCATTTCCGACTCTGTGATCCCATGGACTGCAGCATGCCAGATTTCGCTGTCCTTCACTATCTCCCAGAGTTTGCTCAAGCTCCTGTCCATTGAGTTGGTGATGCCATCCAACCATCTCATCCTCTGTTGTCCCCTTCTCCTCTTTCCCTCAGTCTTTTCCAGCATCAGGGTCTTTTCTAATGAGTTGGCTTTTCAATGGAGCCTCACAAATTGATAGCAATTTTAAAGAGCATTTTATTATTTGTTTTTAGAGGAATAATCTTAAAACAGTGTCAAAATGTGAAATAAGTTCAATTAAGATCATCACTTAGCCTTTCTGGAAAACAAAAAGAAAACCAACTTATTGTTCTATCTGCACCAAACTTGAATCAGTAATAACCAGCAGACAGGTAGCATGGAGCAGGGCCTACAGGAAAATATGTCTGTGCTTCATTTCATTCCTGCTATAGACTCACTGAATCATCTTAAATAGCTAAGTCAACAACCAGGCTTACATTTTCTCACTTATAAAATGGGATTATCTATGAAGAATTTTAAGATATGTGAGATCATAATAGGAGTGCTCAGAGGAGCCACTTACTTCACACTATTATTGTACATTAGTTTATCATTGATGGTCAATAGGAAAGATAAGGAAACAATATCCTGAAATAAAGTCAAGTTCAATGTGTTATGTAGGTTCAGGTGTTCTTCATAAGAGACTGAGACTTTTAGCTCACTCCACTCAAACTCATGTCCATTGAGTTGATGATGCTATCCAACCATCTCATCCTCTGTTACCTGCTTCTTCCTCCTGCCCTCAGTCTTTCCCAGCATCAGGGTCTTTTCCATAGAGTTGGCTCTTTGCATCAGGCGGCCAAAGTATTGGAGCTTCAACTTCACCATCAGCCCTTCCAATGAATATTCATGGTTGATTTCTATTAGGATTGACTAGTTTGATCTCCATGCTGTCCAAGGGGCTCTCAAGAGTCTTCCCCAGCACACCACAGTTCAAAAGCATCAATTCTTTGGTGCTCAGCCTTCTTTCTGGTCCAGGTGTCACATCCGTACTTGATTACTAAAAAACCATAGCTTTGACTATACAGGCCTTTGTCAGAAGCCTGGCATGCTTCTGGGGCTGCAAAGTCCCAGAAGTCCATGCAGCTGCAAAGAGTCAGACATGACTGAGCAACTTAACAACGGAATATCAGAAATAAAAGTTTTCTCGTTGCCCCATTGTATTTGGTGGTGATAGGGAGCACTGATCTGAGCCCACTTCCCCCAACCATAGAATCACATATCTATTATCACACATGCAGGCAGCTGTGTTTCATAGACAGGTTTTAGAAAGAGTCAAAGGCAGAGAATTAACACCTGCATAAAGGATGCAAACCAGGCCATCACATTAAAGAGCATAAATTGATCAAATGAAAATGTAGTAAATGACAGCCTAATGGTCCTCATTCTGGCTTCCTAATTCTCTGTGCACGCGATGCTTTTATGCACCACTGAAGTAGAGCCATCACGACCTTCAACTAGCCCCAGTTAGTCTAATTACAGCCTAATGCTCTCCAAATATGTCTGGCATAAAAGCCTGCATAACCTGCATTTCTTTAATTTTCATGGGTTAGATTGAACACTTTTAAAAATCTGAACTATAGTGTAACCTTATAGTACACACAAATATATTTTTATGGAAAATGTGCATTTAAACTGTCTTTAGTATGGTAACCTATCTCTGTATACAGATCAGAATTTGTGAAACTAGAGGAGTTTGAAAATTAATGAGAAAATGTGATTAAACTGCTATGAAAACTCTAAGTAAAAGATATTATTAATTTCATGTCTTAATTTTTTATTCACCATAGGCATGCATTTTTATCTTATTAAGACATGGAAAAAAATTAGATAGTTGTTTCAGTATATTATCAGTATAATAATAAAAATAGGCAATAAGCACTAATTGCTTTACCTGAGTTAAGTGGTTTAATCCTATAAGAACTCTAATCAGAAAGTACTATTATTATCACTATTTTAGAGATGAAACCAAAGCATACTGAGTAAGTTGTCTCAGGCCATATAACAAGTAAATGGTAAACCTGGGATTTGAACCGAAGCAGTCTGTCTCTAGGTCAGATGTTTTAACTAATATACCAACTGTTTCTACAGGTGTAGAAATGCAAGTCAAGGTCTATTGTGTGAGCAAGTGTTCTTAGACTGTTTCTTAGCCCACAGAACGTTCTTGAGGGTCAAAGAACCAGGTGTGGGGCCATCTGGTCTGGAACAACATTGAATATCATGCCACAGACCTGGTTCCTTAAAGCCACCTTGTTCTCCCTCTGGACAGAACATCACTCTTGAACTACTGACATCAGCCAAGCTGAGTTCTGGATGCTGCTGCTAGAATCTACTATGGCACCCCCCCGACACTGGACATAGCCGTCACCTGACCAGAATTGAGTCTGCCAATTCCCTACTTCTTTGCACGCCTAGTCTGCATCCAAGTCCAGCCTTTGTGGCTGACAATGAGTACAGAGAACACATCTTGCAAAGACATTACAGGCAGCACATTTGCTTCAGGTGAAATAATCATGTAAATCTCTGAGAAAGAAAGCAATTTTTGATGGTTGATTATGTGTCACCACTGAGAGGAACTTAAAGTCACCAAGAACATCTCCATTAATTAGGCACAATCAAGCTGTAGAGATAATGGAAAACAGGAGTGTTTCTTCAAGGATATATTTTCCATTCAGATTAGCAAAAAATGTCTCTGAAAATCCTCAGAGGAAGTGAGTAATCACAGGCAATATCTACTGAGTCTACACCTTCTTTGCACTATGCTTCCCTTCATATGACGCTAATGGAGAAAAAATAGTTTGTTGTTTGAGTGTAAAGACTAAATAATGATAAATTGGTTGCCTGAAGCGCAGTAAAAAAGAAACAAATGGATGTGTGGCATTAACAGAGTTAATTATAGATGCAGATTAAAAGGCAAGATTAAGTAGTGGAAGAAAAGCAGAGAGTCACCTTCGGCCCAGACCCGCCAAGCAGCGGCGGTCAGTCACCTAGCAACAAGTTTCCTATCCCCGCTGTGCTCTTTAATTCAGCAAATCTGCTCAGGATGGCAGGCTGTTCTCCTGACAAAACGCATTATGTAGGAGACGGAGGGATACAAAAATCCACTGTACACAGCACTCTGCTCCCTATTGACCACTGATCCTTTCTCTCAATCCACAAAAGAGGCTCACATAATGCCCTGAAAGGAGAAGAGTCTCCACAGAGAAAACATTTGCTTGTAATTGAGATTGACTACATAATGAAAATGATGTTCTTTTTAAAATTCTGCTTGTTGAGGCCACACTTTTTGTCTCCTGGCACTCAAAACACATCCCTGCTGGGAAAAGGGGCAAACATTGTAAAAACTCAAAACTGTGATTTCTTTTTCTTTGCATTGAAAACGCCCATTCTATAACAAAATGGCCAGGTCCTTCTCCTTAGAACTTAAACAAGTGATAAGAAGGTAAACAGGAAAACTTCTATTCAGAGTTGCTGTCACAAATGCTCCCTTTGCTGAAGGCACAGAGGCTTTGCATGTGCATTCGTTTGTGCGACTAGACAAAAATGGTAGAGAGGATTCTGATTTCTTGATTGTGCCCTCTGGAAAAAGATCATACAGTGCTGGTCAAAACTCGGTCACCATTTCAAATATGTGGGTTGAAACACCTATTAAAATCTTAACCTGGCTCAGAGACAAGGAGAGGAGAGAACAGCTCATTTCCTTAATCTAGAGGACACCATTAAAGTGACCTGTGTGTGGTTTAAGTTGATTTCCTATAAAAAGATTATGTTGGGATCTTTGTGAAGACTGATCCAGCATAGTCACAATTGTTTTAAAACTCGAGCATTAAATTTATTAATTTTGAAATGATACTGAAATTATTTTCAAATTATTAGCAAGCATTAATATAATATGTCTGGATTCAAAGACTTTTTATTATATCATGTTGGCCAATATATGGAAAAAGTGACAACCCGATACAAAATAAATGACTTTCACAACAATTAAATGATTTCCCTACACATTAACAAAATTCTGTTATGGCAAAATGCATTCAACAAACATTTATAAGGCACCTACCTGTGCCAGGCGCTGTTCTAGATGCTGGGAATCCAAAGATGAAACCTACAGAATCCCAGCACTCAACAGAAATGGAGGACTATCACACAACTACAGCATGGTGGGAAGGGCAACAGGATGAAGTCTGGCACAGGGTGTGAGGGAACACTTAGAGCGTTACGCGGCCCAGAACGTAGGGAAGTGAAATGTCTGGGGATGTATGGTTAGATGTGCGGCCCAAGTGAAAGAGAAGTTCTTGGCAGAGAGAAACCTCTGAAGAGAGTCTAAAAAGAGAAAGAGCATGGTGCTCTGAGCGACTGAGAGAAGTTCACTATGGAGGAGGCGGGAAGTGGAGCGGTATGCAAGGACCAGACCACATGCAGCCTGTGTGCCAGGCTAAGGGCTTCTCTTGAGAGCAGTGAGGAAAGACTGTTAGATGCTGCTCAGGGATAATTAGATTCTCAGTGACACAGGTAACTTTTTTTTGAAGTATAATTGATTTACAATATTGTATTAGTTTCGGTTAGTATTAGATTAGTTTCGGTATACCGCAAAGTGATTTGGATATGTGTGTATGAATATATATATTCTTTTCCAGTATAGGTTATTTTTATACAGATGATTTTTATTTCCTCTTCCTAAGGCAAGCTCTCAGGTAATAAAGGAATTTTAAGTTACTGTTTAAGTTAGATGACAGAGTCCAAATTTTGCTGAAAACTCTGATGGGAAAAGAGGATTGTTGGTTTTATTGAATGGTTGAGGAGAAAAATAATAGTTCAGTTTTCAGGGAAGAGTGAGGTTGTGAGTCCTTGATATTACTGAGGCTGCACAGGTTGGCACAGAGTAACACAAAGCAGAAAATACTTGACATTTGGGCATCATTATTATACTGATTAATACAACTGCATCAGTGACTAGATTAGAGTAATAAAATAGGTTACTTTTCCGACTTTCCATCCTTGAAAGTGAAAGTTGCCATGCCCTATGATATATTAAAAAAAAAAAAAAAAAACCCACTGGTATTTTTTTTACTGTCTCAGTAAATGGACTGAATTGATGGGGTATGCACACTGTGCATCTGGGCTGAAAAATGGAAGATAATGTACAACACAAAACGAATCCAAAGAGACCAGTTTATTAACTGCACAGAGACACGATTAAAGACACGTGACTGCACAGTATAGTGATTGTCTAGAGGTTAGTTGTCAGAAGGCAGTACTGTGGTGCCTGTAGACATGAGCACCTCTCTGCACTTTTTACCCGGCCACCCCCCCATTTTCTCTTCCCACACTGTCAGGATTCAGTTTTATCTAAGCAAGGCACAAGAGGGCAAGTCCAGTGTCCATATCAAAACCAAAGATGAACCAGTTCTAAACAATGATTTCGTATCTCTGCTGGATGTCACATCCCCGTATATGCCACGTTGCTGATGACACCCAAAGCCGAGCACAGATCAGTCCAGGCACAGCATTTCTTGCTTGGATGGTTAACTAAATTTTTAAAAAGCATGTCAGA
This sequence comes from Bos mutus, assembly GCF_027580195.1. Taxonomy (NCBI): domain Eukaryota; kingdom Metazoa; phylum Chordata; class Mammalia; order Artiodactyla; family Bovidae; genus Bos; species Bos mutus. Next base: position 36,187,748 of record NC_091626.1, read on the forward strand.
ACTCGAGAGGTAAAAAGATCATTAAGGGTGACAAAATTGAAACAGTGCTGTAAGGACAAGAGTCACATTAACAGCAAACCCCATACCCCTCCATAAGCAAAGTTGTAAGTCTTCCTTGATGGGGTACTTGGTATATTCTGTGGTAGAACTCGGAGAAGGCAATGGCACCCCACTCCAGTACTCTTGCCTGGAAAATCCCATGGACAGAGGAGCCTGCTAGGCTGCAGTCCATGGGGTCGCTAAGAGTCGGACACGACTGAGCGACTTCACTTTCCCTTTTCACTTTCATGCTTTGGAGAAGGAAATGGCAACCCATTCCAGTGTTCTTGCCTGGAGAATCCCAGGGACGGGGGAGCCTGGTGGGCTGCCGTCTCTGGGGTCGCACAGAGTCGGACACGACTGAAGCGACTTAGCAGCAGCAGCAGCAGCAGTGGTAGAACTGGCTCAGACTTCGGAATCAGCCCTTCCATCATTACATTTCAGCAGAGAGGCTTCTAAGATTAAATAGCTTTCCCATGGTACTATGTTCCATTTTTCCAATAGAAATAAGTAGTTTTGAATATCTCCTCACTCATCCGAACCAGGACTAGTTTCTTGAATGGAAAGAGTTAATTTTTACCCTTTGCTACAGTGAGCAGTGGCCAAACTAATGCTAATGGGCTTAGCAAACTTCAGCATTCCCTTCTTCCTTTATCCAAAACATATCCTTGCAAAAGTTTCTTAGTGGGCATTTCAAGGGCCACTCCACCGTAGCCTTATTCTTTACCAGGCAGAATCCACTGGGGAAAATAGCATCACAACAATGCCCATCAGTTCCCTATAAAAGGTGAATTTAAAGTCTCAAATGAAAATGGGCCATATCAAGTCTACATGATGAACCACAGAGAATTTATGAAACAGAATCATGTCAGGGTCTGTGAAAATGTAAGAATTAAGAAGTCTTACTCCAATAGTTTCTTTCAGAGAGTATGCTTAATAACTTTGCAAATATTACCTTCTCACATTTGTGTCTAATCAGTTAAACCACATTATCCTCTCTCTTAGCTTTCTCATAGAAGATTATCTGACATTTAGCATTCACCAGTTTTTCTGAAAAGGTTAATAGTTCACCAGCTGAAGTTAGAACTAAACAGAATTGATCATTCCTAAAACTTTTGGTTGAAATGTGAGGGCTTTGTGTTGACAGCCGAGGGATTGTAATGAGTCTCCAGTACATTCTTAAGGCTTGTTTCTTTGCCCTGTGAATGGAAAGAGTAAAATTATAGTCTCTAGGTGTTTTCCACGGTTCTTTCACATGTAGGCTTCCCGACACCAATTAAAGAGATTATGTCACCAAGTGAAAGGAAAGCTATAACTTGTATGTTAATGCTGTGATTACTTGAGACAAGGTCACAGGACCCAATGGCATAGCAGCTGACCTTCAAAAAATTAACTTTGAGCTCAATTCCTAATTAACCTTTTTCAATACAAGAAAGTATAATTTCAGGCCATCGGTCTCCCAAAATATTCACTTTTTCTTGTACTATAAATGTGTTACTAGAATTAATTATTAGTAGTTGTCAAGAGATTTTTTTCCCCCTTAACGACATAATCTTTGAGGATGAATTTTTATTTCCACTCCAAATTTTTGATTTTTCCAGTGAGCAAAACTGCAGAAAACACGCTTAAACCTCAAGAAATATACTGTTAAAATAAATTCATGTTGGTGCACAAAAATAAGTATTATACTTTCAATAGTCAACATCATGAGATTAGCAATCATGTGGACATATGGAAACATGTACATTTTAAAAGATTATATTGAAACCCCAAAATTTTCTCTTTGATTTAATGTTTTCTGTAATTCTTAAAACTTTGCTCTGCTATATAATATGTATTTTATCCCAGAAATAGCCCTCTGATAAACTCTTATTTAGTCAGACCTGATATTAATAGCTAATGGACTTATTTCTAATAATCTTTGATATCCTCTGGCTGAACCGAAAAAAAGTAACTTTTAAAGTATTTCTATATAATGAATGATTGAAGGGTTTGGTCCTGATATTCATGGTTTGCCTCTGAAGATTATAAAGATTCTCTGAATAAATTATATTTACATTATTTAGTAGTTTCTCTCTTATGATCTCCATATTAAAGTGCCACTTATCAAATTTCAAAAATAGCATTTTAATGCCATGATATAGAAAATACTTTCAGTGCAATTTAAATTCTACTACTTGCTCCTTTGATCATTTTGAATCCAGATTGTAAGTAACATGGGCCAAAATATTGTTTAGTAAATTATTCAGAAACAATCCTAGCAACATTTGTATGTTTCTGTTTTACAATTTCCCCAGTTCTGCAGTAGCAGTACTTTTTATTGTTAGTATTGGACAGTGCTGCACAAAATCCTGCAATAATTTAATGGAAAGAAATCATAATTATTACCCTTCTGGCTAAAATATCCCAATATTCAGGCCTGAAGTGTATTGTGGTAGAAATAGAACAATAGACTTTTTAAAAAGAGCCCACAATAGGCTTTTTAAGAGTGTCTTTCTGCCATGAAATACACTGGCAGATAGAAATTGTTCATATACTTTGCCTTCTGAACAGTGTACAGAGCAATACACCGCTGTTTTGTTTATCAGTTGTATTTCTCTTGGAGCATTCATACATAGCAGGATTGAAAAGAAGAGCAAAGACCAGTCATGAGACACAATTAATGTCTTGCATAGGTTTCACTCAAATCAGAAAAATGACACCAAGGACATGGTAGTGAGCACAATAGAAAACAGTGGGAGCACAGCTGGAAAAGTTGCCTTGATATATAAGTATGCAATTGGCATCGATCCTTAGGCTTTTAGGATGAGGCAGGGGGAAAAAATCTTCCAGCTCTCCACCCAATCTATAAAATAAACACGTCATGTTGGAAAAGCAAACAAAAAGTGCACTTCTTAAAGCAGATTTTATGTAGGTTTAACGTTGTTATGAAATTTTAAAAATCCTGGATAGGACAGCTCAGGGTCCTTGTAAAATGAGTGTGTGTGTGCACGCGTATGTGTGTTTATGTATATACTTGTCAATGGGGAACTGGGCTCAGAAGGAGTTTAACATGGCTCTGAAATGGAATTTTCAATTTCAGGGTACAGTAAAATGACTTCTGAAATCACCATCAACACACTTTTTCCATTCCTGGTGGATTCTTTTGTACTGCCTGATTCCCTTGAATTCATTTAAAAAGAAACAGTGTGATGACAGGATTTGGGATATGTTAAATTGGTCCCATTCTTCACTCGGTGACTAGGTTGACTTAGAGAGCAAATAGACATCTAATACACACTACGGGCATTTACTCCTTTTTTGGTCAGCTGAAATACATATCAATGCACAAAAGGTATTAATTCTAGAAGGGTCAGTTATTAATACATTTTATTAAATCTTAGCAGTTAAATGTGTTAAAAATATGTGTATTAGAAATGAAATAATTATTGGATTTTAGTCCTCCTCTAGAATTGTCTCTTTGGTACACAAAGGAGATGAAATGCAGGGGTTCTTTCCCCAGCTCTCATTGAACCCTCCCTATTCCACTCTTCTAAATGCCCTGGATTTGGGAAGAAGGTATTGCTCTCAAGTTCCCAAGGAGAATGCTTTAAAACATCCAGAAACCACTGCCACCCTCAGTGACTATGCATGCCAGCTGTAGAATGCCATGTCCCATCAACATACACATTTCCACCATTCTCCATAACCATTCTACTTTCTTGACCCCTTTAACAGCTGTCTGCCTATTCATTAACACAACTTAAAAGTTTCACTGAATTATTATCCATATTATTTAATGATTATTATTTTATATTTAACATTTGTATTATATATTTAATTTTTATCATTTAATAGATTATTCAATGAGCTATTTCAAATCCTAAAAGACGAGGCTGTGAAAGTGCTGCACTCAATATGTTAGCAAATTTGGAAAATTCAGCAGTGGCCACAGGACAGGAAAAGGTGACTTTTCATTCCAATCCTAAAGAAGGGCAATGCCAAAAAATGTTCAAATTACCATACAATTGTGCTCACTTCACATACTAGCAAGATTATGCTCAAAATACTTCAAGCTAGGCTTGTTAAAGTACATGAACTGAAAACTTCCAGATATACAAGCCCGGTTTAGAAAAAGCAGAGGAAACAGAGATCAAATTGCCGACACTCATTGGATTATGGAGAAAGCAAGGAAATTTCAGAAAAAAAAACTATTTCTGCTTCATTGACTCCACTAAAGCTTTTGATTATATGGACCACAACAAATCGTGGAAAAATCTTAAAGAGATGGGAATAACAGACCGCCTTACTTATCTCCTGACAAACCTGTATGCAGGTCAAGAGGCAACAGTTAGAATCAGACATGGAACAACGGACTGGATCAAAATTGAGAAAATAGTACAATAAGGCTGTATAGTGTCACTCTGCTTATTTAACTTCTATGCAGAGTACATCATGCAAAATGCTGGGATGGATGAATCACAAGCTGGAATCCAGATTGCTGGAAGAAACATCAACAACCTCAGCTATGCAGATGACACTGCTCTAATGGCAGAAAATGAAAAGCAACTAAAAAACCTCTTGATGAAAGTGAAAGAGGAGAATGAAAAAGTGGCTTGAAACTCAACATTTAAAAAACGAAGATCTTGGCGTCTGGTCCCATTACTTCGTGGCAAATAGAAGGGGAAAAAAATGGAAGCAGTGACAGATTTTCTTTTTGGGGGTTCCAAAATCACTGCAGTTGGTGACTGCAGCCATGAAATTAAAAGTCTCTTGCACCTTGGAAGGAAAGCTATGACAAAAAAAAGCATCCTTATAATCAAAACTATGGTTTTTCCAGGAGTCATGTATGGATATGAGAGCTGGACCACAAAGAAGCTGGACCACCACTGTTATTTGGTGAATGCCAAATAACAGACGCTTTGGAACTGTGGTGCTAGAGAAGACTCTTGAGAGTCCCTTGGACTGCAAAGAGATCAAACCAGTCAGTCCTAAAGGAAATCAACCTTGAATATTCATTGGAAGGACTGGCGCTGAAGCTGGAGTTCCAATACTTCGGCCACCTGATGCAAAGAGCCTACTCTATGGAAAAGCCCCTGATGCTAGGCATGATTAATGGCAAAAGGAAAAGAGGGCAGCAGAGGATAAGATGGTTAGATAGTATTATAGACTCAATGGTCATGAGTTTGAGCAAACTCCAGGAGATAGTGAAGGACTGAGAAGCCTGGTGTGCTGTAGTCTATGGGGGTCTCAAAGAGTCAGACATGACTGAGCGACTGAACAACAACAAAAGTTTCACTGAATTATTCTCCATCTTATTTAATTCACAAACATTTGGTGGACACCTCCTGTTTCAGTCCCAATTCAATCTCTAGTTAGCTTTATGCCTTTGAGCAAAGCCCTTAACCATTCTTGGCCTCATGTCTTTTCATCCTTAAAATAAAATATTGAAAACCCCTAGTGATTCTATATGAACTCTCTTGTCTTTTGAAATCTTTTTCTGGAAAAAAGACAAAGCACATATAAATAGATATTAACCTATATATCCTCAGTGTTTTCCTTTAATCAATTCACTAATTGATACCTATGTACATATGGCAAATCTCATATCAAAAATTAAACTGAAGATAAAATATCATCACATTTCTAAGTTATAAGCGATAGGAACTAGATGGTATCACTTAGTTCCTATTATTTATAACTGCATTTCTCTCATTTGTCTAAAACATATTTGAAGTATCAAAATCCGAGACAATATGGGGAGTTAGATAATCCAGTGAAATTCACTATAATGAGATTTGATGCTTATACAAAGGTATGCAAAAATGTATGTTGTTATTGTTGTTTAGTTGCTAAGTCTTCTTGCCTGACTCTTTTGCCTCCCTATGGATTGTAGCCCACCAGGCTTCTCTGTCCGTGGGATTTCCCAGGTAAGAATACTGGAGTGGGTTGCCATTTCCTTCTCTAGCAAAAATGTACACACAGATGCAAAGACAGATGCATGTATGTATGAAAAGGAAAATGTGTATGGGTACCATACTTACACATGATTTTGTTTAAGTAAAAATGGATGAGAATGTTTGGGTAGAAATGCCTTTTAATTATTATTGGTGCATTATTTCACACACACAAGCATGTGTGAAAACATCTGAAGAGTATTTAACAAAGGAGTCTGGGGACTTGAGGTTTACAAATCCTTTAAATCATAGCATTATGAAGTAAGACACTGTGAAGGAGAAAAGGGCTCTAGGAGAGGAGAGGCTTCGTCAGTCACCTGCCTGTGGAACAGCTCAGGGTACAGCCAGGAGTGTCAGGTAAACCCTGTCAGTGGCTGCCCTGGGCTAGCCTCCCAGGGCTCCAGGCTAGGAGAAGTTGGGGAGCCAGGGCTCCACAGGGAGCGCTAAAGGAAGACACTCGTGGACCTGGGCAGAGCTGTGCAGTTTTACAAAGATTTCTTGCACTTCTCTGCAATTCAGTAGCACAGTGAGAGAAAAAGAGGGAATTGGAATTTTAAAAAGTGGCTTTGCAATTAATTGTGTTACACTGCTAAGTGGAAAAAAAAAAAAAAGGCCATCCTGTGGTTAGGACTCCGAGCTTCCACTGTGAGGAGCTCGGGTTCTATCCCTGGTCGGGGCACTAAGATCCCACATGCTGCACGGTGCCACCAAATAAATAAAAAAGGTTTGGAATCCAGCTTTCTTAAACAAACAAACAAACAAACAAAAAAACTCAACACGCATCATAGCCGAGTTTAGCTTGACAGTGGACTCAAATCTTTATATTAAATACAATTGTTGCTGCTATTTGAATGAAACCTTGAATACTGAATTTATTTGAACTGATACTGATCATTTTTTTCAGTCGTTAATTTTCAAATAACGTAAACATCACTGGAATAGTTGGGAACAGGGTTTACTCCGCCACCTGCTGGTCATTTGAACATACTGCTGCTCTCCGGAGCTCGCCACAAAAAACAGCCTCAGCCCTGGTTGGTGAAAGCACCTTGCTATAAGGGAGAAGAAATCACCAGGCCTGGGTGGTGGTGGAAACAGCGTTGGATTTGCCATCAGAAAGCCTGAGGCAGCCGTCACAGTTTTGTCGTTTCTTCTTGGCCAGCTGCCTAAGGTTCCCTCCATAACCAGAGCAGCTCTCCTTTCCTTTCAATGTGACAGTTGGTTATATCCAACCCCTTAATCTCCTCCTCTCTGACAGGTGTTATGAGACCTGCTTTACGTATCTCAAATGGGAATATGCCTTTAAAACTGTAAGGAATTATATAAAGAAATATATTGGTCAGAATTAGGGGTTGAAATAACATCATACTGCCTGCAATCTGTATTTCATGTGGGCATCGTCACAAAGCTTTTAAAGTCCAAAATCTAACTGCAGTCACCTTAAGTCATCTCAAGAAAAATGTAAATATATAAATGCCTTAATATATTTGCAGGTATACTGATCCAGTTTCCAACTTCAGAAGACCCCCCAACCTGTATCATCCTTCCCTCTTTCAAAAAAACCTATTTCAATAAAATCCTGAAAAGTTCCAAAATTTGTGCTTTGAACAGAGAAAGTACCAGTAATCATAACAACAAAATTACCTTCGTGATCTCTTCTAGTTATGCTGAATTATAGTTATTCAAAATTAGTCTTCATGGCCCTCAAGGGGAAAAAATGGAAATATACAGAGCATAAAATGGAAATGATTAAAATTGCCACATTGAACTCTTTTTTTTTTTCCTACCAATTTCTTGATTTCCTAGCTATGGACTATTATTCTGGTTTTAAAAACCCCAGTAAAATTTCCACAATTTATCCTTGTGAGGGACTCTTGTTGAAATTTAATATAAATTTGTAGGTATTCACAAAAGGCAGGTCAGGCAAAATCACATTCTCGCCAGTTGCTTTATTTCTTCACATAAATATCCCTTAAAATTGGCTTTTTTGTGCTTCTGAGTGGCTCTGTAGTCACTCTCACAAAACAAACACAGAATTCTGAATGTAAGCAACCACTAAGTCAGCTTCAGGGAGACAATGTCTTCCTTGTCACTTGATTTTGCCTTTTCTTTTTTAGAAGAGGAAAGTTTTTTTCCCCTCCTACTTGCAGACCACCCAAGAACTTTTTTGTTTTTCTCTTTTAAACTGAGAAAGGGGAGAAAAGGAGACTTCTTGCCCTTAGCAGTTCTTGGGCTTTTCTCCCAATAGGGTAAGTTAATTATTTTAACCTACTGATGAGGGCTGGCCGGGGCAGTCGACGTGGGCGGAAGGGGGAACAGGTGTTTCAAACACCTGCATTTCTAGGCTTAATTGCTCTGAAATCTTGTAGGGTCTCAACTGCGTTCTCCTTTCTTTACAGAGGCTCAAGGGAGGGATTCATTTGTGGAGTTCTTGACTAATTGTAGCATAAATATGCAACCACTTTTGGCTGAACGAATTATTTTCTTTAAAGTAAAGTCCAGGTAAATTTAATTAGGAAAAAGGTGATTGGCAGGTATTACCCTGAATGCCAGGATTAAAAGTCCTACTGTTGTTAAAAGAAAAAGGCAGAGTCAGTTGTCAACCATGTTCTAGTTGTTTTCTTCTCACGCCAATGAGTTCAGGTAAAGAAAACCCAGATCAATGATTTTGCAAGTCTTCATGTTGTGTGACATATATACCACAATTCCAAAAAGTAATTTTTTTCTTCAACTGAATGCATAGAAAATATGCTTTGAAAAGATGTTAAGATAACCTATGTACCAAAATGAATATTTAACATGAAATTTTATTTTCAGCTCAAGTGTTTCCTTAAACATGCACGTGTGCATGTCCCTTCAGTCGTCTGACTCTGCGACCCTATGGACTGTAGCCCACAAGGCTCCTCTGTCCATGGAATTCTCCAGTCAAGAATCCTGGAGTGGGTTGCCATGCCGTCCTCCTGGGGCTCTTTCTGACCCAGGGATCCAACCTGCGACTCATGTCTCCTGCATTGGCAGGCAAGGTTTTTATCACTAGTGCCACCTATAGTTTATAATAATTGAGTGCTTACTTTGTGCCAGGCACTCCTTATATATATTGTCTCATTTAATCCTCACCACCAACCCTGTGAGATATTTTCTATTGCGAGCCTCATTTTATAGATGCAGAAGCTGAGGCATAAGGAGACTAATTAATTTCTCCAAGGCCAGTGGTTAATAGAGATTCCTACACAAGCAGCAAGGTCTATGGCTCCCATTCGTATCATTCATTCACTAGAAGTCAGTCTCCCTACATTGAATGGTGGGTTCTCCAGGAACACTTCCTGTTGATTTCTAAGGGTGGTAGTGGTAAGACAGGGATTAGAACTTCAGTGCTGAGCCAAAAGATCCAAGAGTCCTGTTTTCTAGTCCAGAGTTGTGAGAACAGCCCTGGGTCACACATAAGTACTCTAACAAATAATATGGGAAGATTCTAGAAGAAGCACAGCACTCCAGGATGTACCAGGCCTTGGAGCCAAGAAATCTTGATTGCAATTCTGACTTGGAAAACTAATCATTTTGGAACGAATCCCCCTGCTCAATGAATAAGTAATCTGTGGTCCAGAGAAATTACGAGAAGTTTGGTCCAACCTTCACAGTGGGGTCAGAGTCCAGTGCAAGATTATAATCCAGAAATACTGTTTCACAGCCAGTGCCTTTTCATTCCCAGTGACCGATTTTTCTTCCTTAGGTGAGGATAATTAGACCAATCAATTGGACCAACAGTTTAATGACCTTGCCATGTGACTGACTTCTTGTGTACTGGTGAAAAGGGCACTGGAATGGAAATACAATCTGTTACTGACTTAATGGTTCTCATCAGGCAGCAGCTAAATGTGCTCGCCTGACACAGAAAATCAGGTGTCAACACCGGCTGACTCTGGCAAGTAAACATTCTGACCTCAAACAAAGGAGCCTTAGTTCTTGCTTCTGCTTTCCTTTCTGCCTGCCCATTTTCACCTGTGTTTTCAGGCTGTGGAGGTATGGAAACAGGAAAGGGGGATTCCCCACTGGAGGCCACCTGGAACTTCCCTCTGTCTCCTGGCAGACCCCAGCTCTCCATTAGGCCTGGCTCCACCACCATTTCCTCCTTACAGCCTGTTCCCTGTCTCCTTCATGACAATAAGTTGCCTTGGAATGGAGGTCAGTTAAGATATTTTAAAATCATGAAAAGGGACGGCTGCACAATTGCAGTCTGAGTAACGTGTCCAGGATTCCTTTGGGACACACTAGGTCTTAAGGCAGGAGGTTACGATACAGATTAAATGACGAATTTCAGAAGAAGCCCAATTGTTGCAAGGAAAGGAAGCTTATGTGATTGGTTGTATTTCAGGTGAAGGGCAGGTATAGAGAAGGTTGGTGCATAACAAAATTTGAGCATAGAGAGAGCTCATTCTAGCAGCTCCTGGTTAGTCTTAGAAGGTCCATCCAGGTATTTTGAGTTTCTCAGATCAATAGTCCTTACCACAATACAGAGTGATCACTAATTACCTTTGCCCACACTTGTATTATTTATAGTACTAAGTATTGAACAGCAGTGCTTCTTAAACTTTAGACATACACATCAGTCATCTGGGGATCTTGTTAAAGATTCTGATGTAGGATGTTCCAGGTGGGCCTGAGAGTCTGCATTTCTAACCAATTCTTAGGTGATGTTGATGCTTCTGGTCTGTTGATCCTACTCTGAGTAGCAAAGAGATGCCGTAAATTTAAGAAGACAGTTCTGTACTACTGAATAATAGTGAATGAAAAAATGTAAAGTCTTAGGGGAGGATTTTTTAAAATATTCATTGCACTTTTGCAAGTATTCTGCTAACATTGTGTGGCGTGGCTTACATTTTTCAGATATTTGAATTAGTTGAAGGAATGTGAACCAAAAAATTGCTAAGTCTAACTCACAAGTTTATAAAGTTCTTTTTGACTGTGATGTATAAGTCTGCATTTTAGATGTTTGAAGGGTTTAAGAGAATCAGATATGCTGAAGTTATAACTGTAGTTTGAAAAAGCAAAGGGAATTTGAATAACTGCATACAGTGGCATAAAACTTTAGGGGAATTTGATCTTTAGGTAATGTATTTGGGAGTGTTCTCTTTTTTCTTATGATCTTTCTATGCTCAAATTTTGTTATGCACCAGCTTTTTACATACCTGCCCTTCACCTAAGATACAACCAATCACATAAGCTTCCCTTTGTAACATAGGGCTTCCTCTGAAATTTCTCATTTAATCTGTATTATAACCTTCTGCCTTAAGACCTAGTATGTCCCAAAGGAATCTGATTTTTAAAATTTAAATTAATTAAATATTAATCAAAGAATATGACAAAGAAACACTTAAGTAGTTTGTAAATCAAACACAAATTATAATGAAAATGGGAAAATATTGAGAATGGAATGACAACAAAATATTACATATAAAAACTTGTGGGATAAAGCTAAATTGATAGTTATAGAAATATGCATAGTTTCTAGTACTCAACATTAGAAATGAGGGAAGGATGAAGTTAGAAGTTAGAAAAAGAATAACAGGATAAATTGAGAAAGAAGAGAAAGGAAATAATAATAAAGAGTATAAATTATGAAATAGAAAACAAGGAGAATCAACAAAGTCTTAAATCGGCTATTTGAAAAGACGTAAATTATGAACTTCAGTAAGGACTGATCAAGTGAAAGACAGTGGGCACACAGAAGCGAAACCAGAACTGAAAAGGAAGCACAGCTACTGATGCTGCAGAAATTTTTTTTTAGTTATGAGGCTATAGGAACTGTCGCAAATACATTTGAAAACAGGAGAAATGGAAGAATTCTTTAAAAGGAGTATAAATCATAAAACTGACTCAAGAAAAAATGGAAAACCTGAATGGTTCTACCAGCATAAACGAAATTGAATAAAAAATTCCTCAGAGTTTGAACACAATTCCTAACAGTTTAGCAAACATGAAAGGCGCATAGAAAAAAAGAGAGGGAGAACTCCCAAACACATATCTATAATGGAAATTCCAGCTGGATTAGAGACTTCAGGGTGAAAGGCCAAGGTAGAAAGCTCTTAGAAAATGAAGATGGCATGAGGAACGATTTTTTAAACAACTCACTAACTGCACAAACCATGAAGGCAAAGATGGGCGGAAAAGTCAAAACACCACAAGGAAAAACCTGGAGGTAATATTTTATACTCCCCGAGTTGGCAAAAAATTTAAAAGTACTATCAAAGCAAGTGTTTGCAAATATGTGGAGAAACGGAACTTCAATACACTGCTGGTGGGAGTGTAGATTTTCATAACCACTTGGGAAAATAATTTGGCCTTATCTTAAAAAATTTAAGATATTCATGCTATATCACCTGGCCATTAGATTTATGCACAAAAGAAAATGATATATATGCACCAGGAAACATGTAGGAGAAAATTCATAGCAGCAAAATCCATAATGGTTAAAAAAAAACAAACCCTGGAAACAACTAAATGTTCATCCATAGAAAAACAAACTGTGATACTAGTCATGAAAGTGAAAGCTGCCCAGTCATGTCGACTCTTTGCAAGCCCATGGATTATACAGTCCATGGGATTCTCCAGGCCGGAATACTGGAGTGGGTAGCCCTTCCCTTCTGCAGGGGATGTTCCCAACCCAGAGATCGAACCCAGGTCTCCGGCATTGCAGGTGGATTCTTTACCAACTGAGCTATCAGGGAAGCCCGATACTAATCATACCACAGAATATTATACAATACTGAAAATGAATGGACTGAAGCAACACACAACAATATAGATGAATGGCAGGAACACAACGTCACTACTACTACTACTAAGTCGCTTCAGTCGTGTCCGACTCTGTGCAACCCCACAGACGGCAGCCCACCAGGCTCCGCCGTCCCTGGGATTCTCCAGGCAAGAACACTGGAGTGGGTTGCCATTTCCTTCTCCAGTGCATGAAAGTGAAAAGTGAAAGTGAAGTCGCTCAGTCGTGTCCGACTCTTCGCGATCCCATGGACTGCAGCCCACCAGGCTCCTCCATCCATGGGATTTTTCCAGGCAAGAGTACTGGAGTGGGTTGCCATTGCGTCACAGATGAATGCAAACCAGCCCTCCTCTCCCAAGCCCCGCGGAGCCCCGCCCCCTACCGGAAGCCGTGGGCAGCTGCTCCACGTTTCTTCTCTGAACTTCCATTGAATTTACTGTCAGGACCTGACGTTTTGTGATGCATCCTTCTCCATGTAAATTTCCTCCAGCAAGTATCAATACATAGTGAGCTCCCCTTAAATGAGTGAGCTCCCCTTAAGTGAGCGAGCGTGTGGGAGGTGCTGCAAGGGTGCAGAGATGCACATAAAATAGTCCCCAGTCGCCAGTTCTAAAGAGTAAGCTATCAAAATGCCTGGGAAATTAGGCAAAGCTTTGTGGCTGAAGCTGCTCTCCAAAAAGGCGTAAAGCGCCAGGTGGTCAAGCGGTTTGGACGTGGTCCTGGTGCCATCCCACACACCAGCGGTGTGACCTGGGCCAAGTCGTTTTACTTTTCTGTGCTTTAGATTTCCATCTGTAAAGGCACAGTGGTCCCACCCACTTCCTGGGTCGTGGTGCGGAGTACATCAGATGATGCCGGATGGTGTGCTGAGGGCACTGCCTGGCACATAGCAGGCACAGGGGGGTACCAATGCTTACTGTGTGCCTATTAACAGTGCAGATGGCTAGGATTTCAACACGCGGAGATGGTGTGGGCAGGAAAAGTTGCCTCTCTTGAATAGTCAAGTGTGCTGGAGCGCAGAGTTGAGGCACGAGAAGGGTAAGGTGAGTGGCTGGCTGCCTTGGAGACAAAGGCTACATCTGAATTAACTGTGTGCTTCCTCCGGTGGCCAACTGGACCTGCTTGTCTCTAAGAAGGAGTCCCTATGTCCCTATGGAAAGAGAGTAGAAGCAGAGTAACTGATTAAAACCACTGAAAATTGTACTGTTTTGGCTGTAATACAAAAATAATAATGCCATTAATCGTTGGAAATTGTAATAATAGTATGTTTATATTTTGCTTTTATGGAAACAAAAATAAATAAATAAAAATTGACATAGACTTCTACTCTATAGCTTTAACTACAATTTCATTAGTAGTCAAAATTTCCAATAATGTTGTTGATAATCATTTTTATTGCTAAAACTGAATAGCAAATACTAATATTAGAAAATCTCATCAGGTAGGAATCTGTGAGAGTGACCCAGTGCTATCAGTGACAGAGCTGGTTAGCATTTCCCTGACCTGCTTCTGTATCCTGGGAGGAAGGCAGGGGGCTGGGGAATGCTTAAAACCGGGACTTGCCATGCTGTTTTGACTTAGAAAATGCTTTCTTGGTTTTATTTTAAAATTATATGGCAAATAGGTTTGTCAAACCTAAATATAAAAAAATTACAGTTTTAATCTAACAACAACAAAAAACAGGCAAATTGACTTGCTTCATAGTCTTTGCAACATCTTTAAAAACTGTAATGTTTGCCCAATCCACTTTGGTGCCTATGCTGGACTAGAAAACCTCTGAAAGAGCCTCTTAGCTTTATCAACTGAAGAAGTAGAAAAAGGATCTTTTCCCGTTACATATAGTTTATTCTGGGCCTTTGAGTCTCTTTGTGACCCTGCCAAAAATAAACATAATTAGGAATAAATATTATGAAGTTTGTTCTCTTTGTGATTTTCCTGGCAGTTAACATGGAGCCCTCTAGAGTTTAGATGAGATGGGTGGCAGCTTCTGTGACTAACAGATAACAGACAACAAAGCAAGAATGTAGACAACAAAGAATGAAGATTTCTCTCTTTCATAACTAAGAAATGAAAAACCTTTTCTCCCCTTTTCTAAATACCTGACTTTTCCTCCAAAGATTTCTCAAGATCATGATTAAGTCTCACTCACTGAATTTACAAGTCAATAAACCTAGAAAATGATTGAATTGTTCACTATGATATAACCCACTTATAAATTAATTGTAAAAGAATAAATCTTCCTATAAGAAAGCCAGTGTTTTTCTTGCATTCTACTTCTGTGAACTACTAAAAGTAAATCTGCTTATTTGACTCAACTATAGATTTGTTTTGAAAATCTGGAAGACTGAATTTTGGTAATAAATTTGTTTTAAAAATCTGAAAGACTGAATTTTGCTAAGTACAGATGTTGCTCATTTCCATTTCCTGGGTGTTACCCAGAGAATGTGCAAAGAAATATTTGTAACCTACTAGTAAATGCTTGGAGAAGGCAGTGGCACCCCACTCCAGTGCCTGAAGAATTCTATGGATGGAGGAGCCTGGTAGCCTGCAGTCCATGGGGTCGCTAAGAGTCGGACACAACTGAGCGACTTCACTTTCACTTTTCACTTTCATGCATTGGAGAAGGAAATGGCAACCCACTCCAGTGTTCTTGCCTGGAGAATCCCAGGGACAGGGGAGCCTAGTGGGCTGCCATCTATGGGGTCGCACAGAGTCGGACACGACTGAAGTGACTTAGCAGCAGTAGCAGTAAATGCTAGAAAATATGCCAGGAAGTTTGCACTCATATAAGATGTCTAGGTATATTGACAAAGAAAAACATTCCTTCTTAAAAATGAGTTTCAAAAAGATTTCTTACTTTTATAGGGCATTGTAATGCTACAAATAAATAATCACCATGGTTTCCTTTCTTTAAAAGAAATAATGTATAGGTATTTGAGTTTCCACCATCAAACACCACAGCTTATGAGATAGTTCAGAATGCAGTGCAATTATATGACCTCCACAAATCCTCCCTTGAAACAGAAATAATGGGAGTTGATCACACTTCCTACTGAAGAAGAATTCCCAATGATCTGTTAATGATAGAAGCCCTATTTGTTGCTTTAACTTAAACACACAAGTACTCACAGTGCAAGAATACATAAGTGTTTAACCATGTCCAGTCACTAAGCAACAATGAGGAACATTTATTGAGAGCGTGCCGTGTGCCTGGGTACTTCATGTGTAAACACTTCTCTCATTTAATCATAGCAACCTGATAAAGTTGATACTATTGTCATCATGTCCATTTTACAAATGAGGAAACTGAGATGTATGCCAGAGAATGGTCCCAGATCACAGTTCTCTGAGATACAGACTGTTCACCACTGTGCAGCCCCATGTCCCAGAAAGCTCAGGTACAATGACCAGTGCTGCCAAATGCTGGCCTGGAGTGGACTTTGCTCAGAGTGGTGATGGATGTCAGTGCTGGCAGAGCAGGAAGAGCTCACTCCATCTGTTCCTCTTTCTAGAGACCTTTCTAGAGACTTGAGACTCAGGTAGGTGGAATGAAGGAGCTGTGGCTCCACCTCCTGCTCTTCTCTCTGCCACCCTTTGCTCTACCCTGCTTTTTTTACAAATGTACCGGTTTTATTGGCCTCTGCTCAAACAGCTTGGCTATTGGCAAAGTTATTGGAAGGGAAAGTGAAGTGAAAGTCACTCAGTAGTGTCCAACTCTTTTCGACTCCATGGACTATATGGTCCATGAGATTATTCAGGCCAGAATACTGGAGTGGGTTGCCATGCTCTTCTCCAGGGGATCTTCCCAATCCAGGGATCAAACCCAAGTCTCCCACATTGCAGGCGGATTCCTTACCAACGGAGCTCCCAGGGAAACCCAGTGGAAGGGGAGCTTTACTATTAATTCAAAGTTGCAAACTGGGAGTTTCCCAAGTTCAAGTCCCCTGTGTCAGGCGTTGGATATCACAGCAGGATCATTGCCATGTCTGAATGACTGATAGATCTTCTATTCTGGGGAATAAGATTACATCATCAGTTTCTCTGTCCTTGATATTATTGCACTGAAGTGAGTCAAATCATTGCCTAAAATGGTCTAAAACATCTGATTGGCTGGACCACAATTTAGTCATTTTGTTCATCTGAACATGGCTTTGACCAAAAGAAAACATCCCACCCAATAGCTATTTCTCTCCTCTTTATTTCATGGCACAGTTAGTTTCTGGACCATGGAGCTACGCTACCCTCATTCCTACATTCAGTCAGCAAGTGCTGATGACCTCTCTGTTGAGCATCGGGCAGGTACTGGGCTTTTATAGTTATAATGTCCACTTTCACAGAATGAAATCTTCCAGGGGAGAGAGACAAGCAAAGCAGCAATACTATTAAGCATAATCATAAGAAAGGAAAGTTGAAGGGTTTATGTGAGAACAGAAGAAGGGCACCCAATTCAGAATAAAAAGAAGAATAAGAGAAGGGAATGGCTACCCACTCCAGTATTGCCTGGAGAATTCCATGGACAGAGAAGCCTGGCGGGCTGCAGTCCATGGGGTCACAAAGAGTCGGACACGACTGAGCAACTAACACACACACACACACACACACACACACACAAGAATTACTTAGTCAATGGCCTGAGGAAGGAAAGAGAAAAGGGCAAGACAGCTGGAGGGAACAGAGGGAGGTGCGAGAGAGCACAAAACATCCATGGAACCAGGAGTCCCCACAGATCAGCTATTTGTATTCAGATTTACGTGAAGAAGATTGTATCTTTGTCCAACTGCGTTTGGAAATACACAGCTGTAATCAAAACCAAGTCACAGGAAATGCTCGCAGGAAATGTGGTAGGAGTCAACTCTGTTTGCAGCTCGTGCTAAGAAACGTGTGGCTCTGCACACAGGAAGGCACTTTAAGGCTCAAGCAGCCTGTGGAATGAATGCCTTCCCCTCCCCCCTCAAGCTGAGCACAACTTAGACACATTCTTCTCACTTTCCTTGAGTGATGACTTGGATCTCTGGCCTTAGGGAGCAGACCCCACCTTAAGGTTCTGTCAGTCTCAGGATGGCCACGGCCCCTTCTGCCTGCCAAGGAGGGTTTCCTGCTTTGCCCATATCTGAAACAGTACTGACAGCAGTGACTGGAGTGAGAATAAGGTGACCCTCCGGCAGCACCTCTGTGGAAATCTAGAAGCTGGGGGCAGCAGAGTCCTGGCTAGGTGGCAAAAGAAAGAGGGTACCCCTCGCTTCATGGTATCCAGGAGCTCAGGCCAGCTGGCTGTCAGACAGCCCCACATGGTCAAAAGTAAAAGTAGATTCTCCTCTCTTTATGAGAACAATGGAATAGGGGCATAGCACATCTTCAGTCCTGCTGGCACCGGCTGCTGGCAGTGGCACCATGGGCGATGCCAGCCTAAAGGGAAGTCTCCCTGGATTTGCTGGCTCCTAAGACTGAGCTGTGATGGGCTTGATAAAGGACAGACATGGTATGGACCTAACAGAAGCAGAAGATATTAAGAAGACTTGGCAAGAATACACAGAAGAACTGTACAACAAAGATCTTCATGACCCAGATAATCACGATGGTGTGATCACTGACCTAGAGCCAGACATCCTGGAATGTGAAGTCAAGTGGGCCTTAGAAAGCATCACTACGAACAAAGCTAGTGGAGGTGATGGAATTCCAGTGGAGCTATTTCAAATCCTGAAAGATGATGCTGTGAAAGTGCTGCACTCAATATGCCAGCAAATTTGGAAAACTCAGCAGTGGCCGCAGGACTGGAAAAGGTCAGTTTTCATTCCAGTCCCAAAGAAAGGTAATGCCAAAGAATACTCAAACTACCGAACAATTGCGCTCATCTCACACGCTAGTAAAGTGATGCTTAAAATTCTCCAAGCCAGGCTTCAGCAATACATGAACTGTGAACTTCCAGATGTTCAAGCTGGTTTTAGAAAAGGCAGAGGAACTACCTGCCAACATCCGCTGGATCATCGAAAAAGCAAGAGAGTTCCAGAAAAACATCTATTTCTGCTTTATTGACTATGCCAAAGCCTTTGACTATGTGGATCACAATAAACTGTGGAAAATTCTGAAAGAGATGGGAATACCAGACCACCTTACCTGCCTCTTGAGAAACCTATATGCAGGTCAGGAAGCAACAGTTAGAACTGGACATGGAACAACAGACTGGTTCCAAATAGGAAAAGGAGTACGTCAAGGCTGTATATTGTCACCCTGCTTATTTAACTCATATGCAGAGTACATCATGAGAAACGCTGGGCTGGAAGAAGCACAAGCTGGAATCAAGATTGCTGGGAGAAATATCAATAACCTCAGATATGCAGATGCCACCACCCTTATGGCAGAAAGTGAAGAGGAACTAAAAAGCCTCTTGATGAAAGTGAAAGTGGAGAGTGAAAAAGTTGGCTTAAAGCTCAACATTCAGAAAATGAAGATCATGGCATCTGGTTCCATCACTTCATAGGAAATAGATGGGGAAAGAGTGGAAACAGTGTCAGACTTTATTTTCTTGGGCCAAAATCACTGCAGATGGTGACTGCAGCCATGAAATTAAAAGACGCTCACTCCTTGGAAGAAAAGTTATGACCAACCTAGATAGCATATTGAAAAGCAGAGACATTGCTTTGCCAACAAAAGTCCATCTAGTCTAAGGCTATGGTTTTTCCAGTAGTCATGTACGGATGTGAGAGCTGGACTGTGAAGAAAGCTGAGCACCGAAGAATTGATGCTTTTGAACTGTGGTGTTGTAGAAGACTCTTGCAATCCCTTGGATTGCAAGGAGATCCAACCAGTCCATTCTAAAGGAGATCAGCCCTGGATGTTCCTTGGAAGGAATGATGCTAAAGCTTAAACTCCAGTACTTTGACCACCTCACTCGAAGAGTTGACTCATTGGAAAAGACTCTGATGCTGGGAGGGATTGGGGGCAGGAGGAGAAGGGGATGACAGAGAATGAGATGGCTGGATGGCATCACCAACTCGATGGACGTGAGTTTGAGTGAACTCCGGGAGATGGTGATGAACAGGGAGGCCTGGCGTGCTGCGATTCATGGGGTCGCAAAGAGTCGGACACGACTGAGCGACTGAACTGAACTGAACTCAGACTGAGCTGTGATTTGATCACTGGCAGTAGCAGGGACTAATGGGACTACTTTGGGATCCCTGTAAAGACCTTGGAGACTCCTAGAGGGAATTATGTAAAGGAGGGTATCATGTAAAGGAGGGTTTTTCTATGGCCAAGTAGGGAGAAAGGGACTTGGAGCCACTGCAGAGTGGGTACAAATGGATTTTCATCCATTCTCACTAGCTGGGGAAGACTGAGATGGGTTATATCCCAAAGCCAGCACCAGCATGGCTACACATAAACTCATGGAGATTAGAGGTGGTGTGTGGTTGAATCCTCTGCAATACTTATCACATGTTGTCCACATGTAATGTAAAGAATTAACTTTTGTGAATATTTGACAGTTTAGTGACTGACTGCATATCTTTCTGTTTGAGCTTTCTTGAAGGAACACCTCCAACCTTGAAGGCATGAGAATTAGACACAGAATGAGGTATGCATACTGCTGGGCATGCGCTTGGAGATAACTCCCTGGGGCATTAATTTCTCTTAAAGGATTTTTTTTTCCACAAAAACTAAACATTTAAACTGGTCTGGTAAGTAATTTAAAACATTTTATATTAGAACAGGCGTGGCTATATTAAGAAATAGTATATGAAAAAAACACATTGAAGCTATTCAGGCTGTATAGGTGGTAGGTGAAACTAAATGTAAAACAAAGAAGAAACAAGTGATTTCAAAGAAATATCAGACTTCCAATAGGACAAGTCGGGGTCTGCATCTGCACTGCCTTTGGTTGATAGAGATACTTGAGCAGAAAAATATGAAAAAGCACTGGTGGAGGGGGGAAGAGGGGTCAGGAGATATGTCTAACTTTCTACTTTTAAAATAATAATCATTAACAATAACGATAGCACTAACCAAAACAACAGCTAGTTTTATCAAATGCTTACTATGTGCTAAATACTTTTAATGACTTATTTAAGCTCCAGTTCTCCATATACTTCCCTAGTGGCTCAGATGGTAAAGTGTCTGCTTACAGTGCAGGAGACCTGGGTTCGATCCCTGGGTCAGGAAGATACTCTGGAGAAGGCAATGGCACCCCACTCCAGTACTCTTGCCTGGAAAATCCCATGGACGGAGGAGCGTAGTAGACTACAGTCCATGGGGTTGCAAAGAGTTGGACGCGACTTCACTTCACTTCTCCATATACACATACATTTTTTGAGATATATACTATCAGTGTGTCATTTTATCAATTTACCAGTGGGAAACTGATGTAACATCCTTATGATGTTGCATAAGATCTATTGGATGGAGCAGACTCCAACCCCTGCAAGTCTGGCTTCAAACTCCTCATTGAGCAATAGATGCTGACAAGCTCTGCTGCCCCCTGCTGGGGAAATAGGCTGTTGGTCCTAAAGCAAAGCATTCAACTTTGGATGGCACCATTGGAGTAGCCGGCAAGAAAACTTGGCGATGTCCAATGATCCCATTAGTGTTTTCTCGAGGAAAGTGTTCATGTAAGCAGTCAGAAGTCAGGTAGAAGAGGCAGAGGCAATGAGGAAACTGTTTGATGGGAAGCAAAGCAGGAAAAAAAGAGGTGGGGGTGATGTGGTCAGAAGAGTCCCCAGTGCCCCCTGATCCTTAGGAGAGATGACGTGGTGGCTGAGTCCCGTGAAGCTCACACTTGCTCAGTCTGCAACTGTGAGCAACATCATCTGCTTCTCTGATAGGCCTGGCCAGCCACCCCGATATGTTTCCTGTGTTTTACCTCCCACCTCATCTTTCCATCAGCCCCCAGCAGGCGAGGTCCCCTGAGGCTTTCTTTCCTCTCAGTCTGGAAATCTGACACAATACTAGTTTGGTGTAGGTCCTTGGGCAAATCACTTCTTTCTGGGTCTCAGGTTTTTCTTCACTAAGCAGTTGTGTTCTCAAGCCAGGCCAATACTGCCCCACAGAGGGCAGTTGGAATGTGAATATGTGAAGGGAATGTGGGCAGTTTGATTGTCACAAAGACAGAGGGTTTCTACTGGCATGTGGGACTTCCCCTGGGGCTCACCAGGTAAAGAATCCGTCTGCAATGCGGGAGACCCGATTTCACTCCCTGGGTTGGGAAGATTCCCTGGAGGAGGACATGGCAACCCACTAAAATATTCTTGCCTGGAGAATCCCATGGACAGAGGAGCCTGGTGGGCTACAGTCCATAGGGTTGCAAAGAGTCGGACACAAGTGAAGCAACTGAGCATGCCCACACACTCCTGGCATTTATCACCAGGAGCCAGCCATGCTAAACATCCTGCTAAGGCCATTAGTACCACTGCTGCGGAACCTTGAATGATTCAGAGTCTATGTGATTGTTTCTTCTTATAAAAATGTAGGTAAATCCACTTTAAGTTTTGAAGTTCGGTTAAATTGGCTTCTTTAGAGTTGAACGTTAAAACATTCAAGGGAAGTGAAAAATAGTTCATGATTTATACAGAGCTTTCCAAACAGGCATTTAAATACTGGGTGATTTTCTAAAGGAAACAGCTTTGCTGTGACTGGAGGCTTTCTGACATGTTTCTAATGCCTTCGGGCTCTAAAGATCTAAAACCATGATCACATTAAACACAGATGTCCTGTGAGCCAGAAAGAGTTCTGTTGATAAAATTGTATGGCATAATTTTCTTGAGTTTCAGGAAAAAAAAGATTTTTTTTTTTTCAAGCCGTGGGTACCTGATTTTATTTGTCTGCTAGTGAGGATGGAAGGAATGTTTGGCAGAGTCAGACTGCAGCAGACTTCTTTAGGGCCCTTTCTGTACAGCCAGCTACAGTTGTCTTTTTCAGTTCCCCGGATCATCTAAGAACCTATGACTTAATTTTTGCTGCTGCTGCTGCTCAGTCGCTTCAGTCATGTCCGACTCTGTGTGACCCCATAGACGGCAGCCCACCAGGCTCCCCCGTCCCTGGGATTCTCCAGGCAAGAACACTGGAGTGGGTTGCCATTTCCTTCTCCAATGTGTAAAAGTGAAAAGTGAAAGTGAAGTCGCTCAGTCGTGTCCGACTCTTCACGACCCCATGGACTGCAGCCTACCAGGCTCCTCCGTCCATGGGATTTTCCAGGCAAGAGTACTGGAGTTGGGTGCCATTGCCTTCTCTGATGACTTAATTTTTAGACATACCTTATTGCCTATGTTGTTTTTGTCATATCTGGGTACCATGTGCATTATAATGAACTTAATACTTCTTATCAACTCACTTTTTAAAACCTTGTTTGCAGCCT
The DNA here is from genome assembly GCF_027580195.1 of Bos mutus. Lineage (NCBI taxonomy): Eukaryota > Metazoa > Chordata > Mammalia > Artiodactyla > Bovidae > Bos > Bos mutus. The sequence continues at coordinate 36,210,834 of NC_091626.1, forward strand.
AAGTAATTTCTGTGAAATGATGCTTTGATAAGTGATTTGTATTTTTCAAATATACTTTAAAATATATGCATAACTATTAAAAAATCTTTAAGTTCATCCATAAGGAAAGAAAGAAATGTAGTCGCTCAGTCGTGTCCGACTTTTTGTGACCCTGTGGACTGTGGCCCACCAGGCTCCTCTGTCCATGGGGTTCTCCAGGCAAGAACACTGGAGTGGGTTGCCATTTCCTTCTCCAGGGGATCTTCCTGACCCAGGGATCAAACCTGGGTCTCCCGCATCACAGGCAGATGCTTTACCCTCTGAGCCACCAGGGAAGTTCATCCATATATTACCTTAAATCATCTTGAATAAGTGTAACCATAACCTATAACAAAAACAAAGAGGATTTCTAGAAATCCAGACTCTATACAGAAAATAGAGGGATTAAAAGAGAATAAATAAACCCATATTTGTAAAATTTGTATGTGTAAGTTTATGATAGAGTTGACTTAAGCATGCATGTGAATGTGTGAGTTTGTGTGTGTGTGTCTGTGGGTGTGCAGTCAATTATATCTAATAGTCATTGTGGTCTGATGTGGCATTCTGCTGTTCACTTGCAAATACTATTTATTTGGCTGCATCAGGTTTTAGTTGTAGCCCACACCTTCGTTGTGTAATGCAGGATCTTTTCCACGTGGCACATGGACTTCATGGTTGTGGCACAGGCTCAGTAGTTGTGGCTCACTGGCTTAGTTGCTCTGTGGCATGTGGGATCTTCTTCCCCAATCAGGGATCGAACTCAAGTCCCCTGCAATGCCAAGCAGATTCTTTACCACAGGCCACAGGGGAGACCCCCAAATACATCTTAATAAATAATTGGTGAAATAGCCAGCGTCACCACAATGAATTACTATTGCTATAGCCAAAAGCAAAGACAGTTGACATATGGGTTACTCTATTCCAGCTTATCTAGGGTGGGTATACAGTTTCTTTTAGGCTTTTGGAAACCTTTGAAACAGATCCTGTGGCAGAGAGAAGGGAATAATTTTAATGCTTGGCCATGGAATTGAAGGTGAGGAAGGAGGGAGGTGAGAACATGAGAGGGACAAGGGAGAGTTAAACAGGGTTAATAGATGGTGACTGCAGCCATGAAATTAAAAGACGCTTACTCCTTGGAAGGAAAGTTATGACCAACCTAGATAGCATATTCAAAAGCAGAGACATTACTTTGCCAACAAAGGTCCGTCTAGTCAAGGCTATGGTTTTTCCTGTGGTCATGTATGGATGTGAGAGTTGGACTGTGAAGAAAACTGAGGGCTGAAGAATTGATGCTTTTGAACTGTGGTGTTAGAGAAGACTTGAGAGTCCCTTGGACTGCAAGGAGATCCAACCAGTCCATTCTGAAGGAGATCAGCCCTGGGATTTCTTTGGAAGGAATGATGTTAAAGCTGAAACTCCAGTACTTTGGCCACCTCATGCGAAGAGTTGACTCATTGGAAAAGACTCTGATGCTGGGAGGGATTGGGGGCAGGAGGAAAAGGGGACGACAGAGGATGAGATGGCTGGATGGCATCACTGACTCGATGGACGTGAGTTTGAGTGAACTCCGGGAGTTGGTGATGGACAGGGAGGCCTGGCGTGCTGCGATTCATGGGGTCGCAAAGAGTCGGACACAACTGAGCGACTGAACTGAACTGAATAGGCTGTATTGCCAGTGAAGGTGAGTGCCAGAGGCCCTGCATTTCCTGGCTGACCTAAGAGTTCCCAGGAATGGAGACATGAAGTCCAAGTTCTTTTAAGCCTCACAGTCAAACTTGCATTCTATCCTCAGACCCACACTGGAGTGGTTTGCATGTGGCCAGAGACCCCTCCACCAGATAAGTTAATAGAACTTAGACATTTCCTCTAGTCTTTCAAACACATGGGTTCCTTCATCAGCTAAGCCTTTTTCTTTATTACTGAATACAATAAAAGCCTCACATGTATGGAGGACCCTCAATGTGTCAGAATTCTCCTTAACTCAAAAGGAAGGATTCTATTTACAGGAAACTAGTGCCAGAGGATTGTCAGGTTAACACTGTCCATAGATTTTATGGACTTATTTTGCTTCTTGCAAGGGCCAAGGGGTCAGGGATTCTCACCTGCTTTGCTGAAAAGTCTAAACACCAGGGCTTATTAGCACATAGAAGTCTCTTAATAAGCATCTGTTGAATGAATGTATGAACTGTAGGCTTTCCCAACTTCAGTGAAAAGCACTGCAAGGCAACTGAGAAGAAAATAAGGAAGCCTGGGTCCCAGACATTTATTGATGGAGAGGCTAGAAATCCATGAGGGGTGGGGTTAGGAGACTTTTCCTTGGACTCTGTCGCACAGGCCAGAGTGAACTCCATTATATGCGCCACCATCCCCTGTGGCCATTCTTGCAGCCCCTTTCAGAAACTTAGAACTTTAGCCCCAGACTGCAGACACAGTGCCTTTGCTCTTGGTCTCACAGTTCCCATTTATTTAGAGATATGGGCTGATGTATGGGCTTCCCTTTTGGCTCAGCCGTAAAGAATCCGCTTGCAATGCAGGAGACACAGGAGACATGGGTTCGATCCCTGAGTGGGGAAGATTCCCTGGAGGTGGGTATGGCAACCCACTCCAGTATTCCTGCCTGGAGAATCCCATGGACAGAGGAGCCTGGCAGGCTACAGTCCATAGGGTCGCACAGAGTCGGACACAACTGAAGCGGCTTAGCACACACGTCTGATGTATATGGTTTGTCTGGCCTTCAATTTTCAATGGTCTTTGCAGTTTGAAAATTATAGTAATAACTGGCTATTCAGTCCTCAGACTCCCAAATGCCCTCGCTTTTGGCCCACGCCCAGCCACAGGTTGGAAACCTAACTCCCTTACCTTGTCTTTAAGGAAGCTTATCCAGGACTGCTGCTGCTGCTAAGTCGCTTCAGTCGTGTCCGACTCTGTGCGACCCCATAGACAGCAGCCCACCAGGCTTCCCCGTCCCGGGGATTCTCCAGGCAAGAACACTGGCGTGGGTTGCCATTTCCTTCTCCAATGCAAGAAAGTGAAACGTGAAAGTGAAGTCGCTCAGTCGTGTCCGACTCTCAGCGACCCCATGGACTGTAGCCCACCAGGCTCCTCTGTCCATGGGATTTCCAGGCAAGAGTACTGGAGTGGGGTGCCATTGCCTTCTCTGTACCCAGGGCTAGCGCTGTCCAATTTTTATTTTTTTATTTCAGTTAAAGTAATTTTTTAAACATATCTCTAAGAACGACAACCTTTCTAGCTTTTTAAGATTTTTCCCCGTCCGAAAAAAATGTCCAAATCATAGAAAAAAGACATTTGACAGATATCAAAATATGGTGTATGGCTAGTTGATTTAGGGTTTCGAAAATAGATGTACCACATGGAAATCATGACTAGGACCCATTTCCCACAAAATTAGCTTGCAGACGTGAGTCAGTGTCATCCTTTGTGTGTGCGTGCCGGCCACTTCACTAGCCACACGCGGGGCTTTTGAAGACTGACGGCGCGAGAGCAAGTCTTATCTCATCCGCGCACACCTACTGGGCGCCGGGCGTGCGGGCGGGATAAATACTAGCGGGGCGGTTAACAAGCCCAGCGGAGCGGGCGGGGTGGGGTCCACGCCCCGCCGGAACGCCCCCTAGGGCGGGTGCGGCAGGTGCGGGCCAGCGGAGACGCCCAGAGCCCCGCCAGCCGGCCCGGGGGTTAGACGAGCGGCGTCCGGGTCGGCGCGGGGCCGGGGCGGGCGCGGGCCGGCGGCGAATCCCGCACTCCCCGGGCCTGGCGGGCGGGCGGCCTCCTCCTGGTCCTCGAGCCGGGCGGGCATCTGCACCCACGCCCGCCGCCTCCCTCGCGCACCGCGAGCGCCCAGAGGCCGTCAGGGGGATTTGTCAGTGCGCCCTATATAGCTGCAGACAGCTGCCATCTGTTATGTTTAGTAACAAGCCCGCGCCGCTCCCCCTTCCCGGTGAATAAGCCTGCCTCGGTCTTTAAGCCAGGAAGTTTTTTTAACGACTCCCACTCCCTCTCGAGAGCAGGCTTTGCCCGTGCGCAGCCGCTGCGTCTTCAGCGCCGAATCCTCCTTTCTCCCCACCTTCCGGCTCAGCGGCAGGAGGCCAGATTCACTGAGGGCCTGGGCCTACCGGCAGGTGCTTCAGTGAAAAGGCTGAGAGGGCGCTTCTGTCCATGGGTTCAGTGAAGAGAAAAATCTGGGATGTGTGCACCATTTTAATGCATCACATTTCAGTTCTGCAAATGCGAAGTGTAAATTGGGCTAGAATATGATTGTGAATCAGCCCAGACGTCATGATTAATTTATCACTGTGCTCCAGATACATCAGCTAAAATAATATTGATTCAAAGTAAGGGTTCCTCCTGCCTTTGTGCCTGCTGATGAACTCTATAAAGAATACATCACTAGAGAAATAAAGGAACTGAGATGCCAGTCTCTTCTTGTGTTGGCAAAGCATGAATATAATTAAACAGTTTCATACAGATTTCTTCTACCATTTGAAACTGAATTGTCCCATTGACACTTTACATCAGCCTGTGTTCCACACTGCTTGAGCGCCTGATAAACACTGAAGTGGAGATGAGCTTTTTCATCTTTCAGGCAACATTTGAGATGCCTAAAGTTCTGGTTCCCCAACTGACAGATTGTTGGAATTTTCTAGGGCATTGCCACTCAAAGTGTAGTCCAAGAAGCAACTGCACAGCATCACTTTGCAAGATCATTAGAAATGCAGACTCTCAGGCCCTAGCACGACCTATGGAAAGGGAAACTAAATTTTTAGCAAGAAGTTTGAGAAGATCTGTTCTTTTTTAAAACTACAGATACCTTTGCTCAAACATCCACATGTGTTTAGTAAGGAGCCAAGGTGATTCCTATCAGTTGAGTAGTTAGATTTGAAGATCACTGGTCTCTAAAGTCTAAGGTTCAGGTGATTTTTATGTTCGTGACATCAGCCAAACTTTTAAATCAATAGAACTGTCTTTAAAAAAAAAAGTTTGGTACAAGTGAGTTCATCTGTTTGGTCAATGTGAATGACATAAACAAAAAGGTTTATGAATTATTTGCTCAAATAACACCACATGTATTGCTCCATTAGGGAAGCTCAAAACGAGGAAGGTGGATTTTCTCCTAGTATAACTGGCACATTCACTCCCAGACTGAGTGTAGGCATGAGAAAAATCTTTTGCTTGGCCATTAAAGCTGCTCCCTTCCCCACCCCTCATTCAAATGGTCTGACTTTATTTATAACACTACCTTTCATTCAGATGGACACAAAAGTCCTTTATGCTGATGCTCAGCGCTTTAAGGGGTGCTAGAGGACTAGGTTTAGTTCTGAACTTCACAATAAAAGAGGGATGTGGAGATCTTGGCAGGGGTTCAGAAGAAATTCCTAAAGGTTATTTTTAAAATTCACCGTGAATCTTCAAATTGTGCAGCATTAATTAGAAAAAGGTCATCTGTTCATTGACATAAACAACGTGAAATGAGTCTTCACTGCATCCTGAGAGATTTTCGGTTTCAGAGAAATAAATATTATAGGAATGGCTAGAGAAAAGAATGTCTCTGGTGCACAGTTCTCCACCTTGGTTACACATTACAGTCACCTGGGGAGGTTTTAAAAATCCCAGTGCCAATTATGCTGAGATCGTTGTGGGCAGGACCCAGGCAGCAGTAGTTTTTAAAGCTCCCCAGGTGATTCTGATGTGCAGCTGAGAATGAGAACAATGCTTCCTTCTCCAACTGTAGTGTGCGTTGGCACCACCTGGGGATTTCATTAAACTGCAGATTCTGATTCAATAGATCTGGGGTGCATGCTAAGTCACTTTAGTCATGTCAGACTCTGCAACACTGTGGACTGTAGTCCATGGGATTCCCCAGGCAAGAATACTGGAGTGAATTACCGTGTCCTCCTCCAGGGGATCTTCCCGACCTAGGGATGGAACCTGAGTCTTCTGTGTCTCTTGCATTGGCCACGTATGCCACCTGGGAAGCCCCTAGGTCTGGGGTGAGCCCAGGGCTTCTACAATTCTATCAAATGCTCAGGTAATGTCCAAGCTTGGTGCCTGTGCCAGGCTTTGAGAAGCCAGAGGCTAGAGGCCTTTGAAGCTAGACCAAACTCTCTCCCAGGAAAAGTCCATAATCTTATCTTTAGACCATCTCAGGGTCCCTGTGGTTTTATGGTATTTGTCAACATGCAAAAGCAATAACTTCAAGTGTCAAATAAACTGCTAAAAAGAAAACCAGTATCAAGAACACTGCTTTCGGCTTAAGAATCCGCCTCCCAAAGCAGGAGACATGGGTTCGATCACTGGTCCCAGAAGATCCTACATGCTGAGGAGCAACTAAGCCCATGCGCCACAGCTATTGAGTCTGTGCTCTAGAGCTTAGGAGCTGCGACTACCGAAGGCCGAATTCCCTAGAGCCCGAGCTCTGCAACAAGAGAAGCCGCAACGATTAGAAGCCTGAGCACTACAGCTAGAGTAGTGCCCACTCACCACAACTAGAGAAAAGCCCGTGCAGCACCGAAGACCCAGCACAGCCAAAAAAAAGGACAAGGCTTTGGATGAAAATCTGTAACAATGATCAGTATCTCCTTGAATGGAAAAGTAGCAACAAAACTTAAAGGACAGAAATGTTCCTGGTTTTCCTAAACAGCATGAGCATCCCTCTTTTCATGTTACTATTTCCTCAAGATGCCTTTGGTGGTAGCAGAGTTGTCATAATGGTATCCGGCCAAGTACAGGGGCAACTAGGGGGCTGGCCTTGCTGTTATCTGTGCTGGTAAGCTCTAGTCCAAAGTGGAGCCATCCCAGAACCTAAAGGCTTCTCTGGGTGTAGGAGAACCAGCCACTTTGTCAAGAGATCCTATCCAGGTGTCAACATGATGGGGCAAGCAAGTAAAGCAAAATTTTAAAGATGTAAATACGTCTAAGGGATATTAAGAGCTAACCTAAATGGCAGGGCTTTACGTGTTCTATCTCATTTAGTCCTCTCAATAACATTATGGATTGTTTACTATTATCATCCCTATTTACAAGTAAGACAACAGAGCTTGGAGCAGAGACACTTGCCTGAGGTCACACGACTCAAAGCCATCAGAGGCAATATTGGAACCCACTCCTGCTTGGCTCTAGAACCCCACCCTGAGTTCATCCAGGTGATAACAGATCTAGCTTGATGTTTGGAACTTTCTGCAGATATTTCTGCCACTAGAAGCAGTGTGTTTTCCCTAGGCTGTGGACTAAATATTTTTTTAAAACAGCCTTTTAATTTTTTAATTAGCCTGGTTCCCCAAAGATAAAACTCTTTAAAGGTCAGATGTTAACTTAATCCTCTTTGGGTTATCACTGAAAAAGATCAGCCGAATTGACCTTGACAAAAACCGCCTCAGAGGCCTGGGGACAGACAAGCTCTTCGATTTCAGTGAACACAGACAACCGCTGTTATGGGAAGGGGCATTTTCTTTGCCTTTGATAGCAGGCGGATTTGCTTTTTTTGACAAGACCCTGAGTAAAAAGACTTAATATCCATCTTCAATGTGAATTGAATCGTGTCCTACTGACATTAGATCCGCAGCCCTGGGGAACACCAGGCTGGCCGCTGAGGGGCTGCGTTAGGCCGACTCAATGCCCACGAGAGAAACAGAGCGTGACAGGAGCTGGATTCTGTCGCCAGAAAGGGTGGGCTCGTCACACGCTCACTGGCCACCTCCGCCGCAGAGCCGCACCAAGGACGCAAGGCAGGAAAGGCCCCCAGTTCAGAGGACACTTTCCTAAGCACAGTTAGAGTTTCAAGATGTCATATGAAAATGCAGATTTTGCCTGAGAACAAAAATCTGCCAGCTTTGAGTCAACATGGTAGCAAACAACTTTATGTTAATGTGTGACCAGCAAAGCAGAGTATTACTGTCCTGGACCTGTCTAGAATAAAGATGGGGGTCTGCTGACTCTCCCCGGGGCCTGCCACCTCCCTGTGTGGCTGGGACAGGAACAACGATGACTATCATCAGCTGGGTCGATTCGAGGTCCCAGTGGGGCCAGTCAGAGTCTTTCCCTGCAATTTTAAAAACTAGAAGCAAGAAAGGAATCTCTGCCCTCCCAGTGACAATGGAGGAGTGAGTGAGGCTTAGGAGCTGTCGGCAGCCCGTTTGCCTCCCACCAGGAGAAACCCGGTCTGCCCAGCACAGAGGATCAGCAAGGCCAGGGAGAGAGAGGTAGGAACAGGGCTCGGGTGTTCCGCAGGCCGTCTGCGTTCCTGACCAGCCACAATTGCCCAATCTAGTTTGGTTAAGTTTCTATCGCTTGCCACCGAGAAAGCCCTGACTCATGCAGGGGAAGTGTGTGAAATGTGATGTTAGCCTTCCTCTTCGTTTTCAATGTCCTCTCCTCTAAAATGGACAAGCAGTACCTTTCTGCAAGGGATACTGTTTGTTTCTTTCCCATTCCGAAACGAGCTGGCTGATAGCTGCTTCCCAGAGGAGGTATCCCTCAGCTTTCTGCCATGTGGCTTTAAGAAAAGGGAGAATTTCAAAATTTCTCCTTCAGGGAAAATCCATATGTATTTTTTAAAGGGTGGAAAAAGGAATGTTTTCCGACTCAATAAGCTGATGAGTGCAGGTACTTTAGGAGAGAGCCAGTCTTCCAGAGGTTGCTCCCATGACATCAGTGTTGACCCTAGAGGTTTAGTCATGGAAAGGGATGGGCATTTATGGAACGTGCCTGACAATGTGTGAGATGTATTTTACAAAATACCCTTTTTCACGAATCCTCACAATCACAGGTAAGAACTGCTAGTCCATTTTGTAACATAGCTGAGAACTATTATGATTTTAACTATTTTCTAATCTTTTAGCCATATCTTTTCTCTCACCATTCAAATATCCATGGGAACTTTCTAAATGCCCTCCCCTAGGTGGGAGCAATATCCTAGAAGAAATAAGGAAATTCTTGGTATTTGAGTTCAAAGATAAAATTTTTTTTTAATCTATTGCAAATTTATCTGACTTGCAAATGTAAGAGCCAGGTACTTGAGTAGTGTTTCATGTTTCAATTCTAAAAGCTTGATTCTCAATACTAAAGGCCAAAGACAAGAGGACCTAGAGTCTAGACTTTATTCTATTAACTTCGGCTCAGCAAGTTACAGCCTGAAGGGGTGAACCTTTTGTAAATAAAGTTTTATTGGAACCCAGTCACTCCCATTTGTTGCTCTATTATCTGTAGCTACTTTTGCACTAGAACAGCAGAGGTGAATGTTTGCAACAGAGACTGTATGGACTGTTATTTATGGCTGCTCTGGGTCTTCATTGCCTTATGCAGGCTTTGTCTGCCTGTGACAAGTGGGGGCTACTCTTCCTTGTGGAGCACAGGTAGCTGTGTTTCATGGGGTCTAGAGCGCGGGCTCAACAGTTGTGGCACATGGGCTTAGCCGCTCCTCAGCTTGTGGAATCTTCCTGGATCAGGGATCGAACCCGTGTCCCCTGCACTGGCAGGTGCCAGCAGGGAAGTCCCTGGCCTTTCCTCTTAATTACAGAGCTTAATCAGTAATTGCCTGTGTGTTTGCCCTCCTCCCAGCTACTGATTGTTCTAATCCTTAGACCAGAAAGAACTACCATCCTAGGCTATCAAAGGCAAACATTTGCCCTAGGGAGGACAGTTATCACAAGTTGCCGTGAGGAACAGTTTGAGGGGTCATGGACATGGTGACTTCTGTTTTCTAGTCCCTTCCATCTTATCTCTGGAGTACATTCCTAGAGTGTTCCTGGCAGATTGTCCCACATAATACAGATCAGAGAACCCAAATGAAGAAGCAGAACACAGATTGTTTGACATGAGGATGCCCCAAGAGCTTTTATTTTGATCCTCACAGGCCATCTGGTGCTAATGTGGGAAGATGGACAAAGATCTGAGATGAGGAAAAACACAGATCATAAAAAAACCCGAAGAGAGCAGGGTTGGGGCGGGAGGTGATGTAACGTCCCCAGCTGCCCGGCTTCTCACTCCCCAGCACTTGCAGTCGTGGCCTGGGCAGCCTCCCACAGCCAGCTGTGCTTGCCTGCCCTCATCCCTCTGTCCTCCCTGTAATTACCGACACCAGGTGTGCGGCTTCCGTTCATCTCCTGTGACTTCATCATTCACGGAGCTGTGAGGGGTTATTTGCCAACCTCCGTGGAAGCTTCTTTTTAAAAGGAGGATATGCTGGGTATAACGTTACATCACTAGGAATCCTTAGACAATAGAAAAGGAAATGGAATTTACCCAGGGAACAAAGGAGTCTGCAGCTCACTTTTCTTTAGCCCTAGATAACCCTGTGGGATTGACTGTGGGGCTTTGGGGTACAAAGCTATGCCCAGAACAGGGAAGTGTCTTGTTGCAGGAGAAGTTTCTGGGGTCAGAAGCTCCAAGTGGGGGATTTGCTCCAGTGCCAAACTGAGATTAAGGCAAGGAAAGAAAAGGTTGTGGTTCGTGCACTCAGCAGATTGCCCGTGTGGACCACAGAGTAGTTAGGAACCTGGATTTGTAGGCAGACTTTCTGGGTTCATTCCCTGGCTCAACGAGTTAGTAAGCACAGGTCAGGCTCCGTCTCTAAGCCTCAGATTTTCGTCTGAGCAGTAGGATGATTACTACGCCTATAGTTCCATAGTGTTAGTCGCTCAGTCATGTCCACCTCTTTGTGACCCCATGGACTGTAGCCCACCAGACTCCTCTGTCCATGGAATTCTCCAGGCAAGAATACTGGAGTGGGTTACCATGCTTTTCTCCAGGGGATCTTCCCAACCTAGGGATCGAACCCCGGTCTCCTGCATTGCAGGCAGTTTCTTTACCATCTGAGCCACTAGGGAAGCCTATGTGATGGTATTATTTTGAGGATTGAAGTGAGGTGCTGCACGGGAGGTCCTCAGGGTAAGTCCTGGCTCAGAGCAGACACACAGTGTTGATCGCGGGGTGGTGCTGCTCTGATAGGCTTTGCCTGGCCCTGCGTGAAGTGGTTGTGGAAGAGAGTAGCTGTGTTCTTTGGGGAATAGCCTTCTACACCTGTCACATTCCCTCTTGAAGAGGGAATGTTGCATCTGAAGCTGGTTTTATGCATCTCTTGCTTCTAGGGGCCTCCATACAAGTCTCTTTCCTTAGGAAGATGAGCTGACAAAATACTACTCCCTCCTTCTATGCCTTCACATGTCACAGGGCAGGGATGTTGAGTACAAACCCCAGGGTCCCTGGCAGGGTCTCTGGTCTTTTCAAGACTAGTGCATTTGCTAAGGAGCCCATTCTGGAGGATTTACCAATCTGATTTTTTTTTTCATTTTTCGAAGTATAGTTGATTTACAATATCAGTTTCAGGTGTACAGCACAATGATTCAGTATTTTTACTGCTTTTACTCAATTAAAAGTTATTACAAGATAAAAGTTCTAATTCCCTGTGCTAGACAATATGTCCTGTTGCTTATCCTCTTCATGCAGAGTAGCTGGATCTTTTACTCCTGGGCCCCTAGTTCGCTGTTCCCCTTTCCCTCTCCGCTTTGGTCACCAAGAGTTTGTTTTCTGTATGTGTGTATCTTCACAATCCTATTTGAGAAGTCAGGTTTCCCTTGCACCCATCCCCACCTGCCCCTCTGGCCTACGTTGCCTCTGAGGAGTTTGTAGGAATACTAGTTTCCTAACCATGTTCCTCGGTCAAGGACAAGGGAGTGAAGTGGGGGTGGTGGTGCGGGTCTCTAGGAAGGAGAGGACGTGAGGAAGCATCAGACGCCTGCCCTCAGATGCAAAGCGCAATGATGAACCACAACCCACCTTCCCTAACTGGCCTGTGAGAATCCACCTAAGCCCCTGGCAACAGATGAAAACACCACCTACCCTCCACACTTAAAAAATAACAATCATGGTTGACACATTAGAAATTAGGCCAGCCTTAGTCATACAGATACAACTTGTTCATGGCCCTTGAAAAGCGTCCCAGCTGGAGAACAGTCACACGGACCGCCTCTCCTTTCCCCTTGCTCTTGGTTCCACCCCAGTGAGCCCATGGTGATGGCTTTTGGGCTCCCAAAGGCTGAGAGCCTGCCAGAATGTATCTCAAAGGTGATTTTTCAAAAGTCATGCTTAGGTGGTGATCTTGAGTCTTTGTGGTGAAAAGATTACTTGGCCAATTTGACTAAAGACTCAAATAGAGTTTATATGACATAAACTAATCCTTGCTATTCAACTGACTCACCCTGACCTGGGAAGCATACGTCTGAGGCAGAGGCCTCACCCTGCCTACCATGCGGTAGGCGTGAGCACCCACAGAAACCTTCCTCTGGCCACAGGGACCACGAGGCTGGCTGCCAGGGCTGGGGACACCCAGGGAAACAGCCACGTGCTGTTCAGGAGGATCCTCCAGCTAACCACTGTGGCTTATGGCTTTGGAGAAGTTGAAGGTGTCACAAGCAGGAGAAGTTCATCTGGATCCACGCATTCTGAGACATACATTGAAGCTGCGCCCATGAAGGGGCGGCATCAAATTGACCTGCTGACAAGCCAGGGAGGGTGAGGGGATTGGAGAGCTGAGAGCAGCCAATGCTTTCCCAAGTCCCAGGTGAGACTCCAACTAGCCCAGTCACAGCACTCACCTGGGCCCAGGGCAGCCCTCAGGGAAGGATTAGCAGCTGTTTGAACACAGTGGCAGTCCCTCTGGGTGCTGCCTCTGTGGGCGCTGCCCCTGCCCTGCTCACTCCCATTTGCTAAAGCAGCTGCACATCCACAGACTGGCTGTGCCCACTCCCCAACCTTCTTGTCCAGCAAAACTGGGTGGGCCATAAGACCATGCCTGGGAGGCTCCGGTAGAGAGCTTTATCTGCTGCTTCCATAGTAACAGCTATCACCTACTGAGCTCATTAGGGAGGAGGCCCTGAGTTATGATCTGCATGCTTTACTAAGGGCAGAACCAACACTCACCATCTGGTGGACTCTGTCACTCTTCACTCCCCTCCTCTTCATAACCGTGTGAGGCATGAATTATTGTTGTTCAGTCCAACTCTTTGCGACCCCATGGACTGCAGCATGCCAGGGTTCCCTGTTCATCACCAACTCCTGGAGTTTATTCAAACTCATGTCCATCGCATCGGTGATGTCATCCAACCATCTCATCCTGTCCCCCTTCTCCTCCTGCCTTCAATCTTTCCCAGCATCAGGGTCTTTTCTAATGAGTCGGCTCTTCGCATCAGGTGGCCAAAGTATTGGAGCTTTAGTTTCAGCAACAGTCCTTCCAATGAATATTTAAGATTGATTCCTACTTGTGAATGTCAGGAATCAAGTCTTTTCCACACCTTTGTCTCCTACACAGATTAGCTCAAGGGCTTGCCGATACTGTTGAAAATGTTAAGTAAAACCCTCCACTAACGTGCTGGCTGTGATCTGAGTCCCTGCTACACTTGAAGATGACCTTGACTCACCCATGTGACCTCGCCACCCTAGGTCAGAGGTTGGCACCTGAATCTAACTCAGCTATCCCGCAGCCCAACAAGACTTTTGAAAATAGATGTTGACTGGCCAGCCAGTCAGAGTCTCTCTCTTTGGATTACTAGTCTGTGGAGGGAGTCCATCATTTGGTAGCAGCAAAGGTGTAGAAACAAGTAGCATCACCAGTGTGGTGGGGCCTTGAAAGCAAACAGCAACAGCTGCCCGTGAGCAAGAAGCTGGAGCTCTTCTCCCCTCGAATGATGTCGCCCTCAGGCTTTATTTGTCTACCTAAAATCACGTGCTACACAAAGACAGAAATATAGATCAGTGGAACAAAATAGAAAGCCCAGAGATAAATCCACGCACCTATGGACACCTTATCTTTGACAAAGGAGGCAAGAATACACAATGGATTAAAGACAATCTCTTTAACAAGTGGTGCTGGGAAAACTGGTCAACCACTTGTAAAAGAATAAAACTAGAACAGTTTCTAACACCGTACACAAAAACAAACTCAAAATGGATTAAAGATCTAAACATAAGACCAGAAACTATAAAACTCCTAGAGGAGAATGTAGGCAAAACACTCTCTGACATATATCACAGCAGGATCCTCTATGACCCACCTCCCAGAATATTGGAAATAAAAGCAAAAATAAACAAATGGGACCTAATTAAACTTAAAAGCTTCTGCACAACAAAGGAAACTATAAGCAAGGTGAAAAGACAGCCTTCAGAATGGGAGAAAATAATAGCAAATGAAGCAACTGACAAACAACTAATCTCAAAAATATACAAGCAACTCCTACAGCTCAATTCCAGAAGAATAAGTGACCCAATCAAAAAATGGGCCAAAGAACTAAATAGACATTTCTCCAAAGAAGACATACAGATGGCTAACAAACACATGAAAAGATGCTCAACATCACTCATTATTAGAGAAATGCAAATCAAAACCACCATGAGGTACCATTTCACGCCAGTCAGAATGGCTGCGATCCAAAAGTCTACAAGCAATAAATGCTGTAGAGGGTGTGGAGAAAAGGGAACCCTCTTACACTGTTTGGTGGGAATGCAAACTAGTACAGCCACTATGGAGAACAGTGTGGAGATTCCTTAAAAAACTGGAAATAGAACTACCTTATGACCCAGCAATCCCACTGCTGGGCATACACACTGAGGAAACCAGAATTGAAAGAGACACGTTACCCCAATGTTCATCGCAGCACTGTTTATAATAGCCAGGACATGGAAGCAACCTAGATGTCCATCAGCAGATGAATGGATAAGAAAGCTGTTGGTACATATACACAATGGAGTATTACTCAGCCATTAAAAAGAATACATTTGAATCAGTTCTAATGAGGTGGATGAAACTGGAGCCTATTATACAGAGTGAAGTAAGCCAGAAGGAAAAACATAAATACAGTATACTAATGCATATATATGGAATTTAGAAAGATGGTAACAATAACCCTGTATACGAAGCAGCAAAAGAGACACTGATGTATAGAACAGTCTTTTGGACTCTGTGGGAGAGGGAGAGGGTGGGATGATTCGGGAGAATGGCATTGAAACATGTATAATATCATATATGAAACGAGTCGCCAGTCCAGGTTTGATGCATGATACTGGATGCTTGGGGCTGGTGCACTGGGACGACCCAGAGGGATGGTATGAGGAGGGAAGTGGGAGGAGGGTTCAGGATGGGGAACACGTGTATACCTGTGGTGGATTCATGTTGAAATATGGCAAAACCAATACAATATTGTAAAGTTAAAAAAAAAATCACGTGCTACATATAGGAACGCGTTTACTCTTCTGTGACCATCATCCAAATGTATAAATACTCTTAAGAGTTCTGGAACACGAACTAAAATGAAAACCAGCTGAATAGATAGTCTCTTAGCTGAGCACATTGTTTTGAAATTCAGGACACAGCCAAACACTCTGCTGCCTGCACCTTTCCGTCTCCCTTCCCTTCCTTACCCAATTCCATGGCCTCACATCGCTGACTGGAATGGCGCAGGGCACTATTCCTCAACCATAGGCACTGCTTTGCCCTCCAGAGGGACTGCAGGTCAAGAAATCAAGCTCTTTGGATAAGTTGTGACTGGCTGTGAGGAGCAGTCCCAGGTTGCAGCAGGTCCAGCATGGGGTCTACTGGCTCCCCGTCATGCCAAACAGTGACGCCTTCTAATGTGTAAAGGTGCTTTGTTGCTTCCTAGGTATTTAATTTTTTTACAAACATGCAACTCCTCTTGTGAAAACACCAACATCACAACTGGTGAACAACCATTGACAAAAAACAAAAACCACAGAATCTACCAAAAAAGATACTCTACATGCAAATACAAAGAAGAAGCCACAATGAGATTCTAGGAGGGGCACTTTTGTGATGTAACCAAATCCCATACCCACCAGGTGGGCGACCCACAAACCAGAAAATAATTATATTACAGGAATTTTCTCATAGGAGTGAGAGTTCTGAGCCACACATCAGGCTCCCCAGTCTGGGGATCTGGTATTTGGGAGAAGGAGCCCCAAGAGCATTTGGCTTTGAAGACCAGCAGGGTTTGAGTGCAGAAGCTCCCCAGGACTGAGGGAAACAGGGACTCTGCTCTTGGAGGGTGCACGAGGTTCATGTCCACTGGGACCCAGGGCAAAGCAGTAACTTCATAGGAGTCTGGGCTGACCTAACTGTGCGTCTTGGAGGGTCTCCTAGGAAGGTTGGGAGGCAACTGTGGCTCACAGTAGGGGCAGCGACACTGGTGCCAGAGGCCCCATGGAATGTTCACCAGCGTGAACTCTCCCAGAGGTCACCTTTTTGGCACTGAGACCTGGCCCCACCCAACAGCCTGTCCATTTATGATAAAAACTCTCCAAAAAGTGGGCATAGAGACCTGCTTCACCATAATAAAGGCCATGTATGACAAACCCACGGGCTTCCCCAGTGGCTCAGTGGTAAAGAATCCGTCTGCCAAGCAGGAGACCATCCCCAGGTCGGGAAGATTCCCTGGAGGAGGGCATGGCAACCCACTCCAGTATTCTTGCCTAGAGAATTCCACAGACAGAGGAGCCTGGCGAAGTATAGTCCATAGGGTCACAAAGAGTTGGACACAACTGAAGCAATTTAGCACACGTGCATGACAAACTCACAGCTAGCATCATACTCAGTGGTGAAAAGCTGAAAGCATTTCCTCTGAGATCAAGAACAAGACAAGGATGTACATTCTCATCACTTTTATTCAGCATGGTTTTGGAAGTGCAAATCCATGGGGGATGTGGCCATTATTATATTGGGTTAGGTTCCCTCCGTGTCCACTTTCTGAAGAGTTTATTTTTTTTTTAATCATAAATGGATGTTGAATTTTGTAAAAAGCTTTTTATGCATCTATTGAAATGATCTGCAGAAGGAAATGGCTCCCCACTCCAATATTCTGCCTGGAAAATCCCATGGACAGAGGAGCCTAGTGGGCTACAGTCCATGAGGTCACAAAGAGTTGGACATGACTGAGTGACTAACGTATATATATTGAAATGATCATGGGTTTTATTCAATTTGTTAATGGGGTGTATCTCATTTTGTAGATATTGAAAAATTCTTGCATCCCTGGAATAAATCCCACTTGACCATGGTATGTGATCCCTTTAAGGTATTGTTAGGTTTGGTTTGTTAATATTCTGTTGAGGACTTTTGCCTATATATTCATCAAAGATATTGACCTATAATTATCTTTTTTTATAATATCTTCATCTGGTATTGCTATCAGGGTGATAGTAGCCTTGTGGAGTAGATTTGGGAGGGTTCCCTCCTCTTCAATTTTTGTAAATATTTTGAGAAGGATAGATGTAAGTTCTTCTTGCTAGAATTCCAGTAAATTTGTTAGGTTCTGAACTTTTTGGAGAAAATTTTGGAGGAAATTTTTTAAAATTAATTTTCCTTGGAGTACAGTTGATTTACAATGTGGTATCAGTTTCAGGTTACAGCAAAGTGAATCAGTTATGCGTATACACATATCACTCTTTTAAGATTCTGTTCCATGTAAGTCATTGCAAAGTACTGAGCAGAGTTCCCTGTGCTGAACACTAGGTTCTTAGTGTCTATTTTATTTGGTAGTATCTATATATCAGTGCCAATCTCCCAATTCATCCCTCCTTCCCCTCCCTGCCTATCTCCCTCTTGGTAACCATAAGTTTGTTTTCTACATCTCTTACTCTATTTCTGTTTGGAAAAAGGTTCATTTATACCACTTTGGGGTTTTATTTGTTCATATTTTTCTAATTCTTTTAGGTAGTAGATTGGGTTGTTTGAGATTTTACTTATTTCTTGAGGAAGGCCTGTACTGCTGTGAACTTCCCTCTTAGAACTGCTTTTGCTTCATCCCATAGATTTTGTAAGGTCATGTTTGCATTGGTCATGTGTCTTGAGGTATTTTTTATTTTTTTGACTTCATTGTTGACTCATTTTTTTTTTTTTAAGTAACACTTGCCAAGTGACTCCCAACTCTCAGTGGCTTATGACAGCAAAGGTTTATTTTTCATTTGCATTATGTGTCAATTATGGGTCAGTAGTTTCAGCTCTGCTCATGTCCTCTTCACTCTGGGACCAAGGATGATGGTATAGGCCAGTGTATGGGGCAGTGCCAAGCTCATGACAGAGGGAAAAGGGCAGAACTACATGATAAAAGCTTCTTCATGGAAAGCTCTTAACCTCACATTCAACTGGTGAAAGAAAACCACGTGGCCAGCCTAATGGGATGGGAGTGTGTAATCTTCCCAATGGAGGGTCCACATGAAGTCCTCTTTAGAGAGAGCCACAGAGTATTTTGAACAAAATACAATCGTGGGAACGATTCACACAGACCATTAAGAGGAAAGAGTGTTGTTGATACAACAAATAGTAGTATGTACATATCTAAAGGTTTCAGATAATTTAAACACATTCCTATCTCAAGAATGACAATGATCTGTTCATTTCCAAGGCAAACCATTCAATATCACAGTAATCCAACTGTATGCCCCAACCAGTAATGCTGAAGAAGCTGAACAGTTCTATGAAGACCTACAAGACCTTCTAGAACTAACACCCAAAAAAGATGTCCTTTTATTTATAGGGGACTAGAATGCAAAAGTAGGAAGTCAAGAGATACCTGGAGTAAAAGGCAAATCTGGCCTTGGAGAACAAAATGAAGCAGGGCAAAGGGTAATAGAGTTTTGCCAAGAGAACACACTGGTCATAACAAACACCCTCTTCCAACAACACAAGAGAAGACTGTACACATGGACATGACATAGTCAATACTGAAGTCAGATTGATTATATTTTTTGCAGCCAAAGATGGACAGCTATATACAGTCAGTAAAAATAAGACCAGGAGCTGACTGTGGCTCAGATAATGAACTCCTTCTTGCAAAATTCAGACTTAAATTGAAGAAAGTATGGATAACCACTAGACCATTCAGGTATGACCTAAATCAAATCCCTTAAAATTATACAGTGGAAGCGACAAACAGATTCAAGGGATTAGATTTGACAGAGTACCTGAAGAACTATGGAGGTCATGACATTGTACAGGAGGCAGTGATCAAGACTGTCCCCCCAAAAAAGAAATGCAAAAAGGCAAAATGGTTGTCTGAGGAGGCCTTACAAATAGCTAAGAAAAGAAGAGAAGCTAAAGGCAAAGGAGAAAAGGAAAGATATATCGATCTGAATGCAGAGTTCCAAAGAATAGCAAGGAGAGATAAGAAAACCTTCCTCAGTGATCAATGCAAAGAAATAGAGGAAAACAATAGAATGGGAAAGACTAGAGATCTCTTCAAGAAAATTAGAGTTACCAACATTTCATGCAAAGATGGGCACAATAAAGGACAGAAACAGTGTGGACCTAATGGAGAAGCAGAAGATATTAAGAAGAGGTGGCAAGAGAACACAGAACTATACAAAAAAAGATCTTCATGACCCAGATAACCACAATGGTGTGATCACTCACCTAGAGCCAGACATCCTGGAGTTTGAAGTCAGGTGGTCCTTAGGAAGCATCCCTATGAACAAAGCTAGTGGAGGTGATGGAATTCCAGTTGAGCTATTTCAAATCCTCAAAGACGATACTGTGAGAGTGCTGCATTCAATAAGCCAGCAAATTTGGAAAACTCAGCAGTGGCCACCAGACTGGAAAAGGTCAGTCTTCATTTCAATCCCAAAGAAAGGCAATGCCAAAGAATATTCAAACTACCACACAATTGCACTCATCTCACATGCTAGCAAAGTAATGCTCAAAACTCTCCAAGCAAGGCTTCAACAGTACATGAGCCATGAACTTTCAGATGTTCAAGCTGGATTTAGAAAAGGCAGAGGAACCAGAGATCAAATTGCCAACATCCGCTGGATCATTGAAAAAACAAGAGAGTTCCGAAAAACATCTACTTCTGCTTTATTGACTATGCCAAAGCCTTTGACCGTGTGGATCACAACAAACTGTGGAAAATTCTGAAAGAGATGGGAATACCAGACCACCTTACCTGACTCCTGAGAAATCTGTATGCAGGTCAAGAAGCAACAGTTAGAATCAAAGATGGAACAATGGACTGGTTCCATCCAAATTGGGAATGGAGTACGTCAAGGGTGTATATTGTCACCCTGCTTATTTAACTTAGATGCAGAGTACATCATGTGAAATGCCATACTTGATGAAGCACAAGCTGGAATCAAGATTGCTGAGAGAAATATCAATAACCTCAGATATGCAGATGACACCACCCTTACGGCAGAAAGCAAAGAAGAACTAAAGAGCCTCTTGATGAAAGTGAAAGAGGAGAGTGAAAAAGTTGGCTTAAATTCAACATTCAGAAAACTAAGATCATGGCATCTGGTCCCATCACTTCATGGCAAACAGATGGGGAAACAATGGAAACAGTGACAGGTTTTATTTTCTTGGGCTCCAAAATCACTGCAGATGGTGATTGCAGCCATGAAATTAAAAGATGCTTGCTCCTTGGAAGAAAAGCTATGACCAACCTAGACAGCATATTAAAAAGCAGAGACATTACTTTACTGACAAAGGTCCATCTAGTCAAAGCTATGGTTTTTTCAGTAGTCATGTATGGATGTGAGAGTTGAACTATAAGGAAAGCTGAGGGCCGAAGAATTGGTGCTTTTGAACTGCGGTGTTGGAGAAGACTCTTGAGAGTCCCTTGGACTGCAAGGAGATCAAACCAGTCCATCCTAAAGGAAATCAGTCCTAAATATTCATTGGAGGACTGACACTGAAACTCCAATACTTTGGCCACCTGACGCGAAGAACCAACTCATTGGAAAAGACCCTGATGCTGGGAAAGATTGAAGGTGGAAGGAGAAGGGGATGACAGAGGATAAGATGCTTGTTTGGCATCACTGATGTGATGGACATGAGTTTGAGCAAGCTCCAGGAGTTGGTGATGGACAGGGAAGCCTGGCATGCTGCAGTCCATGGGGTCGTAATGAGTTGGAGATGACTGTCATCCCCTTCTCCTCCTGCCCTCAATCTTTCCCAGCATCAGAGTCTTTTCCAATGAGTCAGCTCTTCGCATCAGGTGGCCAAAGTTTTGGAGTTTCAGCCTCAGCATCAGTCCTTCCAATGAACACCCAGGACTGATCTCCTTTAGAATGGACTGGTTGGATTTCCTTGCGGTCCAAGGGACTCTCAAGAGTCTTCTCCAACACCACAGTTCAAAAGCATCAATTCTTCAGTGCTTAGCTTTCTTTATAGTCCAACTCTCACATCCATACATGACTACTGGAAAAACCATAGCCTTGACTAGATGGAACTTTGTTGGCAAAGTAATGTCTCTGCTTTTTAATATGCTGTCTAGGTTGGTCATAACTTTCCTTCCAAGGAGTAAGTGTCTTTTAATTTCATTGTGGCAATTGCCATCTGCAGTGATTTTGGAGCCCAGAAAAATAAAGTCAGCCACTGTTTCCACTGTTTCCCCATCTGTCTGCCATGAAGTGATGGGACCAGAAGCCATGATCTTAGTTTTCTGAATTTAGTCATAAGGGAAATACAAATCAAAACCACCATGAGATACCACTGCACACCCATTAGAATGGCTATTATTCAAACAAACAGAAAATAAGTGTTGGTGAGGATGTGGAGAAATTGGAACCTTCATGCATTGCTGGTGGGAATGAAAAATGGTGCAGCCACTGTGGAAAAACAGTCTGATGGTTCCTCAGTAAGCTGAAGAAATAATTACAATAAGATCTAGCAATTCCACTCCTAAATACCCAAAAGAATTGAAAACAGGGACTCAAAGTTGTATGCCCATTCCTAGCACTATCCACAAGATCCAGAAGATGGAAAAAACCCAAGTGTTCATCAGTGGCTAAACAAATTGTGGTATATACATCACTGGAATAACCACAAAATGAAGAAAATTCCTATAAACACTACAATATGGATGAAACTTGAAAACAGTACTCCAAGTGAAATAAGCCAGACACAAAAGGACAAATAGTGTATCATTTCACTTACATAAAATATATAGAATCGGTGAATTCCTAGAGATAGAAGGTAGAACAGAGGTTGCCAAAGGCCAAAGGGAGGGGAGAATGGGGAGTTATTGCTTAACGGGTACAGAGTTCCTGTTTGGGATGGTGAAAATGCTCTGGAAATAAATAGTGGGGACAGCTAAACAACACTGTGGATGTCCTTAATGCCACTGAATATGTTAAATGCTAACTTTTGTTATGTGTATTTTACAGTAACAAATTTGTCAATAATAAAGGTAGTGCAGTCTTCTTTGATAGGTTAATCCAGGTGGCTCAGATCAACTAAAGTTTGAAAAAATACTGGTTTCTTTTCCAGCTTAAGGACTTTTAAAAAATAGGTTATTTTAAATTATGGTAGGAGGTAAACCTACTATATTTTAATTAATATTCTTTAACTTATACAATAATCCATTTACCTGAGAACCTTTATTTGATTTGTCTTTTCCCTGCACCACAAGAAAATGACTGGAAAGACTGTCAGCAAGTCTGGAGGTTTAGTGCAGTCGAACTCAAAATACAGGCCTGTGGCAAACGTGAAACGCACTCTGGTGGTCCTGGAAACACCTCAGAGAGATGGGCCTCCGTCTCGCCTCTGGGTAATGATCCCTTAAGTATCTGCTTGTGCCCAGGAACATGCAGTAGAGATGGCAGATGGTTTCCACGCACACTGCCTCCCGAGTCACAGGTGTGGACCTCAGCGGAGGGGCGTTTGACAGGAGCGGTTTTAGGGTATTTCAGGGTTTTGTAGGCAGGGGTTCATTTAATGTTGGGGAACAATTCTCCCCAGCAACACTGGGCGGGACAGCTGAGCAGCAGGAAGATGAAGCATCCGGTAGGTGAGCAGAGCCCATCCTGTTAGGTTTTGCTTTTGTTTTTCTTGCTTATTACTTACCTTCAGAGAATTTCTACTAAACACATCACATTTACTAGGAAGAAAAATGTATCACTTATGTCCGAGCCACAAATCGTAGAGTAACAACTGCTTTAGAATGGAATCAAGCAGAGCACCGTGGGTGAGGGGAAGCTTTCTGAGAGAATAAAACAGTATTTACATACAAATTAGCACATTCATCAAGAATTGGCTTGGGTAATAGCTTTAAAAGCAGCTCAAAAATATGCACATAATTATACATCTGAAGATAGTCACTTCAGAGATGAGTTGCTGACAAACTGGAGATTGTTTTATAATGTTTTTTAAATTTTATATGTTGTCCATCTTAAAAACCTGGAGAATGATAAACTATCAGGTGGTTGACTGCTTTTAACTGACTCCACATTCTCAATGTTAATGTTACTTTGTTTTGGCTTGGAGGGAGGTGGTGGCAAAGGGCAGCAGCAGCAAAGCAAGAGCAAACAGGAAACCTCAAACAGCATTTCATGTGGTCCCGCCTCCCTGCTCCCAGTAACTCGCCTCAGAGTGCACGGTTCAAACTAGACCACAGCTCCTGGCTCATGCTGGGCGGGTAGTAGCCCGGCTAGCTACGCTTGTGAAAAACGCCTTCTACATGAATCCGAAGGGCTGCCAGAGCTACTGCCAAGGCTCTCCGCAGCCCATCTCTCTTCCGGACACTCCAGAATATTCCATTTGGGTGAAAGACATAACAAGATAGATTTTTCTGACTGGACAATCAGCCAAAATTAAAGACTGAGGTTCAGGGCAACATTGCCCTGACTGGTGTATGAGGGAAGGACAATTCCATGTGTTACTGAAATGCCACTGAGTAAAGCTGATTTGAGATAAGCGATGTCGTACTCATAAGATAAATTTCATGGAAGCTCTTTTCAAGAAGCAAAGGACCCAAGAATTTGGCTTTCTTAGACATCTATCTTTCTCTAAACTTCTCTTATCCCCCTTTGTCTTCTTTGGTCACCTCCTCCAGTTCAGTTCAGTTCAGTTCAGTCACTCAGTCGTGTCCGACTCTTTGCAACCCCATGAAGTGCAGCATGCCAGGCCTCCCTGTCCATCACCAACTCCCGGAGTTCACCCAAACCTATGTCCATTGAGTCGGTGATGCCATCCAGCCGTCTCATCCTCTGTCGTCCCATTCTCCTCCTGCCCTCAATCTTTCCCAGCATCAGGGTCTTTTAAAATGAGTCAGCTGTTCGCATCAGTTGGCCAAAGTATTGGAGTTTCAGCTTCAACATCAGTCCTTCCAGTGAACACCCAGGACTGATCTCCTTTAGGATGGACTGGTTGGATCTCCTTGCAGTCCAGGGGACTCTCAAGAGTCTTCTCCAACACAGTTCAAAAGCATCAATTCTTTGGCGTTCAGCTTTCTTTATAGTCCAACTCTCACATCCATACACGACTATTGGAAAAATCATAGCCTTGCCTAGACGGACCTTTGTTAACAAAGTAATGTCTCTGCTTTTTAATATGCTGTCTAGGTTGGTCATAACTTTCCTTCCAAGGAGTTCAGTTCAGTTCAGTCTCTCAGTTGTATCCGACTCTTTGCGACCCCATGAATTACAGCACGCCAGGCCTCCCTGTCCATCACCAACTCTTGGAGTTCACTCAAACTCAAGTCCATTGAGTCCGTGATGTCATCTAGCCATCTCATCCTCTATCGTCCTCTTCTCCTCCTGCCCCCAATCCCTCCCAGCATCAGTCTTTTCCCGTGAGTCAACTCTTTGCATGAGGTGGACAAAGTACTGGAGTTTCAGCTTTAGCATCATTCCTTTCAAAGAACACCCAGGACTGATCTCCTGCAGAATGGACTGGTTGGATCTCCTTGCAGTCCAAGGGACTCTCAAGAGTCTTCTCCAACACCACAATTCAAAAGCATCAATTCTTCAGCGCTCAGCTTTCTTCACAGTCCAACTCTCACATCCATACATGACCACTGGAAAAATCATAGCCTTGACTAGATGGACCTTTGTTGGCAAAGTAATGTCTCTGCTTTTGAATATGCTATCTAGGTTGGTCATAACTTTCCTCCCAAGGAGTAAGCGTCTTTTAATTTCATGGCTGCAATCACCATCTGCAGTGATTTTGGAGGCCCCAAAAGAAGTCAGCCATTGTTTCCACTGTTTCCCTATCTATTTGCCATGAAGTGATGGGACCAGATGCCATGATCTTAGTTTTCTGAATGTTGAGTTTTAAGCCAACTTTTTCACTCTCCTCTTTCACTTTCATCAAGAGGCTCTTTAGTTCTTCACTTTCTGCCATAAGGGTGGTGTCATCTGCATATCTGAGGTTATTGATATTTCTCTCAGCAATCTTGATTCCAGCTTGTGCTTCTTCCAGCCCAGCGTTTCTCATGATGTACTCTGCAGTACATCATGCTTATTAGGTTAAATAAGCAGGGTGACAATATACAGCCTTGACGTACTCCTTTTCCTATTTGGAACCAGTCTGTTGTTCCATGTCCAGTTCTAACTGTTGCTTCCTGACCCGCATATAGGTTTCTCAAGAGGCAGGTCAGGTGGTCTGGTATTCCCATCTCTTTCAGAATTTTCCACAGTTTATTGTGATCCACATAGTCAAAGGCTTTGGTATAGTCAACAAAGCAGAAATAGATGTTTTTCTGGAACTCTCTTATTTTTTCAATGATCCAATGAATGTTGGCAATTTGATCTCTGGTTCCTCTTCCTTTTCTAAATCCAGCTTGAACATTTGGAATTTCATGGTTCATGTACTGTTGAAGCCTGGCTTGGAGAATTTTGAGCATTACTTTGCTAGCATGTGAGATGAGTGCAATTGTGTGGTCGTTTGAGCACTCTTTTTAAACAGTAATGTCTTTGTTTATTTGAAAAAAAAATTTTTTTTTTTAAACACTGATGAGGGCCCGAACTTCAACTTCTGGATGTTAGAAATTTTTTCCAACTTAATTATGAACTAACAATTGTGCTGTCACTGTTTTCAAAGTTGTCACTAAGATCTTAAGGCTTTTAGTGATTTCTGTGATGTACTTTTAGTCAGATGTTTACCATCATTACCTTTTATCCTTACATGGGCTTTGGAGAAAGACAGACCTGAGTTTGAATACTATGCTGCTGCTGCTAAGTCACTTCAGTCGTGTCTGACTCTGTGCGACCCCATAGACGGCAGCCCACCAGGCTCCCCCGTCCCTGGGATTCTCCAGGCAAGAACACTGGAGTGGGTTGCCATTTCCTTCTCCAATGAATGAAAGGAAAAGTGAAAGTGAAGTCACTCAGTCGTGCCCGATTCCTAGCGACCCCGTGGACTGCAGCCTTCCAGGCTCCTCTGTCCATGGGATTTTCCAGGCGAGAGTACTGGAGTGGGTTGCCATTGCCTTCTCCCGTTTGAGCATTTTTTAGTATTGCCTTTCTTTGGGATTGGAATGAAAACTGACCTTTTCCAGTCCTATGGCCATTGCTGAGTTTTCCAAATTTGCTGACATTGAGTGCAGAACTTTCACAGCATCATCTTTGAGGTGTGATTGCATCTTTCAAATAGCTCAACTGAAATTGAAATAGCTCAACTGGAATTCCATCACCTCTTCTAGCCCTTGGACTGCAAGGAGATCCAACCAGTCCATTCTAAAGGAGATCAGCCCTGGGATTTCTTTGGAAGGAATGATGCTAAAGCTGAACTCCAGTACTTTGTCCACCTCATTCGAAGAGTTGACTCATTGGAAAAGACTGATGCTGGGAGGGATTGGGGGCAGGAGGAGAAGGGGACGACAGAGGATGAGATGGCTGGATGGCATCACGGACTCAATGGACTTGAGTTTGAGTGAACTCCGAGAGTTGGTGATGGACAGGGAGGCCTGGCATGCTGCAATTCATGGGGTCGCAAAGAGTCGGACACGACTGAGCGACTGAACTGAACTACTAGCTTTGTTTGTAGTGATGCTTCCTAGGGCCCACTTGACTTCACCTTCCAGGATGTCTGGCTGTTTTGGGCTTCCCTGATAGCTCAGTTGGTAAAGAATCCGTCTGCAATGCAGGAGGCCCCGGTTCAATTCCTGGGTTGGGAAGATCCCTCCCCACTCCAGTATTTTTGGGCTCACCAGGTAAAGAATCTGCCTGCAATGTGGGTGATCTGGGTTCGATTCCTGGGTTGCGAAGATCCCCTGGAGAAGGGAAAGGCTACCCACTCCAGTATTCTGGCCTGGAGAATTCCATGGACTGTATGGTCTATGGAGTCACAGAGAGTCGGACACGACTGAGCAACTCTCACTTTCACTCGTATCCCCCTTAGGATATGCATGGAAAGTTCCCACTAAGACCAACATTCTCACTGGCTTCAGCTGCCTTTCCTCATACTTCTTTTCCTTTGCTGTTTCCTTTGCTTGGAAGATTCTTCCTACTTAGCTTTGTGTACAGGTATCTTGGGCTTCCCAGGTGGTGCTAGTGGTGAAGAACTTGCCTGCCAAAGGAGGAGATTTAAAAGACCTGAGTTCAATCCCTGGGTTGGGAAGATCCCCTGGAGAAGGAAATGGCAACCCACTCTTAATATTCTTGCCTGGAGAATCCTATGGACAGAGGAGTCTGGCGCACTTCTGTCCATGGGATTGCAAAGGGTCAGACCCAACTGAAGCGACTTAGCATGCACAGATATCTAATCCCATCCTTAACATTATGTATTCCAACTTCATCCCCAAAGGTGCAATCTCATTGACTCTTAATAATTTTGAACTCTTACAATATGACACCCTATGCTAATGTGGCCCCAGCCATTCTGCTACCAGTACTCCTCTCAAAGGGCACAGTTCAGAAGAGACCACATCTCCTAGAGTGTATGTCACACCAACCTCATCTTCTGCAGGCGTACACACACGCACAGGCTTATTCATCCATATTATATTGTGCCCCCATGTTAGTAAGTAGGGTTGTTCATAATATTCTGGTTCAGTCCTTTTAGGTCCGCTTGAAGTTAGATGTGACTCATTTTAGTCAATGAAACAAACCAGGTAGAGGGAACAGGTAAAAAAACCAAGTGTCTGTAAGACCCTAGTGTTTGGATGAGACAGACATGATCTGGACCAGCCAGGAGACCAGTATGGAAGTGGAGGGAGGGAGAGGTGTGTGAGAAGTCACAGGGACCAGGTTATTTAGGGGGCTTTGTAGGGAGATCATGTAAGGCCTTTGATTCTTACTGAGTGAAATGGGAGCCACTGACTAGGGATGGGGGGCAGGGGGTGGGTGGGTAATTTTAAGTGTGAACCTTTCAACCTGACCCGCACTGCTGAAGGACTTTTTTAAGCTTCCCAAGTAATTCTATCTTGCTGGCAGATTGCGATCCACTGCTTCAGAAAGGCCAGGAACAGATAATACTGTACAAGGGAAATCCTTATCATAAACCTCCTTTTGATTGCTTTCCCAATGGGACCTACAAGTGACAGTTAACACCTGAAGTTGGTTCATTTCCTTCTCCTAATACAGGGCCTTTGGAGGGACTTAATGGAGAGCAAAAAGAGACTTGACTAATTCATCCACTGTAATGCATCACTGACTACTATAA
The DNA here is from genome assembly GCF_027580195.1 of Bos mutus. Classification (NCBI taxonomy): domain Eukaryota; kingdom Metazoa; phylum Chordata; class Mammalia; order Artiodactyla; family Bovidae; genus Bos; species Bos mutus. The sequence goes on from NC_091626.1 coordinate 36,239,245, forward strand.
AACAAAGATGATTTATAGGGACTAAATTGATTAATTCTATTTGGAATTTCAAAACAAAATTTTAACTTAAAAAAGATACTTTACTTTAAATAACCTCCTATTGTTGCCTTTTGTATCTACTTTTCTGCCCCTCCTCCACATTCCCTTCCTCCTCCCAAGCCAAAAAGAAAAATGCCAACTCCATTAAATGACTGCAAGTTAATGTTTAAGAAAAATCAGATTCTAAGATTAAAAATTATAATTCTTTTTACATGAAGTATTCCAACTTTTATACCTGAACGAATGATTTCTGAACAAAAGTGTTAACTTTCAGTCCAAGAAACTAAAGTGTCAAGACAGTTCCAACAGATTTAGAGCACCAAATATGTGATCCTCAAAAACCTCTACTTCTTTCTTCCTTATCTCCAATTATGGAGACTCGCCCTCTAGGAAGTTTCCTTGGAGCCCTGATCCTTCTGAGATGAAGCATTTATTTACACTGTGGTCCTGTCAGATGTCAAATCCATCTGGTGGTGAAGCAGGCAAACCTCTCTGAAGGTCAGCTTGAACCAGTAACAGTACTGATGGGTACGGTGCAGTGGGCCTTGAACCAGGATATTTATACATGCATATATAACACACTTATAATCTCACTATCATTAAATAGTCCAGTCTGTATGTTTTAAAAGTCAGAACACATGATAAACCTTCATGATATCCAAGAATACAGAATTCAAAGCTTTCAGGTATTTCTAAAAAATATTTACAGAAGTCCTAAAGTAGAATGCATGCTAGGAACTTAGGATATTTAAGACAAAACCAAAGGGAAAAAACAAGGCAATCATTCTGGTTTCAGATAGAAAAGGAAATATTGAGGAAGGACATCAAGCAAGCTTCCTTTCTGTGACCTAGGCACAGAAACAGTTTCATTACCCTTAAAAAGACCTCTTTCCATTAAGGATCATTGCTGCAGAGTTTGGCAAAACACATCAAAAAAGGCAGGCAGCTATAAAACCTGAATGTCCCTTAGGGGTACTTTTATTTGTCTAATGCAAAGTTTAAAAAATTACTTCCCATGTGCTTCTACTTCAATCACTAGAAAATTTCTTAAAGTTTTTGTTAGGAATGTTCTGGAGACTTTTAGTCTTAAAAAACCATACAGTTTTGTTAGTAGGCAATTAAAAGACCAATGGCTAAAATAATTGAGAATAACTCTGCTCTCATAATGAAAGGAAAAATGAAATGTATTAATTGCTCAATCGTGTCTGACTCTCTGTGATCCCATAGATTGTAGCCCACCAGGCTCCTCTGTCCATGGAATTCTCCAGGCAAGAATACTGGAGTGGGTGGCCCATTCCCTTCTCCTGGGGAATCTTCCCAACCCAGAGATGGAACCAGGGTCTTCTGCATTGCAGGCAGATTCTTTACACTTTGGGCCACCAAGGAAGACAATGCCATAGAGGTAAACATTGTTTTCTTCATTAAATAAACCAACTATACATTCAAAATGTTAACACTGAGGATTTAAAAGACAATCCCAGAATGGTTTCAGGATGCTAATATGAGGGAAATACATAATCCCTTTGACTTAGAACAAAAACTTTTCTAGCAAACCTTTTGATTTTTAAATACTAGGCAATTTTAGCCACTTTTTAACAAAACAAACACAAATAGCAAAAAGATCCTTAGAAAGGGCACAGCTTGACTACAACCTAAGTCAGAGTCTGGTCATCACCTAGAACTAAATTAGAGCCTTCATCCACCTTTAACAAGGACTGAACTTAAAGAGTATGATTCTCGGAAACTTAATTGATTGTATGGATCCAACAGTCAAAGACTGAGTTGGAGCCATACATTTCAACAGCCTTAATATAATGTTTGAAAGGAACTCTTCACTTATCTCAGTTATGTAATATAATTTCCCCACCTTATCTTTTATGCTTTATTACAATTCTGCCTGAACATTTAAATTCAATTTTATTCCCTTTCTGGGTCACTGCTAGAATAACATTTCTCATACCAATGTCTATGCAGCAAGTTGGATCTATCCTAGAACAACTATAGGGGCTTTATGAAAAGTGGGAGTGACAAAGAATAAGTTAGTAATATGAATGGTATCTTAAGAGCTGTCAGTTAATTTCAAGGTAGAAATTATAAATTTGGTATTGTCTATATTCAACAAACTTCATATTTGCAAATGTTTTCAATGCTATAGCTTTTCTTTAAACTTGTCACCCAGTCCTAAGGATCAATTCTAAGGAGATATGATTTAACTGACATAAATGACAAGTGCAGGTGATCCTTGACCACCACCAGGCTTAACCGCACAGGTCACTTGCAGGCGGATTTTTCCCACTAACTATGTGCTACAGTACTACCCAATCTGGTTGGTTGAGCCTGCTGACGCAGAAACGAGGGTTTGGAAGGCCAACTGTAAGGTTATACGTGGATTTTCAACTGTATAGAGGGTCACGATTACTAACTGCCACATTGTTCAAGGGTCAACTATACTGACGCACAATGTGATCATTTAGGAAGTAATTTCAGAAACTATTAAATTGAGCCAGATAAAAACGGCCATTTTGGTAGATCAAAAATGATCAAATATTGGCAATTTCACTGAATCAAGTGTCTAGAAAAACATCTGTGTAGCTATAAGGAAGGCCATAGAGAAAATGATGTATCTGAAAGACCCAACCTGGTACCCCAACTACAGCAGAGAATGACACACATTTAGTGTGTTTAGCTAATGCACCATTTAGGTAACAGTAACATGAAACACAATCTTATAAAAAGCTTTGTCGATACTCTGAATAGCGTTATATTAGGTATGAGAATAAATATGAGTCTCATGTAGACAATAGGCAGCAGAACACAAATCTTTTACCAGTTTATGGTTAACTGTGTGGTTGTGAGGCAAGAAAACCAAATTCTACAGAGGGCATTCATGCCAAGGTTTTCAGGGTAGTTAATCTAATAATGAACTTCCCTGGTGGCTCAGACGGTAAAGCGTCTGTCTGCAATGCGGGAGGACCCTGGTTCGAGCCCTGGGTTGGGAAGATCTCCTGGAGAAGGAAATGGCAATCTACTCCAGTACTACTGCCTGGAAAATCCCATGGACAGAGGAGCCTGGTAGGCTACAGTCTATGGAGTCACAAAGAGGCGGACACGACTGAGTGACTTCACTTTCACATCTAAGAATAGACTTTTTAACTAGAATTAAAATGTCTGTGATTTGATGGGAATTTCAAGTCTGAAGTATTAAGTGATAACAAAGAAAAAAAGAAGGTACCCCAGTATCAGTTTCTCAGTATGTGACTAATTGAGAGAGACAACTGAAATCAACATTTTTTACTAAAAAAAACACAAAAGACCCCACAAAAACCTAGGTTCAACATTCAAAAGAATAACTACAAAAAATCAAAAACAAAACTGCAGAACACACTTTGACAAGTGAACGGATACTAGTTACGCATAAAGCAAACTAATCCTTATTTACTTCAATTTTACTTAGCTATAAGACTTGCTGCCTTTGGTTATGATGTCTCATTATTGTGTTTTCATTACAAATTGCAAATGAACAAAATAAGCCCTTGCAGTTCATAGAACTTCACTTACATCATCAATTCAATGTACTCTAAAATCCCTCTAATTATACAAGCTTATAAAATAAGTCACACTTTCAGACATGAATGAACACAGGGCAGAGGTAGTACAACCAATTTTCAGAATGAGCAGAGGAAGCAAGCACCCTAAACACCCAAGTGTCTACTGAGAAGGGCTCTACTCCACTAGCTAGGTGGAGAAGTCCTTTTCCAGGCCACTCCCCACGCAGTCTCAACTCTTTAAGGGAGTAAGAAATATACATTCACAACATGACAAATGAGATGTTCTTGCCAAGAGGAACAACTTATGGCTTTTTTTTATTTCTGGGATGTTTTCATGAAAATAACCATCAATCTGAACTTCCAGGCTTTCCGTTATCTTCCTAAAATCAGGGAGGGACAATTCTAGTTCAAATCATTATCAGATCTATCTTCTTTTAAGCAAATTAACCAAGTTCAATTGAACAAAAATTTTCTTAAGGTCTCCTAATGAATAAATTCAAAATTTCCAGGTTTCTTGGCAAAACAAAATGCTGCTTGCAGTATCAAACAATCATAGATACACACACATTATGCAATTGCCTGTTTATTTGGTGGCACCAGTTTTGCAAGCTAGAATTATTTCTATTTTCCATTTCATACAATCTATAACCACTCACAAGTTGAATGTGATTTCTTCAATGGACTTGAAAACAAAAAGTACATTCTTAAAAGTTAGAACTGAATTTACATACTTTCTTTGGACCAGGAAATGTACAAAATACAACATATACATTAATGGAGTTTCTTTAAGAGTCTGGATCACATAAACTACAAACAGTAGGTGAATTACTGTGGAGAATTTTGTTATACACTGTGTTTAGGAAATACTTCTGTATTAGTTTTACATGTAGGATTTTGAAAAATATATAATGCAACATGCTTTTAACATGGTCTCTCCACTCATAACATTTATACAAATTAATTGAAATAATTTCAAGAGTGAAACCAACCAGTATTCGGGCATATTACTATAAATAAGCTATTCTGCTGCAGATACGCTGTTGACTTAGGTAAGGGCTAATCAGGTAAGACAACAGTCTCTCTGTTTCAAAATTCCCACAAATGGGAATTACATATACTGTAACCAAACATCAATTCTGGCAACAAATGCAACAAGCTAATCCATTTTTTCATGGCAGTTATGTTTAAAAGAAATCTCATAATCCTGTACATTGGTGGCTGTACGTTAGATCCTGTTTTAAAATTCTGTATCAGTAAATACCTAATTCCTCAGAATTTGAAGTGAATTAAATACTTAATAAACTCTGACACAAGGAAGCTTGAAATCTTAAAACCTGAGTGAGATCTGACAGTCAAATGTGCTGTTTGTGAATATATTAAATCTATACTACACAGGTCAGAAATGTTCCATAAACATTTGTTTTACCTCTTGTCTGTTGAGATTCAAAAGTGGCAAATTTAGAAATGATGTTATCCTCCAAAACTAGCCCGGATACTAATCATTCTCTTTCCAGCCCTCAAGATACAAATTTTTTAAAGAATATGTTAATACTGATATTAACATAATTAATATCAATTAATCCTAGCCTAGACTCCTGTCTACCTCTTCTACCTTTTAAATATGGAAACTATTCTTTAAAATAGACTCAAATTATTTTGACATCCTTGATGTATTTTTTATGGGCTTTGAAGGAGAAAGGCTGATGTGCCCTGTTGTATTGTAGTATAGGGTCTCAACCAGGAGCCCATGAACCACTACAATACTGGAAACTTTGAGGAGTTATTTGCATTCTATGCATTTTCCTGGGTGACAAATTCCTAGGATTATTCATTCTCAAAGGGCCTGTGACCCTAAAAGGTTTAGAAGCATTGCGATAATTTGTGCCATTCATTATACCTAATTAAAATAGTACTAACTTTGTTCTGCAGCTACCCAATTTCTTACACAAATCTAACTTCAGATAGTACCTTACAAATACGAATGTTACTAAAAGTTCTTTACTGGATGAGGAGGACTATGTTAAAAAAAAATGTTTTTTAACAATTTTCCTAAACATTCAGTTCAGTGAGAAAGCTATTATAGAACACTGGCTTTTGGAACAATGAAAAGAACTGAAAGACTTCTTTTTCTCAGTTGTTTCTATGCTGGAGAAGCAGTATTTTTTTTATCATCTAACTTGCTAGAAAAATCAAACAATCTGCAAAAGCAAAGATTGGTTCTTGCTGGTTTATGTGATGCAACAGTTCTTATTAATATAAGCTAGGTCCAAGGAAGACTTTTCTATGGCTTTTTAAATAATTAAGAGTAATCTTCCTCTGTCCTCCTCACTGGCATCTTCCCACTCCTTTTCCCACATTTTCCCATTTTCAGCCCACGTTTACACAGTTATTAATTGGCTTGGTGAGGTAATGCACTAAGCTTTCTTGCTCAAGAAAATGGAATTGGCCTGTTTTGGTTTGAAAAAAAAAAAAGAAGCCACCAAGAGGGTAGTAGAGGAAATGAAGCAACATTTCCATAGGGGAGTGACATAAAAATGTCACTCTGTTGTTATATCAAGTTAACCTTTTCCCCCACTTTTATAAAAGTGTAAGCTGTCAACTACAATTTCAGTTTTAATAAGAGTGTTTCTAACTGGCAAACTCCTACCTGCTGGTAATATAATTAGGAAAATATGAGAGCAGAGGACACTAAATACATAAAACAGGGAAAAGGGAAAGAATCTGTGTCAAAGGGAACAAAAGTGGAGCCAAATGCCTTCCATCATCTTTGTGTAGCATTCTATTGGTAATAACACATAACTGAGACTTACTGTTCTGACCCAATGAAAAAATACAGTATTATTCTCATAATATTTAGAAAATGTATTCTTAAATCTTTCAAGCATATTCTGAAGTATTGTATATAAAAATTAAATACAACTCTAAACTCATACCACATTATAGAAAGAAGTAAAATTAAGCTTAAGTTTTAAACTATAAAGTCTTTCTAATGCCTAAAAGAAAAACTTAATTAGAAGACTAGATCACTTAATTTAAAAATGGTCATCTCACCAGCAGTATTTGAAAGCAAAAGTATATGCAACTCTGAAAGTTTGCTTTGAAGAAAAATCTAATGAGAAACATTTATATATGGAAATATTTACATAATATTTTCTAATTCCAAATCCTAACATAATACTGTACAAATGGCAATCAAAACATTAAAGGTTTAAACCTCTCATTCAAACTTTATGAATTAGAAGTATACAACACCATGAAATTCAAAATTAAAACAAAAAAACCCTGTAACCAGTTTCATCAGTTCCTTCAGAAACTACAAATAGAATTTCTATATGAATTTGTTCTGTAAAGATGGTCAGTAAAATTATTTAGAAAAAATTAAAACACAGTAATCACTTAGCTAAAATTAGATATTAACACTGGCAGTGTTTTTTCAAGAAAATACAGATTTTTGGTAAAATAAGGTTAGATAGATGTTTTTACTTTTTATTTTTTTAACTTTTTTGTCTGCACCATGTAGCATGTGGAATCTTAGTTCCCTGACCAGGGATTGAACCCACGCACCCTGCATTGGAAGCCTGGAATCTTTCTTAACTACTGGACCACCAGGGAAGTCCTAGATATATGTTTTCAAATGCCTTAAACTCCTATTCCCAGGGTTGGATACTTCTAAGAAATACATTAACCTTATTTCTATGATTTGCTGCTGTCAGCAGGAAGTCTAAGCCATTCGTTAAAGGCAGTCAAGCACACTGAAGAGACATGAGCCTCATCAATCCAATTTTATTTCTATGCAAAGTAAAATTTTCTTTTGAATAAGATTTTTAACTCTGAGGAGAATAAAACAAAAGGGTTTTCAAGTGACTAAGGAACTGCAGATAAGCTCTTCGGGCAGACCCACCTTGTTCAGGAAAGTATCTGGCAGAGAGCAGGTGGGCAGTAGCTATTTCTTGGATGAGTGATCCAGTTATGATACTAACATACATTAGATTATAAATTCTATTCAAATGTAAACTCCTTGAGAGCAAGGACCTGTTCATTTCTTGATAGTTCCAAGGTGCTTACCCTAGAAGAGCATGTTGCAATTAATACTTAATTTTGTAGAAAAGGTGAATGGATGGATGATCACTGAAAGTACTGCTATAATTCACATTATTTGAATTACATAGTTGATTTGTTCTTTAACCCAAATTTCTTAATTTTATGAAGTTAGTAAAAAAAAAAATTAAGTGAGCAGTACACTAATTGCACAGAACTCTAATAACAAATTAATGCATCATAATTAAAAATGAGTTTGAAACAGTTCTAAAGCTGAGTAAGAAAAATACCACTTAGATTTTTAAAATTAATGCTAATATTAAGAACTGCTTCTGTTATCTGTAAAAGTATACTCCCTAAGAAAGTGGAAATTAAGAGAGCCTACCTTGCTAAAATATAGCAAGAGATCAGTGAAATTATTAATGTTATTAGGGTAGCAAGAATCTGCTATACAAAATGAATGTCCTATTAAAAGCAGCAAAGTTAAAACATTTAAATGAAAGTACATTTGAATAGTATGTTATCATCACACAAGAACTTTTTCCCTCCAAAGAAAATATCAAACATATAAAAAAATAGAGGCATTGCCCTGAGTCGCTAATTAGCACACAAAAGGGGATAGGAGGTCAAAAATTTAAGTGGTACAAAAGGGAAATGCACGACAGAGGTGCAAAAGTGCCTTTAAAAAGTGTGCTGGTTCCCCACACACCATGAGCCCCAGGAATCAAGAAAACACACACTCTGCCGTTATAATGCTTACTTCCTTCCTGTACTTTTATAATGAAAAATTCTATCTAGTATGGCAATGTTGACTCACATGGAAAAGATTTAGTCTTCTTAGATCATGTTTAACACAGTTTTCTCTCACTTCCAGGCCTAATTTCAGTACTAATAATTCTAAGAGAGGAATTTTTAACCTCCTCTTTTTAAAAGACTCTCAAATTAAAAAGTCACTAAATATACTACAATGGTTTGAAATATAGCTTTCCATCACATATTTCAGTTATGATTTAAGATTTTGCATCTCAAAATCCTGTTCAAGTTTTTGAAATTTCCATAACTAAAAACTTGAGTCTACTTAAAAAATTAAGGAATTATAACAGGAATTTAATTTTCAGTACTCGTAATCTATACTAGAAGCACTGGTGTTCATTAAATGTACATTAGGATGCTTACAAAGTTGTAACTTAGAACATTATCATACTTTGTACCCTACCACAGATTTAGACATTAAGCATTTATGTGTAAGTAAAGTACAGAATTGCATCTGTAATTTCAACTGTTACGGATTTCTAAATATAAATAATACTTGTTTTTCTTCATGCTGGCTTAAGACATAAATTAAATACAATTAAGTTACATTTAATCACCTCACAAATAAGATGGATAATGGAAAGATTTTGCTGGTATGTAACTACTTAAGTCTGAGACATATCACATTATTGTTTCCAACACTTCTCTAACCTTACATTAGTTTTGAAGGTTATATATACAAATATGTATATTTCCAAGTTAGGAAAAAAAACAAATATAACAAAATTATACTACTTTTTATATACAGTTTTGATTTTATATTTGGTGTTGTATTTAAATCTTACATTTTAAGAGGTTTGTAGTGGGGAATCTGGGAAAGATTGAGGGAAGGAGGAGAAGGGGACGGCAGAGGATGAGATGGTTGGATGGCATCACTGACTCAATGGACACGGGTTTGGATAGACTCCGGCAGTTGGTGATGGATAGGGAGGCCTGGCGTGCTGTGGTTCATGGGGTCGCAAAGAGTCAGACACGACTGAGCGACTGAACTGAACTGAGTGGGGAGTCTGCTTACTGAATGATTAAATTAAATGGTGAGTACATACAATATTCAACCCAAAGAGACAAAAATACAGAAGAGCACAGAGCAGTAGTCTTTTCAATGTGACAGATTTTAAAACGTACTTTCACATGCTTAATCAGAGGAATTGAAACCTAAATTAGGTTATTTTTATATCTACAACTCTTTAAGCTGTTGGAACTTATTTTTAAAGGCCAACTGCTAATTATCATCAACATGCAGTATTTCAAATCACTAAATACATCTTAACTACCTGGATTCTAAAGACATGGGCCACTTAAAGTCACAGGCACGCACACACACACACACACACACACACACACACACACACACACAAACGCACACGCCCCTACCACTGTTAGATTGTCAAGCTTTGACAATTATTTTAATTATACAGTAGGCAAATTCAAGCTGATACACATCTTAATGAAAAAATAAGTAGCCAGAAAGAAACCCACTTAAAAATAGATCAAGGAACAACATAGACTTAAATCTTTTATAGTCTTTCTAATAGAAGGGAACCAGTTCCATCTATGCCTTGAGTAACAGTATTTTCCAATTAAGAGACTAACATCTTTCCCCATAAGAAACTTCTCATTTACAATGGTATGGTGTTTTAAAATAAGGGCGGAGTAAAGGAGGAATTACACATACATGATTAAATTTCTTGTTTGTTAAATCAAGCTTTATTGATAAAATGGAATTCAGAATATCTTACTAGGAACAGCAGCAGGCCCAGCCAATCATGATAGCAAAAATGTGGCAGTCTCCTACTATTTGTAGGAAGCTGCTGCTTATCAATTAGTAATTAAATGTAAGGACTTGTAAAAGAGGTGCAAAGAATCAAGGCATTTTAGCCCCAAGATTGATATTCTTATGAATATATTCTATTACCTGCAATACTCATGGCAACAAGGAGAGAACCTAAAAGACAGTTAAATGAAGGGATCAACTTTATCAACAATTCCAATCCCACTGCCAAGAACATTAAAATAGTTTGCAATTAACTCCCTGGATATTCAGCTTTGTAATAATATTCTGGAATAATTCTCCATAATCAGGTGCACATGTGAGTGTCTAGCTGACACGGCTGCTGCTCTTCCTGTCCCAACCCCAAGTCCAAACACAACATGACTTGAAAGGGCTATATATCTGTTGCATCACACAATAAGCCAAATATTTCTTATAACTTCGATAGTGATTTAAAGCAGTTCATAATTAAATATGAGCATTTTGTACAAGGACAATTACACTTTACAAAAAACAAAATCATACAACAAAAATTGCTGGAGTCTGATTTACAACATATGAATTATGGTTTGAAATCACGTTTACATAAGTCTCAAATTTACAACAACAAAAAAAATCAGTTCTGGGCTAGCTGTTGTACTGCTGAAGTTCTCTGGTGTAATCATTCTCACCCATGTCATATATGCCCTTCTTTAAAGTTGAGGATGGATGTTTAAAAGGTTCAATGAAGTTGAGCTGTACTCTCCTTTGGAGGTGAAGGTAAACTCCATGGCTAGATGAGCAGTTTTACCACATATCATCAGTTGATGTAGAGTCCTTTATTGAAGGAAACAAAGCAAAACAATGAACTAAATTAAAACTTAAAGATGCATTATTTTCTGGGTAATGCAGAAAGATAAGGTTTTGTAAGACTGATCTTTAGAATATAAATGTTTTCTATAGTATATATGTACATGTGTTTATGAAATATCAATATATAATCTGTTCCAAGAATTGTTACAAGGCAAAAGAATTGGACACAACTTAGAGACTAAACAACAAGAACCTTTTGGTTTGGTTTTGGAGTAAAATATTTAATATAAGATTTTACGATGAGGTTGACCAAATGTATTTCTAAACCAATAAATTACCAGAAAGAATTTTATTTTTCTCTTCAATAAACCCAATTTATTTTTAGAATATTATCTTTATAAATTTTTATTGCATGAAAACCTCAAGTAACAAGAGATTTGAGGATGCTTCATAATGCAGTATATAAAATATTTCAGAGCCAGGCTGAAATGATTTTAAGTTACCAGTTTTTTGTAATCACAACAGTACAATCGAATTGTAATAGAAAACTTAATTGAAGAATGTTGCTGTTGTTTAGTCACTCAGTCATGTCTGACTCTTTTGCAACCCCATGGACTACAGCCCATCAGGCTCCTCTGTCCATGGGATTTCCCAGGCAAGAATGCTGGAGTGGGTTGCCATTTCCTTCTCCAATAGATCTTCCCAACCCAGGGATCAAACCTGCATCTCCTGCATTGGCAGGCAGATTCTTTACTGCTGAGCCACCAGGGAAGCCCTAATTGGAGAATACAGCATTCTAAACATCTTTATATAAACAGAATTCTCTACTTTAGTATTTAAATGGAATGTGTAGGGTTCTTGGCAAAGAATGGGTATTAATGGAGATGGGCATTCTGAGGTTCTGTTGCAGCTGCTTACAAAACTCAGAATCAATTCAAGAAACTGAGCAGAGATACTCCCAACTTCAAAAAAATATTTAGTGGGAAAAAACTTCTGAAGTTGATTGCTTGAAGAGGCTTAAAAAAATAATTAAAAGGGACTTTCCTCCTGTTTGAGTTAAATGGCCACTCACCATGATTAATGTCCTCAAGCACTAGGACTGTGATACAGGCAGAGTTTAGAGCAATCAATCAGGGGTGTGTGTAAGAGAATGGGTGCAATAAACAGCTCTGCAAAAATAGGTAGCAAGGATATGCATTTAGAGTGGAAGGGAAGGGAAAGCAGAGGAGCTAAAATGTTACTTACGGTGTCATCATTTTTGTATGGATTCAGTCTATTGTAAACGGCTTCAATTACATTCCGCCTAAATTTAGAAAAAAAAAATACAGAAAGTTAATTCTTCAGAGCACAAGACTGCTTAATAACTCATAGCCAGGTGTTTATTAAAATGTCAAGGATAATCATTCACAAATTATTTTACTTATATTTCTTACTGCCAATAACTGAACCTTATCTTAAGATATTTGGGCCCCATTGTTAAAATACAGGTGAATTTATTCTAAAATGTACCATTCTACTAATACAATTAATAGAAGAAAAAAGTCATGGCTTGGGGGAAAAAAATCAGTCTATATGGTCTATGTCTATTTGAACTGGCATTTAGTTTTTTATAAGTCAAAAATGATGATACATTTCTTAAAAAATAATATATTCTGGTTAAGAGTTGAATGTTTTGAAGTAGATATAACTTCAACGTCTGTTATAGTAAAATAATTTAGATATTTTACATATAGGTTTCTGCTTTTCATAATGCCCCTTTAAAAAAGCTCTATTAAAACTGAAATGTCAAATATGACATTTCCCTGGCAAGTCTAGTAATTACTTTTTGAATAATATTTTATTAGAAATAAGAATCGGTAGTGGTACTTCTGAATTATAGCCTCCCCACTTACAAAACTGACTTGAAGCAATTTTATATTCAATCATTTCACAGAATATCTTATTGGAAGAAACAATTTCCAAGATATAAATGCTTCAAACAGGAAGTTTTGAACAATTACATGATATTTTTAAAAACATGGCTACACTCACAGAACAAGTAGAGAAACAAGGAAATTTGTCAATATATCTTTGTAGATCAATTACATGGATATCTGAGGTAAAAATGTCTTAAGCCTTGAATTGTAAAACTGTGTAAAGTCTCCACTGCAGTTTACAAAGATGTAAGGTTAATATTTAACACAGATTAAGTCCAGTTCTATGAACTAAAGTGCAGAGAGAAAAAAACAAGAAATGCATCTACCTATCTTCCTTCACACCAAAACCCAAGCAACCAGCATCGACATCCAAAAACATCAGGAAAATCAGATACAGAGAAATGGTCCAGGTGCAGGAAGAGACAGATGCTCATCCATGGGGTATTCAGTTATCCAGGGATTAACAAAATCAAATTATAGTAGGAATAATACTGACACCTGGAATTTTATAGTACTATGCAATTTAGTTTAAAATTTTATTTTACTGTATTATCTCATTTACACTATTATGAAATAATCAGTGTAATCTAAGCCTCCACTGAAGACAGTCTTCAGTATAATTAGTTACAATGATATTCTGATATCTATTCTAGATAAGCACCATATATCATTAACACTGAAAAGCAATGAACCACAAGTTAAACATTCTAAAGTCACTTTAGAAATTATGTAAATACAAATCTGACCTACGGACGCCAAACATTTTCATGTACTGAGACAAATGCTATGAGTATTCAAAATGTAACTTACTTGCTTGCCAGTTCACCCCCTGGTGGGAGGCTGGGTATGTTCTCACTCGCTAATGTGCGCATCACATGGACTAAGTCAGGGACGCCTTCCCCCTGCTTCTTTATGATTTCTGGGAATCAGAAGTACTTTTTTTGTAAGTGTTATTCAAACTTAATAATAATAATAAAATGAAACAAAGATAACTTAGGTTTTTAAAGATGGCATATACCACATCTGAGATTTTCTAAACTAGTACAAGGAAAGAAAAATCAAATTGAACTTTGAAAATTGATGACAAAAGGATGTATAAAACGATACAAGAGATACAATACTTTCCAGATTAACTTCAAAGACCAAATATAAACAAGATTAAAAATGTGAAAAAATTTCGTATTAAAATCAATAAAGTACATAATCGGGGATACGTGTGTACACATGAGGATATTCCTCTTAAGATGCCAGCTAGTTACTTCTGAGGAGATTAACTCCTCTAATTAGACTGGAAACATGTTTCCTGAATTTTGCTCTGAAAATACAATACACAGATTAAAAAAAAATAAACAATTTCAAGATCTTAAAAAAGAAAAAAGAAACCCTATAAGTATGTGGGATTTACTGATGATACACTAACACAAATCATATTTACATGTTTATATTTACAAAATGATACTTAAGTAGCATGGGCAGAATAGGTCATACACTTGAACACTACTCGCAGCTTAACTTCTGTCTAAAGTATCTTTAAGCAATAAACAGATAAATACCATTTCCTGTTGATTATCTGAACAAAGCCTACAGAATGGAAAAAAGTCTAAATTTCATGGTAAGTTTTTTTAAAAACAAAAAATTTGATAAACCATACAACTGTATTTAAAATTGTTAATTTTAAAACATTGTTATTAAATGGGAGAGTGATATGATCTACAGTATTGCCACGCAGATGCATATTGTCATTCATACCACAGAATACCAACCCATTGTGCACAACTTAAAGAGTGCTCAAATTATTCACTTTAAGTCCAAGAAGTCTTTACCTGGAGTTTTAGCATATTTATTCTAAACATAAGATCATGCCAAGAGTATTTGTGGTTATATGTTCGATTTTTTGTTTTCCATTATTTACACTAAGAAATTTTCTTTGTTATCATTGGATATCGTTCTCGTTCTCAATCTGTAAATACCGTTGAAAATAACAATGCATGTAAAGATCTTTCATTCTTCTATCAAGTTTCAAAATATTAATTCATCATTAAAGGCACATATTAAAAGACAGACGCTGCTACCCATACTTCTTTAAATGGCTCAAATTGTCCTTTTTAGGATTAAGGCCAAATTTTACCATCTCTTTTTTTAAACCAGTCTTAAATCTGAACAAAAAGCAAGGATCTCAGATTTGGTTTGCCAAGTTCCTTTATTGTATAATCTTTAACATCTAGTATATTTATTCTACAAGATTCTAATGCTGGAAATTTGCTGTACAAAAATAAAGGAATTTGATGTTTACCTAAACTGCACAATTTCACAATCTAAAGCTGTAATACACTTAACATACAGTCTCTGCTAAGCCAGTACAATTATTGGACAGATAACTAGATACAATATAAATGAACACTGATGATAAATTCAACTGATGTTTTCAAATCTAAAAACATTACCTTGAATCATCTATATTTGATGTATTATATACCTTCTTTGTTAAAATATAAAAGTTAGGATATTTTAACTGTGAAGAAAATTACAGGAAGACAAATTCTTTAAAAAAATAAGACTTTAAAAACAGTCATATCTCCTATTTCACATGGGACAATATATTTAAACTATCTGAGCATTTAACACTACACTAGCCTTACTTCTTTCTGCTTTAAAAAATAAAGAAAAAGGAATTTTTAAGAAATAGTCCTTTAACTGTTCTTGGACCATACATTTCAATTAGAATTGTAAAAAGACAGAATGCTTTTATTAAAGAATATATGTGTACAGAAGATCTACGTTTCACATGCTCATATATGCTGCTCCTCCTCACTTCCCTCTGCCAAGTCTGAGAAATTTTATCAGTTATCTCCAAATTAGAAACTTTAAAGCTTGTGTAGTCAGTAGCAAATAAAAATATATAAACAACACAGATATCCTCTTAAATTGGCTTAGAAGGACCACAGCCTTAAGTGGTATGGTTTAAATTATGAGCTACATCTTTTCACAACCCTAGAGAATCAAATATATTTCGTAGATCATAGGAGGAGAGCTTTTAAGCCTTTGTCCTTTTCTGTGGTGTGGACAGAGAAGCCAAAAGTATTCAATGCAAATAAAATGAGGTTTAGTAGGTCACAGCAATTTAGTGAAGGCATGTATTTAAAGAAAGAAAAATAGAAAAAGATATTCAGTGCCTGTTTTAAAAGCTGACTGCAGTATTTATCACTTTTTAAGACACAAAACAATTTTTACAATGCAAATAGCTACATTCTTTCTACGTTTTTAAATATAGTAGTGATTTTAATTAATATAATATTTAGATGCAGTCTCATCAAATCTACCTTGGTAAAGAATATTGTATTTCTGACATAATAATCTCCAATTGAACAGTACAAATATAACAAAACTTCAGCATACCCAAATATTGAGTATTAATGTAAATTTTGTTCAGATGGCAATTCTTGCTTGATAATAGGCAATATAAAACTTCACATTATAACATAAAATTACCTATCTAAAGCAATTATTTATAATTGCATCAAACTTAAGAGTGCACACTAAAGAGAAAAAGCAGCAATTCATTTCTAAAATTTGACTCGATTTCTTAGTAAATAAAACTAAAGTCGGTATTTCTTTAAATCAATAAGAAAACATGTACACTCAAGTTAAAGTGCCAATAAATTAAATATCAACATATCCCAATATATATTCCTCTTCAGATTTTGTATTTTTCTAAGAACAAGCAGTGTGAACCAATGTGCTGTAACTTGGTAGCATTCTAAATATTTTCTTACTGTATTATGTATAAATAACTCAAACTGATATGAATTATTTAAAACCAAGAATTTCCAAGACCCTTGGTAATAGTGAGGAGACAAACTCATTGAATAGTATGCTCAGTAAGTGAAATACTAAATACTACATATATACTATTAATAGATATATCACTATCAAGTAGGGGAGAGAAGTAAAAAACAAAATAGCAACTCTAAGACAGTACTGGAAATCAAAACCAATCACCATTCTAACACCAGACTAATTATAACTGGTATCAAACAGTAAAAAGAGAGAAAACAAAATTAAAGTGCATATTAATTTTAATAATGCAGGCACAACAGGATTTAAGTATATAGTATATCAATGTTTACATGGTATTAAAGGTCTTTAATAGTGTATCAATGTTTACATGCTATTAAAGGTCTTTAACGTGCAAAGTAATAACATTAGAAGCCCCCCCCAAAAATGCATTTTAACACTATCATAGGCATGTCAAGTTTTTCCTGCTTAAAGAAACTGTATAATCTACATACTTATTGCATATATGCAATAAACTGTAATTCTCTGGGGATACTTAATATTTATACCAAATAGCAGCTGCATCAATAATTATTTTAACACTTTTCAAATATTTGAAGGCAGCCTTTCTAATTGTCTCAAAGTAATCTGCAGAATTATGATAAATACACTTCTGTAATTTCCAACTTAATTTCTTGATTTTATTCAGTATTTACATTTCTGCCAGGTAGAGACCTAGTATGTCTTCTATTCAGGTTTATGTTGTCTAGGTGAGGCAGTTTATGGCTTAGGCAAGAAGCTTTGAAATAGTTTAAAATAAATTTTTAAAAGCTGTGGCACATGAAAGGTATTAATAACCAGGCTATGATCTTCAAGTTCTTATTTTAAAAGTCCCAAAGATGTTAAATTCATAAACACAGCTTTACACAAAAGATGGCATTCAAATTATCACCATCATAAATAATCTATTTATAATAAACCATAAATCAGACTTTCCTGGCATAAAATTATTCATGCCAGTGAATTAATCAAGAATTTGAAAGCATACAAACACTTTACCAAGTATCCTGAACAGAATGTACTGGGCCATACTTGTTATTTCTAATATAACTGTAATAGGACAGTAACAAATACCTCAACAGCTACTACAGAAACGCCCTTTCCACTTCTGTACACTAAACACCAAATGTCGAAGTCACGTACGTAAAGACCTAAAAGTTAACACGTTATAAAAGTTTGATTATGCTGAGGTTTTTCTTTAATAAAGCTACTTATTTTTTGTTAAATGATCCACCTTCTACTCTGCTTTCCAGGTATTTGTCCAACTCTTCCTCCTTCTTCACTGCTTCTGGCGATACTTTGGGTGCATTTGGAAAACAGATCAATATCACACTCATGTTGTCTCGACTTCCCTGGGAAGAAAAAAGTTTGAGAAAACATTTTGTTTCCTTTTTGCTCTTCAAAGCCTTGAGAACCTTTACAGCCATGTCAATTATGCTTGTTCTAGTGAAAACATATATTGTTTATAAGGAGAGAAAAATATATATGCACATGTGGAAGGGCACCCCCCCAAATACATATGTAGTACCTATGGTATATAGAATAACCAACACTCCAAAAGACAGGAAAGAAACACTACAGGTTAAACTCTACTGCAACAATAATTTTTTAAAGTTCTATAAAATAAATATTTCTGAACATTTACTGGTGGCCTACTTAACATGAAGTGATACCTAACACAAATACACATACACACATACATTGAATTCAACAAGGTAGAAAATACTAGTGATATTCTTTACAACATGATTTCATCTGTAGTTACACATATACCTGACAAATTTACATTTAAAATAAATTGTGAGACTAATTGATTTGCTTCATAATAAGTAGAAATATAGAATTAGAAATAAAACTACATATATAAAGTTTATAAACCAACTTTTAATTTTCATAATTAAAAAAAAAAGGCTTAACTTTTAGGAAGTACATTCATTTAGACACCTACATATTCAAAATACTATAATTACAATACTTGAATCAATTTTGGCCTCCCCACAAATCAGACTTTTCCTATTATTAATAATAACTGGGAGTTACCTTCTATAGAGCATAATGCAGAACAGATAAAGTGGAATCTGAGTCATAATTTACTAATATCTGAATCTGATAAGTCTCTTAAGAAAACAGCTTTTAATTTAGTTAACAAAGTATTGAATTCTCAAGTGCTAAAGGATAAACCTAACAAATGAATGCTACTTTGTCCCTTTTTTATAGTAAAAGGGACAAAGAACATAAGTGGCATTGTATTGTTCCTCCTAAATTCAGAAATTAACAGTGTGCACTATCAAGTTGTCGTTCTATTGATTTTTTTAAAACATATTTGTTAGATGTTACATAAACTTGATTTGTGTTGGATGTTACATAAACCTGATTTTTAATTAAGATTTTAAGTATAGCTGGCAGTTGTGCATATAAAACTACGAACAGTATTATGTTGACTTACTATTTCTGAGTTTTAAAAGAAAATCAAATATATAGCCTCCAAAGTTTTAGAAAATCAGCATTTTTTAAACAAACAAAAGAAAACCCACAAAGAATTAGTACGCATTATTGACAAAATACAACAGTGTGGCAGAAAGAACACTGCAGCCAAGTCAAGGGCTTGCATTCTAGTGCTAGTGCTGCAGCTAAAGGAGTAAGCTGTGTAACATTTTAACCTTCTTAAAAAGGGAGCAGCATGTTTATATGTATACATTAGCTCATTAATTTCATTCCCCAGTCTTATGAGTTAGATACTATTTTTCTCCATTCAAATAGCTGAGAGGGGCTGAACAATTTGTTCAAGACTGTACAGTACAAAAGTAACAGAGGTAAGATTTGATTCCATGTCTGACTCAAGGGGCTTCCCTGGTGGCTCAGAGGGTAAAGCGTCTGCCTGCAATGCAGGAGACCTGGGTTCGATTCCTGGGTTGGGAAGATCCCCTGGAGAAGGAAATGGCAACCCACTGCAGTATTCTTGCCTGGAGAATCCCATGGACAGAGAAGCCTGGTGGGCTACAGTCCACGGGGTCACACACGAGTCGGACACGACTGAGCAACTTCACTTTCACTTTCTGACTCTTAAGTCTGCAGAACCTTCTGTTGCTCATCTACACAATCCCATTTGATTATCCAGACAACCCCATAAGACAGGGTAATAATATCTCTCTCTTGAACAATTAAAGAAACTGATTTTCCAGATAGTTTAAAGAGCTTACCTGAAGTCATACACAGTCTCATACCAAGTTCTTCTGACTCCATGTCCAAGGCTATTTCTATTACATAACACCAAATCATCACTAAATCCTCTCTGTTGGTGCTACGGATTCATTAGAGCAGTCTCAAAGTATTTCCATAAATATACTGAGATATCACATGGTAAAATATTAAAATTCTAAAATGCCTTTCATTTACAGACAATGAGGCTTAACTCTCCCCATTCCTCTTTTGAAAACATTCACTTTGATACAGTCTTTTTACCTTTGATAATATTCCATATCAAAAAACTCAAGTAATTATGGTTACTAAAAAAGATTAAACATCCAGATAACTCTTGCATTTATGGTAACTGGATAATTTATTTCTAAGAAGTATTCCTATATTATTTTTGTAATTGATGAAAAGTATCCTGCAACTGTACCAAAAACTTATTTCTGAGCTATAGGCTCTAAGATGATTTTATACTATAGTAGTAATTAAGATGCCATAAAATCATTTTGTCTTAAAAAAAAAAAAAAAGTCTAGCTACCTTATACAAACAGGTGTCGACTACTTCATTGCAAACTTTCTCAAGGTCATCAGTGACTTCAAGTCTGGATCTTACAAAATCACAGAGCTCTTCATTTCCCATGACATCCCAAATACCATCACATGCAAGAATAATGAATTGATCATCTTCTTCAGATCTTTCAATATCATGGACTTCAGGCTCTGGTGAAACAAGCTGCTCTGTAGGACCTTTTCCATGGACACATTTGTAATCAAAGTCCCCAAGGGCCCTCGACACAGCCAGAGAGCCGTTCACACGCTGAATCATTACAGAACCACCTGCATTCTGAATTCGTTCTTTTTCCAGCGGATTACTTGGTTTGTGATCTTGTGTGAAGAAGTAAACTTTCCTGTTCCTACAAAGTAAACCTCTTGAGTCTCCACAGTTAATGAAATACGTGTGTTGAGGAGAAATTAAGACACCCACAGCTGTTGACCCACTCCTATCAGCACCATGTTTCTTCTCTGACATAACTCTCATATGTTCATCAATCTCCAGGAAGCCTGTTCTGATTCCATTCTTTACATTTTCCACAGAAGGTGCTCCTGCAGACCCTTTAAAATCCTGGTTATTGGTGATGTGATCTAACAAATGCTCACAGCAGTATTTGGCAACCTGAGAACCAGCATGCCCATCATACACAGCAAAGAATGACCATGTTTCAAGTCCACTTGGCAGACCGATCACAGCAGTATGTGCATCCTCCATTTCAACTCGCCAGCCTTGCATGCTGCTTAGCCCATATCGCAACCCATTACCCTGCCCCTGGGCATTATGTTTTTCCATCTTTGGTTTGTCTAAAAATGCTCCCATTATGTCTTGATTCTCTAGGTCTGCAAAGGAAGAGAAACAAAAAAGTTAATAACTGTCTTATAAACAAACTATCAATACATATCCAACAACCTTTAAGAATGAAGGAAATACAAATAAAGTTTAAATATTAGTTGAGTATTCAGGATTTTCCAAAGTTTGGTTCCAAATATCTAGTTTTATTCCTATTACACAAACCTCTGAAAAAGTTAAAAAAAAAAAAATCTACTTACAAGGATCCAAATTTGCATGCTCCTTCCCTTAAACCTTTCCTCCTGTCAGTGCCCTTAACCGGGATTTCCTGCCTTTCCTCCTTCCTTATATAAGTAAGTATACCCGTCCTTTATATTCTAGCTCAAATTCTGTTTTCCATAGGTTTTTCAGTCTTTGATAAGCCAATAAGTTATTAAATTACTGTAAGTGGTTCATCCTCAATTTTCAAGCTGCAAAGCCATTATACACACTTTATCTATTGTAACCTAACCTAGTGGTAATAACACGTATCATTATTATAGCACTTTATAATCACTCGGTATAAATAGTAAAGGAGATCAAAAGGTCTAGGACAGCACTGTGGACAAGTCTGAAAGTTTGGCTAACCTTTCCCAATAATCAAAAGCGAAAACCTCTGGCTTGGAATGGGCTTACAAGGCAGGAAGACAGTGTTCAGGATTCAGGTTGGTCTTTACTTGAGTAATAGCCTCGGAATGTAGAGACTTGGGGTCCAAGTTATCAAATGAGTCACAACTGAATGCAATCTGAAAGGAGGATAGGATGAGGTTTAATGAAGGTGAAGAGAGATGGGTAGGAGTGGGGAAAGTACCTAGGTAAATTAGGATGAACTTAGGAAACTGGGAATCTGTGATACTACGATGCTAAGGTCTGAAAAGAAGCTGGAAGAGAAAGAGGAAGAAGAAAAACAACTCAGGAACATTTCCTGGCAACGTCTCCCTCCTCCTTCATCCTACTAAAGCCAAACTAATACACAGCAGAGAAGTCTGGCTGATTGGTATGATACAATGATCTCCTGCCTACTTGTCCACTTTCATTACGGTTCCACTAATGGCAGTTAAATAACGAAAACTAGCCATTAGTCCTTTCTTACGGTGGTTTTCATCAAATTGATACACAATATGGCAAGGGTGAGTGTTTTGATGGGACAAAAGACACAATAGTAATGACATCTTAATAGCAGACAATGTGTAAGATGAACTCTAAATCATTCTAAGTTTTGCAAGCGTTACTTCAATTTATTCTCAACAAAACTCTGAGGTAAGTTATAATATTATGTTCAGTTTATATTAGGTTGATGAAAAAGTAATTGTGGTTTCGAACCCTGAATTTTAAATCATTGTAACCAGGCTCAAACACATCTTTATTAATCAAAATAGAAACCATTACAATCAAACATTTTTGCCAACAAGAAATGTTTGTGTATTCTTGTAGTGCAAAAATCCATGCTTGGGGGGTTCCCTGGTGGCTCAGTGGTAAAGAATCTGCCTGCCAATGCAGGAGACATGAGTTCGATCCCTGATCCGGTAAGATCACACACACCTCAGAGCAACTAAGCCCATGTACCACAACTACTGAGCTTGTGCTCTAGAGCCCAGGAACTGCAGCCACTGAGCCCAAGTGACCCAACTACTGAAGTCTGCGCATCCTAGAACCTGTGCTCCAAAACGAGAAGCCACCACAATGAGAAGCCCCCACATTGCAACTAGAAAGTAACCCCTGCTCTCCGCAACTAGAGAAAAGCCCACACATCAATGAAGACCCAGCATAGTCAAAAAAAAAAAAATAATAATAATAATGAAAAATCCATGCTTGGGGATTCAATCAACTCTTGGAAAGCATTTTCTGCCTCCTGCTGACTGTGGAAACTATTTTCCCTGCAAAAAGTTGTCAAGATGCTTGAAGAAGTGGTGGTTGGTGAGAAGTCAACTGAATGTGGCAGATGAGGCCCAATTTATTCAACTTCTGAAGTAAGTTTTTCAGAAACTTTGGGCCCTTTCTGTTGACCACTGCCAGCCAGCTGCAGGCACTGCAGTTTTTGGTGCATCTCATAAATCTGCTGAGCATACTTTTCAGATGTACTGGTTTTACCGGGATTCAGAAAGCTGTAGTGGATCAGATGGGCAGCAGACCACCAAACAGTGACCATGACCTTTTTTGGGTGCAAGTTTGGCTTTGGGAAGTGCTTTGGAGCATCTTCTTGGTCCAACCACTGAGCTGGTCGTCAATGGTTGTCATAGAAAATCCACTTTTCGTTGTATGTCACAATCCAGTGGAGAAATGGTTCATTGTTGTTGCATAGAATAAGAGAAGACAACACTTCAAAATGATGATTTTTTTTTTTGGTTTTCAGTCAGCTCATGAGGTACCCACTTATTGAGCTCTTTCACTGTTCCAATTTGCTTCAAATGCTGAATGACTATAGAATGGTCAATGCTGGGTTCTTGAGCAACTTATCATGTGTTTTAAGAGGATCAGCTTTGACAATGGCTCTCAAATGGTCACTGTCAACTTCCCGTGGCTGGCATCCTTGTCTTTAAGGTTCTCGTCTCCTTTGCAAAACTTCTTGAACCACCATTGTACATTTTGCCAGCAGCTCCTGAACCAAACGAGTTGTTATGGGCTGTCGCCACTGGTTTATGACCCATTTGAACTCAAATTAAAAAATTGCTAAAATTTGCTTTTTGTCTAACATCATTTCTATAGTCCAAAATAAACAGTAATAAGTCATTAGCAAAAAAACAAAGTAAGAAATGTGCATTATAATTACATTTATTTAAGAATGTATTCCAATATCCAATGGCAAAGTTCAACAATGCAAAATTGCAAGTTACTTTTGCACCAACCTAATAGATGAATTTTATTGAGACTAAAAAACTTGGCCAATGTCACTCATCAGAAAAATTTAGGGGAATTAGGACTCAAATTCAAGTCTGCCTCACTCTAAAGCACCGTTTACTACTAAGGCAATGGTCTCAGACATGGTTGTACAAAAGAACTTATCTGTGGACCTTTAGAAAAAAATCAAAATTAAAAAAAAAATAGAATTTCCAAAGTAGGATTGCAACCTAGGCAACTGTGTACCAGTGGTAAAGATTAGAGAGATGGAAAGCCTAGATTAGGAAGATAGAAGATGATAGAGCTGTGGTGAGGTTAAGTCATCTGCTGAAGGTCAACAGCAAGTTGCCTCATCTCTGTACCTCAATTCCTTTAGCGAGGCTAAAGGGGAGGTGGGAGGGGTTACAGCCAGCCCTCCATATCTTCGGGTTTCACATCCGTGAATATGGAGGGCTCACTAAATTCACTGTACTACCCTTATGGAAGGGACTTGAGCATCCACACATTTGGTATCCACAGGGGCTCCTGGAATCACTCCCTGTGAATAATGTTGGACAACGGTATACTTAAGACACTCGATATCACTAATCTAGCATTCTTTCTTCATCTGTACAGTGGGCATATTAACACTTACCTCTGAATGTTGCTGCAAAAGTTTAAATGAGGTAATGGGTGCAAAGTAGTTACATTGAGTATAGCAAAAATGAGGAACTCTGCAAATGGAAACTATTTAATTATTACTACATTCTCACACACACAGCCAATCTAGATTCTGTTATTACCTAATAGGGACCTTACACTTTTATAGAAAAGGCCAGTAGTTATTTCCTAAATATACACATGAAACTACCAAACAAATGATTCATTGAAACTTTTGAAAAAATATATATTAGGAATGTAAAAATATAACAAACCAAGTCAATCATATGATAAAATTTTAGGTCCAGCTCTGCTGCAAATGCAAAAATACAAATTAATAATTTTGTGTCTGGAGTCTCACATACTGAAAAAAAGCCATTTAGAAATCTTACCTCCTTGAATTCTGAATAATTTGCAGAAGGCTGGTGAAGCGGTTATATAAAAATAATACTTATCAGAAATTATATATAAGTAAGTATCTTCATAACTGTCATAGTACTTTGTATTGAAATGTTCAGATCGGCTAATAATGCTAGTGTTGTGATGCAACCTAGCATGTGCTCAGAGTTGACTAAATAAAAGTAGGCCAAAATGCAGGCTTTAAAAAAACAACATAAAAGGCAGACAGGCATGGAAGACAGTCACCAAGGAAAGCAGAAACTTCTTTTAGTGTCATTTTTTCCTGTGCCTACTCTATTTAATTTGTTTTCTAAATTTCTAAACTACCAAGGGTAAATGACCAAAAAAAGAGGAAAGAAGAGGTAAAGAAGAAGAGAAAATAAAGGGAGAAAAGAAATCTCAACTTTTAACTTTTATTTTTGGGACTAACAGCAAACAATAGGGCACTAATCGCAGTTTCTGGCAATGCCAATCTCAAATACTCAAGCTAAATAAAATATATTAATAAGCAAAGAACAATAAGAAGATATATTTTTAAAGATTCAGAAGTTAAAGGTGGGAATGGGCAGGAGGGGAGGGTGGTGAACTCAGTATCCATTAGCTCCAAACTAGAAAACACCCATCAATTTATGAGATGACACTGAATGAGTAAAACAATTGCAGGCTGTCAACCAAAGCAAAAAGAAACAAACCACTCTGAAAGTAGGTTCATGGAAATGAAAAACAATTAGTGAACTAAAATTTTCAATAGAGACAATGAATAGCTAGATACCACAGTTAAAACAATAAACAGAAAACCAATAAATGAGATCACTTCAAGGAATTCTTTTAGAACTCAGAAGTTCTTTCCTCATCTTGATTCCAAACATACAAACCCACCCCCGTATGTACCCATCCTACCCTCAGACCTTTCTTACATTAGAGTACTCCATCCTCTCACTTAAGTTAAATCCTTCCATTATAGTTTTGGAGACTAGGCTTCAAAGGAATCTTATATGACTTATATGTCTTCCCAGGAACCCAACACTACTATTCTCTTTGACTCCTTTTATTCCTCTCCCTTCCTACTGCAGTACAACTTTTAAAGATATTCAAACGTTACCCATTAAAAGTAAGTATTTAGATGACTCACTCCCTTTAGCTACCTCCTGCTTCTTTCTCTACAGTTGAGACTCATTTTAAAAGTGTTGACGCTCCAAACTGTTGTCTGGCCATTCCATCAAAAGAAGTTCCTCCAAACTTAATCCAATGGACATCTGGCTGGCTGCTCACAGCAGTGATCAACACAATACTCTCTTTAAACACTGTTCCCACTGGCTTTTCAAGATGCTACACACTCCAAGCTTTCCTCCTACTCCTAGCTCTTCCATCCATGTCTCCTGTACCTCTCAAGCCATTAAATATAAGCATTCAAGGCTTAGATCTAGGTTCTCTTCTCACTCTATGCTGGCTCCTGAGGTACCTTTATGCATCTTTTTTTTTTCTTTCACAGCTTTTGCCAATGCATGTTACCATCATTCATCAAAATGAATAGAAACCAAGGACATACCTTTGATATCTCTTTCTACTTCATCTCCCATCATCATCAAGGTCCATGGATTGTACTACTTATATTATTTAAAATATATTTTAGATATATTATTTACATAGATTTTCAAATCTGCCCAGTTTCTTCTCTAACACTAGTCTTCAAGCTATCATTCTCTCTCAATGCGTTATTCTTCGAGGTAGTGTGTGCTCCGTTGTGTCTGACTCTTTGTGACCCCCATGGATTGTAACCCACCAGGCTCCACTGTCCATGGAATTTTCCAGGCAAGAATACTGTAGTGGGTTGCCATTTCCTTCTCCGAGGGATCTTCCCAATCCAGGGATTGAACCTGGGTCTCCTCCCCTGCAGGCAGGTTCTTTACCATCTGAGCCACCACAAAAGTCCAACATAGTGTTTTAGGTCAATTGTATTTTAAACAAAACAACGCAAAATAAGACAAAATACCCCAAAACAAAAAAACAAGCTCATAAAAAAATATCATATTTGTGGTCACTAGGAGTGGTAAGAAAGGGAATTGGATGAAGGCAGTTGAACGATACAATCTGTTTAACAGTTACAAGATAAATAAGTACTAGGGATGTAAGGTACAATATGATTAATATAATGAATGCTGCTGTGTTTTATGCATATATATATATGTTGTTAAGATAGTAAATCCTAAAAGTCCTTATCACAAAAAATTTTTTCCTTTTTTAAATCTAGCAAGGAGATCCAACCAGTCCATCCTAAAGGAAATTAGTCCTGAATCTTCATTGGAAGGACTGATGCTGAAGCTGCAACTCCAATACTTTGGCCACCTGATGCAAAGAACTGACTCATTTGAAAAGACCATAATGCTGGGAAAGATTGAAGGCAGGAGAAGAAGGGGGACGACAGAGGGTGAGATGGTTGGATGGCATCACTGACTCAATGGACATGAGTTTGAGTAAACTCTGGGAGTTGGTGATGGACAGGGAGGCCTGGCGTGCTACAGTTCATGGGGTCGCAGAGAGTCAGCTATGACTGAGAAACTGAACTGAACTGAGATGACAGATGTTGAACTAAACATTACCACTGTGATTATCATTTCATGATGTATGTAGGTCAAATTATGGTGCACACCTTAAACTTACATAGTACTGTATGTCAATTATATATGAATAAGAGTGGAAGAAAAAGATAATACAAGTTTCACCATATCATTCTGTATTAAAAGTTATTCAATGACTATCCTCTCTTTAGGGGCGATAATGAACTGCTTACTATGGCTCGCATGAAATCCCTGAGTGGTCAGGAGCTCATCAACCTTTTCCAGACTTACCTTGCTTCATAATCCTCCCCACTCCATAACCACTCCACCCCAACAACATTCTCTACTCCAACCATATGGCTTTCTTAAACTACCTGGCACTTTTCACCGGTTCCTTCCTCCAAAATAACAAATAAATGCCACCCCCTCTACTTAAAAAGCCAATCCTTCCCTCTTACTCATTCTTAGATCTTAACTCAAGTATTAGGTCTTCAGGAGAGACTCCTTCAAATACCCTGGATCAGCTCCTTCAGCATGGAGCACACAGCAGACCTTCAACAAACACAATAAAAGAACTCCAAAGAAAAAAGCAGATGCAAATAATAAGTTTGCTAATAGAAAGAGTACACCCAGGGAATAAATATAAACATAAAAAGTAAGGCTTTCTGATGGAAAAAATAGGCTACCTACTGTTTTGCTGTATTAAAGTCAAATAATATGGTATCATTTGTTTCTTTTTGTTTTTAGTCCCCAGGGTGAGGTGTGTAGGAGGGTGTTAGTAAAATTTTGTTTTTCAATATATAATCCAATAAATGCTTGAGTTTTAATGTTTCAAGTGTGGTTGAATATAATATATAGTTTTGGTTTAAGCATATAGTATTTTTGATAAGTTTTCTGTCATTATCTGGCATAAAAATATTTACAGCACATAAATATATGTAAATTATCATTTTAGACAACACCTTCACGAATTAAAAAAAGATGCTCATCTTATTTTATTCCTTATGCTTGCCTTTGTCTGATATTAAAATTTCAACCTTTGACTTTTTTATTTACTTAGTATATTTTGCTTACCACAAAGTTCTATATACTGGGACATATTATCCAATGAGTTTCTTGTTTTGATTAATCTCCTGAGAGCATTAACCTGCCTTTAAACAGATTTTATAGGAATAGTACATGTATAATACCCCTTTTCAGTGCTGGTATATTTGATAATATCTTTCAATTATCTTCATAATAAATGCCAACTTTGCAGGATCTAGATTTCTTTATCCTCAGCATTTACAGGTATTACTTCATTATTGCCTATCATCTGACATTGAAAAGAAGTTTGAGGCCAGCCACATTTATTTTTTATTTTTGGCATGTTTTGTCTAAATTTTCATTTTCGTTTTAAAAATATTTTAACTTTACTGGAGTATAGTTGATTTACAGCTTCCCTGGTGGCTCAGACAGTAAAGAATCCACCTGCAATGTGAAAGGCCTGCATTTGATTCCTGGGTCAGGAAGATCACTGGAGAAGGGAATAGCCACCCACTCCAATACTCTTGCCTGGAGAATTCCATGGAGAGAGTAGCCTGGTGGGCTATAGTTCACGGGGTCATAAACAGTCAGACATGACTGAGTGACTAACACACACACACACACACAGAATTGATTTTACAATGTTGTGTTAGCTTCAGGTGTACAGCAAAGTGATTCAGTTAAACATAATATATATACATATATTCATTCTTTTTCAGATTCTTTTGTCTTATGGGTTATCACAGAATATTGAGTAGCGATCCCTAGGTTATATAATACGCCCTTGTTGGTTATCTATCTTACATATAGCAGCGTGTGTGCACTGAATCTACTTAAGTGCCTAGAGCCTATGCCCTGCAGTGAAAAGCCACTGCAATGAGAAGCCCACGCTTCTGCTCTCTGCAACTAGAGAAAAGGCGGCATGCAGCAACGAAAGACCCAGCACAACCAAATGTAAGTACTTCAATAAAAATAGACACAAATTTTTTTAAAGGGAAAAGGAACAAAGAACATGGACAATGAAATTCATGAAATAATGCAAGTGGCCAATAAATATATGGAGCAATGATAAATCTAACTAGCCATTAAAAATAAATTTGCTTTTCACACATTAATAAAGATCAAAAATTCATAACTATTGGCAAAGGAGTAAAAATATATACTTCTCATAGGTAGGAGAGCAAAGTGGTACTTTTTTGAAAGATATGCACCATATACATTAATTTTAAACGATGACTTCCATTAAAATCATGTTGTATATTCATCCTTTGAAGTGCTCCTCTGTTCCAGTTGTGTTTTTAAATACATTACTATAAAACAGAAAATTAAGAGGACCAAGCCACCTGCTAAAGATAAATTTCTACAATACAAAGCACCTGAGGAAGCTGAAACTGTGAGTCTCCCAGGCTCAAGTAACAGAGATGCATAGAAGGCTACATCCCATAAGGACAATAACAGAAACTATAAATGCCCCCGTGCAAGGCTGGGGCAGAAACCAGGCTCACGGAAACAAAGGCCCCAGGTGGAGGGGCTCCTTGCCTGTAAAAGGAGCAGGGGAAAGCTACTTACTAACCATTGCATGGAAATTTAGTTTACATGTAGTTACATGTTCCTTCAACAGAAGAATAGACCTTCTTTTGCTTTGTGTTTCTTGGAGACATAAGCCTGATTCTGATGTTATCAAGAATCAAGGGAACCAACCCTCTAATATAAGACATGGTTTCAGGTTGGAACATGCAAAACACACTAGGTAAGGGTGAAAAGAAAGAAAACAAACAAACAAACAAATCCCACTTAATATGAAACCAAAACACACCAGGACAACTAAACTAAGACGGACAGCCCACAAACACCAACAATTGCAGGAATTCAACCTAGAAGAAAAAGTAGCAATCAGAAAATAAAATGTGCACATTTAGTATCCTTCCAAAGCTAAAATACAAACAAAAACAATAGACATGAAGGCGGAAAAAAGATAAAAAACAGCCAGAAACCAAACCAGAATAGGTGGCAGTGAGTGAGAGCAAGCAAGAACCTGAACATGAGAAAGTATTCACTGAGAAATAAAAACAACCAAGGTCACATAAATCAGCTGAGCAAAGTCAAAGCGTAATTAGTAAATTGGAAAATGTACCTAGGAATTACCTAGAAAATAACACAGAAATTAAGGAGAATTAGGAAAAAGCAGTATGTAAAGATATAAAAGCTAATAAATTTTCTAGAACTGAAGAAAGATGAGTCTTCAGATCAATAATTTATTTAAAAGAATACCTACAGATAACACAACATACACACACCTAGGAATATCATGGGAATGTGTTCAGAATATCAAGTATGGTAAAACAAACAACAAATACTAACATCTACATCATACTTGAAATATGCAGGGCTCCAAATGCTTTCTATGAACATAATCATCATGACAGTCCCTGTGATAGATACTACTTCATTACCTCTGTTGAGAACTTGCCCAAGGTCACCGAGTAAATAATGGTGACAGGATATGGAAAAGGAATATTTTTTTAAATTACCAGAGGAAAACATTACATACAAAGGCGTAACAATTAGGTAGAGACCAGACTTTCAGAGTTCCAAGTTTGCCAAATTTCGTAATACAATGAAATAATATCTTGAGGGTGCTGATAGGAAGGGGGGAAACTATTAATCAAGAATTTTTATTTGAAAAAAAAAAATGTGTAAAATATACTCTCAGACAAAACCTAAGGACATTTACAAGCCATACTCTGTTGCTAAAAAAATTACCAGAGGATACACTTCAGCAAGAAGAAAGGTAAATCCTTTAAATACAAGGAACAGTAAGTACAAAATCTAGTAAAATACACCCCATAGATTGTAGCTTGCCAGGCTTCTCTGTTTCTGGAATTCTCCAGGCCAGAATTCTGGAGTGGGTAGCTGTTCCCTTCTCCAGGGGATCTTCCTAACTCAGGGATCGAATCCAGGTCTCCCGCATTGCAGGTGAATTCTTTACAGTCTGAGCCACCAAGGAAGCCCTATAAATAAGGAAATGAAATTTATGCTACAAAAGGGGAAATAGAATTGTAGGGAATGATACACATGATGGAGTGAATGTTTGGTGTTTAATCAAATATAAGCTCATAAAAAAGTCAAACATACAATGAAACAAGTTGTCATGAGTAGGAATTAACATAGCATATATAACTCCCTTAGTGTTGTAGGAAAAATGGGGTGTGAGAGGATGGTCATATTCCAGGTCTCGAGTGAGTCTGTGGGACAGGCCACCAAGTGAAGGGTTCTTGGCTTCTCATTGTAAAGAATTCAAGAATGAGCCTGAAATTAGGGTTTATTTAGAAAGACACACACTCCACACACAGAGTACAGGCTGTCCCTGAGGGTCAGAGAGGCAGCCCCAAGGCATGGGGTCCTCTAGGAAAGTGAGAGCCGCTCTGGGAGATACACATTCCACAGACAGAAGGTGGTCGGTTTGAAAAGGTGAGAACTTCCTGCCTCGGGGTATGGGGGTGGCCAGTTTTTATGGGCTGAGTAATTTCATAGGCTAAGAAGTGGAAGGAATATTCTAACTATCTTTGAGAAGTGGCAGATATTTCTAGGAACTGGGGTACCATCCACTGTTTGGCCTTTAAGGGCACCCTCAGAACTATCACCGTGCCTGTAGGTGTGCCATTTAGCACATGCTAATGTATTTCAATGAGTGTGTAAGGAGGCACTAGGTCTCTCGGAGCTGAGTCTTCTGCCTACCCTCTTGGGCCTTCTAGGTTCCAACCAGTGTTTGTGGTATCCTGCTCTTCAGGGTTCTGTCATTCTTTTAATGGTTGTGCCCTGCCCGTTTCCTTCCTGTCTCATAAGGACTTCACATATTAATAATAGAATTAGTGAATTTAAGATACAAAATAACTATATATGAAGTGTTTAATAAGATTAAAAAAAACAGAAAATGAAAAATAAGAAATTTAAAAATTACCAAATTGGTAAAGAATTAAATGCCACTTTTAGAAGTTATAAAGATTGTTTTTTAATTGGTTGGGTATGTAAATTTGGTGCAACCACTATGGAAAACAGTATGATGGTTCCTCAAAAAACGAAAAATAAGAGTTGCCATATGATCCAGCAATCTCAGTCTTGGGCATATACTCAGACAAAACTATAATCTGAAAAGATACATGCACCCCTATGTTCACGACAGTGGAAGTGTTAGCCGCTCAGTCGTGTCCAGCTCTTTGCAACCCCATGGACTATAGCCTGCCAAGCTCCTCTGTCCATGGAACTCTCCAGGCAAGGATATTGGAGTGGGTTGCCATTTCCTTCTCTGGGGAAGGTTGGGGGGGGGAGGGTCTTCCCGATACAGGCAACGAACCTGGGTCTCCTGCATTGCAGGCAGACTCTTTACCATCTGAGCCACCAGGGAGCACTATTTACAATAGCAAAGTCAGGGAAACAACCTAAGAGCCCATCAATAGATGAATGGATAAAGAAGATGTGGAATATACATACATGAATATATGAAATGGTATATTACTCAGCCATTAAAAAGAGTGAAATAATGTCATTTGCAGCAACATGGATTGACCCAGAGATTATCACACTAAGTGAAATAACTCAGAAAGACAAATACCATATGATCTCACTTATACATGGAATCTAAAAAATGACACAAGCGCATCTACAAAACAGAAGCTGACTCACAGACACAGAACAGAGTTGTGGCGCCAAGGGGGAGACAGGGTAGGGGAGGGAAGGACTGGGAGATTATAAATCAACTTCAATAGAATTAAAAATAAATCAAAGTAAAAGAACTGTTGACATTAAAAACTCAAAGGATGATTTAAAAAACCGATTATAAAGAAATGCAGTAAATTAGCTCATTAAGTTGAGGAAATGTGAAAATTACATTCACTTCAAAAAACCTACAACCAATGGATGAGAGAAAAGTGAAAAAGAAAACTAAATTCTCCAACGATAATCAGTAGTATAAATATAAATAGTCCTCTAAGAAATTTAAGACTTGGACATTGCAGTGCTCCTGGAAACTCTGGAACTATTAACTAATCTCTCTATTCATGTCAACTACCTGTAACATAGGAGTTGTAGAGTTCCCTAGACCCTATTATCAACATTTATTCCACTGAGAGGATCAGAAGACGTCAGTAAAATAATGGTACCTTATACTATACAGTAAGGCTTAATCTCATTCAACAAATGCTCTTCTGGTATCTCATATTTTCTAAATATACTTAAACAATAGCAATCTAAATTTTCACATCTTCCTTTAAAGATAGAAGTTTCGTACATGGTACATCAGTTTGCAGTTCACAGGTCAAGGTCTTTAGAATATTACTCCAATCTTGCTCAAGACTAAAAATATTTTCACAGGTATCTCTGGTTAAATATTCTTGTAATAAAGCTCAATTTATAGACTAGTAGTTAAATCAACAAGTACTCTTAAGTTTCTCCTTCTACAGTATAAATAATCTATAAAACAGTCATATATTACATATACAGTAATTCTTTGTAAATAAAAGAATACTTGCTATTAAAGCAAATTATATGCAGTCATTTTGTAAACTTGGTTTCCAATATTAAAATCATTCACATAAATCAGATAACACATTTTATCTGTTAAATAAGAAATCTCAACTCCTATAAAGAAAACATATTTAACTTATATGCAGAGTACATCATGAGAAATGCTGGGCTGGAAGAAGTACAAGCTGGAATCAAGATTGACAGGAGAAATATCAATGACCTCAGATATGCAGATGACACCACTGTTATGGCGGAAAGTGAAGAGGAACTTTAAAAAGCCTCTTGATGAAAGTGAAAGAGGAGAATGAAAAAGTTGGCTTAAAACTCAACATTCAGAAAACTAAGATCATGGCATCTGGTCCCATCACTTCATGGCAAATAGATGGTGGAAACAGTGTCAGACTTTATTTTTTGGGGTTCCAAAATCACTGCAGATGGTGATTGCAGCCATGAAATCAAAAGACGCTTACTCCTTGGAAGGAAAGTTATAACCAACCTAAACAGCATATTGAAAAGCAGAGACATTACTTTGCCAACAAAGGTCCGTCTAGTCAAGGCTATGGTTTTTCCAGTGATCATGTATGGATGTGAGAGTTGGACTGTGAAGAAAGCTGAGCGCCAAAGATGATGCTTTTGAACTGTGGTGTTGGAGAAGACTCTTGCGAGTCCCTTGGACTGCAAGGAGATCTAACCAGTCCATTCTAAAGGAGATCAGTCCTGGGTGTGTTCATTGGAAGGACTGATGTTGAAGCTGAAACTCCAATACTTTGGCCACATGATGCGAAGAGCGGACTCATTTGAAAAGACCCTGATGCTGGGAAAGATTGAGGATAGGAGGAGAAGTGGATGACAGAGGATGAGATGGTTGGATGGCATCACTGACTTGATGGACATGAGTTTGGGTAAACTCCGGGAATTGTTGATGGACAGGGAGGCCTGGTGTGCTGCGATTCATGGGGTCGCAAAGAGTCGGACACGACTGAGCGACTGAACTGAACTGAACTTACTGAACTTCTCTTCATCAGCTGTTTCTTAAAAAAATGTATATATAAAACATTATAAGCATATTTCTGATAAGGATTTCTATGCTTTATTATAAGCATATTTCTGATATAGGATTTTAAACATATCAGCCAAGTGGTCAAACACAGGTACTAACAGTTCCTATTAGTTTGTGTTCCCTTCCCCCCAAAATTTCCTGCTTCATTACAGGATTTTACTGACTTTAAAGCTATTATGTGGGAGTCCAGATCTTTGGGAGGACTGAGTACCCCTAAAATCTCATTAACAATTCTAATTCAACCAGAAGGTCTGCTCTATCAAATCAAGTAAGATTTTCTTTGGCAGCAGCAATTTCTCAATTAGTGCCATTCTCTGGCTAATTCTAGAACTCTGAAGCAGCCCAATAAGGGAGCACTCACAATAGAATTCTGCTCCTTCAATCCAGAAAGCCCAGGGGCACAGTGAGATTTTTATTCTCTGTGGGATTTCTCTAAAGAATAATTCCAAGGTGATAGGAATTTCCCAGTCTGCACAGGTTCAAACTTGAGGATCTTCAAACAATCCAAAAAAAACCTATGACTATGGTTCAAGTTCAACGTTTCTACGAAGTTGTGGAAAGAAAATAAAGGCATCATACTTCATCAAAAAATGGATTCATCATTTGTGTTTCACAGACATATGACTAAAATTCAAAATTTAGAACTGAAAATTTCCTATACTTTTCACTTTTCTTATCTTTTAATATAACATTTTTACCTTCTGTTTTTTCCCTCTAGATCTTACTCTCTTCTAAGCAACCTCCAATTTTTTTATTCTTCTGCCCACAAATTCAATCTCCTTGAAAATTTTATACCATTTCTATTCTTGCTCTTTGTCCCTCCCAAGCCTGAGCATCTATCTGTTTTCCCTTTCTTGCTTTTAATTCTTCCTCATTCTCGTGTTTATGACAGAGTAAGAAGGCAGGGTACAGGCAAGCCAGCTGCAAAGGAAAATATTTCAATGAATTCATGCAAGTCTGAGTTTATGAGGTAAGAGAGAAATGGCTATTAGATCAACATATTAGGGAAGCTAAGGGGCTACTGAGCAACCCACAGTGAAAAGCACTTCTGGAGGTGAGGACCATGTATTCCCTGAAGTTACTAGTGAAGAGTCTGATTTTTGGTTTACATTTGGATAGTGTTTACAATTATTGAATAATTTGTCCTGGTCATAGAAGGAGGAAACAGTCATTATTTAAGCTATAAAAGGAGGTTAAATTATTTCTAGCTGGCTATCTCATGAGATATACAAGATGTTTATCAAGGCTAGAAATCACTGATCAAAAAGTTATCTGGATCCCATTTATATGAAATATCTAAACCTACAGGGACAGAAAGGGGATGAGTGGTTGATAAAGGCTGGGGGAGAAGAGGATGGGGAGTGACTCTTAACGAAAACCAAGGTTTCTTTTGGGTGTGATGAAAATGTTCTAAAATTAAACTGTGGTAATGGTTGCACAATTCTGTCAATACACTGAAAACTACAGAGTGGTAAACTTCATATGGGTGAGTTTTATGTTATTTTAGTTACATCTTAATAAAGCCATTTAAAAAGACTACTATGATTTTTTACCATATGATCATCAAGAGATGCGGAAAAAAACTTTTGACAAAATTCAACACCCATTTATGATAAAAACTCTCCAGAAAGTAGGCATAGAGGGGACATACTTCAACATAATAAAGGCCATATATGACAAACCCACAATAAACACCATTCTAAATTGTGAAAAACTGAAAGCATTTCCTCTAAGATCAGGAACAACACAAGGATATCCACTCTCGCCATTAGTATTCAACATAGTTTTGGAAGTCCTAGCCATGGCAATCAGAGAAAAGAAATGAAAGGAATCCAAATCGCAAAAGTAGTAGTAAAACTGTCACTGTTTGCACATGATATGATACAATACACAGAAAATCCTAAAGATGCCACCAGAAAACCACTAGAGCTCATTAGTGAATTTGGTAAAGTTGTAGCACACAAAATTAACCCACAGAAATCTTCTACATTCCTATATATACTAACAATGAAAGATTAGGAAGAGAAATCTCGTGACTTCCCTGGTGGTATACTGGGTAAGAATCTGCCTGCCAAAGCAGAGGACATGGGTTCGACCCTGGTCCAGGAAGATTCCACATGACGTGGATCAACTAAGCCTGTGTGCCACAAGTACTGAGCTTGCACTCTAGAACCCGTAAGTCGCCACTCCTGAACCGCAAACCATAACTACTGAGCCTGTGTGCCGCAACTACTGAAGCCCGTGTGCCTAGAGCCCTTGTCCCACAACAAAAGCCTTCACAATGAGAAACCCGCACACTGCAACTAGAGAAAGCCTGTGAGCAGCAACAAAGACCCAGCTCAACCAAAAACAGAATAAATAAATTTAAAGAAAAGATTTTAAAAAAGAAAAATTAAGGAAACAATCCCATTTATCACTATAACAAAAAGAATAAAATACCAAGGAATAAACCTACAAGGAGGCAAAAGTCCTAGGAAACTATAAGATATGGATGAATGAAATAAAAAACACAAACAGATGAAGAAATATACCATGTTCTTGGACTAAAAGACTCAATACTGTGAAAATGACTATACTACCCACAGCAAACTACAGATTCAGTGCTGCTGCTGCTGCTGCTGCTGCTAAGTCGCTTCAGTCGTGTCCGACTCTGTGCGACCCAATGGACGGCAGCCCACCAGGCAGCCTACTAGGCTCCTCCATCCACGGGATTTTCCAGGCAAGAGTACTGGAGTGGGGTGCCACTGCCTTCTCCCCCTTATCACCATAAACAAAAATAAATTCAAAATGAATGAAAGACCAAATGTAAGGCTATAAACTATAAAACTCTTAGAGGAAAACATAGAACACTTTGACATAAATCAAAGCAAGATCTTTTTGGACTCACCTCCTAGAGTAATGAAAATACAAAAATAAATGGGACCTAATTAAACAAATGCTTTTGCACAGCAAAAAGGATCATAAGCAAGATGAAAAGACAACCCTCAGAATGGGAGAAAATATTTGCAAATGAAGCAATGGACAAAAGATTAATCTCCAAAATATACAAACAGCTCATGTAGCTCAATACCGAAAAACAAACTCAGTCCAAAAAGCTGGGTGGAAGATCTATATAGACATTTCTCCAAAGATGACATACAGATGGCCAACAAACACATGAAAAGATGCTCAACATCACTAACTATTGTTGTTGTTTAGTTGCCGCGTCACGTCCAACTCTTTGTGACCCCAAGGACTGCAGCGCATCAGGCCTCCCTGTCCCTCACCATCTCCTGAAGTCTTCCCAAGTTCATGTCCATTTTCATCAGTGATGCCATCCGGTCATCTCATCCTCTGATGCCCCCTTCTCCTCCTCCTCTTCACTAAGTATCAGAGCAAAACAAATCAAAACAACAAATGAGGTACCACTTCACATTGGTCAGAATGGCCATCATTAAAGAGTCTACAAACAAACACTGGAGAGGGTGTGGAGAGAAGGGAAACTCCTACACAGCTGGTAGGAATGTAAATTGGTACAACCACTATGGAGAACAGTATGGAGGTTTCTCTAAAAACTAAAAACAGAACTACCATATGACCTCACAATCCCACTCCTGGGCATATACCTAAAGAAAACCACAATTCAGAAAGTTACGTGCACACCGATGTTCACTGCAGCACTATTTACAATAGCCAGGACATAGAAGCAACCTAAAAATCTCTCAACAGAGGAATGGATAAAGACATAGGCGGGTGGGAGACTGGACCTGACATACACACACTGCTATGTATAAGACAGATAACTCATGAGAACCTACTGTATAGCACAGTGCGCTGTGGTGACCTAAATGGAAAGGAAATCCAAAAAAGAGGGGATATATGCATACATATAGCTGCTTCACTTTGCTGTACAGCAGAAGCTAAACATAGCATTGTAAAGCAACTATACTACTGTAAAGTAATTAGCCTCCAATTAAAATAAATAAATTTTAAAAAATTAAAGAGAAAAATATAATTATAAAAAAATTTAAAAGAATTACTATGATTTTATATGGCTTTCTATTTATTTTATTTTGTATAAAAGGTTTAAAAAGATGACATTATTTGTAGCAACATGAAAAAGACGATATTAAATTTTTTTCAGATTAAAAAAGTTATCTGAAAGTTTCTCAGCTGTTCAGTATCTCTTCATCTTACAGCTTCAATATTTACTTCACTCTTTCAACTAAATAATTACTTAACCTCTGTCAATAAACTAAATTTCACCCAAATGAATTCTAATACAAAATATTGTTAATTGAGTTAAATATACACTAATTTAAAAGTCCAAATTAAAATCTTAAAAATTAAATTTCAAAAAGCAAATCAAAGTTGACTAATCAAACCAATGAAAACAAGTCAGATAAAGCTCTTATGCTAAATAGTATTTCCATAAAGCTCATGACACAAGTCATTTAGTACCCAAATTACAGTCAGTTTACACAGATATTAGCAGCAGTTTCAATTTCACAAAGTGTGAGACAGAGCTTGCCACTTCTGATGTTTCCTTCATGTTTCATGATTTTTTAATTTATCACCACCTTCCAGACATGCTATGATGTGAATCACACTCTCCATAAGATACTCTTCTTACACTTCTGCAAAGCTATGTAGAAATTACTATACAATTTTTTAAAGTAAACTTTAGAAGTATACAATTGCCTGAAGAATACCTAAGCTTAATTAATCAGTGACTTAGAGGATTTAGTGACTATAAAATTAGATACTGAGCTATTTCTACTAAACATTATTTTTTTTTTTTTTTACGCAACATTCATTATATTTATTTTACTAAATAGTATGCTTCAAAAAAACACAAAACAAGCCAGAAAACTTTTACTTAAAACTAGTCCAGTGAGCTGGATGGGTTGACACCATCCCATCCCCTTCTGTCTATAATATATGCAGCTGAAACTGTATCAGACAGCAAGCACTCAAGTATATGTTGCCTTCCTTTTGAACATGAATGAACTTCTCTGAACCAAGAGAGACAAATGAAGTTTTACAAGATACAGGCACTTTATGTTCCCAGTTTTATAAAGAAGTCATGTGAAAATACTCAGTAAAAGCAACTGGAACAGAGAAAGCTTTAGGAGTTCTACCATTAGTTATAGTGACTTACACTCAAGGCAAACAAGACAGCATCAAACAAGTAAAACAAACAAACGAAAAGTTTAACTGGGGTTAATGAACATATATGTAAAAAAGAAATCCAATTTAGTGTAACTGGAGAAAACGGCCATTTGAATCCAACTTAAAGATATGCCAATAATGTGATTTAACACATCAAATCTTTATGTACCTACGTAATTGAGTAACACCTGAAAGCTTTGCAAGAGTGGGTGGTTAGTGAGAAAAGCAAAAGGTGCTTTTGATTCCACAGTTATCTGATAAAATGAAACAAAGAAATTTACAAAAAAAAGTACCAAATGATACTTTAAAATAAATAGTTCATCATTTTGATGAATATATACACGTAGCGTCCACTTCTTGGGGATTTAGCTATCTAAAAGTGGCATGTCACTATCCAGAGGTGCAGGAGCGAGTTCACATAAATAAAACAGTGTGGCTTCACTAGCTTCAGCTTCAGTCAATGGCTCCAGGCGAACAAGCTTACTTTGGGTTGGTTCTGGGTTCATTATAGTATAAGCAAAATATTAAATGATTTAGATGGCATAGAGCTATTTAGTTTTTAAAGTTTCCTAAGACTGTTCTGGTATTCACAATCTCAATTTGCCTCATCTGTTAACCATTTTAAATTTCTCAGTTTTGGGTAACTTGTCTAGATATTCAGAAGTGGATTCAATTCCCAGTTTGCTGTTTTTTAATCCTTGCATGTTTGAAGATTCACACACTGGCCCAGAAAACAATAGCTGACTTCCTCAACCAGTTCAGTACTTTTTCAAAGGAAACATGTCTCTTTTGTTCATAGGTATCAATATTTAGCATTACATAGTGACATCTGATTAATATATGACATCATTATCATGACTTCTCCCTTGTCAACAGCACTAGAAACTGTTTTCTGTCAAGGAAAAGGTATTCTCATAGAAGTTGACCTATAAACAAATTGTATCCTACCATTTCCGTTGTTATTCTACAGAATGCATAGTTCTAATTTACCAGTCAAAAACTTGATTTTCAGATTACTGTTCACTAATGACTTTTAAAAGTTTCTCAACATCATTAGATACACATTCATTACTAAAATGCCACATGAGATATGCTGAAGGAGATAAGAGAAAAGATGTAGTTTTGACTAGAAGCTACAGCCTATACATTCTCTTTCCCTGGGTTGTTATTCATTTGCTCATTCAACATTCATGTATGGGTTTTTTTTTTTTAAAGACTTTTTAAAAAAGACTTTTCTATGTGAGAAGCAAAGGGTAAGGAAATTTAAACTCAAAGGATTAATTTCCGGGAGCCAAGTGTGATTTCAGACAAAAATATCTTGAACTTAAGTCTGGGAGTTTTACAGTATAAAATGAACAATCCCATTTGCATTTAAAGAGATCCTTATTCTACTGACTGTAGTACACCAGTACAAGATCACTCTAGATGGCTGACTGGCTGTTAAAGTACTTGCTAACAGTATCAGGAAGTATTTATACAGACAGAGAAAATGAAGATGACATATATGGAGTAACAGAATTAAATTATGGGTTGACCACAAAACACAAGCTGCCACTTCTAAGATCTGCCTCTTGATGTCCAAAACAGCCTTAAAGACTCCTGGCAAAGACAATACTCTACTGCTTTATGAAAAGCAGTAGAAAAGTAAAAAGTAAAAAGCAGTAGCAAAGCAGTAGCTTTATGAAAAGTGAAAATTCTGTTACTATCTATTTATATTCTGAAGCATGACAGAATACTGCAAAAATGTTTTCCAACAGTCTGGTTAAGTTTTGCAATTCTGTTTGTAAAACTAAACACACAAAAACATATATACATTGCCACTCCATGCTTAGCCTCATTGTTAATATTTTCATTACTAAATTTTGTTAACAAAATAAGCAAGCTGCATCTCAAACAGCTGTTGTTGTTGTTGAGTCGCTAAGTCATGTCTGACTCTTTTGTGACCCCATGGACTGTAACCTGCCAGGCTCCTCTGTCCCTGCAACTTCCCTGGCAAGAATACTGGAGTGGGTTGCCATTTCCTTCTCTAGGGGATCTTCCTGACCCAGGGATTGAACCCACATCTCCTGCTTGGCAGGTGGATTCATCACCACTGAGCAACCTGGGAAACCTGCATCTCAAATAGACATGCCAAATATGACACAATTTTCTACCACTCATAATCAAAGACAAGGAGCAATGCTAAAAAGCCAAGACATTCAAAGTTGGTAATGAACTATGGTCTTATTCTCTGAGGGAGTACAACAGTTCCTATATAGCATATTTTAATATAAAATAATTAAGCCACATACAGCATGACTCAAAACAAAACAAACAAAAAACCTATTTATCTACATCCCTGCCTGACAAGAGTATTATCACAGATGAACACAAAGCACCAGGCTAAATTTAAACTGGATTATCTGTGACCTATACTGTCTCATAGTCTGCTATATTTCTGGCTCATATTCAATTTTCTTTGTCCTGTGGGTAGGCATGGCAACCTACTCCAGTATTCTTGCCTGGAGAATCCCATGGACAGAGCAGCCTGGCGGGCTATAGTTCACAGGGTCGCAAAGACACGACTGCAGCGACTGAGCACACACACACATGTTCATCAGAAAATGAGCAGGGAGACTACAAAGAATAAATAATCATATATTGAGCGCATATTTAAAACAAATGAAACCTGATCCCTGTTTTCAAGGAATTTACCTTTAATAAACCTTATTACGAAATGTTCTATTTATAGTATAATATCTATTATGAGCCCTTGTGTTTAAGACTATCTTCTTAAACTAAGAATTTAATTTGAATAAAGGGCTGATGAAATCATTTATGTCAGTGGGTGTCACAGAAGTGAGCATGAATTAAATAAGCCATAAGACAAAATTATGTATGACTTGTAGGACTAGTTGTATTATAGCTTTAACTTACAAGTGCTTTTTATATAAAAAATTAAAGTTGTTTTTGATGAAAAGTTCTAAAGGAAGCTGACATGACATGTGATACTGTCGTTTTCAACTCTAGTTTATACTTACACCTCAGATTGTAACTCACAAGATTCACTCTTGTGAATTCATAATTGTCTAAAGTTATTTTCACCAGGAAGCAATGAAACTGCAGTGACACACATATATAATTACTTGAAAAGTCCAAGGACATGTATTTGGCTTCTGTTATTAGCTGTGAAAATTAACCTTTGTCTTAACTTCCTCACCTGTTGATACAAGTAGTAATAGTACAATATCTATCTCATACAGACAGTTATAAAAGATTTAATGAGCTAGTACTTCAAAATGTCTATGATAATAACTGGCATATAAGTGGTCAGTAACATTAGCTCTCATTGTTACAAGCTAATGTCAAAGCCAGAAAAAGTTAAGAGGCACACAAAGAATCAAATTCGTGATTCTGGTCTCGTTAGTATCATGCTCCAATTAATGGATCTAAGCAATCACAGACTCCTTATATACAATTATCCACTCAAAAAATTCAATAAAGAAAACTGTACTGTCTATTTTCTAAATTCTAGAAACAGTTAACAATTTGATAAAGCTTAAGTTTAGCTTAGAGATTTATATGAATACAGACTATTCATATATTAGCCATTTGTTTAAAAGTCAAAAGTTGATAGTTATTTCCATTTTTACTTATTTAAAAAATATTTTATTTAATTAAAAAAATTTTTTGCTGCACTGGGTCTTCATTGCTTCGGGCTTTTTCTAGTTACTTTTTGCACTGTGCAGGCTTCATTCACTGCAGGGGCTTCTCTTGTCACGAAGCACGAGCTCTGGGCATTCAGGCTCGGTAGCTGCGGCATGTGAACTCAGCAGCTGCAGCCCATGGGCTCTACAGCTTGGGCTCAGTAACCGTGGCACATGGGCTTAGTTGCCCGGCAGCATGTGGGATCTTCCTGAACCCATGTCTCCTGCATTGGTAGGAGG
This sequence comes from Bos mutus, assembly GCF_027580195.1. Classification (NCBI taxonomy): domain Eukaryota; kingdom Metazoa; phylum Chordata; class Mammalia; order Artiodactyla; family Bovidae; genus Bos; species Bos mutus. Next base: position 36,283,689 of record NC_091626.1, read on the forward strand.
ATTCTTAACTACTGGACCACCAGGGAAGTTCCTATCTCCCTTTTTAAACTGATAACATTGTCTAGTTGCTGTGATTCCACAATTCCTTTCTGTTTAAAAGAATGCCTGATTATAATAATTGCAAATATAACTCTGGAAAGGGATGAATGGGATGGCTATGAGTCCTATTTAAACCTCAAAGCCAAAACACAGGAAGGTAAGATGAAATCCTTAGATTCAGAGTCAACATAATTTTCTACACTAACATAACAACTCTGACACCGTTCAGATTTGCACAATCTTCATGCAGTTAAAAATGTAGGTTTCGGGAGTTCCCTGGTGGTCCAGTGGTTAGGACTTGTCTTTTTCACTGCCAGGGCCCAGGTTTAATCCCTGGCTGGGGAACTAAGATCCTGCAAGCCAAGTTATGTGGCAGGAAAAAAATATATATATAAGCTCAACCAAAATAATATTTAAAAAGAGAGTGAGAACAGAGTCAGAAATATCTGCCACCAGAAAGCCTGTAACTTCTTCTACCTCTGCTACAGCAATCACACCTACCTCCAGGTAGATTTTGCCTAATAAAAAATACCTGAATGTCCACTATCCACAGGCCCTGTGCCAGGCTTTGGATACAGTAAAGATATTGTATTTTTCCCTTCTGAATTTTATAAGTAAATTGAGCACACAATTATAATTAAAACACAAATACTTCATAGTAAAGTATATGATTAAAGCTGTACAAATAATAGATGATACTATGGAAGTACAAAGAGAAGAGAAATGAAACATTCTGGAGATCAGGAAAGGTTTTGTGGGGGAGAAAATACTAGAAATGAGCTTTGATAAAGAAGAAAACAAAAGCTGGTGAAGGAGGGATAAGAATTCTGAACTATCAATTAGCATGAGCAAAGCTCCACTGAGAGGGAGAAAGTACAGGGTGTGGCCCAGAGATGGCAGGGGTGCCAGTTTGGTTGAAATAGATCAGTCCTGAGGTCCAACTATGGAGAGTGTCAAAGCCAAACCAGGAATTCTAAACTTAATTCTAGAGGCAAAAGGAAGTTACTAAATATAGAGCAGAGAAATAATGTGATGAAAATAGTATTTTAGGAAAAATTGCGTGATGCTTTCATGAATGGAGGAGAGAGATGCAGTACAAGATGTTAACAGGAAAGACAAGTTTTGAAGTATTAAACATGGTTTGGGAATGAATTAATAAGACCTGAACTGTTCCAATACAATTTTTCAATCTTAAATAACCCAGGACCCACATACAAAGCCTAAATGCCTTTTTTGAAGACTATTTTTTTTTGTTTCATAAGAACTGAGTTACTTAGAATAATCTATGTCTCTCACTCTCTTTTGCATCTTTTCTGTAGTAATACTCCTCTTGCCCATTTCTAATCATGAACCGTTTCCTTTTTAAAACTCCAACCCATGTCCTCCGTCATTCACTGATCATTCTTGTCTGAACATTCACCTTTGCTTTATTACTTACTCTTTATTCTCTATTTAACCATCAACTCCCACCTAATCATTAACCTAATTTATCTCCAGCTTCATATAGTCAAATAAATCTACTCATATGCAACTTTCTTTTCTATTATCTCTTAATTTTTAGTGTACTCATATACGAAGTCTATATGCCCACAACATTTACAACCTCTTCTAAAGCCTCCACTCAATCTCCTAGTTTGTCTTTCAGGCTCACTGCTAAAGCTATGCTCAAAGACCACCCTCTCATACTCCCATTCCCTCATACATACACCCACTCATACTAAGTTTCTATTCCCCTAAGAATCTCTAGATTTCATATACTCAATAATAGCAGCTACCACTTATTTCTTCACAGTAGAAAACATGTCATGTGTTTTACACGATCATCTCATTTAATCTTCGAGATTACCTAATGACAGAGCTTCCCTGGTAGTCCAGTGGTTAAGAATCTTCCTGACAATGCAGGCGACATGGATTCAGTTCCTGGTCTGGGAAGATCACACATGCTGCAGACACACTACTAAGTCGTGCGCCACAACTACTGAGTCACCATGTACTGCAATTACTGAAGCCCATGTGCCTAAAGCCCATGCTCAGCAACACCGAAGCCACCACAAAGAGAAGCTGGAGCACAGAAACGAGAGTAGCCCCCGCTCACCGAAACTACAGAATGCCAGCGGACAACAGTGAAGACTCAGCGCAGTGAAACAAAGATTACCTAATGAAAAAGGTTTTTCCATTTGACTTTGACAGATGAAGAAAACTGAGGCTTAGAAAAATCAAGTAGCTTGCTGAAGATCACCCCACTAGTAAGTTTCACCATGTTCTCTAGAGCCTTCAATATAGCTCCACTGACTGAATGCACTCAGAAACATTTCCCCAAGTCCTTCATTACAGGTGATCAACTATTTGACAATTAATATTGATTCCATTTCTTAGTCTGAACAATGATAGTTGAACACATAAAACTGTTTATCTCTGTTGACTTTGAAACTTTGGGAATGAGAAAATGATCTTAACTTCTTAAATTTCTATGGAATGTTTTAAAAGGGACTCTTGCACTGGAAGACTTATACTACATAAATTTGTAAGGTTCCTTTTAATTCTAGGAATGTGTATCAGAAGCATAACATTCAGCTTTTCAAATTTTGATTCCTAGGAACAACAAGGATAATCTAACTGGGAAAAGTCTGCTCAGGAGTTTTGTATTTACAGATCTGATTCTGGCACATTACTTACACTCTCTAATCCTACATTTCTTCATCTGCAACACAGAGATAACATCATATGCTTTAGATGGTTGTGGTGAAAATTAAAGCCTCATGCAAATAAATGGTCAATAAATTACAGATTTTATTATTCACTTTCCTATGTATCTAGACGTAGTTTGGTTTCATAGGATTTTAATTCAAATCATATCAGACATGAAAAAAGCCTAGTGACTTTCAATCCATATCCTAAATACGAATACTACATAAACTAAGAAAATGGAGTCCAGATAAACATATTAAGAAATATAAAAACTGAAACTCCCTTCTTTATCATTTACTCAACAAATGTTTAAAACATCTCTTAATTTATAAACATAGTATCAACAATCCGTGAACACACATTAACATTCATTATCTTTCCCTCAGTTTTCTACAAAAATTCTAAAAACTCTTATCACATTTTAGATAAAGGTATACAGAAGCTCTTAATTACTTTCTCTAGCTCCTTCTACCTACCTCAGCAAAAGAAAAGTTAGGTAAAGATACACAGATAGCTAGGACATCAAAAAGTCAAAATCATCAAGAAATATATTCTAGAGATTCATAATAAAATATAAAATTATTACTTGTGCATAAGAGCAAATTAGGCATTGGAAAGAACAAAAGAAAGAATATAGGTAATCAAACTTGTGATTCTGATATTCAGTTCAGTTCAGTTGCTAAGTCTTGTCCATCTGTTCGCAACCCCATGGACTGCAGCATACCTGGCTTCCCTGTCTATCACCAACTCCTGGAGCTTGCTCAAACTCATGTCCATTGAGTCAGTGATGCCATCCAACCATCTAATCCTCTGTCATCCCCTTCTCCTTCTGATACAGTTTAACCCAAATTACTTTCATATAACACTAGTTAATAATCCCAAGTCAGAAAATTTCCTGGCTAACAGTGAAATAGAAAATGAAGCAATTCAATCTTTAAAAGTTTGTCACCAACATATGAGATGGAAGACAGAACATATTCTGGAATAAAGTTACTAACCAAGGTACAGGAAGGCACAAACTTTTACCTAGTTGCTTCACAATACCTTTTCCTTCCCCTAAGGTCCATATATTTCACAGGGCCACACCTTGTTTTATCTTCTATTTGACTCTTACAGGACTCCACTTGCACAAATATTCTGAAAGGGATGCCTCCTTCCTCTGATTGGGTAAGGATGGAAAGTAGTCAAGAGGACCACTCAGAGTCAGGTGCCCAAGTGTCATTCAGGGGATCATCAAAATATCACCTTACAATTAGTTATTTAATTGTATCTACATGATCACCAACTCACATCTTAAGAGATTAATCCAGCACTCAGGCATGAGCATTTCAGGGATAACAAGCTCCCTATGGACATATGTCAGTCTTTAGTTTTAAATTTTCAAACAAATAAGCATTTGCAGTTAAACCAGAATCAGCTACACATGCTATTAGCCATTCTAATAAAGTCTAAGTGCTATGTGAACAAATTCAAAGACTGTATAGGTTTTTTACTAACTGCTTAGCAATATTTACCATGTGAAAATACACTGTACTATAGATTTCTTTGAAAAAACTGCATATTAGAGAACAAATTTTCAAATGAAGGTTTATTAACGAGTCAAGATAAGCAAGACCCAGCTTGAACTGACAGGAAAACCTGCACAATGTGTTCTTAAAATGCCCTTCACATCAAATTACCAAGGGTCCTGTGCTTGTTCAAACCTGTAGGCTCAACCATCCTTTGTCTCTTGTGGAATCTCCATCCGCCTTCCTCCCAAGAGCTTTTCTAGACTTCTCACTCCCAACAGAAAAATCAGCAAAGGCCACCCATAGGAATATCTTTCCTAAATAATAATCACTGACTTAAAATTCTTTCAAGAAAGACACAACCCTGAAAGAAAATCAGTGTCAGAATGCTGAAACATCTAAGTGCCTGGCACATAACAGGCATTGGGTCAAAGCCTATTAAATACACAATGTTGAGAATAAGAAACATTCGATAATCTACCCCTTTGGCTTTGCTGATGTTTGGAACACAACCACGACCAAAGAATTCTTGTCTCCTAGAGCAGTGTTTCTTTCAACAGTTTATACTGTACTTATAGACATCAATTTTGTTCTTCAAACTAAAATATAAACCACTTTTATATGTTAACACACACACACATCACATAAATAGAAATTCTGATGACTCAAGTATTCGACCATCCTATTTCTCAAATATATACTGAAGTTTACCAGTCTTAATATACCTCTCCCATAAAATAATTACTTCACTGATGTGAAAAATATCTAGTGATATCTAATCAAAAATGTCTTAACTTCTATGTGCAGTTCATTATAGTTTCCAAAATGTAGTATAGCTGTACCTTGCAGGTTAAAAGTAATCATCACTTTATGATTGAATGTTTAACAGATACTTTTGAGTTACACGTAAGAACAGACCTAAAACATCAAACAAGAAATGTTACTTTGTGCTTCAAATTGTCAAAAGAAACAAAATCAATCAATAAAATCAAAAGAAACAAAATACACTTAACAAAACACGGAGTGGGGTGGGTCACTATTGCCCTAGTCAGTTTCCTAATCTCTAAAGAGTTACAGAACCACAGACTTTGGAAAAGGCCCAATATGTAAAAAGATAAAAACATTAAAGTGAAATTGTCCGAGTTAAAGAGCAGGTGGGGAGCACTCCCTGCTGAACTCCTGAGAGTTCTGGAACTCCTAAGGCTCAGAAGAGCACTGTTAAAAATCTGATTCTGTTCAGAGTTCTTTGCACCTAAAAAGTGGTTGCGTTTAAAACCCCAACGTGCAAGCTTGAAAAGATTAAACCTTTTCCTCGGAAAAACTTTTTTAAAATTTCTAATTTCCTTTAGTAATGTCAAAATCATCTACTCCGGGAAAACAAAAACCACCTCCCATGGGTTTTTACATCTCCCATACTCTTCCAGTCACTTCTTAAGATGCATTCGGCTTATTACTCCAATCAGAAGAAAATTTAGAGTTGGGAGTGGGGTGGTGGGCGAATAGACTTCCTGGCTTGCACAACTTAAGTATGACCTTTGTGGATTTTTAAGCACCGCGGTACTTGGGGGGAGGGGGGGGGCGGGAAACAAACCTCAGGTGATGAGATTTTCAAAACATATCTAAAACTGCGGTTGGCAAAGGCTCTCCACAGCCAGCTGTCCTTCAAGAAAATACTTAACATGTACAAGCAGAGCAGAACCACACCTCAACTAAACTCTAGCATCAGGAACTTTTATACGGTTAAAAAGATAAATCAGTTCGATTTACTTCAATGGATTTGTTCGATGCCTAAATAATGAATGAACTGGAGGCATCACTGACTTGAGTTCTGAAAGAACCTCACTCTCAGCACGGTCTCCATAAAAACCTGAAGCAAATTCCCCCAAATTTAGTGTTTCGAAGCCAAGTCCGGTCCGAAGGAAGCCTCTCCCCGCTTCTATCTCTCGGCCTCGCTCCAAGGGTTGGAGCCCAGGCGGGTGGAGGGGCCGGACGCCCCCTCCCCGCTCGGGAAAAGTTCCGCCGGCTGCTCTCGGGACAGGCCGGGCCGCGGGCCTCGTCCGCGTCGCCGCTACTAACATCGAGCCGGGCCTGTGCGGCCGGAGGGTCGCGACCCCTCCCCCGGCCGCCGCCACAAACGCCCCGCCCCCGCCTCCCCGCCACCGCCCTCGCGGAGCGTTAACCCCTCGCCGCCCGCCGCCGGGCTCCGGGGAGGAGGCCGGGCCAGGGGGTGGAGTTGTCGCGTCTCCTCCCGGGAGCGCCCGGGCAGACGCCCGGCTTGTTTACAGGCCCCAGGCCCCAGGCCTGGCCACCGCCGCGCAGGCCCACGCCGCCCTCCCTCCCGCCCGCCGTCGGCCCGAGCGTCGCGCTTACCCGGAGCAGCCGCGGACGGGCAAGTCCCTGGTCCGCCGAGGCGGCGGCGGCGACGGCGGCCGGGGAGGGGGGGAGGGGGGTCACCGCGGCGGCGGCCGGCCAGGTCAGGCCGGGGAGGGGGCGGAGGAGGGGAGGAGCCGGGCTGCGTCCGGGCCCCCGGCTCTCGGCGCCCTCGCGGCTCAGATCATCCGGGCGTTGGAGCGGGAGGCGGAGAGCGGGTCCGGGAGGAGGAAGAGCCGAAGAGTCATAGCTTTCGCGCCCCACCTGCCTGGCGCCCCCCACCCCCCCTCCCCAACCACCGGTTCCCGAGCTGCAGCCGCCGGAGCACCCGAAGCTGCAAGCCGGGCGGGCGCCGAGACCACAGCTCCCTCCCTCCCGCGCGCGCTCCCGCCCCTAGCGCCGCCACCGCCGCCGCCTCGAGCGCGTCCCCGCGCAGGCGCGCTCTCGACGGCGCCGTGCGGCCCTTCCCCCACGCCTCCGACTGCCCCGCCCCGCCCCACCCCTCCCCGTCGGCTCAGCCCTCGCTACAGATGCGGCGCGGTGGAGCAGCTGGAGAGACCCGGATGTCGTTGGGCAGGAACCGCAGCGCCGGGCGGCAAGCGGGCGGGGGGGAGGGGGGAGGGGGGCGGGCGCAGATGACGTCACTGCCCTACCCGGTATCTTTCGCCGCAGTCGGCTTGCTACCCCGGCCTCAGACCGAGGCTTAAGGGAGCATCGCGAATCCCGGATCGGAACCGGAACCGGGGCCTTAATCCCCCGGCGCTGGGTTGGACGGAGTGTGCGATTGTTAGGAGCCCCAGGAATCGAGATGCCCTCCAAGCCTGGCAGCCTGCCGACGGGAACTCAGACGCTCCCCAGGGGCATCCCGGCCTCCCGGCGCGGCGCTACCATCTGTCTGCAAATACACAAACCGCTCCCTGCTTAGGCGCAGTCCACAGAAGCCGGAGGACAACCCCGTGCTTTCGACTTCTCTCGGGCACGATCGCGGCCTGGTCGAGGCCTGGCTGCTGCGGCTCAAAAGTTAACTCGGTGTCAGGCCGCCGCCAGACCCCCTCCTCCAAGGCTCCACGCCTCCAGAGCCACCCTACCCCCAAGGGACCCTTGGAGACACTCGCAGGTACCCCAGCCACACCTCACATCTCGAAGGGCAACTACCCGTACACCGTACTGCCATCCACCCACATGCGAGTGCAACTGATACACACACGAGGCACATGCTCTGAGTTTCTGGCCGGTTTCCAGTCTGTAGCTCTTGAGGGTCCACATTGTATTTATTTGCACTTGTTAGACAGTCACGTGATTCTGTCACTGAGGACTTCCAACGACCTCCAGTGAGGTTAAAGAAAGGAAAGATATTTCAAATTCCGGAAGACAATAAAAAGGTAACAGCTGCTTATATTAAGAGTTGGAGATCTGCTAAACCTAGTTGAAACTGAAAGTTCAGGTGACCAAAATCCAGCTCAGCTAGCTAGACCACGGAAAACCGGACCCACGCTGTTTGCAGACGCTGGGGATAGAATGACAAACCCTAGGCAGCCAATGAATCAGAACTGAGGAGCAGTACATCACCAGCAGGGTCTCCTATTGGCTGGGGTGTCCTTCCTTTCTCTTGTCAGAGACTTAACCTGTTCGGAGATTCGACCTACACCACATTTGCAGGAACAGAAGTTTAAAGATATGAGATTTAAAATTTTTTAAAGATTTGAGATTTTAAAAAAGATAGATTTGAGATCTGAGATTTAAAAAGATGCTCTGGTAAATACAAAGAAAAACTAAACACTTCATTATTAGAGGCAGGTACTTTAAAAAGAACAACTGAAAATATTATCCAAATAGTGTTCTGGCGGATAAGGTAAATTTGTGATGGGGCCTCTCTATTTTATCCCAGGATCTTGTACCCTACTTTGTATCTCCTAAAATACAAGTGTTTAGTTTGTATCTCCTAAAACCACTTTGTTGCTCCAATTCTTAGATCAAAAGCAACCCATTTATTCTGTCCCTGTCATTTAGCTTAGGCTTCCCTGGTGGCTCAGCTGGTAAAGAATCCTCCTACAATGCCAGAGACTTGGGTTCTATCCCTGAGTTGGGAAGATCCCCTGGAGAAAGGAACCGATACCCATTCCAGTATTCTGGCCTGAAGAATTCCATGGACTTAACAGTCGCAAAGAGTCAGACACGACTGAGCGACTTTAACATGAAGTAAAGTGAAGTCGCTCAGTCGTGCCTGACTCTTAGCGACCCCATGGACAGTAGCCTGCACCAAGCTCCTCTGTCCAAGGGATTTTCTAGGCAAGAGTACTGGACTGGGTTGCCGTTGTGGCTCAGCTGGTAAAGAATCCGCCTGCAATATGGGAGACCTGGGTTGGGAAGATCCCCTGGAGAAGGGAAAGGCTACCCACTCCAGTACCTGCCCTGGAGAATTCCATGGGCTGTATAGTCCATGGGGTTGCAAAGAGTCAGACATGACTGAGTGACTTTCACATAGCTGCTGTAAAAGCTGTCTGGAGTTTTTTCAACATTTTTGGGAAGATTCTGTTCCTTTCACTTTCAGGTGTGGGACCTAATAACAGTATCAAACAATATCACCCAAAGATCACTGGCAGGCCACTTCTTCAAGGAACTTCAGTGTTATTCTACCAAGTATCTTTGGGGTTAGGATTTCTTAGAGTAAGATGAAGATAGGATCATTTCCAGGTATACAAAGTAAAAATAAAGTTCACTTATATATTTGGTCCCAGTATTATCTGAGGATATATTTCCTAATTAATTCTCCCCACATTTGCTAAAAGAAAATAGAAGGAAATTAGATCAAATATCTTTGAAATTGTACCTAATTGGAATCCATAATGCTTCAGGCATGGATTGCTAACATCCATGCTAACATCCACATGCTCACAGCATGAGTAGCATGCTAGTGGACTCATTACCATTCTAAAATGGAAAGCCCATGTGCCTACCCCTATTTGGAGCACCCTTAGAAAACACATTTTCTTATTCATAAGACAGAACCTGGGTCACCAGCAGCACTGTTGAACTATAAAGAGCTCGAAGGTCTTGCCTGTCATTCTGCTTCCTTCCTTTAGGCTTCCACATCTTTCTTCTCTCTGTTCTACACTTATAGAAGAATCTGAGTCAATTATAACGGAAGAGGTAGAAAAATAGGAAATATGAGCATAAATAATTTTTTAAGGAGTCTGTAGTGTACCATAGACTGCCAGTCAAGCTGCACCTTCCCACTATTTCTTATTTCTGAATACAGTTTGCAGGAACATTCAGGTATTGAAGGTATTCATGAGGAAACTCATAGGTTGTAAGATTAACAGTTTAGAATTTGGAAGAAAGATATCTTAATATGATCTAAATAAATGTGTAGATGTGCTTGATGTTAAATGTTAAATGTGCTTGATATAATAGCCTCTTCCTTATTATTAATGTTATACTACATTTTATATTCCCTAAATATTGTACTAAATATTCCCTAAATATTATGCTAAGGGTAAACAAAATTAAACTATTAGAAGAGGGGAAAGTGACATTGAAAAAAGAAGGTTAAAATTTTCTTCTCTTTTCAACTATAAGGCTTTGCTTGGGCCTCCTACACACATTTGGGATGTTCATAGTCACTTTTGGCAAAACATCAGTAAGAATATATTGCCCTAATCGTACTTTGGTAATTTTTACAGGTATATTGTAAAACTGTTCTACTCTGCTTCAGAAATCTGTTTGTATTTCAGTTACCAAAGAGGAAGGTGATTTTCTGAAAGGTTAGTTTTCAAGTCCTGGATTTAACTGTGTGCCATTAGACTAGTAACTGAGAGGCTTGGGGATGAGGACAGGCAGTGATGAATTGGAAGCTTACTCTGGTCAGCAGTACTCCTGTCTTTTCCTCCATAATCAGGATTTTTTCTTAAGGTCTACATTTTTTGTAAAGCCAAATTACTATTGTGAATCCATCCAAGATAGTCACCTAAGACAGCCTGGCTTGGGCTTCTCGAAATGATCTCAGTGATGTAAGTAGTCCCTCAGGTGAGGACCTGTGAACCCCTCAGCCGAATCATCCATCCGTTCACACTGAGGCCAGTCACTACCCAAGAGCCGCAAAGCCAAGCAGAACATACACTCAACACGCTTCCTCCTCCTCCTTCACTACCTGTTGCACGTATTTTTCTCACAGATATCCTCTTCTTATGTCCTCCTCTTCTCTCTTTTCTCCTTCTTATTCTCTCTTTCTTCTGTTCTCTTCTTGTCTCCTTTGCTCTTCTTTTTTTCATTTTTCTTTTCTCACTTTTCCTGAGCCTAGTAGAAATTACAGTTTCTGCTACCCACTTTCTGCTGAAGAAATACATATGAGCTGCTAGGCCCCTATACTAATTTTGTTGGGAGGGATGAACCCCCCTCACCTGACCCTCCTTGCTCCATCCTCTCTGACCATAGCAGGTCATGAAAATCAGCTGTTTAAAGGACAGTCACAGAATGAACAGGATTAGAGAATCTTGTCCTGTATGACATCACTGAGGTGGCCCCACTGGGGTGGGGCAGACAGGAGCCAGCAGGTTGGAGCTGCCATTGTGGCTACTCCTGGGCCCTAGAGAAATGTGGCCACTGGGAGTGTCACAGGTCAAGCCCTGGCTAATCTTTAGGGTAGGATGTTGCCTTAAGAGACTGTAGGTGGCCCCAGCCCCACACCATCGTGTGGACCTTATTAGACAAGTTCATCTGTTCAGTAGCTGCCTATTATGTGCTAGGCACTGTGCTGGATACTAGGGGTAGTTTATGACATCAGTGAGCAAAACTCTCAGCCCCAAGCAGCTGATGTTATAATGAAAGATATAGACAAAGAAGTAAACAAATGAACAAGGAAATTACAGGTTGTGATCAGTGCTGTGAAGGAAATAAGTAAGGAAATAGACTGGCGAGAGGACTTGAAACAAGTATACAGGGAAGACCTTTCTAAGAAGGCAGGATTCGAGCTGAAGGATGAGGAGTCAGCTTTGTAATCAACCAGGGAAGAGCTTTCCAGGCTGAAAGATCACCAGAAACCAAGGGCCTGATGTGGGAAAGGGCTTGAGAGAATAGTTGTCTGCAGACCAAAGAGAAGTTCAGAATGCTCAGGCAAATATTTTATAAAGTTGCTCAAGTTTAGAATTATAACTTAAAATATTTGAGATACTTAATCCAGTTTACAGCTAGGAAACCACATTGAGTAGAGGGGCACAATTCATACAAAATAACTTGCTGAATTGATCTAGTCCCAAAAGGCAAAGCAGCTTTGAGAAATCAAAATTAAAAATCAAAGGACTTTCATTCAGCTATTGAAATTAAGAAGCATTCTGCAATACCATAAAGAGGTCCCTTCAAACTGTCCAACGGGAGCTAGAAATGAGTAAACTGAAGTTTAGAAAAAAATGTTTTTCTCCCAGTTTAGATAGCTATTCTTAATAAGACTTAACAAAAATTTGGACTTCTTGAGAACAATTTTTCCAGGAGTTTACTGTCTGTTGTGGGCATTGCAGAAGATCTCACACTAAAGCATACTTTTGAAAGCTGCACATATTTTGGAAGAGAAGGGGATGACAGAGGATGAGATAGTTGGATGGCATCACTGACTCGATGGAAATGAGTTTGAGCAAGCTCCAGGAGTTGGTGATGGAAAGGGAAGCCTGGCATGCTGCAGTCCATGAGGTCGCAAAGAGCTGGACACGACTGAGCAACTGAACTGAACTGAACAATGAATGCCTAGTTGAAAAGTAGTGATGGAATGACCGTCATAATAAAGATTTTTTTTTCTGTATCTGACTCTACAGTTTACAAAGCCCTGTCACTTAGACCAGCCAATTTTATCATCAAAATAACCCTTGGGCAAGGCAAGAACTGCTCTCATCCTTTACAGAAGAGAAAACTGAGGATCAGAGAGCTAGCTAGCAATTGCCCAAGGTCATCAAAAGTAATGACTGGTACCCAGGTTTTCCCTTGTATCCTATAGACCAACCCTAGCTTTTATATGTAGTAATAAAAGTAGTCAGGAGAGTCAGGGGTAGAAAGAGCATGGACTTAGAGTCAACGATGGTGTTCAAAACTGGTTTATACTATCTCCTGAGAGCAGAGTGTTAAATTTCTAGGAATTTTGCCAGTTTGTTAAACACAGCCACTGTTAAAAATTAAATTATATAAACCTCCAATTATATTTTAAACAAAGATGATATATGGTATTGAAACAAACTCACAGATATAAAAAACAAACTTATGGTTACCAAGGGGGGAAGGGGATAGAGGGATAAATTAGGAGTTTGGGATAAACATACACACACTACTATGTATAAAAATAGATAACCAACAAGGACCTATTGTACAGAACAGGAAACTATATTCAGTATCTTATAATCTATAAGGGAAAAATATCTGAAAAAATATGCATATGTATGTGTTTATACGTATCTATAAATGAATTACTTTGCTGTACACATGAAACGAACACATTGTAAATCAACTATACTTCTTATCTAAAATAAGAAAAAGATAATATATATTAGAAACATATATTTTAAAATATCTAAATACATGCTGCTATTATCTCTGCTCTTGAGGTACTTACGTGTATTGTGCCTGAATGGTAGAAATACTCTATGATGTGTTACTGCACATCTCTTCCCAATGCCACATTCAGTGACTTCACTTTGGGAGCTTGAAACTGGCCGTGGAGGGAGCATTTACATGATGGCAATCGGCAAATGCCACAAATCAAGAACTGACATTGCTTTGTTGATGGTCTAGATAGAAGAAAGTGACAGAGGAACTGTTAATAATGCAAATTAAATGTAAAAAGCATGTTGCTAAAGCTGTTAGGTGGTGAATGGCACAAGGACATTCAACTCAGCAAAGAAGTCATATTGTTGGTAAATAAGTTCCCATATACATCTTTATTGTGTCACTTTTATCTTAGATGAAAATATTAAGGGGACGACAGAGGATGACATGGTTGGATGGCATCACCTACTTGATAGACTTGTGTTTGAGCAAGCTCCAGGAGTTGGTAATGGACAGGGAAGCCTGGCGTGCTGCAGTCCATGGAGTTGCAGAGTCAGACACAACTGAGCAACTGAACTGAACTGACTGATGTCAGAACTACATTTGGGTGGTCTATAGGATACAAGGAACAGCTGGTTGTTAAACATTTACCAGCATACCACTGGGTCTGCTGCACTATGCCAGCTGGGCCACTTACAGATTTGGTGACCTTAAGCTTGTCACTTACACTATTAGCCTTGGTTTCATTCTTCACAGAATACTTCCTCTCAGGATGTATTGTGATATTTAAAACAGATGAGGTGCTCTTGACCACCACACCCTTCTTTCTCCTCCTTGGCAGATCCTTCTCTCACTAGAGTTTGTATATAGATACATTCGTTCTCAGTCTCCCTTGCAGCCTAGGGCAGCACCCCAGCCTGTATGTCAGCGCACACTGCTATATTTCAAATAGGTTACAGATATGACAAGGTATTGATCCCTTAAGCCTTCAGAACATTTGAGTGAGGCTCAGCTGCTGAAACCTGAGATGGTCCCATCTGGCTAAAAGCAATTCTACTCAGGCACTCTCTATGTCATAAAACATTGCTTTATTTATTTCTGTCACTGTAAAAAGAGTTGGGTAGCGCTGCCTTAAGGCAGGGATGTGTGACGCAATTCTGACCAATGGAACCTGAGGAAAAGTCTTGGGGGTATGGATCTCAGACTGATTTTCCTCCCTAATAAAAAGAGTCACACAAGAGAAAGTACCCTTAGGTGTGTTGTTATCTCTATAGGTGAGCCTGGAACCTCTGGGCTGTCTTGTAAAGGACCAACTGATGAGAAGGGGAATGATGACAAAAGTCTGAATGCTACACCCTGTTGAGCCGTTGAGCCATCACAGCAGTTGCATACTATAAACTTACACTTAAGGGGAATATTAATTTTCCTCCTTGTTTAAGCCACTTTTCTTTTGTATTTGGGGTTTCCTCGGCAGCTTGTAGCTAAAGGGCTTCCCACATGGTGCTAGTGGTAAAGAACCTGCCTGTCAATGCAGGAGATGCAAGAGACGCGGGTTCGATCACTGGGTTGGGAAGATCCCTTGGAGGAGGGCATGGCAACCCACTCCAGTATTCTTGCCTGGAGAATCCCATGGACAGAGGAACCTGGCAGGCTACAGTCCATGGGGTTGCAAAAGAGTCAGACAAGACTGAGGCAACTTAGCATGCATGCATCAGAGCTAAAAGCACAAGCACCCAAATACTCTAGAAGAGGTGGTACATCCCCAACACACAGTGAGTGTTCAGTAAGGTTGTCTAATAACCAGACTGAATCCTTAGCCTATAGAAAAAGCATGGTCAGCTGTAAACTTATTCTCTAAACATTTGAGGGATTTGTTCACTACTTATGGTTCACCTTTAAAGTTTATCTTGATTCTTGCTTAAACATGCATTAAATTGGGTACTAAAAGCAGTCATTGAAAAATGAAGTCATTTAAAGCTTGAGGGCAACTGGACACAGAGATGTTGATATGAATTTTCTTTTCTTGAAGGATCTTGGAAACTAGAGCTCGGTTGCCTGAAAGATGACATAATCCTTTCATGTTCTGCAGAGCAGTCCTAGAACCAGTGCTTGGGAATTACAGAGAAGACAATTTTAGCTCAGTATCAGGGGAATAAATTTGGCTTTGTTCAACAGTTCAGTCACTCAGTCGTGTCCGACTCTTTGGGACCCCATGGACTGCAGCGCCCAGGCTCCTCATTCCTCCATTATCTCTCAGAATTTGCTCAAATTCATGTACATTGAGTCCGTGATGCCATCCAACCATCTTATCCTCTGTCATCCCCTTCTCCTTCTGCCTTCAATCTTTCCCAGCATCAGGATCTTTTCCAAAGAGTCAGCTTTTCACATCAGGTAGCCAAAGTATTAGAGCTTCAGCTTCAGCATCAGTCCTTTCAATGAATATTCAGGATTGATTTCCTTTAGGATTGACTGATTTGATCTCCTTGCAGTCCATGGGACTCTCAGGAAGAGTGTTCTCCAACACCACAGTTCAAAAGCATTAATTCTTCGGTGCTCAACTTTCATTATGCTACAACTCTCATATCTGTACATAACTACTGGAAAAACCATAGCTTTGCCAACCTTTGTTGGCAAAGTGATGTCTCTGATTTTTAACACACTGTCTAGGTTTTCCATAGCTTTCCTTCCAAGGAGCAAGTGTCTTTTAATTTCATGGCTTCAGTCACCTTCATCAGTGATTTTGGAACCCAAGAAAATAAACTCTGCATTGCTTCTACTTTTTTGGGGAAAAAAAGTGGCTTCTATTTGCCATGAAGGGACTGGTTGCCATAATCTTAGCTTTTTTAATGTTGAGTTTCAAGCCAGCTTTTTCACTCTCTTTTGCCCTCATCAAGAGGATCTTTAATTCCTCCTCACTTTCTGCCATTAGAGTGGTATCATCTGCATATATAAGGTTGTTGGTATTTCTCCTGTCAATCTTGATTCCAGCTTGTGATTCATCCAGCCTGGCATGTTACGTGATGTATTCTGCATATAAGTTAAATAAACAGAGTGACAATATATAGCCTTGATGTACTCCTTTCCCAAATTCAAACCAGTCAGTTTTCCAGTTCTAACTGTTGCTTCTTGACCTGCATACAGATCTTGGCCTAGAATGTGCCAAACTCCATACAAGGCCTCCTTATGAGTGTTATTTAATTCTCACAATAACTTTGCAAAGGAGATACCTTTTGTCCATTTTATAAAAGAGGAAACTATGGCTAAGAAAAGTGATTGTTTACAGACCTAGGACCCTCTAATTCCACAGGGCTGCTTTTTCTGTTACAGAAGCAGACTGGGCCTTCTCCTTGAGGTCCTTTCCATTGCATTTTCTTATCCAGGAAAACAGAACAATTTCAACAATGATGTTCTAACTGAAGATGTCTTGGTGAGATGGGAGAGGAGTTATATTGCATGTTACATGGCAAAATATTTCCAAGTTCCATGAAAAATGATCACTTACCCTGAAGTTTTGCATGGGCTCGGTAGTTGTGGTGCATGGGCTTAGTTGGTCTGCAGCATGTGAGCTCTTTCCGAAACAGGGATCTAACTCATCTCTCCTGCATTGCAAGGTGGATTCTTAACACTGGATCACCAGAGAAGCCCTAGATTGTTCTTCTTATAGTGCTTCAAAAGGACTCCAAGCCCTATGTATTTTATGTGTTATAGTATTTCTAATTTTTATATTATATACTTAGGTCATCTATTTTATTTGATCAATAAAACACTTGGAACATGCTAGGCACTACTCTCCATCCTAGGGACATTGGGGTGAAAAAGAAAGGCAATTTTCATGGAGCTTACATGGGGTCAATAAAAAACAAACAAGGTCATTGCAGAGGGATAAATACTATGAAGGAGGGAAAGAAGAGTATGATGCGGGCAAGCGGGATGGTAGACTAGTCGATCAGAGAGAGCCTCTTAGTGGAAGTGGCAGTTGGCCAGGCCTGAATGACAGGAGGAAGCCACCATGTGAAAATCTAAGGGAAGAGTGTCCTAGACAAAAGCAAAGGCTCTGGGGGTGGAAGGCATGTCAAGGACCAGACAAAACTCTGGGATGGCTGGGGCATGGTCATGGAGGGAATGCTATGTAAGAGGGTGCCTTTAGGCCACAGTAAGGATTTTGATTTTAAGTGTGATGGAAAAACCACTGGTGGTTTTTATGCAGGGGAGTGAAGTGATCTAATTTGTTTTGCTCTTGCCACAGTATGGAAAAGAGATTCAGAAAAGCAAAAGTGGAAGTAGAAAAATCCTTTCATCTCAGTTTCATAAATCCTTAAAGAGGAAGTGAAATTAGCTTTCAGCTTTAAGTGGCTCAGAGTGATTACATTTTGGTGGTAGGAATGTCTTTTAGAGAGTTCTTGTCACTGGGGCTCATGTTTTCGTTCCCTGGGAACTATACTTAGATATTTTTGCAAATGACTCATCAAGTAACCTTACTTGGTAAGTTCAGTGAAATGTAGCAAAGAGTACCTTGTAGGAAAAGCCACATTAAGAGTAGGTAAAATAGACCCTCTTTTAAGTGATTCAGCTTCAGGTGAATAATTACTGTCCTCAAAAATATTCTCTAAGAACCTCAGTACTCTCCCCCTCTCCACTCACCATTCTCCCAACACACACCTGAAAGCTGAAGAATAAAATTCTGCTAGTTAATTTATACCTTGTGCTATCCAGTGGGGATGATAGTTTAGGTGTCCCGTAACTTAAGGCAGATATTTACATCTTAATGTGAAAGTTTTTACATCTTTCGTAAAAGTAAAGTCTTAATACTCTAGAGGAAAGTTGCCTTGACACATATTGGTGAGATAATGTAAAAGAAATTTAAGAAGGGATTTTCCTCAATAACACCAAAGATGAATTCTCCTTCTACAACCATACCCAGGTTTGATCTTCTTGCTCAGGGAGCTGTGAAAGAAATACACATGTTTAGTCTTCTTATTGGCTACCAGGTTTTCTTCATTTAACTTAATGGCCATGTATTTAGTAGTTTTCCAAGTAAACCTAGAATAGGCCTTTGGGAAAGGACCATGACTAATTTTATGGTTAATATTATGACTAGTGCATTATATTTATCCAGGGCTTCCCTCGTGGCTTAGCAGTAAAGAATCCACCTGCCAATGCAGGAGACACGTGTTCAATCCCTTGGTCAAGATTCCCTGGAGAAGGAAATGCCAACCCGCTCCAGTATGCTTGCCTGGGAAATCCCATGAACAGAGGCCTGGCAGGCTACATACCGTCCATGGGGTCGTACAATGTAGCAACTAAACAAGAACAACAACAAATAGATATCCAAAACTAACTTCATAATAAAAATTATTATTGTTATTACATATTATATATAGTTATTACATATTGTACATTACATATATTATATATTGCATTTGTAGAATCTGTAGTTGCCACATTGATGTGCCAGATAATTTCTGCCTACAGTGCCAAATTGAGCCTAGATACTGAATGGTATAAGCACCCACCACTGGAAAGAATAATCCATCATTCCAAACCAAGTGCTGGTTAAAAACCTACTATGTATCAAACTCCATTGAACATGGAAAGGGATGCAGACAATCACTGTTGTAATATATTACAAACCTCCTATTCACCAGCCTTTTAAATACAATGTATCAGTTCTATTAAAAATACCTGTTAGAAATAATTTGTTGTTCAAGTTACATTTTATGACAATTATAAGCTCTTGAAAGAAATAATTAATAAGATACATGACCCTGTACTTTTAAAGCACTGGGTATACATCTCTTGGGGGTCAGTAAAATTACTGACCTTTATCCAAGTAGGCAAGACATACAAAACTCTTTTGTGTTGTTAATCACAACAAAATGATGGAAAGGTTAAAGGGAACAATGTGAGTACTTGAAACATGGGATGCCTAGAGAAAAATCTTGGCTTGATATAAAATACCAGTGACTTATATGGCCTGGTGAGTCATGTGTATCATATCTGGGTTATGTACCCATAAACATTGGCTTAAAGGCAGTCAAACTATTTAGACTGTCATCACTAAACTCATCACATGTCAGTCCTGCCTGAATTCAAAAGCAAAAGCTAAAATACAGAAACGCATGGAATTGACAACGTATAAATTTTCTTCTGTCTACACTTAGATTCCCAAAGGCAATGTTGCAAAAGGGTATTTAAAAGCCCAAGGTTGTAATTCTATCTAATTTGGATTAGTTAGATCCATCTTGGTTATTTAATATTTGCTTGAAGCCCATTAAGGGCTAGAACTTTCACTGACCTTCTCAATAAAATAAATTTATTGTGTAAATCATAACCCACCACCTATGAAAAGAATTAAATTAGTCAAACACCAAGTACAGAATAAAAACATAGTATGTGATAAACACTATTACATATGGCAAGAGATACAAATAATATTTACCATTTATTGAGCACTTTGTTTTCCAGAATCTTTATGTCTATAATCCTGACAATATCTCCTCAAGATAGCTGTTTTTACTATATTTTACAAATGAGAAATGGAGGCTTTAGAGGAATTAAGTCACTTGTCCAAATTCTCAAATTTGAACCCTGCTGCTGCTGCTAAGTCGCTTCAGACTTAGCTTCTGACTTAGCTTCCGACTTGTCCGACTCTGTGTGACCCCATAGACGGCAGCCCACCAGGCTCCGCTGTCCCTGGGATTCTCCAGGCAAGAACACTGGAGTGGCTTGCCATTTCCTTCTCCAAAGCGTGAAAGTGCAAAGTGAAAGTGAAGTCGCTCAGTTGTGTCCGACTCTTCGTGATCGCATGGACTGTGGCCTACCAGGCTCCTCCGTCCATGGGATTTTCCAGGCAAGAGTACTGGAGTAGGATGCCATTGCCTTCTCCAATTTGAACCCTATGTGACTGCATTTTTTTTTTTTTTTGCTATTTTTTTTTAATAATACAAAACTGAAAGTTAGCATATAATGTTGGTGTCTATTCAGACATCAAGTTATACAAAGAACCTCTGGCTTGGGAAGACAGAACACAGGTTTTAGTCTTGACTTTGATGCTATTTCACTGTGTACAACTCAAGAAAGTCATCCCATCTTTTTGAATTTCAAGTTTCCACATGTGTAAAATAAAGGTGGGGAACAAAATAATCTTTGCAGTCCCTTCCAGCTTCAGCATTCCACCACTCCGGCAAGAAAACAACCGTGACTCTACAAATGGACATCCATTTCCGCAGACTGATAACAGTAATCCACATTTCTTTAGGAAAGACCATCTCCTCCCCTCTCAGTATAATTCCTTCCTCTGACCTCAGAATCTCAGAGTGGCAGAGGATGAGATGGTTGGATGGCATTACTGACTCAATGGATGTGAATTTGGGCAAACTCCCGGAGATAATGAAGGACAAGGAAGCCTGGTGTGCTGCAGTCCATGGGGTCACAAAGAGTCAGAAACTGCTTAGCCACTGAACAACAACAACAAAATCTCCTCCTTTCTCAGTATAACTCCTTCCTCTGACCTCAGAATCTAGTGCCAGTTTGTGTATATGACCGAGGTGGAACAGTTAGAGCAAATCTCAGGAATTGTTTGGGAGACAGAGGAAAGACACTATTTCTCTGTGATTGCTAGAAGTAATGATGAGGAGAGTTTGGAGTGACTTGGGGCATGCCCAAAGCCAGCTCCTTTTCTTGGAGCATTCAGTTTCTTGAGGCAATAAATTCTCTGTTCTGTTAAGCTAGTTTAAATGGAGGTTTCTGTTAGTTGGTTCACAAATGTCATGATAAAGGTAATCCTTGAAGGATGGGTTAGATTTTCATTGGGAGGATACTTTTCAGTGAGGAGAAAGCTATGTCCAGAATCCTTGAGATGGGAATGACTCTCTTACCTGAACTGGAAGCAAAGTGTGAAAAAGCAATTAGATTTCTCAAAGGAAAAGTAGTAGGAGGCCAATTTGTCAAAGATTTTGAAAACCTCTAGGAGGATTTAATGGGCTTCCCTGGTGGCTCAGACAGCAAAGAATTTGCCTGCAATGCAGGAGATCCAGGTTCAGTCCTTGGGTCAGGAAGATACCCTGGAAAAGGGAATGGCTGCTCCCTCCAGGGTTCTTGCCTGGAGAATTCCATGGACAGAGGAGCCTGGTGGGCTACAGTCCATGGGGTTGCAAAGAGTCAGACACAACTGAACAACTAACACTTTTGCTTTTCAGGGGGACTCTAGACTTGATGGTTATGTCAGACTTGTTTTTCATAAAAGGCCCTTATATTTATTTGTTTGAAAAAAGTTCTATTTCTCCTCTTCCAAGTCTTGCTGTTCTCCCATCGAGATCTTGGGTGAGTCTTTACACCTGCCCCAACAAATAGGATGTGACCGAAGTGACACTGCATTGCTTCCAAGGCTAGGTCATAAAAGGCAATACAGTTTCTACTTAGTTCTCTCTTTTTCAGCGTGTTTACCCTTAGAACCACACGGCCATGTTGTAAAGGAGCCCAGGTAACCTGGAGAGGCCATGTGTAGGTGTTCTAGTTGACGGCCTATGTAAAAAAGAATTTGGCCTTTGTTCCCCATTCCTAGGAAGCAGTCTCTAAAACCTTGGAATTTCCCAAGTGATAGGACAGTTTTTATTATTCATCATGTTCCTTGATATCTTATGCTAATGAAGTGACTAATGGTCGGCTCTTAGATAGTTTAAATAAATTAGATGACTCAGGATGGAAGCTGCCCATTCAGAAAAACCAACCATGTGATAAGGGGGTTGGAGTTTTGAATTGGGTGATATTACACCAACCTATGGGCTTCCCTGGTGGCTCAGATGGTAAAGAATCTGCCTGCAATGTGGGAGACCTCGATTCTATCCCTGGGTTGGGAAGATCCCCTGGATGAGGGCATGGCAGCCTAACTCCAAGATTCTTGCCTGTTAGAGGAGCCTGGTGGGCTACAGTCCATGGGGTCACAAAGAGTCAGACACGACTGAACAATTAAGCACACACACACGCAATGTCAACCTAAGGGGAGTGGATGGGAGCTGGAGCTTGAGTCACATGGCCAATGATTTAATTACTTATGCCTCTGTAATGGTATCTTAATAAAAATTCTGGACACTGAAGTTTGGGTAAACTTCTACAGTTGGCAATACTCTGCATATTTTCACATATGGACGTGCTGGCAGAGTGACATGTCCTAAATCCGTAGGGAAAGTTCACATCTGGAACTCTCCTAAGCCTCACCTATGTGTCTCTCACTTTGGCTGGTTCTGATTTGTATCCTTTAATTTAATCATAAGTATAGCACTTTCCTGAGCTCTGTGAGTCATACAAGTGAATTATCCATTCTGGGGGTGTTAATGGGAACTTATGAATTTGTAGCCAGCTGGTCAGAAGTGAAGATGACCTGGAGATCCCCAAGCTTATGACTGGTATCTGAAGTGAGTATAGTCTTATGGAAAACTATGCCCTTAACCTCTAAGGTTTGTTCAACTTTGAGTGGTTGGTATCTGAAGTCATTATAAGTTGTGGCTTAAGTGCAGGCTGACATCAAGAGAATCAGTCATCAGATGTGTGAGTCAATAAGCCTTCAGTTAATTTCCTAGTCATCAAGTTACTGCTAACCTTTGGGCCTTCCAGCTGATGTTTTAGACAATATAGATCAGAAAACATAGTCCAGATGTAGGACATCAGGCCTTCCAGGTAAAGTAGGACCTCAGGCCTTCCAGCTGATGTCCTAGACAACAGAGACCAGATACATCTCAACTGTATCCTGCCCAGATTCCTGCCCCATAGAACCCATCAGCATAACAAATTATTGTTTTATGTCACTACATATTAGGGAAATTTCTTACAGAGCAAAAGATAACTGGAACATATTTTTGTACCTGTGAGTGGAGTGGGATTGTAACAAAACTCAGAACACAAGGTGACAGCTTTCAGACCACGTGGCAGGCAGAAGGTGAAAGGACAATGAAGAGCACTGAAGTCTAGTCTTGAAGACACTGTTAATGGAAGTTTGCGATCCTCAAGGAGCTTATTGATAAAGATTAAAAGAAAGTGATGAAAATGTTATCGGAAGTTAGAGGAAAACAGACTCTTTTCATGCGAATGCAAAAAATTTAGCAACACTGTTGACTGGAGTAAAGTAGAACAGAGGGAATTTAGCTAACTGACTGGATTATCTAGCTAAGAAAATTTCCAGGCAGAATGATAGATATGACCCATGGCTTTTTCTAGGTGCCTTAGTAAAATGTGAGAGGAGAGAGATAAACTAAAGAAAGATCTGTAACATAAAGGAAGAGCCAGGATTGCTGGATTAAAAAAAGACAAAACTATTTTTCATTCCTAGTCTCTCCAGACAGCAAATGATGCCAAAGTAAGAAATAGTGTCTTGGAAGAAATCTAATCAAGCATTCTTTTAGGAAGAGATTGTCTACAAAAGAAGTCAAAAGTGTATCTTTAAGCCTGTTTTTAAGAATTCAGAAAGATCTAATGTGGTGCCTCATAGACCATTTACAATAATCACGAGTCCTTCTAAGAATCTTAATGGCCTGCCCCATAGATCCTCTCCATTAAAAAATAGTGTCCAAGAAGCTTAAGGGTGTTTTCCACAGCAGGCATACATGGAGCCCAACGTAGGGAGACTTAGCTCAGTGGAATGGATTCCAGTACAAACTGATACATAGAAATCCACAAAGTTTTAATGGAATTTTATGAGCTTGTTAAAAAAGGAAGCAAAAAATTAAGAGAGAACTCTGCATGCCCAAACTACTATGGGCCAGAAGCAAGCTGAGAAAATTACTTATCTGCAAATTCAAGTTAGTTATGAAAAAGCAAGAGTAATACAGAGAGTGGAACTGAGAGCTTAGGGAATAAAGCAAGGAGCTGTGGAGCATCATTTCTAGGTACAATGACTAAGCCATAATTAAAGAACTGGCAACATGTGCCCAAATGGATTTTAGTATTGATATGGGCCAGTAACAACTTTGTTCTTATTTCTCCTTTTTTGAATGGAGTATCTATGGCAATTATCTTAACATTGTATTTGAGATATGTTCAGGGTAGATAATTTGACTGTTTGCAGGTCTTTAGATCAAAGGATCAAAGGTACTCATGAACCTATGCCCAAGGAACAATACACAAGAAACATCATTCATTCCCAGAGCTGATTTAGATCATGAAATTCTGAACTTTGAACCTGGTGCTGCTGCCTTAATGGTATAATATTTTAGGGATTCTTGGGGAAGGGGTTGGGGAATTTTGCATGTGGGAAGAGCTGTGAACTATTGTGGTTAGAGGATGGACTGTGGCAAATTGCGTTTTCCTGAAATGACCAAAACAGTATTTCCAGTCCCATGTTCCCTTAAACCCCACCATCCCCCCATAAAGAGTTTTTCCTTGAAATAGGTAATGATTTTGTAACAGTCTTAACAAGAGAATACAGCAGTAGTGATACTAAGTCTATTGATTAAAATGATGACCTTAGGTTTTAGAAAGTGCTACAAGATGCCACTGAAAATGGAGTAAGGACCTCTGAAAATCTCCTCTATAAAAGCAATGAGAACACTAGGGAAAATTGTCAGAATCAGGACTCTGATTTTCTCACGACTTTGAAAGTAAACTAAAGGCTTGCCAATGATCTTAGGAATATTTACTCAAGAAAAATTATTGAATCTTGATAAGAATCATGAGCTTTCTGGTGTTTCAACTCACTGTATTTTCATATTCTCCTCTCTAGCTCCATGGTGGCTTGAATACCAACAACCATGCAATTATGGTAAAAATTAGCAGCCTCACAACCACTGACGGGGGTCAGAATGGAGCAGACTAGTCAGAATTTGACTTCCTTCAAAGCCCAATTCCCAGAGAATTGTCATCAATGACCTGCATGTTGCTTCCCTAGAAGACCTCATTCTCACCGTTGCCTTTATTTGACCTGACTCAAAGTTTGCTCAGCACAAACAGCTTTTTCTCTGGGGAATTTTGTAAAAAATAATCAACAATTTTTAAAATTAATATATATCTTTTAATTGGAGGCTAATTACCTTACAATACTGTGATGGTTTTTGCCATACAGCAACATGCATCAGTCAAGGGTGTACATGTGTCCCACCATCCTGAACCCCCTCTCCCACCACCCTCCCCTCAACAACATTTTGAACACCATGGTAATCTGAAACAGTTGGTAAGAGCTGGAACGAACATTAGGCCAATCAAAAAAGATTAAAAGGAACAGTTTGGGAGTGAAATGTCCATAAGGGGGCTTCGAAAATTGCCAACATACTCCTGAGACTCTAGACGTCCAACCAGATATATAACTGCATATTATGCATCTTCCCAGGGGTAAATGCATGCTCAGGAAAGATCCAAGAAAGCCCTAAACTGTCACCTCTTGCTAACTTTGAATCTCCTCAAAAGCAGGCAGGAAACCAATGGCAGGGCTGTTTACTGCCTGACTGAGTGGCCCCAGTATGCGTACAGACCCTTAGCAAACACTGGAAGACTTAGCAGTCCCGGGCATTTAAGGAGATTTCTGCCCAATGATTAGTTGACTACTAAGCTAGCTGAGCAGAAACTTCAGTACACATGACAAACAATATATTTAGACTTTACAGAACTAGTTCAGAAAGTTGTTAAACAAGCAAACAACAATCAGCTGTAAAAACAACCTGGGAAGAGGGACAAATCTGATTTCTAGTTGCCATATTGCTTTTGTTCTCCAGTGGCTCAGTCATGTCCGACTCTTTGCAGCCCCATAGACTACAGCATGCCAGGCTTCCCTGTCCTTCACTATCTCCCAGAGGGTGCACAAACTCATGACCATTGAGTCAGTGATGCCATCCAGCTATCTCATCCTCTGTCATCCCCTTCTCTTTCCCAGCATCAGGCTCTTTTTCAATGAGTCGGCTCTTCTTTACTCTTTCCCAGCATCAGGCTCTTTTTCAATGAGTTGGCTCTTCTCAAGTGGCCAAAGTATTGGAGCTTCAGCTTCAGCATCAGTCCTCCCAGTGAATATTCAGGGTTGATTTCCTGAATATTCATTGGAAGGACTGACTAGTTTGATCTTCTTGCTGTCCAAGGGACTCTTAAAAGTCTTTTCCAGCACCACAGTTCCAAAGTATCAATTCTTCCGCATTCAGCCTTCTCTTTGGTCCAACTCTCACATCTGTACATGACTACTGGAAAAACCATAGCTTTGACTATATGGACCTTTGTCAGCAAAGTGCTGTTTTTGCTTTTTAATATGCTGTCTAAGTTTGTCTTAGCTTTTCTTCTAAAGGACAAGTGGCTTTCAATTTTGTGGCTGCAGTCACCATCCAGTGATTCTGGAACCCAAGAAAACAAAGTCTGTCAGTGTTTCCATTTTATCCCCATTCTATTTGTCATGAAGTGATGGGACCAGATGCCATGATTTTAGTTTTCTGAATGTGGAGTTTTAAGCCAGCTTTTTCCCTCTCCTCTTTCACCTTCATCATCAGGCTCTTTAGTTCCTCTTTGCTCTCTGCCATAAGGGTGGTGTCATCTGCATATCTGAGGTTGTTGATATTTCTCCCAGCAATGCTGATTCCAGCTTGAGCTTCATCCAGCCCAGCGTTTCACATAATGTACTCTGCATATAAGTTCAACAAGCAGGGTGACAATATACAAGCCTTGACGTACTCCTTTCCCAATTTGGAACCAGTCTGTTGTTTCATGTCTGCTTCTGTTGCTTCTTGACCTGCATACAGGTTTCTCAGAAGGCAGGTAAGGTGGTCTGGTATTCCCATCTCTTTAAGAATTTTCCACAGTTTGTTGTGATTCACACAGTCAAAGGCTTTAACGTATTCAATGAAGCAGAAGTAGATGTTTTTCTGGAACTCCCTTGCTTTTTCTATGATCCTCACTCATTATTAGAGAAATACAAATCAAAACTACAATGAGATATCACCTCACACTGGTCAGAATAGCCGCCATCAAAAGACCTACAAACAATAAATGCTGGAGAGGGTGTGGAGAAAAGGGAACCGTCTTACACTGTTGGTGGGAATGTAAATTGATACATCCACTATGGAGGACAGTAAAAAACTAGGAATAAAACTACCATATAACCCAATAATCCCACTACTGGGCATATACCCTGAGAAATCCATAATTGAAAAAGACACATGTACCCCAGTGTTCATTGCAGCACTATTTACAATAGCTAGGACATGGAAGCAACCTAGATGCCCATCAACAGATGAATGGATAAAGAAGCTGTGGTGCATTTATACAATGCAATATTACTCAGCCCAAAAAAGGAATGCATTTGAGTCAGTTCTAAAGAGATGGATGAATCTAGAGCCTACTATACAGTGTGAAGTAAGTCAGAAAGAGAAAAACAAATATCATATACACGGAGTTTGCAAAGATATTACTGATGAACCTATTTTCAGCAGCAATGGAGATGAAATAGAGACTAGACTTGGGGACACAGAGCAAGGAAGAAGAGGATGGGACCAATGGAGAGAGCAGCATTGAAACACACACAGCACCATATGTAAACTAGATAGCCTGGGGGGATTTGCTGTATGACTCAGGGAGCTCAAACTGGTGCTTGGTGACAACCTAGAGGGGTGGGATGGAATGCGAGGTGGGAGGGAGGTTCAAGAGGGAGGGGACATATGCATACATATGGCTGATTCATGTTGATGTATGGAAGAAACCAGTACCATATTGTAAAACAATTATCCCTCAATTAAAAACAAATAAAAAGTTTTTTAAAAGGCCCTGTGCTTGAGTTAATGCTCTGCTATCATCATCTTGGAATTCTTAATAACTTTTTAACAAGGGCCCCACATTTTCATTTTGTCTTGGGCCCAGCAAATTATGTAGCTGGTCCAGGATATTAGACATAGACGTAATTTTAAGAATCACACTGAAATGCAGAATTCCATGGATAACTTTTATGTATATAATTTTTATTCATTTGTTTGTCCATAGAGTTGGTCATAAATTTTCATTAGGGCCAGGAAATAATCAAGACATGTTATAAGTAATAAGACATGTTATAAATAATGACATGTTATAAATAATAAGACATGTTCCCAGTCTAATGGAGCTTTTACTTAAAAGCAATGTTTTTCAAACCATTTTTGACAGTGACCTAGCACAAATATCAGAGAAGGCAATGGCACCCCACTCCAGTACTCTTGCTGGAAAATCCCATGGATGGAGGAGCCTGGTGGGCTACAGTCCATGGGGTCACTAGGAGTCGGACACGACTGACTGACTTCACTTTCATTTTTCACTCTCATGCATTGGAGAAGGAAATGGCAACCCACTCCAGTATTCTTGCCTTGAGAATCCCAGGGACGGGGGAGCCTGGTGTGCTGCTGTCTATGGGGTCGCACAGAGTCGGACACAACTGAAGTGACTTAGCAGCAGCACAAATACGTGTGTATATGTGTATATAAGTATGGAAAGAGCAAGAGAGACAGAAAGAGAGAGAGACAATTGCTTCACTTTACACATAATATATGACATTTTAAGTTTATCAATTTGTATATTATATAAATAAACTGAAGAAAAATGAAACATACAGAAACCCTTCCTATAGGAAATGAACTTCAATTTTTTTCTTTTTTTTAATTGAAGTATATTTGATACACAGTAGAACTCTGATTTTTTTTTTTTTTTGGTATTATCTTTTTCTTTTAAGCAGGGCTTCCCTGCTGCTCAGTGGTAAAGAATCCGACTATAATGCAAGAGATGTGAGTTCAATCCTTGGGTCAGGAAGATTCCCCTGGGGAAGGAAATGGCAACTCCCTTCAGTGTTCTCACCTGGGAAATCCCACGGACAGAGGAGCTGGGCAGGCTACAGCCCATGGGGTTGCAAAAGAGTCAGACATCTCTTAGTGACTTAACAACAATAAGAAATTATTTTAAACACTTTTGGTATAATTTACTAATTTGGTTTCACAACCCACTAATGGGTTGAAAAACCTTGCTGTAGAGGAGTAACTGATGAATAAATGAGCAACTATAATACGTGCACTGTGATAAAATGGGGAAAAACTGAGTACCACAGGAACATTGTAAAATGAATATGCAGACTCTTCTGAGATCAGAATAAGTCAGACACTTAAGCATACAATTAGTATATGAAGTCCCTTGACAGAAATATTCACATAAACTGTGGACTGAATCATGTTAACAGGGAGAAAGAAGTTAGTGGTGGTGTGAGGCTGGCAGGGAGCAGGAAATGATTTTGAGCAGAAATAGCATTTGTTCTAAGTCTTGGGTAAGAAATTGTGTTCTCAAGCAACTTTAAGTAATTCAGTAGTGCCTGGTAATTTTGTGTGGGAGGGTGGTCACAGCAGTAAAAAATTGTGGGGGAAAGGTGGGGCTTGGTGCTAACTGGGGTCCTTGCATTCTATGTTCAGGTTTTTCTGAAGGGCATTGATGAGCCATGCAAGTGTTTAGTAAGCATTTTGGAAAGATTACACTGATGGAAATATGGAATTTTCACTTTAAGGCAGCAATCCTGGAGGTTTAACATTATGCACATAGTTGGAAGTCACTGAGGAGTCTATAAACATCTAAATACATACTGGAAATGACAGAGCCAAAAAGCAAGTTGCATTCATTCCTGTAGCGATAATGACAAACCCAGTGACTGTCAACCACAATTAAGGAAAAAGTCATAAAGAAATGAACAGGAGGAGCTCAAGAAGCCATTGGAAGTAGATCACTATCTTTATGCTTAACGTCTGCAGCAGTTAGCCTTCTAAAATGCCACAGCAATCCTCATATCATGGTATTCACATCGTTGTGTAATCTCCTCCCCTTGAGAGTGGGCTGGACCTAATGACTGCTTTCTAACAAACAGCATGTGACAAAAGTGATGAGATATCCCTTCTAAGATTAAGTTACAAAAGACTGTGGTTTCTGTCTTGCTGGACTTCTCTCTTGCCCTCTAGTGTGTTAGCACTGAAGAAGGAAATCATCATGGTGTGAGCCATCCTCCAAATAAAGAGGTCCATTTGGCAGGGAACTAAGGACAGCCTTCAGCCAATAGCAAGCAAGGAACGAAGCCTGTCTAACAGCTGCGAGAAACTAAATCCAGCCAACAACCACATGAATGAGTTTACAAGATCTGTCCCCAGACGAGCCTTGAGATAAGCTAGCACCTTGACTGAAGACTGAGAACGCTAGAGCCAGAGCACCCAGCTAAACCTCACCAGATAACTGACCAGAAACTGTGAGATAAGACCCAAATATTGGCTTAAGTCCCCAAAATTTGTGGCTAAATTTAAAACAGCAATAGATAACTCATATAGCATCTAAGCCCATAATTTCTACCCCTTCTCCTAGCAGTATTATAATGTATTGATGCTTGAAACCTTTTTTTTTTTTTTTGCAACAAAGATCTTTCTACCTTCCCAAATGTATACAACATACATATTTTTTTTTTAAGTTAAGGTAAATAAAAATAAATTCATCTTGATGCAGTGTTGAAAATTTAACCACATCTTTTGAAGTAGTTAGAGAAATTCTGTAGTGTCCTAAACCCAGGGTCTATAATTTTGAAAACTAAAATGGACTAAATAGACTGTCTCTTCTTTTCCAAAGATGTCTAACTAACTAGAATGTTGAGTCCAAAATTGACACTTGCAAATTGCTAGTTCTTAATTGAAAATCAAAATGTAGTAAGGACATTCCTACAAGTTACCATAGACCTAAAGAGTTCAGAATTGTAAGTAAGGAGAATGTAGGTCCTTAGTATTTTACCAGGATAATTCTTTAATTCAGAAAATACATATTTATAAATATGCAAATTTTTTGGGGGGGGAGAAAACATTCTTAAACTCAGGTAAACAGGGTCATGGCCCTGCCAAAATGGTCATATCTAATCCTTGGAAATTGCAAATAGTAAAAGGAACTTTACATAGTAAAAGTGTGAATGGCAACTTTAAGCTCATTAGTGGTCAGGGTATATTTGTAATGCAACTTTTACAATCATGAGACTTTTATAATTAGTGAGACATTTTTTAAACCTAGGATCTGAACTTCTCCAACATTCACAGACTTTCCTTATCATCATCTTTCTCTGATGAGTGAACTTAGATGCAAGAAAGCATCACAAGGGGAAGCTGATTACAACCCAGTGATGGTAAAACATACTTCAGGGGGACAGTGAATAGATACAGTGGTACCAGAGCCACAGTGGAGAGGGGATCCCAGGGCTACCATGACAAAGTACTGCAAACTGGCTAGCTGAAACAACCAAAATGTATTGTTTCACAGCTTGGGGGCCTCAAGTCAAAAATCAAGGGCCATGCTCCCTCTGAAGTCTGGAGGGAAGGATCTCTTCCAGGCCTCTCTTCTAGCATCTGCTAATTCCTTGTTATGGCAGCATTACTCCAGTCTTTACAGGGTGTTCTCCCTGTGTGTGTCTGTCTCCAAATTTCCTCTCTTTAGGAAGATACCAGTCATTTTGGCTGAGGGGCCCTTTCTACTTCAGCGTGACCTCACCTTAACTCATGACATTTGGCATATTTCCTAATAAGGCTTCATTCCGAGCTACTGGAGGGCTTCCCAGGTAGCGCTAGTGGTAAAGAATCTGCCTGCCAGCGCAAGTTAGACGTAAGAGACTCTGGTTTGATCCCTGGGACGGGAAGATCCCCTGAAGGGGGGCACCGCAACGCACCCCGGCATTTTTGCCTGGAGAATCCCATGGACATGGAGCCTGGCAGGCTGCAGTCCATAGGGTTGCACAGGGCTGGACATGAGTGAAGTGACTGAGCTTGACACACACACTGAGCTGTTGGAGGTTAGGACTTCAGCATATGATTTCGAATTTCTGGAGGACGAAATTCAACCCACAATAGGGATGTTAGTCCCGGGAGACTAGAAACAAGGTTTATCAAGAAGGTGTGCAGAGCAGTGATAACAGCTAGCTTCTCAGGTGGCTCAGATGGTTAAGAAACTACCTGCAATGCAGGAGACCCGGGTTTGATCCCTGGGTTAGGAAGATCCCCTGGAGAAGCAGAGGCCACCCACTCCATATTCCTGCCTGGAGAATCCACACGGACAGAGGAGCCTGACAGGCTACAGTCCATGGGGTCACGAAGAGCTGGACACAACCAAGTGACTAACACTTTCCATTCTCACAGGTACTCCCCGAGGTCGGTGTCTTTGGTTCAGCTTCAGAGATGAGGAAACAGGCCGAGAGGGGCTAGGCAGTTTCTCTGAGTTCACACAGTTGATAGGGCCAGAGCTGGGTGTGAACCCAGGTTTGTCGGGCTCCAAAGCCCAAGCTTTCATCACTTTGCTCTGCCATCTCCAAGAATAGTTGAAAGAGCAGAAGACCCGGTTTCTAGGCTCAGTGGCTTCCCTGTTAGCTCAGCTGGTAAGGAATTCTCCTGTTATCCAGGAGACCCCAGTTCAATTCCTAGGTCAGGAAGATCCCCCGGTGAAGGGATAGGGTACCCACTCCAGTATTCTTGGTCTTCCCTTGTGGCTCAGCTGGTAAAGAATCTGCCTGCAATGTGGGAGACCTGGGTTCCAGATCCCCTGGAGAAGGGAAAATGTTATCTACTCCAGTATTCTGGCCTGGAGAACTCCATAGATTACAGTCCATGAGGTCACAAAGAGTCGGACACAACTGAGCGACTTTCACTTTATTCACTGCCATATAATAAGCATGAGACAGGCAATAAATCACTTAATTTCCCTAGGGCTTAGTTTTCTCTTCAGTAAAATGAGCCTAATAATAATATCTGGGCAAGTACAAGTACTTCATAAACTGTAAAGCATTCTGCCATGGTAATAAATGTTATTAACAGCAGCATCAGCATAAGAGAAAGACAATTAACATGTTCTCAGTGGAGAATGATGATATATTTATGTTCCCTAGGTTTTTAGTGTTTATGTTTATTTTATGACCATCCACCCTCCCTCCCTACATGGGCCCTCCAACAGTCCATGTACATCTATCTTCTGATCTCCCCACCAGTTCAGACCTCCTGCCTTTAGTGATGATGATGATGATGGTTAGTTGCTCACTCATGTCCGACTCTTTGTGACCCTGTGGACTATAACCCACCAGTCTCCTCTGTCCATGGAATTCTTGGGCAAGAATACTGGAGTGGGTTGCCATTCCCTTCTCCAGGGGATTTTCATGACCCAGGAATCGAACTTCTGCCTTGAGTAGGCAACTGAATTCATTCAGTATTTAACTGAATACTTAAAACAAAAAAGTTTCCTAAGTTAAAACTAGTGTTTTATTGAGATAGTTCTTTTGGCAATTGTGAAAAAAATATAGTATCTTAGTTCAAGCTGCTATAAGTACCTTAAGTGAATGTCATTCAGTCATGTCCAACTCTTTGTGACCCCTTGAACTATACAGTCCATGGAATTCTCCAGGCCAGAATACTGGAGTGGGTAGTAGTTCCCTTCTCCAGGGGATCTTCCGAACCCAGGGATCGAACCCAGGTCTCCTGAATTGCAGGCGGATTCTTTACCATCTGAGCCACCAAGGAAGGTGGCTTATAAACAACAGACATTTATTTCTCAACACTCTGTCGCCTGGGAAGTCTAAGATCAAGGCATCAGCAGATTAGGTGTCCGGTGAAGGCCTACTTCCTGGTTGACAGTCTTTCCACTGTGTTCTACATGGCAGAAAGATTAAGAGAGCTCCGTGTGTTTTTGTTTTTAAATAAAGGCACTAATCCCATTCATAAAAGTTTCACTCTCATGACCGAGTCACCTCCTAAGGACCCCACTTCCAAATACCACTACTTTCAGGCTTAGAATTTTCACAGATGAATTTTAAGGGGACGCAAACATTCTGTCTATAGTGTACAGAGAATAGAGTTTAGGTCTCTTTAGAAGTTTGTTAAAATGTTCGTGTCCTTTGCAAGTTGAAGATTTATTACCAAGCTGATAAAACCAAACACGCAACCAAACAAAAGATCAATTAACCCACTGGACAATAAATAAAATTTTCACATACATCTTTTTTTTCTAATTTAGCTTTTGTTTAAATTTCTGATGTTGGCCAAAGTGCATGTTTATTATAAAGGATTAGAAGATATACAATAAATAGAAAGACCTCACCAGTAAACCCATATCCCATATTTATTTCCAAGAGAAAGTGGCTGTTTACATTTTGATTATTTATGAAAAGTTGGACTTTCACCAAACATTTTGCTTTTTAACTAGTATTATAAGTAGTATTTTTACATCTTGTAAAATTCTTTAAGAACATGATTTTTAATTACTACATAATATTCTGTACTTCAGATGTGTTATTACCCATTTAACTAATTCCTTATGGTAGAACATTTGGATCTGTGTTTTTGCTAATCTGAACAGGGCTTAGAAGAATATCCTTTTATCTAAATATGCACATTTCTTGTTACTTATGGGATATGTCCTGAGAAGTAAAATTACTAGATTGAAGAGCTTTCTTTATGTATTACTATATAAGTCAAGCAGCAGAAAGCACTGCAGGAATTTAGGTACTGGTCAGCCCACAAATTTGTCAGGAAAGCTACACCATGAAGCTTAGCTAACAGGCAGGAGTGGAGGAAGTCTGTGCAGCCAGAGCCCCAGGCAAAGCCTTCCCACAGAGCCAGTGAGCCAGGACCCCTCTGGCATCACCACTGAGGCTGTAGGGAGCCTACCCTTGCTTTGCCACCACTACTGGCACCAGGCCTGGACACAGGACACTGGACATCAGATACCATGCTGGCACCACTGCCCCAGAAGCTCCTGGAAACTGAATGTTGCTGCTGCAGCCAGAAGGAGTTCTGTTCTCACCCACGTACTCAGCATGACAAGCAAGTGACATGGGTCATCACATCTGAGTGCCCCGGCCTAGGGGCTGGGGATGAGAGCATCTGGTGTTTATACCTTCCATAGAGAGATGAGCCCTGTCTACCACCAGGATTTTAAAGGTGAGTCCACTCACTACCAATTTTATGGACAAGAATTAGCACCTTAGTCTTATTTTAATTTTATTTGTTTGCTAGAGAGGATGGACATTTTGTTTCGAACTATTGGTATTCTGTGATACCTTTTTCATTAACTGCCTAATCATATCCTTTGATGGCTTTTCAATTGGAGCATAAAAGTGAAAGTGGAAGTGTTAGTCTTGTCCAACTCTTTGGGACCCCATGGGCTGAAACCCGCCAGTCTCCTCTCCTCTGCTACAGAATGTTGAGAAATAAATGTTTATTGTCTCCTCTGTCCATGGAATTCTCCAGGCAAGAATACCAGAGTGAATAGCCATTCCCTTCTCCAGGGATCAAACCTGGGTTTCCTGCATTGCAGGCAGATTCTTTACTGTCTGAGCCACCAAGGAAGCCCACCAGGGAAAAAATATCCTTTTTGTGAGCGTTTCTTTAACAGTAAGACTGTCAAACTCTTTGACAGCCATATATGTTTCATCTTTTTCCCAATTTGACCGCTAACTTCATTTAGGACTTTTTAATTTTAGCCTTCAGAAGTTTACCTATTCTATAAAGTTAGGTCTATAACCTTTTCCCATTATGTTTTCTTACTTTACATTCAAACTTACGCCTTCCCTAATCAGGTATCAGATAAACATTCATCTACATTTTCTAGCTAATCCCGAAAAATATAATTTCTAAATCTTCAGATGAATTGGTTAAGTTGCAGAAAGGAGATCTACATCTTAGAATGTGTTTCCACTAGAATCCTAGAATGTGAATCCACTAAAATTCAGTAGAAGCAACACAGGAAGGATGTCTTTTCTCTTTTGCTGCTCCTGATGGCATGTCAAAACCCCTGCAGAAACCTCGCACCAGAAGTAGATTGATCAGTTAATAATGCATTCTACTATGACTATACTTTAGTCAACTTAAGTGTTGCAAGAAAGTGAAAAAATAAGTGGTTTCTTACTCAGAGTAGTTTTTTTTTTTTTTTTTTGAGACACACTACCATATAACTGACATTTGAATCTCCATGGCAAAAACTCCCTTTACTCTCAGGAGATGTGTGGGTGACCCTCAGGATGGTGGGGTAGATGTAGTAAAATATTAAAGAGGGTTTGGAGAACACTAATGTTGCCAGAGAAAGAAAGGCAAATACTCAAATATTATTTTGTACAGACCTGGAAGAGGTTGCTTCTGAGTTTTGCCCATGTTGTTGGTGGTATTATAAGAGTTGGTAACATGCTGAGTGTGAAGGTGGGGAAATAGGGGGAAATGCAGCCCACAGCCCTCCAGAGGGGCAGCAAAAGGAGTGAAGAATCTGTAGGAACAGTTGCATCTTAGGAGTGCTGAGAAAGGGGCACAAGAACAACTTCATAAAATCCATTTCAAGAGTGGTATGGGCATAACTGTTTTAATCACTCCCTTTTCACCCTATCAGTGAGGGAGGGATTCCCACCGTGGGATTATGCAGACAGGGGAACACCTGACACTCTACACTGTACAGATGAGATCAACCACAGTTTATTAGTCATTTACAGTAAGTCTCCTACATACGAGAACGCATTCGTAAATCCAAAGTGTTTTTAAGTCCAACAAAGATACCCTAGGTGCCCAAATAACACTGGCTATATACTACCATATTGTAATAGGTTCATAATACTTTTCAGACAAATAATATATAAAACACAAAAAATAAAGAAAATGTTTGTAATCTTATAGTACAGTATCTTGAAAAGTATAGTAGTACAGTATAGCAGCTGACATACAGGGGCTGGCATTGAATGAACAGGCATGAAGAGTTACTGACTGGAGGATGGATAGGAGGTGAGCGATGGTAGAGTTGAAGGATCTTTAACAATAGAAGACAGAGGGCAAGCTGCAATTTCACTCACTCCTGATGTGATTGGACATGTGAACACACGTTGGCATCTTTGATGAACGTTTGCAACTTGAAGGTGCGAATAGAGGGGATTTACTGTATACTGAAAGCCTAGGGGAGGAGAACACTGCTTGCCATGTAGGGCCACACGGGGATTGCATTTGAGGACAGAGTGAACACAGCCACAGAGTGTCTATGAGAAACAGGCTTTGTGGTATCAAGTGGGTGTGGTGCCTCTGGATTCCCGCGGGAAGATGTGATTGGCTTGTTTGGATAATTCTGTGAGCTGGCAGGGAACTGAAACCTGCTACTCACGGATAACCATGCACTGTGCTGGGTCCCTTTGATAAGGAGTGTTGTTTGGCTAGGTGACCTTGTCCCCAAGATTAGCATAGGGAGGGGAACTTGTAGTTAGGCTATCTGAGAACTCCTGGATTTTACAAGATGTCAAGGCAGTATATAATATTGAGCCTTAATTTCAAGCCTTACACCACAATAGCACTTCAGGACATTAGTTGATGGTAGGCTTTAGTGGTTAGAAGGAGAGAAAATTCTAAGAAACTTGAGTCCTGGACAGAAGTCAATTTATACCTTCAGAAATCAGGGGTCTCAAAACAAAATGACAGAGGCAAGACAGATTATTAAGACAAGTTGGGAGAGGGGTTGAGTGTGGGCAAAATGGGTGAAGGTGATTAAAATGTACAAACTTCTGGTCACTTCAGGTCTTAGGGATGTAATGTACAGCATGGTGACTATAGTTAATAAAACTGTATTGCATATTTGAAAGCTAGTAAAAGAGCTGATCTTAAAAGTTCTCATAAAAAGAAAAAGAATTGTAACTATGTATAGTATGTAGGCATAGCTGGATGGATGGATAAGTGTAAACTTCAGATGTTCCTTGACTTACAAGGGGTTATGTCCCAATACACCCACCATACATTGAAAATATCACAAGTCAAAAAATGTG
This sequence comes from Bos mutus, assembly GCF_027580195.1. Lineage (NCBI taxonomy): Eukaryota > Metazoa > Chordata > Mammalia > Artiodactyla > Bovidae > Bos > Bos mutus. Next base: position 36,321,564 of record NC_091626.1, read on the forward strand.
TTTAAGACACCTAACCTAAGAAACACCATAACTTAGCCTAGCCTAACTTAAATGTGCTCAGAACACTTAGCTTATAGTTGGGCAAAATCATCTAACACAAAGCCTGTTTCATAACAGAGTGTTAGGTATCTCATATAATTTATTGAATACAGAAAACAGAATGGCTGCAGGGTATACAATAGTTGTAGGCTGGTGGGTCATTTACCTTCATGATCACATGGCTGATTGGGAGCTGTAGTCCAGGAAAAGATCAAAGTTCAAAGTACAGTTTCTATTGAATTTGTAATACTTTCTCACCATTGTAAAGCCAAAAAATTGTAAGTTGAACTATCATAACTCAGAGACTGTCTGTAGACTTCATGTGATGATCGTTTTGAATCCGTTTACCTCAGACTGGGACTCAAGCTCACATGGCTAGGGCTCAAACCCAGTCAAAACCCAGTTTGGGACTTAAACCCACATGGCTGGGTCTCAAACCCTGCCAAAACTCTGCTTGGGACTTGAACCCAGGTGGCTAGGACTTGAACCCAACCAAAACCCTGCCTGGGACTTGAACACATGTGGCTAGGACTTGAACCCAGCCAAAACCCACAGTACCTGGTTTCCGGACCTAATGAAGCTCAGGTTCTTAATGTCTCATTGCAGAAAGAATTCAGTGAGACAAAATGATAGGCAAGAAGTGGACTTATTCAGATATAGAGAGAAGCACACTCCACAGACAGAGTATGGGCCATCGTAAAGGGCACATGCAGCCTCGAAATTTGGTGTGGTTAGTTTTTATAGGCTGGGTAATTTCATATGCTAATGAGTGGGAGGATTATTCCAACTATTTTTGGGAAGGAGTGGAGATTTCCTGGATTTAGGCCACCACCTACTCCTTTTAACAGTGCCTTGGAACTGTCATGGGTTTCCCTAGTGGCTCAGCTGGTAAAGAATCTGCCTGCAATGCAGGAGAACTGGGTTCGATCCCTGGGTTGGGAAGATCCCCTGGAGAAGGGAACGGCTACCCACTCCAGTATTCTGGCCTGGAGAATTCCATGGACTGAACAGTACATGGGGTCACAAAGAGTCAGACACGAATGAGCCACTTTCACTTTTGAACTGTCATGGCACCTCTGGGTGCATCATTTCACTTGTTGATTGAGGATTAAGGTCTAGTCTTGTCTGTCATCTTGGTCCCATTTGATTCTAATTGCTTTATGTTGTGTCCTTGGGCTATGTCATTCTTTCAAAAGTTGCGCCCGGCCCCTTTCCCTCCTGTTGCAATTTCACAATATATGCAAATATTAAATCATTAGATTGTATACCTGAAACAAATATAATGTCGTATGTCAATTAAAAAACAAGAGAAGAAAGGGAAAAAAGTGGATTTGGAGTCAGATGATTAAGATGAATCCCACCCAAGGTAGCAGTCAGGAGGCTGCTTATGGCCCCAAACACCCACACCCAGTGAATTGAGTAGTGGAGACAGTGTCTGGCTGCAATTTAACCTGCCTTCTACAAAAAGTAGTCACCAATGTACATGCTGCACTGTGAGGAAAGAGGAAGAGAAAATTAATCCCATCAGCCTGGTCTCTAGAGACCCACATATCCGGTCACTTAGGTGATGGCTTCAATAGAAAGCAAACAGAAATTTCTGGGGGCTTCCCAGGGATGTTGTGTCATAGTTTGATGTAAGGTGCGGGGTGGTACTTTCCAAGGCAGCTCTATCGTGGACACATGGTTAGCAGCATAAAGCACAAGGTACCACATTATTCAATATTTCATCAAGTATTTGATGAGCCCCTACCACATACCCAGAATTCCATATAGGACAGAATCCCTTTCCTCAAAGGAGTTCCTAATCTTGGGAAAGTGGCATAATTTTATACGAAAAAGAAACTTCAAGTATGTAAATATTTTCCAAGATGAAGAACATGGAAAATATAGCATATTTTTCCTATAATTAAAATAGGCCCTTTGTATTGCCAGCTCCACATTCACAGATTTAACAAACCACAAATTGAAAACAATCAGAAATAAAAATTCCAAAAAGTTTTGAAAAGTGACACTTGAATTTTCCATACACTGGCAACTATTTACATAGGATACATTGTATTAACAACTATGTTTGCATAGCATTTATATTGTATTTAGAACTATTTACACAGTATTTATGCTCAGTCATGTCCGACTCTTTGCGACCCTATATGGACTGTAGCCTACCAGACTTCTCTATTCATGGGATTTTCCAGGCAAGAGTACTGGAGTGGGTTGCCTTTTCCTTCTCCAGGGTATCTTCCCGACCCAGCGATCGAACCCAGGTCTCCCGCATTGCAGGCAGACGCTTTACCCTCTGAGCCACCAGGGAAGCCCCTATGTTATATTAAGTATTATAAATAAACTAGAGATATATAAAGTATACAGGATCATATTTATAGGTTATTTGCAAATATTATGTCAGTTTATATAAGGGACTTGAGCATTCACAGATTTTAGTATCCATAGAGGTCCTGAAATCAAAGCTTTGAGAATGCCAAAGGACAACTGCATATTGCTTACATTCTATACTTTAAATAACTCATACAAGGCACATTATGTGGCAAGACACTTTCTTGACCTACAGGCTGAATCCCTCATGTACCCACAACCAATCATGGCTGAAGTTTCCTGTTGCTTTAACACGTGTGCATTTTGGTTCAAGCACATACAGGCACAGTTAGGGCCGGCACAGTCCAGAAGTCTTCTCACTCAGTTCTCACTTTGTTCTGCCTAGACTGCTTGACAGTTCCTGAGCCCGGGCTGTTCCGTCTCTCTAGTCTATCAGCCAAACTTGCTTGGCCATTCTCCTTGATCTCTCGCACCCCCACCCCAACACCCTTCAGAGATACCTGGAGGCAACCATTAGAGGAATAAATTGACTTTGGGTCATTTGGAGGGTAATGCAGTTAAATCTAGAAGGTCTAATCCATTTGGGGAGTTTCCTCATGTAACTTTTCCAACTCCAGACAAACTCCTGTCCAAGGGTACAGTTTGGGTAGGTTTCTGTCCTTGTCATCCATAGAACATGATCACATCGATGTTAGCCCCAGAGTGCTCTACTGTAACTCCAGGTTGGTCTTGGTCCCTAAATCAGTGGTGGACAGTCTCCAGTGGGGGGTTTTAACTATACAAGCCCAGTTCCTGTCCCTGCAATTGCTGATTAAGGAGTCTGAGGCTGGTACAGCAAAATCTCTATGTGTCAGAGTTGAGATGAAGCACAGGCATCCACTTAATATAAAGAGAAACTTCAAACAATTATAACTGATCGATAATGCAATCCTTTCTGTGAACTCATTGTTCATGGAAATTTTCCAGCAGAGGCCAAATTTATGAACAGTTACTCCTCTTTCTTCATCATAAAACATAACTATACCCTAAAACTCCTTTCTACATTTCCTCATTAATCTGCCCACATGTCCTATGGGACAGATGTCATTATTATTCTCATTTTGCAAATGAGAGAAGTGAGATGCAGGGAGTGTAAATGATTTGCCTAAGATCAAATAACCAGAAAAGATGAAGGCAGGACTAACTAACGTAAGGGTTACTCCTGATCTACTCCTCCATGTGGCCTCAAATCTGAGGACGTGCACTGGCCCAGGAAGGCGGCTGACGGCCTAGGCCACTTGTCAGTTTATTCAGAGACCCTTAAGTCTAATTGGAGGTCAGAGAGTGAAGGGCTGGGGTCACCACAACCAGAGACACACTGCTGCAGACTTTCTTTGCTAGACCTTCCTGCTTACCCTCAGGCCCTTCACCTCATGGACTGACAAAATGATTGCTGTTGTTTATTAAGGGCTTACTTACCATGTGCTTTGCGAACTGGTTTATGTGATGTCACTTAATCATTATAACAATACCAGCAGGAAGGTATTAGATCTACTTCACAGACGTAGAAACTGAGGCTGAACATCTTATCCACAGTCACAGAGTAAAGCCATGGATCAAAGTCAAATGTATGCACGTTCAAAGACTGTGCCCTACAGAAGGATTGCCTCTGGCGGCAGTGATGTTCTAAAGGGCAGGTAGGGTGGAAAGGAATTAGTTGCATCCTTGAGGTCTCCCACCATCTCCCTGTGTAGGCTAGAGGGTATTTGCATGGTTAGCCCAAGGGAGGACTCTGAGGGCCATTTCAGCCCCAAAGATGACATATCATTGGGGCATCTCCAACCAGAATCATTACCAGATATAAGAGCCTCCAGGATTCCTGGAACTCAACTGACTGAGGCTACAGCAGGCACAATGTACATTGTGCTGAGATGGAAAGCAGTGTGTGTGTAGTCATGCACACGCACACACAGGCACACAACTGTACAGGGTACAAGATGTCAGAACACTGGGTTCTGGCCCTGCCCACCTCTCTACGTTTAAGTCCAGAGAGGAATTAAGGCTCTTTGAGGACCTGTTTTTACTCCACAAATGAAGCAGGACTCTGAAATCTTCTAAAAAGCCTTGAAATCAACACCCCTCTTCTCACCCTCCAGTAGCAAGCACACTTTGGCAGCTAAGAATCCCCTCAGGCTACACGCATATCACCGATCCCTCTGTAGGCGGTGGAGCCTCACAGAGAGGGTCTGGGGTCTGCTGTGCTGGCGTGAAGGCCACAGGCTTATAGTCCTGAGATGTTTAAAGGCCTTTCAGGACTCAGAACCATAGAGAAATCAAGACCTCAGAAGGGCACTGGGCTTCCCTTTTCCACTTGGTAGTACAGCCTAATCTACAGCATGAAGTGGAAAACTGTGCCGGTTTTTTGTACTTAGAACTATACGTCGAGTCCTGAAGGGTGGTTTTTGCTGTCCTTCTCCCGTGCTTCCTGACGCTGAACGTGGCATCTGTGTTGGTCATCCTCTGGCCACGCCTCCCCCAGGGACAAAACCTTCAGGAGCCAGGTGCGCGGGGAGGGAACGCGTGGTGTCAGGCTTTATGGGCAGGCAGCTGTCTTCAGGACTGTTAGTTTGGCACATGGTTTTGGACTCAGACAGACTTTGAGTTTAAATCCTGATTCTGCCCCTGAGTCGCTCTTGGGAAGGTCACTTGCGTTTCTGACCTTTGTTTCCTTTCCTGGAAAATGGGGCACTAATGCCTGCTGTGCAGCCTGGGACCTGGCAAACGCCCAGGGCGGAGGTGGTATGATTTCAGCAGCACTGAGAGGGACCCTGGGGCCAAAACAAACCCTTCTCCAGCCAGCTTCCTGACACAGGCTGGCCTCTACCCACCTCCTCAGCCTCAACCAGGAAGAAGACTCTCACTCTGCTTTCTTGAATAGCACCGTGCTTTCTCCTCTTGCTCAATATCTGTCCCTGTGGCCCCTCTTTCTAGAACGTTGTTCTCCTCAAAACTCTTCCCCATTCATCGGGTTAACACCTGCCTCCAGGTGTCCTCAGTCATCCAGAAGAGAACCTTTCAGGGCCACCCTGGTTCAGCCATATCCTTGCTGGTGTGATTATTTTATTAATGTTTATCAGTGAATTATGTTACTTAACTATACAATAAATGTAGGAGAGACAAGCTAATTAAAGAATATAAGTTTCATGAAGGTGATTATTTTATTCATCGGTGCCTGGCACATACCAGGCCTCAGTAGCCATTTGTTGAAAGAATGAATGTATAAGAGATACATTCATTTCACTTAAAGAAACATGTCTGCCATAGCGCTAGCACCCCCTGAAAATGTTAAGTCATTCTAAAGGCACAAAGTTGGGATAAAACACTTACGGTGAAACAAAGTTAGACAGGTTCCTTCTATGTGGGGCTTCTCAACACCTAATATGGATTGTGAATTTCCAGGAGGAAGGTCAAAACCCAACAAACAACCACGTTTACCACTTAGGCCTCATTGGGAGTGAGTTTAATCAAAACCTGACCCAGAAAAGAAAAAAAAAACCTTACCTAGAGAGTGAGTAATGGAGGCATAGAGATTATGGGCTCTGAAGGTAAGGAACTCTGCTTATCACCAGCCTGCCCCAAAGCCCCTGGACTCCTGGGAGCAAAATCAAGTCAAGTCTCATGTAACTGAATCAGGTGGGCTGTTCACTTCTCACCCACAAATCCCCCAACAGCAGAATCTTGGCCCAGTAAATGTCAACCTGGACCCTAGTTCTCTTTACTACTATTACCAAGAGACGTCTTACATCAGCGATGAAGGGATTTTATCTGTTTGTCATCTTCAATAAAAAGTGATGCTGGCAATGGTGTAAGGTTGATGTGTCCTAAAGAAACAGACCTGGTCTCTGTCTGGTTTTGTTTTCTTTTATTGCTTTTGAAATCCAGTGTTCCTCTTCTCATTGCTGGCTACAGGGCAATACTGGTTTTGCTCAAATGGAATATCTATTTGGAGATGATTGAAAAAACAAAACAGGCTAAAAGAAGGGTCAGGCCCGACTAGAGATAATTACAGTAGAAACAAAAGGCTGACACATAAACCAGCTGGGTATCCAAAACCGGGTTGGTTTCCGTATTTCAAATACTGGCTTCTGAGAAGCTGTGTTTGAATGCGAGCATGGGGCAATGCCTGAGATCTCACAGTGGATGCAGCGAGTAAATGAGGTTACACAGAACGGAGCTGAAATGCTGGCTCTGATCCCTGGTGCTTCCAAGATGTCCCCACAGTATCAGGGAGAGTGTTTACAGATAGCACAAAACTGATAAGTAGGAAGAGTTTGTCTTCAGGCCCTCTTTTCCACATTCAGCTGGGGAACTCAGCCTACCCCCTCACTAAAGAGGTGGGAGCTGTTTCCCACCTCAGCCTGCCTTAGCAGCTAACTTCTTTCCATCCCCTTCATTCAAGGTCCTGACTGCTTTTAAAACTAGTGGTTTGAACATGTGACTTGCTCCTCTGTAAAATATTTGGATTTTAACAAGAATCTTCTGGCTGAAACCGGGCGAGTCACTCTAGTGGCAAGTCAGGCAATAGAATAGATGCTTCACAGCAGACTGTGCTTCAGTTGCCCTCAGGCCCTGCCCAGAGGCAGCTGTCTGCCCTGGCTTGTAGAACTGGCTCAGCTTCAGCTCTTTGCTGTGCCGTAAAGGCAGGTTAAAGGGCAACGGGGCACCAAAGGCAACGAGAATAGAAAACAGCGCATGGAGATGGTATTTTGTCCATGGATTGGGGATTACTATCCTAAGCAGCCAGAATTTTTCCAATAGAGTTTTATACAACAAAATAAATGTGTTCTACACTTTTAGTGTTTAAATAAACATAGAGGATTTATTTCCAGCCATAATGTAAATTGGTGATGTGGAAAGTTACGAAAAGAGAAGGCATGCTAAACCTTCAGACCTCCTGGTTTCTGTCACTGCTCTGTATACTTAAACAACACTGATTTCTACATAAATAACTGACCTCTTATACAATATTTGTAAGATGTTTTTCTCTAAGAATTTTCCCCTTTCTCAAAAGGTACTGTTAGTATGAACTGAAGTTTATGGAAACTAACATGAGTAAACTAAGGGCAAAGTGTAGTATATGTATAGATTTATTTCATTTTTTTCCCCATTGAAGCTCTTGATTTCCTAGATTTGTGCTTAAAACTACAATAGAACACTGTGACCCAAGGTATCGCTTCCTAAAATATACCCTGAAGTAATAGACTTCCAATCTTTTTTGACTTTGACCTGTAGTAATAAATCTATTTTACTTTATGATCCCCCTCAACACACCTGAAATCAAAGTTTCATAAAACAAAGCTTATTCTTGTTACATGCTGTGTACTTTAGTATTTTCTATTGTATTCACTTCTATTTATTTTTATTTTTATTTTTTTCACTTCTATTTATTTTACTTTCTTATTTTTCTTAAAAAAATTGACATTACTAACCACAGGCAACTTGGGACCCATAGTTTCAAAAACACAGCCTTAGAGAAACTCTTATAACATATATAAAAACATTTATAGCAACACTGTTACAAAAAGAAAAAAAAAATATGGGAAAGTGCATATGGCAAATAATCAACATTGTGTATAGAGCACTGGCAGCGGTTGATATTAGGAAAGGGCTCTCTGAGGAAATGACATTTAAATTCAGACTAGAAGACAAAGCTTGGCAAAGAGTATTGTACACTGAGCAGGCCTTGAATAAGCAAAGAACTTGGCACCCTCAAAGAATGGAGGGAGGCTAATGTGGTTGGGTCAAGGAGAGAGACATCTGATGAGATTGTGATGGTAGGTTGGGGATAAATTATGCAATGTTTCAAAGGCAATTTTAAAGATAATGGATTTTTATTCAAGTGCAATGGGTAGCCACTGAAGCATTTAAACTGGGAAATAGCATGCTCAACTTATCTTTACAACCATTACCCCAGTTCTTTAGTGAAGAATGGGTCAGAAAGTGGATAGAGGAAAATCAGTTAAGAAGCTATTGTAAAAGCCTTTGGTGGTTTGGACTGTGGTTAGAGTGGAAGCAGAGAGAAGTAGATTGATACAGGGAATATTTTAGAGGTATAGTCTATAGGACTTAGGGAGACCTTATTTGGAATTTAAGTTGAGGTTGAAGGAGGGAGATGAGATTGAAGATAAGGGCTATGTCAAGGATGACCCACCCACTGTTCTAGCAAGAACATCTGAGTAGATGAAGGTGAAACTTACTGATATAGAAGACCAAAGTGGGAGCACATCTGAGTGAGTCAAAATGAAGAGTTTCATTTTGTAAATCTTAAGTCTGAGATGCTTGTGAGCTGTCCAAATAGAAAAATCAAGTTAGTAATTATCTGTGCAAAGCTAGAGCTCGGCAAGCAGATCAGACTGGACATATACATTTGAGAGTTAGCAGCCTATACAGTCAAGATCATTCTGGGATGATAGAGCAGAGCACAAGAAGAGAGCCCAGGATGGAACCATGAGGAGTCCTGATATTCAGAACCAGCTTGAGAAGGAGGAACCATGGCCACAGATAATAAACCAGGGGTATGTGATCTCATAGGAGACAAATAAAGAGAATGACTTAAGAACTGGTTGGTAATCAACAGTGTCAAATGTTGCTAAGAAGTTAGAGATGATGAAACTGAGAAGCATCTGTTAGATTTAGTAACACAAATGTCACAGTGGCCTTATCAAGAGCTGTTTTTTCTAGATTGGTGGGGTAGAAGAAAGAAAGGAAGGAAAGGAAGTAGAGATAGTGGGTGTAGACAACTCCTGTGAACATTGGCTGGGAAGGAGAGAAGAGCAATGGGAATACTGGCAGAGAAGAATGTATAATCATGGGAGGTATTTTTGTTGGTTGGTTGGTTGAGGTGTAAGAAGATGTTTGAATGCTCTTTGGAAGGTCTGGGTGGAGAATAAGAAGCTAAAGATGCAAAACAGAGGAAGAAACCACAGCAACGTCCTCAGATGGAAAGCAAACATGGGTGGCTGAATAGCTTTGGATCAGAGGAGGGATATTCTTCTCCATTGTGGCAAAAGGAAAGAGAGAGTGTGTGTGGGTCCAAGAAATTCTGCGGAATTGATGGTGGGCAGTTACTGTCTGATGAATGCAAAGTGAGTCAGTTTTGCATGGTTTGGCTGCAAGAAATAGAATACCCAACCCAAAGCAGCCCAAGAAACACAAAGGTTTATTTTTCTCCCTTAATATAAAGTCCACTACTGAGCAGTTTAATTGCTATAATTGTTAGAATTGAATATCATCATCTGAAATGATGCAGCCAGCTTTATACCCTAGGCTGCATTTATTGAACTTATTGTCCTACACATGCATATAGTTAGAAATTCTACTTTTCAGAGTGCAGTTGAATGTACTTTGTGAATAGTTACAGAAAGTAAGAGAGAAAGAGGGGTGGAAGATAGAGGGCTCTTGTAAATTCAGCCTTACAAAAGAATCATTAATGATTGTTGCTAACATGGCTGCCTAGGAGGCTGTGCAATGTTGCAGCATTTGTTGTTAGGTGCATAGTAGAATCAGCTACAAAGCCTGTGGGGACAGTTCAACCCACGGAAGAGGATGGTAGGTATAAATAAATTAGCAAGAAGTGTTTGTTGCTGACAGCCATAGGAGATGTTCATTTAAGGAAAAATGAATGTGGATTTAAAATATCCAATAATCTGTATAATTTTTTTCCTACCAGTTTGAATAAAAAAAAAACCAACACACATTAACTTTGATCCACATTCCTTTTACTCTAAGCTGTATTGTTTACCTGTGGGAGGTCAGCATGGAACTTGTCACCTCTTCCTCCTTGAAATCCAACAAAAGATGCCACTGAGACACAATCATAGACACAAATTAAGGAAAGTATTCATCTGACACTTTCTTACTGGTGTGAATGGTGAGGATTCAGAGACTAGCTCTGATGAAGCTTGGTGTCTGCTAGCATGCTCTTCGCAGTCTTGACTACATGGATTCCAAGACATGAATACTGGAACTTTGTCATTTAATGATATGGAAGAAATACTGAAGAGGGTATACCTTATTTTGTCCATGGCAAGGCTCAGGATTTCTGTCTTGGAATTCATATAGTCACGTCAGTATAGGCCAAATGCCCCATTTCTAAAATGATGCTTCATTCTCTTGAAACATATACTTTACCATATGTAAAATAGAGAGCCCATGGAAATTTGCTCTATGATGCAGGGAGCTCAAACCCAGTGCTCCGTAACAACCTAGAGGGGTGGGATGGGATGGGAGGTGGAAGGGAGGTTCAAGAGGGAACAAACGTATATATAACTATGGCTGATTCATGTTGATGTATGGCAGAAACCAACACATAATTGTAAAGCAAAGTATCCTCCAGTTTAAAAAAAAAAATGAAACATCATATTGAAAGATAAATATTTTGCTGTTTCTAGAGACTGGTGCTATAGATAATTAAAGTTTTGATAATTTTGCCTCTTTTATTACTATTCAAAGTAAAACAACTAAAGCAACATAAAAAATAAAACTATGCTTCACTCTTAATGGAAATATGTTATAAAGATATGAATCCCTATTATGAGTTTATGGTGCCTTAATTAAGGAAAGCTTCTCTGATATCAAGATTTTGAAATATCTCTTGATTAAGCATATCAGAGCTTATATCACTATATAATTTCCCATTTTTTAAAGGTGAAATGGATTCATTTCTTCTGCAAAATTAAGGAAGGGTAATCATGAGACCACCTGATTTGCCTCTTGAGAAACCTGTATGCAGGTCAGGAAGCAACAGTTAGAACTGGACAGGGAACAACAGACTGGTTCCAAATAGGAAAAGGAGTATGTCAAGACTGTATATTGTCACCCTGCTTATTTAACTTCTATGCAGAGTACATCATGAGAAACGCTGGGCTGGAAGAAACATAAGCTGGAATCAAGATTGCCGGGAGAAATATCAATCACCCGATATGCAGATGACACCACCCTTATGGCAGAAAGAGAAGAAGAACTAAAAAGCCTCTTGATGAAAGTGAAAGAGGAGAGTGAAAAAGTTGGCTTAAAGCTCAACATTCAGAAAACTAAGATCATGGCATCTGGTCCCATCACTTCATGGGAAATAGATGGGGAAACAGTGGAAACAGTGTCAGACTTTATTTTTTGGGGCTCCAAAATCACTGCAGACGGTGACTGCAGCCATGAAATTAAAAAACGCTTACTCCTTGGAAGCAAAGTTATGACTAACCTAGATAGTATATTGAAAAGCAGAGACATTACTTTGCCAACAAAGGTCTGTCTAGTCAAGGCTATGGTTTTTCCTGTTGTCATGTATGGATGTGAGAGTTGCACCGTGAAGAAAGATGAGTGCCGAAGAATTGATGCTTTTGAACTGTGGTGTTGGAGAAGGCTCTTGAGAGTCCCTTGGACTGCAAGAAGATCCAACCAGTCCATTCTAAAGGAGATCAGTCCTGGGTGTTCTTTGGAAGGAATGATGCTAAAGCTGAAACTCCAGTACTTTGGCCACCTCATGAGAAGAGTTGACTCATTGGAAGAGACTCTGATGCAGGGAGGGATTGGGGGCAGGAGGAGAAGGGGATGACAGAGGATGAGATGGCTGGATGGCATCACCGACTCCATGGACGTGAGTTTGAGTGAACTCCGGGAGTTGGTGATGGACAGGGAGGCCTGGCGTACTGCGATTCATGGGGTCGCAAAGAGTCGGACACGACTGAGCAACTGAACTGAACTGAATCGTGAGATGGGAAGCAGGAACAGGGGACCAACAGAACATTTTTCAGGTGAATCAGTTCAGGAAAATTTACAAAAGGTAGTTCCAAATCTGTGACGATATTCCCTTAGAAAGTCTTTGTGTTCTCCCGAAAGTTCACATAATACTGGTTAAAAGCTATAGGCTTAGCCTAAATGTGATTCCCTGTCACTGAAATAAAATTATAGGGTTCTGAACAACGGCAAATCTTCAATATTTACAATAGGTGGTTCTCTGGGAGTGAGGGGGAAGGAGTCAGATAAATTGTCAAGACTTCTAGGTGGCTCAGCTGGTAAACAATCCACCTGCAATGCGGGAGACCTGGGTTCAATCCCTGGGTTGGGAAGATCCCCTGGAGAAGGGAACGGCTACCCACTCCAGTATTCTGGCCTGGAGAATTCCATGGACTATATATAGGCCGTGGGGTCGCAAAGAGTTGGACACGACTGAGCGACTTTCACTACTACTACTGCTAGAGAACAAAAGTAAGATTGCTGCCATGTAGACCACCCTCTGAAATCTGTAGTTGAAACTTCATTGCAATACCAGTCTGGACTGATTTCATGATTTTTATGACATGACTGCAACCCCATGGACTGTATAGCCTGCCAGGTTCCTCTGTCCATGACATGACTGAGCAATTAACACTAATCATTCATCAACAAATATTTATTAAGCATCCAGTTTGAACACAGACTACCTTAACAACTTTGATCATTGTCTAAAAACAGAGCTGTATAAACTGTCATTGTGGGTCTGATCTGTAAAGATAATTTCTGGTATTCCTTAAGGTAAAAAGCACATTTTATTAATATTTGACATTGGATAAGGAGCAGGTGGATGATCACAAAAATGCTCTCAGAGGCAGTATAATATGGCTAAGAGCCTAGACTTTGAAGTCAGATAGATTTAGATTCAAATGGACTTCAGGCAAATCTAATCTCTATGCTCTTCAATTTCCGCATCTGTAGAGTGAAAATAATACCTATCCCAGAGCTGTTGAAATTCAGTGAGATAATATTCTTATAGTATTTAACAAAAAGTGCTTATTAAATACCATGATGCCATGGAAAAATCATTATTAAAGTAGAAAGAGACAAGACTGATAGCACTACATTACTCCTTCCTTGCTTTTACTGTCAAATTCAGTAACACTTTGAAGACAAAGCATATAGAAATACACACATGCATATACACACAAATTTGTGAATCCACAGGTCAAGTGGAGAGCCCTGACAGCCAGTCAGGTTCATGTAACCTCTCTGACAAAAGGATTTTTCCACTTCACTAAGGAATGAGCTGTTCAGAGCACCAGTAGCATAATTCAGCTGTCTAACAGAATTAGGGTTCTACTGGTGAAATGCTTTACCTGAAACTGAGAAAGCCACGGGTTTACAGTCAATAGTGTCAAAATTCTGCATTTTTCAGCAGGTGGGTGCTTCAGTGTAAGATGTCCTGGCTTCCACCTGATAATGATAACAGTGAGTGGAGGTTGTTATTTTCTGTGGGTTAACTAGCACATTAACTCTCCCTTGAGCAGAGGCTTTACAACTTGCCCATACATTGGAATGGCCACGGAGCTGTTAAAAAGTTTGGATGCCAAGTCTCATCTCAAGAGATTCTGACTTTACTGGTCTGGGATACAGCCTGGGCCTAAGGATGTTTTCAAGCTGCCCAAGTGATTCTAACGAGCAGCTAAGGTAGCAAACCCCTGCCCTAAAGCCTAAGCTCCAGCTTAACTCACAGGGGAGTTCTCATCTATATTGCATGCAGCAGATGGTGCCTGAACACACACACGTACACACACACACACACACACACACACACACACACACACACTCACTCACTCCAGTCACCTGCTATCCTGCAACCTCACTGAGAAGTCACTGTTTGTGGTTTTGGTTGGTGTTTGATCAGGAGGGAGGTGGAGTGCCGAGCTGAGGGTTTCCATTTCATTGTTTAGCGTCCAAGGAGCAGAGCTCAAGGTGTTATCACTCTCAGATTTTCTCTTGAGCTACAATTACAAAAGTGCCATGAGCAACAGCAGATGCTCTCAGCATGTGAAAGGCCATCAGAGTCTTTTCACAGGCTACAGTGAAGACAGGGCATATGGACTGTGAGGTCCAGGTTAGTGGCAAGGGCTTGATAGAGGAGGTGCATGTTTGTTTAGGCCGTGGAAGCCCTCTTGCTTTGCTCAGAGCTAGACACATTTCTTTCTAAGGTTGATAATGGGAAGCTGCTGATTCTCACTGGGGTAAATTGATTGCAAGAGTGTAGAGTTCAGACAATTATGAATGTAGAAATCTTCTGGGGGGACTCAATAGAATACAGATTCCTGAGCTTTCCCCTCTTTTCCCATTCTGATTCATTAGCTCTGAGATAGGGTCAAAGAGTCTGCATTGTCACAGGTACAATAGGTGGTTTTTATACAGATGGTCCAGGATTCACTGATGTTGGAGGACGCTAAACAAATCAGTTGTCAATGATATATACATACATATATTCTAATATTTTATTTATTTATGAGTCTGCACTGGGTCTTTATTGTGGGGTATGGACTACAGGCTAAGTTTAAAGGTTCACTGAAGTCAGGGGAGAGGTGATATCTTTGGGGACACCTTAAACAGAGAAATGAAGAGCCAGGGCAGAATGATGGAGAATGATAGAGAAGGAGCAGTGAGAGAGAAAAGAGAATATTCAGAAAGTGTATGGTCGCTAAGGGCAATATAAGAGACATTTCAGGAGGGAGAGGATTTACTTTAAACTCTGGCAAAGAGCCAAAGGAGGATACAACTGAGAAGGCGCCTTGCCCAGTGATGAGTGCAGTGTTCTTAATGGCAAACGATGGAAGCCTACTTTGGCTAACTGCAGCAGAAAAAGGTGTATTGGAAGAATATTGAATAACTCAAGACAGGAAGAATGGAGGACTAGGCTGAGAACCTGGTAGGAACCGAAGAAAGTCGTAATCATGGAACATGCCTAAGGTCTTGCCCAAGAAATTATCTGGTGAAGATATCACCACTGGCTCCCCACTCTGGGGTAGTCACTGCATTCACCAGAAACTTCATGTTGCCCCTGCTGCTATGACTAATCTCTAACTGAGCTTGTGTTCTTGCCTCCTGCTCTCCAAAATCAAAGTTCCTTTTGCATTTTTTGGCCAATTCCATTGGCCAAACCCAGATCATGTACTTACACTCTAACAGGGAGAAAGAAAAGTGTGGTCCTCTTCAACTTTCATAAAAGGCCAAAGGAGTCCACATCCACATCCATCAATCCATATGAATGGGAGAGTTCTCACACATGAAGCTGTTTCTATGCTGAATATCCTGGAGTGGCCATCATATATCACTTGCGACATTTGAAACTATGATTTCAGAAAAGGCTTTAGTGACAAAGTCTGGTTAAAGAGTGAATGCATACTAAGGAATTCCTTACTTTGGCATAAACTGTCCCCCAAAAGGGAGGACAAAGTGGAAAGAAGAAATCCTTTAGAATGGGGAAAGCCTGGGACAGTTTGTATGCAAGGGAGAATGTATTTACAGAGAGAAAGAAGTGATGCAGGTCTCGTTTGCCGCTGGATTTGCAGAACTTAGAACAGCAAGAGAGCTTTCCAGGTGGCACTAGTGGTAAAGAATCTGCCTGCCAATGCAGGAGATGCAAGAGACGCGGGTTCAGTCCCTGGGTTGGAAAGATCCTCTGGAGTAGGAAATGGCAAGCCACTCCAGTATTCTTGCCTGGGTGACCCCATGGACAAAGGAGCCTGGCAGGCTACAGTTCACGAGATGACTGAGCAAATAAGCACACATACAGAACAGGAAGAATGAGGGCGGGAGGAAGAACAATAAGAGAAAGAAAAAGGGCCATAAGAAACAAAGATGCATAGACTTGTGAAGCCTGCTTGGGAGGAAAGAAGATGCAGTTGATGTTAAGCACATATTTGTTGGGTTCCCATCAGCTGAATTTGTGAATTTCCTCAGCAGCCACACCTCAACACTGTCAAGTATGATCAATCTTTTGGTTGGGATTTTGAAGATCCTCCTCCCCTGACTCAGCACATTTTCAAGTTCTTTTTTCCCCCCTGCTCCTATTGATTTTACAATAAGTACCATGGCCTGATTCTCAGTCTAGTCCAGCTCAATCTGCAGTCCATGAACTGAGCATAACGAGTTCTGATTTGCTCTGACCTTATGCTACTACTCTTTGAGCAGGGTCAGAAGATCTTGCCAGGTGCCATCCATATAACCTTGGTTGAGCTTCTCCTAGTCTCCAGCTCTCATTTATTAAGTTTGGTGAGATTTAAAGGTATCATAGTAACTGAGGAAGAAAATTCAGCTAAGTGGTCTGGGAAGAGATTACACTCAAGACTTTGTGTGCAGCACAAAGGGGAAGGGCAGTCATTAGTCTCAGAAGCTCTGAACAAGATTCATTTATGTGTTTCAAAAAAATCAAGCCTAAAAGAGGGATACTTTTCTTCTAACTCATTTTCACCAAAACAGTCTTAATTCAGTTCAGTTCAGTCACTCAGTCATATCTGACTCTTTGCAACCCCATGGACTGCAGCACGCCCGCCAGGCCTCCCTGTCCATCATCAACTCCCAGACCTTGCTTAAGCTCATGTCCATCGAGTTGGTGATGCCAACCAACCATCTCATCTTCTGTCATACTCTTCTCCTGCCTTCAATCTTTCCCAGCAACAGGGTCTTTTCTAAGGAGTCAGTTCTTTGCATTAGGTAGCCAAAGTATTGGAGTTTCAGCTTTAGCCTCAGTCCTTCCAGTGAATATTCAGGACTGATTTCCTTTAGGATTGAATGGTTGGATCTCCTTGCTGTCCAAGGGACCCTCAAGAGTCTTATCCAACACCACAGTTAAAAAACATCAATTCTTTGGCTCTCAGCTTACTTGATGGTCCAACTCTCACATCCATACATGACTACTGGAAACATTCTGGAGAAAGATTTAATTATAAGACAACAAACTCCAAACACGTAGAGCTTCACTCCTTTGTGGTAGTCCTTTCATGCACATTTCTCACATGCCAGAACTTGTCATCTGATCTCCTAGAAAGACTTCCTTAAGACCTAAAGAAAATTTGAAAACCTCTAGAGTTCCCTATTAACCTAACAAATGTTCCACAAATTGAGGGATGCAATCAAGAACAATAGGAGAAGTTTAAAATGCTTCCTGATAAAAGCTGAACACCATCAAAAGTCATGGCAAAAGATATAAATAAGAATGGGAGATATAAAAACATATAGTAAAATTTAATATGTGTATGATTTGGCTTAGCAAGTATTTTCTAAGGAAATTACTATTTTGGGAGCAATCAGTTCAAGGATAATGTATAATAGAAAGAAATCGTAATGATCTAAATATCCATCAACTGGGTCTGTTGAATAAATTATGGTACGGCAAATATAGTGGAATACTATGCAACAACTAGTAAAGTTGCTGGAGTGCTACATTTATTGAGACAAAGAGGTGTCCACAGTATTACATTAAGTAAAAATGCTCATGAAAGAACAGTGTGATACAATTTTGAAAAATCTAGAATAGACCCACTACAATGTGGTAGGATAAGAAGAGAACTTCACTTTCTTCTTTTCTATGTCATTGATTTTTTACAGTAAGCATTCATTGCTCTGACAGTCAGCAAACCACTTAAATTTTTCCACTCACAACCCCCATAACACAAAAGAAATAAAAACAGTCTGCGTGAGCTAGCAAGCATTTACATGAAAAGTGAGTTACACCTTTTATCCCTGATATTGGAATGCAAGGTCTGCACTACTGTGGCAGTGACAAATGGGGGAAGGCTTGGTAAAGACATGATGTTCCGAGAAATTTGTTGAAGAAATTCACAGGCCTGAGATTCTAAGGAAAGTCTAAAATGCTGTCGCCTTTTATGGTGCTGTGTATGTATGTTTGCATGCCCTTAGACATATGTTCTCGTGCATGTTTTCCAGTGAACCTCAGAGCCTCTGGGTGAATGTCAAGGGAGTGGACTCTTTTCGCATTCCGTCCCTCCGTCCCTGATCCCAGAGGAAGTGTTCCTTTTAGAATACTCAGCTACACTGAGCACTAGTCCTGGGAAAAGCTTGAGTAGAGGAGGCTGCCGGGGTCCAGCCCCGCTGGATCCAGGGAATTCGAAGCGGGGACGGCGTCGGCGAGGATCAGGAAACAGCTGCTTAATTAGACATTAATTAAGGATATAAAGAGTAATAGAATAAGGATAGCTCAGTGAGGAAATTCAGTGGAGAAAAGAGGCTGAAATAAGGATAGCTCAGTGAGGAAATTCAGTAGAGAAAAGAGACTGAATAATTCAGCCAGAAGGTGAGAGAAAGAACGACATGGGGAGACCAAGTTTCGGTGAACAAGGCCCCGCACTTTATTTTCCAAAGTAGTTTTTATACCTTAAGTTATGCATAGAGGATAATGGGGGAAGGGGTAGAGTCTTTCAGTAAGCCAGGCTTTCTTCCTGCAAACTTATCATATGCAAAAGTTTAGGTGATTTGCATCATCTTCTGGCCCGGAGGCCTTTTTCTCTAAAGGTGATTATTCTAAAGTCAGGCGCCAGCCTCCAAAAAGCATTAGATAAAGTTGCATTCCTACAGAGCAAAGGTGTGGTGGGCTATAACAAGAAAAAGAATTAACTCAAGGGTCCCAGGTTACAAACATTAAAGCTACTACTTACACCAATTATATTAATCAATACACTGCCAGGGACACAGCAGGTAAGGGATATGGAAACTTAGCAGCAAACATTGGCCCAACAAGTGAAAATCCCTTCACCAATACAATTTCTAATCAATCTTTTAACTGTTCAAAGGAATCTGTATTTAGACAGTTTAGAACATCTCATGCCTCTCACAGTTTGGAGGCTCTGAGCAATCACATGTGGCCGGAAAAACCTATTCAGGCAGGCTAGAGAACTTCCAAAGGAGTTTGTAGGTTGAAACACTGTCACACCCAGGAATTATTAACTGGAGCTGTAAGCTAACTCTTTTTTCAGAGAGAGGTAGTGGGGGACAGCCCCCCATAAAGTCAGAGGTGTAGGTGAAAGCACAAAGCAGAAAGTAGGCAGACTCTGGTTTTGGGGATAGATGCTCGAGAATTTCCAGGGAGACTCCTGAGGCTTGATCCCGCCTTTGCGTATGCCAAGCCTCTTTCCTCAAGACCTTTGCCAGGGGCGGAGCTTGCTCCCCGCAGGAGGCCCTTCCCACATCCTCTCCACGGACCATGGACCCTCTTCCTCCTCCTAATCTCCTCTCTCACCACCCTCTGTCACCTAAAGGAAAGGAAAGTGAAGTTGCTTAGTCATGTCTGACTCTTTGCGACCCCATGGACTGTAGCATACCAGTCTCCTCTGTCCATGGGATTTTCCAGGCAAGGGTACTGGAAAGGGTTGCCATTTCCTTCTCCAGAGGATCTTCCAGACCCAGGGATCGAACCGGGGTCTCTCATACTGCAGGCAGACGCTTTACTGTCTGAGCCAGGAGGGAAGCCTCTGTCACCTAAGGCTATGCTCAAATTGCCTGCTTTTGTCAGCGGTGATCTCCTACCCCATGTACCTTCCTCTAAGAGCCCCACCTTCTCTCCAGGCTCCAAAGTAGCAGTGCTTTCTATTCCTATCTCCCTGTGGGACTAAAGCACAAAGCACCTCCTATTATCTCAGGGCTAGTTTCCTGGTTAGGAACAAGTGAAATCACACTAGTGTAGATAATCAATACCCTGGCAAGTATTATGTCACTAGATTTAGTTTCATTAGAGAGTTAACCTGGAGTAATCAATCTCTAATAGTGAAATTTTAACCAGAGTTACAGACTAGTTGGAAAGATATTTTGGGGGTTGGGGGGAGGCTAGTTAGCAACAAAAAAAGGATTAAAAGCCTTGTTTTCCTGTTGCCCAGCCCAAGACCCTTCCGGTAACAGTTCACTGCCTCTTGTTTTCTTCTTCGTTAAGATTCAGTACTCTTAGCACTATTTTATAATTTAAAGAAAATTGCATCTTTCATGACTTTAAAGGGAGACAATATATTGCTATAGAATATGCATATAAAGCTGATTTGAACAGTGTTTTTAGTCATTGTGGTATCTCAAAGTTTTATCACATTATACTAGTATTTCCAATTTAAAGCAAAAAAGTTCAAGATAATGTTAATCCCTGCTAAAATGACAGATAGTGAGCTCTGGAGCCAAAATGCCTAGATTTGGTGAGTGACAGCTAGCGAGCCACAGGCCAGCTTTGTGACCTTGGGAAAGTTTACTTCACCTCTCTATGCTTCTATGTCCTCTTCCATAAGACACAGACAGTAAGAGTACCCACTTGATAGGGTCACTGCTGCTGCTAAGTCGCTTCAGTCGTGTCTGACTCTGTGCGACCCCATAGACGGCAGCCCACCAGGCTCCCCCATCCCTGGGATTCTCCAGGCAAGAACACTGGAGTGGGTTGCCATTTCCTTCTCCAATGCATGAAAGTGAAAAGTGAAAGTGAAGTCGCTCAGTCGTGTCCAACTCTTAGCGACCCCATGGACTGCAGCCTACCAGGCTCCTCCGTCCATGGATTTTTCAGGCAAGAGTACTGGAGTGGGCTGCCATTGCCTTCTCCTGATAGGGTCGCTGCTAAGCACCAAATGATCTAATGCAATAAAAACACTTAGAACAGTGCCTGGTACAAAGCACTCAATAGATATTCCCTATTATAATCAGCAGCTAAAGAAACTGTGCTCAAACTACTGCACAATTGCACTCATCTCACACGCTAGTAAAGTAATGCTCAAAATTCTCCAAGCCAGGCTTCAGCAATACATGAACCATGAAATTCCAGATGTTCAAGCTGGTTTTAGAAAAGGCAGAGGAACCAGAGATCAAATTGCCAACATCCAATGGATCATGGAAAAAGCAAGAGAGTTCCAGAAAAACATCTATTTCTGCTTTATTGACTATGCCAAAGCCTTTGACAGTGTGGATAACAATAAACTGTGGAAAATTCTGAAAGAGATGGGAATACGAGCCTACCTGACCTGCCTCTTGAGAAATCTGTATGCCGGTCAGGAAGCAACAGTTAGAACTGGACATGGAACAACAGACTGGTTCCAAATAGGGAAAGGAGTACATCAAGGCTGTATATTGTCACCCTGCTTATTTAACCTAATAAGCATGATGTACTGCAGAGTACATCATGAGAAACGCTGGGCTGGAAGAAGCACAAGCTGGAATCAAGATTGCCGGGAGAAATATCAATAACCTTAGATATGCATTTGACACCACCCTTATGGCAGAAAGGAAGAAGAACTAAAAAGCCTCTTGATGGAAGTGAAAGAGGAGAGTGAAAAAGTTGGCTTAAAGCTCAACATTCAGAAAACTAAGATCATGGAATCCGGTCCCATCACTTCATGGCAAATAGATGGGGAAACAGTGGAAACAGTGTCAGACTTTATTTTGGGGGGCTCCAAAATCACTGCAGATGGTGATTGCAGCCATGAAATTAAAAGACGCTTACTCCTTGGAAGGAAAGTTATGACCAACCTAGAAAGCATATTCAAAAGCAGAGACATTACTTTGCCAACAAAGTTCCATCTAGTCAAAGCTATGGTTTTTCCAGTAGTCATGTATGGATGTGAGAGTTGGACCAGAAAGAAACCTGGGTGCTGAAGAATTGATGCTTTTGAACTATGGTGTTGGAGAAGACTCTTGAGAGTCCCTTGGACTGCAGGGAGATCCAACCAGTCCATCCTAAAGGAAATCAGTTCTGGGTGTTCATTGGAAGGACTGTTGTTGAAGCTGAAACTCCAATATTTTGGCCACCTGATGTGAAGAGCTGACTCATTTGAAAAGACCCTGATGTTGGGAAAGATTGAAGGCAGGAGGAGAAGGGGATGACAGAGGATGAGATGGTTAGATGGCATCACCAATTCAATGGACAGGAGTTTGGGTAAACTCTGGGAGTTGGTGATGGACAGGGAGGCCTGGCGTGTGGTGGTTCATGGGGTTGCAAAGAGTTAGACACAACTGAGCGACTGAACTGAACTGAAAGAAATCTAAGCACAGATTATATCTACATATGCATTTAGTTGGATGCTTGAGTCAGCAAAAAAAAAAAAAAAATCTGTGAAATATATCGGCAAATATATTCAATACGTAAATGTCAAAAATAGTCAGGAGAACTTTTAAATGAACAGTAAAAAAATGAAGGATTAAATTTCCAGGCAATGTAAAATATAGTGTATATAATTATATATTATAATATATAAATAAATTCATCAATACAATCAATGAAAGTGAGACCACTGCAACAATAAACAGAACAATGGAACAGAATAGAGATCTTTGAAAGCAATCCCCAAACACACAAGAATTTAGTATCTGAGAAAATCGACATTTAAAGTTTGTAAGAAACACTTAGCTTCCCCCAAAATAGTGGTGAGACAAATAGTAAACAATAAGAAAAGAGATCTATTCTTTACAATTTACACTAAATCCAGATGGATTAGAGAGCTAAATGTAAAAAAATGAAAGTATAAAATTACGAAAAACAAATATGAATGACAAAGTTAACTATTATTCAGCCATTGGGATGAGAAAGGACTTAATAACCTTGAAACAAAAGGAAGAAGCTACAAAAAATAGTTTAATTTGAATACACAAAGATATATTTGTACATTAAAATTTTTTAATTAAAGTAAACATTTGCCCTGAAGTAGGAAATGGCAACTCATTCCAGTATTCTTGCCTGGGGAATTCCCACCGACTGAGCAGGCATGCAATGTATAATATATAATTTTTACAGTTGTATAAAAAAAATAAAGATCTTTCACAAAATTTTATAACTTACAATGAAAAAAATAAAAATTTGGAAAAAATGTTGCATATGGGGTTAAGAGCCTTAATACATAAAGCTCATTTACAAATCAATAGGCAAAGACAGTGCACAATGAAACAAAAAAACTGGTTAAAGGACATGCATGTGTGCTAAGTCACTTCAGTGGTGTTATTTTGGCTGAAATGTTAATTGAGATAATTGTATTCTTGCAGCATCTTAGTTTCCTGACCAGGGAGCAAATCTGGGCTCTGGTAGTGAAAGCACCAAGTCCTAGCCACTGGACCACCAGGAATTCTTATTCTGTTGTACTCATTTGCATGTGTGTGTTTTGTGCTGAGTCATATCTGACTCTTTGCGACTCTATGGACTGTAGCCTGCCAGGCTCCTCTGTCCATGGGATTCTCCAGGCAAGGGTGGGTTGCCATATCCTCCTCCATGTGTGTGTTTAGTTCTATATAATTTATCACATTTGTAGGTTCATGAATCCACCACCACAAGCAAAATACAGAACAGTTTCTTTACTGTAAGAAATATCCCTCCTCTCCTTTTTGTTTGTTTGTTTTTATTTTTGGCTGTGCTGGGTCTTCTTTGCTGCTCTGTTATGGTAAGTGGGGGCTCCTCTCTAGTTGCCGAGTGTTGCCACCCACCCTCCTGATCTCTAACCCTGAAAATCACTAATCTGTTCTCTATTCCTAAAATGTTATATTAAATAAGTTGAATAAATGTTTAGATTTGTTAAAGAATGTAAAACATAGAAGGTTAAATGAATGTTAAAAGTTCATAATGTTAAAATGTATGTATTGAATATGGAAATGTTAAATGCTAACATTTAAATGTTAAATAAATAGAATCATACTGTACGTAACCATTTAGGACTGGCTTCTTTTTTTTCCCCCCCACTCAGCATAATTCCCTAGAGATTAATCCAAATTGTCACATGTATCAGTAGCTTTCTCTTTCTTTTTGGCTGAGTAGTATTTCACGGTAAGGCTGTGTCACAGTTTGTTGAATTATCAGCCACTGAAGGACCTCTGGACTGTTTCCAGTTTGGGGCTATTATGAACTCAAATGTTATGGGTACACAAATCTATGAATTCCTATGAACATTTGTGTATGGGTTTTCATTTAGATATAAGTTTTCATTTCTCTGGGGTAAATGCCCAAGAATAGAATTGCTACATCTTGTGGTATTTGTGTGTTTAGTTTTCTGAAAATCTACTAACCTGTTTTCCAGGGGGTTGTGCCATTTTGCTTTCTCACCACCAATGTACGAGTAATTCAGCTTCTCTGCATTCCTCACCAGCGTTTAGTGTTGTCACTAATTTTTATTTTTACCATTCTGATGGGTGTATAGTAACATCTTATTGTGATTTATTTTAATTTCCCCAATAGCTAATGATGGTGAACATCTTTTGATGTCCTTATTTACCATTTTCAGTGAAATAAATGTTTATGACTTTGACCTATTTTCTAGTTGGATTATTTGGGGGATTTTTTTGTGTTGAATTTTTATTTTTATATGTATTTAAGATATGAGTCTTTGCTGGATATGTGGTTTGCTAATATTCCCTTTCAATTTGTAGCTTGTTTAACCGATTCACATGGTCTGTCATGAAGCTTCCTTTTATTTTTCCTTAGGAATTTGATGGCTTAGTGTGTAAAGAATCTTTCTTTTTTCATCATTTCTTCCATTTTTTTAATTTATTTATTTTAGTTGGAGGCTAATTATTTACAATATTGTAGTGGTTTTTGCCATACATTGATATGAGTCAGCCATGGGTTTAACATGTGTTCCCCATCCTGAACTGCCCTCCCACCTCCCTCCCCATCCCATCCCTCTGGGTCATTCCAGTGTACCAGCCCTGAGCGCTCTGTCTCATGCATCAAACCTGGACTGGAAATCTGTTTCATATATTTAATATACATGTTTCAGTACTATTCTATCAGATCATCCCACCCTTGCCTTCTCCCACAGAGTCCAAAAGACTGTTCTATACATCTGTGTCTCTTTTGCTGTCTCACATATAGGGTTATTGTTGCTGCTGCTGCTTGCTGCAAAGTCGCTTCAGTTGTGTCTGACTCTGTGCAACCCCATAGATGGCAGCCCACCAGGTTTCCCCGTCCCTGGGATTCTCCAGGCAAGAACACTGGAATGGGTTGCCATTTCCTTCTCCAATGCATGAAAGTGAAAAGTGAAAATGAAGTCACTTAGTCATGTCTGACTCTTAGCGACCCCATGGACTGTAGCCTACCAGGCTCCTCCATCCATGGGATTTTCCAGGCAAGAGTACTGAAGTGGGGTGCCATTGCCTTCTCTGAGGGTTATTGTTACCATCTTTCTAAATTCCATATATATGTGTTAGTATACTGTATTGGTGTTTTTCTTTCTGGCTTACTTCACTCTGTACAATAGGCTCCAGTTTCATCCACCTCATTAGAATGGATTCAAATGTATTCTTTTTAATGGCTGAGTAATACTCCATTGTGTATATGGACCACAGCTTTCTTATCCATTTATCTACAGATGGACATCTAGGTTGCTTCCATGTCCTGGCTATTATAAACAGTGCTGCAATGAACATTAGGGCACATGTGTCTCTTTCAATTCTGGTTTCCTCAGTGTGTATGCCCAGCAGTGGGATTGCTGGGTCATATGGCAGTTCTATTTCCAGTTTTTTAAGAAATCTCCACACTATTCTCCATAGTGGCTATACTAGTTTGCATTCCCACCAACAGTGTAAGAGGGTTCCCTTTTCTCCACACCCTCTCCAGCATTTATTGTTTGTAGACTTTTTGATAGCAGCCATTCTAACCAACGTGAGATGGTACCTCATTGTGGTTTTGATTTGCATTTCTCTGATAGTGAGTGATGTTGAACATCTTTTCATGTGTTTGTTAGCCATCCGTATGTCTTCTTTGGAGAACTGTCTGTTTAGTTCTTTGGCCCATTTTTTGATTGGGTCATTTATTTTTCTGGAATTGAGCTGCAGGAGTTGCTTGTATATTTTTTAGATTAATTTTTTGTCAGTTGCTTTGTTTGCTATTATTTTCTCCCATTCTGAAGGCTGTCTTTGGTAAAGAATCTGCCTGCAATGCAGGAGACCCCAGTTCGATTCCTGAGTCAGGAAGATCTGCTGGAGAAGGCATAGTCTACCCACTCCAGTATTCTTAGACTTCCCTCCTGACTCAGCTGGTAAAGAATCCACCTGCAATGCGGGAGACCTGGGTTTGATCCCTGGGTTTGGTGATCCCCTGGAGAAGGGAAGGGCTCCCCAGTCCAGTATTATGATCTAGAGAATTCCATGGACTGTATAGTTCATGGAGTTGCAAAGAGTGGGACACGACTGAGTAACTTTCACTTTCACCTCCGATTTATTTTAAAACTTGTCCAAAGAGCATTTGAGACTTTCCAGGTGGCGCGGTGTTAAAGAATCAGCCTGCCAATGCAGGAGCCACAAGTGACACAGGTTCAATCCCCAGGTTGGGAAGATCCCCTGGAGGAAGAAATAGCGACCCTTTCCAGTATTCTTGCCTGGAAAATTCCATGGACAGAGGAGCCTGGCAGGCTATAGTCCATGGGGTTGCAAAGAGACAGACGTGACTGAGCAACTGAGCACAAAAAGCATTTAAGAAACTAGGTATTTTTTGACAATGCTAGTGTAAAATTTCTGGGTTACACACAAAACTAGTTCATGTCCAAAAGGCCATACCAAAACCTTTGGGATTATCTTTTCCACCAGATAGAAATCATTTGCATCTCCACCAGACAAGAATGTATAAATTCACCTCCATTCCTACAGATTTGTAAGTAGCCCAGACAATAGATTTCAAATGCACAGGTAATCAATACAAACTCGCGGTTCTTGGTAGATTGTTTAGTTTAGGGCAGACCATCCAGTTGATGTTGACCTATCAAGGAGCAAATTGCTAAGTGTTTGCTTTCCAAGTCAGTTTGAGGAGGGTTCAATAGACTTCCCTTAAATTTTCCAGGCAGAAGTTTATAAGCAGGGCAGTGAGCCAGGTGTCCTCATTGGTCATGGCAAGATGTAGTGAAAACTCTCTTCTTACTGTTCTGTCCTTCTAGGTTCCATTTAAAATTGTTGATGTCCTGCCTTCAGGCTAGCAGTCCCTGAGACCCTTTCCTCCTTCATCTGAGATCAATTTCATGGGCCACCAAGCCCCATGGAGATCGGTCAGTTAACACACATGCCTGCATCCGTGACAGTGAGGGACAACCCAACCCTAATTCGGATCCAGAGGCTGCAACCTCAACTTCTCTGTTGTCCAGAGAAGGCCGTGGCCGAAACTTAAAGAGGTCTCCTTCTCTTGGGGCACCAGCCTCCAGAGGGCTCTCATTTCCACTACCTGGAGCTTTTCAAAGGCACAGTTCCTGGTGGTCCATCTAATACCTTGCTTTGGGGAATTCAAACCTTATATTTATTCATTAAGTACTGTTTCTGAACCATGCTCCTAGATAAATAGATCCTGGGGGTGGCTCCATTTCATTAATCAAGGTCTCAACAAACTCCTCCACTCTCTAATTTCTACTTGGATGAACTGAAAGTGGTTTCTGTTTCTAGAAGAAATGTCTTCTTATAACCGCCTCACTGACA
The DNA here is from genome assembly GCF_027580195.1 of Bos mutus. Taxonomy (NCBI): domain Eukaryota; kingdom Metazoa; phylum Chordata; class Mammalia; order Artiodactyla; family Bovidae; genus Bos; species Bos mutus. Next base: position 36,349,122 of record NC_091626.1, read on the forward strand.
CATGAGTGTCTCCTCTCGTTCTTTTTTCAAAACATAAACTTTCCTGTACACAAAGAAAGGAGTGCAAAACACAAATGTACCACTGCTTAATGTGAAATTAAGGAGTGAAAAATCTGCCAAACACCACTAATCAGGGAAGAACATTGCTAGGCCAGAAGCCCCACTATGCCTCCTTCCAAACACAACTCCTTGCCCTCCCCAGAGGGAACCACTCTCTGGACATTTGAGTCCATCTTTTCCTTACTTTACTTTGGAGTTTTACCAATTTTGTATGGATCCCTAAATAGCATAGAGTAATTTTGCCTACTTTTAAACTCTTTATAAACAGCCATACTGCATATCTTGCTTGTTTATGAGCTTCATTCATTTTGTTGAGTCTAAATGTAGTTTGTGCACATTCATTGCTATACAGTACTATGTGATGACACTATGCACTTACTCATTTTTTTCACCCATTCTACCATTGATGAACACTGGCATTTTTTTCAGTTTTAGTGAATAGGAATATAAACTATAAAGATTCTTGTACATATTTACTGCTGCAAATGTGCCAATAGTTTCTCCAAGGTAAATACTGAGGAGTGAAATTTCTGGGTCACAGTGTAAGGATATCTCCGACTTTAGTAGATAATGCCAAAGAGATTTGCCAGTTTCCTCTCTCACCAGCAGTCCCCATCATTTTATGGGAGCAGTTATATTTTTAGAGCTCTGATGGAAAAGCCTATGCGGCTAGTGATTTTCTAGAGTGATGCCTTTTTCCTTTGCTCCTATGGATCCATGCACATCAAAAGTAGCCAGGTCGCCCAGAGCCCAGATTGAATCTAACTGTGCCAAAAGACAATAGGTGTCAAAGTCATCCTCACTGAGCAGGTGACAGTACTACCACAATATCACAGACACATGGTCAAAGAAAAGATATAATTTTAACACAGAAGATAATTTTGTAAAGCATAAAAATATTTGTTGCATTAAATGGCCTTCACAGAAAATAAGAACAAAATGTTTATTGACAATTCTATCACTCAATGAATCCTACTGTCTTTCTGTGCTTCCTTCCAGACCTGGCTCAATTTACTATTATCATTTTTTTACATAACTGTAGTCACAACATAGATATAATTTTGTGCTTTACTCTATTCCCTTGACAAGATACCATGAGCATTTCTTCATACCTTACTACATAAGCTTCCTAACAATTATTTTATTCACTGTGCAATATCTGCAATAGTGGCAACTCTGGAGGAGATAATTGAGGTAGGTTTTCGTGCCACCCACTCCAGTATTCTTGCCTGGAGAATCCCTGTGGACAGAGGAGCCTGGCAGGCTACAGTCCATGGGGCTGCAAAGAGTTGGACACGACTGAGCAACTGAGCACAAAAAGCACAAATCTCATTCTTCGTTTTCCACAGAAAGCCTCAAATAAATATTCAGTCAAAGGAAAAAGAGCACACACTCTATCTAAATGCAGCTTTAAGTCCCCTCACCTCCCTCCAACAAAATTGTGTATCGCAAGCCCTGACCATGCAGCAATGCTGCGATTCTATTGACTACCAAGGGTATACTGTAACTCAATTGTCCCCTGTTGCTGAGCTTTCAGATTGTTCCTAATCCTTTGAAATTTTGAATCATGTCCATTCACAGGGCCGTTTTCCTTCCTTTGAGCTATTTCCTTACCATAAAGACTTAGAAGAGGGTTAATGAGTCAGGGATGAGTGTTTTTAATGGATCTTGATACATGATATTCAATACTACAGCACTTTACAAAAGGGGCATTGCAATTTACATTTGCATGAAGGATGTATGAATGCGCACACTACGTTAACCAAGGTCTTTAGTTGCAAACTAAAGACCTTATTGGCCCTTCCAGAGGTTCAGCGAATATGTCTTGGAGGCTCCACAGCCATGAAGGATGTCTACACCACACTATGCATCAGTTCCAGAGAAGATTCTGTTGTGATCAGGAGACACCACTGCAGCCCACATGCTGAGTCAGTGTACTGGTTGATGATAGAAACTCTGCTGTCCTCAAAGCTGTTCACCTCTGCTGTCATCTCCATCAGAAAGTAAGTTCTGTGAAAATGAATCATGTCTCAGGTGGTATTTTTTGAACGAGACAGACTTTACCTTGACATTTTTCTCCCATCTCCATCAGGGATTGATGAATATATGGATACACATTTCCTCTTCTATATCAAATTCTTAATTGGATGTATTTGTAAGTTACATGTCTATATCCTTGTTGCACAGGAGCTTGGGGAAATGAGTTCTGTATTTTTCCTTAAGAGGTAGGACTTAGAACTTGACAACTTCCTCTAATGTACAAAGATAGTTCCAAAGATGCTGGTGGCCACAGACAAAATATGTCTCACGTTCCATAACTACCAGTATTAGATAATTAAATTGCTTTTGGTAATCAGTTATAAAATAGTTCTTTTTTCATTTATCGGGTTGCTGCTACTGCTGCTGCTAAGTCGCTTCAGTCGTGTCCGACTCTGTGCGACCCCATAGACAGCAGCCCACCAGGCTCCCCCGTCCCTGGGATTCTCCAGGCAAGAACACTGGAGTGGGTTGCCATTTCCTTCTCCAATGCATGAAAGTGAAAAGTGAAAGTGAAGTTGCTCAGTCGTGTCTGACCCTCAGCGACACCATGGACTGCAGCCTTCCAGGCTCCTCTGTCCATGGGATTTTCCAGGCAAGAGTACTGGAGTGGGATGCCATTGTTACTTATTAAATTTCCTTTCAAGTTTCTATACATCAATTTTATATCCATTCACATAAACTGTCTGTGCACCTTCGTCTTTTATAACCTGTGAATATATTTATTAATATATTTCTCATGGATGTGTCAGTTCAGTTCAGTTCAGTCGCTCAGTCGTGTCCGACTCTTTGCGACCCCATGAATCGCAGCACGCCAGGCCTTTTATATGCAATAGTGATTAACCTTTCTTGTCAGTGTTTTCATCTTTCAACATCTAAATATCACAATCACTTCTATGCAGGGCAAAGGGCAGGTAGACTCGGCTTATTTGGCCTCTGTGCCCTTTTATTGCCATGATATTTAGTCTAATAAACAGCTAGTCTCTTGATACATGTCCAGAGAATTCCACGTAACTCTAGAAAGAGAAGAAAAAATGAATTAAAAAATCACAAGTATTTGTTTTAAGCCTTTGCATGTTTCATGGATCTAGTTATTCTAGGAGGCATAAGAACACTGTGCGTTTAAATAACTGAGATGGATTCTAATCATGTCTCAGGTGGTATTTTTTGAACCAGACAGACTTTACCTTGACGTTTTTCTCCCATCTTCATCCTGGATTGATGAAACAAAGGAAACTATATTTTTTGTTCTTTATGTCTCATCTTTCCTCCAAAGGATCATTAGTTTACAAACATTGACCTCAAGTTGAACCCAAGCTCTAAGTCTACACTCTATAAGTAATCATTTTACATAGGGGAGGGACAGCTAAATTATTTTATTAAGCTTATAAACACTTTATCAACAGAGGCAGAAATTCTCTCTTTCTCAATTTTGACCCCTCACTATTACTATCTCATATGCCCTTTATACAGAACTATACAACAGCCAAATCACATCCTCAAGAGCCAGGGCATTACGCAGCATTCTTTGGGGCCCTGGAACATCATCTTTTCTCCTCTACCAATAAAAGTACAAAAGGTGCAGGTTACCTCATAGACCACTGGACAAATGCCTAAATCTTTCTGGATTAGACCTGCCCATGTTTTCTGACACATGTGGATTTGGCCCTGCTAGTTCTGCCCATGACTGGGAATGTCTCTGGAAGGACTTTGTCAGATGAATGGCATTTTCCACTATGTGGTGAACTGTGTGCTCCCATGGATAATAAAAGTAAATCCAACCGACAGGACTGCATTTCAGAGAAGGGCAACCAATCAAAAGTATCTAAAGCACCAAATTCCATTGCAGAGGAGACTTGTTGCATATCCTTGGTTCTGTTTCCATGGTAGTAAGGGTTGCTTAGAATATTCAAAGGCAATTTAAATGCATTTAGGCCACAGCTTACAAGAAGATCATCTTAGGAAAATCAGAAGTGAGTAAACATTAACTGCTAGTAAAAATAAGCAGTATGAAAAACACACTCATCTTGCTTTTTTATTTAGTAAAAAATAAAAAAACATTCTCAACATTGGAAACTTATGTTTGCTTCTAACTTGGGTTTAGGATGACTCATTTCAGACAGTACCACAATTGCCATATGCTGGAATACAGAAATTTGAGGCTGCTTATTTTTAAAATTTAATTTTTAAGCACAGAACTATTAACTTACATTACCATTTGCCCCAGGGACAGCTTCAGGAGTGTACAGACCAGATAAAGGAAGTATCTCCTGTACTGAAAATACAACTCCTCGCTGATGTGTCAGTGTTGGAGCTTCATTTCTTTAAGCTCTGATAACTTCTTAGCCTTTCATAGTCTCTGTAGAATTCAAAGGTCTCTCCGAGAAGAAGCTTAGACTGGCACCTTCAAACATTACCAGTTGTCATCTGCTAACAACTTAGATAGCATATTAAAAAGCAAAGACATTACTTTGCCAACAAAGGTCTGTCTAGTCAAGGCTATGGTTTTTACAGTGGTCATGTATGGATGTGAGAGTTGGACTGTGAAGAAAGATGAATGCCGAAGAATTGATGCTTTTAAACTGTGGTGTTGGAGAAGACTGTTGAGAGTCCCTTGGACTGCAAGGAGATCCAACCAGTCCATTCTAAAGGAGATCAGTCCTAGGTATTCTTTGGAAGGAATGATGCTAAAGTTGAAACTCTAGTACTTTGGCCACCTCATGTGAAGAGTTGACTCATTGGAAAAGACTCTGATGCTGGGAGGGATTGGCGGCAGGAGGAGAAGAGGACGACAGAGGATGAGATGGCTGGATGGCATCACTGACTCGATGGACATGAGTTTGAGTGAACTCCGAGAGTTGGTGATGGACAGGGAGGCCTGGTGTGCTGCGATTCATGGGGTTGCAAAGAGTCGGACACGACTGAGCAACTGAACTGAACTGAACACCCTGGTAGGAAGCTGGAAAGGGGACTCAAGATGAACATAGAAAAAGGAAGAAGGGATTGAAAGAAGGACGTACAGTAGGAGACAAAACGCATATTTCTAAATTCTTCTTGTAGGGCATTGCCTGATTGTAATAATGGAACCAAAGCCTCATGTTGCCTTATTTATTTTATAATTTTGTCTAACAAATGTTTTCATAGCACTTGCTAGATGTAAGACACTGTTCTATGCACTTTACAAATATTTGCTCATTTATGTCTCATAACCACTTTAGGAAATAGGCATTTTTGTGGTCTTGGAGAGATGAGGAAACAGGCACACATAAGCTGAGGTGAGGGTACAAAAGGTCTTCCAGAGCCAGGAAGTGACAGAACTGAACTTCTGGATCCAGGTCCAGATCTGGCTCTAGAATCCCTGCTCTTGACTGTTCCACTCTGCTCGTATACAAACTATGAATGGTTTCAACTTGGTAAGGGATGCAGACGAGGACTGGGGTCAGGTTAATGGTGATAGCTAACTCCCAGAATTCTGCCCCCAGGTGGAGGAAATACAATAATGTCCAGGTGGAGACTATATAATAATGTCTACAGAGGACTCAGGAGATCTAAGTCCTGGAATTTGATTCCTCCCTCTGCTTTGGGTAACCTTTTGAGAGCAACTCACTGCCTCTGTATTCATCTGTGAATGGAGATTTTGACGTTGATCGGATAAGAATTTTAATTTTCATATAAAAGAGAGGGTGAACCCTCCCCAGGGGGCAGTTGGGCATTAGCATGAGGACCTGTGAAGGAAACTTCACTTTTCATTCCTTTGAAAGCAGAGAATAGTGGAATACAGGACTCAGAGTATTTTGTGGAATCTGAAACTCTTCTCTGTGACTGGGCATCATGGGAATTTTCTTGGCCTGTGCTGTAAAGGTAGCATGATCCTCTCTATGAAGGATGTAGGTTATTCACTATTTCCAACGGTACAATTGCTTCATTATGCCCACACCCACATTTTTCTGTTTACAGCCAAAGAAAAGGCCCATTGTTGATGCCAAATCAGCACCTGAAAACAAATGTACCATAATTCGCCTAAAACATCTTAGACTCTTCTGAGGAACAGTATATTTTATTTGAAACTGAAAAGCAATTTTCAATCATCCCTTATTTAAGAAAATGGTGTTAAATCTTTCCAGGGTATTAAAATACCTAGGTCTTTAAAGGTATTCAAGCGTTAAAGATATTGCAAATGATCCTCCACTACCCTCAAAACTGTGTTTTCCTTTAATAATGTTATGTGTTTTTGCACATTAGTAGTTTATCCACAGAAGCTTGGGTTTCTAGCCTTTGAGAGCTGCAGAGGACTGAAGTGGTTGTCAGCCATCATTCAGAGACCACTGAATTCCAAAGCCTCGGTGAAGAGTGGTTTTGGTCCCTCAGGGGACAGTTCCTTGCCTGTAAACAGAAAACTGGTGCTCAGATGCTGTTACTGGCATCTAGTGGGCTAAGGCCAGAGATGCTGCTAAATGTGAACAGTTCCCTGAACAATTGAGGAATGCCCTGAGCAGCTCCCCTACAAAAAGAATTATACGGCCCAAATGTTGATTGTGCTGGGATGGAGAAAGCCTGCAATAAAGATGTTCAAAACATTATTCGTAGGACTTTTTACATAAGCCCTTCATTCTATGCTGCTTGCCTTACAAACCTCCTTTATACATAAACAGTCAGTCCATCTTGGAGCTTACCAGCTCATAAGGGTGCCCACAGGCCTCTGCGTTCACAGAGGATCAGAGAAGCTCTATTTCAGGGCTTCAGGTTCCAAACCATATTAAAAACAGTTCTGCAAGCTAGTCCAAGAATCTAACCTTCATTTATAACTCAGAAAAAGTATTTGTTAAGTCTTAGTCTTGGAATGAACTTTTAGAAGGTACCTGTTTGAAAACTGGGTGCTGCCTCAATGGCATTCCTTGGTTCAGGTCGTTGGGAAAATAGAGGTGTCTGCATTGTTCAGCTTCATGCCCTTTAGCTCCTGGAACTACTAGGAATGAGTCTCTACTAGTAAGATCTCTGTCTGAAGATGAAGAATCATGGGGTGGGGTAAGATGGTGGGCTTTGGAACCAGTGTCATCACTTTTGGATATGTGGTCTTCCTGGCTCTAATCCTCAGGATAATCATCTGAAGGTACCAGTTTTTACAGACTTGCTTCCCACCCCCCCTCCCCCACTTTAATGTTTATTTGGCTGCACTGGGTCTTAGCTGTGGCATGTGAACTCTTAGTTGAGGCATATGGGATCTAGTTTCCTGACCAGGGATGGAACCTGGGCCCCCTGGATTGAGAAGATGGAGTCTTAGCCACTGGACCACTAGGGAATCCCTTTACAGACTTGCTTGAATATGAAATGATTTATCCAAATCATGTGCTCCAATATCTGGCACATAGTAGATGTTCATTTAATGCTAATTCTCTTCTCCCCACCTATTTTTCTTAGGGAGAACTCTTCCCTTCCTCTCCTCACTCATAAAAAAATGAGACACCCATCCTTTTGGAAGCATTGAGAAGGGAGTTTCCACCCTTTCTTCCGTCTGTTAACATCTTCTCCAAGGGAGGGGAAAAGATACATCTGATTGGCGAGATTTGAGGAAAGGATATATAATAGGGTCCCATGTGTCCACATGGAGCTTTTGTGTAAATGAGACAAAGGTCCCACTCTGGATGAACACAGCCCTCTAAACAAAGGGCTCACCAAGCAGATGGCATCTTTATTCAACACAGATTCAAGCTAGCACGCCCGGCTTAGCAAGCAGAGTATGAGCTAGATTTCAGCATCACTGCCTTCCGCAGCTGGCACCAACAACTTGCACTAATACATGCATTCTCAGTTTTAGAACTGGCCTCCCTGCAAAAAGCATACATTTCCCTCTGCCCTGGATTCTGTGGGAAAGCACACCTGGGTCAAGGCCGATGGACAAGCTTCCAGAAGCAGACTCTCTCTACTCTACATGTAATAGACATGAGGCAGATGACCACTTCCCCTGTGGGATGATGTCTGCTCTTGTCTGACTTCCAGGGTCTAGAAATCTAAACTTGGAGGAGGAATAGGAAGCCTGATCCTGGCTTGTGGGTTCCTATGACATTCTCCATCTGACTCCTAACGCTGTTGCTCCATAAGGGAAAGAGGTACCATTCTGGCAGCTCCAAGAACATATTCACTACTCCTTACCTCTATTCATTTATTCTACAAACGGTTTTTGGCATCTTCACGTGGCAAGTTCAATGTTAGTACCTGGGAGTAAAACTTCGAATGACACAATCTCTGCTCTAAGAGTACTCACAGCCCAGTGGAAAAGAGAAACAAGTCACAACATATTAAAACCTATTCTCTAATAGACATATCTATGGGAACATGGGACCAGATCAAGAACTTAACTTAGCCTGAGAGGATCAGAGAAATCCAGGCTTTTCCCAGGAGAGGTAACATCTACTGAGTCATGAAGGCAGAGGATATTTTTTTAATATAATTTTATTTTATTTATTTATATAATTTTATTTATTTGTGTCTTTTTGGCTGTGCAGAGTCTTCGTTGTTGCATGGGCTTTTCTCTAGTTGCAGAGAGCCCGGGATACTCTCTAACTGTGGTGCCCAGGCTTCTCATTGTGGTAGCTTCTCTCACTGCGGTGGGCTCTAGGGCATGTGGGCTTCAGTGGTTGTGGCACATGGATTCAGTTGCGGCTTCCGGGGTCTAGAGCACAGGCTCAATGCTTGTAGCACGTGGGCCTAGCTGTTCAGTGGCATGTGGCATATTCCTGGACCAGGGATGGAATTTGTGTCTCCTGCATTGGCAGGCAGATTCTTTACCACTGAGCCTCCAGAGAAGCTGACAGAGGAGTTTTATAATACACACATGGAAGTGAGCAAGAACATAGCACCTGGGGTGATGTTCAGGTGTTTCATTTGGACAGCCAGGTGAAGAGCAGTAGCAGCAATTAGGGAAGAAGACATAGAGGGAGAAGAATTTTAGATATTTTGCTTTGAAGTGATGACCTGTGTGGCACCCAGAGTTGTCTAGTAACCTGGTTGCTAAAAGAATTTGGAGGAAGAGGGACAAGGGAAAACCATAGTTTTATTGAAACCCAAATATATGCCAGATACTAAGTGATTTACATGCTTCATTTCATTTAAATTTCCTCAGACTCTATGATTTATGTCTTATTACCTCCACCTTGCAGATAAGGAAAACAAGGTCTTTCTCAAAGCCACATAATGGCAGAGCTGGAATTTGAATCCAGGTTTTTAGGCTAAAGCAATGATCCTTCCAGGATTTGAGACTGCTTCTGGGAGAGATGATGGGGGTCAGGGTTGGAGAGTCTCATTTGGGATCTTTAACCCAGAAATGATGGCTTATTCTGGTTTGCATTTGTCTTGTTAAGGCTGTATCCAGATGTTCTTGTTGGGATAATTTAGGCATATATTGTAATTTGATTAGGTATTCTTTTCTTTTTCCTTTTTCTCCCCCTGGTAAGAACTATTCATGTAGTAGCATCTTTTAATTACTATTTTTTTATAAGTCTGAATTTGGACTCAGTATCAGTTGTTTCCATGCTGTTACTATGTTGGATACAGCAGGTTGCTGGCTGACTCCCAATCAACCGCAATTTAACCTGTTTTGGTAGAAATGCAACATTTTCACGGCAGGAAAACTGATCATTATAGTTGACCAAGCTCATAACTTAAATTTTGTCTCAAGAAGATAAAAAGTTAATCTCATGAGCTAGAATTAGTGTACACATTATAAGAACTGCAGCTGGTGATGTCACAAAGAAAGCATTTACTTGAGTTTATTTTTGAGGTTGCCAAAGTAGGAAACCAGTACTCATTTACTCTGATGAGAACTGGCTCTCATTCTCTGGTTCTCTATCTGTCTTTGCCTCCCTGTCTCTCTCTGTTTCTTTCCCTCATCTCTATCTCTATCTTTCTGACTCTTTCTCTTTGATGTTAATGGGTTGGAATTAATTTTTAAAACTTTCAATTCTCAAAATTAAAGAAGGAAGCCCCCCTTTTGAGAAACATATTATCTGACCATATTAATAAGCATGGAGGAATATCCAGACAGCTTGAACATGTTGGTTTCCATGCATCTTTCTCTGATATTCAGTGGCGGAGGGGGCAGGGGGCGGGAAGAAATCAAAGATTCTATTTAAACCATTCCACCTGCAATGTGGGAGATCTAGGTTCCATCCCTGGATTGGGAATATCCCCTGGAGGAGGGCATGGCAACCCACTCCAGTGTTCTTGCATGAAGAATCCCCATGGACAGAAGAGCCTGGTGAGCTACAGTCCATGGCGTGAGAAAGAGTCAGACACGACTGAGCGACTTAAGCACAGACACAGTAGAGTAGTAAACACAGATTATCCAGTAGAGGGCAGTGCTGACTTATCCATGGATACCTTCGACAGAAGACACAAAATGTAATAATGAAAGCCTTTTTTTTTTTTTTTTAAGGAATTCACTGATAGACAATAGGTAATTTTACCTTATATGCATTGAATTCAGCAAAAATGCCTCTGTTGGAAATAAAAAGCATGGTCATCAGCTTTACACTCTGAACACCCAGGTTTCTGTGCTACCTCAGCCCAGGTTTGCTATGACCAGTGTGTTCTCTTGGCAAAACTCTGTTAGCCTTTGATCTGCTTCATTTTGTAGTCCAAGGCCAAATTTGCCTGTTACTCTAGGTATCTCTTGACCTCCTACTTTTGCATTCCAGTCCCCTATAATGAAAAGGACACCTTTTTTGGGTGTTAGTTCCAGAAGGTCTTGTAGGTCTTCATATAACTGTTCAATTTCAGCTTCTGCAGCATTACTGGTTGGGGCATAGACTTGGATTACTGTGATATTGACTGGTTTGCCTTGGAAACGAACAGAGATCATTCTGTTCTTTTAGAGATTGCATCCAAGTACTGCATGTCAGACTCTTTTGTTGACTATGATGGCTACTCCATTTCTTCTAAGGGATTTTTGCCCACAGTAGTAGATATAATGGTCATCTGAGTTAAATTCACCCATTCCAGACCATTTTAGTTCACTGATTCCTAAAATGTTGATGCTCACTCTTGCCATCTCCTTTTTTACCACTTCCAATTTGCCTTGATTCATGGACCTGACATTCCAGGTTCCTATGCAATATTGTTCTTCACAGCATTGGGCTTTACTACCATCACCAGTCACATCCACAACTGGGTATTGTTTTTGCTTTGGATTCATCTTTTTATTCTTTCTGGAGTTATTTCTCCACTCATCTCCAGTAGCGTATTGGGCACCTACCGACCTGGGGAGTTCATCTTTCAGTGTCTTATCTGTTTGCCTTTTCATACTGTTCATGGTGTTCTCAAGGCAAGAATACTTAAGTGGTTTGCCATTCCCTTCTCCAGTGGACCACATTTTGTCAGAACTCTCTACCATGACTCATCTGTCTTGGGTGGCCCTACATGGCACGGCTCGTAGTTTCACTGAGTTAGGCAAGGCTGTCACCCATGTGATCAGTTTGATTAGTTTTCTATGACTGTCATTTTCATTCTGTTGGCCCTAAGGATAAGAAGCTTATGGAAGCTTCCTGATGGGAGAGACTGACTAAGGGGGAAACTGGGTCTTATTCTGATGGGCTGGGCCATGCTCAGTAAATCTTTAATCCAATTTTCTGTTAATGGGTGGGGCTATGTTCCCTCCCTGTTCTTTGACCTGAGGCCAAACTATGGTGGAGGCAATGAAGATAATGGAAACATCCTTCAGAAGATCCCATGCATGCACTGCTGCACTGAGTGCCCCTGACCCTGCAGCAGGCCACCACCAACCCATGCCTCTGCTGGAGACTCCTGGACACTCAGGGGCAAGTCTGGGTCAGTTTCTTGTGAGGTCACTGCTCCTTTCTCACAGAGTTTTGTTTGTGCCCTCCAAGAGTCTGTTTCCCCAGTCCTGTGTAAGTTCTGGCAGCTCTATTGTGGGGTTAATGGCAACCTCCTCCAAAAGGGTTTATGCCATACCCAGGTCTACTGCACCCAGAGCCCCTGCCCCTGCAGCAGTCCACTGCTGACCCATACCTCCACAGGAGACACTCAAACATAATTCTGTCTAAGTCTCTGTGGGGTCTCTGGGTCCTGGTGCGCACAGGTTTGTTTGAGTCCTCTGAGTATCTCTGACAGGTATGGGGTTTGAGTCTAAAAGCAATTTTGTCCCTCCTACCATCTTGAGGGGCTTCTTCTTTGCCCTTGGACATGGGTCATCTTCAAGAAAATTAGAGAAACCAGGGGAACATTTCATGCAAAGATGGGCACAATAAAGGACAGAAATGGTAGGGACCTAACAGAAGCAGAAGACATTAAGAAGAGGTGGTAAGAATACACAGAAGAACTGTACAAAAAAGATCTTCATGACCCAGATAATCACAATGGTGTGATCACTCACCTAGAGCCAGTCATCCTGGAATGTGAGGTCAAGTGGGCCTCAGGAAGCATCACTGTGAACAAAGCTAGTGGAGGTGATGGAATTCCAGTTGAGCCATTTCAAATCCTGAAAGATGATGCTGTGAAGGTGCTGCCCTCAATATGCCAGCAAATTTGGAAAAATCAACAGCAGCCACAGGACTGGAAAAGGTCAGTTTTCATTCCAATCCCAAAGAATGCTCAAACTATCACACAATTGCACTCATCTCACAAGCTAGCCAAGTAATGCTCAAAATTCTCTAAGCCAGGCTTCAACAGAACGTGAAGCATGAACTTCTAGATGTTCAAGCTGGATTTAGAAAAGGCAGAGGAACCAGAGATCAAATTGCCAACATCCATTGGATCATTGAAAAAGCAAGAGAGTTCCAGAAAAACATCTACTTCTGCTTTATTGACTACACTGAAGATTCTGATTGTGTGGATCACAACAAACTGTGAGAAATTCTGAAAGAGATGGGAATAGCAGACCACCTGACCCACCTCCTGAGAAATCTGTATGCAGGTCAAGAAGCAACAGTTAGAACTGGACATGGAACAACAGACTGGTTCCAAATTGGGAAAGGAGTACATCAAGGCTGTATATTGTCACCCTGCTTATTTAACTTCTATGCAGAGTACATAATGAGAAATGCCAGGTTGGATGAAGCACAAGCTGGAATCAAGATTGCCAGGAGAAATATCAGTAACCTTAGATAAGTAGATGATACCACACTATGGCAGAAACTGAAGAAGAACTAAAGAGCCTCTTGATGAAAGTAAAAGAGGAGAATGAAAAAGTTGGCTTAAAACTCAACATTGAGAAAACTAAGATCATGGCATCTAGTCCCATTATTTCATGGCAAATAGATGGGGAAACAGTGGAAACAGTGAGAGACTTTATTTTTGGGGGCTCTAAAATCATTGCAGATGGTGACTGTAGCCATGAAATTAAAAGACGCTTGCTCCTTGGAAGAAAAGTTACGACCAACCTAGATAGCATATTGCAACGCAGAGACATTACTTTGCCAACAAAGGTCCATCCAGTCAAAGCTATGGTTTTTCCAGTAGTTATGTATGGATGTGAGAGTTGGACTATAAAGTAATCTGAGTGCCAAAGAATTGATGCTTTTGAACTATTGTGTTGGAGAAGACTCTTGAGAGTCCCTTGGACTGCAAGGAGATCCAACCAGTCCATCCTGAAGGACATCAGTCCTGAATATTCATTGAAAGGACTGATGCTGAAGCTGAAACTCCAATACTTTGGGCACCTGATGCGAAGAACTGTCTCATTGGAAAATACCCTGATGCTGGGAAAGATTGAAGGTGGAAGGAGAAGGGAATGACAGAGGATGAGATGATTGGATGGCATCACCGACGTGATGGACATGAGTTTGAGTAAGCTCTGGGAATTGGTGATGGACAGGGAAGCCTGGCATGCTGCAGTCCATGGGGTCTCAAAGAGTCAGACATAACTGAGCAACTGAACTGAACTGAACTGTACATGCAATATAGCCCACAGATGCGGAGAGTGTGGAAGAATCCTTCCCTTAAGCAGGGAATAGACCATGAAACCTCTCTCCACCACAGTCAGGCTGTAGTGTTTCTGGACAGGAACTGTGGGCATTTGGGCCCAGACAACTCTTTATTGGGTTTGCCTTTACATGCTGCCCAGATTTTAGCACACCTGATCCGTGGCCACCAGGCACTGTGAAAGCAAAGCATATCCAACACATTTCCGAAAGTATCCAGGGTATTGTAATCATGTCGTCAATCAAAAGCCACAAATCCCTTCATGTTCTTGAGGAAGAATATTCTCTCCCTAGACTTCCTCAGTCTCTGTTTTCACTCATATTGTCTACCTTTCTTTTCTATTCTCCCAGATCAGATCAGATCAGTCGCTCAGTCGTGTCCGACTCTGTGATCCAATGAATCGCAGCACGCCAGGCCTCCCTGTCCATCACCATCTCCCGGAGTTCACTCAGACTCACGTCCATCGAGTCAGTGATGCCATCCAGCCATCTCATCCTCTGTCGTCCTCTTCTCCTCTTGCCCCCAATCCCTCCCAGCATCAGAGTCTTTTGCAATGAGTCAACTCTTCGCATGAGGTAGCCAAAGTACTGGAGTTTCAGCTTTAGCATCATTCCCTCCAAAGAAATCCCAGGGCTGATCTCCTTCAGAATGGACTGGTTGGATCTCCTTGCAGTCCAAGGGACTTTCAAGGGTCTTCTCCAACACCATAGTTCAAAAGCATCAATTCTTCGGCACTCAGCCTTCTTCACAGTCCAACTCTCACATCCATACATGACCACAGGAAAAACCATAGCCTTGACTAGATGAACCTTTGTTGGCAAAGTGATGTCTCTGCTTTTGAATATGCTATCTAGGTTGGTCATAACTTTCCTTCCAAGGAGTAAGCGTCTTTTAATTTCATGGCTGCAATCACCATCTGCAGTGATTTTGGAGCCCAGAAAAATAAAGTCTGACACTGTTTCCACTGTTTCCCCACCTATTTCCCATAAAGTGATGGAACCAGATGCCGTGATCTTCGTTTTCTGAATGTTGAGCTTTAGGCCAACTTTTTCACTCTCCACTTTCACTTTCATCAAGAGGCTTTTTAGTTCGTCTTCACTTTCTGCCATAAGGGTGGTGTCATCTGCATATCTGAGGTTATTGATATTTCTCCCGGCAATCTTGATTCCAGCTTGTGCTTCTTCCAGACCAGCGTTTCTCATGATGTACCCTGCATATAAGTTAAATAAGCAGGGTGACAATATACAGCCTTGACGAATTCCTTTTCCTATTTGGAACCGGTCTGTTGTTCCATGTCCAGTTCTAACTGTTGCTTCCTGACCTGCATACAAATTTCTCAAGAGGTAGATCAGGTGGTCTGGTATTCCCACCTTTTTCAGAATTTTCCACAGTTTATTGTGATCCACACAGTCAAAGGCTTTGGCATAGTCAATAAAGCAGAAATAGATGTTTTTCTGGAACTCTCTTGCTTTTTCCATGATCCAGCGGATGTTGGCAATTTGATCTTTGGTTCCTCTGCCTTTTCTAAAACCAGCTTGAACATCAGGAAGTTTACGGTTCACATATTGCTAAAGCCTGGCTTGGAGAATTTTGAGCATTACTTTACTAGCATGTGAGATGAGTGCAATTGTGTGATAGTTTGAGCATTCTTTGGCATTGCCTTTCTTTGAGATTGAAATGAAAACTGACCTTTTCCAGTCCTGTGGTCACTGCTGAGTTTTCCAAATTTGATGGCATATTGAGGGCAGCACTTTCACAGCATCATCTTTCAGGATTTGGAATAGCTCAACTGGAATTCCATCACCTCCACTAGCTTTGTTGGTAGTGATGCTTTCTAAGGCCCACTTGACTTCACATTCCAGGATGTCTGGCTCTAGGTCAGTGATCACACCATCGTGATTATCTGGGTCGTGAAGATATTTTTTGTATAGTTCTTCTGTTTATTCTTGCCATCTGTTCTTAGTATCTTCTGCTTCTGTTAGGTCCCTACCATTTCTGTCCTTTATCGAGCCCATCTTTGCATGAAATATTCCTTTGGTATCTCTGATTTTCTTGAAGAGATCCCTAGTCTTTCCCATTCTGTTGTTTTCCTCTATTTCTTTGCATTGATCGCTGAAGAAGGCTTTCTTATCTCTTCTTGCTATTCTTTGGAACTCTGCATTCAGATGTTTATATCTTTCCTTTTCTCCTTTGCTTTTCACTTCTCTTCTTTTCACAGCTATTTGTAAGGCCGCCCCAGACAACCATTTTGCTTTTTTGCATTTCTTTTCCATGGGGATGTTCTTGATCCCTGTCTCCTGTACAATGTCATGAACCTCAGTCCATAGTTCATCAGGCACTCTATCTATCAGATCTAGGCCCTTAAATCTATTTCTCATTTCCACTGTATAATCATAAGGGATTTGATTTAGGTCATACCTGAATGGTCTAGTGGTTTTCCCTACTTTCTTCAGTTTTAGTCTGAATTTGGCAATAAGGAGTTCATGGTCTGAGCCACAGTCAGCTCCTGGTCTTGTTTTTGCTGACCGTATAGAGCTTCTCCATCTTTGGCTGCAAAGAATATAATCAATCTGATTTCGGTATTGATCATCTGGTGATGTCCATGTATAGAGTCTTCTCTTGTGTTGTTGGAAGAGGGTGTTTGTTATGACCAGTGCATTTTCTTGGCAAAACTCTATTAGTCTTTGCCCTGCTTCATTCCATATTCCAAGGCCAAATTTGCCTGTTACTCCAGGTGTTTCTTTACTTCCTACTTTTGCATTCCAGTCCCCTACAATGAAAAGGACATCTTTTTTGGGTGTTAGTTCTAAAAGGTCTTGTAGGTCTTCATAAAACCGTTCAACTTCAGCTTCTTCAGCGTTACTGGTTGGGGCATAGACTTGGATTACTGTGATATTGAATGGTTTGCCTTGGAAATGAACAGAGATCATTCTGTTGTTTTTGAGATTGCATCCAAGTACTGCATTTCAGACTCTTTTGTTGACCATGATGGCCATTCCATTTCTTCTGAGGGATTCCTGCCCATAGTAGTAGATATAATGGTCATCTGAGTTAAATTCACCCATTCCAGTCCATTTCAGTTCGCTGATTCCTAGAATGTCGACATTCACTCTTGCCATCTCATTCGACCACTTCCAATTTGCCTTGATTCATGGACCTGACATTCCAGGTTCTTATACAATATTGCTCTTTACAGCATCGGACCTTGCTTCTATCACCAGTCACATCCACAGCTGGGTATTCTTTTTGCTTTGGCTCCATCCCTTCATTCTTTCTGGAGTTATTTCTCCACTGATCTCCAGTAGCATATTGGGCACCTACTGACCTGGGGAGTTTCTCTTTCAGTATCCTATCATTTTGCCTTCTCTTACTGTTCATGGGGTTCTCAAGGCAAGAATACTGAAGTGGTTTGCCATTCCCTTCTTCAGTGGACCACATTCTGTCAGAGCTCTCCACCATGACCCGCCCGTCTTGGGTTGCCCCACGGGCATGGCTTAGTTTCATTGAGTTAGACAAGGCCGTGGTCCTAGTATGATTAGATTGACTAGTTTTCTGTGAGTATGGTTTCAGTGTGTTTGCCCTCTGATGCCGTCTTGCAACACCTACCATCTTACTTGGGTTTCTCTTACCTTGGGCCTGGGGTATCTCCTCAGGGCTGTTCCAGCAAAGCGCAGCCATTGCTCCATACCTTGGATGACGGGTATCTCCTCACCGCTGCCCTTCCTGACCTTCTATTCTCCCAGAGACTGCCAATCTTGGATGATCTGGATTTTCTAAGTTATTTTTAATATATGCTTTTATTATGAAAGGAGACAATTTTCTTATATACCACTGCTTCCATCTTGGCTGACCTGTGTTGACTGGTCCTGACCACATACCATCAAAAGTGATCATTACTAAAAGGAGGGAAGGCTGGGTATCATTCTACCACAGCTGGAGTGAAAACTAAGGTTACAGATTATACAAAAGGCCTGGTTTCAAACTTTATTCAAAGCATTTTAATGACACTCAGAGACCTGACCTGAGAATTTCATGGAGGTTTAACTTTCAAAGAAAGGAAATTTTAATTCAATTTGAGTTTATCATTTGTTATCATAGCTAAATATCACAGATCCTTCAAAAGAAACATTGGCTTTGTTCCTTTATCTCAAGGAACTTAAAGTTTTGTTGAGGCAATACTGTATTAACCCCACAAAAAACTTGAGCTATCAGACATAGTCCCCATCAGAGGTAATTGTAAAGAGAGGTAAGACTAGGGAGGAGGTGATGTGGCTCCAACCAGAAAAAGCTTTCGAGAGGAAGACTGAAGTCGGAGGGGTTGGTGGAGGAGGTTTGCAATGGGACTGGAAAGTGAGAAGAAAGAGCTGTTTAAGGAAATTTAATTATTACAAGCAACATTCTTCAAAATATTTCAAGAGGAAAGAAAAGGAAGTTTTGTAATTGGAAAATGAAACCTTGAGGAGGGAAGCCACAATCTCACTTTTGTGGTTCTTTTAAAGTTATATTTGGCTCCTACCAAAGAACAGCCTTTGATGTCAGAGAATGCAATGCATTGCAGAAGTTAGAGAGAATGGAAGTTCTATTGTATCCATGCCTAGAATATTCTCCATTTGACTACTGTCATCACGTATAACCTTGTTTCTATGCACCAGAACTGGGTCTTCATGAGGCTTGCGAATTACAAACTCTTTTGCTTTTAAATGCATAAGAATAAGAAAGTTCCTGCTGTTGCTTGTCTAACACTTGTAGGTATCTGGGTTTGTGTATATTTGCATGCTCAGTCCTGTCCAGCTCTTTGCAACCCCATGGACTGAAGCCCACCAGGCTCCTCAGTCCATGGGATTTCCCAGGCAAGAATACTGGAGTGGGTTGTCATTTCCTCCTCCAGGGCATTTTCCTGACCCAGGAATCAAACCCAAGTGTCTTGCATCTCCTTCATTGACAGGTGGATTCTTTACCACTTGAGCCACCTGGGAAGCCCTATGTAGGTGTTTGCTGCTGCTGCTGCTAAGTCGCTTCAGTCGTGTCTGACTCTGTGCAACCCCAGAGACAGCAGCCCACCAGGCTCCCCTGTCCCTGGGATTCTCCAGGCAAGAACACTGGAGTGGGTTGCCATTTCCTTCTCCAATGCATGAAAGTGAAAAGTGAAAGTGAAGTCGCTCAGTCGTGTCCGACTCTTCGCGATTCCATGGACTGCAGCCTACCAGGCTCCTCCATCCATGGGATTTTCCAGGCAAGAGTACTGGAGTGGGGTGCCATAGCCTTCTCCAATGTAGGTGTTTAGGAAGAAACAATTAAATGCTTTGAAGCATATTCCTAGTGCAAATTAATCAAGAACAGTATTTTAATGCTTTGTGAATTAGACAGTGGTATTTTGATTACTTTCTGTTTTCACTGCACTGTGTACTCTAGGACATGAATCATAGAGTACATGAATCATGTACTCTAGGACATGAAGTAGGGGATGATTTAGTACCAAATAGGATTTATTTGCCGAAACAGATACTTTGGCTGAGAGCAAGTTAGTGTTTGCAGAATCATGTTGTAAGGTGCTGAAATATAGTATATGGCTTCACTCTTTTTTCTTTAATCATGAAAGGTCCCTGACCTATTTGAGGGACCATTGCCTTGGCTTGGACTTAACACTCAGCAGCACTGTCCTGCACTTACCACTCAGCAGCACTGTCCTGGCCTCATAAGACTATACTGAGACTTGAGAAAAGGAGCAGCCACTGCTCTTCCAAAATGGGGATGGAAAGGGGTCTGAAGTGACAGTAATACTTTGTCTCTCGACAATTGTTTAAGTTGCTCTGTTCATAGAGGAAATAATGCAGCTTATGTTTCAGTTCAGTTGCTCAGTTGTGTCTGACTCTTTGCATCCCCATGCACTGCAACACACCAGTCTTCCCTGTCCATCACCAACTCTCAGAGCTTGCTCAAACTCATGTCCATCGAGTCGGTGATGCTATCCAACGATCTCATCCTCTGTCATCCTCTTCTCTTCCCACCTTCAATCTTTCCCAGCATCAGGGTATTTTCCAATGAGTCAGTTCTTCACATCAGGTGGCCAAAGTATTGGAATTTCAGCTTCAGCATCAGTCCTTCCAATGAATATTCAGGACTGATTTCCTTTGGGATTGACTGATTGGATCTCCTTGCAGTCCAAGGGACTCTCAAGAGTCTTCTCCAACACCACAGTTAAAAAGCACCAATTCTTTAGTGCTTAGCTTTCTTTATAGTCCAACTCTCACATCCATACACAAATATTGGAAAAACCATAGATTTGACTAAATGGACCTTTGTCGGCAAAGTAATGTCTCTGCTTTTTAATATGCTTCTAGTTTGGTCATAGCTTTTCTTCCAAGGAGTAAGCATCTTTTAATTTCATGGCTGCAGTCACCATCTGCAGTGATTTTGGAGCCCAGAAAAATAAAGTCAGCCACTGTTTCCCCATCTATTTGCCAGGAAGTGATGGGACCAGATGCCATGATCTTAGTTTCCTGAATGTTGAGTTTTAAGCCAACTTTTTCACTCTCCTCTTTTACTTTCATCAAGAGGTTCTTTAGTTCTTCACTTTCTGCCATAAGGGTGGTGTCATCTGTGTATCTGAGGTTACTGATATTTCTCCTGGCAATCCTGATTCCATCTTGTGCTTCATCAGCTTATATTTAAATAAGATTTTTTAAAAACACTATTGGAATGTTATATTTCAATGGTTGAAATTTGGTCAGCTCATGGATGGGCTGTTTCAGGAGAGGCCAGATTTCCACTGCTCTGACTCTCTCCCCCACTGGTCTCAGAAGAATGCCTTCATCTGTTCATCTGTCTTTCATTTGCTTTGAGTGCTTTGGCTCCAAGTTTTAAGGTAAATTCTGTGCAATGAGAAGAGGCAACTGGAATGGATGTTATTTATGAGAAGAACTTGCTGAGTATCTTTACTGAGGTAGAAGATTCTGAAAGTGGATTTTTCTCACTGGAGAATAGAACAGATGAGGACATTTTATACTGCAAAGATGTTAGTTATAATAGTTATTTTTTCTGATGATGGTTAACTGAATCTTTATACATATAGTTGAATTCTAAAAATACTTCTGTTTAGGTAAAATAAAATTTCTGATATGGAAAGTTGTACATTAATTTGTTGTTTTCATTTTCCAATGCAAGAACTGCTGGTGAGATGACATGACTATGTGGTTTTATTATACCTGTGTGTTAGTTAGTGTTCTCCATAAAAACAGAACCAATAAGAGATACACACACCCACACACACTGGTTTGGCCAAAACTTTTGTTTGCTTTTTTTTGGTAAATGGTTATGGAAAAACCCAAATGAACTTTTTGGCCAACCTAGTATATATATACCTATGCATATACAGAGAGACAGAGACAGAGAGAGAGAGATTTATTTTAAGGAAATAACTCACAATTTTGGGGACTAAGTATGAAATTTGCAGGGCAGACTGGCAGGCTGGAGACTCAGGGAAGAGTTGACATTGCAACCCAAGTTCAAAGGCAGTCTGGAGTTAGAATTCTCTCTTCTCGGGACCTCTGTCTTTTTTCACTTAAGGTCTTTAACTTATTGGATGAGACCCAGCCATGTTATGGAGGCTAGTCTGCTTTATATAAAGTGTACCAACAAAAAAATCCCTTCATAGCAATATCTAGCTGAATGCTTAACCAGAAACTGGGCACCATGGCCTAGCCAAGTCAACACATAAAGTTAACCATTATATCTTGTCAGATAATAAATGTACACAAGTTTACAAGTACATACCCTGGAATGAACAAGATATTCACATTAGACCAAATCATCAAATTAAGAGACAAAGACATAGGGATAGATTGGGAGTTTGGGATTAACATGCACACACTGCTATATTTAAAATAAAATGCTCTTCCATGAAAAAAGACAAAGACATATTTTTTGAGACTTAGATGTTCAGAGCTCATGTAGACTTTGTATTCTCCAGGAATGGACAGAGATTATATTCTTTGGGCCAGTTTTCCCAATCCTGGGCCTGCTGTCCCAGCTCCCAATCCAATTGCCATTTGCAGATCTATCCCCTTTCACAACCACCCCCACAGCTGGAGTTTGGGATGGAGAATACAGTGTACCCATCCATGGGATGATCTAGCTGGGGACACTAAGTCTAACTCAAGCCTTTCATTTTACAGAAGGGGAAAAGGCACAGAGGAAACTTGACTAGAATTTGTTCACAGTAGTGAGACTCAGTGTAGTACTGAAACAGAGCAGGACTCGGCGGGGCCCTCCCAGGTATAATAAAGCCTCCATGTTCCCTGTTTCTTACTTGCAGTAAAGCTGTAGTCTCCCTGGCCTCACTGAGTCACAAAAAAGCAGGCTCAAGCAGTTTGTGGTTAGGGTGATAGTATCACAGAATCTTTAGTTCCTCTCTGAAGGACATAGATAATAGTGCCTGATGTCTATTCCTGAGTTGTTTTTTGCAGGGTACTAAAACCACCACCACATAGAAAAAGCTAACTGCATGATGACTGGACTATAGCTGTGACATAAGCTTATCCATCTTGCACAATTCCAAGAACTGACTTCAAGGAAAAGGGGACAAACCAACTCTGGAACTGAAGATTAACTGCACTTACAACAATCAAGATGACACTGACCAGACTATCACATGACCAGTTTCAAGAGAATTGTTGGAGTTGATTGCTGTTCTGCACACTCCTGAAACTTCCCCTTTTCCCTTTAAAACCCTTTCCCTCTAACTGACAACTGGGAGATGGTTTGGGGAGTGCTAGTCTACCATCTCCCCAGGTTACTGGCTTCCTAAATAAAGCACCTATTTCTACCAACTCTGAGCAGGAGCAGTTGAACCTCAGTTTGGTTCCAGCTCCAGCTGGCAATAGTATTTTAAAGCACCTTATTTGAAAAATCATTTACATTTATCATAAGGAAAAGAACACCTATATTGCAAAGGTGACAAGGCAGAAAGGGTAACTCTTGAGCAACATTATTCCAAGTTGTGACTGGGATAAACTATCAGTCAGGGTCAAGGTTTAGCTAAGTAGGGCACAGCTTTCTCCAGGAACACAGAACAATATACAATTTCTGATTCACACAGTGTAAACATTTTTATGGCTTTCAGGTGTAAGGGTGTAACTCTAGGTGCAGGATATAGAGTTTATAAACAAAGCCCCTGCCTTTCATGTTGGAGTCTAAGAAATTTATAGCTTACACTGAATGATTCGTAATCTCTAAAGAAGAAGATTTAGCTTCAGGATCAAGGGCCAGGCTCAGGTCTCTTGTGTAGCAGAAGTTTTATTACAGTGAAAAGGGACAGAGAAAGCTTCTGACACAGACATTAGAAGGGGGACGGAGAGTGCCTAATTTGCTAATCTTAGTTTTTCAATTGGTTATTACAGTAAATCAAAAGAATGTCTCAAGGTTGTAAAGGTCTTACCAGAACCACTCCCACAATTTACATTTTAAGACAATGGGATTAGAACTAACAATAGAAAGATCTTACTACATCCACTCCCATAATACACATTTTAAGATAACAGATTAGTCAGAAGGTTCTTAAGAAGGAGAAACAAGTTCTCAAGCAGGATACTTTGTTGTTATATAAACCTTAGCTCAGAGTTTACAGTGGAGAAGGGAATGGCAAACCACTTTAGTATTCTTGCCTTGAGAACCCCATGAATAGTATGAAAAGGCAAAAAGATATGACACTGAAAGATGAACTCCCCAGGTCGGTAGGTGCCCAATATGCTACTGGAGAAGAGCAGACAATAGCTCAGGGAAGAATGAAGAGGCTGAGCCAAAGTGAAAATAATACCCAGTTGTGGATGTGTCTGGTGATGGAAGCAAAGTCAGATGCTGTAAAGAACAATGTTGCATAGGAACCTGGAATGTTAGGTCCATGAATCAAGGCAAGTTGGAAGTGGTCAAACAGGAGATCCATTGGATCATCCATTGGATCACAGAAAAAGCAAGAGAGTTCCAGAAAAATGTCTATTTCTGCTTTATTGACTATGCCAAAGGCTTTGTGTGGATCACAAAAAACTGTGGAAAATTCTGAAAGAGATGGGAATACCAGACCACCTGACCTGCCTCCTGAGAAATCTGTATGCAGGTCAAGAAGCAACAGTTAGAACTGGACACGGAACAACAGACTGGTTCCAAATTGGGAAAGGAGTACATCAAGGCTGTATATTGTCACCCTGCTTATTTAACTTCTATGCAGAGTACATCATGAGAAATGCCAGGTTGGATGAAGCACAAGCTGGAATCAAGATTGCTGGGAGAAATATCAATAACCTCAGATATGCAGATGACACCACCCTTACGGCAGAAAGCAAAGAAGAATTAAAGAGCCTCTTGATGAACATAAAAGAGGAGAGTGAAAACATTAAGAAAACTAAGATCATGCCATCTGGTTCCATCAGTTCATGACAAATAGATGGGGAAACAGTGGAAACAATGAGACTTTATTTTTTGGGGCTCCAGAATCACTATAGATGGTGACTGCAGCCATGAAATTAAAAGACGCTTGCTCCTTGGAAGAAAAACTATGACCAACCTAGACAGCATATTAAAAAGCAGAGACATTACTTTGCCAACAAAGGTCCATCTAGTTAAAGCTATGGTTTTCCAGTAGTCATGTATGGATGTGAGAGCTGGACAATAAAGAAAGCTGAGAGCCAAAGAATTGATGCTTTTGAACTGTGGTGCTGGAGAAGACTCTTGAGAGTCGCTTGGACTGCAAGGAGATCCAACCAGTCCATCTTAAAGGAAATCAGTCCTGGGTGTTCATTGGAAGGGCTGATGCTGAAGCTGAAACTCCAATACTTTGGCCACTTGATGCAAAGAACTGACTCATTGGAAAAGACCCTGATTCTGCCTGATTCTGGGAAGGATTGAAGGCAGGAGAATAAGGGGATGACAGAAGATGAGATGGTTGGATGGCATCACCAACTTGATGGACATGAGTTTGAGCAAGCTCTGGGTGTTGGTGATGGACAGGGACACCTGTCGTGCTGCAGTGCGTGGGCTCGCAAAGAGTCAGACACAACTGAGCAACTGAACTGAATTGAACAGAGTTTAAAATGAGTTGTTTTGTTGTGTAATCATTAGCTTTGGGCTTAAAGAAAAAAAACAAACAAAAACAAAATGTTTTATGTGACTAAGAGAAAGCAATGTAAAAAAAAAATTTGTCCTTTTCTCCTTAAGAGCCCCAAACCCCTTTCTCCTCCTTGGGGCACTGGACTTCTTATCAACCTACCTAAGAATTGACTCTCTCAAAATGATATTTATAATAGAAATAATAAATAATACTAATTAATTCTAAGAACTACAAAAGAAAAAACAAATATTATTACTGTGTATGAGCCACTGTGCCCTTCACAGGCTTTTTTTTTTTTTTTTTCATTTAAATTATATATTCTTCGTGGGTACAGATAAGGAAAAAAATTAGGGTCACTGAGGCTGGGCTACCTGGATTCCAACCGAGTTGGAGTTGGCTGAAGTCCTCAGACTTCACAAGCTGGAATCAAGATTGCCGGGAGAAATATCAATAACCTCAGATATGCAGATGACACCACCCTTATGGCAGAAAGTGAAGAGGAACTCAAAAGCCTCTTGATGAAAGTGGAGAGTGAAAAAGTTGGCTTAAAGCTCAACATTCAGAAAACAAAGATCATGGCATCTGGTCCCATCACTTCATGGGAAATAGATGGGGAAACAGTGGAAACAGTGTCAGACTTTATTTTTCTGGGCTCCAAAATCACTGCAGATGGTGACTGTAGCCATGAAATTAAAAGACGCTTACTCCTTGGAAGGAAAGTTATGACCAACCTAGATAGCATATTCAAAAGCAGAGACATTACTTTGCCAACAAAGGTCCGTCTAGTCAAGGCTATGGTTTTTCCAGTGGTCATGTATGGATGTAAGAGTTGGACTGTGAAGAAGGCTGAGTGCCGAAGAATTGATGCTTTTGAACTGTGGTGTTGGAGAAGACCCTTAAAAGTCCCTTGGACTGCAAGGAGATCCAACCAGTCCATTCTGAAGGAGATCAGCCCTGGGATTTCTTTGGAGGGAATGATGCTAAAGCTGAAACTCCAGTACTTTGGCCACCTTATGCGAAGAGTTGACTCATTAGAAAAGACTCTGATGCTGGGAGGGATTGGGGGCAGGAGGAGAAGACGACAGAGGATGAGATGGCTGGATGGCATCACTGACTCAATGGACATGAGTCTGAGTGAACTCTGGGAGTTGGTGATGGACAGGGAGGCCTGGTGTGCTGCGATTCA
The DNA here is from genome assembly GCF_027580195.1 of Bos mutus. Lineage (NCBI taxonomy): Eukaryota > Metazoa > Chordata > Mammalia > Artiodactyla > Bovidae > Bos > Bos mutus. The sequence continues at coordinate 36,375,440 of NC_091626.1, forward strand.
CGGGGTCGCGAAGAGTCGGACACGACTGAGCGACTGAACTGAACTGAACTGAACTGAAGTCCTCAGAAAACGCTCCTGGCACTAGGCTCAAGGGCAAGTGTTGCCCAAGCTGCACTTTCCTATTCAACAATCACACTAGAATCACTTGCAAGGGGCTTTCCAAATGTAGGTGGACACAGGGCCAATCCTATTCATATACTTGGTCAATTTGGTGAGGGAGTGGCGATAGCGCGGAGTGGAAAAACAAACAAACAAACAAACGGGTGGTCTGTTAGGTCCCTGTGGTTAAAGATAAGAAGGGAGAGGAGGAGGCCGAATTCATAGGCTGGAATATTTGTACTCTTCTTGAGTTTCGAAAACTATTTGCATTTCAAAACAACTGTAAAAGAATCGGTCTTGAGATTACAAATGCTGTGACTACCTTACGAATAGGAATATCTCCAAGTGCTTAAGTGACCGACACCTTTTGTTCCCACTGTTCTACAACCCCTTACTGGGCGCCCAGGCGGACAAAACCTGGGCAGCGATCTCCGAGCTGGGCGCCCCACGCCCATTGCGGGCAGAACGGGGGAGGGCTCCCCGAGGCGGGGTTCGGGGCGCGCCTTGCGGCTCCTCCCTCCTGCCTGCTCTCTGGGCTGGCCGGGGCCGCGGGGAGGGCGGTGGTGCGGACACGAGATCGCTGTCAGGCGGCCTAGGCGCAGTCTGGAGTTGGCTGGTCAGTCATCTTCCTCCCGTGGAGCAGGGCGCGATGAGCTGGGAGCTGCTGCTCTGGTTGCTGGCGCTGTGCGCGCTGCTGGCGCTCGTGGTGCAGCTACTGCGCTTCCTCCGGGCCGACGCGGACCTCACCCTGCTGTGGGCCGAGTGGCAGGGGCGACGACCAGGTGAGGACCTGCTGCCGCCTCTGCACTGGGAGCCCGGGTTCCGTGCGGTCGGATTTCCGCTGCCCCTGCGTTCATCCGGGTGGCGTGGAGCTTCCGGGCGGCGAGGATGCGCCTTTCTCAAGGGCTCTGGTTCGGGGTGGAAGGGGCCAGGGCCTTTTGTCTTCCGTCCCGGTCCCTACGGACTTGCTTTTACTTGCTGAAGTTAAAGAGCCTTGGTATCGGCGGGGGCACCTTCAGGTCTCTGAGTTCTCCGCCTGGCTCCCAGGGATTCTGAAGCAGCGTGGGAGGGCAGTACTTGAAGAAACTGCGCTTGTAAAGGAGTGTCCTTTTGAGGCTACTTCCTGAAGTTGTTTATCTGCCATCTCTCACTCTACTCAAGAGTAGTGAAATGGAATTTGAGATAATACAATCACCTACAAAGCTGCCTATCCATTGGGATAAAAATAAAGAACTGGATTTTGGGTGCTTTGCCTGAAGGAAAAGCACATTATTGGCATACTAAAAGACATTCTACCTTTTATCTATGCTCAGCTTAATATTTGATGGTCGTTTACTAAACGCATTCTATGTGTTAAGCAGTGCACCAGGCCCTTTTCATTTTTGACTGTTCACCTTTACAATGACTCTTATAAAGTAGGCATTATTAATCTTATTTTCATAATGCTCAGAGAAGTTCAGTGGGCTGTCCAGAGCTAGCCTTTGGGTCTACAAGGGCCAGCAGGAAGTGGGGTTTCCCTGGACCTAGTTTCCTCCCATGAAAATATCTAAATCTTGTGAGGAGGTTTGCTTGGAAGTGATTAAGTGAAAAAGTGAAAGTGTTAGTTGCTCAGTCGCTTCCAACTCTTTGGGACCTCATGGACTGTAGCCCGTCAGGCTTCTCTGCCCATGGAATTCTCCAGGCAAGAATCCTGGAGTGGATTGCCCTTCCCTCCTCCAGAATATCTTCCAAACCCAGGGATCAAAGTCCTGATCTGCACTGCAGGCAGATTCTTTACTGTCTGAGCCACCAGAGAAGCCATGGAAGTGATAACTTTAAAAATGGAGCCAGAGAGGGAAGGGGAGCCCTATCACTCACATGGGGGTGAAAATTGGTTCTTGGGGACTGAAAAAAATCTTAGATGGAACAATGTTTTATGCCCCTCCTAAGCTCAACCCTAACTGACAAAGTATTATTCCTTAGTATTTCATTTTTCTTGTTTCTTTTCTTGGAGGGGGGTGTAGCACTTACACTGAGTTCACGGAAAATATGTAAAACATGTGCAAGATCAGGGTTACAAAACTATGGCAAATAGATGGCTGTGATTGGCAGACTTTCTCTTGGTCATTGGCCCATCTCAGCAGATGGAATGCATGTACCTGTTGGCTGCTTTGTCGACTTCAGTGTTTGATCTTATTTGTGCTTAGTGTTAACTTGGACTTCGAGAATTACATAAAAATACTTTATATTTTACTGTTCTACAAAAGTTACTCAACTGATGTCAAGTGCTGAAGAGAAAAAACGTTGACAATATCTAGCAGCTAGTTAAATGAAAAGTTATTTTCACATATCAAGCAAAAGTTAAGGTGACTAAAGATAACTGTGAAGAAATTCATTTGGTGTTTTCAGTGTTTTACTTTTGCTGGAAAAATATCAGTTTTGAAGGATTTTTAAACATTTAATTACTTTGCTATTATTATCATGTAGTTATATAATTTGCTGATTTACAAATGTAATATGATACATTGCAGTTCATGTAAATACATGTTATTCAGCAAAATAACTTTTGTAAATTTACAGTTGTAAAGTTAAATGTTAATAGCTTTTAAATTTTAATTTAACTTTTAACTTTTCAATTTCACCATGCTTACACCTGCACTTACTGAAGAATAAACTTTATAGAACTCCTTTTATGTCTAAAGCATAGACACATACATGCAAGGGCTTCCCAGGCAGCACTAGTGGTAAAGAACCTGCCTGCCAATGCAAGAGACACAAGAGACGCAGGTTCTATCCCTGGATGGGCAAGATCCTTGGAGGATGGTATGGCAACCCACTCCAATATTCTTACCTGGAGAATCCCATGGACAAAGGAGCCTGGCAGGCTATGGTCCATAGGGTCGCAAAGAGTTGGATATGACTGAAGCAACTTGGCACTCAGATATATGAAGATACATAAACAGATATGCAGTATATTTGTGAAATTAAAATGTTATTAGGGATGTTATTAGGAAAAATGACTAAAAAGACTTCTAGGGGCTCCGGGAGGGAGGTATTAGGGGGTGAGAGAGTTGGAAGGGAGGTGAGGGAGATAATGAAATAGAGTTAAAGGAACATGAAGATAGATTCAAGTTCCAAAAACAGCTCAGATTGGAAAGATGGGCAGACTCTATTAAGGTTTAAAAAAAAAATTATCCTCTTTTTCATTTTTATGTTGTTGTTCAGTTGTGAAGTCATGTCCAACTCTCTACAACCCCCTGGACTGCAGCACGCTAGGCTTCCCTGCCTTTTGCTATTTCCCTGAGTTTGCTTAAATTCATGTCCATTGAATCAGTGATGCCATCCAATCATCTCATCTTCTGTTGCCCCCTTCTCCTCTTGCCCTCAATCTTTCCCAGCATCAGGGTCTTTTCCAGTGAATCAGCTCTTTGCATCAAGTGGCCAAAGTATTGGAACTTCAGCTTCAGCATCAGTCCTTCCAGTGAATATTCAGGGTTGATATCCTGTAGGATTGACTGGTTTGACCTCCTTGCAGTCCAAGGGACTCTAACACCACAGTTTGAAAGCATTAATTCTTCAGCACTCAGCCTTCTTTATGGTCCAGCTCTCACACCCAAGCATAACTACTGGAAAAACCATAGCTTTGACTCTATGGACCTCTGTTGGCAAAGCAATGTCTTTGCCAACAAATAGCTTTTCTTCCAAGGAGCAAACGTCTTAATTTCATGGCTGCAGTCACTGTCCACAGTGATTTTGGAGCCCAAGAAAATAAAATCTGTCACCGTTTCCACTTTTTCCCCATCTATTTGCCATGAAGTGTCACTTTAAAATGTTGACAATATACTCACATAAGGCAACTTTTAAAAATACAAAAGGATACATGGTGACAAGTAAAGCTCTCTCTCACTCTTGTCTCCCAGCTGCCCAGTGTGCCTTTTTGGAGGCAACCACCATTTCCTGCCTTTTATGTATCCATCTAGAGATACCTTCTGTGTCTCCAAGCATGTATCTCACATGGTAAAATTTCAGAGTGACTAATTTTAGGTACTTCACATAGATCTAGAAAAATCCATAGCACTAGTCCAGAGTAGGAAAAGTCTCAACAGCAGAACATATGTGAGGAAAACAGCTCTTATTTGACAGTGACCTCAATGAGGGTCAACTGCGCAGTGCCAGGAAAGATCAGGCAACCTTGTGGAGCTGTTTTGTGTCTTATGTAACAAACTGCAAACAACAAAAGATGTTTTCTGAATACCTGCTTGTGTTGGCCTCTGTGCTGGGCACTGGGGACACAGCAGTGACTGAGCCAGCCACTGTCTGGGCCTTCATGGCATGTCCCTTCTGAAAGACAAGGGAAGTGGTTTAGTCAAGTCACCCTACTTGGAGCTGTTGAGACCCCTGGGAATCCTGTATCCTGCTCTGGCCAGCTCCTTTCAATAGAACATTGACCAGTGGGAGCTTGTACAGAGGGTGTGAGAAGAAGGGTGACGAAACCAGATGCCGTGTCATCTGAGGGAAAGTAGCAGAAATTGGAGGTGTTTATTTAGCCTTAGAGAAGCAAGAGATGCAAGGACTTAGGGAGGACAGAGCCTTCAAACAGATGAGACACTGTCATGTTCAAGACAGGCCTGATTTATCCTTCCTGACACCACAAGGCAGAACTGCTGCCAGCTGCTGCCGGTCTGTAGAAGTTAAAGGTATCAGTATAGGAAAATTCCTGAAGCCCTTGAATGATTGTGCTCAGTGCTCCGTTGCTTCAGTCATGCCTGACTCTTTGTGACCCTATAGACTGCAGCCTGCCAGGCTCCTCTGTCCATGGGATTTTCCAGGCAAGAATACTGGAGTGGGCGGTCATACCCTCCTCCAGGGGATCTTCCCAACCCAGGGATAGAACCTGGGTCTCCTGTGTCTTCTGCATCACAGGTGGATTCTTTACCCTGAGCCATCCGGGAAACTCATCTTGAATGATTAGACTTCGATTCAGTTCAGTCGCTCAGTCATGTCCGACTCTTCACGACCCCATGAATCGCAGCACGCCAGGCCTCCCCGTCCATCACCAACTCCCGGAGTTCACCCAGACTCATGTCCATCGAGTCAGTGATACCATTCAGCCATCTCATCCTCTGTTGTCCCCTTCTCCTGCCTCCAATCCCTCCCAGCATCAAGGTCTTTTCCAATGAGTCAACTCTTCACATGAGATGTCCAAAGTACTGGAGTTTCAGCTTCAGCATCATTTCCAAAGAAATCCCAGGGCTGATCTCAAACAGAATGGACTGGTTGGATCTCCTTGCAGTCCAAGGGACTCTCAAGAGTCTTCTCCAACACCACAGTTCAAAAGCATCAATTCTTCGGCGCTCAGCTTTCCTCACAGTCCAACTCTCACATCTATACATGACCACTGGGAAAACCATAGCCTTGACTAACGGACCTTAGTTAGCAAAGTAATGTCTCTGCTTTTGAACATGCTATCTAGGTTGGTCATAACTTTCCTTCCAAGGAGTAAGCGTCTTTTAATTTCATGGCTGCAGTCACCATCTGCAGTGATTTTGGAGGCCCCAGAAATAAAGTCTGACACTGTTTGCACTGTTTCCCCATCTATTTGCCATGAAGTGATGGGACCAGATGCCATGATCTTCATTTTCTGAATGTTGAGCTTTAAGCCAACTTTTTCACTCTCCACTTTCACTTTCATCAAGAGGCTTTTTAGTTCCTCTTCACTTTCTGCCATAAGGGTGGTGTCATCTGCATATCTAAGGTGATTGATATTTCTCCCAGCAATCTTGATTCCAGCTTGTGCTTCTTCCAGCCCAGCATTTCTCATGATGTACTCTGCATAGGAGTTAAATAAGCAGGATGACAATATACATCCTTGACGTACTACTTTTCCTATTTGGAACCAGTTGTTCCCTGTCCAGTTCTAACTGTTGCTTCCTGACCTGCATACAGATTTCTCAAGAGGCAGGTCAGGTGGTCTGGTATTCCCATCTCTTTCAGAATTTTCCACAGTTTATTGTGATCCACACAGTCAAAGGTTTTGGCATAGTCAATAAAGCAGAAATAGATGTTTTTCTGGAACTCTTTTGCTTTTTCGATGATCCAGCGGATTTTGGCAATTTGGTTTCTGGTTCCTCTGCCTTTTCTAAAACTAGCTTGAACATTTGGAAGTTCATGGTTCACGTATTGCTGAAGCCTGGCTTGGAGAATTTTGAGCATTACTTTACTAGCGTGTGAGATGAGTGCAATTGTGCGGTAGTTTGAGCATTCTTTGGCATTGCCTTTCTTTGGGATTGGAATGAAAACTGACCTTTTCCAGATCTGTGGCCACTGCTGAGTTTTCCAAATTTGATGGCATATTGAGGGCAGCACTTTCACAGCATCATCTTTCAGGATTTGAAATAGCTCAACTGGAATTCCATCACCTCCACTAGCTTTGTTGGTAGTGATGCTTTCTAAGGCCCACTTGACTTCACATTCCAGAATGTCTGGCTCTAGGTCAGTGATCACACCATCGTGATTATCTTGGTCATGAAGATCTTTTTTGTACAGTTCTTTTGTGTATTCTTGCCACCTCTTCTTAATGTCTTCTGCTTCTGTTAGGTCCATACCATTTCTGTCCTTTATTGTGCCCATCTTTGCACGAAATGTTCCCTTGGTATCTCTAATTTTCTTGAAGAGATCTCTAGTCTTTCCCATTCTGTTGTTTTCCTCTATTTCTTTGCATTCATCGCTGAGGAAGGCTTTCTTATCTCTTCTTGCTATTCTTTGGAACTCTGCATTCAGATGCTTATATCTTTCCTTTTCTCCTTTGCTTTTCACTTCTCTTCTTTTCACAGCTATTTGTAAGGCCTCCCCAGACAGCCATTTTGCTTTTTTGCATTTCTTTTCCATGGGGATGGTCTTAATCCCTGTCTCCTGTACAATGTCACGAACCTCAGTCCATACTTCATTAGGCATTCTATCTATTAGATATAGTCCCTAATATCTATTTCTCACTTCCACTGTATAATCATAAGGGATTTGATTTAGGTCATACCTGAATGGTCTAGTGGTTTTCCCTACTTCCTTCAATTTTAGTCTGAATTTGGCAATAAGGAGTTCATGATCTGAGCCACAGTCAGCTCCTGGTCTTGTTTTTGCTGACTGTATAGAGCTTCTCCATATTTGGCTGAAAAGAGTATAATCAATCTGATTTTGGTGTTGACCATCTGGTGATGTCCATGTGTAGAGTCTTCTCTTGTGTTGTTGGAAGAGGGTGTTTGCTATGACCAGTGTATTCCTCTTGGCAAAACTCTATTCGTCTTTGCCCAACTTCATTCCGTATTCCAAGGCCAAATTTGCCTGTTACTCCAGGTGTTTCTTGACTTCCTACTTTTGCATTCCAGTCCCCTATAATGAAAAGGACATCCTTTTTGGGTGTTAGTTCTAAAAGGTCTTGTAGGTCTTCATAGAACCATTCAACTTCAGCTTCTTCAGCGTTACTGGTTGGGGCACAGACTTGGATTACTGTGATATTGAATGGTTTGCCTTGGAAATGAACAGAGACCATTCTGTTGTTTTTGAGATTGCATCCAAGTACTGCATTTCAGACTCTTTTGTTGACCATGATGGCTACTCCATTTCTTCTGAGGGATTCTTGCCTGCAGTAGTAGATGTAATGGTCATCTGAGTTAAATTCACCCATTCCAGACCATTTCAGTTTGCTGATTCCTAGAATGTCGACATTCACTCTTGCCATCTCTTGTTTGACCACTTCCAAGTTGCCTTGATTCATGGACCTGACGTTCCAGATTCCTATGCAATATTGGTCTTTACAGCATTGGACCTTGCTTCTATTACCAGTCACATCCACAACTGGGTATTGTTTTTGGTTTGGCTCCATCCCTTCATTCTTTCTGGAGTTATTTCTCCACTGATCTCCAGTAGCATATTGGGCACCTACTGACCTGGGGAGTTCCTCTTTCAGTATCCTATCATTTTGCCTTTTCATACTGTTCATGAGTTCTCAAGGCAAGAATACTGAAGTGGTTTGCCATTCCCTTCTCCAGTGGACCACATTCTGTCAGAGCTCTCCACCATGACCCGCCCCTCATGGGTGGCCCCACGGGCATGGCTTAGTTTCATTGAGTTAGACAAGGCTGTGGTCCTAGTGATTCGATTGACTAATTTTTAGCACGGGTGGCTGTGACCAGCGCACTTAGCACGGCCGAGAGGAGCTACCCCACGTCCGAGGTCAGGGGTGGAAGCCGGGAGGACCGCATGCCCGAGGGGAGGCAGCCAAGAGGAGTTACCCCACGTCCGAGGTCAGGGGCAGTGGCCGAGAGTGCCAGGCTGTGACGGCTCAGGAACGGCGGAGAGGAGCTACCCCACATCCAAGGTCAGGGGTGGAGGCCAGGAGGAGCAACCCCACCTCCAAGGAGCGGTGGCTTCGCGGGCGCAGGAGGGCCTAGAGGAGCTATTTCACGTTCAAGGTCAGAAGGGGAGGCGGTGAGGAGATTCCCCTCCTCCAAGGTAGAGAGCAGCGGCTGCGCTTTGCTGGAGCAGCCTTGAAGAGCTACCCCACGTCCAAGGTAGAGAAACCCAAGTAAGACAGTAGGTGTTGCAAGAGGGCATCAGAGGGCAGACACACTGAAACCATACTCACAGAAAACTAGTCAATCTAATCACACTAGGACCACAGCCTTGTCTAACTCTAACTCAATGTCTAACTCAATGATTAGACTTACCCCTCCCAAATGAGCTGGTGCCTCAGAGGTAACTAGATTACTCATCCTGTGAGGGAGTTAAATGGTCAATAGCTTGAGGGGAGAATTCTTAACGTGGGTTGGGGGTTGAACTCTAAGTTTCCTTTCAACTCTGAGAATCTGCTTTCAGAGGCTCTTTAGGGGAGGCCATGATATATGCCAGATTCTGTCGAATTGTTTTTTTTTTTTTTTCACATTTTATTTATTTTTTTTGTTTTAAAAGTCTTTATTGATTTTGTTGCAATATTGCTTCTGTTTTATTTTTTTGTTTTTTGTTTTTTTTCTGGCCCCGAGGCATATGGGAACATTGCCTGACCAGGGATTAAATCCACACCCTCTGCATTGGAAGGTGAAGTCTGAACTCCTGGACTGCCAGGGAAGTCCCTGTAGAATTGTTAAATAATTGGTGCTAAGTTAAAAAGTTTTCTTCTCCAGAGTGGGAGGAAGGGTATCAGAACTGCAGATGTACTAAGGTAAATGTGAGCCTGATAGTTTTCATTGTTGTATTAATATTTGTATATTGGTATACACTTTTCACTTTCATGTATTGGAGAAGGAAATGGCAACCCACTCCAGTGTTCTTGCCTGGAGAATCCCAGGGACGGGGGAGCCTGGTGGGCTGCCGTCTCTGGGGTCACACAGAGTCGGACACGACTGAAGCGACTTAGCAGCAGCAGCAGCATACAAATGAAGAGGGCTTCCCAGATGGTTCAGTGGGTAAAGAGTCTGCCTGCAGTGTGGTAGACTCAGGTTCAATCCCTGGGTCGGGAAGATTCCATGAAGGAGGGCATGGCAACTCACTGCAGTATTCTTGCCTGGAGAATCCCATAGACAGAGGAGCCTGGTGGGCTATGGTCCATAGAGTCACAAAGAGTTGGACATGACTGAAGTGACTGAGCATGCACGCATGCATGCACAAATGAAATCTTTACTACTATGCTAGCTAGTAAACAGTTACAAACAAATTATATTCACCTTGGAGTCTTGTATACTGCAGAACTTTGGAACAATGAGTAGGAGATCAAACAAGTCAATCCTGAAGGAATCAACTCTGAATATTCACTGGAAAGACTGATGTTGAAGCTCCAATACTTTGGTCACCTGATGCAAAGAGCCAACTCATTTTAAACGACCCTGATGCTGGGAAAGATTGAGGGCAAGAGGAGAAGGGGGTGACAGAGGATGAGATGGTTCGATGGCATCACTGACTCAACGGACATGAGTTTGAGCAAACTCAGTGAGATAGTGAAGGACAGAGACACTTGGTGTGCTGCAGTCCATGGGGTCGCAAAGAGTCAGAGATAACTTAGCTACTGAACAACAATTTCCCAAAAAATCTGCAGAGTTGCTCAGTTGAGCCTTTCCATAAAAGTGCATCAGATTTAGAAGTTCCCTGGTGGTCTAGTGGTTAGGACTCAGAGCTTTGACTACTGTGGCCTGGGTTCAATTCCTGGTCAGGGAACTGAAATCTTACAAGCCAAAAAACAAACAAAATACATAGTGCAATAGATGATAGGAAAGCACTGTAGCCCAGACATAGTATTTGGGATGTTTCTGTCCTTTGTTTAGATATTTACATGAAATCGCTTTCCTGAGGATATTTTCTCGAATGGCTAAGATAGTTGGGTCTACAATATTGACCATATTAAAATGTGGCAGCTTAGGCTAGAGGTCAGACATACCTCGACAAATATCCTAGCTCTGCCAGGATTCTTGGGTGGAGTCCTTTCTCTAAGTGAGTTTCTGTGCTAGGCACTGAGGACACAGCAATGAATAAAGGAGACAGGGTCCCAGCCTTAAGGAAATTTACAGTCTAGTGGTGTAAATCAATCTCTGTAAACCTCAGTTTCCTTTCTTGTAAAACTGAGATAATTCCTGTTTCATAAAGTTCTTGTGAAGATTTTAATAAGGTAATATGTTTAAGCACATAGGAAGCAATGGAAAAATGTTAAGCCATTGAAGTTAGTAATCCCATTGACCCTGGCTGGAGAAATTAGAACATTCAATGTTTTGCTGCCAAAATCCATTTGTTAAATAATTTTGCAACAGTTAGAGTTGACATTTTATTATGCACTGAGTCCCCTGGAGGAGGGCATGGCAACCCATTCCAGTATTCTTATCTTGAATATCCCACGGACAGAGGAGCCTGGCGGGCTACAGTCCATGGATGGCAAAGAGTTGGACATGACTAAAGCAACTTAGCTCACACTCCCACACGTGTGTCAGTCACTGTTCTGAGTGCTTTACATGTTTTAATTCATTTCTCTCAACAATTCTATGAAGGAGGTTTTATTATTAACTCAATTTTCCACTTTTGGAAAATGAAGGCATTGAGTTCCCACATGGGAGGATTTCACTGCTGTGTGTGACACAGCTGGTACTTGAACCCTGGGAGTTAGAACAACCAGAGCACATACTGACTCACCAACACTTAGACTTTAGAATTGTTTGACTAAAATAGTAAACTGGCTTCCTGATTCTAACTTTTCTGATCCAAAATCAGCAATGTGTATCTTAAATAATACCTTGTTTCCTATTTTTGACAAATAACACATTTTACTAAGGTACACAGGAGCATTGCACTGCCCTGACTCGATGGATTCAGATGGACAGTGGCTATCATGTGCTGCAGTACAAATAAGTTTTTCGTTGGAGAATAAACCACTTGTCAGTGCTTTATTTCACATTTTTACAATCTTTAACAAGATGATACCTGGCAAACAGAGTATAACATTTCATCTCGCTCTCATATGTATTTCATCTTGGGTGAACTACTAGATTCTTCTAAGATGAAGGCTCAGGCATTTGGAAAGCTCTTCTACAAAATGACCTTTAGTTAGTTGCTAGGCATCAGATTATGATTGACAAATGGGGAAAACATGACTTCAAAAATTCAGGGTGATTCTACCATACCATAGAGTAGAACTTGGTATACTCAGATTTATCATCAATACCACCAATGTGAGCAATTAGAATAACAGAATAGAAAACTGGATGGAGCTATAAGTGATCATCTTATCTGAAGCCCTCATTTATGAATAAGGAAGGTGAGAAAATGAGTCCAGATACTTTCTATCTACTTACCCTTACTTTTCATGATCAAGTATGCAGATAGAGCCTTAGAGTCAGACCATGGAGTTGTAAGGCTTACCTTGATGTAAAGTCTGGAAAACTCTCAAAGAGTCTAGAATACACAAAATAATACAGTTAGTAATAAACTGTTACTAATATGATTTCTAACACTAGGTAGAAAGTGTTTCCTTAAGATATTTAATTTAAAAAAAAAATTTTAAACCACTTTATTGAGGTATGATTGTCATATAAGAAACCGTCCATATTTAAGGTACACAACTGGATGAGTTTGGGGTAAGTATACACCTGTGAGATCACCACCACAATCAGGGCTGTAAACATAGGATACTTAAATTTTTAAGTTCCACATATTATGTCTTCATATTCAATGATATTGTTTAAAACTATTTTTTTCCTTTGGTCAATCTTTGATTTATGGATGTAACCCATAGCTTATTTTCCCCCCTCAATCCCTGCCTCCTTTTCAATAGAATGGGAGCTGACTGATATGGTGGTGTGGGTGACTGGAGCATCAAGTGGGATTGGAGAGGAACTGGCTTACCAGCTGTCCAAACTAGGAATTTCTCTTGTGCTGTCAGCCAGAAGAGTGCATGAGTTGGAAAGGGTGAAAAGAAAGTGCCTTGGTGAGTAAATCTAAAATACCAGCAGTGCTGCCTAGAAGTAAATCAGAGCCCAGAGTCAAAATTTGGGAAATTTTAGAGGGAAGAGGGGGGTTTTCATGGGCAGTAGACTCTGGTTCCAAATGCTGAGTGCTTTGATCCAACTCCTTTTCCTTTTGTCACTTCTTAGTTAGCTGGCCTGACCTTTTTCTTCTTTTTCTGCCATCTTTCTACTTTTTTTTTTTAACACTAATTCTTAGCATTAGGGATTGATCATCAGTTCTCTCAAATGCTGCTTTGGATTTTTAGTGACCACATGAATGTCTTACATTTTTATCTTAGACAAAGAACAATTTGGTTCTTATGAATGACATACATATACGTTACCATAGAAATTTAATTGATATTTTGTTAAAATGTCCGATATTAAAGTCATATGAAATAATATAAGATTTTTGTTGTAAAGGACAAAAAAACAGGAGTGGAATTAAATTTTTTTTCTGGACATGCTGTGCAGCATGTGGGATCTTAGTTCCCTGACCAGGGATTGAACCAGTGCCCCTGCAGTGGAAGTGTGGACTCTTAACCACTGGACCACCAGGGAAATCCTGGAGTAGAATTAAGTTTGAGAAATGCAACTTGATATAATATTTTTCATATATACAGGACAATAGTGTTTTTATTTATCTGTTTGGGTTTTGGTGTAGTTCACAGTAAAAGCAGTCTCAAGTAATACAGTTATTATTTCTCATAGGAAATTTATTATCTACACTGAAATAATTTTGAAATTTCCAGAAGATCGTTGTTGTTGTTGTTGTTGTTTTGTCATCTACTTGTCATTCTTTAAAAATCTTTCTTTCACTTTGCTGATGGAACTAATCACCCAGATATGGAGTTAGCTGATAAGGCCACAAGCCCTCTTTCACGATATTGCTCTTAAAGGCCTCTTGTGTTTTTCCACTGGGCCACTTCTTTTGACAGTTGCTCCTCTGCTGTTGAGACTTGCATGGGAAGAAATGGAGTGTAACAGTGTTTCTTAGCTTGAGTAAGATTGTTTTCCTTTTATCTGTCATATCATGGGTGCAGACTTTTCTATTGCTTTTGAAAAACAGTTAATATTTCACAATTTACTCCTCTGCCCATAAAGCCTTTTCACCTCTTCTCTACTTACTTGTTTTTCTTACCAAAATACAACTTTGTTGCATTTCAGGGCTAGAATTCAAGGAAATTAGTTTGAACTGTTCTTTTGATAACAGAAATAGAGAGGCCATTACAGCCCAGTGTGTTTCTTGGTTGGGAATTTCAGAATTGTGTCCTTTTCCTTATTCACCTCCTGGAATCCTTAGCCTCTGAAAGGAATCTTTTCTGTGTCACGTGACTGGAAGACCCAAATTCTCATTGATTTTCAGCATAAATTTTTTAAAATTGTGTTTAAAAATCAAGCAGTGAACCTATCATATAACAGATGTACAGAAATACCTCTGTACCTCTAAAGGAATTGATCTAAAATGTTTGCTTTTTTTAGTTTGTAGTATAATCTTGATTCCTTCTAGAGGCTGTTCCAATACTGAAGTGGGTAGCCTATCCCTTCTCCAGCAGATCTTCCTGACCCAGGAATCGAACCAGAGTCTCCTGCACTGCAGGCGATCTCTTTACCAACCAACTGAGCTGTCATGGAAGCCTGGTCCAATGTTAGGTTGTATATATTTAAGTAGAAGAAAGGAATTCTGTTTCCTGTATACCCAGCCAGTTTTTTGTTCGATAAGATGTTGCCCATATCCTTCTCAATCCACTTCTTGGTCCTTAAAGAGAACCTCATCCACAGGGCTTCACTCAGAAATGAGCTCATTGCTAAGTGTGGTTGTAGGGTGGGTGTTAAATGTAATGTGAATAGCACATAACTTCCATATTAATTTTAAGTGTCTTTATTTAGAGAATGGTAATTTGAAGGAAAAAGATATACTCATTTTGCCCCTTGACCTGACTAACAGAAGTTCCCATGAAATGGCTACCAAAGCAGTTCTCCAGGAGTTTGGCAGAGTAAGTAGCATTTTGAGTGCATGAGTCTTGCTCTGAAGTAGCTGTAAAAGAGATTCCCATCTGTGGTGCTGTAGGCAAATGGGTTCATGAAGCATCTCACTTCATCTCAAGGGCCCAGCTGGGTCTCTTAATCTCTGAATCTGTGGCTTCATGTATTAATAATTGGAACTTTTCCTACCTTAATAAATTAACTCCTCCATGTAGAACAAAAGAAGCTAAAGATTCACTGTGCCTTTTATTTCTGTTACATTATTTTCCATAAAAAGTAACTTAAGGTGGGAATTTAATTCCATAGGTGAATTTTGGTTTTATCTTTTCTATTGTTGACCTCTGGAAATGTACTGTCCTGTTCCATTGATTCATCAAGTTAACAATATAACCAACCATCCCTAGGAATTCCAACAATCCATCTAAGTCATCCCTAAAGTACCCCCTTTCTGATTTTCTTTACTTAGATTGACATTCTGGTCAACAATGGTGGAGTATCCCAGCGTGCTTTGTGTGTGGACACCAGCCTGGATGTCTTCAAGGAGCTAATAGAGCTTAACTACTTAGGGACGGTGTCCTTGACAAAGTGTGTTCTGCCTCACATGATTGAGAGGAAGCAAGGAAAAATTGTTACTGTGAATAGCATGGTGGGAATTATAGCTGCACCCCTTTCTACTGGATACTGTGCCAGCAAACATGCTCTTCGGGTAAGGCTGTCAAAACTTAACTCTGATAGAACTGACCTGAACGTGTGTATGGAATATTTACTGCAAGAGATCATTGGAACTAGGTAGTCATGTTTGGAGACAGAGAGACCTAAGAAGATCTTGGGTAGAAGACTCACCCAGAAGATGCTAAAAAGACTTGAGCCCACATGCCTCTTCCTAATTCTGCAAATATGCAATGAGCACCTACACTGTGTCATACACTGCAACATATCCTGGGAGTATAAGGATGATATGATCCCTGCCCTTACTAACTGTATAGTCTAGCTGACATGTCACCCTTTACCTTGTCCTCATTTCTACCCCAACTTCATGGCAAATTTGGGGTCTACCTCTGTTTATTCTACACACATTTCAGGATTCTACATACATTTACTTGTCCTTCTCATTTCTGTGACTTTGTTTCCTTCCCCTTTTTTGTTGGTGTTTATTTTACCTGAATTTCTAAATGTACATGCCTATCAGAAATAGAAACTTCCCACGGGGTGATTAGCCCTGAGTGTCAAATCCCTACTGGGTCTAGCCTTGATTCTGTACTCTGACTTCATTAGAAGAAGAAAATCTAGTTAAGGCAGAGTCTAGGAGGAAGTTTAATTTGGCTTGTGTAACTTATGAGATATGAGTACTAGAAATGAATAAATTTTTAATGTTGGCTTAAGAATGGATAAGAAGAAACTGTAACTATATACACTATAACATGGAGCAAATTAAATTGTAAGGCCAGTAGGAAAATGATTAATAGAGACACGTGATATATAATTAATGCCATTGAAGGTCAGTTTACGTAGAATGTTTCACCGTTGGAATAATAAGATGCAATAGCTGAATGGTCATCAGTTTCATGAAAATTTGAAGGTTTGGTTCCATAGGATCCTCTTTCTGCTGTGAAGAGCAGACAATTGCAGAGAGTGATGAAATGAAATACTGCACTGATGATTTCCTCATATTTGGTAATAGGGTGTCAGTTGGACAACTCTCAGGCAGGCACATGAGGGAAGGTGGCCACCCCATCTGTTTGGTACCCAGTATCCCATAAGACATGCAGGATACTTTCAAACACAGTAGAAGTTGTCTGGCCTGCCCTCCAAGACTGTTTTGTACTGGATTTGATTGTCTGATACCATGTGTCAAGTTGAGATCTATTTATACCAGTAGCCAAACACTGAAACCAGGAGTCTCTTTTTGAAGGGCACATTTCCTTCCCTGATACTCAGCAAGCTAGAGAGTGAACTTACTTGTTGAAAAGGTCACACACTATACTAGATGTGATTTCAAGCAAGGAGAGGTTTTGGTGTCTGGAGTATTGGCTTTCATGGTGTCCTCTCCCCTCTTTTGCTATAGAGGGGCAGAAGGTTAAAGTTCATTTATCCATTTACAAAGCCTTTTTCCTGTCCATCTGAGTCAGGCACTGCATTAGTCTCAGACAGCACAAACCCTCAAAGGCCTTGTGTTTGTTAGGCATCAGCATTAAAGGCTGGTAACTGTTTAATGTTATTGGATCATAAATGAATGTACCTATGTTGGCTGCTTAGGCTTTTCAAAGTTAACTCAGTTTATCACAATGTAGTCTTGGGATATTTCCTGATTTAGGAGAAGAGATGAGGAGAAGTAGATGTTTACTTCCTATTTGGTTTAGAAATGGGCAGTATCTTTTAAGTCTAGAGGGTCTAGCTTGTTTTTACAAAAGTCATTGAGTAAGCAATCATATTACATTTTTAACTAGCCATGTACTGTCTTACTACACCTAAAATAAAAATTTTTGCTGAAACTAATAGTCTCTTCAGATAGTAATTGAAAAAATGGAACTGTTCCTCTATGATAGTTTCCCTTAAGTATTAATTCCAACTTGCTCCCTGTTGCCCTACCATCTGTACTTTAGGCCACTTTGAGGGATCATCAAAAGAAATCCAGCCTCAATGATGCTCCGTGAACATGCAGCCCTTTTGGAGCGGGGAGCTGGCGACTGGGTATCAGACTCTTCAAGGGTAGTCTCTCACTAATCCGGTGCAAAATCACTGATGGCACAAGCTAAACCACTGCCATCGGGGGGATGAACCACTCATACCTAGCAGGAGTTAAGAATGCCTGTTATAGATTGCCTGCGGTCTTATGTTTAAAAATGCCTCATCTTGTGTAATTACATTCCCTGTCCTTTACTCAGGCATTTCAGAACACATTTTGATAATGTGCTGCTATTGTCCTTCATAAAAAGTTGAAGAAAAGTAATTTCTTACTATTAAACATGAGATATGTGTCTGTATTTATTTTTTTTTTTTTTTTTTTTGTCTATTAGGGATTTTTTAATACCCTCCGAAGTGAACTTGCCACCTACCCAGGTATAACAATTTCTAACATTTGCCCGGGACCTGTGCAATCAAATATTGTGAAAAATGCCCTAACTGAAGAAGTCACAAAGGTAAAATTTCTAGATGGGAAATAATTTGAATGCTTTAGTAGTCATACCCTGGCCTTACATCACTATGCCTCAGGATTTTCATGTTAGAATCCCTTATGAATTATTTACATAACTCAGCATTAGGAAAATCGTTAAGGTTAGTTGATAGTGCTTTGGGATCCAGCTTTAGTAATAGCTAAAGAAATTACTAAGATACTGCTTATAAGTGATCCACTATTATGTGGGCTATCAATATTTTAAAAACCCAGTTTTAATCAATTCACAAATCATAGCAATGTTGAAAGTTCTGTGTGGCTGAATTTTAGTAAATTAAATTTTACTGGGATTTTAAAAGGGATTATGGTGAAGGAACTTAGCAAAAACCCCCCTGTTGAGATGTAATAGTTTTAGGTTGGCCTCACCCAGGCCTGTGCTTCCCTCAGCTCACAGATTACAAGTAATTAATCTACCAAATGAATAATAAATGTCTCATGAAGAATCCAGTATCACTCCATAATATAAAAAACTCTCTAAAGACCATGAAATTTTCCTTCTTCTCCACTAATATTTCTACTGAGATATAAATCTATATGTTTCCATGTAAATGTTTACATATACAATTTATATTTTGCATTTTCTATGGAGGCACTATAGTAAAATAGAATGAGCACAATGTTACAGGAATCAGGGGACCTAGAATATAGAACTGGTTACTACTAAATGGTCTGTGTGAGCACAGATAAAAGTTACTATATTTCTGGGCCTCAGTTTATTCATAAAACAGCAGTGGGTTAACTAGAGTAGCAGTTCCAAATTTTTTCGATATCAAGAAACCACTTTTATCTTCTTTCTCTATTTCATCCTCACGGACTTCATGTTTTATAGAACTTCATTTGCTAAATGTATGTATTAATAATTTGTTTTAAGATTTTTATTATTAAAATGACATAGTTATCATTAAGTACTTTAAGATGGTGCAATACTAACTAAAAGTGAATAACTGTTATCTTTTAGTTAGCCTGCACACTTATCTGGTTAAGTATATGAATTCCATTAGGTTTTCTGAAATATACAGCTTATGTGTGCATGCTTAGTCAGGTCTGACTCTGTGACCCCATGGACTGCAGCTCACTAGGCTCCTCTGTTCATGTAATTTTCCAGGCAAGATTACTGAAGTGGGTTGCCATTTCCTCCTTCGGGGCATCTTCCGGACCTAGGGATCGAACCCACATCTCTTGTATCGCTTTCAATGGCAGGCAGATCCTGTGCCACCTGGGAAGCCCATAAATAGTTTACAGGCACCCCTTAGTGCCTATGGGGACTCCTGAGGGGCATGAGGTCACAGTAAAGGAATCACTCAACTGGATGTCTCCTAAAAGTTCTGTGAGATACCCTAGATAAATACTTATCACTCACGAATTTTTCCAAATTTTCTTAGCCTACAGGCAGCACTGCAGACCAGTCCTACAAGATGGCAACCAGTCGTTGTGTGCAGCTGATGTTAGTCGCCATGGCCAATGATTTGAAGGAAGTTTGGATCTCTGATCAGCCTTTTTTGCTAATGATCTATTTGTGGCAATATATGCCAACTTTGGCCTGGTGGTTAACCAACAAAGCAGCAAAGAGAAGGATTGAGAACTTCAAGAGTGGAGTGGTAAGTCCAATTTATACATTTCTGAATTCATATCAATCTTGTAGGAAAGCATGAAAATTTCCAATTCTTAAAAATGTTCTTACCAACTGTCTGCCAATCTCATGATATATTAATAAATACAAAAGATATAAAAGGTTTTCCATCCCCAATGCATATCTGTCGGTTTACTGTAAATTACTACTGGTCTTGGAGAAAGTTTTCTACAAGGTAAAAATTAAATCAAAGATTGCCATTTTTTCCTTCTATGTTGCTGTCTGGCCAGTGTATGTGCCAAAATGCTTTTTCTCCACCATGTCTCCCCACAAACTCCAATCCATCCTGCAAGTCTCTACATTCTGTGTCACCTCCTTGGGTTGATACCTGGCCTCCCCCCTCATTTCTCTCCAGGACTGGGTGCACGTCAGCCCTCTGTCAAAGCACTTCCACACTATTAAGAGACGTAGTCCCATCTGTAGTACTGGTTCCTTTGACTTTGTTCCAGAAGGTCAGTTTGCACATCTGAAATGTGCCTGTGTCCGTGTTTAGGAAAACTTGCTGATAGCTTATTCTTTCAGCACTCATTTTTCCAGAAAAGTGAGGAATGTTAAATGAACTGGTGAAAAAAGAAACAAAAACCCAAAAACCCAAACAAAATACTTAAAGAGACTTAAAGGTTATAAAACTTTCAATATGCACTAACGTGTTTAAAACTTGAAAAATCACAAAGAGGGCTATTCATTTTATACTAACCAGTTTGTTTTGGGTCAAAACATTTATAAGTGATTTCCTAATGCTGGAACTTGGTACTGTGGGGTGGTTTTAAAGGTACAGCTTCATCAAATATTGCATCAGAGTCTGAAATTTAGAGGACAGCAGATAAAGTGGCACTGTGCCCAGTGATAGATAAGAGTTGAGGGGAAAGGCCACCTTACTAAAGAGTGAACCAACATTCTGGTTAAAAGCATGGAGCACGATGCTGGGCTACCTAGGCTGAAATCCCAGCTCTACCCCGTACTCATCATATGATCCCAGGCAGGTTATTTCTCTATATCTCAGTCTCCCCATCTATAATACTTTGGCCACCTGATGTGAAGAACTGACTCATTGGAAAAGACCCTGATGCTGGGAAAGACTGAAGGCAGGAGAAGGGGATGACAGAGGATGAGATGGTTGGATGGCATCACCGACTTAATGGACATAAGTTTGAGCAAGCTGGGAATTGGTGATGGACAGGGAAGCCTGGTGTGCTGCAGTCCATGGGGTTGCAAAGAGGCAGACCCAACTGAGTGAACTGAACTGAACCATCTACAAAATGGAAGATTACTGTTGATATTAGCACCTAGTCATAGGATTGTTATGGGGATTAAATGAGTTAGTATGTGGAAAGCTCTTAAAACATACCATGGTGTGTTATACTCATTAAGTATTAGCTGTTACTGCTTTTGTTTTGATGGCAGGAGGATATTTAGCAAACAGACAGTAAAGATTAAAGAATTAAATAATATGGCAGAGGGAGAATGCATTATAGAAATCACCGTTTCCAAGGGGAAAGAAGGATTAGGGGCTAGAGTTTCATTCCCATTGTAGCAGTTGTTCATAAGAAGGTTATTTTGTTTTGTTTACAGAATACCAACAGAATACCTAATGTAAATCTTGGGCTTCCCTAGTGCCTCAGTAAAGAATCCACCCGCCAAGGCAGGAGATGCAGGTTTGATACCTGGGTCAGGAAGATCCCCTGGAGAAGGAAATGGTAACCCACTCCAGTATTCTTGCCTGGGAAATCCCATGGACAGCAGAGCCTGATGGGCTATATACCATGGGGTAGCAAAAATGTTGGACATGAGTTAGCAACTAAACAGCACTGTAAATATAGGTATTGCATTACATCTAACATTTGCTAAAAATCATGACTTCTCTCTTCCTACCAACATATTTGAATTATTGCTTATTACATGGTCTCATTGCTTTATCACTTTTTGATAAACTGGGCATCCATTCATCTCCCCAAATCATTCTGAGATATATCTTATTCTTTACACAAAACCCTAGAAACTTTAAAAAGTTGTTCATTTTTTTTACTTCTCTCCTCATTGCTCTTTCCTCCCTACTGTTATTTTGTATTGTGTATATTCATCTCCTTATTGAAATTTGTTTGTAAGAATCTCAGTTAAGAGAATGCCACTATTATTCCCAAACTAAACATTGTTGTTGTTATTCAGTCACTAAGTTGTGTCTGCCTCTACGATCTCATGGATTATAGCTCCCCAGGCTTTTCTGTCCTTCACTATCTCCTGGAGTTTGCTCATATCCATGTTCATTGAGTCGGTGGTGCTATCTAACCATCTCATCGTCTGTTGCCCCCTTTTCTTTTGCTTTCAATATTTCCTAGCATCAGGGTCTTTCCCAATGAGTCAGCTCTTCTCATCAGGTGGCCAAAGTCTTGGAGCTGCAGCCTTAACATCAGTCCTCCCAATGAATATTAAGGGTTGCTTTCCTTTAGGATTAATTGGATTGATCTCCTTGCAGTCCACACGACTCTCAAAAGTCTTCTCCAGCACCACAATTTGAAAGCATCAGTTCTTTGGTGTTCAATCTTCTTCATGATCCACCTCTCAAATCCATACATGACTACTGGAAAAACTATGACTTAGACTATATGGACCTTTGTTGGCAAAGTGATGTCTCTGCTTTTTAATATATTGTCTAGGTTCATCATAGCTTTCCTTCCAAGGAGCAAGTCTTTTAATTGCATGACTGCAGTCACCGTCCACAGTGATTTTGGAGCCCAAGAAAAGAATATGTGTCAGTGCTTCCACTTTTTCCCCTTCTATTTGCCATGAAGTGATGGGACCAGATCCCATGATCTTAGTTCTTTGAATGCTGAGTTTTAAGCCAGTTTCTTCACTCTTCTCTTTCACATTTACCAAGAGGCTCTTTAGTTCCTTTTTACTTTCTGCCATTAGAATGGTATCATCTACATATCTGGGATTCTTGATATTTCTCCCAGCAATCTTGATTTCGGCTGGTGATTTATCCAGCCCAGCATTTTACATGATGTACTCTGCTTAGATGTTAAATAAACAATACACAGCCGTGTTGTACTCCTTTCCCAATTTGGAACCAGTTGTTCAACATCCAGTTCTGTTTCATCTTGACCCACATCCAGCTTTCTCAGGAGACAGGTAAGGTGGTCTCTTAAAGAATTTTCTGCAGTTTGCTGTGATCCACACAAAGGCTTTAGTGTAGTCAGTGAAGCAGAAATAGATGCTTTTCTGGAATTCCCTTGTTTTCTCGATGATCCAACAAATGTTGGCAATTTGATCTCTGGGTCCTCTGCCTCTTTGAAACCCAGCTTGTACATCTGGAAGTTCTTGGTTTGCATACTGCTAAAGCCTAGCTTGAAGGATTTTGAGCATATCCTTGCTGGCACATGAAATGAGCACAGTTGTACAGTAGTTGGAACATTCTTTGGCATCGCCAAATGAACCAAGATCATTCTGTTGTTTTCTTGTCATCTCCTGCTTGACCACATTCAATTTACCTTGATTCATGGATCTAACGTTCCAGGTTCCTATACAATATTGTTCTTTACAGCATTAGACTTTACTTTCACCACCAGACACATCCACAACTGAATGTTGTTCCCACTTTGGCCCAGGGACTTAATTCTTTATGGAGCTACTAGTAATTGCCCTTTGCTCTTCCCCAGTAGCATAGTGGACACCCTGTGACCCTGAAATGAAGTTGCTCAGTCGTGTCCGACTCTTTGCGACCCCATGGACTGTAGCCTACCAGGCTCCTCCGTCCATGGGATTTTCCAGGCAAGGATACTGGAGTGGGGTGCCATTGCCTTCTCCAGGTCTCCCCAACCCAGGGATTGAACCTGGGTCTCCCGCATTGTAGGCAGACGCTTTACTGTCTGAGCCACCAGGGAAGCCTCTGTGACCTTAGGGGGCCCATTTTCTGGTGTCCTATCTTTTTGCCTTTTCATACTGTCCATGAGGTTGTCTAGGCACAAATTTGTTTCTGTTCTTTAGGCTAGGAACAGTATGTCTGGAACTTTGTTTTGATGAATTGTTATTAATTTTAGGCATCAAAAACAATAACAGCATTGAATTTTGTGTTATAATTTGCTTTTGTCTTATTTAGTATATATTCTTGAGAGTGGTAAATGGGTATCTTCCCAGATGAAATGTCACCTCTTAGAAATTATTAAATTGCCTTGTTTTACTATCTTTCAAGTATTTTAATTCTAAAGACCCTTTGTATTTATTAAAGCAAGCCAGTGTAGGTATAACCTGCTGATCAGAAGAGTAATAGTAGAAATTTCAGCATTTATGAAATGGCATACTCAGATGTTAACAAATGACAGGGAAATAACGTTGCTAAGCCCCTTAGAGATATTTTGCGTAGCTTGAGAATTTTGGCTATGATTTTTATTCCTATTTAAGTATTTTTCCAAGGATTTATAAGGATACTTAACAGTGAATCATAATGATATAGCTCCTCAAAACAGAAGGAATTAATTGTCAAAACCTGGGGTAGAAGAAACTGATTCATATTTCTGTTATTCTGTTATAGGATGCAGATTCCTCTTATTTTAGAAGCGTGAAAAAAAAACATGACTGAAGGAGTATTTGCATTTTTCAAGCCACTGGAAAGAGAAATGGAAAATATGAAAAACAGCGATCTTCTTAAACATTGAAGAATAATTTGTCATTTTATTTCTTAATAGATACAACTTTCCTTTCAATATGTAATAACAAGAATGACAGGAGTCTTGCAATAAATATGTTAACACATATTACATTCCTGGGTAACGTACTCTAGTATATATGCTTAAAATCTAGGTTAGCAGAGTGCTAACCAAAGAATTACAGTAATCCATTTACCATAAATGCACGGGCTATTACATGAAGCAGAGTGCTGGATAGCAGGCGGATACAAAGAAGTGTCTGAAAAGGTCCTGCTTCCAAGTTGCTTACACTCTCTTGGAAGAATTCACAGGTACAAATGACTGGAATTTGACACCGTAGGTAGGACTCATAGCAGCCATTATTTTTAAAAACCTGTTATATGTCATTTACTGTACTGAGGTGGTTGGTAATTAGTTAATTAACTTATTCCTCATAACAGCCCTCTAAGGTAGGTGGTATTATACACCTTTGTAGATGAAGAAAGAAATGCCCAAAGCAAGTAGATGCTACTTTCCCAAGGTCACAGAGCTAGTAATGGGTAAAGACTGGGTTAAACTCAGCTCAGGAAGATTCCATTGGTGACTTTCTTACTTTAGTTATTATTGTTAATTTTACTTTAACCTTTAGAGTCTTACAGTAGAAAACGTGCATAGGCTACAACAGAAAACCAACAAACTTTCCTTGACTATTTACTATCAAGGGAGAAGAACAGGGGAAGAAAAACATGGTTCTCACTGATAAGTGGTTCACATTTTAGTTATAGACAAGGTTCAGTTCAGTTCAGTCACTCAGTAGTGTCCAACTCTTTGCGATCCCACAGACTGCAGCACGCCAGGCTTCCCTGTCCATCACCAATTCCCAGAGCTTGTTCAAACTCATGTCCATCAAGTCGGTGATGCCATCCAACCATCTCATCCTCTGTCACCCCTTCTCCTCCTGCCTTCAATCTTTCCCAGCACCAGGGTCTTTTCCAATGAGTCAGTTCTTTGCATCAGGTGGCCAAAGTCCCAGAGCCATCAGTCCTTCCAATGAATATTCAGGACTGATTTCCTTTAGGATTGACTAAATCCTAAGGTTGGATCTCCTTGCAGTCCAAGGGACTCTCAAGGGTCTTCTCCAAAACCACAGTTTAAAAGTATCAATTCTTTAGCACTTAGGTTTCTTTATGGTCCAACTCTCACATTCATACATGACTACTGGAAAAACCATAGCTTTGACTAGATGGAACTTTGTTGGCAAAGTAATGTTTCTGCTTTTTAATATGCTGTCGAGGTTGGTAAAGAATCTGACTGCAATGCAGGAGACCTGGGTTCAATCCTTGGGATGGGACGATCCCCTGGAGAACGAAATGGCAGCCAACTCCAGTATTCTTGCCTGGAGAATCCCATGGACAGAGGAGCCTGGCAGGCTACAATCCATGGGGTCACTAGAGTCAGACACAACTTAGCGACTAAACCACCACCACTACTAGGTTGGTCACAACATTCCTTCCAAGGAACAAGCGTTTTTTAAGTTCATGGCTACAGTCACCATCTGCAATGATTTTGGAGCCCCCCAAAATAAAGTCTGACACTGTTTCCATTGTTTCCCCATCTATTTGCCATGAAGTAATGGGACCGGATGCCATGATCTTAGTTTTCTGAATGTTGAGTTTTTCACTTTCATCAAGAGGCTCTTTAGTTCTTCTTCACTTTCTGTCATAAGGGTGGTGTCATTTGCGTATCTGAGGTTATTGATATTTCTCCCAGCAATCTTGATTAACACCCATAAAATAACTGGAATAGTTGTTGGAGAGGCTGGAAGCCACCCTGGTGGCTACCACTGGGAAATGTGGAAGGTGTAAATGGTAGAGTGACACCATGGAGTACAGCATGGGGTACAACATAAAGCAAGTAAAAGCAATGGAATAAATGCACACATGGCAACATCCTAGAGCACAGTGATGAGTGAAGAAAGGAAATGATGAACTATAACACAATTCTGTTTAGATACACTTAAATTTATGTGCATAGAAGATAGTGTTCATTTTGCCCACAGGGAATCCCAGATAATGTGATTAGACACAGGCTGGAAAACTATGTTTGGTTTATTTAAAGATTTTGAAACACAAGATGGAGAATTTCAGCAGCAACCTGTGTCCATTGATGGATAAAGAAAATGTGGTATATAAATATTGATACAATGCAATAACTCGGCCATTAAAAAAATCTTGCCACTTGAGACAACATGGATGGATCTAGAGGGGTATTATGCTAAGTGAAATGTGTCAGACAAAGAAAACTACCACATAATCTCACTTATATGTGTAATCTAAAAAACAAAACAAAACAACAGACACATAGCCACAGACAACAAACAGGTGACTGATGGGAGGGGGCAAAATAGGTGAAGGGGATTCAGAGGTACAAACCTCTAGTTGTAAACCCCTGTGGGTTTGTTCCCATTGTCTGTTGTTTTTCTTGGATTTTGATCATGTTGTCTTATCTCCTCAGGTGTTTTTAGATTTTCCAACATAAATATGAAAAATTATAAAAATAATTATAAGGTCCAGAGAAGATTTATATTTGCTCAGGGTAGTAGCTAGGTACACTACAAATCCAGGATCACCTTAATCCAGTTTTGAAAAGATTTGGGCTTAGTTCAGTCGTGTCTGACTCTTTGCGACCCAACGGACTGGAGCCCACCAGGCTCCTCTGTCCTTGGGATTTTCCAGGCAATAATATTGGAGTGGGCTGCCATTTCCTTCTCTAGGAGGTCTTCCCGATCCAGAATCAAACCAGGGTCTCCTGCATTGCAGGCAGATTCTTTACCAGGTGAGCTACCAGGGAAGCCCCCTTGACAAGATTGCAAAGATTCAAAATTGATCAATTTTTTTTTCACCCTCCTTCTTTGGAGAGCCCCGGACTCCATCTTTAATGCTTTAACTTAGTAGGAAGTCTGCCAAAAGTGTTAGTTGTCTTCCCAGCCACCTCCTCCTGAATCAGCCAATGTTCCTAGAAGAAAAGCAGCTCAAATGCTGAGCTCAGGTCTTGAAGTTTCATTCTACCTTGGGTCTTGGTGATATAATCCTTCACTGTCTTCTTGATTCACTGATACTTTTGACACAGATTTAAAAATTTTTTGCACAGCTTCCACAGTTCTCTGTGAGAAGTTTGATGTGAATTATGTGTGTACTACTAAAAGTGGAAGTCAGAGAAGCTGGTTTCAGGGCAAGTTCAATAAGGTCAAGCTATTTTGATTGTATCAGATGGAGATAAATGGTTACATACACAGATGCAGTGCTAAGAGAGGTTGAGTACATGTATTTGAACATCATTAATTTATTGATGATATGTAAGGTTTTGGGAGTGAATGCGATTGTCTATGATGAAATGTAGAATAAGAAGAGGTGGCCTGAACCATTTATGAAGAAATTCCAAAATTCAGACAGAGGTCAGACAGAAAAGGAAAAGCAGCAAAGGCGACTGAGGAGTAGTCAGGGAGACAAGAAGAAAATAAAGATCATGTGGTGTCAGGGAAGTCCAAAAGAAATAAAGAAGGTGACTCAAGCAGTTGTCAAAAGTGTCAAGTGCTGCTTAAGAAAGTGAAGTTGCTCAGTCATATCAGACTCTTTGTGACCCCATGGACTGTAGCCTACCAGGATCCTCTGTCCACGGGTTTTTCCCAGGCAAGAATACTGGAGTGGGTTGCCAAATAAGACAGGAACATAGGAGGGAGGAGCCAAGATGGCGGAGGAGTAGGACGGGGAGAACACTTTCTCCCCCACAAATTCATCAAAAGAGCATTTAAACGTCAAGTAAATTCCACAAAACAACTTCTGAATGCCGGCAGAGGACATCAGGCACCCAGAAAAGCAACCCAACTCTTCGAAAGGAGGTAGGAAAAAATATAAAAGACAAAAAAAAAAGAGACAAAGAGGGAGGGACGGAGTTCCGTCCCGGGAAGGGAGTCTTAAAAAGAGAGAAGTTTCCAAACACCAGGAAACCTTCTCACTGCCGAATCTGTGCCGAGCTTTGGAAGCACAAAGGGCAACATAACAGGGAGAAAAAATAAACAATTAAAACTCGCAGATTGCGAGCCCTACGGTAACTCCCCCAGCGGATAAGCAGCGCAGACGCCTGCACACGCCATTAGCAAGCGGGGGCTGGGCAGGGAGGCGCGTTGCGGGCTGCATCGCTCAGAGTAAGAATCTGGCCTGAATACCCTGAGCACTATCTGAGCGAAATAATTTGGGCTAGCAAACCAGACTGTGGGATATCTACCACGCGAAAAGCCAGCCCCAACCTAAGACACCGCCAGGCCCGCGCACGGAACAAAGGACTGAACAGAGATAGCCGGCTGCAGACCTTCCCCCTCCGGTAACAGGCAGCCAGAGCCGGCAGGGGACAATCGCAGCCCCAGAGAGACATTATCTATAAAACTGTAAGCAGGCTTCTTTGCTAACTAAAACTTCTTGGGGGTCTGGATGGTCAACATCTGCCTGAGAAGGTGCGCCGGTTTTACACCCAGATAACTGAGTGGCGGGGAGGCGATAAGTCGCAGCATTGGCGTTCGCCAAACACCTCATCACCTGAGCTGCTTGGACCTGGGAAGAGCACAAAATGCAGGCCCAACAGAGTCTGCGCCTCTGAGGACTACCCGAGTGCCTGAACCTGAGCGGCTTGGACCTGGGAGGTACATGCAGCCCAGGGCCGGCCTCGGATTGTTCTCGGCGGAACAACCTAGAGCCCGAGCAGTGTGGGCAGGGAGGCTACATGCGCCGTGAATGGGGGCAGACCCAGTGTGGCTGAGGCACTGCGAGCGCACGCCAGTGCTATTTGTTTGCAGCATCCCTCCCTCCCTCCCCACAGCGCGACTGAACAAGTGAGCCTAAAAAAAAAAAAAAAAGTTTCCCCCACCGTCTCCTTTGTGTCAGGGCGGAAGCCAGACACTGAAGAGACCAGCAAACAGAAGAAGTTATAACAGAGGGAAACGCCTTGGAAGCTACAGGCAATAGATTAAAACCCCGTGGTTACTACGGACTACATAGGAAGGGGCCTATAGATCTTGAGAAATATAAGTCGGACCAAGGAACTAGCCAAAAATGAACTGAACCCACCATACAACAAAACCAGAGAAAGTCCTAGATATATTTTTACTATTTTTATGATCATTCTTTTTTTTTTAATTAAAAAAATTTTTTAAGTCTTCTATTGTTCCTTTAATTTTCACTTTTATAACCTATTACTTTGCAAAAAAAAAAAAAAAAGACCCTATTTTTTTCTTCTTCAGCAAACTTCATATATATATATATTTTATAATTTTTTGACCTTGTTTTTTTTTTTTCTTCTTCTTCTTTTCTTTAACATTGTATTTTTGAAATTCCAAACTCTACTCTAGTTTTTTAATTTTAGCTTTTTGGTATATGTTATCAATTTTGTACCTACAGTTTTTCTTTATAATTTCTGTGACTTTTTTTTTTTTTTTTCTGTTTCATTCTCTTCTTCTTTTATATAACATTGTATATCTGAAATTCCAAACTCTACTCTAGATTTTTAATTTATGCTTTTTGGTATTTGATATCAAATTTGTACCTGTATTTTCTTTATAATTTTTGTGACATTGTTTTTGTTTGTTTTTTTTCTATGTTTCTTCTTCCTTTTTTTTAACATTGTATTTTTGAAATTCCAAACTCTACTCTAGATTTTTAATTTTTGCTTTTTGGTATTAGTTATCAAATTTGTACCTGTATTTTCTTTATAATTTTCACGACCTTGTTTGTTTTTCTTTGTTCGTTTTTTCTCTCTTTCTTTTCCTTCTTCTTTTCTTTAACATCGTATTTTTGAAATTCCAAACTCTACTCTAGATTTTTAATTTTTGCTTTTATGTATTTGTTACCAATTTTGTACCTTTAAGAACCCAATGTTCAGGACCCATTTTTCACTACGGAGTGAGATTACTGGCTTGACTGCTCTCTCTCCCTTTGGACTCTCCTTTTTCTCCACCAGGTCGCCTGTGTCTCCTCCCTAACCCCTCTCTACTCTACCCAACTCTGTGAGTTTATGTGTGTTCCAGATGGTGGAGAACACTTAGGGAACTGATTACTGGCTGGATCTGTCTCCCTCCTTTTCATTCCCCCCTTTTATCCCTCTGGCCACCTCTGTCTCCTTCCTCCTTCTTCTCTTCTCTGTATAACTCCGTGAACATCTCTGAGTGGTCCAGTTGTGGAGTGCACATAAGGAAGTGACTACTGGCTACCCCACTCTCTCCACTATTGATTCCACCTCATCTCAATTGGGTCACCTCTAACTCCCTCCTCCCTCTTCTCTTCTCCATGTAACACTGTGAACCTCTCTGAGTGACCCTCACAGTAGAGAAACTTTTCATCTTTAACGTAGATGTTTTATCAATGGTGCTGTATAGAAGGAGAAGTTTTGAAACTACTGTAAAAATAAGACCGATAACTGGAAGCAGGAGGCTTAAGTCCAAACCCTGACTCCAGGGAACTCCTGACTCCAAGGAACATTAATTGACAGGAGCTCATCAAACGCCTCCAAACCGACACTGAAACCAAGCACCACACAAGGGCTAACAAGTTCCAGGGCAAGACATACCAAGCAAATTCTCCAGCAACAAAGGAGCACAGCCCTGAGCTTCAAGATACAAGCTGCCCAAAGTCATCCCAAAACCATAGACATCTCATAACTCATTACTGGACACCCACCAGAACACTGACACAAGCTTCCCTAACCAGGAAACCTTGACAAGCCACCTGTACAAACCCACACACAGCGAGGAAAAGCCACAATAAAGAGAACTCCACAAACTGCCAGAATATAGAAAGGACACCCCAAACTCAGCAATTTAAACAAGATGAAGAGACAGAGGAATACCCAGCAGATAAAGGAACAGGATAAAAACCCACCAAACCAAACAAAAGAGGAAGAGATAGGGAATCTACCTGATAAAGAATTCCAAATAATGATAGTGAAATTGATCCAAAATCTTGAAATCAAAATGGAATCACAGATAAATAGCTTGGAGACTAAGATTGAGAAGATGCAAGAAAGGTTTAACAAGGACCTAGAAGAAATAAAAGAGAGTCAATATAAAATGAATAATGCAATAAATGAAATTAAAAACACTCTGGAGGCAACAAATAGTAGAATAACAGAGGCAGAAGATAGGATTAGTGAATTAGAAGATAGAATGGTAGAAATAAATGAATCAGAGAGGATAAAAGAAAAACGAATTAAAAGAAATGAGGACAATCTCAGAGACCTCCAGGACAATATTAAATGCTACAACATTCGAATCATAGAGGTCCCAGAAGAAGACAAAAAGAAAGACCGTGAGAAAATACTTGAGGAGATAATAGTTGAAAACTTCCCTAAAATGGGGAAGGAAATAATCACCCAAGTCCAAGAAACCCAGAGAGTCCCAAACAGGATAAACCCAAGGCGAAACACCCCAAGACACATATTAATCAAATTAACAAAGATCAAACACAACAAATATTAAAAGCAGCAAGGGAAAAACAACAAATAACACACAAGGGAATTCCCCTAAGGATAACAGCTGATCTTTCAATAGAAACTCTTCAAGCCAGGAGGGAATGGCAAGACATACTTAAAACGATGAAAGAAAATAACCTACAGCCCAGATTATTGTACCCAGCAAGGATTTCATTCAAGTATGAAGGAGAAATCAAAAGCTTTTCAGACAAGCAAAAGCTGAGAGAATTCTGCACCACCAAACCAGCTCTCCAACAAATACTAAAGGATATTCTCTAGACAGGAAACACAAAAACGGTGTATAAGTTCGAACCCAAAACAATAAAGTAAATGGCAACGGGATCATACTTATCAGTAATTACCTTAAACGTAAATGGGTTGAATGCCCCAACCAAAAGACAAAGACTGGCTGAATGGATACAAAAACAAGACCCCTACATATGTCGTCTACAAGAGACCCACCTCAAAACAGGGGACACATACAGACTGAAAGTGAAGGGCTGGAAAAAGATTTTCCATGCAAATAGGGACCAAAAGAAAGCAGGAGTAGCAATACTCATATCAGATAAAATAGACTTTAAAACAAAGGCTGTGAAGAGAGACAAAGAAGGTCACTACATAATGATCAAAGGATCAATCCAAGAAGAAGATATAACAATTATAAATATATATGCACCCAACACGGGAGCACCACAGTACGTAAGACAAATACTAACAAGTATGAAAGGAGAAATTAACAATAACACAATAATAGTGGGAGACTTTAATACCCCACTCACACCTATGGATAGATCAACTAAACAGAAAATTAACAAGGAAACACAAACTTTAAATGATACAGTAGACCAGTTAGACCTAATTGATATCTATAGGACATTCCATCCCAAAACAATGAATTTTACCTTTTTCTCAAGCGCACATGGAACCTTCTCCAGGATAGATCACATCCTGGGCCATAAAGCTAGCCTTGGTAAATTCAAAAAAATAGAAATAATTCCAAGCATCTTTTCTGACCACAATGCAGTAAGATTAGATCTCAATTACAGGAGAAAAACGATTAAAAATTCCAACATATGGAGGCTGAACAACACGCTGCTGAATAACCAACAAATCACAGAAGAAATCAAAAAAGAAATCAAAATTTGCATAGAAACGAATGAAAATGAAAACACAACAACCCAAAACCTGTGGGACACGGTAAAAGCAGTCCTAAGGGGAAAGTTCATAGCAATACAGGCATACCTCAAGAAACAAGAAAAAAGTCAAATAAACAACCTAACTCTACACCTAAAGCAACCAGAAAAGGAAGAAATGAAGAACCCCAGGGTTAGTAGAAGGAACGAAATCTTAAAAATTAGAGCAGAAATAAATGCAAAAGAAACAAAAGAGACCATAGCAAAAATCAACAAAACCAAAAGCTGGTTCTTTGAAAGGATAAATAAAATTGACAAACCATTAGCCAGACTCATCAAGAAACAAAGGGAGAAAAATCAAATCAATAAAATTAGAAATGAAAATGGAGAGATCACCACAGACAACACAGAAATACAAAGGATCATAAGAGACTACTATCAACAATTATATGCCAATAAAATGGACAACGTGGAAGAAATGGACAAATTCTTAGAAAAGTACAACTTTCCAAAACTCGACCAGGAAGAAATAGAAAATCTTAACAGACCCATCACAAGCACGGAAATTGAAACTGAAATCAAAAATCTTCCAGCAAACAAAAATCCAGGTCCAGATGGCTTCACAGCTGAATTCTACCAAAAATTTAGAGGAGAGCTAACACCTATCCTGCTCAAACTCTTCCAGAAAATTGCAGAGGAAGGTAAACTTCCAAACTCATTCTATGAGGCCACCATCACCCTAATACCAAAACCTGACAAAGATCCACAAAAAAAAGAAAACTACAGGCCAATATCACTGATGAACATAGATGCAAAAATCCTTAACAAAATTCTAGCAACCAGAATCCAACAACACATTAAAAAGATCATACACCATGACCAAGTGGGCTTTATCCCAGGGATGCAAGGATTCTTCAATATCCGCAAATCAATCAATGTAATACACCACATTAACAAATTGAAAAATAAAAACCATATGATTATCTCAATAGATGCAGAGAAAGCCTTTGACAAAATTCAACACCCATTTATGATAAAACTCTCCAGAAAGCAGGAATAGAAGGAACATACCTCAACATAATAAAAGCTATATATGACAAACCCACAGCAAACATTATCCTCAATGGTGAAAAATTGAACGCATTTCCTCTAAAGTCAGGAACAAGAGACAGGGTGCCCACTTTCACCATTACTATTCAACATAGTTTTGGAAGTTTTGGCCACAGCAATCAGAGCAGAAAAAGAAATAAAAGGAATCCAAATTGGAAAAGAAGAAGTAAAACTCTCACTATTTGCAGATGACATGATCCTCTACATAGAAAAACCCTAAAGACTCCACCAGAAAATTACTAGAACTAATCAATGACTATAGTAAAGTTGCAGGATATAAGATCAACACACAGAAATCCCTTGCATTCCTATACACTAATAATGAGAAAACAGAAAGAGAAATTAAGGAAACAATTCCATTCACCATTGCAACGGAAAGAATAAAATACTTAGGAATATATCTACCTAAAGAAACTAAAGACCTATATATAGAAAACTATAAAACACTGGTGAAAGAAATCAAAGAGGACACTAATAGATGGAGAAATATACCATGTTCATGGATTGGAAGAATCAATATAGTGAAAATGAGTATACTACCCAAAGCAATCTATAGATTCAATGCAATCCCTATCAAGCTACCAACAGTATTCTTCACAGAGCTAGAACAAATAATTTCACAATTTGTATGGAAATACAAAAAACCTCGAATAGCCAAAGCGATCTTGAGAAAGAAGAATGGAACTGGAGGAATCAACCCACCTGACTTCAGGCTCTACTACAAAGCCACAGTTATCAAGACAGTATGGTACTGGCACAAAGACAGAAATATAGATCAATGGAACAAAATAGAAAGCCCAGAGATAAATCCATGCACCTATGGACACCTTATCTTTGACAAAGGAGGCAAGAATATACAATGGATTAAAGACAATCTCTTTAACAAGTGGTGCTGGGAAATCTGGTCAACCACTTGTAAAAGAATGAAACTAGAACACTTTCTAACACCATACACAAAAATAAACTCAAAATGGATTAAAGATCTAAACATAAGACCAGAAACTATAAAACTCCTAGAGGAGAACATAGGCAAAACACTCTCCAACATACATCACAGCAGGATCCTCTATGACCCACCTCCCAGAATATCGGAAATAAAAGCAAAAATAAACAAATGGGACCTAATTAACCTTAAAAGCTTCTGCACATCAAAGGAAACTATAAGCAAGGTGAAAAGACAGCCTTCAGAATGGGAGAAAATAATAGCAAATGAAGCAACTGACAAACAACTAATCTCAAAAATAAACAAGCAACTCCTCCAGCTCAACTCCAGAAAAATAAATGACCCAATCAAAAAATGGGCCAAAGAACTAAATAGACATTTCTCCAAAGAAGACATACAGATGGCTAACAAACACATGAAAAGATGCTCAACATCACTCATTATCAGAGAAATGCAAATCAAGACCACTATGAGGTACCATTTCACACCAGTCAGAATGGCTGCGATCCAAAAGTCTACAAATAATAAATGTTGGAGAGGGTGTGGAGGAAAGGGAACCCTCTTACACTGTTGGTGGGAATGCAAACTAGTCCAGCCACTATGGAGAACAGTGTGGAGATTCCTTAAAAAATTGGAAATAGAACTGCCTTATGATCCAGCAATCCCACTGCTGGGTATACACACTGAGGAAACCAGAAGGGAAAGAGACACGTGTACCCCAATGTTCATCGCAGCACTGTTTATAATAGCCAGGACATGGAAGCAACCTAGATGTCCATCAGCAGATGAATGGATAAGAAAGCTGTGGTACATATACACAATGGAGTATTACTCAGCCATTAAAAAGAATACATTTGAATCAGTTCTAATGAGGTGGGTGAAACTGGAGCCTATTATACAGAGTGAAGTAAGCCAGAAGGAAAAACACCAATACAGTATACTAACGCATATATATGGAATTTAGAAAGATGATAACAATAACCCTGTGTACGAGACAGCAAAAGTGACGCTGATGTATGGAACAGTCTTATGGACTCTGTGGGAGAGGGAGAGGGTGGGAAGATTTGGGAGAATGGCATTGAAACATGTAAAATATCATGTATGAAACGAGATGCCAGTCCAGGTTCAATGCACGATACTGGATGCTTGGGGCTAGTGCACTGGGACGACCCAGAGGGATGGTATGGGGAGGCAGGAGGGAGGAGGGTTCAGGATGGGGAGCACATGTATACCTGTGATGGATTCATTTTGATATTTGGCAAAACTAATACAATTATGTAAAGTTAAAAAAAAAAAAGACAAGAACATAAAAGTAACTATAGTGGACCCTTGAACAGTGCTGTATATAATTTATAGTAGGCCCTATGTTTCCATGAAAACGATTTCAGACCTGTAGTAGCTTAGCATTTACTAATGAAAAGAATCCATGTACAAGTGAACCTGCACAGTTCAAACCTACGTTGTTCAAGGGTCAACTGTAGTTGGTTTGATGATATGAAAGTAAATAATGACTTTAATAAAAACTTTATTTTGGGGGAACAGTAGAAATGGAATCCAAACAGGAACACTTTGATAAGTGAATGAAGGTGAGAAAACTTGGCCATGAATGAATGGAGACATTGTGGCAGTTTGAGAAGAATCCATGGTAAAGGGAAAGCGTGGCATGGTACTATTATAGTACTGTAAATCTTTAAACCACTTAAAATGCCTATTATTTGAGGGATACTCTAATACTCTGTTATTTATATCTATCAAAGTTATATGATCACTAAAACGGATAATTAGTGTTTCTTAATGATATGAGAAAATTTCCATCAGTGACAAAAAAGATATATACATAATAAATATATGTGTGTGTGTATGTATGTACTGTTGCTGTTTAGTTACTGAGTCGTGTTCAACTTTTGCAACTCCATGGACTGTAGCCCGCCAGACTTCTCTGTCTATATGTATATATATGTATTTTTTTTCCAGCTAATACATCTCAATTACATAAATCATAAGCCTGAGATCCAAACTCAGATGTAACACCAAATCCCATTTTAATAACTCTATATTGCTTTCCCCAAAATGACTAACACACAAATCTTGTGAATTCATTAACTGAAATTAGTCCAAAAAAGTATCCTTTAACATTGCTGTACTGAACTGTTCCACATAATAAAGGAATAAGAGTAATAAAAACCTAATTGGTACATTTCAAATAATTTCAGTCATTACTATAGAGAATGTATTATTGTACTCCCAAGCCAGGAGGCTACTACAGACTAAATAAAGGGTACTATAGATGAAAACAATAAAGGACAGAATAAAGGTAGAATAAAGGCACAATAAAGGACAGAAATGGTATGGGTGTAACAGAAGCAGAAGATATTAAGAAAAGGTGGCAAGAATACACAGACCAACTATGCAAAAGATATCTTAATGACCCAGATAACCACGATGGTGTGATCACTCACCTAGAGCCAGACATTCTGGAATGCAAAGTGAAGTGGGCCTCAGGAAGCATCACTACAAACAAAGCTAGTAGAGATGATGGAATTCCAGCTGAGCTATTTCAAATCCTATGATGCTACTGTGAAAGTGCTGCACTGAATATGCCAGCAAATTTGGAAAACTCAGCAACAGCCACAGGACTGGAAAAGGTCAGTTTTCATTCCAATCTCAAAGAAAGGCAATGCCAAAGAATGTTCAAACTCCTGCACAATTGCATTCATTTCACATACTAGTAAAGTAATGCTCAAAATTCTCCAAGCTAGGCTTCAACAGTACGTGAACCAAGAACTTCCTGATGTTCAAGCTGGATTTAGAAAAGGCAGAGGAACCAGAGATCAAATTGCCACATTCGTTGGATTATAGAAAAAGCAAGAGAATTTCAGGAAAACATCTGCATCTTTGATTACGCTAAAGCCTTTGACTGTGTGGATCTCAACAAACTGTGGAAGATTCTTAAAGAGATGGGAATACCAGACTGCCTTACTTGCATCCTGAGAAATCTGTATGCAGGTCAAGAAGTAACAGCTAGAACCAGACATGGAACAATGGACTGGTTCCAAATTGGGAAAGGAATACGTCAAGGCTGTATATTGTCATCCTGCTTATTTAACTTATATGCAGAGTACATCATACAAAATGCTGGGCTGGATGAAGCATAGCTGGAATCAAGATTGCCAGGAGAAATATCAATAACCTCAGAACTGTAGATGACACCACTCTTATGGCAGAAAGTGAAGAGGAACTAAAGAGCCTCTTGATGAAGGTGAAAGGACAGTGAAAAAGTTGGCTTAAAATTCAACATTCAGAAAACTAAGCTCATGGCATCTGGTCCCATCACTTCATGGCAAATAGATGGGGAAACAACTGAAACAGTGAGAGACTTTATTTTCTTGGGCTCAAAAATCACTGCAGATGGTGACTGCAGCCGTAAAATTAAAAATGCTTGCTCCTTGGAAGAAAAGCTATGATCACCATATTAAAAATATGACAGTATATTAAAAAGCAGAGACATTACTTTGCCAACAAAGGTCCATATAGTCAAAGCTATGGTTTTTCCAGAGTTGGACCATAAAGAAGGCTGAGTGCCAAAGAATTGATGTTTTTGAACTGTGGTGTTGGAGAAGACTCTTGAGAGTCCCATGGACTGCAAGGAGATCCAACCAGTCCATCCTAAAGGAAATCAGTACTGAATATTCATTGGAAGGACTGATGCTGAAGCTGAAGCTCCAATACTTTGGCCATCTGATGTGAAGAGCTGACTCATGAGAAAAGACCCTAATGCTGGGAAAGACTGAAGGCAGGAGGAGAAGGGGATGACAGAGAATTAGATGGTTGGATGCCATCACCAACTCAATGGACATGAGTTTGAGCAAGCTCTGGGAGTTTGTAAAGGACAGGGAAGCCTGGTATGCTGCAATCCATGGGGTCACAAAGAGTTGGACACGACTGAGAGACTGAACAACAACATAGAGGAAAATAAAGGTGTAGAGAAAATTCATCTCAAATGATGCAGATTCATTATTTATCCTCCTTGTAAGTTCCTGTAAAAAGTTCCTAAGCAGCAAAAGAATGAAAATAAAACCCTGATCACATTACTGAAAATTTTTCTATCTGTTTTTGGCTTGAGTTCAAACAACTTAAGACAATAGTAACTGGTAGTCGTATTGGGCAAGTGATTCTTCAGAATCAGTATATTCAGTGGAAAAGAAATGCACAATGAGCCAGATCTACAGAATGGCCTCTAACAGTCATAATCAGATTACCTTAATGTTGCTAATTCTGCTAAGTATTCACATGATGAATGGGATGAACCCTTTTCCTTTTAAATATATCAAAAGGATATTTAGAAAAAAATTTAAAAAATTTTTGGAAGAGACTTTATTCAAAGTTTTTAAGGTTTCTGAATTGAAGTATATGAAAAGAAACTGAATAGATTATATGAAAACATTCAGAGCATGTTAAATGTTAAAATAAACAGCACAAAGTTTGAAAATACTATAAAATTTAATATATTTCAAATAAATATATATACATTTTGTAACCTTCAGTAGGATCCATTATTATTACATAAAAAACACTGATATGTATATCTTTTAAGCATGTAAAAATTACATAGTTGTTGACTACTCTAAGGCAAGTCACTTATCACACATTAAAGAAAGCATTAAAAAATTCATTTTATAATCTTATACAAATGTTTTATATTTACCAAAGCCTACCACAATCCATAGGGCACAAATATTGGCCAACTAATTCTAACTTTTATCTTATACATAAAGTTGTTGTTTTATACCACTACGTTATCTAAGAAAATCAACTTTATAGAGCTTAGCTTTTCTCAGGCATCTGACTTGTGGGAGGAGAGAGGGAAGTCCAGTGAAGTACAAGGAATCACAATGATAACTTTTCTAGAATGAAAAAATAAACACATCTCATTTGCTCACAATACATTTACAAGTCAAATGGCCTCTAAACCAAATGTATATGGAGAGGTTTTGAAGAATAAATTGGATATCCCAGGGGAGGATCAGCTGCTTGTATTGTAAGGTTCCTTAAAAGTAGTGGATGAGCTTGTATACTATAACGTTCCTCATCATCATTTGTGGCATAAAGCAATTCCCATGAAAGATTGGCCCACTGACCTCTAACAGCTTCAGCATTTAACTTCCCAACATGGATCAATAATTCTTGAAGGGTAAGTACTCTCCCAGTGTAAACTCCCTGTAAAGAAGAAAGGAGGTTGGAGGCAAAGAAAAAGAAGAGAAGATTATATTCAGGCCTTTATTTATAAACTTAGAGAAAAACTCCATTGTAGTTAAGCAAACTTAAATAGAAAGTAGTATATCAAAATGTACACGAGTTGCTTGTCTTCAAAATAAAGAATCACTTCTATTTGGTTGCTCTCCGACTAAGCGTGAAATAAAAAAATTTCCTGACAGACACTGTACTCACTTCTTACTTTCTTCTCTATTCCCTCACTCCATGTGGCCTCAGCAAAATGTAAGTCATAAATATTAGTCAGTGAACAATCATCCAATTATTGAGATATATTTCATATTCCAAATAATTTAATGGCATTTTAGTATATTCAGATATGTGTAACCATCTTCACAATTTCTGGATATTTTCAGGACCTCAAAAAGAAACTGTACTCTTAAGC
This sequence comes from Bos mutus, assembly GCF_027580195.1. NCBI lineage: Eukaryota > Metazoa > Chordata > Mammalia > Artiodactyla > Bovidae > Bos > Bos mutus. The sequence continues at coordinate 36,415,764 of NC_091626.1, forward strand.
TATCACCCTCCTATCCCTAATTCCCCCAGTCATAAGCAACCACTAATGGTTGAGTAGTAGTCGTGTGTGTGTACATCTTTATCCATTCAGCTGTCAGTGGATATTTAGGTTGCTTCCATGTCTTGGCTATTGGTAAAGAGTGCTGCTATAACACTGGGGTGCATGGATCTTCTTGATTAGAGTTTTTGTCTTCTTTCAGATATATGTCCAGGACTAGGATTACTGGATCATATGGTAACTATTTTTAGTTCTTTATGGAACTTTTGTACTGCTCTCCATAGTGGCTGTACCTATTTACCTCCCCACCAACAATATAAGAGGGTTCCTTGAACTCTCCACACTCTCTCCAGCATTTATTATTTGTGGATTTTTTTGATATTCGCTATTTTGACTGGTCTGAGGTGATATCTCATTGCAGTTTTGATTTATGTTTCTCTAGTAACTGGCAATACCGAACATTTTTCATGTTCCCTGATACCATGAGTATGATGTTAGCTACGAGTGTCATATGTGGCCTTTATTATGTTGAGGTATGTTCCCTTTATACCCCTACCTTCTGGAAAGTATTTACCATAAATGGATGGTGAATTTTGTCAAAACCCTTTTCTGCATTTATTGAGATTATCAAATATTTTAATTTGTTAATGTAGTGTATCACATTTATTTTTTTGTGGATATTAAAGAATCCTTGCATTCCTCAGAAAAATCCCACTTGATCATGGTATATGATCTTCTAAATGTATTGTTGGGATAAGTGGACTAGTATTTCAATGAAAATTTTTACATCTATGTTCATCATTGATACTGGCCTGTTTTATTTTTTTGGAGGCTAATTACAATACTGTGGTGGTTTTTGCCATACATTGACATGAATCAGCCATGGGTGTACATGTGTTCCCCATCCTTACCCTCCCTCCCACTGCCTTCCCATCCCATCCCTCAGGGTTATCCCAGTGCACCAACCCTGAGCACCTGCCTCATGCATCAAACCTGGACTGGTGATCTATTTCACATATGATAATATTCATGTTTCAATGCTAGTCTCTCAAATCATCCCACCCTCACCTTCTCCTACAAAGTCCAATAGTCTGTTCTTTACATCTGTGTATCACATATAGGGTCATCATTACCATCTTTCTAAATTCCATATATATGAGTTAATATACTGTTTTGGTGCTTTTCTTTCTGACTTACTTCACTCTGTATAATAGGTTCCAGTTACATCCACCTCATTAGAACTGATTCAAATGCATTCTTTTTAACAGTTGAGTAATATTCCATTGTGTATATGTACCACAGCTTTCTTTTTTTGGTACTACAACTTTCTTATCCATTCATATGCCGATGGACATCTAGGTTGCTTCCATGTCCTGGCTATTGTAAACAGTGCTGCAATGAACACTGGGGTACACGTGTCTCTTTCAATTCTGGTTTCCTTGGTGTGTATGCCCAGCAGTGGGATTGCTGGGTCGTATGGCAGTTCTATTTCCAGTTTTTTAAGGAATCTCCACATTGTTCTCCATAGTGGCTGTACTAGTTTGCATTCCCACCAACAGTGTAAGAGGGTTCTTTTTCTCCGCACCTTCTCCAGCATTTGTTATTTGTAGACTTTTTGATAGCTGCCATGCTGTCCAGCGTGAGATGGTACCTCATTGTGGTTTTGATTTGCATTTCTCTGATAATGAGTGATGTTGAGCATCCTCTTTTCATGTGTTTGTTAGCCATTTGTATCTCTTCTTTGGAGAAATGTCTGTTTAGTTCTTTGGCCCATTTTTGGATTGGGTCACTTATTTTTCTGGAATTGAGCTTCAGGAGTTGCTTGTATATTTTTGAGATTAATTCTTTGTCAGTTGCTTCATTTGCTATTATTTTCTCCCATTCTGAAGGTTATCTTTTCACCTTGCTTCTAGTTTCTTTTGTTGTGCAAAAGCATTTAAGATTAATTAGGTCCCATTTATTTTTGCTTTTATTTCCATTACTCTGGGAGGTGGGTCATAGATAATCCTGCTATGATTTATGTCAGAGTGTTTTGCATATGTTTTCCTCTAGGAGTTTTATAGTTTCTGGTCTTACATTTAGATCTTTAATCCATTTTGAGTTTATTTTTGTGTATGCTGTTAGAAAGTGTTCTAGTTTCATTCTTCTACAAGTGGTTGACCAGTTTCCCCAGCACTGTTAAAGAGGTTAAAGAGATTGTCTTTTCTCCATTGTATATTCTTGCCTCCTTTGTCAAGGATAAGGTGTCCATAGGTGCGTGGATTTATCTCTGGGCTTTCTATTTTGTTCCACTGATCTATGTTTCTGTCTTTGTGCCAGTACCATACTGTCTTGATGACTGCTGCTTTGTAGTATGGCCTGAGGTCAGGCAGATTGATTCCTCCACTTCCATTCTTCCTCAAGATTGCTTTGGCTATTCGAGGTTTTTTGTAATTCCATAGAAATTGTGAAATTATTTGTTCTAATTCTCTGAAAAATCCCATTGGTAGCTTGATTAGGGATTGCACTGAATCTATAGATTGCTTTGGGTAGTATACTAATTTTCACTATATTGATTCTTTCGATTCATGAACATGGTATATTTCTCCATCTATTTGTGTCATCTTTGATTTCTTTCTTCAGTGTTTTATAGTTTTCTATAGATAGGTCTTTTGTTTCTTTAGGTAGATTTATTCCTAAGTATTTTATTCTTTTCATTGCAATGCTGAATGGAACTGTTTCCTTAATTTCTGTTTTCTCATTGTTAGTGTATAGGAATACAAGGGATTTCTGTGTGTTAATTTTATATCCTGCAACTTTACTGTATTCATTGATTAGCTCTAGTAATTTTCTGGTGGAGTCTTTAGGATTTTCTATGCAGAGGATCATGTCATCTGCAAACAGTGAGAGTTTTACTTCTTCTTTTCCAATCTGGATTCCTTTTATTTCTTTTTCTGCCCTGATTGCTGTGGCCAAAACTATGTTGAATAGTAGTGGTGAGAGTGGGCATCCTTGTCTTGTTCCTGACTTTAGGGAAATGTTTGCTGTAGGTTTATCATATATATGGCTTTTATATGTTGAGGTATGTTCCTTCTATGCCTGCTTTCTGGAGGGTTTTTACCATAAATGGATGTTGAATTTTTTTTTTTTTTTTTGGATACTGAATTTTGTCAAAGGCTTTCTCTGCATCTATTGAGATAATCATATGGTTTTTATCTTTTGTTAATGTGGTGTATCACATTGATTGATTTGTGAATATTGAAGAATCCTTGCATCCTTGGGACAAAGCCCACTTGGTTCATGATGTATGATCTTTTTAATATGTTGTTGGATTCTGTTTGCTAGAATTTTATTAAGGATTTTTGCATCTATGTTCATCGGTGATATTGGCCTGTAGTTTTCTTTTTTTGTGGCATCTTTGTCTGGTTTTGGTATTAGGGTGATGGTGGCCTCATAGAATGAGTTTGGAAGTTTACCTTTCTCTGCAATTTTCTGGAAGAGTTTGAGTAGAATAGGTGTTAGCTCTTCTCTAAATTTTTGGTAGGATTCAGCTGTGAAGCCATCTGGTCCTAGGCTTTTGTTTGTTGGAAGATTTCTGATTACTGTTTCGATTTCTGTCCTTGTGGTGGGTCTGTTAAGATTTTCTAATTCTTCCTGGTTCAGTTTTGGAAAGTTATAGTTTTCTAAGAATTTGTCCATTTCTTCCAAGTTGTCCATTTTATTGGCATATAGTTGCTGATAGTAGTCTCTTATGATCGTTTGTATTTCTGTGTTGTTGTGATTTCTCCATTTTCATTTATAAGTTTGTTGATTTGATTCTTCTCCCTTTGTTTCTTGATGAGTCAGTCTAATGGTTTGTCTATTTAACTTCTAAAGAACCAGCTTTTAGTTTTGTTGATTTTTGCTATGGTCTCTTTTGTTTCTTTTGCGTTTATTTCTGCCCTAATTTTTGTGATTTCTTTCCTTCTACTAACGCTGGGGTTCTTAATTTCTTCCTTTTCTAGTTATTTTAGGTATAGAGTTAGGTTATTTGTTTTCTCTCCTGTTCCTTGAAGTATGCTTGTATTGCTATGAACCTTCCCCTTAGCACTGCTTTTACTGAATCCCATAGGTTTTGGGTTGTTGTGTTTTCATTTTCATTCGTTTCTATGCATATTTTGATTTCTTTTTTGATTTCTTCTGTGATTTGTTGGTTATTTAGAAGTATGTTGTTTAGATCCATATGTTTGTATTTTTAATAGTTTTTCTTCCCCTGTAGTTGACATCTAATCTTACCACATTGTGATCAGAAAAGATGTTTGAGATGATTTCAATTTTTTTGAATTTACCAAGGCTAGATTTATGGCCCAGGATGTGATCCTGGAGAAGGTTCTGTGTGCACTTGAGAAAAAGGTGAAATTCATTGTTTTAGGGTGAAATGTCCTATAGATATCAATTAGGTCTAACTGGTCCATTGTATCATTTAAAGTTTGTGTTTCCTTGCTAATTTTCTGTTTAGTTGATCTATCCATAGGTGTGAGTGGGGTATTAAAGTCTCCCACTATTATTATGTTACTGTTAATTTTCCCTTTCATATTTGTTAGCATTTGCCTTACATATTGTGGTGCTCCTATGTTGGGTGCATATATATTTATAATTGTTATATCTTCTTGGATTGATCCTTTGATCATTATGTAGTGTCCTTCTTTGTCTCTTTTCATGGCCTTTATTTCAAAGTCTATTTTATCTGATATGAGTATTGCTAATCCTGCTTTCTTTTGGTCTCCATTTGCATGAAATATCTTTTTCTAGCCCTTCACTTTAAGTCTGTATGTGTCCCTAGGTTTAAGGTGGGTCTCTTGTAGACAGCATATATAGGGGTTGTTTTTTGTATCCATTCAGCCAGTCTTTGTCTTTTGGTTGGGGCATTCAACCCATTTACGTTTAAGGTAATTATTGATAAGTATGATCCTATTGTCATTTACTTTGTTGTTTTGGGTTTGAGTTTATAAACCTTTTCTATGTTTCCTGTCCAGAGAAGATCCTTTAGCATTTGTTGAAGAGCTGGTTTGGTGGTGCTGAATTCTCTGAGCTTTTGCTTATCTGTAAAGCTTTTGATCTCTCCTTCATATGTGAATGAGACCCTTGCTGGGTACAGTAATCTGGTTTGTAAGTTTTTCTCTTTCATCACTTTAAGTATGTCCTGCTATTCCCTTCTGCCTTGAAGAGTTTCTATTGAAAGATCAGCTGTTATCCTTATGGGAATCCCCTTGTGGGTTATTTGTTGCTTTTCCCTTACTGCTTTTAATATTTGTTGTGTTTGATCTTTGTTAACTTGATTAATATGTGTCTTGGGGTGTTTCACCTTGGGTTTATCCTCTTTGGGACTCTCTGGGTTTCTTGGACTTGGGTAGCTATTTCCTTCTCCATTTTAGGGAAGTTTTCAACTATTATCTCCTCAAGTATTTTCTCATGGCCTTTCTTTTTGTTGTCTTCTCCTGGGACTCCTATGATTTGAATGTTGGGGTATTTAACATTGTGCCAGAGGTCTCTGAGGTTGTCCTCATTTAATTCTTTTTTTCTTTTTTCCTCTCTGCTTCATTTATTTCCACCATTCTATCTTCCACCTCACTTATCCTATCTTCTGCCTCAGTTATTCTACTGTTGGTTCCCTCCAGAATGCTTTTGATCTCAGTTACTGCATTATTCATTACTATTTATTTCTTCTAGGTCCTTGTTAAACTTTTCTTGCATCTTCTCAATCCTTGTCTCCAGACTATTTACCTCTAACTCTATTTTGTTTTCAAAATTTTGCATCATTTTTACTATCAATATTCTGAATTCTTTTTCAGTTAGACTCCCTATCTCCTCCTCTTTTGTTTGGTTTGGTGGGATTTGATCATGTTCCTTTACCTGCTGAATATTTCTCTGCCTTTTCATCTTATTTAGGTTGCTGTGTTTGGGGTGGCCTTTCTGTATGCTGGAAGTTTGTGGTTCTTCTTTATTGTGGAGGTTCCTCCTTGTTAAGGTGTCCCAGTCATTAACCACTGGTAGAGGGAGAATCTTGTTAAAGACACTTGTAGTTTTGGATGAGGTCTGGGAGGTTCTGCAGAGCTTCCAAGCCCTCTCCCTATGGAGTCAAGGTGCCTTATCCTTCCAGTACATTGATGAGGTCACCAACCAGGAATCTAGAGTTTTTGTTCTGGCCTGTTTTTTTTTTTTTTAATGGTATCTTTGTCTGGTTTGGGTATCAGGTGGTGGCCTCACAGAATGAGCTTAGCAGTGTTCCTTCCTCTGCAATTTTCTGGAAGAGTTTCAGATGGATAGGTGTGACCTCTTCTCTAAATGACAGAATTTACCTGTGAAGCTATCCGGTCTTGGACTTCTGTTTCTTGTGCATTTTAAAATCACAGTTTCAATCTCAGTTCATAGTTTGTGTTTCTGGTTCAGTCTTGGGAGATTGTACCTTTCTAAGAATCTGCCCTTTCTTTTAGGATGTTGATTATTTATTCTTTTAATTTTTGGCTGTACTGTGTGGCATGTGGGATTTTAGTTCCCCAACCAGGGTTGAACCTGTGCTGCCTACATTGGGAGTATGGAGTCTTAACCACTTGACCACCAGGGAAGTCCCAATATAATCGATATATTTATACCTAGAACGTTATCTCCATCACTGAGGTTAAATACTTTATAACTGATTTCTATTCTTTAAGATTTATATACAAAAATGTTTAAGAACACATTTTTAACCTTACCATATTAGGATCATATCCCAGAGAAAACAAGTATGGTTTTTCTTGTAAAACTGCTTCCTTCCACTTTTCATCAGATACCAAACCTATGTACCAGTCACTTTCATATTCTTCAAGGCAGTTAATCAACTCTTTAAAGTCTTCTATTGGACCCAAACTTGCTTTATCGATCATTAGTTTCAGAGTGTACCTTAAAAAATGGAGACACAAAGAATTTTAAGTTTGATCAATATTTTTAAGATATTAAATTACAATCATACATATTTCAGAGAAAAAGAGATATGATAAGAGTTAAAGCAAAAAAATCCAGAAAGCCATACAAAACATAGATGCTCCATATAAAAAAAAAGTAGTACATAACGTTTAAGTGTATTCCTGATATAATCATAGTACATACCAAGCATTTTTTTTTCATTTTTGGGAAAGTGATCATTTTTTAAAATTAAAAATGGAAGAGCATCTCCTTCTAAGTTATTTTTTTTTAAGTTTTTTTTTTTTAAAAATCAACATTTTCCCGCCAATATTAAAACTTGTATGTAATCAAAATAAACTACCTGAAAGCTTTCAGGGCTAGTTGGAACAGGTCTGGTTTTTCTGTGAGCCAATCCAAGGCAAGAGACCAAGGCAAAACACCACTGTAAACTCTCAATATATGACCAGGACTAGGAATCATATTGTCTACCCCAAACAAACTAAAGTAACAAGTCATTACTGCATGAACATAAAAGTCTTTTAGAACTCTGTCCTTTGCAATTTCTTCCACTACATTTGAGGCATTTTCTTTTGAAGGAAAACATTTCAACTGCCTTAAAATAAACTGGTACCAGTCTTCTGGAAATAATGAACTCATCTCCTTCATTTTAGAATTAGGCAAACAGTTAGACATCCACTCTTCAGGTAAGCTTAATAAGTGAGAATGAGAACAACTGAACTCCATGAGAGGGATAAATGCCATCGCTTCCTGTTTTCCTTTGTCAATGGCAGGGTATCCAAGTGCAACTGCTTGGTAAAGACTCTTTTCGGTGTTTGTAGAATGACTTTCAACATTCTGTGATTCTACTGATCCGGGAATAGGCAAATTTATACCTGGCAATACTTTCAACTGATCTTTTTCATCTTTTCCTTTTTTGATAGTTGGCTCTTCGCCAAAAACATCATCAGACCAATCATCCAAATTTTCTGAATTTAAACTATCTGTGTCTTCTGGAGATTCAGTTTGTGGTTCAGTATTCAAAGCAGGCAGGATTATTAGAGATGCTTTTCCTTTATTTTCAGTTTTGTGAACATTCTCCAGCATGCTAGGCCTTCTAGAACAGTACTGAACAAGTATCCATACAAGTACTTTAACAAGGTCACATTTAAATTCTTTTAAGTTATCATGAGAATCAATTATGCCAGACAGGACATTCCTGGCATCAGAATAGAGTTTCACAGGCAACACAGTACAGGGTGTCAAAACATTTCCAAAGTGTTCATTAATGGAACATAGTTTTACATATTCTTCTTGTTCAAAGGCACTTTCAAAAACTTCATCAACTCTTCGAGCTTCAGCAGTGTGACAGGATGTCTCTTGCAATTCTAACCCCTAAAGAAGAAATTAAAAAGTACTTGAGGTTATGATCACTTCTTACAAAAAGAAAAGTAACCAGTTTTATAACTGTTCATGGATTGCATTCTCATAATAAAAATATATAAAATGAAAAAATTATTTAACCTGATAGCTACATATTAATTCAAACTTAATGACACACTTTATGTTGGTTAAGGAAATGAAAAATAATGCTGCATTTTTAAAGACATTATAGAAATTCCAGAGTTCATGAAAAAAAAAAAAATAAAGACATTATAGAAATTCCAATAGAAATTGGCAAAACAATTTTAATGAGTATGACCATAATTTTAAGACTGTAGGTCAAGACTGAATCACACTTATTAAAAACTTTTTTAAATTATAAAAATTTGGGAAGGAGCAAAATTGGAAATATACAGTATGCACATAATTTTGTATCCTTTCCATTCTACTTTATATAAGAGCATTATTCTACTGTATAGATGTCATAATTTATTTAACCAGTACCCTGTTCAAGTTTTTAAAAATTATAATAACATAAAAATAATAATATAGATGTATGTATTTGATTATTTTCTATCTCCTCCAACTACAATATAAACTCCATAAATCAGCTCTCTTTTGGTTACTCCTACATCCTCAGTGCCTAAAGCAGTGTCTGGCACACAGTAGGTATGCAACAAATATATACTGAAAGAATGAATACTTTGAATATATTCCTATATAAATTTTAAACACATTTTGATTACCTCCCTAAAATGAATCACCTGAAGAGGATACATCAGGTCATTCTTTACTATTATTATTATTGTAATTATTGCTTACTTATTTATACATTTTCTCAAAACTACCAGTGTTTTTAATAAAAGGCAATGCTGGTAGGTTGTACTGTGATCCAGGGAAAGAACATGGAATGTGACATTAGAAACTACTTTTAAATAATGGCTCTGCTCAGATGCTAGTACACAATCCTGAGTAGGTCACTAACCTTCTGAGATTCCTTTTGCTTCTCTTTCAAAGAAAAATAGCCCTGGCATATAGGACTGTGAAGATTAAATTAAGTAATGAAAGTGCTTTGTCAAATTTTTAAAGTGTTACATGAAGCACAAAAGATTATAAAAGGACCTGCATAATTAGATATTTTAAAACCATACCATTTAAAAAACAGAACTAAACTAAGCAATGAAAATATCCTCCATATTTTGCATGATTTTTTGCCTTCTCCTACTTGTACATGTTAGACTAGAAAGCTAGTTCTCAAACTTTAGGTGAGTCAGAAGCACGGGAGGCTTGTTAAAACAGATTGCTGGGCACTGACCCAGAGTTTCTGATTCAGTAGGTCTGGGTTGAGGCCTCAAAATTGCATTTCTAATAAGTTCCAAGGAGATGATAAAATTACTAATCTGAAGAACTGGATTTTGAGAACCACTGGACTAAAGGAACAGCTTTCTAATCATAGAAATTTTATCCAATCTGCGCTAAGACAAAAAAATTCATTCATTCACTATTCATTCAACAAATACTTAGTAAGGGCCTACTATGTGCCAGGCACTGTTCCAATGGCTTAGGATATAGTCTCCAAATAAAAACAAAGATCCTTGCTCTTGTGACTTTTATGTTAGAAAGTTGGGGGGGTGGAGAAGGAAATGGCAACCCACTCTAGTATTCTTGCCTGGAAAAGTCCATGGACAGAGGAGCCTGGTGGACAGCAGTCTATGGGGTTACATGACTGAGCATGAGTGCATGAGGGTGGAGGGAGATGGGTTGGTAGCAATAAACTGATAGAACAAAAAAAAAAAAAAGAAAATTGGGGGGACACAGGTAATCAACAATAAAATTAATAAGTAAATTACACAATTTATTAGAAGGTATAAGAGCTATAAAAACAGAGAAAAAGTAAAGCAAGCCAGGAGGATTGGAAGTGCAGTCAGGATGGGAGTGGGTATACAATTTTAAACAGAATAGTCATAGTAGACCTTACTGAGGTGACATTTGAGCAAAGCCTTAAAGCCGAGAGTTAGCTGTGTGGCTACCTGAAAGAAGGGTGTTCCAGGCAGAAGGAACAGCCAGTATGCTGGAGTGGAGTGAGACAGTTAAAGCAGCAGATGAAACAAAATAGAAAACAGGGAGCTTGACCATTTAGGGCCTTGGCTTTTACTCTGAACAAAAGAAGAAATCCTCTGTAGAATTTTGAGTAGAGAGGTGGCATGATCTGACTTAGATATTAAAGATCATTCTGGGTGGTAATAGGCTAGTTGTGGGACCAGAAGTAGAAGCAGAGACCCAATTAGGAAGCAATTGCAGTTACCCATGAAAAGGATGAAAGGGGCTGAGGGCAGGGTGGTGAGAAGTAGTGGGATACAGGATGACAAAGGCGGAGCCAATAAGATTTCTTACTGGATTGGATGTGGGGTATAGAAGTAAACAAGGAATCAAATATCACTAAAGCCCAAATGTTTTTGAGCTGAGCTACCAGAAGGATGGAATTGTCAGCAAGAACTGGGCCAGTCTGATATTAAGAAGTCAAGGAAGAGGGAAGGTACCATCAGAAGAGACTGTCAAGGATTAATCCATGAAACAAGTGAAGAGATCAACTGTGTCAAATGCTTCTGACAGGTCAAATAAGACCAGGTGTAAGAACTGATCACTGGATTAAGCAATCCTCAGTCATTGGAGACCTTGACATTAGTGGTTTTTCAGTAGCGTAATAGAAAGGGTCAAAAACTAGGGTAATTGAAGAGAAAATGGGAGAAATGAAAATTGGAGACATGATGATAAGCAATTCTAATAAAGCATTTTGCTCTGAAAGGAGAAAAACAGAGTGTTAGCAGGCAAGGGAAGTGGGGTCAAAAGAAGGTTTTTATTAAGTTGAGAATGCTTATATGATACAGGAGTGAAGAAAATATTACTCAGTCACCTTTTTGAGATGCTCAACCAGATAAGGATAAAAAGAATAAGACTGGATAAAAAAGGGGCAAGTATACTTTGTTATTATGCTCTATCATATAGTCAACACTAGTCTATCAATATGTGCATACTGAAATATACAATCCTAGGTGTTTCACAAATAATTAAAAGATACTCTTTCAAAGTGAGCTATTAAGTCTCTGATGTGTGCTTAACAAAAATTTTAACTTGTAAAAGAGATTTCAAATGCACAATGACCTTAATGTTAACACAGCAATAAGTATAACCACATTCTAGAATCATTATCCATATTAAACGATCCTGAAAACGGCCCAAGTAATGAGACCCAGGTAAGAGGAGACCTAAAACAAATTAGAAAAAAAAGTAAGTAATTGTTCAAGCTTGTTTTATTTTGCCATGTGAATTTTTAAAAAATTGATAAAACACTAGGAACTAATTCACAACTCTTTCTACCCTCTTTTTATGTCAAAAATACAAATGACTATCCATTGCATATCAGGAGAAATTAAGCTTTTTACAGAACAGTTGGAAGAGAAAACTATAGGTGATAATTAATAAGAATTTAAGAATATATTTTCCATAAAAACAACAAATGAGAACCTCTTACATAAAATTCTAAATACATGCTAAATATATTAGGAAAACAAACATATTTTGGACATTTTTATACATGCCTATAAAAGTGATTTGTGCTGTTAAAAACTTACATAAAATGCTACCTACCAGACTATAATACAAATACTCTTAAAACTTAGTTTTTCTCTTAACATTATGTCTCTGAGATATTTTATTGACTACAAAGCTCATTCACTGTAACAGCACTGAGAATTCATTGTATGAATGTAGCTAAATTTAAATATTCATTTCCCTGGTAATAAACACTTCATGTTTTCCAATTTTTCCCTATTATAAATAAAGCTGTATAAATTACTTTGTACAAATCTGTTTGTACTGCTATCAAATAAAAGGTCTGCTTACAAAGTTGGCCTTGGAAACTTGTATTTCACTACCCTAACTGATAAACAGTCTCTCTTTGGGCTTTCTAAACTGTTTGTGCAAATAATACAGTTTATACTGAACACTTACTTTCCTTTTGGGAGGCTGGAATTTTGGCATGTGGTAGGCAGAGGGGCCTACACGACCACCCCTCAATATAAGGTTTAGGCACTGAGTCTCAAATAAGCTTCCCCAGTAGTCAACATATCACACATACTGTCACAACAAGTTGCTGGGAAATTAAACACGTTCTGTGTAACCCCACTGGGAGAGGATGCCTGGAAGCTTTCCAGTCTTTTCACCCTATTTGATTTTCCTTTGCTGTCTTTGTTTTGCATCCTTTTGCTATATTAAATCTTAGATATGAGCACAACCATATGCTGAGTCCTATGTGTCCTAGAAAATCATCAAACCTGGGACCCCCAAAACACATGTGCAAGAGTTTCTCTAGAACTGGAGTCACTGGACCATAAAATCTAAAACTGGACTCCTTAGGTCATGAGATATGTACATCATTACTACAGACTATTAAATGTACTCGTCAAGATAGCTGTATGAATTTACACATTCCCTTCCAGCAAGGTTTGAGAGTTCCTATTTCCACTCCATAGCTAACACTTGTTAATATCAGGCTTTTTTTTTTTTACATTTTGCCAATCAGATGTGTGTGAAATGTTACCTCACTGTTGTTTGTTTGCTTTTTCTCCAGGAAATACTTAAAATACACTTACTGGATGAATATAATTGATTTGATAATAAGGTATAAGGTATTTATTATTTCAGATGTGAGTTTAACCTTACAGGTATTTTAAAAAGTGGCACTGCACTAAATAATAAAAATTAATTGGAACTGGATAAAGTATTTAAAGTGTAGAATATTTCCTATAAGAAAGGAAAATGACTATTCATGAAAAATTTGTATTACAAAAAGTTTTTACTAAATTATCTCACTTAATAGATAATGTTAAAAACTCAACCCAAGTAAACATAACAATTCCAATTTTAAATTGCTATTCTTTGCTAGCGGAGTCAGTGTGCTAAGAAGTCACTGGCCATATTTAAACCAAATACGCGGCTAAGGTATATGGCAGGAGACAACGAACTATTGTCATCAGTTTGTACCTTCTCTACAGCCAATCTTGAGAAATATAAAATAGTTGAACTTACATAGTGTATGATGAAATTAGAAAGCTATCACAAAATTATGATTATAATATTAGTCCATTCTCATCAAAAATCTTGCTAATATTCATACAGCACTTCATTTTGGAAGGCTATGGATCACGGACCAAAGCTTTTATGCTACCTTGCCTCTAGCCTTGTCAGACTGCTGCAGTTGGTAGATAGTAACTAGTAATACACAGCACACCTCTTTAAGTTCTTCAATTTGATACGTAATACTGGTTATAGTAACTAGTAAGACACAAGCACACTTCTTTAAGTTCTTCAATTTGATATATAAAACTGGTTTTCACTCTATGGGCTTAAGCTGTTACTTCTACCTGACATGAACTCATCATAAATTCATGAAAATTTTGGAAAATAAGGTGTTTTCATGCATCATGGTGGACTATAACCTGATGTGAGTCAAGAAAATATTTCTTAAAAATTGCCAAAATTAAGGTGTTAATGAAATTTTCACTCAGTATTTTTATTTTATGACTTTATTTACCTCAAAACAAGAAGATATACTTCTTCATATTTAGTCTGTCTGCCTGCACATCAAAGTATTAGAATCTGTATAATAGTTGGATCAAAATACAGTTTTTCTGTGTGTTCATTTTCCTATACTTCAAATATATTACTGAAGATGTCTTAAGTACAACCCTTTCACTTACCTAAACTCCCAGCTGCCATTGCAGACTGCAGCGCAGTGGTTAAACCTGGGACCATCTGGCAATAGTACACTGTATCTGCACACACACAGGCTGTGGTGCCCACCACTCCTGGCCAACTCTGAATAGGTCGAGGAAACCCCACCAAGAACAAAGGAAGGGTAAAGAGGGGGAGTAAGGGAGAGGAGAGCAGTGTAGAAAAAACTATGAAGACCAACATGAATGGAGAGAAGACAATGCTGAGTACACCCAAAGTGGTGGCTGATTTTCTACGTTTTTTCTCTGTCCACGATGCCACAAACACAGTCACAGCAAACTGCAATTTAGCGATGAACTGAATCAGTCGATCACGCATGATACCAACCTGGAGAGACATAAAAACGACTTTTTTATTCTTAAATACTTATCATGAATTTTCAAGATCATATAAGAAAAACAATAAATATAATTTTATCATTGCCCCAAGATTTCTGAGAGGATTGCCCTAATGTAAGATTCTCTGTTATAATTTTCTTGATTCCCACAATTAGCAAATGAGACTATATTTTTAAAAGTTTAGACTCTCTTAAAAAAAAGTAGTACTAAAGAGAAATGACAGAGTGCTACATCTATCTTATGGTTGATTAAGCTCTGCGTTACATGCTTGTTAAGTCATAAGAACTAGAAGTAGTGAATAGTTAAGCAACTATACTTAATTTATCCTTATTTTAGAGAATACTTTACAGATTAAGAAATCTTAATCTTAATTATACATCATGCCACACGACAAATCTCAACTGACTGATATCATACTAAATATATTTATACAATCATAAAAGTATGTTTTTCAATCAAAACTGAATTAAATCAACAACAGAATGAAATGTTGAAATTAAAAGACATATTCCTAAATAAACAACAGGTCAAAGAAGAAATCACAAGATAAATAACAAAACATTTTCAGATGAATGAAACACAAATCAAAACTTGTGACAAAGCAAAAATAATCCTCAGAGGGAAATTTATAGTTACAACTGTATATATTAAAAGAACAGAAGTATCTTAAACCAGTAACCTAATCTTCCATCTTAGGAAACTAGAGAACAAAGAGCAACTAAATCTCAAGTAAGCAGAGGTAGAGAAATAATAAAGACTAGAGTAGAAATTAATAAAATAGAGGATAGAAAAATTATAGATAAAATCAATGAAACCAAAAGCTGTTTTTTTTTTTTTTTTTGAGGAGATCAACAAAACTGACAAACTTTTAGCCAGACTGACCAAGAAAAATACATAGAAGATGTAAATTACTAAAATCAGGAATGAAACAGATAACATTACCAGCAAAAAACTGTTTTTTCTCTTACAGAAAAAAACATAAAGAGAATATTATGAAAAACCATATGCCAAAAAATTAGGTCACTTAGATAAAACTGACAACTTCTAAGAAAAAGACATAAATTACCAAAACTGATTCAAGAAAAAAGAGAAAATCTGACTACACATATAACAAGTAGAGAAACTGAATTAGTAATTTAAAAGCTTCCCAAAGAGAAAAGCTGATAGCTTCAATACTACAAAATACTACATAGTACAAAATAAGATACATACTGAATACTATAAACATTTAAGAATTATTAATATAGTCAAACAATCTTGAAAAAAACCCACAAAGTCATAAGATCCACACTTCCCAATTTTAAAACTACTACAAAGCTAGTATTGTAATCAAGACAGTGTTGTACTGGCATAAGGACAGATATATAGACGAATGGAAAAGAGAATGAGTGTCCAGAAATGAACCCTTATATTTGTTACTTGACTTTCAACAAGGTGCCAAGAGAAGTCACTGAGGGAAAAATAGCTTTTTGAATAAACGATACTGAAACCACTGTACATCCATATACAAAAGAATGGACTTGGAAATTTACCTCATAATATATACAAAAATTAATTCCAAGTAGATCACAGAATCAAGTGTAAGAACTAGAAGACATAGTAAATCTTTATGATCTTGAAAGCAGTGTTTATTAGATATGACACCAAAAAAATACAAGCAACAAAAGAAATAAATAGAACTTCATAAAAATTAAAACTTTTTTGCTTCAAAGGACATTATCAAGTAAGCTAAAGAAAACCTACATAATGGGAGAAAATTTTTCCTGATCATGTATCTGTCAAGGAACTTATGCAGAATATATGAAGAACTCTTATTAAACTTAACAGTAAAAAGGCAAATAACCCGGGTAAAAATGGACAAAGAATTTGAATAGACATTTCCTTCAAAAACATACATAAATGGCCAATAAAAATGCATAGAGATGAACCATTAGCATTCAGAGAAATGCACTATTAAAATCACAAAAATAGAGTTCACATTAATGAAAATCCTATAGTGAAAAAGTAATACAACTGTTGGTGTCTTTTGCCAAATGCAAAAGACAACATACTAGATAATTTTGATCATGTGAAATGTCCAGAACTAGAAAGTCCTTGGAAACAGTAGATTAATAGTTGCTGGGGCTGGAGTAGTAGAATGGATGGAGAGTGGAATGGAAATGACTATTAATGTGTATGAGGTTTCTTTCTGGGATGTTGAAAATTATCTAAGATTGTGGTGATGGCTGCAAAGTTCTGAATATGTACCACAGAACTTCAGACTTTAAGTGAATGATTTTATGGTATATGAAATACATCTCATTAAAAATGTTAAAAAAACATAATCACCAGTAAGAGTTTGATTCCTGTATCCAGGCTTCTGCTCCACCATAGGTCTGTATTGGAGATCAGCAAGTGCACTGCTGATACAATGACTGTCTCCAATAAAGCATTTTCTGTATTTTGCCATACCTGCAGTATACAAATTAACCATTTTACTAGGCAGAATTTGGTAATTTAAGTAAACTGCTAAACAAAATCATAATTTGGGAACAGGAACATACTATTAAGTGCATACTAGTATTACCATTCTAAAAGCTCTTGTGAATCCAATGGAGACAGATACAGAGTGAAGCCTTTGTAAGGAACTGTCCAGTGAAAGAAATGCTATCATAGCCAAAGGTGACACTAAGACAAAAAAGAGACAAATTTAATGAAGGCAAAATAACCTTTTACCATATTTAATTTTGGCCTGTATTTTTATGAGCACATTCAAGCAATTAATTAAAAAAGAATAAGCAAACAAACCAAAACATAAAGGAATATCTATATGCAATATAACATTATACAAATACAGGAATTCTGTAATATTTTTGTATACTTCCTAGATATAATGCAAGTTTATTATGTTTTATCTGCCTACCTAGATTTATTAAAATCCGTCTGACAACACCAATCTTCATAAGCTTTGTCTGCTTCTCTAGGAATAAAGTCACAGTTTGCACATCCTTTGGATAGAAAGGGTTCCGGAAAATTCCAAAGATATAGATACTTTGAATTTCTTTAAGTATCCACAGTATTATAAATAATATCATCAAAGTATAGCCAACAACAGCCTGAGGACTGTTTTTGGAAGTCTGTGAGAAACTAGCAAAGTGATGCAACAAACCAGTTTCTAAGAGGGCCAAGACTAATACAACGCTGTAGAAAAGGTATTCCCTCCAAGTAAACCGGATTTCTGAACCACTGGATAAAGCATTAGATTTGGTTCCAACTCTGTGTCTGGTCACACTGTGTTTGAAGACAAGAACCATCTCACTTAGGTTAAGACTCAGTAAGAACCCAAGTCCAGTCATGAAAAGAACCACACCAACAGTGCTGGGAATGAAATAAGATGCTACAGCTGTTCCAGCAGAAATGATGAACATTATTAACAACCTGCAGAGGGGGGAAAGAAAAAAAAGATCTGCTTGAAAAGAAAAAAAAATGTTCCTTGAGAATAAATTACACTATCGCTTTAATACTGAAAATAATTACCGTAGGTGAGTTGACATAGATGAGCCTCCAAGGCCGAACTCTAAAACCTGCTCCATTGCCCATAAGAAAAGTGCATCAGGTGGGGGTAGGGTCCCGAATGCCCAAAAAAAGGGTAAAAATATAAACAAGATGTGTAAAATCTGATTCATCTGTTCTAGAGCTGGTATATTTACCATAAACCTACAATAAAAAGAAAGTATTTAAATCATACAAAACAATAAATAGAAGATCTTTCCAGGAAAAACAAAACACATACATTTTCCTCTACACCCTACCTCCACCCTGAAACAAGAAATACATTTACAAAAAGGTCCTAGTACCAAACTGCAAAATATCAAAAACACAAACTGTGCTCACTGTCCTTCTATACCAGCAAGTAGTCAATTGTATACAAGTGTAGTACTTAGAAAATATATGTATTCAAATGTGAAAAGAAGGACTAAGTAATTAACTAAATAAAACTGAGTTTAGGGATTTGTAAAACTAAACTGAGCCCATGGCAAAAATACTTCTCCCTTAAATGTTTAAACATGGCTCCAATTACATTGGCTACAATTCCACTAATGAGTCTTTACAGTTTGAAATTTTTTAATTTAAAATTGCAGGCAACTCTAGAAAAGCCAAAGACTTCCTAGGGTTCATACATTAGCAGCTAGCAAAGAGAGAAAGCTCTTCTTTTCCTCCGACTCTTTCCTGTACTGTCTTGCTCCCAGGTCCTAGAATTTCAAGTCAGTACATTCAATATCAGAGGTCAGCAACCTGAGGTTATGAACACATCTCTGTGGTTTAGCCTGGGAACTTAACCAGCATATACTATTTCTATTTTGAATAAACAGTGGTACAGATTTGGGAACAGAAACTTGTACAGCACAATCTCATTAATGAGTGAAGTCTTCTATCTTAAGTTGAGAAACTGGTTTTTGGTACAGCACTTACCATAAAATTGCTTCAAATAATTTGATAAAAACTTTAAAGCACAGAAGAATAAACATTATCTATATGTTGTTAAGTTCTTGGCATAAAGTTAACCAAACACCTTGCCTGGAAACCAACAATGCTGTAGTACTTACAGAGATCCAAAGACAATTTTCAGAAGAGATAACTAAATCTCAAAACTTATAGCATAGTAATTGTACTTGAATATCTGAGCTGCTAGGAACCAAAGTCACGCAGAAAGGCAACTTCAGTAATTATCCACTTTAGTCTAAATTAACAGCCCAGAAACAAATGCATAGCAACTACGATTATAATAATGGTATAAATGTGCTTCCTCACACAAATACCAGGATGATGCAAGCTAATGTACTCTGCTTCATAATGTATGTCCTTCAAATTTTTATAAGCAGAGAATTAATGAACACGATTAATTAACAATGTGATGCTACATTAGAGGATAATACTTGCTGTAGTGTAGTTTTAAAATAAAATTCATTTCATTCTGAGATGAAAACACTCCAGTAACAAAAAAGAAAATCAAACCACAAACAATATGCCGTAGAAGGTCAAGGAAAACGTGTAGATTTGTACAGCTATTTTTGTTTTTTTTTTTAAAAATACAACAGTTCCCTTGCTAACATATTCAAAGAAAGGATAATTTGTATAAAAATAATGTATACTCAGGAAATATTTACCCAAGTTCTATTCCTGCCCCTCCAATCTGTTTTTGTCCTTAAAGTAAACAACAAGCAATAGTACAGAAGGTATAAATATATCACAAATAAATAAGAACACATAATTGAAGTAACCAAACATTGTGATTACTTTCCTATGTGTATGATTCAGGATAATCAAACAGATGATTAATGTGGTTCTTTTATACAGAAAAATGTTTAAATATTAAAGTTTCTGATAACATAACAGGAATTTTCTAGAGCAAAAAAAAAAAAAAAATCCAAGCCTGCAAGAAAAAAACCTGTTTTTCTAACAACCATAAAAATATTTCAAGTTCTGTACACTCACTCACAATCCACGTACCTAGAAAAAGATGTTCTTAATACATAGTGAATAAGATGATATAAATATGTATCATTCATTCAAACAGTTCCTGAGAGTCTATGAATTAAGAATTGTAGGTTTAACATTTGTCTTTAATAAAAATGTTAGAAAAAATCATTTAAAAATTATTAATATACAACTATACTAGGTAGAATAAAGGATGAAGAAAGAGAAATTTACTACACTGTATGGCTTATCTCTTAAACTTTAATATTCTCTGAAAGGAACTTAAGATACAACTTGACATATCTGACAACTCTCCAAATTTGAATACACATTTCATATAGTATTTATCTGCAGTTATCTCACCTACAGTGAGATAGTAACTCAATAATTTACATTCTGAAAATAATAATCTTATAAACTTAAATCTTTTAAAAAGGGTCAAATGTATAAATATACATTTAAACTTGATTTTGTTAACTTCTCAAAATCAAGCAATTAACATATTTTATAGTTAGAAATTCTAGTGGTACTCAGAAATCAATTATAACAGAATTTCCATAAATTCTCTCTTTACATATATGATTAGCTGAATAACTATAAAGCTGTTATAGTGTCCTCTGGTCCATCAATGTAACACAATTAGAAAAGATTAAGAGCTAAGGAACATTAGACGTCTAAGAATCAGTCCGTTTCAGTACACAAACTGGCTACACATTTTTAAATGCCTTGTTTTCTTTTAGGCTACCATAACAAAGTAGGATAGATTAGATGGCTCAAACAATAGAAACTTCTCACAGTTCCGGTACATAACAAAGTATCCTAAGACAAGCAGCTCAAACAATAGAAATTTATTTCTCACAGTCTGAGATCAGAATGCCATTATGATTGGGTTCTAACGAGAACTCTCTTTCTGGCTTCAGGAAGCCAATTTCTCACTGCATCCTCACGTGGTGGAAAGAGATGAAACTCTCTAGTGTCTCCACAGGGGCACCAATTCCATTAGGGACTAGGACTACCCCAACTAATTACCTCCCAAAGACTCTCACAAAATATCACTACACTGGGGGGTTAGGGCTTCAACATATGAGTTTTGAAGAGACATACAGTCAGTCTGTAACATTCCACCCCAGTCTCCCAAATTCATGTTCTTCTTATCTGAAAAATATATTCATTCCTTCTCGACAGCCACAAAATTCTTAACTCATTCCAGCATCAACTCTGAAGTCCAAAGTTATATCTAAATATCATCTAAATCATATACAGGTAAGACTTGAGGTATGACTTATCCTGAGACAAAATCCTCTCCAGTGTGAACCTATGAAACCAGACAAGTCATGTGCTTCCAAAACCCAGTGGTGGGACAGGCAAAAGATGGACATTCCCATTCCCAAAGGGAGAAACAGGAAAGAAAGAAGGGGTGTTTGGTCCTAAAGAAGTCCAACATCTGGCAAGGCAAATTTCATTAGATTTAAAGGTTGGAGAATAATCCTCCTTGGTTTCATACTCTGCTCTCCAGGTCCCCAGAGTGGCATGTGACCCAAAGAGCTCTAGGTGTGGGTTCTATGCACCATAGCTCTACAGAGCAGTACCAGACCCAACGCTTCCAGCAGAGACCTTCTAGCCTGCTGAAACCTGATAATCTCAGAATCACTTTTGAGGTCACTTTTCTCTCTTCTTAAAGAAAAACACATGTTCACAGCCAAATAACTCTAATATCCCTGTCCTGTCAAATTTAAGAAGCTGAACAGCCTTCGTTCATTGTATGTTTGTTTCCGTGTTTCTACTCATATAATCCCAGAACTCGTTAAATTCATGAGTGACAGTCTGGCCACACCTTTGGTGTTCCCTTCAGATTATGCTTTCTCATTTTTTACAATATGGACAGGCTGACAGTTTCCTAAACCTTCAACCTCTGGTTCCATTTTGCTTAGCAATTCCTACTTCAATTTATCTCTCTTCTTTATATTTTATTATAAGCAGTCAGGAGAAATTAAGCTGTTCATTCAACACTTTGCTTAGGTATCTCCTCAGCTATATGTCCTAATTCATTACTCTCAAGTTCTACCTTTCACAAAACTTCAGAAAAAGTTCTTTACAAATTCTTTGCGACTTTCTAACAAGGACTGCCCTTTCCTCTAGTTTTCTATAACCTGTTCTCACTGCTGTCTTAAGAGCTCACCAGAATTGCCTTTAATGTCCATATTTCTAGCACTCACTTCAAAACTCTTCTAGCCTCTACCCATTATCCAGTTCCAAAGCTGCTTCTATACTTTTAGGTATTTGTTATTGGAGTACACCATCTTCTAAAAGAATCTTTGGTGGCTCAAATGGTAAAGAATCTGCCCACATTGCAGGAAACCCGGGTTCAATCCCTGGGTCAGAAAGGTCCCTGGAGAAGGAAATGACAATTCATTCCAGTATTCTTGCCTGGAGAATTCCATGGACAGAGGAGTCTGTCAGGCTACAGTCCATGAGATCACAGAGTCGGACATGACTGAGCATCTAACACTTTCACTTTCACCCCAGCTTCCTGGTATCAAAATCTTAGTTAGCTCCTAAAGAAATAGTCTGAATGGCTTAAACAACTGAAATTTATTTCTTACAGATCTTAAAGTCTGAGATCAGAGTGCCACCATGATTAAGGTATGGTGAAAACTCTTTCTGGCTTGCAGGCAGCTGCCTTCTCCCTTTACCTTCATATGTTAAAGGGAGAAATCAGACTCTCTGGTGTCTCTTCCTATAAGGGTATTAATCCCATCCCACTAGGGCCCCACCCTTATTGTCCTAATCAGCTTCCAAAAACTCCATCTCAAAATACCACCACAATGCAGGTTAGGGATTTAACGTATGAATGTGCTCAGTCACTCAGTTGTGTCCAACTCTTTGCGACCCCATGAACTGTAGCCCACAAGGCTCCTCTGTCCATGGCATTTTCGGACAAGAATACTGGAGTCAGTTGCCATTTCCTTCTCCAACATATGAATGGAGGGGCACAAACATTCAGTGGTGCTGTAAGTGGTGCCTCTACATTTCTATTGGTGAAAGAGAAAACTACAAACTATAGAAAGAAATGTCAGATTTAGAAAAGGCAAGCCAAAGAGGTCAAATAATTGTGTTTACAATGGCTATTTTCTCTTTTTCTTCCATAGTAAATTGATTTTAAAAAATCAACTATTTTCTATAGTTACAACAAAATTAAGTAAGTTATTCTATCCATTTTAAATCCATTCAATCTATGTATAACATTTATCAGTATCAATTTTAAATTTCTGTTTCCCCTCACAGGAAAGTTCTCTTTTCACAGGTTTTAGCCAGGCTATGCTACAGATTCATGGCTCCTTATTTAAAGTAAATACAGGAATTAAACTTTACTTATAAAGGATTTTCTTTTTACTCTTCAATAAGATTTAACTACTGCTTTAGAATGAATGTTTAACAAAGATTAGTCCTATGAGATTAATTATCAAAACAACTTATCACTCAATGGTTTGGTGACTTAATTCATAGACTCTTTTTTTTTTTAAATACTAAGGACATTGCTTAAAAATAAAGAAAGTTATAAAGTATTTGATAGTTTATTACCTGTGTGCAAGATCTATAGAAACGAAGAAAAAAATATAAACAGGTCTCAGAAGAGGAGTGATTTCATAAGCATCCTGGGTTTGGAAAGTTGCAGACTCTGTAGGTGTGTTTACGATTAAAGAATATTCTCCTATACACAGCGTCATCCATCCAAAGACAAAGAGTAGAACAGTGCCTCCCGCACTGCCATACAGCAGGGTTATTCTTTGCGGGAGCAAATACCATGTTCCAAGACCACACAGTAGTCCAGCAAGAACAGAATGAAAAACTGTGTTGGCCGTATGTTTTTTGCCAGGAATCAGAAATTTGATGGTCTCAGCACCAGCACAACCTGTAAACTCATGCTCATCTTCCTCTGCTAAAATGTCTGTGGTCAGCATTCTCTCCACTGTTACTGATTTGTTTCTGGCGTATAAACTTGTGAACTGGATGACAAACGCAGTGAAAAGCATCAGTCCACCTGAAAGCGCTGCTGTGTGATAGTCTTCCAGGATGCCTAATTGGTACAAAAGTGTTCCTATTCCGCCTAAAACCCATGGCACCAAAAAAAGGACAATCTGATGAACATATATGTAAGGAGGGGCACAATAGCCCAGTTTGAGTCGAGGGCCTCCAAGAACAGTCTGTGGAAAGCGCTTCAGGAAGAAGTCCTGTTTGTAATCGTTCAGCAGAGGCACATCTGGACTCATCCTTCTCACTCAGATTATTCTGAAAGTCACTTTCTTTTCTGTAATACAGCAGTCACTAAGAAAAAGAAAAAAATCACTATTTGAAAACATCATACTTAAAACATAAGGGAGAAAAAAATCCACATTTCCATTAGTTAGTTCCTTAGGGCAGGATTTGTATCTTCACTTCTCTATCTCCTTTCCATTGCCTGACACGTACTTGGCACAAAACAAACAGTTGCTAAGTGCTTTTTAAGTGAATATGAAAAAAAAATATTCACTATTAATTTACACAGAACTTAGATAAACTTAGAATTTCTTAAGTAACTCACATTTTCAGATTCTAAGGTCAAAGGCAAGTTCAAAAAGCCAGTACTCTCAACTCGAATCTGTTAGTGGTTTAACCGATTATTTCCCTGAGTGTTTCTGTTGTTTGTTCTTTTATACTTTTCTATTACAAGGGTGAGCAAAGTTTTTCTATAAAGGGTCAAATAGTAAATATTTTAGGCTTTGTGGACCATATGGTCTCTGTTTCAGTGACTCAACCCGGCTGTTGTTGCAGAAAAGCAACCATAGATAATATATACATAAGTGGATATTAGTAGTCACGTTTCAATATAACTTTACAGTCTTTACCCAAACAGGCTGTGGGCCAGATGAGCCTGTGGGCCACAGTTTGCCAACCTCTGCTCTATAAAATAAGGATATTCTCTGTAATTCCCTTGAAGTGAAATGGAAATAGAGGTGGAAAATAGAGATACTGTTAGTAGTCGCATCTCTTAACAATTATAGTAAATTTAGGTTTTCTGCTAATTTAAAAAGTCAAATTCTGCTAAAATAGTAGTTCAATAAAAAGCCATTTGCAACTCAACATGTAGTAGAAAGAACAACTGGAAACCAAAGACTCTAAGGGCCAGTTTACATGCATATTATTAACTAGGTTACCACATGCAAACCACTTCATGAAATTCATGGCACAACAATGTGACTGCAGAGTACCACTGAACTGTACACTTGGAAATGGTGAAGATGGTAAATTTTATGTTCTATGTATTTTACCGCACACAAAAAACTTAAAGCCATCTTAAAGTAACTTTTCTTCACATCAGTTTAAGAGAGTCTTTCTGAAAGTTCCTCCTACCCAACCAGTATCAGCCCTGGAGAGAGCTTTTGGGTCACCATTGAGAATAACTACCTTACAGCACATCTTGGGAACCTGGGAAGTTCTTTATCCTGTAAATACCTATTGTCTTATATCTTCCAGCTACTGGTCTTAGTTCTGCACAGAAGGTCATAGCTTTTAATCACATCACAGCCCTGCAAGTACTCACAAAATAACAGAACCAGAGGGCCAGATGGAACCTTATTCGTTGATAGTTTAACCTCAGAAAATGCAGACTGCCTCCTCGCCCTCTGAATGAGCTTATCTCCTGCATACTGATGTCAGTGTACTGTGTTCTGACATGCTTGTTCAGCAGAACCATGGGCAGGTGGGCAAAGATTCTAATTTCAGTTACCTATGGATGATGCTCTCAGATAGGAAAAAGAGCCTGGATGACTGGCTTGGGCATTTGAAAGCTGACCCCTCCTTCTCCACTAAGGGAAGTCAGGAACAATGTGAGATGACTTGCCGGGAAAGGAAGCCACAAATTGAAAATACCTTATAAACTAGATTATCTAGCTGCATGTTACTGCCCATATTCAATTACCTTTTAGTACTTTTGAGTCTTTTGTAAATTTAAATGTTCTCGCCCATTTGGTTGAATATTCTGTGATTATATTCCAAAGAGTGGAATAGTCTAAAGAAGATCTATTGTTGACTTGGAAACTTGGAAAGATGCCCACAATATATTGCAAAGTAAAATAAACACATTGATGATCCCATATGTAACAGAAAAAAAAAAAGTATGCACACTTTCAGGTATACATGGTTATTCCACGTGTGTAAGTATACAAACACTAGGGGAGGACACTAGGATGGCGCTTTATTTTAAAGGGATATAAAAAGAAAGGCTGAAAGATACAGGACTGTTTGCCCTACAGAATGTTTCTTAAACAGATGTCTATGGTTAGAGAAGTTTGAGAAACTATTATACCAGACTGTCATCTTGAAGAGTCATAATGGATATCAGCAGACCAAAGATTCTGAGACATCTTCGAGTTAAAAACAAAACAAAACACCATTTCAAATCTGCTTAAAATATATCATTTAAGTTTTCCAAACTTATTTGACCTTGGAACCTATTTTCCCCTTGATATCTAATAACGGATCATGTGTGCAGTGTTTTATGGAAATTGCTTTCAGAAATATTGGCCTGGGCTTCAGTTGGAACCTTAAATATTTAGCCAGGTGGAGTTAAAAAAGATATACCATTTAAAGAAGAATGTCATGAATGAAGGTACACAAGAAAAAAAAAATAAATAGAAATTTCATAGGCAGCAAGTACATCAGGTTTTTTTTTTCTCATACCGTAAGAATAAAAGAGTATTACATGACAAATGCTGTAAATTCATTTAGGCAAAAATTATGATAAATTAGTACTGTTTGGCTTTTACTTTATTACAGATCCTGGATTACTTTAAAAACATCTTTGTATGAAACGACAGTTACATTTATACAGACAGATTTTCTAAATCCTAATCTGGATTACTAGCATGAAAAATAGAATCAGATTAAAACTAACTCCCTAAATGAAAATTTGGCACACTTTGAGAGACTGTTAAAGACAGACTAATGTATTTATATGGCTGCTACTTACAATATGTTAAAATGAATAATGGCTCAAGGCTTCAGGGGAAAAAAATGTAAAAGCTGTGAAAAGAGAAGTTAAGGGATAAAGATGGTTGCCACAACAATGATTTAAGCCGTATGCTTTCTTCATATGCTACTCTGAAAGCAGGCCGACAAAACAGCCATAAATAGGTTGCTTTATTTGGAATCTGAGTCACATTTTTTACCGGTTACCCAATAGGAAACAGAGATCAATTTGGCAATGGTACAGATGGGAGTACTTAGTTACCAAAATCTTAACTTTGGTAATCATACAAGATATCAGCCTGAAAATCCCTTAAAACAAAGAAAGAGATAACAAAAAGTGGCAGTTTGGGGGGATTATTCTGAATTCATAGTTCTCTATATTTGACAAAAAGAATTCTTAGAAATAGAAGTTTTAGCAATTGCCTGATTTTGGTTAGCAAAGGTTACTTAAAAAAAAAAAATCTAGCATACTGTTTTTATTGTTGGTTTCATTCACTGAATCCACACACTTATTTTCCACTAGATTAGAATTTTTTCTTAATGAAAAAGATACTAACATAAGATCTACCCTCTTAGATTTTTAAGTGTACAATGCAGCATTGTTAACTACCACGGTAATGTTGTACAGTAAGTCTCTAGAACTTATTCATCTTGTGTAACTAAAACTTGCTAAATAGTAACTTTCCATTTATTCCTCCCCCAAGTGCCTGGCATATCATTCTATTCCCTGTTTCTAGGACTTTGATGATTTTAGATACCTTATGTAAGTGGAATCATGTAGTATTTGCCTTTCTGTGACTTGTTTATATAATTTATCATGTCTTTAAGGCTCATCCATGTTGTCACATCTGGCAGGATTTCTTTTTTAGGGCTTATTAATATTCCATTTTATGTACATATCACATGCTCTTTATCCATTCATCAGATGATGGACACTTGGTTTCCTCTACTTTTTGGCTATTATGAATAATGCTTCAGTAAACAAGAAAGTGCAAATATATTGAAAGATCTTGCTTTCAATTCATTTGGATAAATACCCAGAAATGGAATTACTGGATCACATGGCAGTTCCATTTTTAATTTTTCAAGGACTCTTCATAAAATGTTTTCAGTACCACTGTACTACTTTTGTGCAATGTGCCATTTTGTATTCCCACTAACAGTGGGAAGGTTCCAATTTCTCCACATCCTCCCCAACACTTGCTATCTTTTTTTTTAACAGCTATCCTAACAGGTATGAGGTGATATCCAAGGAGCACTTGTTCACTGTACCTCTACTAAAGTTCTGTTGTACTTTGAGGAACATCAAGTTACAGTAAATCTTTGCTCTCCTATTTTTAACTTCTAAAAGCACTTTTTCATCCCTAAATATTGCTTTTTATAGAAATATTATTATTTTATAAATATGCTCTATCTCTCTGAGAATATTCATTACATGTATGTATATATGTTGTATGTGTAGGTAAATGTCACATATTTTTTGTAATTGCCTCATGTCCTTGGCCTCTTTTCTACTGAAGTATTCACCTTCTTATTTTAAAAAACTTTTTATATATGAAGGATATTAACTGTGACTTGTTACAACCCTTTCCCCCCATTATGTTAACTTGCTCTTGAAGCACTGTTAGAAGATGCTGGCAAGGATTAACCATTACATTTTAATAGTTGTTAGACTAAATTCTTCCTTTCACAGAGAAACAGCTAAATGATAAATTAGTACTTTCCACAAATGTAAACATTGTGGACATTCAAAGTCAGGAGAGGCAGTGGTGAGGAGATACCCCTCGTCCAAGGTAAGGAGCACCGGCTGTGCTTTGCTGGAGCAGCCGTGAAGAGATACCCCACGTCCAAGGTAAGAGAAATCCAAGTAAGACAGTCAATTTAATCACACTAGGACCACAGCCTTATCTAACTCAATGAACTAAGCCATGCCCGTGGGGCCACCCAAGATGGGTGGGTCATGGTGGAGAGGTCTGACAGAATGTGGTCCCTGTAGAAGGGAATGGCGAACCACTTCAGTATTCTTGCCTTAAGAACCCCATGAACAGTATGAAAAGGCAAAATGATAGGATACTGAAAGAGGAACTCCCCAAGTCAGTAGGTGCCCAATATGCTACCGGAGATCAGTAGAAAAATAACTCCAGAAAGAATGAAGGGATGGAGCCAAAGCACAAACAATACCCAGTTGTGGATTTGACTGGTGATAGAAGCAAGGTCTGATGCTATAAAGAGCAATATTGTATAGGAACCTGGAATGTCAGGTCCATGAATCAAGGCAAATTGGAAGTGGTCAAACAGGACATGGCAAGAGTGAATGTCGACATTCTAGGAATCAGTGAACTGAAATGGACTGGAATGGGAGAATTTAACTCAGATGACCATTATATCTACTACTGCGGGCAGGAATCCCTCAGAATAAATGGAAGTAGCCATCATGGTCAACAAAAGAGTCTGAAATGCAGTACTTAGATGCAATCTCAAAAATGACAGAATTATCTCTGTTGGTTTCCAAGGCAAACCATTCAATATCAGAGTAATCCAAGTCTATGCCCCAACCAGTAACGCTGAAGAAGCTGAAGTTGAACGGTTCTATGAAGGCCTATAAGACCTTTTAGAAGTAACCCCCAAAAAAGATGTCCTGTTCAATATAGGGGACTGGAATGCAAAAGTAGGAAGTCAAGAAACACCTGGAGTAACAGGCAAATTTGGCCTTGGAATACGGAATGAAGAAGGGCAAAGGCTAATAGAGTTTTGCCAAGAGAATGCACTGGTAGTAGCAAACACCCTCTTACAACACCACAAGAGAAGACTCTACACATGGACATCACCAGATGGTCAATACCGAATTAGACTGATTATATTCTTTGCAGCCAAAGATGGAGAAGCTCTATACAGTCAACAAAAACAAGGCCAGGAGCTGACTGTGGCTCAGATCATGAACTCATTACTACCAAATTCAGACTTAAACTGAAGAAAGTAGGGAAAACCACTAGACCATTCAGGTATGACCTAAATCAAATCCCTTATCATTATACAGTGGAAGTGAGAAATAGATTTAAGGGCCTAGAGCTGATAGATAGAGTGCCTGATGAACTATGGACTGAGGTTCGTGACACTGTACAGAAGACAGGGATCAAGACCATCCCCATGGAAAAGAAATGCAGAAAAGCAAAATGGCTGTCTGGGGAGGCCTTACAAATAGCTGTGAAAAGAATAGAAGTGAAAAGCAAAGGAGAAAAGGAAAGATACAAACATCTGAATGCAGAGTTCCAAAGAATAGCAAGAAGAGATAAGAAAGCCTTCCTCAGAGATCAATGCAAAGAAACAGAGGAAAACAACAGAATGGGAAAGACTAGGGATCTCTTCAAGAAAATCAGAGATACCAAAGGAACATTTCATGCAAAGATGGGCTCGATAAAGGACAGAAATGGTATGGACCTAACAGAAGCAGAAGATATTAAGAAGAGGTGGCAAGAATACACAGAAGAACTGTACAAAAAAGATCTTCATGACCAAGATAATCACGATGGTGTGATCACTGACCTAAAGCCAGACATCCTGGAATGTGAAGTCAAGTGGGCCTTAGAAAGCATCACTACCAACAAAGCTAGTGGAGGTGATGGAATTCCAGTTGAGCTATTTCAAATCCTGGAAAATGATGCTGTGAAAGTGCTGCACTTGATATGCCAACAAATTTGGAAAACTCAGCAATGGCCACAGATCTGGAAAAGGGCAGTTTTCATTCCAATCCCAAAGAAAGGCAATGCCAAAGAATGCTCAAACTACCGCACAATTGCAATCATCTCACACGCTAGTAAAGTAATGCTCAAAATTCTCCAACCAAGGCTTCAGCAATATGTGAACCGTGAACTTCCTGATGTTCAAGCTGGTTTTAGAAAAGGCAGAGGAAGCAGAGATCAAATTGCCAACATTCGCTGGATCATGGAAAAAGCAAGAGAGTTCCAGAGGAACATCTATTTCTGCTTTATTGACTATGCCAAAGCCTTTGACTGTGTGGATCACAATAAACTGTGGAAAATTCTGAAAGAGATGGGAATACCAGACCACCTGACCTGCCTCTTGAGAAATTTGTATGCAGGTCAGGAAGCAACAGTTAGAACTGGACATAGAACAACAGACTGGTTCCAAATAGGAAAAGGAGTATGTCAAGGCTGTATATTGTCACCCTACTTATTTACCTTCTATGCAGAGTACACCATGAGAAATCCTGGGCTGGAAGAAGCACAAGCTGGAATCAAGATTGCTGGGAGAAATATCAATAACCTCAGATATGCAGATGACACCACCCTTATGGCAGAAAGTGAAGAGGAACTAAAAAGCCTCTTGATGAAAGTGAAAGAGGAGAGTGACAAAGTTGGCTTAAAGCTCAACATTCAGAAAACGAAGATCACGGCATCCGGTCCCATCACTTCATGGCCAATAGATGGGGAAACAGTGGAAACAGTGTCAGACTTTATTTTTCTGGGCTCCAAAATCACTGCAGATGGTGACTGCAGCCATCAAATTAAAAGATGCTTACTCCTTGGAAGGAAAGTTATGACCAACCTAGATAGCATATTCAAAATCAGAGACATTACTTTGCCAACAAAGGTCCGTCTAGTCAAGGCTATCGTTTTTTCCAGTGGTCATGTATGGATGTGAGAGTTGGACTGTGAAGAAGGCTGAGCGCCGAAGAATTGATGCTTTTGAACTGTGGTGTTGGAGAAGACCCTTGAGAGTCCCTTGGACTGCAAGGAGATCCAACCAGTCCATTCTGAAGGAGATCAGCCCTAGGACTTCTTTGGAAGGAATGATGCTAAAGCTGAAACTCCAGTACTTTGGCCACCTCATGCGAAGAGTTGACTCACTGGAAAAGACTCTGATGCTGGGAGGGATTGGGGGCAGGAGGAGGGGACGACAGAGGATGAGATGGCTGGATGGCATCACCTACTCAATGGACGTGAGTTTGAGTGAACTCTGGGAGTTGGTGATGGACAGGGAGGCCTTGCTTGCTGCGATTCATGGGGTCGCAAAGAGGCGGACATGACTAGTGACTGAACTGAACTGAACTGAAACACTGGAATAACGTTTGATGATCTACAACGTGTTAGGTGATGGTACAAACACTGCTGTCTGACTCAAAGGAGTTTACACCAAGTAGAAGAGAGATAATTTTCCTCCCAAATAATTGTTACTGTTAAAAGCAACTCTGGAATTATTTTAATTTTCATTATCAAGATCACAGAGTAAGCAAAGAACAGAAAGTTTACAAGTAAAAATATTAAAAAAAATTAAATTTGTCAAGAAGAAGAAATTCCTGTTATATTTAAAAATGCCAACACAATCTTTGTCAGTAATGAATAGAATGTGCCCATCCATGTTCCAAAAAAGTATTTTTTTTTTTGAAATTTGAAAGGAGGGGCTTCCCTGGTGATTAAGTGGTGAAGAATCCACCTGCCAGTGGAGACACAGGTTTAATCCCTGGTCTGGAAAGATCCCATATGCTGGGAAGCAACTAAACCTGTATGCCTCAACCATTCAATCTGTGCTCCAGAGCCCAGAAGCCGCAACTAGTAAGCCCACATGTGGCAACTACAAAAACCTGGGCACCCTAGAGCTTGTGCTCCACAACAAGAGGAGTCATGGCAATGAACAGCCTGTGCACCACAACTTGAGAGCTGCCCCAGCTCTCTGCAACTAGAGAAAAGCCTGCGCAGCAAGAAAGACCACCACAGCCAAAATAAACAAATTAAATTATTTTTAAAATATGAAAGGAAATATACAAAAGTTCTACTTTTCTAAGCATAATCACCTTTACTAATTCGGGAGACAAAAAAATTCATGTTAGGAAAAAGAACTGTACACAGAAAATGATAAGACACTAATGAAAGAAATCAAAGACAACATAAACAGATGGAGAGGTATTTCACGTTCCTGGGTATGAAGAATCAATTTTGTGAAAACGACTATACTACCAAACACAATCTACCGATTCAATGTGATCCCTATCAAATTACCCATGGCATTTTTCACAGAACTAGAACAAAAAATTTCACAATTCATATGGAAACACAAAAGACCCTGAATAGCCAAAGAAGTCTTAAGAAAGAAGAATGCAGCTGGAGGAATCCACCTTCCTGACTTCAGATTATACTACAGAGCTACAGTCATCACGACAGTACAGTACTGGCACAAAAACAGAAATACAGACCAATGGAACAAGACAGAAAGCCCAGAAATAAACCCATGCACTTATGGGTACCTTATTTTTGACAAAGGAGGCAAGAAGATACAATGGGGCGAAGACAGCCTATTAAATAAATGGTACTGGGAAAACTGGACATTTACATGCAAAAGAATGAAATTAGAACACTTCCTAACACCATACACAAAGATAAACTCAAAATGCATTAATGACCTAAATATAAGGCCAGAAGCTATAAAACTCTTAGAGGAAAACATAGGCAGAACACTTGATGACAGAAATCAAAGTAAGATCCTCTATGACCCACCTTCTAGAGTAATGGAAATAAAAACAAAAGTAAACAAGTGGGACCTGATTAAACGTAAAAAGCTTTTGCACAGCAAAGGAAACTATAAGCAAGGTGAAAAGACAACCCTTGGAATGGGAGAAAATAACAGCAA
Source organism: Bos mutus (assembly GCF_027580195.1). NCBI lineage: Eukaryota > Metazoa > Chordata > Mammalia > Artiodactyla > Bovidae > Bos > Bos mutus. The sequence continues at coordinate 36,449,285 of NC_091626.1, forward strand.
ATGAAACAACTGACAAAGGATTAATTTCCAAAATATACAAGCAGCTCATACAACTCAATACCAGAAAAACAAACAACCCAATCAAAAAGTGTGAAAAAGACCTAAACAGACATTTCTCCAAAGGAGACATACAGATGGCTAACAAACACAGGAAAGGATGCTCAGCATTGCTCATTGTTAGAGAAATGCAAATCAAAACCACAATGAGATATATCACTTCAAACTGGTCAGAATGGCCATCACCAAAAAGTCTACAAACAATAAATGCTGGAGAGGGTGTGGAGGAAAGGGAATGCTCTTGCACTGTTGGTTGGAATGTAAACTGATACAGCCACTATGGAAGACAGTATGGAGATTCCTTAAAAACTAGGAATAAAATCACCATTGACCCAGCAATCCCACTCCTAGGCATATACCGTGAGGAAACCAGAATTAAAAAAGACACATGAATCACATTGTTCACTGAAGCACTATTTACAACAGCTAGAACATGGAAGCAACCTAGATGCCCACTGACAGATGAATAGATAATGAAGTTGTGGTACATATACACAATGGAATATTACTCAGCCATAAAAAGGAATGCATTTGAGTCAGTTCTGATGAGGTGGATGAACCTAGAATCTATTATACAGAGTGAAGTGAGTCAGAAAGAGAAAGATAAATATTGTTTCTAATGCACATACAGAATCTAGAAAAATGGTTCTGAAGAATTTATTTACAGGGCAACAGTGGAGAAACAGACATAGAGAATAGACTTATGGACATGGGGAGAGGGGAGGAGAGGGTGAGATGTATGGAAAGAGTAACATGGAAACTTACATTACCATATGTAAAATAGATAGGCAAAGGGAATTTGCTGTATGGCTCAGGAAACTCAAACAGAGGCTCAGGGGCTCTGTATCAACCTAGAAGGGTGGGATGGGGAGGTAGATGGGAGGGAGGTTGAAAGGGAGGGGATATACGTATACCTATGGCTGATTCATGTTGAGGTTTGACAGAAAGCAACAAAATTCTGTAAAGCAATTATTCTTCAATAAAAAAAGATAAACTTCATGTTAGGAAAACAAAATGGCCTACATCTAAGAGTTTTTCAATCACACCAAGCTACTGACATATGAAATGGAAGTTTTGGGGGTTTTTTGTGCGTGAATTGAGAAACAGAAGGATAAATTTGGAAAAGGGGTTTTCAGAGAAGGGTGGGCCTGAGAGAAATCTACAAATGTCAAAATAGGAAGCTTTTGTTACCTAAGCCAGCATGGCAATGGCAGGTAGGACTACTTGATAAGACAAACACATACAAGAGGGGAAAGTGTCTAAAAGAAAAAGTTCTCACCATCAAGAAAGTGAAAACAAGGCAGGGGTGGGGGTAGGACAAATTGGGAGACTGGGATTCACATATATACACTACTATATATAAAACAGATAACAAATGAGAACCTACTGTATGGCCCAGGGAACTCTGCTCTGTGCTCTGTGGTGACCTACATGGGAAGGAAATCCGAAAAAGAGGAGGCATATGTCTATGTATGGACGATGCACTTTGCTGTACAGCAGAAGCTGACACAGCAGTATAAAGCAACTATAACCCAATTAAAGAAAAGTAGAATAAAATAAAAAGTAAAAGGTAATGGAAAAAAGGCAAAACCATTCATCAAATGGGAGAAAATTTCTGCAAATTATATATTCGTTATGGGACTTGTAGAAAATATAGAAAAATGTCGTACAACTTAATGAAAATACAAATAATTTAAAACTGGCCAAAATGTCTGAATAGACATTTATCCATAGATAATATACAAATGGCCAACATAAGCATACGAAATGATGTTCAACAACATTACTCATTGGGGAAGTGCAAACCAAAACCACAATGAGATATCTTCAAATCCACTTGACTGGCTATCTAAAAGACAAACAATAAGAAGTACTGCCAAAGTTATAGAGAAATCAGAACACTCAAATGATAATGTAAAATGGTACAGCTGCTTTGGAAATAGTCTGGCAGTTCCTTAAAAGGCTAAACATAGTTATCATATTCCACTCCAGTCTTCTTGCCTGGAGAATTCCATGGACAGAGAAGCCTGGCAGGCCACAGTCCATGGGGTCTCAACGAGTTGGACACAACTGAGTGACTAACACACACACACACACACACACACACACCCATATGACCTAGCAGTTTCATTCCTAGGTACTTACCCATGAGAAAAGAAAACATTAGTCTACACAAGTATTTGTACATGAACATTCATAGAAGAAATATTATTAACAGCCTCAAACGGAAACAACATAAATGGCCATCAACAGATGAAATAAAACGTGATATATCCATAGGTGCATGCCCAGTCGCTTCAGTCGTGTCCGACTCCCTGTGACCCCATGAACTGCAGCCTGCCAAGCTCCTCTGTCCATGAGATTCTCCAGGCAAGAACAGTGGAGTGGGTTGCCATTTCCTTCTCCAGATATAGCCATACATTGGAATATTAATAAGACTACAAACAACAGTGAAATACTGATGCACGCTATTAATACAACATGAATGAACCCTAAAAACAGAATGCTAAGTGGAAGAAGCCAATCACAAAAGGCCACATACTGTACAATTCCATTTATGTGAAACATCCAGAGCAAATCTATAAGGACAGAAAACAGATTAGGGTTTGCCTAGGGCTGGTGGGGACAGGGAGAATGGCTGCTAAAGGATACAGAGCTTTTTGGGGGCGTGATGAAAATGTTTTAAATTTGAATTGTATGGAATATGAATTTTAATCTCAATAAAGTTCTTACAAAAGAAAAAGAAACAGAAAAGGTCCCCCACCTGGTACTTTCTGTGGCAGCTAATAACTAGTAGGCAGTTCTTTAAGTCGGAAATTAAATAAAGTGATGGTCAGGTGTCCAAACAATTAAACGACTAAAATGGCAACATCTGAACTGGCTTTAATTGCTATGATAAAGATGTGAAGATTTGGCATGGGTGATGGTAGACATCCAATAATATAAAGGATGGGCTCTGCCCTAATTGCAGGAATGAGAAAAAAATCCACCTAAGATTATACAAGTGAATAAGAGAAAAAAACAATTCAGAGGCCTGATTAAGTAACTTCTGGCGGAGTAGACTTCACTGAAGTAAATGTTGGTCCTTGATAAACACAGGATTGTGGAGAGACAGTGCAGATCGGTGGGGAAAGAGTTGTTCCTATTGAGGAGTCCGTGATTTGACTGATTTAGAGCAAAAGTGGAGAAAAGGAGAAAATTAATACAGTAGTAAGGGCCATAGTTCGTAATCTTTAGTTGGGTAACAAGCCCATTCCTAAACCAAGACTGAAAGGGCCATTTTCCATTTCCCAAGTATCTCTCAAAAATAAAATACTAAAATTCAACAGTCTAAAGAAGCCTTACGAAAGAAGTTAAAAGCACACCAGATTGATGAACTCTAGAGACAGAGCTCATCTCATGTCTTAAAAAATGCAGTCATCACTCTGCACAGGCTTGGAAATTAAGGCGGCCAAGGTGGGTATCAGGGATCTAACGTACCTGGAGTCACCTGAGGGAAGAGGCGAAGCGAAGGCATCCCGGTGAGGGCACTTCTGCAGGTATACCCGGGGTGCGCGCTCCCGCCGGAAGGCTGCCTGCGGTCCGAACGCCAAGGCAGAGGAACTGTGGCGGCCACGGCAACCAGCTCACCGCGGTGGCGTCGCGACCGGCACCTCGTTTCCATGGCTAACGTCAACTCCAGCAGGCGCCCCAGGGCGCGGAACGGACCTCGGGGGCGGGCCGCGCGCTCGGCTCGTCCCGCCCCTCGGCCTGAGGTTACCTCTGGGCCTCAGCCTGACCAGGCAAGGCCGAGAGTGGGGAGAGGCGCGCTCGGATCGCCCCAGCTCTGGGCCAACGCTCGCGTGACCCGGGACTATGGGACTTGCGTGGGCTCGGGCCTCGCCTAGAGCCCAGAAACCGCGGTGGGGGATCGCCGCTCTAGCTCTGAACTTTCACCCGCGTCGCGCCTCTACGCAAGAGCGTCGTTGCCCTGGTGACGCGACGTTCCTCCGGAGAGTAGAGCGCTCAGGCTGATAGAGAGATTTTAAGAGCCGGCGCCATTTTGAGAGCGTGTAGCAGTAAGTCGTTTGACTGACGAGTCTGGATGTAGTGAGACTTCAACCGCTCAGGGTCCCGCGACCTACGTTAACCACAGCCGCACTTTGGCCGTCGCCACCCAATACACTGACGGTAATAAATGCGTTTAAGTGATACTTCATACATATACGTGTTCGCTGTCGCCCCTTTATTGTATTTTTCCCCCAGGAGTGGATTTGTGACTGCATTTTAAATACTATGAACCAAAGTACCCATAAGTGAAACATGCCACCAAGGTATCTGTTTATTAATAAAGTCAGCCAAAGTTACCGTTTTCCAATTTTTTTAAAAAAGCTATTTTTTAAATAATGGCGGACTATTATTGCTGCTCGGAGAAGGCAATGGCACCCCACTCCAGTACTCTTGCCTGGAAAATCCCATGGACGGAGCGGCCTGGTGGGCTGCAGTCCATGGGGTCGCTAGAAGTCGGACACGACTGAGCGGCTTCACTTTCACTTTTCACTTTCATGCATTGGAGAAGGAAATGGCAACCCACTCCAGTGTTCTTGGCTGGAGAATACAAGGCACGGCGGAGCCTGGGGAGCTGCGGTCTATGGGGTCGCACAGAGTCGGACACGACTGAAGTGATGCTGGGAAAGATTGAAGGCAAGAGGAGGAGAGGACAGAAGACGAGATGTTTGGATGGCATCACCAACTCCATGGACATGAGTTTGAACAAGCTTGGGAGTTGGTGATGGATGGGGAAGCCTGGCGTGCTGCAGTCCATGGAGTGGCAAAGTCGGACAGGACTGAGTGACTGAACTGAAAAGAAAGCCAAGGCTAATAAAAAAAAGATACAAATCTATCCAGAGGAATAGTGTAGTTTATTGAAATCATGTGGAAGAAAACCCTTTGCACCATCCATGGCGATAATGAGGTAGAAATTACTAGGCAGTCAGTGTAGACCTCTGAGACCTCTGGACTTTTTTTCAATAAACGTCCTGCTCCATTGTCCTGAATTTCTGGAATGTGTCTTTGGTCTGATCAATTATCAGCACCCAGATCCAGGGAAAGTGAAAGTCACTCAGTGGTGTTGGACTCTCTGCGACCCCATGGACTGTACCATCCATGGAATTCTCCAGGCCAGAATACTGGAGTGGGTAGCCAGTTACCTTCTCCAGAGAACCTTTCCAACCCAGGGATTGGAACCCAGGTCTCCCACATTGCAGGCGGATTCTTCACTAGCTGAGTCGCAAGGGAGGGCAGTAATTAGCTTCTGTTCCATATGCGTGAGGGAAAAGCAACTGGTGATTGTTAATCTTAAACCCATACATCTGGTCCATTGTAAAATGGCCAGGAGGAATGAAAAAGAGTGGTGACTTAATCCAAGGATCAGTTAAGTTGCTCAGGCCTGTATGACTCTTTGCTACTCCATGGATTGCAGCACACCAGGCTTCCCCGTCTCTCACGAACTTCCAGAGCTTGCCCAAACTCATGTCCCTTGACTCAGTGATGTCATCCAACCATCTCATCCTCTGTTGTATCTTTCCCATCCTGCTTTAAATCTTTCCCAGCATCAGGGTCTTTTCCAATGAGTCAGTTCTTCTCATCCAAAGTATTGGAGTTTCAGCTTCAGCATCAGTCCTTCCAATGATTATTTAGGACTGATTTCCTTTAGGACTAACTGGTTGGATCTTGCAGTCCAAGCGACTCTCAGGAGTCTTCTCCAACACCACAGCTCAAAAACATCAATTCTTTGGTACGCAGCTTTCTTTATCATCCAACTCTTAACATCCATACATGACTAGTGGAAAAACCATAGCTTTGACTATAGAACCTTTGTAGATAAAGTAATGTCTCTGCTTTTTAATATGCTGCCTAGATTGGTCATAGCTTTTCTTCCAAGGAGCAAGCATCTTTTAATTTCATGGCTGCAGTCACCATCTGCAGTGATTTTGGAGCTCAAAAAAATAAAGTCTGTCACTGTTTCCATTGTTTCCCCAGTGGAGGATAAAGAGAAGTCACAAAGTTGTTAAGTATCTTGACCTTTAACTTGATTGGTTAGAAATAACATGATTTAAGGAAGGATATAAAAACTACTGTAGGTCTGGCCTTGTGGGGGACTCTTTACCCCATCTCAATGTCTATGCTGAGAGCTTTGTACTTTCTTCCTCTTTAAAAAATCCTATTCACTTGCTACTGTGAGTGTTTGTGGATTTCCTTCTTCGGATCTGAGGGCAAGAACTCAGTTCCCATTTCATTAACATACATACATACTTGCTTTCAAGGATATAATTTGGAAATAGAACTTTTCCTAGTTTGTTGTGAAGAGGAAGTATGTATTTGGTTCATCCCTAATCTTTTACAGTCTTTTGGGGAAGATATAACTTCAGTCATCATGGGTCATGGTACCACATTAAGCATCTTTGAAGCACATCAGCTACTCCTAGGAAGTCAGTATAGAGTGGTAAAGAGTAGATGCTCTGCGATCCAGAAACCTGAGTTAAAACTACTTGGACCTTGGGCAGGCCACCTCAAAATATGCCCCAGTGTCATATTGATTATTTTGAATTAAAGTTACTAAAGGAGTGGTGGGTGCCAGAAGGACCTTTGAACCTCCTCTCAGTGTCCCTGAAACCAGGAACTAAAGCTCCCATGTGAAAGGTACCCTCCCTGTACTAGAAAGTAGAAAGACATCCTTATCACTAGAGACAGGCAGAGAAATATGTATAAACAAAACTTGTTATTTAACTTACTACCTACTTCGAACCCAGAGCTGACTGTGGCTCAGATCATGAATTCCTTATTGCCAAGTTCAGACTTAAATTGAAGAAAGTAAGGAAAACCACTCGACCATTCAGGTATGACCTAAATCAAATCCCTTATGATTATACAGTGGAAGTGACAAGTAGATTCAAGGGATTAGATCTGATAGACAGAGTACCTGAAGAACTATGGATAGAAGTTCGTGACATTGTACAGAAAGCAGTGATCAAGACCATCCCCAAGAAAAAGAAATGCAAAAACAGCAAATGGTTGTCTGAGGAGGCCTTACAAATAGCTGAGAAAAGAAGAGAAGGGAAAGGCAAAGGAGAAAAGGAAAGATATACCCATCTCAATGCAGAGTTCCAAAGAATAGCAAGGAGAGGTAAGAAAGCCTTCCTCAGTGAACAATGCAAAGAAATAAGGAAAAGAGAAGAAATCTGTTCAAGAAAATTCAAGATACCAAGGTAACATTTCATGCAAAGATGGGCACAATAAAGGTCAGAAATGGTATGGACCTAATAGAAGCATAAGATATTAAGAAGAGGTGGCAAGAATACACAGAAGTATACGAAAAAATCTTCATGACCCAGATAACCATGATGGTGTGATCACTCACCTTGAGCCAGACATCCTGGAATACGAAGTCAAGTGGGCCTTACAAAGCATCACTGTGAGAAAGCTAGTGGAGGTGATGGAATTCCAGTTGAGCTATTTCAAATCCTGAAGGATGATGCTGTGAAAGTGTTGCACTCAATATGCCAGCAAATTTGTAAAACTTGGCAGTGGCCACAGGACTGGTAAAGTCTTCATTTCAATCTCAAAGAAAGGCAATGCCAAACAATGTTCAAACTACCACACAATTGCACTCATTTCACATGCTAGCAAAGTAATGCTCAAAATTCTCCAAGCCAGGCTTCAACAGTATGTGAACCATGAACTTCCAGATGTTCAAGCTGGATTTAGAAAAGGCAGAGGAACCAGAGATCAAATTGCCATCATCTATTGGATCATTGAAAAAGCAAGAGAGTTCCATAAAAAGTCTACTTCTGCTTCATTGACTATGCTAAAGCCTTTGATTCTGTGGATCACAACAAACCGTGGAAAATTCTTAAAGAAATGGGAATACCAGACCACTTTATCTGCCTTCTCAGAAATCTGTATGAAGGTCGAGAAGCAACAGTTAGAACTGGACATGGAACAAGAGAGTGGTTCCAAATCAGAAAAGGAGTACGTCAAGTCTCCTTTATTGTCACCTTTATTATTTAACTTATATGCAGAGTATATCATGTGAAATGCCGGGCTGGATGTGGTACAAGCTGGAATCAAGATTGCCGGGAGAAATATCAATAACTTCAGATAGGCAGATGACACCACCCTTATGGCAGAAAGTGAAGAAGAACTAAAGAGCCTCTTGATGAAAGTGAAAGAGGAGAGTGAAAAAGTTGTTTTAAAACTCAGCATTCAGAAAACTAAAATCATGGCATCTGGTCCCATCACTTCATGGCAAATAGATGGGGAAGCAATGGAAACAGTGAGAGACTTTATTTTCTTGGGCTCCAGAATCACTGCAAATGGTGACTGCAGCCATGAAATTAAAAGACGCTTGCTCCTTGGAAGAAAAGTTATGACCCACCTAGACAACATATTAAAATACAGAGACATTACTTTGCCAAAAAAGTTCCATCTAGTCAAAGCTATGGTTTTTCCAGTAGTCATAAATAGATGTGAGAGTTGTACCATAAAGCTGAGCACCAAAGAATTGATGCTTTTGAACTGTGGTGTCAAAGAAGACTCTTGAGAGTCGCTTGGACTGCAAGGAGATCCAACCAGTTAGTCCTAAAGGAAATCAGTCCTGAATAATCATTGGAAGGACTGATGCTGAAGATGAAGCTCCAATACTTTGCCTACTTGATGTGAAGAGCCGACTCATGAGAAAAGACCCTGATGCTGGGAAAGTCTGAAGGCAGGAGGAGAAGGAAATGACAAAGGACGAGATGGTTGGATGGCATCACTGAGTCGATGGACAATTGTCTAGATGCACAAAGGCTCTATTTATAATTCCCATTTTTTGTCACCCACATTACATATGACCCAAAGTGATGTGGGTTCAATCCCTGGGTTGGAAAGATCCTCTGGAGAAGGAAATGGCAACCCACTCCAGTATTCTTGCCTGGATAATCCCATGGACAGAAGAGCCTGGAGGGCTGTAGTACATGCGGTCACAAGGAGTCAACATGAACGAAGTGACTCAGCATGTGTGCAACCAGAATGAACATTTTTGTTGTTGAAATACCTGCTCTAGATAGTTGGTGCTTAATGTTTTTTCCCAATATATTTGTACATTTTACTTTTTTAGAATAAAATTAATAAAACTTATGGTACAAGGTCTTTGGTTACTTGTATATATTGATTCAGTATTTGTTGAAATAGTGGATGCTATTTTCCAGAAACCACACTGATTGCTGCAAATACAAAGTCAAATATGACCCCTATCCTCAAGGAATTTACCAAAATATGACTTGGGAAACCAATAAGGACATCAGTAATTACAAAGGGTATGATAAGCAGATATGTACCTGAGCTACAGAAATACAGAAATCATTCTGGGGAAATTGAAATGAATGCAGTTGAGTTTCAAAAGATAAGTAGAAATTAGCTGGATGAAAGTGTGGCAGAGGTGACCCAGGTAGGGATATATTCATGTTTCCATTCAACGAATATTGAGATCATACATAGAGCCAGGTACACAAGTGCTTTATTTAGTCTTAACCTTATGAGGTAGCTTATTGTTTTTTTTCATTTCAAATAAGCAATCCAAGCTTCAGAAAAGTAAAATACAGTTAAGATCTGGAACTGGGCACATATCTGCATGTCTCCAAGATCCATATTTTCTCTCTTATTCTGCTGATTCACATAAAATGAAACATTAACAATATGGAGCTGCTTCTTTAAGAGAAGATGTTTATCCATATATTATCATGGCATACATTTTTTTGTGTAATGATATTGCCTGTGTAAGGCAGTTTATACCCAAGTCACTCCTCTTGCCTAAAAGTGAGGGGAAAAAAGCTACCACACATAAACCCCTAACTCTTCCCCATTTCCCAGAGATCTCTGACCGTGATCTGACCATGGGTATGAAAAAACCATGCAGGTCTGCATCACAGGTTAAAGAGAGGTGAAATGGCCTTGGGAATTATAAAGTTGAACTTTCAGGGCAGATGAATAGAATACTAAAATTTGTTAAAGTGTTGCATTTGGCTAAGAATGGGGTGCAGTGGTAAGGAGACCTAAAAAAAATAGGATGAACCCAGCTTTGAAACTGGGTGACTACAAAGTCTGACCATAAAGTATTCTAAAGTAAATAATGGACAGGAATGGGCAAATTTAATTCAGATGACCATTATATCTACTACTGTGGTCAAGAATCCCTTAGAAGAAATGGAGTAGCCCTCATAGTCAACAAAAAGAGTCTGAAATACAGTACTTGGATGCAATCTCAAAACGACAGAATGATCTCCATTCATTTCCAAGGCAAACCATTCAACATCACAGTGATCCAAGTCTATGCCCCAACTACTAATGCCAAAGAAGATGAAGTTGAACAGTCCTATGAAGACCTACAAGACTTTTTCTTGAACTAACAGCAAAAAAGATGTCCTTTTGTCATAGGGGACTGGAATGCAAAAGTAGGAAGTCAAGAGATACCTGGAATAACAGGCAAGTTTGGCCATGGAGTACAAAATGAAGTAGGGCAAAGGCTAACAGTTTTGCCAAGAGAACGCATTGGTCATAGTAAACACCCTCTTCCAACAACACACAGACAACTCTGTACAGGGACATCACCAGATGGTCAATACTGAAATCAGTTTGATTATATTCTTTATAGCCAAAGATGGAGAAGCTCTATACAGTCAGCAAAAACAGGACCTGGAGCTCAGATGTTCAGCTCCTTATTGCAAAATTCAGGCTCAAATTGAAAAAAGTAGGGAAAATCACTAGGCCATTCAGATATAACCTAAATCAAATCCATTATGCTTATACAGTGGAGGTGACAAACAGATTCAAGGGATTAGATCTGATAGAGTGTGTGAAGAACTATGGATGTAGGTTTGTAACATGGTACAGTTGGTGGTGTCCAAAACTATTCCCAAGAAAAATGCAAGAAGACAAAATGATTGTCTGAGAAGGCCTTATAAGTAGCTGGGAAGAGAAGCAAAAGGCAAAGGAGAAAGGGAAAGATAATACCCAACTGAATGCAGAGTTCTAGAGAATAGCAAGGAGAGATGAGAAAGCCTTCTTATTGAACAGTGCAAAGACATAAAGGAAAACAATATAATGGGAAAGACTAGAGATATTTTCAAGAAAATCAGAGATACCAAGGGGACATTTCATGCAAAGATGGGAACAATAAAGGACAAAAATGGTATGGACCTAACAGAGGCAGAAGATATTAAGAGGTGGCAAGAATACACAGAAGAACTGTACAAAAAAATGTCTTAATGACCTGGATAACCGCAATGGTGTGGTCAATCACCTAAAGCTAGACATCCTGGAGTGTGAAGTCAAGTGGACTTTAGGAAGCATTACTATGAACAAAGCTAGTGGAGCTGATGGAATTCCAGCTGAGCTATTTAAAATCCTAAAAGATGATGCTGTGAAAGTGATGCACTCAATATGCCAGCAAATTCGGAAAACTCAGCGGTGGCCACAGATTGGAAAAGGTCAGTTTTCATTCCAATCCCAAAGAAAGGCAATGCCATAGAATGTTCAAATTGCTGTACATTTGCACTCATTTCACATGCTAGCAAGGTCATGCTCAAAATCCTTCAAACTAGGCTTCAGCAGTATGTGATCCAAGAACTTCCAGATGTTCAAGCTGGATTTAGAAAAGGCAAAGGAACCAGAGATCAAATTGCCAACATCCACAGGATCATAGAAAAAGTAAAGGAATTCCAAAAAATATATACTTCATTGACTATGCTAAAGCCTTTGCTTGTGTGGATCATAATAAACTGTGGAAAATTCTTCAAGAGATGGGAATACCAGGCCACCTTCCCTGCCTCCTGTATGCAGGTCAAGAAGTAGAACTGGACATGGAACAACAGACTGATTCAAAATTGAGAAAGGAATACATCAAAGCTGTATATTGTCACCCTGACTATTTAACGTATATGCAGAGTTCATCGTGCAAAATGCCAAGTTGGATGACTGACAACCTGGAATCGAGATTGCCAGGAGAAATACCAACAACCTCAGAAATGCAGATGATACCACCTTAATGGCAGAAAGCAAGAAAGGTCTAAAGAGCCTTTTGGTGAAGGTGAAAGAAGAGAGCAAAAAAGCTGGCTTAAAATTCAGCATTCAAAAAATGAAGATCATGGCATCTGGTCACATCACTTAATGGTAAAAAAATGGGAAAACGTGGGAACAATGATAGATTTTATTTTCTTGGGCTCAGAAATCACTGTAGATATTGACTGCAGCCACGAAAATAAAAGATGCTTGCTCCTTGGAAGAAAAGCTATGATAAACCTAGGTAGCATATTTAATAGCAGAGACATCACTTTGCTGACAAAGGCCCATATAGTCAAAGTTACTGGTTTTCTGGCAGTCATGTAAAGATGTGAGAGCTGGTCCATAAAAAAGGCTGAATGCCAAAGAGTTGATGCTTTGGAACTGTGGTGCTGGAGAAGACTCTTGAGAGTCCCTTGGACTGCAAGGAGATTCAACCAGTCCATTCTAAAGGAAATCAGTCCTGAATATTCATTGGAAGGACTAATGCAGAAGCTGAAGCTCCAATACTCTGGTCACCTGATGGGAAGAGCCGACTCTTTGAAAAAGACCCTGATGCTGGGAAAGATTGAAGGCCAGAGGAGAAGAGGGCAACAGAGGATGAGACAGTTGGATGGCATCACTGACTCAATGGAAATGAGTTTGAGCAAACTCAGGGAGATAGTGAGGGACAGGGAAGCTTGGTGTGCTGCAGATTAGGGGTTGCAAAGAGTAGCAACTAAATAGCAATAACAACTCAGGTAAAGCACAGAAGAAGATAATCCATTTTGAGACGTGATTGATAGGCTTATGAGATATGTCTTGTTAGAAACATATGATTGGACTTTGGGAGTGAGGTCATAGAGATAGAGACAGAGATTTGGGAGTATTCTACATTTAAAATAAAGTTGAAATCACAAGATTGGAAGAGAATGCCAAGGTTTGGATATTATTGACTGCAAAGAAAAGCATCAGGAGAGAAGAAAGGGACTATAAAATGATGGATTTCCATTGAAATTCATCTCATTGGTTTTGTATCACAGATAATGATATGCATGTAAATGTATACAAAGTGAATGGGTTTATGTGATCGGTAGAAATTTTATATTGTATATGTATGAAACGTATATTTCATGTATATAATGTATATTATATATATACAATGTATACTGTATATATGATAAATATATATTGTATATATAATGTATGTTGTATAATAAATGTATATTGTATATATAATAAATATATATTAAGTGAATGGGTTTATGTGATCAGTAGAAATTTTAATGTTCTGGCATATTTACAGGCATGTGGGTTAGGCAACATTAAAGACAGGGAGTAACCAATAGTTAACTGCAGTTTCCTACTGAAACTTCCTTTGTTATAGAAAGAAGTCTCAGACCACATAAGTATTTATAAGTAGAATCATCAAATAATATATAATGTAATCATAGCTTTGCCATTAATTGGTTTTATGCTTTGTTATAAAAGACAATGCATTTTAAATTATAGTTCTGAAAATCTTACAGTAATTCTTGTGAGAAGTGTAGGGTGAATAGATAAAATTTCTCAGGTTTTGATTTTGATGAAGAATTTTGAATTTTATTATGCAGTTTTTAAATTTAATTATTTCACATCAGTAACTTCATAGCTTAGATTTTTTTAAATTTTAGAACTTTTCAATTAATATTATTTAAAAAGCTATCACCACTGGAACTTACTTTAGAGTCATTTAAAAAGAGAACAATTATTGGTAGCCTGAAAAATCACTAAATTGAAGTATTTAAAAGTGTTTTCAAGTTGTTACATTTTGTAAAAGTTTGTGAATATAACTTCACTAAAAGATCAAATTTTAAGAGTAACCAAACTCTGTAAATATCGATGGGCATATTTACAATTTTAATCTTTATGAAAATTAAATTATATTCCACATGAATTAATAATGATTTTCCTTTATTTTGGCATATATAATTAAGTGTTGACTGTGCAGATTTCAAAATCTTTATCCCTGGTCTCCTGTATTAAGTTTGGAACATTAGTTAACTTCTTTTATTGACAGTTTTACCAACAATTACAATGTCTTATTAGTAATATTAATTTCTAAAGCTAAAACTGAAGTTGGTAGCCTCAAATAAATGTTCTTTTCCTGGCATTTGCCTGCTAACTTTTTTGCTTATAAGTGAACCAATTGTTTAGAATTGTGTGAACATTATTTTCAGTTTCCTAGAATGAATCTAGTATAAGGAAATGCAGTAAATAAATTCTCTGATAAAATTTCCATTTGAAGTTGTATTTAAGTAAGAATGTGACAGTGGGGGAGAGTTGGGTATAATTTGCGTAAAGGTAATATACCCTCTCATAGTGTCTCCAGACTCATGATACTATTGCTGTTGAATGGAAATGTCCACTGGTTAGAATTATTTCCTAGAGCTTGCATTGTGATGCCCTCTTCAGGTTTAAAATATGCCCTCTTCATATTTAAAACATGAAAATTGGAAGTTACTCATTGGAGAAGGCAGTGGCAGCCCACTCTAGTACTCTTGCCTGGAAAATCCCATGGACGGAGCGGCCTGGTGGGCTGCAGTCCATGGGGTCGCTAGGAGTCAGACACGACTGAGCGACTTCACTTTCACTTTTCACTTTCATGCATTGGAGAAGGAAATGGCAACCCACTCCAGTGTTCTTGCCTGGGGAATCCCAGGGACGGGGGAGCCTGGTGGGCTGCCGTCTATGGGGTCGCACAGAGTCGAACACGACTGAAGTGACTTAGCAGCACAGATAAATAATTTAGGGGAAATGAAACCATACTTGGCAAATACAGTTGTACATCAAATATAAATAACAATATCAACAATAATCAACTTTGGTGGGATGGCATTTTAGAGGTACATATGAAACTTGGCTCTATCAAGCAAAATTTTAAATGCAGTTCCCTTTGATAAAAGTTTTATCTATAGAAATACCTTACAGATATCTTCCTTTACAGATGTCTCACTTAAGTATGTAATGATATTTGTACAAAGATGTACTTAGAACATTTGCAATAGCAAAATGCAAAACATCCTTAAATAGGGGATAGTTTTAAATACATTTAAAAGAATGTACATTTTTGGCATGTCCAACTTCTAAGTAAAATTTTTTAAAATTACTGTGATCTTATATAAAAAGTAAATGTATGCATGAGCATGCTTTGTATATACTTACCTTTAATAGACACATAGGAAACTGATAGAATTCAACCTCTAAAGAGGCTAACTGGGGTTTGATAGGAAGGGGACTTTTACTTTTTACCATTATTCTTGTGCTGGTAATATATTTTTAATCAATATGTGTAGCTTTGATAATCTTAATAAAATAGCCAGCAAACAAAAATAAATTGACAATCAAAAATACCCTCCCTCAAACCCATCAAGCTGCTATACAACTAGAAAACTGGCATAGTGGATTTTTGTTTTTATAATAACACTTTTATCCAGAGAATAATTAAAAAATATAGTTACTAGTTTCTGTGAATAAATTACAGCAATGATGCTTTCCTAGGGAGAAAAGCTATATTAGTTTTTAGTGTTATATTACAGTTAAAAGTTACAATAAGTCATTTGGTGTACTGGTAAATTTTGAGCCCAGAGACTGCCTAGAATATTGACCATTTTGGTGTTATATCAATAGGAATCCTTAAAGTTAGTTCATTTTATGCTAAATGAGAATATTTACTGAATTTATGAATACATGCTCAAGATTATTAGGATTTCTTTCTAATGTAAGATATAAAATCCTAATTTTAGTATATACATAAAATATACATATATTAGTATATACATACAGATATAGATGTAAAATACTTATATATCAAAAGTATATGTTTGTATATAACTTATAAAATAAAATACATGGGAATCCTATTTTATTGAACCAGCAATGACTAGGTATTAATGGAAGAAACTTTCATATGTGTTGTCTTTAGCAATATTATTTTAAACATAACAATTTTTAATAAAATTTATGCTAATCATTAAAATATTATTAGATCTGCTTTTTTAGGTTCTTGGTTTAAATGAAAACCAAGTGTATAGAAATGAATATCAGAACAATTATTAAAAAATTCTGTCTATAATTTTCAAGCCAAATACTAGATTCATGTTTTTACATAGAAATTTTTCTCCTAAAAGACTTTGTAATTAGTGAGAAATGTCTACATCAGTAAATAGCAGCATGCAAGAAAGAGATGCATTTACTTGTGGAAATAACCATTTATTAAGGAAAAATTTATTTTATTTGTGGTTTTTATATAAAACTGGATTATGGATTTTTTCCTTATAACCTTTTCTCCATGCAACAATAATGAATAAAATTTTAGAGAGAAGCTTTCTTTTAAATGCATATATGCTCTTCCTAATACATGTAGTAAAACCAAGCAAATACTCATACTCTCTACTAAAAAAAATTAAATGAAACATTTTTTTCCCCCTGAATGGCCCAGTTAGTGTAGAGGCATCCACTCTGAATTCCACAATCCAGGATCCCTTGGCCACTTGTTTCTGTATGTTGATATGCCCAAAGTTACATTTACTCTATAAAGACTTCCTTTGTTCATATATGTCTCTTTTCTCCAGTATACCTTTTCTTTAAAATTATAGTACATATTAAAAATACAAACCTGAAGGTAATATGGATTCTTCCAGAAGGAGAATTTATTCCTTTTTCTCCTGATGCATACAGTGAATAGGTTTGCCTTATTAGACTGAACAGTCTTTAAGAACAATGAGGAGGGTCTTGAGCTGGTTTTCTCCTCCTTTCAACTATAGCACCAATATTCCATCCATTACTGTCTCCTCCCAAAGAGTATGACTCCTTCTATTCAGAAATAAAAGCAGCTCTACCTGACAACATTCTGAAATATTTTGCCCTCTTTTCATAACCTCCATTTACTAAAGCAATATTTTCCTTACTCCTAACCAAAGCATGAACTCAATATTTGCTTTCTTCTTCCATGTTGGATAAATGGATGTGGGAACTTTATTACAGATTAAAATAGTGGAAAATTAAGAAAACAGTGCTCTTAGTGTGAAGGGCAAGGCCAGTGATTTTCATGAACTATAGAAAGCATATTTAATCAGAAATAATGAGATCTGAACTATAATTCACTCTCTGCGAGAAACTCAATAACTTGACATTGAACAAGACATATAAACTCTCCAGACTTCACTTTCCTCCTTTTAAGAGACTAGGCTGCATTTCTTGAATTTCCATTTAATTCTGTATTTCTGCTTTTGTGTTATTTATGTGTTAAAAGTCTCATGGTATGGGTGGAAATAAAGACAGGCGATGATAATTTTGTGTGTGCATTTTGTTTTAAGCTATATGAGTTTTGTAGGTAACAATGCTTTAACAAAAGAGCAAGTTTTATTTATTGTTAAGCGGACCTAAGCAAACATAGTTATCATTGGAAAACTAAACTAAACTAAATTATCATTGGAAAAAACTTCATTATTGACCACTTTTCCTGAAAGAGAGATTTCTGTCAATATTAACATCGGGTAACATGTCACCTTTATCAGAGTTCATTAAGTGCCAACAATTTACTTTCTGAGGAATATCTCTTTAAGGTCAATTAAATAAAAATGTGAAAGCCAGTGTTGTTAGGATTTTTGCCACATAATAGTCCAATTATTTTATGTTTAGCCTCTTTGATTAAAAGCAGTGGTCAAAAGATTTGAAATCCTCAGAGGTGATTTTCAAGAAGGAGAAGTGCTGGAGCTACCCAGGCAGCAATCAGAAACAATTAGGAAAAATTTACCAAATGTTTCATTCTTTCTCTAGGTTGTATTGCAAATTGTGTTAAATATTTCAGGCTTATTGCATTTAAAAATAAAGCCTCCAACTAAGCAATTTTCAAGATAGTCAAAAGATATTGCTTAACATTTTCTTATTGCTATAGAAATGGAAAGTGTGATTGTCTATGTTGATTAGCTTGAAGATTGCTTTGGGAAGAATTTGACAGTTCTAGTAACATTCCCATTATAATTTACAATCTATGAAGAAGAATTGAATACTACCTTGAGCGTCAGGAGAGTTTAAAGCTTCCTTTTCATCTGATAGTTTTATTCTACTACTTTAACATAAAGAGGGGATCTTTGTCATGTGTATTTTTAATGCATATATAATTTATTTTTATCTTGATTCTTTAAAACTATTCTCAACTAGATCAAGTAGAAAATATATAGCATAATAAATATACCAGAATTTTTACTGATACCTACTATGTGTAGATCCTTTTTTGTGCTAGTCAGTTTTGCAGATAGAAAGATAGAAAGAAGCACATTTAATGTCAAAGGACTCAACTGTTTAATCAATAGAAAATTCACAAGACCAAAGAACAAACAAAACTTAGAGCCAGTTACATTTTGGTCATGATAAGGTGAGTGTGGTTGATACTGTTTCATTTTCTTATACATAAATGCTGAAATAGAATCTATTTCTACCTAATACTATAAACTGTGGGAAGTTAGGAAAGTGGTCCCACAATCATATTTTATGTTTAGAAAGAAAGGTTATAATTGAGTGGAATTATGTTACATTTAGAAATGTATAGGAAAATGTTTAAATACCAGGAAGACTTACACATTAGAAATGCATAGAAAAATGTTTAAATGCCAAGAAGGCCTACATATTGTCATTTTTTATGGACCTCCTGACTTGAAGGCTGAATTTTTAATTGTGTTAAAATAGTTTAAACCAGTCCAAAATGTACTAGTGTAAAGTGCAAGTCGCTCAGTCGTGTCCAACTCTTTGCGAGCCCATGGATTATATAGTCCATGGAATTCTCCAGGCCAGAATACTGGAATGGGTAGCCTTTCCCTTCTCCAGGGGATCTTCCCAACCCAGGGAGGGAACCCACATTGCAGATGGATTCTTTACCAGCTGAGCCACAAGGGGTTTCTCTTATTTTAACAAACAAAATAAGATTCAGTGATAGGATTCAATTAAATGGCATTCTCATTAATTCATGAATGCCATTAGTAAACATATATTATGTGTTTATAAGGTGATAAATGTTAGAGAATTAGTGATATAAAGAAGGATAACAATACTACCCATCACAGCTTCTGGTGAGAGTGCTGGGGTGAAGCAAAAGTATATAATCCCTTTGTTAAAAAAAAAAAAATTAGTGATATTTATCAACACTTCTATAAAAAGTGTATAACTTTTAGCTGATTAATACCTCCTATGGAAAATATTCCAGAGAAGGCAATGGCACCCCACTCCAGTACTCTTGCCTGGAAAATCCCATGGATGGAGGAGCCTGGTAGGCTGCAGTCCATGGGGTCGCTAAGAGTCGGACACAACTGAGCGACTTCACTTTCACTTTTCACTTTCATGCACTGGAGAAGGAAATGGCAACCCACTCCAGTGTTCTTGCCTGGAGAATCCCAGGGACGGGGGAGCCTGGTGGGCTGCCGTCTACGGGGTTGCACAGAGTTGGACACGACTGAAGCAACTTAGCAGCAGCAGCAGCAGCATGGAAAATATTCAACAGAAGAAAAAGGATTTATATCTGTATGTGTTTATTGCATATTTCTTGTGATATAAAATTGGAAGCAATTTGAATATTCAAAGGTATGATTAAGAAAATATTTCTCTTTAGTTGAATGTAATTCAAACATTAAAATGTTAATTGTGCTCTAATATGGAAAATGCTTAGATTTATAATGTGAAAACAAAAGTTATGTAAAGTGTAATTCTGTAAAAATATACAAGTGAGAAAACACTTGGATTTTTTTAAATGATAGTTGTATTAGCATGGTGGTGTTTTAGATGATCATTTCAATGTTTGTTTTGGAAGCACGGTATATTATTTTAAAAATAATTACTACTTTAATGTATAAACGTTTTCCCAAGCTGGAGCCCTTGTGCACTGATGATTAGAATAATAAAATGGTGCAGCTGCTGTGGAAAACAATATGGTGGTTCCTCAGAAAAATTAAATTTGAAATTACCATATGATTCAGAAATTCTATTTCTGGGTATAGTCCCAAAATAATTGAAGACAGGGACTTGAACAGACACTTTTACAGTGGTGTTCATAACAGCATTATTTCACAATAGCCAGAAGGTAGAAACAAACCAAATGTCCATCCATAGATGAATGGATAGGCAAAATATGTTCTATAATTAAAATGGAATATTATTACAATGGAATATCAGTTTTGCAAGGTGAAAAGAGTTCTAGATAGATGGTTGTGCAACACTGTAAGCGTACTTAATGCCACTGGCACTGTACAAGTAAATATGGTTCAGATGGTAAATTGTATGTATTTTTCACCACAATTAAAAAATAAAAATGGTTAAAATGGTAAATTTCATGTTGTATATTTTACTACAATGAAAACTTTTTAAGAAGAGGTCCCAAGTTATGAATGGATTCCTAGATATGTGTCTGAAGTTGAAAAGAGAGTTAGTCTGTAGAGTTAGTAGATTTAAGAGTACATGACAATAAAAAAATGAAGTGCATAATGTAGTTGGAAAAATAATTTTTAAAATGAACATCACCAAATTCTACCCAATATTATTCTCAAATTAATGATTTGAAATCTATCCTGTTTATTTGTCATAATTTTCTAAGCGCATATATGTTGGTAGTTTACAAAAATGTAACTGTGAGACCAAAATGAGCTTTGAATGCTTAGTCACAATTTAGAGGTGAAAGAGATGCTTGTGTTAGAGGTGAAAAACCAGGGGTACAGAGAACTTAAGATCATATAGACAGATAATGATCGACATGACTAGAATGGATGCCTTTATTTTTGTGCTGTGCTAAGTTGCTTCAGTTGTGTCTGATTCTTTACTTTTATTACAATGTTATTTAAACTTTATACTATGTCAAGCAAGCCAGATTCTAATCTTTTTTTAAAAAATTAATCTTATGAAACATTCAATTATTTATTTTCTACTAGGAAATTGTTACATCAAACATGAATTTCCTATGTGCTGTGTGCTAAGTCGCTCCAGTCGTGTTCGACACTTTGCAACCTTATGGACTGTAGCCCACCAGGCTCCTCTGTCCATGGGATTTTCCAGGCAAGAATACTGGAATGGATTGCCATGCCCTCCTCCAGTGGATCTTCCCAACCCAGGGATTGAACCTGAGTCCCTTTTGTCTCCTGCATTGGCAGGTGGGTTCTTTACCACTAGTGCCACCTGGGAAGCCCAGGAAATTCTTATATCAGACATGAATTTCCTATGGTATAGCTTAAATCTAAGTCTTTACTTCTGCTTTTGACTTATTCAAGCAATTGTTAATGTCACAACTTTTCGCAAGCCTAGTTCCTTTGATGCTTAGAGAAGATGCATTTCCTTTACTTTTAAAACTAATCTACTTTTTGAACTTTTTTTAGTGCTTCATCTTTTGTGAATTGGTGCCCAAATATCCTTTCTACTTCCCCGATAGGAAGAGAGGGAATTATATTTTTCCAAATTACTCTTTCTTTATAGGACTCAAAATAGAGACAATATTATCTTCTAGATCTTTTGCATTACACTCGGGACACTTCTGATTGCAAATGAGAGAAATTGAACCCCCTAAAAGGATTTATATTGGACTTCCCTGGTGACTTAGAAGGTAAAAAATCCTACTTCAATGCAGGAGACCCAGATTTGATCCCTGGCTTGGGAAGATCCCCTGGAGAAGAAAATGGCTACCCACTCCAGTATTCTTGCCTGGAGAACTCCATGGTGAGAGGAGCCTGGTGGACTGCGGTCCATGGAGTCACAAAGAGTCATGCATAACTGAGTGACTTTCACTTTCAAAAAGATTTATTGGCTTATGTAATTGAGAAGTCCTAGGGTAGATCTAAAGGAAAGACTGCAACCAGAGACTCAAATACCACTGTCAAGACTTTCTCCATCTCTTGGTTTGCTTTATTTTATTCTTCAAATAGATTTTCTCCTGCTGCTGCTGCTGCTAAGTCACTTCAGTCATGTCCAACTCTGTGTGACCCATAGACAGCAGCCCAGCAGGCTCCCCCATCCCTCGGATTCTCCAGGCAAGAACACTGGAGTGGGTTGCCATTTCCTTCTCCAATGCATGAAAGTGAAAAGTGAAAGTGAAGTCACTCAGTCGTGTCCGACTCTTAGCGACCCCATGGACTGCAGCCTACCAGGCTCCTCCATCCATGGGATTTTCCAGGCAAGAGTACTGGAGTGGGGTGCCATTGCTTTATCCGAGATTTTCTCCTAGTGGCAGACAAATACCTTCAGAGGCTTCAGACTCACATCCTCATGGTTAAGCAATTGCTGTGGAGGAAATAAAGAGCTCTCTCTCATGGTCTGTATCTCAATTCCAGGTCCTGTGTGCCCACCCCTATGATCAGCAGCCCCAGTAGTAACACATAGAGTCAAGGAGCAGTTCCCAAAGGAATCTGAAGAAAGGGGTGGGGGGAAGGAATTACCTGGGTAGACAAAAGGAATAATGTTCATAGTCTAGTATACCCACTTTATAGTATGTTCAGTCAGTTCAGTTGCTCAGTCATGTCCTACTCTTTGCAACCCATGGATTGCAGCACGCCAGGGTTCCCTGTCCATCACCAATTCCCAGAGCTTGCTCAAACATGTCTATTGAGTCAGTGATGCCATCCAACCATCTCATCCTCTGTCGCTCTCTTCTTCTGCCTTCAATCTTTCCCAGCATCAGGGTCTTTTCCAATGAGTAAGTTCTTCACATCAGGTGGCCAAAGTATTGGAGCTTCAGCTTCAGCATCAGTCTTTCCAATGAATGTTGAGAACTGATTTCCTTTAAGGTTGACTGGTTTGATCTCCTTGCAGTCCAAGGGACTCTCAAGAGTCTTCTCCAACACCACAGTTCAAAAGCATCAATTTTTCAATTCTTCGGTGCTCAGCTTTCTTTATGGTCCAACTCTCACATCCATACATATGCTGTGCTTAGTTGCTCAGTCATGTCAGACTCTCTGCAACCCCATGGACTGTAGAGAATTTAAAGTGGTGAATTTTAAGTATGATTCCTTTTTCATCTTAATGTATTTAATAGATTGTAATTCTAGAGATTATTCTTCTATGCCCTCTCCCCCATTATACTGATACTAAAGGACTTTGCAGTGACCGTCTAATATAACTCATTCAAAACCAGTTCCTGCCTTCATTTTTTATCCTCCATTTTATGCTATTCCCTAAGATCTACATTTCTTCTTTGCTTTCTTTCTCAATTATCACTGAGTCATAATTGTCTGCTAAGATGTTAATATAAAAGTCCTTTGCATCTCTTTTCTGGTAATGTTCCTGAATCAGTTAGGAATAGGTTGAACTTCATGTAACAGGTACATCATAGCGATGATGGTTTAATAAAGTATAAATTTATTTCTCTGCCATATAGAATAGATCTGGGTTTAGGTGTTCCAGGGTTAGTATGGCAGACATTACTTTACTGACAAAGGTCTGTCTAGTCAAAGCTATGGTTTTTCCAGTAGAAGTGTGTGGATGTGAAAGTTGGACCATAAAGAAAGCTGAATGCAAAAGAATTGATGCTTTTGAACTGTGGTGTTGGGAGAAGACCCTTTGAAAATCCCTTGGACAGCAAGGAGATCAAACCAGTCAATCCTAAAGGAAATCAGTCCTGAATATTCATTGGAAGGACTGATGCTGAAGCTGAAGCTCCAATACTTTGGCCACTTGATGCGAAGAACTGACTCATTGGAAAAGACCCTGATGCTGGGAAAGATTGAAGCAGGGAGGAGAAGGGGATGACAGAGGATGAGATGGTTGGATAACATTACTGACTCAATGGACATGATTTTGAGCAAGTTCTGGGAGTTGGTGATGGACAGGGAAGCCTGGTGTGCTGCAATCCACGGGGTCACAAAGAGTTAGACATGACTGAGCGATTGAACTGAGCTGCACTGAACATGGGCTGGTGGGTCCATCCATTTTATTATGCCATCCTCCCTATGGTCTTTTCTCTCCTTATCGAGCTAGAGCTCTTCCATCATATTCTTATTCTATACCACAGGATGGACGAAAGGGATACTGTTTTCCTTTTTAAGGAGACTTTCAGGAAGTTTCCATACAACGCTAGCCCGTGTATGTCACTGGCCGAAACAAATAGTCACCCTTAACGCAGGAGAAACACTATGCCTCTCTAATAATGAGTTCTTCTACTACAGGAGAATGACAGAACAGATGCTGAGTGGTAACTAACTGTCTCCTCCACAATTACCACTTCTTCTAAGCTATGTCACTAATTTTTCATCTTTGTAGCTAAGACATGGTTTGGTTTTTGTTCTAGTACTACTTTGTAGATTTTTAGTTCAATTAATTAGTAGAGTAAAACCTTGAAACAAAAAACCCCCCAAATAGTGCTTCTTTTGTAATAAAAAAATCTTTTTTTGGTAATTATAAAGTTTTTTATTGTATAATTGTACTTATTTTAGTTCCCTGAATAGAGTGGTTAAATTTCCTTACCAAAAATTGCTAATCAGTTTTTTAAAAAATATCATGACTTCATAATGAGTTAAGCTCTCATGAAAGGAAGGCATATTTTAAAATAAACTGTATTACTTGTTGATTCTGATATGAAAATAAAATTCAGAAGATCCCTAAGACCTTCCTGAACCCCCAATTTCATGAAGAATGTGTGAAATACAGTGGTAATTTGGCTTAATTATAGTTTTACTCCTACACATAAAGCATCAATAAAATGATAATTAAGAGTTAGTAACATTGTCCAATGGAGAAGGCAATGGCACCCCACTCCAGTACTCTTGCCTGGAAAATCCCATGGATGGAGGATCCTGGTAGGCTGCAGTCCATGGGGTCGCTAAGAGTCGGACACGACTGAGCGACTTCACTTTCACTTTTCACTTTCATGCATTGGAGGAGGAAGTGGCAGCCCACTCCATTGTTCTTGCCTGGAGAATCCCATGGACAGAGGAGCCTGGTGGGCTGCAGTCCATGGGGTCGCACAGAGTTGGACATGACTGAAGTGACTTAGCATAGCATTCCCTGAGATAGAACAATCTTTTTCTACAATAAAGGTTCTATTTTTCTATTCGTAATGAAAAAGTATCTTGTGGGGAAATTCTTAGAGACCATTCAAATATACAAATTTGTTCTGCCATCTACTAATTTTAGTATCCATAGATGATTTTTATCTGCAATAATTATTACTGTGGTATTTGGATAGCCTTCAGTATTCTTCACACATTTCAATATGTTTGTTTCCCCCATACCACCAAGCATTTCTGTCTGGAGACACTGACTAGATGTCCTACAAATTGAAATCAATTCTGACACTATCTCTCTGGAGATGGTATCAGGTGCCACAGGGTAAGGGTGTTCACTTTAAACACCAATTGTTATATCAGGTCGTTACCTGTGCTTCTGATCACTGCCTATAAACTGGAGGTTCCCACAACCCTCTCATCAGGACTAATCAATTTGCGAGAGTGGCTCACAAAACTCAGAAACATTTATGTTTGCCAGTTTATTATGAGAGACATTATAAAGGATACAGATGAAGAGGTACATGGAGTGGGGTCCAGAAGGGTCCCAAACACAGGAGATTCTGTCCCATGGATCTGAATGGCATCACCCTCCCACCACATGGAAGTGTTTACTAGCCTGGAAGCTCATCAAACCCTCATTGTAAAAGCATTGTTGTAGATCTTTAATCGCCAACCCTCACTTCTCTTTCTCTCCCAGAAGTTGGAGATGGATTTGAAAGTTCCAACTCTAACTAATTACTTGGTCTTTCTGGTGACCAGTTCCTAGGTCATCACCTTAGGTTATCTCATTAGTGTAAACTATCCAGGACTCAGCTCCAAGTAATCTGTTAGTATAAACTCTGTTGTGCTCTAAAGGGGCTCTTTATGAATGACAAAAGACACTCCTATCACTCAGGAAGTTCCAAGGGTTTTAGGAGCTTTATGACAGGAGCCAGAGAGAAAGACTAAATACATTTCTTATTATGTCACACAGTCTTTTGAATGCAGGGGGAAATTATATACTCTGATTAGAAACAAACATATATAAATATGAACCTGATTAGAAATTCTTTTCAACAGTGGGTTGAAAAAATGATTGAAATGCTTTATGGAAGATACAGGAAAAATTGTGTGCAAATGTTAAATTCTGGCATTTTTTGCTTCATCTGAGAAAAACCAGATATATGATTCAGTTATCTCTATCTGGGGAGTCAGTATGATTCTTGATGGGAGCCAGGAATGACTGTGTTGACTCTTAGTTCTAATCTCACTTTTCTTTTTGTGCAGAATAAAACTTCTTGGTCCATAGCAATGTAAGAAACAAGGAATTAGAATTCCTTAAATTCCCATATCTTTTTTTTCCATGTGTCTGTTGATGGGTACTTAGGTTGTGGAAGCATATTAGCTATTTATAATAGCTAATTAGAACATATTAGCTATATAAATCGGAGAAGGTGATGGCACCCCACTCCAGTACTGTTGCCTGGAAAATCCCATGGACAGAGGAGCCTGGTAGGCTGCAGTCCATGGGATCGAGAAGAGGCAGACACGACTGAGCAACTTCACTTTCACTTTTCACTTTCATGCATTGGAGAAGGAAATGGCAACCCACTCCACTGTTCTTGCCTGGAGAATCCCAGGGACGGGGGAGCCTGGTGGGCTGCCGTCTATGGGGTTGCACAGAGTCAGACACGACTGAAGTGACTTGGCAACAGCTATATAAATAATGCTGCCTTGAACACTGGGGTGAATATATCCTTTCAAATTAGTATTTTTGTTTTCTTTGGATATATACCCAGTAGTGAAGCTTCTACTTTTAATTCTTTGAGGAAACTCCATACCATTTTCCATAGTGACTACAATTTACAGTCCCAACAACTGTGTACTAGGGTTTCATTTTCTCCATGTCCTCATCTCATTTTTTATATTTAGACTTCCTGATAATAGCCATTTTGACAGGTATGAGGTGATATCTTATTGTGATTTTGATTTACATTTCTCTGATGATTAGTGATATTGAACATTTTTTCATATGTCTTTTGGCTATCCGTATGTCTTCTTTGGAAAAATGTCTACCTAGGTTTTTGGTCATATTTTAATTATGTTAGTTTTTTTTATATTGGAGCTGTTTATATATTTTGGATATTAACCTCTTATGGGTCGTATCATTTGCAAATACTTTCTCTAATTTCACAAATTTTTCATTTTGTTGTTTCCTTTGCTGTGCAAAAACTTTAATTAGGCCCCATTTGTTTATTTTTACCTTTATTTCTTTTGTGTTAGGAAACGGATTCAAAAAATATCACTACAATATACGTCAGAGTGTTCCACCTTTATTCTCTTCTGGGAGTTTTGTTTTCAGGTCTTACATTTATGTCTGTAATCAATTTTGAGTTTGTTTGTTTTTTAATGTGAGGAAATGCCCTAATTTCATTGTTTTACATGTAGCTGTCCAATTGTCCCTGGGCTTCCATCATAGCTTAGTTGGTAAAGAATTTGCCTGCAGTGCAGGAGACCTGGGTTTGATCCCTGTGTTGGAAAGATCCACTGGAGAAGGAAACAGCAACCCACCCAAGTATTCTTGCATGGAGAATCCCACGATAGAGGAGCCTGGTCAGCTACCGTCCATGGGGTTGCAAGAGTCGGACATAACTTAGCAACTAAAGAGAGTCCAGTTGTCCCAGCACCATTTACTGAAAAGACTATCTTTTCTCCACTGTATATTCTTACCTCCTTTGTTGTAAATTAGTTGACCATTGTATGTGGGTTTATTTCTGGGCTCCTTATTCTGTTCCATTGATCTATGTGTCTGTCTTTATGTCAATACCATACTGTTTTGATTACTATAGCTTTGTAGTATAGTCTGATCATCTGAAAATTTGATAAGATATTGTATGTAACTGATTGGGTTTCCAAACTGGTGATGTGTACATCTTTTATAAATAGAATAATAAAACTATGATGTCCTGAAATAGAAGTGATCCAATGTAGTTGGACCAGAGAAGGCAATGGCACCTCACTCCAGTACTCTTGCCTGGAAAATCCCATGGATGGAGAAGCCTGGTAGGTTGCAGTCCATGAGGTTGCTAAGAGTCAGGCATGACTGAGCGACTTTACTTTCACTTTTCACTTTCATGCATTGGAGAAGGAAATGGCAATCCGCTCTAGTGCTCTTTCCTGGAGAATCCCAGGGACAGAGGAGCCTAGTGGGCTGCCGTCTATGGGGCCGCACAAAGTCAGACACGACTGAAGTGACTTAGCAGCAGCCGCAGCAGCAATGTTGCTGGACAGTTTTATTTATATCATTATTTTCTTAGTGTATATCTTCTATTCTCTGCTATAACATTACTCATGTGCTTAATTCTTTAACACATAGGCCATTTAGCTATAGTAAGCTCAATCACCTATCCAAACATATAAGCAAATTTATTGGGTTGGCCAGAAAATTGGCTTTTTTCTGTAAGATGGCTCTAGCAGTGCTTAGTTGTCTAATTTCATTCAAAATAATTTTGTTACATTGTATTGTGATAACTGTCATATCATTGTGCATTTAAAAAGGAACTTATCAAAAATCAGTGAATTTTTGTGTAACTATTTTAATATTGAAGATAGAAGAAAAAAAACTAAATTTTTTGGCATATTATGCTTCATTATTTCACAAAAGGTAAAAACACAATTGAAACCCTAAAAAAGATTTGTGCAGCGTATGGAGAAAGTACTGTGACTGATCAAATGTGTCAAAAATGAACTTTCATGCCAGAGATTTCTCAGTGGATGCTGCTTCATGGTCAGGTAGACCAGCTGAAGTTGATAGTTATCAAGTCAAGATATTAATTGAGAACAGTCAATGTTATACAACTCAGAGATAGCCAACATACTCAAAATAGCCAAAGCAAGCACTGAAAATCATTTGTGCCACCTTGGTTATGTTAATCGCTTTGATGTTTGGGTTCCACATAAGTTAAAATAAAACCTCTTGACCACATTTCCACAGTGCAATTCTCTACTTAAATGTAATGAAAACATTCCATTTTTAAAACACATGTGACAGGTGATGAAAAGTGGATCCTGTACAATAATGTGAAACAAAAAAATTGTTGGGCATGCAAAATGAACCACCAACAACCACACCAAAGGCTGGTCTTCATCCAAAGAAGTTGATATTGTGTATATGGTGGGATTGAAAGGGAGTCCTGATTATGAGCTCCTTCCAGAAAACCAAATGATTAATTCTAAAAAGTACTGCTCCCAATTAGACTAACTGAAAGCAGCACTCAGTGAAAAGCATCCAGAATTAGTCAACAGAAAAGGAATAGTCTTCCATCAGGATAACTCAAGACCACATGTTTCTTTGATGACCAGGCAAAAACTGTTACAACTTGCTGGAGAAGTTCTGATTTCTCTGCTGTGTTGACCAGATACTGCACCTTCAGATTTCCATTTATTTTGGTCTTTACAGAATCCTCTTAATGGAAAAAATTTCAATTCCCTGGAAAACTATAAAAGACACCTGGAACAGTTCTTTGCTCAAAAATATAAAGTTTTGGAAAGATGGAATTATGAAGTTGCCTGAAATATGTCAGAAGATGTGGAATAAAATGGTGAATATGTTGTTCAATAGGTTCTTGGTGAAAATGAAAAGTATGTCTTTTATTTTTACCTAAAAACTAAAGGAAGTTTTTGGCCAACCCAATATATCAGAGGAATAGCATCAATTTTTAAAAACTTTTAAGTTTTTAATATTTTTACATAATTTATACCTTTATTTAAACTAGTGAGTAGATTGATTTTGTTATTTTTTTAAAAGTCATTTTTGTTCTTTCCCCCACAAATATCATGAAAAGACTCATAAACATAATAAAATTATAAAATTCAGTGGGAAATAAAACAGTATGTAACTATCTATAACTGATCTCAAGACAAAATAACTTAAACATTTATGATGTAGCAAGGGAATTCAAGCTTCTTTATAACCAACTGGGCTTCACTGGTGGGTCAGATGGTAAACAATCTGCCTGCAATGCAGAAACCTGGGTTTGATCCCTGGGTCGGGAAGATCCCCTGGAGAAGGGAATGGCAACCCACTCCAGGATTGCTGCCTGGAGAATTCCATGGATACAGGATCCTGGGGGGCTACAGTCCATGTGTTAGCAAAAAGTTGTACACAACTAAGCAACACACACACATACATAAATAACATTACTTTCGATACCAATCATACGCTTTGTTTTCATTTGATTCTTCCCATCTAGGCTCACAATAGTATTCCTTATTGATTTTTGAAAATAATTGAAAATAACTGATCAAAAATATATAGGATTGAATAGTAGAAACAAACACCTCACTTTTTAAAGATGTTTTTGAGTTTCAAAACTTCTAACCACAACTTAAGTTTTTACTTTTGTTTCCTGCATGAAAATAATACTCTTTAAAAAGTAAGCTTGACATTTATTATCTTTAATAGCTTATGATGATGTCTCTTCTAAGTATTGAAGTGACTGAAATATTCATGTGATATGTACATATTTCCACTCTTCTTACAATATATTGGAAAAAAGTCTGGAAATAGCACTGTATTAAAACAGTTCCATGATACTAGGAAGTCTTCACTCCTTCTGAAGTCTGTTGCAGCTGTTGTCTAAATTCTTGATAATGTCAATATTAGTTAAAACTAAG
Organism: Bos mutus; assembly: GCF_027580195.1. Taxonomy (NCBI): domain Eukaryota; kingdom Metazoa; phylum Chordata; class Mammalia; order Artiodactyla; family Bovidae; genus Bos; species Bos mutus. The sequence goes on from NC_091626.1 coordinate 36,480,067, forward strand.
TCTTAAAAAGAATAAGCAGACATTTAAAACTTTAAATAACGAACTATTAAAGGATGACATTATATGGCTGCATTTTCATAGCCAATCGTTTTGAGAGTTAACAATGGCCTAGCTTGTTAACACTGACAGATATTTGGACTTTAGTTTTACTTAGTTTACCTAGGTCTCCCACATTGCCGGCAGATTCTTTACTGTCTGAGCCACCAGGGAAGTTAGAAGTTTTACTTCTACTTCCATAAATATAAAGATACCTTCATTCAACCTTAATATAATAATATAGTATGCTTCGGTTTACTATACTTGAAAAATAATAGCACCTTCACCTACCTTGAAAAATTATTTAAGCATCATAGTTATTGAAGGAACACACACAAAACGCAATCCAGAAGACAAAAGCAAAAATAAACAATCTTGGTCATAAGCAACTTTCAAGGTTATGTCTTCAATTTAGATCACATTCTACACAGGGATCAAGAACATCCCCAAGAAAAAGAAATGCAAAAAAGCAAAATAGCTGTCTGAGGAGGCCTTACAAATGCTGTGAAAAGAAGAGAAGCGAAAAGCAAAGGAGAAAAGGAAAGATATTCCCATTTGAATGCAGAGTTCCAAAGAATAGCAAGGAGAGATAAGAAAGCCTTCCTCAGTGATAAATGCAAAGAAATAGAGGAAAACAATAGAATAGGGAAGACTAGAGATCTCTTCAAGAAAATTAGAGATACCAAGGGAACATTTCATGCAAAGATGAGCTCAATAAAGGACAGAAATGGTATGGACCTAACAGAAGCAGAAAATATTAAGAAAAGTTGTAAAAGACTGGACAAAAAAGATCTTCATGACCCAGATAATCATGACGGTGTGATCACTCACCTAGAGCCAGACATCCTGGAATGTGAAGTCAAGTGGGCCTTAGGAAGTATCACTATGGACAAAGCTAATGGAAGTGATGGAATTCCAGTTGAGCTATTTCAAATCCTGAAAGATGATGCTGTGAAAGTGCTGCACTCAATATGCCAGCAAATTTGGAAAACTCAGCAGTGGCGAACAGGACTGGAAAAGGTCAGTTTTCATTCCAGTCCCAAAGAAAGGCAATGCCAAAGAATGCTCAAACTACCACACAATTACACTCATCTCACACGCTAGTAAAGTAACGCTCAAAATTCTCCAAGCCAGGCTTCAGCAATATGTGAACGTGAACTTCCAGATGTTCAAGTTGGTTTTAGGAAAGGCAGAGGAACCAGAGATCAAATTGCCAACATCTACTGGATCATTGAAAAAGCAAGAGTTCCAGAAAAACATCTATTTCTGCTTTATTGACTATGCCAAAGCCTTTGACTGTGTGGATCACCACAAACTGTGGAAAATTCTGAAAGAGATGGGAATACCAGGCCACCTGACCTGCCTCTTGAGAAACCTGTATGCAAGGTCAGGAAGCAACGGTTAAAACTTGGCATGGAACAACAGACTGGTTCCAAATAGGAAAAGGAGTACATCAAGGCTGTATATTGTCACCCTGCTTATTTAACTTATATGCAGAGTACCTCATGAGAAACACTGGGCTGGATGAAGCACAAGCAGGAATCAAGATTGCCAGGAGAAATATCAATAACTTCAGATATACAGATGACACCACCTTTATGGCAGAAAGTGAAGAAGAACTAAAAAGCCTCTTGATGAAAATGAAAGAGGAGAGTGACAAAGTTGGCTTAAAGCTCAACATTCAAAAACCTAAGATCATGGTATCCGGTCCCTGCCAGAGTCCAGCTCCAGCAGCCAGGGAATCAGCCTGAAGGGGTGAGCGGTGTCGGCAGACGATGATGTAGCCTCTGACTCATAGTAAGGAACTACATGTTTATTTCAAGCTTCCGGTTTTCTTTTATACTTTGACAAAAGCATTAGGTCAGAGGTTTGACAGTTTTAGTTTCCCCCACCCAGATTTACTGTCTCCAGAAATTATTGTTGCCCTACAGAGTTCCTGTTTCAGCGATTCTCTCAGAATTGGCTTTACTATCTATTATCTACTTTCTCTTATGTGTCTTATACTTAACTTGTGATTACATTGTAACTCATGCTACATTCCTCAGTTTATTTCTTATCTTTCTAAATCCTGTTTGCCCCTAGCATCTTAAGATCACTATCTTATAAAAAGCCTTCTCAGTTCAGTTCAGTTCAGTCGCACAGTCGTGTCCGACTCTTTGTGACCCCATGAATCGCAGCACGCCAGGCCTCCCTGTCCATAACCATCTCCTGGAATTCACTCAAATTCACGTCCATCGAGTCGGTGATGCCATCCAGCCATCTCATCCTCGGTCGTCCCCTTCTCCTCTTGCCCCCAATCCCTCCCAGCATCAGAGTCTTTTCCAATGAGTCATCTCCTCACATGAGGTGGCCAAAGTATTGGAGTTTCAGCTTTAGCATCAGTCCTTCCAAAGAACACCAGGGCTGATCTTCAGAATGGACTGGTTGTGTCTCCTTGCAGTCCAAGGGACTCTCAAGAGTCTTCTCCAACACCACAGTTCAAAAGCATCAATTCTTTGGTGCTCAGCTTTCTTCACAGTCCAACTCTCACATCCATACATGACCACTGGAAAAACCATAGCCTTGACTAGACGGACCTTTGTTGGCAAAGTAATATCTCTGCTTTTGAATATGCTATCTAGGTTGGTCATAACTTTCCTTCCAAGGAGTAAGCGTCTTTTAATTTCATGGCTGCAGTCACCATCTGCAATGATTTTGGAGCCCCCCAAAATAAAGTCTGACACTGTTTCCACTATTTCCCCATATATTTCCCATGAAGTGATGGGACCGGATGCCATGATCTTCATTTTCTGAATGTTGAGCTTTAAGCCAATTTTTTTCACTCTACTCTTTCACTTTCATCAAACTACTGCACAATTGCACTCATCTCACACGCTAGTAAAGTAATGCTCAAAATTCTCCAAGCCAGACTTCAGCAATACGTGAACTGTGAACTTCCAGTTGTTCAAGCTGGTTCTAGAAAAGGTGGAGGAACAAGAGACCAAATTGCCAACATCTGCTGGATCATAGAAAAAGCAAGAGAGTTCCAGAAAAACATCTATTTCTGCTTTATTAACTATGCCAAAGCCTTTGACTATGTGGATCACCACAAACTATGGAAAATTCTGAAAGAGATGGGAATACCAGACCACTTGACCTGCCTCTTGAGAAACCTATATGCAGGTCAAGAAGCAACAGTTAGAACTGGACATGGAACAACAGACTGGTTCCAAATAGGAAAAGGAGTACGTCAAGGATGTATATTGTCACCCTGCTTATTTAACTTATATGCAGAGTACATCATGAGAAATCCTGGTCTGGAAGAAGCTGGAATCAAGATTGCAGGAAGAAATATCAAAAACCTCAGATATGCAGATGACACCACCCTTATGGCAGAAAGTAAAGAGGAACTAAAAAGCCTCTTGATGAAAGTGAAAGAGGAGAGTGAAAAAAAGGCTTCTAGCTATTCTTAATTATTCCTAAACTCTAAACTCAGCAAACTTCTTTTGCCATAAATATTTCCCTCACAAACAGGTCTCAGAAAATAATCCTTCACATGGCCTCAAGCTGTGGCCTACGTGCTCATCCTGGGACATTCTTTGTAAAGATCCTTGAACAAATGTCAATGGTTATTTTATAGATTATTTTCTGGGCACAACTGCAGAAGGCCTTGTGCTTTATCACGCTTCTCTCAAGCACCTTATCATTCTTTCCAGCCAACTCAACTGAAGAAAGGAAAGAACAAGTCAGAATCACAAGGCCTAACTCCATCATCCTGGGACCCTGCCTGTGAGATGAGGAGAGGTGGTTGGGGCCGTGCCTCCATTTTGTCAGTAATGCCTAACGTGGCTCCCGACCGGTCCCATCACTTCACGGCAAATAGATGGGGAAACAGTGGAAACAGTGTCAGACTTTATTTTTGGGGGCTCCAAAATCACTACAGATGGTGACTGCAGCCATGAAATTAAAAGGCACTTACTCCTTGGAAGGAAAGTTATGACCAACTTAGACAGCATATTCAAAAGCAGAGACATTACTTTGTCAACAAAGATCCGTCTATTCAAGGCAATGGTTTTTCCAGTGGTCATGTATGGATGTGAGAGTTGGACTATAAAGAAAGCTGAGTGCAGAAGAATTGAAGCCTTTGAAGTGTGGTGTTGGAGAAGACTCTTTCTTGAGAGTTCCTTGGACTGCAAGGAAATCCAACCAGTCCAGCCTAAAGGAAATCAGTCCTGGGTGTTCATTGGAAGGACTGATGTTGAAGCTGAAACTCCAATATTTTGGCCACCTGATGCGAAGAGCTGACTCATTTGAAAAGACCCTGATGTTGGGAAAGATTGAAGGCAGGAGGAGAAGGGGACGACAGAAGATGAGATGGTTAGATGGCATCACCGACTCAATGAACATGAGTTTGGGTAAACTCTGGGAGCTGATGATGACAGGGAGGCCTGGCATGCTGTGCTTCCCGGGGTGACAAAGAGTCAGACACGACTGAGCAACTGAACTGAACTATACAGTTCTCTTGGCTATATTTCTCTAAAATTGTAAATCATGCATAAGTATCACCTCAGGCACTATAAATGTTTGAAAATAAAAATTTTCATTTACTCTGATCACTAAAACAGGAAAGTATGTCAATACATTTAATAATAGTTTTCTCAAAATGCAGAAAACAAATCTGATTGACTTCCAGCTAACTAAAAAAATATATTCCAAAGTATCCTATCCTACGAGTTGTATATGTTATCTAGATTAGCTTTCTTTTTCAAGTTTTTGTAATTGTACACTTGCACCTTTGCCACTAACTTTAAGTTAGGCCTTTTGTTTTTGGAGGATAGGAAGTTTGACATAGATAGTGTCCTGAATGCTACAGACCACAGTATTAAATTGCTACAATTATATGAGACCTATATGTTGTAGTTTTACTTGCATGTATCTATGTATGTTTATCTGGTGTTGGGGCCATCGCAAAATATGCTTCAATGGCATATTGACTATTTTGAATTAAAGTTACTTAAAAAAATGAGCAATGCAAGAGGGACACATTGACCTCTCCTCTTTCTCTGAAGGTAGGAAATAAATTTCCCATGTTAAATGTGCCGTCCTTGTACCCGGAGGTAGAAAGACAGGGAATTCAGGGCCCAGAGCTTGTATAAATAAACCTTGTCACTTCTTTACTAACTTACTACCCAAGTCTAAACTTTGCTTAAATTCCTTACTAATTAAGAACCTAAGCCTGAGTTTGTCCTGTCAAATCCTCAGAAATTTTCTTCATGTAAAAGACATACAAAAACTCCCTGCTTTGGGTTACTAAGAGCATCATTTTATGATCTGTGTGCATGAAATTAAGTTGCTTTTTCTACTGTTATCTCTCATGTGTAAATTTTATTATTAGTTCAGCCATAAGAACTCAGGAGGCGTAGAAGGGGAAATTTTGCCCTTGTCTCCAAAGACAGTTGTATGTATACATTAAATTCACAGATGTACACTACATTGTTGCTTAAAACTCCAATGTTGGCAATTTAAAGACTATTTTATTACTAATAATGGCTTAATACCTAAAACTGAACAGAGTTGGTCACAAGGTAAATTAACCAGGGAAATATGCCAATTTTGACTTCATTTCCATCCTATTGAATGATTGCATTCATTCTCTTTAGATTTCAAGCTCTTCATTCTACTGTTCCTCAACACTCTTTATAGAATTCCAGCTTGCTTTCCACCTATCTTTTAACAATTTAACGTAGATGGCTGGATCAAGTCCATTGTTCCAATTGTATGTAGCTTTAAAAGCTCTGCAGTATTTTACTCTTTCCATTGTATCTGGCTTCCCTGAGTGCTCTGCTCACTGCATTTTACTCCTATTCTCTCTGTTTTCTAAACCCATTTATGCCTATTCTTTCTGAAGACATTTGTTCATCTGGGCACTCAAATTGACTTCTCCCCATTTTATTTTCTTAACTAAAAACGCACCATTAAGGTTGATTGAAATCATTTAAGGAACTTCATAAAAAAGTGAAAGGCCATAGGAAAGTAGGCTACCAATGTTTGTAAATACGTTTTCAGCCACACTGATAGGATGAAATAATAAATAATTAGAAACTTTAAAACGTTATTGATATATTTTTTTACAGATTAGTTTTTTTTTGGTTATTCTTTGAGAAACATATTTGTAAAACATTTGAGGGCAGGGACAGAAGAGGGGGTATTATGTTATAATTAAAGATAAGACAAATAGTAGAGCCAAACTACTAAAATTATTTAAAACATTTTAATGTTTTACAGTAAGCTAGATGTAAAACATACAGGTCCATGATTAAAATCCATAGTTTTAAACCACATGATCTTAATTTTTTTCTATTTAAAAGACAGATATTGTTATTTAAAAATAAATGTAACCAGAATGGTTTACAAAACTATAAACTATAAATGATTCATTTAAGATCATCACTGACCTTTTTTCCTATTTGCAACGTTCAAAAATGGAACTCTGTTGGTAAGACATACTTTAAACATTTGGAAATTCATTAGAATCATAAAATTAAAAAATGGAATAAAATGTACAATATTATTTGTGAAAAATACTTCACATCCATTTTCATTTTGTTTGATCAAAATGAAATTAATTTTTAAAAGTTATCAAAATGTCATTGCAATGGATCTTTGTTCAGAGCACTTTAGAAACAAATACTCTTATTTTCAGTGATACAATATAAGGAAAATTATTCTAATTTAAAATTAGCATTTCAGAATCACCAGTATTTTATATGGAAATGATGCTGATGATTTGCTTTTGTTTGTTTGTTTTTGAATTTGCTTTTTTATTTACCTAAAAGAGCATATAGTTAAGGTAATTCCTAATAGATTACATGTGAATAATAAATAATTTGACTTCAGGTAATTAATACTTTCAAAGCGACTTTTAATTTCCTTTGAATGTATTATTCTATTTTTAGGTTACAGAATTTTATGTTTTTGCTATAAAATCATTTATTTTACTTTAATTATAAGGAAAAATCATCACTAAAACAAAATTTTGAGTTAAAAAATGCACAAATTGGGCCAGAGAAATATCTCTTCTGTAGTTTACAAAATAATTTTATCCACAAATCAAAGAAAAAGAGGAATAGTATAATATTTGTAATTCATATTTTTATAAGATTAAAAACTTCAGAAATAAAATAGTAATAAAATAACTATGTACTTTTGCTGCCCTAGTTCCAAAAGGCAACTGAAAACTAAAACTGCAATTTGGTATAGTTTTTTTCTTTAAAATACTTCAATAATGTGGGTGTGTCTAGAGGGTATTATGCTAAGTGAAATAAGTCAGGTAGAGACAGAAAAATACCATATAATCTCATTTATGTGTAGAATCTAAAAAAACAAAATGAAAACAGATTCATAGATACAAATAATGGGTAGTTGCTAGAGGGGGAAGCAGATAGGAGAAGAGGGTGAAAAAGGTGAAGTAGATTTAAAGGTACAAGCTTCTAGCTGTAAAATAAATAAGCCAAGTGATGTAATATACAGCATAAGGAATATGGTCAATAATATTGTTAATAACTTTGTATGGGGACAAATGGTCACAAATCTTATAGTGGCAAACATTTCATAGTGTATGTAAATGTCAAATTGCTATGTAGTACACCCAAAACTAAACATAATATTGTACATCACCTATATATCAAATTTTTTAAAAAGAAACAAACTTTCAATAATAGAGAAAAGTATAGCGAGATGATGGCTTCTCTCATAGCTCAGTTGGTAAAGAATCCACCTGCAATGCAGGAGACCCCAGTTCGATTCCTGGGTCAGAAAGATTCACCAGAGAAGGGATAGGCTACCTGAGAGGGTAACAGGCAGAAACCCTGGGTCGGAAAGATCCTTGGAGAAGGGGTAGGCTACCTGAGAGGGTGACAGGCAGGAAGGCCAGGGGTCTCCAAATGGAGGAAATCAGCTGCAAGTGTCAGACTTTATCTCTCCCTTAAGCCACAGGCGGAGAAGGCAATGGCACCCCTCTCCAGTACTCCTGCCTGGAAAATCCCATGGATGGAGGAGCCTGGTAGGCTGCAGTCCATGGTGTCGCTGAGGGTCGGACAAGACTGAGCGACTTCACTTTCACTTTTCAATTTCATGCATTGGAGAAGGAAATGGCAACCCACCCCAGTGTTCTTGCCTGGAGAATCCCAGGGACAGGGGAGCCTGGTGGGCTGCCATCTATGGGGTCGCACAGAGTCGGACACGACTGAAGTGACTTAGCAGCAGCAGTAAGCCACAGGAGGAAATAAACTACAAAGCATCAGATTATTTTCCCTTCTCTATACAAAATTAAAAGGAGGTTTTTCTTAAAATTCTGTGTTGCCATGACGACACCTGAACTTAACTTTTCTCAAACCTTGAGCTAACCAATGCGTTTTTCTTATGGAAATGTTTTTCTTAAGCTATGTTAATGAAACTATGTATTTGCTTTAGAATTTGCCTTTCTTCAAAATGGTTCCACCTGACTAACTTTTTTTCTTTTCTCAAACCTTGGGCTGATAATAGTTCAGCAAACCAGTATTCATATCAATTGTTTTATGGCTGGGGGATGACACACCTCTTGCCATCCTATCTCAAAAATGCATATTGTGGGAGAGGGGCCTAGTGAAACTCCCTCAGCCTTGAGCTGTCCCTCTTATCTGATTAATAGCTTTCTAACAGCCATGAAATTAAAAGATGCACACTCCTTGGAAGGAAAGTTATGACCAAACTAGATAGCATATTAAAAAGCAGAGATATTACTTTGCCAACAAAGGTCCGTCTAGTCAAGTTTTTCCAGTAGTCATGTATGGATGTGAAAGTTGGACTATAAAGAAAGCTGAGTGCTGAAGAATTGATGCTTTTGAACTGTGGTGTTGGAGAAGACTCTTGAGAGTCCCTTGGACTGCAAGGAGATCCAACCAGTCCATCCTAAAGGAGATCATTTCTGAGTGTTCATTGAAAGGACTGATGTTGAAGCTGAAACTCCAATACTTTGGCCACCTGATGGGAAGAGCTGACTCATTGGAAAAGACCCTGATGCTGGGAGAGATTGAGGGCAGGAGGAGAAGGGGACGACAGAGGATGAGATGGTTGGATGGCATCACTGACTCAATGGACATGAGTTTGGGTGAACTCCAGGAGTTGGTGATGGACAGGGAGGCCTGGCATGCTGTGGTCCATGGGGTCGCAAAGAGTTGGAAACGACTGAGTGACTGAACTGAACTGAACTGAACAGACATAAAACATCTTGCTAAAGACTAGCAGGGGGGCACCCTTTCTGCCCCCTTCTGATGTCTGTCAGAAATTTTGTCTATCTCTTTTATACTTTATTAAAACTTTATTAAAAGACGCTTGCTCCTTGGAAGAAAATTTATGACCAACCTAGATAGCATATTGAAAAGCAGAGACATTACTTTGCCAACAAAGGTCCGTCTAGTCAAGTTTTTCCAGTGGTCATGTATGGATGTGAAAGTTGGACTATAAAGAAAGCTGAGTGCTGAAGAATTGATGCTTTTGAACTGTGGTGTTGGAGAAGACTCTTGAGAGTCCCTTGGACTGCAAGGAGATCCAACCAGTCCATTCTAAAGGAGATCAGCCCTGGGATTTCTTTGGAAGGAATGATGCTGAAGCTGAAACTCCAGTACTTTGGCCACCTCATGAGAAGAGTTGACTCATTGGAAAAGACTCTGATGCTGGGAGGGATTGGGGGCAGGAGCAGAAGGGGACGACAGAGGATGAGATGGCTGGATGGCATCACCGACTTGATGGATGTGAGTGTGAGTGAACTCTGGGAGTTGGTGATGGACAGGGAGGCCTGGCGTGCTGCGATTCGTCAGGTCACAGAGTCGGACACAACTGAGCGACTGAACTGAACTGAACTGAAAATTTTATTACACAAAAGCTGTGAATGGTCAAGCCTCGTCACTGGCCCTGGATTGAATTCCTCTCCTTTGGAGGCCAAGAATCCTGGCATCTTTCATGGCTCAGCAACAACCTTTCATACCCACTCCAGTATTCTTGGGCTTCCCTTGTGGGTCAGCTGGTAAAGAATCTTGCCTGCAATGTGGAAGACCTGAGTTCGATCCCTGGGTCATAGTTAAAAGGAGATCATCCCAAATTCTAAGTTTTATAGCAGAGTAATTTTAAAAAGTCAGCCAGTTTCTACACCAAAACAAAACAATATTAAATTCACTGACTAACAGAACTCAGACACAAGTGCTTGCTTCTACTCTTATAAAATTATAATTTACTTCTTTTTATGTAACATTTAATTGGAGCTAAGAGCCTACAGCATGACTAAACAGTAAGATCTAATGTTTTAAAACATTAAACACTTCTCATAGTGTATGATAGCTTATGAGTAAATAGTGAAATGACATGTTACTTAAATATAAGGACTATTTTAAAACTAGTCATGAGTGCCTGCAAACACACACACACACACACACACACACACAGCCACACTAAATATTCTATGCAAGGGTATGTTCACAACCATAGTTAATTTTGTGTAAGTAGTAGAAAAATAAAGTAAATAATAAAAGTTATAATTAACATTTACAGTCAATCTTCGTAAAAGTCAGAAGACTACTTCATAGAAATCAGATCACTTCGACATCTACATACTGTTCAGCAATGCAGTTTCCTTGCCTATAGTTAAAGGGCCCTAATTTTTAGCTTTCCAGATTGTTTGTAGAATTGTCCTTTAATTTAAAACAAATAATTTTATTATGCATTTGACTGCACTCAAACTTATCAAGACATTTGCTAGGGGGTAAAGAACTAATTTTAGTGTAGAAATTAAATATTTTCCCTAAGCTAAATACACTGAAAGAAAATGAATAGTTTGCAGTTTCTACACACATTAGGGAGCAACAACAGCTGATTCAACAGCACATTAGGAATGATTACATACCAGTTCATTTGCAGTAATTGAAAAAGCAATGAATTTAGAGTTGAAAGAATATAGAATTTGGTGTGATATCTTTTCCTGTTAAGGCCTTTTTTTTTTTTTTTTTTAATCTATGAATGGAGACAGTGCACGTTGTATCTACTTCATAAGTTATTAGGATTGTTGTTGTTTGTCATTTAGTCACTAAACTGTTTTGCAACCCCATGGATTATATAGTCCACCAGGTTCCTTTGTCCATGGGATTTCCCAGGCAAAAATACTGGAGTGAGTTGACATTTCCTTCTCCAGGGGATCTTCCCAACCCAGGGATCAAACCCGAGTCTCCTGCACTGGCAGACAGATTCTTTACCACTGAGCCACTAGGGAAGCCAAAAACATAGACCAGTGGTTTATAAAAATAAGCACTACTTGCTTGTTTTGTTATAATTGGTGGTGAAGTGTATTATGAATAATGTAAAATTTCACAGTTGATTTACTTAAAAAAATCACTTAGAGCAGATCTAAAGCAGATCTGTAAAAACATCTCTCATATTCAATCATATTTTCATTTGTTTTGTTGAATAGGAAGGGGATGAAGTTATATTGCTTTAAGAACTTCACATACCAACAGCTTAACCTGTCTGGGCATTCCTAGGGGAGTATGTTGTATCATCATCTGCTTTCATGGTAGAAAAATCTTCAGAACTACTATGCCAATTGTCTTAGTAATCATCCCCTCATTGCTTTCATATGGAATTATTTATTATATTTAATATTAAAATGTTCTTAAGGTTGAGTCAGTGTCTTGTTTCTGTACAGCACCCAGAAATGACTAAATATGTTTGTTATTATTCTCAGTGTTTGTTACTATTAAGTATTACAAATTTACTTTCAGGAAGAAATTCAGATTAAAATGTTATAATAAAAATATCTCAATTGAACAGTGTGTTCATAAAAAGTCAAATGGTAGATCTCAAATATATTAGAAATGCATAGAAAAAATGGCCAAGGAAAAAAAATTTCAAACATTAAGTGGATGCTGAATAAGATATGTTTTTCCTGCTTTATACTTTTCTACTCTTATAAATTTTTCTCCAGTGGAAACCTGTTTTTCCCATCCAGTTTATTATTTACAAAGACACTTTTTACTATAAAAGTAGAATATACTGAGCATTTCACTTACACATAATCATGAGAGGAAGAAAAAGCAAATGATGTCAAGTTAGTAGCAAATAATAATGAGCAGATGCTTATCACAACACTAGTGAAAGCAGTTTTCAAAACTAAAGGGTGACAAAGACATCTTCTGGACATCTTAAGAACTGCATAGTTCCTTTTTAAACAAAGGATCTTATTTGTACCTTAGAGTAATAGTTTAAACACCACGCATTAAGAAGGGTAAAATCAATCTGTATTAGGTTTGAAATTTTAAATATTACATGATTAAGTTACAAACATACAGTATTTAAAGAAGACTCAAAATTATTGCATGCACATTGGAATTTCCAAAATATCCTTACAACTATTTCCAGATAGATTATAAAATACAAGTATTTTAGTAAAAATAATTTATTTTCATGGAAGGAACACATTAAATAATCTGAAAATTATATGCAATGTTGAACTGCTTCCTGAAAAATTTAAACAGAATACTTCATGAATCATGGAACCTTTTGATATAAAAATATGATTGGCAATTTAATCATTAAAAATAATAAATGTGTTTAATACATTCAAAACCACATTTGATTGATTTGAGATTTGTCCTAGTAGTATGCAATATAATTATTTTAGAAAAATTATTTCCAATGAAATATGAGTCCATATTTTAAATGTGTCCACTCATTTTGAACATCTGTTTACTTAGCCTACAACTTATTTGTAAAATTATATCACTATGGGCACATTGAACGAATTTTGTATATGAAATAGGATTCTTTTATTCTTGTAGCATGAGTTGCACTCATAGTTAGCCACCTTTAGGAAGTATTGATGCCTATGATTTACATCTCTAAGTAATTCTTAGGACAAACCCTGTTTAATGCTATTTTTTTAAAAAAAGTATAGTCCTAAAAAAACTAATCTGTAGTTCAACTAACAAAACTCAACCTGATTTAAGAATAGTTGTGTTTGGTAAGAAATGTATGCTTTAGTTTTAGATAAGCCTAAATGGATAGATATTCTACAAATGAAAACATACTTATTTCCTAAAATTACCTTTGCTTAGTGTCTTTATATATCAAGTCAAAATGAGATTTTACAACTAAATGCTTCCAATAACATGACTAAATATTTGACTCTTTGGACTTGATTTTCTGTCACTTGTATCTTTTCAAATTGTTGTATATTTCATGATTTTTCTAACACAGAAAATCAAATGAATAAGGTAACTGTAAAGAAGGTTTAAGAGAGGTGATATTAAATAAAATTCACCAAGGATGATAGAGATTATCTTCATATGGAACTGAAGTGCTTCAGTAACATAAGTACCATGATTATCTTATATATATTTTTTATCACCAACACTGTCTGCTAGTTTTTGCACAACTTCTAAGCGGAAATTGGTTTCTTGGTGTATATTCAGTTCTCTTTAGGCAGTTACATTCGATTTGATCTTGTAAAGTGGCTGCCAGGAATTCTGTCAGAAACAAAATATTTATGAGTTAAACAGTGGTGACAATTTCTTAATGGATCAGCTAACTTAAGGTAATTCTGAAGTAAATAATTTTTGTATTTTATATGTGTACAATTTCAAAAAGACACCACAAGAGAGAAAAATATCATGAGGATAACTCATTGATATAAAAATATGATATTAACATAAAGTGAAGTGCAAGTCGCTCAGTCATGTCCAACTCTTTGCAACCCCATGGGACTGTAGCCTGCCAGGCTCCTCTGTACATGGAATTCTTCAGGCCAGAATACTGGAGTGAATTGCCATTGCCTTCTCCAGGGAATCTTCCTAACCAGGAATTGAACTGGGGACTCCTGCATTGCAGATTATCAGCTGAGCTACCAGGGAAGCCCGTGATATCAACATAGTATACTCAGTAAATATATACTTAGTGAGACATGCCTGATTATAGCAGGAAAGTCAGTACAGCAAGAGCCAGGCTTAATAGGTGTTCCAGAGATTGGCTACAAAGAAGCTGCTAAGTCACTTCAGTCGTGTCCAACTCTGTGCAACCCCATAGAAGGCAGCCCACCAGGCTCCCCCGTCCCTGGGATTCTCCAGGCAAGAACACTGGAGTGGGTTGCCATTTCCTTCTCCAATGCGTGAAAGTGAAGTTGCTCAGTTGTGTCTGACCCTCAGCGACCCCATGGACTGCAGCCCACCAGTCTCCTCTGTCCATGGGATTTTCCAAGCAAGAGTACTGGAGTGGGGTGCCATTGCCTTCTCCGACAAAGAAGCTAGAGGGCAAATATTAACTGGAAATCTGGGTGGATAGGCTTTGGCAGCAGAGTGAAATCTTAATAAGAATATCAGGTTCCTTGGCCTTCAGCTGGTCTCTAAGGACTAGGATCCAAACTGGAGGAAGGGCAAGTGGGAATTATAAGAAGTCTGAAGAATTTACATAATTCTCAGCCTTTGTGATTTCAGAGTTGAATTTATCTGTTGTTTAAAATATAAGTGAACTGCTTTGCATATTCAGGAAGGAGAAATGACTTGGAAGACAATACAATTAAAAGTGGTTCCCATAGTTGTTTCAATATTCCCTCACATAAGTACAAGGTGAGCACTATTCTACCTTGAAAGCCATTTCTGTTTGAATTATGATGTATATGCTGGACTTTGAGAAAGATTTGGTGAATGTGAGAGAATAAGCCTTATGCTGACAGTCTTCCCCCAGCTCACAGAGTAAATACATAATAGTATATAACAATATTTCCTATTTCTATACGTGATTAGCAAATTTGGGAGGTTTTATGATGAGAAGCAGACACTTTACTGTCTGAGCCACCAGGGAAGTCTATTTCTGCTTTATTGACTATGCCAAAGCCTTTGACTGTGTGGATCACAATAAACTGTGGAAAGCTCTGAAAGAGATGGGAATACCAGACCACCTGACCTGCCTCTTGAGAAACCTATATGCAGGTCAGGAAGCAACAGTTAGAACTGAACATGGAACAACAGACTGCTTCCAAATAGGAAAAGGAGTATGTCAAGGCTGTATACTGTCACCCTGCTTATTTAACTTATATGCAGAGTACATCATGAGAAACACTGGGCTGGAAGAAGCACAAGCTGGAATCAAGATTGCTGGGAGAAATATCAATAACCTCAGATCTGCAGATGACACCACCCTTATGGCAGAAAGTGAAGACGAACTAAAAATCCTCTTGATGAAAGTGAAAGAGGAGAGTGAAAAAGTTGGCTTAAAACTCAACATTCAGAAAACGAAGATCACGGCATCTGGTCCCATCACTTCATGGCAGATAGATGAGGAAACAGTGTCAGACTTTATTTTTTTGGGTTCCAAAATCACTGCAGATGGTGACTGCAGCCATGAAATTAAAAGACGCTTACTCCTTGGAAGGAAAGTTATGACCAACCTAGATAGCATATTGAAAAGCAGAGACATTACTTTGCCAACAAAGGTCCATCTAGTCAAGGCTATGGTTTTTCCTGTGGTCATGTATGGATGTGAGAGTTGGACTGTGAAGAAAGATGAGTGCCGAAGAATTGAAGCCTTTGAACTGTGGTGTTGGAGAAGACTCTTGAGAGTCCCTTGGACTGCAAGGAGATCCACCCAGTCCATTCTGAAGGAGATCAGCCCTGGGATTTCTTTGGAAGGACTGATGCTAAAGCTGAAACTCCAGTACTTTGGCCACCTCATGCGAAGAGTTGACTCATTGGAAAAGACTCTGATGCTGGTAGGGATTGGGGGCAGGAGGAGAAGGGGATGACAGAGGATGAGATGGCTGGATGGCATCACCGACTCGATGGACATGAGTTTGAGTAAACTCCAGGAGTTGGTGATGGACAGGGAGGCCTGGCGTGCTGTGATTCATGGGGTCGCAAATAGTCGGACACGACTGAGTGACTGAACTGAACTGATGATAAGAAGTGATATTAAAACACAGAATAGCTTTACCTTCCCTCATCCTGGTTGCTCTGGTACATCTGTGCACTTGGAGATGCCATATTCTGGTGCGATAAAAGAGATGGAGAGAGATTTATCCCCCTGAGTTGCCGAAAAGCTATTTCTGCATGGATGCTCCGAGGATTATTTGTTAGAATCCCTGCGTTCTTGGATTTTTTGTCTGAAATTAGAATTATGAAACAATGAAAGGCATTAATAAAATAAGCTATGGTTGTCCTTCAATTGACTGTATGCTATACACATTTCACAGCATGAATTAAAAATTTTAAATAAAAGTTAAAATTGGAATATATTTCTAGCACTTAAATGCTGTTTAAATTTTTCTGAGTTAGTGAATCAATTTGATATTTTCTTGGTAATTTTAAAAAATATAAATATCCAGAGCTGTGTGCTGTAAAGAAATACATAGATAAAGTGACCATACTTCTCAAGCAAAAATTGGGGTACTATACTCAGAAAATAGGAAAAAAATAGGACTTTTCCAGAAAATCTTAAAAAGTAGTCGCACAATGAATCTTAAAGATATCTCAGGAAAAAATTATGGAAATGAATCCAGGGTTGAACTAATCCCCAACCCTCACCCCCACCCCCCAAAAAAGATACTGAAGACATTCCTGAAGATGATAGTGATGAAACTGTACTCTTAAGGAGGCTAATAACAATTTGGTATACCAGTTTTACTGATAGTTATGTCTTCTGGACAAAAGCATTAAAATTCTCACTATGATTAAATCTTAAAGCTATAAGGAAGCAGAAGTATAAAGAATAAGTTTAAAAATAACATCTTAGACTAAATTATATTGGATTTTTAAAAATTGAGTTTCTTTTTAGAATAATTGCATAGAAAGATCTACTATTCTTAGTAGGGTTTTAGATCATTTTATCATTATTGTGATACTCAGTTTTAGAATTTTATTGTCTAACAGTAGTCTGAGGCAAAGTGAGATGTTAAAAAGAATGGAAGAGGTGAGCCCTCAGGGAAAGAGTTGTTCAGTCACTAAGTCATGTCCGACTCTGCATCCCCATGGACTGTAGCACACCAGGTGCCCCTCTGCCTCCTTATCTCCGGGAGTTTCCCCAAGTTCATGTCCATTGAGTTGGTGATGCTATTTAACCATCTCATCCTCTGCTGCCCTCTTCTCCTTTTGCCTACAGTCTTTCCCAGCATCAGGGTCTTTTCCAATGAGTCAGCTCTTCGCAATCATATGGACAAAGTATTGGAGCTTCAGCTTCACCATCAGTCCTTCCAATGAGTATCCAGGGTTGATTTCCTTTAGCAATGACTGATTTGATCTCCTTGCAGTCCAAGATACTCTCAAGAGTCTTCTCCAACACCATAGTTCAAAAGCATCAATTCTTCGGTGCTCAGCCTCCTTTATAGTCCAACTCTCACGTCCATATATGACTACTGTAAAGACCATAGCTTTGACTATACAGACCTTCATTGGCAAAGTGATATCTCTGCTTTTTAATACACTATCTAATTTTGTCATAGCTTTCCTTCCAAGAAGCAAGGTCTTCTAGCTACCCCCAATTTCATAAAAATGATAGCCAGACAACATCTGGAATTAGGGAAAAGGCTTCATCTAAGCCTGAATGCAAATGTAATAATAGAATGAACCATTTCCATGCCTTGACATTTTAATATACTTTCTTCCTTTACAGAGCTACCTCTTGAAACACTTCCCTACTAATAGCTTCATGAATATACAAAATAATATTGTGGTTTCAAGGATGAAGTTTGATCTTCACTTTGTAAGACACGTTTTGAGCGCCAAGAGTCTGTTGTTATGAATATTTTTAAACCTCTACTTTTAGCAGAATGCACTACAGGTTTTAGTAGTCATTTGCTATGAAATACACAAAATGGAATAAAAGCTTTGAAAGGAAATACCAAGAAAAATCCAGTAAGTATCACAAAGTTCTAAGTGCAAGCAAATCTTTAACTACAACATATTAGTAGTTGAGTAGAACCAAAAAATACAATAGATTCTTTGAAATCAGAATGATCACATGAAACTTGAACACAAATTCACTTTTAGGAAGTGTAAATTTGTAAATTTAAAATAGGCAATTTTAAGTAGTATTAGAAATCAAAGTGAGATTTTTGTATCAAATGGAGTGTTTTTTTTGTTTTGTTTTTTACATTCATTCAGAAACTCTCAAAATACCTTCAACTTCAGGAGTTAAAGTGAAGTCAGATCCCAAGTAATGGCTAAATCCACCAGGCAGAAATACATTTGTTATCTTTATGGGAGGAGCTTTCATTTGGCTAAACGATGTACCATCCACAGGAGAGCTGGTAACAGGAATAAACTACATGATAAAAACAAAAGTTAAGAACACCTTGCCTCTAAAACTCAGATCAATAGGCTTAGCCTTACCACAAGCCCCATTTGAAATTCAACTTAAAATTTTTAGGTCAGAAATTAAATGGTTGCCTTAACTCAGAGTTGGTAGAGAGGCAAAAACAGTGAAATAGACAGCCTTTGGGGTCCTTAACCCCCCATCAGAACCTTATTTTTTTCAGACTGCATTGTACGCATCACAACAGTTTAGTGTGATGGCACCTCCCCATTCCAAAGGGTCCTAACATGGTAATATAAAATTAGGAAAATGAGAAATAAGCCTTTCCTCTTTTGTAATATCTTTTTTTCTGAACAGGAGTTTCTGGATGGTAAGAGTTATATCTTCTACATCCTTGTACTCCTCACATTACCTCTTCAATTGTCTTGCAGTTAATTAGTTTTTCAAAAACAAGTAAATAAAGTGGGGACTAAGGAAAGCATTTGGCTTCCCAGGCAGTGCAGTGGTAAAGAACCCGCCTGTCAATGCAAGAGACATAAGAGGTGTGGGTTTGATCCCTGAGTTGGTAAGATCCCCTGGAGGCGGGCATGGCAACCCACTCTAGTAGTCTTGTCTGAAGAATCCCACAGACCTAGAGGAGCCTGGTGGGCTATAGTCCGTGGGGTTGAAAAGAGTCAGACAGGAATGAAACGACTTAATATAAGAAAAGCATCTTACAAGAATCACTTTTAGTGAGTGCACTAACCCTCTAAACAGTGTTTACATTTTGTGTTAATTGAGAATTAAAGTGAAAGTGTTAGCTATTCAGTCCGACTCTGGGACCCCATGGACTATATCCCACCAGCCTCCTCTGTACACAGGATTTCCGAATTAAGAGGTTAAAGAGCTTCAGGAATCAACAAATTAAAAGAGCTTCAGGAATCAACAGATGGAGGAGAGGGGTATTATAGACTGGACACTATTAGTGTCACTAATAGTGTCACTGGACACTTATTAGAAATGTATGCCTGCTCTGTCTTTAGTAAGACTGACCTCGTTTATACTTTAAAAAATATGAATTCTGAATATATAATTCAATTTATCTAGAGATATAGGCTTATGCATTTCTGTAAAATTATACATTTCCCTCATATTTCAGAAAATGTAACCAAAATGCAGCTTTGTCATGAGCACTAAGGTATCAGGCCTTTTAGTAAAGCAGATCCCAAATTCCTTAACTAATTCCTTCATTGGAGTTTCTTCCCATCACTAATCTAGAAAGCTGTCAAATTTCTTCTGAAACCAAAGCACCAAAATGTTATGGTTTAAAGGGCAACTTTAGATTTCATTTATTCCCTCTTTATTTGCTGTTAGAATAAAAGAACAACAGCAACTAAAACAAAGGACAATACATTCGAATGAACTGATAACACTTGAAAAGTATTCTATTCTTATGTCTTCTGAACAGCTAAATGAAATAATAACTCAATTTTGTTCTGGACAGGAAAATAAAAATTATTATTGTATCTTAAAAAATAGATTTATCTGAAATAAAGACTTCAAATACTCCCTTTATTTCACTAATCATATATAAATGAATATTAAAAAACCTAATTGTAAAATAAAATATATATATATATATAGGATAAATGGAAAGATATTCTTTCTATTCTTACATATGGCACTGATTCAAATAGCAAGAATAGGTATCTAGAATCACTGAAAACAAATCATAGTATGCTGCTGCTGCTAAGTCGCTTCAGTCGTGTCCGACTCTGTGTGACCCCATAGACGGCAGCCCACCAGGCTCTCCCATCCCTGGGATTCTCCAGGCAAGAACACTGGAGTGGGTTGCCATTTCCTTCTCCAATGCGTGAAAGTGAAGTCACTCAGTCGTGTCCGACCCTCAGCGACCCCATGGACTGTAGCCTTCCAGGCTCTTCCGTCCATGGGATTTTCCAGGCAAGAGTACTGGAGTGGGGTGCCATTGCCTTCTCTGAAATCATAGTATACACTGGGGGAAATGTTAGTTCACTATATGATAAATAGAAAAGAACCAAAAAAAACATTTAGTGAAATACACATCCATCAATGACTAAAATTTGAGTTTATGTTTTTTTTTTTTTTTGCTATATTAAACCAGTTAAAAATATATATGGAAACTGATATCTTTGAAGTTGCTCTGAGTGATTTCTTCATAAGGAATTTAGTATTTATGAAGTTATATGGAATTTTTTAAACGTAGCCAGCATTACCTTAAAATAGAATTTATAAAATTTAATGTTACAATTCATACAGGTCTCTCACTGGAGGCCTCACATATGTGGTATGGTAGACATTATAATGCTACCCCCCATCAAGATGTCCACATCCCAGTCTCCAAAACCTGTGAATGCTTTATGTGGTATAATGGACTGTACAGATATAATTAAATTAAGGATTTTGAGATGGGGAGATTATGCCGTATTAACTAGGTAGGCCCATCATAATCACAAACATCCTTATAACAATGGAGAGAAGATGTTATGATGGAAGCTGAGGCCAAAGTTATGCTATTTGTTGGAAGAGGGCCACGAGCCAAGGGATGCAGATAGCCTCTAGAAGGCTGAAAGGCAAAGACCAAATTCTCTTGAGGAGCTTCCAGAAGATATTGCAGCCCTGCCAATACTTGTGCTTTTAGCTCTACAGGACTAATTTTTGGACTTAGGATCTCTAGAAATTTAAGATAATAAATTTGTGTTGTCTGAAGATACTAAAATTGAGGTAATTTGTTATAACAGCAACAAGAAACTAAAGTTTCCTTTAGTTTTTCACTTCTGGAAGGAAGAAGTGACTTGCTTATGGAATATAAGAGAAAGGGAAAGGAAGCTTAAATCTTTGGACTAAATTTTATTTGTTCTCTTTTTAAAGACTAGAGACAGTGACAATAATTTTGGTAGATGACATTTAGATGGTGCTGTCAATTGTATCATATAGATTAGTAGCTAACATTGTTTTTCACAAAGCATAGTTCTTAGAAAAACTTTTGTAGATATAACCTGTATATGAACCAATTTCCTTTGCCTAATCTAGATAATCTTTATTAACATTGTACAACTGTAAGTTTCACATGTCTCTACAGCTATTTTGATCTATAATAGAATTCCCTTGGTTAATAAAAAAAAAAGTCCAGGAAATAATAAGAATTAGACCTTTAAAAGATTTTAAAACATAAAAGTACATGGGCCCACCCATCTTTGGATGAAGGGCCAACGCCTTTTCTGTAAGGAAGTATCCTTTGCCTGGTATTTGGTCTGACTGATAAAGCCATCACAATTTCCAGTTTGGTTTCATTAAAGTAACAAGAATTCAACAACATATGGAGAAAATTTGAATACAAGAAACTGCCTAGATTTTTAAAAATTTCCCCACATATTTTATCTGACTTTTTATAATTCTCTCCCTTATTTTGCAGGGTTTTTTTTCTCCCAACCTAATTTGATATTATTTGTGTATGTGTGTAGTTGATCTTTGTCCAGATTCTGCAGAGGATTTCATTTGGTTTTCAAAAAAACATGGAAATAATAATTTAAAATGTGTATTTGTATATCTATTTATTTAAAATAAAAGATTGGCGTAAGTTTTTGAAAAAACACAGCCAACTTTTAATAAATCTGTGATTCTATTGCTGAAGGCAGATGTCAGAGAGGAGCCTACTAGTATTAAATGCTAGGAATTGGTTAGTTTGTTTTATAGAGAGAATGGAGAGTGTGGGGTAAGCCAAGCATCTACAGTAGTCTTATCTCTTTCCTCTTCAATTAACTTTTAAAAGTAATCTTTGTTCACTGACTAATGCCCTTGCTCTCTGGCTTCAACTTACATTAGAGGTTTACTTACATTTCACTGCCCCACCCTAGTCCAGGTCTTCATAATTTCTCTCTTGGATTATCCTAAAAACCTCTTAGTTTATTTCTCTGCCTCTAGGCTTTTCTTCCTTAAACTTTTCAAAGGCACAGCTCTAATGATATTACTTCTTTGCTCAAAAACCATAGCTTTTCTGTGTTAAGTTTAGTCTTTTGAAGATGGCTATGAAAAATCCTGGTGGTCAATGATAGAATTACCAAATGATATGCTTCTGTGGCTTCTTCCCTCTCTAACCTCTTCCCTATCACAGTCAGATATCTTACTAGGATTCATGGGCAAAAGGTCCATGAACAATAAAACTCTTTCCATTTAGGAGATAGAAAGGGAAAGAGTTTTATTGGTAGTCACAGTTTATAAGAGTGATATGTTATAGTTTCTTAACTTCTAGCAGCACCTGACATATGGAACAAGAGGCACACGGTTTTAAATAACTTGCTCTACATTAAAGTATGTTTTTATAATGAACAGCTTTCCTAGTTTCTATGTGTGTGTATGTGCTCTATTCACCAGATCAAGCTGCTTTTGACAATAATCATTAAATACATACTAAAATAGTCTACAGAAGCATCATATACTAGATTTAAACATTTAAGTAAAAAACATGACATAATGTTCATCTACTACTAATTTATATATTTTAAAAGGAAAAGTGTAAATAATTATTACCGAATTTTTCTTTGCTTGTAGTTCAGAGAAGTGAAATTCAGCTTTTGCCCTATCATCTGAATTCACAGGAATTCCATCTAACATCTGTAAGTTAGGCAGTCGAAATATAAGCACGTGGCGATGTAGCATTTTTCTACAAATCTGAATAAAGTTAAAAGTAACAATTCATTCCTTAAAAAAGCTCTTTATTTCAATAATTAACCTTTATAGAGAAGGATATTTAGCACAGACAGCAAAGATGACAGGTAACAGCTAATATATAATATTAAATGATACAAATACAAAGTCCCTTTTAAAAAGATTTCTCAATTTTCTGTTACGCTAAATGAAGATAAGAGCTTTTTTTTTTAAACCAAAACTACCATGTGGAGGTTTAGTTTCTTTGAAGAGTATATGATATTGTTCATTAACTACAGGCAATCCCAACTCATGAATAGGATTATATTATAAAAGTTTACTTATAAGTAATTAGTTTGAAACTTACAATTTCCCATAGGTACTATGCAATTTAATTCAATGCATATCTGTTGAACTGTATGAATCATCACTTCATAGTGTTAACCTACTCTAAAATTACTTGCATATATGCATGAGAAAGTGTGTGAAAGAGTTAACATAGTCAGTTTGAGGCTGTTAACTTTAGAAGGATCTGTTTGCAAGGGTAAGTTTTAACAAGTGTTTGGTACTTGGATTTTGGAAGATTTCCCACCATTCCTTAAGTGATAAAGGTAATTCATTATGCCTAGACTACTTTTACAAACAGTAAGATTCTTGTGCAACCTGCTTTCCTTCTCAGGTCCTGGAATTTTTGTATGTGATAGGCAGAGGGTACCTATGTGACAAGCCTCCAAAAAAAATCCTTGAAATCCATTAAATCTAATGGGATTTCCTGGTCAGAAAACAACATTTGTTATTGGGTGAGGAGTGTACACTGTGTGATTCCCTCATGTGAGGAAAAAAGCATAAGGAAGCTTGCACATGGATTCCTTGACTCTGGTTATGTTTTTTTCTTCATCACCTCGCTTTGTATCCTCATTATGTCACAGTAATAAACCTTTAGCCATGAGTACAACTATATGCTAAGTCCCATGACTTTTAGCAAATCTTCTAGCAAATCTCTGAATATGGATATGATCTGGGGGACTGACAACACAGATGTATGCAGCACTGTTTGTGATTGAAAGAAAGGAAGGAAGGAAGAAAGAAACATTATCAAAAGGGAATAAATAATCTATTTTTTTAATGTAGTAGATACATATATATTAATGAAGAGTGATCTCTAAGTCATAAATTGAGTTTAAAAAATAACCACATTCTAGGCCACAAAGCAAGTTTCATAAAACCAAAGACTGTATAAAATGTCTCTTCTGATTAAAATATAGCAACACTAGAAATAAATGACAAAGAGATAACTAGAAATACATAACAGGTTTGAAATTATCACACTTCAATAATTCACAGTTAAAGAAGAAATCTTTTGTAAAGTAGATTCTAAGAAATAACTGGGAAAACACTACATATCAAAACTTTTAGGCTGTTGCTAAAGCAGTATTTTGTATCCTAACATTTATTAATTTAGAAGAAATATTAAAAGTTAATGAGTAGGCATTCTACTACTTCAGATTTTTTTTAAAGTAATTCCAAGAAACTAAAGATAGAGGGTAGAAATTAATGAACTAAAAAAAGAAAAATTATACTTGATAAATCCAAAATATGGTTATTTGAAGAGACTAGTACGATAGTAAGACTCCTCAAATACAAGAGCGAAAAAAGCAAAAAAAAATAATTTAGCTATGAAATAGGTGACAAAACACAGATATAATCAAGATTTTAAAAATTTATGAAAGTATTATGATGGAAGTACATTTAAAAGTTAGATAAAAGGACAATTTTATTGAAAAATGTAAGTTCTCAATATTGAACTTAGTATCTGTTCTTAATGGAGAAGGAAATGGCAACCCACTCCAGTATTCTTGCCTAGAGAATCCTGTGGACGGAGGAGCCTGGTGGGCTACTATCCATAGGGTCACACAGAGTCAGACATGACTGCAGCGACTTAGCATGCATGCATGCATTGGAGAAGGAAATGGCAACCCACTCCAGTATTCTTACCTGGAGAATCCCAGGGACAGAGGAGCCTGGTGGGCTGCCGTCTATTGGGTCGCATAGAGTCGGACACGACTGAAGTGACTTAGCAGCAGCAGCAGCGTATGTTCTTAAGTATACTGTAGTATATGTTCTTATCAGTTTAATAGAAAATGACAAGATATATATCCAATTCAGTTCAGTCTCTCAGTCGTGTCAGAGAATTTGAATAAGTTGTTCAAAGTCTAACTTCAAAAAATATTAAGTTCAGATGGTTTTAGAGATAAGATCTAATTATCCTTCAAGGAACATACAAGTCTTCTTTTATATAAATTAATTCACAGACTAGAAAAAGAGAGGAAGTGGAAGTGAAAGTCACTCAGTCATGTCCGACTCTTTGTGACCCCATGGACTATATAGTCCATGGCATTCTCCAGGCCAGAATACTGAAGTGGATAGACAGTTCCCTTCTCCAAGAGATCTTCCCAACCCAGGGATCAAACCAAGGTCTCCTGCATTGCAGGTGGATTCTTTACTAGCCAAGCCACCAGGGAAGCCCAAGAATACTGTAGTGGGTAGCCTATCCCTTCTCCAGGGGGTCGGTCCTCCCAACCCAGGAATTGACCCAGGGTCTCCTGCAATGCAGGCAGATTCTTTACCAACTGAGCTACCAGGGAAGTTCAACATATCTCTATGGAAATAAGTAAAATTATTATGATTTTATTCTCTTATGCTATTCTTTTCAAGTTGATCAATGCTGTTTTGCCTCATAAAATTAATTGGAGAGTTCTCTCTAGCTCAGCTGGTAAAGAATCTGCCTGCAATGGCAGGAGACCCTGGTTTGATTCCTGAGTCAGAAAGATTCCCCTGGAGAAGGGATAGGCTACCCCACTCCAGTATTCTTGGGCTTCCCTGGTGGCTCAGCTGGTAAAGAATCTGCCTGCAATGTGGGAGACCTGGGTTCAATCCCTGGGTTGGGAAGATCTCCTGGAGAAGGGAAAGGCTACCCATTCCAGTATTCTGGCCTGGAGAATTCCATGGACTGTATAGTCCATGGGGTCACAAATATGTTACATGAAATTTTAACAAATGAATCCAGTAAAGTATAAAAGATGACCAAGTAATATTCATCCCAGGAATTTAAGGATGGTTTAGCACTATATTCTATTAATTTAATTTGCATATTAACAGATTAAAGATAAATACTATATTACCAATTAGTTAAAATCCAGTGTCCATTCCTGATAAGAACAAGTTGCAAACTGGAATTAGAAAGGGACTGCCTTAAAATGCTGAAGGTTATCTACCCATGGCCTATAGCAAACATCATATTTAATAGTGACAATTTAGAAGCATTCTTTGAAGTCAGTAACTGTGAGTGTGTTTATTGAATACTGTACTAGACGTCCTAGTCAGTACACTGAGAGGTGTAAAGGAAATAAAACCGTATAGATTGGAAAGAAAGATTAGAGTCATTGTTTGCAAATATTATGATTGTCTACAGAGAAAATCCAACAAAATTTACAATCCATTAGAATTTAAGAGAGAGTTCAGAAGCTATTTGGATAAAGAGTAATATGCAAAAAATCAGAATTTCTATACTCTAGCAGCAAACAACTAGAAAAATATAAAAAAGATATTGTTTAAAACAGCTGTTAAAGGAACAGAAATGAAAAAAAATATAACAACAGGATGATTAAACCAAAGATGACTAAAACTTTTAGGAGAAAATCACAGACCTTTATTGAAGGACATAAAATAAACATAGGGATATTTACATTTGTGAATGAGAAGAATGAAAGCTAAAAATATTGGGGGAGACTGCTTACTGTGTTTCTTTCTTGGTGGAAGTAACTCTGTGATGTGGCACTACGGCTGTCTCAGTCCCTTCACTCCTCTACTTGGGGAAGTAGAGTGACTTAACTGATAAATCTGGGAAGATTAAACTGGTCATTTAGTTCCTGTCTTTTATCTTCAGAAAGAGCTTATTGCTTTTGCTCCTGCAGGAGAAGCTCTCCTTCCATGTGGAAAGGCCTCAGTCAAACCATTCCCGCTACTGAGTCATCAGGATTAATTCTGGCAACTGTTGGCAGGGCCATTTGGCTTTGTCAAAATTCTAAACTAAGCAAAACACTCTCACTTCTCTGTCTGCCACGGTCACATTTCTCAGTTTGTTCAAATTTTAGGTGAGTAAGGGTGGTTGCTTATTTTATCCCTTCAAAGACTCCAACAGTAAAAGTGGCAATTTTCCCCCAAATTAATTTATAAATACAATGCAATTCCAATTCCCAATTAAATTATCAACAAGATTCTCAGATAACTTGAGAAGCTGTTCCCTGAGACTCACAGGAAGTGTAAAGGTCCAAGGATAGCTAAGACAGTGAAGGAAAAAAGAGAGAAGAAGGAGGAGAGGGAAAATTAGAGGTTCCTACTCAACCGGATATCAAGACTTACTATAAAACTTAAGTAATTAACATAGACTGATAATGTTATAGGGACTGACAAATAGACCAATGAATACAAAATAGAACCAAGAAGTAGACCCTGTTGTATATGACAATGGCAATTTATATTGTAATCAGTTGGAAGAAGACACTAGTCAATAAGTTGTATTTGTCAATAATAAATTGGATAACTTGTCTGTGCATGTGGAAACAGATAAAATTAAATATTTTATCACAGTATATAAAAATAAATTATATACAACTATAGATTATATTTAAAGTAAATTAACTGATAAATTAGAAAAATAACACTCACTGGATTGCCATAAACTGTAAGTTCTCTGAGGGAAGATATACCATCAAGTTTTTCCAGTTCTGCCATATCCTATTAAAAATTAAGCAGTAAATTATTATTTGGTTATCCAACATCTTCAAATATATGCTGATTTGAAGTTATTATATGTAGGTGCTGGACTGTAACAAGTTGAATCTTCTGAAATGAGCTTGAGTGACAATATTCTGTATTGTTGATTAAAGATAGATCTGTTTACTATTGATTTCAAATACATGATTGGGTAAAGATGATGTGCCAACATGGAAAACAGGCCACACAGCAGCCCTTGTTAGGAAAGACCCTATTTTTTCAGAAGAGTTATGATCTATTCTAAAACTCAGATTGTATTTGGTTAATTCCTAAGAGGACTGACCTAGATGTATGGAAAAGGAGGTGAATTCTAGTCTAAACAATTTCAAAGGTATATATCAAGCACAACCTTAACCAGGATGGAGCATGTCATGTTGAATGGACTGAATACTGACATATTTGCTGGGAATATATATGGTAGAAAAACTGCTTCTCTAATTAAATGAGTTGCTTTTGCTACTGAATGGGATTATTTATCATTATTTAACATTGGTGAAAGTTTGCAAATACATTTTTGTTTTTGCAAAATTATTTTTAAAAACGCTATTGCTGACAAAATTTAGGCAACACAATCAGCTTAAGGTGGTTGCTGCTGCTGCTGCTAAGTCACTTCAGTCGTGTCCGACTCTGTGTGACCCCATAGATGGCAGCCCACCAGGCTCCCCTGTCCCTGGGATTCTCCAGGCAAGAACACTGGAGTGGGGTGCCATTGCCTTCTCCAATGCATGAAAGTGAAAAGTGAAAGTGAAGTCGCTCAGTCCTGTCCGACCCTCAGTGACCCCATGGACTGCAGCCTTCCAGGCTCTTCCATCCATGGGATTTTCCAGGCAAGAGTACTGGAGTGGGGTGCCATTGCCTTCTCCATAAGGTGGTTGCTAGTTCACAGTAATGAAACGGTTCTTGATATGCTCCTATTCTTATTTGGAATGCCAAGTGGGTTTAGCCAATTCATCGAGTAACTATAAAAAAAATTTACACCTATTTTAGAGAAGGCCCCAAACCATGTGTATCCTTGAAATTATTAGTAAAGCTTGATACTGGGTAAAGTCTCAGATTCATATAAGTCTGATTTGACAAATCCTTTGTGTTAGCTCAATTTCTATCACTGAAAAGAGTTCCTACAGGAACGCAATTTTCCTAATTTAGATTTCTTCTAGATAAAGCTTTGAAAGAACTGTTGCCAGCTTTGGCATTCATCTTCTCAGATGAATGTTGTTTGAACCTTGATATATTGATTGTATGTTACTTTCTCTGTATATATATTTCCTAGTTGCTAGGTAGAAAAGGGTACTGCTCAGGCTTTTATATCACTCCAGAAAATCTTCCTGAACTTCAGCAAGTAGAGCCACAAACAAATATTAATCATGTATCTACTATGTACCAGGCACAATGCTATATACTAATACAAATTTGGGCAAGAAAGACTTGGTCCCTGCCCTTGTGGGGCAGTACACAGTTCAGTTTGTCTTCAAGGTTGTCTTAGAGGTATGGGAAGAAATAACAAAATTGGTACAAGGAGGGCTAACCAATCATCAGCGAAATACTAAGAGAAATGTTAGGATTGTGTATGATTATGTGTATACTTATCTGCATACTATCTCAGAAGACAGCTTGGACAGGGCTGGTTGGGGCAGTGGCCTAATGGAAATAGGCTGAATTATGATCAGGTGAAACAAAGGCAGGAAGCCTTTAGTGGGGAAGATGAAACATTAAAGCCAAGTCAAAGTTCATTATCAGGAGTTGATTCAAACGTAACGTAGACCAAGTACAAATGTTAAGCTTAAAGGCCCAGAGGGAGTCTGGGGTTGAGATGCACAAACAGCTCGGATCAACAGCAGTCAGGAACTAAAAAGATCTCTTAGAGGATATCCAGGCAGATGCATGTGGGTTGGTCAGGTTTATAAGTCTAGAAGTAGGGTGAGCATTTCTGCATCCCAGAGTATTTACATGTCATATAAGTGATAAGTAGCTCACTAGCAAAATATTCATTGGTGTGTTTGACAGCTTTCTGTTTAGAGGGGTTAAGTCTTGCAAATCTTATAACAAAACAAAATAATGTTACCTGGATTTTATTATATCCTAGGAAGAGTTTCTCTAGTTTTACCAAAGGTTGTAATTTGCTCAGCTCTCGTAGTCTGTTTTCCTCCAGGTGAAGTGCCAACAGAGAGCTTGGTTTGGCAAAGGCACTGTCATTAAATGCTCTGATGCGGTTATGGTCCACTACCAATTCTTGAAGGACTTCTAAGTTGTCAAGTCCTTCAATTTGACTGATTTCATTTCCTGAAAAAAGGTAACTCATGATACGTCAAGTGAGCCCAAACTGAATAAGTTAACTATCTTTGTTTAAATATTTTTATCAAATGATTTTTTAAAAGTGAAGTATTAAAAGAACATGTTTCCAAGGAGGAAAACATTAATTTATAGGAAGGTAGCATCATCATCAAATAATACTAGGTAAAATTATTCCTTTATGTGTGAAAGATCAAGATATGATGTAGAAAATGTAGTGAATTGACCCAATCTGTCTCTTCAACAGTTAAGTGCTACAATAGTTGATACTGATAAAAGTAGATGTATAAATGGTGCAAAAGATATGCTTCCTAGCTCATACAACTCAATAACAAGAAAAACAAGCAACCCAAATAAAAAATGGGCAGAAAACCTAAATAGACATTTCTCCAAAGAAGAAATACAGATGGCCAAGAGGCACATGAAAAGATGCTCAATATCACTCATTATTAGACAAAATGCAATTCATACTACAATGAAGTGCCACCTCACACTGATTAGAATGGCCATCATGAAAAAGTGCACAAATAGCAAATTCTGGAGAGGGTGTGGAGAAAAGGAAACCCTCTATACTACTGGTGGGAATATAAATTGGTGCAGACACTGTGGAGAACAGTATGGAGCTGCCTCAAAAAACTAAAAATAGAGTTGCCATATTATTCAGCAATCCCACTCCTAGGAATTTATCTGGAGAAAACAATAAATCAAAAAGATACTTCCACTCCAATGTTCACTGCAGCACTATTTACAAGAGCCACTTCCATTTACAAGACATGGAAACAACGTAAATGTCCATAGACAGATGAATGGATAAAGATGTGGTACATGTATACAACGGAATATTACTCGGCCATAAAAAAGAATGAAATAATTTCATTTGCAACTACATGAATGGACCTAGAGATTATCAGGCTAAGTGAAATAAGTCAAAAAGAGAAAGACAAATACCATATGATATCACTCATATGTGGGCTCTTGAGAGTCCCTTGGACTGCAAGGAGATCCAACCAGTCCATTTTGAAGGAGATCAGCCCTGGGATTTCTTTGGAAGGAATGATGCTAAAGCTGAAACTCCAGTACTTTGGCCACCTCATGCGAAGAGTTGACTCATTGGAAAAGACTCTGACGCTGGGAGGGACTGGGGGCAGGAGGAGAAGGGGACAACAGAGGATGAGATGGCTGGATGGCATCACTGACTTGACGGACCTGAGTTTGAGTGAACTCCAGGAGTTGTTGATGGACAGGGAGGCCTGGCGTCCTGGGATTCATGGGGTCGCAAAGAGTCGGACACAAGTGAGCGACTGAACTGAACTGAATCATCAGAAAACTGAGGGTCAGAGAAATTGTCTTGCTGAATGACATAACGGTAGCAACACTAGGCCTAACCTGGACCTTTTACAGTGCTGCTACTACTATGTCATTCAGTCTTTCACCCACTATTTATCCTCGTTTATTATTGGACTGAATTGTGTCTCCTCATATTTGTATGTTGAAGTCCTAATCCCTAGTCCCTCAGAATGTGACTGTATTTGGGTCTTCAAAGAGGTAACTAATATTAAATAAATGAGGTCATTCAGTTCAGTTCAGTTCAGTCGCTCAGTCGTGTCCGACTCTTTGCGACCCCATGAATCGCAGCACGCCAGGCCTCTCTGTCCATCACCAGCTCCCGGAGTTCACCCAGACTCATGTCCATCCAGTCAGTGATGCCATCCAGCCATCTCATCCTCTAGGTGAGCACTAATCCAGTATCACTGGTGTCTATATGAAGAGGAGATTAGGACATAGACACAGAGGGGAAGATCATGCAAAGATACAGAGTACAATTACAAGTAAAGAAAAGAGGCTGCAGAAGTGACCAACCCTGCTGACATCTTAATCTTGGACTCTGGCCAAAAACTGTGAGGAAATAAATTTTTGTTGTTTAAGTCATCCAGTCTGTGGTACTTTGTTATGGCAGTCCTAGAAAACTAATAAATTACTGAATATGTGATTCCACTTTCTTGGAATTCTTCTCTTTGTAAGTTAACATATTTCATAGAATTTAAGATGTCAACATTGTTAAGATATGTAAATATTTTGTGTATGCTAAGAAAGGGAAAAAAATCTCAGCTAGATAAACTATGCCATCAATTAAGGTACCACCTGATTTCAAGATGTTAAAATATTAAAGGGAATGTTTCAGAATGGATGAAATATGGGAAATTTATCTTATTTTATTTTATTCTTTAGAGAAATTGATAACATAACCTTCAATAAAATTGAAAAGAATTAAATCACACAATTAAATTGAAACATTACCAGTGTCTTACTTATAAATGAAAAGAAGTCTATTAAGTCAGATTAAGAAAAATGACTCAGTTGTAAGTCACTTTCAAAAAATTATGTATTTGAAAAAAAAATTATGTATTTGGACTGTCACTTTTAATACTTAAATCTAGTGGTATAAAAATCACATGAGATAGCTTTAAGTGTTGAATAATATCTACAGTAGCATGTTTTTGGGCATTATTCACTTTAGAATGCTCATTAAACATATTTAAGAAAGAGAACTCTAAAACAACAATGCTAAATGTGATTTCAGGGATCTTATATTTCTATGACTAGCGGAATTTGCCACTCTTTAAAAATTTCCACTTATTTAACTAGTTACATTTTAGATAAATTTAGCTCTTAATCCTTAAGAATCTAATTTGCTTCCCTACAGCCCCACCCTGCCCTTTCCCTAAAGACTTTTCTACCATCTTAGCAAATTTAATCCAGCAGGTGAAATGTAGGTTCATTAACTCTCTGATATATCCTGGCATGACCTTACCTTATTACTGCCCACATTTCTGTACTTCTCTACAGCTTTTTACCTCTTCTCCTTTTAAACTGACCTTAGAATTTTCTCTCTCCTCCTGTTCTGTATCTTTAACCTAACTGACCTCTTTCAATTCAGTTCAGTCGCTCAGTTGTGTCGGACTCTTTGCGACACCATGAATCACAGCACGCCAGGCCTCCCTGTCCATCACCAACTCCTGGAATTCACTCAGACTCACGTCCATCGAGTCAGTGATGCCATCCAGCCATCTCATCCTCTGTTGTCCCCTTCTCCTCCTGCCCCCAATCCCTCCCAGCATCAGAGTCTTTTCCAATGAGTCAACTCTTCGCACGAGGTGGCAAAGTACTGGAGTTTCAGCTTTAGCATCATTCCTTCCAAAGAACACCAGGGCTGATCTCCTTCAGAATGGACGAGTTGGATCTCCTTGCAGTCCAAGGGACTCTCAAGAGTCTTCTCCAACACCACAGTTCAAAAGCATCAATTCTTTGGCACTCAGACTTCTTCACTGTCCAACTCTCACATCCATACATGACCACTGGAAAAACTATAGCCTTGACTAGACGGACCTTTGTTGGCAAAGTAATATCTCTGCTTTTGAATATGCTATCTAGGTTGGTCATAACTTTTCTTCCAAGGAGTAAGCGTCTTTTAATTTCATGGCTGCAGTCACCATCTGCAATGATTTTGGAGCCCCCAAAAATAAAGTCTGACACTGTTTCCACTGTTTCTCCATCTATTTCCCATGAAGTGATGGAACCAGATGCCATGATCTTCGTTTTCTGAATGTTGAGCTTTAAGTCAACTTTTTCACTCTCTTCTTTCACTTTCATCAAGAGGCTTTTTAGTTCCTCTTCAGTTTCTGCCATAAGGGTGGTGTCATCTGCATATCTGAGGTTATTGAGATTTCTCCCGGCAATCTTGATTCCAGCTTGTGATTCTTCCAGCCCAGCATTTCTCATGACGTACTCTGCATATAAGTTAAATAAGTAGGGTGACAATATATAGCCTTGACGTACTCCTTTTTCTATTTGGAACCAGTCTGTTGTTCCATGTCCAGTTCGAACTGTTGCTTCCTGACCTGCATACAGATTTCTCAAGAGGCAGGTCAGGTGGTCTGGTATTCCCATCTCTTTCAGAATTTTCCACAGTTTATTGTGATCCACACAGTCAAAGGCTTTGGCATAGTCAATAAAGCAGAAATAGATGTTTTTCTGGAACTCTCTTGCTTTTTCCATGATCCAGTGGATGTTGGCAATTTGGTCTCTGGCTCCTCTGCCTTTTCTAAAACCAGCTTGAACAACTGGAAGTTTACGGTTCACGTATTGCTGAAGCCCGGCTTGGAGAATTTTGAGCATTACTTTACTAGCATGTGAGATGAGTGCAATTGTGCAGTAGTTTGAGCATTCTTTGGCATTGCCTTTCTTTGGGATTGGAATGAAAACTGACCTTTTCCAGTTCTGTGGCCACTGCTGAGTTTTCCAAATTTGCTGGCATATTGAGGGCAGCACTTTCACAGCATCATCTTTCAGGATTTGGAATAGCTCAACTGGAATTCCATCACCTCCACTAGCTTTGTTCGTACTGATGCTTTCTAAGGCCCACTTGACTTCACATTCCAGGATGTCTGGCTCTAGGTCAGTGATCACACCATTGTGATTATCTGGGTCATGAAGATATTTTTTATACAGTTCTTCTGTGTATTCCTGCCACCTCTTCTTAATATCTTCTGCTTCTGTTAGGTCCATACCATTTCTGTCCTTTATCGAGCCCATCTTTGCATGAAATGTTTCCTTGGTATCTCTAATTTTCTTGAAGAGATCTCTAGTCTTTCCCATTCTGTTGTTTTCCTCTATTTCTTTGCATTGATTGCTGAGGAAGGCTTTCTTATCTCTTCTTGCTATTCTTTGGAATTCTGCATTCAGATGTTTATATCTTTACTTTCTCCTTTGCTTTTCACTTCTCTTCTTTTCACAGCTGTTTGTAAGGCCTCCCCAGACAGCCATTTTGCTTTTTTGCATTTCTTTTCCATGGGGATGGTCTTGATCCCTATCTCCTGTACAATGTCATGAACCTCATTCCATAGCTCATCAGGCACTCTATCTATCAGATCTAGGCCCTTAAATCTATTTCTCACTTCCACTGTATAATGATAAGGGATTTGATTTAGGTCATACCTGAATGGTCTAGTGGTTTTCCCTACTTTCTTCAATATCAGTCTGAATTTGGTAATAAGGAGTTCATGATCTGAGCCACAGTCAGCTCCTGGTCTTGTTTTTGTTGACTGTATAGAGCTTCTCCATCTTTGGCTGCAAAGAATATAAGCAATCTGATTTTGGTGTTGACCATCTGGTGATGTCCATGTGTAGAGTCTTCTCTTGTGTTGTTGGAAGAGGGTGTTTGCTATGACCAGTGCATTTTCTTGGCAAACCTTCAAATATGCTCATAACTTCACTAGCTACCATCTCTTACCTATTTTTCAAGGACAAGTTCCTTAAACATGCAGCCTCTAACCTCTATTGTTTTTACTGCCTATCCAATAGTTCCCCACAGTTCCAAATCTGATACTCTGAAGGTAACCAGTGTTTCCTTTTTGTTGAATCCAATTGTCTACATCCAATATTCTTTTCACAGGCCTCATTCTTTTCCTCATCTGACTTTGGTCACTCACCCTTTTTCTCCTGACATCGAGAGTTTGTATTTCTTGGTTTTGTTTCAAAATTTCTTGAATGACTCCTCTGCTTGTTCTTTTTTTCCCAGCCTTCTTAATGCTGGGAATGGGGTGTGGAAGGGAATTATTGAGAGGTAGTGGGGAGAGTTGTGTCTCTACATGTCTTTTTGGCTTTTCATTCTTTCTCTTTTATCATTATTTCCTAAATAAGCACATATACTATGACTTGACCTATCACCTCCACTGGGATAATTCTAAACTATACATCTCCAGTTCTGATCTGTGGTCCAGTACCACTACTTGAAAAAGTTTCCATTTTTATGTCTCAGAGTGGTCACAACATTATCCTCCCCTTAGCTTTAGAAATGTGTTTGCCAATGTCTTAATGAAAGCATGAAAACATCCTGAACTATTTTTCTCTCCTTGTATATTTAGTCACTAAGTCCTAATATTTACTTCTTTTAAACAACTTTTTGGACTCCCCTTTTACTCACCCTTTCCACTGACACCATGACACCATTCTAGTCCCAGCCCTTATTATGTCATTCATACTGGATAAAAAATGCATGTGCTTTGGTGAGCTAGAACGCAATCTTCTATAGCCCTAGAATATTGCATTTACATTATTTATATAAATAACTCAAGATAAACCCAGTTGTGATTACTCAAATATTTTTGTCAATGAATCTGTTCTAATAGTGATACTTATATCTGCTTTCAAAATAGAATGATAATCGAGTCAGTTTTTAATAATAAAGACTCACACATTAATAATGTTGCTACTCACCCTGAAGAAAGAGAAATTTTAAATTTCTTAGTCTGTTAAGTTGTAGCTGAATCAAATTACAAATTCCATTGTAGCCCAAATGAAGAACTTCTAAACTGTTCATTATTGGAGGCAAATTTTCACTGCTCGTTGTATCTCTGAAACACAAATGTCAGTTTGGCCCATAAACTTAATTTCAAATTAGCTGTTTGTATAAACATAAAACGGAGAAGGTAATGGCAAACCACTCCAGTACTCTTGCCTGGAAAATCCCATGGACGGAGGGGCCTGGTGGGCTGCAGTCCATGGGGTCGCTAGGAGTCGGACACGACTGAGCGACTTCATTTTCACTTTTCACTTTCATACATTGGAGAAGGAAATGGCAACTCACTCCAGTGTTCTTGCCTGGAGAATCCCAGGGACAGGGGAGCCTGGTGGGCTGCCGTCTATGGGGTCGCACAGAGTCGGATACGACTGAAGTGACTTAGCAGCAGCAGCTGCAGCAGCATAAACATAAAAAGGCAGTTTATTATGCTGCTGCTAAGTTGCTTCAGTCGTGTCTGACTCTGTGCGACCCCACAGACGGCAGCCAACCAGGCTCCCGTCCCTGGGATTCTCCAGGGAAGAATACTGGAGTGTGTTGCCATTTCCTTCTCCAGTGTATGAAAGTGAAAAGTGGAAGTGAAGTTGCTTAGTTGTGTCCGACTCTTTGCGACCCCATGGACTGTAGCCTACCAGGCTCCTCCATCCATAGGATTTTCCAGGCAAGAGTACTGGAATGGGTTGCCATTGCCTTCTCCGAGTTTATTATGTACTTACTATAAATTGAAGGAAAAGAATGAATTTACTAATAGAGCAAATTAAGCTATAACATTCTGCCTTTATAATTCATATAATAATCACTTTTTCTTCTTTAAAATCAGTTTTATATGATAAAAAACAAAGAAATACAGAAAGTGTTACTCAGAATAAAAAGCAACAGCTGGCACAATCAGGCAAGAAAAAGAAAAAAATTAGTGACAGACTTTATTTTCTTGGGCTCCAAAATCACTACAGATGGTGACTGCAGCCATGAAATTAAAAGACACTTGCTCCTTGGAAGAAAAGCTATGACAAACCTTGACAGTGTATTAAAAAGTACAGACATTACTCTGTCAACAAAGGTCCATCTAGTCAAAGCTATGGTTTCTCCAGTAGTCATGTACAGATGTGAGAGTTGGACCATAAAGAAGGACGAGCGCTGAAGAATTGATGCTTTTTGAACTGTAGTATTGGAGAAGACTCTTGACAGTCCCTTGGACAGCAAGGAGATCAAACTAGTCAATCCTAAAGGAAATCAATCCTGAATATTCATTGGAAGGGCTGATGCTTAAGCTGAACCTCCAATACTTTGGCCACTTGATGTGAAGAGCCTACTCATTAGAAAAGACTCTGATGCTGGGAAGGATTGAAGGCAGGAGGAGAAGGGGACGACAGAGGATGAGATGGCTGGATGGCATCACTGACTTAATGGACATGAGTTTGAGCAAGCTCTGGTAGATGGTGAAGGACAAGGAAGCCTGGTGTGCTGCAGTCCATGGGGCTGCAAAGAGTCTGACATGACTGAGCGACTGAACAGCAACAACTCTAGATTGGAAAGGAATTGGTAAAACTGTCTTTATTCTCAGATGACATGATCTTGTATTTAGAAAATCTGAAGGAATCCACCAAAAAAAAAAACAAAAAAAAACCCTATCATTGCACCAATAAATTAATTCATGAAGATACAGGGTAAAAGATTAATATACAAAAATCAATTGAATATCTATACATCTGTAATAACTAAGAATGAAATTGAGACTTTGTTTACAATACTATAAAAAATGATAAAATACTTCAGAAAAAATTAATAAAAGGAACTGAAAATATATACATAGAAGACTACAAAACATTGCTGAGATAAATTAAAGATCTAAATGAATAGAGAAAAATCTCGTGTTCACACAGTAGAAGACTATTACTACTAAGACAGTAGTTCTGCCAAAATTGATTAATAGAATCAATTCAATCTCTATCAAAGTCTAGCAGGTTTTCTCCCTTTTCTTTTTCTCCAGAAAATAACTATCTCATCATTGCATTTATGAGGAAATGCAAACAACCCAGAATATCTAAAATAATCTTTGAAAAGAATAAGGTTGGAGGGCTTATATTTCCTGATTTCAAAACTTATAAAGCTGCAGTAATCAAACCAGTCTGGAAATCGAAGGAGGACAGACTCACAGATCAATGGAATAGAATAAAGAATCCAGAAATAAACTTCTACAGTTATAGTCAATTGATTTTCAACAAAGTTACCAAGGCTATTCAATTTAGCCCTCACATTTTACTTCACAATGTATACAAAAATAAACTCAAAATGGATTATAGTCCTAAATGTAAGAGAAAAAAAATTTCTTGAGGAAATCATGAGAAAATCTTTGTAACCTTAGGTTAGGCAAAGAGTTCTTAGGTACAACAACATGATAATCTGTAAGAGAAAAAGTTGATAGATTGGACTTTATCAAAACTTAAATTCTTTTAAAAGATATCATTTAAGAAAACATAAAGACAAGCCACATGTTTAGAGAAAAATACTTGTAAATCATTTATTTGATAAAGGTGTTGTATCCAGAATATTTGATGAATTTAATAATAAAAACCCAAACAGCATAACTGAAAAATAAGCAAAATATTTAAACAGGCAGTCACCAAATAAGATAAAATAATGGCTAATAAGCATATGAAAAGCTGCTCAACATTAGTCATAAGGGAAATGAAAATTAAAACCACACTAAGATACTTCTTTAACTCCATTAGGATGGCTGTAATAAAAAATGTAGACAAATGTTGGTGAGAATATGGGGAAATTAAAACCCTCAAAACTTTTTTTTGGTAATGGAATTTGGTACAACCACTTTGGAAAAGAGTGTGGCAGTTTTTTAAGAAGTTGATTCAGGAATTTCACACTTAGATGTCTACATTTTTTATTACAGCCATTCTAACGGAGTTGAAGTATCATATTGTGGTTTTAATTTGCATTTCCCTCATGACTAATGTTGAATTGTACATAAAGGGTAAGTGTTATGGTATGTGAATTGTATCTCAAAAAAAAAAAAACACAACCCACAGTTCTTAAACATACAAGGTTTTTTCTTTTACTTTTTTCTTTTTTACAATATGGGTATGAAATGGAAGAAGCAGGGAAAAACAATAACAAAGGAGTATTTTGGTGTCTTTTTATTTACAAAGTTTATTTTTGCTAGGCAGCTATTAAGTATTAAATAAGCTAAATGTATGTTACTACTGGCATTGATATGACTGCTTTTAAAATTCCCAACCAAAATTATTTATAGTTGTAAAAAAAGAATAATACCTGTTTATTTTTGAAGTTCCTTGCTGCCCATAGCCACTTGAAGGCACTTTCTGGTAGAGCAGTTGTCTACTGGTCAAGTGAGTCTGAGGTTTTAGTCGGGGTATGATTGATTCAATATGGTTATAGTTTAGGCATAACACCTACAGAAAGAATCCATGATTACTCAGCTATTAAAATATGAATGATGCTGTATATATATCTTTGGTTTGAGGTTATCACCATCCTAAAAACTGTTAAGATGCTATGGATAAAACTTGGACTATACAACATAATTTAATATATTAGTGTTAACAATGACAAATTTTTATGTCCCAAATTGTCTGGATTTGACTTTGAAAGTGTTTTTTATTATTTGACATGCTGAGAAATGACACCATTTCAGACAAAATAATGAAGACCCTAGAAAGCTGCTCAACTTTCTCAATCTGTACTCCTGACTTCTCCAAGCTTTATTTAGATGAAATAACTCTTTAGTTGGAGAGATTGTTATTTCCCTAAGTTTAAAAGGCCTTAGTAAATGTCTCAAACCTATAGGACAGGAGGCAATGAGGCTGCTTTGAGAACCACAGTGCCCTCCAACTTCGCTCATGACAGAGGCAGCTTTCCATCCCATCTCCTATTAGAGAGGAAGATTCACTGCTTATAAGACAATCACATAAAATTGAGGGGCAGGAGGAAAAGGGGACGACAGAGGATGAGATAGCTGGATGGCATCACCGACTCAATGGACGTGAGTTTGAGTGAATTTTGGGAGTTGGTGATGGACAGGGAGGCCTGGTATGCTGCAATTCATGAGGTCGCAAAGAGTCGGACACGACTGAACTGAACTGAACTGAACTGAAATCACTTTGGGAAGTAATACTTTTTTTCTTGGTGAAAAATTGCTTTAGGAAAAATAATTTCTTTTCTTTAATGACATGAATATACATTTTAGTCTAAAGTAAAGAAGATTACAACCTGCACTGAAAATCTTAAAAGAAAAAAAGAAAATTTCTGAGTGACCCACCTTCACATTAGGCAGATAGATTAATCCACTGAATGAGGTGAGATTATTGTTCTGTAGATTAACATTACACACATTTCTGAACTGGTCAACTGGAATCAAATCCACAGTTCTGAATTGAGACAGAGTAAATACAGTTATAACTTTAATGGCCATATTATATTGGTGAAATCTCTCACATGTAACACCAAAGCCATTTTGAAAAATTTATCTGACAAATTCTATGAAAAATAATTGCCATAATATAAAATGTATGGATCAAATGATCCGATAAATACATATTTTTGTTGGGTATATGTGTAAGAAAAATTACATAGAATTCCATTGACTTAAGAAATATGTCTATTACCACATAAACAGCACTATCATAAAAGAAACATCCAATTTCTTTATAAATTCACATACGTGCTCATGAAATCATAGTGAAGTTGATACGGTAATCCAAAAGATATTCAGTTGTAAACTGTAGAGGATATATATGAAACAGGTTATTTCTGAAATGCCAGGAAAAGGTTTGGGATGGGAAAGAAAAGGAGAAAGTAGGTAAGGTCTTTGAAAACAGTTTTCTGTGTAATTTCCTGAAAACTTTTATGGCATTTCACCTTATAAGGATGTTTTGGTAATTAGTCAGAATGCTTAATTCCTGGTTGATAGCTTTAAAACTTTTTTACCTTCATTTGAGTTATGAAGAAAAGCATAAAGCTAAATCACCTTGCTCTGATTCCTTCTTTTTAAAGATATATCAGTTTATTTCATTTCTTTCTTTTCTAAATTGAGGTATAGTTGATGAACAAATGTATATAAATTTCAGGTGTACAACATAGTGATTCACAATTTTTAAAGATTACACTCCATTCACAGTTATTGTAAAATATTGGCTATATTCCCTTTGCTGTATAATACATTCTTGTAGCTTATTTATTTTATACAGACTATATGTAGCTCAGTCTCCTACCCCTATTTTGCTCCCGCCTTCCCTTTCCCCAATAACCACAGGTTTATTCTCTGTATCTGTGAGTCTTTTTTTTTTGTTATATTCACTAGTTTTATTTTTTAGATCACATACAAGTGATATCATATAGTATTTGTCTTTCTCTGTCTGACTTATTTCACTTAGCATGATACCCTCCACCTATGTTACTGCAAATGACACAATTCTGTTCTCTTTTGTGGCTGAGTACTATTCTATGGTACATATATATACTATATCTTATGTATTATCTGTTTATGGCCATTTAGGCTGCTTGCATATCTTGGCAATTGTAAATAATGCTGCTATGAACATAGGGGTGCATGTATTTTTTTAATTAGTATTTTTCATTTTTTTTTCCCAGATGAATGCCTGGGAATAGAATTGCTGGGTCATATGTTAGTTCTGTAAAAATGTCAACTCAGATCTTCTGCCCATTTTTAATCAGGTTTTTTTTTTTACACTGAATTGTATGAACTGTTTATATATTTTGGATATTAACCCCTTGTTGGTCATATAATTTGAAAATAATTTTACGCATTCAGTAGGTTGTGTTTTCATTTTGTTGATGGTTTCCTTTGCTGCACAAAAGCCTAACCACATCTTTAAATCCTCAACTCTTAAGTTATAATTATAACATACTTTATCCACTAGTAAGCTGCTTATTCTTTCAACATGTTTTCATTAGTTATTTCCTACGTGCAGAAGATGTGTTTAGAAAGTCTACAAATATGAAAGACACTGTCCATGCACTCAAGAAATGGGATACAGAAAAACTAATAAAAAAAGGAAAACTGCCACAATACAATTAGGTATAACTGAATTTTAGGGAAAGAAAAACCTATTTGGGGAAGTCAGAAATTATTTCACCAGGAAGAAAGATCTTAAAATGAGACTTGGAGAATTTGGGGCATCTGTCAGGCAAGAAAGAGTTCCCGGCAGTGAAACAGCTGCAAGCAAAGGTAGAAACATGAAACAGCATTTTGTGACTGAGATTAAGGAATAGAATATTTTAGAATTTCTGGAGTATAAACAGTTATGGTGGAGTAAAGGTAATGAATGATTACAAGAGATAAAAATGGACTGGCAATGAAAGGGCCTCCCATGTCATCAAAGAGATTTAAAATTTTATTCTCTCTACAGTGGAAAGCCACTGACAGATGTTGAGAAGGGAAGTGATCTGATAAAACTTGCATTGTAGTAGGCAGTATGGATAATAGACTTGCAGGTAAGGTTATATGAGACAAAAAACAATAGTTTCTAAAATAGGTAATTCTCCAATCTAGGACAATGGCAATGACTATGGAAAGAAGGTAGAGGGAACTATGACACAAACTTAAGACACAGACTCTGGAGAATGTAGTGATTAATTAAAAATGGAGGACAAAGGAGAGAGAGATGTGGACCCTAGATTTTTGGCTTGGGCAACAACAGGAGAATGTTATTTCCTAGATGCTATCTAGGGAGCAAATATTCAAAAGAGGAGCCCAGGTTCAGGCTAAATTAGGGGTTCATCATAAATTAAAACTACGGCTGAAGATATCTGCCTATGAAGAGTATAGAATAGAAAAAAGAAGAGAAAAGGATTTATTAACCATTATCATTATGTAACAATGATAACATTCATGAGAACAGCATCAGAGGAATGCTAACAGTGAAAGCCAGATAATGCTGGATTAGAATGATACAATGTGATGAGCAAACATAGTATGTTCCCATTTAAAAAACTTGGTTATAAAATAAAATAGAAATAAAAAGTCTTAGAAAGAGCTTGATGACATTTTTAATCATAATGTGTGATAATAAAAGTTATTAGTGCACTTCAAAGATGGAAAAATTAATATGAGATTGTGAAGTAGGGTGGTCAATTTTCTGAATTATTGGCTATATTTGGATAAGATGTATAAATTATAAACCTTACAAAAATAATAATGACTACACATTTAATTATAATATCAAATTGCTATTGTTTAGTCATGTCTAAAACTTGGGACCTTATTGTCCTTGCAACTGCCAGGCCCCTCAGTGCATGGGACTTCCCAGGCAAGAATACTGGAGTGGGTTGCCATTTCCTACTCCAGGGGATATCCCCGAC
This sequence comes from Bos mutus, assembly GCF_027580195.1. NCBI lineage: Eukaryota > Metazoa > Chordata > Mammalia > Artiodactyla > Bovidae > Bos > Bos mutus. Next base: position 36,523,910 of record NC_091626.1, read on the forward strand.
TCATGGATTGAAACCACATCTCCTGCTTGGCGAATGGATTGTTTACCACTGAGCTGCCAGGGAAGCCCTCAAATATCAAATAGCATATAATAAAATGATTGTACCTGATGGATGACGAAGTCCAATTTAGTTCTTGCATTTGGGTGAAGTTTGGGTGTCCTTGTCGTTCAGCAATCATGTCAGAAGTAAGTCTGCCACCAAACAAATCTTTTGCACACTCAGTCTCTGGTGGTTCCTGTATATGAGGATATTTAGAAAGTGATGTCCTCTCTTACAGATGATTGTGCTGTGCTTAGTCACTCAACTGTGTCCAAGTCTTTGTGACCCCCAAGGACTGTAGGCCATCAGGCTCCTCTGTCCGTGGAATGCTCTAGGCAAGAGTACTGGAGTGGGTTGCCATGCCCTACTCCAGGTTTACAGATGACTAAATGTCTTTAATTCTTTGGTTCCAGGTCAAAATGGAGTGGACTCATTTCTCCCTATTTCATACTAAGTACAGCCAAACCTTCTGGATATTACATATAAAATACACATAGGAGACTGAAAGGTTCAGAGAAGAAGGCAGACCAGCTAGAGACCTTGGGACCTGAGGAATAACACTGTGGTGAGTTCTCTGGTGTGTTACTCTGATAATAATAAGAAACCTTCATCTACTGTTCCTGCTTGGCCATATGGTCAGGCAGGAGAACAATGAAAACCTGACCTGTGCCATAGGGCACAGCCCTATGGAAAATGATGGGTATATTAAAGTAGGGCACATTGATGCCCATCTGAACTCACTTTCAATTTTGGAAGGTGATTGAAATCGACAAGCAGATAGGCCCGTATGTTCACTTAAGGTGGCCACCTGGGTCTATAAAATAGGTGGACATTGGGGGTCTACAGCAATGCAGAGATAGGCTGAATCTAGGCATATTCCTCTTGCACCCTCTTAGGTACAAAATGCCAATAAGCACTGTTCCATCTGCCAGCAAAAGAGACAGAGACTGCAGATGGCTGTGTGGCAGATTTCCCTGTGGGAAGGCCCTGAACATAGCTGGCAAGTCAGACTGAGGCTGGTAGCCCTGGGGAGCTACAAATAGGTCCTGACAGGAATAGATCCTGACCCTGGACTGGGATTTGCTTATCCAGTGTAAATGCAAATGCATATAGTGGTATAAAAGAGCTGGAACTGAAGATATGACACCAATTTGGACAGTTGATGGTTATTTCTTCAGACCAAGGAACATGCTTTACAGCCTATACTGTGCAACAATGGGCAGGAAACTATCCTTTTCAGAGTAGTAGTTTGATAGAGAATTGGAGCGGGCAATTAAAACATTGGTTGTCTAAAACAGGGGGGATAGAATCATGACAGTCTGGGGTCTGGCTTACACGTCTTTCTGAGTGTGCTCACACTCAGTGAACATGAGTGGAGCTAAAAGAGTGTCCCCAGTGAATAGACGTCTGTTTTTCTGGTGGATCTGGGGGACAGGGGAAGGATGCTGATACGACTATGCACTTCTTACTAAGGAAGGATGATGCTGGTAAAATCATCATACTTCTTCTTTCCTTCTTCCTCACATCAACTCAACTTTTTTTTTCCTACCCGATGCAGTGGTCACAGAACCACACCTGTAATTATAAGTGCTAGAAATAGGGATCATTTTAAAGCAAGAAACTATGCTTTTAAACATTTTGTCAGAATTCCTACAGGCCTGATGGGGGTAAATTTTACCTTCACTCCATCTGGCAAAATTGGAATTAACAATGAATCTATCTGTATTTCCTGGTAGCAAAAACAGCCCACTTGTTTTGCACCTATTATCACCTTGCCCAATCTTAAGCGAGGTGGGCTGAGGGAAGGTATGGTAGACTAGTATCGCTGTCTGCAATCTAGACCAGCACAGTGGCCAAACCTAATGTCCCTTCCAGAGGTGGAAAAATATGGGTATAAATGGAAAGGATGGGGAAGAGAAGTTGTGGGTAAAGGAATTAATGAATACGTAATGTAATGAGGGAAATCCAGTATTATTTATATTACCTCAAAAGAGGCTAGAGCAAGAGTTGATATTGTCTCAGTTCAATTATAGCAGATGCTTGAAAGGGTGAAGCTATGTTTTCTGAGACTACTCCTGTTTTAGGAAACTGACAAACGTCTCCAATGGAAAGCTGTAAATCTGAGTTGCCTCACCCTGGGAGACATTTCCATGATTATGGACTGTATAATAACTGAATGGGATTATAGCAATATTCTAAAATCTTTTGAATTTATGATCATTTTGCTGTAAAAAGACAAGGGCATGAGCTATGATATTGTGATTTATAACAAGAAACATACATTTGGTCTTTGTCTACTGTTCCTGGCACATAGCTCCTAAAACCCTTGTAATTTCCTGTTCAGCCACTCAGTGATGTCTGGCTCTTTGCAACCCCATGGACTGCAGCATGCCAGGCTTCCCTGTCCTTCAGCATCTCCTGGAACTTGCTCAAACTCATGTCCATTGAGTTAGTGATGCCATCCAACCATCTCATCCTCTCATTTCCTTCTTCTCCTGCCTTCAATCTTTCCCAGCATCAGGGTCTTTTCCAATGAGTCAGTTCTTTGCATCAGGTGGCCAAAGCATTGAAGCTTCAGCTTCAGCATCAATCTTTCCAATGAATATTCAGGATTGATTTCCTAAAGGATTGACTGGTTTGATCTCCTTGCTGTCCAAGGGACTCTCAAGAGTCTTCTACAATACCATAGTTCAAAAGCATCAATTCTTTGGTGCTCAGGCTTCTTTATGTTCCAACTCTCACATCTGGGAATCTTTTATTATAATATTGTGGTTTTTGTTTTCGATTCCTAAAATAGCTCCAGAACCACCAGGTGAAAGGAGCGTGCTTCCATTCCTAACAAGCCTTTCAACCACACCTGAGTTTATCTTAAAAAGATGACTTTTGGAAAGTCCCTGAGAATGGGGACTGGTTGCCAGGAAAATCAACATGATTACAAAGTTGGAACTTCCAGTAACATTACCTTACATCCTGGTATGATTATATACCCATGGAGCCCTGGAGACAGAGTGAGACTTAGCTGTCCATGCTTTACCATTAAAAAGTCATGTCACTTCGAATAAGGCATTTAAATTCTCTGGAGTTCTTTGTGTTCATTCACAGAATAAAGCCTTTGGACTATGTTATTTCTAAAGTCAATGTATATTTACCTCTCAAACACTTTAGGATCATGTTGCCTTCTACCTCCTGCCACATCTACTTTTGGTGGTTTCTTTTCCTCTTTACATTTACTAAATGAAGTTATTAAAGCCTCACTTAGATTTACTTTCTCTACTCTCTTTCCTTAGTCAATGGTATATGCTTTTGGTTTTAACTAGGCAACGTTCTTTAAATTACTTCCAAATCTAAACAAATGTAAATTAAATGTCCATATCTGATGTTAGTCCTGTGTTTTCAATTGCTTGTTTGCCATCTCCAATCAGATGATTCACTATCATATAAAACTTAGTGTGTCCAACACTAATCATCTTATTCCTGAAACTACTTTTCCTCCTATAATATTTCTGTTATGATATCTCTTACTGGCATAGACTCAAGCCTTATAGACCTCTTTTATTCTTTCCTTTCCTCATCTTTCAAATTTAATTGGTTGCCAAGTTCTGTCAACTCTTCCTAGTATTTCTACCTTTCAACCCTCCATTTATAATACTATTTCCCCTTGGTTCATTTCAGTTTCTCAGTACCTCATATCTAGATTAAGCTAATAGACTCCTATTGGTTTTTGTGTCCATTGCTCTAAACACTGCTGTTAAATTTCCTAATATATAATTTTGAATTATGTTATTCCCCTACTCAAAAACTTCAATGCCTTACCATTACCTATCAATTAAAGTCTAGGTTATTCAGACTAATCTTCATGTCCCATTATCAATTCATATATTCTACCTCATCCTACAAAAATTTTGTGGAGCTTACAGGAGGAACATATAATTAAATAGTAAAATAGCAGAGATTGTGAATGATGTAAGTTAGAAGAGATCAAGTGTTGGGATAGGGAGAGAGACCTTAAGTCCTACAGGGTTTCTGTTACTGAACCACAAATTTGGCTCTGAGGTTTAAGGTAGTCAAAGTGAAAAGGAAAATAGTTAAATAGTTAAATAATTAAATAGTTAAATAATACTCATTGTCAGCGAGGAGAGCATAACTTTTCTTCAGGGGGAAATGTTTTTCCTACACTTACTTCCAAAAGCACTTTCCGAGGTGGCCCTTCAATTGAGGGCACAGAGTGGTGGGAAGGATAATATTCTCAACACCACCCTGGTGCACGTGCAGTACTAGCTTCATATGCCTGTTTTAAAAACAACCCTTAGTGAAAACCAACACCTGAAAAAAACCCAGTATGCAACATGCTAGAGAACTGTTCATGTTTGGGGGAGAATAGTTTTGATTCTTCATTCTGAGGAGGGTCTTGAAAAAAGCAAGGTTAGAATTAGTAATCTTATCAGAGTACCTCAAAGTCCCAAATAATCATAAACTATCTCTCAATTTTCTAGAAACTTGAAGTTTTATTGTCTGACAGGTGCTAGGCAGTGTTACACAGGGAACTTTCTATTCTCCACACATTTGTTGTGCATGTATCCTATTACATGGAAATCAGAAGCCTTGAATGAACCTGCTTGTTACAGAATTCAGGTTTCCAAATATTGCTTTCATAGTCAATCCTATGTTCTGTGTTATTTTTTAACACAGTAAAAAAAGTTATTTTTTACTAGTACAGTTTACTAGTAATGTTGACATACCATTTGTTGGTTCAAATATGTTTTTCTTAAATCTTAACTGTATTTTTCCAGGTAACAGGAAGCAGTTTTTAGGCCCAAGAAGATGGTAGGGCTCCAGGGCAGTTTTTCTATCCTGTCTCATAAAATTGTGCTCTTTATTTGTTAGGCATTGGATTCAGTGGGTGTAAATGTAAGCAGTATCTTCCCTTCTGTGCCACCTCATTTAGACAATTAAAAACTGGCCAAAGGAGAAAAAATTAAAACCCAGATCTAAAATGTGCTTTGGGGATCCAGATTTTAATAAGCATAGTAAGTTTACATACTAGTGATTAAGCAACATTCAAAATGACTATGACTTATGGATATATATTAATATGCAGTTTGGACCAAATGCTATGAGTCAACAAAAAACTTACAATTGAGATTCCATCCAAAGCTTTCAGTTCTGGAAGATGAAATATTACAAACAACCGGTAGTTTTCTTGATTCCACACAATAATGTTTCCATACATGTCTAGAATAACCAGGTTGCATAAACCCTGCATAATAAAAATGCATTTAATGCGATATACATATATACTCACTCTGTTTTTTTCCCCTTAAGAGTTTAATCAGCCTTGAATTTTAATATTTGAATTACTCTATCATTCCATAGTGATTTGAGATCTTTGGAGTGTACTATTTACAGTACACTTTCAGACTATTAAAGTATAATTTTGTGCAGTATTTCAGTGGTCTATACTATATGATCAGAATCACTTTTTGGATATTGGTGCTAAATATATTACCCATGATAAAGACTCATAAAGAACTTAGCAAAGTTTAAAACATATGCTATGTTTATGGAATAACAGTCTATTAAATAGTACATGGCTATTATGCAGTATATGACTTCCCTGTTGGCTCAGACGGTAAAGCATCTTGCTTACAATGTGGGAGACCTGGGTTCGATCCCTGGGTCGGGAAGATCCTCTGGAGAAGGAAATGGCAACCCACTCCAGTACTCTTGCCTGGAAAATCCCATGGATGGAGGAGCCTGGTAGGCTACAGTCCACGGGGTCGCAAAGAGTTGGATATGACTGAGCAACTTCACTTACTTAGTTACTTATTATGTAGTATACAAATATGGGCTTCCCAGGTGGCTCAGTGGTAAAAGAATCCACCTGCCAATGCAGGAGGCAAGGGAGATGCCAGTTCGATCCCTGGGTGGGAAAGATCCTCCGGAGGAGGAAATGGCAACCCACTCTGGCATTCTTGCCTGGAAAATCCCATGGACAGAGGAGTCTGGTGTGCTACAGTCCATGGGGTCTCAAAGAACTGGACATGACTGAGCACATACATAAGCACATATACAAATATAATAGTGAAATGAAGCAATGAAAAACACAGTCTTCTGATGAGGGATAAAACTGAAGTGCTTCTGCCTGGTAAGGGAGTAGCAGACTTCAATGTGCTTCCTTATTAGATATTTTGATGTGCCTTTGTTGTGAAGGAAGGGCCCTGACTTTTTACCCTGAGGGGGTAAAACTACTTACTCTGTGTCTATAATGTATTTATGTAGCTATTGTTGATTAGGTTGACTCTACAGCTCTAGAAGTAGTTGTATTGGGGGAATATGATGAGGATAAGTTTGCAAGCAAGAAAAGACAGGAAATGGATGTAAGTTTTTGGTAGGAGATAAAGTCCTAGCAATGTGGTATCAGCAAAAGGAGAGAGGCCATTGGGAGTCCCAGTGGTAGGAAATGACCTTTGAACTTTAGAAACTATGAAGTCCCACATTACATTTGAAGTAAATCCCTATTCTTTGTTGTAGTAAACTTCCATTTTATTAAAACCTCCAGTAAAACCTGTTATACAGAAGCCTCAATATAAGAGGTTTCCTGGGGAGAATTAAAGAAAGCAAAACTGGGCAAAGCAGACATTACTTTGCAAACAAAGGTCCGTCTAGTCAAGGCTATGGTTTTTCCAGTAGTCGTGTATGGATGTGAGAGTTGGACTGTGAAGAACGCTGAGCGCTGAAGAATTGATGCTTTTGAACTGTGGTGTTGGAGAAGACCCTTGGACTTCAAGGAGATCCAACCAGTCCATTCTAAAGGAGACCAGTCCTGGGTGTTCTTTGGAAGGACTGATGCTAAAGCTGAAACTCCAGTACTTTGGCCACCTCATGAGAAGAGTTGACTCATTGGAAAAGACTCTGATGCTGGGAGGGATTGGGGGAGGAGGAGAAGGGGACAACAGAGGATGAGATGGCTGGATGGCATCACCGACTGGATGGATGTGAGTTTGGGTGAACTCCAGGAGTTGGTGATGGACAGGGAGGCCTGGCGTGCTGCGATTCATGGGGTCGCAAAGAGTCAGACACGACTGAGCAACTAAATTGAACTGAACTGACCAGAGAGGGTAGAAGCCATAAGTGAGAACCAGAAAGTAGTGAAAGATAATCAAGAACTGCTCTGAGAAGAGGAACTGTTAATGAATCTTATCCCCCAATCAGGTTAGGTGATCCTTGGAAATACTTAAGGAAGGCACAGTTAGAAGGAATGGAGATCGGGTTATTTTATTTGAGGACTAAAATATATTTCTGTGAAGCTATCAACCTGGGGACACTATCAACTATGGTTACACACTCGCATGTTTGTATGTGTACATAAATTGAATGCAGATACGTTTTAACAAACCTTGTTTTTCCTAATTTTTATTTTCTTCTTTACATTATTCTGTATTTTCCAAATTCTATATAGTGAGCATGTATTACTTTCATAGTATAAATAAATAAAATTTTTAGAAAAATAAAAATATTAGTGCCCCCAGATAGTCACCTTTAAATTGTAGATCTCCTGATTGAGAGCAATATAGTTATTGCTTACGTATAATTCAATTAGTGTAAAAGCTTTTTGTAGACCACTCAGTGAAGTGATTCTGTTGTTCTCAAGAGAAAGGGAATGCAGATGAAGCATGTTATCAAAAATATGCTTTTCCAAACCAGTGAGGAGATTATTATTTATGCTGAGGCGGGTTAATTTAGTCAGCTTGGAAATGCCTAGAAAAATAAGCAAATTCAAAAAAAGATTCAGACAGCACTGAAAGGTTAATTTAAAAAAAAAATAAGCTGCTGGTTGTTTTACTGTTTCTCTTTTTCTAAGTTCAAGTTACTTGACAGATTTTATAGTATTGATCATCACTGTTTTTCCTTTTGTTAAAGAAGAATATAATGTGCATTAAGCCCCAACTAATATATTAAATTCTAATTTTGGATTTCTAAGTAGACTCATTTTTCTTAGATGTTAAAGGAAAGCACTGTGTAGGAATATTGAATTAAGCTTTCAAATAACCTTTTAATGATGTAATTAATTAAGGTTTTCATCATCACAATAATATAAAGCTCTACACAAAGCTTCAAGTATTCACCCACCCCTTCAAGTATTCACCCACCCATACTGTAAAACATTAAGGGTAAGGAACTAGAATACAATGCTCTGGAAAGTATTCCTTACTTTGGCATCATTTGTAGTAAAAAAAAGAACTCTAATTCTACCTTTTTATGTTTAGAAGTACTTTAAGACAGAAATGTTACCTCTCACTACAATCTGATCCCTATGTATTAACACAATATATACTGTAGACACTTTGTAACTGTGGATAGGGTGATGCAGTTGAAAGACAAGAACTCTGGAGTCAGAGTTGATTTCAAGTGTGACACTACTAGATTTAGGACCATAGGTAAATTATGTAGAATTGTGTAAACTCTGAGCCTAATTTTCCTCATCCATGAAATAAATATACTTAAATCTACTTCTAAGGGCTATGGAATTAAATAGAGTGATATTTGAAAAGTATCAGTTCTAACTATTGCCAAATAAATAATGAATACTCAATAAATTTTATTCATGTTCCTCTCTCACATCAGCCTTTATCATGGGACTATGAAATGCTGAAAGTAAATCAATCTGGGGCCAGTTAGGATGTACTATCAAAGCAAAAATCCTCAAATTGGATATTAGGCCTATCTGTGTTTGGGAAAAAAAAAAAGATAAATATCTGTTAAAGTTTAGTAGGGTAGCTTGCCGGGAGCCAGTGTGAGGAACTCCGCCTGTGGCAAAGATCATGAGGAAGGAGGCTCGGCATACGCAAAGGCAGGATCGAGCCTCAGGAGTCCCCCTGGAAATTCTCAAGCATCTACCCCCAAAACCAGAGTCTGCCTACTTTACTGCTTTGTGCTCTCACCTACACCTCTGACTTTACGAGGGGCTGTCCTGTGCGGGACAAGAATGTTTTAGTTCACAACCGTGAGAGGCATGAGATGTTCTAAACTGTCTGAACACAGATTCCTTTGAGCAGTTAAAAGATTGATTAGAAATTGTATTGGTGAAGGGTTTTTCACGTGTTGGGCCAATGTTTGCTGCTAAGTTTCCATATCCCTTACCTGCTGTGTCCCTGGCAGTGTATTAATTAATATAATTGGTGTAAGTAGTAGCTTTAATGTTTGTAACCTTGGACCCTTGAGTTAATTCTTTTTCTTGTTATAGCCCACCACACCTTTGCCCTATAGGAATGCAACTTTAATGCTTTTGGAGGGTGGCACCTGACTAATCACCTTGAGAGAAAAATAAGTTTTCTGAAGAAAGGGTCTTAAAATGTTAACAGGCCTCTGGGCCAGAAGATGATGCAAATCACCTAAACTTTTGCATATGATAAGTTTGCAGGAAGAAAGCCTGGCTTACTGCATGACTCTACTCCTTCCCCCATTATCCTCTATGCATAACTTAAGGTATAAAAACTACTTTGGAAAATAAAGTATGGGCCTTGTTCACCAAAGCTTGGTCTCCCCATGTCATTCTTTCTCTCACCTTCTGGCTGAATTATTCAGCCTCTTTTCTCCACTGAATTTCCTCACTGAGCTATCCTTATTTAACCACTCTTTATATCCTTAATTAACGTTTAATTAAGCAATTGTTTCCTGATCCTCGCCAACGCCATCCCCGCTTCGAATTCCCTGGATCCACCGGGGCTGGACCCCGGCAGTAGCTATCTTTGAAAAGTGGGTATAGGGAAAAGACAGGTTGAAGGATTCTTCTTTTCAATAAGCATATGCAGGGGAATAAAAAGGAAATGGGTTCTCAGCTGTATATACAAAGCAAAATTCGCACCCTATTGTATGGGAATGGAAGGCTAGTGATGGTTCTAAACACAGATGCCTGAGCTAAACCTCTCTACACTCTTACTCAGCTGAAATCTATAGAAGAGAGGCCTGTGAATCTGTACATATATTTGATTAGTGGTGATTGCAGCCATGAAATTAAAAGATGCTTACTCCTTGGAAGGAAAGTTATGACCAACCTAGATAGCATATTCAATAGCAGAGACATTACTTTGCCAACAAAGGTCCATCTAGTCAAGGCTATGGTTTTTCCTGTGGTCATGTATGGATGTGAGAGGTGGACTGTGAAGAAGGCTGAGCGCCGAAGAATTGATGCTTTTGAACTGTGATGTTGGAGAAGACTCTTGAGAGTCCCTTGAACTGCAAGGAGATCCAACCAGTCCATTCTGAAGGAGATCAGCCCTGTGATTTCTTTGGAAGGAATGATGCTAAAGCTGAAACTCCAGTACTTTGGCCACCTCATGAGAAGAGTTGACTCACTGGAAAAGACTCTGATGCTGGGAGGGATTGAGGGCAGGAGGAGAAGGGGACAACAGAGGATGAGATGGCTGGATGGCATCACCAACTGGATGGAGGTGGAGTTTGGGTGGACTCCAGGAGTTGGTGATGGACAGGGAGGCCTGGCGTGCTTCAATTCATGGGGTCACAAAGAGTCAGACATGACTGAGTGACTGAACTGAACTGAACTAAGTGATTCTTATGATCAAGCACTTTTTTTATAAACTACTGTTAATCACCATTAAAATAAAGTATAACGAATGTTAAACATTCTATTTTAAAGATAATTAACACTTGTTTTGCATATGTAATTTTTTTAAGTAAAAATTTCTATTTTATGAAAAAGGTAGTACACACACACATGCTAAAAACAATTCAAAAACAAATAAATTAAGCCCCTTTCCCAGGCTTTGGTTTTCAATTTTTACCTTCTCTCAATGACAACCCTGTTACCAAAATGCACATGCAGAAATATTCTATACCTAGATAAGTATGCTGATGTGTGTGTGTGTGTGTGTGTGTGTATGGCTACTTATCTTTTTCAAAAGTATGCCTCATTCATTCATTTTATTAATATATACGCAATGGTATAGATCTTGACTACTGCCTAGTTTGTTACATGCTAAGTTTGGTAAGAGATGGTAAACACTGGTTCAGAGATGGGAGGGAAGGCAGAGGAAATGAAAGTCAGCTGGTTGGGTGCATTATATATAGTAACCAACCACAGATCCCACTAAGAGGTGTTTAGAATACTCTGGGCTTAAGAGATGGTAAACACTGGTTCAGAGATGGGAGGGAAGGCAGAGGAAATGAAAGTCCACTGGCACTAAGAACCTGCCTGCCAATGCAGGAGACGTGAGAGATACAGGTTCTAACCCTGGGTCAGGAGAATCCCCTGGAGGAGGGAAGGCATGACAACCCACTCTGGTATTCTTGCCTGGAGAATCCCAAGGACAGAGGAGCCTGTCGGGCTACAGTTCATAGGGTCACAAAAAGTTGGACACTGCTGAAGTGACTTAGAATATTCTACTCCAAACCTTCTTGGGACTTCTTGGAAGATCTTCCTCTTCAGAAATTCCTTTATTAGTGTTACTCACTTTTTATTCTTCTTAATTAGACATTCATATTTTAAGACTCTAGGATTATCTAACATCTTACCTTCTATCTTTGAGATGCAGTTTCCATCTAATGTGAGCTCTTCCAAGTTAACACAAGATTCCAAGCCTTCCATTTTAGTGAGATTATTGTTGCTGAATGAAGCCCATTTCAAATTTTCCAGTTTTTCTAAATTTGTGATTTCAAAAAGATGTTGCCCATCTAAATTTAAGGCAGTTATCTGTAGAATGATTCACTTTATATGTTATTTCTGAATCATATCAAAATTCACTGTTATAAAAAGGCTAATGAAATAATTCAAATGTGGTAACATCAAAAAAAATTTCCTTTAGGAACTAAAGACATGGCAAAGCTCTTAATTTACATAAAAGTAAAATTTTGATTACTTTTTGAGATTATAACTCAAAAAGGGACTTAGATGGTTTTATAGAAACTGAGCTGTGCCAGTCAGCTTCCCAGTAGTGAAGGACTTGGCTCAGCTGCTGGGAGTGCTATTGGCAGAAAGCCTTCAACTGTCAGTCCCTTCAGGGACAGCATCAGCTGCAGAGAGCAGCCTTGCTCAAGGTCATGCCCCTTCCCAGGTTGGCACCTACCCAATGATGAAGGGAAAGAAGGGCCTGGCCTTCTCAGCCCAACTTAGGACAGATTTAAAGGGCCATTGCTATTCCAGAACTGCCCACAGGGTCAGCTAAGACTATAACTGAGCCAGCATCACAGCTAAATATCTCTGTATCCTGTAATAAAATCAATGGCACTAATATCTTCCATTTTCAAGGGTCAGATTCTCTTAACTCAGTTTCTACCTTTGGCAAGAGGTTGCATGCTGCTTTATGAAGAAGCTGTGGATGTTCCAGAACATTTTTCCTTAGCTTTGGGTGAATTCTGACTAGTTCCCCTATTCCCTTGCCAGGATTCCTGATTCTTTTTATCTTACCATCCAAACTTTTGACTTGGTCTCTGGCTCTGAGCTTTAAAGTCCTCTTGTTTATTACCCATTGGTTTTGTAGTGTACCTTAATCCTAAATTCCTGTGCTAGAGTGACCACTGTTGAGGTCTCAGTTCAGTTCAGTCACTCAGTCGTGTCTGACTTTTTGTGACCCCACGGACTGCAGCATGCCAGGCTTCCCTGTCCATCATCAACTCCCAGAGCTTGCTCAAACTCATGTCCATCACGTCAGTGATGCCATCCAACCATCTCAGCCTCTGTTATCCCCTTCTCCTCCTGCCTTCAATCTTTCCCAGCTTCAGGGTCTTTTCTAACGAGTCAGTTCTTTGCATTAAGTGGCCAAAGTATTGGACTTTCAGCTTCAGTATCAGTCCTTCCAAAGAATATTCAGGACTGATTTCCTTTAGGACTGACTGGTTGGATCTCCTTGCAGTCCAAGGGACCCTCAAGAGTCTTCTCCAACACCACACTTCAAAAGCATCAATTCTTCAGTGCTCAGCTTTCTTTACAGTCCAACTCTCACATCCATACATGACTACTGGAAAAACCATAGTTTGACTAGATAGACCTTTGTCGGCAAAGTGATTTCTCTGTTTTTTAATATGCTTTCTAGGTTGGTCATAGCTTTTCTTCCAAGGAGTAAGAGTCTTTTAATTTCATGGCTGCAGTCACCATCTGCAGTGATTTTGGAGCCCAAGAAAATAAAATCTTTTACTGTTTCCATTGTTTCCCCATCTATTTGCCATGAAGTGATGGGACCAGATGCCATGATCTTAGTTTTTTTAATGTTGAGTTTTAAGCCATCTTTTTCACTCTCCTCTTTCACTTTCATCAAGAGGTTCTTTAGTTCCTTCCTCTTTGCTTTCTGCCATAAGGGTGGTGTCTTCTACATATCTGAGGTTATTGATATTTCTCCTGGCAATCTTGATTCCAACTTGTTCTTCATTCAGCCCGGCATTTCACATGATGCACTCTGCATACAAATTAAATTACAGCCTCGATGTACTCCTTTCCCAGTTTGGAATCAGTTGGTTGTTCCATATCCAGTTCTAACTGTTGCTTCTTGACCTGCATACAGATTTCTCAAGAGTCAGGTCAGGTGGTCTGGTATTCCCATCTCTTTAAGAATTTTTCACAGTTTGTTGTGATCTACACAGTCAAAGGCTTTGGCATAGTCAATAAAGCAAAAGTAGATGTTTTCCTTGGACTTTCTAGCTTTTTCTATGACCCAATGGATGTTGGCAGAGATCGAATTCGATCTCTTCCTCTGCCTTTTCCAAATCCAGTTGAACATCTGGAACACTGAGGTCTAGCCCTGATGTCTAGCCCTGTGACACAGCTAGTCACAACTTGACTTCTCTTTCAATTTTAATTTGTCTCTCCCAGTTTTCTGCCCATTACCTATCTGTACCCTCTTTATGACATAAAGGGCAAAGCTGACTAAAATCAACTGAACTTAAGATATTTACATTAAGTTTAATAGAATTGCTTTTACCTTCAAGTACCAATTTCCACTCATATGTGAATGTGGTCCTAACTTTGAAGTCTGTGTCAGAATTTTGGCAGAAGGCCATATGCTGAGAATCCGTGGTCTCTCTTCTTTAGTACTAGAATGCCGTAAGAGAGAGAACTAATAAGACAAAAAAACACATGATGAATAAGGAAATATTATGTAAAGGTCCATTTATATATAGTTAAAAGAACTGTCTCTTAGATGGCTGGCCCAATGAATAAAATATGACATTTTCTATGTCTTAAAGTGTTTTCAGTAACTTGATGTACTTTAAATCATATATCTCGCTCATTTTTTATCAGTTATTTAACCATAATAAAATAATATTTATAAAACTGTGAAATGATTATTATAATACAAACACCATGTAATTCATCCATGGAGCCAGTTTAAGAGCTAGAATATTCCTACTACCCTAGAAGCTCCCTGTGTGTCCCATCCTAATCTTTTTTCTCTGCTGCTCAGAAGCCATCACTCATCTCAAGTGAATCAATCAATTCTCTTATGAAGCAATCAAATAATCTCAAAATTTGTATCTACCATTACTTGTTTTCTTTATAGACCTATGTTTATATCCATAAATAAAATATTAGTCTTACACATATTTGAACTTTGTGAAAATTTAATAATATTTGTATTCTTCTGTAACTTGTTTTGCTCAACATTGTATCTATGAGATTCTGTAGCTGTAGTTTATTCATATGTCATTGTTATATAGTATTTCCTTATCAAAGTCAATGAACACTGAGCTGATTTCAGGGTTTTTTGCTATCATAAACACTGCTGTTATGAATATTCTTGTGCATGACTCTTGGTACACATATGCAAGAGTATCTTTGGAGTATATAACTTGCTGGGTTTAGGGTATGTATATATTCAGCTTTACTAGATAGGGTCAATTTGTTTTCCAAAGTGGTTACACCAGTTGTAATAACTTTTACTTCAAATCTTTGCTAAAACTTGGTATTGTCAAGAGTTTTTTTTTCCCCCAATAGTGGCCATAAATTGGTAGATCATTAAAGTTTTAATGTTTATTTTCTTGAGTATTAATATGGTAGAGCATCTTTTCCTAAGTTGTTTGGCTGTTTTGATTTCCTCTCTAGTGAAGTGTCTGTTTAAATCTTTTGCTCATTTTTCTGTTTCATTGGTTGTCTTTTTCCTAATACATTTTGGATATATAAAGAATTGTGTAATTTTGTCTAATTTTATCTACTTTTGTCAATTAGATATGTTGCAAATTTCTTTTCCCAGTATATAGCTTGTCTTTTGACTTTCTACCCTTTGAGGATTAGATGTATTAATTTTAAGATAGACGAATCCAATCTTTTATAGTTTATGCTCTTTATTTCTTACATAATAAATTCTTCCCTAATTCAAGGTTATAATGATAATTTCTGATCTTTTCTTTTAAAATATTTTGGTTTTGCTTTTTGCAGTGAAACCTTAATGCACTTATCCCATTACCTGCGGGGAGCGAGCTCCGCCCCTGGCAAAGGTCATGAGGAAGGAGGCTTGGCATACGCAAAGGCGGGATCAAGCCTCAGGAGTCTCCCTGGAAATTCTCGAGCAATCTACCCCCAAAACCAGAGTCTGCCTACTTTCTACTTTGTGCTTTCACCTGTCCCCCACTACCTCTCTCTGAAAAAAGAGTTAGCTTACAGCTCCAGTTAATAATTCCTGGGTGTGACAGTGTTTCAACCTACAAACTCCCTTGGAAGTCCTCTAGCCTGCCTGAATAGGTTTTTCCGGCCACATGTGATTGCTCAGAGCCTCCAAACTGTGAGAGGCATAAGATGTTCTAAACTGTCTAAATACAGATTCCTTTGAGCAGTCAAAAGATTGATTAGAAATTGTATTGGTGAAGGGATTTTCACTTGTTGGGCCAATATTTGCTGCTAAGTCTCCATATCCCTTACCTGCTGTGTCCCTGGCAGTGTATTGATTAATATAATTGGTGTAAATAGTAGGTTTAATGTTTGTAACCTGGGACCCTTGAGTTAATTCTTTTTCTTGTTATAGCCCACCACACCTTTGCTCTGTAGGAATGCAACTTTAATACTTTTTTGGAGGCTGGCGCCTGACTTTAGAATAATCACCTTTAGAGGAAAAGGCCTCCGAGCCAGAAGATGATGCAAATCACCTAAACTTTTGCATATGATAAGTTTGCAGGAAGAAAGCCCGTCTTACTGCATGACTCTACCCCTTCCCCCATTATCCTCTATGCATAACTTAAGGTATAAAAACTACTTTGGAAAATAAAGTGCGGGCCTTGTTCACCGAAACTTGGTCTCACCATGTTGTTCTTTCTCTTACCTTCTGGCTGAATTATTCAGCCTCTTTTCTCCACTGAATTTCCTCACTGAGCTATCCTTATTCTATTACTCTTTATATCCTTAATTAACGTTTAATTAAGCAGTTGTTTCCTGATCCTCGCCAACGCCGTCCCCGCTTCGAATTCCCTGGATCCACTGGGGCTGGACCCCGGCAATTACCTTTTATTGACTAGACTCCCTAATCTATACGGTCAGCTCTGTGATTTATCACTTTTCCATGTATGTGTGGGTCTACACTGGGTCTTTATATTCTGTTGTGTTGGTCTATTTGTCTAACTCTGCCAAATCCACACTGTCTTACAGGATTTTAGCAAGTTTTGATTTCTGGTAGGGTAAATCCCCAAGTCTTCTTTAGGAGTCAATGATATTTTGATCAACAAAAAAGTTTCTTTCCTTCACTTTAAACAGATCCAAAATTAAACATTACATTAAGGAATTAACATTCAAATATTCTACAGAAAGTAAATACCTAGATAACTAGAGTGGAGGTATTAAGGATATTGAAGCAACTTTAGTTAAAGTAGCATTCTTAATCTGGATAATACAGGTATTTCCCCTTCCCCAAGTTAATAGGTTTTGTTTTTTTTCAGCCAGACACATATAATATCAATACTAGGTAAATAAGTCACTAAATTCTTTCTCAAGGTCTCTAGGCTTACCTTATCCACAGAAAGTTGCTTATTTTCATGTAGGCTCTAGAAAGGACTCTGGTGAGTTCAGGTTGACTAGGAAAAAAACAGTTACCCTAGAGGTATTTTTGAGGTAGTGTCCAGGGATGAGAATCCATAAAACCACTTGGTATTTAAATAGGATACATTTAAGCAGAAAAAAAATTTTCAAGTGATATGATTGTTATAGATGAACTTTTTCATTAGCATGCTAAGAGAGAATACAAAATCTCAATAATGAAATAAGAGTATAGGAAATATTATTTGTATATTCTAAATAGAACAAGAAATATTAAACAGTAAAAGCCAACCTGAGTAATCTTTGTTCCAGAAATAAATTTCATAGCTGCTGTTGCTTCTTCTTCAGAAATGAGGACTCCATCTAAATGAGTAAGAGTCTTTAATCTGCCAATAACACTCAGCCTTAATGTGGCTGGCTTGGGAAAAATAATAAAAGTTAATTTTTACAAAATATTACATAGTGTTATGACATGGAAAGGAGTTTTTCTTCATTCCTTCCCACATAATTCAAATTATGCACCTCCTACTTTATTATATATGTCTAAAAATAAAGGCCTAACTTAATTCTTTAAATAATAGTTGATATTAAATTATATTTAAGAATTAATCTGTTTTGTTTGAAGCTGGATACTTCTACTGTTGTGAAGGGAGGAAATCCCACTAGTTGTTGAAAAGTGACAGTGATGAAAAGTGTTCAAAAAACTGCAGTGCCTCCTGTTTATCTAGATCAGCAGTTAGCTACTCAGCCAATTGGGTGAGCCAATACAGATCTTCAGCTCTGGACATTTAATTTGGCAGCATGGCTATAGCTCTACTATGATCAATCAGGAAGTCTGATTTGGCAAAAGAAAAATATGCTTCGATTTTATGGAGTGAAAAAGGAGAAATACAACAGTATAAACATAGTAATATGGCTAATGTAATAGAAACAATCATGCTTTTAGTCTCTTTTTGAAATGTTGAACAGGGTCTATATATATTTTTGAAAAGCAAGAAAAGATGCATTCTTGAAATTATAAACTTGGGGCTTATTTTAAATACTTGGAGATACTCTTCAATATAATCATTGAATATCGAAATTTCTTAGCATGAATCTACATATGTTTGTGATGAGAAAAAACAGTGCTCAAATTTCCTTTGATAACAGAACATATATAAGACTTTATAATTTAGGTTTATTGGAGAATGTGACAAATTTGTTCCCCCTTTAATAGTATGTTTCTCTCACAGTATAGTATTCTATTATTCTTGGTTCCTATACCTCACTACAGTAGGATTCTAGCACACTGAGCTATATATACTACGTTATAAAATTTGAAAACTAAAGATTTTCAAATGGCAATGAATGACATCTGATACTCTTAAGACCACAATACTCTCAAACTATTAGAGGCTGCAAAAAAAGCTGATGTGAAATTAAAAACTTTTCTATAGTAACATTTGATTCACTTGATCGATACATTATATTCAAATTACAAAATACTTCAAGGAATTCTACTGAGACAAAGACAGTTTGCCTGTTTCTGGGTATTATTGAATAATTGTGAGAAAACAGCTTTGAAATAAAAGTGATTGTCTGCTTTTTTATAAACATGTCTGTTACATACCTTTTGCCATGGATTATGTCGAATATCAAGAGTGAGAAGGCTTGTGGTATGTTTGCATAACATATTTATTTCATCGCCAGATTTTTTCAGTTGATTCCAGCTCAAGTCTAAGTGCTTAAGTTTCATCAGACCTCTAAATCCTTCAAGGGTTATCACATGGTTATGACTTGCATCCAAATATTCAAGGTTATACTGCAACACATACAAATAGAAGTGATGCTAGAAGGATCATGGTTTGTATTTACAGTTCTTTTTTTCTCTCTCTGATTCTTTAAGTACTTTACATGCTTTTTGGTAATCCTTACAGAAAACCTAAACAGTAGCCTATACTGCAGTAATGGCATCAGTTGTGTCTGACTCTTTGCGATCCCATGAACCGCATGGGGAGGAGGAACAGGCCTCCCTGTCTATCACCAACTGCCGGAGTTCACTCAGACTCACGTCCATCGAGTCAGTGATGCCATTCAGCCATCTCATCCTCTGTCGTCCCCTTCTCCTCTTGCCCCCAATCCCTCCCAGCATCAGAGTCTTTTCCAATGAGTCAACTCTTCGCATGAGGTGGCCAAAGTACTGGAGTTTCAGCTTTAGCATCAGTCCTTCCAAAGAAATCACAGGGCTGATCTCCTTCAGAATGGACTGGTTGGATCTCCTGCAGTTCAAGGGACTCTCAAGAGCCTTCTCCAACACCACAGTTTAAAAGCATCAATTCTTCGGCACTCAGCTTTCTTCACAGTCCAACTCTCGCATCCATACATGACCACTTGAAAAACCATAGCCTTGACTAGACGAACCTTTGTTGGCAAAGTAATGTCTCTGCTTTTGAATATGCTATCTAGGTTGGTCATAACTGTTCTTCCAAGGAGTAAGTGTCTTAATTTCATGGCTGCAGTGGTTTTGGAGCCCCAAAAAATAAAGTCTGACACTGTTTCTACTGTTTCCCCATCTATTTCCCATGAAGTGATGGGACCAGATGCCATGATCTTCATTTTCTGAATGTTGAGTTTTAAGCTAACTTTTTCACTCTCCTCTTTCACCTTCATCAAGAGGCTTTTTAGTTCCTCTTCACTTTCTGCCATAAGGGTGGTGTCATCTGCATATCTGAGGTTATTGATATTTCTCCCAGCAATCTTGATTCCAGCTTTTGCTTCTTCCAGCTCAGCGTTTCTCATGATGTACTCTGCACTCGATAAATATTGCCAAATAGTTTTAAGGAAGTTTGTATCAGTTTTTTCTTCCAACAATAGGATTTGAGAATGCTCATTCCTTAAATATCCACCAACCTACCTGCTTTATTTTAATTTACATTATTACCAATGAAGTTGCACACCTTTTCCATGTTTGAGATCCCATGGACTGTAGCACAACAGGTTCCTCTGTCCATGGGATTTCCCAGGTAAGGATACTGGAGTGGGTGCCACTTCCTTCTCCAGGGGATCTTCCTGATCCAGGGACTGAACCTGGGTCTCTCGCACTGCAGACAGACACTTTACTGTCTGAGCCACCAGGGAAGCCTGTATCTACATTAGCTATATTTTCGCTTGTTGTCTTTCTCATCTTTGGCCATTTATATATTTAGATCTTTATTTTACTTAACTTGTAAGAAATCTTTAAAACAATTTGCTAGTTCTATTCAGTGCAAACAAAATTTTCTTTTAAAGTATATACTACCTCAGACCCAGAACCAGAAAGTGATAAAGAAAACATGAAGAAAATATTTTGCAACATATTTATAAAAATAAAAATAATATTACTATAAATTAAAAATAAATTTGATTTCTTTATAACTTAATTATTTGAATTCACCTTAGAATTAGTTACTGCTATATAATGCATAGCTCATATTGTTGTAATAGCACCTATTACAATGACTCAGGTTTCAACAGTTGAGTGTTCAGATCATTAAAATCTAAAAAGTTTCTGGAAATTAAATAGTGTTACTGATTGTTATTATAAGTAAGCATAATAAAAAATATCCTATAATTTACTATCATTATAATTTCTTGAAAAAAAGGATATTTGGCAGTAGAAAGTATTAAGGATATAATCTTAGAACAGTCTTTTAAATTAAATAAATTTAGATTTATAAAATTTTACTACATGGTCCACCTTTTGCCATTTTTCATCAAAAAATGGTTAAAAACTTGTCCCAAATTCTGACACTTGCATGCTGATTAGCATTTGGGAACAATTCATTATATAAAGATAGCTATCTTCTTGAAAACAGGGGTAGGAGCTTCACTTTTTTATATTCCCAGAATATAAAAGAGACTTCATACACTCCATAAATATTCAAGGAATAATATTTTCAGTTTTGCAGGAGAATTTGGCATTTTAGTATTTCTTGCGTTTTGGTTTAAATCTTTTGTAAGTTATGGTACAATTCAGCCCAAATTACAAAGATTAAAACTGACAAGACCTCTTTAAACTATTTTAGGGATAATAGTTCAATCTCTAAATGTAGATTAGCTGTCTTGAGGCATTAGAAATATTTTAACACTAAATTTGTCATTGGAAAAGGTAAGACAGAAGTATTATTTCTATAATCTATAAAGTTGCAAATAGCCATACATATTTGTCTCTCTCTCCTTGGCCAACTCTGACTATGGTATAGTTATTTTCAGAGAAAAGAAAAATCTGTTCCTATTTCTTTGGCTTGGATACTCTCCTTTCCTGATAGTTCAGGTGAATGAATGACAGACATACAGCTTTTGATATTTCAATTTTACCTTATGTGGATGTCTTGCTTAGATTTTTAATTTTTAAAAAATCTATAAAAATTATATAATGTATCTCTACCATTTATGAAGCCCAGGTCTTTCATTATATAAACAGTCATAGATTGGGAATTCTGATTCACAAGGCAAAGGCAGGGTAATGAATACATAGTAACCATCCGTTTACTTTCTGCAGCCTAGTAGAACCTAATGCCTAGCATACAATAAAGTATAGAAACTCTCCATGTTAGAGACATAGTTAAGGAAAATGATAGTAAAAATGAGAAAAGTAAAAGTGAAAGTCTCTCAGTCATGTCCAAGTCTTTGCGACCCCATGGACTGTAGTCTTCCAGGGTCCTCTGTTCATGGAATTCTCCAGGCCTGAATCCTGGAGTGGGTAGCCTTCTCCAGGGGATCTTCCCAACTTAGAGATTGAACCCAGGTCTCCTGCATTGCAGACAGATTCTCTACCATCTGAGCCCCTGGTGGCTTAGCTGGTAAAAAATGAGATAAACTAAAGGCAAACATAAAAACTTAGAAGATGATAAAAGTATCAGGTGAGTGATTAAATTAGGGCATAGCCTTTTGTGATACAGAGATAAATATAATTAATATTAAACATACATACAAAGTTGATTATTGGAAAATATGTAGGCAGAGGCAGCATAGGTATTCGATCTCTCTGAATCCCCACATAAAAAGAAAATAAAAATAAGACCAAAATCCTATGGACAACATTTATAATAAAGCTACATAAGAAGGTAGCCCCGTAAGTCCCAAAAGAAGTTGGTGGGGATAAACCACCAATAACCACAAGACTACATGGTGTCCATGTTGATGTGAGAGGAAGAAGGAAGCATCAGGGCATCATCTGACAGGCCTGAGAATAAGAGAGCCCCCAAATAGCCAACCAATATTCAGTGGAATATCTGAAGGCACACTGAGTGCAGTTGAAAGTGGGAGTTTTGCCTTCTCTGATACCAGATGAGTGCATGAGATCCACAGTAAAAAGGTCTGAAGGGGCTGGACCAGTCTAGCACCTATGAATTTTCAAACTACCCCACCAGGCTCCGGTGAGAACTGAATCCTTCTTGGAGAAGAAATTGCTGGGCTAAGTCAAAATTAAACAGGATAAGGACAAAGGAGGCAAATAAAAGAGAAAGTTCAGACTGAAGTGGAAGAAGGAAATAGAGTCAGGAAATCTCAGAAAATAAGTGCTACAACTGTTAACAGTACATATAAACAGCAGAAGAGGGAGATCTGTGAAATTACAAAAGCTTCCCCAACACCCACTTTCATTTTAAAAGTTAAGAAGAATTTCACTGAAAAATGAGCAACAGAAAAGTATTGAGGTAAAATCCCAGACAAAGCTAAACAAACTATGCATGCATGAAAGAGAGACAGAAATATTGCTGCGAGCAATAAAAGTATATCAGAAAGACATTGCCAAGAAACATACCATAACCATAAACCTATTATTTCAAAACAAGCAAAAAGATGTTAAGAATGATACAAGATACAAAATAACAACAGAAATCTGGATTAGAAAAACTCAGAAGTGAAGTGAAAGAACCCAGAAGAGAATCTAAAATAAAATAATAAAATCATTTTAGAAGTGAATACTAAACTAGTCAAAGACAAAAGAAGTCAACAACAGACAACACCTTAAGAGAAACAGAAAGTGAAAAAGATGGAAATTTAAAAAAATCAAATCAATTTAAAAATCTAAATGGAGATATAAAAAGGACTCAAGAGAAAGTGACAAATAGTGAAGAGAAGATTCAACATATGGATAATGTGAGTTCCTAAAGAAGAAAACCAAAGCAAGGAAACAAAAATTGCTAAAAACTTTCAGTTAAAAAAATGACTTTAATATTTATTTTGGAAGAGCATACTGTGAATCTGAAATCTTGACCCAGAACAACCAATGCCAAGACATACTCTTATAATAAAATTACTAGACTTTAATGAAAACAAAAAAACTTCCTTTGGACATCTAGAAGAAAAAAGCTTGTGACTTATAAGAGAAAAAATTATACATTCTAATCAGACTTTTTTACAGCAACACTTTATGCCACAAGAAAATAAGTAACACTTAAGATGCCCAAGAAACAAAATTGTGAGCCAAAGATTTTATACCTAACAAAACTGCCTTTTGGGTATAAAGGACATAGATAAACTATTATCAATATGTAGTAACTTAAGGGATATTGTTCCGAAAGCCTTTCCTGAGGAATCTATAATAGAATATTTTTCTGACAATTAAGATATTTGATACCAATCTAAGGACTGGTGATGAGAATTAAATATACAATTACCAATGAACTAAAAAGCAGAGTGTACAGAGTATAAGGGCTACATGTTCAAAGTAGATATAGTATGATAATTTTAACTTTTTTAAAATAGGGAAGACTGGAAAGAGCACACACAAAATTAAAAAAAAAATAGTTATGGTAACATGCTGATGAGGGTATTAGCTCTATCATTCCAAGACTGTTGTGTGTGTAACAGGGGATAAAACAAATACATGATTATTAAATATCCTAATTCTATCACCTTGTAACCTTGAAAATCAGGATTATTGTTGTTTGAAAAAAAAGATATAGATACATGTAACAGAGAAAACTCAATATCCCCAAAAAATAAGATCATGGCATCCAGTGCCATCACTTCATGGCAAGTAGATGGGGAAAAAATGGCAAAAAATGTTTGGCAAATGTTTCCAAAAAATGGAAACAGTGGCAGATTTTATTTTCTTGGGCTCCAAAATCACTGTGGACAGTGACTGCAGTCAGAAATTAAATGACATTTGCTACTTGGAAGAGAAGCTATGACAAAGTTAGACACCATATTAAAAAAGCAGAAACATCACTTTGCTGACAAAGGTCCATATAGTCAAAGCTGTGGTTTTTCCAGTAGTCATGTAATGGATGTGAGAGTTGGACCATAAAGAAGGTTGACCATCAGAGAACTGATGCTTTCAAACTGTGGTGCTGGAGAAGACTCTTGAGAGTCTCTGGACAGAAAGGAGATCAAACCAGTCAATCCTAAAGGAAATCAACCCTGAATATTCATTGGAAGGACTGATGCTGAAGCTGAAGCTCCAATACTCTGGCCACCTGATGGGAAGATCCAACTCTTTGGAAAAGATCCTGATGCTGGGAAAGATTTAGGGCAGGAGGAAAAGGGGATGACAGAGGATAAGATGATTGGATGGCATCACCAAATCAATAGACATGAGTTTTAGCAAACTCTGGGAGATAGTGAAGGATAGGGAAGCCTGGTGTCCTGCAGTTCATGGGGTTGCAAAGAGTCTGACACGACTTAGCAACTGAACAAAACAACAACAGAGAAAAGGTTAAGCTAAATGATTTCCAGTCTTGAATTGGAAATATCAATATAAATTCATAAGGTTAGTTTTAGTTACACATATGCACATATACCAGCCCCCCTCCCACACACACCTGCCTCACAACAAGTCCTGTCCAGTGGAAAGACTTATAAACAGTGGCTAACACAGGTTGGGGTCCTGAAATACCACTTCTCTAAAAGAAACCAGGGCTTCTTGAAGAAACAGTTGACTCCATGTGTGCAGAAGAAAAACACACAAAATGTGTATGGAAAATCATTCATCCTAGGT
Source organism: Bos mutus (assembly GCF_027580195.1). Lineage (NCBI taxonomy): Eukaryota > Metazoa > Chordata > Mammalia > Artiodactyla > Bovidae > Bos > Bos mutus. Next base: position 36,548,881 of record NC_091626.1, read on the forward strand.
GGCAAAGAAGCTATCACAGACCACTAGAGTCATTGCTAAAGGATATAACTTTATGATGCTTCCACTGGCTAAGTATGAGAAAATCTGAGCTTCGTCATGATAATAATTGCCATAAATTGAGTATCATCAAATATGTTTAAGTCCCTGCATTCCTAATGACATTAAAACAGAAAAAGAATTGCTCATCTTTGGGAAATCATAAGGAACTAATTCATTATCTTCAAAGTTGGTAAATAAAGGCAAATAATCAAATATCTTTTCTGCATTTTCTATATGAATGGTTCTACTAGGTATCCAAATAATAGATAAAGGGAAATGTCTCTATGTAAAATATTCCAATTAATAAATGAAAAAGAAATGAGAACAAGAATATTGCTCTTTCATAATTTTCAATGAATTAATGAATATTTAATGCCGGGCTGGATGAATCACAAGCTGGAATCAAGATTGCCAGGAGAAATATCAATAACCTCAGATATGTAGATGACACCAACCTTACGGCAGAAAGCAAAGAGGAACTAAAGAGCTTCTTGATGAAGGTGAAAGAGAAGTGTGAAAAACTGGCTTAAAACTCAACATTCAAAAAACTAATCATGGCATCCAGTCCATGGCATATAGATAGGGAAACACGGGAAACAGTAAAAGACTTTATTTCTTGGGCTCCAAAATCACTGCAGATGATGACTGCAGCCATGAACTTAAAAGACACTTGTTCCTTGGAAGAAAAGCTATGCCCAGACAGTGTATTAAAAAGCAGAGACATTACTCTGTCGACAAAGGTCCGTCCAGTCAAAGCTATGGTTTTTCCAGTAGTCTCATTGTGCAGATGTAAGAGTTGGACCATAAAGAAGACTGAGTGCTGAAGAATTGATGCTTTTGAACTGTGGTGTTTTGAGAGTCCCTTGGACTGCAAGGAGAACAAAGGAAATCAACCCTGAATATTCATTGGAAGGACTGATGCTGAAGCTGAAGCTCTAATACTTTGGCCACCTGATGGGAAGAGCTGACTCATTGGAAAAGACTGATTCTGGGAAAGAATGAAGGCAGGAGGATAAGGGGACAATGGAGGACGAGATGGTTGGATGGCATCACTGACTCAATGGAGTTGAGTTTGAGCAAGCTCTGGGAAATGGTGAAGGACAGGGAAGCATGGGGTGCTGTAGCCCATGGGCTGGCAAAGAGTCAAACATGACTGAGCAACTGAACAACAATGGATATAGGCTCCTTGAATCAGAAGAGTGACGACTAGACATTATGTGTCTCTTACAGTCTTGCCAGAGGAATGGAATCTGAATCTGATCCAATCTCTGGATCCAGTTGCCAATTTGGAAAAAAAACTGGTGGGTAGAGGGCATGTAGGGTTGTATCATAAGTAATATATTGGCAGGGTCTAGACTGTGGGACAGAGAAGGCGATGGCACCCCACTCCAGCACTCCTGCCTGGAAAATCCCTTGGACAGAGGAGCCTGGTGTGCTGCAGTCCATGGGGTGGCACAGAGTCGGACACAACTGAAGTGACTTAGCAGCAGCAGCAGCAGCAGACTGTGGGAAACTCTTTGGGTTGGAAGGTGCAAGTTTTTCTACAACTGTTTTACTACACTGCAACTTCAAGGACTGCAGCCCACTAGACTCCTCTGACCATGGGATTTTCCAGGCAAGAAAACTGGAATGGGTTGCCATTTCCTTCTCCAACAAATAAACAGCGGGAGTGAAAGAGAATAGAAGGGAAACTTACAAGAGACTTAAAAAGTACAGTACATTTAAAAAATGGGGGAAACCAAACTGCTGTGCTACCGATGCACACTTGGGTGTTGGAACTATGGGGGGGAAACAGCAGGGAGAGGATAACTACAGAAGTTAGGATAATGATTTCTGGAAGGAATGGGGCATATATAAGGATTTATGCTCTGGGTGGCAGAGTTTTATTTCTTGACCTGGACGATACTTACAAGCATGTTCACCTTATATTAATTTATTAAACCACATATTTGTAGTATGTGGTTTTCAGGATCTGTGTTTTATTCTACATATACAGTGTCTCCTCTCTTTGAACACCTGAAGATCCTGATAGTCATTTTTAGAGACTTATTTATATATCAGATTCTTGATGTTTGAGGAGTCTATACCTAGTTCTAAAATTAAAAAATAACACTTGGGCATAAAATTTGTCCAGTTCCCTTACCTGTAAAATGACCATGGTAATAGTTATTCAATAAGTAGGCTGTGTGTCTGTGGTGATGAAAAGAACAACATAACCACACTGCAAAATACACACTGGGCAGCTGGCTAAACTCACTCATCCTGTGTGACTTAAGAGTTTACTCTTTATATTTGTGCCTTAGCAAAATTACAGTGCTTGTTACAACCTTTGGAACTGCTAGAAAATCATTAGGAAAAAATTAAACAAAAAATGCCACCAATTAATATATAGTCCTGGGACCTCTATTAAACTATCTTCTTTTCCCAGTTGCATACCAAACCCTACAGGGAATTCTGTTAAAAAGGACTTTGGCCTTACTTGTGCCTATCCGGTTTCCTAAAACCATTAAAATTCCTAGAAGAAATAAAGGCAGTATGCTCTTTGACATGAGTCTTAGCAATGTGTTTCTAGATATGACTCCTCAAGCAATGTGGACAAAAGCAAAAATAAAGAAATGGCACTACACCAAACTAAAAAGCTCTGCATGGCAAAGGAAACCATCAGCAAAATGAAAAGACAACATACCAAGCTGGAGAAGATATTTGCAAATCATGTATCTGATAAGGGGCTGATATAAAATATATATTAAAAACTCATAAAACTCAACAACAAAAAATCAAAAAACCCAATTTAAAAAATAGGCAGAGGAGCTAAATGGTCATTTTTCCAAAGTTATTTTCAGATGGACAATAGGTACCTGAAAAGATGTTCATCACTAATTATTAGGGAAATGCAAATCAAAACCATAATGATTTGTTATCAAAAACGCAAGAAATAACAAGAGAGGATGTAGAGAAAAGTGAACCCTCATGCACTGTTTGTGGGAATGTAAATTGGTGCAGCCAATTTACAGTATGGAAAACAGTATGGAGAGTTCTATTTTATATTGAGAATAGAACCACCATCTGATCCAGCTATTCAACTTGTGTATTTATCCAAAGAGTATAAAAACATAAATTCAAAATATTGTACCCCTGAGTTCATAGCTGAATTTACAATTGCCAATATACAGAAGCAACCTAAGTGCCCATCAATGGATGAATGTATCAAGGAGATGTGGTATATATATACTATGAAATACTACTGAGACATAAAAAAGGTGAAATCTTGCCATTTGCAACAACATGGATGGAGGGTATTATGCTAAGAGAAATAAGTCAGAGAAAGACAAATACTGTATTATATCACATATGTGGAATTAAAAACCCAAATAAAGGAATAAACCAAACCAAATAAAGATAAACACACAGATAAAAGGAACAGAGTAGCGATTACCAGTGGGGAAGTAGGGTGGAGGGAGGGCAACATGGGTAAAGGTGGTCAACTGCTTGGTGATGGACAGAAGCTAAACGTTTGGTGGTGAGCACACTGTAGTGTATACGGAAGCTGAAATACAATAATATTGTACACATGAGACTCATGTAGTGTCATAAATCAATGTTACCCCAATTTAATAAAAAAGACTCCGGTTTGCTAAAAGAAAAAAGGAAGGGAGTTTAAATACTAAAATCTAACCTCAGATATGCAGATGACACCACCCTTATGGCAGAAAGTGAAGAGGAACTAAAAAGCCTCTTAAAGTGAAAGAGGAGAGTGAAAAAGTTGGCTTAAAGCTCAACATTCAGAAAACTAAGATCATGGCATCTGGTTCCATCATTTCATGGGAAATAGATGGGGAAACGGTGGAAACAGTGTCAGACTTTATTTTTTTGGGCTCCAAAATCACTGCAGATGGTGACTGTAGACACGAAATTAAAAAACGCTTACTCCTTGGAAGGAAAGTTATGACCAACCTAGATAGCATATTCAAAAGCAGAGACATTGCTTTTCCAACAAAGGTCTGTCTAGTCAAGGCTATGGTTTTTCCAGTGGTCATGTATGGATGTGAGAGTTGAACTATAAAGAAAGCTGAGTGCCCAAGAATTGATGCTTTTGAACTGTGGTGTTGGAGAAGACTCTTGAGAGTCCCTTGGACTGCAAGGAGATCCAACCAGTCCATTCTGAAGGAAATCAGCCCTGGGATTTCTTTGGAAGGACTGATGCTAAAGCTGAAACTCCAGTACTTTGGCCACCTCATGCGAAGAGTTGACTCATTGGAAAAGACTCTGATGCTGGGAGGGATTGGGGGCAGGAGGAGAAGGGGACAACAGAGGATGAGATAGCTGGATGGCATCACCGACTCGATGGGCGTGAGTTTGAGTGAACTCCGGGAGTTGGTGATGGACAGGGAGGCCTGGCATGCTGCAATTCATGGGGTCACAGAGAGTAGGACACCACTGAGCGACTGAACTGTACTGACTGAAGGCCAATAAACAAAGTAGCAAACTCTCACCACAGTGGGAGAAGTAATGGTGCAAGAGCCTTGAAATGGTTACGAGGAGGAAGAAAATGGGCAAGAGCTGAGATGTATTTTGAATATATCTCATTCAATATATTCTGAAAAGGTATGTCGATGACCTGAGACCTATGGAAACAAAGATGCTGGATTGCAGTTCTGGAACCCATATGTAATTACTGTCGCTGCTGCTGCTGCTGCTAAGTTGCTTCAGTCATGTCTGATTCTGTGCGACCCCATAGACGGCAGCCCACCATGCTCCCCCATCCCTGGGATTCTCCAGGCAAGAATACTGGAGTGGGTTGCCATTTCCTTTTCCAATGCATGAAAGTGAAAAGTGAAAGTGAAATTGCTCAGTCGTGTCTGACTCCTAGTGTCCCCATGGACTGAAGCCCACCAGGCTCCTCTTTCCATGGGATTTTCCAGGCAAGAGTACTGGAGTGGGGTGCCATTGCCTTCTCCGATATAATTATTGTTATATGACATATAACAGGGAAAAAAATCCAGATAAGATCCATACCTATGTGTACATGTGTATTACTATATTTGTCCTTTGATTTATAAGAAGGGAAACACAAGTCAAACAAGATCTATGTAGTTGAAGTTTGGGTAGAAAGGACAAGACAGAGAGAAAGAGAAATAACCATAAGGATAATGAACAGATGGGAAGAACTGACAACATTAGCTGTGAAGTGGTAAACCAAAAAGTAAAGAAGAAATAAGGACTCACAAGAAGGAGGAAAAAAAGACCGAGAAAAGAAAGCAGAAGAAATTGGAAATGACAGTTTATAAATGACATTTTAAAAACAAGTCAGGAGTAGTTTTACATTTATTTTCAAGTAGCTAGAACTCAGATATGATCACAGGTGTATATGTGGTTTGTAAACAGAATCTAAATCTAAGACCTATTTTAGACAAAGTAACATACTGTAGTTTTATGTATGCTTTGTTCCTAATTTGGGCTATATATCTTTAATATGGTATAGATGAGGTCATTATTACAAAAATAATTTATCCATTAAATTAATAATTTTATTTTACTTATATAATTTCAAAAAAGTTCTTACCAGGTGGTATACATCATCTAAACAAGTAAATTCATTAAAGCTGATATTAAGTTTTCGAAGTCCTGTTAACTTGGAGAGATCTCTCAATTTACTCAAGCTGTTTCCATGTAGATTCAGACTCTAAAGTAAAATAAAATGTAAATAAAAAGTAAGACAAGTTATATTCTAATTGTAGCTATTAAATAACATTAAGAGAAAGCCAATGAGAAAAAAATCTAATTTTAAAGGTACAGTCTGTTTTTATAATCTGATTTTACAAGATGAAGTTTATAATAGCAGCATTGGACCTGGTACTTGATTAATCTGATTTTCCACTTGCTCTAAGTTTACTAATAATTGGCATGAAATTCTTTTTAGAAGATGAGTAAATATTTTGTTGTTATATTCATTAGGGCAGTTCTATTTCTCAGGCTAGCTGGTGAACAATGTAGGCCCTAAAGATTTTGGGTATTGGCTAGGTTGCCTCACAGGAGAGAGGATGGCGAGGATATACCCTGATTACAGGGAACCAAATGAGGGCCCTTGACTAATGAAGAAAGGCTGAGGGGGTTACAGTGGGAGGATACAACGTCAAAGAAGATACAACGTCAAAGAAGGAGTTGAGAGAGTGTTTAAGTCTCTGCACCACAAACTGACCCAGATGTTCCCTGCCCCTTTGATCCTGGGCTATATGAAAATGACTGTTACCATATTTTTATATTTAGGGGTGACTCTGATATCTGCATGGGCTTCCCAGGTGGCACTAGTGGTAAAGAACCCACCTGCTAATGCAGGAGACAGAAGAGACGTGGGTTTGATCTCTGGGTGGGGAAGATCCCGTGGAGGAGCGCATGGCAACCCAATCCAGTACTGCCTGGAGAATTCCTTGGACAGAGTAGCCTGGCAGGCTATAGTCCATAGGGTCGCAAAGAGTCCTAATGTGGCTCTAACCTCTCATTCTTTCAGTCACAGTCTCAGGTATCTTTGTATTCTACACCTATATTCCCACCATCACACACCCTAGATAAGACACTTGGTCTTTCAAATCCATGTGCTTACAGATAAAGTATGCCTCTGCATGGAAGACAAAAACAATGAAATCTTCCATATCCTTCAGAAATTCACACAAACCCACCTCTTTCTGTGGACCTCTCCCAGCAGCTCTAAATGTCTTGTATTTGTTTATATATCTGTCTCCTTCACTAAAATAACACCCTTGGAGCAGGGAAGAAAACTTATTCATTGAACACCTAATACTTGCTTCAATGGCTAATATATAGCAAATTCTCAGTAAATGCTAGATGAATAAATCAGTGCAAAAGCCAGACTTACAACAACTCTAATTTTTAGTATTTAATTGTGCTGTAAGAGAATATAAAATTATATTACTCTAGGCTTTTCATTTCTATATATTTTATTTATTTTTATGGATGTCTTCATAAAACTCAATCTAGTGGGGATAACTGAAAAGAAAATAATACATGTGTACCTTCAATTTCTCTTATAGTAATGGCACAAATAAAGGAGAAAAAAGGGTGTGATGTCTAAATATCCTTCTTCTAATATCTAGAATTCTTACTGGAAACTGTAGAAAACTTTCTGGCTTTTAAGAAATATAGACAAATTTAAGATGAATTCTTAAATTCTTATGTTACGGGTACTGACCAAATTAATAGTCAGGTGGAGGTCACACTGGCCAAGATATTCCAAAATCTTAAATTCTTCTCCTTTCTGCTTATCTTACAAACCAAAGATAATAAAAAAGACCTAGCTTCTGGTGCTATTTTTTTTACTTTAATTTAATCTCTTTAAATCTATAGGAATACATGTTTTAGAAGCTCAATCCTATCAGAACACTGATTTATTAAACCTTTCCTATTGAGGCTTTATTATAAAAAATGTATTACTCAAATATGAAATCTTGACGTTATAGTTCAGAAACAATTTCTCCATAGTGTCAGCTGGAAGATTGTTCCTGTATTAAGTATATTGCATATTTATGATAAAGATGGTGATATTGCTATCATGCTATAAAGTTTTACTTCATCTCTGATAATAATTCTCTAAAGTAGACTTTAGATGGATGGCACATCACTGACTCGATGGACGTGAGTCTGAGTGAATTCTGGGAGTTGGTGATGGATAGGGAGGTCTGGTGTGCTGCGATTCATGGGGTCGCAAAGAGTCGGACACAACTGAGCGACTGAACTGAAATGAACTGAACTGAACTGAAAGTAGACTTAATCTAGACTTGAAGATTTGGTGGATGATGCTAATACAGTTTTACCAAAGCAATTTCATAAACTATCTTAAAAAGATGTTTTGAATATTTTTAGAAGCAGACTGAAAACTGTTGAGCTCATTTATTATTTTAAAATATATGTTTTGCATTCTCTTTCTGCTTCACATAATCATTTGGAAAAAACTGTCATCGTAAACAATGGATTTAAAAATGTCAAAATGGAGCCAAGTAATTGACTTTCAAGATAAAAATAATTTCTGAATTTTTATCTGTACCTCAGTTTTCAGTAAATGCATAGAAAGATATGTCAAGTAAGAACACCTTAAGTATTGTTATCATTTATCAATTAATATCAATTTGTTTACTCCTTCCTTCTGTAGGTTCAAGCAGACAACTCACTTTTTCTGTAAGAACCACTCAGACATTCTGTTTTAGAACAAATATCCAATGAGTATCTCATATGTGCTAGGTATTGTGCTAGCTGGTCCACACAGTATTTATGAGTAAATTATAAAAAGGCATCCTTACCTCAAGACACTTTTATTTCCGGCTTTTAGAAAACTGTCACAATAGACTGATTTTGTTAGTAAAAGAAATTCCACCACCAGTCATCAGAAAGTTGTTGTAGTAAATATCAGATCAGATCAGATCAGATCAGTCACTCAGTCGTGTCTGACTCTTTGCGACCCCATGAACCGCAGCACGCCAGGCCTCCCTGTCCATCACCAACTCCCGGAGTTCACTCAGACTCATGTCCATTGAGTCAGTGATGCCATACAGCCATCTCATCCTCTGTCGTCCCCTTCTCCTCCTGCCCCCAATCCCTCCCAGCATCAGAGTCTTTTCCAATGAGTCAACTCTTTGCATGAGGTGGCCAAAGTACTGGAGTTTCAGCTTTAGCATCATTCCTTCCAAAGAAATCCCAGGGCTGATCTCCTTCACTACTGTATATTTAGAAGTTGCCCCTTAGATGTGGCCCTTCTGTGCAATGCACACTGCACAGTCTTATATTGTTACCCTCCTGCTGGCAATATAAATGACTAAGAACAGCCATAGCCTCTGTCCCTGTGGAATTTATAGTTTAGGAAGGATACAGAACACATGACAAAGGAATCTTACTTAGATTCTTGATTAGACCTATAGGTAAGAGAAGGACTTAATGCTTAAGTATAGATCTAAAATGTGTGGGAGCTAAGTAAGAGAAACAGGGTCATGTGAAAACATTCTGTGCAGATGAAGTAGCTAGTGCGGAGACTCTGTGTGGCTGTAAACGATACATTTAGGAAACAAAAAGGAGGCTGACTACAGATTGCTACAGGGAGGGTAATATGAGAAGAGCCTGAAAAGACAGGCCTGGGACCAGGTCATATAAAACCTTATAGGCCATATTAAGGACTTTGGTTTTACTTTTAAAACAATGAAAAGCATTTGTGCATTTCATATCGGAGTGGTGAGGGATGACAAATCAGATTTGCACTTGAAAAGACTACTCTGGCTTCAGTATGGAGAATGGGTTGTGGCCTTGCAGTGGAAGTAGGACAAAACCTCTGTTGCATAGCTCTCGTAGGCATGCACCCCCACCCCAACACACACACACACACACACACACACACGCATGCACACACCCCTTGTATTGAGTTATACTTAGCTATATACTGAATGCCATCCAAAGAGCACATTAATAGAATATTATGTGCATGGTGCCTCCTGAAATTGTGTAATAGCCCCATGGAAGTATCTAGGTTGGTGATAAAGGGAGTCTGGATAGAATGGTAGCAGATTTGAAATGGACAGACTGAGAGTCAAGATATAGAAGGAAGCTTAATATCTCAGAATATCTTAATATCTATAGAATTTCCTCGTAATACTCACCACAATATGACCATAAACACTAGTCTTGGCAAGGGAAAGTATTGTTTTATCATCCAAACTAATAAGTTTTGGTCTGGGCTTGATCCTGGGATCCATTTTTATAACTTCATCATCAAATTTCAAATCCTGGGACAATACTGATCCTTCTGAATTTTTTTTGCTTTCTTCTAGAATAACATTGTTGAATGAAGAAAATAAAGAGTGAGCCTTGACCTAAAAAATTTATTAAAAACATTGAAAATTTGGTTGCTGTATTTATCATTTTGAAAAATAAGCTATGTAGGAAAGATGAATTAAAACTTTTTCCATTTATAGTAATATCTATGATCATCTGTATCACATTAGGAAATCTATGAGAACAGATTAAAATTGTGGACTAAGAATGGGTGTGTTCATCCCCTCCTCCTGAAAATTCCTTAAAACTGGCAAAAGACATTTAAAAAATAGTTTATAACAGTGGAGAGGGCACCTACAAAAGACTAAAAGTTGTGAGATATAAATTAGAAGGGACTGAACTGACAAATAAGAAGCAGAAATGTAACCTGCAGCCAAAATATATGCAGGAGATAACCACTTCAAAGAGCAGACTCCAAGAAACCTGGTGTTTAGAGTGAACAAGTAAAGTGCAGGAGGAAGCGCTAGGTAATTATTAGGCACTTGAGTTATCATAAGAATTGTGGATGACTGGGCCAAAACAACATGAACAAACAGAAATGGCTCTACAAAAAACCAAAATGGTCCATAAGAGAATTCTTTTTAAAATCTAGGAGAACAAAACATCTATAAAAGAATAGATGGCTATAGAAAAAAAAAAAAGGGTAAATGCTTCAAAGTCACCGTAAAAACAATTAGTGAAGTATGAAATATTCAATAAATGTCCTGAGAAACCAAATGGATACATCTACAGCAAATCAAATTAACTGTGTGGAAGCTAATATAGAGGGCATCTTTCACAACAAAGAATTTAAAGATGGAAATGTAAAATACAGAAAAAAAAAATTAAAATACATTGGGGGAAACAGTTCAGAATGTTCAATGTTTACCAAATAGGAGTTCGAGAGGGCTTAACAGAGAATAGAAGAGAAGTAATGATAAAGGAATTAAGAAAAGGAAACTTCCCAGAGTTAAAGGAAACATTTGATCTTCAGATTAAAACAGCTCATAAAGGGGCAAGCAGGATGATGGAGCTCTTATCTTTGCTGACATCACTTTGTTGTGAAGTCAGTCACAACAGCAGGGACTTGGCCTCTCCACTTCTTGTTATTTCAGTTATTTTGTTTTCTGTTTGTTTGGGTTTCTGTGTCTTTTGCTGGGAGTGTATTTGACTGATAGAATTCTCTTCATAACAACATAAAATATAAATGCCCAGAACTATATAAGAAATATAAAAAGAAATGTTTAAGACCCATATAAAGGAAAATATGGGACAGGACTTGAGTAAATGGAATAACGTTATCATGTTCCTGGATGAGAGGCCCAATACTACACAGAAGTCAGTTCACCCCAAATTAAATTTAAATTCAATACACTTACAATCAAATCCTAGTAGGACATTTAAATAGAACTTAACAAGATGTTTCAAAATTTAATTTGGGAATGAAAACGGTCAAGAATGTGTACGTGCATGCTAGGTCGCTTCAGTCATGTCCGACTCTGCAACCCAATGGACCATAGCCCGCCAGGCTCCTCTGTCCATGGGATTCTACAAGCAAGAATACTGGAGTGGGTTTCCATGCCCTTCTAATGTTCAAGAATAGGCAAGAAATTTTTAAAAAAATAAGTGGAAGAGAATTTGCCTTATCACATATCCAAACATATCATCCAGTTGTAATAACGAAAATAAGATGGTAGGGGTCCAAGATTAGACCAAGAGATCAATGGAATAGAATATAAGGATCTGTATATATTAAAATAATTTTAATAATAAAGAAAATATTTCAAAATAGAGTAAAAAAAGATTGAAACAAACCCACAAAGCTATTAACAGTGAATGCCTTAATGAAAGGGAGTGGGGTAGGACTGAGGTGAAAGCAGATTTTCATGTGTATTTTTTTTTTTTTTATGTATTTTTATTTATTTTTTTATAATTTTATTTTATTTTTAAACTTTACATAATTGTATTAGTTTTGCCAAATATCAAAATGAATCCATCACAGGTATACATGTGCTCCCCATCATGTGTATTCTATATTTTGCAATAAGTTTGAATTTTTTCTAGTGAGACTACAGCTATATACTACTCATGTAATATATTTTCAAAATAAAAAATTTAGGTGTCATAATGATTTTCTTTGAAAATTAAATCCCTCACAGAATAATCACTTTACATTTATATATAGGCATACCTCATTCTGTTGCATTTTACTTTATTGGATTTCTAACAAATTGAAGGCATCAATCAAGTCTATTGGTGCTATTTTCCAACAGCATTTGCTCACTTCATGTCTCTGTCACATCTGGTAATCCTCATAATATTTCAAAGTTTTTCACTAAGATTATATTTGTTATGGTGATCTGTGATGTTACTATTGTAATGCTTTTGGGTTGCCACAAACCATGCTCATATAAGACAGTGAACTGTGTTTGGAGTACTCCATTGACCAGCCATTTCCCTGCCTCTCTCCCTCTCTTTGGGCCTCCCTATTCCCTGAGATCAATGAAGGCAATGGCACCCCACTCCAGTACTCTTGCTTGGAAAATCCCATGGACGGAGGAGCCTTGTCAGGCTGCAATCCATGGGGTCGCTAAGAGTTGGACACGACTGAGCGATTTCACTTTCACTTTTCACTTTCATGCATTGAGAAGGAAATCGCAGCCCACTCCAGTGTTCTTGCCTGGAGAATCCCAGGGACGGGGGAGCCTGGTGGGCTGCCGTATATGGGGTCACATAGAGTCGGACACGACTGAAGTGACTTAGCATAGCATTCCCTGAGATAGAACAATCTTAAAATTAAAATTTAGAAAATTAATTACCTTAGAATGGCTTCTCACTGCTCAAGTGAAAGGAAAAGTCACATACCTCTCACTTTAAATCAAAAGCTAGAATGACTGAGTTTAGTGAGGAAGGCATGTTGAACACTGAGACAGGCTGAAAGCTATGCCTCTTGCTCCAAACAGTCAAGTTTTGAATGCAAAGGAGAAGTTTTGAAGAAAATTAAAAGTACCACTCCAGTGAACATATGAATGTAAAAAAAGTGAAACAGTCTTATTACTGATATGGAAAATGATTTTGTGCTCTGGATGGAAGATCAAATCAGTCACAATATTCCCTTTAGTCAAAGCCTAAACCACAAAAAAATCCTCTCTTCAATTCTATGAAGGCTGAGAGAGGTCAGAAAGTTGCAGAAGAAAAGTTTGAAGCTAGCTGAGCCTGGTTCATGAAGTTTAAGGAAAGAAGAGATCTCCCTAACATAGAGAGCAAAGTGAATCAGCAAGTGCTGATGTAGAAGCTGCCGCAAGATATCCAGAATATCTAGCTAAGATCACTAATATAGGTAACTACACTAATACATAGATTTTCAATATAGATGAGACAGCACTCTATTAGAAGATGCCATCTAGGATTTTCTATTAAAAGAAGATGCCATCTAGGATTTTCATAGCACTGAAGTCAGTGCTCAGCTTTAGAGATTCAAAGGTCAAGCTGACTCTCTTGTTAGGGGCTCTTTTAGTTGAAGCTAATGCTCATTTACCATTCTGGACACCCTACGGCACTTAAGAATTATGCTAAATCTACTCTACCTGTGATCTATAAATGGGACCAAAAAAGCCTGGATGACAGCACATTTGTTTACAACATGGTTTGCTGAATATTTTAAGACCCCTGTCTAGACCTACTGCTCAGAAAAAAAAAAAAAAAAGGATTTCTTTTAAAATACTACTGCCTATTGACAATGAACCTGGTTACCCAAGAGCTCTGATGGAGATGCGCAATGAGATTTACACTGCTTTCATGCTCACTAACGTAACATTCCTTCTGCAGCCCATGGATCAAGGACTAATTTCTACTTTCAAGTCTTATTATTTAAGAAATACATTTCATAAGGCTGTAGTTGCCAGTTTTTAATTCCAATCTCAAAGAAGGGCAGTGCCAAAGAATGTTCAAACTACTGCACAACTGCACTCATTTCACATGCTAGCAAAGTAATGCTCAAAATTCTCCAAGCTAGGCTTCAACAGTACGTGTACTGAGAACTCCCAGATGTTCAAATGGGCTTAGAAAAGGCAGAGGAACCAGAGATCAAATTCCAAGTATCCACTGGATCATAGAAAAATCAAGAGGATTCCAGAAAAATATCTACTTCTGCTTCATTGACCATGCTAAAGACTGACTGCATGGGTCACAACAAAATGTAGAAAATTCTTCAAGAGATGGGAATCTCAGGCCACCTGACCTGCCTCCTGTGAAACCTGTATGCAGGTCAAGAAGCAACAGTTAGAACCAGGCACAGAACAACAGACTGGTTCTAAATTGAGCAAGAAGTATATCAAGGCTACATATTATCACCCTGCTTATTTAACTTATATGCAGAGTGCATCATGAGAAATGCCAGGCTGGATGAAGCGCAAGCTGGAATCAAGAGTACCAGGAGAAATATCAATAACCTCAGATATGCAGATGACACCACCCTTATGGCAGAAAGCAAAGAGGAACTAAAGAGCCTCTTGATGAAGGTGAAAGAGGACAGTGAAAAAAGCTGGCTTAAAACAACATTCAAAAAAACTCATGGCATCTGGTCCCATCACTTCATGGCAAAGAGATGTGGACACAATGGAAATAGTGACATTTTATTTTCTTGGGCTCCAAAATCACTGCAGATGGTGACTGCAGCCATGAAATTAAAAGATGCTTGCTCCTTGGAAGAAAAGCTATGACAAACTCAGACAGTGTATTAAAAACCAGAGACATCATTTTGATTACAAAGGTCCATCTAATCAAAGCTATGGTTTTCCAGTAGTCATGTATGGATGTGAGAGTTGGACTATAAAGAAAGTTGAGTGCCAAAGAACTGATGCTTTTGAACTGTGGTGTTGTAGAAGACTCTTGAGAGTTCCTTGGACTGCAAGGTGATCAAACTAGTCTATCCTAAAGGAAATCAGTCCTGAATTTTCATTGGAAGGACTGATGCTGAAGCTGAAACTCCAATACTTTGGTCACCTGATGTGAAGAGCTGATTCATTAGAAAAGACCTTGATGCTGGGAAAGACTGAAGGCAGGAGGAGAAGGGGATAACAGAGGATGAGATGGTTGGATGGCATCACTGACTCAATGGACATGAGTTTGAGTAAGCTCCAGGAGATGGTGAAGGACAGGGAAGCCTGGCATACTGTAGTCCATGGAGTTGCAAAGAGTCGGACACAACTGAGCGACTGAACAACAACAACAATAGCTGCCATAGATAGAGATTTTCCTGAGGTTATCTGAGCAAAGGAAATTGAAAACTTTTTGGAAAGGATTTACCATCCTATATGTCATTAAGAACATACATGATTCATGGAGAGTTCAAAATATCAATAGTAACAGGAATTTAAGTTAAGACTTCCCTTGTGGCTCAGATGGTAAAGCATCTGCCTACAATGTGGGAGACCCGGGTTTGATCCCTGGGTCAGGAAGATCCTCTGGAGAAGGAAACAGCAACCCACTCCAGTACTCTTGCCTGGAAAATCCCATGGACGGAGGAGCCTGGTAGGCTACAGTCCATGGGGTTGCAAAGAGTCAGACACGACTGAGCGACTTCACTTTCTTTCTTTCAAGACTTCAGTGGAGGAAGCATTTGCAGATATAGTGGAAACAGCAACAGAACTAGACATAGAGCCCAAGATATGACTGAAATCCTACAATCTCATGATAAAACCTTACAGATGAGGAGTTTCTTCTTACAGATGAGCAAAGAAAATGGTTTCCACTCCTGGTGAAGATGCTGTGAAGACTGTTGAAGTGACAACAAAGGATTTAGGATACTTCATAAACTTAGTTGGTAAAGCAGTGGAAGGATCTGAGAGGACTGACTCCAATTCTGAAAAAAGTTCTGTGGGTAAAATGCTATCAAACAGCACTGCAATGCTACAGATAGGTCATTCATGAAAGGAAAAGACAACACATGCAGCAAACTTCATTGTTACCTTAGTTTAAGAAATTGTCACAGCTACCAGTTATCTTTAGCAACTACCACCTGATTAGTCAGCAGCCATCAACATGGAGCCAAGATCCTCTAGCAGCAAAAAGGTTATGACTCACTGGGCTCAGATGATGATTCACATTTTTTAGCAATAAAGTCTACTGTTTTATGAAGGTATGTATATTTTTTAGACATTTCATATGTAATAGACTACAGTAAGTATAAAGGCAAGTTTTACATGCACTGGGAAACCAAAAATTAGTGTGACTATTGCAATATTTACTTTATTGCAGGGTCTGAAACTGAACCCACAATATTTCTGAGGTATGCCTGTACATATAATATAGCATAAACTCGACATAACATTATTAGGCTTCAAATTACTGTTCTGTTCTCATTTAAGGAATTCCAGTTTTAAAAATGCATTCATACCACTGTAATATACTCAAATTCCACGATGTATTCAGGCAAAACAAGGTCATGATCAAAGACAAACCACTTGCACTGCCGAACACTGCAATCACAGTTTCTTTGTCCCATGATAGAATCTAGGATAAAATAAAAATAAAAACAAGCAAAATAAATAAACACTCTTCAAAGTGAAACGTAACATACACTTTTCACCCTTACACAGATTAATAAACAACAAACTCAAAATATCATGTTATTGAGGTTTTTTTCTGTCTTCCTACCATCCTCGATAATTTCTTAATTCTATCAAGACTAGTCACCCTTTCACTATACAGACTAGTAGGGTTTAGTTTTATTCATATTCTTTTCTTTTTCTTACTTTTTCACTTTTCTAGTCAGAATTTGCCCATATAGTTTTTGATAAATATATTACTCTAAAACCTTTGTTGTTAAAAGTTGGGTAGGCTCTATCTTTTGAAATACATACAATATATTATGCACATATGTGTGTGTATAAAATAGAAAAGAAACTTTTACAAAATAAAATATCTATGCACAGAAATATAAAACTGTCATTGAAGTAGGGAACAGAAATACAGAAGTTCATTAGTGGCTAGGAACATGGTTTTACAGAGAAGTTTATAAGCTTTGTTAGATAGAGGTTAAATTATAAGCATATCTTTATTAAATGAAAATATTCTGTAGTCAGAAAGATGAAAAAAGATTTATTTCATGGCAGACATACTTAGTAAATATTTTCGAGGAATGAACACTGAATTAATCATTGGGTAGTTGGCTTGACTGATGGAGTCGTGATCATGAGCCTGAACACTCTGGCCAAGGAAAACCTTTGTAATCAAGAGGATGCCTAATATGAAAAAACAAAACATTTTAACATGAATTCATCTTAACAATTTTCCAATTTTACCTTCCTTACTGGCCCCAGACTTGATTGTATATTTATTCTGTAAAGGTAGGGATCCTAGCTATCCGTACAGCACATAGCACACTGCTTGATCCAAAATAGAGGAGCTCAATAAATATTTGTTGAATAAATAAAATGGTTATAAAAGAGGATTCCTGTGACTATATAAAGCAAAGCTTTACAGACAAGAAAGAAGGAAATAAGGCAATATTTAACAATATTTTCATGAAGTAATTTAAGAAATTTGTTGTTCTTGTTAACTGGGTAAAAATTCATCCCTGTATCATCAGTATCTAGCACATAGCACTCAATATGTCTACTGAATGGTGAACATTTCCTTTCCCTTAAATTATTAAGGAACCTTGAAATTCACCAACTTCTTAGAGTCACTGAATCCTATGAAGTAACTTGTAATTACTATGCATAAAGTATTCAGGTACTTCTTAAAACTATGTACAAGCTATGAAATGTAAATCGGGAGAACCTAACTGTTTTGTCCCTTGAACTGCAAGATCAAACCAGTCAGTCCTAAAGGAAATCAATTTTGAATACTCATTGGAGGGACTGATGCTGAAAAGCTGAAGCTCCAATACTTCGGCCACTTGATGTGAAGAGCCAACTCACTGGAAATAAGACCCTGAGACTGGGAAAAGGTCTTTTGCCAATTTTAGATTTATAACCAGGTTTTTTTACCATCTTATATTTTGTTAATTAAGGACAAATAAGGCCTGACTTCCCGAGTGCTTTATATGATGATTATTACATAAATGGGCAGAGTTCTCTTTTCTCTTTCCAGTGAATCTGGGGTTTGTATGGTGAGTGTGTATAACATATGCATATTTTTAGGACACATCTTAATGAACAAAAGCATATTGTGAAAAGTGTTTATTTCATATAAGAGAGATTAAATATGAGTAACAAATGAATCTCATGCTATTGATGTTGCTGATAATAATCACTCAGTAAATATTTGTTGACAGACTAAGTAGTAGATCAGAAAGTCATGTATTACCTCACTGGTAAATACTAAATAAAAGGGGTTTCAGAAAACTTCCCAGGTTGATAAAATCAAGCATCAAAAATGTTATGAAAGTAATTAATGAATTTGAAGACTCAGAGCTTAAAAGTTCAGAAACTGCGTATTTATAATACCATGTCTGAAGAGCTCATGCTCAAGAGAGTTTTTCTTCTCATCCTTGTACTTTTGCTGTAGTATTTCAATTCTGGGACACTCACATATACTTAAGCTATTAGCAAGAATGACAGCTTCTTTTCTGAGAGGCAGCTATAAAGAAAAAGCAAAGTCTGAGAATTTTTATAAGATTGACAATATTTCAACTTTACTACAGATGGTTTATCACTTTATGTCCATGTGTCTGGGCGAGGAACCTTCAGGTCACTCACTGAAAAGAAGTAGATAAACTTCAGGGACAACTTCATTCCATGAAACCATTCATGTAATGTATTTTAAATGTATATGCAAATAGATCTATGAAATATAATATTCAGTGGATATTACACTGAAGATTCTTATTTAAATAAACAGTCTAATAATTAGTCTAATAGTCTACATTATTTTCCAGATATATCTGATTGTACTAATGTATGGAAATTTTAGCTTGCATTGTGACTAGAGTTATTTCTTTAAAAGTATTTTATCAGGAATATTCATATTACTTGCTATGAAAGCAGCTCTTAAAAAAAAAGAAACAATCTGTTTTTATCAGTTAAAAATAACTAGAGCTAAGAGAGATTATATAATCTGTTTAAGACTGAAGCAGAAATTGTAAAGTCATGATTTAGACTCAGGTCTGCTCCTCCTTGTCACTATCTCGGAGTTTTGAAATTACTGGGTTGGCCAAAAAGTTTGTTTGGGTTTTTCTATACCATCTTTATTTTATTATGGTAAAAAAAAAAGGTAAAAGCTACCATTTTTAAGTGTATAATTCATTGGTATTAGTATACTCACAATGTTGTACAACTATCACCACTACCTATTTCCAGAATTTCATTCCAAATTAAAGCTGTATACTCATTAAACAATAACTCTCCATCCCTCTATCCTCTCCAACTCCTGGAAAGGTCTACTTTCTGTCTCTACCAATTTGTCTATTCTAGATACTTTATGTAAGCAGGATCAGACAATATTTGTCCCATAGTGGCTTGTTTCTTTTACTTAATATAATGTTTGCAAGGTTCGTCCATGCTATAGCATGTATCAGAATTTCATTTCTTATGACTGAATAATATTCTATTGTATGTATATACCACATTTTATTTATCCATGCATCCGTTAATGGACATTTGAATTCTTTCTACTTTTTGGCTATTGTGACTAATGATGCTATGAACAAGTATCCAAGAACTTTATCATGTATATCTTACTAAATCCTCACCACTCTGTGAAGGAGATACTATTATTACCCTCATTTGCCAGAAAGGATCAAACAGGCACAGAGAGGTGAAGTCACCCAGCTGGTGAGTAGGAAAGCCAAGATTCAAACGCAGCAATATTTTCAGGTTATGTGTGCCACAATGAGAAAAGGATTAGGAAATACTGCTCTATACCCGTGTACTCCAGCTGTCTCATCAAGTGGGTGGAGGACTGAGAAAGGTTGATTGGATGTTTTGGAGCTCATGAGTGATCAAAGATAAAACAGTATCAGTATCAAGGTGGGGAAGATGAAGTGGAGAATAAAGAAATGGTGGTAGTAAAAGTAAAGAGAAAAACAGAATGACAGAAAGCACGGCAGTGTTAAGTGAATGATTTTTTTCAAGATGGAGAAAATCTTGGAGTATTTAAAACAGATTAAAGAAGTGGATTTCAAGATCATTCACAAAAGAATCACAATATAAAATGTAAGATGCCTAAAAAGATTAAATAGGCAATCATAAAGGTAAAATAATTCATGATTAAACCAACCATAGATTGAAAATACTTGGGAAAAAAAAAAAAAAAGAATTTTGTAAAGTTCCAAAAAGCAAAACTTAAGTTTGCCCTGCTTCCACAATTATTTACACAAAATTTATATTGTATTTATAATTCTTTACATAGCATTTACATTATATTAGGTATTATAAGTAATCTAAAGATGATTTAAAGTATACAGAAGGAAGTACATAGGCTATATGCCAACAGAACACCATTTCATATAAGGGACTTGAGCATCCTTGGATTTCAGTATTTGTGGGAGGTCCTGGAACCAATCCCTCTTGAGTACTGAGGGACTGTACTTTTCAGGATAGCACTAACTTTTTTGTGAAACAGTAGAAGTTTGCTATAAATATAAATGAAAGGATTGATAATCAAACTATGCTTAATCAGTAGCAGAGCTTTATTCATCAGGAAGAAAGCATTATTTTGAATAACATTTTATGCTACCTTGCTTGTTTCACTGTCTTTGAATCCTTTTTCAAGTATTTGTAGCAGATGCTTTTTCTTCACTGTAATTTCAGGATCAAAAACATAAAAAAGGCATTCCAGCATCTTTCGATAGCTCCTTAAGAATAATTAATACAAAAAAAGTTTTAGAATTGATTTCAAAAAAGCCTGGCCACAGGTAGGATAACAATATGCCCTAGCCAGGATATTTCCCATTTATGCTGAGTGTCATTCTTAAATTTCCACTCCTCCTCAGTCTCAAAAAGAGCTTCAGTGTGGATAAACCATGAGGTCATCCTAGTCAGGAAGATGCATTAAAGGAACTGTTTACTAACAAGGATATTTTCAATACTGTAAACTTTTAACCAGAAAGACTTTTTGTTGTTGTTGATACAAAATAAAAGCAGACTATTGTAAAAATGTTTCTTATGGAAGTTAGCTTCTTACTCTGAATCATGCATATGTTCATTGTCCAAAAACTTTTGGAATTTCTCTTCAAATTTTAGTTTCAGAATACGGTTATTAACCTTGATGACACGTTTTACTTTCACTCCTGTAATACCATATGTTCTGAAGTCCCACGTACAAAAACGTGACAGAATTAATTCATAGCAGGAATTAAACCTATATGGGAATACAAAATATATACAAAGAAAATAACAGATTTTCCTTAAAATGTTGAGAACACAAAGTTACATATGAAAAAAGTAATAGCCCATATTTTATGTTTCTGCTAAAGATACATGCTGTTTTGTTTCGTATACAATCAATAAAAGAACTGCTAAACTCTGAAAGTGTTACTTAGTCATGTCAGAGTCTTTGAGACCCCATGGACTGTAGCCTGCCAGCCTCTGTCCGTGGAATTCTCCAGGCAAGAATACAGGAGTGGGTTGCCATTCCCTTCTTCAGAGGCTGCCATTCCCAACCCAGGGATCGAACCTGGGCTTCCTGTACTGCATGGATTCTTTACCATCTGAACCACCAGGGAAGAATAATAGCTCTTTTATTAATAATAATATATTTGTTCTGACTAAAAGATATGGAGCAATCCTCCAATATTGTAATAGTTTCTTTTGGGGGACGTCAGTGAAACTAGACGCTTCTGGCTTGCATCTTACTGGCTACTCTTTCATGATCTTATTTGAAGCTTCTTTTTTCTCTGACAGACTTCTAAATGTTGGATTGCCCCAGGAATCAGTCTCTGGCTCCCCTCTTGTTTCCATAAACCCTATTAATAGGTGATTTCACTTGGTCCTTTGGCAATATATATTTTAAATATATACGTGTATATATATATACACACACACACACACACACATATACACCTATATTTACTATACTAGTAAATTCCAACATTTTATCTTCAGGTGTTACCTTTACCCCACTTAACTGGATATACCCACACTTGAATATCTAACTACCTGCTTGCTATGTTCACTGGAACACGTAATAGGCCTCTCAAATTTAACTCACCCAACACACCTGCCTTTAAACCTGCCCCTCCTGTTTTCCACCTCAGCGTATGGCACCACCATCTAACTAGTGGCTTAGGTTAAAATCCCAGGAATAAATCATGCCTCCACGCTTCTTTACCAATATCCAACTCTTCAGCAAGTCTGTTTGGCTCTATATCTAAAATACATCCTGAATATGACTCTATTTAATCACCACTACTATTATCCTAGTTAAAATCACCATCACCTCTCAGTTGGACTATTGCCATAGCTTCATAACTAGGGATACAGAAGTGAAAGAGGCAGGATTCCTGCTCTCATTGACCCTATAATTCCAAGGGAGTTGGACAAAAAAACAAGACATAATAAATAAAATACATAAACTGACAAGTGCTCTGAATAAAGAAAGGTTTGGGGTAAGGAATGAAGCGTGGGCTACTTAAGAGAGGTCTTGGGTAAGACCTTTGGAGAAGATATTTGAGCTAAGAATTGGAGGAGAAGTAGGGGCCTGCTCTATGAAGATCTCAGAAAAAAGTAACTAAGGGCCCATGTGCTCTCTGCTGCCCTCACCTGGTCGTGCTCAAAGTAATTCTGGCCCTGTCTTACAGTAGCACAGAATTTAGATTAATTTGAAATTTAAGATAAGGAGGATCAACTGTATGGTGACTCCAGTGATAAAAAATCTGCCTTCCAATGCAGGAGATGCAGGTTTGATCCCTGGGTCAGGAAGATCTCCTGGAGTAGGAAATGCCAACCCACTCCAGTATTCTTGCCTGGAAAATTCCATGGACAGAGGGGCTTGGTGGGCTACAGTGCATGAGGTCACAAAGAGTCAGATATGACTGAATGACTGAGCATGCGCTTAATGGTATGGTGACAGATGGAAACTAAATTTTTGGTGGTGAGCACGCTATAATGTATACAAAAGTATATGTATACTGTTGTACACATGAAACATATAATATTATAAACCAATGTTACTTTAATGAAAAAGAAGTTAAAAAAATTTTTTTTCCCAAAGAGAAACAAAGAAAAACAAATCTCAACATCTGGAACACTGGAACACTGGCACCAATGGTGCACACTCCCAGAAAGATCCATCTGATGAAGCAGATGAAAGCCGTCACTGTCTTTTCCCACAACATTGTAGAATGGACATTGACCGTGGGAATTGTTGTAGGAAAGAGCCATTCTGACTCCATGATGGATCTCTTTCTTTGACTTTAACCTTTGTTTTTTATTGCTTGCATGCTCAACGAATGGACAATTACTCATTTCTAGTCTGGTCTTCCAGGAATGCAAGAACCAGAAATGGCACAGGAAACTCTAAGTAGTATGATCCTTTCATAGAGCTTTTCTTTGTCTGAGAATTAATCAGTTGATCCCTTCTTTATATGAAATTCCTAGAGCCTTGGAGATAGAGAACCCTAGTACGAAGAGGACAAGGGCTCTGCTATCCGGGGTCACAGAAGTAAAGCAATTCATTCAATCACCTGGCCACACTGTGTGCATGGGGAAACATCATTCAGAGGCTGGAATACTGCTGGAGGAGGGAGAACAGACCTATACTGACAGAGAATTAATGAGACTTACAATATCGTCCATACCTCATGGAGGATGGTAACTTCTCACAGCTGAATATATGCTACTGCACTGGGGAGCACGGCAGCACTGCTCTGAGGTATCTGCATTTTAGTCTGAACCTGAAATCCTGACACCAAGACTCTCTAGGGCTTTGTATAAAATAATATTGAAATCTGCTACACCTTTCCTTCAGAGAGTCCCGTAGATTTAAGGGCAAAATTCAAACTGCCCAGCCTAGCCTGTAAGACTGTTAATGATCAGGCCCTTGTCACGTGAAACTACTGAGTTCTCGAGATGTGTTAAACTACTTACACACCCTTTCACGTGCTGTTGTTGCCTCTGCATGCAAAGTCCTTCCTCTAATTCTTTGTATAGTTAACGTCTATCTGTCCTTCAAAATTCAGATCAGAGCATCTCCCTCAAGTGCCCCACTTACCACTAGCACCTAGTATAGAATGTGACTTATGGTAGAAGCTTAATGGATGACTGCTGAGCAAGTGAACAAAATAGAAAAGACTCAAAAATTAAAAAGATTCAGTCTCTATATTCACTGAGTTTATAAACCAACAAAGTGAAAAAGTAATAGGTCAAGTATAAGCAAAATTATAGAGTATAAAAGAGATACAAATCAGTGCTACGAAGATTCAAAAAGAAGAAAGAATAACAATGACAACAGATGATGGGATTGAAAAGAATATCCCTCACAAAGGGCTGGGGATGTAAGGCATTCTGGGGGAAGGAAGCAAAACAAAGAAAACCACCTACGTGATGGTGTACCAGGTATACTCCAAAAGCAGTGAGGCATGCATAGTTTAGCTGACTCTGAAGCAGTTTGAAAAAGTTTTAAGGTAATTCGGAGATGCTACAGTGAAGGACACTGAATGTCAGTGAAGAGTTAGAATGTAATTTGGAAGATAACAAGTTGGTACAAGAGGCTTTTATTATTTTTAACAGAGTGCTTGGCGTAGGAAGGGAGCATATGGGAAACTAGGTGTCTTTACTGACTGGCTGGTAAACGCTGAGTGCCCACTACAGACAAACACTATACTAGATGCTGCAATAGTCTGAAGTAAAAGTGTCAGTTACTCAGCTGTGTCCAACTCTTTGTGATCTCATGGACTGCAGCCTGCCAGGCTCCTCTGTTCGTGAAATTCGCCAGGCTAGAATACTGCAATAGTCTAAGAGGAAGGTTATGAGGGCAGGTAATTTTGTTACAAAGGAGAGAATGAATTCAAGAGACATTATGGAGAGAAGCTGAGGGTCTTGTTTAGACTGATTAGATATGAATATTGAGGAAGAGAATAGAGTCAAGAATAACTTCAGTGTTTATTGTGCCTCCACGACTAAGACAATGGCAGGACTACAAACAGGAATGGAGGAGCCAGAGGAAAAGGATGGTATGCAGGCAGGATGAGGAAAACAAAAGCAAAAAGATTAAGGACTAAAGATTTTTACATTAACTTGTCTAATCTTAGCGGTCGCCTTTTGTGGTAGACTTTCATTTTTCTTATTTTACAGATAACGTTCAGATGGATTACATAACTGCTTTAAGACTATGCAGATAGAGTGTGAACCTAGGCTTTCTGATTCTAACCCCACTTATTATTACTCTCTGGCTGAGTTCCCTTTCAAATGTGTTGAGTGTGCCTTGCCGTTGGACATTGGGCTAGATTCAGCACTGGTGCAAAGGAGAAAAAATTAAGTAATTTTGACAGTGCAGGTGCAGCAGAAATGATCAAGGGAGAGTGTAAAAAGAAAAGCAGGAAGTGTCTAAGTACAAAAATTAACTAGAGAGGTGAGGTTATAAGAAAGGAATTGCTAAAAGCATCAAAATCTGCAGAGGTTAGGAGAGTGAAGGCCCCTCATTTCACTGGGTGCCCTCACTCATTCAATGAGACTGAATGTGTGAGCATCCATAGTGGTGATACGCACATAAACTAAGGTATTCAGTTACACTGAGAGACGCCTACAAATGTTCACGAATACACAAATGATGTACTCGTCTAGCATAGTAGAATGCATATGATTTTAAATGGAGCTTAATAAAATACATTAAAATGCACTTCAAAATCCTGAACAAGCATTTAGTAAGTACGTTAGCTTGCTGACTTACACCATATCAAAACCAAATATAAAACAGTATAAAGCAAAAAGTCTAAGTTTCTGTAGCTGCCTAAAACAGGGCAGCACGAAATGTTTATAAATAAAAAGATTAATTACTAAGTTATTTTATAGACAAAATTGAACCTGTTAAGTATCTATAAATTGATATGGAGACTTCAATTAGTAGTTACTGATTGAATTCAGCTACCCCTATACTAGATTTATAAGGCATGTTCTGTCTGTCCCCAGGGAGCTCACAGAGTCACATATTTTGTTCTATGGTACTTAGAAGTGATTTCTTTACATTGTAAATGCCCTGTATCTATAACTAGGTTAAAAGCTTCTCAACTACGAGGACAGTATCTTTGATGCTTTGGAGTCCCCGTTTGATAAATGCTGTCTGATGTCAATAGATAACTAAATTGGCAATGCACAGGTAAATAATACGATCTGTAACGAAAATGCTATAGTGGCAAGTCTACTCAACAGGCAAGTCTCTGTAAAGTCGGGACTTTTTTAAACTGAAAAATAAAGCTCTTTAATTTTATAGAAGAAATGAAGCTAAGAAATATGCAGCGATACACAATTAGAAATCTGCAATGCTCTTGTACTATAAACAAAGGTTTTTTTGGTAAAAAACTATATTTTCCAGTTTATATTTATAGTTTATATAAATATACAGATATTTATATAAACTTTATATTTATAGTTCTAGCTCTATTCCAGTACTTTTTCATTAAATGGTAAGTCATTGGCTTTAAAAATATTACTAACGATCAGTGTTTAAATAAAGTAACTAGCTATGTGCCACACAGAGTAATTTAAAGCATTTGAACAGTTGTTTCTTAATATACATAAAAGATCAGGGCTAAGGTAGTCGTCAAGCTTGTAGTATGGTAAAAATAACCAACAGTTCTTAAAATTCTGCCAACATATATCTGATGGTCTCCTTAAAATGGATCCAGGTTATTCTTATTAAAACCAAGTAAAAATTATTAATGCTTATTAAAAATCCACCAATGACACAGTTACCTAAATGGCTTTTTAGTTATCTTGCTTTTACATATTTTTGTAAAAGCTAATCTACTTGTTTTATAAAGAGCTTACTTTGTGGTAAGTTAAAAAGAAATAAATAACAAAAAAATAACTCATGTAGGTTGAGTGAATACAAATGAATGACTGAAGAATGATGCATACATCCTGCAAGAGACACCATTCAATTCTTACACTTGAAAAATCAAGGCCTCCACTTGTTTACATGGAAAGTGGGGTAACTTTTATATGAAAAGGCACTTTTTATAGGAAAAGTAAAAGTAATAGTTGCTCAATCTTGTCCAACTCTTTGTGACCCAAGGACTGTAGCCCATCAAGCTCCTCTGTCCACGGGGTTCTCCAGGCAAGAATACTGGGGTGGGTTGCCTTCCCTTCTTCAGGGGCTCTTCCCCTACCCAGGCACCCAACCCAGGTCTCCTGCATTGTAGGCAGATTCTTTACCATCTGAGCCACCAGGGAAGCCCACCTTTTATGTTTGTACATAAAAAACAAATTATTATGGTTAAACAAACAGTGATAATCACTGGGCAAGTGGGTGTACTGAAACAAAAGAAAATATTTTAAAATATTCCTTTTCCCTTGGGCAGAGTGTCTTATACTTTTCCACCAAAGTTCCCCAGGAACCTTCAGTAGCTTTTACTCACAGAACTGAGTTAGAGCCTCATCTAATAGAATCAGGGGGCTTGGCTTAAAGTGCGTGCATGCTTGCTGCAGTGCTAAGTCACTTCAGTCGTGTCCAATTCTGCAAAGCCATGGACTGTAGCCTGCCAGGCTCCTCTGTCCATGAAGTTCTTCAGGCAAGAATACTGGAGTAGGTTGCCATGCCTTTTTCAAGGGGATCTTTCCCACCCAGGGATCGAACCCATGTCTCCCTGCAGCTCCTGCATTGCAGGCAGATACTTTCACACATGTTTCTTTCTAAAAGTTACTGAAGTTTTGCATTTTAGTCCATAAAAATCAGTGTTTGTTTCAACACTGACTGTGAGCAAAACCATCCTTGGGGGTGAAATACCAAGTCCATTCTGTAGCTTTAAACATTTCCTGGTTTCTCCCCACAATTCAAGTTTGTAGAATGTTTCTAGAGTTCGAGGGAAATCTTCAGCTCATTCATAGGCTTCTTGATTTTGAGAAAATGATTGCAGAAATGTGAAAGTTGTAATTATGACATTTTTGTGCCAAGGCTCTTTTTTAGGATCATTCTTGAGGGTTGTACCCTCTAGTTGGGCTTCCCCAGTGGCTCAGCAGGAGACACGGTTTCAATCCCAGGGTCAGGAAAATCCCCTGGAGTAGGAAATGGCAACCCACTCCAGTATTTTTGCCTGGGAAATGCCATGGACAGAGAAACCTGGTGGACTACAGTCCATGGGGTTGCAAAGAGTTGGACCCGACTGAGTGACTGCGCGCGCACACACACACACACACACACACACACACACATACACACATTCTCTAGCTGAAGCAACACAACCACTTCCTTGTTCTACCAGTAGGCCTTGATTCTGAAGTGCAGATGCCTGCTTCTGGCTTCTGTTTTGGGTGGCTATTCTGTTTTTGTCCAGATGGACTTTCCACCCGAATTCCTAGTTTTTAAGTATCTGCCTTATTTTAAAACTCATAAAGTCTACGTGCACCCCGACTCCGGCTAGTTCTAGACGACTAGTTTGACTCTGTGGGCTCCCAGGCAGGATCCTCCAGTGTTTACAACCTGCTGCTGCCAACCCTGCCTTGCCATTCCTTTTCTGCTCTCACTTCTCACCCAGTAGTCAGAAACCAGGGCTATATTCAGTCCAGAAATAAACAGTACAGACACAAAATAAATGCTTAACCATAACTTTTCTAAATTATATTCTGCTCTTGGGCTAAGGGAAATTGAGTAAAAAGTAAAGAATTACTATTAGGATGTTTTCAAGTTAGCTCATGGCAATTGTGTAAACAGAGAAATGTATAGGTGTAAAGTAAGTAACTGCCAATTTTCAGTTGATGAATACTCTATATGGAAAGTGTGTTGAAATGGGACATTTTAAGATTTTTATAAGTTGATATTTTGGTCTATGATCCTAAGCACTTAAGATTAGTTTTAAAGCTATAACTAAATTTCAAAAGATTTACCAGTCATCAGATCGAGTGCCTTCTTCAAAGTGGATATTTCCCACCGTCTCCAATTCAATTAACAAAAATGGGATTAATAAACTATGACTTTTCTTCTTTCGCTTTACTTCAATACGATAAATTGCTTCAATTCTATTTAAGAAAAAAAACAAACATTAAAATTATCTAAAAATCACAACACTAAAATTTATGATAGCTTCTTCTAAGTTGATGTCAAAATATAAGGCTTTCATCAGTGGATAAAGAAAGCTTGATGTTAACAGTTAAACCAAGTAAAAGACATTCTATTTTTGGCAATTATAATCACCTCAAATTTTGTTAACCTCAGAAGAAGTGAAGGTTAGAAGACTCCTGGCTTTACCATTTATGATTCTCAGATTTTAGACAAATCACAACATTTTTCTACTGCAATATCTCAGAAAATAACATTATTGACAGTACTTATACCTGAATAGGCCTTTTTGAGGATTATATGCAAAATATATGTAAAGCTCTTAGAAAAGAATTTGGCACTGAGGAAGAACTCAGTAAGTATTAGTTATTATTTTGTTAGTATTATTATAGGGCAAACTAACTTATCCACTTAGTGCCCTCTTAAGTAAAAGGAAACTCACAGTACTTACTAAGTCTTCTTGATTTCTGTTTCTAGTTGATACTCAACCTGAATTTGTTTCTACATATTTCCAGACAACTTTTGTATGTGCTTTGCCCAGTCTCATCTATGTTGTGAGTTTCTGCACCAGTAGCAGCTAATGTTAGAAAAAACTAATGTTTTTAGTTTGCAGATACTAGAGTAACGGTGCAACAAGAAGCCACTCAAAGGAAATGCACTGTTTCTAGTGAAGTATTGCCTCTGTAAAAAACTAAATTTAGCTTTGAACCAGAGATGCCCATCTCGCCTAAGAACTGGGCTGGAAACACATTTTGTGTTGTACTTCATACTGTAATTCTTTCCATTCCTGAAGGAGAGAATTGGACTCAACTAATGACCTAGAACTTTCTTTTTCTTCATGTTTCAAATTTGAACAACTAGATAATTCATTAAACATACTCATCTAGTTTTTTGTTCCAGAATGTTACCCTTTCATTCAAGGCATTTAGTTTGATCACTATCTTCTGTTGAAGACTTGGTTCTTCTGTGACAGTTTCACAGATTTTTGATTTTTCAAGCTCAGTTACTTTATTGTTATTGGATCTATCATTGTGTCCTTTCCCAGATCCTTTGAGTTCAGTCAGTTCCCGTTCCAACTGTTGAAATCAATGTGCCAGAGAGCAAAATCATTTAGTGGAATCTATTAAATATTTAGTTAACTTAAATTAGTAAAGTAGAAACCTAGATATAAATAAGTCAAACTTCATAAAACCATGGCAAACACATGATTATAACTTTAGTTCAAGTTCAGTCACCCAGTTTCTCTTGCCCAAATGAAAGACAATATTAACTACTTCAAACATAGCAGTCCTCTCAATTGAAAATGAGAAAAGCAAAGAAGTAAATTTTAAAATATTATTGATGAGTTAGCTTCCATTAAAGTAAAATGATAAGAAATGCTGGTTTTGATACAAAGAAAATACCTAAACTAGAAATAATGTGACTTTTACCACTCCTACTTTTCAATTTTTCAACTATTTTGGTATTCTGGGAAAAATTAACATAAAAATACATAAAAGCATGGGTATAGCAGTGCACATTTTTCTCTTTGCCTCAGTCTCCTATATGACTCTGCAAAATAGTTATCAACATAACTATTGATATTTGGGATTTTTTTTTGTTCATAAAGGACTTTTTTGCATTCATTGGTATTTTTAAAATGTATTATATTAAAGTATAAGATTTATCTTTATTATGGAGGTTTTGAACCTTCCCGTAAATTTTGAGCCCAGAGTGAGTGCCTCACTTGCCTTACCCTAACCCCAGTCTTGTAGGATGGATTTCAAGATAAATTGTACTGTACACAGACAGGTATATACAAATAGACTAATTTGTTAAGTTTCCCTACTCCCTTCTCTGTAATGGCTATATATAGTTGTTAAAAAACCAAGTAAGCATATTTTATAAAATTGTCTGTAGTTTATAAAACCTATAGCTATTATTTTTCACATATTAATATATCCATTTGCACATGAAAATGGCAGATAAAGAGTGATTTCCATATACTGGTTCTCCTGTGATTTCTTATTCAAATAATTTAAATTATGTTCATGTTTTAACTTTAAGAATATTTTTTGACTATAACTGAATTTAAACTTGTTCATTTCAGAAAGAGTATTAATGTATTTAAAAACTTGGTTTTTAATGGCTACATACCATTCTATCTTAAGAATGAATAATTCTTCCTGTCTTTTTAAATTTAAACATTTAGGTAGTTTCCAGTTTTTATTATTATTAATAGCACAGTGATGAATATTCTTATATATAAGTATTTATCCAAATCTAGTAGTAGATTTACTGGCTCAAAGGCTATGAGCATTTTTAGACTGTTAGTAATATATATGACCCAATTACACTCTCATCAGTGGTGTAATAGTGTCATACCCATCTTTACCAGGTGGGCTTCCCAGGTGGCTCAGAAGTAAAGAATCTGCCTGCCGATGAAGGAGATGCAGAAGACTCGAGTTCAATCCCTGGGTTGTGAAGATCCCCTGGAGTAGGAAATGACTATCCATTCCAGTATTCTTGCCTGAAAAAATCCCATGGACAGAAGAGCCTAGTGGGCTACAGTCCATGGGGTTGCAAACAGTCAGAAGCGACTGAGCATGCACACATGCATCTTCACCAGGCAGGCTACGACAAATTTATAGGTGAAAATGGTTGCTTGTTGTCTTATTTCATACCCAGAAATTAACAGTCAGACTGAGGTCTTCTTTCAAATGTTTATTAGTCAGTTTTTATTTCTTCTATTGTAAAATGAAAGTTCATGGAATTTGTTCAATTTTTCTATCTGGATATTTCCTTTTTGTTTTGTTTACGAGTACCTTTATCCTAAACAAAATTTTTCAGATTGTCATTTATTATTTATTTTCATTAATGATGCTTTTTAGTACAAAAGCACTTTTTAAAATCAAATCTTAATTCTGTCCTTCATGATTTATAGTGTTTTTCTAGAGTTTATAGTATTTTTCTTATTTGGCAGACTGAGATCAGTCAAATATATTAATCTATATATTCTCTGCCTTTTTATGATTTTATTTTTACATTTAATTATTTTTCCCCATTATATTAGCTTTTGGTAAAGTATAAAGTAAGGACTCAATTCTCCTACTCCCAAGTAGTGTGACTATTTTCGTAACACTATTGTTTAAATACACCATTATTTTCCCATACTTTTTAAATACAATAAATTCTGATACATACAAAATTCTGTTTTGAGGTAATTCTTCATTTTTCAGAGTCCACTTTTAGTAAAGGAAATTCAATTTATTCTAAATAATAAAGGAACATATAACTACTAAAGTATAGCTTGTTATAAAGTTCCCACCATGTTGTATACCTTAATAGTGTTAGTGAAGGAATATTTTAGCTCTTTAAACGAAAAATGAATTTTGAGCACAGCCTGCTGGTATCTAATAAAAATGCAGTGAAATAAGTCTCACAGATCTCTATAACTCAGTGAATCATATTGAATTACCCAGTATTTTTAAAATTCTGTAAATTAATAAGCCTATACCCTTTTTAAATTGCAGACTTCTAAGCACAGAATGAAGCCAAGTTAAGTACCTAGAATCAAAACATTTTCAGGGCAAACTTACTTGAAACTTGGTACTAATGTATATGTATAATTCTATACATATATATAAAATTTAAAAGATAATGCCATCTGCCAGTTTTCTTAAGACATGGCTATTGAAATTTTACGATATTATCTTACATTTTTTTTCAAAAAGTTGAATAATTTTATTCGTTCTTCTGGCAACTTCTGTAATTTACATTTTCGATCATTTAGTTTTTCAAGATCTTCATTAAGATGCCTCTGAACAGTTTTTATACGCATATTGTAATACATTATTTTTTTCATTGCTGTGGTCTAAAAATGAGAAAAAACCCAGAAGGTTAGCTGAAACAAAACATTATAGGTAATTATTAGTGGTATTATATGAGTATGGTGTGTTTATATAAAAATTTAAAGTTTTACATGCTCAGTTACTAATAATATTAGTTGAAATGATAATGGTTATACAGAATTCTCTACTCAAATTTAATAAACAAAATATAAAAATCTCAAAGATTTTCTCTGTGGGTAATATTTTAAGTGTGGGGCATATTTACATTTACTTTCAGGATGCCAACATAAAGAGAATATAGATAGAACTCAATTTACAAATATCATTTAGGTAATGCAGCAGTACTACTAAAGCTAATGTATTATTCCTATTTGATTAATTGAAAAAATAAATTTAAGATAATAAAAGCAAAGGTAACATTATTCATTTTTTAAAATCATGTTTAAGAAAGAGCATTTCGTGTTTTTTTTTTACAAATTTGTAAAATGATGCTCTAGATGAATTTGTTTTAGATTAAGCAAGTTACTAAACTGTCAATCTAATTCAGTTATCTTGAATTTCTTAATATCAATGGATCATGTAGTTATTAATGCTTATCATGATAAACTGATTAAATCCACCATTAAGTAATACACCAGGCACCAGGAGCTTTGCAGGCACAACTAGCTTCTCCCCATTTTACAGACTGGAAAGTGGAGGCTCGAGAAATCTTGGAAAGCACTTCAGGTTTCTTAAGAGAACCATGGCCAGCCTGCCTCAGAAACTCCTGTTCTTTCCATGGCACCTGGGAGTTTCCTTGACCTTGAGCTTCTTCCTGTTTGGATTTCTTGATATGGGTGTGGTGGATTCTTTACCAGCTGAGCCACTGGGAGTTATATCACATTTGATAAAGACATCATAGTGGTGAACCAGACATGTTCCCAGTACTGCACATGATTTACAGTTTAGTGGGAGGATATAGATCAAGCCCTGAGCCTTTGGAGTGGGAGCACTGACTCCAAGATCCTAGACTACCAGAGAACTAACCCTCAGGTCAGTTCAGTTCAGTCACTCAGTTGTGTCCAACTCATTGTGACCCCAAGGACTGCAGCAGGCCAGGCTTCCCTGTCCATCACCAACTCCTGGAGTTTACTCAAACTCATGTCCACTGAGTCGGTGATGACATCCAACCATCTCATTCTCTGTCATCCCCTTCTCCTCCTGCCTTCAATCTTTCCCAGCATCAGGGTCTTTTCAAATGAGTCAGCTCTTCACATCAGGTGGTGAAAGTATTGGAGTTTCAGCTTAAGCATCAGTCCTTCCAATGAATATTCAGGACTGATTTCCTTTAGGATGGACTGGTTGGATATCCTTGTGGTCCAAGGGACTCTCAAGAGTCTTCTCTAACACCACATTTCAAAAGCATCAATTCTTCAGCACTTAGCTTTCCTTATAGTCCAAGTCTCACATCCATACATGACTACTGGAAATACCAGAGCTTTGACTAGATGGACCTTTGTTGCCAAAGTAATGTCTCTGATTTTAATATGCTGTCTAGGTTAGTCATGACTTTTCTTCCAAGGAGCAAGCATCATTTAATTTCATGGCTGCAGTCACCATCTGCAGCGATTTTGGAACTCCCAAAAATAGTCTGTCACAATTTCCATTATTTTCCCATCTATTTGCCATGAAGTGATGGGACCAGATGCCATGATCTTAGTCTTCTGAATGTTGAGTTTTAAGCCAACTTTTTCACTCTCCTCTTTCACTTTCATCAAGAGGCTCTTTAGTTCTTCTTCACTTTCTGCCATAAGTGTGGTGCCATCTACATATCTGACGCTATTGATATTTCTCCTGGCAATCTTGATTCCAGCTTGTGCTTCATCCAGTCCAGCATTTCTCATGATGTACTCTGGACATAAGTTAAATAAGCAGGGTGACAATATACAGCCTTGAAGTTCTCCTTTCCCTATTTGGAACCAGTCTATTTTTCCATGTCCAGAATTTTCCACAGTTTGTTGTGATCCACACAGTCAAAGGCTTTGGCATAGTCAGTAAGCAGTAGTAGATGTTTTTCTGGAACTCTCTAGCTTTTTTGATGATCCAACAGATGTTGGCAATTTGATTTCTGGTTCCTCTGCCTTTTCCAAATCCAGCTTGAATCTGGAAGTTCATAGTTCACGTACTGTTGAAGCCTGGCTTGGAGAATTTTGAGCATTACTTTGCTAGCGGAACTAACCCACAGTTCAGTTCAGTTCAGTTCAGTCGCTCAGGCGTGTCCGACTCTTTGTGACCCCAGAATCGCAGCACACCAGGCCTCCCTGTCCATCACCAACTCCCGGAGTTCTCCCAGACTCATGTCCATCGAGTCAGTGATGCCATCCAGCCATCTCATCCTCTGTGGTCCCCTTCTCCTCCTGCCCCCAATCCCTCCCAGCATCAAAGTCTTTTCCAATGAGTCAACTCTTCGTATGAGGTGGCCAAAGTACTGGAGTTTCAGCTTTAGCATCATTCCTTCCAAAGAAATCCCAGGGCTAATCTCCTTCAGAATGGACTGGTTGGATCTCCTTGCAGTCCAAGGGACTCTCAAGAGTCTTCTCCAACACCACAGTTCAAAAGCATCAATTCTTCGGCACTCAGCCTTCTTCACAGTCCAACTCTCACATCCATACATGACCACAGGAAAAACCATAGCCTTGACTAGACGACTAGGGAGTATCAAATAGTGAGAACTCACACAAAGGAAACCACTTGAATACAAGACCCGCATCACCCAACCACCAGTAGCACCTTGTGCAGGACACCTCGTCTAAACAACAAACAAAACAAAAATACAAATGCAATCATCAGCATTTTACCAGTAGTCATGTACAGTTATGAGAGTTGGACTATAAAGAAAGCTGAGCACCGAAGAATTGATGCTTTTGAACTGTGGTGTTGGAGAAGAGTCTTGAGAGTCCCTTGGGCACCAAGGAGATCCAACCAGTCCATCCTAAAGGAAATCAGTCCTGAATACTCATTGGAAGGACTGATACTGAAGCTGAAACTTCAATACTTTGGCCACCTGATGCAAAGAACTGACTCACTAGAAAAGACCCTAATGCTGGGAAAGACTGAAGGCAGAAGGAGAAGGGGCTGACAGGATGAGATGGTTGGATGGGATCACTGACCTGATGGACATGAGTTTGAGTAAGCTCCAGGAGTTGGTGATGGACAGGGAAGCCTGGCGTGCTGCAGTCCATGGGGTTACAAAGAATCAGACATGACTAAGCAGCTGAACTGAAATGAACTGATTCATCAGCAGACAGGATTACCACCTCAGTCAGCCTTGCCCATCAGAGGAAAAACAAACAAACAAACAAAAACTCAGCACAAATCTCACCCTATATGAAGCTTACACAAACCACTGGACCAACCTTAGGAGGGCAGAAACCAAAAGGAAGAAAGAATTCAACCTTGAAGCCTGTAAAAAGGAGACCTCAAACACATTAAGTTAAAAAAAATAATGAAAAGGCAGAGAAAAACTACACAAATGAAGGAACAAACTAGAAACACAGAAGTCCAAATAAATGAAGAGGAAATAGGCAAACTACCTGAAAAAGAACTCAGAATAATGATAGTAAAGATGATTAAAAACCTTGAAAACAGAAAGGAGAAAATGCAAGAATAAATTAACAAAGGCCTAGAAGAATTAAAGAATAAACAAACAGAGACAACACAATTACTGAAATTAAAAATACCCTAGAAGGAATCAATAGCAGAATATCTGAAGCAGAAGAATGAATCACTGAGCTGGAAGATTAAATGGTGGAAATAACTTCTGAAGAAAAGAAAGTAAGAATGAAAAGAACTGAGGACAGTCTCAGAGATCTCTGGGACAATATAAACATATCAACATTCTAATTACAGGGGTCCCAGAAGAAGAAGAAAAAAAGAAAGGGTATGAGAACATTTTTTAAGAGATTATAGTTGAAAATTTCCCCAACATGGAAAAGGAAATAGTTAATCAAGTCCAAGAGGCACAAAGATTACCGTACAGGATAAACCCAAGAAGAAACATGCCAAGACACACACTAATCAAACTAACAAAGACTAAACACAAAGAAAGAATATTAAAAGCAGCAAGGGAAAAGCAACAGGTAACATACAAGGGAAACCCCATATGCTTAACAGCTGATTTTTCAGCAGAAACTCTGCAGGCCAGAAGGGAATGGCAGGATATATTTAAAGTACTGAAAGGGAAAAATCTATAGCCAAGATTACTGTACCTGGGAAGGATCTCATTCAAAATTGATGGAGAAATAAAAAGCTTTTCAGACAAACAAAAGTTAAAGAGAATTCAGTACCACCAAACCAGCTTTACAACAAATGTTAAAGGGACTTTATAGTCAAGAAATATAAGAGAAGAAAAAATATCTACAAAGTCAACCCCAAACAATTAAGAAAATGGCAATAGGAACATATATATCAATAATTACTTTAAATGTAAATAAGCTAAATGTTCCAAACAAAAGACACAGACTGGCTGAATGAATACAAAAACAAGACCTAAATATATGCTGTCTACAAGAAACCCACTTCAGACCTAAAGACCCATATAGACTGAAAGTGAGAGGATGGAAAAATATATTCCATGCATATGGGAAGCAAAAGAAAGCTGGAGTAGCAATCCTCATGTCAGACAAAATAGACCCTAAAATAAAGAAGATTACAAGAGATAAGGGAGGACACTACATAATGATAAGGAATCAATCCAAGAGGAAGACATAATTGTAAATATCTATGCACCCAACATAGGAGCACCTCAATACATAAGACAAACACTAACAGACATAAAGGAGAAACTGACAATAACACAATAATAGTAGGAGACTTTACCACCCCACTCCACACCAATGGAAAGATCATCAAAACAGAAAATTAATAAGGAAACACAAGTCTTAAATGATACATTACATGAAATGGATCTCACTGATATCTTCAGGACATTCCATCCAAATGCAGAAGAGTACACCTTCTTCTCAAGTGCACATGGAACATTCTCCAGGATAGACCACATCTTGGGTCACAAATCAAACCTCAGTAAATTAAAGAAAACTGAAATCACATCAAGCATCTTCTCTGACCACAATGCTATGAGACTAGATATCAATTACAAGAAAAAAACTATAAGAAACACAAACACATGGAGATTAAACAACACGTTTCTAAATAACCAACAGGTTACTGAAGAAATCAAAAGGGAAATCAAAGAACTTCTAGAGACAAATGACAATGAAAAGACAACAATTCAAAACCTATCAGTTCAGTTCAGTTCAGTCACTCAGTCATGTCCAACTCTTTCTTTTTTTTTTTTAATTTAATTTTATTTTTAAACTTTACATAATTGTATTAGTTTTGCCAAATATCAAAATGAATCCACCACAGGTATACATGTTCTGACCCCATGGACTGCATCACGCCAGGCCTCCCTGTTCATCACCAACTCCCGGAGTTTACTCAAACTCATGTCCATTGGGTCAGTGATGCCAATCAACCATCTCAGCCTCTGTCGTTCCCTTCTCCTCCTGCCTTCAATCTTTCCCAGCATCAGGGTCTTTTCTAGTAAGTCAGTTCTTTGCATCAGGTGGCCAAAGTATTGGAGTTTCAGCTTCAGTATCAGTCCTTCCAATGAATTTTTAGGACTGATTTCCTTTAGGATGGACTGGTTTGATCTCCTTGCTGCCCAAGGGACTCTCAAGAGTCTTCTCCAATACCACAGTTCAAAACCATCAATTCTTCAGCACTCAGTTGTCTGTATAGTCCAATTCTCACATCCATACATGACTACTGGAAAAACCATAGTTTGACAAGATGGACCTTTGTTGGCAAAGTAATATCTCTGCTTTTTAATATGCTGGGTAGGTTGATCACAACTTTTCTTCCAAGGAGCAAACATATTTTAATTTCATGGCTTCAGTCACCATCTGAAATGATTTTTGAGCCCCAAAAATAAAGTCTGTCACTGTTTCCACTGTTTCCCCATCTATTTGCCATGAAGTAATGGGACCAGATGCCATGATCTTAGTTTTCTGAATGTTGAGTTTTAGGCCTACATTTTTACTCTCCTCTATCACTTTCATCAAGAGGCTCTTTAGTTCTTCTTCACTTTCTGCCATAAGGATGGTGTCATCTGCATATCTGAGGTTATTGATATTTCTCCCGGCGATCTTGATTCCAGCTTGTGCTTCATCCAGCCCAGCATTTCTCCTGATGTATTCTGCATATAAGTTAAATAAGCAGGGTGACAATATACAGCCTTGACATACTCCTTTCCCGATCTGGAACCAGTCTGTTGTTCCATGTCCAGTTCTAACTTTTGCTTCCTGACCTGCATACAGATTTCTCAAGAGGCAGGTCAAAACCTATGGGATGCAGCAAAAGCAGTTCTAAGAAGGAAGTTTATAGCAATATCTCAAGAATCAAGAAAAACATCAAATAGACAACCTAACTTTACACCCAAACAACTGGAAAAAGAAGAAGGAAAAAACCCCCCAAGATTAGTAGAAGGAAAGAAACATAAAGATCTGAGCAGAAATAAATGAAAAAGAACTGAAAGAAACAATAGTAAAGATTAATAAAACTAAAGCTGGTTCTTTGAGAAGATAAACAAAATTGACAAACCGTTAGCCAGACTCATCAAGAAAAAGGAGAGAAGAGTCAAATCAACAAAATTAGAAATGAAAAAGGAGAGGTTACAACAGACAATGCATAAGTACAAAGGATTATAAGAGACTATTATGAACAACTATATGGCAATAAAATGGATAACCTGGAAGAAATGGACAGATTCTTAGAAAAGTTCAGTCTTCCAAGAGTGAACCAGGAAGAAACAGAAATTATGAACAACCCAATTACAAGCACTGAAATTGAAGCCTGTGATCAAAAATCTACCAAAACACAAAAGCCCAGTACGAGATGACTTCACCGGAGAACTCTATCAAACATTTAGAGAAGAGATAATGCCTATCCTTCTAAAGTGAGAGTTTCTCAGTTGTGTCTGACTCTTTGATACAGTCCATGGAATTCTCCAGGCCAGAATACTGGAGTGGGTAGCTTTTCCTTTCTCCTTTCTCCAGGGGATCTTCCCAACCCAGGGATTGAACCCAGATCTCCCAGATTGCAGGTAGATTCTTTACTAGCTGAGCCACAAGGGAAGCCCAAAGTTAATACCACCTATTATCTTGTCCAGCTCTTTGTGAGCCCGTGGACATCCATGGAATTCTCTAGGCCAGAATACTGAAGTGGGATAGAATCCAAGTCTCCCACATTGCAGGTAGATTCTTTACCAGTTGAGCCACATGGTAAAACTCTTTCAAAATTTTTCAAAAACAAAAAAACTCTTTAAAAAAATTGCAGAGGAAGGAACACTTTCAAACTCATTCTATGAGGCCATCATCACCCCGATACCAAAACCAGACAAAGACATGAAAAAAGAAAACTACAGGCCAATATTAGTTATAAACACAAATGCAAAAATCCTCAACAAAATCTTAACAAACAGAATTCAGCAACACATCAAAAAGCTCATACACCATGATCAAGTTGGGTTCATTCCAGGGATGCAAGGATTCTTCAATATATGCAAATCAATCAATGTGATACACCATATTAACAAACTGAAAGATAAAAACCATATGACCATCTGAATAGATGCAGAAAAAGCCTTTGACAAAATTCAGCACCCATTTATGATTAAAACTCTTCAAAAAATTTGCATAGAAGAAACCTACCTCAACATAGTAAAGGCCATATATGATAAGCCTACAGCAAACATTATTCTCAATGGTGAAAAACTGAAAGCATTCCCCCTAAGATCAGGAACAAGAAAGGGTGTCCACTTTCACCACTATTATTCAGCATAGTTCTGGAAGTCCTAGCTACAGCAATCAGAGAAGAAAAAGAAATAAAAGGAATCCAGTTCAGAAAAGAAGAAGTAAAGCTCTCACTGCTTGCAGATGACATGATACTGTACATGCTGCTGCTGCTGCTGCTAAGTTGCTTCAGTCGTGTCTGACTCTGTGCGACCCCATAGATGGCAGCCCAACAGGCTCCCCTGCCCCTGGGATTCTCCAGGCAAGAACACTGGAGTGGGGTGCCATTTCCTTCTCCAGTGCATGAAAGTGAAAAGTGAAAGTGAAGTCGGTCAGTCATATCCAACTCCTTGTGACCCCATGGACTGCAGCCTACCAGGCTCCTCCATCCATGGAATTTTCCAGGCAAGAGTACCGGAGTGGGGTGCCATTGCCATAGAAAACCCTAAAGATAGTATCAGAAAATTAGTAGAGCTAATCAGTGAATTTAGCAAAGTTGCAGGATACAAAATCAATACACAGAAATCACTTGCATTTCTATATACTAACAATGAAAAATTAGAAAGAGAAATTAAGGAATCAATTCCATTCACCACTGCAACAAAAAGAATTAAATATCTAGGAATAAATTTCCCTAAGGAGAGAAAACAACTGAATACAGAAAATTTTAAGACACTGATGAAAGAAATCAAAGATGACATAAACAGATGGGAGTGATATTCCATGTTCCTGTGTAGGAAGAATCAATATTGTGAAAATGACTATACTACCAAATGCAATCTACAGATTCAATGCAATCCCTATCAAATTACCAATGGCATTTTTCACAGAACTACATAAAAAATTTTCAAAATTCAAATGGAAACACAAAAGACCCCGAATAGCCAAAGAAGTCTTGAGAAAGAAGAATGAAGCTGGAGGAATCAAGCTTCTTGACTTCAGATTATACTACAAAGCTACAGTCATCAAGACAGTATGGTACTGGCACAAAAACAGAAATATAGACCAATGAAACAGATAGAAAGCCCAGAAATAAACCCATGCACCTGTGGGTACCTTATTTTTGACAAAGGAGGCAAGAATATACAATGGGGCAAAGACAGCCTCTTCAATAAATGGTGCTGGGAAAACTGGACAGCTACATGTAAAAGAATGATATTAGAACACTTCCTAACACCATACACAAAGATAAACTCAAAATGGATTAATGACCTAAAGGTAAGGCCAGAAACTATAAAACTCTTAGAGGAAAACATAGGCAGAACACTCAATGACCTAAATCAAAGCAAGATCTTCCATGACCCACCTCCTAGAATAATGGAAATAAAAACAAAAGTAAACAAGTGGGACCTGATTAATTGTAAAAGCTTTTGCACAGCAAAGGAAACTATAAGCAAGACAACGCTCAGAATGGGAGAAAATGACAGCAAATAAAACAACTGACAAAGGATAAATTTCTAAAATATACAAGCAGCTCATACAACTCAATACCAGAAAAACAAACAACCCAATCAAAAAGTGGGAAAAAAGACCTAAACAGACATTTCTCCAAAGAATACATACAGATGGCTAACAAACACATGAAAAGACAGATGCTCAACATCGCTCATTTTTAGAGAAACGCAATTCAAAACTACAGTGAGATATCTCCTCAAACCAGTCAGAATGGCCATCATCAAAAAGTCTACAAACAATAAATGCGGAAGAGGGTGTGGAGAAAAGGGGACACTCTTGCCCTGTTGGTGGGAATGTAAACTGATATAGCCACTACAGAAGACAGTATGGAGATGCCTTAAAAAATTAGGAATAAAACCACCATATGACTCAGCAATCCCACACCTAGGCATATACCCTGAGGAAACCAAAATTGAAAAAGACACATGTATCCCATTGTTCACTGCAGCACTATTTACAATAGCTAGAACATGGAAGCAACCTAGATGTCTATTGACAGATGAATGGATAAAGTTGTGGTACATATACACAATGGAATACTACTCAGCCATAAAAAGGAACACATTTGAGTCTGTTCTGATGAGGTGGATGAACACAGAACCTATTATACAGAATGAAGTGACTCAGAAAAAGAAAGATAAATATTGTATTCTAACACATATATACGGAATCTAGAAGAATGATACTGAAGAACTTATTTACAGGGCAGCAATGGGCAAACAGACATAGAGAATAGACTTATGGACATGGGGAGAGGGGAGGAGAGGGTGAGATGAATGAAAAGAGTAACATGGAAACTTACAAATAGATAGCCAATGGGAATTTGCTATATGGTTCAGGAAACTCTTTAACAGGGGCTCTGTATCAACCTAGAGGGGTGGGATGGAGAGGGAGATAGGAGGGAGGCTCCAAAAGGAGGGGAAATATATATACCTATGGCCGATTCATGTTGAAGTTTGACAGAAAACAACAAAATTCTATAAAGCAATTATCCTTCAATTAAAAAATAAATTAAAAAAAAAAATTTAAAGATACAAAAAAAAGAAATACACAAAGTAAATGGTGCTTATGAGTTATACTAGTAAAAAGAACTAGCTGAGAAGAAAATAAAAAATCAGGTCATATTATTAATATATATTATTAATAATATTATTAATATAATATGACCTGGTTTTAACTATTTACCTGAAATAATGAAGAGATTT
Source organism: Bos mutus (assembly GCF_027580195.1). Classification (NCBI taxonomy): domain Eukaryota; kingdom Metazoa; phylum Chordata; class Mammalia; order Artiodactyla; family Bovidae; genus Bos; species Bos mutus. The sequence goes on from NC_091626.1 coordinate 36,592,210, forward strand.
CTTTTTATCAGGAAATCTGTACTCAAATAAGTTGGAAGGCTTGTATTCTGTTATCTGATTTACTTAGTAGAGAGTAGATAGTCAAGATCCCAACAGAATTATTTGGCATAAAAGATGGAATGGAAACAAATATATGAATGCTGAAAAAGCAAAATAATTCCCTTTCCCACACATGCTATGAAATTCTGAAACTGAAATCATTAAATCCTTGTGCAAAATACAAGGCATTCATAAAATTGGCACATTTAAGAGTGGGGAAAGCTGTTTGGGGTGATGATCAGCAGATAAAAATTCCTGACCAAGAAGAGCTTGTTTCTTGGGTGCCACTAAGGGAAAAAAAAAAAATCATTAACTAAGGAAAGGGCAAATGGTGCTTTTTTTTTTTTTTTTGCCTACAAGTAGCAAGTAAAGTCAGGACCTACCTACCCAAGTGACACACCTACCCTACCTTCCCATCCACACCATGCCCTTGGTGACTCATCCAGTCCTCAGCTTGGTACTGTCCTTCTGCTTTCAATTCTCATATTTATATCTTCAACCTAGGCGACTCTATTAAATAGACTCATATCTATCACAGATGTTCAAAAGATTATTCAAACCTTCTGTGCTTAAAATTAGACTGTGATTCTTCCTTCTAAATGTATTCCTCCCATACTCTTCCTTATCTCATCAAATAGCAGCTCCTTTTCCTTCAGTTGCTTGGAATTATTCTCTACTTTGTTCTTCTACACTTCAAATTCAATCTATCAGCAAATCCAGATGGGTCCCACCTTCTAACTACTACCACAATTTGATTACTTTTTACTACCTCCACTATAGTGTCCTGTATCAAACCATCAACATCTCTCACCCAAGTTTCTGGAACCTAACTGGTCTCTCTGCTTTCACCTTTCCCCTCAAATCCTCTATTCTTAATTTATTATCCAAAAAAAGATCCCTTTGCTTCTCTGGTGGCTCAGGCAGTAAAGAATCTGCCTGTAGTGTGGGAGACCAGGGTTTGATCCCTAGGTTGGGATGATCACCTGCAGAAACGAATGGCTACCCACTCCAGTATTCTTGCCTGGAGAATTTCATGGTGGGCTACAGTCCATGAGGTCACAGAGTCGGACATGACTGAGTGATTAACACTTTAAAACATAAGGCATCTTGTTTCACCTCCTCTCAAAGTTTTCCAGTGGCCTCATATCACTGAAAGTAAAAGCCAAAGTTCTTATACCATTCTTCAGTCTCACATGGTTTGCCCCCCACCCCCCGACCCCGCCACTCCTGTATTCATCTCTTTCTCTCCTCTTTACTTCCTCAGCTCCAGCCAGACTAGCCTCCTTGTTGTTCTTAAAATATGAGAGGCATGCTCCTGCTTAAGGTCTTTGTTCTTGTTGATCCCTGAAGAGCTTGCCCCATTACTTCCTCAGTTCTCTGCTCAAATGTTGCCTAAATAAATAATTTCCAAACAATTCTTACAAAAAAGGCAATAACCCTTCCTCTGCGCCTACCAACAATCTTGTTTCCTTCACTGTGTTGTTCTCCATAGCATTTATCACCATCTGACATACTAGTTTTTTACTCATTTAGTCCTTATTATCTGTCTTCTCTCACTAGAATGTAAACTCCATTTGGAAGCAGGGGTTTTATCTATTTTGGTCATTTTATTTCTAGTGCCTTGAACTGTGTCTCAATGTCTAATAGGCATTAAATATTTGTTAGATAAATTAATCAGACAAGTAGTTTAATGAAGCGCATTCACCCTGCTCACCTTTTAGAAAGTGTGTGATTAAAAAACACAGAGACGATAATGGAAATTTCAAAAATATGGTGTCACTGTGAAGTTTTGTAATTATTTTTGACTTAACACTGTTAGAGAAAACATTCCTACCTGACCCTCCGATGACTCTGAACCTCTGCTAGTAGACAATAACTATCTAGCTCTTTGCTCAATATTACAAGACAGCTCACTTCTTAGATTGGGATGGGAGAGAGGATAATCTCAGTTTTGAAAAGAAGAGAGGAAAGAAGGGAACTTGACAATAAATCCTCAGGCTAACAAGAGAAGAGAAACAAGATAAATGGGTAAAGACATTCTTCATCTGTGTTGAGATAATGGATGAACCACAAGGAAAGGATGGAAGGGCTTTATGTGGGGGCATCCACATGCTTGGCACATTCTAGATACTCATAAACTGTTTATTGAATGGTTAACTAAATGAACAAATGGGACTCAATGGACTGGAAGGAGAAGTAGAAATATAATGTGGAAAGAATATTAATAAACATGGTAAATTCCTATGAACTCTATTCTCAAATTACAAAACTTTAGTACCATGTCAAAGTAGCCCCTTTACTGAGAGACTCACCATCAGTGACAGCCCAGGAAAAGCTCTCTTCAAGATTTTGGTCATCTTCAAGATTTTGGACATCTTCAAGATTTTGGCAGTGCGAGTGGATCCACTTATACTTACACTTATACTTACAGAGAACCCCAAACCATCTTTAATTAGATTAAAATCTACCTAATCCTGGCATACTACCATCAACCATGGGTATTTTCTAATTTTGATATATAATATTCCAAATGAGAGGAAGTTACTTGTTTCATTTCTACTTTGTTTAGGTTTTATTAATTTTCATATATTCTTAGCACTGATGATAATTTTTCAGATTTTCTTCTTTAAGCTTTATATAAATTATAAATATTTTTCTATTATTTTACCTTCCAGTATTGTCATCTAAATTGAGGTTCTAGTACTAATATTATTATTATTTATATGCATTTATGTGAAATATCCAGCTCACTGGGCAAAAGTAGAATTGGTGACAACACTGACAAAATAATACTACCTACCACACGTTGACATAGCCAGAAAGAGGCAGTTAATTAAACTTAAGTCACAGATACCTGATTAGGGACACACTTACATCTGCCAGTTCCTTGATCTGCTTTGGTGACACATCAAACGTATCGAGTCTTTGAAGGCACGGCAAATGATATAACACATGTGTGGAATAATTACACAGCAGACAAACTGGATTGGTTTTATACTGAGGATCATTCAGACATAAATCCTTTAAGTGACGCAGCCTGGTTAAGTTAGTAAGGTCCTAGAACAGTAATAAATTAATTAATTTCAACTGTCCATTTCTCAGAAAGGCATTTGAATTCTTAAGATCACCCATAATTTAATTAATGCATTTTAATTATGTACCTTAATATGTGGAAGGGATTTAGATGAATAAATGTTATTCTCTAGTGAAAAAGATGTTAAATACTTGAAAAATGGATCAATACTTAAACAGCAGACTCTGTTTCCATGCATTTTAAATGTAAAAGGCCAAAGAGTATTTACTGAATCATGTATTCCACATGAAATCTTGGAGCCCATTTATTCCTTCAGACCCCATTCCCTCTTTGCACACAGCCCCTTTGCCAACAAGTGCCCAGCAGTAACAAGGGTGCAGGTCTCCTACAAGCTTCATCAAACTCCCCACACCGACCACCACTCACTCTTTTCCTTAGCCTCCAGGTCTGCTATTATCACCAAAGACTTATGGCACCTCTGTTTTATCATAATTACCACTGATATCCTGAGTTTTAGGTTTTCTTTTGGTTTGAGGTTTTTTGTTTCTATAAATTCCATTTCTGCCTATTAAAGGCAACTGAAATCTAGCTTTCTCCTAAGGCCCTCATTTTCCTCACAGACTCTGGAAGGGTAAGGGTTGTTAATGTAATTACATCTTTTACCTTGAAATTAAAATCATATGGAATACATACATGATTTAGTAAATACTCTTTGGCCTTTTACATTTAAAATGCATGGAAACAGAGTCTGCTGTTTAAGTATTGATCCATTTTTCAAGTATTTAGCATCTTTTTCACTAGAGAATAACATTTATTCATCTAAATCACTTCAACATATTACTTTCCACCAATCTCTAAGACATCCTCACATCTTTCTCAATAATAATATTACTAGGGGGGCCTGGGGTAGGAGGGTACGATGGTAGAGTGGACTTGATGGAATGCAATGCTAGTTAGGAGACTCAGAATCAGAATTAAAGGAAATCCAAGGCAAGAATCAGGAGGTTCTAATTTAGAAGATAAAGTACAAATGGAATCAGGAAGCAAGTAATGAAGTCAGGCTGCCAGAATCACCAGTAAGGAGGAGGTGGACATGTGTGTCCCGGCTATCTACGGACAAGTGAGAACTTGGCTCCCTGGCTGGACCTGAGGCTATGGCTGGGCCCATAGCCCAGGAGTGGCACTAAGCAGTGTTTCTCTAGAAAGGAGACTGCTGGATAGACTTGTGCAGAGAATTATTTGGTCAAATTCTGCAGGACAAGGAAGGTAAACCACTGATAGTTCTGAAGTATGAAGATACTGTTTTCTGGGTGGCTGGTTTGCATCTGACCATGAGTCTAAGCTATGATGGGTGTGAACTTTGAAGTCTTACACAGGAATCCTCCACCCACACTCTAAAGTTAGATGACACTGGAGTCTATGAAAGCACAACATCTCACTGAAAATTAGTGGGATGGTACCTGGTACAGATGGAAAGGGCACACAGATTTTTTCATCACCACCAAGATAGTATCTTTTTAGGGTGACTGGAAAGGTTAGACATAAAAATTCAGAATAGTAGTATTTCAGGAACATTCCTAGAATGAGAATAGTAAAAGTTGCTGTGAGTTATGCTCAATGTTTTTTTGAGAAGTAGCCGCCATTATCGCAGAGAGCCTTTTTAATTTTATGCCATACAGTGAATCTTCACAATAGTCCTATTTAATCCCATTCTTTTGGTGAGGAGAGTGAAATAGGTTAACATTATAACAGTGAGACTAATAATAAAATAGCCTATCTATTGAGTGATGTTCAGTCTTTATTCTAAGAACGTTATTTTACTATGTCACTTCAGCGTCACGTTACCATTGTACTGCGCTGCCCCTGGTTTGTGCAGGGCTAGAAATGACAGGTCTTCCTGGCTGTGCAGCCTCTGCTCTTCGCCACAAGGCTGCCATGGCAGGCCAGGGTGAGATAAGCTACCATATGGCTCCTTGGCAGGGTGATACCTCATCCTCCCAGCATTCTGCACTTATCTTCTTCAGCCTCAACTCATACTCTCTCCCTCGTTCTGCTCCAGACAGAGGATTTCTAGTTTTTTAAATTTTCCACCGTCTTTCCACCACCTAGGTCCTGCACACCTTTGCCTGGAATGTTCTTTCCTTAGGTAACTCCTGTTCATGTCTCATTTGTTAGCTTAAATATTACCTACTGAGCAAAACACTGAGCATAACTCACAGCAACTTTTACTATTCTCATCCTAGGAATGTTCCTGAAATACTATTCTGAATTTTTATATCTAACCTTTCCAGTCACCCTAAAAAGATACTATCTTGGTGGTGATGAAAAAATTTGTGTGCCCTTTTCCATCTGTACCAGGTACCATCCCACTAATTTTCAGTGAGATGTTGTGCTTTCATAGACTCCAGTGTCATCTAACTTTAGGTAATATTTAAGGTAACAAATGAGTGTAGGTAATACTTAAGTGTAGGTAATATTTAAGTGTATACATATACACATTTTGAATATATGTTTCATAGCTCCCTCTGATCTCTGTTGCTGCTGTTACTACAAATAAACCCCTTGATTTCCTACCTCCACTTCTTTCTGCATGCGGTTCTTCTCATCTTTGGAATGCCTACTTCCAACTATGTTGTAGAAGATTCTCCCTACATTGCCTGTTGAAGTTCTGTCAGCCCTTCAATGTTCACATCAAATATTTCCTCTTTAATTTTACCAATAAAATTAAACTTTATTTAAATTTCTTTTAAGGTGCTTATAACATTCTGCCTCATGGTAAAGAATCTGCCTGCAATGCAGGAGACCTGGGTTCAATCCCTGGGTTGGGAGGATGCCCTGGAGAAAAGCATGACAACCCACTCCAGTATTCTTGCCTGGAGAATTCCTGGACAGAACCTTGTGGGCTATAGTCCATGCGGTGGTAAAGAGTCAGACACAGCTGAGTGACTTTCACTTCAAACATTCTGCCTTATTCTATAGCTTTTTGGTGTTCTATAATCTGTTTTGAGGAAAAGAATGCCTACTTTAATATCAATCAATTCAGAATTATTTAAATGGTAAATCTGCCCACCTTTCTTTAGTATTACCCTAGAGGAAGTGTTTGAATATGTACTTCATTCTGACACTGTCAAAATTATGAATGCTATATATTTTTACCCACACTATATGCCATAAACATTGTCTTATTTGTTTTTTTCTCTCTCATTTATGTACCTCACAAATGTTTACTGAGGTTTATTACAAGTCAAATACTGCTTTAAGTATTGTGCATAGAGCAGTGAATAAAACAGGTGAGTTCCTGTACTCATGGAGCTTGTATTCTAGTAAGCTTTCTGGATAAGTTCCAATAGGAAAAATAGAAAAGGAGAAAAATGATGGGAATGCTTCCAGTTGGAAGAGGGTAGTAGGGGATTGTTGCTATTTTATTTAAATTAGGCAAGAAAGGCATAGCTAAGAACATAACATTTGAATAAAGTCTGAAAAGAAATGAGATGAGTTATGAGGATATATGTGAGCACGCTGTGCACTTAATTGCTCAATCGTGTCCAACTCTTGCAACCCGATAGACGGTAGCCTGCCAGGCTCCTCTGTCCATGGGATTCTTCAGGCAAGAATATCAGAGTGGGTTGCCATTTCCTCCTCCAGGGGATCTTCCCAACCCAGGGATCGAACCCAGGTCTCTTGCATTGCAGTCAGACTCTACCAACTGAGCTACGAGGGAAGCCCATGAAGATATATGGGGGAAGAATATTCCAGCAAGTGCAAAGGCTCTAAGGTGACTGTCTTAGATATATTTAAGGAATAGTGAAGAGACCAGAGAGGCTAGAATGATGTAAACAAAGGGGACAGTGATAGAAGCTGTAGTCAGAGAGACAGTGGGGAAACTAGATTATATAGAATCTGATGGGCCATTGTAAGAATTGGCTTTTACTCTGAAAGAGATGAGAAACCAAGGACGGGTTTTTGAGCAGAAGTGATTTGATCTGACGTATATTTAAAGGGGCAGGATGCTATGTAAAGAACAGACTGAGTATAGTGAAGGGTAAACACAGGGAGAACTGTTAGGAGGGTTTTTTTTCAGTAATGCAAGAAAGAGAAGATGGTGTCTTGAATCAGGCTAACAGTGATACAGGCGGTTAAAAAATGGTCAGACTCGACATATCCTGAAGGTAGAGCCAACAGAATTTGCTGATGCACTGGATATGGGGCATGGAATAACTAAGGATTTTGGCTTAAGTTATCAGAAGAATAGAGATGCCTTTTAGAGAAATGGAGAAGGCTGCAGGAGATGAAGGTCTGGCGAAGGGAAACTCAGTTTGAGTTAGGATAGGAGATGTCTATCATATTTTTAGGCAAAATAGAGATACCAATTTAGGAGTAATTAGTGGATAAACGTATTTAAAGTTGTAAGATGATTAGAGTGATTAGAGAATGAATGCAGATAGAAATGAGAAAAGATCTTGGACTAACTTGGGATAATCCATTTTTTAGGTGCTAGAAGAGAATGAAAAGCCAGAAAACTGAAGAGGTATAGCCAGAAAGATGGGAGAAAAACTAAGAGAAAGTGGTATCCTAAAAACCAACTGAATAGTTATTTTTTTTGGTTTTAATAGTGTCAGATCATTAGGGCCAATTTATCAGATGATGTGAAAATTTGTGGAAGTATTCGGTAGCCCAAAACAATTAAATTATTCTTTAAGAGGGGAATATTTAGTCTATTTTCTTCAATAAGATGGCTCATGATTCAGATTGATAAATAAAAATAAATTATTCCACTTAAACATACCTTGAAAGAACATATTTGGTTACCAGAAAGGTTTAATCTTTCTAGTTGTTCATTGGGATCAAGACATCGACCTTTAATTTAAAAAAACAAGATGAGAAAAAAATTAAATTTCTTATTTTACCTCCTATTCGTATCTTGCCATGTTTCTGAGTTGTATATGACCATCTTTTCCTAACAGTAACATTGCACAACTAGTAACCACTGATCAATGGGTAGTATTTCCATATCCTTTAACTATAGATTTAGAAATACTTTGTAAAGACATCATACAAAAAGTCTAAAAGAAAGAAACCTAAGACTGTACTTTTTATACAAACAAAAAATTATTGTAACATTATCTCATATTTCAAATGAAACTGTACATACCAATGCTGCTTATTAGATTTCCAGCAAGGTTGAGATCACTTAAATTCTTCAAAGTTTGCAAGCCCTAAAAAATTTAGGCAACATATAATTTAGAAGAAATCATTAAAATCTATGTTTATAAGTCATCTGAGCAAGCTGGTTAGCTCTCCTGGTGTTTCAAGCACCAGGTGCTGTTTACTTTACAAGCTTAGAACTCAGTGCAGCCTACCTTGTTTTCTGGAATCTGGAGAGAATTACTGAAGGAGAAGGGAACAGGGAGCAGAGTAGGGAGGAAAAGAAGAAGAGGAGGAAAAAGAATACATACAGAACAAGTTATATATAAAACTTCTCCAAACCTCCTTTTTATTTTTAACCCTCAAAGAAGAAATAACATCTTACCTCCCAGACATGGTAGAAGAAATAAAGAAAATTATGTATATGAGGTTCTCTATATGTTATAATATGCTATATATGCATTAGTTCTCAACAATAATTAAACTAGTCATGAATATTTCTTGGACACTGGTTAAGCTCTACAGGAGTCAGTCAGTTCAGTCACTCCGTCGTGTCTAACTCTTTGCGACCCCATGAATCACAGCACGTCAGGCCTCCCTGTCCATCACCAACTCCCGGAGTCTACTCAAATTCATGTCCATTGAGTCGGTGATGCCATCCAGCCATCTCATCCTCTGTCGTCCCCTTCTCCTCCAGCCCCCAATCCCTCCCATCATCAGGGTCTTTTCCAATGAGTCAACTCTTCGCATGAGGTGGCCAAAGTATTGGAGTTTCAGCTTTAGCATCAGTCCTTCCAATGAACACCCAGGACTGATCTCCTTTAGGATGGACTGGTTGGACCTCCTTGCAGTCCAAGGGACTCTCAAGAGTCTTCTCCAACGCCACAGTTCACAAGCATCAATTCTTCAGCACTCAGCTTTCTTCACAGTCCAACTCTCACATCCATACATGATTACTGGAAAAACCATAGCCTTGACTAGAGGGACCTTTGTTGGCAAAGTAATGTCTCTGCTTTTGAATATGCTATCTAGGTTGGTCATAACTTTCCTTCCAAGGAGTAAGCGTCTTTTAATTTCATGGCTGCAGTCACCAACTGCAGTGATTTTGGAGTCCCAAAAAATAAAGTCAGCCACCGTTTCCACTGTTTCCCATCTATTTCCCATGAAGTGATGGAACCAGATACCATGATCTTAGTTTTCTGAATGTTTAGCTTTAAGCCAACTTTTTCACTCTCCTCTTTCACTTTCATCAAGAGGCTTTTTAGTTTCTCGTCACTTTCTGCCATAAGGGTGGTGTTGTCTGCATATATGACTGACTTTAAATATAAATCACTGAAATTATCTTACCTCAATATATTTAATTGCATTGTGGTTCAGCCAAAGAACCTCCAATCTGGATAATTTCTCTAAATTTTCTATTTTAGAAATTTTATTATAATATAAGTATAGCTTTTCTAAACTTCTGCATTCTTGAAGACCTCCAATTTTCTGTAAAAAAAAAAAGAGGAGACTGAACATTTATATTTTATTAATCCTTTCAATAAGGTACATTTTAAGTACATTTTCCTTTAAAAATCACATTTTAAAAATAGACTGCAAAATCAATACCCAGAAAACTGAACTGAAATTAAAAAATCATATAATTGCTCTACTTAAATACAACTATTTTCAATTTTCATATTCTCTGCTGCTGCTGCTAAGTCGCTTCAGTCGTGTCTGACTCTGTGCAACCCCACAGACGGCAGCCCACCAGGTTCCCCCGTCCCTGGGATTCTCCAGGCAAGAACACTGGAGTGGGTTGCCATTTCCTTCTCCAATACATGAAAGTGAAAAATGAAAGGGAAGTCGCTCAGTTGTGTCCGAAGTTTTAATCAATTTGATACCTATTTTATATGGTTATAATCATAATAACTAGACAATTTTGAGGGATTTTTTTAAAGTCATCTAAAAAAATGTTTTTATAATCTTTCAAATTATAGTATTTACAAAATATTTCATGTTTATAATAATTTTCTTAGAAATAATCTTATATGATTATTTGTTTCAAAATTTTAACTATTATAAATAATATTACAACAAATAAATTTATGTATAGAGTTTTCTGCTTTTAATTACTTCTCTAGGATAAAATCTTAGAATAGGGATTTCTGAGTCAAAAAGTATATACTTATCTCTGGCTCTTGATTTATTTTGCAATATGGCTTTTCAATACAGATGTTATAATTTTCACACAACCAATAGTGTTAAAATAAACCAGTTTTATTACAAAGCAATACTGGGTATTAGTTGATCTGATTTGATTATTAAAAAGTAGAATGTGTCTATTTTTTCAATTATTTCTATTTTATCCTTTGTATACATCTATTTTTATATTTTGCCCATTTAAATGTTTCTTTTGTTTTACTGGGTAAAGGGTTTAATTCATCATGTATGAATTTATCTGTTTTGATCCATGCCTCAAGCATATACTTCAATGAATTATTTAACGAAGCCAAATAATTTAGTACAAATACTTCATGTAAGGTTATGTTTAGGCTTACCTCTATGCAGCATTCAGCAATCCAAAGTTCTTTAAGCTGTAAACAAGTTTCTAGTCCTGAAATTTCTTTTATATCTTGAGCAACAATTGTGAGACTTGTTAAATTAGGAAATAATGACAATCCAACTATACGAGGATACCCTGAGAAAAACATTTCCAGTTTTGAAGTATCTGATCCTTCTTGTCCAATCATCTCATAAGACAAACCATTGCATAAACACTGTTTTCAAAAAAGAAATTGGGTTATTACCTTTTTAAGATAATAAATTATTTTTGATATTAGAAATTATAAACTGTGTTTTACTGATGACATTTTGACTCACAAGAAGAAAAGCTGTATCGCATACATGGTTTTTCTCTACTTCCAAAGATCACAGAAGAAATCTTTAGATAAACTCCAGAGAGAAGTGTAAAAATGTTTCAATTAGTATTCTTACAAATGTAGTTGAAAAGAAATCTGGTTTTGACTCACCAGTTCTTTAATTATGTCGTGTTGGTTTATGTTTTCACATTCAATCATCTTCCATTAAAAATAAAGGTTATAATAATATATCTATTAAGAAAAAGGAAAAGTTGAAGTAAGTACCAGAATCATGCCATATTATTAAAGGGACCTTAACATTACTTAGGTGGACTTACTCATCTGTGACTTAACATTTTCCAACAGTACATTACCAACAATGTCTGGACCCTAAGACAGTCCATTCCATCTCTGAAATTTTCTCTTGGAAAGTTATTTTTTTATTCTGAATTTAATTCTGTCTCTCCATAACTCCTCCCCATTCACTGCCATTTTACCTCCTGCTGAAACAAGCATAATTTTTCTTCCAAATTATGAGCCTTTAATACTTGAAGAACATAATCAGCTCTCATCTATACCTTTATCTTGCCCCAAGTTCATGACTTTTAGTTCTCTTACTAAAAAGATTCTTGTTTTTCTTCCTTGAATCAGTTCCAGTTCATTCTTTCTATTATGTTGTAATGTCCCAAACTGAATACAGTTTTCTAAGTATAGTTAGCAAAGAAAAGAATCCTCAGGACTTAGTAACATACCATAGGCATGGCAATAAATGTTTATTAAAATGAACTAGTCAACTTCTTAATGGTATGAAATACTAAATAACTACATAGCTTCAATAAAATGTAGGCTACTGTTTCATTAATTTTTAATATATTCATTATATTGTTCCAGATATATACTATTTAGAAAAATATAGGAATCTGGTCTTAATATGTTGTTGTTCAGTCACTCAGATTTGTTTGACTCTTTGTGATCCCATGGACTGCAGGACACCAGGCTTCCCTGTCCTTCACTATCATCCGGAGTTTGCTCAAACTCATGTCCATTGAGTCGGTGATACCATCCAACCTCTCATCCTCTGTTGCTCCCTTCTCCTCATGCCCTCAGTATTTCCCAGCATCAGGGTCTTTTCCAATGAGTCGGCTCTGCATCAGGTGGCCAAAGTACTGGAGTTTCAGCTTCAGCATCAGTCCTTCCAATGAATATTCACAACTGATTTCCTTTAGGTTTGACTGGTTTGATCTCCTTGCTGTCCAAGGGACTCTCAAGAGTCTTCTCCAGCACCACAGTTCGAAAGCATCAATTCTTCAGTGTTCAGCTTTCTTAATGGTCCAATTCTCACATCCATACATGACTACTGGAAAAACCATAGCTTTGACTAGATGGATGGATCTTTGTCGGCAAGTGCTGTCTCTGCCTTTTAATACACTGTCTAGGTTTGTCATAGCTTTTCTTCCAAGGAGCAAGCATCTTTTAATTTCATGGCTGCAGTAATCATCCACAGTGATTTTGGAGCCCAAGAAAATAAAACCTGTCACTGTTTCCATTGTTTCCCCATTTGTTTGCCATGAAGTGATAGAACCATATGCCATGATCTTAGTTTTCTGATTGTTGAGTTTTAAACCAGCTATTTCACTCTCCTCTTTCACCTTCATCAAGAAGCTCTTTAGTTCGTCTTCACTTTCTGCCAATAGGGTGGTGTCATCTGCATATCTGAGGTTATTGATATTTCTCCCAGCAATCTTGATTCCAGCTTGAGTTTAATCCAACCTGGCATTTCTCATGATGTACTCTGCATATAAGTTAAACAAGCAGAGTGACAATATACAGCCTTGACACACTCCTTTCCCAATTTTGAATCAATTCATTGTTCCATGTCTGGTTCTCACTGTTGCCTCTTGACTTGCATACAGGTTTCTCAGAAGGCAGGTAAGGTAGTCTAGTATTCCCATCTCTTGAAGAATTTTCCAGTTTGTTGTGATCCACACAGTCAAAGACTTCAATGTAGCCAATGAAGCAGAAATAGGTTTTTTTGGAATTCCTTGCTTTCTGTATGATCTAACGGATGTTGGCAATTTGATTTCTGGTTCCCCTGCCCTTTTTAAATCCAGCTTGTTCATCTGGAAGTTCTCAGTTCATGTATTGCTAAATCCTAACTTGAAGGATTTTGAGCATTACCTTGCTAGCATGTGGAAAACTGGTAGGATGTGAAGTCAGAGAAGTACTGTGGGGTGGATTTCTTCTTGAATAAGATGTAAAGCTATATGAGGATTTTGAATGAAAGAATAATACAAGCTGTCTTGGGTTTTGAAAAGGATTGCCCTAGCTACTGTGTTGAAAATAGACTGCAGGGGTTGATGGGAGAAGCAAGGAGATCCGTCAAGGAGCAGTTGTAATAAGGTGAGAAAGGGTGGTGGCTGGAACTGGGTGGTGGTAGTGAAGATGTGAGCAGTAGTTAGATGCTAGATCTATGCTGAAAGTAATATTGACCATTCCTTCCCTGCTTCCAATTGGCAGCTGTCTCTTTACACTATTCTTGGATAATCCCCAAATATTACAGCATAGGAGTGGGCAGACAAGGGAGCGTGCAGCAAAGAACTACCTGAAGGAGTTTAGATACTCCATCAGAGGCCCATATAGAGATGCAGACTGTAGTCTTTCCTCCTAGGTTTACTTGGATGGCATCCCAAGTAAAGGAGGGCCCCTACATTCTGGTTTAATGTCTGTGAGCACCAAAGGAAAAGCCTGTCTGCCCACCACCACACAAGGGACAAAGCCTGCCTTTAGCACCCCCAGAGTCACCAAACAGTGATCCAAGTTTTCTAGCCTATAGTCTATGCCCAAGATATCTATTAGAGAAGACATTAACTGCTCCCTTCATTATTCACTAAATTATCATATGTAGCTGAGTCTAATTTTGGACTTTCTAATCTGTGCTTTCCGTTAGCTCTATTTATTCCTACAGTATTATCCTGTGTTAATAATTATGATTTATATTGTAAATTTCTACCTCATTTCTTTTTTTTTGAAATTTCCTCGTTACTCTTTCATATTTATTTTTCCAAGTAATATTTACAATTATTTTGCATTTAGTTTTAAAAATTCACTTGGGATTCTGACTGAGATTAGATTGTAAATAATTTAGGGAGAACTTCCACCTTTCCAGTATTGAATCTTCCTTTAAAACAAGATATAACTAACTCTCCATTTATTCAAGAAGACTATTTTTTCTTTCTTTTTTCAAACTTTTTATTTTATGTTGAAGTATAGTTGATTACAAATGTTATGATAGTTTCAGTTGTAAAGCAAAGCGATTCAGTTATACATACACACGAATCTATTCTTTCTCAAAGACTACTTTTTCTTCAGAGAGAAATATTCATATTTGCGATATCAACCTTTCTTTCACTTCACCTTAACTTCTCTTCACCAGTGCCCTCACTTAAGAAAACCCTTGTTGTAATTCAGTAGTTAATTAGTGAAACAAATTTAACTTAAAACCCTCAAATTATATAATTTTTATAACTACATCTGAATTATGTGATTATGCATAATTAATAATACATAATTATGGACCTTCCTGGCATTTACAAACCTCCTATGTTTTCTCCAAACTCAAGTAATCCCAAGGCTTCCAACTTCTGATTCCATCTAGAGGTGAGTGTCCTGATGCCCAGCTTGTACTTGCTCTCCTGCACCTGGGAAACCTCTTTTTAGGACCTGTCCATCTAAGAAACTGCAGGTCTGCTCGAGTTTCTCCAGGGAGCCAGGAGCCACCATCTATAGCTTTCATCCTTCAAATCTCAAACCTTGGATTGATCCAGTCACCTCTGATCTCTGCTCTGGAGTGCTGCTGAAAGATTTCACTTGACTGGTTGGTCATGTGAGTTGAAATCACTATGAATGCAATGAGTTGAATCCAACAACAGATATTTTATATTTTCCTCTTCAACTTTGTCTCCTAAGGAGTAGGACTAGAGATACAGACCTGAGATTCACAATATCTGGACTATTTTAAACTTTCACCACTCACCTCAAGTTCTTTCTCTCACTCAGTAGATGATCTTGTTCCTATTTTCACAGAGAACAGTGATGCCATGATGCCATGAGATAGACACTTCTTAAATGCCCATACTTCTTAAAATATATAGCTGACCCTTGAGTAACACAGGTTTGAACCACACAGGCCCGCTTATATGCAGATATTTTCCCACAGTAAATACTACAGTACTACACAGTTCATCATGCGAAATGCTGGACTGGATGAAGCACAAGCTGGAATCAAGATTGCAGGGAGAAATATCAATGACCTCAGATATGCAAATGACACCACCCATATGACAGAAAGCTAAAAGGAACTAAGAGCCTCTTGATGAAAGTGAAATAGGAAGGTGAAAAAGTAGGCTTAAAACTCAACATTCAGAAAACTAGGATCATAGCATCTGGTCCCATCACTTCATGGCAAACAGATGGGGAAACAATGGAAACAGTGACAGATTTTATTTTCTTGGGCTCCAAAAATCACTGCAGATCGTGACTGCAGACATGAAATTAAAAGATGCTTGCTCCCTGGAAGAAAAGCTACAACAAATCTAAACTTAAAAAGCAGAGACATTACTTTACTGACAAAGGTCTGTCTAGTCAAACGTATGGCTTTTCCAGTAGTCATGTATGCTTATGAGAGTTGGACCATTAAAAAAGCTAAGTGCTGAAGAATTGATGCTTTTGAACTGTGGTGTTGGAGAAGACACTTGAGAGTCCCTTGGACTGCAAGGAGATCAAACCAGTCCATCCTAAAGGAAATCAGTTCTGAATATTCATTAGAAGGACTGATGCTGAAGTTGAAGCTCCAATACTTTGGCCACCTGATGTGAAGAACTGATCCACTGGAAAAGACCCTGATGCTGGGAAAGACTGAAGGCAGGAGGAAAAGGGAACGACAGAGGATGAGATGGTTGGATGGCATCACCGACTCGATGGCCATGAATTTGAGCAAGCTCCAAGAGTTAGTGATGGACAGGGAAGCCTGGTGTGCTGCAGTCCGTGGGGTCACAAAGAGTTGGACACGACTGAGCAACTGAAATGACTGACTGACATGGTCCATGCCTTCCTGAATTTGAGGATAAGGAGAAACAAAGGATAAGCTGGCTGACTATGAGTTATATGTGGATTGTTCAAGAGTCAACTGTGTTTATTTCCTTTTCTGACCCATCTTAGAAAAAATATTCTTTCTCCTGTCCCAAATGAATCCCTTTTCCTGTGTACTCATCCCATTCTCTTCAGACTCTTCAGAATATTGATCTGCCAAATTTTTCTTCTTTTCATTTATTCCCATCTTTCCTTCTCTAGGGTCTCTTTTCTCTTCATACACAAATATTAGGTCATTACTAAAAAAAAAAATTCTCCTATCCTGTATTCAATATTAGCTGATTTTTTTTACAAAAAACTTTTAGATATAAGTCATTAGCACCATATTTGGAGAAGGAAATGGCAACCCACTCCAGTGTTCTTTCCTGGAGAATCCCATGGATGGAGAAGCCTGGTAGGCTGCAGTCCATGGGGTCGCACAGAGTCAGACACGACTGAGGCGACTTAGCAGCAGCAGCACCACCACCATATTAGAGCATTAGCAAACATAGGGAGTAATTAGCAACACTTCAGTACCTCTATTCAGTTCTCAATTTACTGCTGTCTCAGTGGGGATACTTCAGGCAACTGCATCTTCTTTTTCCAGGTCAACACTGGTTTAATGCCAAAAACACTGGACAAATTTTAGCTTTTAACTTAATTTGACTCTGAGATGAAATCTGATGATGCTGATGACTCTAAGTTTTCTTCTTTGGTTTGACTTTTTCTCCTTGACTTTTCTCTACTTGTTATTTAATGCCTAATTTTCTGATTAATAGTTTCCTTCTTGGTGAAAAATTACTAATTTTTATCTTGCTTTCTTTCTGTGCAATAACCCAACTACCCACATGGAAAGCTCCATCAGAATGTGTCTCAAACTCAGTATGTTCAAAACTGAATCATTATATTTTCCAGCCAACCTCTTCTCCGAATGCATATTTTCTCTCGGTAAATGACATCATTGTTCTAATTATTCAAGTAAGAAGCCTGGAACTGATGCTCAATCACTCTTTCATTCTTCCCCCCACTTTTGCTCACTTATTAAATCATTTTGCATATATGTACCCTCCTGCTAAATGTCTGTCAAGTTTCTTTGTTCCTCCCCTCTATCCAATTGCTTCTGCCCTGATTCAGGTTTTCATTACTTCAACTTAACTGAAGTTTTCCCTATAGTCTCACTTGCTGCCAATCGATCCGCCACACTTCCATGACGCCAATTACTCCGTCATGTCTGACTCTTTGCGACTCCATGGACTGTAGCCTGCCAGGCTCCCCCGTCCATGGGATTCCCCAGGCAAGAATACTGGAGTGGGTTGCCATTATCCTTCTCCAGGTGATCTTCCCAACCCAGAAATCGAACCCACATCTCCTGTGTCTCCTGAATTGCGTGCAGATTCTTTACCACTGAGTCACCTGGGAAACCAGCAACCTCCCAAAATGCAAATTTGCTCACACTACTCCCCTTGCTCTACACATGGACATCACCAGATGGTCAACACTGAAATCAGACTGATTATATTCTTTGCAGCCAAAGATGGAGAAGCTCTATACAGTCAGCAAAAACAAGACCGGGAGAGCTGACTGTGGCTCGGATCATGAACTCTTTATTGCCAAATACAGACTGAAATTGAAGACAGTGGAGAAAACCACTAGATCATTCAGGTATGACCTAAATCAAATCCCTTATGACTATACAGTGGAAGTGAGAAATAGATTTAAGGGACTAGATCTGATAGAGTGCCTGATGAACTATGGATGGAGGTTCATGACATTGTACAGGAAACAGGAATCAAGACCATTCCCAAGAAAAAGAAATGCAAAAAAGCATAATGGCTGTCTGGGGAGGCCTTACAAATAGCTGTGAAAAGAAGAGAAGTGAAAAGCAAAGGAGAAAAGGAAAGATATACCCATGTGAATGCAGAATTCCAAAGAATAGCAAGAAGAGATAAGAAAGCTTTCCTCAGCGATCAATGCAAAGAAATAGAGGAAAACAATAGAATGGGAAGATCTCTTCAAGAAAATTAGAAATACAAAAGGAACATTTCATGCAAAGATGGGCTCAATAAAGGACAGAAATGGTAGGGACCTAACAGAAGCAGACGATATTAAGAAGAGGTGGCAAGAATACACAGAACTGTAAAAAAAAAGATCTTCACGACCAAGATAATCACGATGGTGTCATCACTGACCTAGAGCCAGACATCCTGGAATGTGAAGTCAAGTGGGCCTTAGAAAGCATCACTACGAACAAAGCTAGTGGAGGTGATGGCATTCCAGTTGAGCTGTTTCAAATCCTGAAAGACGATGCTGTGAAAGTGCTGCACTCGATATGCCAGCAAATCTGGAAAACACATCAATGGCCATAGGACTGGAAAAGGTCAGTTTTCATTCCAATCCCAAAGAAAGGCAATGCCAAAGAATGCTCAAACTACCACACAATTGCACTCATCTCACACGCTAGTAAAGTAATGCTCAAAATTCTCCAAGCCAGGCTTCAGCAATACATGAACCGTGAACTTCCAGATGTTCAAGCTGGTTTTAGAAGAGGCAGAGGAACCAGAGATCAAATTGCCACCATCCGCTGGATCATCAAAAAAGCAAGAGAGTTCCAGAAAAACATCTATTTCTGCTTTATTGACTATGCCAAAGCCTTTGACTATGTGGATCACAATAAACCGTGGAAAATTTTGAAAGAGATGGGAATACCAGACCACCTGACCTGCCTCTTGAGAAACCTGTATGCAGGTCAGAAAGCAACAGTAAGAACTGGACATGGAACAACAGACTGGTTCCAAATAGGAAAAGGAGTACGTCAAGGCTGCATATTGTCACCCTGCTTATTTAACTTACATGCAGAGCAATGCTGGGCTGGAGGAAGCACAAGCTGGAATCAAGATTGCCGGGAGAAATATCAATAACCTCAGATATGTAGATGACACCACCCTTATGGCAGAAAGTGAAGAACTAAAGAGCCTCTTGATGAAAGTGAAAGAGGAGAGTGAAAAAGCTGGCTTAAAGCTCAACATTCGGAAAACTAAGATCATGGCATCTGGTCCCATCACTTCATGGCAAATAGATGGGGAAACAGTGGAAACACTGGCTGACTTTATTTTTCTGGGCTCCAAAATCACTGCAGATGGTGATTGCAGCCATGAAATTAAAAGACACTTACTCCTTGGAAGGAAAGTTATGACCAACCTAGATAGCATATTCAAAAGCAGAGACATTACTTTGTCAACAAAGGTCTGTCTAGTCAAGGCTATGGTTTTTCCAGTGGTCATGTATGGATGTGAGAGTTGGACTATAAAGAAAGCTGAGTGCAAAAGAATTGATGCTTTTGAACTGTGGTGTTGGAGAAGACTCTTGAGAGTCCCTTGGACTGCAAGGAGATCCAACCAGTCCATCCTAAAGGAAATCAGTCCTGGGTGTTCATTGAAAGGACTGATGTTGAAGCTGAAACTCCAATACTTTAGCCACCTGATGCAAAGAGCTGACTCATTTTAAAAGACTCTGATGCCGGGAAAGATTGAGGGCAGGAGGAGAAGGGGACGACAGAGGATGAGATGGTTGGATGGCATCACCGACTTGATGGACATGGGTTTGGGTGGACTCCAGGAGTTGGTTATGGACAGGAAGGCCTGGCATGCTGCAGTTCATGGGGTTGCAAAGAGTCGGACACAACTGAGTGACTGAGCTGAACTCCCCTTGCAAGGTATTCATGGTGTCCAAACTCAACTCCTGCCTACCTTTCAAGCTCATCAACTAAAAATTCCTGACAGCATCCCAGGCTCTGGCCACAACTATATTTCTCTGAATGACATGGGATATTTCTATACTTTGGCATATGCTGTTTCCCCTCCCTAACTTTCCCTTGACTTTATGGCATACTCCATATGCCCTTAAAAATTTAAATCAAGGGTCTTCTGTGTGAAGACTTTAATTCTGTCAGTATTATAATCATTCTCCTGCTCATAATTCCAATAAAGGCCAGAATATGGCGCATATACAACACCTGTCCTCTGTACTGTGATACTTCCAGGTCTTTGTTCCTTACCAGGTTACATCACTGAGGGCAGGAACAATGACCCTATCACAGTGCCTGACACATGCTTGGTATTTGATAACAATTTATTGGATGGTTTGAATTAGTTGTCATGCCACAGGGGTCCTATATGTTATAACTTAAAGAAATATTGGGTTGGCTAAAAAGTTTATTTGGGTTTTCCACAAGATGATACCAAAAGCATTTGGCCAACCCAATACCTTAAGTTTTACATGACTGGTCAGAGTAGAACAATAATTAGAGTTCAAAGGACCATGTTTCTGTCTGCCATGAGAGCTGGGGAGAGTGTCATTGTGAAAAAATCAAATTTCTTTTTTACAAACTAGAAGGCCTGTATGGTCAAATTGTTTCCTGCCTTGGGTATAAAGGGATCAGAATCCATCCATTATTACTGATGCGCCAAACAAATGCCCTTCCAGTTCTAGGTGAGCGGTATCAAGGGTGTCCAAGGAGCACTTCGTTCTCTCAGTAAAGGCTGCACAGATGGCTGTGTGCCACCTTCCCTCTCCGTTTCCTCTTCAGCTTTGCCCCGGTAAACCTGACGGCCTCAGATAAAGTCACGTCACTGTCTCTCATTATTATCATCATCTCCACTGCACCATTACAAGGGTCTTTTGACCTCAACGTTGCTTTTCTCTTGTCTTCCTCCGGGTGTGGCCAGAGAGAGAGGAGAGGGGAGCAAAGACTCCTGGGCCTTGCCTAGAGGTGAGGTACTCCCAAAGGCCACCAGGTTATAGTCACTCACCTTATCCCAGAGACAGGATGGATTCCGGAGCAGTTGGAGACAGAGTAGAGTCCACTCCCGCCTCTTAATCCTGGTCCTGCAGCAGCAGGCTGGACACCCTCCCTTTCCTGGGGCTTGGTGTGTACACAACTGCCCGCTGCGGTTACCTAGGAAACCTGCTCTCCGCCTCCCGCGACCTCCGGGTGGGGAGGGGGTGAGAGGGGCGGGGAAAGCGGTGGCTGACCCGTTTCTGGATCACGTGGCGGCAAGCTACAACCAATCAGCAGAGGTAGGGGTCCATCCGGAAGCCCCCGCTGGTGCTCCTGGGAAATGGTGGGGAGGAGCGCCCGTCGCCGCGGGTCTTTTGGACTCTGCATGTGTCTTTTCACCCGCCTTCGCCAGATCACAGGCCCGCATGGGAAGCAACGACTTACATCCGGGACCTAGTCGTTGCCTCTTCCAGTCCCGGCTGTTTCCCACTGAAAATCTTTGATCTTCGGGGTCTGGAAGCCCGGAGCCTCGCTGAACCTGAACCCCAAAGCGTGATGCTGTGATGTCACAAGGCGGCCAGACACCCGTATCAGGCCCTGATATCCCCACGCGCCCCTCGGTCCAAACGCCGGCGACCGCCGCTCTCCAGGAATGTACCTGACCGCAGCCGGAAGCCGCTGAGCGCAGAGCAAGCAGAATCGAAGGACAGCGCAGGCCAATCTAACGCCCTAGAGACCTCCAGAGAAGACCTGGACCCTCCAACGGTCTTCTTGTCGTTCGCCGACAGGCTTTTGAGGGTCGTTTAAGCACTCCAAAGTATACTGGTGTCCAAACTTTTACAAAATAAAGTAAAATTTAAAGAGGGAATGGGAGGAACTTTTAAGAGTGGGCTGAGAAATGGACTTAGGCAATCAAAGTAACTGCTGATCTCATTTCATTCTCTAGATAGGCGCTGTTCCACATGTTAGCCATTTAGCTACAGCCGCGTGAAAGGTGGCTTGTCCGAACCGAGATGTGCTATGAAACACACAATGTGTTTTGAAGACCTAGCATGAAAAATATATGTATTGATCACATGTTGAAATGATAAATAGTTTTCATATATTGGTTTACATGAAAATACTGTATTAAACTACTGGGGTTCTTTTACATTTTAAAAGCAGCAATTAGAAAATTTAAATTACCTATGTAATTTCTATTAGGTTTCTGTTGGACAGCGCTATTATGTTTTTTGAGGTTATTTGTGTAGAATACTTATGACGTTCAGTTCATGCCAAATAGTGTCTGTAAGTTCTGTTTTCTGTCACCAGGTGGCTGCCTCATTCAATAGACTATATTTTAAAACTGCGTTCTCATGAAAAATATGAGTGCAGATATTTTACTATATTTTCATTTCAAATATTTTATTGTAATATTAACCATTTGTAAACATACATAAACATAGAAAAATATAAATTTTACTTACATGTTTTTTATACCTCAGAAATTTCAGTTTGTCATTAACTAAAATTAATTAAAAGATTTGTGGTTTAGGAGTTTTAAAAAAGGACTAGAAAAATCTGATTCATATTATCATCTCTGAAAATCTAATTGAGCAAGATGACCTGACTATAGAGTGTAAAGACTAGATAACAATAGTTTCAATACCTAAATGTTTAGATTAAGCAATTGGATCAGAAATCAAAATCATCAACAGATGAATTCAGTTCAGTTCAGTCTCTCGGTCCTATGCTACTCTTTGCGACTCCATAGACTGCAGCACGTCAGGCTTCCCTGTCCATCACCAACTCCCGGAGCCTACTCAATCTCATGTCCATTGAGTCAGTGATGCCATCCAACCATCTCATCCTCTGTCATCCCCTTTTCCTCCTGCCTTCAATCTTTCCAGCATCAGGGGCTTTTCCAATGACTTGGTTCTTCACATTAGATGGCCAAGTGTTGGACCTTCAGCTTCAGCATCAGTCCTTCCAATGAATATTCAGGACTGATTTCCTTTAGGATGAACTGGTTGGTTCTCCTTGCAGTCCAAGGGACTCTCAGGAGTCTTCAGCACCACAGTTCGAAAGCATCAATTCTTCGGCAGTCAGCTTTCTTTATAGTCCAACTCAACATCCATACATGACTACTGGAAAAACCATAGCTTTGACTAGACAGACCTGTGTTGATAAAGTATTGTCTCTGCTTTTTAATATGCTGTCTAGGTTGGTCATAGCTTTTCTACCAAGGATCAAGCATCTTTTAACTTCATGTCTGCAGTCACCATCTGCAGTGATTTTGGAGCACCAAAAAATAAAGTCAGCCAGTGTTTCCACTGTTTCCCCATCTATTTGCCATGAAGTTCAGTGGCTGACTTTACTTTTTGGGGCTCCAAAATTACTCCAGATGGTGATTGCAGCCATGAAATTAAAAGACGCTTACTCCTTGGAAGGAAAGTTATGACCAACCTAGGCAGCATATTAAAAAGCAGAGACATTACTTTGTCAACAAAGGTCCATCTACTCAAGGCTATGGTTTTTCCAGTAGTCATGTATGGATGTGAGAGTTGGACTATAAAGAAAGCTGAGCACAGAAGAATTGAAGCTTTTGAACTGCAGTGTTGGAGAAGACTCTTGAGAGTCCCTTGGACTGCAAGGAGATCCAACTGGTCCATCCTAAAGGAAATCGGTCCTGGGTGTTCATTGAAAGGACTGATGTTGAAGCTGAAACTCCAATATTTTGGCCACCTGATGTGAAGAGATGATTCATTTGAAGAGACCCTGATGTTGGGAAAGATTGAGGGCAGGAGGAGAAGGGGATGACAGAGGATGAGATGGTTGGATGGCATCACCAACTCAATGGACATGAGTTTAGATAAACTCCGGGAGTTGGTGATGGACAGGGAGGCCTGGTGTGCTGTGGTTCATGGGTTCGCAAAGAGTCTGACATGACTGAGCAACTGAACTGAACTGAACTGATGGCACCAGATGCCGTGATGTTAGTTTTCTGAATGTTGAGTTTTAAGCCTACTTTTTTCCCTCTCCTCTTTCCCTTTCATCAAGAGGCTCTTTAGTTCTTTGCTTTCTGCCATAAGGGTGGTGTCATCTGCATATCTGAGGTTATTGATATTTCTCCTGGCAATCTTGATTTCAGCTTGTGTTTCATCCAGCCCAGCATTTCTCATGATATACTCTGCATATAAGTTAAATAAGCAGGGTGACAGTATACAGCCTTGATGTACTCCTTTCCCAATTTGGAACCAGTATGTTGTTCCATTTCCAGTTCTGTTTCTTGACCTGCATACAGATTTCTCAGGAGACAGGTCGGGTGGTCCGGTATTCCCATCGCTTTAAGAATTTTCCAGTTTGTTATGATCCACACAGTCAGAGGCTTTGGTGTAGTCAATAAAGCAGAAATAGATGTTTTTCTGGAACTCTCTTGCTTTTTGTTTGATCCATCAAATGTTGGCAATTTGATCTCTGGTTCCTCTGCCTTTTCTAAATCCAACTTGAACATCTGGAAGTTCACGGTTCATGGACTGTTGAAGCCTGGCTTGGAGAATTTTGAACATTACTTTGCTAGCATGAGATATGAGTGCAATTGTGCAGTAGTTTGAACATTTTTTGGCATTGCCTTTCTTTGGGATTGAAATGAAAAATTACCTTTTCCAGTCCTGTGGCCACTGCTGTTTTCCAGATTTGCTGGCTACTGAGTGCAGCACTTTCACAGCATCATCTTTTAGGATTTGAAATAGCTCAACTGGAATTCTATCACCTCCACTAGCCTTGTTCCTAGTTATGCTTTCTAAGGCCCACTTGACTTTGCATTACAGGATGACTGGCTCTAGGTGAGTGATCACACCATTGTGGTTATCTGGGTCATGAAGATCTTTTTTGTATAGTTCTTCTGTGTATTCTTACCACTTACCTCTTCTTTGTATCTTCTGCTTCTGTTAGTTCCATACTATTTCTGACATTTATTGTGCTCATAAATGTTCCCTTGGTATCTCTAATTTTCTTGAAAAGATCTCTAGTCTTTCCCATTCTATTGTTTTCCTCTATTTCTTTGCATTGATCCCTGAGGGAGGCTTTCTTATCTCTCCTTGCTATTCTTTGGAACTCTGCATTCAGATGAGTATATCTTTCCTTTTCTCCTTTGCCTTTCGCTTCGCTTCTTTTCTCAGCTATTTGTAAGGCCTCCTCAGACAACCATTTTCCCTTTTTACATTTCTTTTTCTTGGGGATGGTCTTGATCACTGCCTCCTGTACAGTGTCACGAACCTCTGTCCATAGTTCTTCAGCACTCTATCAGATCTAATCCCTTGAATCTATTTGTCACTTCTACTGTATAATCATAAGAGATTTTATTTAGGTCATACCTGAATGGTCTAGTATTTTTCCTTACTTTCTTCAATTTCAGTCTGAATTTGGCAATAAGGAGTTCATGATCGGAGCCACAGTCACCTCCTGGTCTTGTTTTTGCTGACTATGTAGAGCTTCTTCATCTTTGGCTGCAAAGAATATAATCAATATGATTTCAGTATTGACCATCTGGTTATGTCCATGAGTAGAGTCTTCTCTTGTGTTGTTGGAAGAGGGTGTTCGCTATGACCAGTGTGTTCTCTTGGCAAAACTCTGTTAGCCTTTGACCTGCTTTGTTTTGTACTCCAAGGCCACATTTGCCTGTTACTCCAGGTATCTCTTGACTTTCTGGTTTTGCATTCCAGTCCCCTATAATGAAAAGGACATCTTTTTTGTGTGTTAGTTCTACAAGGTCTTGTAGGTCTTCATAGAACCATTCAACTTCAGCTTCAGCTTCTTCAGGTGAATCATGTACATCAAACTTCTTGTTTTGGGAGATACAACTCTTTTGCATAACACAGGAGTTATCTACTTTGGATTGTTAGAAATCTGTGTGGCTTATCTAACCAGTAAAAGATTGGGAGAGAGCTAACAGTTTTCTTTATATTTTATAGATGACTAATTTTAAGAATGTTATTTCTAGGTAAAGGTCAAGGCTTTGGTCAGCAGTTGAGTCAGAGTTTACTATATGGCTGTGGACAGGTAACCACCGATAAGTTGCCAAGCTAAAGCCTTTGTCCTGAGCAATTCTTAAAGGAAGAATTGCCTGTTGTTAGCATATTCTGGATGGTATTTGGAGCAAAAGATGATTACAGTTAAAACCAGAAGAAGAATGCAGAATCAGTGACCATTCTTGTTAATCACCTTTTCTCATTTTAAAGCTTCTTTATGATACAGTTTCATGTGTCTGTACAAGAAACAATAGAAACTGAAGCCATTAAAAGTCAAAATAAAACAGTCTAAGTGAAATAAGACTTTGCTTCATTCATCAGTCTGTTCATAACCCTAGACAAGGGCAAAAACATATAAATTTACATCTATTTATGGATAAAGGAATCTTGAACCTGAAAACAATTGGGAAGATATAGTACCACTGATTATGGCACACTTATTATGTCACCACTTGAATTAAAGAAGAATCATTTAAACAAAATAAAGATGAGTTTATAGACCTAAATAAGAAAATCTTTCTTAACTAAAATCTTTTGAATTGATGGTCAGAATGATTTCCTCCAAAGCCCTATTCTTACTGGTAATAGTGGATATATCTAATTACAATTTGGCTTTGTAATATCTTCAAGTTTAATGCCAGAAAACAAAAAATCTGGAGATTTCAAATGCTAATTTAATTTTTATATTCTTGTTGACATTTGATCCTTATGCAAATGAGTATTTTCCAGTTAATGATTTTTCAGATTATCTGTGAAAATTTGCTGTCACATGTTTGAGCTTGCTATATCATGAAAACATGAATGTAGCACAATTTAGGATTTACTTTAGCAGTGGAAGAGATGATTATGTGGCAACATAAAGTCATCAGTTGGGGCCCTCTTATTACCAGTGTCTGGTAATGAATATATATGATTCAATTAAAAGGTAAGAGTTGTCCTGAAATAAAATTTTAATTAGACCAACATAATGCTGTTTCTGATGAGTCTATCTAAAAAAGTCATATAATCTCTGTCCATGATTTGTTGATATGTAATTAATGCACAAGCTTTTCTTAAAAGGCAGCTGGAATGGAATTGTAAAAAGGCACTTACTCTGCTTCAGACAACATAACCTCCTTATTTTACCTTTCTCATTCTGTTTGTATTTAGATTTATGGTAGCAAATTGAAGGACAGTGAATTTAAGAAGAGATGGTCATCTTAATTCACTAGAGAGCTGATCAGCTCTTTGTGTGGGAGAATTCTTTCCTCTGCCTTCTTTCTTTTCAGACATGACTGAGCACACACACACAAACAGGCTCAGAAGGTTGACTGTATCCTCAGCTCACAGCACAGTATCATCATTTGTTCATATAAGGCTCTTATTTTATTTTATATACAGTTCCACCCCCATTCCAATAACAGGCATTAGTTTGATGTTTCTTTTAAAGCTTGAGTTGTGCATCAGAAAACAGGCAGTACTATTTTGTGTGTCTGTATTTTTTATGTAAAAGTTAGTGTGCTATAAATTGTATTTTGTTTCTGTTTCCTTCAGTGCTATTTTAAGATTGATCCTTATTTCTGTATATCCATGTAGTTTGTTGCGCTGTATTACATTATTCCATTATATACATCTATCATGTTTTTATTTGTTTCCCTAGTGATGGGCATCTAGGTTGACTATAGTAAGCAATGTGATATTGAACATCCTTGTAATTATTTTCTGAAGGACATTTTCTCTGGGATATATGCCAGGAATAGAATTATTGTTTTGCCTTTTGCCTCCAATAATTCTAAATTATTGGACTTCACTAAATACCATCTGAGAACTTTCTAGAATGGCTGGCCCAGATTTCCCTTCCACCAAAAGTGCTTGAGAATCCTCATTCCCCTTTATGGGGAAACACAATTAAACCCCAAATCTCTCGGCAACTCAGAAAACCTCTCCACAGAGGTAGAAAGCAAAGCAAACAGTTTTATTACTAAATAAACATTAAACCAGAATATGATTTGTATCACAGGAAATCCCCTGCAAAGATGGCAGATGGAAATAAACGTAATCCTTTTATATTGCCAGGCAGATACAAGCCGTCCCCTGCACGCTTTCAGGTGATTAGCGAGGCCTCCGACAAGAGGACGTGACAGCACCGTTTGCTGGTGTTCATCCTTCATTCACCTGGTGACTGGAATGGCCCTCTGTGTTAGCCAGTGGGCTTTATCCAAAGAGGAAAACTCGTGTCTTTATGAAAGAAGGTAGTTTTGGAGCAAGGCATCTGCTGAAGTTAACTCTTACTCTCCCACAGAAACTGGGAGATAGCAGTGCTATGAAGAAAGACTCTGTCTTTAATCAAACTTTCCTGACTGCCCCGAATCCTCTCTGAAGAGGCCTCACTCTTGAGATTGTTCTTGGCCCTGTAAGACCAATTTTAGCAAGAATCCTGCTGGGTCATCCTAGTGGAAAATCTTCTAACCATGATATCTGATTAAATTCCTCCTTCCACCCCACCCCTCCCCCAACCTCAATACCTTACCATCCTGGCCTGCCTTCCTTAATAATTCCATAAAATCTTTTTAGCCAGAAAACAAGTTATCTGTGATGTTTCCTTTAAGTAATTTTTTATCCACAAACCCCTCTTCACCTTGTTTCTTGGCTGTAAGTCCCCATTGACCCTTGTTGTATGCAGAGTGGAACTCTGTACTCAGGTCTCTCTTCCCCTATTCCAATAGTTCCTGCATAAAATATACCTTCACCACTTTAACTTTCGTCTGGCTTTTGTTTCCTTTCACACTATATTCCTTGATTCCATTTCAAAAAGATGGATCTCAGGTCCTTGAGAAAGACATTCCTGGGTTATAAAGTTGGCAAAAGGCTTAGGTTTTTAAGAGAAACAAAGAATTTGCAATTACAAGTATTCTAAAGAAATGCACTAAAAGAAAAGGGAGAGAGAAGCTCTTTACCATTTTTATAACAGGGAAAATTAAAATTTTCTTCTTTCTGGATTTCTATTTACCCTTACACGCATATTTTTGCTGAATGTTTAACGTCTGCCTCCACCACTACACTTTGAGCTCTGGGAGGGCAAGAATCACATCTCTCTCATTTCCCGTTGTGTCCACAGTATCTAGCTTAGTGGCTGTCACACAGCGAGTGCCCAAGAAAGATTTGTAGAATGTATGAATACTAAGTAATGTGCCAAAAGCTTTATATAAATAATCACTTGTTTTTATCATTTTGGTTTAATTGGCCTACAACACCCATAGCATCCTATCTCTCCTACACTTGGGGAAACAGGAAATTAATAATTTTGTTTTTGTCCACAAACTTACAGGAAATTCCAAGTTTCCTTCACTTTAAGCAAACCAAATGCTGTATGACACTGTGATTTATAAAATCCAAATTTATAATAATAGTTAACTCTAAATGTCTAACTCCTTTCTCTGGAATTGTCCCTCCAAAATTCAAGTCCATGTGGAACTTCACAATATGCCCCTATTTGGATTTAGATTCTTCATAGATGTAATTAAGATGAGGTCATACTGGATTTGAGTAACATCTGAATCCAATGACTGTGTCCTTGTAAGGATGTCATTTGAAGACACAGACACACAGAGAGAAAATCATGTGAGACAGAAGCAGAGATTAGAGTCAGGTAGCTGCAAGCCAAGGAAAGTATCTTCCCTAAAGTTACACATACAGGAAGGGATGCAGAACAGGACTTGACCCAAGATACAGAAATAATATTAGAGTTGAGGGCAGAGCCAAGTTTGAGTCAGACAGTGACAAGAAGGGTATAACTGCCTCCATCTTTTGTTTGAAGCAGGTTAAATCATACTAAAGCCCTCTACACATTAGAACCATCTTGTCTTTCCTAATTTCTACCCCAGTTGGTCCAGCTCATCTCCTTTTATTTCTACCACCATTGTCTTAATTCAAGGTGCAGTTTTTTTGTTTTTACTAATAGCCCCTAAATTGTTTTCCAGCCACTCATATTTATCTGGGCTTCACTGGTGGCTCAGTGGTGAAGAATCCACCTGCCCATGCAGGAGGTGTGTGTTCCATCCCTGGTGTAGGAAGATTACCTGCAGTAGGAAATAGCAACCCACTCCAGTATTCTTTCCTGGGAAATCTCATAGACAGAGGAGCCTGACTGGCTACAATCCACAGGATTGCAGAGTTGGATACAACTGAGCAACTGAGCATGAACAAGCACGAATCTTTTTCCACTAGCCTATCTTCCTCATTCAGGTTTATGGATTTTAAAAAACAGATCTGATAAAATCATGCTTTAATAGATCTCCCACACATCATCCTTTACATGTCTTTTCATTTGTGCATTCAAATATTTATTGAACTTCTTCTTTGAGTCAAGCACTCTTCTAGACACTGCTGCTGCTGCTGCTAAGTCGCTTCAGTCGTGTCCGACTCTGTGCGACCCCATAGATGACAGCCCACCAGGCTCCCCTGTCCCTGGGATTCTCCAGGCAAGAACACTGGAGTGGGTTGCCATTTCCTTCTCCAATGCATGAAAGTGAAAAGTGAAAGTGAAGTTGCTCAGTCATGCCTGACTCTTAGCAACCCCATAGACCGCAGCCCACCAGGCTCCTCCATCCATGGATGTTTCCAGGCAAGAGTACTGGAGTGGGGTGCTGTTGCCTTCTCTGCTTCTAGACGCTAGAGACACAGTAAACAAAATAAGTTAAAATATCTATCTTTATGTGACTTGCATTCTAATGAATAAATGACAAAATATATAGCAAGTTAGCTAGAGATAAGCGCTAAGAAGTAAAGAAGAGAAAAGAGGTAAGATACGTGTGTGTATGTAATCTCAAATTGAATGTCCAGGGAAGGCCAATATCAGTGGATGATATTTGAGTAATGACTAGAAGGAGGTGAGGCATGAGTCATGATGTCTGGGATACAGTGTTGAATGTAGGGTTTAAAAGAGGATGAT
The DNA here is from genome assembly GCF_027580195.1 of Bos mutus. Taxonomy (NCBI): domain Eukaryota; kingdom Metazoa; phylum Chordata; class Mammalia; order Artiodactyla; family Bovidae; genus Bos; species Bos mutus. The sequence continues at coordinate 36,623,111 of NC_091626.1, forward strand.
TCTGAGGCTTTGATCTGAGTAATTATAGAAAAGACATGGCATTTTATGAAATGGGAAAGTGCAAATGAAAACAGGTTTTAAGCGTGGGGTGATATTAAAGCATAGACTTGGATATTTTAGGTTTGAGATTCCTATAAGAAATGCAAGTAGAGAAGCTAAGTAGAAATTTGGGCTTGAGTCTGGAGTTCAGGACAGAGGTCCAGGGTGGAAATACAAATACGGGTGTTATCAGCCTAAAGATGGTATTTAGAGTCATTAGACTGAATTAAATTTCCAAAAGAGTAGGTGTGGGTGGAAAAGAAGTTGAAGGCCTAAGCTGTGGGACACTTGAATATTTAAGTTAAGGGAGATGAGAAAGAACCACCAAAGACTAAGAATCTTAGCCCAAAAGTGGGAAGAACTAGATCCAAATGACAGAAACTGAGTAATGACAGATCAAGGAAGAGGAAGTCCAAGAATTGAGCTCACTGATGCTACCAAAAAGACAGTTTCTGCAGAGTGGGTTCAAGAAGAATGGAAGGAAAGAAGTTGGAGATCATGCATATTACATAAAATTCTTTCAAGGAGTTTTGCTATAAAAGGAAGAAGAGAAATGGGGCATACACTAGAGGAGGAGTAGGGTAAATAAAGATATTTTTCAAGATGGGAGAATAACAGCAATCTTTTATGCTAATGAGAGTGATACAACGGGAACCAAAAAGTATCCAGAAGATAGAGGGAGACGTTGCAGCAATATCTTTGAGGAGTTGAGAGAAAGTGGGTATGCACAGGTAACAGGGTTAGTCCTGGCTAAGAGCCTGGATAGGAGATCGGGTAGAGTGAATTGGTACAGCAGCAGGTAGGTATGTACAGATGGTAGTGGAGGTGTGTAGAAGCCCTCTTCTCACGGTTTCAGTTTTCTCAGCGAAGAGAAAGAAGGTCACCTGAGAGTAAGAACTTGGAAAGGTGTTGAGGTTTGATGAAAGAGGAAAAAGTGTGATGTAACGATCCAGGTGAGTGAGTGGACTAGGACAATGGCATATGATTGCCTAAGAGCATTAGTTTTCATGAGTTTAATGATCAGGAATGTAAGTGACTTGTCAGTGTGGTTGTGATTTTTCTCCATCCACGGTCAGCTGTGTGTGTGCTAGCACAGAAGTTAAGAGTTGAATTTGGCTAAAGGAAAGTGGGCAGATACCTTGAGAGTGTATTCACAGGAAGGTTGATAGTGATTAATTTTGGAATTGAAGCTGAGTGTGGAAGAAAGTGACTTCATGAAGCAGGTAAAGGGATAAAAGTGGTAGGATCTATGGATTATGTAAACCAGTGGGGCCACACAAGAAAACCCCAAATTTTTAGCACTTCATATAATACAAGCTCGAATTATCTCTTGCTTCCTCATCCCCAAACCATATTTGGAAGCAATTTTTCCATCTGTATCAAACTTACCATTTCCAGAATGCTGCATGGCCTTGCACCACATTAACCTTTTGTATCCACTAGTTCCTAGGCCTCAAATGCTTTTTCCCCCTTTCTGCTTGCCTATCCTACAGATCTATTTCAGCACCTTTGCTCAATACCCCAGGAAAGTAAGCTGTTCTTTCTTCCCCAGCTTTCACCCAGATCTTGGTTATGCTTCCGTTACAGATGTAGCACATTTATTTACAGTGAATCTCTTCAACCAGACTGTGATCTTTATGAATCAGGGCTACGTCTCATTTATCCTTGCTTTCCTCTGGACAGGTTTAACAAAGTAGAAATAATGCCTGAATGAATAAATAAGTGAATGTATACCAGCAGAGTAAAGAACTACCACCTCAGTTGAAACCAAAATAGACTGCAAACTTTTGATTGTTTGCAAACCTGTTTATTACAATCTCTCACGGAATGTTTTTAAGATTCTAAGGACTTATCCCAGAGAATACCATTCAGTAGATTTAGACTGAGATTTACAAATTTATGTTTTAAAAAGTTTTCCAGATGCTGTTAGTAATCAGTCATGTGAGATGTTGTTGTTTTAGTCGCTAAGTCAGGTCCGACCCTTTTGAGACCCCATGGACTGTAGCCCACCAGGCTCCTCTGTCCATGGAATTTCCCAGACAAGAATTCTGGAGTGGATTGCCATTTCCTTCTCCTAGGGATCTCCCCAACCTAGTGATTGAACCCATGTCTCCTGCATTGGCAGGCAAATTTTTACCATTGAGCCACTAGGGAAGCACCATTTTGAGATCCCTTGGCTAATTACCAAGATCTAAGCAGAAGCTGATTTGATGATGAAGAAACTAGCTTCTTATCTCTTCATTTTCCTTAGAAAGTAAAAAATACAAGAATCCTTCATAAAAATGTCCATCATTCCCCTTTATTCCTCCTCAAAACTGGTAAAAAACTTAACACTAAGATGATAGTTAATATAATACTAAGAATTGATAGGATAACACTTCTCCCAGGAAAAAATTCCTCTTGTGGCACAATTTTAGGTTTCTGAAAAAAAATATATTTTGACAAGAGAGTTTATTAACCTGGAATCTTTTCATGTTAAATGAAGAAAACCTAATTCAAACCTTTAAGAAAACTAAAAAAAATTGTTGACCTTCACAAGCAACAGGTCAAATGTCCAGGGGTAGGAATAGGTTTAGGCAAAGCTACACATCCAGGATTCATTCAAATGAAAATATGTGGACTCAATTTCTCCATCAATCTAATCTATTTTAATCAGCTTCATTTTTGGAAAGGAGCATCTCCACATAGCACCATCTGCCAGCTTAAGCACCCTAATGGAAGGATGGTGCCTTTTTCCTACCTCTTTCAACACAAGTTCTGATATTCAAGCTGATTGATCTAACTTGGGTCCCTGCTCAACTACAGTGCTCTGATTGGCCTGGGCTGAGAGGTGGGGTCAGGTCCTTCAGAATCTCAGGTATGCTATAGGAAGAATGTTGATATTTTGAAGGAAAATTGAGGTGTTCCTACCAGAATGTTGAATGCTGGGAAGGTGAAAACAGATATGCACTGAAGAGAGAGTGGCTGTCCTCATAACCTTTATATCACAACATGTAGATAAACATTAGCCCAGATACCCTAAACCAGGTCTCCTTTGACTTTGTATAGATTTATCCTCATTTCTTTTCCATCTATAGTATTTTACAATAAACTATTTGAGAAGTTAAGAGAACAAATGTGAGAATCCACCCCCCTACCCCACTCCCAGTCTCCCACAGGAGATTTGCTCTGGATTTCACCCATTTGTGCCCCAGACTAGAGGGAGGCAGCAAATTTGCCTAAGTGAATCACCTGAATAGACTCAAATTTTCCCTTGAGTGGGATCTAGCAAGATCTGTTGGGAATAGGGGATATACAGATAGACAACCATTCTCCTAGTGACTTTCCAGTATTAAAGCTGATATTTTAATCTCCAATTATCTCATGCCTATTTCCCAGTTGGTTCCAAGCTTGGGAAGAAAAAAAGACATATTATTTATTTCCTTTTTAAAGCATGATTCTATGGTTTGGGTTAAGTGTTCAATTCAGTTCAGTCATGTCTGACTCTTTGCAACACCATGAACCGCAGCACACCAGGCCTCCCTATCCATCACCAACTCCCAGAGTTAACCCAAACCCATGTGTCGGTGATACCATCCAACCATCTCATCCTCCACTGTCCCCTTATCCTCCTGCCCTCAATCTTTCCTAGCATCAAGGTCTTTCCCAATGAGTCAGCTCTTCACATCAGGTGGCCAAAGTATTGGAGTTTCAGCTTCAACATCAGTCCTTTCAATGAACACCCAGGACTGATTTCCTTTAGGATGGACTGGTTGGATCTCCTTGCAGTCCAAGGGACTCTCAAGAGTCTTCTCCAACACCACAGTTCAAAAGCATCAATTCTTCTGCACTCAGCTTTCTTTATAGTCCAACTCTCATATCCATACATGACCACTGGAAAAACCATAGCCTTGACTAGACGGACCTTTGTTGACAAAGTAATGTCTCTGCTTTTGAATATGCTGTCTAGGTTGGTCATAACTTTCCTTCCAAAGAGTAAGCATCTTTTAATTTCATGGCTGCAATCACCATCTGCAGTGATTTTGGAGCCCAGAAAAATAAAGTCTGACACTGTTTCCACTGTTTCCCCATCTATTTGCCATGAAGTGATGGGACCAGATGCCATGATCTTAGTTTTCTGAATGTTGAGCCAGCTTTTTCACCCTCCTCTTTCACTTTCATCAAGAGGCTCTTTAGTTCTTCTTCACCTTCTGCCATAAGGGTTGTGTCATCTGCATATCTGAGGTTATTGATATTTCTCCTGGCAATCTTGATTCCAGCTTGTGCTTCCTCCAGCCCAGCGTTTCTCATGATGTACTCTGTATGTAAGTTAAATAAGCAGGGTGACAATATACAGCCTTGACGTACTCCTTTTCCTATTTGGAACCAGTCTGTTGTTCCCTGTCCAGTTCTAACTGTTGCTTCCTGACCTGCATATAGGTTTCTCAAGAGACAGGTCGGGTGGTCTGGTATGCCCATCTCTTTCAGAATTTTCCACAGTTTATTGTGATCCACACAGTCAAAGGCTTTGGCATAGTCAATAAAGCAGAAATAGATGTTTTTCTGGAACTCTCTTGCTTTTTTGATGATCCAGCGGATGGTGGCAATTTGATCTCTGGTTCCTCTGCCTCTTCTAAAACCAGCTTGAACATCTGGAAGTTCATGGTTCACGTATTGCTGAAACCTGGCTGGAGAACTTTGAGGATTACTTTCCTAGCGTGTGAGATGAGTGCAATTGTGTGGTAGTTTGAGCATTCTTTGGCATTGCCTTTCTTTGGGATTGGAATGAAAAGTGACCTTTTCCAGTCCTGTGGCCACTGCTGAGTTTTCCAAATTTACTGACATATTGAGTGCAGCACTTTCACAGCCTCATCTTTTAGGATTTGAAATAGCTCAACTGGAGTTCCATCACCTCCACTAGCTTTGTTCATAGTGATGCTTCCTAAGGCTCACTTGACCTCACATTCCAAGATATCCAGCTCTAGGGGAGTGTGAGTGATCACACCTTTGTGATTATTGGGTCGTGAAGATCTTTTTTGTACAATTCTTCTGTGTATTCTTGCCACCTCTTCTTAATATCTTCTGCTTCTGTTAGGTCCCTACCATTTCTATCCTTTATTGAGCCCATCTTTGCATGAAATGTTCCCTTGTTATCTCTAATTTTCTTGAGTGCTTTTGTCTAATCCAAATATTTGAAATTTAAAATGAATACTAACACTGATAAAAAAAACCAGAGTATTCCATTAGTCAGAATAAGGAGATCTTTTTTCTTATTATTATTTTGGGAAGGTGAAAGTGCACTGTATTGTTTCTACAGGCCTACCTCTTAGCCACGTGTACACAAAGATGACAGTATCTATAGAAATTAGAGCCAGGCTATATAGAAACTCTTGATTTGCTTTACAAACCATGACTAATGTGCACGTTGGTGCAGACAAAAGGTCTTGCAAAGAGATGTAGCACTGCTATTAAATATAGAGAACTCTGAGACAATTACTGGTTGTGGCCAGCACCACTTTGCAGACTACACCAGAATGATGATTATATAAGCCAACCTGCAAACACAACACCTGGTAGAAGCAGAATTTCAATCATACAAATATAAGATAAACACCAAGCTGAGCACTACATTGTAATTAACTTTAAATGACCCTCCACTCAGATCTAGGACCTCAAAAATAAGCCATTCATGTCCTTGAAAACACTAGTAATATGCCATAAAAGCTAATAAATATATAATGTTAATGTCTCACATGTGTTTTCATTTGTGTAAGCCTCCTGGTGGCTCAGCGACAAAGAATCTGCCTGTCAATGCAAGAGGCAAGGGTTTGATCCCTGGGTCGGGAAGATCTGAAGAAAGAAATGGCAACTCACTCCAGTATTCTTAAGTCCCATGGACAGAGGAGCCTGGCAGGCTATAGTCCGTGGGGTTGCAAAAGAGTCAGACACAGTTTGGTGACTAAACAACAACATTTATACATATGTTGAGGAATTTTACCTAAGATAGTGGGTTTTGTATCAGAGTTGTTAAAATTTTTGTGCTTAAGAGAACTTGGCCATTTAGTTCACCTTTTATCTTAAAACAGAGTCACATTAAAACCATCCCAGGGACTTCCCAGGCAGTCTAGTGGTTAAGCCTCTGTACTTCCACTGCAGGAGGCACAGGTTTGATCCCTGGTCAGGGAACTAAGATCCCACATACTGATGCCAATCCTGCATGCTGTGTGGCATGGCTAAAAAAAAAAATAGTAAAAAGAAAAATCATCCTAGATACTTTTTATTTAAAAGATATGCTAGCAATCTTCCAGAACCCTGTTTACCCCAAACCTGGCCTAAATCTAAAATGCTATAAACTCTACATTTTTTTGCCTTTTTTTTAATCTTCAGTGAATATAGCTACTGAACCCTATGTTTAAAAGTTTATATTTTATTATAGATCAATTCTGTTTATTAGAAATAAAATGTGGGTCATATATGTAATTTTATTTTTAAAGTATTTATTTATTTTATTATTAAAATAAAGTTGATTTACAATATTATATTAGTTTCAGTTGTACAACATAGTGATTCAACATTTTTATAGATTATACTCCATTTAAAGTTATTACAAAATAATGACTCTGTTTCCATGTGTTATACAATATATTCTTGTTGCTTATCTATTTTGTATGCAGTTCTTTGTATCTCTTAGTCTCATATGCATATATTTAATTTTAAATGTTCTACTAGCCATAGCAAAAAAGTAAAAAGAAATAGGTAAAATGAATGTTTTTACAATATTTACTAAATCACATTTATTATCATCAGAAAAATCTTTTTTTAAATTGAAGAATAATATACATACAACATTTTATTAGTTTCAGATGTACAATGTAATGATCTGATATTTGTATGTATTATGAAATGATCACTGCAGGAAGTCTAGTTAATATCCATCATCATACTCAGTTACAGAATATTTTTCTTTTGATGAAAGCTTTTAAGATTTACCCTCGTAGCCACTTTTAAATATGCAATGCAGCATTATTAACTACAGTTGCCATGCGATGCATTACTTCCTCATTACTTATTTATTTCATAACTAGAAGTTTGTACTTTAGACTCCATTTACCCGTTCACTGCACCTCCCCCCATCCTCCACCTCTGGCAACCACCAATCTGTTCTCTATATCTTTGCTTAGCATGATGCCTGAAGGTTCAATCCTTGTTGTCGCAGATGGCAAGACTTTATTCTTTTTCATGGCTCAATTATATATATATGTATATACATGTATATTATATACTTCCCTGTTGGCTCAGCAGTAAAGAATCTACCTGCCAATGCAGGAGACACAGGTTTGATACCTGAGTCTGGAACATGGATTGACCTTAGAAAATTGAAAATTCTTAGTAAGAATCTACTGTATACATTGAAAATGATCACCACTTAGTAGATTCTTACTACTATAGAAGAAAAGGAAATGGATAATAAGGAGGAAACTAATAGTCTTTATTTCAAGAGGGTCTTTGAAAGCTCAATAGGTTTTTGAGGAGATTATCTTAAATATACTCATCACTGTTTGAAAGTGGAATAAGACATCTTTAGGGTTATATCTGCATGCGAGGTCGCTTCAGTCATCTCCAACTCTTTGTGACCCTATGCACTGGAGCCCACCAGGCTTCCCTGGAGGTCCATGGGATTCTCTGGGCCAGAATACTGGAGTGGGTTGCCATGCCCTTCTCCAGGGGATCTTCCTGATCCAGGGATCGAACCTGTGTCTCTTGTGTCTCCTGCATTGGCAGGTGGGTTCTTTACCACTAGTGCCAGCTGGGAAGCCCAGGGTTATATCTACTTTGATAGAATTAACCAGTAAATTTGTTAATTTACTGGCAAATCTACTGACATTTAATGTTTCAGAAGATAGAGATGCAAATGGGTTATGTGACCCTAGAATTATAACAGTATGGAGAGCTGGAACTATGGTTGTGTAACACTCAGAGAGGCTTCTGCCACAGTAGAAAGGTCCCCTCGATCTAGGTTTATAACCAAATCACTTGATGTGACTTTTCTTATTCCAGCTTCCCAATCTTGTATTCTTATGTGCACATATTTAAATGCCTAGTTATTTGAGTTGTTGTGTGTTCAAGAAATGTATTAAATCCAAAATTTCTCTAAATGTGGACTAATTTCTAGATTTAAAATGGGCTAAATGGAGGGAGGACTCTATTTCTCCTTTTTTGGCAAGTTTACTTTTTTGCCATTTAATCATTTTGTCTTCCTAAATATCTATAAATATCCAGAAGGAAAAGACCTATGTTTTATTGTTTTTGTGTTTGCCAGACACAACTTTAGTAGAGTATTTGAATAAGCAGATGTTTGGTATTTTTAACTAAAATGCTACTGCTGCTCTAAGGCTATGAAATCTAAGGCAAATATCCAAGGATCAAGATTACAGAAATACAAAAAACTCAAAGCCATACTCTTCCTGCTTTTCTTCAAAAAACAGTTTGCCTACTTTCTCAAGATACTTTCTAACAGTTGAAATAAAAATTTTCTCATCCTCCCTCCCACAATCATAGTCTTAACTTCTGATCCAACAAAAAGCATCACTGTTTCTAGAAAATTCTTTAAATTGTGTGGAGACTTGAAGCCTGATGATAAGTAAATGGGTTTCCAGCTGAGGTTTTATGGCACCTTGGAGTGACTTCAATAATCTAAACAGTTACAGCAAAAATCTCAAAATGAATTTACTTTAATTTAATAAATGAATGCATTAGTAGACAGTTTAGGTTTGTCTAAGAAAGGGCTTCCCTGGTGGCTCAGAGGTTAAAGTGTCTGCCTGGAATGTGGGAGACCTGGCTTCGATCCCTGTGTCAGAAAGATCCCCTGGAGAAGGAAATGGCAACCCACTCCAGTACTCTTGCCTGGAGAATCCCATGGAGGGAGGAGCCTGGTAGGCTACAGTCCATGGGGTCACAAAGAGTTGGACACGACTGAGCGACTTCACTCACTCACTCAATCAAGAAAGGGAAGGAGAGAGGTACCAGCCAGGGGAAATAAAATGTCAAGCAATCAAATAAATGGGAAGGAAACACCATGTCAGTTGGAGTCCTACTGTAGTTTTGCCCACTAGACTGGGTGGCTGTAAGGGGACAGGGTCTCTCTCAGTCTTCTCCTGCCTTCAGGTCTCAGGAGCACACTTGCCACACAGTGGTTATTCAACATGTGTGTTGTGAAATGAAGAACAGTTAAGACTCCTTCTTATTACAGTGGCCCCAGGAAATAATTCCTGAAATGCTGCCAATATTCTTTTACTAACCAAATTGGTTTAGTTAAAATGATATCTGAATAAAAATGATGACTTTAAAGGAATCATAGTTGCTTTTCCCACATCAAACTTTTTAGCAAGTGTAATCATGGTTGCAATTCTCATTTAGAACTATTTCAGCAGCCACTTGATCAGATTCAATGGGAAAACACATGAGAAAAGATTTAAGCCCCTTATGAAGCTGTAGGTCAGCAAATGGGGAAGAGAGGATAAATGAAATGATTGCAGATGATATCTTCAGTTGTATGCATTGCCCCTTCCCCTTGTTCAGTCACTCAGTTGTGTCCGACTCTTTGTGACACAGCACGCCAGGGTTCCTTGTCCTTCACTATCTCCCAGCATTTGCTCAAACTCATGTCCATTGAGTCAATGATGCCATCCAACCATCTCATCCTCTGTTTCCCCCTTCTCCTCCTGCCTTCAGTGTTTTCTAGCATCAGAGTCTTTTCCAATGATTCCGCTCTTCGCATCAGGTGGCCAAAGTACTGGAGCTTTAGCTTCAGCATCAGTCCTTCCAAAAGCTTTAGTTTTTCACTTTTGTTTCTTCCATATTCAGCTGAAGTGATTATTGAATTTATCTGCCAAATCTTGTTTTGAATACTTCAATTTTTTCAGTTGCCATAAAGAATTTTCCTAATGGATATTCCATTTAAAGAAAAAAAGCTTATTTTTTTTAAGGCTTTAAAAAATATTCTCAGATTTTGTTACTAATTTTCTTCCCTTAGGTTTTATTTCCTATTTCAATTTAAATGAGTTGATAATCATTATGAATGTTATTAGAGCCATAAATGTGGTCATGTGGGCCAAAGTCACTTCAGTTGTGTCCTACTTTTTGTGACCCTTTGGACTGTAGCCCACCAGGCTCCTCCATCCATGGAATTCTCCAGGACAGAATACTGGAGTATGTTGCCATACCTTCCTCCAGGGGAATCTTCCTGACCCAGGGATTGAACCCATGCCTCTTATGTCTTTTATATTGCTGGCAGATTCTTAATGCTGAGCCACTAGGGAAGCCCCAGAGCCATAAAAACAGAGGCTCAAACGAGAGCTAGGCCGGACATTGATGGGCACTGTTGATGAGTAACTGACAGTTATTTCAAATGACAAGTTTCTCGTGTTTCTTTTTTTTTTTGTAATAATAATACACTGGATTAATTTGTAGAATTTCCCTGTTTTCTAGAATATCAAAGCATGTTTATTAGAGAGAGATTTTAATTTAGAACTTTACCACAAAAATATCCTAATTAGAACAGCTATATTCAAACATTTTTGTCTCATTTATACTGTTAGAAATTACTGAGGACCCCAAAGAACTTTGGACTTCCCTAGCGGCTCAGATGGTAAAGAATCTGCCTGCAGTGCAGGAAACCTGGGTTTGATCCCTGGGTTGGGAAGATCCCCTGGAGAAGGAAATGGCAACCCATTCCAGTATTTTTGCCTGGGAAATCCCATGAACAGAGGAGACTGATGGGCTACAGTCCATGGAGTTGGACACAACTGTGTGACTAACACACTTTCCGAAGAACTTTTGTTTATGTGCGTTATATCAGTTAATATTTACCATTTAATTCAAAATTACAACTCAGAAATTTAAAACACGTTTATTTATTTTAAAAACACAGTTCATGGTAACATAAACATACATTTATGAAATATGATGGTATTTTCTGAAAAAAAGCTTTAGTGAGAAACAAAGCATTGTTTTACATTTTAAAAAAATTATTCAGTGTCTGACATAAGGGAGGATATTTGGATTCTCGTATCTGCTTTTGCAGTTAGTCTGTTACAGAATCTCAGATCATGTAGCTTCTCATTCTCCACAAGAGAATGAGAGTGAAACAACTTAATATTGTTATCAGTTCAGTTTTGACCTCACAAACCCCAAGCATTATTGGCTACACATTGAGAACCACTGATTTAGAACAATATTTGGCCCATGAATAGAAAAGGTATAATATCCATGGTTGAAAGTAAATAAATGTACAATTCTAAACCTAGATGCTACTCCATTAGTTATTGGGAAACAATCTTAAAATACATTTTAAAATAATTTCTTTGCTATTTAAGTTGCAGAGTTAGAAATTAGTTTTTATTTATTTTTATATTATTTGTTAGATTATAGTGTTCATTTGTTTACCAGTTGTTATGAGGAGAGGTAAGGGGTAGACTCTAGACACCAGTCTTAGAACATGGATGAGATCATTTCTTTGCTACTCCATTCTCTCTCTCCTTTGAGTGAGTGAGTGAAAGTTGCTCAGTCATGTCCGACTCTTTTTGACGCCATAGACTATACAGTTCATTAAATTCTCCAGGCCAAAATACTGGAGTGGATAGCCGTTCCCTTCTCCAGGGGATCTTCCCAACCCAAGGATCAAACCCAGGTCTCCCGCATTGCAGGCAGATTCTTTACCAGCTGAGCCACCAGGGAAGCCCATTTTCTCCTTTTAAAATGATAATAAATCAGGTTTCTGGGGATTTTAGAAGGCATTTCTTTCATACTGTTTTCTTTTCTCCTGAGTTTGCAAAACTAAAATTGCATCAGCCGAATAGTTACTACTATAAGATGTTATAAGGGAGTGTGGTTTTTTTTGAGGGTTAAATTCTGAAAAATTCCACATAAGTGTTTAACATTGTTGAGTGCCAATAATAAAAGGATAGATATACACATTGAGCAGAACTTTAAAAAATAGTCTTCAGAAGTTGCCGTTTGTGATAGTACAACCAGTTTGTGATATTTCAACCAGTTACCACCGTCATATTGCCTAATGGAGTCAGCTTAAGATTTTGAATTCTAACTTCAGAATTGACTTTGTGAGTTTGGGCCAGTTACTTCACTCCTCTAGGTCTCTAAAGCCTTAGTGTCCTCATTTGTGAAATGGAAATAATAGTGCCTGCACTGCAGAATTCCAAGAATTAGAGGGTATGTGTGTGAAGTCAGAGAGTTTACAGCTATGACTATAAGGATTAAACTCCTATCTCACAGTTTGGGACTGATTTCGATGGACAGCCATGTTGAATTCCATGTGATAACAGGTGGGGGCAGTGGTAAACTTCATGAGTTGGGAGGCTTTGGTAAACCTTAGCTGAGATGAACTGCAAAGACCCTCTTGAAAGAACATCAAACCAAATGCAAGCAAGATGCAACAATTACATAAGAGAAGTATGCAAATCAGTTACAAAGAAGCCAGAAAGTAGGGTGAATCTAGGGAAGAGAGCAACAGAGTAAGCTGCCACATCATCAGAGAGAAGAGTCAGGTCAAGGCCTGGAACTATGAACAAGTAAGGATCTAGAGAGGGTGCAAATAATCTTGAGAGATAAATGTCAGGTCCTGATAGAGATTAGTGAGGGATGAAACCCTTTCAGGTGATGGCCTGGGCAAGTCACACAGCCCAAGTTTGATCTGAAGGACAACGTGCCCCAATGTTGCCATAGAGAAGAGGGGCAGATGGGGGCTTTCATCATGCTTTGAAACAGGTACCAGGTGGACCTGGCCTGGGTGAAGCCTCTCTTCCCCCTTCATTTTATAACAGAAGTGCTCTTTCATGTGGAGAGCTCATTCCATATAGAAAAAAGGCTGATTCCATCTAGGGTGATCAGTCTTCCAGGTTTGCCTGAAACTGAGGGGCTTCCCTCGAGCACAGACCCTCAGCTTTAAAACTGGAAGGATTCCAGGCAAACTGGGACAAGCTGGTCGTGCTGCCCTGCAGTATAACCAACCCTCATTCTAAAGGGCTTCCCTGGTGGCTCAGCTGGTAAAGAATCTGCCTGCCATGCGGCGGACCTGGGTTTGATCCCTGGGTTGGGAAGATCCCCTGGAGAAGGGAAAGGCTACCCACTTCAGTATTCTGGCTTGGAGAGTTCCATGGACTATATAGTCCTTGGGGTCGCAAGGAGTCGGACATGACTGAGCAACTTTCACTTTCACTTTCATCCTAAAGGATCTCACTTATCACCCCAAGTCTAGGCAATGGAAGTCCTCTCCAGGGCATTCTCCTCAGAGCTATCAGCAAAGAAGGTTCTATTGCTCCTGGCTGAACTGGATAGTCCAGCAGGATGGATATTATGTTCTGCCAATGGTCATTTCACCCACTACAGGGAGAATTTCTGTCTAAGAGATAAAAATGAATCCTGATCCCTGATTGTCACCTCAACCAGTGAGCCTGAACTTACAAATTCTCTCTTCTGCACCAGGAGAGACTTAGAACCTGTGAATGGATCTTTGTCTTAATTTTTGGACAACTGGATGTTCTTGGTTGGAATAACCTGGTTTTATCCTTATTGGAAACATGGCCCTCTTCCAAATAATACTTTCAGGATTTCTGTCCTTTGGTTGTTAAGGGCTTCCTATCCCATATTATGTAACTTTGGGTGGTTGGAAGGGCAAAGGATGGGAGTGGTAAATTTGTGGAATAAATTTGTGAAAATGCTGAGTCAGGGCTGAGTTAGGAAAGATGATTCTATAGCTATAATTTTCGAGTTTTAGTGAATATAAGAATAATTTGAGCTGCTTATTTAAATTGCGTATTCCTGAGCCTATTTTCAGTGAATCTAACTCAGTAGGTCTGGGGTAGGGCCCAGGAGTAAGCCTATTAAACAATAATGTCAAGTGATTCTGATATAGCTGGTATCTAGAACATACTTTGAGAATTATTCCTCCATAGTTTATTCAGAACAATATGCTTGAGGTCAGGGGAAGGACCTTGATATTCTGGGTATACTAGAATAGATGCAAGGTGGACCATCTTTCTGGTTTGTAAATGTCTTTTGGGCCTTTAATGATGCTTGGCTTATTTTTCTTAAGCAGTTCAGTAAGCTTGGAAGTCAGGATGAAGAAATATGGCAGGAAGTATATTTATATATCCCTCCCACGTCTCTCCTGTAATATTCCGCAAACCCCAGAAGTACTACTGACTGTTGGAGCTTGGTGGCCTGCCCCCTGCCATGGAATGTTTTAAGGGAAGATGATTCCAGAGAACTGACCTTTATATCTCATATTTGGGCTGATATAGCTCATCAAAGAGCCAGTGTTGCCAGCAGCAATTTCATGTCATATGAGAGAATGGGCCAGAACTCCCTGGAGTTGTGAAAAAAAAATCATCCAGAATATGATTACACTTCAATTCAGCATTAAAGAGTGATGTTCCTCAATTGGAGCACTGCCACAGACTGGTTGGGAGGAAGTCTCAGAATACCTGAATTTGTATTCTCAGAGAGATGAACACTCCCATAAGAAGTGGGGCTCCCAGAACCAGGATGGTAGCTTCCATGGTACTCTAAGTGTACTGGAACTTCTGATACTTCCTGCATATCTCAGGAACATTTTCCTTGGCTGCTGGCTTTTGGACAGAGTCCAGAAAAACCACAGACCTTGTTAAGGGAGCAAAATGCCAGCTATGAGGCAGACCACAAATTATGAGACCTAAAGGGAAAAAATGGGATATATATTACACTCAGGTTTATAGTCTTTTAGAGAAACAGAGTACTTATCATGAGTAGATAGTTCTCAAGGTGGGCTCTTGTGGTTTCAATTCCAGTGGGGGTGTTGAAGTCTGCTGCAGTGTTCGGTTCCTGGGAATGTCATTCTCATAGAACACAGCGGGCATGGAACTCCATGGAATGCTTTAAGTATGGGGAAACATTGGGTAGAAGCAGATGTGGTCCTTAGTTATCAGTCAAAGTGTATAGTTCCCAAAGCTTCTTAGGTTGGTAGAAGTTGTTGAACTGTAGAATGCTCAAGGCAGGTTCTAGGATTGCTCCCTGAAGAAATTCATCCTTTGTTAGGTGGCTCATTGCATCAGAGCTGGATTTTTCCATTCCCTTTCTCCAGTGCTCCATGTGCTTAGTCACTCAGTCATGTCCAAATCTTTGCTACCCCATGGACTATAGCCTGCTAGGCTCCTCTGTCCATGGGGATTCTCCAGGCAAGAATACTGGAGTGGGTTGCCATGCCCCACTTTTCTCCAGTGGGGGCTTGTACATGGCATAGAGATTTGTCTGCCCAATTCAAAGAGGAAGTAAAAAGCTAGAGTCAGTTTAGCCTAAGTGTATCAGTTTAAGATAGTGCCTGAGAAGGCCACCAAGTTTGAGAAAAATTATAGTCACACCTGAGCTGGTATTTAAGGGGCACTGAATCAGCTTTAGTCAGTAGGCACAGTAATCTGGACAGAATCACAACTATATCCTATTACATAGCCCAAAAGGACTAACTATTCAGACATTCCTTAAACGCATTGTCTAGAGTGGCTTTATTCCAATCCAGACCGAGTGAGCTAGTTGAAATGAGTAACACAATATATAGGAAGAAGTTCATTTTTGCAGGACCAAAATAACTTTTAGTCAAATGTATCAGTCTTTACAATGTACTTTCCTAGGAGAACTCCTGGCAGTGGGTCCAGCTGGTCTACCCACCACTACTGTTTCTTAGCATTTTGTAACCAAGCAGGGGCATCATTGCCTCTGGCTCTGCATCCATTGCTTTTTATGGTGTTTCTTCAGTTTGCAATTATTTCACTTTTTTCTTCATGTCAGAGCACCTACTTAAAATCTTGCTCTGTTTGTGCTATGTATATGTCCTTCTCAAGAGCAGTGTTAAATATCCTTCATTTCTGGGTAGTTTTCAGCAGCTCAACTTTCTACAACTGTGTGAAAATGTATCCCATTAGTGGTAGCTGGAATGTGTGTATTGTCAACTAGGCTTTAGGTAAACCACTATTTATAAAGGAATCAAAGTGGTCTTGGGGTTTCACAGGTGGCACTAGTGGAAAAGAAAGTGAAAAGTGAAAGTGGTAAAGAACCCGCCTTCTAATGCAGGTTAGACATAAGAGATGCAGGTTCGATCGCTTGGTTGGGAAGAGCCCCTGCAGAAGGGCATGGCAACCCACTCCAGTATTCTTGCCTGGAGAATGCCATGGACAGAGGAGCCTGACAGGCTACAGTCCACAGGGTCGCACAGAGTCGGACATGACTGAAGTGACTTAGCACGCAGGCAAAGTAGTCTTAAAGAGACACTAAAAGCTTTCCCTTTAGAATAATTTAGAACAATTTACTGAGTGCTGACAATACAATATCAGGCATTGTGCTGAATATAAAACAATAGTATTTATTTTAAAAGTCATTACGCATTAGGCACTATGCTAAGCCCTTTGTATTTCTTAAGGATTTTATTTATTTATGGCCACTCTGGGTCTTTGTTGCTTTGTGAGGGCTTTCCTCTAGTTGCAGCGAGCAGGGGCTCCTCTTCCTTGCAGTGGGTGGGCTTCTCATTGCAGTGGCTTCTCTTGCTGCAGAGCACAGGCTCTAGGCGGTTGGACTAGTTGTAGCGAGCAGGGGCTCCTCTTCCCTGCAGTGGGTGGGCTTCTCTTTGCAGAGGCTTCTCTTGCTGCAGAGCACAGGCTCTAGGCGGTTGGGCTTCCGTGGGCTTCACTTGGGCTCAGTAGGTGCAGCTCATAGGCTCTAGAGCATGGGCTTTGTTGCCCCGTGGCATGTGGAATCTTCCCAGACCTGGGATTGAACCCATGTCCCCTGCATTGGCAGGCAGATTCTTATCCACTGGGGCACCAGAGAATTCTTTAAGTCCTTTATATTATCATGCCTTTACAACAGTACTGTGGAAGACATACTATCTTTCCGATTTTCCAGATGAGGAACCTGAGGCATGGAGAGCAGCTTACCTAAGGTCTCAGAATTAGCCCATGACAGAGCTGGTATCCAAGCAGCATGACACAGAGCTCATGCTCTTAACCCTACATGTATGACCCACCTCATGCAACCTTCACCATAGTCTTATGTGTCTACATGATGATTGCACTTGTATTAGTATCACAGATAACAGAAACTGAGGCTTGGGGGGAGTTATTTCCCTCAGTTGAATAGCTCAGAGAGTCATAATTTGGACCCAGGAAGTCTGATACCACAATGCCCTTCTGCTCTTTCTTGCTATACTATACTGTTGGTTAGTTATGCAATAGATAATCAAATTCTGCCTGACTTCAGAATCCCTAACCAATCCAGTCTGGAAAGTCAGTCTCAGGTGGTTTTCTTTGTTTGCTCATCTGTTTGTTTTGGATAGATGTATACTGAGTGGAATAACTATTGTGGACATTTAACATTTAACTCCACTGGAGTTATTGAAGAACTTTTAGAAACAGAACACCTTAAAACACTTTGATGAAAATTCAAGTTGATTATTCATTTGACAGTATTGCCTTCCAGAGAGAGAGCATATTAGAATGCCTTTGATAAAGAGCAGTCAGAAAACTATTTGATAATTTTGTAATTCTCCGTTTGAAGAATTAGAGTCTAGCAGAGCTGAGAAAAATGTACTATAAAATTATTGAGTTGGCTAGAAAGTACATTCTTCTTTTTCCATAACATCTTACAGGAAAATCAGAATGAATTTTTTGCCAGCCCAGTATAATAGCAGTCAATTAGAAAAGGCAATGCAAATTATAAATATTAAGCTTATAAGCAATCTTTCTTCTGAAATCCTACTGCTGCCACCTTGATGCTTTGCAGATGACTGCCTTACGCTCAACTGTCTGACATGAATCTCCCTCATCTCCAGCTCAAACTTTTCTTCATCTCCCTTGTAGTCTCTTTTTTCTATCTCTGAAAAAGAATTAGGTTTTCTACACTCTAAGTTTAATCCTTACCCTCAAGGGCTTGCTTGTACCTAGTCCTATGGAGGTCCTATGGAGAGACTAGATTGGGCAGGATTTTTTTCTAGGCTAGATGAAAGCTGATAAAAGTCTAGAAGTGAGTGTGAGCTGTGGATGAAGAGGGAGGCCAATGTATCAGAGGTAAGTATCAGGCATCTGCTGCAAGGAGAGCTTTCCAAGCTCCAGAGCAGCAGTGTCCAAGGAAGGCAGGAACAGACCAGAAGGTGATGTTGTTGTGTGTCCAGATAAAATGAATTAGTATTAATACATAGGCAAAGACAAAGAGAGGGGGTGGGTAATTGCTTCTTTGGGGCAATAGGTATAGGGGGCAAGGAGAACCAGGTGCTGATTCTGTCTTCATCCACTGGCTTGATCAATTATTTCTTGTCCTTTTTGAATCTACAGTCCTCCCCTCTCCATTGCATTCTCCCCCTTAGCCTATATGTTTCTCCTGTCTTTTTTCTAAAAGCCCACACTTTCCTTTAATCCTTTTATTTCTTTAAGCAAGTATAACCTTTCTTCCCTATCCCTCCTAGTGGCCAAATTCAATAACCAATTTAGTCATCATTATCATCAGGCTTTTTGTGGGATTAAACATTATTGAAAGTGCCCACACTTGAAATTACCCCCTTGAGTGTCCTGCCTCCCTCTGTCTTCTTTCTTCCTCTCTGAACTCAAATAAATATTTCTTAAGGATGTGCTCTTGGCCAGCTTCTCATATCTCTATATACTGTCTCCCCTGTCTCTTGGCAGATTCATCCAATCTTATAACTTGGATTATTCCCCCTACCTAGATGACTCCTAACTCTCAATCATCAACTTTGATTTCGGCCTCCTTTTCTTTTTTAACCTTTTCATATTCTAGTAGTCAGCTAGATACCTTCACCTAAGTGTCTTATCTATACTTTAGGTTCTGCTTTGCCAAACATTAACTAGTTATTCTTCTACAACCAGCTTTTCTTCCTGTGTTTTAAAATTTCCATTAATGACATTTATGAATTCAGTTCAGTTCAGTCACTCAGTCATGTCCAACTCTTTGCGACCCCATGAATCGCAGCACGCCAGGCCTCCCTGTCCATCACCAACTCCCGGAGTTCACTCAGACTCACGTCCATCGAGTCAGTGATGCCATCCAGCCATCTCATCCTCTGTCGTCCCCTTCTCCTCCTGCCCCCAATCCCTTCCTGCATCAGAGTCTTTTCCAATGAGTTAACTCTTCCCATGAGGTGGCCAAAGTATTGGAGTTTCAGCTTTAGCATCATTCCTTCCAAAGAAATCCCAGGGCTGATCTCCTTCAGAATGGATTGGTTGGATCTCCTTGCAGTCCAAGGGACTCTCAAGAGTCTTCTCCAACACCACAGTTCAAAAGCATCAATTCTTCGGCGTTCAGCCTTCCTCACAGTCCAACTCTCACATCCATATGTGACCACTGGAAAAACCATAGCCTTGACTAGATGGACCTTTGTTGGCAAAGTAATGTCTCTGCTTTTGAATATGGTATCTAGGTTGGTCATAACTTTTCTTCCAAAGAGTAAGCATCTTTTAATTTCATGGCTGCAATCACCATCTGCAGCGATTTTGGAGCCCCAAAAATTAAAGTCTGACACTGTTTCCACTCTTTCCCCATCTATTTCCCATGAAGTGATGGGACCAGATGCCATGATCTTCGTTTTCTGAATGTTGAGTTTTAAGCCAACTTTTTCACTCTCCTCTTTCACTTTCATCAAGAGGATTTTTAGTTCGTCTTCACTTTCTGCCATAAGGGTGGTGTCATCTGCAGATCTGAGGTTATTGATATTTCTCCCGGCAATCTTGATTCCAGCTTGTGCTTCTTCCAGCCCAGCGTTTCTCATGATGTACTCTGCATGTAAGTTAAATAAACAGGGTGACAGTATACAGCCTTGACATACTCCTTTTCCTATTTGGAAGCAGTCTGTTGTTCCATGTCCAGTTCTAACTGTTGCTTCCTGACCTGCATACAAATTTCTCAAGAGGCAGGTCAGGTGGTCTGGTATTCCCATCTCTTTCAGAATTTTCCACAGTTTACTGTGAGTTTATGAATTATCTGTCCCCAAATTCTTTGGATCAATTTTTACTCTTCCTGTATTCAGTCAGGTACCAAGTTCAGTTGACTGAAATATTCCTAGTATTTGTCCCCCGCATTTATATTATTATTTCTTCTTTCTCAGTGCCCTGCATCAAAACTTTAATAGCCTGCTAGTTGGCCTCTTTACCATTAGTTTTCTTCCTCTCAAATCCATTTTAATTGCTGCTGTCTTTTCCTGAATGACATCTATTTATGTCTCATTAAAACTCTTTTTTAAAAAAAATCCAAAGACTAACCTGGCATCTAGGTCTTTCACAACCTGAGTCCAACCAATTCTTCTATTTTTAATTCCCACTTTACCTACATTTTGGAGAAGGCAATGGCACCCCACTCCAGTACTCTTGCCTGGAAAATCCCATGGACGGAGGGCCTGGTGGGCTGTAGTCCATGGAGTCGATAAGAGTCGGACACGACTGAGCGACTTCACTTTCACTTTCACTTTACCTATATTTAACTCTAGAAAAATGTACCTAGTCACTCATCTCTGTAAGTGCTCTATAATTGTACTCTTCCATTCCCTGGCTATTTCTTAGATCAGAATGATCTCTATTCATCAGTCCCCCACGTATAAATCCTACAGTTTCCAAAGCCTTGCTCAAATATCTTGCTTCCCATGAAGCTTTTGAGCTATGAGGGAAGCCCTTGATATCTGCACTTGGCAGTAATTTGCCACATCACTTTATCTGAGCCTTTTCCCTCATGCTTATAATCTTCTACCTCGGATTTTGATTTTTCTTGGACACATCTTATTATCTCCATGATTTGATTGTAAACATCTTGAAAAATTGATTCATCTTTATGTTCTCAAAGTCTCTCTGATGTGAATATTTGAACAGTTTATTAGGACTCACCAAATATCCCCTCTTTATATTTCCAAGTATCCTTTAGACTTGGGGCATATAACCTGTTCTGACCAATATTCTATAAGAAGTTATATGTGAAACTTTCATTATGAGGCATTTTGGAACAGGTGAGAATTCTACACTCTTTCTTCCCTTTTCCCCTTCTATGACAATCTACAGAGCTGTGTGTTCCAAATGGTTTAGTTGTAAGTTGATGGACCATATAAACATTTTCAAATCGCAGAGATAGTTTCTGCTACACTGTCACAGTCTGCAAGGCTTGCTGAGCATGTCCATAATTTGCTGAAATATATTCAGCCCTGGTAAAGTTAAGAATCTTCCTTTGACTCCAAAGGGCCTGCAGTTGCAGTCCTGCGGGCTGTTCTCCCTGGGAAGCATGAAGTGTTGGCTCTTCTCTTCCTCTTATCAAAATCTAAGCTTAACTTAGTAAAGCTGTCTGATAATTCACTGTAAGATAGTAATACTGTGAATACTGAGTTACCTTTTGGGAGGATGCTACCATTTACAGCAGTCCTGATCTTCCAAATTTATAAAATAAGAATGTTGAATTTCCAACACCAATGACAGACTAGAGTAGGAGCAACATTTGTCTGCAAGATATTTCTAGTCTCCAAAGTAAAGTTGTACAGGAAACCTTGATTCTGTTGAAGAATTACATTATTTCAGAGTATCATCTAGATGTTTCTGCAGAGTAATTGATTCTCTATATAAGACAGTTGGCCTATTGCTTTTAAAACAGAGCTAAACCCCTTGACTGATATTCTAGGATGTTAGCCTATTTCAAAGACACAGAGCCCAGTGTTCTCCCTTTTGCTTATATATTCAAGTAAGTGTTTCTTTTTACTGACTGTGTATAGATATCATAAACCATCTCCGCACTAGGGACATCTGTCTGGAACCTTCTACTATCATCAGGAACTTCACGTAGGTTATTTTCCCAATTATGATGGGCTTATCTTGTTTTATCAGTCTCTTATACCTGTAACAAAAGAGGGCTCAGTGAGATAGATGATCAACAATAGGACAGTTCATAAAGCATACAAGCCACAGAGTTGGCATGGTCCTTTCTGCTCTGCGACAATAGTGGTCAAGCTATTATATTATGGTGTATATGGAATTATAAGTCTAGCCTGGCTCTGACCCTTTTGCCTCAATATTCCCCTTAATCCCCTTGGCACTTTCATGTAAATGTAAGCTTCTTGGCAAGTACTATTTCAGGTTCCCACTTAGAGTGAATTTCTTGACTAGTTCCTAAATTTAATGAATAAACTTTTTTATGGGTAAAGAGCTTCAAGAAAGAAAAGAAATAAAACATTTTCTCCTCAGACCAGGGTAACTCCAAAGAATCCCCAGGACTGGGATTTCCTAACATATCTTTCAGGCCCAAAGATGAAGGCATGTCATCTAACAAGACTACAGACCCTTGGAAGATGGGTATGACCCTCTTCCCCAAGAGAGGTTGGGGCCACATGAGTAAAGCCAGAGCCTCTTAAATTGGAACTAATCCAATAAAGTATGAGTCAACTACTAATCTGGGGTTGCAGTGTTTACAGTCTAAAGTTAGAAGAAAATGAGTTTTTGGCTAATGCTCATACTGAGCTGTCCAAGGTTCTGACTTTGGCACAGGACATTCCAACCCTTGGGCCTGATGCTGGTGATTTTGCTTTAAATTCTGAATACTTTGGATGTAGTTTCTTACCACTAATCTTGACTGTCTCTCTAGTTTACCTTGAGCTTTATTGATCTAGGCTATTGTTAATAACATACTGCATTATTGTTGTTGTTTAGTTGCTAAGTTGTGTCCGATTCTTTTGCAACCTCATGGAATGCAGCCCACCAGGCTCCTCTGTCCATGGGATTTCCCAGGCAAGAATAGTGAAGTGGGTTGCCATTTCCTTCTCCAGAGGATCTTACCAACCCAGGGATGGAACTCACATATACTGTATTGGCAGTCAAATTCTTTATCAATGAGCCACCAGGGAAGCCCCACAAACTGAAAAATTGATTATACGTTGTCAGGACTTTTAAGCTGGAAAGCATGAGTTATAGAATAAAAAGACTTAGACTTTAATAACAACTGCATTAGCCATGTGATTTTGAAGGAGCCTCTGAAGATATTTCAGAACCTTGGTATTCTCATCATCCCTGAACAATATAGTATGAAAAATATCTACAACATGAATGACAAAAATACAATGCAAAGAGCATTTTAAAATAGCTGGGAAAAAATACCTGATTGGAAAAGAAAACATGGGGCACAAAAGGCAATTTACAAAATAAGAAAGTCAAATTATCCACAAGATATGTAAAAATTAACTCAAAGTGGACCAAAGACCAGATTATAAGACCTGGAACTATAAAACACTTAGAAAAAAAAACATAGCTGTAAAGTTTTTGACCTTGGTTTAGGCAATTGTTTCTTAGATATGACATCAAAATCACAAGTGACAAAAGATAAAATAGATGAATTGAACTTCATAAACAGTTTTGTCCTGCAAAGGACACCATCAAGAAAGTAAAAAAGACAATCCATAGAATGAAAGAAAAATATTTGCAAATCATATATCTAATAAAGGACTTTTATCCAGATATTTAAATAAGGTTTACAACTCAATATTAAAAGAAAAATAACCCAATTCTTAAATGGGCACAGGATCTGAATAGACATTTCTCCAAAGAACATATACAAGTGGCTGATAATCACATAAGAAGATGCTGAATACCATTAGCTATCAGGGAAATGCAAACTAAAGCCACAATGTGCTACTACTTACTTCACACCCACTAGGATGGCTGTAATAAAAAAGATAACAATTGCTGGCAAGGACGTGGAGAAATTGAAGCACTCAAACACTGATGATGAGATTTTTAAATGGGGCAGTTCATTTGGAAAACATTATGACAGTTCCTCAAGTAATTAAACACAGAGTTCCCATAAGACCCAGCAATTCTAATGCTAGGTATGTACCAAGATAAAAGAAAGCATACCCACAAAAACTTGTACATAAATATTTATAGAAGAATTATTTATAATAATAAAAAAGTAGAAACAACCTAAATGTCTACCAACAGATGGATGGATGAACAAATTGTGTTATATCCATACAGTGGAGCATTATTCATCAATAAAAAGGAATGGAGTGGGGACTTCCCTGGTGATGTAGTGGCTGAGACACCATGCTCTCAATGCAGGGGGCCTGGGTTTGATCCCTGGTCAGGGAACTAGATCCCACATCCCACTAAGAGTTCCCATGCAGTAACTAAGACTCGTTACAGTCAAAATAAATAAATAAAATTTTTTAAAAAAGGAATGGGGTACTGATATATGTTATAACGTGGATGGACTTTGAAAATCTTATGCTAAGGGAAAGAAGCCAGTCACAGAAGGGTATTATTCCATTTATATGAAGTGTCCTGAATGGGCGAACTTATGGAGTCAGAAAGTAGATGAGTGATTGCCAAGGACTGAACACGAGGTGATGGGGGTAGAGAGTGACTGCTAATGGGTAGGAGGGATTTTTTTTTTTTTTTAAGTGATGAAACTGTTTTAAAGTTGATTGTGGTGATGATTGCATAACCATATAAAGATACTTAAAATCATTGAAATATATACTTTAAATTGTACTGTATGCAAATTATATCTACAAAAATCTGTTATTTTAAAAAATACAAATTATCAAGAAGCACATGAAAAAACTTTAAATTCACCGGTCATTAAATTTAAAAAATCAGTTAGGAGATATATCTTATCAAATTTTGTAAATTAAAAGCATGTATGTGTGTGTATTAAATGAGCTCTGTTTGTAAACTTCAAAGAAACTATTCAAACAGAATTTACCTTTATCATGTATATATTTGCTTCTCAAGCTCAGAATGTTTAAAAGATGCTTTGTGAGTCCAAAGTATGGAGATTTCTAGTTACATATCTCCCAATTCATGTTTTTGCCCAAAGAAATTAAAGTCTTTGCACTTTTACTCACATGTGCAAATTAAATAAGAAAAAGGAAACTGGGTTCAGTGAAAAGTAATCAACTCTCTTTTTCCCACCCCTACTGGAGAACATTAGAAGCTAAGTAACAGCAGCCACTCCCCATGGACAGGAGCCTGGTGTGTTTCCAATGTGCTGTGTGACATTTGTGAATGCTATGGTGGTCTTCTGGTGAAAACACAGCTGTCTCGGGCACCAGCCTGTAGCCTCTATAAAATAGTTTCAATATAAACATTCTTTTATCGCAGTAGGAATTGGAGAACTCTTCCTTATCAAATTCAAGAGCTTTTAGACATTGAGGAAGAGTGAAAACCATGTTGCAAATGAATGGAATGCTCCACAGACAAATTAAGCCTTGAAGCAACCCCAGACATCATGATTTCAGAAATCTGAGGCTCTAGTGTGAGTCTCATCTTGAGCCAAATACTTATCTTACTAAGTCGATGGGAGTGTTTCCACAGTTGCATTCTTCTCTCCTAAAAAGATTCCAAAGTAGAGCCTTGGCTTGGGTGCTAACAGCTTTAAAATTAATCAGAGAAGGCAAATACTTGGCATATGCTGCCTTCACTTGCCTGAGTGTAACTATTGCTGACTTTTCTAGACACTCTATTTCACTGACTGTGAATGTGATCTAAGACTCTTTCTCAACACAGTGCCGCAAGCATTCATTACCAATCTATCAATAAGTTCTATTTGCCATTCCTGATGTAAAAAGGCAAATTGAAATATGTGTACGTGCCTACATGTGTGTGTTTTACACAACTACTTAGAAGAACCTTTGAAGTATATTTATCTTCATGTAAGGTTTGCCTTTCAGAATATAGAAACTACTAGTAGAAAGAGATCAATAGTCATTCAATATCATTCTTTATCTAATTTGCTTTGAATGCCTCAAGTGGTTACTGTTGACTCTCTGGTCTTTACAAATATAAATACCCAGGCAGAGCTCTAACCATTATAAGCCATTTTCTAAAAATAATTTGGCATGTGCAATTATATCTTAATAACATGCATTACCTATGTCTACTCATTTACTGCTCCCCCAACTGCAGATGGTGACTGCAGCCATGAAATTAAAAGACGCTTACTCCTTGGAAGGAAAGTTATGACCAACCTAGATAGCATATTCAAAAGCAGAGACATTACTTTGCCAACAAAGGTCCAGCTAGTCAAGGCTATGGTTTTTCCTGTGGTCATGTATGGATGTGAGAGTTGGACTGTGAAGAAGGCTGAGCGCCAAAGAATTGATGCTTTTGAACTGTGGTGTTGGAGAAGCCTCTTGAGAGTCCCTTGGACTGCAAGGAGATCCAACCAGTCCATCCTAAAGGAGATCAGTCCTGAATATTCACTGGAAGGACTGATGCTTAAGCTGAAACTCCAGTACTTTGGCCACCTCATGCGAAGAGTTGACTCATTGGAAAAGACTGATGCAGGGAGGGATTGGGGGCAGGAGGAGAAGGGGACAACAGAGGATGAGATGGCTGGATGGCATTACTGACTTGATGGACGAGAGTCTGAGTGAACTCCGGGAGTTGGTGATGGACAA
This sequence comes from Bos mutus, assembly GCF_027580195.1. NCBI lineage: Eukaryota > Metazoa > Chordata > Mammalia > Artiodactyla > Bovidae > Bos > Bos mutus. The sequence goes on from NC_091626.1 coordinate 36,649,599, forward strand.
GGAGGCCTGGCGTGCTGTGATTCATGGGGTCGCAAAGAGTCAGACACGACTCAGTGACTGAACTGAACTGAAACCCTTTGTAGAAGGTGCTATTAAAATATCCAGATTATAGTTGAGGAAACTTAGGTACAGAACAATTAAATTTCATTTTGAGGCTGGAAAGGACTTCATTTGGTTGAAGTGTTACTTGTGATGCTCTTTCTGCATATCCCCACACTCCTTTCCCCATGATATAAGCTTTGGTCTAAGTTAAGAAGCTAGTGTTAAATGCTCTTCACCAGATTCCTTCTTTTGAAACAGTGAACAAAACTTCTCTTCCGAAAAACAATAGCTTAAGACAAAACCTGACAGTTCTTTTGTCTCAACTTTCCTTGCTCTGAATCCTTTAAAAGTGCCAACTCCATTTTCGTCTCAAAAGCATTTTAGAAAAACTCATAACTTGAAGCAACTCTGCAAGCCTTGGAATCCCATTGTTGCCTATGTGTTATGGCCATACATCTTCAAATGAGTCAAGCTTTGTTAGTTCACAGGGGTGCAAATGTAAAATAAATGAAACTGATAGACATTGGTAATTTCAAATCATAGTGTAAACTTGCAAATTTCCTCACCCAAATAGATAATTATTTGTCATCCAGAAGTAGAATGTAATGAATAAAGATAGTTGTGAAAATTGCTAAAACTAAACATTGTGAACACCTCTTTTCAGCAGAGCAAAGTAGAATAATTTATCAAAGCAGAATTTCAATTAAATGGTAAATGGAAATGAAATTTTTCAATCAAAATGGATAATTTCAATTTTCTCTAACAATTAGAATCTGAATATACTTTGGCTATTTCTTCCACACATTCTCAATTAGAGTATTGATCAGTATCTGATGAAATATGAAAAAGATTTGGAATCATATCCCCAAACTCCTTATCAATTTAGTTATAAGGAAGTTGTGAGGCTTGCATAGTTTCTTCAGTTTTTTTTAAGTGATGACTCATTAATGTTTGTCAGAGAAACAAAATAACATTCTCCATATAACTCTGTATGTAATTCACTTACCATAAAATTCTCAAATATTCAGTACTTATTGATAACCACTTGATATTAAATCATTAGTTTTCTATATTTTTGGCATGTTGTCAATAATGAAATTGTGAGAAATTTCCATCTGGTATTTCTGATGTTCTAAACAATAGATTTGGGGAAAAAAACTCACAAATGTCTTCTGATTATGTGAAAGGATTAATCTTCATGGAAAGACAGCAGTGTAATAACTTTTCACCTTAAAGATTTCTTAAACAGGCTCATTTTTTCCCCACAAAAAGATTTGGAAAACCCTGATGGTTCAGGATAACCAATTTTTTTTTTGTTTGTTATTGTTGAAGGGGGTAACTTTAAAAAATAGCTTTATTGAGGTAAAATTGACAAACACTGAATCACACATATTTATAGTAAGTGAACTTATGAATTTTGACATATGTACACATCTGTGAAGCTATTACCACAATCAAGCCAATGGACACGTCTATCATAAGTTTTGAAGATAACAATAATGTAAAATATTGGTGATCATCACATCCCCAGGGGTATCTGGCCTTAGAAGGCCATGTATATTCTCTATTGAGTGAACACATTTTCTCTTAATTAGTCACTGAATAGAACAAGGTTGGGCAGAATTCAGGCTTTTAACTTTTCAGCATCTTTGAGGAGTATCTGCATGGTGCTGAAGTTGGCCTTGGAATACATGAAAATTGACATATATGAAATCAGCATGTCTATGGTGGCTTAGCAGTTCCACAAGCCTCATGGAAGCTTGCCCCATGCCCGACCTTTGCTAGAGAAGGAGCAGTGCATGGGCTTATTCCTCCACCCTGTGCGTTATTATTTTTTCCAACCACATCATTTCATAGACAGTTTAGGAACCAATAAAGCACAAGTCTTGTTTGAAAAGATGTATCTAAATATAGGAATAATACATTATAAGCCAAGTCACTTCCTTCCTCTGAGTTTCTGTTTATCTGTCAGGTATCTTCCATCTTATCAGAGAGCTGTAAAGGAAAATGGGGGCGAGGGAAGCAGCAGCAAGCTTCCTGGAATGTCCAACTTCTCAAAGAAAGCAGACTGCACAGACAGCTTATAATCTGTATGGCTTTGGCTCAGGGTTTCTGCAAGGAAACATAAGTTGTTTTTGTCCTGCTCATTGCTATCTTATTCGCCCTCAGTGCTGGTAGTAATGAAGTCTGGTAAGCTTTTTTTCGGAAGCTATCCTGATAGCTCTTTCCTGTACTCCACTATTTTTGGTTCTGTTTTGGAAATAGTTTAAGGATGCAACATTTAACCCCAGCGTTGCAGATTCACTCGTCTCCCATCTGTCAACCCTCACTTCCACCCCTCCCCGCCAAGACCAGTCCCCATCCACAGATGATACTGGTCACCCTCAGAACTGTGGCCTTGATGGCTCCAGTTTCCTTTGACTCGGGTCCTAGGACACCAGTCCGGGTTTAACTTTATGAGTTGGGTGGGCAGCTTGCCTAATCAGTCACGTTTCAGCTAGGGGCTGCTTCTACCTGCTCATCCTCTCTGATTCCTCCCCACCTGAGAGGAAGATTCAAGTGGATTTGGCACATCTCCTAAATCGAGGCCTGCCATTAGCAGGCCGGGGGCTGACGTGTGCAAAGGAAGACTCGGACCTAGCAGGCCTTTTCACCTGCGTAATAACAGGCTTGGGAGTAGCCAGGCGGCCGTGGCGGCGGCGCCAGGAGTAGGAGGAGGAGCGCGGGCAGAGGCCGCCGCGGGGCCGGGAGGAAGAGGAGGGGGAGGAGGAGGAGGAGCTGAAGCGCCGAGAGCGGTAGGCAGCAGCTCGGCCGGAGTTGCAGCAGCAGCGGCGGCGCTCACACCGCAGCCTCCCCAAGCCCCGAGTCCCGGCGGGGGCAGCAGCAGCGAGCGCCCGCCCGCCCACCCAGTCACTGCACCTCGGCCCCGCCAAGCCGCTGTCGCCGCGCCCGGGGAACTGCCAGCCATGGCCGCGCCGCCGGATCCCCGAGACGAGCTGCTGCCGCTGGCCGGCCCCGGGTCCCAGTGGCTCGGGGACCGGGGGGAGGGGGAGGACGAAGCGGTGACGCCGAAAGGAGCCAAGCCCGAGACGCTGGCGGGGGAGCCGGGACCGGGGTTGGGCGCCGGGGTCGCCGAAGCTGCGCCGCGGGAACTGGGCTCGGGCCCCGCCCGGCCGCCTCCCGTTGCCATGGAAACTGCATCCACAGGTAAGGCGGGCGGGCGCCTCTGCCCCGCAAATGGCGTCAGGAACTCGGGTCCCCTAGCCGGCCCCCTTCTCTGCAACTCACCTAGGAACCTACTTTGCGTTCTCTATCTTCAGTACCAACCTTAATCCGTCCCCGCCCCTCCTCCTTTCGCCACAGGCGCCTGTAAATATTAAATGACTGGTAGGAACAGAAATTTTATTTTTTTCCAAAGGCTCAGAAGAAAACAAAATGCTATTGATCCTTTTATTTCGTTATGATTATTTTTCTGGCTTTCAAAGTTGTCCTCAGAGGCAAACCGCAGCATCCTAGCTGCTGGCGCGCCTGTGTACAAGTTTCTTCCTTGGGACTGGGGGCTGCAGGGCCCGCTTGGCCAGTTGGGACGATTTAGGGGGCGGGGGGCATGTTTGCCTGCAGGGCTCGCGCCCGCGACAGGGGAAGCTGACGACAAAGCGACCGGCAGGCCCGCTGCCCCTAGACCCGGCTCAATCTAGGGCAGAGATGTGACTTTAACTCTCCCTTTCCTTAACCTCCGAGAGTCGCCACACCCTACTTCCTCCCATTTCTCTTCCCTTCCTCTAGCTCACCGCACACTAAACTGAAACGCCTTAGGTGTGTTTAATTCCGGAGGGACTGCGAAGCCAGAAGGTTGGGAGTTGTGGCAGTCCCCGCCCAGAATCCTTCTTTTTCAGCTCCCCGAAGCTCCCACCTCGAAGGGAGCTTTGGAACTTGGAACCCTAATTTAGAGCGGCCGCTGGCTGCAGGCTAGAGATTGTTGAGTGACGGTGGGTGTAGCTAGGAGGCACAGTTTGCCAGCAGTCTGAACCAGCGAGGGCGTTAGGAAATTGCCCTGGGTTTGTCCTCCCTCCACTTGACTTCACCTTCTGAACTGGATCCCATCGGAGACCTGAGATCATGAAGCATCCTGCCCAAAGGATGCCTGAAACGAGCTTTGGAGTGGGACTGCCGGCTTAGGAACTCCGTGTTTCCAAGGAGCGGGGAGGGCGGGGGGAGGGTGCTGTGTTGTGTAGTTCTCCGAGAAAGCTTTGCCGGGTGGAATGAGAGTTGTGTAGTTTTGGAGATGTAGCTCTTGAAGGCCGAGTGCTAGGTGATCCTGGGGGAACGGAATGGGGGCGGGACTGGCATGCTTGTTCTTGGCAGCTGATTTAGGGGAACCCTTTTCTTAAGCCACTGCCTCTCTTAAGGGTCACATGGAGTGCTTTAGGTAGTCTTGATTATGCTTTATACTAAAGATTTGAGCTGAGGAAAGGAGATTTAGGGAATGTTTTGAATAAAACATTCTGAAGGGAAGAGAAAAAGACCATATACAAACAAAAAAGAAAAAAGACAGACTCAAAAGCAAAAAACCCCGTTTGTCCAGTATTAGTTATTATATGGGGGAGGGGAAGATTTCCGACTAAGATCTCAACTTAATCTAAATGAAAACAAAACTTTGTAATTGCAAAAGAAGATGGCAAAAGCTAATAGAAAAAGGAAGGTACTTTTTGGTTGATTTACCATCAGCATTCTGGGTTGAGAGTAGCTTCTAGTACAGAACCTTTATCCACCGTTATCAAAATAAATCATTTATAAACATTGCCCACCTCTCATTGGTGTTATCAGGGTCAGGTGAACTAAGGAAAGGAAACTTAGCTTCCTCTCAATAACATACTATCCACTAAAATAGTTGCTGTATATAAAATGCTTAGAACAATTGTGACAAAGTAGGCATTTGCAATTTTTAACATTATTACTATTATTTTAGAAATAGTTTGTTAAATATACTAGGGATTTCCTATCCTAGGCAACAAATGTATTAGTAAAATTAAACATAGTGCTGAGTTTGGATGGGAAAAGAATGAAGGGAGGGGGACGAAGCATAAGTTTGCAATTTATACAGAAAATTTAAAGTTTATTATTGCTGCTTGAAGGAATTTGTCATATATTTATTGGTTATTTAGTGTTTTCAGTTTGCATTCAGTATTCAGTATGGACTGTTATAAGAGGCCTAGATGCCAAAAATGATATCTAAATAAATTACTAGATCTTGAAAAAAATTAAACAAAATCTGGGCCGGCTTCCTTATCTGTTATTTTAACAGCTCTATTGCAATAAGTAAAGTTAGCAGGTGCATCCTCAACTTAATCAGGGACAAAATCCAGAGGAAGCCTATTAAGCTCATAATTTTACTTTTTTAAAAGAATGATGCTCTCTGGGACTCAAATCAAACTAAGAAGTAACTTAGACGTTGAGTGTGATACATTGTAAACAAATTATGTTTCTTTTTCAAATGGAATTCTAAAATGTAAGACAGACATTGATGTTTTAAAACTTTTTTTCTCTGAAAAAATCACTAATCATGCCATCTGGACAGAAATTCTGTGATTCATTTTTATACATTGATGGTAATTAAAGTTTTTGAAGAAACATTTCTAAAAATATTTCTCTGTGATGTCCTGGAATGAATATATGTTTAAATATCATTAGCATTGCACGATAAAACTCCATCAGTACTGTATTTCCAGGTATTCTCATTGCTTCTGTCCCTTTAATGGGATGAAAATGTTCTCAACAAAAAGTAACACCTTATTCTAAGGCTACAATTTTTCATGTCTAAAATTGATAATGGGCATATGATATGTCTGTTGCCAAGGGAACATTTAATGCACCATGTGTAGGCTACAACATGTGAGGTTGTTAATCATGAATCAGTGCCATCATCTAGTAATGTTATACAAAGGGTGTTAAGAGCAACTGTTTTGTTTTTTCATGATTAGTTATTTTATTCCTGAAAACTATTCAAAAGGAGCATACAATAACACAAGGATAGAAGAATGGCCCTTTGTTTAAAGGAAGAATTTAAAATAGAACATTTGAACAAAATGCAATGGTAAGATGTTAATTCATTGGCTACTTTAGAAATTAACTCATTGACTGATTCATGCATGGAAGGCAAAATGAATAAGAGAATTGAGAATGGCCTGGAGAAATCAGCCCAGTGTGATGATTTGCTTTAGTGATATTGACCTCTAGATAATTTACCTTAAATTTCTAGATGATTGCTGAGTTAGGGGTGACAGGGAGAGAGAAAGAGAGAGGGAGGGAGGAAGAGGGACAGAGAAAGAGAAATTCTCCTAATTTACTTGGACCACAGTACTCATAATTTTCAAATGCTGAATATGATACTCCATTGGAAAAACTATTCTTAATCTATCATGATTTAATTACCTTTCAGAAATGTTTATATATGCTGTATTTATTCTGTTTAATATAAATTGTACCACACATATTACCAATCATATTTTAAAATCCACATAGAGGCTAGATTGACTCTTTTCTTGTGGATATGTTTGATAGATGTGTAAGTATTTTTTATTTGGAGTCATTTCCAGCAATCCTCTTCAGAAGGTATAGATTTTAATCTTCTGTTTTCTTTCATCTTTTAAGAAAACTGCAATTCTGTTGAAATGGGAAGGAACATTGCACTTACTTTTACAGTATTTTACAGAACCTTTAAGAAAATAAGAGTTTCTAACGCAATTTATTTCTCTGGGCATAGACTCTGAATATAATCAATGACATTTCTGGCAGTAACTACTGTGCATGTCTTTCATATTGGGAATTCAAATTGGTTAAATTAAAATGTAGAATCACATATACTAAAAATACATTGATAAATAAACTTTATCAGAGCTTTCAGCATAACTTCCTCTTCATGAACTCACTGTTCCAGAAACCCCATCCTTATCATTGTCCACAAATACAGCATAAACCTTCCTGCTCCCATCTCTTTTTTTTAGGCTGTTCATCTACTTCTGACTTTGAGGATTTGGAAAAGAGTGGATTATTTTGTTCACTATACTGTCTATCTTGCATAGCCTGGATTATGGAAAGTGTTTATTATCTATAAAATGAGAGACCATTGTGATTCAACTCAATTTAGTAAACATTTCCTGAATGCCTCCTTTGTGTAAGGATCTGTACTGAACACAAGTTGTGGTTTCCTAGAACGTGTGCATCTTTCTACTTCACATTAGTATTTAGTTTAAAAGGTTTTTTTTTTTTTTTTTTTAGTTTCCTTATTCCCAAGTCACTGGTGGAAGCTTCTTTAGAAGGGTATTAAAACAATCTAACCACACTGGCACACAGGCGTGAGTTACTTCTCTGAGGTCGACACTGAATAAATAAATACTAGCATAGGTTGCCCAAAGTGCACAGCTGGGGGAAAATAAAATCCATCGATCTACCTAACTGTCTAGCTAATTCTGTCTTTATGGAAATAGCTGGCTGAATAGTACTCAAAGATCCTTGTATTAGTTGGTTGTGCTTTTATTTTAAAGTTAAAGAAAATTATTTCAGTGGTGACTAAGGAAGATTTGGAAAAGGCACTATAAAATATAGACAGCAGTGAAAATAAAAGACCTATTTCAAGAGACTAATATATCACATAGGAATACTCTCTGTGAAAGAACATAGTTGAAAGATGTAAGACAACCGACTTTTATTTAAGTAATATTGGGGGACAAAAAGAACAATGAGAAGAACATGAACCGGAGAGGCTCACTGCTTGTGGAAGATGCTCTCGTGAGTAATGAAAAAAGGAGAGGGAAGAGTTTCTCAATTCATATTTAAGCTATGTTATTTAAAATGGATAGTGATCACGTTGAAATGTATACAAATACTGAACCACTATGTTATGTAACAGGAACTAACATAGTGTTGTAGGTCAGTAATACTTCGTAAACAAACAAACCCATAGAAAAAGAGATCAGATTTGCAGTTGTCAGAGGCTTGGTGGGTGGAGGGAGAACTGGATGAAGGCACTCAAAAGGTACACACTTCCAATTGAGATAAGTAAGTACTCAGGATGTAGCGTACAACATGGCAGGTATAATTAACAGTGCTGTATGTTATATATCAAAGTTGTTAAGAGAGTTAATCCTTTAATCTTGTGTCTGTGTGAGATAATGGAAGTTCACTATAAGTTATTGAGGTGATCGTTTAAAAATAAAGAATTAAACTGGGTATGAGTGAGTGAAAGTCACTCAGTCATATCTGACTCTTTGCGACCCCATGCATTATACAGTCCATGGAATTGTCTAGGCCAGAATACTGGAGTGGGTAGCCTTTCTCTTCTCCAGGGGATCTTCCCAACCCAGGGATCGAACCCAGGTCTCCCACATTACGGGCTGAGCCACAAGGGAAAACCATTAAAGTGGGTTAGAATTCTTAAGTCGGACAATAGAAAACGTACAGAAAGACCAGAAGCCCAGGATAAGTAAACAGCAAGTAAAATCCTGTACCATTACTCCAGTAAGCTTGGCTCTTCTGAGCTGACTACTTTGCGTGTGGTATAGAATGAGTGCAGTGAGCAGTTTTAATGTCATTCTAGTGTCTCTTGAGAATAAGACTAATTTTAGAAAAGCTGAAGTGGGGAATGATTTTAAAAAATGAGAAAATGATAGATATTAAAAACTTACTAAGCCAATATATTTGTTGCTGAGTGCTTGTAGATCTAAGAATGCATTATTATGCCAAATATTTTTATAAGCACTTAGAAAATAATAAACATGCTGAATTTTGAAATTTAGCATGTTTATTAATCATGAAAATAAACATGAACATTGCCAGGAATATCCATTGATTCACTAAAAAAATAATGCCTATAAAACATTATTTCTATTTTTCATATTCTGAATCACCAATATATGCACGGCATGTACTATGCCCAGGAACTTTAGAAGTACCCAGCTTACTTTAGAAAGCACACTGTTTATCAAAAAAACAAACAACCCAATCAAAAAAATAGGCAGAATACCTAAATAGACATTTCTCCGAAGAAGACATACAGATGACCAACAAATACATGATAAGATGCTCAGCATCACTAATTATTAGAGAAATGCAAATCAAAACTCCAACAAATACGTGATAAGATGCTCAACATCATTAATTATTAGAGAAATGCAAATCAAAACTACAATGTGGTATCATCTCACCCCCATCAAAATGGCCATCATTAAACAATCCACAAGCAATAAATGCTAAAGAGAGAGTAGAGAAAAGAGAACCCTTTGGCACTGTTAACAGGAATGTAAACTGATACAGCCACTAAGGAGAACAGTATGGTGGTTCCTTAAAAAATTAAAAATAGAACTTACCATATGACCTAGCAATCTCACTACTAGGCGTATACCCAGAGAAAACTGTAATTCAAAAAGAACATGCACCCCAACGTTTATTGCAGCATTATTTACAATAGCCAGGACATGGAAGCAACCTAAATGTCTATCAACTGAGGAATAGATAAAGAAGATATGGCATATATATAGAATGGAGTATTACTCAGCCACAAAATGATTAAAATTGGATCATTTGTAGAGACCTGGACGGACCTAGAGACTGTCTTACAGAGTAAAGTAAGTCAGAAAAACAAATGTCATATATTAATGCATATATATGGAATCTAGAAAAATGGTATAGATGGTCTTACCTGCAAAACAGAAATAGAGACACAGAGGTAGAGAAGAAACATGGACACCAAGAGGGAAAAGGAGGGGAGTGGGGTGAATTGAGAGATTAGGGTTGACATATATACACTATTGATACTGTATATAAAAGAGATAACTAATGAGAACCTACTGTATACCTCAGAGAACTCTATTCAGTGCTCTGTAATGACCTAAATGGAAAGGAAATCCAAAAAAGAGGGGATATATGTATACGTATAGCTGATTCACTTTGCTGTACAGTAGAACCCAACACAACATTGTAAAGCAACTATACACCAGTAAAAATTAATTGAAAAGAAAGAAAACATGTTGTTTAATTTTGCAAATGGCACAAAGTTTCAAAAGATTGTTGATATGGTAGAGGATATCACTGCTATTTAAAAAATCTTGATTTTAATGTTAACTCAAAAGTGAATTCTTTTCACTAAAATAATTTTTTACTCTAATTTAAAAAATTCCTTTTTGGAATAGGAAGCATATGCATGTGATATTAAATTTTAACTGAGTAGAGTAAGACAGAAAAGGAGATATAGTGTATGACATCCCTTACATGTGAAATCTAAAAAGAAGTGATATGAATGAGCTTACAAGACAGAGACTCACAGGCTTAGAGAATGGACTTATGGTTGCTGAGGGGGTGGGGAAGGATGGGGAAGGAATAGTTAGGGAGTTTGGGATGGACATGTACATACTGCTATATTTAAAATGGATAACCAACAAGTATTGTATAGCACATGGAACTCTGCTCAATGTTATGTGGAAGCTTGGATAGGAGAGGTGTTTGGGGGAGAATGGATACACGTGTGTGTTGGCTGAATCCCTTTGCTGTTCACTTGAAACTATCACAACATAGTTTGATAATTGTCTCTACTCCAATACAAAATAAAAAGCTTTTAAAAAAATAAAATTTAAAAGGCGCAAAAGGGTATACAGAGAAAAAGAAGTCTTCTTCACACTCAGTCTTCCAACCAGCCCTTGTTCCTCTTCAGCAACAACCATTGTTATCAAATTCAGCAAGGGAGCACTGTTAATTCATTCATTATTACACTATTATCGATTGAACTTCTGCTATATTCCATGCATTGTTCTAAGCACTAAGTATATGGTACAGAAAGGGACAAATGAAAGTCTATTTCCAATAAATTGTGTGTGTGTGTGTGTGTAAGAAGGAAAGGAGAGAAGAGGGAAAGGAGACAGAGAACAAAAAATATAGTCAAGGTATGATAAGTCCTGTGTGTGTGTGTGTGTGTGTGTGTGTGCACGCGTGCACACTCAGTCAGTTGTGTCCGACTCTTTGCCACTCCATGGACTGTAGCTTGCTAGGCTCCTCTGTCCATGGACTTTTCCAGGCAAGAATACTGGAGTGGGTTGCCATTCCCTTCTCCAGGGGATCTTCCCGACCCAGGGGTTGAACCCTGGTCTCCCGCATTGCAGGCAGATTCTTTACCACCTGAGCCAGTGATGTAGAGGGAGAATTAAATAAGGTAGACAGTGGAGTTAGCAGATGCATGCAAGGCAGTGAGATTACTGATTGATCTTAGAATCTGGGGAGGAGGAATGAGGACAGAGGACGATGAAGCACAGAGAAAAGATGATATGAGCAGTGTGCTATTTGATATGGAGATTAAGGAGGGAGTACAGTTATTGAGGAGATTGGAAGACCAGGATGGAGTAGAGGACAAGGTCATCAGAAGATTGGGTTCCAGAAGAATGGCAGGCTGGGAGTGGAATGATCACCTACGTGATTACTGAAATTGCGAAGAACCATGGCAGAGATTGTAGAGTACAGTGAACCAGTGCTGTTGTGTTTAGGAAAGAACATAGTGTCTTGGGCTTCAAAGTTACATAATTTTAGAGATGAGGGAAGAAGAATAGCCTGTAAAATCATAAATATAAATTTCTGACTATGGGTTCTACAAATTCTGCTTAATTTGTTCAGAGTGTATGAGATGCAACCTAAAATAGTTCATTGTGAGGGATGGAAACTTTGAGGACTGTAATTAACTAAATATGAGCTAGTGGTATGGTGAAATTACTAAAATATCTTATGTAATTTGAGGTAATATTAATAGAAAGTCTTGGGTACACATTATATGAGGTAGTAGTTCTCCTGGATTCTGTCCTAGGCAGGCCAAATATGGAGTGTTATACTAAGTGATGGGTGCCATGGTTTATAGAAACTGTAGTATGGTGAGAGAAAGGTGACTAAATTGGTGTGGCTTCTGGGGGAAAAAATTGCTGTTTGAGAAATGATTGAAAAAATTAAGAATTTTTAGCCAGAATAAGAGAATGAAAGGAGATATGAGTGTTAAATTCAAACACTAGAAGAAATCTTATGAAGCAAATAAAGACTTGACTGAGGTGATACTACAAGGCAGAATTGGGACTAGCAGGTAAATCAGAGAAACACATTTCAACTTAATGAAGGAGAAAGTTCTGATAATTAGAATTGCTCAGAAAAAGAGATGGATTACCTCTCAGTTACTGATATTTAAGAACAAATGAGGTTGCTGTTTACTGGAGGAAACTTAGAATGGAAAGTGTTATACCAAGATCTTTATTCCTTCATAAGAGAAAGCAATACCCCTGACCTTACCTGTGATTGTTAAAGAAGGCATATTGCTTAAGAGTGAATAGCATACAAATGAAATCAGAAACAGTGCTTATTACAAAAACCACAGCTAACTTCAAATTGACTTCCTAAAAAATGTACTTTCCATGGAAGGCCACTCTTCTTTAGGGAATCTAGAAAAATGGTACTGATAAACCTATTTGTAAGGCAGGAATAGAGACACATAGACAACCAACTTGTGGACACAGTAGGGGAAGTAGAGGGTGTGACAAATTGAGAGAGTGGCACTGCCGTATATGCACTACCATGTGTGAATTAGCTGGTGGGAAGCTGCTGTGTAACACAGGAAGCTCAGCTTGGTGCTCTGTGATGACCCAGAGGAATGGGATGAAGACTGGGAGGCAAACTCAAGAGGGAGGGGAAGCATGTATACTCATGGCTGATTCGTGTTGTCATACAGTAGAAACTAACACAGCATTGTAAAGCAATTATCCTCCAATTTAAGAAAGAATTCTATAAAAAAATTCTTCTCTAATTCTCCGTTGTTGAGACAAGCTCCATAATGTAACATACTTGCCTCTTGAAAACAACACAGTTTTATATAATTAACAGTTATTACCTTAAATGCAAAACATGCTATCTGCAAGCATCTGTTTTATTCTTTTTTCCTGAACTGTACTTTTCATTTTTTACTACAGACTCTAATTCCATAAATATTTAATATATTCTAAAATGTTTGGGGAATTCATTAATTAATGTCTTATCACAAAAAGCATCATATGATTCTGTCCTTAGTCCTCTGTCTCACTACTGTACATTTATGCCAGATTATTCATGTAAAAGCGTATTTGCTAAGCTGCCTAATGACTTACATTTTTAGCTGGAACAGTTCTGCATTCTACCTTCCATGTCCAGTCCCCAAGTGGAATTTTTAATTCATCTACTACATGAGATTGTTATAAAACCAGTTATAGAACAAATTCTTGCTTCCTGAATATGGGGAATTTGTTGAATATCTCACATTCTTAAAAGTAGCTAGGATTTTGTTTTATGCATAGCAAGTCTTCATTTTTTTATAAACAAGTCTTGGGCAACCGAAAATGTGTATTCAAATGATTGCTGATCTAGTTGTCATGCATAAGAGTAAACAGCAATGTCCTATCTCCCTTTTGGCGTGGATTGTTCAATGAATCCCGAAAAATCAGTGCTTCTTAAAATGTGGTCTGTAGACTTCCTGCTTTCAAAATAACACAAAGTGATTCACAGACTTCACCTCGGGGAAACAAGCCTGCCAAATGCATGTCAAAACTTTAAGAAACACTGATATATTGACTCTCCTCTCCTTCTGACTTACTGGCTCAGCATTTTTCTAGGAGCTGTGGGGAATGGAGGAACATGAGCTATGTCTTCTCTATTCCTCCAAGCTTACTATCTAGATGGGAGATGTGACTAATCCACATAAAACAAAGGTAAACAACTCAAGCAAGAGTCAAGTCTGGTCCTTGGATGGATGCTACAAGCTATAAGCGCTGCAGGAATTTCATAATTTTATGAGTTACAGGGTACCTGGTGTCTTGAAAGAGGTAGAATGTGCCTTATGCCTAAAGGATGGATAGAATAGAAATAAGCAGAAGTGGCAGAAAGGCAGTTTTATGTGAGGGGAGAGACATGGGTGGTGACATAGAGATGAGCAATGACTAGGGTATCTTAACCTGCCTGTTTGGGTGCGGGGAGACAGATTCTGGAGGAGAGATGTTGAAGGCTATTCAGGACTTCAGACTCCTTTTATATGGATTCTGGGGCATTTGAAGGTTTATATTTGGGGGAAGTAATACATTCAGCCTTCTGTATCCTTTGGTTTCAGAAGGGCCGACTGTACTATAGCATATTATATAAGGGACTTGAGCATCCATGGATATTGATATCTGCACAGGGTCCTGGAACCAATTCCCAGTGAATACTGAGAAATGACTGTAGAAAGCTAGGTTAGGAAGATTAAATGTTATGCATAGATGATGAACTCAATGGGGGTGATCTAAAACCTGCACTTTTGCTGAAAGAAGGTTGACCAACAATGTCACTTTCGGAGCCTGGAATAAATAACCATGAGAATAAAGAGGAAGGTACCTGGAAAGAAAGAGGAGGAAAGTTGAGCACTTCATCAGAATATTCCATAGGACTTTGTGACTGACAGGACAAGGAGGATGAAGGGAGGAATGAATCAACTCTAAGGTTCTGTGCCTATGGCTGGGAGAATGACGGTGCTAAAGAGGGGTGGGAGGGGGAACTGGTCAGAGAGATGAGGATAATACATTCATTTTTGTCATATGGGGCTCAGAATGAAGAAAAGCCATTTGAACGGAAGTCTCCACTTGGCAATGTATATTAAGGAATGGATTTTGGAGATGATAACAGGATTGTAGATAACAGGGTTAGAAAATCGGAAGAGAAGCCATAGAATAATTTTGTTTTTGGAGATTGTGTAGGATGAGGGCTTCCCTGGTAGTTCAACTGGTAAAGATCCCATCTGCAATGCAGGAGACCTGGGTTCCATTCCTAGTTAGGAAGATTCCCTGGAGAAGGAAATGGCAACCCACTTCAGGATTCTCACCTGGACAATCCCATGGACAGAGAAGCCTGGTGGGCTGCAGTCCATGGGCTTGCAAAGAGGCGAATACGCCTGAGCGACTAAAGAACAAAGGGCCAAGAAGAGAACGTGTGCTCCTTGTCTCATACTAGCTGAGTGGCATTAAGGCTGCCTCAGCCTCAGGTTCTGTATATGTGGTCCTAGGTCTTCTAGAGTGCTTGGCAATCAGATGGTAATTACCCTCATTATTATAGTATCAAAGAAGCCAAGATGGCATGGTATAGAATGAGCCTTGACTGAGAAGACAGATTTGTCTTGGCTTTGGTCTCTACTATCATGTCAATGTGGGCAAATCTGCTTTATGTCTCAGTTTCTTCTATATAAAATGGACTTGATACCATTGTCCTGGCTACCTTCTGGTTGTGAAGATAAAATGAGATAACCTGAGGAAGTACATGCAAATTGCAAATTACCGGACATCTGAGGGGCTTCCCAGGTGGCGCTAGTTAAAGAACCCATCTGCCAATGCAGGAGGCATAAGAGATGCAGATTCGATCCCTGGTTCAGGAAGATCCCCTGGAGAAGGATAATGGCAACCCACTCCAGTATTCTTGCCTGGAGAATCCCATGGACAGAGCATGGCAGGCTACAGCCCATAGGGTGGCGAAGAGTTGGACACTACTGAAGTGACTTAGCACGCAGGCATACATCTGTAAGGAAGTACTAACAGGAAGCCTGATCAGTGCTGTCAGATGCAGGAGAGCAGTCTAGGAGAATAAAGATTGAGAAAAAATCATGTCACCTCAGCCCTAGGTGTTTTAATAGAAAATACTGCTGCACTTAGCTGAACCTCAGCCAAGTCTCAGTGGGGAATGGCAGGAGAGCGAGGAAGAACGGTGCTGGCCAGAAGTAGGTTCTGGCATCCACACTGGAAAACATTTCGGCTTCAAAGAGTGCACTTGGAGTGGCGACCCACCCCATTCTTCATGTCCTAAAGAGTGAACTGTGCCTCGAGCAGGGCTGATACATGCCCGCGGGCGCCAGCTGAGTGGAGGATAGGAAGCTGGGTCTATTCTGAATCTCCTGCTCAGCGGAAGGGTAGTGAATGCAGGGAGCTACCCCAGGTATGCCTGGAGGCCTGGAAGGCTGCTTCTCTCACAGAGAGGCTATCACAGTGAAAGCCAGCCCCCGTACCTCACCCTCACCTCAGTCCCTGATGTTAAATTAATCGGCCCTGTGGGCAAGCGAAGGTACTTGCAGGCTAATCTTACAGCTCTATAGGTTTAAAAGTCTTCCGTAAATAGATGAACACTTCTGGAAAGATGGAGTAGACAGTTTTTCCTTATCCCTATTGCTAAGTACAGCCAAAAACTCTGGACATTATATATGTAGGATAAATATAAAAAGACTGTGTAGTGAAAGTAGCATTCTTGTAAGTCATTAACCTAGATGAAAACCGATCTGTACTAGAGCAAGAGAGAGAAGCTAGGTAAGGGGGATGGTAGCTAAAACTTGGAATGACAGAACTTGAGAAGGCAGAGGACCCTCAGCTAAAATAAACACTTAAAAAGTGGAAATTTGACAGGGATAGTTATAAAATCTTGTGGTAGGATTCTTGAACTATATGAATAGAATAGGAGGGTCATGGTGAAATTGCAACATATAAATAAAAAATAGAGGAGGTTTATTTAACCATAAGTTAACTCTCAGTTAGCGGGGCAAGCCAGCTTCCCCGCTAGGTGAAGAACTGTTAATCTTGTTAAATCAAGGTTAACCCAGAACCAGGAGCTGAGAGTTGACCATACCTGGGGCTGGGCGGAGTTCTGAATGTACTGAGAGCTCCAGAGCAGAGATGGTGGCAGAAACATGGACTCTGGTTGAAAGAACTGAGGATTTGCAGTCTGCACAAGAGAAGATAGGATGGGTTATGATCAGTTCAGTTCAGTTCAGTTCAGTCACTCAGTCGTGTCCAACTCTTTGTGACCCCATGAATCGCAGCACGCCAGGCCTCCCTGTCCATCACCAACTCCCGGAGTTCACTCAGACTCACATCCATCGAGTCAGTGATGCCATCCAGCCATCTCATCCTCTGTCATCCCCTTCTCCTCCTGCCCCCAATCCCTCCCAGCATCAGAGTCTTTTCCAATGAGTCAACTCTTCGCATCAGGTGGCCAAAGTACTGGAGTTTCAGCTTTAGCATCATTCCTTCCAAAGAAATCCCAGGGCTGATCTCCTTCAGAATGGACTGGTTGGATCTCCTTGCAGTCCAAGGGACTCTCAAGAGTCTTCTCCAACACCACAGTTCAAAAGCATCAATTCTTCGGCGCTCAGCTTTCTTCACAGTCCAACTCTCACATCCATACATGACCACTGGAAAAACCATAGCCTTGACTAGACGGACCTTTGTTGGCAAAGTAATGTCTCTGCTTTTGAATATGCTATCTAGGTTGGACATAACTTCTAAAAATACATAAAGAGTTGTCAAGTGGCATAGAGACTGGGTGTGTTCTATATGACTGGAGGATGGAGCTGTGGTCAACCAGAAGTTAAACGTGAAAAATGAAAATAGCCTGGATTGCCTCATATGGTGGTGAGTTTCCTATCACTGGAGGTGTGTAAGCAAAGTGGGGCTGGTCATTTATATAACAGAGGAGGTATAATAGACAGTATACATTAGATTGTTAATTTTGTATCTTTTCAGAATCACAGATTCCTGTTGGAGAATCTGATAAAAACTTTGGAATCTCTGCTCAGGAAAGTGCACTTACAAATACCATTTGGGGCACAAATTCTGGGATTTTCTGGAGACCTTTTATGGATGGAGGAATTAAATAAATTCCTACTCTTAAAAAATCAGTAATTCCAGATACTCTCATGTAGATCACTGTTTATACAGCAGCAGTAGCTTCATGGTTTAATAAAATCTCATTTAATCATCCATTTATTTATTCAACAAATATTTATTAAGCATTTAGTATGTGTGTGTGTGTTTGGATACATATACACACACAAAGTATGTAGCTGAATGAAAGTGAAAGTATTAGTCGCTCAATTGCGTCCCACTCTCTGAGACCTCATGGACCAGAGCCCTCCAGGCTCCTCTGTCCATGGAATACTCCAGGCAATAATACTGGAGTGAGTAGCCATTTCCTTCTCTAGGAGATCTTCTCAACCCAGGGGTCAAACCCATGTCTCCTGCTCTGCAGGCAGATTCTTTACCATCTGAGCCACCAGGAAAGCCCATGTAGTTGAATAGTGATACCTATGTACTTAACCAGAATATAAAAATTAATGCAATAATTACAGCATAGTCTATTATGAAGAGTCTAAATTAAGAAGAAGTCTGCATTCCATAAATTCCATTTTGTTAGTTTCAGAAATGTGCTGTAACTGAATTTGTGACTCTCAAAGGGTTACTGAGCCATGCTCTTTCCAAACTGGCCCTGGTGAAGTTGGAGAGAGTGTGGACTTGGAGACACCAAGCTGGATACCCATCTCAGCTCTTCCAATGGCCTATGATAGCTAGTCTCAACCTCTATGGGAAGGGCTAAATGGTGGGTCTGTATGATTCTCCAGCATCCAGATAGTGATGTGTCATTTGTCTATTCACTGTTTCTATGTACATGGTGCACATCTGTGTATACTTTAGTCATTACTAAAGTTTTTAGAACCAGCTTTACTGATTATAGGAGATCCTGGGGTTGGGGTAGAGAAATGTGTTAATCCTCTCTCTGATAATCTCCATCAGCCATCTAAATAAACAAACAAACAACACTTTCTCAACTTGATATAAAATATACATATGTATTTTAAAAAAATCTACTACTTTTGTTATTTACAAATGAACACATCATCAAAGTAAAAACAAGGTGCTCCCTGTACAAATGGAGCTTCAAAGTACTGTCACCTGACTTCTACTCCAGCCAGTCTGTAGCCCCTAACATCATCGTGTATAGAAATTTTGGACATACTACTATGTATCACACTATTAATTTGTTTGGCGAACCTTTTATTGTAGATAATACAAGGTAAATTGCAACCCAGCAGGTTTACATTATCAGCATTGAATTTGAGTGTTTATTTTTTAAAAAATTTAATCCATGGCCTTAAGAGGTGTGTTCCTGTTTTCTTTTTTACCATAAATATGAGAAAGGATAAACACCTAGTATTGTTTCCTGGAAGTTGTATAACATTTTAAATGCCAAGCAGTTCCTGTTTATAATTTGTATGTTTGCATATCAGAAGTCTCAGAAGTAAGAATTGGTTTCGTTTCTATGAATAGTGTAGAGCAGTTTAAAAATGATTTTCTTTAAAGAGAGGTAATGTACCTATCCTGAAAGTAAACATAAATTGAGTAGGGATGATTACCAGTGGCCTGTCAAGGCCATCTGTGTTACTTTTACTTTTTTTTTTTTTTTTAAGTGTAGTACTCTTCTCTGTGCTCAGCAGTTATCTAACCATTGTAATAACTCTCAAGAACATTGGTTCCTGAAAGGAATTTTTGTCGATCTGTTAAAAACAAAAAAGCTCCTCTATCTGGATGGGGGGCATCAAGGTCAACCTTTAACTGTATCACTTAACACTTAATTAACTTAATTAACTATGCTTGCACTGTGATGGTTCATGTGAAGGTATCTTTTGGATATTGGATTTAAGTTGACATGCTGCACTGTATAATCACATTATTATGAATCTTTAAAACATAATTTTTAGTTCATAAAAGGCAGGGTTGGTATATCAGTTGATTACAAGAGCCTAGAACTTCTTTTTCTTTGAAGGTCTCTGTCTTTCAAGGAAAAAATATAAGTAAAATGGGACCTAATTTAGTTGATTTTCTTAGTTAAGTGGGAAGAGTCAACTCTATAGCCTTTTTTTAAAATTGTAAAAACAATAATAAAACAATGTTTGCAAGAGAAAACATTTATTCCTGATCTCACTTTCTCTCTCTTTAAAAAATCTCACCCTCTCTGGACAACTCTTAGTGCCAATTTCATATGGTGGTTTGAGGATTCAATAAGCTAATACTTGTAGTTCTTGACATACAGTAGTGACTATATAAATGTTTGTGGTTCTTGTTATTGGTATTAATTCCCTATCAATTTAATTTATTTGCATAATAATCAGCAACCTCCCTTAAGTACTTTAGAATGGATGAAACACTGATGTTCTTTATGGAGTGATCCTCTTTTTATGAATTGGATTCTGACCAAGGCCAAAGCTGCATCTCTGGCTCCCAAGTCTCATGCTCTGTCTACTGTACCAAATTTCCTTTCTGCCTTTGAAAGATAGCATAAGGAAAAAAACACTGTTTTACAAGACAGCAAAGCCAGGACATGGAATTCAGCTCTATCTGCAGGGAGAGAAGAAAATAATAGGAGTCTCAGCTGGATAAACTGAAGAGACAGGAGGAGAGATGGAGGTGGAGAAGAAAGGGGGCATTGGGGTCTGAGGAGGGATGGTGATGGAGGGAGGAAGCTTGACCCCTGAAATGGACACAACTAGACAAAGGGGAGGGGTGTTGAGAAGACATGGAAAGGCAGAGAGGTAAGGAACAGAGAAATACATAGAGGGAGGAAGCCCCTTGGAGGAAGCAAAAAATATGTCTGTATTTCTATTTCTACCTCTATCTCTATATAAAGGAATGGATTTGTAAAAAAGGAAAAGAGAAGTGGGTAAGAAAAGCTTTCCTAAAATCTGGAGTCTGGAGTGAGACCAGGTTCTTGGCTTTACTTCCATTTGAAATTGTAATTTGCATTTGTAAGATTACTTAGTTTCTTAAACCTCCAGTGAGTTTTTTAACTGGGGTGACCCTGGCAGGCCTCTGTGGCTCTGGGGTAGGAGTTGTTCTCAAGGTGTTCTGTACGGGGCTGCCCAGAGCTTTCTCACCCCAGGCTGGATGAAATCAGGCAGTGGCCTGAGTCAGGCCTGTGGGCCAAATGTTCCTTTCTCTGTCTGGGGGTTTTCCAAAAGATTCACATTAACTTTATCTAAATGGAGAAGAATTTAGCTCAGGGCTTTCCCTTAGATGAAAGAGATTATTTATAAACTTTTCCACCAACCCCCAATGCTATCATCCCTAGCAAAGGGTCAAGTACATCAATGTCCGAATTTCATTGTTTGATGGTTTATTTTTTTCTTTGATTACATAAAATGGGCTTGAGATCATAGTACTGTATTGGGATCATAGCACATTTTCTATAAGCTTTCAGAGTTCACAGAATCAATGACTATTCTTAGACATTAGAAGTAGGAGAATCTTTTGGGTATAAAAAGATTCATGTGAGTAATATTAAATCAATTACAGTGTAAATTCATGCTCCTATCTCTATGAGTTATAAGAATAATCAGCAAAAAAATTGTCATATGTCAAGGCAATGGCACCCCACTCCAGTACTTTTGCCTAGAAAATCCCATGGACGGAGGAGCCTGGTAGGCTTCAGTCCATGGGGTCGCTAAGAGTCGGACACGACTGAGCGACTTCACTTTCATTTTTCACTTTCATGCATTGGAGAAGGAAATGGCAACCCACTCCAGTGTTCTTGCCTGGAGAATCCCAGGGACAGGAAGCCTGGTGGGCTGCCGTCTATGGGGTCGCACAGAGTCGGACACAACTGAAGCGACTTAGCAGCAGCAGCATACCATTTTTAATTTCTCTTAAAAACTCTAGGGTGCTAACTTAAAAAATAAAAACAATTCTTGACAGTTATGATTAAAACTATCCGATGATAAATGAATTCTGTTGCCATTAAAAAATTAATTGGATGGATGTCCTTGATAAGGTGTCCAGTTATCCTGAGAATTTACATAATAAAATGTAGCAGTTTGCCCTGAGATTAGTTTGACACAATTGCCATTAACAGCTCCTCCTTCTTAGCACCTGGCAACTCACCTGGCACCTCTGCCCCCAAGAAGGGGATGATACTTGGAGGGGCAGACCATTACAAGCTGGGTCTTCATTTGCTATTAGTACTAAGAATAATAGTGGTGGATTAATTTTTTATTAGTTTGTGGAGAGCAAGACATTACAGTCTTTCCTATTCAACTCTAGTCTCTTAACGTCTGAGCAGTTACTAGAGATGAAAGAGGCTCCAGTGAAATGGAACTTAAAAGCAGGTTTGGGCCTGGTGAAAAATTTATTTCAGGAGCCCCTGGCGAAGATGGCCTGGCTAAAAGTCTTCATATGGGATTTGTAAATGAGTTCAGGCACTGAGCCCACTTCCTGACTGCTGGGCTGGATAATCTGTGCCAGCTTCCTCCATCTCTACTCGACCCTGCATGTGTGTGTTTCTGTCTCTCATATGGCAGGAAAAGTCTGGGGTTCAGGAATTAGAATTCAAAGGGAGTGTAGCATGAAGTAGGGTTTTTTCCATCCCTGAGGTTTCAAGAAGAGACTGCATAATCACTTATCAGAGATGTTTAAAAGTAGGCTTATTTTCAATAAGTGAAATGTTGAACTACGCTACTTCCAATAATCTTTGTATTCCTTTTGTCTCAGGATTCCATGGTTTTACAATAAAGTCAGGTGAGTGTTATGTACTAAGTCCTATGAAAGACGTTGTTAGGGCACCTATATTTTGAATACTGGGGATCTAGACCTTGAGCTAAAATTTGTATGAGCCCCTATAAGCAAACCAAAACTCTAACAGTCTAAATTAGCAAGTAAATTTAACACAAAAATACTTTGGGCTTATTATTTTTATGGCATGCTCAGGTAAAATATCATTAGTTAGTAAAATAGAAACACTGATTAATCATTATGTTCTGTAAAATACTATTGGCTGGCAAAAATATTTTATAACGTGGTGCTCATGAGGGACAACAGCAAGGAGATAGGAGCTAATTACTCATTATTATACACTTACATGCCAGGTATTATGCTAAGTGCTGTGGGTAGAGCATTAAAAAATCTCTTTCCTCAAGAAACTTGTAGTCTAATGAAAGAGCTAAATAAAGCATCAATTATATTTTATTGTGAAATATGGTAGAAGGACGTACACATATGTTGCTATGCCAAGCATCTTAACAGAAGGGAAGATTAAAAGAAGATTTTTAGTGGAAGTGGTTCTGGAACTGAGATTTAAAAGATAAGAAATTAGCAAGATGAGGCATGGGGAAGACTATTCAGAGAGGACAACTCTGCTTAAAACTATATTTCTCCCTTCTTGCTTTTTCAAAGAGGAATCTTTTGTATGTGGGTTTTTTTTTTTTTTTGCCTCTCAGATTCTAGATTTCTAGAACAATGATGAAGGGGTGCAGAGCTGTTTGTTTTATTAGCATCTGTCTTTAAACCTCTGGATGATTCCTGACTCATAAACAAAATCAGTCTGTGCAAAGTGGCTGCTTCTCTGAGAGTGCATATGGCCCTCAGAATTGGACAGACTTTGCATCTCAAGCAGGTATGCAGACACTTGGCTAAGGGTCAAGGGCACTTAGAGCCAGACTAGACAAAATCAATTTTCTCCAGTAGTAAGCCTTTTAAAACACTGTTTTTTTTTTTATTAAAAAATAAATGGATGCATTGAGGTATAAATTTACATGCCATCTTCAAAATTGAGACTTTAAATAAACTTCCTGCATCATATACCTAGGCTTTATCGGCAGGCCCTTGGCATGCACATTTGCTCTTCTTTGTCTGTTGTGCTTACTTGGTGGGAAATATTTGAGAACTAGTAGGTAGAAAGGTGTCTGGGTAGGTGCTCTGGGGTGAGTGCTGAGAACCTCAGAAGCGAGGTAGCGGATGAGTGGTACACGTGTGGGTGTGCGTGCGTTTGTGTTGACGTGTGTGTGTGCATGCAATGACTCATCCATATTGAGATGAGAGGAATGCTGTGATAAAGACTGCTGGGACTAGTGAGTGATGTCTGCTGTAGGTGAAAAGTGGGAAGGAAGAGAAGCAAATTTGGGCCAGAATTTATGCTTTAGATCATTTCATTTCTCCTTCCTCACAAAAGCACCAGTGAACCTGGAAGGTTAGGGGAAATGTCACAGTCCTGGTCCTGGTTCTTGCTTTGCATCATCCTTATTATGCAGTATCACTGAGCTTCTGTTATGTCCCAGTCTGGCCCATTGTCACCCACCCCAGGGCTGTTACTACAGAGTTCTGTGGATTTTTTCTTTTTTTTGCACTTGCCCAAGGTCAGATTTTTTAATGTATAGCCTTTGTTAATGATATGTTTATAGTTCCAGCTACTGTTCCTAATCTACTATAGTGGAGGTATGTATGATGCTGGAATTTAAAAGATGTTTTTTTTCTCCTCCCTTATGTCCTCTTTAGAATTGTCCACAGCAGCTGCCTGAACTAGCTTCTTTTTTTCTGGATCTTGGATGTCATGAGCTGG
This sequence comes from Bos mutus, assembly GCF_027580195.1. Taxonomy (NCBI): domain Eukaryota; kingdom Metazoa; phylum Chordata; class Mammalia; order Artiodactyla; family Bovidae; genus Bos; species Bos mutus. The sequence goes on from NC_091626.1 coordinate 36,673,854, forward strand.
AAAACTGTGCGGGGCGGGGGGTCGTTGGGGGAAGACCCCCCAGGGAGGAGGTCCAAGGAGTACAAAAGAATAGAATTGTAAAGCTGTCATGATGGGTTAATGACAAGTGGTTCAAGGTGTGCCTAGACCCTCCTCGTGAAGGGAAGGGAGAATGGAATGGAGGGTAGGACTGGACTCAGAAACTTGAAGCTATTGGATGGCATACTAAGAACTGTAGATTTTTTTCTCTTGACAGTAGAGAGTCATTTGAGGTTTTTTCAATGAGGTAGGATCTCTCTTAGCTTGGTGTTGCAAAAGCACTCGGGCAATGCGGAAGGTTGAAACGGGAGCAGGTGAGGGGTGGGAGGTGAATTGAAAGGCTTCCACAGCAGTCTGATGAGACATGGTGAGGCAGAAACTGGCAGTGGAGAGCAAGAGGGGTTGGGATGGAGAGACTTTATTTGAAGTACAGATATGATTTGGAGAATTATTTCTGTTTCTGGCTTGGACATGTTGGTGCATGGTGATAATGTTAAGTGAAATGTGGATACAGGAAGAGAAAATCAATGTAAAACACTTTCAAAGATAATAGCACGCCATTGTAAATGTAATATATTAATATTAAAATCATGTATCAATTAAGGTATCACATTAGGAATCACAAAGCAAGTGGTTTTATAAACACTATAAAACTGCAAAGTATGAGCACTTAGAATTTTTGATTTCTAATTGATGCAGGGAATCTACAATGTCAAGTTCATGTTTAAGGTGATTACATTTCACTTTGGTTATAGATTTTACTTTATTAGGGCTTTAAGATGTGGAGAAACATTGACTAGTTTTACTGATTGAATGTAACTGGACTCACAGTTCTTTCTCATAATCTCATTATCTAGCATCCATAAAAAATAACTGAAACTGCTAAGTCTTAATTAGAGAACAAATTAAAGTTTGACAGCCTCTAACAAGATGCAAAAAGAAAGAGCCTTGATTATATCTTAACCCATTTGATAATTTATTAAAACATCAGAAAAGGATTCATTATTTAATTTCCCCCTGTTATCATCTTTTAAAAAATATTATTTCCAATTGTGATAAAACGCACATAGTATTTACCATCTTAGCCATTTTTAAGTGTACAGCTCAGTGTATTAAGCACATTCACACTGCCCTGCAGCCATCACTACCATCTCTCCGCAGAGCTCACTGCATGCATTCAACACTAACTTCCTATTCCTTCCTACCCCAGTCCCTGGCAACCAGCATTTTACTTTCTGTCTCCATAAATTTGACTGTTCTAGGAGGACTGATTACTTTTGAGCAAGAGAAAATAGTTTTTCTATAACCTGTTATTGGTTGCCTGGGTTGGCTCACATGTTACTGATTCATGATCAGAATAACCTCTGAGAGGTTTCACAGCATCACAGTGCATTGGTAAGAAAGTAGCACGTGGGTGGTCTTTGGACACGTCCTTCAGACGCTGCCCAGTCTCTATCAGAGTCAGCAGTCTGATTATGGTCTGCCAGGTAGGGAGCATATGCCAGACATTATGCCAGTCTGAGAGCACAGCGTCTGGAGTAGCTTTGCCCAAGTTTGAATCCTGGTCTGCCATTTTCTAATTGTTGGACGAGTTGATTGAACCCAGGGAGTCTCAGTTTCCTCATCTATAATCAGTAAAACATGCCTTATAGTGTTGTTGTGAGGTTTCAGTGAGTTGTTATATATAAAAGCATTTAGAACAGAGCCTGGCACGCTGTAAGCATTTAATCAGTGTCAACTACTATAATTTCTGGGGTGAGCTTTTACTCCAAGTACCTTGTGTTGTCCATCTGAGCTGACCAAGGACATGACTGAACCGTGATCATGGAATATTTCAAAACCTGCAGGATTTCGCTGGTGGTCTAGTAGTTAAGACTCTGTGGTTCTAATGCAGGGGTCATGGGTTCGATCCCTGGTTGGGGAACTAAGATCTCAGGTGCCGTATGGCCAAAAAGAAAAAAGACCTTACCATGGTGTTTTTAAAATCAGCTACAACTGGGATGTGAAATAAAGTCATGGTTGGTAAAATTTCTGGGGTCAACTTTGGGCCCAATATATGTCTCCAGTTTTGATAATAGAAATATGAAGTGTGAACATAGTGACTCACAACGCTGAATATGCTGTGTATTATTCAAAAAGATTGTGAATCAAAGCATTGCATACTAGAAGGATTGCTCAGGCTCCTCCATGTCACAACAGAAACTGAGCAGGAGATAGATTATGGCCCTGTGTAAGGATTTCCTCCTTTACATTAGCTGGAATTGACTGCTCTAGTTGAAAAATCAAGAGTTCCCCATCCTCTCTTCCCACTATAGCTTGACAACTTCTTTCTCATTCCACATTCTCAGATGAAAACAGGGTTATTCTTTCGTCAAGAATAGAGGTTTTGACATTTACTTATTCCCAATGTTTTCTGACAGACTTGAGGTAAGCGAGGATTGTATCAGAAGCTCTGTGTTCGGAAACCTGGGGATAACAACTCACTTACAAGTATCTGGTTTATTTTTCATGTTTGGAAACTTAATGTTCCCTGAAATCTCACTGTTATATCTCCATGGACTAGAACAATACTTGGCATATAAGAGTTTTCAAAACATGTATATTGAATGAAAGATTGAATACATGAATGAATGGCTGGATTTCTTTGGTGAAGCCCTGGGGAGATTACTGGGAGACATCTAGAAGCAAAAGAAGTCTAAGCCCTGAAACTTCCAGGTTCTCCATTTAGTTCTTCCCTGTTGAGAAAGTGTCATGTGCTTCTTCACTGCATCTTGCTTATTTTACTTTTGTATTTTTCTGCTTTAAAGCATATTTTTCTACATAATAATCACAAACTCTTCTGTGGCTCAGACAGTAAAGAATTTGCCTGCAATGCAGGAGACCCAGGATCAGTCCCTGGGCCAGGAAGATCCCCTGGAGAAGGGCATGGCAACCCACTGTAGTATTCTTGCCTGGAGAATTCCATGGACAGAGGAGCCCGGTGGGCTACAGCCCATGGAGTCGCAGAGTCAGACATGACTGAGTGACTAACACTTTCATTTTTTTTCAGTAAGAGCACTATTACAATCTTGTTTTTATTCCCTTTCCATCTTGAAAACTGTATTTATGAGACCTGTAATTGTACCTGTGAGAACACCCACAAGCTTTCCTTGTTCTTCTGCCCAGATGGGACTCTCTCCTCCATTGCTGAACCAGTCTGTGTTCTTGCAGAGGCAGGGAGCACGGGTGTCCCAGGAGGATGCTGGGATTCTCAGAGCAGCTTTTTTCATGGAGCAAATTAAGGACAAACACAAATCGTTTTGGGATTTCGACCTAAATCTTAACCCATTTATTTTCTTAAAATAAATCTCTTTTTTTTTTTTTCTCCTAGTGCCTTTAAAATATTTGCAAAAAAACTATTCTCTAATTGTTACTTTTCAAATTGAAGACTTTGAGAATAAATGACACTAGTAGCAAAACTCCAATGGCCATGTAATATATAAACATTTTATGAGGTTTATCTGGCCATTCATAGGGCATAGATTCTACAAGTTTTGTATTATTTCTGTTGTCTTACTTTTGACTCTTAGCGACCCCATGGACTGCAGCCTACCAGGCTCCTCCATCCATGGGATTTTCCAGGCAACAGTACTGGAGTGGGGTGCCATTGCCTTCTCCTCTCTTACTTTAGTGAAGTTAAAGTGTTAGTTGCTCAGTCGTGTCTGACTCTTTGCAGCCCTGTGGACTGAACCCCTCTGGGCTCCTCTGTGCATGGAATTCTCCAGGCAAGAATACTAGAGTGGATTGCCATGCCCTTCTCCAAGTATCTTCCTGACCCAGGGATTGAACCCAGGTCTCCTGCATTGCAGGCAGATTCTTTACTGTTGGAGCTACCGGGAAGTTGCAGTCAAAATTTCCTTTCTTTTTTCAATTTGTTTTAGCTTCTCTTTCAAAAGGTATACAGTTACACTTGCTTAGCAGATATTATTAACAGGTATTTAAGTTAGAATAACAATAATAGCTATAGTTTATGAAACATCATTCATGAGTCAGGCTGATTCTGTGATTTAACTTGATACCATTTAATCTTTCAAAAAGATTTGATTTACATATAGAGATGTGATTTACATATAGAAAAGCAAACAGATGTTATTTGTACAGTTTGGTGTATGCATATCCATGTAACCATCACCCAAATCAAGAAAGAATATTTCCATCATTCAGGAAGGCTCTTTCATGCCACTTCCCTCAGTCAACCCCCCATTCTCAGAGGCAACCATTATTCTGGTTTCTATTACCACAGAATAGTTTTGCCTGTCTTTGAATATTTATTAAGGGAATAATTCTCTGTTGGCCTTTTTAAGGAAAGTTATGACCAACCTAGATAGCATATTCAAAAGCAGAGACATTACTTTGCCAACAAAGGTCCGGCTAGTCAAGGCTATGGTTTTTCCTGTGGTCATGTATGGATGTGAGAGTTGGACTGTGAAGAAAGCTGGGTGCCAAAGAATTGATGCTTTTGAACTGTGGTGTTGGAGAAGACTCTTGAGAGTCCCTTGGACTGCAAGGAGATCCAACCAGTCCATTCTGAAGGAGATCAGCCCTGGGATTTCTTTGGAAGGACTGATGCTAAAGCTGAAACTCCAGTCCTTTGGCCACCTCATGTGAAGAGTTAATTCATTGGAAAAGACTCTGATGCTGGGAGGGATTGGGGGCAGGAGCAGAAGGGTACGACAGAGGATGAGATGGCTGGATGGCATCACCAACTCGATGGATGTGAGTCTGAGTGAACTCCGGGAGTTGGTGATGGACAGGGAGGCCTGGCATGCTGCGATTCATAGGGTCGCAAAGAGTCGTACATGGCTGAGTGACTGAACTGAACTGAACTAAACTGAAGATGCTTTTGAGAGTCATCCATGTTATTTTCTGTGTGGAGAGTTATTTTTTTGTATCACTGTGCAATAGCCTACAATATGAATGTGTTACATTTTTTACCACTCACTTGTTGATGGTCTTTTGGGTTCTCCCGTTATTTTTTGGCTATTATGAATAAAGCTGCTGTGAACATTCTTGAAACATCATTTTCTGGATCTATGGAAACATTTCTCCTGAGTATTTACCTAAGAGTGCATCCTACCAGGCCTATATGCCTCTGTTTAAGTAATTAGAAATTCCTAACAGAGGGCAGTGGCACCCCACTCCAGTACTCTTGCCTGGAAAATCCCATGGTCGGAGGAGCCTGGTGGGCTGCAGTCCATGGGGTTGCTGAGGGTCGGACATGACTGAGCGACTTCACTTTCACTTTTCACTTTCATGCATTGGAGAAGGAAATGGCAACCCACTCCAGTGTTCTTGCCTGGAGAATCCCAGGGACAGGGGAGCCTGGTGGGCTGCTGTCTATGGGGTCGCTGAGGGTCGGACATGACTGAGCGACTTCACTTTCACTTTTCACTTTCATGCATTGGAGAAGGAAATGGCAACCCACTCCAGTGTTCTTGCCTGGAGAATCCCAGGGATGGGGGAGCCTGGTGGGCTGCTGTCTATGGGGTCGCACAGAGTCGGACACGACTGAAGCGACTTAGCAGCAGCAGCAGCAGCAACAGTTTTCCAAGATATGTGTATCATTTGCACTCCTACTACCAACACATGAAAGTTTCGGTTATTCCACATCCTCACCACTGCTTGTTATTGTCAAATTCTTTAATTTCAGACATTCTAGTGAACGTGTGATGGAATCTCACTGTCGGTTTTTTTTTTTCCCCAGCTGAAATGTATCAAGATATAATTTACATATAAAATGCACTCACTTTAAGTGTATAGCTTGATGAGTATTAAAAAGTAAGTAAATTGAAAGTGGAGAGGAGAGAGTGCATTTTACAGCTCTTCTGGACTGTATTTCACGTAAACCTCACAACTTCCTGAAGTCAGTAAATGCAGTTATTATTTTAATGATGGAAAAATGTAGACAGTGGTTAGGTGAGCTCAGCAACATTCAATATTGCTGTCAATAAAGGTCTACTGGGGTCCAAGTCTCCCGGTGATGAGGATGGATCCATCCTAAAGTGGAGTCAGAAGGAGCAACCATATCAAATGAGGCGCAGTGCAGGCAGAGGGTTCCAAAGGCTGAAAGTGGAAGAGTTTGGAAATGATTCTGGACAACTGTCTTGAATAGTTTGAGAGAGAAAAAAAAGATGGAAAGAAAGAATAATTACAGAGTACTAGGAATTCAGATAATTTTAGAACAGAAAGAAAGGTTAAGTTTACAAGGCAGGAAAAAGCCAATTAATTTTTTCTGTGTGTTTAACAAAAAAAAAAACAGATTCTCAATTATTCTTTGTAGAAATGAAAATTCTACAAAGGAAATTCATTGCCTAAAATAGAGAGTCCCTTGAGCTGCAAGATCAAACCAGTCAATGCTAAAGGAAACTGGCCCTGAATATTCATTGGAAGGACTGATGCTGAAGCTGAAGCTCCAATGTTTTGGCCACCTGATGCGAAGAACTCATTGGTAAAGACCCTAATACTGTGAAAGATTGAGGGCAAAAGGAGAAGAGGGTAGCGGAGGATGAGATGGTTAGATAGCATCACTGAATCAATGGACATGAGTTTGGGCAAACTCCAGGACATGGTGAAGGACAGGGAAGCCCGGCATGCTACTGTCAACAGGGTCACAAAGAGTTAGACATGCTGCAGTCCATGGGGTCGCAAAGAGTTAGCAACCAAACAACAATGTATTAGAGAGAAAAAAAGCTGAGTTTTCCCTATAGGTTAAACTGAATTTGTTAAACTTTTTCACCTTAATTTATGTGTCAGAATTATAAAGGTTGAGTCACTTTGGATATATTTCCACTGATTTTCTTACAAGTATGTGAATACTTGTAAGTAAGTGAAAGTCGTCTTCGACTCTTTGTGAGCCTATGGACTGTACAGTCCATGAAATTCTCCAGGCCAGAATACTGGAGTGGGTAGCCTTTCCCTTCTCCAGGGTATCTTCCCAACCCAGGGATTGAACCCAGGTTTCCCACACTGCAGGCGGATTCTTTACCGGCTGAGCCTCAAGGGAAGCTCATATAAGTAAGTATGTAGATTAATACTTTGGAAAACCACAATACATTTTGTCAACGGTCTGAATGTTTGCTTTTTTTTTCACGCCTGTAAGACCAAAGTAAAGCAATGTTTTAGAAAGTGCCAAAGGATAACAGCCAGTTAATCTGTTTTCCTTAGGAGAGTTGGATTTAGGTGGAGGGAGGAAGATTATCAACTCTGTGTAGTTCTCTTGGTTCTTTGACAGGTTATAAAAAGTAAGCTGGCTTTACTTTGAAATAGCAATCATTACAGCAAGAGTGAAAGGAACTCATAATGTATTTTATGAGCTGGAGCTAAAGACAAACTAATATGTGTTTTAAACATTCTTAGAGGAAGAACAGGGTTCCTATAATGAAAGTATTTTTGTAGTAGTAAATACATAGATTGGTGATATTTAGTATAAACCTAGTTACATCTGCTTGTATTTGTTAGGAACATGAAAAAATGATCGAAAGCAAAAAAAATATTATCTATTCAAAAGAATTCACTTGATCATCTAATTCTATTGATCATTTTCAGTCTTTCTTTTTGATTCATAATGTGGAATTTCAATGAGAAATCTGGAAGATTTTGCCAGTAAAAAATAGAAGACTTCTCTTAATTTTTTAATGTTGTCAGATGCTGTTTTTTTATTAAGCTTTAATAATATGTGCTACTGCTGGTTAGTCACTAAGTCCTATCAGACTCTTTGCCCTTGGTAACGTATACTACACTGCAAAGTCAGTGGAAAGGGCTAAATAAACAAAACTGGACCACTGGAGAAGGAAATGGCAATGTTTGAGATAAGCAGAGATAGATTTATAGGAGATTTTCTAGGTCAGAAGCACAGCTGTACTTTAATGATCTCAATATCCTCAATTATACATGTCTGTGATGGCCAAAATACTACATGTGATTTTTTTTTCCTGTGTATGGATCTAGAATGGTTGTAAGCATATTGGTTGTTAAGCTTGTGATGGCATTGCTGACTGGGAGCTGTAGCTCTCTGTCCTGCCCAGCATCACTAGAGAGGATTGCATATCACTAGCCTGGGAAAAGATCAAAATTCAAAATTTTGAAGTATAGTTTCTACTGAATGCATAATGCTTTTGCATCAGTGTTAGGTCAAAAAATCATAACTTGAACCATTCTAAATTAAGGACCACTTACACATACAAAAAAAGTCAGTGGAAAATTTTGATTGAAATGAGTGTATCTCTATTCAAGTACAGTTTTTCAGAGGAACTTGACAACTTTCCTTCTTCTGTATGTTCTATATATTTCTATATATCTTCACTTTTTGCTTCTCTCTTTCCCATTTAGTATACATTTTGGGTTAATTTGCCTAATGCTCTCCTATGGTTGTGTCATCCCGGGTTTCTTGTTTCTGTGGCCCACCTTTACTTAAGTCCAAATCCTTATCCTCTTCCAAACCAGCTTCTGCCCCCTCCTTTCCAATTGTATCACCTCCTTCTCCCCAACACACCCCTTTTGCTCTGGATGTCCTGGACTCCTTGTCTTTCCTCAATGAAGAATTTAACTTTCCTCCCTCCACCTTTGTTCATACACTTTTCTGCCTGGGCCCAGTTGTTTCCTGCCTCAGGCCCTCCAGGTTTCCCAGGTAACTTCACTCCTGTTCTGTGCTCTGCCCAGAAGTTGAACATTGGGAGGCACCTGGAAATCCCGAGTCTGGAAAGTGAGGCCTCAGCTTGGAGCTTGATTCTGTGAGTCTGGTCTGGTTCAGAGAGGCCTGGCTTCTACTTAGCTGCTACATTTTCTTGCCTTCCTTCAGACTTGCAGGCTTCCCTGATAGCTCAGTTGGTAAAGAATCCACCTGCAATGCAGGAGACCCTGGTTTGATTCCTGGGTGGGGAAGATCTGCTGGAGAAGGGATAGGCTCCCCACTCCAGTATTGTTGGGCTTCCCTTGTGGCCCAGCTGGCAAAAAATCCACCTGCAATGCGGGAGATCTGGGTTTGCTATCTGGGTTGAGAAAATCCCCTGGAGAAGGGGAAGGCTACCCACTCCAATATTCTGGCCTGGAGAATTCCACACACTATACAGTCCATAGGGTTGCAAAGAGTCGGACATGACTGAGCGACTTCCACTTCAGGCTTGCAAGGGGCTCAGGAAGGGCTGCTCCTTAGACTCTAGCTCTTGGGGCTGAGAGAGATTTGGGGCTAGGAGGGAGTACAGCTGGACCTCTTGTTTTTATATGTTAAACCTGTGCTGTGAACCTCTATCTGCACTCTTGGCCCTGGCTCTGCAGATGTTAGAGGAGGACCTGCTCCTGACTCCAGCAGTTTCTAAACTTTTTCCTGACCTTGAGCAACTAATTTTATTTGTAAAAATGGAGATAATATTTTTAGAGAGGATAACAGAAGGGATTTTTGTCTACAGGTAACCATTAAACAGTGTGAGAGATTAAGGGAGCCAAGCCTCTGAGCAGTCATATATCCACGTATAATTTATAAGGGTTCCTCTGAATCCTGGATTACTCCCTGTCCATTATTCCTTAGCAATGGATTCAGCCCACCTCGGATCCATCTAGTACTGTGGTATTTACTATTGAAAAAATCCATCTATAAGTAGACTCTGGTAGTTCAAACCTGTGTTGCTCAAGGGTCAACTGTGGCTTATTACTATTGTATCCTATGCTATAATGGGCTTCCCTAATAGCTCAGTTGGTAAAGAATCAGCCTGCAATGCGGGAGACCTGGGTTTGATCCTTGAGTTGGGAAGATCCCCTGGAGAAGGGAAAGGCTTCCCACTCCAGTATTCTGGCCTGGAGAATTCCATGGACTGTATACTCCATGGGGTTGCAAGAGTCAGACACGACTAAGCGACTTTCACTTTCACTTTCATACCTATAATTGTGCCTGGTACAGAGTAGATGCTCAATAAATATTGAATGAAAGAATAACATTTTTTTCTTTTAAAAATAGTTGTGTTGAGGAATAATTGAAATATAATAAACTCTACATCAGTTCCGTTCAGTCACTCAGTCGTGTCTGACTCTTTGCGACCCCATTTAATGCAGCATGTCAGACCTCCCTGTCCATCACCAGCTCTCGGCATTTACCCAAACTCATGTCCATTGAGTCAGTGATGCCATCTAACCATCTCATCCTCTGTCATCCCCTTCTCCTCCTGCCTTCAATCTTTCCCAACATCAGGGTCTTTAAAAATGAGTCAGCTCTTCGCACCAGGTGGCCAAAATATTGGAGTGTCAGCTTCACCATCAATCCTTCCAATGAACACCCAGGACTGATTTCCTTTAGGATGGACTGGTTGGATCTCCTTGCAGTCCAAGGGACTCTCAAGAGACTTCTCCAGCACCACAGTCAAAAGCATCAATTTTTCTACACTCAGCTTTCTTTATAGTCCAACTTTCACATCCATACATGACTACTGGAAAAACCATAGCCTTGACTGGATGGACCTTTGTTGACAAAGTAATGTCTCTGCTTTTGAATATGCTATCTAGGTTGGTCATAACTTTCCTTCCAAGGAGTAAACATCTTTTAATTTCATGGCTGCAGTCACCATCTGCAGTGATTTTGGAGCCCCCCAAAATAAAGTCAGCCACTGTTTCCACTGTTTCCCCATCCATTTACCATGAAGTGATGGGACCAAAGGTATAATGAGTTTGACATATTCATAAGCCTGTATAACCATCAGTACCATCAAAGGAATGAACATTCCCACACCCAAAAGTTTCCTGGGACTTCTTTGTAATCTATCCTTTCTACTCCCACACCTGCTTTCTGTTAGTATACTATTTCATATTTCCTAGAACTTTCTATAAATGCAGTTTTACAGAATGTACGTTTTTGGTAGCTTTTTTCACTTAAAGTAGTTATAAAATTCATTCATATTGTTTGTATAAATATTTCATTCCTTTCTACTGCTGAGTCCATGTATGGATGCACAATTTGTTTATTCATTTACTTTTTGATAGCTTTTTGAATGTTTCCAGTTTTTGGCTGCTATAAATAAAGCTGCTGTGAACATTATGAACAGGTATATGGATGTAGTAGTAGTAGTGTTAGTTGCTCAGTAGTGTCCCACTCTTTGTGACCCCATGGACTGTAGCCTGCCAGGCTCCTCTGTCAATGGGATTCTCCAGGCAAGAATACTGGAGTGGATTGCTATTCCTTTCTCCAGAGTATCTTCCCAACCCAGGGATAGAACCTGGGTCTCCTGCATTGCAAGCAGATTCTTTGCCGTTTAAGCTACAGGGAAGATCATATGGATTTAAGCTTTCATTTCTTTTGGGTAAATACCTGAGCGTAGACTGGCTGACTCCTAAAGTAGGTACAGTTTTTGAGTTTCTGATAAACTGAGAAACTTGTTTTTCCAAGGTGACTGCACCGTTTTGCATTCCCACCACACATATGTGAGAGTTCCAGTTCCTTCATGTCCCCACAAACACATGGTGGTGTCAGTCTTTTTAATTTTGGCCATTGTAATAGGTATTTCATTGTACTTTTAACATGAATTTTCCAAATGACTCATGATATTGAACATCTTTTCTGTGCTTATTTGCCATCTTTATATCTTCTTTGGTGAAGTACTCAGGGCTTTGCTCAAGTTGTCATTAGATTTCCCCCCTTGTTATTGAGTGTACTTTATATATTCTGCACACAATTCCTATATCAGATGTGGTTTGGTTCTCTCAGTCTGTGGCTTTTTTTTTTTTTTTTTCATTAACAGTCTTTTTGAAGAGCAGAAGTATTTATTTTTATCAACTCTAATTTATCAGTTTGCTCTTTTATGGGTTACGTCTTTTTTGGATCTCGTTGTTGTATATAGAAATATTTGCTTAACCCCAGGTGACAAAAGTTTTCTTCTGTTTCTGGAAGTTTTATAATTTCATGTTTTATCTATAGGTTTGTGATTGATTTTGAGTTAGTTTTTGTATATGGTGGAGAAGGAAATGGCAACCCACTCCAGTGTTCTTGCCTGGAGAATCCCAGGGATAGTGGAGCCTGATGGGCTGCTGTCTTTGGGGTCGCACAGAGTCGGACATGACTGAAGCGACTTAGCAGCAGCAGCAGCAAAGTATAGATAGAGGACTTTCCTTTTTTATGCACGTGGATATCCAATCTTTCTGGCAATATTTGTTGAAAGACTCTTTCTCTGCTAAACTGCTTTTATTGAAAATAAGCTGTTCATATGTGTGTAGAATCTGCTTCTGGGTTCTCTATTCTATGCCATTGACCTGTTTTTCTATCTTTAAGTTAATACTGCAATCTCTTGATTTATTGTAGATTAATAATGTCTTGAAATTCGGTAGTGTTTGTCCTCCAAGTTGGTTTGTCTTAATGAAATGATTTTTAAAACAAAGGAAAATTCTGAAATATTGTGTAAAAGAATCTTGCAGTGTTTCAGAGCTAGCATTTGCTTTGGAGATAAACATGTCTGCATGACCTTTCGTATTGTCTGTGCACTGAATAAATGGAAGTTACCATATTATTTACCAGCATGCATGTTCTCTAAAACTAATGTGTAAATCATATCATTAAACTTTTCACTATTATTTAATGCATTCCTATAATTAAATTTTTATAGCACCAGTTTAAATATTTGTTAATCACCATGAGATAGTCAATATTTATTATATTTTTTAATTCTTTCTGTCTCTCTTAGACTCATATTTCCTATTTGAATCTACGTGGATATGAATGTCTCATTTTCAGCTAAATCTCTGAGTCATGAGCCATTTCTCTAGGTTTGTAGATTCTGCTTCTTGGAAAATATTTGTTCAGGCTTCAGTTTGGCAGTTACCCAGATGCATCTTATCATTCATTCTTCTCCTGAGGCCCTTTGTCATATTCTCCGGAAATGCTCTGTGTGCCTCGATTATAAGGACTCTTGCTAGTGTGTCATCTCTGTAGAGCACAGTTCTCATTGGCTCTGCGTAGTTCTTTTCTCGACTCCCTGTGCTCTAAGAGGAGTGCGAGGAAAAGTGAAGAAGTGGAGTCAATGACCAGTTATGGGCCCTAGGAATTCACAGATAAAAAATGAGAAGAAAGATAAATAAGCCATGTATACCTTATTAGAGGTACTTACAAATAATTCATAAATTATTCATAAACCTAAAATTATTCATAAATAAATTGAAGAGTAACTATAATTATCTTTATATAAGCTATCAGGCTTTTAAATCTTTATGAAAATATAAATTTAATTATTTATATTTGTAAATAAATATAATGACTTTTCAGATCCTTACAACTCTAATTTCAGATTGTAATTTTCCCATCTCTGCCCTTCAGGTGCTTGGCATATACTGTGAATCTCAGAAACCTGTGATCTTGAGCTAAGTGAGATTTACCAGGGTGTACAGGGATCATCAGTGTTAACATGGGGGAAATACCGCCTCAAAAAGCCTCGACTTAGAGAGGCATCTTCTGTCGGGTCGGGGTGAATAAGTCAGAGTGTTGGTTAGGTTGAGTTAGTGTGGCTCTTCTTTCAAGTGTAGGGAAGGAAAATTGGATTTTTTCTAGTATCAAGAGGGTAGCCAAAATTTGACATTTTTTTCTTTTGATTTATAACCCTACTTTTAGCTTTAAACTGATACTCATTGGGAAATTGATCTAAAATATACTTGTATTGTGTGTGTGTGTGTGTGTGTATGTGTGTCTGAACTGGTCCAGGACACAGAGCTGAGAGCCCTCAGGGTTGTTTCTATGTTTTCCATTTTTATTATTAATAATAATAATAACAGATAATAATTATTTAGCCCTTACTACATAGCAGCCCCTGTTCTAAGGGCCTTATATATATGTTAACTCATTTGTTCATTGCAACCATGCTGTGAGCTAAGGCCATTACTATCTTTATTTTACAGAAAACTGATATACAGAGAGATTAAGCACTTGCTGAGGTCACACAGCTAGTTAGGGACAGAGCTGCTGTTCAAACACCAGTGACTTGGCTCTGAATTAGGAAGGTGCTCAGAGATGATCTGGTGCAGTCCTCTGACCTTAAAGACACAGAAAAGGAGACCGAAGAAGGGTGAATAATTTGCTCAGAGGCACAGGCTCTCCAGCAGGCAGAGCTGAGGTTTGTCCTTGGGTACCTGTCACCCTCTCCTGGGTTCTTTCCCACGAAGCTGCCCCTGCTTCCCTCTGTCATCCAGCTATAGTCACTGTCCTTTGGGCTCTACGGGCCACACTCAGCATTTTACCTTATTGCTGCCTGGGCCAGAGAACTCCCTGAGTTCCTTGGCTCCATGAGCAGACTCCAGGGGTAAAGGAATTGGGTTGGTCTCCTTGCTGCTTGCCATTTGATCATTTCCTTACAGTATACACCCAGAGAGTCAGCACAAATCATCTTTAATGTTGGCATTAAAGATGTTGGGCCACTTTAAAATTCAGACTCAGATCTGATGTAGCCAGAATTGCTTTCCAGCCTGCATTATCCACATTGATCCAGATTTCTCTAATGACTTCAGGAAGGCATCGTAACAGCAGAGTGCTTCTGGCAGGCAGACAACTGAACCAGCAGAGAGGGCCTCACACTTGCTCATTCTGTGGCTGACCAGATTGGGTGACTGCGTTCCAGTTAAATTCCTTTTAGAATTTACTCTGTTGTTACAAGAAAAATCACACTTAGGGCATGTGCCAAAAATACCTGAGATTATCTGACATAGAAAACTCCTCAAAAACCAGTGCCCAATGATACAGTTTATGTTCTTGGGGGCAGAAGTCAATCTTGCTATTTGCCAAATAGTTTTGGTTTTCCTCTGGGCACATCCTTGTCCCCTGGAAGCTAGATGTGGCTGTGTGATTTGCTTGGTCAATGAAACAAAAGTGTTGTGTGCCTCTTCAGGGTGGAAATTTTAAGAGCCAAGATGTACTTCACCACATGTTATTCAGGTTATTCATCCTGCTTCCTGGAGGCACAGAGCTGGAGCCTCCCTCTGCCTGTTGGTGGGTAAGACTGCCGAGTACAGCCAACTTGCCTAAACGAGCAGCATGAGCAAGAAAAGAAATGTATTGTTCTGTACCCCCTCATTCACATGTCTGTTTGTGTATTTGTTCTTTTCATATTGCAGTAACTGTAGATTTATGGGCTTCCCTGGTGGCTCAGACATCTGCCACAATGTAGGAGACCCGGGTTTGATCCCTGAGTCGGGAAGATCCCCTGAAGAAGGGAATGGCTACCCACTCCAGAAGTCTTGCCTGGAGAATTCCATGGACAGAGGAGCCTAGCGGGCTACGCAGAGAGTCAGACATGACTGAGCAACTAACACTTTCCCTTTCATAGATTTATAGGAAGTTACAAGAACAGTACCAAGCGTTTCCTTGTACCCTTCACTCAGTTTTCCCTGATGGTTCTATCTTAATGTAGCCATGAGGTGTTGCTTTAAGTCACTGAGATTTTGCGGTTACATCAGCATTATCTAATCTCATTCAGAGTTTTCTTTCTAATCTCATTAGATAGTTTTCTTTTCCTTTTTTTAAAAAAAATGCACACCTTAATTGCAAGGACATAAAAATCTTGTCACATCACATTTTGATTTCTTCTCTTTTACCAAATGGAGTGTTTTGTTGTGTATTGTAGTTACTCATGTATATTTTTATTCTCCTTCTGCCAGATCACAAGATCCCTAAGAGAACACATCTAATTTATTTTTGAACCCCTCCCAAACAGCACTGTGTCTTTACAAGGCACTCAGATGTTCATTAGTGATTGAATGAGGGATTGCTATGTGGTTGCTAGCCTCTTGAGTAGAAAGAATGGGAAATAAGAAGCTCATTTTAGGGCCAAAAAAAGACCAAATATCCTGAAGTTCATCATTAACTGGCTGTGTCAATACAGAGCTATGAGGTCAAACAAAGATATGGTGAAAGGCAGAGAGGCTGAAAAATATAGTATTTGGCAGAAGTGGAGTAAGCAGACATAAGGCATTTACCATCCAGCTTTACTTCATTAACATAGGATTGTGTATCGTACCTTTTATACGCTATCTTGCTTCCTTATTACTTATAGATGTTCAGTGCTTCAGAAAACTGATTTGTGACTCTATGTCTCTTTAGAGCCAAGATTTTCATACTGAAATCATAAGACTTCGCTCTCCCCCACTGTTAGATTTTTATAACTATCTACCTTTGGGCCATGGGGGTGAAAAATCACCTGTCAGTTGCAAGCAGCAGTGCCTTTACTCTTGTGGTGTAGCAACAAGCAGCTGTCCAGGTGTTCTATGATGAGGACCCTTCTGTAGCTGCATCTGTAGAAAGCCGTTGCCTGAGATCTAAACTGGGAGATAATTAGACCACTGACATCTGGTTTTAAGGCAGTTTGCAGTTACTCTGCTGCTGGTATGTAAATGGATGTTCTGCAGCCTTCCTTCCAGGCCACATTAATAGTTGCTCTTCTTCACCAAACTCTTCTTTCAGGCCTCTATTATCATCTGCCCTCTGTGCTCTTGTCCAGTGCCTGCCACAAGGTGGGCACAAGAAATCAGCACAGCCCTTCAGGGAAAGTCAGAACACAACCCTTGCCTTCTGCTTAGGTATTACAGCCAGTCTCTTTCTCTTTTCTCATGATACACTTAACCCAGTACTTCAGTATTGCAAAAATGATTAGATCTTTGGATAAACTTGATCATGTATGTTTAATTCCAGCTACTCACACCAGTATTCTGGCCTGGAGAATTCCATGGACAGAGGAGCCTGGTGAGCTACCGTCCATGGAATCACAAAGAGTGGGACACGACTGAGCGACTTTCACTCTTACTTTCTTCTTTCTTTCTTTATTTTTATGTGGACCATTTTTAAAGTCTTTATTGAGTTTTTACAGTGTTGCTTCTGTTTTCTGGTGTTTTTTGGGGGGTGGCGTTTGCCCCAAAGTGTGTGAGATCTTAGCTCCCTGATCAGGGATCAGACCTGCATCCCTTGCATTGGGAGCATGGAGTCTTAATCACTGGACGTCCAGGGAAGTCCCTAGCTTTCCTTTTAGAATAAAAACCAGGGGCAAATATTTGAAAATCTTCAGGAAGTGATGGCAGAGATGCATGGAAAGAATTCCCATGTCAGGAGAAATGATTCTGAATTGTTAAAGATGTAAAATTGTATTTGCCAAGCTACATCCCAGTGTGAGGCAAGCAAAAGTAAGCAAGTCTTCCCTGAACTCATTTCCTGGTAGGGAAGTGGGGTGGCAATTTATTTTGGTCCTACATGGCTCATTAAACACGAAAGTCTCCTGTTCATTTGCTTGTATGGGGGAACTTGAGTTATATATCACAGATGAGTGAAGCAAACCGTACATAGGCTGCAACTTCTGAGAATATGTCTTATAGAAAAATCTGAAATGAGAAGAGTCTGAAATGCAGATATATTCAGAGGGAAAGTACAAGGAAGTTTGAGTACAGAGGGGTAGAGAAGAACCCCATGTGGCATCAGACAGGGCTGTTCTGGGTCACTTGGTTGGCTGATCAGAGCCTTTTGTTGAAAGCAAGGTAGAGGCTGGTTTGAGAAGCTGAGCTTATTATTTGTGAAGGAGGGGCAATGACGGAGGATTTCTCCTGGGACAGGGCTGCCTGATTTATTTTCAGTTAGAGCTGAATAGTCCTTGAAGCTGATGTAAAGAGTTATGGAGTCTATTGTTTTCTCAGTAATGTTTCCATGACTAGTTGCTAGGATTGAGTGTGTGCCAAGTGTGGGCTGATGAGTGACTTGGTGGGCAAAATAAAATGGTCTGCCTAGGTTGCTATGGCAGCCAACAGGAGGGCAAGTCCAGTAGAAAATGAACTCAAGTGATGCAAAGAAGAAAACTGCAGTAAGAACCACACACGTACATGTTCTTGTTGGCTGTAAACCCATTTATTGCCTCCAAACTTTTGCTCGGCCAGGTGCTTCTTATCAGCCAGGTAGTAGCTGTACTGTTACTTCCTCAGAGGGGCCCTCCCTGACCACCCACCGTAAATACCACGCCCCACTTCCCAACCCTCCCTGTCAGTCAAGTCTGTTTTATTTTCTCCTTTGGACTCATCGCTAGCTGCTTTTGTGTTTTTGCTTATTTGTTTATTGTCCTTAGAATCTAGTCACTGTGAAAGCAGGGGCCTCTCCTTCCTCCATGGTATCCTCAGAGCCAGGCATGGACCCTAGCACAGAGCAGGAGCTCAGTAAACATTTGTTAGCTAAAAAACTGTGTGCTGCTTGTGTGGAAGCCTTACATTTTATTCATCTCTGTGTTTTGAATTTCTGGCTTAGAAGTATTTCTTGAGCAAGTGTAGGCCTCTATAGAGAGATTATCCCTGGACCTTTGTCTTCTTTGTCACTTGTCTCCAGGAGTCATTAGCCATTGCAAAGTCTGGAAGGGGCTTCCAGTGAGCAGCTCAGAATTATGGTTACATGGCTGGACTGGGATCGGAAACATGGAGGTGAAAAAGACACAGCTTGCTAGAAAACAGAACAAGAATTGCTGACAGTTATGAAGTCATTACTCTGTGGCAGCCACTGTGCTCTACATTTTATATATATTTAATCTTTTAATCCCATAACTATATAGAGAGGTACGTTCTATTATTATACCCATTTTACAGGTGAGGAAGCTGAGGCACAGAGAGCCTAAGTAACTTACCAAAGGTCACTGGTTGTTCAGTGATGGAGTCAATATTCAAATGTACATCATAGGATCATGTTGAGAACCAACCGAGACAATTAGTTAAAAGTGTTTAGTTTGTGCTCATAAATGTGTGTTCTCTACTTTTCCACTCTCCTCTCTTCTTTTTGGTGCTTTTCTGATCTCCTGATATTATGGTTTAGTGCTTTTTTATCAACTTCTTTTTTTTAAGTCTGTCTGGTGGGAAAATATAGTAAGTGTATTATGATATGTTTAATAGTATAAAACATACAAATGCAAAGAGAAAATCCAGTACTAAACAATGAAATGTATGAACTATGATATTGGAAATGGGTACCACAAACTGTTCCACCATGCCTGGAATGAGTACCATGTGATGAGATTATAGGCTTCTGGTCTGAATTCGGTTGCTAAATGGCTTTATGACAGTGGGCATGCCATTTAGCCTCTGCAGACCTCTGGTTTATCTTCTGTAGAACTGAGGGTGAGATGGGGCACCGAGGCAGTAAAACTCCAAAATTCTCTTTACTTTTAAGAGCACATGATGACATTGTTTTATGGCCTTTTGTGCTTTGTATACACTCCTGGTTTGATGACTGCTGGCCTGAGCTGTGGGGAGCTGTGCCCTTGGAGGCCAGAAGCCCAGATGCGCCATGGCTGTATTTTTCTCAAACTGTGGGCTGCATAGCAGGCAGTGAGACTTTGAAAAATCAGAGAACACATTTTAAACTATTCTATTATTATTTTACAACAACTCTGTCTGTGTTAGAGCATCTTTCTGGATACTCCAGGTTTTTAATAGTAGGGAAAGCTAGAAGGAGAACAAGAGCAGTGTTTGTCTAAAATGTATTAGGGCTGGCAAGCAAGGGCCACAGATCAGAGAGCCAGAGGTCAAGTTTAAGAGGGTTAGCTAACTCCTCAACAGGAGATGTGGGAGCAGTGTTCTCCTCAGGGAACGTTTGGCAACGTCTGGGGACATTTTTTTATTGGAATATAATTGCTTCACAATGTTGTGCCAGCCACTGGCACACAGCAAAGTGAACCGGCCGTACCATGTATCCCCTCCATCTTGAGCCTCCTTCCCACCCCTCTTCCTGCCACCCGTCAGGCCATCACAGAGCACCCAGCTGAGCTCCCTGTACTACACAGCAGCCTCCCACCAGCCATCTGTTTTACTCATGGTATGTATATATGCCAATGCTCTTCTCTCAGTTTGTTCCACCTTCTCCTCCCCTTGCTGTGTCTGCGAGTCTGTTTTCTGTGTCTCTTATTGCTGCCCTGCAAATTAGGCTCATCAGTACCATTTTTCTAGATTCTACATATATATGTGCATTAATCTATGAGATTTGTTTTTCTATTTCTGACTTACTTCACTCTGTGTGATAGACTCTAGGTTCATCCACATCATTACAAATGACCCAATTTCATTCCTTTATATGGCTGAGTAATATTCCATTGTATATGTGTACCACATCTTCTTTATCCATTCATCTGTTGATGGACTTAGGAGGCATTTTTGATTGACATGACCCGGGGACGCTTTGGAATCTAGTGGGTAGAGACTGGGGATGTTGCTAACCATTCTATAGTAACACAGGATGGCCCTTCACAACGGAGAATTATCCAGTCCAAAATGTCAATATTGCTGAGATTAAGAAACCCTAAACTAAGACAGGATAGCAGATAAAGAGTCACATCTACAAAATCTAAGATCGGATATCAGGATCCAGGCAAGCAAACTGAACAACAGCAGGGCATGCAGCTCAAGGCAGGAGGTCTGGGCCACAAAGCTTTGGGAACCTGGCTAAGGATTAGGATTTTGGACAGACATCTGGACATAGGCACAGGGCACCAGCAGAATGAAACTTCTAATGTGCCATCTGCTTTCTGAAATAGAAACCTCTTTTAATTATTGTAAGGAACTTCCTGATACTGGCTTCCTTGCTTGGGGTCAAACCTGGCATCAAGAAATAGGCATAATTCTAGCATCTGGTCCTCACTTCAGCTATTTGAGATAGACATGGTCAGTATTATTTTATTATCTCCACTTTACTGCTGGGTCCTCTGAGGCTGAGAAGGGTTAAGTGATTCCCCTGTATTACCAGTAAGTAAATGACAGAGTCTTTAGACTTCAAGTCTGGTACTTGTTTGACTGAGGAGGGTAGAGGTCAAAATTGAATCACATGGCTGGAGCAGCGAGGCAGAAAGTTAGGCTGTGGGTAGTTTTGAGCCCTTCCCCATCTAAGCTGGAAGATGGGAAGGAAGTGCTCTTAGACTGTGTGGCTTAGGCTCAGATTTTAGCACATAGGAAGTTTATTACCTTTTATTGAACAAGTCTCATTAATGAAATCAGGAATTTTATACATTATGATAATTCTAATAATGCCTTGAATTTGGGGATCTACACTTCTCAGTTGGTGAGTATAAAAATTAAAGAGTAGAATGCAATACAGTTGCTTTTTCAGCTAGTTGCTTGCCAGAAGTTCTTATTGCTGCAGTTCCTAAAACTGTATTTTGAAAAAAAATCAGCTAGTTCAGGTTAAAGGGAAGGACTTCAGCAAGGGAGCTGTCGCTGCATCTTTGTGTGAGGGGTGTATTTCCCGAATAACAGATTTCAGGAGTCACCACAAATACACGCATCTGCATGGTAAATACTATACAGCATCTTACTTTTCTAGAAAATGACGTTCTGGGCAATTTTCTTGGTTTTGAAGTAAGGGTGAACTCTCCTCCTCCTATAAACTTTTAATTTTTGTTGGGGTATAGTTGATTTACAATTTTGTGTTAGTTTCAGGTGTACAGCAAAGTGAATCAGTTATACATATATCCTGTCTTTTTAAGATTCTTTTCCTCTATAGGCCATTGCAGAGTATTGAGTAGAGTTCCCTGTGTTGTCTATACAGTAGATCCTTATTAGTTATCCATTTTATGTATAGTAATGTTTATATGTCAGTCCCAATCTCCCAGTTTATCCCTCCCCTCCACCCACTAATTACCATATATTTGTTTTCCTCATCTGTAATTCTATTTCTGTTTTGTAGGTACGTTAATTTGTACCCTTTTTTAGATTCTCATATAAGCTATATCATATGATATTTGTCTTAGTTTGTCTGACTGAATGTCACTCAGTGTGACAATTTCTAGGTCCATTCATGTTGCTGCAAATGGCATTATTTCATTTTTTTATATAGCTGAGTAATATTCCATTATATATGTATGTATGTATGTATGTGTATATCTAGGGGCTTCCCAAGTGGCTCAGCAGTAAAGAATCTGCCTGCAATGCAGGAAACATGGGTTTGATCCCTGGGTCAGGAAGATCCCCTGGAGGAGGGCATGGCAACCCACTACAGTATTCTTGCCTGGAGAATTCTTTGGACAGAGAGGCCTGGCAGGCTATAGTCCATAGGGTCGCAAAGAGTCGGACTTGACTGAAGCGACATACCATGCACACATGTGTATATATATATATAAATAATGTATATATATGTTATATATGTATATATACCACATCTTCTTTACCATTCATCTGCTGCTGCTGCTAAGTCGCTTCAGTCGTATCCGACTCTGTGCGACCCCATAGACGGCAGCCCACCAGGCTCCCCCATCCCTGGGATTCTCCAGGCAAGAACACTGGAGTGGGTTGCCATTTCCTTCCCCAATGCATGAAAGTGAAAAGTGAAAGTGAAGTCGCTCAGTCATGTCCGACTCTTAGTGACCCCATGGACTGCAGCCTACCAGGCTCCTCCATCCATGAAATTTTCCAGGCAAGAGTACTGGAGTGGCGTGCCATTGACTTCTCCGTACCATTCATCTAACCCCCCTATAAACTTAAACCATCAATATAGGGGTCACAGAATCCAGAAAATAAAGCTGAAATATCAATAGAAGTCCATGGACCCTCCCTCAAAACATGTTTATTTTACAAAGCCTTCTCCATTTCCTTCTCCAGGGGGTCTTTCCGACCCAGGGATGGAACCCATGTCTCCCGCATTGCAGGCAGATTCCTTCCTCTCTGAGCCACCAGGGAAGTCCCTTCTGTATAAGAAGAACAAGCAAAATTAAGACAATAAAGAAAATCATAGAATGAAAGAAAATATTTTCAATCATTTTCCCAAGGTTGATGTTTATTACCTAAAACATAATATGAGTACTCACGAATCTAAAAGAACTAAATTGATAATGAATAAATAGGCATAGTAGTTATCATCTGTTGAATGTTTATTACATCCCAGATGTTGGGTTTAGCATTTGAAGAACATTATTTCACTTGATTCTTAAGCGACACTACAGAGATGAGTATTGTTATTATGCCTGTTTGGCATATATGGAACATTAAGCTTAGAGAAGGTAAGTAATTATTCAAAATGACATAAAAGAAAAAGCCCAGCAAACCGTTTTTTGAAAACTGTTTAACTCCCAGTAAAGAGATGAAAATTAGGCCCTAGTTTGCATCTATTCAACTTGCAGAAATAGAGAAGCTGTTGAAATGTGCTGCTGACAAAGCTATGGGTAGTTAGGCGCACACTCCAGCATCAGCACTGCGGGATGAGGCGTGGAAATGCTTCTACTATTAAACCAGCAGTTCCACTCTTCAGAAATTTTCTTATAGAAAAACAAATCAAAGGGAGAATAACCTTGTAGATAGACAGATGTTTTAGTGTTAGCAATCGTCCATTAATAAGGGAGTGGTTGAGGGCGTTGAGGCATATTTATTGAGAGGGCAGCATGCCTGTCTTTACAAACAATAAACATGGAGACCATCTTCTTTAGGACTCCGCCTTTGTCAGGACAATGGGATGCACGTCTATTTTGACAGATAGTTGGAGGAGAATATAGGGCAACTTGATTTTTAAGAAATTGATCCACGTACACCTTTTTCCTGCCTTAAAACAAATGGAACCTCTCCCCACCTTGAAGCATCATCTTGGTTAGATCATCCTGCGTGTAGTCTCATGATCCCTTTTATTTTTTTCTTCACAGTTCTTATCACCATTTGCAATTACGTTTTCATTTTTATCACTACTAGTTTGTTAATGTCTATTTCACTAAACATTAAGTAGAGGTCCTGTGAGGACAGGGACTAACTATCACTTTTGTAACCCCTACTCTTGGCTGAGTGCCTGTCACATATACGCACTTACTAACAATTTCCTAATTAAGTGGGTACTTGTATATTAGGACTTGAGCTCTGTGTTTGACTATTCCCTTCAAAGCAGAAACATTTCTTATGGTGCCCCCTCCTGTTTTCTAGTAAATTTACCACATATATTTATTTATTTTATCATGCTGAGATCTGCCATTAAAACATACATAAAACAACCCTTATTGGGCTTCCCTGGTGGCTCAGATGGTAAAGAATCTTCCTGCAGTGCAGGAGGCAGTTCAGGGCACTGCAAAGAGTTGGGCTTGACTGAGTGACTAACACTTTCACTATTGGTACTGAGTATTTTATAACTTAGTCTTTCACAATATCTTTTTGTATGACTTCCCTTCCCCCTCCACCAGATCTTAATCTTATCCTGGGTATTAGTCAAAACCTAGTTTGAATATTCCATCTCAAAACTCATTTCTGTATGCAATAAATGTTTATTAAGCCCTTACTTTGTCTCAAGCACTATGTGAGATACTGGAGACAGAGAGCTAAATATGATTTCATCCTGATGTCCTAGAAGTTCCTTGGGGATTGGCAAGGCAGACAGTGAGCAGCACTACCGTGTGGTCAGCTCTGTAGCAATAGAGACGTGGACGAGATGCTATTGGAGATGGGTGAGGATGCAGAGCAACTTCCTGGGGACTGGCTATTTTGTTCTTTGCAAAAAGTCTGAAATGGCATTAATTACTTGAGAGCCTGTTGTATTTACATGCATGTTTAGGGGCCTGTGTATTTGCAGTCTTTTCTCTAAAATGATCCGTATAGCATTAAAGATAATCATGAAAGAAATAGGAGACAAGGATCATACATTAAGCATCAGGGAGAAATTGGGCTTCTGTTTTTTAGGGGAGATTGGGTAAAATAAGAGATGTGAGGATTAATCAGGGAAGTACATGGAGGGACTTCATATCTGTCTAAGGACAGGAGGCATAAGTGACTGCACAGTGGTAGGGACCAGGGACACCACTCGCTGAAGTAGTGCTCTGAGGAAAGGCATGAAGGGGGGTTGTTCAACAACAGAGAAAATGGAGAGCAGGTTACCTGGGCAGCTAGAGAAGGATACAGGTAGACAAAGGCCCTGGAGTCCTTCTGTGCCTGAGAATCAGCATTAAGCAAATGAGGAAGAAAGGGGGAATCTAAGGAGGAGGTAGGGTACTAAACAATTTGACTGCAGGATTCAGGCCGGGAAAGGAGGACTATGTGAAATTAGTATGGGATGGGAAAAGGGTTGAGTGGTGGAGAACTTGGCGGGGAAGGAGAGCCACCACGAAGCACCTTTGTGTTGCCTGGAGGACACAGAGATGCTAAGTGTCCATAGATACCTTCTGCAGAAGTCCCAGCTCAGTAGGCATTGGTTGGTGGACCAGGAGCTAGTGGAGAGAGTGAGACTCGAGGGTGATGACATTACAGATTCCCATCTAAGAATCTTGGCCTGAAGAGAATGAGATAGAGAGGCCTTGGCAACTTCATGGGTATGTAAGGTTTAGGAGGGGATTTTTGAAGTCAGGCAAGAGATTTAAGCGTGAGAGGGAGAAGGGATGAGCAATGCAGTGCCGTCCCCAAGGGAGAAGCAGGGACGGCTCCTGTGGAGTGGAAGGAGGCTTTCGCTTGTATTGGGGGACCCCAAGGACTCTTCTTTAGTTATCCCAGAGCTCTTGCCCTCAGAAGGCGAGATCCAAGAGAGAAAATTCTGTTTCAGGTTGTGGAATGGAACTTTACCCAGTGCAGGGTAAAGAATAAACATTTTTAAGAGGAGCATCGGTGCCTGTGACAGTGACCTTGAAAAAAGCTTAAAGAAGAAATCGTTTTTCAGAGTAAATATAACTGTCTTGCTTTAAGTGGTTGCATCTCAGCAGTAATTTATTACATGCCCTGTGTGGAGTATATGGAAAATACACAAGACTTTTGAGTCTTGAGCGATATAAAACAGCTTGGACATCCTATTGTGAGAGATATACAATCTTGGCCTTAAATGTTACTATTGCTGCTGTTTTAACAAAGAAGCTGATTCTGACTATTGCAGAGCAAAAATTTCAAAAGTACTGTATGTGAGAAAATCACACAGAAGTTAAATCAGGATAACTTTTCTTCTTCAGGATAAAAATCATCCCAGAGAGAACTTGGCTGCCATTCTAAACTGTGGACTTTCTATATTTATTTTGTTGTTTGGGTTGCTTGTCGTTAGCCTAAAATCATTGAGTTTGCTTTACATGGGTAAATGAATAAGATCCTTCAGAGAATAATTTTTTAGCATTTCCAATCAGGGTTTTCCCAAAGAATACTTTGAAGTAGGGCCCAATCTAGCTTGCTAGATTGTAATTCCGTAGATACACTGATGAATTATTGTTTGAAAAAATGAATTAATGGGTTTAAAAGTATGAGATGGAGTGGACTTGTGAGAAGTTCATTTAGCTAGTCCTTTTCATAGTCTTTCTCTACATTGAACTGATGGCTCTTTCCAGAGAAGTGCTGACTTTATGTCTTTATAGCCTTTGCTTTCAGATGTGGGGCAGGTGCCAGGCTGCTGCACAGCGAAGACCCCATGAACACCAGCCCTGGCTCCAGTAGGACGGGGCCTACTTTGGCCCCTCACTGCCACTCCAGTATTCAGTCAGCTAGAGATCAGGCTTTCTGTTTGCTTCTCTACAGTGGCTCTTGTTGATGCCCAGCTTTTGGGCTCTGGGTCTATTATCTGCCATGATGTGTATATATGTACGTGTGTGTGTGTGTGTGTGTGTGTGTGTGTGTGTATAATACAGTAAGAGCCTTAACTGACCTCTCTGGATTTTTTTTCCCTTGGGTGCCTAGCCCTGGGTTATCTGTGGAGGGCCTCAGCTAATGTGCATGATCTGTCTTTTTCACTTCACTTTTCCCTCTTCATCCTGCCTGGAATGTGGACATGATATCTAAGGGTACAGCAGTCATTATGTCTGCATGAGGGAGAGTCCACATTTTAAAGAGACTTTATAGAAGGAGTCTGGACCTTTTATGAGTCCCAGCCTGGGACTGTCCTACACCTAGGGTTCTTTTAAGAAAATTAAACCCAGAAGTAGAATTTCTGATAACTCGTAGTTGAATGCATATAGTTGATTATACATATAGTTGAATGTAGTTGAATGCTCAACAGTTTAATCTCCTCATCAACTCTAGCAGTGGTCTTTAAACCTTTTTTGATTGTGACATCTATCAATAAAATTTTTGAACATGTATATGTATATTAATTTGTATTTTTATTTATTTATAAACTATCTACATATACTTATATGTTAGACATAGAGGAAAATGGATAAG
Organism: Bos mutus; assembly: GCF_027580195.1. NCBI lineage: Eukaryota > Metazoa > Chordata > Mammalia > Artiodactyla > Bovidae > Bos > Bos mutus. The sequence continues at coordinate 36,700,959 of NC_091626.1, forward strand.
TTAAAGACAAAATACATGTATTTTGTATTTGATTTTTATTAATGATACTTTTTTTTTTACTTTTGATACTGAACAACATGATTGCAATTTAATATGCTTTCAAAGTTTCTGAAAATCTAAGTCTAACACCTTCTGATGGAATGATCTGAAGATCTGTCTTCAAGGCTATTTTAGTTGTATGCTTGGTTTTATTAACTCTCAAGTCTGAAAAAGATACTTTACAAAGGCATGCATTTTCTAAAGGAATAAGTAGATCATTGGTTGAACTTATTACATCCAGATACTCAATTTTCAGTTCCATCCCTCAATAATGCAAAGGTTTTTTTTTTTTTATTGAATTTGGCCAATAAACCTCTGTCTTTGATAATAATTTCCCTGCAAAACTAATTAGAAGTGATGCTGTGTATACTTTTCACAGTTGGCTTCAAAACCTATTGACAGAAAGTCTTCAGTGGAAGATTTTTAGATGGATTGGAAAATTCAGTTTCCAATTTAATGTGTGCAGGTATGAGAGTTTTTATATATGACACACATCATTTTCAGCAAAAATTACCTGATAATGGAATCATTTCCAATTATTCATTTTCAGTATGCTCCCTTCAGGGGTTGTCTTGTTTGAAAAGCCATTATTTCCTCCCTTGTGGTTAAAATGCCACCTTTATGATGAAGGGAGAGTTTTTGTGTCTACGTAGTACCGCATTGCAGAAGGCTTTTGTCATATCAGGAGATGTCAGCAAATTTAGAGACTTGTCTTTTTTTGTGAGATAAAAATGGATAACTAAAAGTTCAATAAATCTTTTTTTTTACAGTGAGATAATGTGCAAACTTTGATTAGATGTAAAAGTTTTTCTTGGTCACTATCCATCTCATTGCAAATTATTGAAAGACTGTGTTGTATTTCATTGCATTGTTTTTTGTAATTTTAAGTAGTCAGTTCTGCTATAAAACTTATATGAAAATGTGAGTTTGTTCCAATGCAATGGATATATTTGGGATTACTTTGAGTATAACACAACTTTGTGTTTGCTTATGCACAGTTTTTAGAGAAGGCAATGGCACCCCACTCCAGTACTCTTGCCTGGAAAATCCCCTGGACGGAGGAGCCTGGTAGGCTGCAGTCCACGGGGTCGCTAAGAGTTGGACACGACTGAGCGACTTCACTTTGACTTTTCACTTTCATGCATTGGAGAAGTAAATGGCAACCCACTCCAGTGTTCTTGCCTGGAGAATCCCAGGGACAGGGGAGCCTGGTGGGCTGCCGTCTATGGGGCCGCACAGAGTCGGACACGACTGAAGCGACTTAGCAGCAGCATGCACAGTTTCATCCACAAGAAATACTGTGTGAATCTGGTTGAATACAGAAAATTGCTGAATCAGGACACACGTACACACACCTACTCTCAAATGTTTATTAGCTGCCTCAGTTTACCGTGTTGTGTGTTATGAGATGAGTCATACCTGTTCACATCTGGTGTTATAACTTTCCATCCAATTTCAGATAACCCTCCTTCACCACTACACAATGACCCACAAGCTGCAACACAAACCTTCAGGCCTTTTTCAAGGGTCTTAGCCATTTAAGACATGTAAAACTGTGTTTCTGATTTTATTAAAATTTTATCTCCTTTAAAAAAAAAAAAAAAGACTCAGTTGGTAAAGAATCTGCCTGCAATGCAGGAGACCCTGGTTCAATTCCTGGGTCAGAAAGATTATTTGGAGAAGAGATAGGCTACCCACTCCAGTATTCTTGGGCTTCCCTTGTGGCTCAGCTGGTGAAGAATCTGCCTGCAATGCGGGAGACCTGGGTTTGCTCCCTGGGTTGGGAAGATCCCCTGGAGAAGGGAAAGGCTGCCCACTGCAGTATTCTGGCCTGGAGAATTCCATGGACTGTATACTCCATGGGATTGCAAAGAGTTGGACATGACTGAGCAACTTTCACTTTAACTTAAAAAAACACAAAAACAAAAACTGGTACTGACCAAGTTTTTAAGTGCTTTGCTTTCACGCCATTGTCTTCATAAGCACTGTGATTTTTGTTGCAATTTTGCATAGTGTGGTGCTGTGATTATGAAGATTGCATGTCATGTTATAACGGAACTGACTATACACTCATGAGCTCTAGTAGCAATTTGTGCAGTCCTGGCTTTAACTTTTTTGTAGCAATAGTTTGTTTTTAAATGATTCAGGAATGGGTTTCACAGTGAGATGCTATCACTGCAACCTTCCTTCCTTTCCCCTTTCCGAACAAAAGAAGTATTTATAGTGATTCCAATTTAATAGGTCTAGGATGGGACCTGGCCTTGGGCAGTTTAAAAAAAATACCCAGTTAATTCTGTTGAGCAGTTCGAGTTGAGAATCACTGCTTCATACATCACCAAAAGCAACTTTGTGTATTTTATCCTTGAAACAGATACTAGTAAATACCATAAGCTTAGGCATGTTGAAACCCCAGGACTTTCATCCAGCTGTGTAGCAACCTCCCACAATGTGCAGTTTGTACTAACACACATCTCTTCAAATATGCAGCAATTTCTAAAAATTGCATTTCTTCCTTTCTTTTTGCCACAACACAGTTTGTGGGATCTTAGCTTCCCAACCAGGGATCAAACCCAGGCCCCTGGCAGTGAAAGCTCAAAATACTAACCACTGGACCACCAGGGAAATCCCACAGCAGTATTTTTAATGCATCTTGCAACACCATTTTCTGAGTTGAAGCACATATAACATTAAGTAACACTGAAAAAACTGAAATGGTTACCTCCGTGTTTAGAATGCTCAGGTTTTAAACTGTCTTGCGAATTGTGGTGACTTGACACCAGCATTACCTATTACCTCAAGAATTATTACTTATAATGAGGTTCATCTTTACTGATGGTGGATATTGATCCATATTTCAATTAATAAGGAAATGAATTCTTGTGGTTAGATCTGATTAAATTGTCACTGATTTTAGCTTATAAGGTGGCTGGTTTGTCAGACTACTTTCAGGTCACTTGTTTGTGTATTTGCACCGTTGCTGATTACTATCGGTCTGCGGTTTCTTTGCTGAAACCCTTTCTAGCCGGTTGTCCATACTGTACGTGCATGCTCAGTCGCTTCTGTTATGTCCGACTCTGTGCGACCCTATGGACTGTAGCCTGCCAGGCTCCTCTGTCCATGGGGCTCTCTAAGGCTAGAATACTCAAGTGGGTTGCTATGCCCTCTCCAGGGGATCTTCCCGACCTGAGGATTGAACCCGCTGAGTCTCCTGCGTCTTCTGCACCACAAGCGGATTCTTTCCTGCTGAGCCACCCGGGAAGCCTATCTGTATTGTGTTAGCTCAATAAAACAAGGTAGCATAATCTACACATATTCTTAACTGAGTACTCATAGATTGTAATGTTATAACATTCTAAAAGCCCATCAGTGATTGAGGAGCTTAGCCTCTTCCCTTGGGAATCTCTGTGTTCTGTGTGACATGGAATCACCAAAACTATAGATCAAGTGAGGGAGGCAGTGTCAATCCATATATTATATATTAATAAAGTTAAATTATATTTTCAGTAAAGCTTACATATCTGTATATTCTAATATATTTTTCTGGTGTCACAATGGATTGGCTTGTATGCCTCTCTTTGTCTCTTGTTGTGGCAGGTTGATTCTTTACCCCTAGTGCCAGCAGGGATGCCCCAGGTGGTTCCTCTCTTTGGAAACCACCAAGTACAACCAAAACTTAGGCTCCTGTAGAGAAATATGGGCTTCCCAGGTGGCGCTAGTAGTAAAGAATCTGCCTGCCAATGCAGGCAGTGCAAGAGATGGAGGTTTGATCCCTGGGTCGGGAAGATCCCCTGGAGTAGGAAATGGCAACCTGCCGGGGTCCAGCCCCGGTGGATCCAGGGAATTCGAAGCGGGGACGGCGTCGGTGAGGATCAGGAAACAATTGCTTAATTAAACGTTAATTAAGGATATAAAGAGTGGTTAAATAAGGATAGCTCAGTGAGGAAATTCAGTGGAGAAAAGAGGCTGAATAATTCAGCCAGAAGGTAAGAGAAAGAACGACATGGGGAGACCAAGTTTCCGTGAACAAGGCCCGCACTTTATTTTCCAAAGTAGTTTTTATACCTTAAGTTATGCATAGAGGATAATGGGGGAAGGGGTAGAGTCATGCAGTAAGCCAGGCTTTCTTCCTGCAGATTTATCATATGCAAAAGTTTAGGTGATTTGCATCATCTTCTGGCCCGGAGGCCTGTTAACATCTTAAGAAACTTATTTTTCTCTAAAGGAGATTATTCTAAAGTCAGGCGCCACCCTCCAAAAAGCATTAGATAAAGTTGCATTCCTATAGGGCAAAGGTGTGGTGGGCTATAACAAGAAAAAGAATTAACTCAAGGGTCCAAGATTACAAACATTAAAGCCACTACTTACACCAATTATATTAATCAATACACTGCCAGGGACACAGCAGGTAAGGGATATGGAAACTTAGCAGCAAACTTTGGCGCAACAAGTGAAAAACCCTTCACCAATACAATTTCTAATCAATCTTTTAACTGCTCAAAGGAATCTGTATTCAGACAGTTTAGAACATCTCATGCCTCTCACAGTTGGGAGGCTGTGAACAATCACATGTGGCTGGAAAAACCTATTCAGGCAGGCTAGAGGACTTCCAAAGGAGTTTGTAGGTTGAAACACTGTCACACCCAGGAATTATTAACTGGAGCTGTAAGTTAACTCTTTTTTTTCAGAGAGAGGTAGTGGGGGACAGCCCCCCGTAAAGTCAGAGGTGTAGGTGAGAGCACAAAGCAGAAAGTAGGCAGACTCTGGTTTTGGGGATAGATGCTCGAGAATTTCCAGGGGCACTCCTGAGGCTCGATCCCGCCTTTGCGTATGCCGAGCCTCCTTCCTCATGACCTTTGTTATGGGTGGAGCTCTTGCTCCCGGCAGTAACCCCTCCAATTCTTGCCTGGAAAAATGCCATGCACAGAGGAGCCTGGTGGGGGTACAGTCATGGGATTGCAAAGAGTTGGACATGACTGAGCACACAGCACACGTTTTGAGTTTTGGAGAAATACAAGGGTCTCTGTCTTCAGGCCTCTGCCAGCCGTTCCAGCTGTAGTCTGGATCAATGCCAGGTTCACACTTGACCCTTCAGCATCAGTAAAGTGTTTACTTCTCTACACACACCATGTTTGGCTGCCATGGAAACCTCTCCTGACTCTTCCTCTCCACTGATTTTGCAAGGGGCCCATAAGTATATGTCTAATACTCCAGGGAGACATTGTTTTAAAATATGTTTTCTACTTCTGCCAGAAACCTGGAGCTCCTTGATGTGAGGAACTGAACGTGGAGAACTATGAGGGGTTGGAGATTCTGTCCTGCTTGCCACCTAACAAGCTAGTCTGCCACAGTTCCATGGAAGCTGACAGAGGAGTGGGGACTCCTGGGTCAGGGACAGAGGACATACTTACTGACCGTGTTGCAGGCACCATGAGCTTCATGTTTGAGTCAGTTCCTTGCCTGCAATCCCGAATCCCACGGGAGTGATGCAGAGCAGCCCAGGTGGGTGCTGCACACATGGTGGGCTTGTCGCAGTCCAGGAACTCTAGCTTAGGCAATCTTCCAATCTCCTAAGGCAGCAGTTCCCAACTTGTTTGGCACCAGGAATCAGTTCCATGGAAGACAATTTTTCCATGGACCAGGGTTGGGAAGGTATGGTTTCAGGATGATTCAAACACATTACGTTTATTGTGCACTTTATTTCTATTATTATTATTACATCAGCTGCACCTCACATCTTTAGGCATTAGATCCCGGATGTTGGGGACCCCCGTTCTAAGGGCCCACCAGCAAACCTGCTCCACAAAAGTCTCCCAAGGGAGACTTCTTCATGTCCTGGATGGGAAACAGACCTGCCCCTACCTGGGAGGGAGACTCTCCCTATTTTCCAAGGCTCTTTGCTACAAAGACATTCTTGAAAGGATAGTCAAGACCTCATTATAAGACATACAGAATTACGAAGGGACTCATGGAGAATTATCTCCCAATATGAATCTTCTTTTTTTCTGGCAGCTAACCCAGGGTTGGGAACATAGTGGGTACTCAGTAAATGCTTGTTGTTGAAGAATGAGTGAAAGCAGCTGGAAGTTTTTAAACAGTCTTTGAGAGGAAATGAAAAAGCCCCTGTTTGAGAAAGATTCTTTCTAAAATCCTTGGACAGGGACCAATTTCTTTTAAAATTTCAAAAAAAAAAAAGGCATGAAAATCAGCCTGAAACACTCTTACTACCTTATGAGGAGCCTCTGGGTCCTCTGCTGTGCCCTCTACACTGAGGCAGTCTTCAGCCCTCATTCAGCTACTCTGTGGGGTGGACCCAAAGTAGGGAGGCCTTCATAGGAAAACCTCCAACCCAACTGCCAGGCAGCCTGTGAAGTTCTGTTCTTTCCTGTCCACTGGATACGTTAGAGCTAAGTACTGAATACTGATGCTCACAATAAGGAAAGACAATTAGCAGATTCATTAGTTAGGCTCCTGTTTACCCTTCTATCCCACTAAGCCATTAATTTGTATAATTATGGCCTTTTGCTTTGACTTAGTGATATTGGAATAAGAAAGTGTTTGCTAAACCTGACTCCCTGGTATAAAATGTTGGGACATTCCAACATGCTTGTCAAGAATGAAAACAAACTTTTATTTATTGTGAGTAAGAATAATTAATAATATATTTCAGGGTACACTGAAGTGGCAGGCCTCATAGGCTTCAAATACAACCTTTATTCTTCCTTCCTTACCCTTTTCCAATCTGCTTTGTGGGGCTGGTTCTTCCTTGCTGTTTTGGATGAATGCTAGGGTGATTCCATAACTTTTCTGGTCACTCTGGGAAAACAAAATGTCCTCAGCTACCTCAAGTGGCAAAAACATAGTCACATATTGCCTTCAAAATGTCATATCCTTATAAACTTCTTCCTAGTTCATTTAAAGTTAAAACTTTCTCTACCACAAGGCTATATAGTCAATAGTCAAGGCTATTCTGTGTGGAAGCCTGCAGTAGAAGAGAGGGGGCCAGTTAGCTTTTTTGTTAATTCAGTCAGGTCCAGGCACAGCTTGTGACCTTCCAGGGTAAAAGTGTGGCTGCAGAGAGGAAGGGTCAAGACAGATTTTGCTTGAAGGGCAATGATGTAAAAGCCAGTTGACTTCCTCTGTGTGTGGCAGGTGTTTACAGCTTTTATGGAGCATAGTGGATTCTTTGTATAGATCACCCTCATCCCAAAAGATCTCTCATCTGCAGTTCCTTTGCATTTCTAGTGAATTTCCACATCCTAAGGACCAACTCTGGCCTCTTTTTGCCGAAGTCTCCTAGCAGCTCTAGGCTGACCTCTGGGGCTGGATCCAAGACAGCCTCATGTCAACTTTCCTTTGGCCATAGTAGAAGACTGCATTTACTTCCCAAATTTAGCTCTGCACTCTGCAGACACGTACCTGCTCACTGGCCACTAACCCACAGTGCTTCAGTCACTAGAACATGTATTAAACTTGGATATGTTCTCCAGGAAGACCATCTCATTTGACTTGAGATCACACCTTCAATGAAATATTCCTTCCAGCTGCTAACTCTTTTAGTTTCTCCAGCTTTAACACTTTATTATGTTGCATGAGTTAGGGACAAAGAGTTACAAAGCTGGTTTTCATATTTCCTTTGTAATATGGAAGTACTAGCTACATATTTTGTTCTCAGCCTTTTGGAGCCTCAGCCAAATCTGAGATAAAAATCCAATTAAAAATTTAGCTTTAGAAGAACTTATTTATAGGGCAGCAATGGAAAAACAGGCATAGACAATAGACTTATGGACATGGAGACGGGGGGAGAGAGGGTGAGATGTATGGGAAGAGTAACATGGAAACTTGTATTACCATATGTTAAATAGATAGCCAATGGGAATTTGCTGTATGGCTCAGGAAACTCTTTAACAGGGGCTCTGTATCAACCTAGAGGGGTGGGATGGGGAGGGAGACAGGAGGGAGGTTCAAAAGGGAGGAAAAATAAATAAATTAGACCCTTAAAAAAAATTTAACTTTGAAAGGTAAAATATAAAAATTTACTGCCATTTATGTTAACTCAGTTTTTTCCTGTTGGATTATAATCAGACTTTTAAAAAATAAAAATGATATCTCCACAGATCAACTTTGAGGAGAAAATGTTTGATAATGAGAAGAGAAAGAAATGTAATTTTATGGGCTATGATTCATAATTTTATTAAATCAAACATATATTTGTTTGTCATTCATATCATCCATAGCAAACTTCCTCTGATATCCATTTTATGAAACCCACTCAAATAAGATTCAGTTCAGTCAGCAAAATGAAAGATATTATGCATTCTTTATCTTTATTTTGTGCTCTTTTCTTTCAGGGTGTTCTTTGATGTCATTTGGGAAGTATCTGATAATGTAGAATTCATAATGTCTCCTTTAATTTTAAAATTTTGGAGGTATCATCTTGGTAATCTAACTGATAAAGAATAAAGACTTTCACAGAAGAAACTTTCTGGACAATATATTTAGGTCAAAATTTTGTTTTGTCGCAATTAAGGTTTATGACACTGTGTAGGCCTTCTAGGAAAAGACTCATTTATAGATGTGATTAATCTGAGCATTCAGTGTTTAGTTCTTAGCTGTTTAGGATCCTAAGGTTTCATCCTTTGCTGTAAATCAGGGCCTTGTGGTGGAGCAGGTGGGCGGCCACAGTTTAAGCCCAATCAGAATGTTCAGTGAGAGACCTGGTCCTCACAAGCTTCTTAGGTGGTTCACGCTGCGGACCTCCCTCTTTCCTTACCTTGCTTAAGCCTGTGAGCTTGTATGCCAGAAACTGTTTTGGAATTTGGGGACAGAGCAGTGAAGAATAAAAATCCTTGCTGTTACGGAGTTTACATTCTAGTGGGGATGGGGTAGCACAATAAACTAACAGTATCAGAATGTGTAAGTATCGGAGAGGAAAATGACCAGAGTCAGGAGATAGAGACTAGGACCTGGGGTGCTGTTTCAGATGGAGTGATCAAGAAAGGTGTTCCTGTGGAAGGGATCTTTGAATAAATGAGACTATACATGAAGAGATATAGCATGTTTGAAGATACATCATGACATATATCTAAAATGCATATATATGCTGCTGCTGCTGCTAAGTTGCTTCAGTCGTGTCCGACTCTGTGCAGCCCCATAGACGGCAGCCCACCAGGCTCCCCCGTCCCTGGGATTCTCCAGGCAAGAACACTGGAGTGGGTTGCCATTTCCTTCTCCCATGCATGAAAGTGAAAAGTGAAAGTGAAAGTGAAGTCGTATCTGACTCTTAGCAACCCCATGGACTGCAGCCTACCAGGCTCCTCCATCCATGGGATATTCCAGGCAAGAGTACTGGAATGGGGTGCCATTGCCTTCTCCGATGCAGATATATAAATATATCTAATATCTGTACTTAGATATTAGATAAAATTATACTATTATCAGTAATTCATGAGTAGCACATGAAAAAGTCTCTCATAATTTAATATATTTTAAGTTAGTGTTTAGCAAACTTCTGAGGCATTAACATGCTGTTCCACCTTATGTAACATTTCCCAGGTGTATTTGAGTATGGAAACATTCCACAATTCTCTTGTGTTCTAAAGAAATCAATCTAGGAAATGGTGTCTGTACATAATGCATCATGAACAACTGAAGTTTTTGAAGTAACTGGTAATGTTACTAATGTTGAATGAAATCTGAAAAAAAAAGGGGGGGTATTTTTTCTCTTTGGTCCCATTTATTTACTGGAAATATCAATAACCTCAGATGTGCAGATGACACCACCCTTATGGCAGAAAGTGAAGAGAAACATAAGAACCTCTTGATAAAAGTGAAAGAGGAAAGTGAAAAAAGTGGGTTAAAACTCAACATTCAAAAAATTAAGATCATGGCATCTGGTCCCATCACTTCATGACAAATAGATGGGGAAACAATGGAAACAGTGACAGACTTTATTTTCTTGGGCTCCAAAATCACTGCAGATGGTGACTGCAGCCATGAAATTAAAAGACACTTGCTCCTTGGAAGAAAAGCTATGACCAACCTACACAGCATATTAAAATAGAGACATTACTTTGCCGGCAAAGGTCCATCTGGTCAAAGCTATGATTTTTCCAGTAGTCGTGTATGGATGTGGGTTTGATCCCTGGGTTAGGAAGATCCCCTGGAGGAGGGCATGGCAACCTACTCCAGTATTCTTGCCTGGAGAATCCCCATGGACAGAGGAGCCCAGTGGGCTATAGTCCATGCGGTTGCAAAGAGTCAGACATGACTGAGTGACTAAGCACAGCACATGTATGGATGTGAGAGTTGGACCATAAAGAAAGTTGAGTGCTGAAGAATTGATGCTTTTGAACTGTGGTATTGGAGAAGACTCTTGAGAGTCCCTTGGACTGCAAGGAGATCAAACCATTCAATTCTAAAGGAAATCAGTCCTGAATATTCATTGGAAGGACTGATGCTGAAGCTGAAATTCCAATACTTTGGCCACCTGATGCAAAGAACTGACTCACTGGAAAAGACCCTGATGCTGGGAAAGATAGAAGGCGGGAGGAGAAGGGAACGACAGAGGATGATATGGTTGGATGGCATCACTGACTCAATGGACAAGAGTTTGAGTAAACTCTGGGAGTTGGTGATGGACAGGGAAGCCTGGTGTGCTGCAGTCCATGGGGTCGCAAAGAGTCGGACCCGACTGAGCGACTGAACTGAACAGCAAAGAAGGAGACTTCTGGATTTACCTAAGAATTTTCATCACTGGGGGCACTTGACAGGTTTTGCTCTCCCAGCATCTGACCATAACCTAAACCAAAATCTCACTTGCTAAAATGACAGCTAATTTAAGTTGTATTACCAAGTGTTTTTTCTTTGTCCAGAATGATGTCTCCATCTCGCTAAGATAGATTACTTTTGCAAAGAGGAGGAGTGGAGTTGGGAAATTACAGGTGACATTTAATTCTCTCAGCTTTCACTGCTGGAAAAAAAAAAAAGAATCTACACAGCCACCCACCATCCTCTTGTTGAAACTGATAAAGATAACATGCCATTTACTCCGGGATAAACACACAGGCCAGGCAGAAAATAGCTGTCTATCTAAGTGAAATCACAAGGACAGGATGCTCCTATTCTCATTTGACTAAAAACAGCTGGACAGAGGACACCTGTAATCAGAGTCCCCGGGAGCTGTGACTCTGGCAGCTTGCCTGCTGCCCATTGAAGGGAGAGGGAGGTCAGGTCCGTCCAGTTTCCCTGTGCTGTGTGTGACTTGCCTCTACCCTAAAGGATGTTACCAGGGAGTGAACCCCTTTACAAGCTCATAATTCAATCCAGATGGGAAAAGTTTCCAGACCTTTCTGTAAGTTTTCATCCTCCAGGAAGGGAATGTGTATCTCAGGGAATGAATGGCCTATTTCCCTCAAAGGCCAGGTCTCCACAGTCAAAGCAAAGAATTAGGGCAACTATCCAGATAATTCAGGCCACCCAAATCTACTCTGGCCTGAATCATTCAAGTTAAAAAGCAACTTTCTTTGCAGAGGCTGGCCCCTCATATAATTCAGAGGGCTCAAGAGCCCACAGCATTTTCTGCCCTGGGAAATCAGCAACATCGACTTCCCCAGACAAGCAAGAAGTGCGAGTATTAATGTGACCCACTTCTGTCTCCTGGTTCTTTCTGCCTGGATACATTATATTTTGCTTTCCATTCTAAACAGCACTTTCCTTTCCTGAGCTGCACTACCTGTGACCTGAGGGAGAAATAATAGTAAATAACAGGTGAGTTAGTAAGCAGGCAGGTGGTTTGGGCCTCTTGACTTGGAGCCTCAGAAATCTGAGGCTCCAGGATTCTATGTTTTGTTGTCTGTATTGGATAGAGACTGCCATTTTTACACTGAGAGTTTTATATATTTATTTATGTATGATTATTCATTTTGTTGTTGTTTAGTTGCTGAGTCATGTCCGTCTCTTTGCAACCCCAGGGACTATAGCCCACCAGGCTCCTCTGTCCATGGGATTTCCCAGGCAAGATTACTGGAGTATGTTGCCATTTCCTTCTCCGTGAGATCTTCCTGACCCAGGGATCAAACCTACATCTCCTGCATTGGAAGGTGGATTCTTTATACCTCTGAGCCACTAGGGAAGGCCAATTATTCATTTATTTTAACAATATTTTGGGATCACAGAAAGGTGGTCTCACAGGATTCAAATTCCTCTCACTGTGGGTAACTCTTATCTTGTGCTTACTGTGGTCATATAGTGCCAAAAGGTTTTTTCTCAGTTTTCCTGCTTCACTCTCAGCTTGCAGCAGGCACTGTGCGTCCACTCCATAGAAGGAATCTCTCTTTGCTTCTCTGTCTCCCCCACCAATAGACTTTTTTTTTTCTTATTACTGGAGCAAAGCTTGTAGTAGTACAGGTGGGAATTCTCCTTGTGCAGCTTTGGTTTTAAGCAGGCCCTTTGTGCTCAAAATAAGGCTTTCTCGGTGTTCTTATTTCTGTCCCTCTTCAGCTGTCAAACTCTGCCTTGTATTTCTGGCAGTTCCTGAGAAGAATACAGTCCTCTCCCTCAACCACCTCCGCCCATGACAGCTGACCTCTGCGTTGTCTTGGTATAGGATCCTGGTCCCCAGTGGTCTTCTTGCCTTTCTAACCAGGGGCAGAGGACTCTTATTTCTACCCTCCTCCAGAGGCAATAGAGTTTTGCTTGAGTCCTGGCAGTGGGGAACCTTCCTGTCCCCTTCCCCAGTGAGGTAAGGTGTTTGTTTGCAGGAAAGAAGAATCTGTTGAAGTGGTTGTGTTTTATGTCTGCCCCACACTGGCAGGCAGTCACCATCTGCAAATCTGTGCCACCAAGTGAGGCTTCCATGGTCTCCTGCCCTTTTCAAGTCTTTCTTGTGAGCACTCAGTGGAGATCTATGGAGAAGAATGTTAAGTCCCTCCATGTCTGAAGCTCCTAGTTATTGAAAATTTATGCACTAGCCTACATTCAGCCTCCACAAATTTGCTAAAACTCTAGCTTATTTATTCTTTTATAGTGTCCATCTCTTCTTCCCATGCTCTGTCAAAAGTAAAAGAGTTTGTGTGTCCTGTATCTCCTTGGGGAAGACTTGACCCTCTTGAAATTCAACTCAGTTCATTGACTTATAACCTATGCTTTCTGATGGCCTTGAGAAAATTGATGACTTTGTAGATTATCCAAAATGTTCTCAGTGTTAGAATGGTAGTGATGTTCGCTTGAAACTTTCTTCCTAAGCAGCAGCATTTGCTTCTTGATGATTATTATGATGAGTGACATTTGATGAGTCTGGCTCACCAACTCAGTCTCATTCCATAGGCATTTTATTTTTGTTCAGACTGAATGTGCCGCCCTTGGCCTCTTTCATGAGTGCTATTAGGAGAGAACTTTTAATTCTTCTGTGTCATCTCAGATTGTGAGGTAATACCCCAAGTTGTATAAAGCAGATTATGTTTTTAGAGTAATAGTACATTTGTTTATGCTGTCAAGTCATGATTCAGTTGACCTCATTGGAAAGAATTAGTACATTTTTAGAAAATTCAGATACATCAGTAGCTTAAAATGTTTGGGAATTGTTTTTCAAGTGATCTTGGCAAATCATTGGCTGTTATTGGGGAGCTGAGGATGCTTTGCTGTTGTCATTTTGGGTCACTTTTTAAGTCCTCAGTATTTGAAATGCTTCATCTGTACAGTTATTAATTTCAACGTTGTTGAAGACAGAATAATGCCCCCCTCCTTCAAAGTTGTCTATGTCCTAATTCCTAAAATCTGTAAATATGTAGCTCGTACCCATTGTAGCTCAGTTGGTAAAGAATCTGCCTGCAATGCAGGAGACCTGGGTTCAATTCCTGGGTCAGAAAGATCCCCTGGAGAAGGAAATGGCAACCCACTCCAGTATTCTCATCTAGGAAATCCCATGGACAGAGGAGCCTGGTGGGCTACAGTCCATGGGGTTGCAAGAGTTGGACATGACTTAGCGACTAAACTACCACCTTCAAAGTTGTCCATGTCCTAATTCCTAAAACCTGTAAACATGTTACCTTATATAACAAAAGGGACTTTCAGATGTGATTAAGTTAAGGACATTAAAATGGAGAGATTATCCAGGTGGGCCCAGTGTAATCACAAAAGTCCTGATAAGAGAGAGGCAAAAGGTTCAGAGTCAAAGAAGGAGATGTGATGATGGAAACAGGGTCATAATCAGAGAGGGAGATGGAAGATGCTGCCCACTATGAAGATGGAGTATGGGGCCATAGGCTGAGGAAAATAGGCAGCCCCCTCCTGCAGGTAGAAAAGACGAGGAAGCTGGCTCTTTCCTAGAGCCTCCAGAGAGAACCTTTCCCTGCCAGTATCTTGATTTAGAGACTTTGACCTGCATAACTGTAAGGTAATAAATTCATGTTGTTTAAGCCACTAAGTTTGCGGTAATTTGTTATAGCAGTAATAGAAAGTCCATATAAATTTTGAAAAGCTAACATCAATTTGCCGTCATAGCATGAGAAAATAAATTACCCAGTGGGTGTGACCTCCTCTTTTGGCTATGCCATGCAGCGTGTGGGATCTTAGTTCCCTGACCAGAGATTGATTGAACCCAGGCTCCTTGCAGTGGATGTGTGGAGGTGTAACCCCTGGGCTGCAAGGGAATTCCCCTGGATGTGACCATTTTAAAGAATATCAGTCAAGTGAACATTTAGTTGGTAATCTTGAAACGGGTCCTTTATAATATCACTTAAAAAGTTGTAATGAATTTTGTCGTATGATTTTAGCAGCTATAAATTAATGCTAAATGATCCATTTTAACAGAAGGAGGAGAGTCATTTTAAGAGTCATTATTTTTAGTGGCCTTTCCTGGGAAAGTGGATACTAAACCCTTTATTCCAGAGATTTACTATGATGCCCTGTCTTATCATGGATAATAAAAGATGACATCCTATTTTTATAATGGAGAACATATTTTGTTTTTTTTCTGGCTTAATATTTAATACACTGTCTCTTCACTTTAGTTGTGATGGCCATGATGAGTTATGCCCTCCCTCAAAGCTGAGCCATTATCATTTGTAGTAGCAACAATAACAAGCAGCAGCAACAACAACAATGCTGCTGCTGCTGCTGCTAAGTCGCTTCCGTTGTGTCCGACTCTGTGCGACCCCAGAGACGGCAGCCCACCAGGCTCCCCCATCCCCAGGATTCTCCAGGCAAGAACACTGGAGTGGGTCGCCATTTCCTTCTCCAATGCATGCAAGTGAAAAGTTTAAGTGAAGTCGCTCAGTCGTGTCCGACTCTCAGCGACCTCATGGACTGCAGCCCACTAGGCTCCTCCATCCATGGGATTTTCCAGGCAAGAGTACTGGAGTGGGTTGCCATTGCTTTCTCCGAACAACAACAATAATGATAATAATAATAGGTTTCCACTTATTATAAGCCATATACTCTGTTAGGCACTTACATTTATCTCATATAATCTTTATAACTTTAGCAGTAAGTTTTCTTGTCCCTATTTTACAGGTAATTGAAGCTCAGGAGCCTGATGTAACTTGTCCAGTGTCATACTGGACATTGGAAGAGCTAGATTTGAATTAAAGGACATGTGCTTCCTGATTGTCATCACTATAAAACTCTGCTCCTCAACAGTGTTAACAGGGACAGCACTAGGCAAAAATAATGAAAAGGCAGAATTTTATCTTTAATATGCCTCCAGTGCCCCCGCTCCCCTGTAAGGAGTGTCTAATGTCTTAAAGCAAAGAAATGGCTCTAATCATGGACAGATAGTTGGCAGCATTCAGACCTTATCTCTATGGTTATGCCACATAGGTAGCCACCAGTTTTGCTATGCCGAGAAGTATCCCGGGTTGTTATTCTCATGAAATAGTAGGTTCTGGTTACTGGCTGCACAATGGACTTTTGAATAGCCAAAAAGAAAGGTCTCTTTACAGCTTCATAAGAGGGAAGACTGCCGGATGTTGCACAACCTTATCTGAATCAGGATCCACTGGTTCCCACTGTAATGCCTTGCAATGTTGATGTTTAGATGGCACAGCAGGCTGCATTACCAGTACGAATAGTCCTTTTGAATTAGGGAACCCAAGGTGATTGTTCGTCAAGGGGATTTTCCCCATAGTAGTATATCACTGTCATATATTCTCTGTGCTTATAGAAGTTGTTCAGAAAATGGTGCAGAGTAGTGGTGATGAAGATTTATTTCATGTTTAGCAATAATTTGTTACACGGAATAAGAATTTCAAATGGCTTGTCTATAATCACTAAATCTTCCGAATAGTTATCTGTGGAAGCCAAAAACCAAAAGTTATTCCAAAAAATGATGGGCAGGGGGAGATGTTCAAAGAATTCAAGCAATTGCCTTAGAATAGGATGGAGTTATTCATAGATTACAATGATTTTCATTGAGTTCCTTTACAAATTTAACACATCTGAAACTTTACTCTTTCACTCAGACGTTATCTTGGACAAGGCACTGTTCTAGGCATAGAAGATATGAAGATGGACCGGATAAAATCACTGTCCCCCAGGAGCCCACATTCTAGTGCATGAAGGAGGTCAGTAAATTGACAGTGAGAAATAATGTGATAGATGCAGCCAGAGAATGATTTCTTTGGAGAGAACTAGGAGGAGTAACTAATAGTGTTTAAAGATGCTGGGGGAAAATTTCTTTGTAAGGGAGGTAAAACCTAAGCTGAATGTTGAAGAATGAGTAGTTAAACAGTGAGACCAGGCTGAGGTGGGAGTTTCTATAAAGGTACAGAGACATGAAACAGCATAAGATGTTCTTGTGGCTACGAGAACTGATGTAAGGTTAGGGTATAAGGTGATACAGGGACGTGCCAAGTTAGCAAGAGACAGGACATTATTAAACTCCTGTGTGTTTTGCCAAGAAATACGGGTATTTCCTGTAAGCACTGGGGACACTGAAGTTTTCAACAACAATAAAAAATGACACGAACAGTGCATTATTGATCCACAGTATTGCCTATAATATCCAACTGAACACGTCACAGGGTTGTTGGTTTCGTGTCTCATTCTTCTTTATCTGTCCCTCACATAGTATTTGGGACATAGTTTGTGATTCTACATGATTTTTGGATTGATGTGGATTATTTAACAATTATATTTTTTCAGTTCAGTTCAGTCGCTCAGTTGTGTCGGACTCTTTGCGACCCCATGGACTGCAGCACATCAGGCTTCCCTGTCCATCACCAACTCCCGGAGCCTGCTCAAACTCATGTCCATTGAGTTGGTGATGACATCCAACCATTTCATCCTCTGTCATCCCCTTCTCCTCCCACCTTCAGTGTTTCCCAGGATCAGGATCTTTTCCAATGAGTCAGTTCTTCACATAAGGTGGCCAAAGTATTGGAATTTCAGCTTCAGCATCAGTCCTTCCAATGAATATTCAGGACTGATTTCCTTTAGGACTGACTGGTTTGATCTCCTTGCAGACCAAGGGACTCTCAAGAGTCTTCTCCAACACCACAGTTCAAAAGCTTCAATTCTTCAGCGCTGAGCTTTCTTTATAGTCCAACTCTCACATCCAAACATGACTACTGGAAAAACCGTAGCTTTGACTAAATGGACTTTTGTTGGCACAGTGATGTCTCTGCTTTTTGATATGTTCTCTAGGTTGGTCATAGCTTTTCTTCTAAGGACCAAGTATCTTTTAATTTCATGGCTGCAGTCACCATCTGCAGTGATTTTGGAGCCCCCAAAAATAAAGTCTCTCACTGTTCCATTATTAGCCCATCTATTTGCCATGAAGTGATGAGACCGGATGCCATGATCTTAGTTTTCTGAATGTTGAGTTTTAAGCCTACTTTTTCACTCTCCTCTTTCCTTTCATCACGAGGCTCTTTAGTTCTTCTTCAATTTCTGCCATAAGGGTGGTGTCATCTGCAAATCTGAGGTTATTGATGTTTCTCTTGGCAATCTTGATTCCAGCTAGTGCTTCATCCAGCCTGGCATTTTGCATGATGTACTCTGCATGTAAGTTAAATAAGCAGGGTGACAGTATACAGCTTTGAAGTACGCCTTTCCCCATTTGGAACCAGTCTGTGGTTCCATGTCCAGTTCTAACTGTTTCTTGACCTGCATACAGATTTCTCAGGAGGCAGGTCAGAGATGGTCTGGTCATTCCCATTTCTTTAAGAATTTTCCATAGTTTGTTGTGATCCACATAGTCAAAGGCCTTGGTGTAGTCAATAAAGCAGAAGTAGATTTTTTTGGGAACTCATGCTTTTTTGATGATCCAGCCGATGATGGCAATTTGATCTCTGGTTCCTCTGCCTTTTCTAAATTCAGCTTGAATATCTGGAAGTTCACGGTTCATATACTGTTGAAGCCTGGCTTGGAGAATTTTGAGCATTACTTTGCTAGTGTGTGAGATGAGTGTGACTGTGCTGTAGTTTGAACTTTCTTTGGCATTGCCTTTCTTAGGGATTGGAATGAAAACTGACCTTTTCCAGTCCTGTGACCACTGCTGAGTTTTCCAAATTTGCTGGCATATTGAGTGCAGCACTTCCACAGCATCATCTTTCGGGATTTGAAATAGCTCAATTGGAATTCCATCACCTCCACTAGCTTTGTTCATAGTGATGCTTCCTAAGGCCCACTTGACTTCACATTCCAGGATATCTGGCTCTAGGTGAGTGATCACACCATCGTGGTTATCTGGGTCATGAAGATCTTTTTTGTATACTTCTTCTGTATATTCTTGCCACCTCTTCTTAATATCTTCTGCTTCTGTTAGGTCCATACCATTTTTGCCCTTAATTGTGCCCATTTTTGCATGAAATGTTCCCTTGGTATCTCTAATTTTCTTGAAGAGATCTCTAGTCTTTCCCATTCTATTGTTTTCCTATATTTCTTTGCATTGATCCCTGAGGGAGGCTTTATCTCTCCTTGCTATTCTTTGGAACTCTGCATTCACATGGGTATATCTTTCCTTTTCTCCTTTGCCTTTCACTTTTCTTTTCTCAGCTATTTGTAAGGCCTCCTCAGACAACCATCTTGCCTTTTTGCATTTCTTTTTCTTGGGGATGGTCTTGATCACTGCCTCCTGTACAATGTCATGAACCTCCATCCATAGTTCATCAGGCACTCTGTCTTTCAGATCTAATTCCTTGAATCTATTTGTCACTTCCACTGTATAATTGTAAGGGATTTGATTTAGGTCATACCTGAATGGTCTAGTGGTTTTCCCTACTTTCTTCAATTTCAGTCTGAATTTGGCAATAAGGAGTTTATGATCTGAGCCACAGTCAGCTCTTGGTCTTGTTTTTGCTGACTGAATAGAGCTTCTCCATGTTTGGCTGCAAGGAATATAATCAATCTGATTTCAGTATTGAACCTCTGGTGATGTCCATGTGTAGAGTCTTCTCTTGTGTTGTTGGAAGAGGGTGTTTGCTATGACCAGTATGTTCTCTTGGCAAAACTCTGTTAGCGTTTGACCTGCTTCATTTTGTACTCCAAGGCCAAATTTGCCTGTTATTCCAGGTATCTCTTGACTTCCTATTTTTGCATTCTGGTCCCCTATAATGAAAAGGACATCTTTTTTGGATGTAAGTTCTAAAAGGTCTTGTAGGTCTACATAGAACCGTTCAACTTCAGCTTCTTCAGCGTCACTGGTTGGGGCATAGACTTGGGTTACTGTGATATTGAATGGTTTGCCTTGGAAATGAACAGAGATTATTCCATTATTTTTGAGATTGCATCCAAGTACTGCATTTCAGACTCTTTTGTTGATTATGATGGCTACTCCATTTCTTCTAAGGGATTCTTGCCCATAGTAGTAGATATAATGGTCATCTGAGTTAAATTCACCCATTCTAGTCCATTCTAGTTCACTTATTCCTAAAATGTTGATGTTCACTCTTGCCATCTCCTGTTTGACACTTCCAATTTGCCTAGATTCACGGACCTAACATTCCAGGTTCCTATGCAATATTTTTCTTTACATCATCGGACTTTACTTCCATCACCAGTCAAATCCACAACTTGGTGTTGTTTTTGCTTTGGCTCTGTTTCTTCATTCTTTCTGGAGTTATTTCTCCACTGATCTCCAGTAGCATATTGGACACCTACCGACCTGGGAAGTTCATCTTCCAGTGTCCTATCTTTTTGCCTTTTCATACCGTTCGTGGGTTCTTAAGGCAAGAATACTGAAGTGGTTTGCCATTCCCTTCTCCAATGGACCACATTCTGTCAGACCTCTCCACCATGACCCGTCTGTCTTGGGTGGCCCTAGATGGCATGGCTCATAGTTCCATTGAGTTAGACCAAGGTTGTGGTCCATATGGTCTTTTCTTTTTCCCAAGTATATATTGTCTTCCTGAGTAGAACTCCTACTGGGGCATTGGAATGAAAACAAACACATCTTCAGTGACATTAGTTAGCAACAATTACATGTACATGCAACTAAATCTTTCAGTCCACATAAACTATGTGCTGTATATATACCACCAAATATCAGTGTCCTGGTTTGGGCCTTTATCTTTCAGGGAACACTCTAATGAGATGTTTATTTCAAAACTCTGCAAGTGAATGCATCTTCTTAAGCACTGGGAAGTTATTCACAGTAGACTACATAGATGAACACTAACAGACAATGCAAACAGACAGATTTTATGTACTGGAACAAGTTCAGAATTCTAGCTAAGTTTACCATTGTCTATAACAGGGGTCCTCAACCTCTGGGCCATGGACCAGTACCTCCTATCGGATCAGTGGTGGCAGGAGTTTAGAAATAAAGTATACAATAAATGTGATGTACTTGAATCATCCTGAAACCATCCCCCCCAACCCCTGGTCCATGGGAAAAATTGTCTGCCATGAAATTGATCCCTAGTGCCAAAAAGGTTAGGGACCACTGATCTATAACATTTATTTATAAATCTGGTTATTTGTAAACAGTTCCAAAAGCAAATCATTCTCTCATTAATTGGCCATAGGATAAACCCCCCACACTGGCTATGCTATGACTTAAAAAAAAAAATTAAATGTCATTAAATGAAAACAATTTAGATTAATTCCAGTTTGTCCTATCAAAAATTAAAATTTGTCACTGAATATTGAAATCAGCCAGAGTTTGAACTTTAGTTGGTACGCACACAAACATACACACAATATGGAATTATCTTCATGTAGAACTCAGCAGATGGGACTGAGGCTGTTAGACTGGGGTCGGTTTAAATGAACAAATGGAAATGATTTGGTAGATCATAGAAGACCGATTATTTTACCCATAAGGGACAAACTGTGGTAAAGGTCAGAATGAAGAACTGCCGGGTTTCCCGCAGTATTCATTCTTTTCTTCCCTCGTAGTGGAAGACATTTTAGCTGGACGTATGGCTGCCCAGACAAAGACTACATATCTCAGTCTTTGTTGTGGCTAAATGTGACTGTACAGCCATCTTCTGATCAATAGAATGTGACTATGAGTGGTATTTGCTACAGTTACTGACACCCTTGAATCAGTTCCTATCAAGAGTCGTTCTTGGCAATAGAAAAAGACTGAGATCATTTCAGAAGCAAAAGAAAGCTTTATTCTTTGATCAAAGAGTAGAGAAGTGGGAGCTGTGCTCTGGAGTCCACGATCTCACAACAGGCTGTGGATGAGGCCACTTTATAGGGTTCTTGTCAGTGGGTGGGGAACAGAGTTCTTACAGGGGGGCTGCAGCTACACTGCTCAAGTTCTAGATCGCAATGCTGGGCACAGTGTCTTCACAGGAGCTGGAGCTCGTGTCCTAGAGTTGAAGTGTAAGCACAGTCATGTTGCACCAGGAACTCTGGTCTGAGGTACTGGGGGCCCATGGCATCCTCTGAGCAAGGAAAACTAAATGAAGCACAAAGGAAAAGAAAATTGAAAAGGTTAGACTTTATTTTATTACTCAGATTCTGTTTTTTATTTCTTAGGACTTGTTAATAGACTTTGCCAGTGGGACTATCTGAATTGTGCCCTTAAAAATATACCCCTTCTTTCCTCTTTTTCTCTCTTGCTCATCCTTCATCCAGGAACATGGGCTTGGTAGTAAGTCACCTCCACCACACAGATGACACCACATCCTAGATAGACAGGGCAATAAGATTAAAAGAACCTGGGTCCCAACACCATGAAGCTGCTTTATTGATCCTGGACTAAGCCATTGTTATTTTGAATCTTTTTATAACAACCAAAACTTTGTACTACTACATCTGTGAAGCAGTAGGAACATGTATCACTCAAGTGCCTTTGTGTTACAGATCTAGACTGTCAATCTAGTCTGTCTAAATTGTCAGAACAATATATCAATGTCAGTGTCAGAACAAGTCAATCTAGACTGTCAGAACAATAAGGAAGTCTTTTGACTGATGAAACTGGAAGCTAGAGGTAGGCAGGCTTCAGTTCAGTTCAGTTGCTCAGTCATGTCTGACTCTTTGCGATCCCACGGACTACAGCACACCAGGCTTCCCTGTCCATCACCAACTCCCGGAGCTTGCTCAGACGCATGCCCATTGAGTCGGTGATGCCATCCAAGGATCTCATCCTCTGTCGTCCCCTTTTCTTCCCTCCTTCAATCTTTCCCAGCAATGGAGTCTTTTCCAATGAGTCAGTTCTTTGCATCAGGTGGCCAAAGTATTGGAGTTTCAGCTTCAGCATCAGTCCTTCCCATTCAGTGGTGATTCAATACCATGGCTTATGATACTTTCAGGGCTGTGATGCTTTTGTCCATAATTCTTTCCATCTGTCTTCTTCTGTAAGTCAACAAGATATTGCTAGCAGTTCTTAGGGCTACATGTATTTGTTAACATCCAAAAGTGGAATGGGATGCAGTGGGATGAGAAGAGCTTCTTGTTCCTCCATCATTGAACAAAGAAATTGAGTTTCATTTTGACTGGGAAAATTTTAGGTTACATGTCTATATCTGAGTTAGTCACTGTGGCCATGATAATTCTATATACCTATTGACTTATCTTTGAGTTATCAAGAACTGTGGTATACCATTCTGGGTAGCTTCAGTCATTGAGCATCTGTGAGCCTGGAGGAAGGGTCAGTCTAATTCAGGACTCTGGTTGCCTGTCAGTGCTGTTCTGGGGAGGCATCTAGACAATACCCACTACTAAAGGTGGGCAGACCTAAGGAGAGTGAGGGGGGCTTATGTGGCTTGGAGTGGGGCACAAACCTTGTGGTGGTGGTGGTGTTCAGTCGCTAAGTCGTTTCTGACTCTTTCCAACCCCATGAACTGCAACCTGCCAGACCTCCTTGGCCTTCATTATCTTCTGGAGTTTGCTCAAACTCCTGTCCACTGAGTCAGTGATGCCATTCAACTATCTCATCCTCTGTTGCCCCCTTGCCCACTTGTCTTCAACCTTTCCCAGCATCAGGGTCTTTTTCAAGGGTCTTTGCATCGAAGTACTGAGCTTCAGCTTCAGTGTCATCCTTCCAGTGAATATTGGGTTGATTTCCTTTAGGATTGACTGGTTGTATAAAGTTGGGTGGGGCTCCTACAAAATGTGTTTGCAACTTATGATCAGGATTTTGTTTATAACATGGGCATTTGGGCTGAGTCTAAAGCAGGGCTCAAAGAAGGTGATTTTTGAGTGTAGCACACCAGCAAGTGTAAATCAATATAATGACCCCTAAGAAATTCTAAGGGAATGAATGTCTGGGTAGATTTTTTTATCTTATTACTCTGTGTGGTGTTTGTATAATCCTGAAAAAGTAGTGGTGTTTTTGTAAATTCCCTGTTAAAAGGTCCTGGGCACAGGGAATAAAACTTATGTGATTAAAAACATACCCACACACTTACATACAGTAATCAGTCTCTTACTAGATTTCTAAGGTTAGGAATTGATTTTTGTTGTTGATGTTGCTCTTGTTTTGATTTTGGCCTAAATTATCCAGATAGTTGACACAGCCATCTACTTTTTCTTGGCTGAATAGACATGAAATGGAGCCTGCTGCTTCTGTACTTAAGAAAGAAGGGTTGCATTTATAGTTTAACCCACCTTTGATTCTAAGAGTAGGTGAAAGTAAAGGTGGAGAGAGAATTTACATGTCCTGAACCTGTCACTTAGCAGGAGGAGTAAAACTGAGAAGTCAGGTTTCTGTAGGGAAAGAGATCTTAGGAATATTTACAAAAGAAGACAAGATAACAACTGCCTTAGTTTCACCAGGAAATTTAAACTAGAATCAACAACACTTTTTATGGTTCAGTTCTGAAAAGAGGAATTGAAATCCCCCATTTCATGCTTCTTATATAAATACCTGAAGCTTACCTGATTAAATACGTTCAGTTCTCCATTTGGTTTTCATGTTTACTTACACTTGTACACACATACATGCAAATATATGTGTGTGTGTGTATAGATAGATAGATAGATGGATCTTACTTCAGAGATCTTTTTTCTCCTCAGGTTTAACTGATAGTCTTTTATGTTTTCACTGTTGAAGAGTAAAACTTACTTAGAGTTACTTGGAGAGGAGAGTCTCTGATCTATATAGCCTTAACTCTACTTCCAGGAGAAGATGGTAAAGTGAAGTCAGTCACAGAATCTCCCTCTCCCAAAAGCCAATGGCATTCAAAAAGATCAGATACAAGTAAAAACCGGCAAAAAGTGTGACCCCATTGACCGTGGCCTGCTAGGCTCTTCCATCCATGGAATTCTCCAGGCAAACATGTTGTTCAGTTGCCAAGTCACGTATGACTATTTGAGACCCCATGAGCTGCAGCACACCAGGCTTCCGTGTCCTTCACCATCTCCTGGAGTTTGCTCAGACTCATGCCCATTGAGTTTGTGATGCCATTCAACCATCTCATCCTCTGTCGTCCCCTTCTTCTCCTGCCCTCTGTCTTTCCCAGCATCAGGGTCTTTTCCAATGAGTCGACTCTTCATTTCTGGTAGCCAAAGTACTGGAGCTTCAACTTCAGCATTAGTTCTTCCAATTAATATTCAGGGTTGATTTCCTTTAGGATTGACTGGTTTGATACTGGAGTGTAAGCCATTCCCTTCTCCAGGGGATCGAACCCGAGTCTCCTACATTGGCAGGCAGATTCTTTACCTTCTTTACCATCTGAGCCACCAGGGAAGCCTCCAAAATATGCTGTCTGCCATCATATAAAGGCAGAGGTACAGCTCCCTATGGGGCTTCCCTGATGGCTCGGTGGTAAAGAACACACCTGCCAATGCAAGAGATGCAAGAGATGTGGGTTCGATCCTTGGATAGGGAAGATTCCCTGGAGAAGGAAATGGCAACCCACTCCAGTGTTCTTTCCCAGGAAATCCTATGGACAGGGGAGCCTGGCTACAGTCCATGGGGTCACAAAAGAGTCTGAAACGACTTAGTGACTAAAATAACAGCTTCCTACAGTGTAACAGCTGGGGAAAAAAAGAAGCACAAGACTCCAGGAAACTTCATGTCTCCTAATTTCATTCCTTTACTTCCCATTCCCCCTGAGGGAATAGAATGTGAATGGACTAAGTCCTAAGAAGTCTCTCTAATACTCTTCAGTTTACTTAGAAGCCCCGAGAGAAAATTTGAAAAGCCCTCTCAGTGTCTCACCAAAGAGAGAAAACACATCAAGACTAACCTTTATGAAACCCATCAGGTGGAATAAAAGCTGAGAGGGAATGAGGAGTGACTGTAATTACCCTGAGCAAATTATCTCCAGCATTAACAGTGATTTAGCCAACTGGAGGATGAAGGGTAAAGTAAATATGGAAAGCAGGAGGGCAGAGGAACAGGTATAGGGAGGGTCCCATTGTAGACCGCAGGAGATATTCATGTGGCCAGAATGCTTTCCTTTGGCCTCTGTTAGCTGGGAAGAGAGTGGGATCCACTATTGGGAAAAAGAAGGGATGCTGAGAAGGTAGATACTGGGTCTAACTGAAGTTTCCTTGGCTCTGCCTTTTTGGTAAACTGGGAAAAAGTATAATGTCCCTTGGCATAGGGTGAATTAGAAAGTGTAGCCCCAGATGTTAGTCCTTTATTTATTCTGAGCAGAGATTTGAAAGCAGCAGGCAGGCCAACTAGCCAAACTTCCGATAGGCCCAGCTGAACTCACTCCTGGATAGAAACTGAACTTCATAAATCTCTGACTAAAAATAAAAGGAGAAGATGAAGAGGGGTCAGATAATATGGAGGAGAGCCAAGACACAATTATACTTTCTTGACAGAGGGCTGTTCAGGTTCAACATGAGCAAGGTGAAAGCAAATGCAAGGAAACTGGGCAAGGGAAAAGAAGAAGAAAACAAAGGAGAGTTGGATAGAATACCAACATGAGGGGGAGAATTTGTTTGCTGTAAAATGGAAACATGTGATCTGAATGTTGCTTTTTTGTATAAAGATCTTTTAAAAGCTTGAATTCAATGAAAAGGGAAACAAAGACAAGTTGATACAGCTACAGAATGAGATAAGGAAATGTCAGAGTCAAAAGGAAATTGAGGGGCTGAAACCTTGCTGTTATCCCAGTGACAAATAATTTAGAAAACAGTTGACAGAAGACAGTCATGGATAAAACCTGCAATAATGACATAGAGGGAAGGTTTGAAATAGTAGTTGTAAATTCAGCTCAGTTCAGTTCAGCCGCTCAGTCGTGTCCGACTCTTTGCGACCCCATAAATTGCAGCACACCAGGCCTCCCTGTCCATCACCAACTCCCGGAGTTCACTCAGACTCACGTCCATCGAGTTGGTGATGCCATAGTAGTTGTAAAGGGAAAGATACAGATTTAAATATTGGTAGGATGATTTAAACACTGCCAAGGAAAATTGATAAACTAAGTTAGAAATAGTACAAAAGGGACAGAAAAAATACTAAAAGAAATTACCACTCTCCCAATTCTGAAATAACTGGTTCTCTAGATCAAAAGAACATACTGTGTTCCAGTAAAAATTGATACAGAAACATCAATACCATTACATCCATTCTCTGATTAAACTTTGAAGCTAGAGAATGAATTCTGCAAGCATCTTCTTCATGCATAAAAACAAATCACCTAAAAGTAGGAAAAATCAGACTCATCTCATAATTCTCCAAGGCAGTAATCAAAGCCAAGGGAAAGTGGAGCAAAGTGTGCAAAGTTTTGAAGAAAAAGAGTGATTTGAGAATTTAATGTAATTATTAGTTTAAAATTTAATTATAAAACAGCAAAAAAGAAAATCTATTGTAGCCACTCAGAAATAACTACTATTAATTTTTTTCACATTCCTATTACTTTTTCCTAAGTGTGTATGTATATCAGACATAATGAATGACTATGTTGTTATCATTTAAAATAATATGATAGCTGGTAAGTTAAATGTTACAAGACACATATCTAGACTCTAAGTTTAGTATGTGTATCATCCCAGTTTCCATTTTATAATTTATGTGTGTACCTATAAAAACCATACAATCTTTTTGTGTTTTCTTTTATGTATAATAATAGTATGACTCTGTATGCATCATTTTCAACTTGATTCATTTTTTAACAATTTTAGATCAATCTTCATTAACAATGTTCCTTATTCTTTTTAACTTACATATTTTCTTATATTGTTATAGATATTTAAATTGTTTCCAATTGTCTTAGTTTAACAAATAAAGTGGCATTAGACATCCTTAGGTGTCTATGCACAAATGTGACCGTTTCGCTAGGGTAAATATTAGAATTTCTGAGTTGGCAGGTTTGGTATATTTTTAGTGTGTTCTAAGCATGTTACCCAGCCAAATTGTTGTTGAAGTCCAAGGCCAACAGGGTATTTTCAAACATGCAAGAACTCCAGCATATACTTTCTAGAGAAACATCCATTTCAACCAGGATATCAAACTTACTTGCATAAGTTTCCAAAGTGTTCTCTTATAATTCGCTTTGTTTTCCTTGGTTAAATTTCCTTAAAGGATAAAAAGCATATGGTCTTTTAACATATGCCAATATGTACTTAATACAATTCAATTTTTAAAAAAAATGAACAAGCAACTTTTAGCAAAATAGGAATAAATAACCATTTTCTTAACATTGGTTTTTTAAAAAGGCATACAGCGTTAAAATTTTTTTCTCATTAAAATCATGAGCAAATTCTATTTATCCTTATTACTTAGCATTTCCCTGCTTTGACAAATGCATTTAGACCAAAGAAAGAAATAGGGAAAATACTTTATAGCAAGAAAACCAGAGAGAATCAAGCTAAAAAACTGCAAATATTACCAGAATATGGTAAGCTCACTCATTACATAATTGTTAAAGACATAAGAAATAGAAAATATAAAGGATGAAGAGATGCTATTATAATAATAACCAAATTATAAAAAATATATAGGAAAAAATTAACAATATTACATAATATGCAAAAGCCTGGTATAAAATTAACATCAAAAACCTACCAGATGACATACAAGAAGACGTATGTAAATTTGTACCTTATTCTTGAACAGGAAAACTCTAAAAGATGCTGCTGCTACTGCTGCTAAGTTGCTTCAGTTGTGTCCGACTCTGTGCGACCCCATAGACGGCAGCCCACCAGGCTCTGCTGTCCCTAGGATTCTCCAGGCAAGAACACTGGAGTGGGTCACCATTTCCTTCTCCAATGCGTGAAAGTGAAAAGGGAAAGTGAAGTCGCTCAGTTGTGTCTGACTCTTCACGACCCCATGGACTGCAGCCTACCAGGCTCCTCTATCCATGGGATTTTCCAGGCAGGAGTACTGGAGTGGGTTGCCATAATTTTCCTTAAATCTCTAAATAAATACTAGATATCAAGATATCCATTTTGGAATTTGACAAAATCATAATCAAGTCCATCTGGAAAAATAAATCTGTAAGAAGCCAGATTATAGGCGGAGGGGAATGATAACCAGTCAAAATCAGATGGAGCTCTAATAACCAAAACTGTTTAAAGCTGAAAAATAGAGAAGTGGAAATGTATACAAATTCTAGAAGTAAACTCAAATTCATATTAACATTTGGTATTAAAAAGTGAAGTACTTGAAATTAATATAATAAAAAATATTATAAATGGCCAATTTGCTTAGCTAACAAAGAGAAAAAAGAAAACTAAAAAAAAAAATAGAGAACTAGGGGACTTCCCTGGTGGTCCAGTGGTTGGGACTTTGCCTGCCAAAGCAGGGGGTGCAAGTTCCATCTCTGGTTGGGGAGCTAAAATCCCACATGCCTCCAGCCAGAAAGCAAAACATGAAACAAAAGCAATATTGTGACAAATTCAACAACGACTTTAAAGATAGTCCACATCAAAAAAAGTACTTTAAAAAATAGAGAACTGGACAAAGAATATAAACAGGAATTTCATAGAAAAATAAATGTAAATGGCAAACAAACATGAAAAACAAGCAAATGCTGTGTTGATATCCTTCATAATAAAAATGAGATGCTACTTTTAATGCAATTAATGGCATGCTTTTGGCATTTGCTAACCCTCAGTGTTGGCCAGGGTGAGTGGAAGCAAGAAGTCTCATGCTGTGGGTAGGTGTGCAGGTTAGTGCCTTATTTTTAAGGAAATAATTGTCAATATTCTTAACAGAAAAAAAAAATTGCATAAACTTTTCACTTTAGCAGCCCCATTGCTAGAAATTTACCCTCTGGATAAATTTGCAAAAATATATGTTTATGTGTACAAGGATGTTTATTGAGCACTTATTATCCTTCAATAATATTGAAATGTTGTTACTATAAAATGCTGAGAAAAAATTAAATATTCACTGATGGGGTCAGGTTAAAAAAATTAGAGTATATTCATTCAGTGGAATACTTGTACATCATTGTAGAGAATGAGGCAGATCTATAATCACACATGTGGAAAGAGCTCTGAGATGAATTATTTGATGAAAAAGGAAAGCAGTGGGAAAGATCACATGTAGCATAATCCTTCTGTGCAAATAAAGAGTAAGAGGTTTTGACACAGGTATAGGGATAGGAAAAGAAATAGAGATTGTTTAGGCTAATCAAAGTGTATAAGAATTTCCTGAGGGGCACACAAGAATATACAATGATGGAGTATCAGAAGGGGAGGAAGCGTTTTCTTTCCATCTGATGTTTTTGTCCTGTTTGCATTTTTAACTATGGTCTGGGCTCCCATAGTTTAAAGGGTTAAACAAATTACAGGGCCTACACCTACTCCTCTTTCTCCCCGTGAAGGGAGTACGTGTCTACCACATTCATGGCCTTTTCTTTAGTTCTGACTTCAGTGGCAGGTGAGAGCTGCATAGAAGAGAGATCAGGCTTTACTTCTGTTACTAACATTAGTGGTCACTGACATTTACTGAGTGCTGATTGTTTTGAGCACTTCCCAGACACAGTTTTCAGTTCCTGCACGCATGGACCCATGAGACTGGTACTATTTTCCTGTCCATTTGACAAAAGAATTCTACCATTTAGGACCATGTGAATGGACCTGGAAGACATTATGCTGAGTGAAGGAAGTCAGAGAAGAACAAATGCCATAAAATTTCTCTTATATGAGGCATCTGAAATAGTCAAAGGAGACAATGGAATGATGGTTACCAGGGGTAGGGGGAGGGAGACATGGGGAGTTGTTTTTCAATGGGTATAAAGTTACAATTATACAAGAAGAGTAAGTTCCAGAGATCTGGTGTATAAAACAGTTAATAATATGATACTGTGGACTTAAAAATTTGTTAGGAGGATGTGTGCTAAGTCACTTCAGTTGTGTCCTACTCTTTGTGACCCCATGAACTGTAGCCCACCAGGCTTCTCTGTCCATGGGATTCTCCAGGCAAGAATACTAGAGTGGGTTGCCATGCCCTCCTCCAGGGGATCTTCCCAACCCATTGACAGGCAAATTCTTTATTACTAGTGTTATGAGGGTAGATTTCACATTAACTGTTCTTACCACAAAAACAAAAGCAAATGAAAAAGGAGCACAGGAAACTGGTGGAGGTAATAGATATATTTATTACTTGGATTGTGGTGATGATAATACAAGTATATACATTTGTCCAAACTCAGCAAATTGTAAACATTAATTATGTACAATGTTTCTTTACCAATTATACATAAATAAAGCTGGGGGGGTAAAAAACAAACCTTAGTCTTCTGAAGATTACAGACATGTAGTTACTTGCCCAGGTGTTCACCGACCTAACAAACTCAGGTCAAAGGTTCAAACCCGGATGTGCTTAACCTCAGCTAGAGCTTTCGACATTATTACACTTCCTCTGTTGCACTGTTCAGAGGACGGCTCAGCTCCAGGGTGAGTCAAACAGAGTTCCCTGGCCCCAGGAAAACCACCATTTATGACTTCTTTTTCTTGATGGGGATGTTTTTCAGGTTCCAAATACTGACTCAGATGGACTTTGGGAAATGCAGCTCCTTTATAAGCAGAGGGCCATCTGCACTCAATGCTCTTTGCAATAATATATGTACAGCGGGATTTTCTTAGGTACTTTTCTGTCCCTTGTCTGTTTTCTCCAAATAATTCCTGATTGCTCAGTTTTACAGTTGTCAGGACCATTTTTGGCTCTTCAAATCTATATTTTTGGAATTACTCATTTTGCTTTAGTTCAGTTACTGAGTTCTGATATGATAACTCTTGGAGCTAAACACAGTCCCAGGCAAGTTGCTATTTTTCTCTCATAATGGCTGTGTTGCTCAGACAGCAAAGGTGAAATAATTGGCCAGAGGTTTGTGCTGATGATAGAGTTTTAGTTTACATATTCATCAAACTCTTTGAACAGAAATTAAAGGGGAATTTTCCACAGGTTATACATTTTTGCCTTGTTGTGTTCTTGCCTCTTCTTTATCTTACAGTCTTACCCTTTCTCATAATTCTTTTCTGCCCTTCCCTAAAATCTAGATGCTGAAAGGGACCTTGACAAGACCAGTTGTAATCTTCCCTATAAATAGTTATAGTGGTGATGATGATGATAATAATAATAATACCATTTGGGTGCCCATTATGGATCATGCATTTTTGCAAGTAATTTACATCCAGTATCATTTTTTCTATGTAAAAGATAGAGAAACAGAGGCCTATTCTTCTGCTACTGTAATCCTAATTATAACTGCCCTTTACTGACTACTGTGAGGTGGGTCTATTCACCCCATTTTATAGATAAGTAAAAGGTCTAAAACGTTGCACACAAAGTCACATAATAGAAAGTAGTGTCACTGGAATTCAAACCTAGCCTCTCTGAGTGCAAACCCTTTTTTCTTTCCATGGACTTCTGTTCAAGATACAATTTCATCTTAGACACACAAATTGGTTTCAGTAAAGTCTAGCAGGATGGTGGTCTTTTTCTCTGTTGCCTATGATCCTCACTGGGCCATTGACCTCGGTGAGTTATTGATGGAATCTTGCCCCTTCCAGGGGCTTCCCTGAAATCTCAGTTGGTTAAGAATCTGCCTGCAATGCAGGAGACCTGGGTACAATCTCTGGATTGGGAAGATCTCGTGGAGAAGGGAAAGGCTGCCCACTCCAGTGTTCTGGCCTGGAGAATTCCACGGACTGTATAGTCCGTTAGGTCTCAAAGAGTCAGACAGGACCGAGCGACTTTCACTTTCACTGCCCCTTCTAGATAATGAGGCAAAGGGCTTCTTTCTTCATCTTCCTTTCCACAGATTAAAGGGAACATTTTGGACTTTATGGCCAATGAAAGAACATTCAGGAAAGATTTTTGAAAGAAAGATGAAAGGACTGCTTCCATGGGTGACCCAATGTTGCCCATACCTGCTGAATCTTAAGAACTCACTCTCATGCACGCTTTCCTAAAAGACACCATTAAGAGCTCCTACCTACCTTGGAGTCGAACAACATCAGACTGACCTTCATAGATGAGTGGAAGGGTTGAAGTGTCATGTATTGGGAAAAATAGAGGGTGTAAAGACAAGGCCAGTTCAAATTCCAGTTTTACCACTTGAGAACTGTCTGACTTTAAGCAAGTTACTTAACTTTTTCAGATTTAGTTTCTTTGTTTGTATACTGTGAATAATAATAATTATAGCATAGAGTGTGTGATGGCAACTAAATAATAAAGTATGCAAAGTTTTCTTCACATGAAGATATTTGTCATTTGATATGGAAGCCAGATTAATTCTGAGAGACATGTTGATTTACTTAAATAAGTTTCCAAACAGATGGGAGAGAAACAAATGTACTTAGGTAGAGACAAAGCACCAGATGACAAAATTTTATCTTGGCACTTAGATTTTATGTGTTTTACTTTTGTTATAATTTTTCATATGGGTTTTAGCAATGCACTGTGTCATTAGGTACTAAAATTAACTCTTATAATGCAAGATGAGACTGTTTTAAGAAGAAGAAAAATGAATTTAGTGTTGCAGGAAGAATTAAGTGAAACAGCTTGAGCACTGATCAGTTTTATTGATTAGATTAATATAATGGAAAGCACATAATTTGTAATGGAAAAGGTGTTGAAGGCAGTACCTGTTGCATTAAGGCTGATAAAAACTCAGACATCTAGAATATGAGCCAACATATTTTCAATTATAAGACACAGAAACCTTTCTGTTTGAAGCAGTTACTGAAAGTAAGGTTAACTCTGGATCAAGGTTTACAGGGTCATTGGATCAGTGAAAATAGGTAAAATTGAAACAAAAAGTGACAATCAGTAACCAGAAATATATTTTTATATTTATTTTTAGTTGGAGGTTAATTACAATATTCTGATGGCCTTTGCAATGTAACAGCATAAATTGGCATTAGGTATACATATAGCCCCTCCCTCTTGAGTCCCCCTCCCACCCCTCTTCACATCCCACCCCTCTAGGTTGTCATAGAACTCTGGGCTTTGGGTTCCCTGTGTTATACATCATACATCCAGCTCCCACTGGCTGTCTAGTTTACATACAGTGATGTTTCTGTTTCATTGCTGTTCTCTCAGATCATCCCACCCTCTCCTTCCCCCATGTATCCAAAATGGCTGTGTCTCCTTTGGTGCCCTGCAAGTAGGATCATCAATACTATGTTTCTAAATTACTTATATGCATTAATATACAGTATTTGTTTTTCTCTTTCTGACTTACTTCACAATGTATAATGGGCTCTAGGTTCATCCACTTCATTAGAACTGACTCAAATGCATTTCTTTTTATAGCTGAGTAATATAAATGGGAATCTTCCTGAATCTAAGACTTTCTTTTACTAAATGTATCAATTAAAATAGAATCATAAGTCCAAGAAGTTTACCAGTTCCCATTCCAATTTCTTTCCTGTTTTTCTTACATTATATACCCTAGTGGTTACAGGATCAAAAGTATCACTAATTACTTACTCTTCCGCCACTAAGAGTCACTTAACTACCCCAGAAATAAGAATTTGCATTTTGTATGCAATTTTTTTTATGAAAACAAATGAAAAAAGAGGGAATAACATGTTTCACTTCTGTTCAGTCGCTCAGTCATGTCCGACTCTTTGCAACCCCATGAACCGCAGCACACCATGCTTCCCTGTCCGTCATCGACTCCTGGAGTTTATCCAAACTCATATCCATTGAGTCGATGATGCCATCCATCCATCTCATCCTCTGTCGTCTCCTCCTCCTCCTGCCCTCAATCTTTCCCAGCATCAGGGTCTTTTCGAATGAGTCAGTTCTTCACATCAAGTGACCAAAGTATTGGAGTTTCAGCTTCAACATCAGTCCTTCCAATGAATATTCAGGACTGTTCTCCTTTAGGATGGATTGGTTGGATCTCCTTGCTGTCCAAGGGACTCTCAAGAGTCTTCTCCAACACCACAGTTCAAAAGCTTCAATTCTTTGGTGCTCAGCTTTCTTTATAGTCCAACTCTCACATCCATACATGACCACTGGAAAAACCATAGCCTTGACTAGACGGACCTTTGTTGACAAAGTAATGTCTCTGCTTGATAATATGCTGTCTAGGTTGATCATGACTTTCCTTCCAAGGAGTAAGTGTCTTTTAATTTCATGGCTGCAATCACCATCTGCAGAGATTTTGGAGCCCCAAAATAAAGTCTGTCACTGTTACCACTGTTTACCCATCTATTTGCCATGAAGTGATGGAACCGGATGCCATGATCTTAGTTTTCTGAATGTTGAGCTTTAAGCCAACTTTTTCACTCTCCTCTTTCACTTTCATCAAGAGGCTCTTTAGTTCTTCTCTTTCTACCTTAAGGGTGGTGTCATCTGCATATCTGAGGTTATTGATATTTCTCCCAGCAATCTTGATTCCAGTTTGTGCTTCTTCCAGCCTAGCATTTCTCATGATGTACTCTGCATATAAATTAAATAAGCAGGGTGACAATATACAGCCTTGACATACTCCTTTTCCTATTTGGAACCAGTCTATTGTTCCATGTCCAGTTCTAACTGTTGCTTCCTGACCTGCATACAGGTTTCTCAAGAGGGCAGGTCAGGTGGTCTGGTATGCCCATCTCTTTCATAATTTTCCACTGTTTATTGTGATCCATACAGTCAAAGGCTTTGACATAGTCAATAAAGCAGAAATAGATGTTTTTCTGGAACTCTCTTGCTTTTTTGATGATCCAGCAGATGTTGGCAATTTGATCTCTGGTTCCTCTGCCTTTTCTAAAATCAGCTTGAACATCTGGAAGTTCATGGTTCACGTACCGCTGAAGCCTGGCTTGGAGAATTTTGAGCATTACTTTACTAGCATGTGAGATGAGTGCAATTGTTTCACAAAAGCGAATTTTCAGTATGGAAAAGAAACACTGCTAAAATTCCTTTCCAAAAGGCTTGAGCAAAGTGTACTTCCAAAATATATTCTAGTAACATTTTCCCCTCAATACACAAAACCCAAAAGACGTAACAACAAAGATTTACAGGTTTGACCACATGTAAACTAAAATTTCTGTACAGCCAAAGATACCATAATTAACGTCGAAAACAGTGAGAATGGAGATTTTTGAAACTATGTATATAAAGATGAGGTCAATAATCAAAACATATTAAGAGTTTCAACACAGTAATATAAAAAAGATGAATGATCTAATAAAAATATACAAAGGATATGAAGAGTCATTGCACAGAGGAAGAAATGACAAATAGCCAATAAACATTTGTAAAGATTCATACCTTTGTTGGAAACCAGGAAAATGCACACTCAAACCTCGAAGTATATATTTTTTTGGCTACCAGATTGGAAAATTTTAACATAAGATTTTATTTTGTTCATTTTTCCATTTATTTGTCTATACCACACTGTGTTTATTGCTAGAGATTTATAATATATTTTGCTAGCTGGTGAGGAAAATGCCCCTTCATAATCTCTTCCCTTGTGTGTTTCTCAAAGGAAGGAACAATATCCTGGCTGTGGCCCTCAGCGATACCTCCGTGTTATCAGGTGTCACTAGCCACACGCTCTTCCCTCCTTTGTTACAGGGAAAGCAGGTTTTGTCTCATGTTTCCATTGCATCTGTGATTTTGACTCTGGAGACTGTTCCTTCACTGTTCTCAAGAAGAAACCCCAATGTCCAAACCCTTTTCTCAGTTGTGTTTTTTTTGTTGAAAATTAGAAGGCTGTGAGAGAGGAAGCGAAGCATATCTGACATCACACAGCTTTGACCACCTCACCTACTGCTCCTTTCTTCCCCTTTTCCACATCCCCAGTTATCTCGCCCTCCACCCCTTGGAAGAGTCAGGCATTAGCATTCCTCAGCACACCCAGCCTCCTGGGGAATGTAATCCAGGCATCACTCTAGCTGCTGACCCTGTGGGATGTGGCCCCACAGGGTCAGTTTCTTGCCTGGTTCACTCTCTGTGCCCCACTTCATCCAGAATTTCAGTGAGTGTATTTGTCTCCATCTTATTGCACATGCAGTGGAAATTTGGACATATATGTGATTGACAGAAACACATATACATAGGCATATAGGGATGGCAACACAGCATAGGGAGCAAGAGATAGATCTGGATTAGAAACTTAACTATTGTGTGTTGTTCAAACAGTGTTCTTCACCTCTCTCTGTCTTGCTTTCTTCATCTATACAATCAGATGGACAGAGCTTTCCTTATGTGGTTGTTGAGGGGCATAAATACAATGGTATATGCAAAGTGTGTCAAATGCTTAGCACAGCACAGGGGTGATGGTAATTGGGGCCACTGTAGCCATCACTGAACCATCACTTAACATAGCCCACAGGTGGACTTGGCTCTAACCATTCCCACCTCCCCCTTGTGGATGATGCTCACCCACCCATTCTCCTCAGCAAAAGAGGGAAGCTCACAGATGAGTCAGGAAAGAGAAAAACTGCATGGACAAATAACTTGCAATTCGACAACATTCCATAGCAGCCACTTGAAAAAGGTGTTGGTGAAGTGCATGCCTCTTCTTGTAGTAAAAAGGCAGCTAAAATGAAGGCCTCAGCCTGAAAAACAGACCATTATGGCCTCTTAGGAAATCAGAATTACATATTATTCTGCCTCATCCATTTGGTTGCATTTTGCGTCTTAATAATTAATTTAGGTAAGAGATTTGGGATAAAAGGCTGACAACGCCTTTCCATTTCTGCAGTAATGTGCAGTGAAGTTTTATTGGTGCTTAAAGATGGCTCTAGCTCTTTTAACCCAGGGGGGAAATTGCACTCTCTAAACTAACAGAGCTATTTAATCTTTTCAACTTTAATTCTTGCTCCTGGCTGCTATTCATTATAAAAGAAGAGTCTAAAACCAGGGGATTATAACACAAATATGCTTTCTCCTTCCCATACATAGATTTATTGGATAGTATTTCTGGGTACCAGTCTTCCAAAAACAGTACCTGTATGACCCACCTTTCTGTACTGAGAATCTATATACTCTTATCGTATCTTCCCAAAATGTCTATCTTTACAGAGATATTTAAAAAACTATCTGTTCTTTTTTTAAGTAATTCTTATGATGAAGGTGAAAGAGGAGAGTGAAAAAGTTGACTTAAAGCTCAACAAACTAAGATCATGGCATCCGGTTCCATCACTTCATGGCAAATAGATGGGGAAACAGTGGAAACAGTGACAGACTTTATTTTTTTGGGCTCCAAAATCACTGAAGATGGTGACTGCAGCCATGAAATTAAAAGATGCTTACTCCTTGGAAGGAAAGTTATGACCAACCTAGATAGCATATTGAAAAGCAGAGACATTACTTTGTTGACAAAGGTACGTCTAATCAGGGCTCTGGTTTTTCCAGTGGTCATGTATGGATGTGAGAGTTGGACTGTGAAGAAAGCTGAGCACCGAAGAATTGATGCTTTTGAACTGTAGTGTTGGAGAAGACTCAAGAGAGAGTCCCTTGGACTGCAAGGAGTTCCAACCAGTCCATCCTAAAGGACTGAATATTCATTGTAAGGACTGATTTTGAAGCTGAAACTCCAGTACTTTGGCCACCTCATGTGAAGAGCTGACTCATTTGAAAAGACTCTGATGCTGAGAGGGATTGGGGGCAGGAGGAGAAGGGGACAATAGAGGATGAGATTGTTGGATGGCATCACCGCCTCAATGGACACGAGTTTGGGTAAACTCTGGGAGTTGGTGATAGACAGGGAGCCCTGGCGTGCTGCAGTCCATGGGGTCACAGAGAGTCAGACATGACTGAGCGACTGAACTAAACTGAACTATCTAACCTAATCACTTCAATGTTTTTATAATTTTAATCAAGTCAGGCATCTAAGGAACTCAATGAAGAAAAGTAAATTTTAAATGATAGGCACGTTATAAATTCTTATAATTTGTAAATACCTTAACAGTAATTTGGAGAAGGCGATGGCACCCAACTCCAGTACTCTTGCCTGGAAAATCCCATGGATGGAGGAGCCTGGTAGGCTGCAGTCCATGGGGTCATGAAGAGTTGGACACGATTGAGTGACTTCACTTTCACTTTTCACTTTCATGCATTGGAGAAGGAAATGGCAACCCACTCCAGTGTTCTTGCCTGGAGAATCCCAGGGACGGGGGAGCCTGGTGGGCTGCTGTCTATGGGGTCACACAGAGTCGGACACAACTGAAGCGACTTAGCAGCAGCAGCAGTAACAGCAATTAATTAAAACTGGATGGGGAAAAGGTACATGAAAAGTATCCATGGTTATTTGGAAGGAAATCAAATAGTGATCAGAATAGAATATTTCTTTCACAACAGGTAATGTGAACCATGTCAGAAGATGGGGCTGGGTTTTGAAATAACATTCAGTAGGAAAAGCAGAGGCTCAAAATTATATCCTGATTATAACTAAGTAAAACCAGCATATATAGTAACAACAATTGGAACAGAACAGTAACAAGAACATAAACACTAACAAGAACATGAACAGTTGATGACTGAAATGCTGGAGATTTGTGTTTTGTAGAGATATTAAAGAATACCATCGAGTGATTAAAAAAGAAATAAAATGGTCCACGAGGTCACTCTGATTTTTGTCCTGGTCTACTCTGAAAAAGTAGGAAGGAGATGGCTGAGTGATTAAGAACCGGGGCTCTGGTGTCAGTGAGACCCGGATTCAGATGCCCTACATTGTCCATGTAACCTTGGTCCAGATATTTCCATTTTCTTATCTGTATGGTGAGGATAAGACACCAGTTCCACAGGGTTGTTGTGGGACTGAATGAGATGACAGAAGTAAAAGGAGCTTTGTACATTCTGCTCATTATTATGATATACTTTGTACTTATTAATTCTGCTTTCCTTGCAGGTGCCATGCCTGGGAGTAGCATCCCATAATAGTGCTATAAGGAAAAGGGTATCTGAAATCAGCATCTGTGCGGCTTTCCTTCTACTTCTGAATCAAATGCTTCCATCTCTAACACTATATCTATTGCTGTTACAAGTTGCAAGTAAAGTGAATAAATATTTGTGGAACTACTGGCTTTCCGACACCTTCCTGTATTTACCTTGCTCTCTATGATATAATTGGATTTCACTGCTGCCAAAATGAGTTTATGTTGTGTTGATTCACAGTCTCTTCTGTCCTTTACTTGCTAGAAGCAGTGAAAAGAAGCAAATCGAAATGGAGATGCCTTTACATAGTTAAAAGAAAGTGGGAGAAAAGAAAATCTGGTGAAGTGTCTGTGTGGTAGACCTTGGTTCTCTACTTTCCATAGCTTCTTTGCTCAGTTAAAATGGTTTGGGTCCAAATTTTCTCTCAAGTTTGGTAACCACCAGCTTTGATTACCTTCTGGGGATTGGCACCATTAGGTAACAGTTGCTTCTGTTATGATTTTTCTTCCCCCAGACTTCCTTTTGATTTCACGACAGTTGGATATAAATCCAAGATGACATGCAGTTTTATTCGTAGGGGCTTCCTTGGTGGCTCAGACACTAAAGAATCGATCTGCAGTGCAGGAGACCCAGGTTCAATCCCTGGATTGGAGAGATCTCCTGGAGAAGGGAATGGTTACCCACTCCAGTATTCTTGCCTGGACAATTCCATTAACAGAGGAGCCTGGCGGGCTGTAGTCCATGGCGTCACAAAGACTCTATTAGTAAACTCTCTTAATTTATTGAATTTATTTGTTTTTATGGTTGTGTGCATGCTAAGGAAGCTAGGTTTCAGGACAAGCATTGCATCTCCTCTCCAGACCTGGGGACAAAATCTGGCACCCCTTGTCCACCATTGATGGCACCTGCAAAGACTTCTTTCACAGCACAAAGCACAGTCTCTTCTGTCAATTGGTTCAGCCTCCAGTGGTGTGGAAGCTGCCTGAGGACAAGGATCATGTGTTTTTACCTTTATCCCTAGTACTTACGCAGTGCATGGCAAAAGAGTGGTGAATGAAGGACCAAGGCCAGAATGTACAAGAAATACCAATTAGTGCAGGGTTATCCACAAATTCTTTTCTCTCAAACCCTGCCCTATTATTAACTAGTGATGTAATCCTTGCTGAATCATTTAACATCTTTGCCTTAGTGTTCTCCTCTGAGATTTCAGGGTGGAGGTAGAGGGAAGAAGAAAAACAATGAGGTTGTGAGCAATCATTAAAGAAGTTGGCATTATATAGACAATTTAAATATACATGCACAGAGCTAGACTGGGTTCTCTGAAAGAGGTCAGGCAAATTCTCAGAATCACTAAGCAGACTGGTTAGAATTTGCCAAGACACCATGAAAATGCCCCCAGAGGAACCTATCAGGAGGAGGATCTGATTTTCCTTACATGGTTGAAACCTTTTTCTATTCTCTGTTGTTCAGAATAAAATTGTGCAGAGCCAGTATCTCTTTTGCTGGCTCCTGTTCTTCAGTCTTCACCAGAAATGTAGGTTTGGTTTCTTGGAATTCTGTCTTCCCTCTCTGCAGCCTTCTTTATGACCTCAATCACAACCATGGCTCCACTTAGCAATATTAAGTTTCCTGTGTTCGTTTCTCTAGCCTAGTGGACAGCTACACTCATATGTTTTTCAGGCAATTTAAACTCAGTGGGCCCCAATAGAATTTAATTTCTGTCTTCCCAAGCCTCTTTCTACCCTTCATATGTGGGAAAGTTGTAATATAGTCCATCCAGTCAGCCACACCCATAACTCAAGAATCACTTCAAATCCTCTTAGCTTGCGAACCCGATGCATATCAGATAACTGTTGATTTCTCTTCCTTTAATGTCTCCTACCCTCTATTCCCACTGCTACTGCCCTAATTCTAGTGTTTATTACCACTGACCTGGGCTACTGCTGTATCTTTTATTCTTTTCAATTTTCCTCCAGTTACCATACTCACCTGTTATTCATCTATCTACTTTCTCCACTTTCAGAGTAACTTCCTGAAATCTGGTCAGATCTCTCTTGCTCAAGACCCTTCAGTGACTCCCTGTAGGTACAGCTACTACTGTAGCTTTAAGGCATGCGAGGGCCTCCCTAACTTGACCCTGCCCACTCACTCCAATCTCATAACCTCTGGAGGCCTGCCTCTTATGGTCTTTGTGCCTTGCTTCTGGAACTCCCTCTGCCCTAATGCCCTTATTACTAGTCTTTTTGGTGAAGAAGTGAAAGTTCCTCAGTCATGTCCGACTGTTTGCGACCCCACGGACTATACAGCCCATGGAATTCTCCAGGCCAGAATACTGGAGTGGGTTGCCATTTCCTTCTCCAGGGGATCTTCCCAAGGCAGGGATCGAATCCGGGTCTCCCGCATGGCTGGCTGATTCTGTACAAGCTGAGCCACAAGGGAAGCCGAAGAATACTGGAGTGGTAGCCTATCCCTTCTCCAGCGAATTTTCCTGACCCAGGAAGTGAACCCGGTCTCCTGCACTGCAGGCGGATTCTTCACCAACTGAGCTATCAAGGAAGTCTTTTTGGTAAGCACATGCTAATATTTCAAGAGTCACTGCTCTTCTGATAGACCTGACCATCCTCCTTTGAGTATGCCTGCTGTATGCTGGACAAACAAACCTGTGTAATATTTTATTTGACTTATTTGTTTACAAACTTCCCTTGCTCAAATAGACTAGGAGCTCCTGAAAGAATTGTGATATATTTGTTATTTTATTCCACTCTCTGGCACAGAGCAAAGCAGACAGTGGGCAGTGCACAAATACCGGATAAATGCATGAAAAATATGGCCTCAGGCTCTCCTAACTTACTGTAACTTGGAAAAATCACTTAGTCCAGCAAACAGTGCTTCTTTATCTTAAAAAAATTTGTATTTAAAATATCAGTAGCACAAGATTTTCTGAGAATTTTTTTAAAGGCTGCTCATTCATTAATACATGGCTTGAACAACCATCATGAGCAGAAACATACATAATCCCTGCTGTCATAAAGCATATGATCTAGTTAGAGAGAAAATAAAATAATCATAAAAATAAATGTAAAATTACAACTGTGATCAGTGCTTCAAAACAGAGCCTCGTGGGGATGGAGAGTCTGTGATAAAAGGATGGACCTGGTCAGAGAAATCAGGGAAGACTTCCTAGAGGAAGTGGTGAGTAAGCAGAAATCTGGATGAGGAGGAGCTTTCAGGTGAAGAGGGAGGAAAATTTTCCAGGCGGAGAACGTTAAAGCATAGCATGTCTGAGGAACTGAAAGGAAGTTGGTGTTCCTGGGATGCAGAGAGTAAGGGGTGAACGTGGAGCGGGAAACAGGCAAGTGGAGGCTGCATAGTACAGCCCTGTTTGG
Organism: Bos mutus; assembly: GCF_027580195.1. Lineage (NCBI taxonomy): Eukaryota > Metazoa > Chordata > Mammalia > Artiodactyla > Bovidae > Bos > Bos mutus. The sequence continues at coordinate 36,744,015 of NC_091626.1, forward strand.
GCACAAAAACATTAATTGTCCTAGTCTTGCCTTTCTTTCATCTTTGGTTTCTAAAGACTTAGAAAAAAACTGAAGGAAAAAGATCGTTCTCTTTTGCCGAAGATGTAGTGTTGATCTCATTAGACACCCGCGCGTTCCCCGTGAAAGGGAGGACATCCTTTTGTTCCTAAGGGTACTCCTGAAAAAGGGCACAAGTCTCTGAGATTCAGAGTCCAGAATTAAAGCATCCTTCAGCAAAAAGTGCCATTATTGTCTTTATTCTGAAAAGTGATAGTTAAGTGCCACCAAGTTAATGGCCAAAGGGAAGAAAGAGCCAGTGGTAGGTAACCAGTCACAACAGAAGGGCATTTAGACGCCAAAGCCACTGGATTGGCACTAACTTAAAAATGACTGAAGTGGGATGCGGTCTCATTCTTGCAGCTTTAACAAGCTTTCTTTCCAACTAATGAGTAACTACTGTTGGGAAAAGAGGAAACACTTTACACCGGTAAAAAACCGGTGGACCATGATCAAAGACTAACAAACAGAAAAAGCAAGCTGCCTCCCCATGATTTTAGAGTATGCCTCCAAACCAGGAGAAGGTGCCTGACGCATCATGCTGTCGACGATGATGTATAGCGTCTGCTCTCCTCGGATAACGTGGCACCAGACAGAGCGGGTACCAGCTGGAGAGTCCGCATGCTTCCCTATGGCATGGGCAGAATTCTGACACCAAGGTTCCCTTGCTTACGGACCATGTTTACTGACACCTTCAGTTTTCTTAGGTGAGGGGTGTGCCACCCCGAGATGAATGCTGTCAGCCATGGCAGGTGGATTATTTTTAGTTTGGAAGCAATAACTCAGTAAATAATGTAGGATATCTGTGGGAGTTTCTGAGTGCCGATTAATCTCCCTCATTCCCCTGAGTTCTGAACCAATCCAGTCAGATTCGAGTCTACATGGTTACCTTATTTCTGAAAAACCTGGCTTGGAGGCCACAGCCTGGATCTGTGATGATAAAATGGGTTTCTTATTCCTTCATTCTCTTGAAGTGCATTTTGCATCCAGTCCCCAGCCGAGGTTCCTACTGGGTGAAGGAGAGGAGTCACATGCAGCTCCAAAGGAGTATCAGAGAGGGTGAGAGGCAGGCCCAGGGTCGGCTCTGGATTGAAGATCCTTGGCTCCATGCCGCAGAGGAATGGTCAGCCTCTTTTCTTGGGCAGGGCAAATGAGGCAGAGAGACAGGTTTTAGGGGGTGTATTTCCCTCCCACAAACCCCAAACTTCCAAAATGAAGGAAGTCCCTATTTTATGGACATGTCCTGAAATGACAAGAAAGAAAGAACAATGGCTTAGCAATGTTTTTCTCACAAGTGTTGGTGCAAAGTATTTATTCTTCAAGACACAGTAGCTTTAGACTGCAAACTAAAAAGGAAGCGACAGAAATGAGCTAAATTAGATGATAATGTGGTATCTTATTGAAACAAATTTTATCTAATTTTTAAATTATTAGATAGTATTTATATTGATTGATCTCTGCAACTTCCAGTTTAGATATTCTTCTCCTTGGTTGTGAGAGGAACATTTTAGACTTCAAATAGCTTCTCTTCTTTATTTCAGTTATTAGAAACAACTTACTATTCAATGAATGCATGGTCTTTTTTTTAAATTTAAATTTATTTATTTTAATTGGAGGCTAATTACTTTACAATATTGTATTGGTTTTGCCATAAAATGAGGCTACGAGTCCACCATTTTTATTGCCTATTTTTGGGATGTATAAAAATATGCATTGATATAGAGGACCTTGATATTTTTCACATAAAATATAGAGTACAAGGTGCTTTATTGTTGGTCTGGAGATACATCATTTGGTATTTCAGTTCCTTTTCTGTTGCAGTATGTTCTTAACCTCACGGTACCTCAATTCCTCATCTGTAAAGTAGGAATAATGAATAATACCTACCTTGTGGGGTTATTATAAGGACTGAGTGAGTTGATAACCAGTAGAAGATTTAGAACATGGTCCAGCCCCAGATAAGTAGAATATTGTCCCACCTAGGAAGGGAGGTGGGAAATGTAGTCCCCGGCTGGGCAACTACATTCCAGCAACACCTGTACAGTGTGGACGGGAAGCATGAGCAGGTGGACAGGCAGCCATTGTTGCTGTAGCTCTGAAGGAGGTTTCTGTTTGTTATGGCAACATTTCCACCTGAAATGTTCTTTTAGTAAAGTAACAGAGAAGTGGTTACTTGGCCATCTTTTCCTTTTCAAATAATGAGGAAAAGGTAGTGCTTTAATTGTCAAGAATACTTTTGGAGAAGTGACTTCCACTCATGTGGTCTCTCTGTGGGGATATCTGTGAATGTTTTGTGAGCTGGGTCTTGGTGGTGGTGAAACATTGTGACCAGATTTATGCACATTGATTGTAGTTTGTTCAAGAAGGGAACATTAAAAAAAAAAAAAAATATATATATATACACACACACACATATATATGTATTCGATTCCAAATGAAAATTACTTGAATGTCATTGACTCCACATGTCTTCATTTGAGGTCTTTGTAGAGGAAAAAAAAAAAGTAAAGAATTGGATTAGTTCATAACAGTCCAATTTTGATCAGTGTAGAGAAAGACTGCCAAATAGCTTTTTTCTCAGTCAAATTTTTGGCTTGAATTATGTGTCTAATTACTTCGGCTCTCAAGTTTGCCCATGTTGACACAGCTAAAACAGTAGGTGACATAGTTAAAACTGCAGATGTTGAAAGAAATCAACCCTTCAGAGCCAAATTATAATTATCTGTACAGTGTTTTGTAGATTATAAATCACTTTCACACTTTATTGAGTTGATTCCACAGTCTACAAAGTGGGATGCAGAATGCTTTGGGGGAAAATTCAGCAATTTTTAAAGTCAATTTAGTAAGAAACTCACATTCTTCGTCATAGAACAGTGAAGTGCTGTGCTGTTATTAACTTGGTGGTTGCATTATAGTTTAATTCTGCTACTTAAGGCATATAAGCTTTCATATAAGTTTACCTGACAGTTCACTAAAGATACTCTTTTACCCATAGTGTGGACACTAGCCCAAGATTTGTAAATCTGATATTCTAGTTAGCAAAAATGCAGGTTTATCCCAATATTTTAATAACAAATAAGGTAGTTTTCCTTTATTAATACAAAAGAAAGGCATAGGTAGATAAAATCTTCAGATAATCTTAAATCCTTATTTTAGTCACCATGTTCCATCATCCTATTAATGATTTTTTTTTCCCTGAAAGTGTCAGGAATGAAGTATTAGAGGATGAACTGAATATTCATGTCTTTTCTTATCTCTTGTCCTTTTCTGTCATCTTCTCTTGGCTAAGATAATGAGATGGTCTAAGCAGGGTAGAAGGAAGAAGAGAGACCTTTAATGAAAAGCCAAGATAAATCAGCCCCTGAATACCTGAGAAATGACAGTGCTCCCAGCTACTTTTAACTTTGTGGGTTTGTCTCATTTTGTCTTAGGTACAGAGATAAGAGTTGGCAACTCAGGAGGGGACCCTGCAGTGTCTTCAGGTCACTCTCCGCTTAATGGAGAACGTACTTCTGATACTCTATTATTGAAAAAAAATACCTTTCATGAGATATGTATTTGAAGTCTTAATCCAAAATGAGAATATTTCTACTGTGGTGGTGATGGTGGTTTAGTTGCTAAGTCACGTCCGATTCTTGAGACCCCATGGCCTGTAGCCTGCCAGACTCCTCTGTCTATGGAATTTTCCAGGCAAGAATACTGGAGTGGGTAGCCATTTCCTTCTCCAGGAGATATTTCCAACCCATAGATCAAACCCAGGTCTCCTGCATTGCAGGTGGATTCTTTACCTACTGAGCCACCAGGGAAGTCCTATTTATATCTGTAAAGGAATATTAGTGGTTTAAAGGGAGTTCTCATTTATTTGTCAGAAATTAACTTTTTGCATCAGAAGATGCATAATAGTTATATGATGATTCCTTATTTATTGGAACAACTACAGTAAATTACATGATATAGACTATATTTAGTTTTTTCTGAATTAGATTTAATAAGATTGTTTTTACTATTACAAGAAATAAATGATGAGAATTTTTCTTCTGGTATAACTAACTAGGTATTTTAACAGTTTATATCTAATGAGATAGAATACCCATATGTCTCGTAGATTTACACTTTATTGTTTTGGGAGTTCTTACCTAAGAAGCCACTTAAAATACTTAAGGAAACAATAATGTACTTAAAGCCTAATTTATGAATTCCTGAAAGGTAAGGAATTAATTAACAAATTTGCTATTATAGTAATTTACAGCCAACCATCTGAAATACATTGCTTTGAAAGTTTACTGTAACATCATTCATTAGAAACAGAATGCAGTATGAGTTGGTCATACCTTGAGCCTCCTCAAAGTGAAAGAAAGTGAAAGTCACTCAGTCGTGTCCGACTCTTTGTGACCCCATGGACTATATAGTCCATGGAATTCTCCAGCCCAGAATACTGGATATGGGTAGCCTTTCCCTTCTCCAGGGGATCTTCCCAAGCCAGGGATCAAATCCAGGTCTCCCATATTGCAGGCGGATTTTTTTTACCAGCTGAGCCATAAGGGAAGCAGAAGAATATTGGAGTGGGTAGCCTATTCGTTCTCCAACGGATTTCCCGACCCAGGAATCAAACCGGGGTCTCCTGCATTGCAGGCAGATTCTGGCAGCTGAGCTGTCAGGGAAGCCTAATGAACCTCCTCAAAGGGAGTGCAGTTACTGATTCACTGAAGAGCTCCATTTACCTAGAGTTTATTCACAGGGATCCCAGAGACATAACCACTGCATTTCATAAGTAATACATCTTTTTGTTTTTTTCTAAGCCCTAAATTTTCCATCTCTAAGATGCCAAAAAACTCCCTTATTGACTAATAAGAATATTATTAGCACGTTATCCACATTCTTTGAGAACTTGAGATGTTCAGTAATGAAGGATAGGCCTGTGTCTCAGTCTCGCTCATCTTAGGGGATGAGTCACAGTCTGGGAGCTTCCTAGAGCAGAAAACTATAACTTTAAAGATGCATAGTCACAGTTGTATGATTTAGCATCGTGTTCTAAGGAATCAGCCAGCAGCAAAGATTTCCTCTTGGTGTATTTTTTTTTCCCCCTTAAATTTTGGAGAAGGAGAGGAAGGAATTAAGACTGTCATGGAACTTAGTTTGCTGCTAAGTCGCTTTAGTCGTGTCCAACTCTGTGCGACCCCATAGATGGCAGCCCACTAGGCTCCTCTGTCCCTGGGATTCTCCAGGCAAGAATATTGGAGTGGGTTGCTATTTCCTCTCCAATGCATGAAAGTGAAAAGTGAAAGTGAAGTCGCTTAGTCGTGTCTGACTCTTAGCGACCCCATGGACTGCAGCTTACCAGGCTCCTCCATCCATGGGATTTTCCAGGCACGAGTACTGGAGTGGGGTGCCATTGCCTTCTCTGGGAACTTAGTTTGGAGAGACGTAAATTGTTATTTTGACCTTCTTTTGCTTCTTTGGTAGCACTCTAATTACCTAATAAAGCAATGAGAACATTGAAGGCAGTTATATGTACTTGTTGGTAAGTTGAACAATGGAATGAGCATATAATGAACAAGTTTGTAAATGAAAGTGACTAAAGAGTCAAAGAAAAATCTATGAGGTATAACAACTCACGCAGATTTAAGAACATCTCAGGATCATTCAGGGCTTCTCAGATGTCTCAGTGGTGAAGAATCTATCTGTTAAGCAGGAGACATGGGTTCAATCCCTAGACTGGAAGATCCCTTGGAGAAAAGAATGGCAACCCATGCCAGTATTTTTGCCTGGGAAACCCCATGGATGGAGGAACCTGGTGGGCTACAGTCCATGGGCTTGCAAAGAGTTGGACACCCAGAGAGACTGAGCATGCATGCATATATGATATAAAAACCAAAAGATTTGTTAAATGTTCTATAGACAAAGCATTAGTCGACCAACTAAAAAATTTTTTTTCAGCATTCATGTCCTCAGCCTCCACATATAAAAAGTAATTTCAGTACTATTGTCGTCAAATGTTCTATTCATATTTTATGAATTTTTTAGTCTATATATTCTCAGAAGTAAATACAAAAGGCAATAGCAATAAATAATGTGTGGCATACTCCAGCCTAAAATAAAATGGTTCTTCAACAATTTAAATGTAGATATTTCTTCCCATTGTGTTTTTTATTGTCTCGTAATTTTAAAAACACAGTGCAAAAATGACATGAATTCACCCATATATGAGTAATTCTTCTGAGAATATCTTGTCATATCCACAAGAAGCATAATTGGAATTGTGTATGATCCTTTTTATTTACTAATAAGGATAATTGAACAAGTATTTCAGTGAACATTTCACCAGATGGGAGAAGTTACCCCATTCCACTGCTTATTTGAAATTTAGAGTGAGGATATTCACAGTAAAAGAATGATCTTTATGACCTCCATCAACAGCTTGGCATTTTATTATGAAATATTCTCACAGCTGAAGATACAGCATTCTGTTGCTAAAGTGCCTTGCACACTGCCATTTGTATGCAGCATGTGGGCGTTTAATAAATACTAGTTGATGATAAGACTTAATTTAGGCATGACATTTTATGAATACGTATGATTCACATACCTCTGTGGTGCTCACAGATGCACTTGGGTTTTAACTGTATAAAAGTTAAGGAGCCACTGGTACCTTAAAAAGCAATGCCTGCACTTCCCTGTGGGTTTTTTGACTACAGCTGGTTCCCTGCTTCTACCCAACCATTTCTCAAATAATGTACCAAAATATCAGCTGGAGAATGAGAATGTAAATGGGTTGTCACTTGCATTGGCTATTAGAGAAATAATTCACAATATAGATTCTGTGATGATGGATGATTTCAATATAGGAAGGAATTCGTGTCACTACCCAATGCTTAAAATATTCAAGGCTACAAGCCTTTTGGGAAACAAACCTGATTTGAAATTTTAAATATTTATTTTCATTTCTGAATACCTGCTAATCACTATTAGTTTCCATGAATTTCTAATTTATGAAAATAAAGATATATATACACATACATACGTACATAAGCTTGACCATAACATTAATATTTTAGTTGATAAATTCTGGGAAAGAACCATAAAAGTGAGTAGAGTTCTGAAACTATTGAACTGGCCTTAATACAAACTTGATATTTTTCTAGATCCCAACTATCTAAATAAGAGGAAATCATGCATTTATCATTGAAATTCCAAGTCCTATGTTGTTTTTGGGTTTTGGTTTATGTGTTCTATTGTATTCCCCATATGTAGCATGTACTCCACGTGACAATCTTTTTCTTAATACTCAGACTTTCCCATGGCTTTGCTTATTCTGTGTTCTCTGCCTGAGGAGGGTGGGGCTGCTATCTCCTCCTGTTGCCATCCTGTCCATCCACCTAAACACCAACTCCTCTGGAATGCTCCTCCATGTTCCACAAGTCAGAAAGGACCGCTTTGTCCTCTGTGTTCCCATGGCACGTTGTCCTTCCTGTATCTTCTGGTCATTACCTTTCATCACAGCTGTATCCAATATACTGTACCAGGCTATGTCTTACCTTTTATCATGAGACCTGCTTATTGATGCAGTGTCCTTTGCAGATGGGATTCCAGCGACCAAATGATGGATCAAAACAGAATCTTTTTCCCCCACAAACCAGCTAAGAGGTGCTTAGGCCTTTGATGTTGTCAGAGATTGTGTAGACGGTTATATGATAAAGCCAAAGAGAAGTAATACTTTTTATTTTAATTCTGTTTATTTTTAATCTTAAGCAAAACAAAATCTGCATGGCCTCTCCTATAAGACTGCATCTCAGCATTCTACTTTCTCAGCTTCTTGCACAATGGGACAGATTCTGCATGGAGCAGGGCTTGCTCCTTCTGGGTTCCCAGAACAGTTCTCATCAATTATTTTGGAATTCTAGTGGCAAAACAGTCATTGCTGGGGAAAGTAGCCATGGAATTTTTTTTTTCATTTATAATGAGGTTTAGTGGTGAATCTTTTCATATTCATATTCAAAAGGAACCTCAGAAACGCTATGTATTGATAACTGACTTTATTCAAGTGCCAAATCAAAAAGCATCTTTCTTAAAGTGTATGTTAATAGTGTCTTGAAAAACACCCTAATGGAAATTGAAGTGCAGAATAACATGATGTCATGTAAAAGACTTTCCGGCTATTACTGTTTCCATTTATCGTTCGCTAAATACCCATGGGCTTCCGTGGTGGGTCAGAGGTTAAAGCGTCTGCCTGCAATGTGGGAGACCTGGGTTCAATCCCTGGGTTGGGAAGATCCCCTAGAGAAGGAAATGGCAACCCACTCCAGTATTCTTGCCTGGAGAATCCCATGGACAGAGAAGCCTGGTGGGCAACAGTCCACGGGGTTGCAAAGAGTCAGACTCAGCTGAGCTACTTCACTTTCACTTTCAAATACCCATGACTACCATGGTGGCTCCATGGTAAAGAATCTGTCTGCCAATGCAGGAGATGTGGATTCGATCCCTGGGTTGGGAAGATCCCCTGGAGAAGGAAATGGCAACCCACTCCAGTATTCTTGCCTGGGAAATCCCATGGACAGAGGAGCCTGGCAGGCTACAGTCCTTGAGGTTACAAGAGAGTCGGACATGGGTTAGTGACTAAACAACAACAACAAATAGTCTACAGAGAACTTCATTCTTTTTAGTAGTTCTCTGCTGCTGCTGCTTCCACTGCTGCTGCTAAGTTGCTTCAGTCGTGTCCGACTCTGTGTGACCCCATAGACAGCAACCCACCAGGCTCCCCCGTCCCTGGGATTCTCCAGGCAAGAATACTGGAGTGGGTCACCATTTCCTTCTCCAATGCAGGAAAGTGAAAAGTGAAAGTGAAGTCACTCAGTCTTGTCTGACTCCTAGCGACCCCATGGACAGCAGCCTACCAGGCTCCTCCGCCCATGGGATTTTCCAGGCAAGAGTACTGGAGTGGGTGCCATTGCCTTCTCCTATATCAGCTCAAACTGCTATAACAAAATACCATAACATGGGAAGCTTATAAACAACAGAAATTTATTTCTCCCATTTCTGAAGCCTGGAAGTCTAAGACCAGGATGACAGCTCTGGTGAGGCTCTTTTCTGGGTTGTAGAATTCTTGCTGGGTTGCCACATGGTGGAGAGCAGAGAGCAGCAAGCAGCAAGCTCTCTGGTGACTCTTGCAAGGGCACTGATCCCATTCATGAGGGCTTCACTCTTATGACCCTGTTTAATCCTAATTACTTCCCCAAAGCTCTGCTCCCTCATACCATCACATTGAGGGGTAGAATTTCAGCGTATAAATTTGGGAGGACACCGTCTATAACAGTAATGAATACTTAAAAAAAAAATTGGAACCACCTAAGTTCCAATTCTTCTTCAGCTATTTATAAAGTAATCAACTTACTATGGTTTATCCACAGTAAGCCCTGAAAGCCCTACACCCTGGAAAACCCCCTAGTCCTTGGCAAACTAAGATGATTATGACCCTAGAAATCTGGTGTCATGTTCAAGACATGTACTTTCTCTATTCTCAGTTTTCCTATCTATAAAATGAGGATAACAATAGTGCCCACCCCACAGGATTGTTAAAAAGTTAATATATGTAAAGCTTATATATATGCTTAGCACACAGGAATGTTAAATAAATGCAGCTATCACCATCCTTATAATTAGCTAGTATAATGTCTTTGAAACAATGAGACACACAGAATTAAATCAAAAGAGGTGAAGAGAACCATATTAATGTGTTAGTGAAAAAGCTCAAGGCCCTGATACAGTCATTTCATGGGTAAGACTCCCCTGCCTCATCCCTGAGCTGTTGATAGAGTAGAAGTCTGGGTGGGGGATGAGGGTGAGGAGATGTGTAGCCCTCTAAACACAGTCCAGGCCTGTGGGCAAAGATGACAGGAATAGACCCGGTCAATGGCAGTGATGCGTCCATCGTTCTAAGGCAGAGCTGCACATCAGTTACCTCTAGTGGTCCAGCCTTGTGAGGGCGGGACAGGTGACCTAAACCCTGATTGTAGTCATTGGACCATGACCACATTTTTGAAGAGCTGTATTAAAAGATACACTTGTTTTGATGTCCTATTTTTGTGTTTCCAAAGGAAAGATGTCTTTGTTAACCTAGTCATTCAGTAAGAGTTACTGAACCCTTATTAAGTGCTAACTACCATGCTAAGGATGCAGAGACAGAAGGACCATTCATGTCTTCAAATATCTCACAGTCTAGTGTGACTGTAAGTTGGTAGATAGTCATTTGATACAATTTGTCACTGGCTGGTTTATTGATGTACGTGGCTTTTCATATGAACTTGACAGCCATAGCACATCCAGAGAGATCAGGTACTCTGGTAATGGACTTATCCTAGGGCTTTATGCAAGTGTATAGTAGTTGCACGTTGGCAAATATAGTAGTAGCCCATGGGTAGGGGTAAGAAGAACAAAGTAGTTGAAATATAGAGAGGAAAAATTCAAGGATTCCATATGTTTCAACAAAAGAAGACAAAAAAATTCATATTGCCTCTTCTCATTCTGTAGGTCTCAGCCTAAGTGTCACCATCTAAGAGTGACCTAAACATCTTTTCTAAAGTCACTTATCCTTCCCCACCGATAACCTTTTATTTTTTCTCTTATCTAGTTGTTTCCTTCAGAGCACTTGTTATAAGAGTTACTTTGCTTGTCTGCTGTATTAGTTAGGGTATAGGCTGAGTTTCTATAACAAAGAGATACAAAAACAGAGTAACTCAAACAAGTTCAAAGTTTATTTCTCTCTTATTTGACAGTCCAGAGGCAGGTGAACAGTCAGGTGAGGGTCTGTTCCAGGGCTCCCAATTCCTTCTGTCTCCTTGCCTATCTTCTCCACACGTGTTGCCTTCATCACTGTTAAAGTCAGCCCAAAAGAGACCTTGTTCATGGACTGGGTCAAGAGAAGGGCAAAGAAAGTGAAGGGCAACCAGCTTTTTTTTTTTTTTTTTTAAATTTATTTATTTATTTTTGGCTGAGTCAGGTCTTAGTTGAGACACTTGGGATCTTTCCTTGCTGAGCACAGGCTTCTATCTAGTTGCAATGTGTGGGCTCAGTAGTGCGGCTCCTGGGCTCAGTTGCCCTGCAGCACGTGAGATCTTAGTTCCCTGATGAGGGATGGAAGTCACATCCCCTGCACTGGAAAGCATATTCTTAACCACTGGACCCCCAGGGAAGTCCCAACCAGCTCCATCTTGAAGCACATGATCTAGAGGCACACACCTCACTTCTGTTCACTTCGTGGTCTACACCTAGAGGGAGGTTGGAAAGGTAGTCTTTAGCTAGGTGGCCATATGCTAAAATTGCTTGAGGGGGTCTATTGCAAAGAGGAGAGGGACAGAATAAACACTGGGGGTCAATTAAAAGTCTTTGCCATGCCAGCATGGTTGTGTTGCTTGCTGCTTGTTTCTGTCCTTTGTGGAGCCAGAGACTGTATATCTGTCTTATTCACTGTTATTTCCCCAGAAATTGGAGTAAGTGCCTAGCATATAGTAGGCACTCAGTATGTATTGAATGAATGTAGTTAAACAACTAAACACTGAAAAACACCATTTGTTATATCATAATTGGGTTTGGCTTTTCATAATTCTCATAGTACTACTAAATAGTTATTTTAGAATGTTCATGTGGTTATTGCTTGGCATGATCTAACATGGTGACTGGCAGGCATATAATAAGTATTCAACAGATGCTATTTTCCATTATTTTTAGTTAAGAAGAAAGGATTCATGTTTAGAATACAAATATATTTCAAGAAATAGCATTGAAATAATCTTGACATTCAGAGAAGAAATATGAAACATTAAATAATTAACCTTAAAGGATATCATTTTCAAAAATAAGGTCTCTCGAGGCTTATCTGACAAACAATGACGAATAGCCAAACGGCAATTGGCTAGCCATGTTTTAACTATTGGTTTCTTCTCAAAATATAAGTGAATCTTATTGGCGTCTGACTTACCAACTTTGAGGTAAATAAAAAATACATTGAATAAAATAATTGAATTTGGAGCAAAAATAATAAAAACAAAGATAGAATAGGGGGTGTATTGACTCTGGCCTATTCCTACACACCAAGGAAAGGGAAAGCTTGATTCTGTGTTTTCTTTCCAGTTGCTTTTTTCCAAGAACCATTTATTTTGAAAACAACTTTGTGTTAAGGGACAGATTAAAATTTCAGCTGATTGTTAACCAAATTAAAAAAATTTAATGAGATTGATTTTTGTTTGTGGCCCCATCTGTTAATTTAATCCTTAAATAGAACAAAGTACAGTTCTTAGGAGTCATGATTAGAAGGCTTCAAACAGCAAATGTAGGAGATAATGTCCTGCAGGTTATTTTTAGGAGTTTTTTTAAAAACCATGAAAATTTAATGCTCATATTGAATTATTGACATAGTAATGGGCCACTGGTTCCTCTTCCAGGATACATTTGGTTTTGGCTTATGCTCTCATTTTATGAAATCTTATAGAACAAAGAAATGTAAGCAGGCTCTGCAAGCTCTTATTTATTTATGATTTTATCCAGACCATTTTAACTGTTCACATACTAGCTTGGTTAGGGAGTCTATACTTTGGTCCTCAAACCTGACAGATTGATTTCAGACTATTCAGAAAAGATAAATGTAACATAGTGTCCACTGCTACATATTTCAGAATATGTAGAAATTCAAATAACTATCTGAATATATTTGACTGAACATTGAAGCATCAAAGCTTCTGTCCTTGGAAATATTATTTATACTTTAGCCTATGCAAATCCCCCACATCCTTCAAGACTGAGCTCAAATCCCTTCATTTCTGTGAAACTTCCCTAGCCAGGCACTTCTGTATTAAAGGACTTTCCTTTGAACTGCACCTTCTCTGGTCTCTTTGAGAGCTGTGTTATCTTGAGCCTAGAACTCCAGGCTGTACTTAAATTCTTCTAGTCCTAGTGAATGTTCACTATTTTTTCTTGGCATCTGCTGAAACGACTCTCTCTCTCAGTGTTTGTGTAATTCTATATTTTAAAAATGTTGTAGTCATCATGTAATATTGCTTTTATAATTTTTTTTAAATCACAAATTCATTTGACATGACTCCCAAACCCGTATGCTGCCATCGTGGAAGCTATTACTGGACTAATTGTTCTAAAACAATCACTGGATCCTTGTTTCCTATGATTACTATGAAGCCCTCACACTGGCTTCATAATCCCAGCCACCCCTTCTGGCCCGAGTTCCCACCATTTCCCAAGCTCTCCTGTTGGAGTTGGGATTCTTTCCTACTCATTACTTCATCTTTGCCTTTGCTATTATTTTTTGCTCCCCAAATAACTTCATATTGTTTTTCTCTGCCTTTCTAAAATCATATGTGTTTTCAAATCCCCAGTGTAAGTTTCACTTTCCTCACAATAGCCATCCTTCTCCAAATTCCCAAAACAGTGCATTTTTGTTGATCATCATGCACGTAGCTTATACTAGAGAAGTGTGATATTTTAGTTATCCCCTTCAAATGTGCAGTTGATTGAAATGTTGCATTGATGTCCAAAATTACGTGTTTTGGAATTATTGCTTATTATTTATTGTTCTTTTTCTTCTTGGTGATAGAAAATGGGAAGAAAAGAAATCCTGGTGTAACTTTCTGACTGAGCATTCACACCACTTGGATCAATACTCTCAAACTCTGGCACATCAATGGCTGAGTTGCTGTCTTGCTTTAAACACACAGTTTACTTTGACCCATAGCTCAGATAGTTCAGAGGAGCAGAATGAATGCTACTGTTGAAGAAGGACACTAATCTTTCTTTTCCTTCTCCCTGATTAGTACAGCTACCTCTGGGCTCCATTTTCTGTACACCTTAATAGAATAAATTTTCTACATACGTTTTGATTGCGACTGCATATGAGTGTGTTTGTGAGTGTGTTCAAGTCAAATGATTTGCCTTTAAGTCTACCAATTGATAGAGCCTGAATTCCAGGTTTATGTTAGTCTCCACATGTCATCACTCCAGTACTCTTGCCTGGAGAATCCCATGGATGGAGGAGCCTGGTGGGCTGAAGTCCATGGGGTCGCTAAGAGTCGGACAAGCGGCTTAGCAGCAGCAGCAGCAGCCACATGTCATTCACCTGTTTCTGTTCTTATAACCTGCTTTCCACATGAGATTATGTTTAAAATTAGGGTCTCAAAACCTCAAATTAAATTTCAGATATTCCAGAACATAGGAGCTAGATTTGGAAAACTTGAGGAAGAAGGCATACTGTATAAACACAGAGTGGTAGCTAATGATAATCATGTTATCAGGTCTGACCCCCAAAAAGGTCCTCCTAACCAGTGTCACTCATGCCAATAGAACAAGACTTGAGTTTTCATTTAGGAAATCAAGGAAAGCTTTATTTGATAAAGAATGGAGGGATGGGAGCTCCCGCTCCAGAGCACATGCTCTCCTTAACAGGCTATGGGCAGGGCTCTTTTATAGGGCTCTCAACAGCGGGAAGAGGGAGAGCGGTGGAGTTCTCAACAGCTAGGGCGCGCCCAGCGTCTCTGCTCACGGCCCGCTGCCGCCATCTTGAATTACGTGCTGTGCGCAGCGCTTCTGCACATGGCACACCTACCTGGGGTGTTGACACAGACCTGTCGTACTGGGACCTTTGATCTGAAGGTCCGGTGTTTAGGCCTCTGCCTTGGCGCCAATGAGCAAATGAAACTAGACTAAGCATAAAGGTAAAGAAAAAAGATTAGACTTTATTTATTACCCAGATTCTATTCTTATTTCCTAGGAATTGTTAGTGGGTTTTGTTGGTGACAAAACCATTCAGTCTCCTTTAATCCTCACATTCTTGTCTGGAGAATCCCATGGGCAGAGGAGCCTGGCGGGCTACTGTCCATGCGGTTGCAGAGCCGGGCACAACTGAGTGCGTGCGCGCGTACACACACACACACACACACAAGCATGCAATTTGAATATTTTTGTTATCTTCCTTTTGCAAATGGAGAAAGAGGTTTCCTGAGAATTTAATGACTTATTAAAGGTCAGCAACTTGATGGAGATGGAACGCCTCTCACACCTGTGACTTTTCAGTCATAGAATGCCACACTGAAAGCACCCTCACCAAACACACCACACCATATCTTGCTCCCCCATACAGCCTGCTCTGTCATGTCAGGCTGCAATACAGCACAGCACAGCACAGCACAGCACAGCACAGCCCATGTCATGCCGCACCAGGCATGCTGTAATGTACTTCAAAGACACCATGTCATGTCCTGTCCCATGCCAGCTTTCGAACAGAATCATCCATCAGTCATCCTTTTTTGTCCTTCCTTATGTGCCTTCCAAGGCATATCACTGTACATAACTTTGTTTTATCTGTTTTTTTATTTTTGTGGTTTCTTGGTTTTGTTTTTATTTATATATATATTTTTAATTTTTCGTTGGAATATAGTTGATCTTAAATGTTAATTTCAGATATACAGCAAAGTGAATCATTTATGTATATACATATATCGATTCTTTTAGATTCTTTTCCCATGTGTGAAGTCACTCAGTCGTGTCCGACTCTTTGCGACCCCATGGACTGCAGCCTACCAGGCTCCTCCGCCCATGGGATTTTCCAGGCAAGAGTACTGGATTGGGGTGCCATTGCATTCTCTGTTAGTATTGCTAGAGAAATTTTAAAAAATAAAACACCCACCATTTAGGAGACTACTGAATTTATCTAGCTCATGATTAATGTTTCTGATCTAGGACATCAGTGTATTCAAAAGCCTGATTTTATCAGCACATACGATTTCATGGCAGCTAATTTAGCTTATTTTCATGCTTTCTTCCACTTAGCTTTTGACTAGAGATAGTGACTTGGGATCCTTCAACTTTCCTAAAAAAATTACTTGTAAGATGGAAATTTGAAAATCAATCCCATTTTGAATTTGCTGTGCCTTGCTGTCCAGCCACCTCCTGAAGGAGCATGTGTATGTCTACACATTAACTGTATATGTGCATCTGCCTTCATGCAAATCCGATTTCTTGATGGCCAAGGAAACAGCCAGAGAATGGGGAAGTCAGATGTTCCCAGGAATCCTTGGTTGTATAAAGAAAGTAGTAATTTCTAGTCTAGACAAGGAAAGCCTTTTTATTTAGTGGATTTGTATCTAACAATGTAACAATATTGGTTCCTGCCTGGGGCAACTGGCTGATGTGCTCTGCCTCAGTCCACACAGCTGCCAGCTCTGCAGGAAGTGCTGACAAGGATTAATTGGCTTTCCTGAGCCCTGAGGCTCAGCTCTGCTTCCCAGTTCCAAGGATCCCTCAGGACTCTGCTCTCACATAATTTATTGTCTAGAAGGACTTTCTATTTTTGAGAGTTCTATCCAATAGGCCCTATGTAATGTATACACATTTTCAAATTCTTTGAACCTTGAGAATCTTTTAGGATATTTAGCTCAATTTACATAGGAAAAGAGGTAGGACATGACCACATTCAAAGTATTTAGATTATTTGTTGATTTTATGAGGGTTTTGACATGGTCCCATTTGAAATGTGTGATTTACACAAATGATCTTGTCCCTCTTCCTCTATCTGGTAGTATTTGTTGAGTGTGATATCCTTTCAATTTTATGCTGGGTTTTCTGGGCAAGAGGAAGCTAGTAACATGAGAATTTCAGGAGTGGGAGTTCTTCCCAATTATTGATTCTATCTATAGTCTCTCTAGTAATGTTGATGTGATCCAGAGTTTATCCCCTCAATTATTACTATACGTCTGGGAAGCCCCTATTCTCTGTGCCATCACCTTCAGGAAAATTATATTGATTCTGCTGTACAGGTAAAGAAGAAATAAAGGAAGTTGTGTCCCACTATGGTGAAGCCAATTGATATAAAAATCGTAGACAGTTGGAAGAGTCTTCTGCTGTTGTCCTATCCAACTTTCCATCAAATGCTGGTTCCTGCCTAGATGGATGCTGGGCCTCTTTCCATCTGCCTGCCACTGGGATCATAATAGTCTTGTTCCCAAGATGCAGCTCCAGCCCATTGTTGGATAACTTGAATTCTAGACAGTTTTTTCATATAAGAGATTAAAAAAATCCTCTTTGTAACTTCTCATCAATTAGTCTTAGTTTGTTACTGGGGTCCAGCCCCGGTGGATCCAGGGAATTCGAAGTGGGGACGGTGTCAGCGAACTGGATACAATAGCTCTAATTAAATATTAATTAGAGATATAAAGAGTAATAGAATAAGGATAGCTCAGTGAGAAAATTCAGTGGAGAAAAGAGGCTGAATAACTTGGTTTACATGGAAAGCTAATAAAATTCCAAGGCAAAGAATTTATGTCACCTACGTAGGCCGCAGGCGTCCTCCCATTCTCCCGAAGGAGAGGAGACACTAAGGCCTCCCGGGTCAGATCTTAGAAGCCCAGGCATAATTAGTAGGCTTGACGAGCCTCCACGCTCCAGATGGGATTCAGCCGGAAGGTGAGAGAAAGAACGACATGGGGAGACTAAGTTTCGGTGAACAAGGCCCGCACTTTATTTTCCAAAGTAGTTTTTATACCTTAAGTTGTGCATAGAGGATAATGGGGGAAGGGGTAGAGTCAGCAGTAAGCCAGGCTTTCTTCCTGCAAACTTATCATATGCAAAATTTAGGTGATTTACATCATCTTCTGGCCAAGAGGCCTGTTAACATTTTATGACCCTTTCTTCAGAAAACTTATTTTTCTCTAAAGGTGATTATTCTAAAGTCAGGCGCCACCCACAGAAAGCATTAGATAAAGTTGCATTCCTATAGGGCAAAGGTGTGATGGGCTATAACAAGAAAAGAATTAACTCAAGGGTCCAAGGTTACAAACATTAAAGCTACTACTTACATTCCTATACACCGATTATCGGAGAAGGCAATGGCACCCCATTCCAGTACTCTGGCCTGGAAAATCCCATGGACGGAGGAGCCTGGTAGGCTGCAATCCATGGGGTCGCTAGGAGTCGGACACCACTGAGTGACTTCCCTTTCACTTTTCACTTTCATGCATTGGAGAAGGAAATGGCAACCCACTCCAGTGTTCTTGCCTGGAGAATCCCAGGGACGGTGGAGCCTGGTGGGCTGCCGTCTATGGGGGTTGCACAGAGTCAGACACGACTGAAGCGACTTAGCAGTACACCAATTATATTAATCAATACACTGCCAGGGACACAGTAGGTAAGGGATATGGAAACTTAGCAGCAAACATTGGCCCAACAAGTGAAAAACCCTTCACCAATACAATTTCTAATCAATCTTTTAACTGCTCAAAGGAATCTGTATTTAGACAGTTTAGAACATCTCATGCCTCTCACAGTTGGGAGGCTGTGAACAATCACATGTGGCTGGAAGAACCTGTTCAGGCAGGCTAGAGGACTTCCAAAGGAGTTTGTAGGTTGAAACACTCTTGTCATGCCCAGGAACTTTATCAACTGGAGCTGTAAGTTAACTGTTTTTCAGAGAGAGGTGGTGGGGGACAGCCCCCCATAAAGTCAGAGGTGTAGGTGAGAGCACAAAGCAGTAAAGTAGGCAGACTCTGGTTTTGGGGGTAGATGCTCGAGAATTTCCAGGAGGACTCCTGAGGCTCCATCCCGCCTTTGTGTATGCCGAGCCTCCTTCCTCATGACCTTTGCCACGGGCGGAGTTCCTCATGCTGGCTACCGGCAGTTTGTTCTGAGTAATTGCATAGAACATCTACTCGTTGATTGATTGATTAACTGGTCTATTCATTCATTTATTCATTTTTTGGGGTGCCTACTATGTACAATATGTTGTACAAGAACATGAGTCTCAAACTCTAGGAGCTGACAGGTTAGCAGGTGATAACATAGACATATCAAAGTCATGTATCGTACATGTGACACAAGCAGTATAATTAAGTGCTATGGGAAAGGAAGGGGAGAACAATATGAAGGGGTCAGGTCTTGACAGATGTGGTCAGCAGACTCATTTTGTTGATGGTTTAGTAGCTAAGTCATATTTGACTCTTGCAACACTGTGCACCTCTGTCCGTGGACTTCCCAGACAAGAATACTGGAGTGGGTAGCCATTCCCTTCTCCAGGGGATATTCCTGAGCCAGGGATTGAACCCAGTTCTCCTGCATTGCAGGCGGAGTCTTTACTGACTGAGCTACCAAGGAAGCGCATGGCTTGAAGTTAAAAGGTGGAGATTTGGATGTGGAGATTGTAAATATTAGTTGTTGGAGAAGTCATGGGTAGTTTGTATTGACCAGAGCTCAGCGTTTGAATTGGAGAGTGTAAGACAGGGCTAAAAAGGGTGGTAGAATGAGTGTGCGATAGTGAAGGGCTTTGTATGCCTAGAGTGGAGGGTAAGAACAGTGGAGTCAGAGCTGTGAGGCCAGGTGGCATTCACATCGTCTCAAATGACAGGCTGCAGGGTTTAAGGATTATCCAGTGAGGCAAAGCAGAACCCTGGGGCCAGTTGCTAAACAGGTGACAGTTGTGTTTAGTGTGATGACTAGTGGCAGAAGACTGTGGGCTAGAGGGTTATGTAACATGCCAGATACGGGTGATAAGGGTCAGAAGCCATGTGGTGGCCCCTGCAATAGAAGTACTGACTGAGAGTTGAATGATAATGATTTGACAGCCCTGAAAGCTATCTACTGTGTCTTCCCCTGGAGAGCATCTTCTCCCCACTTCCACACACATCCAGACTATTTACATCTAGCAGCAAACCCCTCCTTACTTTCTGGTGAACAATTGCTTATTAACACATGGAATCTTTCCAGGTAATTGTGGTAGAGAATATCAGGATCCAAATGTCTGTCGTGAAATAGCTGAGAATTGATTTCCCTGCCTCTAATGTGGTCTACATTATCAGTTCAGTTCAGTTGAGTTGCTCAGTTGTGTCTGACTCTTTGCAACCACATGGACTGCAGCATGCTAAGCCTCCCAGTCCATCACCAACTCCCAGAGCTTTGTTAAACTCATGTCCATAGAGTTGGTGATGCCATCCAACCATCTCATCCTCTGTCATCCCCTTCTCCTGCTCTCAATCTTTCCCAGCATCAGGATCTTTTCCAATGAGTCAGTTCTTTGCATCAGGTGGCCACAGTATTGGAGTTTCAGCTTCAGCATCAGTCCTTCCAATGAATATTCAGGACTGATTTCCTTTAGGATTGACTGGTTTGACCTCCTTGCAGTCCAAGGGACTCTCAAGAGTCTTCTCCAACACTACAATTCAAAAGCATCAATTCTTCAGCACTTAGCTTTCTTTATGGTCCAACTCTCACATTCATACATGACTACTGGAAAAACCATAGCTTTGACTATATGGACAGAGTTCTGACAATACTTGGTCCACTGGAGAAGGGAATGGCAAACCACTTCAATATTCTTGCCTTGAGAAGGCAAACCACTCCCTCATCTTGCCTTCTCGAGGCAAAAATGCTGACGTGTTTTGCCATTCCCTTCTCCAGTAGACCATGTTTTGTCAGAACTCTCCACCATGACTTGTCTGTCTTGGGTGGCCCTACACAGCATGGCTAATAGTTTCATTGAGTTAGACAAGGCTGTGATCCAAGTCTACATATAGGCTAAGCCCATATCACAAAAGAAGCTTTAAATATCCTTTAGGATAAAGGTGTGTGTGTGTGCACATCGATTTAAATTTAATAGCTTTTTCTTTAGTGTTCTATGTGTGTGGTAGGGAATAAGACCTGTCATTATTACCATTCCTTTTGTTATTGAGTTTGTTTTTATCTAGCTGGAAAAGCAGAGGTACCATGGATAAAGGAAGTATATCTAGAAGACTATCTGAAATGAACAGATTTAAATTGGTCTGTTGCTCACAAAATTAGGCTATTTGTTGAATAAAGTGAATGTCGTGAGCAATTTAGAGGAATGTTCCCACGTGTCTTCTCACACATTCTGTTATTTATGCTTTATTCTAAACTTTAAAGTTACTTTCTTTAATTTTTCAAATATTTATTAAGTCCTGGGCTCCAAAATCACTACAGATGGTGACTGCAGCCATGAAATTAAAAGACGCTTACTCCTTGGAAGGCAAGTTATGACCAACCTAGATAGCATATTCAAAAGCAGAGACATTACTTTGCCAACAAAGGTCCGGCTAGTCAAGGCTATGGTTTTTCCTGTGGTCATGTATGGATGTGAGAGTTGGACTGTGAAGAAGGCTGAGCGCCGAAGAATTGATGCTTTTGAACTGTGGTGTTGGAGAAGACTCTTGAGAGTCCCTTGGATTGCAAGGAGATCCAACCAGTCCATTCCGAAGGAGATCAGCCCTGGGATTTCTTTGGAAGGAATGATGCTAAAGCTGAAACTCCAGTACTTTGGCCACCTCATGAGAAGAGTTGACTCATTGGAAAAGACTCTGATGCTGGGAGGGATTGGGGGCAGGAGGAGAAGGGGATGACAGAGGATGAGATGGCTGGATGGCATCACTGACTCGATGGATGTGAGTCTGAGTGAACTCTGGGAGTTGGTGATGGACAGGGAGGCCTGGCGTGCTGTGATTCATGGGGTCACAAAGAGTCGGACACGACTGAGCGACTGAACTGACTGGCTGACTGACTGATCCTCTAGGATTGCTTTGATGACTAAATGAGTCAATATTAATGAAAGCTTGGCACTATGTCTGACACATAGCAAGCAGTTAAGTATTAGCTAGTAATATTACTACTACTGTTACTACTAATAGTTACTGTTACTACTTTCATGAGTTGGTGGCCTAATCTGTAATATTCTTTAAATGTGTTTTAAGGGTTGAGTGTGTGTGTATGTGTGATCTCTTAAGAGTGTGGGGCTTAATTTAGAACATTAAAGAATCAGGTGAAATCCTACTTATGAGCAAGTGACAAGGTGTCAATAAATGTTAGTTTCTTCCCCTTTGACAATATTTTACAGCATAGAAAAATAATAAAGGTTTTCTTTCTTCTCCTTGCTATTAATGAACATTTTGGCTGGTTTATAAATAAAATGAAGGCCAGGTGAAAACATTCTGTAGACTCAACCTTGGAAACTTGCTTTGCCCTTGGCACCACCAGTAGAACCAAGAAATTCTCAGTGGGTCATTTTGAATATACTGGAAGGCAAAAAACCTCAGTTATTGGTGGGTAACTGAGGAGAAAAACAAAATGAGGAGAAAACCAGAGAAGAAGGGAAGCACTCTGTTAAGGTGATACCACTTTGGGATGAGGCCAGCAGAAAACTAGGATTTTCTTTCTCTGAGTACCTTTAACAAGAGAAGAGATGGCATCAATCCAGGTAGAACAGGAGTCCCTGAATGAAAGGACTGGACCAGAGAGTTTGTGAGCCTTCTCCAAGCTCACCGAGCAGCCCTTCTCCCCAGTGGACTATCCTATTGTTGTATTTACAAACCTGAATTAACTTATATTTCCACATCTGTTTAAAGAGTCACTAGTGCCTTAGATACAAAGAAGTGTTCTGTTGACTAATACCAAGTAAGAACCAGTCACTGCCTATTAAAGTAGTAGATTTTGAGAATCGACTTTCTAGTTCTCTGGGGTCGTCTCCAACTTCTCTGGATGTGGCAGCTCATGCAGTCTGCTGCCAGAAAAATACCAGTGCTGGGGGCTATGCTGGAGACGAGGAAAAACAACATGAGAGTGGTCTGAGGGAACTCTGAGGCCTTGAGGAGAAAGGATGTGGTGCCTGCACAGGCTGGGGCGGGTGGTGGGTTAGGCAGGTGCAGAAATGAGGCCAGGCACCCCCCTCACTCTCTACTGCTGTTTTGATTCATAGGTGCATCGGATGTCTCCAGGGCCATGGATCATACCTTTTCAACAGTGGCAAAGGATGGGGAAGGAGTGTGTTATACGTCTCTGATTTCTGACATCTATTATCCACCTCGGGAGGATGCTACATATTTCACTGGAATTCTTCAGAAAGAAAACGGCCACATTGCTGCTTCAGAGAGCCCTGAGGAGTTGCGTCCCCCTGGACCCTCCTTACCAGATGTGCCTGGGACGGAGCCTCGTGGCTTATTTAGTTCTGATTCTGGAATAGAAATGACTCCGGCAGAGTCCGCTGAAGTGAACAAGATCTTAGCAGACCCCCTGGACCAGATGAAAGCAGAAGCCTATAAATACATTGACATAACTAGGCCAGAGGAGGTGAAATATCAGGAGCAATGTCACCCCAAGTTGGAAGAGAAAGACTTGGACTTTAAGAATAAGGACACTGAAATCTCAATAAGGTCTGAAGAGACCCGTGAGGCTGAGAAACCAATTCCCGTGGAGGGGAAAATCCTCAAGGACCATTTATTTGAAGAATCAACCTTTGCGCCGTATGTAGACAATATCTCTGAAGAACAGCGCAGTGCCCCTCTGATGGCTGCCCCTGTTAAGATTACGCTGACTGAGATCGAGCCTTCTATTGAAACTGCTACCCCAGAGAAGACCCCCGAGAAGCAAGATATCTGCCTGAAACCGAGTCCTGACACAGTCCCCACGGTCACCGTCTCAGAGCCTGAAGACGACAGCCCAGGATCCGTCACTCCTCCGTCTTCTGGAACAGGTGAGTGGAAATCTGAACTTTAAGGACTGAAGATTTGCATTCAAAATACTTCCATCTCAATTTAACTGATTTAATTAACATGTAACATTTTCAGTCTTGTGCCCATTGTACAAAGGTTGACATCTGGGGTTTTTTAAAAAAGTCCTATCAGATTTGCTTTGTAAAATATTTCTTTCTTTATTTGAGGGGAGAAGTAAAAATGACACACTGGCGACATTAGAACCCTCCTGAAGCTCTGCTGTTCAGAGTAGAGAGGGCGGTGCTGCCAGGGTCCAGGTTAGCTCTTTTCCCTGCCCCCTGGGCATCTTAGCTGTTCTCTTCAGACCAGTTGGACCACCTTGGACAGCGCATTTTACATTCTTGGCTCCAGCTCCGAGTCTGTATGTACAGTGAAGGGTGATAGGGTGGACCTTAGGCTCTGGGGGCTGGGCAGTGAGAGGAAGCCTAAACAAGGGGTGCGCCTCCCTCCCCCTTCAGTCTCAACACGGTCCTTTTCATCTTTTCAGCTGATTAAAGTTCTGCTTACAGTTTCATATTTTAAACCAACAATTCTATTTGGTTAGAAGTTTTAATACTTCAGAATTCACTAGGCTGGGATCTTTTTCAGCTTGAACCTGCTACTCTGACTCAAGGCAGAGTGTTGTTAGACCACATCAATACATCTTCGCAAGCACAAAGGGGACCTCCCAGACCTGAGTGAAAGTCCAGAGTGGTAGCCAGAGTTTCCCCACCGCACCCCGTGCCACCCCTTCGCGGGAGGTGGGAGCGGAGCCTTTGCGTCTCTTCTGCTCTTGGATGCTTGGGGGCGTTAGGATAAAGACAGGGAGAGATCTTGAATCTTCCCCTACCTCAAATGGCTGGAATTCTGACCCTACCCCACAGTAATTTACAAACCTCTTTATTTACAAAAAGTAACCTTCAGAACCTCAGGTAAAAGAGCTTGTACTGAACTCTTAAAACAGATCTAAACCCTTCTGATTAAAGAGTGATTGCTCTAAATCCTGATGAAGCAGTCAGTTCAAGTGTTAGAACAGAGCAGGTATTTAACGGAGGTCCCTCCTGTCTTGTTTCCCTGAAGATTTTGGAATCCATTCCTCCCTTCCCCTGACCTTACCTCAGACTCATTCAACTATAAACTCTTAAAGATTCACTGCACCCAGTTCCTGATTTTCAAATTTATTCATTTGCTCAACACACACTTTCTACACACTTTCTTTTAGTTAGGCACTTGAATAAGCACTGGTGATGTTGGAGTTGAAAAGCAAACAAAAATCAGTCTCTGCCTTCCAATGGGACAGATGACCAGGGAAATAGTCACATTCCAGTGTGACTTATCCCAGCTGACAGCTGGAGGTAGGGACATAACTGAGTTTCAAAGCCTCCTTGTGATCCTTCTGGCCACGCAGGTAAAACCCTTCTATTAATATTATCCCATGACATAAAGATACTGACACTCTGAAGGTAACTACATTATCAGCTGTGTTTCAAAGCTCTAGGGTTGTCTGGTGATGAGTACAGAAGAACTTTGGCCAGTCTTTGGGAAGGGTGAAATGCCCCTGCTCCTTCAGGTCTATTTACATGGCCACATGGCTTATGTGAAAATTACAGTTTATGAAGCTGGAGATAAAGACTTGATGTGTGCATGCGTGCATGCGAAGTCACTTAAGTCGTGTCCAACTCTGTGCAACCCTATGGACTGTAGCCCACCAAGCTCCTCTGTCCATGGGATTCTCCAGGCACGAATACTGGAGTGGGTTGTCATGCCCTCCTCCAGGGAATCTTCCCAACCCAGGGACTGAACCAGTGTCTCTAACATCCCCTGCATTGGCAGGTGGATTCATTACCACTGAACCACCTAGGAAGTCCAAAGACTTGATATAGGGTTCATTAATTAATGAGGGATTTTTTTTTCCTTTGGTTGTCATGACTCAGGTTCTGGAGCATCTTGAAGAGAAGACAAAATCAGATTTGGCTTTCATGATCTTTGAGTTTTATGATCTATTGGTGCCCGTTTGACAGCATGGGATAGGACAGTGGTTTTCTCTGCAATTACTCCAAGTAAACATTCTAAGTAAGATTTATTCCAGAAAGAGAAAGTCCTTGTCCTATTACACAATTGTCTTTGATGGTCAGCTCCCCTCTCCACACATCCCCCACACCATAACACCTGAGTCATACGACAACACATAAGAATAAAATTAACAAAAGAGATAGGAGGAGTCAGCTTGTCATTGAGGCTTTTCTTATTCTTTTTATCCCAAAGTGAAAGTGAAAGTCTCTCAGTCATGTCTGACTCTATGCAACTCCCTGGACTATACAATCCGTGGAATTCTCCAGGCCAGAATACTGGAGTGGGTAGTCTTTCCCTTCTCCAGGGGATCTTCCTACCCACAGATTGAACCCAGGTCTCCTGCATTGCAGGCGGATTCTTTATGAGCTGAGCCAAAAGGTTACCTTAATCCCCTTCTCATCTTGTGAGCCCCTGGTACTATGAGACCCTATGCCCATAGACACTGGAGGATTTGGGCTTTATTTCATCTCTTGGGTCTCAATTCTGTCTGCCATTTCCAGTGCTAACTGGTAAGACAAACACCAAGAATTACATATAATCTTACATAGAAACTGAGGAAAAAGCAATCATCGTAAACAAAAGGAATTCAGTTTATCACTTTAATAAATATGGAAATTATCAACTAACTATGGGGAATAATTCTAATTATGTGAATCATGAATCAGGAGAAGTTATAATTTAGAAAGGTTTTAGCTACAGACCCTTAATCTTAATCAAGGAGTCTAATATACTTTCTTCAATTCCAATACATTATTCCATTTTGCAGTTTTCTCCAATGTACTTAATTATTTTCATCATATTAAATAACATACCCTGAGGTATGGAGGTAAAAATTCTTACAACTCAAATATTGGAAGTGTCTTCTAAGTAAAGATCAGTCATGAATACAAGCGAAATGTTTTAGGAAAATACAGTAAGTGCCCTGAGGCACCAGAACATTGATCTGTCGGCAGCATGCTGTTTCTGACATGCATACCTAGAAGTATATTATGGTGGTCATGGATGTTCTTTGAGGTGTTATCTTCAGAAAAGATAATCAATAATCAAGAGGCTATGATAAAACCACCCATGTCCCTTAAGAAGAAATAGCAATACAAAGTAAATCAATTCAAACTCTTTGAAAACTACTGTTGCTATTTATTTCCTTGCATCGATGAGGTCTGTGATTCTCCTACCCACTTTGCAAATTTATTCTTTTATTCAAAATGCTTATTGAGTGACTTCTATATGTCAGACATGTGCTAGACACCAGACACATTGCAGTATACAAGCTGTATAAAGTCCCTGCCCTCATGGAGCTTACTGCTAGGGAGAGACGTCAGTAAAAGGAAGCACATAAATAGTGTAATTTCATGGAGTGTGAACACTGTAAACAGTGATAGAATGTTGGGTGTGAGAAGGTCAAGGATGGCCTCTCTGACCTGAGATCTGTAATCTATGATCTGAAATCTGAATGAGAAGAAGACCACAATTCAAAGAGAGGGATTAACAGGGATCCCAGGTTTAGAGGTCAACTAATGCACAGGCCTCAAGGCTCAATAATAATTTGGGAACTGAAAGATGATACAAAGGAGCAGGGGAGAAGGATGAGACAGAACAGAATTGGAGAAGTAGACAGGGCCTAGAGCATTCAAGGCTTCGCACGCAAGAGCAAAGAATTTAAATTTTGTTCCAAATGCATTGGGAAACCATTGGATAATTTTAATCTGGGAAAGAGTGCCATTCATTCATTGTTTCACTTAACAAACATGTAATGACCATTTACTCCATGTCAAGCATTGCTTAATCGCTGCTCTGGCTATAGTGGTGAAACATAAGATTCCTGCATGCCTGAAGTTTGCATTTTAATTGACAAGACTTACATACAAATAAATAAATGATATACTATCAGGTTGTTATAATGCTTACGAAGAATGATAAAGCAAGGTAGAGTATAAGAGAGTGATGGGGGCAGTCATGAGGAAATGCTTTTCCTTGCCAGTGGTTTTCAGCAGAGACCTGAATGGGGTGAGGGAACAAGCCATGGAGACACAAGGAAGAGGTGCCAGGCTGAGCTGACAGCCAGTGCAGAGGCCCAGAGAACGTCCTGAGTGTTGTAGGAGCAGCTGGAAAGTCAATGTGGCTGCAGTGGGGAGAAGGAAGAGAAGAGTAGCAGGGTCAGATTTGTGTTTCTAAAAGATCCTTCTGGATGACAAGTGGAGAATGAGCTGGGAACAAAGGGAAGGGCTGAATGTCAGCACTGCTCATGGTTGGACCCTGGCATCTGTGACTTGATAGCCCACATTCACCTTCCTTTTTTTTCCTTCTAAATGAAAGCATCGTAATTAGTAGCAGCAGCAAACATAATCTTCCCATGCTGGTTGGTTCTAACCTTCACAGTTTCTATACTCTGTTTAATTATCAATGACTCTCTAGCTTTGCTGTGTCAGTCTTGTGCTGTGCTAAGTTGTGTCTGACTCTTTGTGACCCCATGGACTGTAGCCCACCAGGCTCCTCTGTCCATGGGATTCTCCAGGTAAGAATACTGGAGTGGGTTGCCATGGCCTCCTCTAGGGAATTTCCCTGACCCAGGGATCAAACCCACAGCTCTTAAGTCTCTGTGTGTAGCAGGCAGTTCCTTACTACTAGTGCCACCTGGGAAGCCCAGTGTCAGTCTTGACATAAACCCGTACGTTTTTAACAAGGGTAGGAAAACTTCTGTTTTGTTCTAAAGTTTCCCCTGATTTCTCCTAGCACTTTGTTAAACTTTTAGTTCACTTTTAGAGTGGAGGGTAATGTCTACAATATCTACTGAGTCCCATTTCACTCATAAGAAAGATGATTTTTTTTTTTGAAAGTAGTACTTTTACTTGCCTAACAGGAAACTTACCAGACCTTTTCCTCCCACACTCCATTGGTACCATCCTTGTGTGTTAGTCACTCAGTTGTGTCCAAATCTTTGCGACCCCATGGGCTGTGGCCCTGCCAGGCTCATTTGTTCATGGAATTCTCCAGATAAGAATCCTGGAGTGAGTAGCCATTCCCCTCTCCAGGGGATCTTCCTGACCCAGGGATCAAACCCGGGTCTCCTGCATTGCAGGCAAATTCTTTCCTGTCTAAACCACTGGGGAAGCCCCTACCATTCTTACCTTTGAGTAAATAAACCAACATCCTCAAGCCTTATTTTCTGAATGCTCTAACATAGTGGTTTTCAGCTGGAGAGAGGGTTGCCAGATAAAAATATCAATATTTCCTAGGACATACTTATGCTAAAAAAAAGTTCATTGTTTATCAAACAGTCCTAGTTAACTACGTATCCTATATCTTTACTTGCTAAATCTGTCAACCCTAACTGGATGTGATCTTTAGAATCACCTTTGGAGTTATAAAACGCTGATGCCTGGGCCCCCTCAAGACTTAACTTCTACTAAGTCAAAGTTTCTGAGGGCAGTTTTGAGCCACACACCACTCAAAATCAGTGAGGAGAAGGAAGGGAAGAGCTGCAGGATCAGATTTATGTTTACATAACTCAAAAACAGTTTCACCACTGTTCTGGGACTTCCCCAGCCATCTAGTAGTTAAAAATCTGCCTTCCAATTCAGGGAACATGTGTTCAATCCCTAGTCAGGGAACTAAGATCCCACATGCCATGAGGCCACTAAGCCCATACACTGTACTACTGAGCCAGTGCCACAACTAAGCCTGGATGCTGCAACTAAGACCTAATGCAGTCAAATAAATTAATTAATTAAAAAAACATAAATAAAGCAAGACCAAAGGACCAAAAGTCACCCTTAGGAAAAAAAAAAAGAACCATTGTTTTAACAATTGAGCTAATTCTCTCATGAGCTCTGTTTGTTGAGTACATCCTGTGTGCCAGGCACTGTACCTGGTACTGGGGGTAGGGTATGGGTTGTTTCACTTTTTTGACTGTTACAGACAATGCTGTTATGAACACAGTGTACAAGTTTTTGTGTGGACATAGGTTTTCAATTCTCTACTTATGAGTGGAATTTCTGATTTATATGGAACTCTAAACAGTTGAGGAACTGCCAGACTAGTTTCCAAAGCCACTGTATCATTTTATGTCCACACCAGCAGTGGCTGAGTGTTCCAGTTTCTCCACATCCTTCTCAACACTTAACTACTCTCTGACTTTTTGATTCTAGGAATCCTAGTGGGTACGAAGTGGTAACTCATTGGTTTCGATTGGTACTTCTCTAGTGAATTATGATGTTGAGCATATTTCTGTATGCTTTTCTGTCATGTGTAAATGCTCTTTGGAGAAATGTCTCTTCAGATTATTTGCCTAGGGTTGTCTTTTTATAATTGAATTGTAATAATTTTTAATAGATTTTAGATGTAAGTCCCTTATAAGGTATATGATTTGTAACCCATTCTCTGGATTGTCTTTCCACTTCCTTGATGTTTTCCTCTAAAGCACAAAAATGTCTAATATTGATGAATTCCAATTTGTGTATTTTTATTTTGTTGCTTATGTTTTTGATGTCATGTCTAAGAAACCACTATCTAATCGAAGGTCATAAAAATTCACTTCTGTGTTTTCTTCTAAAGTTTCTGATTTTAGTTCTTACATTTAGGTTGAATCCATGTAGAGTTACTTTTTAATATGACATGAGGTAGGGGTTCAGCTTCATTCTTTTGCATGTGGTTATCTAGCTCATTTTTCCTCTTCTCATTTTCTGAAATATAATTTGTCCTATCTCAGACCCCCACCCACTTTTTGAACAGATGTGGGCTGATATAGTGAGAGATGCATGAAACATAAAGACTTGGGTTCAAATTTAAGCCAAGTCATTTCTAACCATGTGGCTATATCATTCAGGGTCCTGCAGAAAACAAAAGTGACACACTCAAAAGTTGTAACTGAAGAGGGTTTAAATAAATGGCTATTTACAAATGTAAAGACATTTAAAGACAGTTAAAAGAACCAACAAAAAATGGTAAAGCACCCAAGGACTGGCAACATTAAGGATCTGTTAGTACCCTGGACCCAAAGCAGGAAGGGGAAGGAACAGCATTCCCAAAGCCTGGAGCTTCAGAAACAGCAAGAGGTATAAATACCCCAACATTCTCTTCCTTCCACCTCTTCCGTGATTGCTTGGCTGAAACCAACCAGAAATCAGAGAGGAAGGAATTCCAGGTAATACCTGAAGGTCAGCCTCTCAGAACAGAGAACAGGACAGAGAAAGGTGGGAATAAGTCCAAGGAGGCAAAGATGGAAAAACCAGTACAGTGATCTTGGACACGTCACTTTGCCTGTTGCCACTAGACTCTAAGCCCCGTATGCGAAGTGCCTGTAACCCAGAAAGTCTCAGCAAGTGGAGCGGTGATGCTGCTGCTGGTGGTAGTGCTCTGGAGGCGCAGGCTGCTCCTTCATGCACACTGGGCTGCTCCTTCATGCACACTGGGCTGCTCCTTCATGCACACTGGGCTGTTCCTTCATGCACACTGGCCTCTCCTTCCCATCTTCTTCCTCCTTCTTCCGCCCTATCATTGCAAATTAATGTGATTTTTACACTTTTATGCTGTTTGAAATCACAGGTGCACAACTTACTAAGGAACTAACTTCTATAAAAATAGAGTTAAGGATCATGCAGTAAATCTTTTTACACATAAACTGTGTGTGAGATAATGAGGTTCTTGTTGTTTTAAGTTACTGAAAAAAAACAACATAAATCATATCACTTCTCTACTCAAAATCCTCCAGTGGCTTCTTATTTCACTCAGAATAAAAGCCTGATGAGATCCTACATGATGACCCCACTTCCTTGAAAGCATTTTACCTCTTTTCCTATTTACCTATTTTCCTGCCCCCTTACTCACTTTGCCCTAGACATGACTGCCTTCTTTTGATACCTAGATCATTGCAGCTCCCACCTCCAGACCTTTGTACTGTCTGTTCCCTCTGCTTGGCATGCGTTTCCTCTGGATATCTCCATGAATCACTTGCTCACCTTCTCAAGTGTTGAATATAGATTACCTTCTCAATGAAACCTGTCTTGATTACCCTATTTAAAATTACAAACTCATCCCCATTCTGTCACAGTCCCCCTGAGCCCTTTACTCTATTTTTTTTCCATAGCACTTAACATCTTCTAACATACTATATACTTTTTGTTACTACATGCATTATTTGTGTATTATATTCTTCTCCCACTAGATATAAGCAGAGATTTTGTTTCCTATTTCATTCACTAATACATCCTAAGTGCCTATAAGGGAGCCTAACACATAAAAGGCTGTCAATAAATAATAGATGAATGAATGACACATGGATAAAGGATAAAATCATTTCAGCTTTTAGAGAATTAGACAAATCTAAACTGTTTTATCCATTGGGGTTCACCCATAGTCCTAAAGTGACAAATTACTTAGCTATTGATAGTCTACCCTTTACCCTCCCATTGACCTCAAAGCTTTGTAGGAATGACAAGTAGTTCTTGCTTACAAAAGGGCCAGAAATCACTGTCTAGGATATTCTGAGATAAGGCCCTTTTGTATTGGCAAGGGGAAAACTGAGCTCTTGAAAACTGTTGTCATGGCCATCCCAAGTAATTTCAGCTGAGAGAGAAATATCAGTAAGATTGCTCATGAGGTTTGGGGGCCATCTGAATATACATCAGACACTTAACCAGAGGATGTGACTATTGGGTTTTGTTCTCAAGAGGAGGTGAAGAGATGAAAAAAGAATAACAGTGGACTCTACCATTAGAAGCCCTGTGGGATTGTGCAGTAGTCTACACAGCCTGTTTAGTGGAACTGGCAAAAAATTATTCCTTATATTGCTTCACTTTGTTACACTTTTCACTAAAAAAGAATAAATGTATTGATTCTTATGGAAAATGTGAAGGTTGGAAAGCATGTTGTACATAAGGATCCAAATTAGCTTTCTTTGTCTTACTGAAGCAGGGGACATGGACAGGAGTTCATGGACAAGGTGTTATTACAGATTTGTTGACACTCACTGGTGGGCCAAATTAGAGAGTTATATATATCAGATTGGGGCTTCCCAGGTGGCGCTAGTGGCAAAGAACAGGCCTACCATCTGCAGGAGACATAATAGACGTGGGCTTGATCCCTGGGTTGGGAAGATCCCCGAAGGAGGGCCTGGCAACCCACTCCAGTATTCTTGCCTGAAGAATCCCATGGACAGAGGAGCCTGGCAGGTAGGTGACAGTCCATAGGGTTGCAAAGACTGGACATGACTGAAGTGACTTAGCACACAAGCATACATTGGATTATCTGATGAAATCTGTGATACTAGAAAACTTCCCTGAGAGGCGGATTAGAAATTAAAACCATGACTTCTAGAATCTTTCCCATATTGAAACAGAAAAATCAGCCAGGTGCTACTGCTAAGAAATTGCTGCGTTATTTTAAAAAATAGCTAAATTTAGATATAGGTATATGAAACACTGATTAACTGGGCCCTAACAGTAATTAGCCTTTTAGTTCAGGTGGCCTTTCTAGCAGAGCCCTGGAAACAGACTATTTTGGGGGCTAATAAGACATGTGTTTTTTAAGCAAGGAGAAAATATCTCCCCTAATGGAATTTTGTTTTATTTCTTCTCTCCCCGTTCATCTGTCTGTCCTTGTGCGTGCCTCTTTGGCGTTTCTTCGCTCTGTGGGACGACAGAACCGTCTGCTGCAGAATCCCAGGGGAAATGCGGCATCTCCGAGGATGAGCTGATCACTGCCATTAAGGAAGCAAAGGGGTTATCCTACGAGACAACGGAGAGCCCACGGCCAGCGGGCCAGAGGGCCGAGAGGCCCGAGGCCAAGGCCAGGTCTGGGCTGCCCACCATCCCCAGTCCCCTGGACCACGAGGCCAGCAGCGCGGAGTCAGGGGACTCAGAGATTGAGCTGGTGTCCGAGGACCCGCTGGCCGCTGAGGATGCGCTGCCCTCGGGTTACGTGACCTTTGGTCACGTGGGCGGCCCGCCGCCATCGCCGGCCTCGCCATCGATCCAGTACAGCCTCCTGAGGGAGGAGCGTGAGGCCGAGCTGGACAGCGAGCTCATCATCGAGTCGTGCGACGCCTCCTCCGCCTCAGAGGAGAGCCCCAAACGGGAGCAGGACTCGCCGCCGATGAAACCAGGTGCCCTAGACGCCATCCGGGAGGAGCCGGGCGCCCGGGCCGAGGAGCGCACCCCCAGCCGGCGGGGCCTGGCAGAGCAGGAGCCCTTCCTCAGTTTCCCCTCGGCTGCCCCGCGAGCCGGCCCGGAGCTGCCCTCCGGAGACCCAGCCCCCGCCCCCGAGGGGCCCACCGCGCCACGGACACCCGTGGAAGCAGCGAGTTCCGACCAAAGCTCCGAGGCCACAAAGGCCCCCGGGCTTCGGGGGCCTGGCGTCATGCCCCCTCTGCTGTTTCTCAATAAGCAAAAAGGTAAAGTGACAGCGTTCTTGATTCATGTAGGTTGTCTGCTTACAGTTCTCCCCCTGGGTGTGCCGAGATACTCAACAGAGGGGCGTTGGTCTGGCTCAGCCCTGTAGTCAGGTCCTGATTGGTCGAACAGTTGGCCAAGAACCATTCCAAAGAGGGTGGGGAGGAGAAGAGAGGATTCCGATTCTTAGCTGGGACTTCCATGGCAAAGCTCAGCCTGGCTGGCTGAACCCTAGCATCTCCAATAATCAGTTTTGTGGACACTCCAAGATCTCCTGAATGGAGTGAATGTGTCCCTCCTTTCATTCCAGGACTGGATTTCCTCACTTGGGATGGGATGGGGTTTGTTATTGTCTAAGGCTCATTTCCAGCTTCCCACTCCCTCAGTGATAGAGTGGGCTTACAGTCCCTCTAGGTGCTGAAACCCAGCATTAGCACTTCCATTTTGCCAACCAAAAGTTCTTCTTAAATGGACCAAGAGGATCTCAGTGCCATCCTTTCTCTTACCAAAACAAAGCAACCACAACAACAGAGTTTCTTGTCCCACAGTAAGACCTAAGGTGACTAATTTTAAAGTCACTTTTTACTTAGAATTATTTTAATCTGGCCATTATATTTTCCCTATGAGAGATCTTAAGTTGAATGAAGTCTTCAAATTCAGAAAAAATGGAAGTCATTACTTCGTCTTTCGGGCTTTCTTACCCCCAAGTCATCCTCTACACCAGGTTGCAGCTGTGTTATGGAATTCAGGAAGGAAATTAAAGTCAGGTGAACAGTAATAAATTAGGCACTGCACAGTCTAGTTAATGGGGCTACATTAAAGGTACAGAATCTCTCCCCAGATCCTGGGGAGAACTTGTAAACAAACCCTAAAAGCACAGCTCTGTTCACGGTCCCCTCTCCCCCATCTCCTCTGCTTTGTGTGTGTGTTTGTGGGGTTTTTTTTAGAAGTATTTTTCTTTTTAGGGATAAATGATTCTGAGGGTAACACCCTCCTTCCTGTTTATATGCTAACTTCAATGTTAGTAGCAATTAAAGTGCCTCATATAAAAATAGAGGACAAAATCTTTCTCATTATAGATTGGAAGCTCGCTTCTAAATTCTTTAAAATGAACACATTGCAAAGGGGGAAACAGGAGGAATGCAATGAAAAGATAACCTGCTGCATGGTTACTGGTGGCCTAGACACGTGGCATCACGTGGGCCCTGACATAATTGACTCCTGATATCCCAAATAATTCATCCCTGAGAGTTTAAAGTATATTTAGTGTGTGCAATAGGGAGGCTCTTCTGTGACAGACTTTGCAGTGGAAATGTGTATTTGTTGCGCGAATATTAGAACTAATTTGGATTCTTTTGCCACCACTCTGACTGTGGTGGGACAGGGCCCTGCAGCTTTCAGGGAGCTTGAAGCAGGAACTCTTGAGTCATTCAGAGTATGGGTTCATATCACTGTACTGTAACAGGCATGTATTTCCATTTTATCCCCTAATTAGCATCCCCATAGTGAAATGGTCACATGTGCACGGTGCTGCTCGAATATATTTATCCTCCAAAGTAAGGAAATCTGAAGTCTAATAAAGAGAGAATGGTATTGTGCAGGCCCATTCCCCTCATTAGTATATTTGAGAGACAAGTACCGCAGCAGGACTGACCGAGCGACCAAACGTCCAATAAAGAGCTAAGGCAATGGAAAAGTACTGCTGTGAATGCAAAGGCTTTAGAGCATATTTTACAGCTGAGTCTGGTACCATTCTAATCTCTGTGCAAGTTGCCCCATATGGCTTGGGCCCTCTGCTGCCACGTTAGACATTAGAAAAGAGAAAGTGGCAGTCTTTTCAAACGATTAAGGCATACCACGGTGAATAGCCTCTGCTCTCCTCCGCACTGAGGGATCCTTTGAAATCCAGTCTCCCACTGAAACGCGGCGCTCTCAGCCTCATTATCTATGAAGAGAGTCTGAAAGGTTGTTCTGAGGCAGCCGAGCGCTGGCGGTGCTGCGCAGATGACTCAGTGCTGCCAGCAGGTTATTGGAGCCCTGGGGTTCTTCTGGTCTCACCTGCTCCACCTCAGCGGGTGGGAGGAGCAGCCTCCCCCAGGCTGTTCTTAATCACTGTCTGTGGACAGGAGGGTTGCGCTCAAGTCAAGTGCGACTCCCCACAGCAGTGGGGTCAGGTCAGCTTCTGTGGTTTCCTCAAGCCTCTGACAGTGTAAATGCATTCATGTTCATATATTCACAAGTACGCTCTTCTCCCTGGCTTTGAAGTTATCCTGCTAATGCTGGTGCTGGGCTAAGTTTTGGGAAGGTCCAGAAATATTTAGAATGAGGTTTGGCAAATATCATAGCACATACTGTCAAGGAGCACTGGGCTTTATTTACTGGCATGTGCTTGTCCTGACAAGGTCTATTTATGAAGCTTTCTTACCTTTCGGAGACCTCTGCTGCTGTTGCACTGAAGACCAGATGAGCTTCATCATATTCCAGTTTCCCTTCTCTGTGCACCCCCTGAGCTCCTACTCCCCTGTTATTTTGCTTCCCCACACCCTCAAGGATGGCCTGTCAACATCACAGGGTAGATAAATTTTCACTGTTGCAAGGTTGACCCTTTTAGGAATGTCTTAGTTGAAAACAAATGAAAAATTCTCAATAAAACACTAATACCCAATGTGACTCATCAGGGTGGGAGTGCAGTATATTTCCACCTATTTGATTACAGAATCTTTTATTAGAGTGTGGTGTAGGCTTCATCATCTATGGAGCATTCTTTGAGAAGTAGTGGTCTCTGGGTACTCACCTCCATTCCCAGCATTCTGATTACTTTTCCTTGCAGTTCAAAAGCATAGTGTCAGACCAGCCACCAGGACGTCATGTGGGAGCCTGTTAGAAATGTCAGGCTCCTTCCCAGACCTACATACTGATTAGAATCTGCATTTTATCAAGATGTCCAAGTGATACCTATTCATGCTAAGGCTTGAGAAGCAATGCTTTAGACCATAGAAGTCAGTATTAACATTCTGACCTGAAACTGTTCTGAAGAACGTCACCAACAACAACCAAAAGACCTCTTTTCAGTCTCATCTTTCTTGTTTTCCTGGATACTTTAATGTTGTACTGCTGAACAGTCCTTAAAACATTAGTGAGAAAATAATATATGTTCAAAATAAATAAATGGAACATAAGAAATGGTGCAAAATAAAAAGTTTAAGTTCTCCTGATCCAACCTTACATTTCTAAGTCTTAGAGATAACTGCAGGCTTCTGTTTTTGTTGTTCTTATTGCTTTCAGAAATTTTCTTTGTGTATTTTGGTATACATGGGTTTTATTGCACAAGTGATATCATATTGAACAGACTATTTTAACTTACTTCTTTTAGCAGTAAAATCAGGGACACCACTAGCTCACATGGAGACTGTTCTCTTCTCAAAACTGTCCTCCTTTATCTCCCTGATGTTTCTCCTTCTTAGTTATCCCCTCAGTCTCTGACCTTTCCCCCAATCTCTTTTGCTACCTTCCTTCCGATTCCTTTGTTTGACCTGAGTCCTTTCCCTGTCTTCCTTCTTCCCTCATTTTCTTGCTCTCATCCACACAGATTTTCAACCACTGCCTCACGTGTAGCACCTCCCAGGCTTTGGAGAAGTCTTTCATTCTGGGCTCCAAGTCCACTTCCTCACTCTTTAGTGAACATCCTATAGACTACCCCCCTCCACCTCCCATTTAGTACATTGATGTCCTTTGTCAAAATCTGCTCCTTTCCTTCTTCTACTCCCTTCCTGAGTGAATGAAGGGATATCATTCAGGCTTCACTCTGGTATGGATATTCAGATCAGGTCTGGATCTGAGTAAAGGCTGAGTAAAGACTCAGTGGCCTGAGACCAAGTTAGAGGAAGAACCTGATTGTAAAACTTCAGTGGAAGTGTTGGCAGTAGTATTTGGCTATACAATTATCCATATTATCCAGGATGCTCTTAATATTTGAAAAATTATCAAAAACAAAGTGCAAAATGTAAAAAAATAACTATTTGGAACTTTCAATAGGGCATCCAGTGATCCCAGTTTGAGAAATACTGGTTTAAGCTAGTGGTTCCCAGAGCATCCCAAAGCCTCAGCACGGGGTACCTCATAGTCTCCTGGAGTGCTGACTGAAAATGCAGGTTCCTGTTTGGCCCCTGCCCTAGAACTGCAACATCAGGATGAGCATAAACTTGCACTTTTAATAAGCATGCTAAAGAGAATTTTTTCAGTAAGCAGATGAGCTAAGCAGCCCAACCTGTAGTGAAAAACACCTTGGTGATCGTGCCCTGGGCATATGGTGTTTTTTAATGAGAGAGAGTGAGGGGCACTCGGCTGTTTCCATCCCATCCCATGCCCTGGGAGGCAGGCCTCTGCACCTTCTCTCTGTAGGCACCAGCTGCAGCAGCTGGAGCTTGCAGGGCTTAGCCCTCTGTAGCAGGGAAAAGCTTATCTCCTTAGGGGAGTGATTTGCAAGAAGACTCCCAGATGGAGCCCTTCTCAAAAAGACCTAGCATTTATGATGTTTATTATTAGTTTTCATTATTATTAATATACTAGATAGTGCTTCTGTCCTAAAATATTTTGGAGAGAACCAGAATAAGTGTGACCCATTTACTTTTCTTCCTGTAATTCTTTTTTTAAAAAAAGTTAATATACTTTAGTCCCATATTTATTTGCTTCCATGAAACTGAATTAGTAAAACAGGCCATAAAGGTTCTTGGACAGGATCTTTCTTTCACAATGCAGGTTTCATAATTGGCCCAAAGACTTATGTCCCTAATATTACAGCCGCTTCCCCCATGCCAGATTTCAACAAGATGGACCAGAAACTGCTGGATAAAGTCTGGCTTCTGTGAGGATGTATGCAGTGTAAATATTTAGATGGAGACATTGAACCTTCCATTTTAAACTATTCAAAGCTATTAAGTTACTTTTATGAGATGCTGCCCAGTGATAGAAGGTATTCTCCTGATTTAGCAGCACAGAATGAGGCTGCCGATAGGCAGTTCACCTTATTGGTTTTTCCTTCTGCAACAGTCACAAGGTTAGCATTGTCCCAGATTGCGTATTGATCTGCTTTTTAAATCGTGGCTTCAGGACCCTGGGAAGGTTTCCTTCTCAACCTTGAAGAGATTTGCTCCAAATCTTGGTGACCCAGCACTTAAACTGTTTCTAGGGACAGATATTTTTGACACTTCACCTACAGGATGTATATATAGATCCAAAATTGTTGTTGTAATATTTTGATGCCAAGTCCTTCAGACACAGTGAACCCAACTCCCTAGTAAATTTTGCCTGGGTACAGAGTGGGGCATCATTTCAGTTCAGTCACTCAGTCGTTCTGACTCTTTGCGACCCCATGGACTGCAGCACGCCAGGCCTCCCTGTCCATCACCAACTCCTGGAGTTTATATAGACCCACATTCATTGAGTTGGTGATGCCATCCAACCATCTCATCCTCTGTCGTCCCCTTCTCCTCCTGCTTTCAATCTTTCCCAGCATCAAGGTCTTTTCAAATCAGTCAGTTCTTTGCATCAGGTGGCCAAAGTGTTGGAGCTTCAGCTTCAGCATTAGTCCTTCCAGTGAATATTCAGGACTGATTTCCTTTAGGATGGACTGGTTGGATCTCCCTGCAGTCCAAGGGACTCTCAAGAGTCTTCTCCAACACCACCGTTCAAAAGCATCAATTCTTCAATGCCCAGCTTTCTTTATAGTCCAACTCACATCTATATATGACTACTGGAAAAACCACAACTTTGACTATACGGACCTTTGCTGGCAAAGTAATGTCTCTGCCTTTTTTTTTTTAGATATTTGAAATACAACTTTATTCTGATTCTAAACGAAAAGGAATGGAAATGACAGTAACAAACAAGATCCCACCTCTCAATATTGTTGTGTGACTACAGCAGTCTTATATTTGAAACTCAAGGAGGAAACAGTTGTGTTCCAAACCACCTAAATATGCAGGTCCAAAAAATGAAAGTTTTTTGTTTTTTTTTTTAAACTGCCACATTCACTCCAAAGCCCATCCATCTCCTTCAGCATCCAAAGATTAAGCACATGTTCTGCTTAGCTATATAATAAAGTGGCAAACACGCCACACTGCTGACATCACAGGACAGTTGCCTATAAAACTAGACTTCAGATGCTGGGCCCCAGCTTCA
Source organism: Bos mutus (assembly GCF_027580195.1). NCBI lineage: Eukaryota > Metazoa > Chordata > Mammalia > Artiodactyla > Bovidae > Bos > Bos mutus. Next base: position 36,784,228 of record NC_091626.1, read on the forward strand.
CTTTCTCACAGGTCACCATCTTCATCCGGGAGAGCAGTTGTCTGAGTAGCCTCTAAATCGTGCTCGTACTGTGCTGCCAGGGCTGGGTCCATGACCACCTCTGGCGGGGCAAGAGCAGACACAGCGACAAACTCCAAGTTAGGGTCTCCGGTCAGTTTTCTAGCAAGCCAGAGGAAGGGCTTTTCAAAGCTGAAGTTACTTTTGCCAGAAATGTCATAGTTCTGAAGATTCTTCTTTCGGTGGAAGACAATTGACTTTGCCTTAACCTTTCTGTCCTTAATATCCACTTTGTTGCCACACAACACAATTGGGATGTTCTCACACACTCGTACCAGTTCCCTATGCCAGTTAGGCACATTCTTGTAAGTAACTCTTGTAAGTAACTCTCAATGTTACATCAAACATAATAATAGCACACTGAGCTTGTATGTAATAGCCATCTCTCAGTCCACCAAAATTCTCGTGACCAGCTGTACCCCATACATTGAACTTAATAGGTCCTCTGTTGGTATGGAACACAAGAGGATGGATCTCAACACCCAAGGTAGCTGCATACTTCTCAGATTCACCAGTCAGATGACGCTTCACCAGTCAGATGGTTCTTCCAGTACCACCATCACCAACCAAAAAAAGTTTGAACTGAACTTGGGGTTCTCCTTGGGCAGCCATCGTGATATTACTTCCAGAAGCATCTCCATGCCTGTCTGATTGAGCTGTCTCTGCTTTTTAATATGCTCTCTATGTTGGTCTTAACTTTTCTTCCAAAGAGCAAGCGTCTTTAATTTCATGGCTGCAGTTACCATCTGCAGTGATTTTGGAGCCCCCCAAAATAAAAGTCTGTCACTGAGTGGGGCATAGATAAGCCCTTAAGGTGGATCCAAGTCCAACTTGCCTGTAGAGATAAGAGTTCACAAATGGCATATGTTCTGGTGCCTCTGAGAAATAATGACCCTATTTAGATGGTGATCCTGATTCTCTATCTAGTACCTTTATCCTTCACATAAATCATCTTTGCTTACCGATGCAGTCATGGAGATTGGATACTATAATCCACGTACATCTAATTTTCAGCATCAAGACTCCAGAGGAGTCTCCACTCCTTTCAAATGCTAACTTCACTTTCCTCTAAATCTGTGTGGGGCACTCACAGTTATGGTCTCTGCTTCTGAATCCTATCTTTGTAACCCCACAAAACACTGCTGTAATACAGATAACATAAATTTTACCCAAGGTTATGCCAGTGCCACCAAAGGAAGACCTAATCAATTCAATTCATTCTTCCTTCCTTTGCTTCAGTCAATATGGTATACTGCCTGTCTGATGCAGGCAATATAGTGATGACCAAGGCAGACATGAATCCACCAATTGCAGGGCTTCATTTGGGTGGGTGAGGAGCTGACATTAAATAGAAATCAACAGAATGATGTGTTCTCGTGAGAGAGTACTTGGTGGTAGTGGAACTTGGATCAGAAGGTCAGAGAGGAGGAACTAAGGAATCAACTATGGCAAGACATCATTTTAAAATTTTCTGGACAACAGACAATGCAAAAGCTACAGGCAAGAAAGTTCTGGGAGCGTTCTAGAAACTGAAAAAAAAGTCTCCATGGTTAGAGTTGTTTTGTTGTTGTTGTCGTCGTTGGTTTCCCTGGTGGCTCAGTGGTAAAGAATCTGCCTGCAGTGCAGGAGATATAGGTTCAGTCCCTAGGTTGGGAAGGGCCATGGAGAAGGAGATGGCAAGCCACTCTGGTATTCTTGCCTGGGAAATCCAATGAACAAAGGAGCCTGGAGGATATAGCCCATGGGGTCTCAAAAGAGTTGGACATGATTTAGTGACTAAACCACAGCAACAAGGTTGGCAGTGCCTTTTCATGCCCAGGCCACAGTGCAGAGTTTGGCCTTTATCATGATATGACAGGGAGAGGGAAGTAGCAATGAAAATAAAGAGGAATGGCTGAATTTTAAGTTTATTTTGAAGATTGTCTTAATTGGACTTACTGATACAGTGGATTGGTATTTGGGGTGACTTTATTCCCACATCTCTCAATTATATTTCAGTTTTTGTCACCATAATTATTATAAATAGATGCAAAAATATTTATAATAGGAAAAATACCCTAAACCTCAATGCAGTTTCTTTATTCACTGAAGCCAATTTTTTTATGTCTACTATGGGAAAATCATCCATTTGGGTAATGCTGGCTCTGAAATATTCTCTCCCAGATTGAGCTGTATATCTAGTATATTTTTATGGCCAAGCATTGGGGGTATAATAGTTATTAACGTGTTTTGGTGACAGTGATGTTTGAGTGGCTGAGACCGGAGCTGGAATAAGGGTCAAATATGGTACCTATGGAAGTTAAATAGGACATAGAGTGAGGTAGGCAAGGATGGGGGACAGCAAGTTGGTTCTTTAAAAAGAGTTAGGTATAATTTTGGCGAGGGCCAGGAACTCACAAAAGCTTCAGAAAGTCTAAAGTGAAATTCCAAATATGGATCAAAATTATACTAACAAGCAAAGATGGTAGCTTGCCAGAAAGCAGAGGATAAAGTCAGAGAAAAGATAGTTTAAGGCAAACATTCAAACTGGGGTCTGAAGTGGGAACAAGTATATCACTGGCCCTAGTGAACTTCAGCTCAAGCCTGCAGTTGATTATTGTTATTTGTGATTACTCAGTGCTTCCTGAGTCAGCCTTATCTCTTTAATGGTCCTTTTGGGTTTTAAATGACCTAGGGGTCCTCTTCTGCCAAGGAAAGCCTTGATCCAGGACTCTTTCTCTCTTCTTGTGGAAACTGAGGGCATGTGGCAGGGAGAGTGGATTAGGGACTCAGTGGAGACATTTGTTTTTCTAGACAGTGTTTCTCAAAGTGCAGTTGGGGACCATTGACATCATAAACTGTTTGATAAAATACAGATTCCTAGGCTCACCTCCAGGATCTCCTAAGAATGGGCTGAGGAATATGCTTCATTAAGTGGCTCCCCAGTAAATCCTAGGCACACCAGAATTTGAGAACTATCGTTCCAGGGACTGTGTTGAGGCTGATCTCTTAAAGCCCTCAGAGTTATCTTTGTCAGGTTTTTTTCTCTTAAGTGTCCCATCTTTTTCAGGGCCTGGGCCAGAATCCTGCCAGGCAGGTTTTCTGATTGAGCTTGCTGCTGCTGCTAAGTCGCTTCAGTTGTGTCTGACTCTGTGCGACCCCATAGACAGCAGCCCACCAGGCTCCCCCGTCCCTGGGATTCTCCGAGCAAGAACAGTGGAGTGGGTTGCCATTGCCATTTCCTTCTCCAATGCATGAAAGTGAAAAGTGAAAGTGAAGTCGCTCAGTCATTTCTGACTCTTCGCGACCCCATGGATGGCAGCCTACCAGGTTCCTCCGCCCATGGGATTTTCCAGGCAAGAGTACTGGAGTGGGGTGCCATTGCCTTCTCCTGATTGAGCTTAGGTGTTTTAAATGGTTTATATGTGGGATTTAGAATGAAATTTGTACTGTCAACTCTGAGACGTCCACCTCCTTATAGGAGAAGTGGAGGGGGGATAGTGTGAGCACCACCTGGACTTACAGGCTTATTCTGGAGGTGCTACTGCTATCTTCCCACCCCACAGAGGCTCCAGAACAAAGACCTGCAAAGGGCGGGCAGGGACACAGCTAGCTAACAGTTCATGTTCCCAGTAGTTTGGGGCCTTCTGGTGATTTTGGAGGGAGAGCAATGAGCAGTCCTGAGAAGAGATCTTAGTTCCCTCCCCAGGAATTAAACCTGGGTGGCCTGGATGAAAACCAAGAATCCTAACCACTACACCACCAGGGACCAGAGGCTAGAAGCAAAGTGGCCCTGGCTCTTGCCACTATTTGAAAGCAAGAATGTTTCAAGGAGGCAAATACTAAAAGCAGGTACAACATTTATTATTAGAGACACAGCACAATGTATGAAAGAGCACACAGGAAAACAGTTTATCCAACTCAGAAGCAGGGCAGAGATACACACCCAGAGAGAGTGCGGACACCGAGGAGCTCAGGAAGTCAGACACTAGGCGGAGACACACACCTGGAGAGGAGTGTGGGTGTCCTGAGTAAGGAGAACCGCGGTACAGAGGGACGTAAATCACTGATATAGGAAAGTCCTTCCGCGTCTTTGTTTCCTTTTGGCCCATTATCTTGTTTCTTTCTTCATACTGCTGGTCCATGGACCCTCCCCAAGATGCGTGTGCAACTTTTTCCAAGATGGATCCCACCGCAGAGGCCTATGAGTGCATGTCCACGTTTATTATGGGTTGGGGTCCCCTCTCTTTTCAACCCCCAAGAAGCCTGTGCTTGTGCAGACAGGGAAGTCTTCCTTGACCTCAGGAGTGGATACCTTTTCTCTTTGCTTTAGCAGAGCTCAGCTTTTACCACTAGCTTTGTCCTTGGAGGGTCTGGGTGAGAACAAAGCTTGAATTTTACTCCACTTAACAGATACCAGGTGTCCAGCCCAGAGGCCCACTGTTTCCTACCTCACTGGGCCAGAGGAGTCCTCCAAATGGCCTCTGCCCATAGCTTAGAAAATTCATGGGAGGGGGAGAAAGCCTCAGCCTGGGGTTGAACTGTGTGCTTCCAGTGACAAATGAAGTAGCAAGCTTAATCTTCTTACACAAGATCAAAAATTTCACTACCACTGATAAATAATTCAGCTCAAACCTGCGTACTCTGGTAAACACAGCATTCTGATTTAACTCTTCTGGCTGGTACCTCTTTTACAACTCAGCTGAACACTGAAATCTTGGGAGATTTCTCTAAATGCAAAGCACTTACAAAAGCAGAATATGTGTTCCAAAGCTATCTTTTTTTTTTTTGTTTTTGCTCTCAAATTCACTTTTGTTTACCTCCCCCTAACATCTGTAGGAAATTCAATGCTATATCTAAAAACGCAGAAAAAGCCAAGTAAAGCCGAGAATGGCTTTCATATTTTCCCCACTCACTGTAAATGTCTGTTGCCATCCAGTGGTTGTGATGAAAATATCCAACCTCTACTTTTTAACCTCATCTGAAGCCACTAGGATTTGAAATTACACATTTCAAATTTACAGAGTTCCTGGGTTAGGATGTAAGAAAATGTATCTTTCAGTGATTTTCCAGTGTCCATGTGACTGCACTGTTTGTATAGGGATTGATCATTTAAATTGTCATCCATATTTTCCTTGAAATAAGCACGAGGACAGAGGTCCAAAAAAATTCCTAAAAGGGTAACCTGGTTTGTACCAGAATTAATTTTAAGTTAACCATTTTGCCTGTGCCCAAAAATATAATATCATATAGGATTCATGAATCAAAGTTTCATACTAACTGGAGTTTTTTGATCAACACCCTCCTTTTATATTGAAGTCAGGATTTGAGGTACAATTAGTTGTTCTCAGTGATGTTGCAGGGGTAAAAGAACCAAAATTTGAGATAAGGTCTCCTGGCTCTGATCCAGTGCCCTTTTCCAACTAAATTGATTTCCAGCTAGTTGACTTGTTTGTAAGTAAACCTAAATGCTTCTCTATGTGATGTGGCTTTATAATTTGGAGGTTAAGATTTAATATCTTAAACATATACTGCTGTAAATAGTTTTATAATGGTGCATGAAGCACAGTTAGATCAAGTGGTAGTGTGGTGAGTGATGTGGAAATTCAGTCCAATCATCTGGAGAGGATTTAATTTTTTTTTTTTTAATTTTTAAATTTTAGGTTAGCCAAGTGATGGTCAAATCACTTTACATAGAGTCACAGTTTTCTCAAATGTTAGACAAATAAAATCATAAATAACTTGGTTCTAGATAATTTTGATATAAGTAGAATGGCCTCACTGTTGATGTGTCCTTTTTATTTTCTCTCTCTTCCCTTTGTTGGGGTCCACATTTTAAAGCCCTTTCTTATTCTGAAAACAGAATCTTGAAGATTTGAGTAGATTTTATTTATCCCACAAGTCTGTGCTCTACTTACAAAGCCAAAAATCCTGGCTTTCACTTTGACTTCTAAACCCCTAGTTCCTGTGTAGACCACAACTTTCCCTCAGATCCTGTTCAGTTCAGTTCAGTTCAGTCACTCAGTCGTGTCTGACTCTTTGCAACCCCATGGACTGTAGCATGTGAGGCCTCCCTGTCTATCACCAGCTCCCAGAGTTTACGAAAACTCATATCCATTGAGTCGGTGATGCCATCCAACCATCTCATCCTCTGTCGTCCCCTTCTCCTCCCACCTTCAATCTTTCCCAGCATCAGGGTCTTTTCCAATGAGTTAATTCTTCATCAGGTGGCCAAAGTATTGGAGTTTCAGCTTCAGCATCAGTACAGCAGAGACCAATGCCCTGGAGACTGATGGCAAAGTCCTCTTTGAAAAAGATACTTTCAGATTTCAGCTATACTGTTCATCTGTCAAATCTGGACTGACTGCCTCTAAGATGAGGCATAAGATCGTTCACTTGAAGTGTAAGTTTTATCTCCCTTTTGTATATTTGTTCTTGTGATTTATATAATGCTCATTTTGTAACGGGTAAAGATAGATCAGTTTCCACCAAATTGATACTTCCTCTTCAATATTTTGCTTTCCTGGAGGCTCAGCTGGTAAAGAATCTACCTACAATGCAGGAGACACTGGTTCCATTCCTGGGTTGCCACAATCCCCTGGAGAAGGGAACAACTACCCACTCCAGTATTATGGCTTGGAAAATTCCATGGACTGTATAGTCCATGGGGTCTCAAAGAGTCAGACCCGACTAAGTGACTTTCACTTTCACTTCACTTCCGTAGTGTAGCATCATTGCTGGGTAAGACTGTTTAGTCAGCCACTGCATTTTCTAGCCCTCTCTGCATGTAGATGAAGCTAAACACCTGATTGTTATCAGTGGAATGTAAGTGGAAGCGATGTGGGTCACATCTGGGGCAGGGCGGCTAAGATGTAGTTGTGCCTTTTCTTCAGGCTGTAAGGGATAACAAAAGGGAAGGAGCCTGGGCCTCTGAATGACTGCTTGGAGGGAAGCTGCCTGCTAATGAACACACATATTGCTCTATTAAGTTAGCCCCAAAACAGATTGTTCCCATGGTAAGGGTTATTTGTTACCATAGCCAGCCTCATCTTGACTAGTATGGTAGTCATGATGTAAAGGTGAGGTTAAGAAAGAAGATCTACAGTTAGAATGTATGTTGGACCATATGTTCCACGGTTGTATAAGTTTTATGTTTTGCCTCTCCTTCTCTCTACCTTTCTCCTTTGTACTCTCCTTTGCTGATGCTAATTGATCCTACTCTTAGAAATACTGGTGAGGTGAGGTGAGGTTCAGTCACTCAGTTGTGTTCGACTCTTTGCAACCCCATGAACTGCAGCACGCCAGGCCTTCCTGTCCATTGCCAACTCCTGGAGTTCACTCAGACTCACGTCCATCGAGTCGGTGATGCCATCCAGCCATCTCATCCTCTGTCGTCCCCTTCTCCTCCTGCCCCCAATCCCTCCCAGCATCAGAGGCTTTTCCAATGAGTCAACTCTTCGCATGAGGTGGCCAAAGTACTGGAGTTTCAGCTTTAGCGTCATTCCTTCCACGGAAATCCCAGGGCTAATCTCCTTCAGAATGGACTGGTTGGATCTCCTTGCAGTCCAAGGGACTCTCAAGAGTCTTCTCCAACACCACAGTTCAAAAGCATCAATTCTTCGGTGCTCAGCCTTCTTCACAGTCCAACTCTCACATCCATACATGACCACTGGAAAAACTATAGCCTTGACTAGACGGACCTTTGTTGGCAAAGTAATGTCTCTGCTTTTAAATATGCTCTCTGGGTTGGTCATAACTTTCCTTCCAAGGAGTAAGCGTCTTTTAATTTCATGGCTGCAGTCACCATCTGCAGTGATTTTGGAGCCCCCAAAAATAAAGTCTGACACTGTTTCCACTGTTTCCCCATCTATTTCCCATGAAGTGATGGGACCAGATGCCATGATCTTCATTTTCTGAATATTGAGCTTTAAGCCAATTTTTCACTCTCCACTTTTGCTTTCATCAAGAGGCTTTTTAGTTCCTCTTCACCTTCTGCCATAAGGGTGGTGTCATCTGCATATCTGAGGTTATTGATATTTCTCCCAGCAATCTTGATTCCAGCTTGTGCTTCTTGCCGCCCAGCATTTCTCATGATGTACTCTGCATATAAGTTAAATAAGCAGGGTGACAATATACAGCCTTGACATACTCCTTTTCCTATTTGGAACCAGTCTGTTGTTCCATGTCCAGTTCTAACTGTTGCTTCCTGACCTGCATATAGGTTTCTCAAGAGGCAGGTCAGGTGGTCTGGTATTCCCATCTCTTTCAGAATCTCCACAGTTTATTGTGATCCACACAGTCAAAGGCTTTGGCATAGTCAATAAAGAAGAAACAGATGTTTTTCTGGAACTCTCTTGCTTTTTCGATGATCCAGCAGATGTTGGCAGTTTGATCTCTGGTTCCTCTGCCTTTTCTAAAACCAGCTTGAACATCTGGAAGTTCATGGTTCACGTATTGCTGAAGCCTGGCTTGGAGAATTTTGAGCATTACTTTACTAGCGTGTGAGATGAGTGCAATTGTGTGGTAGTTTGAGCATTCTTTGGCATTGCCTTTCTTTGGGATTGGAATGAAAACTGACCTATTCCAGTCCTGTGGCCACTGCTGAGTTTTCCAAATTTGTTGGCATATTGAGTGCAGCACTTTCACAGCATCACCTTTCAAGATTTGAAATAGCTCCACTGGAATTCCATCACCTCCACTAGCTTTGTTCGTAATGATACTTTCTAAGGCCCACTGGACTTCACATTCCAAGATGTCTGGCTGTAGGTAAGTGATCAAACCATCATGATTATCTTGGTTGTGAAGATCTTTTTTGTACAGTTCTTCTGTGTATTCTTGCCACCTCTTCTTAATATCTTCTGCTTCTGTTAGGTCCATATCATTTCTGTCCTTTATTGAGCCCATCTTTGCATGAAATGTTCCCTTGGTATCTCTAATTTTCTTGAAGAGATCTTTAGTCTTTCTCATTCTGTTGAGTTACTGGTGAGGTAACTCTGAGCAAATTAGAAAATGACACTCTTGTCCTCAAGATGTTCTGTTGCTACTTATCTAAATATTGTCATAAAAACTGAACAAACCTTTAATAACCACAAGGTGATTAGTTCATGTTCTCTGGAATTCTGAAAATCAAGAAGCAGCCCTGCTGGTGACCCTCAGGTCCACTAGAACAGAAGCATAGAAAGTTTCTGTGAGACAGAACCCTGGGAGAACTGAAGAAGTCCCACTGATAGGGCTAACCCAGGGCAGGATCTTGGGGTCCTCTACCTCCCACATCTGGTGTATCCCTGACCTGAAGCTACTCAAGACCCCCACTTTGGAACCCAGTGCTCCTGAGATCACCTGCTTCCCTTTCAAAAATGCATTTTCTGTATCCTATTTCCCTGGGGTCCCTGATACTCTCCATTTCCTATAGTGCACTATAGAGGTAATTTAACAAACCAATTCTTTTGTGTGTGTGTGTTAGCGAGCTACTGTGTGATCCCTTCTATGTAACAGATCTGAAGGAATGAACCACCTGATGGTAGAGCTGATCTACTCTAGAGAGTAGTTTTCTCAGTCCAAGACTCCGTTCTCAATACTAAGTGTTCTGAAACACAAATGTATCTGAATCTGATATAAACCAGAATGCCCATTTCCAGTTTACCTGGAGATGTGTCAGGAGAATTCCACCCCAATGTGGAGATAAGCTCATTGTTGCCTGGTGACCATAGAATTGGGGCAAGAAGAGTAGATTGTTTCATTGAAAATTTCCATCATACTTTGGCAGCCTGTGAACTGTTCTGTTCTCTAAGGACTTGGGTCCTTAACTAGAATCAGAGCAGCTATTCCCTGCTGCTGCTAAGTCACTTCAGTCGTGTCTGACTCTGTGCGACCCCATAGACAGCAGCCCACCAGGCTCCCCCGTCCCTGGGATTCTCCAGGCAAGAACACTGGAGTGGGTTGCCATTTCCTTCTCCAATGCATGAAAGTGAAAAGTGAAAGTGAAGTCACTCAGTCGTGTCCGACTCTAGCAACCCCATGCACTGCAGCCTGCCAGGCTCCTCCATCCATGGGATTTTCCAGGCAAGAGTGCTGGAGTGGAGTGCCATTGCCTTCTCCGAGCTATTCCCTGAGCCCGTGCCTAAAGTGTTTCCCACCTGGTGGCCCCTTATCTAGAGTACCTTTCTCCAAACTCTGTATTGTTTTAACTGCGTATCGTGAACCAGCTGGGTTTGGATCCTGGTTCTACCATTTGTTACTAGCTGTGATTTTTGGCAGTTATCCTGTCTGCACTTAGATTTTTTTCACTTGTTCTAAGTGGAGAATAGTACCAGCATCACAGGATTCTTGTGATAATTAATTTAGATGATTTATTACCCTCTCATTTTATTACTATTTAAATATTTATGTTAATAATAACCATACAGTGAGTGGAGCTTTGGAAGAATCTAGTCCAGCTACTCATTTAGTACAAAAATTCTTTCATAATATTTCAAATATCTTGCAGGTTATCTCTATATGCTGCAGTTTGATTGGCTGTTTTCCAATGATTAATATGAAGTTGACTTGATCTCACTAATAAACTCATTCCTAAGCATATTGTTGAATGTGTTGCCCATAGAGAGGTTTCTTAAAGCCAACAAATCCAACTGATCATCTTTTTGAGTAGTTTTTTTCCCCCAAAATACATATGCTTAGGCCCTACTTTAAATATCCCAGAGTATAATCTTTGAGTGTTACATATGTAGATGAGTACTTTCAGTGTCCCTTGGGTGATTTAAGATGTCTATCCAGGGTTTACTGCCACTGCGTTAACTCCATCCATGGTGTATGGGCTCCCAATAGTCTCATTTGTTGTCTCTCCCTAGGCTCCAGTGTTCTCTACTTAGTTTGTTTGAGTTAGGCTATACTTTAGTAAGGAACCCTCAAATCTCAATGGCTTATCTCAACAGATGTTTATTTCTAGGTCATATAAAATCTTATGCTCATTGATGGGAGCTCTTTTTTTATCCAATTACAAAGGGATCCAAGCTTCCTCCCTCCCAAGCCACTAAATATCAACATATAGCTTCCCAGGTTTCCACGCCAGGGGAAGAGAGAGCTGGAGGGGCACATTAGCTCTTCAAAGCTTCCTCCTGGAAATGAAACATGTCACTTTTGCTTATGGCCCATTGGCCAGAATTAGTAATGTGACTCTCCCCTGATGCATGGGACACTGTGGAAACTGGATGAGCATCAAGTCTTTATCACAGACCTCTTGTGTAATTATCTCTTACTGTAGATCTTCATAGTACTTATCATTACCCAGTATATTAAATATGCATTTTTATTGTTTATTTCTTGTTCTTACCACATAGATCTCAAGCTCTTTGAGATTACATACTTTCTTTCAGTGCTCTATTTCCAGTGCCTACAATGGCACCTAATAAGTTTGTAGAGACTCAATAAACATTTGGTGACTAAATGAGCAGTGACTCTAGACACATGGATGAAGCCCCAGAAGTATATTATGGGATTTTATTGTATGTCAGTGTGTTTTATAGATTGTGCTCTTTTCTAAGAGCTCATTTAAATGTTATTGAATCCAGTGAAAGATTAAAGAATAATAGGCTAATTAAGAAGAGAACATTGCTTGTGAATCCCCACTGTTGCTCATGAAGGGCATCTACCTCTTGGCTGCACTCTCCTAGAGTGATCAGCCCAGGAAAGGGCAAATGGAGTCAGCAAAGAAAGATGCTTTCTGAGGTTCCGCTGATAAAGCCAATAATAGATTTGAGTTGACAAAGCAGAAGGTGACATCACTGTAGGCCACTGTCCAGCTTTTCTTTGCTGAGCCTATGGAATTTGTGCAAGACTAGTCTGTTGAAACTTTATAACCCTCATAAAATGGGAAAACTTTCTGCAGCAAATGCTTCTTGTTGTTTTGAATACAGCACAACTCAATTAAAAATAAGGTTTGTTATTAAAGTTGTATTACATAGTGATTAAGGCATGAGCTCTGGAATCAGACAGCTTTGGGTTTGAACCCTAGTCTACCACTTGCTGGCTTAAAACTTCTGAGGCTTCATCTGTAAAATATGGCTAGTAATTCCTACTCTCTTGAATTGTAATGAAATGTAAATTGAATACACTGAAACTGTTTTTAAGGAGCTTAGGCTAGTAGAAGACCTGGCACATTGTAAATGGAAGTAATTATTATCACATTTCATGATTTGATCACGTTTTCTGTACAGGCAGGCTGCCATCGTAATGGTGGTTATGAAGGGTAAGGCAGCACAGATGGGCTCCCCTTGGTAGATCACCCCTTGGCCTTCTGAGGCTGTCTGTATGGCAGGCCTCCAGATCATAGCCACAGTAGCCTGGCCATGCACCTGAGCTCCATCAGCATCTTGCCCTCCTTCTGTGCACTCAGCATTTCTGTTATCCAGAATGCGGAAGATCCAAGTGGACTGCTTCATCACCATTTGATGCTCTCCTGTCACACCTCACCTCATCAGTATTTAGCTTAAGCTCCCAACTATGGTCCAATCAGATTTCTCTCAACACAGAATGACCAGGCAGTAGCAGCTTAAACAGAAATAACCATTAAGACTATTTTCCATTACAGGGCTTCCCTATAGCTCAAATGGTAAAGAATCTGCCTGCAATGCAAGAGACCAGGGTTCAATCCCTGGGTTGGGAAGTTCCTCTGGAGAAAGGAATGGCAATCCACTCCAGTATTCTTCCCTGGAGAATTCCATGGACAGACAAGCCTGACAGGTTGCAGTCCGTGGGCTCGCAGAGTCGGACACGACTAAGCAAGTAGCACATGCACACAATGAACACACATACACTTTCCTTTAAAAGGGATGAATTCATGGCAGACTTGGAATGTTGCAGATGCCTCTTCCTCATTTCTCAAAGCATGACTCTACACAAAAAAGATTCACCTCTCTGATTTGTTTTTATGGGAAACTATATTTGAAATAACATTGGGGGCAAGGTTTAGCCACCTTCTCACCATTATAAACATGAAACCTCCCCTTTAGAATTAGACAGACAAATCCTTGAGGGTTTCTTATATAAAATGCTTCAGATGATGGCCATTTCTTTCAAAAATCACTTCCATTTTTTAAAATATACTTTCAGTTATCCTAAGTGGGGAGAAAACTTTGACATTCTTCCACTCCAGGGCAGTCTCTTGTCTGCCTGGTCCCCTAGAAGCAGGCAGACTGGCATCAGGCAGGGGCAGGATTTGTGCAGTATTTCTGTCCCCATCTAGGGAGGTTTCTTACAATATCTTGCTTACTTGGTAAATTTTGCTTTATCTTCTTTGTCCAACATTTTCATGATTTCAAAAATAATTGTTCATTAGCCCACTCCAGAAATCCACACAGGGTATTTCACAATAATATTTAAGCACTGACAAAGTGCTTAAAATAGTATGTATTTTAATCATTCTTTAAAGGAGACAAGATTAGGGTTGACCCTTCAAATACTTAATTCTTACCTCTGATTTGAATGAGCACTCATGCTTCTATTTTTTTCAAGATATTTAAAATAGATTATTATAGAAAATTTCAAAGATACATTGGAGAGAATAGTATAATGAATTTCCAAATATAGAGCTACAAAATTTAACAGTACCATTTTTATCATGTTTCACCTAATTTTGGGGGGAGCATTTGAAAATTAAGTCACAGCCACCAATATGTTTCCTCTCCTAAATACTTCAGTGTGCTCTCTAAAACTAGGAACTTTTCTTATGTAACCACAGGACCACTGTTACATCTAATGCCCAGTTCATATTTAAATTTCTTTAAGAATCCTCTACATTTTTTTAGTTGGTCACTTTTAATTAGCCAATGAACAAATATCCCTCTTCTATTTTTCAGTTATACTAACTGTAATAAGAACATGAAACAGTGGAAACTTCCCTTGGTTAGTGTTTTATATGATGATTAGATATATTTTCTTTTTTCCCAATATTTAATATGAAAATTTTCAAGCATACAGACTAATAATACAGAACAATTGAAAGAATTCTTCAGCGCATACCTGTTTACATGGTCTTATTTTAAATTCTTTCCCTACCTTTTTATTGTGACTGGGACTTGATAGTCTTTATACCTCAGATTCAGTGAGAAAGTGAGTATTCTGTGACTCCTTTTTAGGTGGAAGCCTTATATAATGTTTGTAAAGCAGATGGATAATATGCTGATTACTTTGCATGGTTTATAAATCTTGAGGGTATCTTCTTCTCCAACTGGGTAGCCTATGCCAACCTATAAATATTCTTAAGCCTGGCTTTCAGTTGGCAGTATTTTTCTGGGGCATCCCCAGAGAGCCAGGTGCTGTGCTGTTGACAGCGGCATCACCATTGCGGGTTAAGTGAGAAAAGAACAAGCCATCCCATCTAATAATGAAGCAATTGGAACAGGCAGTGTGTTTACACCTTATGCAGTGTCAGTTGTATTTCAACAGTATCCAAAAATATCATGGAAAGGTACTTAGAAAAGAGAAAAACAAATCTGGTTTTTTAAATGTCTATCTGAGGGTTGCTGCTGTTGCTATGGAGATCAGAGAAGCAGATTTTCACGGCTTTACCACACTGAGCTTGCTTTTGAACAGATTCATGAGACTTGTGAGCCTTTTTTCCTCCTATTCTAGGTGGTTTTGTTAGACATAACTTCGCCTGAATAACATTAACATACCGTTTGTGTGAAAGCACGTTAGATACTAATGCTTGGAGTTGTTTTTAGCAGAACAGTTTAACAATACCAGATTCATTTTTCATCTGCATGTTTTTAAATAGACTCATTCTCCTAATCAGCGTTAACATAGAGCTCAGCTTGGAGCATAAGGAAATGTTAGTTTAATATTTTAGTGCCATCTGCTGTAAGTTTCATGGCATTCTACCCCATCTGGTTTATTTGCAGCTATTCCTCCCCTCCTTTTTTTTTAGTCTTAGTAGAACGCAGCAAATCTCTTTCCAAATCTTTTGTAATATTTGGCCCTGTTCCTTCCTACTGATCACTGGCTGAGGCTTTCGTCAGAGGAATATGTTCCCTTGGCTCTGGGTGTTCATTTCCTGAAGACTTCGGTTTCGATTTAGTGGGATATGCGTGTGCATGCTTTCATATATGTGTGATAATGATCAAGCAGTTAACATATTCGTAGACCTCTTTGCTTTATCTCAAATGATAGTTTGACTGTTGATGAGTGAATATTTGTAAATTCAGCAGCATCACTAGGTAAATAATTATTGAAAGCCTATTAACATGTCAGGCTTTTTCCTAGGCACAGTGGGGGTCAGGGGGAGAGTGGCAAACAAAGCAGATGCCCTGCTCCCGTGGAGTTCAGTTAGTGGAGGAGTCTAACAATATACAAGGAAACACATACTATAGTATCACATATTATAGTATAGTGGTAAGTGCTGTGAATTAAAAAATAAAGCAGGCTAAGGGGAGCTGCTTTAAATAGGATGGTCAAAGATAGATGATAGAATTAAAATATTGCAATGAACACCTCTAACCTTAAGGTCACTAACAAGGACAACAAATGCGCCCTTTAGCCCTGTGCCTTGAGGGTCTTGTTAAAGTCAACTTATTGTTAATCAGTCATCTTTTAACATTAAGCAGAAACATTACACAGATGAAAAAACGTGTCCTTTAAGAGCTGTCAGACAGTTTGTGCTGTTGCTCTGGAACTTGGTGGACCTAGGATTTTATTTAGGTGAGCTGTAATTCAGCACATGATTGGAGCTCCCATATGTGTCTAATTCTCTGCTAGGTTCTGTGGGGACACCTGAGGACTTTAAGTCAGAACCTGCTCTCCAGAAGTAGCTTTTAAGTGAATATTCCACTAACCCTCAACCCATCCAGGGGTTAGAATAAATACAAATGGAAATGTAAATAATAGCACCACGTACCGTTATGATTAATTCTCACTACAAATACTGTCAGTTTTAAGTTCAATATTGGGTGTCAGAGGAGGGAAAAGTGTGAAGATATCCAGTGCACTTCTCTGTACCTACCCTCTTTAAAGATCGGTTTGCACCAAAGCATTGAGCACATGGAGATTGCTAATATTCCTGTCATTAGAAACAAAGGATTTTCTCAATTACGTAATTAGAGCAATGAACAACCCAGGTGGATTCCGGTGTACGTATTCTATGTGTTTGCTCACACATGTTAATCTACTAACACATTCAAGTGCGCATTCATTCATTAAGAATCAAATCTCTGGCACCTACTGCATGGTTGCGACGGGGCTGTGTCTGGACAGAGATAATAACAGGCTTTGCCCATGAGGCATTTGTAAGGACAGACAAATACACAGATTAATGCAATAAAGTGTTATAGGAGTAATAAAAGCCATACCTTTCCTAGCTCTCTCTATGTTACTGATTTACATTGCCATGATTGAGATGTTGTATGAGTACTCTGACCTTCCTGGCCTGGTTTTCCAATATCTTAAAAAATCTGGGGCACAGAAAAGTATTAGTAGAATAATGATTCCTATCCCTTTCTTACCTTGAGGAGAAAGATTGAATTGTCTGAAGTGATGACAGTATTTGTTTTGGCTTACTGTGAAATGAGCCACATAAGTAGAATCGTTGATTCAATAGCTTGAATACCATCACTAGATGCTGTAGTGATAGTACACCAGTGGGAGTTGAACAAACGGTAAAAATGTATTTTCTCTCTGTTTTTCTGTTTATACAGTGTACTTGAAGTCACTGGATAACTTCAGAGACTCATTAGCCTTCTGTATAATTAGATAAAAATGCTTACCTCAGTAGAGGCTGATCCTAGGGTAGCTGCAAAGTGAGGTGGGTTGGTGCTGTGTTCATTCCTAAGGATGCACAGCTCCTCTGCCCTATGCCTGGGAGCTTGTGGTAGGCTGCATGAAAGCAAAAGTAAAATTGATTTTGGGAACAGGGGGAAGCTGTTGAATGACTAATTTATCATCCACTCTCTGGGGTGCTTTTAATAAGCTTTTTCTGTGTATAAAGGAGAATTTAAAGTCCATTCTATTACCCTTACTGTATATAAAATTTTCATCCAGTTGAGTACTACTTTTCAAAGCCAAGGAAGTGTTTGTTTGGCTAACTAAAAACTATAAATGCTGCTTTTTGCTGAGTGTTTATATTGATGGTCCAGGTTTCTGATTACTCACTTCTCCTCCCATCCCCCGATCCAATATGTTCAGTTGGCATCAGAATGGTATTTTTATGGTCTTTGGTGCAACCTTTGTGAGAGGTGGATTTTCCTCCTGATCTTTGTGTCAGGGAAAGTCAGTAGTAGCAGCAGCTGCAGAAGGTCAAACTCCAGGAATAACATTGGCTCTTTCCAGATGCTTTTCTCTTCTCTCTTCCCTCTCACTAACTGGCAGCTTGATTTTTTCTATAATTTCCTTTTAGCTTCCCAGATGGTGTGGTGATAAAGAATTCGCCTGTTAATGCAGGAGATGTGGAGGCCCAGGCTCAATCCCTGGGTCTAGAAGATTCCCTGGAGTAGGAAATGGCAACCCTCTCCCTTATTCTTGCCTGGAAAATTCCATGGGGTTGCAAAAAGTAGCAGACAACTCAGCACACAGACATAATTTCCTTTACTTCTGTGCTGTCTACACAGGACAATTCTGAATTCAAAAAAGAAAAACCTGGCCATCACTTTATTCTGTTGTAGGGTCATCCTGTCAATGGAAACAAGGACTAGTGTGTAGATGCTATTGACTTGAGGCCTTTGGAGTTCTAAAAGCTGACTTTTAGGTGCCAGCAGGTTTTCAAAGGTCTGACTATTTCTTCCCCTGATGGCAGACCATATTGTGCCCACTGCTTTTTCATTCCATCTTCACAAAGGCATAAGGAGTAGTTTGCTGAGTGGGAACATTGTTAAATATTGGATGGGATTTTTGAGTAATGTTGTTTAATCTCAATAGATCTCTGAACCTCACAGAAATTTGACTATTTGAAGGTTGTTCATAAAAGGATTAGAATTCTTGAATTTTTATGATGGGACCATGATATGGTCTGAATATTTGTGTTCCTCTCCAAAATAAATTCCTATGTTGAAATACTAATTCCCAAAGATTATGAGGTGAAGTTTTTGAGAAATGCTTAAGAAACCATTGCCTATCCAAAGTCATGAAGATTTACTCTTGTGTTTTCTTCTAAGAGTTTTATATTTTTGGCTCTTACATTTAAGTCCTTGATGCATTTTGAGTTAATTTTTTATTTAGTGTGAGATAGGAGTCTGACTTCATTCTTTTGTATGTGGATATCCAGTGGAGGTGATGAAATTCCAAATGAGCTATTTCAAATCCTAAAAGATTATTGCTGTGAAAGTACTTCACTCAATATGCAAGCAAATTTGGAAAACTCAGCAGTGGCCACAGGACTGGAAAAGGTCAGATTTTGTTCCAATCCCAAAGAGAGGCCAAAGAATGTTCAAACTGCCATACAGTTGTGCTTATTTCACAGGCTAGCAAGGTAATGCTCAAAATCCTTCAAGCTAGGCTTAATAGTACATGAACTGAGAACTTCCAGATGTACAAGCTAGATTTAGAAAAGGCAGAGGAACCAGAGATCAAATTGCCAACATTCATTGAATCACAGGAAAAACAAGGGAATTAAAAAAAAAATCTACTTTTGCTTCATTGACTATGCTAAAGCCTTTTACTATGTGGATCACAGCAAACTGTGGAAAATTCTTCAAGAGATGGGAATACCAGACCACGTTACCTGCCTCCTGAGAAACCTATATACAGGACAAGAAGCAACAGACTGGACATGGAACAACAGGCTGGTTCAAAATAGGGAAAGGAGTACGTCAAGTCTGTACTGTATATTGCCACCCTGCTTATTTAACTTGTATGCAAAGTACATCATGCGAAATGCTGAGGTAGATGGCTCAGAAGCTGGAATCAAGATTGCTGGGAGAAATATTAACAACCTCAGATATACAGATGATACCACTCTAATGGCAGAAAGTGAAGAAAAACTAAAGAGCCTCTTGATGATAGTGAAAGAGGAGAGTGAAAAAGCCATCTTAAAGCTCAACATTTAAAAAATGAAAATCATGTCATCTGGTCCCATTACTTCATGACAAATAGATGGGGGAAAAGTGGAAACAATGATAGATTTTCTTTTGGGGGGCTCCAAAATCACTGTGGATGGTGACTGGAGCCATGAAATTAAAAGACACTTGCTCCTTGGAAGAAAAGCTATGACCAACCTAGACAGCATATTAAAAAGCAGAGACAAAAAAATAAATAAAATAAAATAAAATAAAAAGCAGAGACATTACTTTGCCAACAAAGATCCTTCTAGTCAAAGCTATGGTTTTTCCAGTAGTCATGTACAGTTGTGAGAGTTGGACCATAAAGAAGGCTGAGTGCCGAAGAATTGATGTTTTCCAATTGTGCTGGAGAAGACTCTTGAGAGTCCCTTGGACAGCAAGGAGATCAAACTAGTCAATCTTAAAGGAAATCAACTCTGAATATTCATTGGAAGGACTGATGCTGAAGTGGAAGCTACAATACTTTGGCCACCTGATGCAAAGAGCCAACTCATTGGAAAAGACCCTAATGCTGGGAAAGATTGAGGACAGGAGAAGGGGGCAGCAGAGGATTAAAAGGTTGGATGGTAAAGCGTTTGTCTACAATGCAGGAGACCTGGGTTCAATCCCTGGGTTGGGAAGATCCACTGGAGAAGATAATGGCAATCCACTCCAGTACTATTGCCTGGAACATCCCATGGACAGAGGAGCCTGGTAGGCTATAGTCCATGGGGTCGCAAAGAGTTGGACATGACTGAGCAACTTCACTTTCACTAGCATCACTGACTTAATCAATAGACATGAGTTTGGGCAAACTCTGGGATATAGTGAAGGACAGGGAAGCCTGGCATGCTACTGTTCATAGGGTCGCAAAGAGTTGAACACAACTTACTGACTGAACAACAGCATCCAGTTGTTCAGGAATCATTTGTTAAAAAGACAGTTTTCCTTTGAAACATCTTCTTATCCTTGTCAGAAAATAATTGAAAACTTCCCTGGTGGTACAGTGAATAAGACTCTGCCTGCCAATGCAGAGGACATGGGTTAAATTCCTGGCCCAGGAAAATTCCATATACCACAGAGCAACTAAGCCCATGCACTGCAGCTACTGAGGCTGCATGCTGTAACTACTGAAGACCATGGACCTGGAGCCTGTGCTCCTCAACAAGGGAAGCCACTGCAGTGAAAAGCCCAAGCACTGCAACTAAGAATAGCCCCTACTCACCACACTAGATAAAGCCTGCTCACAGCAACAAAAATCCAGTGCAGCAACGAAGATCCAGCGCAACTAAAAATAAATTTAAAAATTATTTAAAAAGAACAGTTGACCATAAATGTGGGACTTTATTTCTAGATTATCAGTTATATCCCATTGATCTATATGTCTAGCCTTATGCTAGTACCATACTATTTTGATTAATGTAGCTCTGGATAGGGCTTCCCTGGTGGCTTAGATGGTAAAAAATCTGCCTGCAAGGTGGGAGACCTGGATTTGATCCCTGGGTTGGGAAGATCTCTGGGAGGAGAGCATGGCAACCCACTCCAGTATTCTTGCCTGGAGAATCCCCATGAACAGAGGAGCCTGGTGGGCTACAGTCCATGGGTCTCAAAGAGTCAGATATGACTGAGCCACAAAGCATTGCACAGCTCTGTCTAAGTGAAATCTAGAAGTGTAAGCCTTCTAACCTTTTCTTTTTCAATATTGGTTTAGCTGTTCTGGGTCCTTTGCATTTCCATATGAGTTTTAGAGTCAACTGAAAAGCAGAAATTGATAAAGGTTTCTTGGATTTTGATAGGGATCGCTTGATAGGGATTGTGTTGAATTTGTAGTTTGGAGAATATTGCCATGTTAACAGTATTAAGACTTTTAATTCATGAACATGGGCTATCTTTCCATTTAATTATAATGGAAAATAACTGTTAACAATTTAATTTCAACAATCGTCAATAATTTAACAATTTAGTTTCAACAATTAAATTGTTTTTTAATTATCTTTACATAAATCTTGCACTTATTTTATTAACTTTATCCCTAATTACTTTATTCTTTTGATGCTTAGTATAGCACCACTCATTAGTTTTTAAATATAATTTTATTGAAACAGCGTACTGAATTGCTTACATATTGTCTTTGGCTTTTTTGCTACAAGGGCAGAGAGGAGAGGTTGCCACTGAGACCATGTGACCCACAAAGTCTAAAGTATGTACTCTTTGGTCCTTTACAGAAGAAGTTTGCTAATCTTTGTCTTAGAATATAATTCGGTTTTGGAAAATGCCACTTCTCCTCTTTTTCTCCCTCAGAGATGCTATGTGGTAAAATGGAAGAAAACTCAGAGTTCTTTTATTTAATGTTATGTGTGTGTGCATGTCCTCAGTTGCTCATGCAAATTATATTAGATGGAATGAGTTGTGGGGTTAGTGAGAGCTGGGTCCAGTACTGAGCCATCACTTTCTATTTGGTCTCTCTGAAATTCTGTCTCTCCTTGAAATTTTAGTATGCTTTTCTTAAGAGGGCAGAAAGTGACTTACTAATGTCATATGTTATAGCATATGTCAAGAACTGGGCCCAGAACTCTATAAACTGCTACCCTTTTGTCCGTTTTCATTCCCAGTGATTGGAAGTTAAATTCTTGTGTGTGTGTCTGTGTGTGTACTCAGTCGCTCAGTTGTGTCCGACTCTTTGCAATTCCATGAACTGTAGCCTGCCAGGCTCCTCTGTCACAGGATTATCCAGGCAAGTATACTGGGATAGGTTGCCATTTCCTCCTCCAAGCAATCTTCCCAAGCCTGGAATCGAACCTGAATCTCTTGCATCTCCTGCATTGGCAGGTGGATTCTTTACCACTGTGCCACCCGGGAAGCCCATTAAATTCTTACCAGGAGATATAAGCTAAAAGTAGCTTTCTCCCTATTTCCCTCACTAAGTTCTTAATATCAACTTGCTGGATGCACCTTTACTACTTATTAAACCATGTTCTTCTTTTTCGTAAAAACTTAAGTGCAGAAAAATATGCTGGTTACTCAATATTTAGGTGATTTTGGAACAAGTTTTGTTTTCCACTTAAGAAAAAGATGTTACCTCCATTTCTTAGGTAATGACATTCTAACCTGGTTCATACACATGTAGAACACTTTTATATTAGCCGCAATGAGATGGAAAACATAGCTGTGAGACACCAAAAGCGTATCGCCTGTGGTGTCTATTTTGTTGATATCAATGACAACAGGCTTCCAGCTGGAGAAGATTCAAATGGGTTTCCACTTGCTACTTTATTTGAATCTACTCTAGAAAAACACTGACTGTACCAAAACAGATAAAAATATTACCCAGCAACTCTGGTTGTACAGGTATTAATAAAATAGACTACCACTTACCACTAAAAGTTTCAGAATGCTCCAGAAGCGTGGTTATCTGGAAACAATGATTATCTGAGAAACAAATCTTAAATCTAGTGCTTACAGAAAGATAGAGGACTTTCTCAGTCACAATATATTTTTAGCTTGATTCTTAATGCTTTACAAAAAGTAGGTGTTGTAATCTATTAATAAACTGACAGACTATTATGACTACTTATTCTTTCAGTGGGATGTAATACTAGAAATTATCACTGTTGAGATGTCGTTATCTTTTTCTGGAACCTCCATTTTTTTAAACTTGAATGATCAAAGATCTCAGAATCGAGAATTTCTGGGTTGGAGGGATCTAAAGTTTATGATTCTTAGTGACAGGAAACTCACTGCTTCCAAGCTTACTTTCCATCTTTAGCTAGTTCTTATTAATATATTTATCTCATATGTTGATGATATTTATTGTGGTTGGAACTTTGGGTAGAAGTACTAGACCTTGCATTTTATTCCTGCTAAACATGATCTTGTTAGGTTAACCCCGTTTTTCTAGTCTGTCAAGATTTGAGAATATTGTTTCACTCAGTGCCAAAGAATTGATGCTTTTGAACTGTGGTGTTGGAGAAGACTCTTGAGAGTCCCTTGGACTGCAAGGAGATCCAACCAGTCCATCCTAAAGGAAATCAGTCCTGAATATTCATTGGAGGGACTGATGCTGAAGCTGAAACTCCAATACTTTGGCCACATGATGGGAAGAACTGTCTCATTGGAAAATACCCTGATGCTGGGAAAGATTGAAGGTGAGAGGAGAAGGGAATGACAGAGAACTAGATGGTTGGATGGCATCACGGACTCAATGGACATGAGTTTGAATAAACTCCAGGAGTTGGCGGTAGACAGGGAGCCTGGCTTGATGCAGTCCATGGGGTCGCAAAGAGTCAGACGTGACTGAGCGACTGAACAGAACTGAACTGAGCTTTCATTCAGTGCATTTGCCATCTGGGCCAGTTTTTACATTATCTGTAGGTACGATCCCTAGCTTCTTACTTAATGTGGATGGAAGGTTTGGGAGCCCAAATTCTATGATGGGCTATTAGAATATTTTTCAGATTTAAGTTCAATTCTGTAAGCATTTATTCAGCATTTGCTTGGTAATAAACAGTACTCTCAGTTGAGAACTCAATGATAAGGAAGATAGGATGGTGCATGCATGTGTACTCTGTCACTCAGTCATGTGCGACTCTTTGTGACCCAATCGACTGCAGCCCACCAGGCTCTTTTGTCCATGGAACTTTCCAGGCAAGAATACTAGAATGGACTGCCATTTCCTTCTCCAGGAAATCTTCCCAATCCAGGGACCAAATCCACATCTCCTGCATTGGCAGGTAGATTTTTACCACTGAGCCACCTGGGAAGCCTGAAGGATGGTAGTCTCAAGAAAATCATCACTCTATATAGAGGGAAAGACATTATACAGATAACCACAGTGTACAGTAATGAATAGGATAACAAAGATATGAACATGGAACCAGAGGAGAAGCCAGTAATTACGTGGGGTAATTAATGATGTGTACCAAGATGAGATGATATTTGAACTAATCTTGAAAGAGGACGAGGTGTTTTTGAGAGGAAGGGAGGAGGAGAGTCTGCTTGCTATTCATTAGTTAGCATTTATTCACAGCAAAACAAAATGTTGTTTTTCTGAGAACTCTTCCCCTGGGGAACAAGTAGACCAAAAAAAAAAAATGAGATTCTACCACGTAACCTAAAGTAACCAACGTAACCTAAACTCGATATTATCCAGTGGTTACTTCACAGCATTACAGCAGTCATATTCTTTGAGACTAACCAGTTTCATTTAAAAAGTTTCTAGATCATGTATTCCCTGCTTTTTGCCTATTGAGGTTGATGAAGAAGGTCTTACTGATGTAATGTTTCTTAGACTTAGGGTCTAGGAGCCTGGAATAGGAAATCCTGAAAAATTGTTTCTTCATCATCTGTCCTTATTGATCTGAATCTCTGCTTTGTGACAGACCCATCCATCTTGGAGGAACGACTCTTGTCTAGATTACATCCTTTGACTGTTAGGTTATAGTAGCTTCCAGCTTCTTCAGTGAGTATTTAGGACTCCTGAGAATCACAGGAGGGGTTCCATACCTTTGTAGAAATTCAGAAATTTGTTGCTAACAGAATGTGAATTTGTCACTAGGCCTTCTGGCCCTGATCCTAGAATCAGTTCATGTAGCTGTAGTCAACTGCATTTTCCATTAATTCAGCAAGAGACTTTCTCCTTTAAAAAAATGAAACAAAATTACAATAGCCTCTCTTCTTTCACAACAAGACCTAAGAATACACACACACGCACACACAACTTGTCCCTTTATTAAGTTATGCTATTGACCTTTTAAGTGATATCTTGGCCCTGGGAATGAGCCATCTGAAGACACCATGGTAATTCTGTTGTGGGCCAAGTCATTCATTTAGTTGGAAGTGACCATGCATTTAGCAATGCTCCTGAAGCTTTAAAAGCAAAGTCATTCTACCTGTGGCCTCAGCATAAAGGCACATGATCTTGTCCTCTGCCAGGCAGGTAAATGCAGGTATTAAATTGCTGGTGACAGTGGAAAAGTCGAGAAGTTTAAAACTTAACTAAACTGTTGGAAACTTCGCTGAATACTTGCTCTGACATCAACTTCACTGGCTAAATCTGTAAATCTCCAGGGAAGCCAAGAATAAAATGAGAGCCCTAAGAAGTAAAATTTTCAAACCACATTAAATTTCTAGTAGCTTGATATTCTTTGTAGATTTTATCATCATTTTAAACTACAGATTTATTCCTGTATTCATTCACTAATGAGCATATCCCTGATAGAGTATAAGCTCTAGAAGGGTGTAAACATTGTCTTATTTGTCATTGTTATATGTTTACCACCTAGCACAGTGTCTTCCTTGACCTGAAGGAGCTTGAGATCCAGTAGAAGAAAAGTCACAGTACCTGGTTGCTTCTTCTGCCTTTGCCTTCTGAATCCGTAGTCTGGCATCCTTGATGGTTCTGCATACATAAGCCTAGAGCTGAATGTTCCTGGAGAGTAGTACCCCTAGTGAAGGTTGTTAAGACAAAGTGAATGCTCAGAAGACTCTTCTTGGTGATCCCTTTCCTCCTTGTCAACTCCTATTCGAAGGCAAAAGTGAAAGCAGCATTTATAGACAACATGTCTAGGATGAGAAATAGTGGATGTAACTCACATGTATTTTCTATCAAACTCTTCTTTGTCAGTTAAACAATAGGGAATTGCACTATGCATACAATCATTCTTTTTACTCATTCAATAAACATTATTAAATGTCTATTATTTATAAGCCTTGTACTAGGTTCCAAATGAAAATAATGAGTAAATAAAATCATGACAAACATATTATCATTTCCTTTCAGGGGGTTCCCTCCTAGGCTGGGGGATAGTGTATTGGTGGATATCAAACTGGAAGGTCGACCAGGGTGGCTCAAAGAATTTACCTGCTTGAAGGAAGTGTACATGGTAGAAACTGAGAGTGCCTCTGGGCTCCATTTCACCACTATTTGGTCACCCTTTGGTTCTTCCACATAAAGAAAGCTTAAGATTACCACTCCCCCGCCCGCCCTATGTCATCATTCTAATGTGTGGTCAGTATATATAAGATTTTGGGCCAAGTCAACATATCATTTGAATATTTTTGTAGACTCAATCTGTAAAGTGCTAGAATTTTTCTGATATTGCTAGGTAAGTGGATAGATAGATTCTATACAGTTAAATAGAGCCTGTGCTGAAATAATGAAATGTAGGAATCAATAAAGTCAGAAAAGTAAAAGATTATTCTTAATTTATGTGGACAAAGCAGATGGTAAATTCTTTTGTCACTCCCTAAATCCATGAATTCTCTAACTTCCTCTAGTTTATAACAAATAAATCCCAGAGCTCAGTGGTTTACAACAATAGTTTTTCTTCTGCATGTTATATCACAATTTGGCTCAGTTTCAAGGCTATGGTTTCTCCAGTAGTCATGTATGGATGTGAGAGTTGGACTATAAGGAAAGCTGAGCGCCGAAGAATTGATGCTTTTGAACTGTGGTGTTGAGAAGACTCTTGAGAGTCCCTTGGACTGCAAGGAGATCCAGCCAGTCCATCCTAAAAGAGATCTGGCCTGGGTGTTCATCGGAAGGACTGATGTTGAAGCTGAAACTCCAATACTTTGGCCACCTGATGCGAAGAGCTGACTCATTTGAAAAGACCCTGATGCTGGGAAAGATTGAGGGCAGGAGGAGAAGGGGATGACAGAGGATGAGATGGTTAGAT
This sequence comes from Bos mutus, assembly GCF_027580195.1. Lineage (NCBI taxonomy): Eukaryota > Metazoa > Chordata > Mammalia > Artiodactyla > Bovidae > Bos > Bos mutus. Next base: position 36,810,959 of record NC_091626.1, read on the forward strand.
GGCATCACCGACTCCATGAACATGGGTTTGGGTGAACTCCGGGAGTTGGTGATGGACAGGAAGGCCTGGTGTGCTGCGGTTCATGGAGTCACAAAGAGTCAGACACGACTGAGCAACTGAACTGAACTGAACTGAACTGAAACTTTGGTGGGCTCACCTCCATGTGCTTTTCCATTTTGGAGCCCAGGTTAAAAGAGACATGCTGTTCTCCTGGTGTAAGGATGAATGAAGCAAGAGGGCCCCAGCCCAGCCACACTTCACATGAAGTTTCTGCTCAGATATGGAAGATGAATGTTCTCTCACATACCATTAGCTGAAGTGTGCCATATTAACAAGTCTGAAGTCAATGGTTGGATAAGCAAGATGAAAGAAAGGAGAAACAAATAATGTACTGAACAAATAATTACAGACTATGAATCAGCATTAAAACTGTAGTCAGAGTCCTTGGACTTTCTGGCATTCAGCTACATTGCTATAAAAAATAATGTTCTGTTTTGAAAATAACTGAAATTAAAAACATTTTAGTTCAATGTATACTGGGGAGATTTGTGAGGCTTTAACTTATATATAGTGCTAAACATGAAACCTTAAAAGAATCATTACTGTATCAGATCCTTTTGATGCATATGGCAAAACTTTTGGGTTAAGTTCTTTCATGGGTACTAGGACTGATAATTTTGTAACAAAGCAGAACCCTTCTGATGGGCCTTTAGGGAAAAACTAGGATGACCACCAAAGAACCCTCCCAAGATATAATGTGCAATTTAAGTAAATACGTAAGCTGGATAGTGTCACTGTTGCCCTAAATGAGTAAAAATGGAAGGATCTAAGAAACCATTTGTGTTCTGAGCATTATTTGAATAATGTTAACGTCAGTGACCATTGTTGACATTAGAATAAAATACTTTCTTGAAATGTATAATTAAGGAATTTAATAAGTTTAAGTCAACATTAATCAAATTTCTGACTAGAAAATGCAGAAATGTCCCATTTCAAACTAAACATTGCAGACAAGTCATCTGTAGGTCATTTCAACAAATGCAGCAATATTAATAATAGTCATTTCAAATGAAGGATTTAATTCAAGGTCTAAGAAAATATATTGCTTCTAATAGTCTAATTAGACTATTCCATATTATTTAAGGTATTTTTAATATACTGTTGCTGTGTCAGAGTGAGCAAATTAATCCGATCAGGTCTGAAGACATAAGACACTTTCTGATAAACAATGATAAATGTTGACTGAGCCTATGACTTTCAAAGAGCATACAAATGGATTTAATATGTCTGTGAGAGTGAACAAGCTAAATCTTTTTTTAATCTGGAAACCTCAGTTTCTGCTTAGGCACATAAAATGATTGGCTATTGGTATATGGCAGTAGTTTTCTATTCATGATGAATGTAGGGAATGCACTCCTCAAATGCAGAAATACAGATTAATCATGTTCTTTAATATGATTATATGGATACTTAATCAGTGAAAGGCCTCTCTCTGATTTTGTGTTATTTGATTTTACCTCTTCTTTCTGCTGACTCAATCCCATTCCCTTGTCCTTCTCATCATCCATTCTAAAGGGACTAATATATATCCTTGGGTTTGTGTGTATAAACTAGATGTTTGGTATATGTGTTTTGAAATTTAAAAAGTGATGCTGTGCTATTATTCTCATTTTGTTTCTTATATATTCTACTTTAACTGTGTTACATGTGCAACTAGTTAATTTTTTCCAACTCATCATATCTCATTGTGTACTTCTGTCAGAGTTCACTTCTGCATTCATTCCTTGCTCCCTGATGATGGACTCCTAGGTGGCTTCCAATCCCCCACTGCCATTCATACACAACACTAATGTAAGTATCCCACACGTGTCTTCTTGTAAACCTGTGGCAGAATTTCTATAGTCTATACGTACTATGAAGGGTTTGCTACTTCATTAGGTATTTGTATATCTCAATTCATACTGTTCATGGGGTTCTCAAGGCAAGAATACTGAAATGGTTTGCCATTCCCTTCTACAGAAGAACTAAAGAAGCCTCTTGGTGAAAGTGCAAGAGGAGAGTGAAAAAGTTGGCTTAAAACTCAGCATTCAAAAACTAAGATCATGCCATCCAGTCCCATCACTTCATGGCAAATAGATGGGGAAACAGTGGAAACAGTGACAGACTGTTTTCCTTGGGCTCCAAAATCACTGCAGGTGGTGATTGCAGCCATGAAATTCAGCTCAGTTAAGGTATCATTGAACTGAAACTCATTGAATTTCATTGAATTCATTCAGTTGAATTCAATGAGTATCATTGAACGGAAATTCAATTCAGTTCAGATATCAGCCATGATACCTCAGTTCAGTTCAATTCAGTTCAGTCACTCAGTCATGTTCAACTCTTTGTGACCCAATGGATTGCAGCACGCCAGGCTTCCCTGTCCATCACCAACTCCCAGAGCTTGTTCAAACTCACGTCCATTGAGTCAGTGATGCCATCCAACCATCTCATCCTCTGTCATCCCCTTCTCCTCCTGCCTTCAATCTTTCCCAGCATCGGGGTCTTTTCAAATGATTTGGTTCTTCACTTCAGGTGGCCAAAGTATTGGAGCTTCAGCTTCAAAATCAGTCTTTCCAAATAATGTTCAGGACTGATTTCCTTTAGAATGGGCTGGTTTGATCTCCTTGCAGTCCAAGGGACTCTTAAGAGTCTTCTCCAGCACCACAATTCAAAGGCATCAGTTGTTTGACACTCAGTTTTTTTTATGGTCCAATTCTCACATCCATACATGACTACTGGAAAAAAACATATCTTTGACTACTCAGGCATGGAAAGGTTTAGTTTCCTCTTCCTCTCCCCTCTATTCTTGCTAACATTTGGTATTATCTGAATTTCTAATTCTGATGAATCTGGCAGAAATAAAAGGCTCTTTCTTTTTCTTAATTACAAGTGTGGTTGAGCATCTCTTTATGTACTTGTTAGCTGTTCAGGCTTCCTTATATGTGAATTGGCTAGTTATATTTGATTTTCCATCTTTTTCTTATTTATTCTCTTATTGGTTTAGACCTTCTAGTTAGTCACCTATTTGTTAACTCTATTGTGCAGTTTATTGAGCAAAAATTCTTATTTTAATGTAGTCAAATTTTCAGATTTTTCACCTTGTGGTTTCTGCTTTTTGGTTAAAACACATTTTCAAGGCACAAAGTTATTTTATTGCATTATCTTTTACTATCTAGATTTACATTTAATTACTTATCCATTTGTAGTTTAAATATACTATGAGTTAAGAATCTAGCATTCTGTACTTCATGTGTAATGAGTTGGTTTTCTCAGCAGAATTTATTGGACAGTTTATCCTACTCCTCAGAACCCATGGTAATACCTTTATCATATATCAAGTTTAAATCTGTGGTTCTGTTCATGAACTCTTGATTCTCTTCCTTTGGTTTAATTTTCCATTCTTGTGTCAAAACATTTGTTTTATGGCCATTATAGTTGACTTAGTTTTGATGGTTCTTTATTCTTACATGTAAGTTTTATAATAAATTTTTTAGGTTGTTCTAAAATCATACTGGAATTTTTATTAGAACTGAATTGAACTCATGTATTCAACTAGGAGAAAATTGACACTTTATAATCTTAAGTTTTTCATTCATGCACAGAATATGTACCTCCACTTACTTGAGTCTTTTGTTTGTTTATTTATTGGATTTTCAATGGAGTCTAAAATTTTTCTACATAAAGATCTTGTACCTTTTAGGCTAATTCCAGTATTTTCCATTGCTGTTGTAAATTCAACAGTGTATTTTTTGTTGGCTGTTGTTGGTATAGAGGAATGCTCTGTGTGTGTGTGTGTGTGTGTGTTAGTTACTCAGTCGTGTCCGACTCTTTGCCACCCCATGGACTGTAGCCCACCTGGCTCCTCTGTCCTTGGGGTTCTTCAGGCAAGAATACTGGAGTGGGTTGCCATATATAGATATATATTTTATATCTGACACATTTGCCAAACTCACATGCTAGTTCCATATCATGTCTGTTGAATCTTTTGGAATTTCTGTATAGGTGATCAAAATTGTCTTATGCTTAATCATACAAGGAATGCATTTAAACTTTCTCCATTAAGTATGATGTCTGTAATTTCTACATACAGTTATAACAAAGAAATTTCCTTTGATTCCTACTTCTCCAATATTTTTTAGTCATAAATAGGAATTAAAATTTTTTATCCATATCTACTAAGATTATCATGTGATTTTTCTCTTTTTGTCAATTAATGTAGTACATTTAAACTGATAAGATTTTCTAAAGTTAAACAGTCTTACATTCCTAAAATAAACTCTGGTTTGATTGCTGTTTTATATAGCATTTTAATATCTGTTGGTTAGCTAACATTTATAAATTTGATATTCATGTCAGTATTAGCAATTGCTAACACTTTCAGGGGTCCCCAGTCTCCAGGCTGTGGACTGATACCTCCTGTAAGATCAGTGGTGGCATTAGATTAGAAATAAAGTGCACTATAAATGCAGTGTCCTTGAATCATCCTGAAAACACTGTCCCTACACACGACCATGGTCCACGGAAAACTCCTCTTCCTTGAAACCAGTCCCTAGAGCCAAAAACTTTGGTGATCTCTGACTTATAGGATATTTACTTTAGGATGTTTATAGGATATTTACTTATAGGATTTTTATAGGATATTAATTATATATAGAATATTTACTTATTTATAGTATATTTCATACCAGGCACTGACCAAGGACTTTGACACACTCACAGTTTACCACATATATACTAATTCTTGTCATTCTCATTTTACTGATGAAGAGACTAAGACACAAGGAAGTCAAGTAACATTCCCAAGGCCGCACAGCTAGTCAATGGTGAAGCTGCAGTTGGAGCTCAGAGAACTTGACCCTGGAATCCCTGTACCTACATGCTGTGCTTTACTGCCTCTCATTAATGACTGGAGCCTGCAGTCCTTTCTCTTGTACTGCCCTCACTCATCCCATTTTGGAATCAAGATTATACTTGCAACATAAAATTATGTGAATAGTTTTCCCTCTTTGTTTCTGGAACAACTTGCATGAAATAAGCATCATCTAATCTTTGAAAGTATGATAGAAATGAAATGTAAAGCCACCTGGAATCTATGGTTTCTTTTATGGAGGAAGTCTTTGATTACTATTTCAGTTTCTTTGAAGACTATTGTTTAGTGTGAAATTTTGTCTCCTTTTTGTACTAATTTTTACTGTATTTCCCCCAAATATATGCATTTTATTCTAGTTTCCATATAACTGACACATAGTTGCCCATAGTATTATTTTGTGATCTCTGTTTGTAGCTATTTCTTCTTTGTCATGTTACATTTTATTTATTTTCTTCTTCTTTCTCCTTTTCTTGATCAATCCAGTCTGTTTTACTAATCTTTTCAAATAAGCAGATTTTGGTTTTTCATCTTCCCCATTTTTGTTATTTTCTTCTCTATTTATTGATTTATTTTCATATTATTTCCTTCTCACTTGTTTCTTTGGATTTCTTTCTATTGCTCTTCTAACACTTGAGTTGAAAAATACAACTCATTTACTTTTAGTGCCTTGTTTTCTGACTAATATATTTAAAACTCTCACAAATTTTGACATGTTTTTCACTGTCATTCAGATGTAATTTTTTATAGTTTCCCTATGATTTTTGATTTTATTACATTTTGGTTAATCTTGAATGTCTATAATGTTGATTCTTTGAGATTTATTAAGGTTTTCATTGTGCCCTGGCAAGTAGTTTATTTTTGCAAATGTTTCATGTATGCTTAAAGAAAACAAAATATCTATTCTGTATTGCATATAAAGTTCTCTATTAGTTTGAGCTAAATTGTGATATTTAAATCTTATAAATTTTTGTTAATATTTTGTGTGCTTGATCTATGAGCTTCTGTTCAGGGTTCATTATTCTATGCAGCTTTGATTTTTGATTAATCATTTTACCCCATAGTTTGATCAGTTATGTTTTATTTATTTTGAGATTCTAGCTTGGGCCCCTCATAGTAAGCCTGCTGCTGCTGCTAAGTCGCTTCAGTCGTGTCCTACTCTGTGCAACCCCATAGTTGGAGTGGGTTGCCATTTCCTTCTCCAATGCATAAAAGTGAAAAGTGAAATTGAAGATGCTCAGTCATGTCCGACTCTTCGTGACCCCATGGACTGCAGCCCACCAGGCTCCTCCATCCATGGGATTTTCCAGGCAAGAGTACTGGAGTGGGGTGCCATTGCCTTCTCCGATAGTAAGCCTAGGGAGTGGCAAAGAGAGTGTTCTTCAGAGTAGAAGGTCTCTGCTGTTATGGTCTGGGCTTGATGTTGCCTCCTTCCCCACCAGCTCACCACTGACCGCCTCTACCCATCACTCAACCAGAGCACCCCCAAATGCCTTTACCTTTCTGGGAGCCTCTGTGTCTCTTCACCCTACAGGGTGGCAGAATGCTCCAGTGCCACCCTGAGAGTGGGTACTGCTGTTTTTCTGCCTCCAGTGATCTACCCCAGGGCAGTAAGGGGAGAAGAAAACTAGGACGCTCCATTCCAGTCTTTCCCCTGTGGCTGCCTGTCCTCTCACTCTGGACTCCTATCTGCTGTGCACACTGGCACCCAAACACTACTCTCCTTGAAAGGATTTCTCAGTCTGTATATGAGTTTCCAAGATCCATTACTCCTTTTCCTTTCTGTGGCATCTCCAGCATTGGGTTTGGGAGAGAGAAAAGGAGCCAGTATAAGTTCACAATCTTATTAGGCTACTTTGTGTTGTGTAACCAGTAATTTGCATATCTAACTATAATTTGGTTCATAATGTTGAGAACTTGGCAGTGAATACTGAATATTGTAGAAGGTAGAAGAATATAACAGATTTTTCTTTTCAACCTGAAGCTTTGAGATTCTAAGTCACCATATGGCAAATTCTCAGTTTTGTAATTGATGTACTTTAATATTTTTGCACCATGCAAATCTTCAGAATTATTTTCAGAAGCTTGCAAATAATATTTCTTGAAAAAGATATTTAGTTATCCTCTGTCATATGAAATATCTTGTGATTCAATTCCAACTCTCAAAAGAAGTGTGCTGTACATAAGTTAGTACACACACACTCACATATGTTATTTTTCCTTCTGTTTTTATGGTGTTTGCTAATCTTTTATGTCCACTGAGAGTGATTTTTCCCTTCTTCCCACTTGAGCTATGGCTCTCATTGTTTCCAGATAGGTAATTTAATTGTCATTCTAGCATTACCTTTGTTGAGAGTTGACTATAATTGATAATTTATTGAAATAAAAAATAAATCCTGATTTAAAAAACAAAATAGTGACTGGCCAACTGAGGAATAAGAGCTGAATAACAAAACATCTGAATGAAGAACGCAAATGCAGGTGAAGGCCCTATGCTGAAAGACGGTATTTAGAATGAGAGTAAGATTTCATAACCAAATGGACCATTTGCTTTGAGATGCATCTCCTTTAAACCAAACTGCTGCTGCTGCTAAGTCGCTTCAGTTGTGTCCGACTCTCTGCGACCCCATAGACGGCAGCCCATGAGGCTCCCCCGTCCCTGGGATTCTCCAGGCAAGAACACTGGAGTGGGTTGCCATTTCCTTCTCCAATGCGTGAAAGTGAAGTCGCTGAGTCTTGTCCGACTCTTAGCCACCCCATGGACTGCGGCCCACCAGGCTCCTCCATCCATGGGATTTTCCAGGCAAGAGTGCTAGAGTGGGGTGCCATTGCCTTCTCCAAACCAAACTGAGATGTACACAAAAGTGAAGGAACTAAAAAGTCAGTCTGGTTCTGAGCATCTTCTGAATGCATCAGAAATCATCTTTGGGTGTGTATTGTGAAGCAAACTGATTTCCTTTTTTGGCAGAACTTGCCTATTGTAGTATAGACTAGCCTTGCCTTGGATTCACAGGGATTCTTTTACTGCATACATTTTTCTATAGTAGCATTGTCTGAATGCATTATAAGCAAAAGTAAGGCACAGGGAGAGAACAGCTTTGGGCAACAGCATCCGTATCAAATTGGGCTACTAAAGTTAAAGCATACTTTGTGCAAAAAGAGTTAAAACCAGGATCCATAGTCAATTAAGTGAACATAGAAATGTGCATTAATAGTCTAGTAAATGGGTATTGCACTAACTGTTCTCTTTACCTAGCATGTTCTCTGTTCCTGATTTTTCTATGATTGTTTCTATCTTTTTATTCTGTTCTGAGCCTACATGACATTTCCTCACAGAAGACTACTGTGACCACTAAATCTAAAGTAGCCACCGGGTTAGTTGCTTGTACATTATTCTATTTTAGTTCTTCCTCTAAAGTAGATTTACTAAACTCTGGGGGAGCCAGAGTGTTCTAGTTATATAATATACTAAGGTCCTGCCTCTCTATATTTAAAAGGTATTTTATACAGAACGCCCTGATTTTCAGATAGTGGCAGAATCCTATTCTAAAGACAATTTTATAATCCTTAAATATTAATAATGGGAAGAAATTTAGAAAATCCCTATTAGCCCTCTTCTATTTAAAAATGAGGAGAACCAACACAAAGATGTTAAGTGAGTTTCCAAATAACTCCAACTGAGTTATAGCAAAGGCAGGAACAGTTATGTATTAATAAAACACTGGTTACATTTTCTGAGGAAAGTTTGGTGACAGAGTTAAACTCTTACCAGGCTTTAGAAGACATCCAGAACGGTTTGAGGGACTCTCAGTCTAAGACGACAGAGCAAGCAATTGTGTCCACCTTCCTCCCATTTTTCCATTGAGATGACAGAAAATATTTTTTAAATTATACATTTATATAAGCATTGGAAAATATGAACTAGTAAACTCAGTGGACAAGAAGTTTGAAGAATTTCTGAAAAATAGAAAGCAGATCAGATTGGATTGGCAAAGAAATTGTAGAGGAAACCATAATCCAGACACTGGCTCTTGGTGCAATTCATCCCCAGAAAACCCAGAAAGACCCCCAGCTTAACAGATACCGCAGCAAGTGGGGCTGGGGAACCTCTCTATGTGCATAGGACTGGGAGGGCTTGAGACCTTTGGCTAAAGCTAGAGAACACTTTCTGGTCTTATATTTTAACATTTTAAAAATTAATTAATTTCTTTTAGTTGGAAGATAATTATTTTACAATATTGTGGTGGTTTTGGCCATACACTTTCTAAGGAAACCACTCCTTCCTGCTAGGGAAGGCGCCTTAAAAGAGAACTCTGGTTTCCAGGAGAAGAAACTCCAGACCTCCACAAAAGTTATAGAGGAAGAAGAAAAGAGAGGATAGGCATTTCTTTCCGCAAAGACTAAACACTTCCTTTCCCAAACTGTAGCCCTCTTGTTTTGGTAATTGTGAGCTCTGGATGTATGAGCTTGTTTTCCTGCACACATACCTAATAGCAGTGCTTCTTAACCTTTCTCCACATTAAAATACCTGAAGAGCTTTAAGAAAATACTAATGCCTAAGCCCACTGCTAATTTAATTGGCTTGAGGCAGGGCCTGGACATCTGCACTGTTAAAAATATCTTTTTATGATGCTAAGATGTACTTAAGGTTGAGAATTATTTCCTTACTGGAGAATCTTACCTATTATCAATGGGAAAAGGTGTCTATCAATAGCATATAAGCTATCTTATCAATTGTGTCCTTCGTTCATAGGTAAGAATCACAATCAAGATTACCAGATTTTGATGAATTGAAAATTTCATATGTTACACCTCAATAAAGCTGTTTTTAAAAAGATAAAAAGGAAAAGAAGTCACTAGTGAGAGTGTTCAGGACACACTACCCTAACATATGGTATCATGGCATGCTGAATATTTCAAACTGAAAGGATTTGAGAAATGGCATGTATAGGAAGGACTTTCTGACTTTCCGCTGAAGCCAGTCATAAGACCCTAATGTGAGAGGTACCTTATCCATACCTAGAGGTGAGGAGCATCTTTATCTTCAAAGACAAAGGGACACAGAGAGAAATCTGAATGAACAGGCCTTGCTAAGTGACCCTCAGTTTATACTTACTTCATACTCTTTTCCGTATCATATCTTTCCATGATTTTCCACTCTTGAAGAAACCTAATATAAAAATACTCAGGTTTAACCGTTTCTTTGAGTCTTCATTTCCTTATGAAGACTTCCTGTAACGTAAAACTTAGATTAAATAAGTTTGTATGCTTTTCTCCTGTCTTTGTCTGTTTAATTTTCAAGCCCAGCCAGAAACTCTAAGAAGGTTGAGGAAATCTTTTTCCTCCCCTCCACCAGATTTTGAGAAAAACCAACAACATAAAAGGAAACCAAGATGGGAAACAAATTTTAAAAAGACAGTTACTCATTTTAAAAAGACAAATGAGTAATTGGCCAAAAGGAAATAGAGATAAATCAAAGAAAATGGGTGGGAGGGGTGAAAGAATCTTTTAAAAACTCTAATTAGTATCCTTACAGTGATTAGAGAAAAGCATTTTAACCACAAAATGAAAACAATCTCTGTGAGTGAAGGACAAAGGAGAATGAGTTCCTTGAAATTATGAATATGATGTTTAAAAATCCAGTGGGTTAACTTGAACAGTAGAATGATAGATAAGGCTAAAGACCAACCTGATGATCTGAATTTGGTATCAAAGAACTCTCCCAGAGAGTAAAACAAAACACTTAAAATCACCAAAAATGTAAAAGACCTGGAGCCTACATAAGGAAGCCCATAATCTAATCAGAGTTTCAGAACAATGGAAAGGAGGAAGCAATAATAACCAAAATACTGATAATAACAGAAAAAGAACATTTCCTTGAGCTTTAGAAAGATATGAATCTTCAAGCTGAAAATCTCTACCTAGTATGGGGAGAATGGAAGGAGATGCATAGCTAGACATAATCTGATGAAATTTTAGAACTGTAAGGATGAAAATACTTTTTAGTATCCCAGAGTGGGGAAATTGAAGGAAGAATAGAGAATGAAGAATAAAGAATGAAGGAATGAAAATCGGTCAGATATTTTGTTTCTTATCAGCAGCACTGTACACAAGAAGACAGAGGAACGATAATTTGAGATTTGTGTGGAGGAATGATATTGAGTCTAGACTTCCACACTCACTCACCTGAACTATTATTCATGTAAAACAGCAAAATCAAGATATTTTCTGACTTGCAGACTTTGAAGGTTTTGCCGTTCAAATAACTCAGATGACCATTATATCTACTACTATGGGCGAGAATCCCTTAGAAGAAATGGAGTAGTCATCACAGTTAAACAAAAGAGTCTGAAATGCACACTTGGATGTGGTCTCAAAAGAGACACAGATGTATAGAACAGTCTTTTGGACTCTGTGGGAGAAGGCGAGGGTGGGATGATTTGAGAGAATAGCATTGAAACATGTGTATTATCATATGTGAAACAGATCACCAGTCCAGGTTCAATGCATGGGACAGGGTTCTCAGGGCTGGTGTACTGGGATGACCCAGAGGGATGGGATGGGGAAGGAGGTGGGAGGGGGCTTCAGGATGGGGAACACATGTATACCCATGGCTGATTAATGTCAATGTATGGCAAAAACACTACAATATTGTAAAGGAATTAGCCTGCAATTAAATAAAACTAAAAAAAAGGAATGATCTCTGTTAGTTTCCAAGACAAACCATTCAATATCACAGTAATCCAAGTCTGTGCCCTGATCAGTAATGCTGAAGAAGCTGAAGTTGAATGGTTCTATGAAGACCTACAAGGCCTTCTAGAACTAGCACTCAAAAAACATGTCCTTTTCATTATAGGGGACTGGAAAACAAAAGTAGGAAGTCAAGAGATACCTGGAGTAACAGGCAAATTTGGCCTTAGAATACAGAATGAAGCAGGGCACAGGCTAACAGAGTTTTGCCAAGAGAATGCACTGCTCATAGCAAACACCCTCTTCCAACAACATAAGAGAAGACTACACATGAACATCATCAGATGATCGACACCGAAATCAGATTGATTATATTCTTTGTAGCCAAAGATGGAAAAGCTCTGTACAGTCAGCAAAAACAAGACCAGGAGCTGACTGTGGCTCAGATCATGAACTCCTTATTGCCAACTTCAGACTGAAATTGAAAAAAGTAGGGAAAACCGCTAGACCATTCAGGTATGGTCTAAATCAAATCCCTTACAACTATACAGTGGAAGTGACAAGTGGATTCAAGGGATTAGATCTGATATGTGCCTGAAGAACTATGGATGGAGGTTTGTGACACTGTACAGAAGGCAGTGATCAAGACCATCCCCAAGAAAAAGAAATGCAAAAAGGCAACATGGTTGTCTGAGGAGGCCTTACAAGTAGCTGAGAAAAAAAGAGAGCAAAAGGAAAAGGAGAAAAGAAAGATATACCCGTTTGAATGCAGAGTTCCAAAGAACAGCAAGGAGAGATAAGAAAGCCTTCCTCAGTGATCACTGCAAAGAAATAGAGGAAAACAATAGAATGGGAAAAACTAGAAATCTCTTCAAGAAAATTAGAGATACCAAGGGAACTTTTCATGCAAAGATGGCACAATAAAGGACAGCAATGATATGGACCTAACAGAAGCAGAAGATATTAAGAAGAGGTGGCAAGAATACACAGAAGAACTATACCAAAAAATCTTAACGACCCAGATAATCATGATGGTGTGATCACTCACCTAGAGCCAGACATCCTGGAATGCAAAGACAAGAGGGCCTTAGGAAGCATCTCTATGAACAAAGCTAGTGGAGGTGATGGAATCCCAGTTGAACTATTTTAAATCCTAAAAGATGATTCTTTGAAAGTGCTGCACTCAATATGTCAGCAAATTTGGAAAACTCAAAAGGTCATTTTTCATTCCAATCCCAAAGAAAGACAATGCCAAAGAATGCTGAAACTGCCACACAATTGTAGTCATCTCACATGCTAGCAAAGTAATGCTCAAAGTTCTTCAAGCCAGGCTTCAACAGTACATGAACTGTGAACTTCCAGATGTTCAAGTTGGATTTGAAAAAGACAGAGGAACCAGAGACCAAATTCCCAATATCCATTGAATCATTGAAAAAGCAAGAGTTCCAGAAAAGCATCTACTTCTTCTTTATTGACTATGCCAAAGCCTTTGACTGTGTGAATCACAACAAACTGTGAAAAATTCTTCAAGAGATGGGCATACTAGACCACCTGACCTGCCTTCTGAGAAATCTATATGCAGGTCAAGAAGCAATAGTTAGAACTGGACATGGAACAACAGGCTGATTCCAAATCAGGTAAGGAGTACGTCAAGGCTATATATTGTCACCCTGGTTATTTAACTTATATGCAGAGTACCTCATGAGAAATGCTGGACTGAATGAAGCACAAGCTGGATTCAAGATTTCCGGGGAAAATATCAATAACCTCAGAGATGCAGATGACACCACCCTTATGGCAGAAAGCGAAGAAGAACTAAAAAACCTCTTGATGAAAGTAAAAGAGAGTAAAGAAGTTGGCGTAAAACTCAACATTCAGAAAAATAAGATCATGGCATCTTGTTCACTTCATGGCAAATACATGGGGAAACAGTGGAAACAGTGACAGACTTTATTTTGGGGACTCCAAAATCACTGCAGATGGTGACTGCAGCCATGAAATTAAAAGACGCTTGTTCCTAGGAAGAAAAGTTATGACCAACCTAGACAGCATATTCAAAAGCAGAGACATTACTTTGCCAACAAAGGTCCATCTAGTCAAAGCTATGGTTTTTCCATTAGTCATGTACGGATGTGAAAAATAAAGAAAGCTGAGTGCTTGAAGAGTTGATGCTTTTGAATTGTGATGTTGGAGAAGACTCTTGAGAGTCCCTTGGACTGCGAGGAGATCCAATCAGTCCATCCTAAAGGAGATCAGTCCTGAATATTCACTGGAAGGACTGATGCTGAAGCTGAAGCTCCAATACTTTGGCCACCTGGTACGAAGAACTGACTCATTGAAAAGACCCTGATGCTGGGAATGATTGAAGGCAGGAGGAGAAGGGGATGACAGAGGATGAGATGGTTGGATAGCATCACTGACTCAATGGACATTCTGCTGCTGCTAAGTTGCTTCAGTCGTGTCCGACTCTGTGCGACCCCATAGACAGCAGCCCACCAGGCTCTCACATCCCTGGGATTCTCCAGGCAAGAACACTGGAGTGGGTTGCCATTTCCTTCTCCAATGCATGAAAGTGAAAAGTGAAATTGAAGACGCTCAGTCGTGTCCAACTCTTAGTGACCCCATGGACCGCAACCTACTAGGCTCCTCCGTCCGTGGGATTTTCCAGGCAGGAGTACTGGAGTGGGTTGCCATTGCCTTCTCACCAATGGACACGAGTCTGAGTAAATTCCAGGAGCTGGTGATATACAGGGAGGCCTGGTGTGCTGCAATCCATGTGGTCACAAAGAGTCGGACACAACTGAGTGACTGAACTGAACTGAACCCCATGTTAAAAAAACATTCTCAAGGAGAAAACCTTGAAAGAATAAAAGTAAATTCAAGGAAGTGGATGGTGCAAAATATAGAGAAGACTGGTACCTGAATATGAACTATAAAAGCAAAGAAAGTTGAAAAGAAGTTAGTAAAAAATGTACTGAATTCTTAACAATTGAAGCTTTTTCCTGTTGAGCAGTGGGAGGTTTCGTGATGTGGATCACATGCCCTTTCTTTGAATCTAAATACATCACTTATTTCTATATAAATATTATTTAAATTTCTGTAAAACAACAACTCTCTCTCTCTCTCTCTCTCTATATATATATATATATATACCATAAATTTTGTTATCTACTCCATGAATAAGGCAGAGAAATTCCTAATTATAGCTCTTTAAAAGAATGTACATTTTATAAACCTTGGTATCAGAAATAAGTGAAAAATCTGTAACTGGAAAGGAAATTAGTAGTAGTGAAAGTACATCAAGTTTTTAAATTTTTTTGTAACAGATACCACTTTTAATTAATAAATCAAGAAATAGTTGCAAAAAAAGTTCATTTAAATAAATTATAGTAACCACTATAAGTATAAATACCAGAAACTAAGTAAGAAGAACCGATTGGAATGAGGAAGACTTTAAATTGTTAAAAAAAAAAAAAAAAAAGCCTTGTTCTAATTAAAACTCAAAGTCTTTCTCAGTTCTATGATTATACAATTGCAAACTAAATATTCATGCTATATATCTTAGTTGATTCATTACAAAGCTTTAAATTCGGAAGTTTTCTGAGTCTATAAAGGTCAATTACTAAAATTATTACTTTTGAGAAACTAGCTCAAAGCACAGTACTTGATAATAAGGATTACACAAAGGCTATCAAAGCACTAGGGTACTATTCGTAGTAAAAGTCGGCTTTGAGAAGAATGGAAAATCAAAGAAGAGCAAATTAGATGGGTCATCTGTTCTCTTTCGTGGCATACAAAAGCCAAAAACACTTTTCTTACTATTAAGGTCAACTACCTGAAACCAGATTAAGGAAATAAAGAGTAATTCTAAAGCAAGAGAAAGGAGCCCTTCAAGGAACCAGTTATTGAGCTAGAGTATCTAATCTTTCAGGAAGTAGAAATGAATAAACAGATTTGAAACTTGGCTCTCCTGGTTTGAGGAACAAAAGAAGTTTTCACAAGTTGTGGTTAGACCCATCATTTGCAACATTCAATCCTACAGTGAGTGGATCTTAGGAGAATATATCAGTACATCATAGTGTTTGGGACCTGACCAAAGACATCCTCTAACCATGCTTCTTTCAATTTCCAAAAGAAAGTTAAGAGAGAGAGAGAGAAGTCCTAGTCTTAAATGCTTAATAAATTGACAAAGATTTATATTGAATCTGAAAGAAAAAAAAAGTGTTAGTCACTCAGTTGTGTTTGACTCTGTGACCCCATGGACTGTAGCCTGCCAGTGTCCTCTGTCTATGGAATTCTCCAGGTGAGAATACTGGAATGGGTAGCCATTTCCTTCTCCAAGGAAACTTCCTGACCCAGGGATCAAACCCAGGTCTCCTGCATTGCAGGCAGTTTCTTTACCATCTGAGCCATCAAGGAAGCCCTATATTGAATCTACAAAATTTGAAATCTGAAAGATATGTTTTCTATCTCAACCATATTATAAATGTGCAGTTTTTCACTTCCCCTATCCAAGGATAATTTGGAAACACTTAGATTAAAAAAAGTTATAGTGTTAACTTATGAAAATTAATATCATCTTGTACATTTAAAAACTGATTAATGTATTTATTCAGTGAAAGAAAGCAAAAGGTGGATGCCAATTAGCAATTTTTAATAGAAATAGAACATAAGATTGAGTTTGGAATAAGCCTCAGTGTAAAACCCAGAGAATGCCTTTGTAAGAGAGAATGGAGTTGATAGATTCATACATCAACCACAGAGTGAATGTCAAATATTTTGTTTGACTTTTTAAATATTAATCAAGAACCAAAATGTTACTTCTCTAGCTGTAAAGCTATAAATCAAATTTCTACTCTTTTCTCTTGCCTATATCTCTAAATGCTGAATAAAACCACAAGATTTCTATCAGCCAAATTAGTGCAGCATGGATTAGAAATCAGTTTGTAGAAGTGGACTTCAGTGGGACTAAATGTGCCTCCTATGTCACTTTAATTATGGATTATGAACTCAGAAATTATCCACTCATATCTCAAAGCATCTTTAAAGACTTGAGCTGTGTACTCTCTGAATGCAGTTGACTTTGCTCCATGGAAACATAGAGGTGTGTTTTTCTCTAATGTAGAGTATCAAGCACTACTCATTGGAAACTATGAGTTACTTTAACAGTTGTAAAATTTCATCATTCAAAACACTGTAGTCAAAACACTGCTGTTTCAGTTGGTTTAATACACACTTATTAAGTACCTACCTTTGCCAAGTTCTAAGAATGCAAAGATGATTATGATCCATTCCATGCCCTCCAGCACTTCAGGGCAGAGAGAGGTACAAATAAGCAAGGCAGTAAAAATGTTGGGAGTCCCTCTAAATATATATCTATTCATGTCTGTACATCAGCAACAGATACAGCGAATGGCATAATATTGAATGCATAGTAGATTTTGGTTGAATAAATAAAATATCATGAGAATATACAAAGAAATTGTGATGCCTCAGAAGAAGGGAAACAAGAAGCACTGAACCTTAAGCTAAGTTTTAGAAAATGTGTAACTTGCATAGAGATGAAATAGATGAAAGAGAGACTAGTTGAAGAGAAGAGTATGTGGAAAGTCCCAAAGGGAGGGAATAGCATGTGGGTTCAAAGAACCAGATTAGCAGTTTTCCTGGATTGCTGGATGTCAGTGGTGAAGGCATGAGAGAGGAAGTTGGGCAGGTGGGAAGGTGCCTGAACAGGTAGGGCATGCTAAGCAGACTTCTGTCTTCTTAAAGAGAAGTGCCATGATCCAGTTTACATTTTAGAAAGATTTCTCCATGAGGATAGATTGGTAACCAAGAGGATAGTTAGAAGATCATAACAAAAATCCCAGAGGGATGATGAGTGTTTAAAACCATCGGATGGACTTGAGAGGTTTGGAAAGTAGAAATAAAGGTGAGAGTGGACGCAAAGAGGGAAAGAACAAGGAATCTGAGGCGATCCTTGTGTTCTGATTTGGTTGATTGTGTGAACAGGAGTGCTGGTTACCAGAGCACAGTCTGAGAAGAAGGTGATGCAGGAAGGATGGGCTCATAGATGCTTGTGAGACCTTCATATGTACAAATTAAGAATTATTCCCTGCCCATGGTTAGCATTTGATGAATGGGTACTAGTGGAATTCCGCAAAGCGATTCGTGTGTGTGTGTGTGTGTGTTCTTTTTCAGATTCTTTTCCATTATAAGTTATTACAAGATACTGAATACAGTTCCCTGTGTTATATAGTAGGTCCTTATTATTTATCTGTTTTATGCTTAGTAGTGTTTATCTGTTAATCCCAAACTTCTAATTTATCCTTTACTGTCCCTTTTCTTGGGTTTCCCTGGTGGCTCAGATGGCGAAGAACCTGCTTGCAATGCAGGAGACACAAGTTCTATCCCTGGGTACGGAATGGCAACCCACTCCAGTATTGTTGCCTGGAGAATTCCATGGACTGAGAAGCCTGGCAGGCTACAATCCATGGGGTCACAAAGAATCAGACACAACTGAGCTACTAACACAACAACAATATCCCTTTTCTTAACCTTTATCCAAAAGAATCTTAAAATGCAGTTCAAAGCACAAAATAGTCTGTATGTTTTGCTTGGTCTTGAAGCTTGGAAATGTTTCTCTAAATGAAAAAAAAAAAAAAGAAATGTTTCTCTAACTGGTATGGAGGGGTAGAGGGTTTATTTTTATGAAATTAGTAAGTATTTAGCAAGAGTTAATTTGTTTTAGAGGGGTTTATGGCTTCTTTTGAAAAAGAGAAAAAAAACAAAATAGGAAGTCTCCCATTTATTTATTCAGCAGCAAAGCTTTTAGGATGCAGTAGCCAAAAGCTATATTTCTAACTTGATTGTTCGAAGAGAAGTGCTGCTCAGCTGCCATGGTGATAGGTGCCATGGAAATAGACGCACTTTGTCAGATGTATTGTAAATGCTTTGGGGTATGAGGGCAGCGGTTGCAGCAAACATCTTATTGTGTTACATTGTGGAGGTTGTACAATGTAAGAGGCTTATTTAGAGTCTGCTGATAAGTGTGACCTGGATTTAAAAGAAGCATTCTTTTTAAAAAAATAATGAACAAAAACAAACTGCAACCTATTAGACCTAAAATGAAATGAGAGCAATTTGCAAGGCTCACAGCCATCTTTTATGAGAAAAAGCAGGTTGGTGTGGAAGCTTCAGAAAATTATATGATATTCCAAAGAGCTGTAAACTTTGAAGTGTCTGTGGGAGGAGGTGATAGGCAGCATGTGAATAATTTAAGTCCATAAATATTCCTCAGACTTTAGCTAAGCAGTTCAGCTTTTCCTCATTGGCCAGTGCAGCATTAGTTTTCATTAACAATAATGTGAAATTATTAACAGTGATTACTAGTATTAATATCCATTTTGTGTCCTTGTTTTTTTTTTTTTGCTTTTCAGCCTCCTTTAACAACGCTAAAGGTACAAATGACTGGTACCATAAGCACGTCCATTCCATAATGGGGAAAATTAAGGCACAGAGAAGAAATAAAGACCTCCTAGTCTCAAGTGACAGACAGAGTTGGAGTTTGAACTGAGGAAAGCTAGAGTCCCAACCATCAACTTATTTACAAACATCTCAACAGTGGTAAACAAAACCTAAGTCAAAGGGCGTATGGGCTATCGTCATGGCCATTTAATAGGTAATGTGACTCAGGAGCGAGCACTGTACTGCTGTTTCATTTTGGAGCAGCTACACAGCCCTCACACTTAAGAGGGAAATCCAGGATACTTCCCGGATTCACACCCAGGCCACACTTACAATTATACTAGCTTGTGTTACTTGATACAGTCGAGAGAGGGATGCTGTTGGCCTTTTTCTACTAGGTTCTTCCCTGTCCTCAGTCCTTCCCAAATACATTATCCCTCACAATCCAGTCTCTCACTTTCCAAATCCTAGGACACAGGATCCAAATGCTGTTCTTTACTTTTCAAATGCATTATTAGACTCAAGAACAAATAGATTTAGAAATTAAAACTTTAGATCTATGGTTATGTTTCTTAAACCTATACATTCAGAAGAAGAACCTGGGGAGCATGTTAAAAAAAGTGCAGATTCCCTGACCCCCATTCTGACTCAGGAGGCCATATTTTAACAAGCTTTTGTGATGCTTCTGAAGCAAGTGGTTTGCATATTGCCCTTTGAGACACCAAGAAGCAGCTTGTCAGTCTGTTAGAGCCTCATCCATCCCTGTGGTCCTAAGCCTAATGGAAGGAGTGGGGAGGTTATGGAGGTGGCGGTAGTGAGAAGGGAGTCCTGGGCCTCTGTGCCTGGGAGCCCAGCAAGGAGTCTTCTGCCCTTGAGGTCCCAGCATACGCTGTGGCCCAGACTGGATTCGTCTACGTGTGAGAAAAAAAAAGCAACAAACTTTGGGTCTTCACAGAGAAGAAGCATGGGAAAGAAAAACAGACGCCACACGGCGATCTGTAATCTGAGTAATTGGTTCCTGAGTCGGTGAGGGCATAAGAGTTGAAATCAATTTTCTTCTCTCAGATATTGGACACCCGAAGATAAATCAAACAAAGACCAGGCCCCAGCCTTTTAGAGAAATGAAACGTTTTGTAACGTGTTGGTGCTTCTTTCTTATTGTTAGGAAGGCCTGGCCAGAGTAGCTGAAATAATGGAGCTGGGCAACTTGAACATTAAAATGCAGTCCTTGAATAAAACTTTGGAGAAAAGACCCCTCTTCTCATCCCCTGTGTACCCCCACCGCAGCCCTTAAGCTTTGGCAGCCTTTCAAATCCTCTCTGAGCCCACAGCAGGACTTGTTGCCTTGGCTTGTTTTCTGGGACTTATATGATACCCTTGTTTTCTTCTTGGGAATTCAAGCAAAGCTCTCTATCTCTGGCTGCAGCAGTGGTAGTCATTGTTGTAAATAGCTTGGACTAATTTATCTTTCTAAAATGCTTAGAATAGCATTCAGATGCCAAGATATTTGGAGTGGGGAAAAGAATGTTATTTTTATAAGAAATACTATTTTGGGGAATTGTTCTAACATTAAAAGACAGAAATGGGGCATATGGTTTGTCAGGAAATATCCTTGCAAAGCTAAAATCCGTGTTACTGCCCACATGAGTAGGATAGTTAGCCATTTTCCCACTTTCTCTTAAATCAGATCATGATTCCTGAGTTATAGCCATCTCTCAAAACTAGAAGGATGCATGAGCTTGGCCAAGTGCTTTGAACTGAGTCAAGGGAAAGCTAACACAGGCCTCATTTCCATCTACTTATGGAAGCCAGGTCCATATCTTCCTTGGGCTGAGTAATTATGACCATTTGTATCTCCTTCCACAGGGCCAGATTGTTTGATAGTTTCATTTTAGTGATTAAAAACTCCAGTGATAATGTCAGCCAATTGTTTCATTTTCTTTCACATCATGCTTTAGCCACTTAATGAAGTATTTGATCCCTTGAGCTACATTTCAAACTATAAATCTCTCCTCATGCCTCCTAAAAAAAATGAGTTTTTTTTCGTTTCTTTATTTCCTGCTTTTATCCCCAAATGATAACCACCATTTCCTCCATGACCAGAGTGATGAGGTACTATCAACCCTGGAAAAAGATATCCTGAATAACCTTCAAGGAAAATCAAATGAAGAAAGCCTTTGGTTCTTTAGATGTTCAAAATCTGAGAAAAATCAACCTGATGTTTTTTAAATTCAGAAACGTGGCAACTATGAGTACATCAAATCAGCATAACTTAAATATTGGCATCTCTAGGTATCTTCTTTATAGAAGGACTCAAAAGACTGGGACTCTGGGGAAAGGGGCCAGGAAGCACAACAGAAGGAAGAAAGACCAAGATCTAAAGACAACCTGGAGCCAACAGCCAGCCCCTACCCTCAGAGACACGCGCATGAGGGCAGTGGGGTGAGGAACGTGTGACAACCTGGAGGTATCAGCCAGCCCCTACCCTCAGAGACATGCGCATGAGGGCAGAGGGGTGAGGAACGTGTGACAACCTGGAGGTATCAGCCAGCCCCTACCCTCAGAGACATGCGCATGAGGGCAGTGGGGTGAGGAACGTGTGACAACCTGGAGGTATCAGCCAGCCCCTACCCTCAGAGACACGCGCATGAGGGCAGAGGGGTGAGGAACGTGTGACAACCTGGAGCCAACAGCCAGCCCCTACCCTCAGAGACACGCGCATGAGGGCAGAGGGGTGAGGAACGTGTGTAGATTGGTGGGATCTCCCTTCCTAAATAAGGCACAATAAATATGGTGAGTTGGTTCCTGTCATCCTAATTCATAATGCCTTTTCAATGCTCACCTTACTTAGAGAATTTAGCCTATGTTTCGTGCATTTAAGAGCTAGCAGTCCACTGGGTATTTTTAGTGCTTAAAAATGACCTGAGAAATCTGTTAAAATGCAAATTTGTGGGTTCCATCCCTATCAGTTCTGATTTGGCTAATCAGGGGTTAATCCAGAAATTTTCAATTTTAGTGAACATACTAGTTGATTTTAAAGCTAGTCAACAGGGCTACAGTGCCGTACCATTTGCTACTTTTTATCTTCCTCTTTCACAGTCCTGCCTCCTTTCTTACATTCTTCCAACACACACCATAGTTGTGCATGTGTCCTCTGCCCTCAGAATTCTTTTTCAGTCATCGATTACCTAGGTACCCACTTAAGCTTCAGCTTCTGTCTTGGGTTTCTCACAGAGTCTCATTATTGTTTCTTTGCGTCAAACTGTTTCTCTCTCAGGCCATAATACTATTGATAATTAATTGAAGTTGTTCCCTTATTGCTGCCACTGCAATTATAAATGATGATGATATTCTCAAGGTGATTTATATACCACAAAAAATAAACGGTGTTTGCTTTATGCACAGAACCTTCTGAGGACCTGGTGTATAATGCATTGACTCATTAATCTGTACAGTCCATGTGCAAAAACTAGATAGAACTACTCCTTCCACTTTCCAATTGAAGGCAACAGATCAGAAGTACACATTCCAGTGTCAATTTTTTCTATTAATCTTGACTTAGAAAATTCATGTAGTGGATATTTATAGACTACTCTATGTCAAGCTGCCTTCTATGAGGTCACACAGAGTCAGACATGACCGAAGCGACTTAGCATACGTCAAGCGTTATGCTAGGTGCTAATGATACAGTGATGATCCTGCCCTCATGAATCTTACAGTCTAGTTGAGAAGCAGAGAGGAAGACAAAGGGAATTATGAGCACATGTATGGTGGCACCTAATGCAGTATTAAGGGCTTCCCAGGTGGTGCTAGTGGTACAGAACCCACATGCCTATGCAGGAGATGTAAGACACATGGGTTTGATCCCTGAGTCTGGAAGATATCCTGGAGGGGGGCTTGGCAACCCAGGTATGCATGCCTGGAGAATCCTATGGACAGAAGAGCCTAGAGGGCTACAAGTCCACAGGGTCACAAAGAGTAGGACACGACTGAAGCAACTTAGTATGCATGCATGCAACCCAATATTGAATAGAGGGGCAGGGCTATCAAGGAGACTGAAAGTTAAATTGGACTAGAGGTTGAATATGTTGACACTAGATCATGTCCTTGATGGTTGGTTTCATTTAAAACAAAATTCTAAAATTTATTTTCTTGTGGTTTTATCTTAATTATAAAATTTCAATAGAAAATAGGTTATAAAAATAAGCCAGGGTGTTGGAATTGGACCTTCTGACTTTAAATCCGAGCTCCAGCCCTTATATGTTTTATGACTCTGAACAAATTAGTTTCTCTCTCCAAATCTTAGAGTTTTAATGTATGAAGCAGAATTAATGATCCCTAAACCACACATTAGCATAGTAATGCTCAAAATTCTCCAAGGCAGGCTTCAACAATACATGAACCAAGAACTTCCAGATGTTCAAGCTAGATTTAGAAAAGGCAGAGGAACCAAAGATCAAATTGCCAACATCCGTTGAACCATAGAAAAAGCAAGAAAATTCCAGCAAAACATCTGCTTTATTGACTAAGCCAAAGCCTTTGACTGTGTGGATCACAACAAACTGTGGAAAATTCTTAACGAGATAGGAAAACCAGACCACCCGACCTGCCTCCTGAGAAATCTGTGTGCAGGTCAAGAAGCAACAGTTAGGACTGGACATGGAACAACAGACTGCTTCCAAATCGGGAAAGGAGTAAGTCAAGGCTGCATATTATCACCCTGCTTATTTAACTTATATGCAGAGTACATCATGCAAAATGCCCGGCTGGATGAAGCACAAGCTGGAATCAGGATTGCCGAGAGAAGTAGCAATAACCTCAGGTATGCAGATGACACCACCCTTATGACAGAAAGTGAAGAAGAACTAAAGAGCCTCTTGATGAAAATGAAAGAGAAGAGTGAAAGAGTTGACTTAAAACTCAACATTCAGAAAACTATGATCATGGCATCTGGTCCCATCACTTCATGGCAAATAGATGGGGAAACAATGGAAACAGTGAGAGACTTTATTTTGTGGGGCTCCAAAGTCACTGCAGATGGTGACTGCAGCCATGAAATTAAAAGACACTTGCTCCTTGGAAGAAAAGCTATGACCAACCTAGACAGCATATTAAAAAGCAGAGAGATTACTTTGCCAACAAAGGTCCATCTAGTCAAAGCTAGGTTTTTCCAGTAGTCATATATGGATGTGAAAGTTGGACTATAAAGAAAGCTGAGTGCTGAAGAATTGATGCTTTTGAAGTGTGGTGCTGGAGAAGACTCTTGTGAGTCCCTTGGACTGCAGGGAGATCAAGTCAATCCTAAAGGAAATCAGTCCTGAATGTTCATTGGAAGGACTGATTCTGAAGCTGAAACTCCAATACTTTGGCCACTTGATGTGAAGAACTGATTCATTTGAAAAGACCCTGATGCTGGAAAGGATTGAAGGCAGGAGAAGAAGGGGACAATAGAGGATGAAATGGCTGGATGGCATCACTGATTCAATGGACATGAGTTTCAGCAAGCTCCAGGAGTTGGTTATGGACAGGGAAGCCTGGTATGCTGCAGTCCATGGGGTCACAAAGAGTTAGACATGACTGAGCAACTGAACCGAACTGATAGACTTCTTTCAGCATGGAAAGAACTTTTTTCAGTATGAAAGATGAAAATCTTTCAATATGTTGAATACTACACAAACACATGTACATACTCTCACACACTCCCTATATGCTTGGGTTTTCTTTGATGTGCTTTGTTAAATCATTTGGTAGTAATCCCCTTGTAAAAAGAATTTTTAGGGACTGGCAATTTTTAGCTGTTGTTAAAGTATCTCTTCATCTCTCCCGCTCTGTGCTCCTTAGTCTATAACTAGAAACCAAGCATTTGAAAGAAACTGTGATCTCATCTGCATTGCAATTACTTCATTACATTTCTGTCTTCTAATTTTTGATAACCCATCTGTGCCTTACTCATCGTTGTTTTCTAGCACTTGTACATGACTGGAACACTGAGCACTCAAAATCTGTGGCTCAGACAGTAAAGAATCTGCCTGCAATGCAGGAGATTTAGGTTCCATCCCTGGTTCAGGTAGATCCCCTGGAGAAGTGAATGGCTATCCACTTCAGTATTCTTGCCTGGAGAATTCCATAAACAGAGGAGCCTGGTGGGCTACAGTCGATGGGGTCACAAAGAGTGAGACATAACTGAGCAACTAACCCTTTCACTTAAACTTTGGCTTTGAACTTCCTGGTTGGGCAAAAAAGTCAAAGCAAAAAGATATTCTTTGTATTCATTCATTCAATAAATTATCTGTTAAATAATTATCACTATTTGACTGTGTGGATCACAATAAACTGTGGAAAATTCTGAAAGAGATGGGAATACCAGACCACCTGATCTGCCTCTTGAGAAATTTGTATGCAGGTCAGGAAGCAACAGTTAGAACTGGACATGGAACAACAGACTGGTTCCAAATAGGAAAAGGAGTTCGTCAAGGCTGTATATGGTCACCCTGTTTATTTAACTTATATGCAGAGTACATCATGAGAAATGCTGGACTGGAAGAAACACAAGCTGGAATCAAGATTGCCGGGAGAAATATCAATAACCTCAGATATGCAGATGATACCACCCTTATGGCAGAAAGTGAAGAGGAACTCAAAAGCCTCTTGATGAAAGTAAAAGTGGAGAGTGAAAAGTTGGCTTAAAGCTCAACATTCAGAAAACGAAGATCGTGGCATCCGGTCCCATCACTTCATGGGAAATAGATGGGGAAACAGTGGAAACAGTGTCAGACTTTATTTTCCTGGGCTCCAAAATCACTGCAGATGGTGACTGCAGCCATGAAATTAAAAGATGCTTACTCCTTGGAAGGAACGTTATGACCAACCTAGATACCATATTCAAAAGCAGAGACATTACTTTGCCAACAAAGGTCCGTCTAGTCAAGGCTATGGTTTTTCCTGTGGTCATGTATGGATGTGAGAGTTGGACTGTGAAGAAGGCTGAGCGCCGAAGAATTGATGCTTTTGAACTGTGGTGTTGGAGAAGACTCTTGAGAGTCCCTTGGATTGCAAGGAGATCGAACCAGTCCATTCTGAAGGAGATCAGCCCTGGGATTTCTTTGGAAGGAATGATGCTAAAGCTGAAACTCCAGTACTTTGGCCACCTGATGCGAAGAGTTGACTCATTGGAAAAGACTCTGATGCTGGGAGGGATTGGGGGCAAGAGGAGAAGAGGACGACAGAGGATGAGATGGCTGGATGGCATCACTGACTCGATGGATGTGAGTCTGAGTGAACTCCGGGAGTTGGTGATGGACAGGGTGGCCTGGTGTGCTGTGATTCATGGGGTCGCAAAGAGTCGGACACAACTGAGCGACTGATCTGATCTGATCTGAATAAAATTTATTTGAGAAATGTTACACACACCATGATATTAATTTGGAAAATAATTTGTCATATAGCGTGTCTTCTTTGTGGATTATACGAAACTCAAACCATCATAGCAGGAAGAAAATAATTCTTGGAGTACAGCAATGTTTTAAAGTAACATCCTTTAAGGTCCTGCACTTGCTTTGTTCAAGCCAAGTCAACTTGTTAGCACTTTGCTTTCCTCTAAGGAATGACTTTATGTTGAGGTGTTCTGAAAGTGAAAGCGTTAGTTGCTCAGTCATGTCCAACTCTTTGCGAGCCCATGGCTCAGGTGTTCTAATTTCACCCTCTTCCGAATTCCCCCTATCTGCTGGCTGTTGACCACCATAAGCGCTGTCCTATTTACATATGTGTGGCGAGAAGTGGTATCCTTCTTCTGCTGATGAAGCTGAGCTCAGGGAAGTCAAACAGTCTGAAGTAGTCAGACTAGTAAATGGCAGAGACAGAACTCTTTCCACTGCCATTGCTGCATCTGGACCAGACTAGATTCATATCCTGAAGCCCAGAGAGAAAATGAGCCTGACGTTAGAAACTGTGAAAGTCTCTCAGTCGTGTCCTACTGTTTGTGACCCCACGGACTATACAGTCCATGGAATTCTCCAGGCAGTGTTCTGGAGTGGGTAGCCTTTCCCTTCTTCAGGGGATCTTCCCAACCCAGGGATCAAACCCAGGTCTCCTGCATTGCAGGTGGACTCTTTACCATCTGAGCCACATGGGAAGCCCAAAATTAGAGACTGCCAAAATTCATGCCTCCAGCTAATCCCTGCAGCATCAGGCTGTCTGGTATCTGCTTCAGGAAGGAGAAAGGCAGGAGCTAGATGTCAATATCTGAGCTTTCTTAGTTTCATTCTATGGGCAGAAAAAAACTTTAAACACATATTATCCTCCCCTTTCACTGAATTCTGAGCCCAAGTCCAGCTCCAGACATACTGGGGAAGCTCAAAACTGCCCCTTAGCTTGAGATTGGCCTTTTCAGCTTCAGAAACTTTAGACCCTTTGTTTTGCCCAGCCCCGGGCCTCTCCGGTGCAGACAGTATGTGGCTGTTAGGAAATGTCAGTGTGTAGTACAGTATCCTGAATCACAGCTGGCGTTCTGAAGCCAGGCAGACCTGGGTCTGTACCTGACTGCTGCGTATGGCTTCAGGGGATGGAGTCAAGTTCCCTAATCCGAGTCATACTTCCCCTCTGGTGGAATGGATATATTAGCAGCCCTTCTTCATAAATCTGTGGTGAGGATTAAATGAGAGAATCCATGTGAAACACTTAGCCCAGTGTCTATCACTTGTATATGTTAATAAATGTGTGCTCTGATATGGTTTTTATTCTTTTAAGTGTGGACTGTTTTTCTCTACTCTTTGATTCATGTCTGAGTCACATATAATCTTCATTCCATGTTATCCGACAATTGCAAACAAAGGAATAAGGAGGACTTTTTTCGTAAATTCCTGGTGGTTTATCTTAAACTAATGGAATTTTAAAATGGGAAGTTAAAAATCCTTCTCCACAAATCTGGTAATACTATGTGAAGAAGGATGTTTAAATAGGGAAGACTTTGACATTTTCTCCTCTCCTTCTAACAAGTTTGATTCTATAACATGTATCTTTGCAAGACAAACATTTCTCTAAAAACTTGAAAACAACCTTCTCTCCTCCCCATGCACTCTTCTGTCAACTCCCAAACAGCCATTGTACACTTGTGTAGAGTCCACCACCTTGAAGACGGTAGGATGGAGTGGTGTGTGCTCATTGTCATTGTAATGAAGGCACTGCTATTCACTCTGTGTTGTGGTCTGGGTTAGAAGTCCTCAGGGAATGGTGTGCAAGCATAACCTGCCCAGTTTTTCTTTATTTTCATGGCAATTGCTTAAGAAGACTTGATTAATAATCACATTAATAGGAACATTCTAAGAAAACCACTATTTGATTATATAGCAAAACATCTTCTGAAATCTCTTAAAATACACATGCAAAATGTGCTAGACATTTATGATAATAGGATGTCGTTTACCTTTTTTTGCATATGATAGCTTAGTATGTAAACACTTGTTTAGTATATTGTTGCTGTTTAGTCGCTAGATTGTGTCTGACTCTTTTGTGACCCCATGGACTGTAGACTCTTCTGACCACAGGATTTTCAAGGCTAGAATACTGGAATGGGTTGCCATTTCCTCCTCCAGGGGATCTTCCTGACCCAGGGATCAAACCCACATCTCCTTCATTGGCAGGTGAGCCACCTAGGAAGCATATCCTAGCACATATCTTTTTTATCTTTAGCAAATGAATGGGCTGAAAGGTGGCTGTACGCCTGCTCTCATGGAGGTATTGAAACACGTTGCTGAAGGAGATTGGGCCAAACACGCCAGAGTTCTTTTCACTTCAAGTTTAACATTAGATGTCAGTTTTCTTGAATTATCTTTAAGTAACTGTCTCTAACCTTTAAGACTTTTAAAAACCATCCATACCTGGAACACTAGAGTAAAAGAAAAAGAAGAATATAATTTGAGCACAGCTTTATCATTATTTTATACCCAAAGAGTAAGTCTGTGCTAAGAACACTGAAGTTGAATCAAGAAGTGGCTCTAGCTCTGTTGCTGAGACCAGGAGTCCTGTGGTTGGATCTTCTTGCAGTCCAAGGGACTCTCAAGAGTCCTCTCCAACACCACAGTTCAAAAGCATCAATTCTTTGGCTCTCGGTTTTCTTCACAGTCCAACTCTCACATCCATATATGACCACCGAAAAACCATAGTCTTGATTAGACAGACCTTTGTTGGCAAAGTAACGTCTCTGCTTTTGAATATGCTATCTAGGTTGGTCATAACTTTCCTTCCAAGGAGTAAGCGTCTTTTAATTTCATGGCTGCAGTCACCATCTGCAGTGATTAGAAGGTCCCTTTTGTGATGATTTATTGAGAATGTTTCTTTTTACCTTGAATATATAAGGCAGATTTTTGTAATACCAAACCATTCATTTAGTTATTCTATTTGCTGTGGTTTTCTTTCAAAATGGTCAATAATGACCTTCAAAGAAAATATCTAAGTCATTAATGGTGAGAAGAATAAGCAGAAAATGGAAACATAATGTAGTGTTGCTCTTCACTGATACAAAGAATCTGTAAAATGAAGACGGGAACCAGGAAAAAGTACAACCGTGCTAACCCTGTCAGTGAGTGTATCCGTAGGAATGCTTTTGGCTGCAGTGACAGAAAATCCAACTAGCATCAGTGTGGACTGTAAGGACATTGACTGCTTACTTAATAAAAAGTTCAGAGGTAGGAGATTCCAGAGACACAAGTGGCTCAACAGACCTACAATGTCTGGGCACTGGGCTCGCTACAGTTATCATGGCCTTCTCCTCATGACTTCAGGATGACTTCAGTAGTTCCAAGCTTCATGGCCTCACAGTAAGTGGGGGCAATCAGAGTGAAAAAAGAGTTTACTCTGCTTTTCATCAAGGGAAAAAACCTTTCACAGAAGCTCTCCAATAGACTTTTCTTTATATCTCATCGGCTAAAACCTGACTACATTGCCACCCCTATGGGCAAGGCAATCTGGAAAGAGTATATGTTCATGTCATATAGCTATATGCCACTATATGTTTTTATAGGCTCTGTAGTAATAGGAGAACATGAGAGAGGAGGGTTTAAAACGACTATGGCATCTACCAGGGTGGGCCAACCGCATTTTAGTGTGTTCAGTACATGCACTCTTCTCTGTCACAACCTCATCTAGCATGCTCCAGATTTCCCTTTCAGGCCTTGTCAGTTTCCTTAGAGTAAATTTGGGCATCAGCATTTGCCTGGAAAAATCAGAATGTTCCTTTACAAAAACAAAATAACACAAAGATGTTATTATATTAGATATTTCACCTCAGCCATTTCTTTCACTGTATATGCAAGATTACCAGTTCATGTCCCAGCACAGAATCAAAGTCCACATGCCAAAACTAAACCTCAGCACCAGCCTGTATTGATTAATCAGCAGAATAAAAGGGAATGGGTTTCCCAGGTGGTGCTAGTGGTAAAGAACCCACCTGGCAGTGCTGGACATATAGAAACTAGGCTTCAGTCCCTAAGTGGAGAGGATCCCCTGGAAGAGGACATGGCAGCCTACTCCAGGATTCTTGCCTGGAGAATCCCATAGACAGAGGAGCCTGGCAGGCTACAGGCCATAAGGTTGCAAAGATTAGGACATGACTGAAACAACTTATCATGTACAATAAAGAGAATAAATTAGGACACTCCTGGTTATGATGGTAGTGAGAAGAAGGACGTTGTAGAAGACCTTAATATCTGTGATTGGCAGTTTTATTTAAAAAGTAATTAATGGAACTTCTGGCATAGATCTGTTTCTGCCAACTCACTTCCTCTAAGCACAATTAAAAACCCTGGAAATAATGCAAGGGACAACCAAAGGAGAATTCTAAAGGGTGGTAAGGAGGCAAACTAGTTTGGAACCCCAGGACTGGAAGGACAATACAGAGGCAGAACATCTTATATTCCCGCCTCAACAGAAGACCACTCATACCTAGTGTTATCTGATCCTCAACTTGGCAATAGAAGGAAGCCCAGGTAGGTTCATTTCTCCCTCAGGTCCAGTGGGACTTTTTCTGAAAACACCAGGCTAGCCTGGCAAAGCTGACAAAGTAAGGTCAATCAGGAGCCGTGCCAATAATAAGCATCTAGGGGAAACACTCTCCTTCCCATCCAGGCCAGAAGCTCCACATCTCTGCCAAAAGAAACTGAGGCAGGTAGGCAGAGCTGGCAGGAGGAGTCCAGCTGCAGCAAGTGGCCTAGTTCTGGAAGCCTCATTGCTGTGTGGGATTGAGATTTTTCTCCCATGCCAGCAGATACCAGGGCAGCTGGGAGGCACCATTTGGGGGATCCCATCAGACCACTTCCTACTGAGACACTGGTTGGCACAGTCTGGTGAAATCTCCTCTGCTGTCTCTGGCAGGACCAGCAGATACCAGTGGGAGCCCCAGTCGCAGCAGAAAAAATAGACCAAAAGAGTCTGCACGGGTTCTAAAAGTTAAACTGCCTTTAGAGCTATAGTTAACAAAACTTGATCAAGACTCAAGACCCATATGCTAAACCTAAACAAGAGTACCTGCCTACTAAAATAAAAGACTTAAATAGGAAACAAAGTCTCCTGACATAAATACATCAAATGCCTAGGTTACAATAGAATATAATCCATCATACCAAGAATGAAGATAATAACAGTTTGAGAAAAAACAAATAACTGATGCCAATGCCAAGATAAATCATGCTGGAATTGTCTAGAAAGGATTTTAAAGCAAACATAAAAATGCTTCAACAATCAAATACAAATGCTCTTGAAACAAAACAAAAATAAAAAATCTTAGCAAAGAAATAGAATTCATAAAATAACCAAATAGAAGTGCTAGTACTAAAAAAATTATAGAAAATTTTCAAAAATTACTGGATAGCTTAATGCTAGAGTGGAGATGACCTAGAATAGAATCAGTGAATCTGAAGACAGAACAATTAGAGTTTACCTCATCTGAACAATAAAAAGAAAATATACTGGAATAAATCATATGAACAGAGCCTTAGGGACCAGTTGAGAAATAACAAAAGATCCATGATTTGTATTATCAGAGTCCCAAAAAGAGAGGAAAAGGAGGGAGGCTGAAAGAACATTTGAAAAACTCATGGCTGAAAACTAACCGTACTTGACAAAATACCAGCCTCAA
Organism: Bos mutus; assembly: GCF_027580195.1. NCBI lineage: Eukaryota > Metazoa > Chordata > Mammalia > Artiodactyla > Bovidae > Bos > Bos mutus. Next base: position 36,843,151 of record NC_091626.1, read on the forward strand.
GATTCAAGAAGCTAAGCAATCTTCCAAAAGGATAAACCCTCCAAACCTATGTCGAAACATCATAATTAAACTTTTGAAAACTGAATACAAATCCTGAAAACAATTAGAGCTAAATGACATATCAATATGGGAACAGCAATTCAAATGACAGCAAATTTCTCACCTAAAATCGTGGAAGTCATAAGAAGTGGTACAATATTTTATTTTAAACTGCTGCAAGAAAATTGTCAACTATAAATTATATACCCAGTTAAACTATGCTTCAAAAATAAAGGGAAAATAAAGACATTCCACCCTGGAGAAGGGAATGGCAACTGACTCTAATATTCTTGCCCAGAGAATTCCTTGGACAGAGGAGCCTGGCAGGCTATGTGGTCCATGGGATCACAAAGAGTCTGACACAACTGACGACCGACTAACACACACACACACACACACACACACACACACACACACACACACATAAAGGCATTCCAGATAAAGAAGAAAGCCCTAAATCCTCTGTGCTCTGCAGATTCATCTCTCTTACCTCACCCCTGGCAACCACATTGTCTCCATGGTTTTGCTTTTTCCAGAATGTCATAAGTGTGCATATGCTAAGTCACTTCAGTTGTGTCTGACTCTTTGCAACCCTATGGATTATAGCCCACCAGGCTCCTCTGTTCATGGGGATTCTCCAGGCAAGAATATTGGAGTGGGTTGCCATGCCCTCCTCCAGGGGATCTTCCCGATCCAGGGATCAAACCCACATCTCTCATGTCTCCTACTTTGGCAGGCAGGTTCTTTACCATTAGCGCCACTTGCGAAGTCCAGAATGTCATATACTTGGACTCGTATAGCACATCGCCTTTTCAGATCACCTTCTTTCCCTTAGAGGTGTGCATTCAAGTTTCTTCTTTGTCTTTTCGTGGCTTGATAGCTTTTTACTACTGAACAATATTTTGTTTTCTGAATGTACCGCAGTTTATATTTATCCATTCACCTACTGAAGGTCATCTTAGTTACTTTCAAGTTTTGGCAACTTGCTACAAACATTTGTGTGCTGGTTTTTGTATGGAGGCAAGTTTTAAATTCCTTTGGGTAAATACCAAGAAGCACAATTGCTGTATCATATGATAAGAATGTGTTTCATTTTGTAAGAAACTGCCAAACTGTCTTAAAAGTAGCTGCAGCATTTTGTATTCCCAGCAGCACTGAACAGGAGTTCCATGGTTTCACATCCTTGCCAGCATTTGATGTTGTCATTGTTCTGGATTTTGGCTATTCTATTAGGAATACAGTGATGGCATAAAATTTTAATATTCTGTGTTACTGGTTTCTTAATCAGGTTACTATTTCTCAAGTTACAATCAACGTAAAAGTGAATGTCAGTCTCCTCAGCCGCATTTATTTTTATTGTTGTGGGTTGATTTTGTGACTTTCATGTGTTTATTATTTAAAAACTTCCCTCTTTCGAATTACATGTGGATTAGGTGTCCTATTTTGCTCTAAGCATAAAATGTTTTGTGTGTGCTAAGAAAAATAAAACTGAGAATCATGCTAATTCTTGTGAGTCAGCCATTGACTGACCTTCATCTTTGGCAAATTTGTTCAGCTTCATAATTGGTTTTGGGAAAGATAATTTGCCGGCTTCTTTACTCCACAGTTGCCAGAAATTATGTTGTATATATCCTTTTTCAATTTGTATTTTTTTTAACTCAGTATTCTATTTTCAGAGTTATGTGTGCTACTTCATGAAATCCTCATTCATTACTTTTAACTGCTATATAGGCTTCAATTGTGTGAATAAAGCACAGTTCATACAGTGAAATTCAGTTTCACTGCTAGTATTATAGGCACCATTGTAGTAAACAACCTTTTTCATATCTTCTTGTGCACAAGTTTGAGAGTTTTTTTTTTCCAGAGTAGGTACCTAGAAGTAGAATTGTTAGATCATAAGGAATAGATACCAACTTTACTAAAAGTAGCCAAATTGTTCTAATGATCCAGCATTATATGTGTTGCTTCTTCCACATCTTTACCAACACTTAGTAATATCAAACATTTAATTTTTTCTAGTTTCACAAATGTAAATATTTCACAGTGGTCTTTATTTTTAGTTCCCTGATTAGTAGAAAACCACACTCTTACTCAAAAGTATTTCCAGTTAGACAAATTGCTTATTGTGCTTTTTCCTATTTTCCTGTTAAATTTCTTTTAGTATTAATTTGAAGAAGTTCTTTCACTGATGCCTTCTTCTAGTTTGTGGCTTTTCTTTTCACTTGGTTTATATTTTCAACTGTCAAACTTGAGGGCTTTAAAGTAATTAAAGTGATCACAATTTTCCTCTTACATTTGTGACATTTCTACCTTATGCTGATATGGTAAAGCTATATGCTTTTATTTTTTCTTAAAAATATTTTCAAAGTAAGTCTTTAAATCATGTTTTTTAAATATATAGTGAGTTAGGAATTTCGTTTTGTCTTTTTCCAGATGGCTAGCCAATTATTCCACTACCTTTTATTGAATAACTATTCCTTTACCCCTGAATTAAATCACCATATAAAATGAATTAATATCTATAAAGTACTAAAAAAATTTTCAGACTATTTTATAGGTAGCAGTGACAATAGTAGTAATACTTATACTGCTGTATCAAAATATTACATATAATGGGTACATTTCTAGGTTTTCTAGTTAGTTCCTTGGGTCTATTTAACTATTGCTTACCAATATTTTTAATTATAATACTTATACAAGTCTTGATACCTAGAAGAGGGTTTTTTTTTTTTTTTCCTTTTTGTCTTCTTTCTTTTCCCCTTATTCCTTTATCCTTTTCTCTTCAAAATTGTGCTGTTTCTGGCCTTTCCTTCTTCCACATGCATCTTAGGATTTGTTTGTTCAGCACTATGAAAAAATTTATTGGAGTTTTGATTGAAATTGTTTTGAATTTATAAAATCATTTTAAGAAGTTCTCTCTGTTAAGAGATAGTGGGTCTCTCTGCAACAGTGGGTCTTCCTAGCAGTTCTGTCTCTGCAACAGTGGGTCTTCCTAGCATGGAATATCTTTGTATTTAAGATTCCTTTATATCCTTAAAATTTTTTTTTATATTTTTCTTTTTATGTTTCTATAGAACTATGTATACCTAATAACATTTTACATCTGTTACTCTTATGATAGGTAACCTAAATATGTTATTTTCCAAGTGACTGCTATTTTATAGGAACACAATTTTTGTATATTGAACTTTTGTTCAGCAATACGCCATGACAGCTCACTTCCTGATTGAAATGATGTGATAAACCTAGCTTCTTAACAAAAGTCGATAATGCCTTTTTATGGGAAAGCAACATCAGCTGTCAGTCTTCATGGTTTGTGTGTACACAGTATCCATTATACTATAAAAAATTGCTAGACATGTAAGAACTAAGAATATGTAACTGATAATCAAACAAAAAAGAAGATAATAGAAGCCGACCCACTGGTGATCTGGATATTGGAGTTAAAGTTTTTAATGACTATTATGAATATATGAAACAAGATGGAGACTTTAAATAGAGAAGTGGAATTTATAAAAACAAAATCAAGTAAATTTCCTAGAACTGGAAATTAAAATTCTGAAATTAAAACTTAATTGGCTACATTTTATAGGTCTTTGGACGTAGAAGAAGACAATTATTGAACTCAGAGAGCTCAATAAGAAATATTCAAAATGTATCACAACAAACTGTGGAAAATTCTTCAAGAGATGGGAATACCAGACCACCTGACCTGCCTCCTGAGAAATCTGTATGCAGGTCAAGAAGCAACAGTTAGAACTGGACATGGAACAACAGACTGGTTCTAAATCAGGAAAGGAGTACGTCAAGGCTCCATATTGTCACCCTGTTTATTTAACTTATATACAGTGTACATCATGCAAAATGCCAGGCTGGATAAAGCACAAGCTGGAATCAAGATGGCCAGGAGAAATATCAATAACCTCAGATACGCAGATGATACCACCCTTATGGCAGAAAGCAAAGAAGAGCCTCTTGACGAAAGTGAAAGAGGAGAGTGAAAAAGCTGACTTAAAACTCAGCATTCAGAAAACTAAGATCATAGCATCTGGTCCCATCACTTCATGGCAGGTAGATGGGGAAACAATGGAAAGAGTGAGAGACTTTATTTTGGGGGGCTCCAAAATCACTGAGGATGGTGACTGCAGCCATGAAATTTAAAAGATGCTTGCTCCTTGGTAGAAAAGCTGTGACCAATCTAGACAACATATTAAAAAGCAGAGACATTGCCGACAAAGGTCCATCTAGTCAAACCTATGGTTTTTCCAGTAGTCTAAGAGTTGGAGTATAAAAAAAGTTGAGCGCTGAAGAATTGATGCTTTTGAAGTGTGGTGTTGGAGAAGACTCTAGAGAGTCCCTTGGACTGCAAGATCAAATAAGTCAATCCTAAAGGAATGTCCTGAATGTTCTGAATGTTCATTGGAAGCTGAAACTGAAAGTCCAGTACTTTGGCCACCTGATGCGAAGAACTAACTCATTGGCAAAGACTCTGATGCTGGGAAAGATTAAAGGCAAGAGAAGAAGGGGTTGACAGAGGATAAGATGGTTGAATGGCATCACTGACTTGATGGACCTGAGTTTGATCAAGCTCCAGGAGTTAGTGGACAGGGATGGACAGGGATGGACAGGGAATCCTGGTGTGCTGCAGTCCATGGGGTTGCAGAGTTGGACACAACTGAGCAACTGAGCAACTGAACTGAACACAACTATCAATGTGAAAATAAATAATAAGGATAGTTAGAACAATCCTCAAAATCCTCAAAATTACAATTCTTACAATCAGTGGACCAAAGAAAAAACTCTCAATGCCAATTGGAAAACATTTTGAACAATAATATTGACATAATGTATCAAAACTTGCAGGATGCAGCTGTAGTGTTTAGAGGGTATTTAATGCTTTTCAATGAAGTATTAGAAAAGAAGAAAGACTGACAATAATCTAAGCTTTCATTTTAAGGAGCTAATAAAGGAAGTCAAAGCTATGGTTTTTCCAGTAGTCACGTACAGATGTGAGGGTTGAACCATAAGGAAGACTGAGTGCCAAAGAATTAATGCTTTCAAACTCTGGTCTGAAGAAGACTCTTGAGAGTCCCGTAGTCAGCAGAGAGATCAAAGCAGTCAATCCTAAAGGAAATCAACCCTGAATATTCATCAGAAGGACTGATGCTGAAGCTGAGGATCCAATCCTTTGGCCACCTGATGAGAAGAACCAGCTCATTGGAAAAAACCCTGTTGTTGGAAAAGATTGAAGGCAAAAGGAGAAGGAGATGACAGAGGATTAGATGGTTGGATGGCATTACTGACTCAGTAGACATGAGCTGAGCAAACTCCAGGAGATAGTAAAGGACCAGGATGCCTGGCATGCTGCAGTCCATGGTGTTGGTCACAAAGTTGGACACAGTTTAGCGAATGAACAACAATAAATGAAGAGCAAATGAAAGTAAAGTAAGATAATGATTATAATACGAGAATAAAAGAGTATATATACAACAGAGAAAAGGCAATAGAGTAAAATTTTATTCTTTAAAACTAATTCATTATATTGAAAAATCTCCAACAAAATGATCAAGAAAGAGAGAAAAAGCTTAAAATATCATAAATGAGAAAGGAAACATGACTATGACTCCTTCTGATTATTAAAAAATTAAAAAATGATATTATGAGTAACATGCCAATAAATTTGACAATATATTTTAAATGGATAAATTAATCTGGAAAAAATGACCAAAATTGTTATAAGCAGAAATTTAAAAATCAGAATAATCCTACACTATTAAAGAAATCTGTAGTTAAAGATCATCTCACAAATAAAACTCCAGGTCCAAATGGGTTCCCTGGTGAATTCTTGCAAACATTCCGAAATGAAATAATACAATCTTACATAAACTCCTGGAAAATATTAGAGGGATTAACACTTTCCAACTCTTTTGTGTCACCAGTTTAACCCTGATGCAAAAACTTAAGAAAATATTATAAGAAGAGAAAGAAGAGGACAATATCCCTCATGAATATAGATAATAAAATTCTACACAAAATATTAACAAATTGAATCCAAATTAGAGCAACAATATATAAAAAGAATGTCACATCAGGGCTACATGAAGTTTATTCTAGGAATGCAAGTTTGCTCTAACACTCAAAATTCAATCCATGTAATGTATATATTAATAAAATTAAGGGAAAGCCCATGTGATCATCTCACTAGGCTCAGTAAAAGCATTTGATAAAACTTGGTATCTATTCATGACAAAAATTCTCAGAAAATTGGTACCAGAGGGAATTTTCTTATTCTGATAATGGATAGCTAAAAATTCACAGCTTGCATCATGTTTAATGGTAAAATTTTGAGCACATTTTCCCCCTTAATTCAAAAAAAAGACAGGATAGTCCCTGTTAACCACCTCTACTAAACATTATACTAGAAGTCCTAGCCAATGCAGTAAGTTAAGGTAAAGAAATGAAATATAAAGATTGGAAAGGAAGAGATAAAGCCATCTTTATTCAGAGAAGATATTCTTATGTATGCATAAAATTCAAAAGAATCTACAAAAAAATTAATAAGTAAATCTAGCAAGGTCACTATTACAAAAATTAATCTTTCTACTTAGAACATTTCTGTGTCAGTATGTTTTAGGGCTTTTTTTGAAAACATCCTTTGGCTAGATCTTTTTCATCCATTGTGAGAGCTTTCATCTTTTTTTAGTTGGCATTATTTAGATATATTTAGAAACATTTTAATGCTTTATTTTGTGCTTTCAATTTACTAGTTATTTTCTTTGCTTCTCATTTTTCCTTTGCCTAATTTCTGTTTGATTAAATTAATTACCTTGCTTATAAATTTTATTCTTGTGGAAGTTATGTATTTAATTATTTTCTTTTATTGGAGACCATTAAATATTTAGCATATAAATATGACATTTTCATGGTCTAAATATCTCTATCCTCCTCCTGAACAATACTAGGATCTTAGAATGCTCTTGCTCTTATCACTGCTTTCTACCTATGTTCTATTTTGTCCACTGTTTTACTTTCATCTTTCATTTATAACCCTTTCATTAAGTTAATCATTACTGATCTTTATGCTCAGCATTCTTTCATGCATGTCACTTTTACCTTTTAACTGAATTTAGATTCAGTTTTATTCTTTCTGGAGTACTGTTTTTGGTATATTTTTCTGCAGAGTCTGCCATTAGGAAATTCTCTCATTTCTTATTTTTTTGAAAATGCCTGTAGTAGTCTTTCTGTGTATATAATTCTAGATGATGGTTATTCTCCTTCACCACTTTGAGAATATTATTTCATTGTCTTCTAGCTTCTATTGATGAAAAGATTTCTATTCATCTCATTTGTCTGTTATTTATATCTGCTTTTAAAATTTCTCCTTTGTTTTGATGCCCTGCAATTTCACTGTGATGTGAGTCAAGGTATGGATTTCTTACTTGTCTTGCTTGGGGCTAGAATTTATGTCTTTTGTCAATTCTGGATAACTGGATAACCATGAGGGTGTGGCCACTCATCTAGAGCCAGACATCCTGGACTGTGAAGACAAGTGGGCCTTAGGAAACACTACTACGAACAAAGCTAGTGGAGGTGATGGAATTCCAGCTGAGCTATTTCAGATCCCAAAACATGATGCTGTTAAAGTGCTGCACTCAATATGCCAGCAAATTTGGAAAACTCAGTAAATAGCTACAGGACTGGAAAAGGTCAGTTTTCATTCCAGTCCCAAAGAAGGGCAATGCCAAAGAATGTTCTAACTATCACACAATTGTGGTCATTTCATATGCTAGCAAGATTATCGGAGGAGGCAATGTCAACCCACTCTAGTACTGTTGCCTGGAAAATCCTATGGACGGAGGAGCCTGGTAGGCTGCAGTCCATGGGGTTGCGAAGAGTCAGACACGACTGAGCAACTTCACTTTCACTTTTCACTTTTATGCATTGGAGAAGGAAATGGCTTCACTCCACTCCAGTGTTCTTGCCTGGAAAATCCCAGGGACGGGGGAGTCTGGTGGGCTGCCATCTATGGGGTCGCACAGAGTCAGACATGACTGAAGCGACTTAGCAGCAGCAGCAGCAAGATTATACTAAAAATCCTTCAAGCTAGGCTTCAGCAATATGTGAACCAAGAACTTGCAGATGTACAAGCTAGATTTAGAAAAGGAAGAGGAACCAAAGATCAAATTGCCAACATCCATTGGATCATAGAAAAAGCAAGAGAATTCCAGAAAAACATCTGCTTCGATGACTGTGCTAAAGCCTTTGACTGTGTGAATCACAACAAACTGTGGACAAAAGAGATGGGAATAACAGGTCACTTTACCTGCCTCCTGAGAAACCTGTATGCAGGTCAAGAAGCAATAGAACTGGACATGGAACAATGGACTGGTTCAAAATTGGGAAAGGAGTATGACAAGGCTATATATTGTCACCCTGCTTATTAAACTTCTGTGCAGAGTACATCTTGTGAAATGCCAGGCTGGATGAATCACAAGCTGAAATCAAGATTGCTGAAAGAAATATCAACAACCTCAGATATGCAGATGATATCACCCTAATGGCAGAGGTGAAAAGGATCTTAAGAGCCTCTTAAAGAGAGTGAAAGAAGAGAGTGAGAAGTCTGGCTTGAAAATCAACATTCAAAAAGCTAAGATCATGGCATCTGGTCCCATCACTTCATGGCAAATAGAACAGGAAAAAGTGGAAACAGTGACAGACTTTATTTTCTTGGGCTCCAAAATCACTGCAGACCGTGACTGCAGCCGTGAAATTAAAAGACACTTGCTCCTTGGAAGGAAAGCTATGACAAACCTGAGCAGCATATTTAAAAGCAGAGACATCACGTTGCCAACAAAGGTCCATATAGTCAAAGGTATGATTTTTCCAATAGTCATGTATGGATGTGAGAATTGGACCATAAAAAAAGCTGAGTGCCGAACAATTGATGCTTTTGAATTGTGGTGTTGGAGAAGACTCTTGAGAGTCCTTGGACTACAAGGAGATCAAACCAATCCTAAAGGAAACCAACCCTGAATACCCTAAATATTTATTGGAAGGACTGATGCTGGCATTAAAGCTCCAGGACGTTGGCCACCTAATGAGAAGGGCTGACTCATTGGAAAAGACCTTGATGATGGAAATGATTGAAGGCAAAAGGAGCAGGAGGCAACAGAGGATAAGATGGTTAGATAGCATCACCGACTCAATGGACATGAATTTGAGCAAACTCCAGGAGATAGTAAAGGACAAGGAAGTCCGGTGAGCTGCAGTGTATGAGGTTGCAGAGTCAGACATGACTTAGTGACTGCACAGCAAGAGTCAATTCTGGAAACTTCTCAGCCAAATTTGGATAAATTATGCCACTTCCCATGTCACTCCTCTGCTTAAAATCCTGCTGGGTCTCCCTCATCTATTGACAGTATTACTACTCAGGGCTGTCACAGTCTGGCTCTACACATTTCTGAAATTAAGTTTCCACTTCTGTCTGCCAGGAAAGCCCATCACTCAAACTGCTGATACATTTCTTACTCATAACTTAGCTTAATTGTCACCTATTCTCTGAAGCCTTTCCTGAAACCTCTGCCCCCAAGAACTCTGTGTACCGCTGGTTTCCTGTTCACACAATCCACTGATTGCATTTATCTATTTATATGTAAATTTCCCTCCAATAAACTCAAGTCCCAGTGGGCAGTTCCCTTTGTATTTACAGAGACAGGCACTTAGTGTGGGCTCCATAAACAGTTGTAGATTGAATGAATGAATGAATAAAGAAAATGAAAGGAAATACTGTCTACCTCATAGGGATCTTGTAACAACTAAACATCAGTGCATACCACAAGATAAAGCACCTGGAAAATAACAACTGCTAACCTCTTATTTGAATTGAAGACAATTCATGCAGTGTTTTGGTACAGTGGGTTATGTACCAAATTGGTTTTTCCTTTAAATTTCCTTATTCCATATGGCATAGAACATAGTTCTTAGTGTTCTTCAATTATAATGAAGTATTTTTTTGGTTTTGTGCCTTTTATTTCGATTGCTGCACTTCTGAGCCTAAAAAAACCAGGGAGTTCTATGAGAATGCTTGATATAGTTTACTAGCTGTTACATTCTGTTCTGAAAATTGAGTTCATCTGTGAATACTCTTCTCCCATACATGTTAATGGCTTTCTCCTTTCTTCCCTTAGGTGTCTACTCTAATTTTACCACGAGTTAGGCCTTCACAGACTCTCATTATAAAATAGCAAATGTCCACCCACATCCTTTTCTATCCTCTTTTACCTGCTTTATTTTCCCCAGTACACTCCTCCACAAGTTAAATATATACAGTATTTACTTCTTTTATTATTTTCTGCTCCTCCCATACACACTGGCATATAACTTCTTAAGGGTAGGAACTTTGCTTTATGCTTAGAGCAGTATCTGGAATATAGTAGGTGCTTGGTACATGTTCCTTAAATAAGTGTATCAATGCAGGTGCTATTGAGTCTCATCAGTATAAATCCTGACGCTATAGTAGACAAACACTATACGGCCATTCTGGACGTGGTAGCCTTCAACATTCATCTAGATCTGGGATGAGGTTACAAAACTTGGCTCCTTTGCTTTTCCCTATAATAGACTAATGCACGATTTCATCCTGAAAACTAAAGAAATCACTTCCCTTCCTGGCAGTACCTAAACCGAGTTCTAAGCTGGCTGCATACAAAGCCCGTCTGTTCTCTCCTGGTTTAAAGACAGAGGCAGTTCCTGCCCGCTTTCAGCAAGCTTTATTTTGCTTTCTGTTTTCTTTCACTGCTAAAGGACAATTTACATATCTTTTCTACCCATTCTATCGTTTTGACCTTGCCAAGAGCTTTCAATTAATACTTTGTGTGCACTTGTGCAAAGAAAGCACCCATTTGCAATGTCTATGGGAAACAAATTCTTATTACTTCATAGAAACAAACGTCTGAATCTGTAATTCATGTGTATGTTATGAGAGAGAGGTTCAGATGATAAATGACTTGTTGAAAGCCACAGAACTAAAGTTTGTGACACAAGTGGATCTAACACCCACATCCCCTGTCAAGTTTGTACTCTTCTGCCTGATTTTCCTTTAATAAGATCATTTGTGCTTCTCCTAAGCACCTGGGCATTAATAGAAAACCCTCAGTTCTTACTAGTGTGCATCTCTGTCTGTGACATCAGACATCTTACCTCCTCAGTCTTCAGCTGTCAAACTGTTGTATTGATTTTTCGGGTGCCATCAAGCTTCTCTTTCCAGGTTTAGCATGACTGAAAAGAATGTGGTCTTTCAGCTAAGCTGACATTCCAAGGTCAGCTTTGTGGCCAGTGAAAACTCATGGCCTAAGGATTCTGACACAACTACCCGACACCTGAGGGAGAGCTTGCCTCTGCCTACTCGTCCTTGCTAGGGACATGCTGCTGCTCAGTACTGACTGTCAGAGCCACACACTGGCTCCAGTAATGTGACTGTGAACACTCACCGTTCAAGATACCTGGGGCACCTTCTGTGTTAAGGCTAATGCCTGGGGCTATCATTGGACAGGCAGTGCCTCCTAGTGGCCAAGGCTCCAAAGGTTTCCAGCTGAAAAGTGGCCAGGACAGCAACAACCCACCGGGCAACCCTTTCTCTCTCCTTCTGAGTCTTGTCCCTACCTTTTTGCAGTGTGTCCAGCTCCACATCATGCAGTGAGCATTCATCATCAGGTCCAAATCTTTTCAGTATTTTGCTGACTGAATTCCCAGTCATGACCATGATGATGAAAAAATTGTGGGAGGACAGTAGGAAGTATAAATATAACAAAGTCACTAACACCTCCAGAGCAAGTCAGTTTGAAAAGTGCTTTGTAATCATGTGGTCACTGTTCCTCCTTCTCATCAGCCAAATGGGAGCTCTGACAACCCCACTTTTATAGGAGACTTAGGATGCCCAGAAGTGCCGAATCATCCTGCTGAAGTCATTCTTCTTAAACTTCCTTAAGAATAATTCCAGATGTGTTACAGAGATATGCAGAGGCTTAGCTGATTTCTCTGGAAGCTTTCATTCTAAAAGGAACATTCATGATTCTAAGGATCATATTTTAAAGTGTATATGCTTCATAAAATGAAAGGTAAATCATTTCCAGAAGCGTAACCTTGAGATTAGGTCCTTAGGCTCTCGCTGGCACAGCATGTACAAATGCATATTTGGGTCTGGGAAGGAACGCATCTGGGAGCTGCAGAGGAATTATGGAGGCTCCACTTCTCCATGAGGGAGAGAAATTCTATACAATGGATAAGGCCATGCTACAACAAATGGAAGTGGGAGCTCTTCCTTCTATAAACCCCTTTGGTCCCCAAGGCATCTTTGTCTTCATGCTATGTCTTGTCTCCTCAAGGGGCCCTTCTACCAGGACTTTCCCCAGAAAATGCCTAAATTCCAGTCATTTCTCTGTGCTATTTCTACCTTTTCCTCATCAAAACATACCTATCCCCTGTCCATTCTCTCAACTGCCTTGGAAAGTAATCTGATAAAGCATTCATGCTAAAATTTGAAAAGTAGGTCACCACCCACTGCTGACAAAAATCTGTATGGTCAAGCTATGGTTTTTCCAGTAGCCATGTACGGATGTGAGAGTTGGACAATGAAGAAGGCTGAGCGAAAAAAAAATTGATGTTTTTGAACTGTGGAGTTGGAGAAGACTCTTGAGAGTCTCTTGGACAGCAAGGAGATCAAAGCAGTCAATCCTAAAGGAAATGAATCCTGAATATTCATTGGAAGGACTGGTGCTGAAGCTGAAGCTCCAATACTTTGGCCACCTGATGCGAAGAGCTGACTCATTGGAAAAGACCCTGATGCTGGGAAAGATTGAAGGCAGGAGGAGAAGGGGGTAACAGAAGATGAGATGGTTGAATGGCATCACTGATTCATTGGACACAAGTTTGAGCAAACACTGGGAGATAGTGAAGGACAGGGAAGCCTGGTGTGCAGTAGTCCATGGAGTCACAAAGAGTCAGACACAACTGAGTAACTGAACAACAACACATTGTTCTGCTCCTCCAATTGACATTCACATTGTAAGTGGGGACACCTGAAACCCTTGAATCACTGGGCTTGGAAATCAACTTTATCTCCCGAATTATGCATACCACTCACATCCATCATCCCCTAACACTCAGCCCCAAATATGACGCTGTTGAGGAAGCAGGCCCTTTGCTTCCTGATCTCTGTTTGGAAGTCCCCACGACTGACCACTCTCGGCGTGTCACTATAGTGACTAATTACTCCATGTGCCAGAGTCCAGAGGCTTTGATCCCAACCTACTGGCACCACATTCAGACATCGTCGAATATTCATTCAACCCACAAGCAGAGCTGAGAAGAGACACTAAACCTCCAGGGTTTCTTTGCAATGGTTGCGGCTTGCCAGGGAAGGTTTTGGATAGCCATGGGCTGTTCCAAAAGAGGGAAAGACTGTTAATTGTCTGGAAGATGTCAAGCAATTAAAGTGTGGCCAGAATGTAAAGAATTGGAGGCTGGGTGGGGGGAGGTGAATGAGCGTTGCGGACATTTAGGGGATATGATGCTGAAAGCCTGAGGTTTGTACTGCCATCGTCAAGTTCTTGGGTTTCTAAGACATTTCTAGAAAATGCACCATGCCAGTAAGACCCAGAAACAGCCCGCGTGTTCTGCTCTCATTCCTACCCTTGGCCCTTTCTCCTCCTTCTCTCAAACTCCCCACCCCTGGTCAGCTTTTGCACCTCCCGGGTGGGACTGGCTTTAAACATCTCCAGGGCAGCGAGCCTCTGCTCTGGAGTCTAGCGGCACCCGCATCACCGGGCGCGCAGGCTGATCCGCACCGCACCGCGCTGATTCGCTGCCGCGGAGACTGCGGCGCCCGCGCCGCGCCCGCCCCTCGCCGTGCACGCCGGCTGGTGCAGCCTCAGTCTGTCTGCAGCCGCGGCCACCGGGAGCAGCGCTGCAGCTGGGGCACCGACGCCTGAGTGCCCGCTCAGCGCCCCCGAGGACAGCAACGGCGAGCCCTCAAAGCGCGCACGATGCAGGCCACCGCCGATTCCACCAAGATGGATTGTGTTTGGAGCAACTGGAAAAGTCAGGGTATTCTCTTTATTTCAGTAGTGCATGCCTGCGGCGCACGGGAACCCGGGACCCGGAATCAGCCATTGTGCATCATTTCACCTGTGGGACCTATGCATGCTTTATACCCAAGAGCTTTCTGTTGCGGGGGGAGTAAACTTGTTATGTCAAAAATCAGAGTGGATGGTGTTTGGTTTTTTGTTTTTGTTTTTTACTTTTCCCATCTTAAAAAAAAAAAAAATCCCCCACCCCCACCCCTTTGTTTTCTTGTTGTCAGGCTACTGTTTTAAATAATGCATCTTTTGCCTCCTCCTGGAGCTCTTTTGGGTTCCGCTAAACGTTCAGTATGTGTTTAATCTCTTCTTATTCCCGGAGTTAAAATGCTTTCTTATTGTTCCATGTATCCCAGTACATTTAATTTGTGCCTAAGGATTGAAATCTAGTAGAACCGTTAACTGAGTGGGCTCTAGTGCATCCTTTTAAGAGGGACACACCCATTTTAGGGTTATTATTTGTGGTCACACAAAGGAAACTGGAAATGCAGAATAGCTCTCAAAATCCTGAAAATATGATGGCGTAGACACATATTAGGATGATTCACTTTGAAATATTTCGGGGTTTTTTTGTCTGTCATTGGGGTAACTTGTAACTACTGTTCATTAATAATGGGTATATCTGGAACAAATGGAGGGAAATTAAAAAACAGTGCCAGTTGCTCTCTGATATAACAGATTTATTTTGAAACAGTCCATATTAGCACTGGGTGTGGCCACCCTCCAGCCTCGCTTGGATTGCTTTTCAGCCATTTTTATTCAGCCTCATACTTCACACATCTCCATCTCGCCTTTGTTGCATTAAGATTCTCTCCTTCACCTTCCTCAGTTTGAGATTACTAGGAGAAAGGGAGATTTTGCAAGAATGAATTATGTGTTGTAAACTTGGATGTTTGTAATATGAAGTGTCTTTTAATGTTTAACAAATGGTTCTGAAGAAGGTGCGTTTGACTTAACCTGCAGGGTTGCAGCATCCCTCAGGGGACCAAGAATACTCTGGAGCAGAAGCTGATTAAAAAAAAAAAAAAGGCACCTTTCTCTTGTAATATTGTATCACAAAAAGAATGGGATGTTACCATCCCCATAGAGTTTTTCTTTGGTAAATTTTTTAAGCAAAGAAAAAGTAAACATGAACCTCAGAATTAAGAGCATATTTCCTCTGCCTCTTATTTGTTAGTTGGGTGGCAGAGACATAAAATGCAATCGTCTAGTTCAAATTATTTGGGTCTATTGGAAATACAACTATCAAAAGTGAATAAAAGGACCTAATAAATTTAAAAGCGAGGAAACAAGAAACGTATGGCCGTTCAGGGGCATCCTTTTAGAGAATGATGGTAACTACATGACCTGGCATATGTTTTATACAGAAGCCAGCTGTGAAAATTCTTGGTAACATTTCATTCTTGCTACATATTTAGACTCATCCAGTTTATTCCAAATACACACTCAATGGATATCTGTGGCTTGATAGAATACCAAGTTTAGTTGGATATAAAGTTGGTTTTTTAAGATTATTCTTACAGATTTCCTCTATTCTTACCAAAAGTAGGTAGCAGAAGTGTCAAATTTTAAATATGTGTCAGATCTGAGACACTGTTTCATCATAATCCTATGTGTTTTGCCTCTGTTGACATTTTCACTGGGGGATTAAAAATATGGACATTTGTAATCAGAAAACAACACAAAATGCTGTAATTTGTCAATTAAAGACTGTTATTTTCATTTGCAGTGTACAGCTGTTTATGAAGATTAATGCAGGATCATTGAGGGTCTTTTATACTCTGTGACCTTTGGTAATCTTCAGTACCATTGATTTCCTTTTGTCAGATAGAACAAAGCCATTATCCTGAAAATTGACTGATAACTGGATGGGTGGGTTTATAGGCATAAAAGAGGAATTATAAGTAAATTATTCCTGTTTCTCCCCACTAGGAGAACTTTCATCTAAATTAAAATCTACAATAAGATTCTTGTTTAGTATTTTAAGTGTATCTTCATTTTAGTTCTCTAATTATATAAAAAAAGCTGTTCTTAACACTGGCTGCATATTAGTATCACCTGGGAAGCTTTAAAAAAACACAAAGGATTCCTGTGCCCCACCCCTAGAGGTTCTGATTCCATTGAGCCAAGCATCAGTATTTTTCAAAAGCTCTCACATGAGTTTAACACGTAATCGGGGTTGAAACCACTCATGTGTAATAATTCTTAGCCCAATCCATAGACCAGCACGTCTAGTATACAAATGATGAAATGGGTTTGATACAAGAGCAGCTGTGAATGTAGTTAAAAGAAGTCAGTATAACATTGGGGATAATGTCCTCCAGAAATAGTGAGAAGTGAAGGTTTTGCTTGGAAAAGGGAATAAAGGGAACCCCAGGCTTCCTCCATATTATTAAACAATTCCACAGAGAAATTGTAGTTCATTAGGTATGTCAGGAAGACTCTACTGAAACTAATACAATGTGTCCTAAAAACTATAGTATACATGCAAAAGGAAGCTTATATTTATTTTATTAATATATATGATTTTAGCTGTAGACAAGAATGTTTAAAGAGAGACTAAATTCCACATTATACTACATTACACAGATTCTGCTTCCATTAAAAAAAATGATACTCATATCCAATTTATTATAAACCAAAGCCCAATCTGCTCAGTGAAGATGACATAAGACAATAACCTAATAATATGTGGCAATAAACCTGGGATTCTTCAGATTACTAGTTATTACTGTTAAATATTAACATTTATTGGGCACTTTTACTATTTTACTCGTATCATTGCAGTTAATCTTCATGAATCCTATGATGTGTGAGTTTTATTATTATCCCATTTTAGAAGTGATGAACTGAGGCTTCTTGCCAGCGCACACAGCTGGTAACGCCAGAGGCCAGATTCAAGCCGAGGCTGTCTGACTCCAAAGCCCTTTGATTCTTCTACTCTACCATCTGCCTCCAAAGTAGATGGCTTCTTCCTCAATGGTTTTTCTAAACATGTAAAGAATTATCTAGGGAGTAGGGCCGTGTTAAAAACCCCTCCCATTTACATACCTTTCATTTTGCCAAACGTCTTTTCATTTGAGCTTTTCAGTTTACTCTTGAACAACATGAGGCTCAAAGAGGTTATGTGACTTGCCCAAAGTTTTTCATTAAGTGACAAGTGGGGTAATGAAAAGGTGACTGTGACCAAAAATCCTGAACTCTTCCCATCTCACACACTGCCTCTTTCACTAATGCTGAGTTTCAGAAAGTGAACTCTCCTTTACCGCTTCCAAGATATTTTCACACAGCTTATCTCTTTAAAGACAAAGCAATGTCGAGCAGTTGAATCAGTGATTTTGATCAATTTACACCATTGTTGTCATCATCATCATCATGAACTCATCATTAAAAATTCTCCATCATTATTATCCATGTGTTGGTCATTGTCCTAAACTCTTGTTACAGATCTTAATCTCATATCTTTCTGAGATTATTATTTTACTCTCACTTCCCTGGTGGCTCAAACAGTAAAGAATCTGCCTGCAGTGCAGGAAACCCGGGTTCGATCCCTGGCTTGGGAAGATCCTCTGGAGAAAGGAATGGCTACCCACTCCAGTATTCTTGCCTGGAGAATTCCATGGACAAAAGAGCCTGGCAGGCTACAGTCCGTGGGGTCGCAAAGAGTCGGACACAACTGAGCAACTAACACAACATTTTATAGAGGAGGAAATGGGGTTTTAAGGTTGAGATGGCTAGTAATTTGTGCTAGGACTTAATGAGTCCCAAATGCAGAGCAGTCTGCTCTTTTGACCACTCTACTATACTACCTGAATCCAAATGGTACTGTGGCAGGGGAACAAAGTTTGACCAAACCACTCATTCATATCATTTCACTTGTACTCTGAAGATTGCTTTTTTTTGTTTCCCAAGTATCACTGCTTTTGACAGTTTCATGGGCAGGACACTTGGATGTGGGAAGTTGAGTTTATAGCTCCCACTTACTATATGTGGCAGCATTTTGTACTTAACAGATTCCCCTAAAATACTGTAAAATATTGAAGGGTGATACACCTTCCAGAGAATATAATCTCACATATTTCTCATTTTGTTAGAAAATAAAGTATTTTGAAAACTTTATGCTGACCTATAGTTCTCTGTGAAAACAGTGTTGAGGGTAGTCTGTTCTCAAAGGTGCTAGTTCAGAATGCCCACGCTTCCCCAAAGACAGAGGAAATGTCTGTTTTAGCCATAAGAATTGAATTGTATGCTTGTATTTTGAAAATGGCATTTAATAAAGACAATTTTACATACAAACATAAAGATAGACCAGTCCCAATCATTCAGCATTTTATTTAGGTTCAGTATTATTAGAACACTTGTACAAACTTTACAGCATAAATAATTTCATTTTCAAATTCTCTCTCTCAGATTCTAAAGAGATCTAGTGGGAAAACTTTCTTAGCTGATGATCTAGTGATTTGTTTTTAATGAAAGAAAACTCATTATACAGATAATATACCAAACGTAGGTAGTTAATACTTCACTGAAAAATAAAATTCTCCTTTTTCACAATGTATAATCACTTTCAAGAGAATTTTTTAAAGGAATATTTCAAAATTTGGGGAGAAAATAGTGGCTTTTTTGGTTTTCTAAAAATAATACACGTGCATTTTGAAAATTTCCATTTCAACAAAGAGAGTTTCAAATGAAAGCCACAAATCACCCAAAGCCCTTCCATCTAGGGTTGATTAATGTTAATATTTGTTGAATATCTTCCAATATATATATACCATATAAAATGAATCTAGAGGACTAGGTAGAGAACAAAAGCAGTTTTTATTAAATAAGATTGTACATATCTTAAAAAGTATCTGAAATAATTTAATGTCAGGAAGAAACTGACATGAAAGAATTGCTCGACTTCAAATACATGTTTCTTTGTGTTATGAGCTATTCCTTACTAAAATTAAGGAAAAAACTATGATAAGCATCAATGGCGTAGACTCATTTTTTAATTACATGTTTTGGCTTTAGACTGTATCGATGGACTCTCTGCAGTGTTTTTTTTTTTTTAAAAGGAAGATCCACCATGGGTAAGAAAGGTTGACAAAAATTCCAGTCTAAATCTACATCTTCAAATCTATGGTTTTTCTCATATTTCCATGAATTAATATTTCTTTCATTAAAAAATAATAATGTCCCTGATACTCCATCACCAACGCATTATGACTAGTATATATCAGTAGGGGTTGTGGATGAAATCTTCTGCCATAATCAGCAGGCCCTTCCTTCATTTTTAGAAAGTCCCTCCTTGCCTCCTTCCCTCCCGCTTTTTTCTTACAGTATTTGAAATGCTGTTCTTTACTCAGTTCTTTTTCATCTTTAGGAAAATTAATACATTCAGGAACAGAAATCTGTGGAGTAATTGACCTATTTTAAGTTCATTTAAAATAGAATTCTAAAATCCACAGAAAGCTAATTAAATTTGCATCACCACTAAATTTCCCATCCTTCTCAACCTGTTCCCTAAGTTGTGTGCATACTTGACCGTGTGTTAATATTTACATTTGTCACTTTTCCAGTTCCATGGCTACCTTATAATTAAGCTCACAATTTGAAAACTAAGAACTTGACATTAATAATTTTTTAAAAACCATCTTCTGCCTATATTATGGATAATAATAATAACTATATTAAAACATGAAATTATAATTGTATTCTAACTTCATATAATATATTTCAAATAAAATAAGATTGTTAGGAGTTTTAGAACATAGAAGTATAGAGTTCTATTTCCCCCAAATGTTTGAGCTATGAAGTTAAATCTGAGTAATTATCGTATTGTTTCACAAGAGAAAATCCTTAGGTTCTTTCTTATTTCTTATATTGACAAAGGCAGAAAATAATTCAAGCCTTACTTACAGGTTCTTTGACCAAACTGGTGTTTAATGTTTAGAATTTATTACACACATGTTTAGTTGCTCAGTCGTATCCAACTCTGCTTCCCTGTGGACTGTAGGCTGCTAGGGTGCTCTGCCCATGGGATTTCCAGGTGAGAATACTGGAATGAGTTGCCATTTCCCCCCTCCAGGAGATCTTCCCAACCCAGGGAGTGAACCCAGGTCTCCTGCATGTCCTACACTGGCAGGTGGATTCTTTACCACTGAGCCACCTGGGAAGCCCCAGAATTTATTACAGTTAGACCCATTTCACAGTGGGCATAGTTCAAATGTAGTCCTATCTTAAGTTCGGCCTTCAGAATCATTTCACCAAACTGCAGACCAAATCTAGTGGTAATGGAGGTCAGGAACACATAATGTTTTATTGAATTGAACAAAAGTACAGTGAGAGATTATTCCTTTCCCTTGTCATATCTTTTCAGTTCAAGAAATATTTTAGCCGTTATAGTTTTTGTCAAGTTTTTAAAATATATTGTTTAAAAAAAAAGAACCAACAGCAGTCTTCCTCCATGGTTCTCTTCTATTCCGATACAGTGATGGATTTTAATAAAGGTATGGCTCAGACTAAAGATTTTGTGACTAATTATGACTGATGACAAACCAACCAATGAACCGTTTTGTATTTTGATCAAGTCAGAAGGCTTATTAAAGAAAGAAAAAGCACACAAACACATTCATTATTCAATCTCCTGAAAATTTTTCTGTGTGCTTCCCTCAACTACCATGTCCCCAAGGCCTATCGTTCTCTCCACGTGACCATATCTCTTCCTTTAATCCCAAATGAGCCCATTTGCTGGAGGTTTAGCAGGAGGAGCTGACTACCTCATCTTAAATACTGGGCCCTACTGTTTCATTTCCTGGCCAGGCCTACTCTACCAAGGTAACAATGGCCTAAGCAGCATTGTGTTAACTTTACAGCATGGAATGTGACCCTTTAGAAGCTTTAGGGCTTCCCTGGTGGCTCAGATGGTAAAGAACTCACCTGCAACATGGAAGACCTGGGTTCAGTCCCTGGGCTGGGAAGACTCTGGAGGAGGGCATGGCAACCCATTCCAGTATTCCTGCCTGGAGAATCCCCATGGACAGAGGAACCTGGCGGGCTGCAGTCCATGGGGTCACAAAGAGTCAGACATGACTGAGCAACGAAGTATAGCACAGCAACTGGTTCATTTCCTGCCAGGCTTACTCTACCAAGATGGCAATGGCCAGAGCATCACTGTGTTAACTTTACAGCATGGAATGTGACCCTAGTGGTTAGGAATCACATTCAGCTGCGAAGTCCAGGAAAATGGTAAATCTTACATGAACATACAAGTAGTTTACATTGCCAGTCTAATCTGAAGGGTAGTCGTTAGAAGAATGTGTTTGCTTTTGTGTCCCATGGAAGAAAAGTCCCAGAGATTGTTGCTAGCTGTGGCTTTCGCGGTAAAATCCTTCACTTCCCATTGTTCTGCCAAAGCTGATTAGAGTAGATCACCTGTGTGGGTTAAATGCTGTGCTCTTTTACTGTCTATATGGAGCACCAGGCTTAATGTATCTTTCCTTTCAAAACATCCACTGAATTACTTAACTGTCTACAAATAATGGTGGCATTTTTCTCTTGACAGTCGTTTTGACTGCATTTAAAAGATGTGAAGGAAGGACCTAGAAAATGAAATCACTGCAGGAATCTTATCTGCAAAAATCTTTTAGCAATTTCCCCTCTGAATTCAGGGCTCCTGCATTACCTTTTTAAATTTTACCTTATGTAGAAGACTGTTTCATGGCAAATGAAACTCATGGATTAGTTGACCAGACAGTGTCATCTTTGAGGGTCTCTGTGTATGTTTAAAGTATTTTCTTACATCTATTTCCATTATGTTTCTCTAGTTTAATGGCAAAATGAGGGAATAAAGTAGGAACAGTTTACTACTGTTTCTTCTTGTTAACTTTTTGTGGTGATATTTTGTTTACCTAACAAAAATCAGAGTAATGGGCTTTTTAAAAGATATGTTCATTATAATCATTAGGTTTTTCTTGGTCACTCCATAAGGCTTTCAGGATCTTAGTTCCCCAACAAAGGTTCAAACATCATGCCCGCTGCAGTGGATGTGTGGAGTCCCAACCACTGGCCACCAAGGAAGTCCCATAATCACTGCTTTAGACACTGAGTTATAAAGAATTGAGGGTTTTTTAGCCTTGTAATCCTTTCCACAAGGTAGTCAATTATTGGAAGCTTGCTAAAAAGTAAATATAAAAGTCAGGTGAAAGTGAAAGTTAGTCGTATAGTCGTATCCAACTCTGCAATCCAGTGGACTGTAGCCTGCCCAGCTCCTCTGTCAGTGGGATTCTCCAGGCAAGAGTACTGGAGTGGGTTGCCACTTCCTTCTCCAGGGGATCTTCCTGACCCAGGGATCGAACCTGGGTCTCCTGCATTGCAGGCAGATTCTTTACCAACTGAGCCACTATATCATTTTTCAACAGTTCTTTTGTTGAAATGCTGATGTCATTTGTGAACAGGAATCTCACGCATTTTCTGATCTTGCCTTTTAAAAAGTAGCACTAACTTGTCACATAGCAAGTGGTGCAGTGCTACCTGAAATCTTTTCTAGACCAAGATGAAATATAAATAAACGCATTTAAGAATATGGTGCAATAATGCAGATAACTGTGCACAATTTATTGCTATTTATGTTATCTACATTTTGCCTTATAAATAGAATATGAATAGCTGCACCACTGCCTTTTCAGTTCATACATTTTTAAAATACTTTCTGAATACTGGCATTACTATTAGATCATTTAATTTTACATTTAAATGTTTTACACTTAAATATTTTACATTTAAAATAAGGTGCCAATCCAAAACACTTAGGACTGCTGCAAAAAGGCTTTCTCCCTAGAAATTTGACATTGAATTTTATTTCCATTTAGCTATTAATTCAAACCTTGGATCACTTCTGTTTTATTGTTCTTTTCTTGCCCAGATTATGGAAATGAGGGTAGCACTGATTTCAGCATTTGAGATTAGGATTCTTCAAATCCTCCACTCCACCCCTGACTGAACTAGTTCTAAGTCAGATTCAGGCAGGCTGCAGTGTGAGCTCCCGCCTGTGGTTTGGGGACCAAGATGAATTCACTAAGCCCTGTCTGTTTATTAGATTGATAGAAGTCACTGATCTCCCTTTTCGTTTCATTGCTCCTTGGTATTTAGCAAAGTGATTTTTATAATTGGCAAAGCAATACAATAATTTACCTGTCTTAGTGAATGTGCACTTAGCTGTTTAAACTCTCACCTAGCCTTCCTGTATTAGGAGGATATTGAAGGAAGAGACAAGCTATTTATTACTGTATCCAAGGGCTACGTGTGATCATTTGCTGCAATTACAGAGATGCTTATTTTTTTTCTTACTTGGACTCTAAGGAAACTTTATTCAAATACGGATTTTTCTGGACCAGGTACTATAAAGCTTCCTACACAAGTTTACATAACTCTAAGCAAAATTAAAATGTGAAAAATTGGCATTTATACAGCAACTTTGGAACACAGAAATTCTCTTCTGTGATCACACTTTATCACTTCCTACCCTTCCCACTGAATCCTCAGAACTTCAGGCTGTTTGCTGGCTTTCCTGACACACACAGCCCTTGCTGCTCTCCCACCACATAAGTTCCCAAAGATCTTCACTGCTCGTCATTCCCAGCCTGAGCCCAAGGTGGTTCATTTCACTTCTGTCCTCTTGGATCTTTGACTCCTCTAACCATGCCCCTGCGCCAGCTCACAAATCTGGTCCAGCCCGATCATCCACAGATCACAGTGCTCAACCTCTAACCCTGTTGACTGGATCCATAGAGATCCTTGACTCTAACCAAACCCTCTTACTTCCTGGAAGTTCTTTATTAATTTGTTTTTGAGTCCTTACTGTATTTTTCTAGATCAGTTCTGTCCAACAGAAATATAATGTGAGCCACACATGTCATTAAAAATTTTCTAGTAGTCACGTTAAAAAGCAAAAAGTAACAGGAAAAATCAATTTTGATAATATACTGTATTTAATCCAGCATTCCTAGAGTATAAACTTTTCAACAACAAAAGATCACTATAAAAATGATTAATGAGATATTTTTATGTCTTTTTTATACTGTCTGAAATCTGACATGTACTTTACACTTGCAATGTATTTTAATTGAGACTAGCCACATTTCAAGTATTCAGTAACTACTATGGCTTATCACTGCTGTATTGAACAATGCAGGTCTGGACCTCTCCCAATCTCTTTAAGCCCTGCTTCTATCCTCCTCAGTCTCAAGAGGACCTCAGGACTCATTTTCCAAAGAGTAAATCCACCTTAAGCCACTTGATGATGTTCTCTTTCCTCCTCAGTATATATGTAGCCACGCCCATCCTTTAACAAAATGTTCCTCCATCTTCATCCAGCCTTTCATGCTTCTTCCTTCTTTGAGAAGAAAATGCTGTGACAGAGCCCATCCTTTCCCTGCCTTTTCTTTCACTTTGCTCAAACAAATATCTCCTCGTTCCAGGATCTCATCTCTCCCCTTTCCACTAACATTCCCAAGTTTACTTAACCTTGAAGTTTGCTTATTGCTGCTCCCTGAACTACCATTCTCTTTACCATCTTCTTTACTACTTTGAACTTCCCTCCACTGACTCAACCCTTTGTGATAGAGCTTCCATCCTCACTCTGTGCCAGTTATGGGTGACTGCCAAGTCTCCAAAACCAGGGGTCCTTTCTCATTTCCTTCATTGCATCTATAACATCCCACACTGTAGCCTACCCCTTTCTTCTGGAAGTTTCCTTCTTCTTGACTGCCATAACCAACACTCTTGAGGGACCCTTTCTAATACCTAGACAGGACTTTTTTTTTTTTTTTTTTTTTTTTTTTATTTTAAGTGGAGGCTAATTACTTTACAATATTGTAGTGGTTCTTGCCATACATGACATGAATCAGCCATGGGTGCACATTTGTCCCCAATCCTGAACCCCCTCCCACCTCCCTCCCCATCCCATCCCTCAAGGTCGTCCCAGTGCACTGGCCCTGAGCACCCTAGACAGGACTTCTTTTACAGCTTTATTCAATCCTCTGAGTAAAGAATGAATTATAGGTCATCCTCTATTATACCCCTTAGTCTCTCCTCTCTTGGAGGTTTCCTCTAGTCTCATGGCTTGAATCATCATTTCCACTCAGAATACATCCAAATGTAAATATTCAGCCTTCTTATCTAAGAGGGACTTCCCTGGTGGCTCAGACGGCAAAGCATCTGCCTACAACGCAGGAGAACTGGGTTCGAGCCCTGGGTCAGGGAGATCCCCTGGAGAAGAAAATGGCAACCCATTCCAGTACTCTTGCCTGGAAAATCCCATGGATGGAGGAGCCTGGCAGACTACAGTCCATGGAGTCACAAAGAGTCGGACACGACTGAGCAACTTCACTTTCTTTCTTCTTTCTTATCTAAATGTCAGCCCAGCACTTCCACTTGTCTGCTGTGTATAACCATCGGAATATCACATGGATATTAATGTCCATTTTAGCTCAGGGCTACTGTGACAAACCTATGAAAAGAAATCATTTTATTTCCAAGCCTCTAAAAAATTACTGTGTTGTGTGTAATTGTCAGTGTCATTTCATTTGTGATCCCTGTCCCATCTCTGCCCCAAGCTGTGTCAAAATGCCCTGCTTGATGTCATCACAGCGGAACCTGGAGATATAAAAACAAGTGTCAGCTTTTTGCCAAACCAGTTTCCCCTAAGATTTCCTATTTTTGTCACTAATCATTCTATTACCCAGCTTTGAGATATTGCTTTCCCCCTTAATTAGTTCTTCCTCCTTTCTCCCACAGCTAATAAGTCACCATTCTTGTCAACTAATCCTTCATAATATTTCCCTTTATTCACCCCGTCTCCTTAACAAACTGTTCACTACATTCCCAAACCATCCCCCATCCTCTTTCATCAATCCCAGTACTGTCCCTTTCTTGAACTCGGCTTTTGCCACTGCTGACTACACAGGATATATTGGTACTGATGCAGCATTTTTAAAAAATGAATGTTCAGTCTTCCCAGCTAGATCTTAAGTCCCTTAAAAGCAGGAACAGAATGTTATGATCTCTTCATGCCTGTGCTTACTAAATAACAGATGACCAGTAACTGTGTGCTGTTGATAATGATTTTATTTCCCTTAAAGAGAAAAATCACCTTAAATATCTAGTTCTGGAAGCAGATTTAAATATAATCAAGTGGTCCCAAATTAATTTAGCATACTTTGGGGGACAGTTAACTTCCAACCACGTAACAGAACAGAGGCAGCTGTTCTGAGAAACACATAAAACTTAGGGTTTGATCTTGCTTCTTCTATTAACTAGTTAGTATGTTGTTGTTTAGTTACTAAGTCGTGTCCTATCCTTTGTGACTCAGTGGACTGTAATCTGCCAGGTCCCTCAATCCATGGGATTTCCCAGGCAAGAATACTGGAGTGGGTTGCTATTTCCTTCTCCAGGGGATCTTCCCCACTCAGGGATCAAACCTGAGTCTCCTGTATCAGCAAGCAGACTCTACTGCTGAGACACCAGGGAAGCCCCAGCTAGTCAGTATATGAGCTTCTTCAGTTCCCTCACCTATTATATGCCTGTATAATGAAGTTTATCGTGAGGTTTAAATGAAGTAATGTGTGAAAGGGCTTTGACTATTTCAGAATCTGTGTAAATAGAGACTCATGTCACAAAATACCCAGAATCAACCTCTCATTGATGTTTTAAGATAAACTTTTGTTAACCTCCCAGTTAGAAACCTCCAGCAATTTTAAAAGTTGGTTGAAGGACCTGTTGTGTAATTACCCTACACCAAACTAATGTTACTTCATGCTAAGTCACTTCAGTAGTGTCCGACTCTGCGGCCCTATAGACTGTAGCCTGCTGGGCTCCTCTGTCCATGGGATTCTCCAAGCAAGAAAACTGAAATGGGTTGCCATTTATCCCTCCAGGGGATCTTCCCCACTCAGGGATCCAACTGGGTCTCTTATGCCTCCTGCACTGGCCTGCAGATTCTTCATCCAGAGCACCACCTGGGAAGCCCAGTTACCTAGCTACCAGTTAGTGTTCTCTGCCATGCTGCTTCTAGTAGGTCCCTACCTGGTGCCTGCCATTCTCAGGCTGTTTGAACAGGGGTCCAGAGAGTCAGAAGGCTTTTCTAGAGGCCACCATCATTTTTAACAGGTGTTATGCAATTCATTAAGTGGAAATTCACTTGAAAAAGCAAATTCTATCTCCTCTCTGCCCGAAAACTACCTGCAGGGTCCCCAGTGCCCCTTTACATCATCTCAGGGGTGGGTGAGCCTACCACCCCTAGCACTGTGTGCTCCCATAGCACAGATCATGCTGTCTTACAATGTGTTGGCCTCTAAATCTGTCTGTCATGGAAATCTGTGGGCGTCGTAAAACAGAAGATTACAATTTATTTATTTACATGTAAGTTTTCTTTTTTAAAACAGTTTATTTATTTCGATACCCCTGCACCTAGCACAAAGCATGGCACTTGGTTCTTGCTCAATAAATACTGAATAAATGAACAAACGTGGAAGCGGTTAACACTGCTGGTAATGCTGATGTTTTAGTCTCCTTTTTGGTCTCCTTCCCCTTTCCTAAACTTACCATGTAAACAATAGGAGGCTCCTAGCTCCCTGGGGGCTAGACTTAGACTCCTAGGCTTATCTCAGTTTGTTGTCTCCCCAGCCACTCAAACAGGGGGAGCTGGGCTTCTTTGGAGATTTCCTCCTTCTCCCATTTTTGTCATCTACCCTCAGGGGCGCAGGAGTTTCTTGTGTCATATCTTCAAAAAGATCCTTCTTCGGGGTACTCTTTCTACCCCCTTCTGATGCCTATGTCAGAAGCTTTCTCTATCTCCTTTATACTTTAATAAAACTTTATTACACAAAAGCTCTGAGCAATCAAGCCTCGTCTCTGACCCCAGATTGAATTCTTCTCCTCTCGGGGCCAAGAATCCCGGTGTCTTTGTGTGATTCAACAACAACCTTTCAACTGAACTGAACAATAATTTATATTATAATAATATATCTATTATATTATTATTAATAAATAATATAAATAATATTTAATCTATGTTATATATAATATATAAATTATATATTATATAATTTATTTAATATTTAAATATATAATTATAATCATATAATTATAACATTATTATATTAATATATATTTTATATTATATATTATAGCATATATCATAATAATATTATAATAAAATCATTATATTAATACAATTGATATAATTATATTAATAAATAATATGATTATATTGTAATATATAATTTATTTCATTCATATAATTTAGGTTATAAATATAATTTATATTTAATTTATATTATAAATTATATTTATAATAATACAAATTATATTTATCATTATATATAATAATATATATTTACATCCGTGTCCTTTCATTCTTTTCTTCAAGAGAACCTATACTAATACATATTGATTCTAATACTGGTTCTAGATAATTAGAATTTTAAAAGGAATTTTCAGAATTGGTCCTGGGGTCTGTAATATAATTAGATTTAAAGACGTTTATGACTCTAATTTCAGTAGTAAAGAGAGCATTGATAACCCATGGCATTATCTGGTAATACAGAGTATCTTCAGTGCATACCCTAATCAAACCTTATAAGCAGTTAGGAGCCATACAATATTTTTTAACATTTTGGCAAACTAATGAATATAACAAAGTTTCTTCCTTTGAGAGTGCTTAGTCAGGTCAGACTCTTTGCAACCCTATGGACTATAGCCCACCAGACTCCTAGGAGAAAAAAAAAAAAAAGATCCTTCTTCTCTGCCCAAAAAGGATTATTATTTCAGTGCTGTGTTCTCAACAGCTGTTCTGAAATGAAAATCATTTAGTGAACTCATTCAAATTTTTTGTTAATGACATATCCCCTTCTAGATCTTTGCATTAAAAAAAAAAAAAAGACACCAAATACTTTGACGATTAAAAAGATTACTCCAAATAAATGAATTTCTAATAGTGAAATGTCAATGTGACTGGGGCTGGGGATTGGGGCTGGGGAAAGAGAGAGACTTTGGAGCAGCAATGCCTTCACTTTGTCCAAGAAACTCATGTGTAGAACCGGCACCACTCAAAATAGACGGGGGGGCGGGGGGCAGATCTTTGTTTCACCCCAAAACAAGCTTGTGATCCCTCCTTCCTACACTGCAGAAGTGTTCTAGGAGGAAGGGAACATATTTTTTCCCTAACAAAATGGCTGACTATTGTAATCTTTGTGAGTTAATGTCATTGGTAGACCAAGCAGTGGTGAGTGGGGAATAGATAGACGTGAGTGACAGATCCGTTCAGAAGTAAATTCTCTCTCCAGCTTCAGACTACTGGAGTGTCCTCAGCCTGTTATAAAAGATCCCCCCTCCCACTTTAAGCCCTTGATCTGATGTACTCTCCATCCAGCCTGAGTTAGTCTGGTTCAAGGGTTGATACTTTGCAACACTCCTCGTATCCTCTCCACAGCCTGGGGTTGTCACTAGGCTGTGTGACCTTTCCAGTACTGTCTCTCAGCTAGTCATGTACCAGAGTATGATGGGAGCAGTTCCCTGCTTTCTTCAATCTAGTCACCTTTGTTTTCCATTGAGCTGATGACTGGTGCCTTAAACCGGGTGCCTCCATTTACGCTGCATATGAAGCTGGTAGTGTAAGCAACGGCCACTTTCATTTGGTTGTAAGATGGGAATTTCATGTCTTATTTTCTTTTTCTGAGAATTTGTGTAATATTCTATAAAAACCATTTTTTGTGACAACATAGATAGACCTTGAGGGCCTTCTGCTAAAAGAGACAATAAGTCACACGAAGACAGACAAACACTGTAGGATCCCACTTATGTGTGGAATCTGAAGAAGCTGAATTCATAGAAGCAGAATAGAAGACTGGTTACTGGAGTTAGGGGGAAGGGGAATTAGGGAGATGTTGATCAAAGGGTATAAACCTGCAACTAGCAGATAAAGAAGTCTGATGGATCTAACGCACAGCAAAGTAAATATAGTCAACAATACTGTATTACAGACTTCAAAGTTGCTGGATCTTACATGTTCTTAACATAAAAAAGAAATAACTGTGTGATGTGACAGAGGTGTTAACTGGTGCTGTGTCGTCGTTGTGGTTGTTGTCATTGTTGTTCAGTTGCTCAGGTGTGACTCTTTGCTACCTCGCGGACTGCGGCACGCTAGGCTTCCCTATCCTTTACTGTCTCTCAGAGTCTGCTCAAACTCATGTTCATTGAGTCCGTGATGCCATCCAACCATCTCATCCTCTGTTGCCCCCTTCTCCTCCTGCCTTCAGTTGCTATACTGCAATATATAAATATATCCAGTCAGCATGCTGTACACCTTAAACTCACACAATGTTATGTCAATTGTATCTCCCAAAAAAAGAAACCGTATGTTACTTGCCTAATTGGAGAACAAATTTGCATACATTCTTGAGCAAGTCTTCTATACTTTTTTCATAATCTAGTGACTGAAATATTAAAAATATTTCCATTTTGTGTCATATTTGAAGCACCATGGCTTTATTCTTTTGAATTAATTTTTTGTTTCTAAGTTGAAAGAGAGAAATAACTGAATGATAGGTACAATGTAGATTTTAAAATTTATATTCCAGGTTTTTAAGTCACAAGAATGTAAGTGAACAAATCATACGATACAAAACAGTTTAACCCAAATTTCAGCTCCAGGGATTCTTGAGATAGCTACTAACTACTAATGTTTGGTTTTACTCATTTTAGAGGTAGACCATATCTCTATTCAGAAGTTTTTGGCATTGCCTGGAGTCTCCCAGACCAGCTGACATGCTTCTGAGGCTCCACTTCTGCTTTCATTGTTAGTGCCCCTTCTCAGCAGCAGGGACATGTGTATGACTGACGTGCTTATCTCTGGGCCGCTATTGAGACATTGAGTTGTAAGCAGGGCATCAAGATGCATGCCATCAATGCCATCCAAAGGAAAAGGACAGGTACATCAGAGTGCTCTGAATTTTTAGTCTTGTTTCAAAGGCATATAACTGATGCCCACAGTTGTAACCCACTGAGATTTGTTCATGGAGATATTGTCACTGGAGGTTCAACAGCCTTTTCTTATCTGTGAATTTCCTAATTGACCTCAGGGATGGAAAAGATGCTTCCAAAGCAAAACGGGAGATGGGAAGCGCCCTAGGAGTAGCGCTATGTGTGCTCACCTGTGTTTAGGAAGCCAAGAGCTGGGGAAACCTGTAGCGGCCATGGCTTTGTGGAATGAGCCGCGGCAGCTCCCTGGAGGCCCTGCCCATGCTGAGTGCTCTATGTGAATGTGCGTGTCTCCTCCCACAGCTATTGACCTGCTGTACTGGCGGGACATCAAGCAGACGGGGATAGTGTTTGGGAGCTTCCTGCTGCTACTCTTCTCTCTGACGCAGTTCAGCGTTGTGAGCGTCGTGGCCTACCTGGCCCTCGCTGCGCTCTCAGCCACCATCAGTTTCCGCATCTACAAGTCTGTTTTACAAGCTGTGCAGAAAACCGACGAGGGTCACCCTTTCAAGTGAGTGTGCAACCCGACCAGCCCTTGCCCCACCTCTCACGTGGCTCTTTCCTCGGCCTCTGTTTCACTACCTGTGCACTTTGGGTCCTGCTTCTTTTGACCTTTAACAGGCCTCTTAGAGTCTCCTTTAACGCTGTCTTTTAATACCAGATATTTCTGTTAAATTTCTAAAGCAGACTCATCCCTAGTCTAATGCTTACTGCTTTATTGAGCTTTTAAAACTTTAATCACTTCTAATTAAATGTTAAATATTTATCTTTAATATATATTTCTATAATTTATATAATATAAATCCTTGTGGGCGAATTTATGAAATGTGAAAACATTTAATTTATGCTTGATATTAATTTTGTATTTAATTACTTCTCATAGTAATCATAATTCATTTATATGCAAACAGTGTTTTATGATTTAAAGTGTTTCAACAATTATTCTCCCAACTCTGTGATGAAGGCAGAACATTATAATCCCTTTTCACAGATGGAAAAACAGAGGTTCTAAGAAGTAAAGTGACTTGCTCAGAGTAAATAGCACAGAGCCAGGACCAGGGTGTTTGGATTTTTATTTCTGTGCTCTTTTCAGAAGTTTAATGTCAAAGGGCCAAATTCTGTGGGATGTAAAGTTCATCCCTCAGAATCTGTATAGTATTATGTACTCACAATTGAATAGTATAATGTACCCTCTTCTGCATTTTAATACAGGGGAAATCTGATTCGAATGAGCACTGAGAAGGATTTCTTTAAGGCAGTGTATTAAGAGGATATATGAAATGTGGCAGAGGGAGATATTAGCACTGCCAGCTGCATGCTCTCCAACTCTGCCCCAGTTTACTCCAGATTCTAGCTTGTAAGCCGTGGTATTTTAGCACTGACCATCAGTCATACCATCACCTGCTGCAGGCCCCGCTGCAGGTGTCCTCACCTCCTATAACTGAGGGATATTTCTGCATCCTGGATGAGACCTATAGATACTGCTGCATAATGGCTTCTGAGCCAACCTCAGTGATTCCCTGGGGATGCCTCTGAATCCTCCCTGGCTCAGCCTCATCAGCCAGCTGAATCAAGGTCTCAGGGCACCAGGCTCTTAAAAGAAGGAAAAGATGCCAGGGCCTTGTCGACAAAAGGCAAAATGCTGTGTTTCACACGTCACTTCCTAGCCTCTGGTTCCTATGCTCATTGTCAAACACAGTTACAGTCTGACCATCCTCACCCTTGGGATGTATTTGGCCTTCTTCTAATGCAGAGTTAATGGGTCTTCTAGGCTATAACTTGGTTGCCTCCCCAAAGGTGGGAAGAACAGAGAAGTGGAGTGTCATCTTACCAGGGTGAATACTATACCTACTTCAGTGACCCTCACCTGTGACCAGTATCCACACCTTTAGAGTCCTGTCCTGCTCCAGCCTCTATCCTTAGCCATACAAGAGAGGTTGGCTTCTCCCACGTTCTTGGATCCAGGACTGTCAAGTTACACTGGGGATTTACCTCTCACTTGACTTATTTCTTCTGTAACTACCCAGTTGTAGGACCAAGAGTCAAACTGTAATTAGCTCAACTACTTTATCTTCCATTTGGAGACTCATTTAAAACCTAAATGTTCCTTTGGCTTAATTGTTTCTATCAATAAAAGGAATGTCTAACTCAAGAGTACATTTTGAATCAAAACATATCAGCTAGACAAATCCACTTTCCTGATTATTTTTCTAAAAAGCCAAACATAAAAATTCTCAATCCTCAGAGTTAGGTGAGCACTGTTAGAACTCTAGAAGTAGACAACTTGGCAGACAGAAGGAAGGAGAAAGAGATGATGGGTCTCGTTGGCGGCCGGGGATAGGGATGGGGGGCGGGGAGCATGGTGGGTATGGTCAAAGCAGGAGGATCGATTGACTTTTATAGATTCGTAGAGCCT
The DNA here is from genome assembly GCF_027580195.1 of Bos mutus. NCBI lineage: Eukaryota > Metazoa > Chordata > Mammalia > Artiodactyla > Bovidae > Bos > Bos mutus. The sequence goes on from NC_091626.1 coordinate 36,876,763, forward strand.
GGGTTATCTATCCAAGAGTTCAAATTAACCCTTTGAACAAATGGAAAATGCAGTTACTAAAAATACCACTCTTACTAGAACCAGTGAGCATTTTAGTATGTCCCAGGTCACTTGTGTTTTCAGAGCTCTCTAGAATAAAACCTAAAAGTACTTTCCAGAATTTAAACATGAAATCTTTGAGATTTGATGAGACATAGTAATTGGCAGCTAAGATTTTGAGATATCTTAATTATTTAAAAAGACAATTCATCTTCATGCAGCCGAGAAGAAATAAGAACTTTTCACAATTGCTCAGTGAGCCAGATGTACAGAGAATTCAGCAAGTGAACTGATTTGGGACTGACTTTTCTCTGCTCCTCGCCAGTTGCTCTGAATTATCAGCTCACACTATCACATTGCCTATGAGAGACAGAAGCAGCCACATTGCCCCACTGAGTGCTGTGATTCCTGTGTTCCCTGGTGAACTAACTGTGGGTGTGGGTGTGGTGCCCTGCAGCCTTCTGACTGGCATAAATCCTTCAGGATGACCTGACTGTGGTCCTCAGGGTTGGAGAAGGGAAACCTAGCTGTTTCATGATTCCCTCTGATGGAGTTCTCTGTGGGGATGCTCTGTTGACAGGGCCTACTTGGAGCTCGAGATCACCCTGTCTCAGGAGCAGATTCAGAAGTACACAGACTGCCTGCAATTCTACGTGAACAACACTCTCAAAGAACTGAGGAGGCTCTTCCTTGTCCAGGACCTGGTGGATTCCTTAAAAGTATGAGTGCTTAAGCCGTTTCATTTGACAGTCTTGAGTTTTGTTTTCCCTAAAGGTACACATAATGTTATAAACTTCCACATGATGGAGAATAACGTAAGTGCTAATTATATTCTAGGGTCTGAAAATGTTCAGCTGTACAGTACCATGGAGCTCATCCAGTCTAATGCCATCATTTTACAGATGCTGAAACTGTGGTTCAGAGAGGTTAAGACACTTGCCTGAGGTTGCCCAGTGAGTCACTGACAGAGCTGGGACCAAACCCAGGTTACATAGCTTCTAGTTTTGTGCTACTTACAGTACCCCAGGCTGCTTCTTGTTCCCATTTTCAATTCCTCAATTTCCTAAAATTATTTTAAAAATAAACATCTAGTTTAGGGAATGTGAAAAATACACATGCTTCTTCTTAGAAAGAAACACTGTACTCTGCTAATAATAAGGACCTGTGGGCTGTGAGAATGAGCCCCTGAAGTGTAGAGGAGGGGCACCTGGGTGTTATTCCTGGTTCCATCATTGAACTCACTGGGCTTCTTGGAACAAACTGCTAGGACCACCACATGGCTTATAGGGAAAACCAAAGTCAATCAGTCATGACTCAACAGGGCCATGAGCAGAGGGGTGGGAGCCCAGGCAAGGATTCTGTCAGTTCTCCATTCTCCCAGAGCACTGGGAGGGATCTGTACCATGGGCTGCTCCTTAATGAGAAAGAAAGAGCAGAAGGAAAGTGAGTGATGAGTCTTTGATGCTCAAGGTGCTTTACTGGAATAACATCTTGGCAAATAATGACTAAAATAAGAGAGTAGGGAGATTAAAATTACTTAACCTTAGAGCTTTTAAGGTAACATGTCTACTTAAATTTGTAATGTGAAAATTGTGGGCTAGAATAGGGATCAGCAAACTTTATCTATTATATAAAGGGCCACGTGGTAAATATTTTAGGCTTTGTGGGTTACACAGTCTGTTGTAGCTACTCAACTTTGTCACTATAGCAGAAAAGCAGCTGAAGACAATACATAAATGAATAACTGTGGCTGTGTGCTAACATTGTTTATGAATACTGGACACTGAATTTCGTATCATTTTCACATTATACAAAATGTTATTTTTGTTTTAACTTTATTCGACCATGCAAAATTCATTCTTAACTTGTGGGCCTATACGAAAACAGGTCAAGGCCAGTTTGCTGACCCCCGCCCTAGTTTATTATTTCACTGAGTCCCTCGGATCTTACAAGGAAATCCACAGGGTTCTGAGACACGTAAAGACTGGATCCTCTTTCATTAATTTTGTGATGAGCTTTAAATGCTCTTATACTTCCTATTGAAACCATGATGTTTGCCTCAAATTTTAATCTAAACAAATCAATGAAATGAGACTCTTATCTGTCATAATGGGTTTAGAAGCTCTGATCATCATTTCATTTGTTAGTTTGCAGTCCTGATGTGGCTCCTGACTTACGTTGGCGCTCTCTTCAATGGCCTGACCCTGCTGCTCATGGGTAAGGACAGCCAAGGTGTTATGTCTCCCTTCACATACTCTGTGAGCATCTCCCTAGGCTGTTAGCTTGCTTGAATGCGTTCCTAGCAACAAATTCCAGATTTTCTGAGTGCAGAACATTTCCCTGACCATCATAGTTCAATTAAAGAGCATAATATATCAATATATTACACAGTAAAAATGAATTTCTTAAAGTTTTTTTCTTTTTCTTCAACCATAGCTGGTTTTATCTGGCTTCAAATATATATCTGCTTCAATGGTGTTATGTATAGAAAATCATTTTTATCTTAGGAGGTCATTCTCTCATTCCAGAATTAATGACTTAATATTTGTGAAGGTCTCAGCATTTTTTTGTTTTCTTTATGAACTAGCCCTGCCATCTTTTAGCTAGAATGCTGGCTACTGCAAATAATGTCATTATATCACATAACTATATAAAAATTTATCTATAAGATTGTTCCACTTATAACTCTCAATTTTAATACTATATCTGTTTTTCATCCCAGCTGTGGTTTCAATGTTTACTCTACCTGTAGTGTATGTTAAGCACCAGGTAAGTTCTATGTGATGTCAAACATGCATGTTAAGTTTTGACCTTGTGAACTGTGGATGTGCTCATGATTTCTTCTCTTTGTAGGCACAGATTGACCAATATCTGGGACTTGTGAGGACTCACATAAATGCTGTTGTGGCAAAGTAAGTTGCATAGTGCAATTTATAAAAAGGAGAGACTGCCTTAGGCAGGCATTTGACTGGATTAGATAGGAGTAACAAAAGGATAATAAAGTAATAGACTGATTTATGATTATTCACTTCTTTGAGTCATATGTTCATACCCTTACCAAATAGATTATTTCAGAAGTAAAGTATAAATTTTTAAAACTTCCAATTAAATAAAACTTTTAGTGGTTTATTTCAGGTATCATGAAATGAATTTTAATAAATGAATGATATTAATGTCTGTCTGGGGACTGGCTCATGTCCAAGAATAAGATGGATTGGAGGAAGGAAAAAAGCCTGATTTAGAAAAGTAAAATTAAATTTTAGTAAATTAATCAAAATAAAAGTGTTAGCATTTTTAATTTTAAAATAATAAATATCATTAAGTTTTAAATCATTGAAATTATTTTTAAAACAAAACATTTTTTAATCTTGAGAATTTTTATTACCTTTTAGATTATACCATTTAAATTCAATATGTGTGTGTATTTGCCTATTTTATTAATACCATTGCTTTTTAAACCTGAGTCTTAAATAGACTCTACTTTATGGATACTTTATATATTAGGAGATAATGATTCCAGTTATAAAAGTATTTACAGTTAATATAGTCATTAACTTAGTAGTTTTCCCTAATTCTTAAATTAGTGTTTTTAGATACATCTTCATCTAAAATGAAATTTTTCTGTTGTTATTATTACTCACGATTTTGTTTTAATTAAAAGCTGACCTTAGTTTTGACTACAAATACACGTCTGAAAAATACTAGAGTTTCTCTCCAGGAATCCTAGAATCATGTGGCTAGACCTAGATGATAGTAGAATTAAATGCAAGTATTTTAGATGGTCAAAAATATACAGAGAAAAACAAATAAGGAAAAAGCAAGTGCTTTAAAGTTCCTCTGCTATTTGATTTTGTGTCATCAGTTACAGTTCTCTCCTGAAGTTTAGAAAGATTTTTGTTTTTATTATGTATTGTTTATATTCTTCCTCTTAAATTCATGGTGAATTTGGATTCAGACATTTCAAAATGCCTGAAATTATCAGCTTAACACATATGCAATGAATACCTAGTGAAAATCAGCATATTGAAGACAAATATTTATTACTTTGTAATAGGAAATGACAGCATGGTATAACATGAGATTGGTATTTGCCAAACCTGGGGAACCTGTTAAAAATATGAATTCCCAGATTCTACAACAAACTTATGGAAATAAAATTCCTGGGATAAGGGACCCATAATCTATATTTTAATGAACTTCCTAGGTGTATTTAACTTCTGGCAGTTAAAACTGTGTTCAGGAATGACAGCAAAGAACACCAGAATAGGAGCTTGGAAACTGGAAGACAGAAGTTCTAGGCCTCAGCTGTTCAGTACTTAGTCTGAGGATCTTAAACAAATCACATCTCTTAATTTTTTATTGATTAGTTGCTTGCTTCAAAAAAAAAAAAAAAAGACATTATTTTCCAGGCATTTCATTAACAGGTACAAAGAGTATAAAGATGAATAAGATGATCCCACCTAGCAGAGCTCTTAGCCTATGGATACAGACAAAACCGTAAAGAAATAACCATAAGACAATATAAGAATGACAGTAGAATTGTGTAAAATATTAAGGTGAGAGAGATATGGAAACTACTGTTCTTACCTGGGGATAATGGAAAGCCACTAAAAAAGGGCCCTCACTAGCATGGCTGGGTTCTGTTGAGGACTTCCATCTGTGTCCTCACATGGCAGAAGTTGATGGAAACTCTCTGGGTTCTCTTTTATAGGGCACTAATCCCATCCATGAAGGCTCCATTCTCATGACCTAATCACCTTCCAAAAGCCCCGCCTCCTAATACTAACATATTGGGGATTAGGTTTCGGTATATAAATTTGGGGGTGTTGGGTAATGGGGTGCAGCAGGACATAAACATTCAGTCTATAGCAGCCCTGAAGGATGGTAAACACTCATCAGGTGCATGATGAGGGGAAAGACACTGCAAAAAGAAATAACACAGGTAGAGGCAGAAGCATGAAAATGTAGGTCAGGGTCAGGGAGCAGTGAGGCAACCAGTGTGTCTAAAGCTTAAATGAATGAAAAGATGAGCTAGAAAGGGCCTAGAAAGAGAAGCCAGGGCCACGTATAGCATGCTGTACGGAGTTAGGACTCAACAGGACATCCCTGCCCTTGATGTTCCTATGCAGGAGATTTGTATTTTGGACAGATTACTATGGCAGTCTAGTGGGAGGAGAATTGGAAAGTGAGATGTGGTAATTAGCAAGGAGGCTGTTGAATTCAAACAAAAGTGGTAGGGATATAAGCCTGTTAAAATAGAAGGGAAGGAGAGATGGCAGAAACGAAAATGTATGAACATATGTATACAATATGGTTGGCTAAATTAAAATTGGAAATCAGTGCTCTGAACAGGAATAGAAAGGAAGCTAAGGACAAAAAGAGAAACTGAGTGGGCTTCCCTGGTGGTCCAGTAGCTAAGACTTCATGCCTGCAATGCAGGGGGTCTAGGTTCAATTCCTGGTCAGGGAACTAGATCCCACGTGCTACAGCTAAAGATCCCGTATGCTGTAATGAAGACTGACGATCATGCTTGCCACAACTAAGACCTCATGCAGCCAAATAAATAAGCAGGAATAAAATATTTTTTAAAAATTTTTAAAAAGAGAAACTGGATAAGTTACGTAGTTAAACAGCAGTTCTCCAAGAGAATCTGTTTTGCCTGACACTAAATTTTGAAGGATATTTCTTAGTGGAGTCTTACCTCTAAGATTTCTTCAACCTCTGGAATTCTGATTACATGTTAGAATAATTCCACCAAAAGAACTAAAAAGATACCATTTTAGTGAAACCGTTAAAAACAGGAACTTTGGAATCAAATAGACTAGCTTGAGTCCATTTCTGGAATTTTTTAGCTATATGAATTCATTATAAGTGTTATTTGACTCCCTGAGTTTGTTTCTTTATATATACATTGAAAAGATAATGTCTGTAAGGTATTCTTACTTGGACATAGGGAGGACTCAATAAATATTCAGTGATCATAACCATGATCATCCTACTCCCACTGCTTAGAGATCAGTTCATGGTGAGTGTGGAGGACAGCCCCAGACTAGGCAGGAAACCTTGGTGCCCCTCCCACGCCTATACTGAGTGAATGATAACCCTGTCCAGGTCATTTAACCTCCCTGTGTCTCAGTCTTCCACCTCTAAAATGGGGCTGCATGCATGCTAAGTCACTTCATTCGTGTCCAATTCCTTGCAACCCCATGGACTATATAGCCCACCAGGCTCCTTTGTCCATGGGATTCTCTTGGCAACAATACTAGAGTGGGTTGCCATGCCCTCCTCCAGGGGATCTTTCTGACCCAGGGATCAAACCCGAGTCTCTTACATCTCCTGCATTGGCAAGTGGGTTCTTTACCACTCGTGCCACCTGGGGAGCCCCTAACTGGGGATAATAACACCTAACAACACATTCTTAGTATTTCATTGAGGTACTTGAAAAGTCTTCCTGGTGTCCTTGAGGAGAAAATGGAGATGTACAGTCCAGATTATAGCACAATTGGTAAAGTTCCAGAATGTTGAAATAGTAGACCCTATGGAGGTTCATTAGTCCACCGAAAATCCATCCAGGGCGAGGTGTAGTAATGTGACACAGGGCTCTGCCCTTGACTCCATGACTTTCCATACCAGTGTTTCACATGACTATGTGAGGACAAATCAAGTATACTCATCAGAGTTCTAGGTGACACATAGCTTGGAGCAAAAGCACATTCAGAAGACAGCAAGTTCAAGATTCAAAATGAATTAAGTGATCTTGAGTAATGTAGAATGCGAAACTGAAGTTAATAAAATGAAATTGACAGGGAAAGCAAAGTCCTATATTTAGATTTTTTTTTTAAGTCAACTTTTGCATATACAGAATGGGAAGAGGGGCAGATGCAATAGAGTACGACAGTAGTGTGTGTAAAAAATATCTGGGGGGGTGAGTGATAAATAGATTAATTGATCACAGCCAAATATGAATCAGTAATGTACAGAGGCATATTTTTTTAAATATATGCAAGTTTAGATATTATTAATAGAAGTATATGTCAAAATCAAAAGAGGCTATAGTTGTTTCATATCCCATATTGTTATTCCATAGATGTGTTAAATTTCAGAGTTGAACATTTTAAGAGCTGCAATTATACACTGAAGTCATGTCCAAAAGATGACTGGGTATTGAAGTATTGGAAATATGACAGTAATGTGAGTGACAACCAAACTTTACTGGAGATGATTATTCTGGAAAAGAGATAACTTTAAAAGAACACATTTGGAGGTCTAACATTGTGAGAGAAGTAATCATTCTCTTTTTCTCTAAAGAGCTATGAATGGAAAGGCCAGAAGTTCTGAGATTTGAATGAAACATGAGGGGAAACAGTACCAATTAGAGTTGTTCAACAATGAAGCCATTTGCCCTGTGAAACAGTAAGCTCACTGACACCCATTCAAGTATTCACATAAAAGTTAGTTGACCACTGTCACAGATATGGTTTAAAGGACTTCTGCAATGGGAGAAAAGTAGAATTAGTTAACGCTTAGTCTACTGTGATATTCTAAAAGCATTTCAAAACTAATACATATATGTTATACTTTGGAGAAGACCAGACCTAAGGTGTCTCTATTGAAATGTTTCACATTCTCTGCTGCATTATCAGTTTCTGCCTCTTCTGGCTCATTTCCACAATCATAATCTCTCCAGTCTTTCCGTCCTTGCTGGCTCTAATGCTTCTCTCCCTACCTCACTGCAGTCAGGCCTGCACCCTGAGCACTTAAGTTGCTCTTTGTCAGGGTCCTAGTGACCTTCATATTGCTAAATCCTGCAGTCATCACTCCATCCTCAACCTTCTCAACCTCTCAGACACTCTTTAAGATTACTACCATCTTTGTTGAGCACTCTCCTTGACTCTTGGCATGGCTTGAGTCTCAGCTGCTTTCTCGCAGTGTCTTCTCTTGGCTCTTCCTTCTCTGGTTCACCCTTCATCCCTAGTGGCCTCAAAGATTATCTCTATGTCAAAGACTCCAAAATGTGTGTCTCCACAATCTTAGGTTTTTAAAAAGTCCACTTTACAAATATAGAATGTGAGGAGGAGGAGGTAGAGATGAGATAGGATACAACAGTAGTATGTATAAAAAATACTTGGAGGTTTTCTAATTTGTCACAGCCAAATATGAGTCAGTTATGTGCTTGAGACATTTTTTAAAAAAATCAATGCAAGTCTCAGTCAGTTCAGTCACTCAGTTGTGTACGACCCTTTGCGACCCCATGAACCACAGCATGCCAGGCCTTCCATCACCAACTGCCAGAGTCTACCCAAACCCATGTGCATTGAGTCAATGATGCCATACAACCACCCCATCCTCTGTCATCCCCTTCTCCTCCTGCCCTCAATCTTTCCCAGCATCAGGGTCTTTTCAAATGAGTCAGTTCTTTGCATCAGGTGGCCAAAGTATTGGAGTTTCAGCTTCAGCATCAGTCATTCCAATGAATATTCACAACTGATTTCCTTTAGGATGGACTGGTTGGATCTCCTTGAAGTCCAAGGGACTCTCAAGAGTCTTCTCCAATACCACAGTTTAAAAGCATCAATTCTTCAGTGCTCAGCCTTTATGGTCCCAACTCTCACATCCATACATGACTACTGGAAAAACCATAGCTTTGACTAGATGGACCTTTGTTGGCAAAGTAATGTCTCTGCTTTTTAATATGCTATCTAGGTTTGTCATAGCTTTTCTTCCAAGGAGCAAGTGTCTTTTAATTTCATGGCTGCAGTCACCATCTGCAGTGATTTTAGAGCCCAAGAAAATTAAGTGTCTATTTCCATTGTTTCCCCATCTATTTGCCATGAAGTGATGGGACCAGATGCCATGATCTTCGTTTTCTGAATGTTGAGTTTTAAGCCAGGTTTTCACTCTCCTCTTTCACTTTCATCAAGATGCTCCTTAGTTCCTCTTTGCTTTCTGTCATAAGGTGGTGAGGTTATTGATATTTCTTCTGGCAATCTTGATTCCAGTTTGTGCTTCATCTAGCCTGGCATTTTGCATGATATACTCTGCATATAAGTTAAATAAGTAGGGTGACAGTATACAGCCTTGACGTACTCCTTTCCCAATTTGGAACCAGTCCATTGTTCCATGTCTGGTTCTAACTTGCTTCTTGATCTGCATACAGATTTCTCAGGAGGCAGGACAGGTGGTCTGGTATTTCCATCTCTTTCAGAATTTTCCACAGTTTGTTGTGATCCACATAGTCAAAGGCTTTGGTATAGTCAGTAAAACAGAAGTAGATGTTTTTCTGGAACTCTCTTGCTTTTTCAATGATCCAGCGAATGTTGGCAATTTGATCTCTGGTTCCTCTGCATTTTCTAAATCCAGCTTGAACATTTGGAAGTTCTCAGTTCACGTACTGTTGAAGCCTCACCTGGAGAATTTTGAGCATTACTTTGCTAATGTGTGAGATGAGTGTAATTGTACAGTAGTTTGAACATTCTTTGGCATTGCCTTTCTTTGGGATTGAAATGAAAACTGACCTTTTCCAGTCCTGTGGCCACTGCTGAGTTTTCCAAATTTGCTGGCTGATTGAGGGCAGCATTTTAACAGCATCATCTTTTAGGATTTGAAATAACTCAACTGGAATTCCATCACCTCCACTAGCTTTGTTCATAGTTATGCTTCCTAAGGCCCAGTTAACTTCATCTGCTTACCTAATGTTATCTCTCAAATGTCCCACAGACATTTCAGATTCAGCGTGGCCAAACAGATCTTGCAGTTTCAGCCCAGAATTTATTCTTACTTCAGTTGTCACACCATCTTTGTAAATGGCATTATTATTCACCTGGTTGCTCAGGCCCAAAACCAAAGCATCTTCCTTGATTACTGTCAATCTTTCCCCCGCCCACACATTCAACCCATCAGCTTGGCAGGTGGGTCCTGTCTGCTCCATCCCCTCACTGGATACCCAGAGTGAGCACTTTACTCCACTGGCAAGGCTTCATTCCATATAACCCAGGCCATTGCCATTCAGCACCTAGACTGCTATAGTTGTCCTCCATCCCTTATTGCTCTGTTTCCCCACTTTTTTCACATAACCACTATCATGATCTTCTTTGATCACATCATTCCTTTGCCTACAATTCATCAGTGGCTTCCCAGCCACAGAATAGAATCTAAATTCCTTTTACCGCCTGCAAGTTTCAACACCATCTGGTTACCTCCTGCCTCTCAGACCTTCCCGCCTCACTCCCCAAGCACACTGGTCTCATCCTTGACTCCTAAGCTTGTCCTCACTTTTTGGCCTCTGTACTCCCTGCTTCGTCTTCCTGAAACACTTCAACCCAGTGGCCCCTTCTTATCCTGCAGACATCTGTTTCTCACATGAGGGGACTTAAAGTAAGCGTCTCCCACCTAATGGAAATCAACCCTGAATATTCATTGGAAGGACTGATGCTGAAGCTGAAGCTCCAATAGTTTGGCCATCACCAACTCATTGGAAAAGACCCTGATGCTGGGAAAGATTGAAGGCAGCAGGAGAGGGGGGCAACAGAGGATGAGATGGTTGGAGGGCATCACCAAGTCAATGGTCATGAGTTTAAGCAAACTCTGGGAGATGGTGAAAAAGAGGGAAGCCTGGTGCCCTACAGTCCATGGGGTTGCAAAGAGTCAGACGTGACTGAGGGACTGAACAACATCTCTCAACTATCACCACTGCTCCCTCATTGCCTATCATTCCATCTTGTTTGGGTTTTTTTAATAGCATTTGTCACAATATGTACTTCTGTTGTTTGTCTACTTGTTTATTTCTGGCTCCTCAACCCCTAGGAGAATGAAAGCTCCATGAGAGCAGAGCCTTCTCCCTTCTGTTCACTGAATTCCAGCATCTGCAAGGGTGCATGACACAGAGGAAGGTCTCAGTCAAACTCTGCATGGGGAGCTCATTAAGCTTTGATTTAATGACGCAAAATGCTTCCAGTATAAACCTACCTAAAATAATACTGCCATTCTGCGAGAATCACAGAACTTTAGGGGCATTAGAAATATCTAATTTGCACCTGGTAAATGCTCTAGGACCAGGAAGGCTCATTAGCTGCCAGATGGCACACTGCTGATTAGTAGAGAGCTTAAACTAGGACTCAGTTTTCTTCATTCCAGTTCTAGCAGTTTCTGCTGAGGGTGACCATATGTTTCTTCACCTGGAACCGTCCCTGTTCATGCCTGTTGTCCTGGTATAGTTAATAACAGCACTGTCTTTCTCTTTCAGAAGTATCCCAGACTGAGTAATAAATGGTCACCTACGTATATCACAGCTTCTATAATTCTGAAATAAATCAACATCTTTTGTCTACCTAAAAAGTTATAATTTAAGAAATATGGCTTCCTGGGGTCATTCATTATCTAATTATACTTCCTTATTGCACAGAAATGCATTTATAGACACTCATACATAAAAATTATGCTCTTTTTTGGAATATTAAGCTATTTGGTCACTTAGCTAATTAAAGCAATGACACATAGTGATGTCATAAGATGGTTTCATTAATAATACTTGTGATTTACCACCGTCTGATATTGTCTTTTTAGGATTCAGGCTAAAATCCCAGGCGCTAAAAGGCACACTGAGTAAGTGGATACCCCACCGGGGACTGAACACCAAGAGGAATGTCTGAAGTGGTAACAGCTCTGTCTTACATGTTACTGCAGATTGATTGTTTCTCCCCCCAGTACCATAATCTTAGAGACAAACTCTAAAACAGCTGTTTTTAGGCTGTTTCTGTACCCTTAGGATATTTGAGTCACTTGTGTCAAGCACTAAAGTATAGCGAAAAGTGTATTAGATGTGGTTTTTAATTTTGTGTTGCTAAAAAAAAGTGCATGATGGTGAGAACCCAAGTTATCTTTCCTTCGTCGGTGTTCTTCTCTCTGCAATGCTTCTGTAGCTTCTCATGTTCCCTGTGGCTAGGCCTTTCCTGCCAGTGCACTGATGCAATAGTGGAAATCGCTTCTATGTCCTTGGGTTGTTGGTTGGATTAATCTTTAATAACAATATATAGACTTGTAAACCGATGTTTAAGTGTTTTTCCAACACACACAACATAAAAATAAAAACAAGTCGACCGTACTTAGAGTAATCAGTTTTGTATAACTTAAAATAATTAAATAAATGAATAAACCCGAAAACAAACATGCAGTACTTTTGTTGTGTGAGACTGATGGGCTGATTTACATGTATGGTAACTAAAAAGTACCAGCATGTTAACTTTATTACAGTTTGTATTACTTTCTCTGTAGTTCCTAATGGACTTAATTATGGATTCTGGATATTTGCACTTATGTACTTGATACTGAATGCATAAATAAATGTTACTAAGTGTAGAAACTTCTCCCTCTCTTCTCGTGATCGCACCAGAAAACTCAATACTCTAAGAAATAGCATCTGTGGATGTGCCGGACAGGCTGAGACCAAGTACTCGCTTTGCTCCTGTTTCCAGAATCCACATAGTCCAACTCCAGCCTAGTATATGGCTCATTTGAGTTATTAATAGAAATCACTGGAGACTGGTAAAACTGGAAAACATTCTTCATATTGTACTTGGTGGGGCTTATGTAGATAATTTAAATGGTTTTTTTAAAAACTTGAACATGATATAAATACTCCCATAAACTTCTTATAATAACATGCAACACAATACTGGCATAAAACAATTATAATTGCTATGAACTCTCTGTTTTGGTAATTATTTATTGAGCATCTACTGTACTTGATACTGAGTGCCTAGCGCTCAGAACAGGGTGGTGAATAAGAGAGACAATGAGTCCTGCCCTCACCAAGCTGAGTCTTTGGGGTTATTTACTGCTCTTTGCAGAAGTCCAGTTGCCTGTGTTATGTCACCATTAAAGTCAAAGTCAAAGATGCTGGGGTAACGGGGGATGAAAGTAGTAGCAGTGGGAGAAATAAAAATGGGAAAAAGGATCGTTACTTATAAAAAGCTGCCTTTGAGCAGTTTTGGACTTGCGTTCAATAAGCACTCGTGGAGTTACCCTTCTGTGCAAAATATTGTGACGAACACACAGTCAATTAACTTGACACTGCCAACAGCCAAGACTGGGGGAGATGGGAGGAGGTTATGTGGAAATGCTCACTAAGTCAAAAGCAGCTGAAAACAGCTGCAATATAAAACTAGAGCAAACAGAGGATTCTCAGAGGTGGACTTTGGGGCTGGGTTCTGATCTGGCTTTTTCCAGAGGGAGACGGTTCATATCCCAGTACGAAGAAAGAACATGGACTAAGATGCTGAGACATGGGGGCATGTCTCAGTGAGTAATACGCTGTAAGGAGTATTACGCTGTAAGGAGTAATACGCTGTAAGGAGTAATACGCTGTAAGTAATACTCAGAGAACAGTGAGTAATACGCTGTAAGGAGCTTGAGTGGCAATGTAGGGCCAGGTAAGGCTGAAAGGGTGGGTTGAACCCATGCTAAAAAGAAACTTGAATGTTAAGGAGCTTGTGTTCTGTTTCTTAGATCTCAGAGAGTCAGATAGACACAGTGAGTGTGCATGATACTGGAGAGTAGAAGAATATAGGAGGTAATTGTGATATAACTGACAGACAGGTGACGCATGACAGAGCTTCTGCTAGACAATGACAGTGACAATAGAAAGGATATATTCACCTGTCCCTCATCCTCTGTATCAGCTCAACATGCCTAGCACCCACTGTGCCCAGAGGAGCCACTCAGAGAGATGACATGGAGGGGGATGGGATTGGAGATGGTGACTGGTTACATGTGGAAGTTCAAGACCAAGGCTAACCCTGAAAGTAAGCGCTTCCTTAAATTCTGCACGCTAGGCAGCTTGCCTGCATTGCCCTAACCCCAGCTCTGTTAAAGACTAGCTGATCAGGAGAGTGCAATACCATTTTTCAGGTTATAAAGCCCAGAAGAGCTCATCTGGGGAAGGAAAAAAATAAACTTGGTGTGAGGCCTGCTTTTTTCATGGTTACTAGATAGAGGAGAGGATTGTGTGTGTGTGTGTGTGTGTGTGTGTGTGTGTGTGTGTGTTTCAGTGTCCAACCTCTGAGACAGAGTTTCTTCTAAACAGCTTTATTGTGTCAAGTTAACCTTCAGAGTCTGCTTTTGCAGTATTTTCCTCCCTCCTGAGAGCCCAGAATTCCTTTCATAAGCAGCTGCTTATTCAGAGGATCTAATGAGGAATTCTGTTTGCTAGCAGTGGTGAAGACAGTTTCCTGAGGAAACTCCAGCCTGACAAAATGATAGGTATGGATGTAGAATTTAACAGGTGGACAACACAGGGCACAATGATCCTGCTTTATAAATATCAATATCAAATGATATTGGAGATGATGGAAATAATGTGAGGACCCAATGACCAGGTAACAAGCAGAGCAAGAATAGAGCCCTCAGGGGCCCAGAGTGAGTGAGGTTATCCTGAAAGCTGTGAACAATAGAAAATTCTTAGAACCTAAGCACAAGTTAAGAAAGAAGCGGGTGAGTAGGTGAAGAAGCCGTGGTGTGTTACAGATCATTTCAGGAAAAAAGGAAGTAGGATAGCTCATATTTTCTCTGCTCTTTCCCCACCTATATCAGTTTCCTAGTATTACCCTAACAAAGTACCAACACCTGCATGGCTTAAAATGACAGAAATTTATTGTGTCACAGTTCTGAAGGCTACAGGTCCAAAACCATGGTGCTGGCAGGGCCGCACTCGTCTCTGATAGCTCTGGAGAGGATTCTCCCTTGCCTCGTCTAGCTTCTGGTGGTGCCAACAGTCCACGGCATTCCTTGGCTTGTAGATGCATCACCCCAGGCCCAGGGCCATCTTCTCACTGAGTGTCTTCACATCACCTTCCCTCTGTGTCCAAATCTCCCCTTTCTATTAGGATGCCCAGTCACATGGATTAGGGCCCCCTCGTGACCTCATTTCAACGTCATTGCTCTGTAAAGATCCTATTTGCAGATCAGCTAACATTTTGAGATATTGGGGTTTGGTACTTCAACATAGGTTTTGTTGGGGACACAATTCAACTCATAGGCCTCCCTGAGCATGATAGTGGCCCTTAGAACACTGTGAAGGCTTTTCCTTCTGGGCAGAGCCCAGACCTGTTTCCCCAGTTGATTTTCACTATAGGGCATTACTACTGAGAAGTAGTGGAACAGCTCCTCCCTTACCTGAGTGTCCCTGAGTGTAGCTGGGTGCTGA